>NC_089837.1:452411469-454891469 GCF_035609145.1 Eleutherodactylus coqui | reverse complement strand
CTATAACTAACTAAAGTATTAAAAAAAATTAATGAGGTATTGGTTAGTAAAATGGCCAAATTATACAAATCTTTTTTCTAAGACCAATTTCATTATTAAAAGGAGAAAATTAATCAAGAAGTGTAAGTAATTTGGTCATTTTACCATAAGCTCGCAATCCACGACAAGGATCCTCATTAGCTTGCGAGTCCCTATCTAAAAAAAGTAAAAAGGCCCTAACTGTGAATGGAAAAGAAGAAGGAAAAAAAATTTTTAAATTAAAACGTAAAGGAAAAATATAAATATCAAGTTAAAAAAAAAAGGTGACAATGTACGGACAATCTGTGGATGAGCAGGGCACCATCTCTGATCGCAGCATTTTCATCTTCGATAAAAAAAAAGGCATGTACTGCAGATGAGTTTACACAAATGCAGAACGTGACAAAAGGGAAATGTTATTCACATCGACGACACTGTGATCCTGGGGCTCGTGCATCTAAGAGAAGATAAAAATTAAATATATGTTATTGTCTCGATAGTAAAATACAGACTAACCAAATTTGCTCTGTGTAGAACCAAAAGAAACGTGCAAGCACATGAACACATGTCCACCACCGAAAATAAGAATACATTGAGAAAAAGACCCACGGAAAAGGCACAGACGCACGTGGAAAAGGCACAGACGTACACGGAAAAGGCACAGACGCACGTGGAAAAGGCACAGACGTATACGGAAAAGGCACAGACGCACGTGGAAAAGGCACAGACGCACACGGAAAAGGCACAGACGCACGTGGAAAAGGCACAGACGCACGTGGAAAAGGCACAGACGCACGTGGAAAAGGCACAGACGCACGTGGAAAAGGCACAGACGTACACGGAAAAGGCACAGACGTACACGGAAAAGGCACAGACGTACACGGAAAAGGCACAGACGCACGTGGAAAAGGCACAGACGTACACGGAAAAGGCACAGACGTACACGGAAAAGGCACAGACGTACACGGAAAAGGACAAACGCACACTTAAAAAATAACTAACGCACACATCAAAAATCACAAACGCACATGGAATAAAGATATCACACAATATATTAAATAATCGGTCTCATTCTGTTTTCCTAGATTTTCAACTAATTTACTTTGTCCGTATTTTGGTTTCTTGTTCGTTTTAGGATTGCACACAAATTTACGTTGTAAATCTGCTACGAAATTTTTCCATCAAATCTTCCTTTCGTGGTTTTGGTACCGGGGCTATGTTACCAGGAAATTCTTTTGTTTTGGATTGCCATGAAATGGGCAGCTCACCTCTTACATGCAGAAGGATATCACGGATTATGTCTTTAGTGAATTC
Organism: Eleutherodactylus coqui; assembly: GCF_035609145.1. Classification (NCBI taxonomy): domain Eukaryota; kingdom Metazoa; phylum Chordata; class Amphibia; order Anura; family Eleutherodactylidae; genus Eleutherodactylus; species Eleutherodactylus coqui. The sequence continues at coordinate 454,890,137 of NC_089837.1, read as the reverse complement.
CATGGATTTTGGTTCGTACATGGCTTTTAGGATCCATTGTTTTTTTGCCTTTGAATATTCTACTCTAAATTTTTTCTGACATTCATTGCCACTTTCAAATCCAGCTTGTTGGCAAATTGTCTGCACACGTCCTGCATTATAATTGTGATCGAGAACAGCTAGTTCCGTTCGTGCGACCATGCCATCGTAGAAAAAATGAATTCTTTTCGGACGATATTTTAAAACACTGGCATGATAGATTTCTAAATCGCCAGTGTGACAGAAATTGGACAAGTGGCGAATGTCTCTCAGGAAATTTTTGTTTAATACCACTGACTTTATCTTCTCGTGTGCTGTACTGTGTGGTGCCAACCAAGCGGTACCCTCTTCGAGTATTTCATGGCTACAGCGGTGGTAATGAATCTTGTCCTCCCACTCGTGTACATTAACAATGTGGCTGCATAATGATGTCCATTTTTCAACGAGTAAATCCGGATTTCCTTTGCTTGTTGCGGAACACCACCATAAATGGTTTTTAAGACTGGAAATCCACGGCGCAATGGTTGAGGACTGTGTTCAGTGGGATGCCCCGATAAGTTTTTTTCCTAACGATTTTGCAACGTGCCATACGTCGAAATCGTGTGCAATTCCAGAAAACTCCTCGCGCATAATTTTTCTGATACCCACATGGCGGTCCGTTGCGACAATTTGTATATCCAAACCCTCATCCAGCAATGACTGCAGTGTTTTCCTAAAAGCTGTTGTTTCGAGTGACACAGAACTGGCCGGCGGTACCAGTTGCTCGACGGAAAATCCAACAATTTTTTTGGTCGCCACTTCTAAAAACGTGTAAACTGTATACTTTGCCGAAAACCCTGGGCTGTCGGATTGACCATCACCGGCAAGGCAAAGAGGCTGACTTTGGAAACTGGAAATCAGGTTTGTTTGATGCAGCACCCAATGATTGTGGATTACGGGGAATAGAAATTTTTGCTGGTAATGGAAAAAGGTGCTTTTTGATATTCCACTCAAGTTTAAAGGGGTTGTCCCGAGGCAGCAAGTGGGTCTATACACTTCTGTATGGCCATAATAATGCACTTTGTAATATACATTGTGCATTAATTATGAGCCATACAGAAGTTATAAAAAGTTTTTTACTTACCTGCTCCGTTGCTAGCGTCCTCGTCTCCATGGTGCCGACTAATTTTTGGCCTCCGATGGCCAAATTAGCCGCGCTTGCGCAGTCCGGGTCTTCAGCAGTCTTCTATGGAGCCGCTCGTGCCAGAGAGCGGCTCCGTGTAGCTCCGCCCCGTCACGTGCCGATTCCAGCCAATCATGAGGCTGGAATCGGCAGTGGACCGCACAGAAGAGCTGCGGTCCACGAAGACAGAGGATCCCGGCGGCCATCTTCAGCGGTAAGTATTGAAGTCACCGGAGCGCGGGGATTAAGGTAAGCGCTCCGGTAAACTTTCTTTACTTCCCTGCATCGGGGTTGTCTCGCGCCGAACGGGGGGGGGGGTTGAAAAAAAAAAAAAACCCGTTTCGGCGCGGGACAACCCCTTTAATATGTGAAACATATTTTTTACTTTTGTGAAATTTGCACCACTCAGTAGAATACTTGATGCTAATAAAACATTTCCAGCGGGACAGTTTTTGACCATTGGTTGACTTCTCCATATTTTACAAATATGACCACGTTGACACATTCCTTTAACAATAATCATTGACCCCTTTTTTTTAATAATTTAACATGGGTTAATTTCTGCAAACAGCTCTTTCGGTAAGGGCATGGAATTAAAGCTAATAAATGTAACAGGGAACTTTTAAAGACTATAAATTTCTCTTCAGCAGCTGCATCCGCCTGAGATTGCTCTAGGCTTTCGAAATATTTTCCCGTGTTAATGGAAGGGTTTTCTGAGTCTGAGAGCACTGCAAAAGTTTCGCTTTCACTGCTCTCAGAGTTTTCAGATAAAATAAACGTAGAGTCCAGTGGGTTTTCAGATGTGACAGACGAAATGGTGCAATCAAATGCTGATCCCATTTTGTCGCAACTTGAAATCTGGGAAGACGGTTCACAGACATTCCCTGGTGTGGAAATCGGACTTTGAGAGACATCCTGTCCAAGAGAGCCCAGAAAGCTAAACGGTTTTAGTGGAGTAGAAGAAAAGATATCAACTACTTTTACTGTAATGGGGGTTTCGTTGTCATCTTCCTGGTTCTGGCATGTAGAAACAGTGGGGGTGTCATCTTCGGTATTTTCGTTGGTGGTCATTTCACGAGCACTGGCTCGGGTCTGTGTCTCAGATGATGCAGCTTTCAACGTTTGTTTGTCATCCGGAAATGATAAAGTGCGGTACGTCTTCCATTGCATTCTTGGATTACTTTGACCTTTAGAAGGTTCTTTAGTAGGAAGACTGGTTCTATGGTGACTATCATTTAACAAATCACACTGAATACCTATGCTCCTAGTTATTAATCTTGCTGTCTGGACGGAGGTGTTTTTTTCCCCTAAATTATTCGTCTCGCACGGCTCAAGACAACATTCCTCGGTATTCGTGCTTCCGTCGGTTAGATTTCTTTTATAATTCAGGATGACTTTTGCATCCCCAGCAGAACCGTCACAGCACACCAAAACCGGAATTTCGATTCTACATTGTTCCCCTTCCAGATACACATCTGCATTTGTTTCCGGAACACAGGCAGATAGATTTTGGGTTGGGTCTGCAGTTTTATTCGCTTCTACTCTTCTGCGTTTTCTTGATGGGCTCCCTTTTTTTTTTTCATTTTCTAGGGCTTGTATTTCCATCACTGAGGGAAAGATACTTGGTACTGCATCTTTTTTTAGTTTTTTGTTGTCTTTGACTATTTTGTAACTGTCATCCGTGAAAAGCTTACTGCATATCCGAAATGAATCAGTTTTTTTTTTTGTCAAAAATCTTTTGAAGCCATTCGTCTGTGTCTGTAAATATGTGCGTAGCCTGTTGTAGCCATGTTCTGGTTCTTTCTACATTTGTGGGAAAGACGTGCAATATAATTTTTTCCCCCCTACTCCTCCATGCACTTACACAACCTGGCACAACACAGGATGGCATTCTGGCTGAGCTGTTTATTGGAAGATGCTTTAATAAAAATAAATAAATATAGTACCTAGTGTATGGGTATTTAAGAGGATAAACATCTCTATGTATTAGAAAATTGGCAAAATTTAGTTGCCAAACAACACAAATTTTCTTATTGGCTGAACAACTATAATACTGGCTTACAGTTTGCAATGGAATTACCAATTCAGTGAAAAAGAAGACATGGGCTTTATCTCAGACTTGCCCAAGCCCCCATACATTTAAAAAAGAAAACCAATAAAATTTGTGAAAAAAGGACTGCTTGTCTTGACAAGGCACAAGGGATCACTATTAGATGAAGGCTGGCTGGACGTATGTTGCCGGGATTTAGATTGGAGATGACCTCTGGAGACGGCACCTTCTGGGGAGGAGTTAACCTCACTCTCTCCCGCGTGCTGCGTCTGGTCCGGTCTGTAAGACGGAGGAAGGGGGTGGACGTCAATTTTGCTCACCAAAAACATTCCATCGAAACCCACTTCCAACAGCATTTTACTTACCGGTGTCGACGGCTGCTACTGGCAGATCTCTGGAGACGGCAACTTCTGGGGGGGAGTTAACCTCACTCTCTCCCGCGTGCTGCGTCTGGTCCGGTCTGTAAGACGGAGGAAGGGGGTGGACGTCAATTTTGCTCACCAAAAACATTCCATCGAAACCCACTTCAAACAGCATTTTACTTACCGGTGTCGACGGCTGCTACTGGCGGATCTCTGAACACGGCACCTTCTGGGGAGGAGTTAACCTCACTCTCTCCCGCGTGCTGCGTCTGGTCCGGTCTGTAAGACGGAGGAAGGGGGTGGACGTCAATTTTGCTCACCAAAAACATTCCATCGAAACCCACTTCCAACAGCATTTTACTTACCGGTGTCGACGGCTGCTACTGGCGGATCTCTGAACACGGCACCTTCTGGGGAGGAGTTAACCTCACTCTCTACCGCGTGCTGCGTCTGGTCCTGTCCGTGGCCTGACGATAAATCACGCCTGATAGCTAAACCCCTTCTTTTATCGTCAAAGCTACCAAAAGCACTAAATCACTTTGCAACCGAAGAATTGGCAATAATAACCACCCAGACAACATCTATAACTCTAAGTAAGCATTCTGCTGTCACATTTCCATATTTAGGATACCAATATTAGCAAACAATAGCGTTATAAACTGAATATTTTTAGAACTGACAAAGCAGACAAATTTGCTTTGGTGCAAACATACAGACTGGTGCCGATCAATCAAAATGCATTCATGGTCAAAACACGTTAAACTGCGCCATATAACTCTGAATGTCTTATGCACGTTATTGTAGTCAAAGTCCAAATAGTGTCGATACAAGAGCCGCAGCAGTAAAAGTGTCTAGGTTATCCGGCTTACAAACACCGTGCATCGGAATGTCAAAAGTGAGAGGCATAGATCTCTCAGGTGAGCAGATCATTTAAAACCAATTTTTTCTTCCGCTCACCTAGAACAAAACAGTAATGGGATTTGTAACACAGTAAGGTTTCATGACAATGCGGTATTTGGTATGCTTTTGGATACCAAATACCACATTGTCATTAAACATTACTGTGTTACAAATCGCATTACTGTTTTGTTCAAGGTGTACAGAAGATTAAAATGTCACAGCTGACCTCCTCCCCTGCCTCCCTGCTGGTGGACGGGATTTCACAAAGCCAGGTGACAAGTCAAGATCTATTGAAGCAGTTCTGTCGCCAGAATCTCACCGTGCCACTGCAGGGAGTGTAGGAGGTGAGCTGTGACTATCCCGAATCTTGGTTGCAGTGTGTGTGTGTATATATATATATACACACACGTGCGTACATGATGCAGGATTCATTAATGTCACAGCTGACCTCCTCCCCTGCCTCCCTGCTGGTGGACGGGATTTCACAAAGCCAGGTGACAAATCAAGATCTATCGAAACAGTTCTGTCCCCAGAATCTCACCCTGCAACTGCAGGGAGGGTAGGAGGTGAGCTGTGACTATCTTGAATGTCTGTTGATCCAACATTCAGTAATGACACAGCTGACTACCTCCCCTCCCTGCAGGTGGACACATATTAGCCTTTTACACTGGACTTCTATGAGAGCCAACCTAAACACACAATGAACCAGAAACAGCCAACTCCAATAACCAAACACCTATAATGAGTACATACATACAAAGAATTAGGTTGGATTTTTGAAGTAATATACATATACGGCTGGTACATACTGACGGCTTGCACACACCTTTGGGCAGCTGGCATGTAATGTCGCTTTGCATGCACGTTAGGGCAGCTGGCATGTAATAGCGGATTGCATGCAGGTTAGGGAGTATAGCTGTCATGTACCGGCGGCTTGCACGTACGTTTGGGTGGCTGGCATGTAATGGCGGTTTGCATGCACGTTAGGGGAGCTGGCATGTAATGGCGGTTTGCATGCACGTTAGGGGAGCTGGCATGTAATGGCGGTTTGCATGCACGTTAGGGGAGCTAGCATGTAATGGCGCTTTGCATGCACGTTAGGGGAACTGGCATGTAATGGCGCTTTGCATGCACGTTAGGGGAGCTGGCATGTAATGGCGCTTTGCATGCACGTTAGGGGAGCTGGCATGTAATGGCGCTTTGCATGCACGTTAGGAAAGCTGGCATGTAATGGCGCTTTGCATGCACGTTAGGGGAGCTGGCATGTAATGGCGCTTTGCATGCACGTTAGGGGAGCTGGCATGTAATGGCGCTTTGCATGCACGTTAGGGGAGCTGGCATGTAATGGCGCTTTGCATGTAGGTTAGGGCGTGTGGCTGACATGTACCGGCGGCTTGCACGCACGTTTGGGTGGGTGGCATGTAATAGCGGCTTGTACGCAATGCTTGTTTTCATGCATGTTAGGGCGGCTGGCACGTACTGCCAGCTTACACTCAGGTTAGGGCGGTTGGCATATAATGGTGGCTTCCTGGCTGGCACGTTAGGGCAGCTGGTTGGTTTTTTACAGTGGCAGGGTTTTTCGTCAGCGCTAATTCTCCCATTTCTCCCCTTCCTCACATTTGTCCCCTTCCTCCCCTTCCACACATTTGTCCCCTTCCTCCCCTTCCACACATTTGTCCCCTTCCTCCCCTTCCACATATTTGTCCCCTTCCTCCCCTTCCACACATTTGTCCCCTTCCTCCCCTTCCACACATTTGTCCCCTTCCTCCCCTTCCACACATTTGTCCCCTTCCTCACATTTCTCACATTTGTCCCCTTCCTCCCCTTCCTCACATTTCTCACCTTTGTCCCCTTCCTCACATTTGTCCCCTTCCTCACATTTCTCACCTTTGTCCCCTTCCTCACATTTCTCACCTTTGTCCCCTTCCTCACATTTCTCACATTTGTCCCCTTCCTCCCCTTCCTCACATTTGTCCCCTTCCTCCCCTTCCTCACATTTGTCCCCTTCCTCACATTTCTCACATTTCCAACATTTCTCCCCTTCTCCATACTTTTCAAGTCCCGATGGTGTCTCCTTGGCTTTTCTCCAAGCAGCAGCGGCAGGCAGACACTCACTCCGCTCTGGTATATGAAACCAGGAAGTGAGTGTACTGCGCATGCGCCGACCGGCGGCGCGCGTCCCCTGCAATGATTAGGGAAAGAGCGCGGTCCCGGCGGAAGAACGAAGGACTGCGCATGCGCGGAGGGGAAGAGACGCGTTCCCACGCCGACGAGAGCTGCTGCCGGCCCGACAAGAAATGCAGATGATTTCTTGTCGTAACCTGGACGACCGAGGGGCAACACAGGGGGGGGCATCACTAAAGGTAAGTGAATAACTTTTTTTTGCAACATTTTCCATGCACAATGTACATTACAAAGTGCATGGAAATATGCAAACAGAAGTAATGAGATATGATGTTTATGGCCGGACAACCCCTTTAAGTCTAGTCTCCTTCCCGAACAAAAGAAAAAATTCCTGGGGGTTATCATGGACTCTCACCGCCAGTGCTCGTCCCTCCCCCTAGAGAGGCAGAAGGCGATACTGGATGAGTGTCGGGCACTTTCTCTCTCCACTAAAGTCTCCCTTAGGAGGGGCATGAGGGTCCTGGGCCTCATGACATCTCATCGGGGTAGTCCCTTGGGCCCAATTGCACTGCAGAACCCTCCAGGACTTCATCCTGAGTAGCTGGGATAAGTCACCCGCTTCCCTGGATCAGATAGTTCTCCTTACCCCCAAGATAAAGAGATCCTTGGAGTGGTGGATGTCCACTTCCAACCTCGCCAGGGCCACAGTTTGGTACCCCGCATCCCCAGTATCCATTTTTACCGATGCGAGTGCAACTGGCTGGGGGCCTACTTAGGTCGTTATTACGTCCAAGGGGGCTGAAACCGGGAGGAAGCTATTAAGTCCTCCAACTATAAAGAACTTTGTGCTGTCTGGAAGGCTGTTCGTGGCTTCGAGGCAGAGGTCAGAGGTAGACACATAAAAATCTTTTCAGATAATGTGTCACCAGGGATGCACACGGAACCCCCGACTCCAAGGCCTAGCGGCGAAAATTCTCGGATGGGTAGAGCAGCGGACGCCTTCCGTCACAGCATTCCACGTAAGGGGTCCAGAAAACTCCATGGCGGATCTCCTCAGCCGCAGGAAGATAGATCCGGGGGAGTGGACTCTACACCCGCAGGCATTTCGGCTGATTATAGAGAAATGGGGGACACCGCAGGTGGACTTGTTCGCATCACAGGAGAACACCAAGTGTCCCTGTTTTTTTTCCAGGAGAGCAGACAGGGGTTCCCTGGGAACAGACGCTCTGTCCCAGGCCTGGGATTGGGACCTCGCCTACGCCTTCCCACCCATACCCCTGATCCCACTGGTCCTGAGGAAGATTCAAGGGTCCCCAGTCATCCTGGTGACCCCATTCTGGCCCAAAAGACCCTGGTTTCCGCTGCTGGCCACTCTCCCAACCCAGGACCCTCTACATATTCCGCAGAGACGACCTCCTGCAGCAAGGTCCTCTGATATGCCATGGGGTCCGAAAGTTCAGGCTGGCGGCCTGGAAGCTGAGCGGGTAAAATACCTAAGCCAGGGTCTATCAGGAAGAGTAATAACTACCTTATGCGAGAGTCTCAAAAGATCCACTAGAGATATATACACTAGGGTTTGGGATACCTTTTCTAGGTGGTTGGGTCATAGTATCCATGACCTCCAACAACCTAATATTAGCCAGATATTAGAGTTCCTGCAAGATGGGTTAGATATGGGGCTAAGACCAATACCGTTAAGGTCCAGGTGGCCGCTCTTGGAGCCTTCTTTGACTCCCCCTTGGGTGACCATAGATTAATTAGGAAATATCTCAAAGGGGCTGTCAGACTTCACCCCTTTGTGAGGGAAACCATGCCTACTTGGGACCTTAACCTAGTTTTACAGGCACTCTGCGCACACCCCTTTGAGCCCCTGGAGGAGCTATCAGTCAGGGTTCTTTCCTATAAGGTAGCCTTCCTAGTCGCCATCACATCCACTAGGCGGATTGGGGAAATCCAGTCCCTCTCCATCGGGACTCCGTATATGACCGTCTTCCCAGATAAGATAGAGTTTAAACCTGACCCCTTCTTTTAGCCTAAAGTCCTCACGGACTTTCATAGGGAACAACGCATAGTCCTTCCCTCCTTCTGCCAGGAACCCTGTAACACCACGGAAAAGAGATTCCATAACTTAGATGTCAGACGAGCAGTCTTGAAGTACTTGGAGGTCACACATTCCTTCAGAAAGTCTAACAACCTTTTTGTTTAATTTCAGGGTCCGGGCAGAGGAGGGGCCGCTACTAAAGACTCCTTAGCGCGATGGGTCAGAAGGGCTATAGAAGATGCATACCGATCCCAGGGGATTTCACTCCCGGGCAACGTTAAAGCCCATTCCACCAGGGCGATCGCCTGTTCCTGGGCGGAAAGAGCCCAGGCGACAACCGACCAAATCTGCAGGGCCGCCACATGGTCGAATACCCACACATTCACCAAACACTACCGCCTGGACTTAGGGGCCAGCCGTGATCTGGCCTTTGGGCGTAAGGTTCTACAAGCGGTGGTCCCCCCCTAAAAAAGCCCTCAGTTGTTGGCACTTCTCCAGGTGTATGCTGTCAGGATGACGAGGGGAAGACAGGAATTAGGTCGTACCTGGTAATTCCCTTTCTTGAAGTCATCCTGACAGCATAGGGGCTTTTCCCTGCCCTTGAGTTATGTTTATGTGAAGTAACGTACTGTATTATGATTTCTGTATTAAAAAAAATTGGTTGAGCAAAGCCGGGTCATTGTAGTCATTTGGTACACACTCGTGAGCCGGTGGTGGCCTTTTGTGTTTTTCCGCTTCCTGTCCCAACAGGTGTCCAGCGGACAACCTCCAGGTGTATGCTGTCAGGATGACTTCAAGAAAGGGAATTAACAGGTAGGACCTAATTCCTGTCTTTTCCCTTTTTTTCTTTTTCTTTTTGTAGTTTTGATATATCTTAAATACAGGCATTATTTTCACTTTATTGCACATGCTAAGTAACCTTTATAATAGCCCTAAATATAATGTATTGTTTAAAAATTTCTTTTGACTATCCACATTATTTTTCTTGAGGGACTGATCGTTATCCCCACTTTTCTCTAATTGTTTTCCAAATCTTTTTTATGTATTTTACGTACAATAAACACATTTGATAATATGGTTTAGCTTTATTGAATTTTTTTAACAAATATGTAGGATAAAAAATAACATCTTAGTAGAATTGGATATAATATACTATGAATTAGTTTATGCAAATACATCATTACTTAAGGCAGGATATATAAACAATTATACCCTACAAAAGCCATTTATCGGTCCGGGCGATATCCTTGAAAGAACTTATATTACTAAGCACATGCGCACTGTGACGTAATGACGCTGACACGTGATGCGTCGCTGGGCGCCGGCGTGGTGGATACATAGTCGCGCAAGAACTGCGATTGCGTCATGCATCACTGGATGCACCCATAGTAAACGCCCACAGTGGGCGTAGATATTGCTATACGAAGCAACTATGGTAATATTGGGATATATCTCACTATAGAGTTTGCGTACATAGTACAGCCTTGAATGGTGTTCGTTTGAGCTAATGACGGAGGCGTTTTTTTGGTAAGACAGATTACCCAAAATACATTGTGGACATGTTGCCTAGTAACCCTAAATGAGATTACACCAGTAGTGCCTTATGGGTAACCAGAAATCCGGTCGAGAGGGGGTGTGGTTCCACATATGATTGCATTAAGCTCACACTATTTAAAGACAATGGCTGTACACAGTTGGCATCCGGAACATGGATATGATGTTCTGTTTCACCAGTTAATGGTATGTATCATCTTGATTGTCCCTTTTAACTTCTTTTATTTCTGGTCTGTTTATTTTAATGCATTTATGTATTGATATGTGTATATGTCTGGTATTGTCTTCATAGGCTTTAGAAAGACCTTGATTAGGTCGAAACGTTGCCTTTTTAAACAATGAAACATTAAACATGTTCCTTTAAATTAAGGATTTTTTCTTGCACCTTGTTTATGCTGCCACCTCTGTGCTTGTTGGTGTATTCTTTATTGGGAAATGTGTGGGAATTATTGCTGCGATGTGAGCGGGGATGGGTACGATAGTGGCTGCATCTCCTGTGTCGGCTTGGTTGCCGTTGCATAGCACTTGTGCAGCTATTTGGGCAGCTCTCCAGCCAGACGTAATGGCGTGACCAACGGTCGAACAGTGGATTATGATTGCAGCTGGATTTTGGTCATCCATGCAGTTTCCACACTGCATTAGTGCCGTGGACAGCAAACGTGCGTGTGCGGAAGCCACCATTGTCTGGGTCCCCGTTCTTCAAGAAAAAAAAAGTACTTTTCAATTGTCTGTCTGGCTTTGGCAGATAGACAGTCTAATTTCATTTTAGTCGATATTGGGGCTTACAGTAGCACGGCGGACACACGTGTCTTCATGGGTTCTCGCATGGGGCAACACCTACAGGAGGTGGGGCTGTTTCTGCCACCCCCATGCACTCTGCCCGGCAATGCAGGACCTCCAGTCCCTTTTGTCATTGTGGCAGACGAGGGCTTTGGATTTACCCAACATGTGATGCGCCCCTAACCCCACTGTCATTTGAGAGCAGACCGCCAGATTTTCAATTACAGACTGTCGCGTGCAGGGTGCCAAGTGGGATTTTAGTCGCAAGGTGGCGTGCTTTAGAGGGGATGCTTCAATTGTCACAGGACCATGCTGTCGACGTCGTAAAGGCCTGCGGTGTCCTATAAAATTATTGCCGCTTAGTCAATGGCCCCTTCCAAGGTGAGGTGGAAGACCGACCATCAGAGGCAATCCACAAAGCAAGTATGCCACCCCGACAGAGGCCTCATTCACACGAGCATGCATTTGCACGTGCGTGGGTGCGCACAAATCCGCACGTGCCAAAACACGCGTGAACAAAGCTCCATGCAGCATTACTCTTAATGGGCCCGCCACGATGGGCATTCGCACTGCGGCTCCACAGCAAATAGCGCTCATAGCATGCAATGGGAAATTGATTCTTCCTCCACATCAGCGGAAAACCAATTGTGGGTTTCTGCAAGTTGAGGGAAAACTCATTCTTGTGAGGGTTCTGCACTGACTGCTTCCATTGGAGTCAATGGAAGTCAGATGATTCGCGACCCTTCCTTCACGTTGCAGAAAGCAGAAACTTCAATAAATAAAAAGATCTGTACTGCGCAGGTCTGATGACTCGCGATGCAAACCGTCCCCAGTACAGATAAAGGAGAAGGAAAGTAGGTAGGCACTGCAGCTGGCAGAGCTGGATTATGCAATGGTATTCCGCATGCGGAATCAGGCTGTGCAGTGTGCAGCCAGCCTTTGCAAGCAAGCTGAGATGTGATATTCTCAAACAGAACACTCACAGCAAGCTTGGTGGAAATTGCTAGAGACCTTAGATAAGTAAATGCATCTTATCCAACCGTCTAGAAAATTGCCTTTTTTAAATTTACTTTTACATGATCACAAGCACCAGCTACCGTTGACCGTGGCGGCACATCTAAACTGCATGCTCATGGTTGTGTTTTGGAGCTCGAGGCCAAAGTCTTTTCGAGCTCCACTGTGTAAACCCGTCGTTAGAGCTGCAGTGTTTAGACCATTGTTACAGCTGTTGGCGCCGTGTCCATCCACGGCCGGCATTTACCACAAGAAAATAATCAGTGTCAGTGTACATGCATGTCAGTGTACATGCGTGTCAGCATGCATGCATGTCAGTGTGCATGCGTGTGTTGTTGAATGTTTGTATGCATGCATGTGCATGTCGCATGCGTGTTTGCAAGGATGCTGCATATTTTCAACATTGCCTTTTGTTACGCTTTAAAATAATTATTTTTACCTTTTTCCCCCTTAATTCCCTGTAGCAGTGGATAAAATGCGGGAACGTTGGAAGAGCGCCAAGGACCAGTGGAGGAAGGAGTACTTGGCAGTTCCTAGGAGAGTCGCAGGAGGAAAGACAAAGCGGCAATATTTGCATTTCCAGAAAATGGGATACCTACGCCGTACTGTAGGGATGAGACCGTAAGTATACATTCGCACTGACACGTGTTAACTAGTGATGAGCGAGCATACTCGCTAAGGGCAATTGCTCGAGCAAGCATTGCCCTTAGCAAGTAGCTGCCTGCTCGAAGGACATGGTTCAGGTGACGGCGGCGGGCAGCGAGCTGCAGGGGAGAGCAGGGAGGAACAGAGGGGAGATCTCTCTCTCACTCTCTCCCCCCTGCTGACTGCCGCAACTCACCGCTCCCCCGCCCCAGCACCCGAACCTTGTCTCTCGAGCGGGCAGGTACTCGCTAGGGCAATGCTCGCTCAAGCAATTGCCCTTAGCGAGTATGTTCGCTCATCTTTAGTGTTAACCCCTTCTATTTGGGGAGAGAAGGGGTTAAAAACAGTTGTTCTGAGAGGTCAACTACTAATTTTTCATTTCTTCTTCACAGGACAACAGATAGTTTACCTGCTGAGCAGAGCCCTTCTATGGAGTCCATTGAAGGCAGTGTGGCCTCACCTAGCACCCCAGCCTTAGTGGTCGCAGCAGAAGAGGAGGCGGAGACCTGTGCCGAGCCTTCTGCTGCACTAGCGAAGAGAAGAGGTAGGCCCTCTACGGCGGATTTAGCCGCAGAGGCAGCAGCAGCAAAAGCGCGCGCAGACGCCGAAAAAACGCAAATCAGACAAAAGGTCCTTGATGTGTTGCGGGGGTCCAAGGAGCCTGCCGACACATTGGAGACATATGGACGCTATGTTGCTGCATCTCTGCGCGCGATGCCAGAGGAGATTTGCACGCGCGTGCAGGGATGCTTTTCTTACATTATTGAGATGTCAACACCTCCCAACAGCCCATATGATGTTTTTTCTTCAATTGATCAATCAAAGCTCAGATTTTTACAACAACAAATTGCTTCAGGGCGTCCACCACCACCACCACCACCACCACCCACTCCTCCACCACCGAGCCTGTATTCATACTATGGGCGCCAGGCTAGGGAACACGTTCCTTCTACAGTTTGGCAGCCACCCTATCCACAATACGAGATGAGCAGCAGCTCCGGGCAAGATTGGGCGCAGGAAGGGCCCTCAACTTCCCAAAGTAATCCCCCCCGTTATGAAAATTTGTAATATTAAAATGCTTTTGCACAATCTTTGAACTATTTGTTATAATTAAAAATTTCATATTTTTATTGCTTTTTTGGTTAAAAAACAAATGCAATAAAAAAAATTGTTCACATACCTTTTGCTATTCCTTTTTTCACTAGCCATTTTTTAATGTAATCTTTTATGTTTGATTTACTGTAGTCTGCTTTCCAGGTTAGTGCTTCACCCTTGCACTCGTAGCAGGGGATATAGAGGTCAAGCGTTTCCACTTGTCTTCTGTATCGGTCTTTTCCCCGCTGGAAGCAACCGGCTGTCATACAGCCGAGTGCTCCCAGTTGAGGATGCAGAGGAAAAGCAGGGAACCGCTTGTCTTCTACATCCAGGTGTTGTCTGCTCAGGGGACCCAGCTGGAAGCAACCAGATGTCATACAGCCGAGTGCTCCCAGTTGAGGATGCAGAGGAAAAGCGGGGAACCGCTTGTCTTCTACATCCAGGTGTTGTCTGCTTAGGGGACCCAGCTGTTATACAGTGGAGCGCTCCGAGCAGGGAATGCAGAAGACAGCTGGGCCACTCTGTTCTCCATACCCCGCCTGTCAACAGGCAGCGGGATGCAGCTAAAACAATAGTATCAGCTATATCCCACTGTGAATCGCTGATAAGGCTCATCAGCATGCTGAAAGACAATGATGTGAGACGGCTTAAAGAAAACTGGACAAAGTCAGTGCAGTTACACACAACAATTGTCGCTCAAAAGACACTGCATACAGATATAACATAACAAGAAGCAGATTTTCAAAAAACTGTTTTTATTAGGACTATTTTTTTTTCAAATTCCAACCCAAGAAAAAAAATTAAGTATTGGTTCATAATATGGTCTGTCAGCTAAAAGACAATAGTTACTAGAGCAAATTTTGACCATATTACTTGAGCTCGCAACCCACGTCAAGGGTCCTCATTGTCTTGCAAGTCTCTAACTAAAAAAAAAACTACCTAAAAAAAAATTTGGGCCGGTAAAAAAAAACAATTTCACGGTTTGAAAAGTCCTGACCTTCAGACTTAACGGATAGAGGCCAGCTGCCACGGAACTGCTCCCTGAGAAGTCAGGAAGTAGTCTGCGAAGTGATCTCTAATCTGAAGGCCAGAAGATGCAGGCCTTATTGCTTGATTCTGGTCCACACCATCAACTGTTGAAGTTGATGGTATTTGACCATCATCAAACGCCCAACCCGTGTCTTTGCTCCGTCAAAAATTATGCAGAACCACAGCTGCTTTAACCACTGAGCACACATTTTCAGGTTGCATCTGAATGGTGCCCAGGAAAACTCGCCATTTACTGGAGAGGATTCCAAAAGCACATTCGACGAAGTCAACAAATGCGTTTTATTTTCACGCGCGTATGTACGCGGATGTCATTTTTACATCTTTGCGTGAAAAAAAACGCAAGTAAAATGAAAAAGAAGCCAAACCCCTGGCCAAGTCCCATATAGTAGTCGAGCCCAGTGGGCAACACCCAGGAGCCATTTTACTTTGCTTTAGCATTGTACCAAGCAGGATGGCAGTTTTGTGATGCCGCAAGAAAGGCCCTTACTTCATGGCTGCTGTACTCCACATTTGTGGAGGGTGACTCATCTACAGAAGAGGAGGAGGAAGTGGTGGCGCAGGTCCCGAAAAAACGCCAGTTTTGGGTGCACCCATTAGTCTGTCAGCGCCCTGAAAAGGGGCATTTTGTCACGCTGCATGAGAACCTGCGGATGCATGAGGACAAATATTCAGCATTCTGCAGAATGTCAGTTGGCACATTTGATGGTCTCTTGGAGTTGCTGCATCCCTATCTTAGGTGTAAGGACACTAACATGTGAAAGTCCATCAGCGCAGAGGAGCGTCTGCTAGTCACTCTCCGGTAAGTTTTTTTTTTTTTAAATGTTATTTCTGTGATTTATTTTCTTTTACATTATGTGTTGCCCTATTTCCCCTCCCCTGAAATATTTGCGTTGCCACAGCTAGACATGTTTATCTGCATGAACGCACCTAGCCGTGCCTAGCTGCGGTAATGCAGCTAGTCACGCCCAGCTGCGATACTGCAGCTAGCCATGCCTACCTGCTTTACCGCAGCTATACATGACTAGGCATGTTTACCTGTATAAATGCACCTTGGCATGCCTCTCTAAATGTTCCCTTTTAAGCTTAAATGCTTTTTCATTCTGCATTTTTGGCATTTCTAAAATATTATCTTTCTTCTTGTTACAGATTCCTGGCCACGGTCAACTCTTTTGCGGCCTTGCATTTTAAAGTTTTGCTTGGCCACTGCTTGATTGCCCGCATCGTGATGAGGACGTGCAATGTAATTTGGGAGCATTTAAAGACAACCCAATTTCCGACTCCCTGCGAGCAGCAATGGCTCGCCATTGCTTATGGTTTTCAGCAGGCTTCGCAGTTTCCTAACTGCATTGGGGCCCTGGATGAGAACACATCCGTGTTAAGAAGCTGCCGCGCTCAGGGTCCCAATATTTTAATTACAAACATTACTGTTCAGTAGTCCTGTTGGCGGTCGCCGACAGCGACTATCGTTTTGTAATGGTGGATATCGGGGCCTATGGAAGCTCTGCTGATGCTCGCATCTTCAAGGCTTCCAGAATAGGCCAGCGGCTTCTTGCCAACCAGCTGGCCCTGCCAGAGTCATGGTTACTGCCTGGTTCTTCAGGTCCAACAATCCCATTCGTAATTGTCGTTGATGAGGGCTTTGGCTTGTCAACCCATATTCTGCGACCATTTCCCCGGGTTGGACACCAGAAGAAGAGTCTTTAACTATCGACTCATGCGTGCTCGGTGTTTCATCAAATGTGCTTTTGGAGTTCTCTCCAGTAAATGGCGAGTTTTCCTGGGCACCATTCAGATGGAACCTGAAAATGCGTGCTCAGTCGTTAAAGCAGCTGTGGTTCTGCATAATTTTTGCCGGAGCAAAGACAAGGGTTGGGAGTTTGAGGATGGTCAAATACCAACAGCTTCAACAGTTGACGGTGTGGACCAGAATCAAGCGATAAGGCCTGCATCTTCTGGCCTTCGGATTAGAGATCACTTCGCAGACTACTTCCTGACTCCTCAGGGAGCAGTTCCGTGGCAGATGGCCTCTATCTGTTAAGTCTGAAGGTCAGGACTTTCTAAACCCTCAAATTGTTTTTTTTTTTACTGGCTCAAATTTTTTTTAGGTATTTTTTTTTTTTAGTTAGGGACTCGCAAGACAATGAGGACCCTCGACGTGGGTTGCGAGCTCAAGTAATGTGGTCAAAATTTGCTCTAGTGACTATTGTCTTTTAGCTGACTTTGACCATAATATGAACCAATACCTCATTTTTTCCTTAGGGTGGAATTCAAAAAAAAAACCTTAACAATAAAAAGTTTTTTGGAAAATTTGCTTCTTGTCATTTATGTTATAATTTTATGCAGCGTCTTTTGAGCGATAATCGTTGTGTGTAACTGCACTGACTTTGTCCAGTTTTCTTTAAGCGGTCACCCATCATTGTCTTTCAGCATGCTGAAAGACAGAGATGAGCCTTATCAGCAATTCACAGTGGGATATAGCTGATACTATTATTTCAGCTGTATCCCGCTGCCTGATGACAGGCGGAGTATGGAGAACAGAGTGGCCCAGTCTTCTGCATTCCCTGCTCGGAGCACTCCACTGTATAACAGCTGGTTGCTCCGAGCAGACAACACCTGGATGTAGAAGACAAGCATCCATGAATGACTATTTAAATTGTGGATTTCCTATTAATCAATATTACCATTGCAATGGGCTTTAGGATGGGACAATTTGTAAGGCCTTTATCATACATATGAGATACTGCAATTATCCAAATAACATTAGACTGGCTTGAAATGAAATAAATTTCATTTACTTACAGTATAAATTGTTGATGTGATGGATGTGTACATGCAAATAAGGAAGATGGAACTATACCTCTGCAGCGGCACCTATTGGACAGCAGCATTCCTTCAAATCAATGTGACTCTTTAACAAGTCTTAACAATGATTGGGAATATGAAACCAAGCCAGAAAACCATGCACATATCTACATGGCTTTGCTCATCAAATTAAATGTTTCACTTTATTTAATTCTTCAGGTTCCTCTCAATACTGGAGACACAAGAGGCACACGTCATTCCAGCGACTTGTAAGACACATTTCTGGGGTGTAGTATTTCCCATCAGACGGATGTCTAGGTGTGAACACCCATAATGTAATCTTGATGAAGATTTCCATTCTTGGTGGTCTCTGGTGACTTTTCCTTTACATCAAGCACTGTAGAGCTTGAATATATACTGTTGGCAGTCAATGGGGAATCTACAATGTATATCCACTTATTCCTGAAGCCTCTGAATTGTTTATAGCAGGGGTGTACAACCTGTGACCCGGAGGCCTCATGTGGTTCACAATGCCATTCTGTACAACTTCCAACCATCTGATCACAGATATGCTTGTCTGTGTTTGATGGCTGCTCATATGTAGTATCCATGTCAGAGAGAAGAATAGTACATGCTGCATGGACAGTAATGATGTTGTAATGTGTAGCCATCTCTAGGTCCCCTATGTATCAGGAGAACGGGGTCCCTTGACCTGCTTGGCATTGCAAAAAAGGAGTATTTTAAAAAGGTGTCCCTCATCACTGTAGTTGATGGAAGTTGGCAAATACTATTTTGTTACTACAACTCCTATCATTTGCAATAGAGAGTGCCACATCCATGCATGGACAAAAATTGAGTGGGAATATGACGCTGAGCTGATCGTGACGAGACCTACCTGCAGACTAGGGTGCACACATTAATCAGAGCAACCTTATGTCCGGAGTCTGTGGGGATGCCCTGTTCCGTTCTTACAGAGACAGGTGAGAAGGAAAAACTAAATACAAAGAAAATAATCTAGTCATGAAAGACATGAGATCTATATATATACCGTGTTTCCCCGATAGTAAGACACCCCCCGATTGTAAGACGTATCGGGGGTTTCAGGGGGGTCGGCCAATGTAAGCCGTACCCCGAAAGTAAGACATATGTCTTACTTTCGGGGAAACACGGGAGTATTGCCGCCTCCCTCTCATCTAGCTGCGCGCCGCCTCCTGCCAACGTCCGCACCGTCCCCCTCTCCATACGTCGCCGCGTCTGCCACCTCCCTCTGATCTTAATGAGCGCCGCCTCCTGCCCACTTCCGCGCCGCCCCCCCTCCATACGTCACCGCGTCTGCCGCCTTTGTCTGATCCAAATGAGCGCCGCCTCCTGCCCACTTCCGCGCCGCCCCCCTCTCCATACGTCACCGCGCCGTCCCCTGCACTTGTCACTGCCGCCTCCTGCTTAAAATACGGTAATGCACACAGTATTAATCATACATCAGTAAAACATACACACTGGCATACTGGGGTATCATCTACTGTATGTAACCCAGTGGGTATCAGCAGGTGTCACACTGGATTAAATACAGCAGGTGGTACTGTATCACACTGGGTTAGATACAGGTATAGGTACAGGTTTGCACTTTGCTGTGCCCACATGAGCTGTTTGACGGCTTAGGACGCGCCTATGCAAATTTACTCGGGCACGTCCCTACTCCAAAGAAACCTCCCCCCCCCCCCCCCCGCCCGTCACAGAAGGTAAAATGCATATTCACTAAAAAAAGACATTTTACACGTTTTTTTTAGCTGTCAGTGCCCCTTTAACTGTGGGATGCGGACGGTTAGAGCGGGATGAGCGGAGGGATGTGGAGGCCGCGGGAGCAGCAGTAATGTTTTCCGTGGTCCATCAGGACCATGGACAACATACAAAAACACGCTGTGTGGGATACTGTATGGAGCTGTAACCCTATGGGAGGCTATGTGGGATACTGTATGGGGCTGTAACCCTATGGGAGACTGTGATACGGAACCACAAGCAGTGCTTATACCGTATGCTACCGTATATTTTTGCCCCTAGACATGAGTGCTTCCGGTTCCAGTGGTAAAAGGAAGAGTTACACCGTGGAGTATAAAAAAGCGATTGTCGAAGAATCTTGGGGCAAAAATGTAGTGCAGTTCTGCAAGGAGAAAATGTTGGATCACCGACTGGTCCAAAAATGGCATGCAGAATACACTAACCTGAGTGAAAAAGTGGAGAGCGGAATGGCTAAAAAGCGCAAGATTGGATGTGGTCGGCAACCAATGTATACAAAGCTGGAAAGCCTGGTCTCTGAGTGGGTTGCAGACAGGAGAGCAAAGACATTGGTGGTGACCAGGGCTCAGATTCAGGAATATGCCCTTGCAGTGTCGCCACAGTTTGACATTTCCCCTGAACAATTCAAGGCATCACAGCACTGGATGGATAACTTTCTTGAATGCAATGACCTGTCTTTGAGAAGATCCACAACCCTCTTTAGGTTGGAAGATGCTGAGATTGTTAAACGTGCATTAGCCTACAAGAAGTTTGTGGATGACATTGACTTCTCTAAATACAGTCTTTGCAACATGATCGCCATGGATGAAACTGCCGTGTTCATGGGCCAAGCAGCTCAAACCACCATTGATCAACGAGGTGCCTCCTCAGTGTACGTTCCCTCCACCGCTTATGAAAGTGCACGTGTCACCTGCATTTTGACGATTCGTCTGGATGGCACTAAAGCAACACCGCTACTCATTGCAAAGGGCAAGAAGGAGAAGATTGAGCGGGTTTCTGGCATTTATGTGCTGGAAACTGAAAAAGCCTGGGCCACACAAGATGTTATAAGAAAGTGGCTTGATTTAATGCTGCCGCTTGTAATGCGCGGGAACAAAAGAGGGATGCTGATCTGGGATGCAGCCAGCACACACCGCGCCAAAACCATGAAAAACTTCCTTCATGAGCGGAGAATCGACCAAATCATGATTCCTGCAGGGATGACGGCTTATCTTCAGACTCTCGATATCGCCATTAACAAGCCGTTCAAGGACTATCTGCGTGTGGAAATCAATGACTACATTGAAAACCGAATGGAGAGAAATGTACGTGGGAACTTTGTGAAGCCCAGACTACCAGAGATTGTTAACTGGGTGAAGAATTCTTGGAATAAGATCACTAACACCTGCGTTGCAAATGCACTGCGAGCTGGCTACCTGGACAAAGCCTGCTCATTTCAGGACAGTGCCGTTGCTACTCATGAGAAATATGGGCCAATGATTCGGCAAGAAATGTCGTCCCGAGAGTCCCAAGAAAATCCACAGGAACCTAAGAGTGTGGATGTTTATGATGATATTCCTGAGGATGATGACATGGTTGTCATGGAATAAATCTGTTTTATCTTCCAGTATTCCACTGTTCGTTCTTACCATTTTTCATTGTTTTACATGTTATGCAATGTTGTAACAAGACATTCTTGGCACTTCCTTTTATAAAAATGTTTTGTGGTGAATACAATACTGTTCAGGTTGTTAATAAATGTTAATTTTATGGTTAAAACAAAAAATTCGACAATTTTTTTCCAATATAAGACATACCCCGAAAGTAAGACATAGTGGGGCTTTTGGGGATAAAAAGAAAGTAAGACACTGTCTTACTTTCGGGGAAACACGGTAATATCACCACACCTAATACCAAGAATAGTCAAAATCCATTTTGGAGACATGGTGATCTCAGATCACGCGCCAGTGGTGATGTCAATACGGGAAGAACCCCTGAGAGGGGAAGACTATGTGTGGCGATTCCCATCTATTATGTCAGATGACGAAACATTTTGCGCAATGTTAAAGGGATGGTGGCTCGAGTACACAACAGACAACGAAATACACTCAAATAACCCCCAACTATTCTGGGACGCAGCTAAGGCGGTCATACGAGGTAGAATAATTGCTTACATGTCATCACTTAAAAAAAATATTAACGACAAAGTCAAACAATTTAGCGATCAGCTACGAAACGCATACTCACGATTCCAAGAAATACAGAATAACCAAAACAAACAAAATTGGATTATAGCAAAGGAGTCATATGAATCCTGGCTACATAAAAGAGAATTGCTGGCATACTCACGCAAAGAAGCAAACCTCTTTAAATTTGGCAACAAGGCAGGGAAACTAATGGCAAACCTAGCACGAGGGCCATACCAGACAACTAACATAACAGGGCTGAAAGATACAATCGGAAAAGTACATACGCATCCCAAAAAAATCAATCATATTTTTTACGAATTTTACTCCACCCTCTATTCACAAACACAGACGGAACCAATGTCACAGGCAAGTTTAGTCACGAATATAGTCTGGCCCAAACTCTCGGAGGAACAACGCGCAATGTTAAACTCTCCAATCTCTGAAACAGAAATTAAAGATAACATCAGAGGTCTAGGAAATAACAAAGCCCCGGGACCCGATGGGTACACGGGTGAATTCTTTAAAATACTAAAAGACGAAACCGCCCCCCAGTGCTTGAAAAATTATTCGATGGTTATTTGCGAGATAGCCACATTCCCCCCGATATGAACACCGCATACATCAAATTACTACCAAAACCGGGCAAAGACCCAGCCGAGGCAAAATCCTATAGACCGATCTCTTTAATAAACACTGACTTAAAATTAATGGTCAAAATTATGGCGAACCGTCTGGCTGACATCATGTCGCACATGCTTTCACCTATGCAAACAGGATTCACGAAGGGATGTTCAGGCATCACAAACATAAGAAAGATCCTAACAATACTAGACGACATTAAAATACACCCGACAGCCCACCCCTCACCGGCCCTACTCACAATAGACGCGGAAAAAGCTTTTGACAATGTATCATGGGCCTGGCTGAGGGGAACAAGGATAAAATGGGGTTTACGGGCCCATTCTACAACTACTTATGGAAACTATACTCCTCCCCCGAGGCGCAAATTAACACCCCAGGTTTTCTATCACCAAGATTTCCCCTACAGAAAGGCACGAGACAGGGGTGCCCCCTATCACCCCTTCTATTTAATTTGGCAATCGAACAACTAGCAAGACTACTAGAAAACAACACAGAAATCAGATGTATAAAAATTTGGGGAAAAGAGGTAAAAACAATGCTATTCGCAGACGACATTTTGATAGCCCTAGCCCAACCAAAAACAGACTTACCACGAGTACTTGCCCAACTTGAGACCTTTGGGAAAATGTCGGGATTTAAAATAAACACCACCAAGTGCGAAATACTAGATATATCCCCTCGGGGCTCACTCAAAGAAAAAGACCTTGAAAGATGTCCAGTGATGATAGCACAAAAACACATCAAATACCTAGGTATAAATACAGGAAAGAGACCTGAAACTCTCTATGCTCTAAATTACCCTCCAATAATAATGAAAATAATAAAAGAGCTGGACAGATGGAATAACCTTCCACTCTCCCTTTCGGGCAGATGCCACCTGGTAAAAATGATCAGTTTCCCAAGACTCCTATACCCACTACAAACAATCCCGCTTTTGCTCCAAAGCCGAGATCTGGCGAAACTACACAAAGCATTCACGGCTTTTGTGTGGTTGCGGAAAAGACCACGCATTGCCCTGAAAAAGCTAATGTTACCCAAGAATAGAGGAGGCCTAAATTTCCCTGACATTAGATTATACAATGTTGCCAGTCTTATGAGGCATGCCCTGGACTGGTTAAAAGAATCCAATGAATACTCAAATTTAACACTGGAGACAGAACTGTTCGAACCATGGAGCCTTAATGCCCTCATACACACAACCTACACTAACCTCCCTAAGGAATGCAAACAATCTACAATGGCAAGAGACACCATAGCGGCCTGGAAGATAACCCGCAAAAATATATGGAAACACCCGGAATTTAAAGAAGGGAGGGAAAATAAAATGTTTAAAATGAGGAGACATAGAGGAATCACAAAAGTTCAACACCTTCTTCACCCAGAAAACCCCAGGTACAGAACCTTTGAGGAACTTTGTAAGGAATACAACCTACCGATAACACACTTTCTACCCTTCGCATAAGTGCGAAATTTTCTGAAAGAAAGATTAGTAGACATTTCAAAAGAAAAAATATCTAACCCAATTGATAGAATGATAAATAACCAGGCAGGCAAACAATCAATATCTAGCCTATACAACGGATTAAGAGAAGGGTGGATGAAGGATAATGACATGGGAGGGTTTAAAAAATGGGCGAAAGAATTAAATGACCCAGAAATTCCGGAAGGAATAATTAAAAGCTGGAACGCAGTAAGGCAAGCGACATCAAATGAGCGGTGGCGAGAAACGTATTTTAAATTAATACATAGAGCAATATACGGGTTTGATAAACCTTGGAACCCCAACGGCCCAGACAGAATTCAAGCATGCCCACGATGCTCCCAGGCACACTCAGATTTTCTGCATGGAATCTGGCAATGCCCTAAAATCAAGAAATTCTGGGAAGAGATCCAAAAGCTAACCAAAGACATGGGGGGACAGAATTTACACTTAACACCGCAAACCTTTATACTCCACCAATTACCAGACAGCGCGAGAAGGACCAAAATGACCCATAACATCCTATTAATAAGTAAAAGATGTATTCTAAACAACTGGTTGATAGCCAGACCACCAGAAATAAAAGACGTCATACAACAGCTAAAATACCTATTGAAAATGGAAAGGCTAGAGATAGAGAGGTGTGTAGAATCCCATGCAAAGAACTTTTTCAAAAAATGGAGAGAATTCATAGAAAAATTTCTTGACTCTAATGAAATCAAAGAATGCATGTACCAATTTACCAATACGACGTGGTACCATGAGCAAAATCACATGAACAAATTGGGAATTCTTAAAATCGCATGACAGAATGTGGTAGGAAAATGATACGTCCTGCGGGTCAACTCAACAAAATAGTAATTAACTGCAGTTATTATGTTTTCACATTAAAGTATTAAGATTTTGGGAGCTGAGGGGGGGGGGGGGAATAAATAAAAGGGGGAAAATGAGGCATCAAATCGTTGTGAACAGAGCGTAACAAATAGAAACTGTTAAGATGAGAAACAAGATGTATGTAAAACTGCTAACTGTTAACTTATGTTTCTACTATGTACAAAAATTGCCAATAAAAAAGAGAAAAAAAAAACAAAAAACTTACCTGCTTTCCACTGGATGACAACTTGGCTGGCCCATCAAAGTTAATTGGTTGTGTGCTATACTGTACTGATGCTTCCAAATGCCACATAGCGCAATCATTTGCATAGTTACCATTGAACAAAAACACGTTGACATACGAATATTGCAAGCGATACTTGTCAAATACAGTAGAATGCCAATTTATAAAATCACTGTAGGCAAACAAAGGCACTCTACGCTTTATTATATATTTTCACTATTTGTACTGGGTCACCCATGCTGGCATTGTAACTTTTACAATATCTTCTCTATTTTACTTATGAATCGGTGCAACCAATTTCGCATCTGAACTATGTCTTACAGTCCGTTTTATGTTTAATCTCTTTTTATTAAGTTTTCAGAATATTTTACAAACATTAGGAAATATCAGTAAAAAGGAAAAAGGAAAAACAATAAAAGGGAAAATGGAAATAGGCCTCGCAGGGCCTATGGTTCATATTGTACAACAGTTGGGCACATCTTCTTGTAAACAACAAATAAAACAGTCAATTCGTCTAGCCCATAGATGATCCCCGGACCCCCTTGCCCCAATCCACTGTTCCTTTACTATATCAACGCATATTTAACTGACGGTAAAGGTGGGGTCTACGTCGTGATGAATATTATGGTTTATGTGGTGGGAATCCTTTTCATTTGAGGAAAAAGAAAAAGGGGGGGGGAGATATAGAAACGATCTGAACAAGTTAATTAGATAGCGCAGAAAGACAAGGTACTTTGACTATAGCACGCTGAACACCTCTACACAGACAGAACCACACATACACTCACACATAAAATAAGAGAACAAAAAAAAGGGGGGGGGTGAGGGAGTGGGGGGAGGGGCGGGAGCACCCTGAGCGTCTTCCAGTCGGTCCCCAACTTTAAAGGCCCTGCGGCCCCTACAGGGCTCGCGAGTACATTTAGTAGAACAAGCTGGCAAACTCTGCTGAGGATTCGAACATAATCCAGGGCTGCCAGGTCTTTCTGTATTTCTCCTTTTGTTTTTCGGGCTCTCGAGAGTGCTCCGCACATAGCTCCTCCATCTGGCTAAGGCATGACATCTCCTGCTGCCACTCCCTCATTGAGGGAACTTGTGTGGATCGCCAGTGACGAGGGATGACTGCTCTGGCTGCTGCAATACAAAACCGGAGCAAGTCTCCCTTTTGTGCACAAATGGGGCCCGGCAGGATGGAGAGGAGAGCTATCTGCGGTGTATTGCTAATCGATTTTCTGCACATTGAGTTATATGTGGCAAACACCCCGTTCCAGAAGGGCCGCAGTTTATCACAACCCCACCAGACATGTAACAGAGTGCCTCTATCAGTCCCACAGCGCCAACACATGTCCGACACCGAGGGGAATATCGCATGTAGTAGCGTCGGGTATCTGTACCATCTAGCCAACACCTTGTACCCTTTCTCTTGAGCAGCGCATGCCATGGTTAGTTTGTCTGTGAAAATAAATGATTTTTCCCAGTCGCTCTGTGTGATTTCCTCTCCCAATTCCTGCTCCCAAGCCCACTTGAAGCCCGGGCTTGTGCAACTAAGCTCAAGCATCAGAAGGCCGTATATTTGTGATAGCACGTGCTCCGGAGGTGACCGCAACTCGAACAACCTCTCGAAGGGGGTCAATTCCAGGCCCGGGGTGTCGCTTCCCTCCCAAGGTGTGAGGAAGGAGCGTAACTGAAAATACTCGAGCCAGGAGACACAAATGTCTCCGAATCGGTGCTTGAGTTCCTGCAGAGTGGGAATTGATTGCCCACCCAGGACCTGCTGGACCCTGGTATCCTCCCGATTCTCCCAACCCAAATAGCGTTCTCGCTCCCTCCCCGGTGGGAAAGCTGGGTTATTAAACAATGGCGTCAAAGGGCTATGTTCCCTGGACAGTATCTGTTGACGTGTTTGTATATCCCATAGTCTAAGTGTACCCCTTAGGAAGTAGTTGGGACCTATCGCTTGGGCCCTATCCTCTTTTTTCACCCATGGGAGTAGCCTCAGAGGGATTGTACTGTCTGTTTGTTCCAGTGCTATCCATTGTTTATTGTCGGTGTGATAGTGCCAGTCCAGCAGGTGTATAAGAATCGCCGCCGTATGATAGTTCTTAAAGTCGGGTAAACCAGTTCCTCCTTTTGATTTGGGGTACAATAACGTGCGCGTGCTTACTCGTGGTCTTTGCCCCCCCCCAAACGAATCTGATAAGTGCGGACTTCAGTTTGTTAAAAAATATTTGGGGTACCGTTATAGGGATAGCTTGGAAAATGTATAAGAATCGGGGTAGGACATCCATTTTAATGGTTTGTATCCTCCC
The DNA here is from genome assembly GCF_035609145.1 of Eleutherodactylus coqui. Classification (NCBI taxonomy): domain Eukaryota; kingdom Metazoa; phylum Chordata; class Amphibia; order Anura; family Eleutherodactylidae; genus Eleutherodactylus; species Eleutherodactylus coqui. Next base: position 454,863,033 of record NC_089837.1, on the reverse strand, counting down.
GAACCATGACAAAACTCTGGTGGAATAGGCGGTCAGGTCTTTAAGAGTGCGATCCAGTAGGGTAGAGTAGTTCATGGAGAACAGTTTGGAGTGATCCGATGGAATATGTATTCCTAAATACTTTATAGCCTCTTGTTGCCACTTAAAGGGAAAGTGTTCTATTATGTGTTTTTTTGTTTCTGGGCCTAAGGATATATTTAGTGCTTCAGTTTTGCTATAGTTTATTTTAAAATTAGATAGGTGGCCAAATTTTTCGAATTCGTCGATCAAGGAGGGCAGAGTGATGCGGGGTTGTGTGATATATAGCAGTATGTTGTCGGCGTATAAGGCCGCTTTATACTGGGTCCCTCCCACTGTCAGTCCGCTGATGTTCGGATTATTTCTAATTGCTGTTGCTAGATGCTCCATCACTAAGACGTACAGCAGAGGAGACAGGGGGCAGCCCTGCCTGGTCCCGTTCCTGATGTGGATGGGGGAGGATAGTGTGCCATTTATCCTAACCCTGGCCGTGGGGCAAGTGTAAGGAGCTAGTGTTCTGGACAAAAATTTAGGACCCAGCCCTATCTGCTTGAGGGCTGCCTCAAGAAACCCCCAATGAACTCTGTCAAAGGCTTTCTCCGCATCCACCGACAACAAACACATTGGGCCAGCACCGTCTCGAGCCCTAGCCACAAGGAGCAGGGTTTTTATTACATTATCTCTGGCTTCTCTCCCTCTGACGAAGCCCACCTGGTCCGTGTGTACAATGCTCGGGAGATGCGGAGAAAGCCTGTTGGCCAGGACCTTGGCATAGATCTTTATGTCCACGTTGATCAGTGAGATCGGCCTATAGTTAGTGGAAACTGTGGGGTCTTTTCCTGGTTTCGGAATTACACTTATATGTGCCTCAAGGGCCTGTTGCGGGAAAGGGGACTCCTGGGAGACCGTAGAGAATGCCCTGGCTAGAAAAGGGGCGAGCTGCTGTCTAAGAAATTTGTAAAAGGCGGGGGTAAAACCGTCGGGCCCCGGGCTCTTCCCCGCAGGGGTGCTTTTGATAACCTCCTCTATCTCCTCCGCTGTGATATCCCTTTCCAATGCGTCACTGTGGTCGGGGTCCAGTAGCGGCAGGGCTGTTTCTGCTACATATTTGGAAATTCGGTCTTTTAGTAAATTTTTGTTCATATCCGCGAATTGTCCCTTAAGATTATAGAGCTGGGAATAGTATTTCTGAAATATATCCAGGATTTCCGTAGGATTATATGTGTCAGTGCCCGTCGCGTTTTTGATTCGTGGAATAAATGTCTGTGTGGCCCTCGGGTGGATCAGACGGGACAGGGGTTTGCCCGCTTTATTAGAATACTCATAGTGAAAGCGCTTGTGTTGGTTTCTTAGATGGGTATAAGCCTGGTCTAATTTTGATTTTAGCTCTTTCCTGACCCGAACCAGATCTGCCAGGGTATCTGGCGAGAGGGTTTTTTTATGCGCAGACTCTAAGGTGTGGATCTGTTTAAGGAGTTTAGTAATAGTAGTGGCTCTTTCTTTTTTGAGCCGAGAGCCATGTTTTATTAGAGTGCCCCTCAGGACGCACTTCAGTGCCTCCCATTGTATAGGAGCTGAAGTGGTGTCTGTGGCATGTGTCGCAAGAAATGTTTCAATCTGTTCTTTAACTTCTGCTTCACATACACTATCTTTCAGGAGGTTGTCATTCAACCTCCACGTCCACTGGCGATCTGTTTGATCTGGTAAGGTTAGGGTCAGGAATACAGGAGTGTGGTCCGACCACACCATATCCCCTATCGTGGCCGTAGGTTGCCACGACAGGGCATGGTGTCCCATAAGAAAGTAGTCTATGCGACTGTAGGAATTATGTGGATGTGAGAAGAAGGTGTAGTCCCTATCCTGTGGATGCAGGATACGCCACACATCCACCAGCTGGAGTGCATGCGCTGCGTTCTTAAAGGTCCGTAGTTGCCCAGGGGGAACATTGCCCCTGTTCGCCAAGGAGTCTATTTCTGGGTTTAAAGTCATATTGTAGTCCCCTCCAGCCACAACAACCCCCTCTGCGAACTCTGCCACTACCTTCAAGAAGGCCTGGTTAGCTACTGCCTGCTGTTGGTTTGGTGCATACAAGTTTGCGATTGTGATTTTAGTGGTTCCTATTTTCACTTTAATGAGGACATATCGTCCCTGAGGGTCTGTTTTGGTTTCTATGAGGTGGTGAGCTAGGGACCTATGTATCGCGATGGAAACCCCACCCGCCCGGCTGTCGGGGTTGGCGCTGTGGAACCAATGCGAGTAATACCTATCCCGTATGGCAGGGACGTGTCCCACTTTAAAATGTGTCTCTTGAAATAGTGCCACTTGGACCCTCTGCTTGTGCAGCTGGTATAAGACCTGTGATCTTTTCTGGGGAACATTAAATCCCCGAATATTTAGTGAACTAAGTTTGAGTGGTGCCATGTTGTTAAAGAAAGGAGGGGGAAGGGCCATACAAAACAAAACCGAAAAACAAACAAAAAGACGAGACAAACACTTAACAACAATTTGCTCCTAAATAAGGAGGTCAACTAGTACCTACGAAGTAGAGGAAGAATTAGTAAGAGGAGAGGATGAAAGAAAGATTAGTAGAGGTAGTATGTCAGATGAGAACAACTACCTTGAAGAGAGGGTATAGGGCAGCTCTGTATTTAGCTAGCGTCCGGTTTTTAATGGACGCTGGGGTCCAGTGGGTAGCGGGCTTTCTAGTGGGCGGAGCTCTCCCTCACCCCAGAGAAATGTTATGTTATGGAAAGCTATCTGTATATGGCACTGTATTATCTAGCTAAATGGCTTTAATGGGCAGAGGACATAACCATGAACGTTTAACTACTATAACAGGTTGAGAATTCTATCCTACCGACCCCCATGTCCACCTATCATTTGTGTTGCGCCTACGTGTTCCCACCGCTAGTAAGCCTAACGCTATCTGTGTATATGCATTGTGTAGGTTGTCCATCCGGACGTTACCCTCGCCGGTTTCTGGTGTGGTGATGCCAAGTCTCTCTCTTCCTCCCGTTGCTGGGTGTCGAGGCTTGGAACTCTTGTGTGCTGGGTTCCTCCCTTCTCCATCCTCTCCACGATGTGAGGAACATTGCAGGCCGCTGCTCCTTGCTATTGGAAAGTCTATATGGATGGGAGAAGAAGGAGCAGGAGAAAGAGGGGAAGGAGGGGAGGAGGGAGAAAGAAGACTGGCAAGGTGAGGGTCGATCTGGAACTCTTCTCTCGTTGTGGATGCTGCTTGCTTGGCGGTGGGAGATGCGCCATTTCAGGTGGAGTCACGGGTTTCTTCAATTCTCCTGTCTCTTTGAGGTCTAGGGTTTATAGGTGTCCTTTATCTGGCTAGGGGACTACGGGATCTGCGGCGTCGGCCTGTTCCGTCCCCTCTTCTTCTCCCCCCATTCTCTCTTTGTGGTCGTGGGGCCCCTCCCCCAGGGGGCAAGGGCAGACAGGGCCAGTCTTGAATAGTCGGCATAGGAATGTCCAAAGCCACGCTGAAGTTGGCAAGATCTTCTGGGTTTCGCAGTACTATTAGACGGCCCGCATGTCGGACTTGCAGACGGAAGGGGAATCCCCAGGTGTAGGCCATATTGTGCTGGCGCATGATATCCAATAGGGGGCGCAGGGATTTTCTCTTCATCAAAGTGAGTCGTGATAGGTCTGGGAGCAGCTGTACGGGCCTGTCTTGGAATTGTATGGGGCTGGTCTCCCATGCCCTCTTCATTATGGCTTCCTTCACTCTATATTTATGGACCCGGCAGATAATGTCCCGTGGCCGATCTGGGTCTGTTGCTCTAGGGCCTAGCGATCTGTGAGCGCGATCCAGCTCCAGCGGGGTGTCCGGCGGGACCTCTAGGATGAGGTTAAAGAGGTGGCGAAGAGTGTCTTCCAGGTGTTGTGGTTCTATTGTTTCCGGTATGCCCCGGACTCTGATGTTGTTCCTTCTCCCTCTATTCTCCACATCGTCCAGCGAGTCCGTCAGATATTGTAATTGGAGGGCTTGGGTCTGTAATAAGGCTTCTTGAGCGTTCACTTTGGTCGCCAGTTCTGTCAGGGATGTCTCCACTGTGGCGACTCTCGTATCTACCTGTTGCACTTCTTCTCGCACCGCTGCCACTTCTGTTTTGTAAGTATTTTCCAGCCTTGCAATATACGCTTCCATGTCTGCTTTTGTTGGGATCGCCAGGATATGTGCGCTGAGGGCTCCAATGTCTGTGAGCGCCGAGGTGCCTGCAGACTCTCTAGATGGTGGGTAGGCAGCTGTGTTTGTACGGTCTATGTTGGCAGGCGGTGGGGGGGCGCTCTGGTTACTGCCGGGAGGAGCGCTCTGGTTACTGCCGGGAGGAGCGCTCTGGTTACTGCCGGGAGGAGCGCTCTGGTTACTGCCGGGAGGAGCGCTCTGGTTACTGCCGGGGGGAGCGCTCTGGTTAGTGCCGGGGGGAGCGCTCTGGTTAGTGCCGGGGGGAGCGCTCTGGTTAGTGCCGGGGGGAGCGCTCTTGTTACTGCCGGGGGGAGCGCTCTTGTTACTGCCGGGGGGAGCGCTCTTGTTACTGCCGGGGGGAGCGCTCTTGTTACTGCCGGGGGGAGCGCTCTTGTTACTGCCGGGGGGAGCGCTCTTGTTACTGCCGGGGGGAGCGCTCTTGTTACTGCCGGGAGGAGCGCTGTTGTTACTGCCTGGAGGACCGCTCGTCTTGCTGCCGGAGAGGGCGCTCGTCTTGCTGCCTGGAGGAGCGCTCCTCCTCCTGTCGGGAGTGGCGTTCGTGTTACTGCAGGGAGGAGTGCTCATGATATTGCCGGCAGGAGCGCTCATAATGTTGCCGGGAGGAGCAAACCAGTTGCCACCATGTGGGGCAGTTACAATCATGCTGGGTGAGGTGGTTGTGTTACTGCCAGGAGGAGCCTTTTCATTACTGCCAGGAGGCGCAATCATGTTACTGCCAGGAGGCACAATCAAGTTACTGCCAGGAGGCGCAATCAAGTCACTGCCAGGAGGCGCAATCAGGTCACTGCCAGGAGGCGCAATCAGGTCACTGCCAGGAGGCGCAATCAAGTCACTGCCAGGAGGCGCAATCAAGTCACTGCCAGGAGGCGCAATCAAGTCACTGCCAGGAGGCGTAATCAAGTCACTGCCAGGAGGCGCAATCAAGTCACTGCCAGGAGGCGCAATCAAGTCACTGCCAGGAGGCGCAATCAAGTCACTGCCAGAAGGCGCAATCAAGTCACTGCCAGGAGGAGCGATCATGTTACTGCCGAGAGGAGCAATTATGTTACTGCCAGGAGGAGCAATCATGTTACTGCCAGGAAGGGCAACCTCAGCACCTCCAAGAGGGATATTTATGTTACTGCCAGGAGGAGCTCTCTGAGTATGACTGGGAAAAGCAGACACAGTGCGCTCAGGGGAGTCTGGGTTAGCTCTTACTACTGGGGTTTGAGGATCTCTGTTGGGGGTGTCCATGAATGGATTAATGTGTCCGCTCTTCGCCTCAGCGCTCCCTCTGCTCTGGCTCCCGCTCTCCTCTGGAGCCTCTGCGCACGTGTGCCCCGCTGCGGCCGCCATCTTGGACGGTGTGGGGCCATGAGACCGCTGCTCCCCGCTCACCTCTGCTGGGCGCTCCGGCGGCGCCGAGGAGGGCATCCGCCTCTGTCTTCTCTCTGCACCGTCCCACGTCATCGGGAGCTCCTCTGCTGTCATGGAGCTGTCGGGAGAGATCTCCGCCGGCGTCCCCGCTGCTGAGTCTTGCCCTGCCGGCAGCGCTGGTGTAGGGGACCCGCTCTGCGCAGGGGGGGGATCCCGGCTCTCTGCTTCTCCTGCCGCCTTGTTTCCCGCCGCTGCTATGTTCCGTGCAGGTGGTGGGGGGTCCTCCCGCCGCGCCGTCTGTGGTGAGCTTCGGTGTGCCGTGGCCGCCATGCCAGGCTGGGATTCCTCTTCCTCGGGACGCTTCTGGCCGGGGAAGAACCGCTGGATGCCCGCTGGAGTCGGATTGTCTGGTAGGTGGGTGCTGCTCCTCAGCGATTTCTTCCTCCTATTGCCCGTTTTATTGTTTTTTTGTGCCATTTTTGTTGATTTCCTCTGGGTATGAAGACGGAGCCGAGGAGAAACGTGTCCTCACTCCTCCATAGCCAGGCCATGCCCCTTACAGTCCGTTTTATAATGCTTTCCAGTACCCGTGTGGTTACTTTAAACGTTATGTGGAAATACATAAAATAACAGTTGGTAAGAAAAAACATGTTAAGGAACGTAACTTTACATAAACAACTAAGTATTTAATGCCTCAACTGTCTCAGCTCTTGCAATGCAAATTTACATCCCTTTTCCTGTTCCACAGTGTGACCACCAATTTGCCAGGCGGACACGACTCGCCAGCAGCCATGCAGGAGCACGGACACCAGCGCATGGCCAGGGGATCTGGAGCAACTGCACAGCGTCAACAGCCACGACGGCCAGCAAGACGCCCAGTTGTAAGCAGTGATTCGGAACAAACTGTACGGGCATGGATGGAACACGATGCTCCGGACGCCACAGACTCTGTAGCTGTCCGAGAAAATCAACCATCAGGCAATCTGTCCCCGTGCTCGTGGGTTGACCAGGCCGTCTTGGGGTACCTCCGTGGTAGGGAGGGCGCGGACTGGGCAGAACTTTATTGCGCTTCTTTGGTCCCCAGTTTCCGCGCTCTCCCTCCACATCTTGTCCCCAAGATGAAAGTGGCCGTGGAGACTCAATTTGAGTCAGCGACTGGGGAAAATGCTACGGAGGAGTGTTTTTGGTTGCTGGCTCAATGGAGTCTCCACGGCCGCTGGAGGTACCCCAATCGAGGAAGCTATTCCTCGGACCCGGCTTTCCAACCTGGTAACCCGTCCGAGCACGGGCCAGAACCTGTGTCAGATTTCTCACCTTTTCTAGAGGGATTACAGTCTCCACATGCACCACCAACTACTCAGAGTTTGCCTGCAGCATGCGAACCATTGCCAGTCCAGTTGCCTACCATATTGCCCAGTGTAACAGCAGCACAGGAAAGCTGTCGCACTGAAATCCGGCCATCTCCACTCCAGGCAAGGAGAGCCACAGACATGCAAATCAGAGAGCACAATCAACAACAGTCTAGAGACAATACTACTCCCATTGCGATGCCCAGTTCTTCGATACGGGCAACACCTCCAAGGGTTAAATTACAGCGCAAAGCGGCCGCTCGGACATCAGCAGTCATGATGGCACGACATGGCTGGGAGACAACCTCAAGCAAGGACAATTTTTCTACCAGAGCAACACGATCAACAAAACGCCCATCAGCCATGCCTGCAAGTGCATCGGGTTGGCTCACTAGCTCTCCCACGGCACCGACACTTACAACTGCTGCAAAGTTACGGCCAGCACAGCATCCTGGCCTAAACCTGGGTGAACAAAGCACGGGAACTTGTGGCCAAGTGCAACGCTCGCAATCATTTTCAACTTCACGATCCACCAAATCTCAGCTTTGCACCCTCCCCCAACCACCCTCAGATTCTGAAAGTGATAGTGACCAACGCTAAGTCTCACCTTTTTGGTATTTATCACAACTTGTAAGGCATATGCATGTTCTTATAATTAAAATCTTGTATTTGCAATACTTCAAGAGACTTATCTGCAGTATAAGTGCATTTTCAAGGGTCAACTTGCCTCAGTGCGTAACAATGCACTGATCTGTTTTAGCTATTCAATACTTATTTGGAACTTGTGTTGTGAATGAATTTGACAATGATTTTTTTCTCGTTTACCACTATACTTTTAGAGGCACTTTCTCAAACTGCAGCAAGTAACTGTATTGATACAGTTTTTTTTGTTTTTTTTTAATTAATGTCATTTATTAAACAATTATTGCAATGTGGTTGTATCTTTTTTGCAGCAATTTGTCCTCATGCATAACTGTCTAGTAAACGGTTCGGCACAATCACAATAATTTAGTTTAATGATAGTGCACTACTGAGCATTCACATGTCAACGTTGCATTCATTATTCTTCATAGCCTACACATGCTAGACAGCAGCACTTATCTTTAATGTAGATCAGAAAATCTTGTCATATTAATGTCATTGATGACAAATGAGACAAACCAACTGTGTGAACTAGTACTGCAAGAACCAAAACGGGGGAATACTTGGCCTTTAGGAGCAATACTGGCATTGCAATGCAGTGCATAGCAAATTACGTCTTGGGCAAACCATAGGAAATTGTACAATGTGCAGTAGCCAGCAGTTATGCGTAGATGTACCAGCTAAGTCACTCTGTCCATGGTTTTCACACACAACAAGGCGTTCCCCTGGCTCCTTCAAATAATGTGCGTGTACCCTACATAGAGTAAGCAGACCTATGGTAGTGAAGGAATCCCAGGACTGAAGACTTTCAAAGCCAATAAGTAAGTAATGCAGTGCTTTCAAGTTTACCTACTATTATATTCTCTTGCTTTACTTCCAATGCTGAATTACCATCTACCGCTTCTTATTAAAATTTATGTCTTACACAATTTTGGTTTGTGTAACGCTCAAAGACATTTGAGCATTACTCCCGCACAGCTTTCACAGTATCCATTTCTTTCAGTTACATCTCCAGACACATCATCAGTGGCTTTTCAGTGTTTTGCGTGATTCTGGTATCCTTGTGAATGACCAACACCTACTGTAGCTCAAACTGAAATGGACAATGTATAGCAGTGAACTTGCTGTCAGTGGCAAATAACAATTTTAGTTTCACAACATTGTTCCCCATTCTTAACAACAAATGGGCAACAATGCTGCCCATTTTTTCAACAATGTTATGTTGAACGGCAAGGCAGTTTTGCTAGCAGTTACTGTAACTTTCCCAGCATTATTCTTACAAATCATTTACAAAGCACCATTAGGGGAATAAAATTAGTATTCACTTTTTAATCGTAGACTCTGTTCCGGTCTACCCATTACGGCTCTATGTAATGCAAAATAAAGCTGCAGTGGCAGGCAAACATTAAACTGTCCAAAAGTAACAGTAAACCATTTTACTATGCACAGAACACTAGTAAATAGCTTGTGCTGCTTAATTCACAATGCCAACTGGCAACGAAAAGGGCATCAAAACTTTCACATCATCAATAATATTTTTGTAATGCTACACCATCCAAGTGCGTCTGTAAACCTACATTGCACTGCGTTTCCTACCATTCATGTGGACAGTCTTGTTCTGGCATGTTTATGTCGACCACAGTTACACACTGCATGCACTATGAATTGTGTGACACAGTAAAGAGAGCCCGTTATGTACTTAGATAATCTATGGCAGTGGTTTGCAAGAGCTTTATCTTCTCCAATGTAGGCCCTTCGTGACTATGTGGCCGCGAAACTGCAGTACTTAGTATATGATTTGTGTTCTTATACCTAAGCTGCTAATCAACAATGCTTGATACAGAATGTAAATACTAGTTCACCTTGGCACTATATTTAACATTGGCAATTTTTTGCAACAAACAGACAAAGTTCTTTAAGGTATTTACTACAACTATACCGTAATTGGTAAATCTGAATGCTAAAATGTTTCTCTGAAGGTCAGCAGTAATGCAATTGAATGGCATGTGTGAGGTTTTTTTGGGGTCCACCTGCAAGCATGAATTTTAACAATGACACTGTAAAACTGGTTCATTGGCCGCTGAGCAGTTAAATGGCAACATTTAGTGAAAGAAACCCCCCACCGAGGCAACAACAAAGGCTTGCATTTCTCACGCATTCTACGGATTGTAAAATAAAGAACTGCAACGTGTGTAAAATAAAACTACTTTATAATGTTGGGAAGCATTTACAAAGCTACATTTTCACAACTTGTAGCTTATACGTGAATTAAACAGAAGAGCGTTGTTACCCAAAACTGTAACGTACAGAAATTACAAACAAATTATTGGCAAAGTACAGTTTCATACATGCATTAGAAACAATACTAAAACTAAGTGAGAAGCATAGCGTCTGTTCTACACTGCTATAACATACTGCTATAAATGGTTTGCAAACCAACATGAATTGTTGCAGTTTGGTAGCTAAACTGCAATGATGCATTTACTCTGCTTCTGGCATGTTGGTGATCACAGCCATGTTCCAACGGCTTGCTGTCGCCACACTTCAATATCATACAGCGTTTCAAGAACAACATGTATCACCCTTTGTTGGGATAAGAGCATTGCAGTGCAGGAAACAATGAGTCTGCGTAGGCTGTCTGCATCTTCTGCATCTGCATTAACGATTGTGTCTCCTGTGAAATGAGAACATCCATCAGTGATTTATGTACTACACTTCCGGCAACATGCTCCTACTATACTGATGTAATAGTCACACATACTGCACTGGTAACTGGTGTTACGATACCGTTGTGATATTGCAAATTACACTGAGGCTTGTCTATTCTTCTGACTTGGTACATGGCAGCAACGTGGTGCTCAACAGAACGTTGTCATATTGTAGTTGGATAAATAACGGGGAATGCAACCAGCATTATAGCTTACACTGGTCAGCCTGTTTATCTTCTGGTAGTGTTGTAAATGCTTGCTACAGCACCCTGGTGTAAGGGCTCATGTTGTATTAAGTTAAAACGCAGAAACTGTGTTTTACCATTGACGATTATTGCGACCAGGATAGTGGATGGTGCGGAAAAACTGCTGCTGGATGTACCAAACTGCGTGTTCGTATAGTTATCAGTTTGCATTAAGGCCGTTAAGGAAGCATAAGACTAAATCCATACGGCAGGTTTACCGCAATGCCGTGTAATGTGCATGCATGACGGATTAGCATTCTCTGCTAGAAATAGCAGTATCAGTCCTCAATGGTGTAACTATTGTCTGAAAAGTGATAAACAATGTTTAACGAACATCAAAAACAGAATGCTTGCATAGGTCACAAGGTATACTCCCCTAGTAGGAGTTTTTGAAACGCTGCCTACCAAGTCGTTTCCCAGTGAACCGCTACATAGGCCAAAAAAAATACCAAGAGCAGTTATTGCAATAGCCAAGGATGGAAGGCAAACTACCACTGGACTGCCTAAGGCCAGATTGGCGTTTAGAGATGAGCGAGCACCAAAATGCTCGGGTGCTCGTTACTAGGGACGAAATTATCGCGATGCTCGAGGGTTCGTTTCGAGTAACGAACCCCATTGAAGTCAATGGGCGACCCAAGCATTTTTGTATATCACCGATGCTCGCTAAGGTTTCCATTTGTGAAAATCTGGGCAATTCAAGAAAGTGATGGGAACGACACAGCAACGGATAGGGCAGGCGAGGGGCTACATGTTGGGCTGCATCTCAAGTTCCCAGGTCCCACTATTAAGCCACAATAGCGGCAAGAGTGGGCCACCCCCCCCCAACAATTTTTACTTCTGAAAAGCCCTCATTAGCAATACCTTAGCTAAGCACCACACTACCTCCAACAAAGCACAATCACTGCCTGCATGACACTCTGCTGCCACTTCTCCTGGCTTACATGCTGCCCAACCCCCCCCCACCCCCCCCCCCCGCGCGCGCACGACCCAGTGTCCACAGTGCACACCAAATTGTCCCTGCGCAGGCTTCAGCTGCCCTCATGCCACACCACCCTCATGTCTATTTATAAGTGCGTCTGCCATGAGGAGGAACCGCAGGCACACACTGCAGAGGGTTGGCACGGCTAGGCAGCGACCCTCTTTAAAAGGGGCGGGGCGATAGCCCACAATGCTGTACAGAAGCAATGAGAAATATAATCCTGTGCCACCGCCATCAGGAGCTGCACACATGGGCATAGCAATGGGGAACCTATGTGCCACACACTATTCATTCTGTCAAGGTGTCTGCATGCCCCAGTCAGACCGGGGTTTTTTATAAATAGTCACAGGCAGGTACAACTCCGCAATGGGAATTCTGTGTGCACCCACAGCATGGGTGGCTCCCTGGAACCCACCGGCTGTACATAAATGTATCCCATTGCAGTGCCCATCACAGCTGATGTAACGTCAGCTGTAATGCAGGTGGGCAAAAAATTAATTGGATTACACTGTAGGCGAGGGCCCCCAAAAATTGGTGTACCAACAGTACTAATGTACGTCAGAAAAATTGCCCATGCCCAACCAAGAGGGCAGGTGAAACCCATTAATCGCTTTGGTTAATGTGGCTTAATTTGTAACTAGGCCTGGAGGCAGCCCAGTTAAAATAAAAATTGGTTCAGGTGCAAGTTTCAACACTTTAATGAGCATTGAAACGTATAAAAATTGTTTACAAAAATTATATGACTGAGCCTTGTGGGCCTAAGAAAAAAAGCCTGTTAGGCGTGATTACGTCAGGTTTCAGGAGGAGGAGCAGGAGGAGAAGGATGAATATTATACACAGATTGATGAAGCTAAAAGGTCCACGTTTTTGATGGTGATAGAGAACAATGCTTCCATCCGCGGGTGCAGCCTACGTATTGCTTAGGTATCGCTGCTGTCCGCTGGTGGAGAAGAGAAGTCTGGGGAAATCCAGGCTTTGTTCATCTTGATGAGTGTAAGCCTGTCGGCACTGTCGGTTGACAGGCGGGTACGCTTATCTGTGATGATTCCCCTAGCCGCACTAAACACCCTCTCTGACAAGACGCTAGCCGCAGGACAAGCAAGCACCTCCAGGGCATACAGCACGAGTTCAGGCCACATGTCCAGCTTCGACACCCAGTAGTTGTAGGGGGCAGAGGCGTCACTGAGGACAGGCGTGCGATCGGCTACGTACTCCCTCACCATCCTTTTACAGTGCTCCCGCCGACTCAGCCTTGACTGGGGAGCGGTGACACAGTCTTGCTGGGGAGCCAGAAAGCTGTCAAAGGCCTTAGAGAGTGTTCCCCTGCCTGTGCTGTACATGCTGCCTGATCTCCGCTCCTCCCCTGCTACCTGGCCCTCGGAACTGCGCCTTCGGCCACTAGCGTTGTCGGATGGGAATTTTACCATCAGTTTGTCCGCCAGGGTCCTGTGGTATAGCATCACTCTCGAACCCCTTTCCTCTTCGGGTATGAGAGTGGAAAGGTTCTCCTTATACCGTGAGTCGAGCAGTGTGTACACCCAGTAATCCATAGTGGCCAGAATGCGTGTAATGCGAGGGTCACGAGAAAGGCATCCTAACATGAAGTCAGCCATGTGTGCCAGGGTACCTGTACGCAACACATGGCTGTCCTCACTAGGAAGATCACTTTCAGGATCCTCCTCCTCCTCCTCCTCAGGCCATACACGCTGAAAGGATGACAGGCAAGCAGCATGGGTACCCTCAGCAGTGGGCCAAGCTGTCTCTTCCCCCTCCTCCTCATCCTCCTCCCCCTCAACGCGCTGAGATATAGACAGGAGGGTGCTCTGACTATCCAGCGACATATTGTCTTCCCCCGCCTGTTTCCGAGCGCAAAGCGTCTGCCTTTATGCTTTGCAGAGAACTTCTCAAGAGGCATAGCAGAGGAATGGTGACGCTAATGATTGCAGGATCGCCGCTCACCATCTGGGTAGACTCCTCAAAGTTTCCAAGGACCTGGCAGATGTCTGCCAACCAGGCCCACTCTTCTGTAAAGAATTGAGGAGGCTGACTCCCACTGCGCCGCCCATGTTGGAGTTGGTATTCCACTATAGCTCTACGCTGCTCACAGAGCCTGGCCAACATGTGGAGCGTAGAGTTCCACCGTGTGGGCACGTCGCACAGCAGTCGGTGCACTGGCAGATGAAACCGATGTTGCAGGGTGCGCAGGGTGGCAGCGTCCGTGTGGGACTTGCGGAAATGTGCGCAGAGCCAGCGCACCTTTCCGAGCAGGTCTGACAAGCGTGGGTAGCTTTTCAGAAAGCGCTAAACCACCAAATTAAAGACGTGGGCCAGGCATGGCACGTGCGTGAGGCTGCCGAGCTGCAGAGCCGCCACCAGGTTACGGCCGTTGTCACACACGACCATGCCCGGTTGGAGGCTCAGCGGCGCAAGCCAGTGGTCGGTCTGCTCTGTCAGACCCTGCAGCAGTTCGTGGGCCGTGTGCCTCTTCTCTCCTAAGCTGAGTAGTTTCAGCACGGCCTGCTGACGCTTGCCCACCGCTGTGCTGCCGCGCGACACCGACTGCTGGCGACGTGCTGCTGACACATCTTGATTGCGAGACAGAGGTTGCGTAGGAGGAGGAGGAGGGTGGTTTAGTGGAGGAAGCATACACCGCCGCAGATACCACCACCGAGCTGGGGCCCGCAATTCTGGGGGTGGGTAGGACGTGAGCGGTCCCAAGCTCTGACTCTGTCCCAGCCTCCACCAAATTCACCCAATGTGCCGTCAGGGAGATATAGTGGCCCTGCCCGCCTGTGCTTGTCCACGTGTCCGTTGTTAAGTGGACCTTGGCAGTAACCGCGTTGGTGAGGGCGCGTACAATGTTGCGGGAGACGTGGTCGTGCAGGGCTGGAACGGCACATCGGGAAAAGTAGTGGCGACTGGGAACTGAGTAGCGCGGGGCCGCCGCCGCCATCATACCTTTGAAAGCCTCCGTTTCCACAACCCTATACGGCAGCATCTCCAGGCTGATAAATTTGGCTATGTGCATGTTTAACGCTTGAGCGTGCGGGTGCGTGGCGGCGTACTTGCGCTCCAACACTTGCGCTAGCGACGGCTGAACGGTGCGCTGAGAGACATTGGTGGATGGGGCCGAGCACAGCGGAGGTGAGGGTGTGGGTGCAGGCCAGGAGACGGTAGTGCCTGTGTCCTGAGAGGGGGGTTGGATCTCAGTGGCAGGTTGGGGCACAGGGGGAGAGGCAGCGGTGCAAACCGGAGGCGGTGAATGGCCTTCGTCCCACCTTGTGGGGTGCTTGGCCAGCATATGTCTGCGCATGCTGGTGGTGGTGAGGCTGGTGGTGGTGGCTCCCCGGCTGATCTTGGCGCGACAAAGGTTGCACACCACTATTCGTCGGTCGTCTGCACTCTCAGTGAAAAACTGCCAGACCTTTGAGCACCTCGGCCTCTGCAGGGTGGCATGGCGCGAGGGGGCGCTTTGGGAAACAGTTGGTGGATTATTCGGTCTGGCCCTGCCTCTACCCCTGGCCACCGCACTGCCTCTTCCAACCTGCCCTGCTGCTGCACTTGCCTCCCCCTCTGAAGACCTGTCCTCAGTAGGCGTAGCAAACCAGGTGGGGTCAGTCACCTCATCGTCCTGCTGCTCTTCCTCCGAATCCTCTGTGCGCTCCTCCCTCGGACTTACTGCCCTTACTACTACCTGAGTGATAGACAACTGTGTCTCATCGTCATCGTCCTCCTCACCCACTGAAAGCTCTTGAGACAGTTGCCGGAAGTCCCCAGCCTCATCCCCCGGACCCCGGGAACTTTCCAAAGGTTGGGCATCGGTCACGACAAACTCCTCCAGTGGGAGAGGATTCGGAACCATTGCTGCCCATTCTGGGCAGGGGCCCGAGAACTGTTCCTGGGAGTCTGCCTGCTCCTCAGAATGTGTCATTGTAATGGAGTGAGGAGACTGGGAGGAAGGAGGAGCAGCAGCCAGAGGATTCAGAGTTGCAGCAGTGGACGGCGCAGAAGTCTGGGTGGTCGATAGATTGCTGGATGCACTTTCTGCCATCCACGACAGGACCTGCTCACACTGCTCATTTTCTAATAAAGGTCTACCGCGTGGACCCATTAATTGTGAGATGAATGTGGGGACGCCAGAAACGTGCCTCTCTCCTAATCCCGCAGCAGTCGGCTGCGATACACCTGGATCAGGAGCTCGGCCTGTGCCCACACCCTGACTTGGGCCTCCGCGTCCTCGGCCGCGTCCACGTCCTCTAGGCCTACCCCTACCCCTCAGCATGGTGTATTACAAGTAGTGCAGAAACAGAACGCTGTAATTAAATGTGCCGCTTATTGGCCTGTGGTTGGAGGCTGACTTCGCTTACGGAACGCACAGCAGAGCCAGGAAAGAATTTTGCGCAAGCCTGCTGTAACGCTTAGCTGGCTGCGTATGAATGAGGACAACTACCCCCAGCAGAGACCCAGTACACTGAGGACGGTCACAGACAGCCCAAATAGATTTTTTTTCCCAAATGTTTTTGGAAAGGCCCACTGCCTATATACACTAAATATGTCTTCTGTCCCTGCCTCACCACCACTACTGGCCCTGGACAATGTAAAATTACTGCAGGACGCAATGCTCTGCACGGCCGATATACAAAAAAAAAAAGTGCAACACTGCAAACAGCAGCCTCCACACTACTGCACACGGTTAGATGTGGCCCTAAGAAGGACCGTTGAGGTTCTTGAAGCCTAAAATAACTCCCAACACTCTCCCTATAGCAACTCCAGCAAGACAGCACTTTCCCTGAACTGTCAGAATGCATCTGTGGCGAGCCGTGGGAGGGGCCCATTTATATACTCGGGTGACACCTGATCTCGCCAGCCACTCACTGCAGGGGGGTGGTATAGGGCTTGAACGTCGCAGGGGGAAGTTGTAATGCCTTCCCTGTCTTTCTATTGGCCAGAAAAGCGCGCTAACGTCTCAGAGATGAAAGTGAAAGTAACTCGAACATCGCGTGGTGCTCGTTTCGAATAACGAGCATCTCGAACACGCTAATACTCGAACGAGCATCAAGCTCGGACGAGTACGTTCGCTCATCTCTACTAACAACCTCTACTGTAAGAGTGACATAGCAGCAGTCAGAAGTCTCAAGTTTTGGACAATCCACAGTTCACAGTCACCGCTCTGACTCAGGAAAAAAGGAATTCCATTTGCCAAAAACACAACCTTTCATATCCACATCAACACCCCTAAAAATTCTACATGAACCAAGATCTTCCTTTCTACAAGACCACAGCTATGCAACTGATGTGCAAACCCTTCTTCATACGGAACCATCAGTTCAAAATCCTGAACTTCCTTGCATTTCTCCATTAACATCGAAAGCCAAACATTTTGTTCAAACTTTAGCGAATGAAGCAAATTTTTACAGTTCTACGGACGATCTTAGTGTTACTTTCCCTTCGCAATCAAATACATCTGTTATGGATACTAAGAATGCAACTTATTTATGTTCTAGTTCCGACAGCAAGAGTGATGACACAGACTGTGAAACAATTTTTGGCTCTAATGATCATTTTGAAGATTTTGAACAAAGAACTCATAGTCACGCTCAGGAAGAGGAATACTTAGTGTTTGACTGCTCCTTGCGTGCCCTTATCTTCTTGATAAGATGTCAGTCATCAAGGAACTGTAATGCTAAACTGATAGGCTTAAAAAAATGCTTACGTGGAAGTTTGCTGATTGTTTTTGTGAAGTGCGAAAATGGTCACAAATGCAGGCTGTGGTACAGTCAACCACAACATGCTCGTCGTGCAATTGATATTCTTATTTCTACAGCTGTGTTAATGAGCGGTTCGAGCTTTTTGAAGGTGGAAAATTTCTACAAATGCATTCTACAACTGAAAGGTCTCACTATAGAAATCAGAAAACATTTCTTTTCCCAGCAATTGACCGGGCATGGAATGCAGAGCAAGCCAAAGCATAAAACCTCTGTAACAATTTGTGGAGACGGACAATGCGACAGCCCGGGCTTCAGTGCGAAGTACTGCACTTATACATTTATGGACCAAGTTTCAAAGAAAATTAGCAGTTTTTCAGTGGAATGAAGTAGTACCGCCCCTTCGCTCCGTTGACTTTAAAAAAATTGGATTTGACCGAAATGTTGAATTCCTACTTTAAAACGGGTTGGACATTCATGTTATAACTACAGATCGTCATGTCGGCATTACAAAAGTTAATAAAGGACAAATACTCTAATGTTGTACATCAATGTGATGTTTGGCATTTAGCAAAGTCTATTGGGAATTAACTCATGGCTGCATCAAAGTCTAAATCATAATCAATTTTTGCTACTTGGGTGCAACCAACTAAAAAACACTTATGGTGGTGTTCAAGAACTTGCCAAGAAGATGCTGATGAATTAATTGCACATTCTGTACCACGTGCAGAACATCCACGAGTGGACAACAGAAAAATCTTACAATTCCTGCAGTCACTTTCAGTTGTCTGAGGAGCAAATTAGCAAAATAAAGTGGATTGAAAAGGATTCAAGTGCCATGCTGCAACTGAAGAAGATCATTGAAAACAAAAACCTACTGCGAAACCTTAGTTTCAAAAATCTTTATTCAGGAAGCAAACAAGATAAGTACAGCTTTACTGTTTGTCTAGATTAGATTTTCCCTTGCAGAGGGTAAGACGGAATATTCAACAGTCATCTTAAACAAGTACATATAACTTTTATGTGCACTTATTCTTATATCAATATCTGTTTCGTTCTTTTCAATTTTAATTAAATTATCTAACATATATAGTATAAGTATTAATACATTTTGTCAATTAAAACAATAAACTTTAACAAAGTTCAACTTTGGTCGTCACTCATTCATGTTCAAAATAATGTACTTTTTTCGTATTAAGGTTGGTGTTTTTAGGTCGACTGGAGGACGTGTCGGAATCTTGGTATGTCTACCAGGCTTATTCAAGGTTCCCAGACCTCCCCGGATTTTTCTGAAGTGTCAGCCCCTATTGCATGTAGTCTCTCATACATTGCAATTCGAGAGACTCTCTCCACCACATCCTGAAAGGACAGAGTTCTTTGCTTCCATCTGGATGCAATATGGATTCTAGCTGCCATACATATCACCTGGATCAGCTTGTGAGCTTGGTATTTGACACCTGATTGTCGGTCGCCAAGGAGGAACACTGTTGGAAACTTATGCAGGGGTCCTATCTCTGTAGAAGCCACCAAACATGGACGTGGGTGCCTGCCTCCGCACAGCCTCTGAAACAAAGGGGTGAGACTGATTGGTATATCTGGTGTAGTCTGTTAGGCACCAGGTGAGTTCGGTGGAGGATCTTTATGGATGTCTCCGTCAAAGTCACCTGATGGCTCCCCTTTGCAATTGTCTCGCAGCATTGCTTCCATCTCTCCGGCGACATGTTTATATTTAGATCCTTTTCCCATTTTTCCATATATGGTAGTCTCCCCTCTCCCCCTGGTGTGTTCAGAATGTTGTAGATCAGGGATAGGGAGCCCTTTTTCATAGGGTCTCTCAGGCATAGTCTCTCGAACGCGGTTAAATCCGGGAAGATTTGTGGAAGTTTGAGCGAGCCCAAAAATGGTAGACTTGATTAATTCTGAAGTTCTCAGACGTGGGAGGATTGAATTTAGTTTTAAATTGGCTTACAGTTAGTAGCCTTGAGTTTTCTATCAGGTGGTGTATGTTTGTGACTTCATTTATTTTCCACCACTGGAAATGCACTAGGTCTTTACTAGGGGGGAAATTTTCGTTTGTAATTATTGGTAGAAGTCTGGATGGGCTTGTTGACAGTTTGTGCTTATGTCTGGTCTCCCTCCAGATGCGCATTGAATGATATGAGAGGGGGCTCATTTCTAAAAGGTTTGCTTTTATAGTGCCTTTAGACCAAATCAGTTCCATGGGGGTGAATGGGGTTAATTTGAATTCCTCCATGTTGACCCAGAGAGGTGCTTTCGCGCCTCCGAGGGTCTCAATCCATTGCGCTAATCTCGCTGCTGAGTAATATTTCTTTAAGTTAGGGACAGAGAGGCCTCCCTGGCTCCTATGGTAATACATGGTTTTATTTTTTATTCTTGGCCGTTTGTTGGCCCATATGAACTTGAAAATGCATTTCTGGAAGTTGTTCAGTACCTCACTCGGGATGGGGATGCGAAGGGTTCGTAACAGGTATAATAGTCGTGGCAAGGTGTTCATCTTTACCACATGTATCCTACCTATCCACGAGAGCATTGGATCGTCCCATTTTTCTAGTTCCGCGGTTAGTTTCTTTATTAGGGGTGGATATAAGGTCCACTTATATAAGGTGGATAGTGAGGGGGTCAAATTAATTCCCAAGTACGGGATGTACTGGGGTTGTTGTCTAAAACCAAAGTTTAGGTCTATTAATTTTGATAGTGGTGGAGGTGTGTTTATATGGGCTATGTCACTTTTGTCCACATTTACTTTTAGCCCCGTCCAGCTTGCCCATTTTTCCAATAGATTCATTAAATTAGGTAGTGTTGTTAAGGGTTGGGTGATTGTGAGCAACATGTCGTCCGCAAACATGCTTAGCTTGTATTCGTTGCCTCCGAAAGTGACTCCATTTATGTTTGGGTTCCTTCTTATAGCTATCGCTAGTGGTTCCATGGCAAGTGCAAAGAGTGCCGGGGAGAGAGGGCAACCCTGTCGGGTGCCTCGCTTTATTGGGATTGGTGTTTCTTTGGTTGTCGGTAGTTTTAGTAGGGTAGAGGGTAGGGAATATAGGGATCTTATCGCCTGTAAGAATTCTCCCTCAAAGCCCATGCGTCTTTGCAGTACAAAGAGGTATTCCCAAGATAGAGAATCGAACGCCTTCTCGATATCTAGATCTAGGAGGGCTAGCTGGCTATTATTCCTCAATATGATGATCTATAATATTTAGAACCTTTCGAATGTTGCCCGCTGCCTGCCTCTGTGGGATGAAACCTACTTGATCTTTATGTACTAGTTTTGGAAGAAGTTGATTCAGTCGTTTTGCTAATATACTAGTGAAAATTTTGTAGTCTAAATTTAGGAGCGATATTGGTCTATAACGGGTCTTTGTTTGCTTTAGGTATTACTGTTAGATTTGAGTTAAGGAACTCTTTTGGTGGGATTTGCCCTTCCATTATGGTTTGGAACATTTCTCTTAGGGGCCCGGTTAATGAATCTTTATATTTTTTATAATATATGGCTGTGAGGCCATCTGGGCCTGGGGCTTTCACTTGTTTTAGATTATCTATAGCTTCAGCTATTTCTTCATTGGTGATAGTGATATTTAGTGCCTCCCTCTGCTCTTGAGAGATGGCAGGGATTGGGAGCGATTCCATAAATTCGTTCCTTTGGCTTTCACATCCCCCTCTGTGTTCCTGATAGAGGGAAGTGTAGAAATTGGCAAATGTGTCGTAAATTTTGGTCAGGTTAGTTGTTGTAGTGTTATGGGGGTATAGAGTTTAAATACGGAATTGAGTCTCTGAGTGTCTCGCAGTTTTGCAGCAAGCAGTTTATCCGGTTTATTGGCGAATTTGTAGTATTTATATTTGGTCCATTGTAGTGCCCTCTCTACTTTTTCCGATAACATGATGTTTAATTGTAATTCGATGTCTCTAATTTCTTTTGTGGTTGCCCGTGAGGGGTTGCGCTGGTTGAGGTTTTCCAGTAGGAACAACCTTCTCTCCAGCGCTTGGAATGCTTTTGATTTTTCTTTCTTTTTCTGGGAGGAAAGCTGAATTAGTTGACCTCGGATATATGCTTTGTGGGAGAGCCAGACCCATTGCGGTTTGGCTTCCGGTCCTTTATTAAGATCAAAGAATTCTGTGATTTGGTTTGAGATTTTGTTCGAGCTAATTGGGTCTTTCACTAGTGCCTCGTTCAGCCTCCATCTATAGGTGCTCTTTGCTATTCTCCCTAAGTCTATCTCGCATAGTACCAGGTTGTGATCCGACCATACACACAGGTGGTGCCTGGTGGTCGCAAGTTGGGGTAGGAGTGATGTTGAGGTCAGAACATAATCAAGTCTTGAGTATGTCTGGTTGGACGTGGAGAAAAAGGTATACCCTCTATTCTTTCCGCGTATCTCTCTCCAGGAGTCTGCTAGTCTATGGTGTTCTAATTTGCTTTCCCACTCTTTTCTCTGTTTGGCCGAAAATCTATCTGGAGTGCTGCTCGACCTGTCAAGTATCCCGTGGAAGGGGAAATTAAAGTCTCCTGCCCACAGTATCTTATGTTGTGGAAATGTTGCTAACTGGTTCGCTACTATTTTCATCGTGGGCCAGGGATTTTCCGAGGGGGCATACATGTTAACTATTAATAGTGGCTGGTCCTGTAGTAAACCCCATGTAAGACAATATCTGCCCTCTTGGTCACTCTCTGAGTGAATCTCCTGGAGAGAGAATGAATTGTGTAGAAGTGTCATTACTCCCCTGTGTTTCTTACTAGCTGTGGATGTGAAGCTTCTTGTATAATTTTGGTTAATGTATCTGGGGGCCGATTTATGGGAGAAGTGTGTCTCCTGAATACATAATATATCTGGTTTGTGCTTGGCATATGTCAGGAGGGCTTTTCTCCTTTTGCTTGGGGAGTTAAATCCTCTTACGTTATGTGAGATTAAGCATACCATTTGTTGGCCTGGGCTCGGCTTGCTATGATGTTTTCGTCAGGGGCTTTCCATCCGTACTGCTGTTGTCCTACAGTCCGACCTTTTTTGTGAGTGACGACCTGTGATCTTAATTCAAGATTGTTAACGAACAAACTTACAAACAAAGCAACTTTCCCCCTTTGACTTTGGGAAGTCAATAAGGTAATTTTGTGTCCCCTCTGTGAGGGAGCGTTCCCCATGGAGTATTCTTCTAGAGACTGTCCCCAGCCCACCCCATAATATTTCCCAAGCCTGTTTTTTTTTTGGGGGGGGGGGGATTTCTCTTCTCCCTTTCATCTCCGCGTCTCATCCCGTGTCGCCCCCCCCCCCCCTCCCCTACTGGGTGTCAGGGGTGGCGACGAGGAGAGTCCCAAGCGTCAATTTTAGTTCGCTTCCACTAAAGTCAGGGCAGGTTGGGACCGTTGTTTCTTGAGGTGCGTTCTCGGGGTCCCGGTCTGTTTTGTATCGGGTGTGGAGTGAACCAGGAACGTCTGGGGCGAGGGCGTACTCTTCCAGTCTCTTGCGATCTTTCAACTAGAATCTGTGCTCTCTCCAGGGCTTCATAGGCCTCATCTAGGGTTTTCGCTACGTAGGATCTACCCTGGTTTTGGAAGAGGAGCGCAAAGGGAAATGCCCGTTTGTATCTAACATTGGCCGAGATTAGGGCTTGTGTGATCGGCCGGAATGCTCTCCGTTTCGCCAATGTTGATGGGGCGATGTCCGCGTAGAGATGGACTGTAGGAGACATCCCCGGGAGCGGGGTGAGATTTCTGGCTGCTGTCAGGAGCTGATCTCTCACTTCGCTGTAATGCAGCTTGAGCACCACATCCCTGGGCATCTCAGGGTTCGGGGGTTTAGCAAGCGCCCTGTGGATTCAGTCAATTCTGAGTGATGCTTGGTTGATCTGGGGCAGAAGTGCCGAGAAGAGATTGATCGCAGTTTCCTTCAGGGCCGTGATTGACTCTGGTAGACCTCTTATTCTGATGTTGGATTGACGGGATCTGTTTTCGAGGTCCTCGAATTTGGCCTCGAGCTGGTCGAATTTGGTTTCTTATTCAGTTACATAGCTGCGGTCTGCTTCTATAGTGTCAATTATGTCTTCTGTTTTCTTTTCCAGTTCCTCGGTCCTCTGCCCCAGGTCCCGGATCTGATCAGTGAAGTCCTTCACTGCTGCGGAAAGTTCTGTTCTGAAAATTTTTGTCATCTTTTCTAGCAGGCTGGAGTGGTCTGTAGTGTCTTGTCTCATTTCCATCGTGTCTTCTGCGTCGATTTCTGAGGGGGTTCTGGATGCTGTGGGGGAGGGTGGGTCCATATGAGGCTGGGATGCGAACATACCCAATAGAGTGCCTTTGGATGGGGTTTTCGTTGATTTACCTTTGGTTTTAGTCATACTTTTTGATAGTTAAGTGAGTACAACAAAGGATGCTGATGGATCTTGAACTGAATATCTTATAGCATGATGCAAGTGTCCTGATGGAGCAGAAAGTAGGGATTCATTTTCCTGTAAATCTAGCTCTGCTTAAGCGTTGAGTGGGGACTTGTAACTGGGTGGGTGACTGGTGTCCGAGCTGTTGCATAGACTGGATGGCTGAGGTGCGTTGAGATTTGGGCAGTATCAGTCTGTTTTGGTTTGCGTGCAGTCTCCCTTTAAGCTTTGTTTGCAGGGGTGGAGGTTTAAGGCAGATTAAGGTATGCTGGCATCGCTTTGTTGCATCTAGAAGTTGCCGTATCAGTGTCTCTAGGTGGTTAGTGGCGCTGTATTTTGCAGGTGTAGTTGATGGGGTTTACTCCCACTATGGCTGCTTGAGCTTGCCTCAGGGCGCTGACTTCCTCTCGTGGCCTATGTCTGGGTTTCCCCTGATCCAGCTCTCCCTGCGTTGTATTGCCTTTCTTATGATATGCGGTGAGGTGGAGCTTGTTCTTTTTTTTTTTCTTTCTCTAGTGTACTTCTCTGTGCCACTAGAGGGAGGGCTCTTCTGTTGGTGTATGCAGCCACTGTTGGTTTCCCCCTGGTGTTTTTCCCAGGTAATGGTTTGTGGTTACCCGGGTCTACCTGGTGCAGCTCTATGCCGCTGATTTGCAGTCTCAGAGTCTCTAAGTGGCTATTAGGGAAGGTCCCTTATTTTAGTGATTTTGCTAGTATTGCCTTATTTGTCTTTGACTCCTTATCTTGTGTCCCTTTCTCTCAGTTTCTTCACCTCCCTCCTAGTGTTGTCTGCTTCACTGCTGGGGTTTAGTCTTTAATTATCTCACGCTGGGCTTCTCTGAGCTCCTGGCTGGCCTCAGCGTTTATAGTGTGGCAGCTTCCCCTGTGGAGTCGGGTGGGGTCTTTAACTATCTCACGTTGGGCTTCTCTGAGCTCCTGGCTGACCTCAGAGTTTATAGTGTGGCAGCTTCCCCTGTGGAGTCGGGTGGGGGATCTCCCTTCTCTTGTCGGGCGTTAGTAAGGCCCCTGTGCCCGTTGAGAGCTCCGGTCTTGCAGAGAGGGGGTTCTTCTCTAGTCACTGCCGCTGCTATCTTGCTCACTCTTCTCCCCCCACTGGGTCCTCACCCTCACACTTCCCGTCCGCCGGGCTACGCTGCTTACCCGGTCCTTCTGCTCTCTTCTTTCCCCTCACCAGCGCCTGGAACCCCGATCTTCTCCTCTCTGCCCTGCCGTCGGATCCGACCTTCCTCCTGGGTGCCACTGGTGGTCCTCCTGTTGCGCTGGGTGAGCGGTGACTCCTCGCGGCTTTTCCCCTTCACTTCCGTTCACGGACTCTAGCCCGCAGCTTCAGGCCCGCCCACAGTCGGCAACTCGTTATCGCTCGGATCCGGGCTCAGGTAGGCTCTAAATGTGCCTCTCGCTCGGGAGATGTGAACCGCTGGGTTGTCGGTCGCCTCACACCGGTGTGGCGCTTTTAAATCGTGGCTTTAGTCACCAACTGTGGAGGAGTGCTGAGACCCGCGTCTGCTCTCCTCTCCCGCCAAGCCACGCCCCCGGCTGGGTCCTGCGAGACCTTAGACATATAACGTTGTTTGGACACACTGGAGACCTAGAGGTGTATCATAGTCAAAGTTTGAAGTATAGACCCAAAAGGACACATTTTTTTATGGATGGGATGACTGCCCGAACACAGCTTGCAGCTCTCGATCACAACAAAAATGTTGGACATCCTAAAGCGGTGGTCAAGAAAGGGAATATATTCGGGGATAGTCCTGGGTCACAACGCTATCGCTATGAATAGTCAAAGCTCAGAAAAGCCTGGGTAGTGAAAGACGTGTATGAGTGTGCTGTTCAGGACTTTGTGGAAGAAATCATTGAAGATATTATGATGATGATTTGTGGTGAATCACATATAGACTAGCACTCAAAATCAGAGCAATATCCGAGAAATGTGGCTGCAATTGAGAAAACGGATAGATTGGAACTTATTCGTCATCATCAAGCAAGATTTTGATATTAACAAATTCATTTCTCCATTGGATGAGCACTGTGCTGCGCCTCATGTGGGAGAGCGGGATATTCAGCGGCAGCGGCGTGAGGAGTAGGAGCCCTCACCAACTGATACCAGTCCGCATGGAACCGGGGACAGGAGTGGCAGAGTCGGGGAAAAGCGGCGGCAGACACGGGAGTGGCAGAAGTGGAACCCCTAACTGGCAAGTCCGGGAGGCAGCGGCAGCTGAGTTGAGGAGAAAGGATCCAGCCAGCAGCATAGACCCAGAAGATGGCAGTGGCTGGAGCATTGGCCAGCCAGAGAAGAAAAGTCAGAGGAAGAACATCAGGAATGGATAAGTATCTTCTGTGTCTATCTGTGTAAATCTCCTTTTCCACAAGCATTTTTTGGCACTGCGATTAACGTTATTTATGGCCTTGCTTTAAATTTTCCTATATTTAATTAAAAACTTTGAAAAAAAAAATGATTTTGTTATTGTTACCGCCTGTATGTAACTTCATATATTCCAGTACTAGAAAACTGAAGCGTAAGGAGAACTAACAATGCAATACCCTTTTTTCCCCCCAAAATAATTTTTAAAAAAATTTCACAAAATAATGAACACACTGGTTGATAAGCCAAAGATTTGAATTGCAGAAAAATGTGCTGCAAAACGTTCCATCCGCTCATGCACGGATAATTGCAGAGCTGGCATTGCAATTAATAGAGCTCGGCAAGACAGCAGCTGCTTCCTGCGATAAGAGCGGCTTTAGCCACTATAATCTCCGGTGCGGACCTCTGACCCTGCTGTCATGACTGCCATGACCTCAGTCCTGTGGACGGCAATGTGCGGTGACGTTGCTCGTGACGTCACTGCCCATTGACCCTGACCAAACACAGGCCTAGAAGCCTGTGGTCAATCGTAAGGCAGCGGTGGTCATCTTTGCCCGTTTCTGCCGGGAAGACCGCAGCAGCCAGGCGCGCCGGAGCATGATTTAGGAACAGGCGAGTATTGCAAAAACCTCCCATACTGACGGAAACCCTTTAAAGTAATTTCAGCATCTATTACTCTGGAGACCATTTTTGGACCACCAGTGGAAAACTCAGATTTTTATTCAATACATTCAGGAGTATAAGTATTGTGTAATGGCTTGTAACAGCTAGGTGAGGGAAGGATAAAGATGAAATGTGGATAATTTTTTAAAGGACGTTTATTACTTAAAAGAATCTGAATATATTATATTTTAAATACACCTGTTTTTTAAATCGACAGAAAAAACATAACATAGATA
This sequence comes from Eleutherodactylus coqui, assembly GCF_035609145.1. Taxonomy (NCBI): domain Eukaryota; kingdom Metazoa; phylum Chordata; class Amphibia; order Anura; family Eleutherodactylidae; genus Eleutherodactylus; species Eleutherodactylus coqui. The sequence continues at coordinate 454,836,149 of NC_089837.1, read as the reverse complement.
CAATTATTAATATTGTCATTACAGCATTACTCGTTTTATCAACGTGAAAAAGAATACGGCGATACATCAACTCTTCAGAAGTTGAAATTGATCGGTAGTCGATAGGTGAACTCGGCAGCATACCACTTGAAGCCTGTATATGTTCCGTTTTCTTCTGGATAAATATCCCTTATCTTGCAGACAGCACAGGCCGGTATGGGAACCAGATGCCCACTGCCAAGAAATCCATAAACATAACTTGTAAATTTGCGGTTTGCAACTGCACGTTGACACCTTTGGGGGAACAAAGAAAAAGAAAATACTATCTAAGAATGGGGATATGTCACTGTGATGTTTCCCTATTTACACCGGAAATGATACAGCATGTGCTCAAAGGTGCCACTTCCATCACATGACCGGGTAGGGGAGGAGAGAGAAACTAGGAGCTGTCTATGCAATCTCTTCTGCTATGGCAAGTATTGTGTGTGTGACTGAGGAGTGGGAGAGGTTGCAGAGAGGTGGCCGAGAGGTGACGGAAAGACCAGAGGGGAGGTGGGGTTATTTTCAGAGGAGGGCTTCTTTTCAGGGAAACATAGTATGCATGTATGTCTGTCTGTGTGTGACTATGTGTTGTATGCATGAATGTTTGTGCTCTGTTTGTGAGTTTGTCCCTGTCCCCGTCCGCGCTCAGCATCCAGTAATGACAGCTTGCTGGATGCGCTCCAGAGATAGCAGCGGGCTGTTATATCTGCAGCAGCGGCTCCCGTCAGACCTGCCATTGATTGCAATGGCAGTTGAGACTGACTTGAGTATAAGTCGGTGGGTAGATTTTCTGCCCATTTTTATTGGGCAGAAATTCTCAACTTATACTCAAGTATATACGGTATGGCTAGAAAGTCATTGTGTGCCATTACGTAGAGTGTAATCACCGGGTTAGTCTTTGGTAACGCAGACACCCCTGCAGTGATTTCTTCGTCTTCTTGCTCCGTACTTTCTGACTGTGGAAGAAAAAAAACCCCATACATTACAGGTCTGCACCTTGCACAAACTAGAGGACAACGGACAAGTTATTAGTATTATGTACGTCATAAGAGGGAGAATATTTAATTTCAGAATCTATTTCTTCCAATTCTATTTCCGTGCAGAATAAACCCCCATCATCCACCCTGCTTCTGCTGCACGTAACATAACATCACCATCAACAGCAAATAACCACCATCATCCATAATGCTGCTGCCATACATATTACACCCATCAGTCAGTCAGTAGTATGATCAGTGTATTTCATTTGTACTTATCATATTGAGGTAGAGGTGCAGTTCTTGATAGTAGATGCGGGGGACAGCACTGCTATTCCTGCAGTTACACTGTGTCTGGTAACAGCAATAGAACTGTCCCCAGCTTCACATTGTTAGCTGCCGCCCACCAGCATCACATGACTATCTGTGGGCAGGCAGGCTGGCTGTTCTCTCCACGGCAACCCTGAAAGGAAGAAGCTGTGTTCAAGCTCAAAGCCTGCTGGGAGATGACCCCCAGCTGCACAACAACAACAGCCCATGCTGGTAACAAAGGTAAACATTAGGTTTTTAAGCTAAAGCAAGCCAAAAATCATGGGTTCCTTGTGTCCATTAGGCAGACCAGGGAACAATGGATGTTAAAACATAAAAACCTTATTCGTGTCAGAACCCCTTTAAGTAATTTGTACATATGGTGTACCAGAAGTCAAAGAAAATAGAGGTACACATTTATTAGTCCCCCTACTCAGTCAGAACCACACGTAATCGTAAAGCTAAGTCTAGCCCCTATGAAGATTGTTTGGTAGGTCTTCTGAACCGGAAAAAGACTCGTCACTATTGCTATGTGCTGCCACACACACACGGAATCAATAACGTACTAAAAGATGGTTAGGACAATAAGTTTGTTAAAAGCAATGGAGTACTTGTAGCCTTTGATGATGCAGAAAAACTAAAAAATTATTGAATATGTACTCATGCCCCTATAGAGTCCTTTTCTACGCACTTTGTATTTATACCCCTCACTGTGGAGGAGATCAGGTCATACAAACGGTTCCTTCTTAAGCATACAGGCCTTTATACCATTGTTAGACTTACACCTGCCACCCTTGTGTTACCGCCGGATGGTCTGTCATAGGCGGTAAGCTCTGAACACTCACTCTTCAAAAGAGCTGCGGATAGTTGGCAAAGGCCAAATGGTAAGCCTCATGGGATTTCTATGCACATGGCTAACAGGATGGTTTATTTGTACATTTATAGCAGAAATGAGCGATAAGCTAGTGGAAGCTACACTAGATGATGAGATTTTCACAGCATTGGGGACTGGTGAATTTTCAAACTAATGCAATTCAAGCTTAATTGATTATCTTTACTAACCAACACACAATAGTGCTAAATTAACTTACATTTTCCCAAGAGTGGCATATGCCAGTATGTTTTTTGTATTTTATCCTGCTTAGGCATTCTCATGTATCAAAAAACCTGACTACAATTTTAGGGCAAAAAGGTAGTACAGATACTCAGGCATGATAAGGACCAGGGATGGAAAATTGTGAGAAAGGCGTATAGGCTACCCTTTAAAATTTCAAAGCATATGAAGATATGGAGACACCCAGAATTCAAAGAAGGGCGGGAGAGCAAAATATTTACACAATGGCAAACCAATGGTATAGAGATCGACCAACCTATATTACATCGCCAGGAGCCCAGACTACAAACTTTCCCAGGATTTCGAGAAGCCTTTGAGCTCCCAAACACACACTTCCTCTATTATGTGCAACTGAGAGGGTTTATACTCACCAACTTTCGACAAATAGATAAAGAACATTTCTCTAACCCGCTAGACCTTTTAATCACCTCCCTCTCTCGTTTATACCGAGTCTTCAGGTTAAACCTTGTGACATTCGATGGCTCATCAATACTTAAAAAATGGTCAGAAGAAATCAATGACTCAGAAATTAAACAGAAAATCACTGATGGCTGGATAGCAATGAGCAAAGCCATTTCCAGTGAAAGATGGAGAGAAACTCAGTTTAAAATCATACATAGGGCCATGTATGGTTTTGATATCCCAATGCACCAGACCGACTGCTGGCCTGCCCTAAATGTAACAAGTCAAAAACAAACATGTTCCATAGTTTATGGAGCTGACTCAAAGATATTGGACAGAGATAGGATTACTAAGACACAAGGTAGAAAAAATCTTACTATAAGATCTTACAGGTTTCTATATTCCATTTTCTCCCTGCTGAACTACAATCGAGACATTTGATCCATGCTGCCCCCAGGGCTCCTGTCCACTGGTGATAAAGATATTGCTGCAAGAAAATCGCAGCGATATCGTAATTTCCCAGGTGCGATGTCAGTGCATCAGCGTTGCTATTTCCCTTTGAAATCTTCAAAACGCATCGCAAAATTGTGCAATTTTCACGTAGTGCTCTCGTGCGTTTTTTTTAGCGCAAAGACTTTTGCAGGTGTTCTACTCATTGCTAGTAGAGTGGCTCCGCCGTCTAGTATTTTTGAGCTTTTTTTTTTTTTTTTTTTTAAAGCACTGCATTACCTCATTTGCAAGTTTGTGAGGTAAATTTCAGCAAACAGCCAAGAAGTGTTGCTACCAAGCAATGTAGTTCTCCTCAATTGGTTTGCTTCCCGAATTTTTGGCGAGCCGCCTATGATGCTGGAGGAAAGACGACGACGCAGACACAGAAACTGGGTCCAGCCTATTTTGAAACAACGACCGCTGAAAGGGGACTTTCGCGCTCTGTATGTAGATCTGCATCAACACCATGACAAATTCAAGGCATACATGCGGCCCACAACAACTGCCTTTGATAGGTTACTAGAAAAACCATGCCCCGATTTGACATACCAAAACACTCGTCTACAACGTTGCATCTCTGCGTCTTTTAGTCTCACTAAGGTGAGTTTGTTAGTGACGTATGCTGTCTGACTGCAGTCTGGTGCCCATTCTTGAGACACGCCAGTAGTGCAGCCTTTAATTTTTGAAGCTGGGGATTCCTTCATCCAAGGGTATCACCAACTTTGCCATGGGGCCAGTGGTAGTTGTGCCCAGTATATTGAGAACATTGCCATCTCCTGCCGCTGCTGTGACCAAGAAAACAGCCTCGCATCACTGCAAGGGTTACCTTCTTCCAATTGTTTTCCATCGACCTGTCATCATTGAAAGCTATGTGAAAACATTACAAGCCCCTGCTGCACCAGTGAGTGCAGTGGCAGAGCATCCCTTCATTGCTGCGGGAATTCCCCTTATCACAGTACACTGTGGCAGCAGCGGTTGGGTGTTCAGTGATGAGTGGACTCCCCGCGGGGATGAAGGAAACCTGTCTCTACAATCGAAGCCGTGGCTGGCAATCGCAGTGTTCTCCCATTTGTGGTCAATTTCTGAAGAAGTTTATGAGCACAATATTGGGCTATGAATCACGGCGCTATTCTGCTTTCACCAGTGTGCAGGAGCATGTACAGAAACGCGTTTTACATTGTCTGCGTTTGGGCCACTGTGCATGTTACTTTTCTATGAAAAATTGTACATAGCAGACTGTCAACTTTTAATTACATATTGTTAACGTTCTCAGTTGTACAATTTGAATTCCTGCTGGGCCTTACAACTATTTCCAGAATTGTCTACGCCACGTCAAAGGCTATTTGGAGGAGAATGCAGCCTAAAGTGTTATCGCAGCCTACTATTTCTGATTGGCTAAAAATAGGAAAAGTCAACCAGTTTCCCACGTTTTATAGGTGCCTTGGATGACAAGTACGTTCGAGAACAAAAGCCTCCAAATTCAGGAGCAAGATACTTTAATTACAAAAAATACTTTTCAGTTGTGTTGTTGGCTTTGGCCAACAGTGAGAGCAAATTTATCCTTGTGGACATAGGGGCATATGGAAGCACAGCAGACTCGAGGGCGTTATTATCGTCAAGAATAGGACAACATCTGCAGCAAGAGGCGGTACACCTACCACCTCCTCAGAATCTTCCTGGAATTACGGGTCCTGCCATGCCGTATTTGATCGTGGCTGATGAGGGTTTCGCTGTAAGCCTGCACGTCATGTGGCCATATCCCCGGCGACAGCTTGCTACCCCTAAGTGCTTTTTTAACGTCTATCACATGCCAGCCGATATGTAGAGTGCGTCTTTGGGATATTGGTTTTTTTGCTGGCGCACGTTAGACGGAGCCCTACAGTTGTCTCCCAAGAGAGATGTTGGCATCATCAAAGCATGCGTAGTCTTACATAATTTTTGCATAAGTACTGATGAACCCTTTGAAGAGATACTGCAAATTTCAGCAGCAGAACTTCGAAAATGTGCATTGTAGGCTGTTTGTCACCCAAGAACATCTGGGCTTAGAGATCGGGACATTTGGGGGGGGGGGGGGGCAGGGCCTTTTTAGTGTGAGGGTAACATAACCTATCTTTTTTTTGGCATTAAGATCATAATGCCTATGATTTCTGTTGTTTCCCCTTTCATTAAAAATTGTGTCTTCGCATTTTCTTTCTGATTCTACCTTTAACCTCTTGAGTGGCACGCCCGGAAATTTTCCGAGACAAGCTCCACTGCCGATAGTGATCTAGCCCGGAAGATTTATGGGCTTTATTTCACTATGGGAGGTGCAGAGCACAATCCCACAGAGAACCAGTGCAGGAGAAAACAGAAGCAGGAAGATAGGCAATCTCACACTTCTGAATTTAAACTCCTGCACTGGTTTGTTTACAGGTTGCCATAGAGACCATCGGCTTGTCAGAAGCAAGCCGATGGTCTCTGTGGCAGGGAGAGCTGGTGCTTGGCTGTCAGAGGACAGCCAGGCACCAGCTCTTACAGCAGAGATCACAGAAAACCTGTGATCTCTGCTGTGTTAACCCTTTACATGTTGCACTCTATGTGACTGCAGCATGTAAAGGGCTGTCACCATTGGACCCACGAAATGTGATCAGGGGGTCCTGATGGGTCAAAAAAAAAAGTTTTAAAAAAAAAGTTTAAAAATTATTTAAAAAAATAAATAACAAAAACACTTGTCTCATTTTACTTTGTAAAAAATTAAAAATAAAATTACACATGTGGTATCTCTGGACCCAGAGAAGAAGTTAGTACATTATTTAACCCCTTAATGACATGGCCGCTTTTTTTCTTTTTTTCCCCATTTCTTTTTTTCCTCCACCCGTTTAAAAAATAACTCCTTTATTTATTCATCGACGTTGCTTTATGAGAGCTTGTTTTTTGCGGGGCGAGTTGTATTTTTCAATGGTGCTATTTAAAGTACCATATAATGTACTGAAAAACTTTTACAAAATTCTAAGTGGGGTAAAATGAAAACAAAATGACATTCTGCCATCTTTCAGTGCGTTTTGTTTCTACAGCGCACAAACTGCAACAAAAACAACATGATAACTTTATTCTATGGGACAGTACTATTACTACGATACCAAACTTGTATAGTTTTTTTTTGCTGAAGTACTTGTATTTTTTTTCAAATACATTAAACTTTTTTACATTATTTTCAGCTGCATCTTCTGCACGCAATAACTTTTATATTTTTACGTTAGTGCTAATTCGGAATACATGCGACTTTTTATTAGCTTATTATTGCATTTTTTTCTGGGAGACAGGGTGACTGAAAAAGTGCATTTGTTGTGTTCTTTATTTTTTTTTTGGACTACGTTCACCGTGCGGGGTAAATAATACACTACTTTAATAGATCGGACATTTATGGACGCGGCGGTACCAAATATGTATGTTTCTTTTATGATTTAGATTTTTTTTATTATAGATATGGCAAAAGGTGTCTAGGACTTTCTTCAATTCATCTTGTCACATAACTTTTTTCTTTTTGACACCCAGTACTTCCACCAGCTCAGGGGTACGGCAATGGGGACATCTTGTGCCCCATCGTACGCAAATTTATACCTGGGCTGGTGGGAGGAAAAGTTTGTCTACGCCAATGATGACTGGTCTGAAAACATCGTTTTATGGCTACGCTACATCGCTGACGTTTTGGTGTTCTGGAAAGGCACAGAAGTGTCCTTCAGAAACTTTGTAGATTCACTGAATGTGAATGATTTGAATCTACGGTTTATGTCTGAAATTAATACCACATCTGTGGCATTCTTGGTCTTACTTATCACAAAAAAGACCGATGGGTCTATTGTTTCTACCTTATACCGTAAGACAACGGCAACAAAAAGTTTACTAAAATGGGACAGCTATTATCCATTTTCTCTAAAAAGAGGGATCCCGAAGGGCCAATTTCTAAGGATACGACTCAACTGCTCGAAGGACCAAGACTTCCACAAGGAAAGTCACAGACTTAGGCAGCGGTTTCGTGAAAGAGATTACCTGGAAGATATTATTTACAGTGCATAAAAGAACGCGGAAGAAAAAAAAAAGAACAAATCTCTTCGTTCCACGCTGTCGGCCTACCTCCCAAGCTTCCCGCATCATTGGAACCTATGACACGGACACTCAACAAGTCAGGCAGATTTTGGAACACCACTGGAATATCCTAACTGAAGACTCAGACCTGGCTGATATTATACCCCAGTCGCCAATGATTACCTTTTGTAGGGGCCACAACTTGAGAGACCATCTAGTCAAAAGCTATCTGGCACCACCTATGACTAGTAAAAACCTGGGGCGGAGCCAAGCCAGGGATGTGAGAAGGAGTGTGAGGCAGAAGCTCCATTACAGATATCCTGTTTAAACATCCTGAAACCTGGACATCTAGATAAAAACCCTGCCACAGAGTTCTCTCAGGTGACCAGGAGTCTGGAGGAAGCATCTGGCAGACAAAACTCACCCTGAACCGCAGAAAAGACAAGGAGAAGGGTGGAGAGGTGAGCAGCCCTGGAACTCTGGTAGGACACACTATGCACAAGATAACACAGGAGGAGGAGGGGGAGGGAGTACTAACATGCAGTGGAGGGAAAAAGCAGGCTCTCACAAAACAAGCTCAGATGTAGCAGAGCCCACACTGCAGGACATTCTAGGGGCTGTCACCAAATGCACAAATGCAGTACAAATGCTTCACCAACAGTTTGGCACACTGCAAGAGCACATGAGCCTAATCAGACAAGATGTGCAAAAAATATCTGAAAAGTTAACTGCTGCAGAGGGAAGGATCAGCAATGTAGAAGACAGAGTGACCCCTATGCAACATGCAGTGGATAATAATGACTAGTGAAACCTGGCTAGGTACAGCGAAACCATCAGGCACACACTCCTGTCATGACTGCGCGGCTTGCCCATTCATACTCAAAAGCAAATTATTTAAAAGCACGAGCACCAACAAGACATATGAAAATCGCTGTTTCATTAATTGCAGAACAAGAAACGTCATCTATCTGGCATCATGCCCGTGCCCCAAGAACTACGTCGGTTAAACAATTCAACAATTTTGTCGATGCATTCTGGGACATGTAGGGAACATCCGACGCCACGAACCTACTCCACTGGCTGACCACGTCTGGACAGTATACAACGGTGATATGAACGCCCTCAAATTTCAGGGAATTGAAGTTCTCTGAGTGAACGTCCGACGTGGAAATATCGACAAGAAACTTCTGCAAAAAGAAGCCTCGTGGATATTCAGACTGGACACTGTAGCCCCAATGGGCCTGAATGCCACCCTCAATTATAATTGCTTTCTTTGAACTTATTTCTGAACCTACTCAATTAATACCCCACAATATGCCGGCTTATGTTATATCATTTCCCTCTCTACCCTGCATATATTTTATATTCCATCTTTGCTCATATCTCACATCTTTTGGGCTCACATATTGGGCTTGCTGAGCTCTTTATTATAAATTGTGATCTTCTCATAGTCCAGATCAGGTTATTCTTTACTAAGATGTTCTGATAGGGGACATCATATAAATAAAACTTTGATCCCCTGTACTGTCTCCTTGGCCTATTTAATCTTTATTCCAGGATATGATACTCTCTACTTGTGCATCCTTACCATGGACGCATCCCTGATACAACCGAAATAGTAATAGGTGGAGTAGAGAGAGTAGCTCCACCCATGTGAGGGCTTTTTCAATGAATTCCGCGCAACTAGCGGCATCTGCGTGATGATGCGTCATAGCGTCATCATGTCATTATGCGTCGTGACACCATTATGTCACGACGCCAGCGCGCACGCCCCCCGAGCGGTCATGTGGAGGCGCTGTGACGCGGTGACATCACTACGTCGGGGCGCTTGCGTTCCAACGTCTAACGCAGAAGTCTCGGCTGTCCCGAGCCCATACTCCCGATCGGGGATCTTCCCGGACAATTGGGGAATATTGATGGCTACTACTAACCTTGGACTATCTGTCCAGGCTGGTACTCTGGCCATCACCCATGTCTAAAGCCGCCTCTTTGGCTAAATATCATAAATAATACATCAAAAATGTCAGCCAAGGAAGATGAGTTACAGGTAATAAACTTGTCATCAAGAGTCTTATCAATGAGCGAGGAGGCAGTGATCAAGAAAGGACTATCATTCATCCCCACCAACAAATTTGACTCTTTTAACTGGATCAAAGATGTAGCATTACTCTTAAGAAAACTGCACTGGAAGAAACACTTTGCCATCCAAGGAAGAAAGAAATGTACAGAACTAGGGATAGAACAAGATGATCTTGACGCAATCATAATGCTAGAGGAGCTTGAAAATGAGGGGAGAAGAGACCAGTTACTGGACCAAAAAATACCAGTTCTCCCCCATCAGGTGACTCACCATATATAGAGATCTTTGAGACTATGGTTAATGGGGTGCTAGAAAAACTAGCACAAGAGAAAAAATTCAAACATCAGAATTTGACCCTTGCTGAAAAGAGGGCTTTGGTGGCTATGGAAAAGGACGAAACAATAGTCATCAAGCCCTCCGACAAGGGGGGCAATATAGTGATAATGAACCGTGACACATACCGTGAAATGTCTTTCTATATTGCATGAAAAATCTAGCTATGAGATCCTCCCATATGATCCAACAGAAACTTTCTCCAGTGAATTAAAAAACATACTGCTCACAGCCAAAGAGAACTCATTGATAGATGATAAAGAATTTCGTTACCTGTACCCATCTACTCCTCAGGTGGCGACATTTTATGGAGTACCAAAAATTCATAAAGACCGTCCAATAGTTTCAGGGATAGACAGCCTCACCCAGGGGATCAGTAAGTACTTGGATGTGGTATTAAGACCATTTGTGGAATCCCTTCCGGCATACATCAAGGACACCACTGATGTACTTAAACGGCTTGATGGTGTAACGGTGACCTCCAACACTAAACTAGCTAGTTTAGATGTGGAGACTTTATATAGTTCCATACCACATACCGGAGGATTGAAAGCGGTAGAGTTCTTCTTAAATCAAAGAGGCACGCATCTGAGAGAACACAACAACATGTTACTCAGATTCCTATCATTCGTTCTCACGAGAAACTTCTTCCTCTTTGAGGGGAAGCACTTCCAGCGATGGGGAGCCCTTGTGCCCCCACCTATGCCAACCTGTACTTGGGCTGGTGGGAGGAGACATTGGTCTTCAGTGAGAAGAGTGAAGAATGGACGATATCTGTGGATCTCTGGATCCGGTTCATAGATGACGTATTAATACTATGGACAGGTGAAATAGAAGAATTCCATAAATTTGTAGGCCACTTGAACAACAATGACCTTGGCCTATATTTTACAGCAGAAATCAATCCTAAAACGATTACATTCTTGGACTTACAAAAAACAAAACTAGAAGATGGTTCCCTGGAGACAACAATTTTTTGCAAGTCTATGGCTACCAACACCCTTCTACATTGGGACAGCCATCATCCAACATCCTTGAAACGAGACATCCCGAAGGGCCAACTCATCCGAACAAGAAGAAATTGTTCCTCAGAGAAGGACTTCCTAGTGAAGTCACAGGAAATGACTCAGAGGTTCAAAAATAGAGGATATCCGGATGAAGTGGTAGGAAGAGCCAACGAATTTCCGAAAAGTTCAAAAAGAGAGGAATTCCTGAAAACCAAACAAACGAATAAAGGAGACGGGAAAATGAGAGTGATAGGAACCTATGACGATCAAGCAAAGGAAGTAAGAAACATCTTGGACAAATACTGGGACATCCTTCGGAGGGAAACAGACCTCGTAAAACATCTTCCTGACAGACCACAGATCACATATAAACGTGGCAGAAACCTGCGAGACCAGTACATAGCCATTTTTCATCACAACCATCAACAAGTACCTGGCTTGCATCAGAAAGACCAAAAGGCTCATATAGATGCGCGGGATGTAAAGCCTATAAATTTATGAGTCGAGGAACCACCTTTACTAGCTCATCAACAGGTAAAATGTACCAAATAAGGGATTTCATCAATTGCAGATCGAGTGGAGTCATCTATAAAGCCACATGTCCCTGCCCCCTCGACTATGTCGGTAAGACCATCCAACAATTACACAGACACGTGCTGGGCCATATAGGCAATATAAGTCGAGGGGAGCATACCAGCTTAGCGACACATGTGAGAGAGAAACACAACAACAACCCAGAAGTATTGAGCTTCCAGGGAATAGAGATAATTAAGGAAAATGGGAGAAGAGGAAACGTGGACCGCAAATTGTTACAAAAAGAAGCCCGGTGGATCCACAGGCTCGTGTGCTGTGCTCCCAAAGGTCTAAATGAAAATCTCTCATTTGCTGCATTTAGTACCATCATTAAGACTACTATCCAATGATAAGATCATACATAACAGTGACAGGTAAGATAGAACACGGATGGATGGGGTAGAAATGGCATATACATTACAGCAAAGCATTACGCTAAGCATGATGCTAAAACAATATCTACCGTATGTATGGCCAAGAGTAGGTTAAAAGTGGAAGCACTGCTATATGCATTATGGCAGACCACCGCATTTAGAACAGAATAAATAACAGCATCTGTATTAGGAAAAATGCATGAGAGGTATCTCCACATCTAAGAGAAATGTGTAAAATACAGCAAACAGCATTACATAAAACTAGATATCAACATGGACAGTCTTCCATCTACCATAACTAATAGTTATGTAGATTATGTCAGATAGACTGGATACTAGTCTGTTTTATAACTGAAACTACGGCAGCACATATCCCGGAATAATCCTATTATATCTATCAAGGAAGAAAAACTATTAAGAGAATGCAAAAATCTATACAATTATGGAACAAAATGCCTTCAAATCTATGCAGACATCATCCCATCTGGGGTAATCTAAGTCCTGTCCCCGCAAAACCGCACCTACCAGCATAGCAGGGCACTGTTACCATGGTGCTTAGACGCCTCCACATCATCGGATGGCCCCGTGCTGATGGATGGCAGTGATTGGCGTCTCGGACTGTGAGCGGCAGTGCGCATGCGCGGGATCGCCGTTCCTCAGCAGGCAAATGCGAAAAGTGGGGTGAGCTCATTGGAGCAGCGGAGACGAGCCCCCAGCCCAGGGAGGCGTGGACTAGAGTATATAAACCCTGAACAATGGGTAACTGACCATCTATGCTCATTTGTACACAGCCACCAGAGCTGTTCAGATCTATCTTAGATACAGACCATCCTGATGACGCAACACTGACAATCAGTGTTGCAGAAACGCGTTGATGGGAATAGAAATCTAAGGGGGTTATATATGGAAGGGGGCAAATAAGGAAAAAAAGGAAATTATTTAGCTCTCAAAAAACCCTATTGGCAAATAGCCATTTATGATCGAATACCACATAATAGAGTGGATATTTATCTAAGACAGAAATAATATCAGAGCAAGATATAGGAGTATCCAACTACAGCATGATTGGATCTCTATATATATAAATATGTTTCTGGTGTTGGTCTGGAATGAATGAATGAATGAATGTTCAGACAATCTGATGCAGATTGCTATCATCAGAGTGCATTAAACACAAAGGGTCTGCATGAATGAAACAGGATAACTATTAAGTATTTCAAGCCAAGTGTCTAAATTTGAGGACACACAAGATATTAACGCAGCTGGCTAAATACTATTTAGTATTTATTAACAAGCGACCTACTCTGATGGTGCAATGAATGCATATGAGAACTGTATCCTAGGTGATAACCATTGAGATACAGTAACAATAACACAAAGGAAACACTATTATTGGTTCATTATCGGTTTATGTAACCCAAAAGAGGCATCAAAGACATAAATTTCATCACGTCCATTTCTTATAATTATTTATTTGAATAAAAGTTATGTTTTAACTATCAGTGGTTCCCTTCGGTGACCGAGACAATTTTTTGAAAGGGAGCTTATCTGCCACGGTGATTAAAACTTCATACCAGTAATGGGCAAATTTTCGATTTAGAGCACCAATATTCTTGTATGATATCGAGTGCAGAGAGTGGTAGAGCGACCTTGGTGCCCAAAAGGTTAGTTAGTTGAAGTCTATAAATATTTCATAGCAGCATGGGACAATAGGGGCTCACATTCACTTGCGGTAGCGTATTTGCGATGTTACAAGGCTGCGTTTTTTTGCAGGACATTGAAATGCATTGAGCCTAATGAAGCTGTGCTCATTTGCGATGTTTTCACATTTGCAAGGTTGCGTTTTTTTCTCGAGTGCTTTGGTCCTATTTCCTTGCGATGTGCTATTTTCTTCTCGCCCATGTAAGTCAATGGAGTGCTGTAATATCGCAACCCAAAACGCATAACGCGTGCGAGAATGCGATGCGATGGCGCTATGTTTTCTGTGTTGAATAGTGACTAATGGGAAGGGCAGGCTTTTACAAGGAAACAGCAGTATATCAGCAGTGCGGAGGAAAGGCAGAGCTGGATGTGGAAGGCCCTGAGTAGACACCTCAGCCTAGTCCTGCTAAAGCAAATCATCTGCCTGTCTGGACCATGCCCCACAGTGGCATAGACAAGGAGCGCATGATTGGGCTTGTCGAGGAGCGCACGTGTTTATAGGACTCTTGAACAGACAAGTTCCACATTCGCCACCTTCGAAACGATGGTTGGGAGGAGGTAGCAGAGGAGCTTTTCGGAAGCCCGTTTATTTGAATGGGATCTTATCATTCCTTTTATTTGCTCTCACTCTGCAAAATTGTATAGTATTAATGTATTATATTAAATTTACTAACAAAAAAAACTTCTACTAATATAACTACCTTAATAAACATATAACAAATCAGTCTTAGCATTCATGCCTTAAGGTACTCTAGTTTTTAAATTCATAATCCAAAAAGCCTCTCGTTTTAGAATTGTTTTATGACTGACGCTTTGTCTCCTCCTATCCGTGACTAATTATATGGCATTGGCATACCATTTAAACTTGTGTGTTACCTCCATGTTGCACAATAAAATGCTTAGCAGCACCAGAGTGGGAGAAAATTAAATTTTTAATGCTTCTTAAATGTTCATTTATGTGTATTTTCGCTTTAGACGAACGATTTACGATTTACTTTACGATCTAGACGTACATCCGACATAGTGTACATTACATTTAAAACATTCTATGATGTATATTAAGTTAGTTGAGTTACAATTAATGTATTTCTAGATTTTATACTCTGTTTTTTTGATTATCTGTAAAAGATTATTGTTTAACAGCAAAACCGCATGCATTTTAAACCTCCACACTTAAAAAAAACTGTTTTGGCTAGCCATTTTTTTTGTCACTGGATATGAATAAGCTAGGAGACAAAATGCTGCTTAAACTTCTATTTTTACGTGTTACTATAGAGAACCCCTCTTCAAGGATGTTACAAATATCGGCGTCTTTTTTTAAAATAGGCAAGTACAAAAAAGTTTTTTTGTCATAAAAATTATTGCTATACTGAGTTGAAAAGACTAAATTTTTTCTCTCACTATTAGAGTTACTTTGTATTCTGTCTTTTAACAACTCCTCCCGATCTCGATGTTTAATTTTTTTTACATGCTCTATTTAATATACATCTAGAGTAGCCACATTTAGACAATCTTTCACAAATGGATTTTTCTTTCATCTTATATGTAGCTTCTAATGAGCAGGCTCTTTTGGCTCTTGTGAGCTCTCCTATAGGAATTGCCTTTAATGTATGGTCTGGATGGCAGCTGCTGGCATGCAGAATCGTATTACCAGCAGATGGTTTAGATGGTAAAGCTCGGTGATAATTTCACCTGTTAGTATATTCCCTTGTATAATAAGATCTAAAAAAGGGGAACATTTTCTTCATGATGATTACAGGTAAAACTGAGATGATCATCATTTTTATTAATATATTTTTCAAAATTAGTTATTACTCTGTGATTATCTTCTTGTGTCACTTCAAGATTTTTCTAAATGATGATGATATCACCTATAAATCTAGCATACCACACCATGTGGCCAATAAACGGATTGCAGTCAGAAAAAATAAAAACCTCTTCCCACCAACTCATACATAAGTTGGCTGCCGTCGGCGAAATCTGGAGCCCATTGGGGCTCCAGAAAATTGTACATAATATTTATTGCTGAACAAAAAAAATTTATATTTTAACAAAAAATGCATACTTTCTAAAATAAATTCTTTTAATTCACCGGAATAATCACTATAATTCTCTAAATGATGTTTGTCTGCCTCCATGGCCACATGGTGTGGTGTGCTAGAATAAAGATCCCTTACATCACAGAGAATCCAACTGTAATTTTTCTGCCACTTTAAACTTCTCAGCTGCTGTAAAACATCATTGCTATTCTGCAAATAGCTGGGGACACGTTTAACAAACGGTTGCAGGGATCGATCCACCCACGAACTAAGATGCTCATAGGGTGAATTGATCTCTGCAACTATGGGATTGAGTGAAGGGGGGAAAACCCCCTTATGAAGCTTGAGGAGACCATGGAAAATGGGTACAGTTGGAAACTCTGGACAAAGATGCCATGCTTCCTTATCCTTTAAAATACCCATTTCTTTACCTTCTTCCACCAGTTTTTTTCATCTACTTAGGCAGTCCTGCGTGGGATTAAAGGGGTTGTCCCGAGGCAGCAAGTGGGTCTATACACTTCTGCATGGCCATAATAATGCCCTTTGTAATGTACATTGTGCATTAATTATGAGCCATACAGAAGTTATAAAAAGTTTTATACTTACCTGCTCCGTTGCTGGCGTCCTCGTCTCCATGGTGCCGACTAATTTTCGCCCTCCGATGGCCAAATTAGCCGCGCTTGCGCAGTCCGGGTCTTCTTCTTTTCTGAATGGGGCTCCGTGTAGCTCCGCCCCGTCACGTGCCGATTCCAGCCAATCAGGAGGCTGGAATCGGCAATGGACCGCACAGAAGCCCTGCGGTCCATGAAGACAGAGGATCCCGGCGGCCATCTTCAGCAGGTGAGTATGAAGACGCCGGACCGCCGGGATTCAGGTAAGCGCTGTGCGGGTGGTTTTTTTAACCCCTGCATCGGGGTTGTCTCGCGCCGAACGGGGGGGGGGGGGGGGGGTTTAAAAAAAAAAAACCCCGTTTCGGCGCGGGACAACCCCTTTAACCTTTTGAGTGGCACGGCCGGAAATTTTCCAGGACGAGCTCCACTGCCCATAGTGATATACCCCGGAAGATTTCCGGGCTATGTATCACTATGGGAGCTACAGAGCACAATGCCACAAGCTGTGACGTTGTGCTCTGCCTGCACAGTCCCACAGAGAACAAAGCAAGGGCTTTGAACAACAGAAGCAGGATGATATTGCCAATATGCCGGCAATCTCCTGCTTCTAATGTCCTGCTTTGTATACAGGTTGCTATAGAGACCATCGGCTTGTCAGAAGCAAGCCGATGGTCTCTGTTGCAGGGAGAGCTGGTGCTTTGCTGTCAGAGGACAGCCAGGCACCAGCTCTTACAGCAGAGATCAGAGAAAACCTCTGATCTCTGCTGTGTTAACCCTTTACATGCTGCAGTCTATGTGACTGCAGCATGTAAAGGGCTGCCACCATGGTACCCTCCCCCAGAATGTGATCAGGGAGTCCTGATGGGTCTCTGTGGAAGTCCCCTAAAGGGACAAAATAAAAGAAAGTTTTAAAAAAAGTTAACAATTATTTAAAAAATAAAATAAATAAAATAAAAAACACCTGTCTCCCTTTACTTTGTGAAAAATTAAAAATAAAATCACACATGTGGTATCCCTGCGTCGTGATGACCCAGAGGAGGAGGTTACCACATTATTTAACCCCTTAATGACACGGTCCCTTTTTTTCTTCTTTCCCCATTTCTTTTTTTCCTCCCCCGTTTAAAAAATCATAACTTCTTTATTTACCCATTGACGTCGCTGTATGAGGGTTGTTTTTTGCGGAATGAGTTATATTTTTCAATGGTGCTATTTAAAGTACCATATAATGTACTGAAAAACTTTTACAAAAATCTAAGTGGAGTAAAATGAAAAAAAAAATAACATTCCACCATCCTTCAGTGCGTTTTGTTTCTACGGCACACAAACTACAACAAAAATGACCTGATAACTTTATTCTATGGGTTGGTATGATTACTACGATACCAAATGTGTATACTTTTTTATACTATAGCACTTGTATTTTTTTTCAAAGACATTTCATTTTTTTAAATTATTTTCTGCTGCATCTTCTGCGTGCAATAACTTTATTTTTCCATCGATGTACTTGAGCAAGCGCTCATTTTTTGCGGGACGTCCTGTAGTTACGGTTGGTACCATTTTGAAATACATATGACTTTTTGATCACTTTTTATTGCATTTTTTCTGGGAGACAGGGTGACTGAAAAAGTGCATTTCTGGCGTTCTTTATTTTTTTTCGGATTACGTTCACCGTGGGGGGTAAATAATGCACTATTTTGATAGATCAGACATTTATGGACGCGGCGATAACAAATATGTATTTTTCTTTTATGATTTAGATTTTTTTATTATAGATATGGCAAAAGGAGGGCGATTTAACTTATTACTTTTTTTTCCTAATCTCCCTACAAATTTTTTCACAAAAGTTATGCAATACATTATATATACCCAAAAATGATGCCATCAAAAAGTACAAGTTCTCCAGCAAAAAACAAGCCCTCACATGGCCGTGTCAATAGAAAAAGTTATGGCTCTTGGAACGCGACTGCAAAATTAGTTGAAATTAAATGATTGGCCCAATTAAAAAACCTGCCCTGATGGGCACGACAGGGGGGTAGGAAACCCGCCACTCAAGGGGTTAAATGTTAATTTTTTATATACTAAGTTATCTAGTATATCCTGAACCAGCTTAGCATATAACATAGCATCCAATATGACTACTTTACCAGCCTTATCAGATTTATTTATTATCCAATTTTTATTACTAGACATATTCATTAATTCTGTTTTTTCTCTGAGTTAAATTACTGCTTTTTTATGGGATTTGTTTTTTAATTTTATCAATTCCTTCTCCATCACCATCTGAAACTCTTCCATAGCCCTTGATCTTGAAGAGATTGGATAAAAATCTGGATTGGGCACCTTTGTTCCAATGGAATCAATACATATGCTATCTTTTTTATGACTTTCTCTTTCTAAATCTATCAAATTTAATGTAGCCATGACCTCATCCAAAATTTTGTTAAAGTCATTGGCTACAATATTACTTGTTTTATATGCAATATGCTGTTCTTTACTGTCAAAGAAATGTTTTTTGATGGTTAGATTGCGAAAAATTTATTAATATCCATCATTGTATTAAATACATCAAAATCTATGCTAGGTACAAAATTCAAACCCTCATTAAAGATGTCAATTTGTTTCTGGGAGGCAACATAAGGGGTTAAAAAAAACACATTGTTTAGATTTGCTTTCTGTTCCTGTAAGGATACCTCCTTTCTTCCTGTGTTCTTTCTACCCCGCTTTTTAAAAAATCTTTTCTTTTGTTCATATTTTAATTCGCTGTTATGATCTCAGGGCTAGACATGTCAAAACATGGAAGATTCCTGTTATGTACTGATGCCTTCCGTATCCGTAGTGGAAAATGTTAGTCTGTTATTTCTTTTGTATTTTTGATTACTTTTTAAGATGGGTCTTCTTTCATTAAATATTCCTCCTAGTGTCCAATTATATATTTCATTTTTACCGTAGTCCATTTGGTCTCTAACTAATTTTCTTTTTTTCACCTGAATAATGGCTTCCTCCATTTTAGTAAGATTAGCTTTTAGTCTATTGCACATGTAATCAAATTCTTCAGCTTTGACTAAACCAATAATTTTTTTCTTCTATTTCTTTAATATTCTTTTTAAGTTCTGTCAATTTAGCCTCTTCATACTTGACTATCAATTTAATAAGATGTGTAGAGCAGGTGGATAGTATGTTCCATTCAGTTTTAAATGTCTCATAATTAATCACAGGGACGGAAAAAGTCTATATAACTACAGGTAAGCCCTTTTCACAGTAACAGACTAAAATATAAGTTCTTTATTAGGGGTATATTAAAAAACATAAATGGGCTAACACAAACAAAAAATTATATAAACCAAAAAAGTCAGTTACTTTTTGGTAAACCACTGGCCTCCACTCAAAGACCGGATGTGTGTGTGGGGCCAGATAGCAGATCAGTGCTACAGGTAAGTGATAGGAAGAGGTTAGTCACTTCCAAAAATGGTAAAGATCATGCAGCATCAAGATTTGGAGGTAAGGTGCTCCTCCAACTTGATATTGAGATGCTGCAGTGATCTACCAGAGTGATTTGCTGTCTTAGACAGTATCCAATATAGGGACGTGTCAGTATCTCAAACTCTTTGGCATCAATCACGGGCAAAGAGAAAAAGTTTTCCTATAATAAGGATTTTTCACAATCGGACACTCATAGTCGGAGTGTTAGAATGAACTGTGCTCGACGCGTTTCCCCACAATAGAAAAATGTGGTTCATCAGGAGCTCAGATGGGTTCGACAGGCATTCGTATAGCACTGTTTATAGTAATGAATTAACAAACGATATTTTAAAATGAAGTCAGATAGTACAGATAGTGCAATGAGTTAGAGGTAATCTGTATGATTGCTCAGTATATCAGATGCATAGAAGCAAAATTGCGTATTCAGGCATCAACTAAAGAAATACACGTGCACTCCCAGCATTAGTATGCAGATCCTGAGTATTTAACAAAAGAAAAAACTTTACATCTGAATATTGAAAAATTTACGATCCAAATTAAAGATCGTAAACACACACAGTTCAGTCGAGATCTCCTTGACTTCAAGGATAATCGAGCCTATACCAACACCGCAGGCAGATCTGAAACTGAATTTAGCTCTTCAGATTTCTCAGAGAGCGAGTCACTTCCTTCTAGTCGTTCAACATCACGTCGTTTCAAAACACGTTTCCAACCTCGCAATAAAGGTCGCGGTAGAAAACCGCAGGAAACGGTTTTTTCAGAGCCTCCCATCTCCCAATATTTTTTGAGGGGGAGACGCGAAGGGCCGGCCCCCCCCCCCCCCCCTGACATCCTCTACTATGCTTCTTCCCCCAACCTCTCATTCGGACCATAGAGACTGCACAGGAACGGACTCGAACATGTTACCCATATCTGAGACGGACCTAATTCCCATTGAAGACAAGTTGCAAGTTGTCAACTTGTCTGATTATAATCTTACATCACAGGAGCTGGGCCTGTTGGAGAGGGGGCTGTCCTTCGTCCCCACGACCCGTTTTAACCCGTTCGTGTGGACGAAGGACATCTCCCTCTTCACCCGCAAACTAAGATGGAAAAAAATGTTTGCCATCAAAGATAAAGAACGACTCAGAGCAATGGGCCTGGATTTGGCAGATCTTCAGGGCCTTCAGATTCTGCAGGATCTCGAGAATGAGAATATGAGAATTGAAGGCATGGGTCCTTTTACGGACCTTAAACCTTCCTGTAGATATAATCCTCCGGCACTGCATAGTCCGGAAATAGACATCTTCGAGAGATTGGTAAAAAACGACCTTGAAAACCTCTTTAGGTCCACGTTCCAATCTGACACATGGGGAAACTAAGGCACTCAAAAATCTTGAAAAAAATCCTGCGATTATTATAAAGCCAGCTGATAAAGGCGGCAATATTGTGATTCTTAATAGATCACAATATATTGACATGTGCCGCCGACTTTTGAATGATCCCTCCACCTATGGTACTCTCTCATCTGACCCAACAAATTCATTTTTGGTCCTACTGCGTGATCTTTTACAACGGGAACTGGCTGCCGGGAATATTGATACCAATGAATACCGTTTCATGTACCCTCCAACTCCAACCATCGCTACGTTTTACGCACTGCCAAAGGTGCATAAGGGTACTAACCCTATCAAGGGACGTCCTATCGTATTGGGGGTAAACAATCTCACCCAGAATGTTAGCATTTACATTGATAAGATCTTGCGCCCATACGTCCTCTCATTGAGATCGTATGTTAGAGATACGATGGACGTCCTGCGTATTCTTGATGGCATTACAATCGAACCCGATGTCATCTTAGCATCATTAGACATCGAAGCATTGTACTGCTCCATCCCTCATGACGGCGGTTTGACAGCAGTGTCTTCCTTTCTCCAACAAAGGGGTGCACATTACAATAGCCATAACCAGTGTGTCGTTGACCTATTGGAATTCATCTTGAAGCACAATTATTTTGTGTTTGACTCCGAGTACTTCCACCAGCTCAGGGGTACAGCGATGGGGACGCCATGTGCCCCATCTTATGCTAATCTGTACCTGGGCTGGTGGGAGGAAAGGGTCATTTACAATAATCCACTCTGGTCCGACAATATCATCCTCTGGTTACGCTATATAGACGACATCCTCGTTCTATGGAAGGGGACTCCCTCATCCTTGGAGACCTTCGTGGATGCACTAAATGTGAACACCTTAAATCTACGTGTCACTAGTGACATCCACCCGACATCATTACCCTTCCTTGATCTTCGGATCTCTAAGAATGAGGATGGCACCATCTCGTCAACTTTGCACCGGAAGCAGACTGCGACCAATAGTCTATTGGGCTGGCAGAGTTACCATCCTACACCCTTGAAACGCAGTATTCCTAAGGGCCAGTTCCTTCGTCTACGCCGTAATTGTTCAGATGAAGCTTCCTTTTTCCAAGAAAGTAAAAAACTGATGAAACGCTTTACAACAAGGGGGTACCCTGAGGACGTAGTCATGAAAGCCTATCAATATGCATCTCAACAGCCTCGCACTAAATTACTAACACCACGAGTACGGGCTGTTGAACATTCTTCACGAGTGATAGGCACCTTTGATACAGCTTCGGTGCAGATACGAGAGATTTTATCTCATTATTGGGACATTCTTAAAAATGATCCGGATATCAGAGATCACATACCTATGAAACCATGCATTACTTACAGACGAGGCCACAATTTAAAAGATCATCTCGTCAAAAGTCATTTACATCCTGACGAATCCAGACTGACCTGGTTAGGTCAAAACAGACCAGTAGGCACTTTTCCATGCCATACCTGTGCCGCTTGCCCCTTCATTCTAAAAGCTAATTCTTTCACGTGTGCTGTTTCCAATCAGACTTTCCAGTGCCAAGACTTTATTAACTGCAAGACTCATAATATCATTTACATGGCCACCTGCCCCTGCCCAAAAAACTACATAGGGAAGACGATACAGCAGTTCCGGCGCAGGATACTTGGCCACATAGGAAACATAGAAAGACGAGAATCTACACCTTTAGCGGACCATATTTGGTCAACGCATAATGGTGATGCAAATACACTAAAATTTCAAGGCATAGAATTGCTACGCACACATGGGAGAAGGGGAAATGTGGACCAGCAGCTGTTACAAAAAGAAGCGGCATGGATTTTTCGTATGAACAGTCTGAATCCACTTGGCCTCAATGAAAGTCTATGCTTTAATTGTTTCCTGGATTAATTCAAACAGCATTTGTGCTTTTTTTCCCCGGATAAAGATCTATTAATATGTTCTCCTCCGATTAGACCGTTCCATGTTCTCCTTTAGCCTGTATTTCCTATTATGGTGTCCATATTTGATATCAGATCATCTAAACATGTATTTGTGTGGCATTATATTTATTCTGCATTTGAGTACCATTATATACTACTGGATGTGTATATTTACCTGAAAGAACTTCTTCATAATGGGTACCATCTATATTTGTCCTTAACAAACTATAATACATAAAGGAAAGTACAGACATTGCAAATACACCTTTATTTAGCAGCTCTAAACTTTGAATCCTGGCTCAGGTTGCTGTGGTTGCCCTCCGGTCCATATAGGGCTTGCATTCCATCTCTGGTGCCACCAGGACCTTCCTGGCGGTCATGTGACCACTCTGGCGATCACGTGACCATGTGATGATGTCACACACATGCACAGTAGCTTCCTATGCCGGTAGGAGCTACTAGCATAATCTCTGAACAATCTGGCATAGCGGTGAGCGATCAGACACCGCTATGCACTGGTCTATCTAACCCTCTTGCCGGCAATATGCTGATAAGCATGTTGCAACTGTGGATTCACATCTTAAACACTCTGATTAGAGCTGCAGCATGGATATTTGCATAGTCGGGTCCCCTTTATTTTTTTGTGAGCCGCTGATTGGCTCACTTATTACTCTCCTCCCATCAAGGCGGTCCAGTAATCAGTATATGAGAGGCTGACACATACACTCCTGCATTACTCCTGTGGCTCACCATCAGAGCCACAGGCTTTACCTCTTTATTTATTTATTTATTTATTTTTGGTGCTTTTTGACTTTTTGATGCATGGGCATAACTATCTTCTGTAGGAAGGAGTAGATCAGAGAAACCTGCTGCTGCCTTATACCTGGTAGCATGCAGGGAGGCTCTTTATACTATTTAAAATTAAGCCTATAGTTTCAGCCTGGGTCTGAAGTCTAGTTTGGTTATAGAGGCGGCCACACTTATATGGTGACCACTTTCCTATATACCTAACATCCTCCTCTTATCTCTGTTATATCATCTAGACGAGACAGTCCTGATGACACTGGGCTATCATTTAAACTGCCAAGCTGATACTGCATCCATATTTTCAGCTTTATAGCTCTCTGTTACCCAGGGAGCCTATACTTTGGCTGTAGTTTTCATAATATATTGAGCCAATATCTCTCAGACCTCCTACTGATAAGCTCCCATCAACTAAGATCAAGCAGAGAGACCATACTCTGCATACTAATGCTGGGAGTGCACGTGTATTTCTTTAGTTGATGCCTGAATACGCAATTTTGCTTCTATGCATCTGATATACTGAGCAATCATACAGATTACCTCTAAGTCATTGCACTATCTGTACTATCTGACTTCATTTTAAAATATCGTTTGTTAATTCATTACTATAAACAGTGCTATACGAATGCCTGTCGAACCCATCTGAGCTCCTGATGAACCACATTTTTCTATTGTGGGGAAACGCGTCGAGCACAGTTCATTCTAACACTCCGACTATGAGTGTCCGATTGTGAAAAATCCTTATTATAGGAAAACTTTTTCTCTTTGCCCGTGATTGATGCCAAAGAGTTTGAGATACTGACACATCCCTATATTGGATACTGTCTAAGACAGCAATCACTCTGGTAGATCACTGCAGCATCTCAATATCAAGTTGGAGGAGCACCTTACCTCCAAATCTTGATGCTGCATGATCTTTACCATTTTTGGAAGTGACTAAGCTCTTCCTATCACTTCCCTGTAGCACTGATCTGCTATCTGGCCCCACACACATATCCGGTCTTTGAGTGGAGGCCAGTGGTATACCAAAAAGTAACTGACTTTTTTGGTTTATATAATTTTTTGTTTGTGTGTTAGCCCATTTATGTTCTCATTATAATTAGTTGTGGGCATTTTCAGGATCCTCAGACCTCTTGGGATCATGCCAAGATCCAAATATTTCTTTAAAGTATCCTTGCCCCACCAAATCTTTAATACTTGTTTTTTCTTTTTCTCCCACATAACTTGCATTTGTCTCAAATCAGCATTATCCATCATGCTTGCATTAGAAAAGTTAAACATCTCCTTAAGCTTATTCATGCGCTCCTCTGTTTCTACGTCCATACCAAGGACTCATGCACAGAGTTGGTGTGTCTGAAAAAAACTGTGTGTCTGTGTGTATATAATTGCTCTGCATTGCATAGGCTTTGGATGTGGTGTAGGTCTTATTTTTGATGCCTTGTTTTGCTCATACTTCTCAGACAGTTGATCATCAGAAGTGATAATTGTTTTATTAAACAATGTTTTGTTTTGCCCTGTACCCCAGTCATGCTTTGGTCTTTAGACATGTTGGTGTTTGTGTGTCGTCAATTTTTCTTTTTATGTATCTCTATGTGCCATATGTCATTGTTTTCGGCCATCTCCTTGCCATAAACCTGCACTCCAGCTGTGGCTATGCCTGTTATTAAATAGCACAAAAGATTGTTTCTCCCCCCCCCCCCCCACACACACAGTGGCCGATTTGCATAGGAAGTAGCAAAACTGCTGCGGCCAGTATCAAAAGGAGCATCAAAGACGGCAAAGCGTAACCAGTGGGGCTGGCTCTACAAGACAACGTCCCTATTACTTGGTTCGGCAGCTCTCCTTTTTGCACCCTGTGATGTAGCTTAGGCCGTAAGTTATTTTAAGTTATGTTATTACTGAACTTTGTGCGTGCTTGTTTATACACAGTGAAAACTAGCATAGATAAAGCTGCTTCTATTGGCCCTAAGTTTGCTCATTCAGCATAGTATAGAACCAATATTTGTAATTGTGTGCTAGCCTATACATTCAGCCTAAACGAACCTTAGCATCTTCCCAAAAATTCAAAAATAAAAGCTTGCTAAATGCATTTACTTTCCGGCAATTTTTGGGGACCCTTGACACTACAATGTGATTCCTCAAGGGTTCAGCAATCGTTTAGTGTTGGAAGCTGGTGATAGACAGTGCTGGCCCTGCTTGATCTTAGCTTCCAGCTGCTTCGTGGCGGATTGGCTGTCTGTGTTTGGTTTGCCAGCACTCCGTATGTGTTTATGGAAAACACAGCTGGTGCGCTGTGTTCTCCATATCCTGCTTCTCATCTGGCCCTCGCATTATGCCGAAACAATGGTAGCAGCTGCCTGCCACTCCATGATGGCAGGCTGTGAATGGAGAACAGAGCCGTCCAGATGTGCTGTCCATGAGCCACACCAAGTGTTTAGCTGTATAGACTGTACAGTGCTCCCTGCTAAGAGCATTTTCTACAAGTGTCAATGAGTCTTCGCGTGTGGCCTCTGCATCCTTTAGAGCAGGGGTCCCCAGCTCCAGTCCTCAGGGACCACCAACAGGTCATGTTATCAGGATCTCCTATAGTAAGAACACCTGTGGCAATGTCTGAGGCACCGACAATAATTACATCACCTATGCAATACTGAGGAAAAACTGAAAACATGACCTGTTGGTGGTCCCTGAGGACTGGAGTTGGGGAGCACTGCTTTAGAACATGCCCTTGTCTGTGTTAACACCCAGACCCTCCCTACAGAGATAAGCTGGCTACAGAAGTCAAGGCTTTTAGCTTGTCTGCTTTATCAACACACCCTAATTATTGTATTGTTCTACACTTTTAAATCATCTGCTTGCACCGTGCAGTATGCTATTCGAAGTTTTCTCCATTGTGCTGGTTTGCTCAACACCAGCTGTTCTTAGGATAAATGGACCCTTCACCCCTTTCAAGGTTTTCAAATGCATCATACAGTTTTCTATACTTCAATAGCTACCACTCCCCCCCCCCCCCCCACCCTGACAGCAGAGCGTATTACAAAGAGGGGCCTGAAATGTCTTAGTGTCCAATAGTTTTACTTCAAAAAACCTCTAGCTCCACAGTCTCAATTTGGAGTGAAATGCAAATTGCAAACAATGCTACAACAAATTGCCCTTCCCTCACCGCTCATACAGTACTGGAGGAAGTGTGCAATCTCATGCGCATGTTTGCAGTGGAGGTCGGGGTGTTGTTGCTGTGCCGCTTTCATTGGTCCAAAAACCATTGAATGTGTTTTTGCAGCAACACAGCGCTGCATTGAGAAATGTCAACACATTATCCTTGTAGTGTTTAAGACATTACAATCCCCCCCCGCCAAAAAAAAAATATATATATATCACAGGCCAAAGGAATGGAAAAATGGGTTGAAGGGGACACTTGTTGTCCTAGCTCTCCATGGTCCTGTATTCTTCTGAACAAGTGACGGTTGTGAAGTAAACATTTTATGTGTAGGTCTACATGGTTGGTATTAAATGTGTTGCACTCAGCCTCATTTAATAACGTTAATGCATTTTTACCATTTCCCCATTTAAAAACCCAAGATAACGTACCTGAAGAGGAGCGTTCCACAACGGACTCTGTGAGTGACGGATCCTCTGGGACAGTGCGTCTGCCAAGTGATGCTGCAGAACAACCAGCTGAGGAGCAGCCTGCAGCATCCCCAACACCTGCAGCGACTCCGCGACCAAGACCACCCCAGCCCTCAAGGAGCCCCCGCCGTTATCCTGCCATTCCTACGGTTGGCTACCATTCCTACGGTTGGCTACAATACCTTCGTACCCAGCAGGGGCTTGATTGGTCAGATTACGCGGGCCAGTGTGTGGTGGCCTGCCTGCGGCATGTAGAAGCGCCTTTGCAAATGGATAAACTCCCTACTCTAATTGGCATTCTGACAACAGGCCAAAATGAAGCATGGGTCGGCCACTTCTAGCAGGCATTGGCTGCTATTTGCAAGAAGGCCATTTTTCCCGACCTGCGATAAGCCCCCAGCGCCCTCAACCAGAATCCTCAAACCATTGACCACACCGTGTGGATCCCCCCTTTGAGGCTGCAGTTCCCCATCAGTTGTTTCACCAACTACTTGAGGGTGATGACTTTCAGCACATTGTTCCACCTGCCCAAGTCAACCCCCAAAATGCACCTCATTCTTCTTCTGGCCAGTCAAATAGAAATGAGGATCCTGGTGAAGGGCCTTCTACACTGCATTTGCCCGTCTATTGCAACCTGTAGTGCCAATATTTTGGTACATGTTTATGTTTAGACTACATGGTTATTGTGAAATACAAAGTTTGTTTTTAGGTTTTTTTGGACTGTGACACACACACCTACAGACACCTCTGAGGCCTTTCTACTCTTATGTATTACTCACAGGACTCAAGACTTCTGATATAGAAGCAGTCGATGGCAAGCAGTGCACATCTCCCATTGTGATTAGTGACACCGATGATGATGATGATTGCACCAGAATACCAACAACCCATATCACTGGTCAGTTCCAAAAACTGTTTTCTGGATCTTTAGAGATGACTTCAAGAAAAGATCAATTAGGCTTTATATATTTTAAACTGTATCGGACACCAATATGAGCTCAAAATATTATGTTCCCATGGTGATTCTTGTGCTAAATCCAGGCATAATTAATTATCTCTTTTGCCTGGAACATAACATGGAGTTAGTCACTAAGACACATCTAATATTAGATCATCTTTAGGGTGTCCAAATGGAGAAAAGCTAAAATGTTCTTCTAGGGTTCTGATGAGGCAAATTTCACTGCAGTGTCAAAAAGTTTCCCTGGTTAGGATAGAACTACACATAGACCTGACAATACTTCTGATGGTGGTATGCACCGTACATGTGTGAGATTTCAGTCCCCATATAGACACCAAGGGGTACAAGTGCATCCACCCGCTTATCAGTATTAGAGCTTTCCATTAATAACCTCATACACTGGTCCATCATACTGGCAGATAACCTGTTATTGAGGAGACTTGTAGGTAGCTGCCTTCCAATAGACATTATTAGCTGTGCACACTATAATACATTTGTCTTCCTGAATCGTAAGCTCTCGTTAATATAAACCTTTCTGTACTAATTGTACCATAATGGGAGATTTTCAATACTTTATATTTCTATGCAGATAATGAAGTATTTGAACATGGAGATGAACCCACCTCAGAAGAAAGGTAAGTTATTTGACGTTTCATGTTCCTGCAATTAGTTTTGAGGAAGGTACACTTTCCCGCCTCCACCTGTCCGTACCTATTTCTGCTGCTTCATGCCCCTATGGTAGGTCCACCTTTTACTGATATTGCCCCTAGAGCAGCTCCACCTCTTTCCGATATTACCCCTATGGCAGGTCCACCTCTTAATCTAATTGTCCCTTATTTGTGATTTATTTCTGAAATGAACAAGGACTGATTGACACATGATTTCTTATTCTTTCCAGCAGACCTACTTGTAACATCAAGGACTGCTTTCTTCATGAAATTACCGCAGCGACATCTCCATACGTCACAAACTTCCAGGGGACCAAACAGGAGCTAGCACAGCGACTATTCAATCTTTACAATCAAACCGTTTTTGAGAACAAGGTACATTATACAGTATTTAGTCTATGGATGACACATCTTGCTGTCCATCTTCTTATTTTTAACTCTAGTCATAATTTGTGAGATTTATGGATTTATCCCTAGCAGCAATTGGTGGCTCCAAATCAACTTCAAGTGTGGTCGGATGTAGAACTTGGAGCTCTGGAGCCCTAATGCAAAATCTGTATTAGAGTCTCTCACCTAGCATGTGCCAGTTATAATCCTGGTGTCGTCTGATGTGGCAGAATGGTGTTCTGCCCTCTTAGGCACCAGGGCCAGGTTGGGCCTGCTACATCCTATGCACCCTATAGCTAGGTCCCTTAATGACATTGTTAAGTTTTAACTTTATGGTCATGATTTGGGGATGAAAAAGGTTTTTAAAATTAACTTTAATCACCACTTGAATTAAAACTATTAGGGCTCCCACACACTTGCGTTTTTTCACAGCGTTTTTGCTGCATCGCGATAGTGCGTTTTTGCGCACGTTTTATATAACCAGTGCTTTTCAATCATCACCTTCCAACTTGCTTTTGTCAAGCGATGCGATCCTGCGATTGTATAAAATCGCGATCGCAGCAAAATCGCAGCGATTTTGCGATTTTACAATCGCCCATGTAAACCAATGGGGAATAGCAAAAATCGCATCGCAGCGCTGAAACTAGCAATTTTCCAGTGCTGCGAGTCCACAGCGGTGCCATGGTAACTATTTGGGCGGGCTCTTCCACTCAGAGGAGAAGCAGGAGCTTAAAAAGTGAAAGTGAAAGTTAAAGCAGCAGCCAGCAAAATTGTACAGCAGCCTGTAAGGCGAATGTTTGCAACATACAATGGAGCGCTTTGACAAGGAGTGACTAATAGCGCTAGTGCATGAACATCCCAACCTGTGGGACAATCGCAGAGAAGAGTTTCACATTAGGACGCTGCGAGACGAAGGTTGGGAGGAGGTAGCCCATGAAATGTACGGCGAGCGGTGGACCAGAGGCGTGTCAGCAACCCGCGTGGCCATTATTTTAAGTATAAACTTTTTTTTCTTTTCTTTCTTTCTATTGACGCTCCTTTTCTGGAACACTTGCGCTGTGGCCATGGACACGAAAACCTTAGATCAGCGAAGGATTACGCGTCGAGCGAATCCATGATTTGCAGTACCCACTGGTAGTTTTGTTACGGGCATTTTGGTGGAAGCAGATGCGTATCGGAGAGTTCCACGTTTATGGAGTAAGGGAAAGTGGTGTATTTCTGCATACCGTGACGGTCTACGCAGGCGCTAATCCGCTACTGAGTGCGTCAAGGCGCACCCCCAGAGACCCCATTCACAGTTTCGGGTGTGGTGCACGATGAACTGTCTTTCGTGCATTACGTCTCAGCATTGTACTGTGGCGTGGAACTTGGTTGGGCGGGGAAGCATTTTGACGCTATCTATTCCCTTTATCCAGTGGAATATAGCGTCGCTGATGGCCTCCCCTTACTCCAATGCAAACCATTAGTGCATATGCCGACGCCAATTGCAACTTTGATGCTCGTGTAAAGGTGTGATTTCACGCTGAAGAATTTCAAATTGGATATGCCGCCCTCTGAGCATTACGATTTGGGGGGCAAAACTAGCTAATACGCGCGGGGCAACAACGCGTATCTGCAGCTTGTCAAACGCGGCGACAATCTCTCCGCAGCATTTAGGCCTTAGTTAGTTCATACCATGCCTCGACATGCTGTTTTTGTAACAGCACCACAGTCATAGGATCAGCGGTTTAGCTAGAGTACAATGGCGGGTGGCCGATAATTAGGGTTTTTTTTGGCGCAGCCCTTTATCAAATTTTTTTCATAAACCTGCTATTCTATTTGTTGCCAGATCATACAAGCTGGGATATAAGCCGGCCCTAGACTTTTTGCCTAATAGCCCAGGAAAACAGTCTGCCCCCAAAGCAAAAAAAAACACGTTAGTTGTCGCTGCAGGAGGCATTTTCACTGTCGGGTACGTCGGCAGAGCTGTGCATGCTGCAAGGGGGCCTTGGATGCCCCAACTCCAGAAAGCTAATGTTCTTGTTGACTAACATAGCACGACGGGAGCCAATCCCAGCCATAACATGGCGCCAAAAAATGCCTCCAATAGGCTTAAGATGGGCTAAGTTTGCCACTGAGAACGGTAGATTTTCGATGGCGCTGAATTCCTGCAACGCTTGCAGGGATTGAAGCTCAGCGGTACTGCAAAAGGGTGTGACAGGCTGCAGTTGCGGGTTTTTGGTTTTTTTAAACGGGAGAGCCAATGTCTTTTAAGCCCGATAATTAAGAAAGATTTGCTTTTACAATTTTTTCCCCTTCAAATGGTCATTACTTTATAATATTTCTCCCTAATGTCTTTGCCATTTTCAATCCCTAGTTGCCGATCTCCGCAAGAAATGGCGAAGCTGTCGCGACCAGTTCAAGAGAGAGATGGCAAGGCAGCATTGTAGTGGAGCCGGAGCAATGCCACGAAGGCAATATTACTTGACGCAAAGCCTAATGTTTTTTCGCCCCCTGCAGGAACTTCGGCCGTAAGTTTGAACTTCTTTTTTTTTTTCCTTTGCTTTTTTTTTGGGGGGGGGGCGCAAATTCTTTGCGCTGTTGACGATTTTGCCAGTAATAATAGGTCCTATTTTGGCGATGATGTCCAAAAGTTGTTTTTTTTCCTTCTCCCTTTCGAAAGTACCTTTACTTTTTCAGCGCTCTGTCAAGACAGGTGCAGAAGGGCTCTTATTTTCTCTGCTGAGCTTCAGTTTTTAGTTGTTCAATGTAACGGTGCTTTGGCAAAAGCGTTGTAATTCAATTTTTGGTTTAACCCCTTGAGTGGCAGGTTTCCTACCACCCTGTCGTGCCCACCAGGGCAGGTTTTTTAAAATGGTCTAATCATTGAATTTCAACTAGTTTTGCAGTTGCGTCTCAAGAGCCATAACTTTTTCATTTTTCCATTGACACAGCCATATAAGGGCTTGTTTTTTGCGGGACAAGTTGTGATTTTTTAAACAGGGGGGAGGAAAAAAAGAAATGGGGAAAAAAGAAAAAAGGGGCCATGTCATTAAGGGGTTAAATAATGTATTAACTTCCTTCTCTGGGTCATTACGACGCACATGGATACCACATGTGTGATTGTATTTTTGATTTTTTACAAAGTAAAGGGAGACAAGTGTTTTTTTAATTTTTTTAATAATTTTTTTACTTTTTTTTTTTTAAATTTTTTAAAAATTTTTTATTTTTTTTGTCCCTTTAGGGGACTTCCACAGGGACCCATCAGGACCCCTGATCACATTCCAGGGGTCCAATGGTGACAGCCCTTTACATGCTGCAGTGACAGCCCTTTACATGCTGCAGTCACATAGACTGCAGCATGTAAAGGGTTAACACAGCAGAGATCGGAGGTTTTCTCTGATCTCTGCTGTAAGAGCTGGTACCTAGCTGTCCTCTGACAGCTAACAACCAGCTCTCCCTGCCACAGAGACCATCGGCTTGCTTCTGACAAGCCGATGGTCTCTATGGCAACCTGTAAACAAAGCAGGACATTGCCGACATGTCGGCAATATCTTCTGCTGGTTTTTCAAAGCCCTTGCACTGCTCTCTGTGGGTCTGTGCAGGCAGAGCACACTGTCACAGCTTGTGGCATTGTGCTCTGCAGCTCCCATAGTGATACATAGCCCGGAAATCTTCCGGGCTATGTTGCTATGAGCAGTGGAGCTAGTCACGGAACTTTTCCGGGCGTGCCACTCAAGGGGTTAAAGATCGCAGTGAGAGAAAGCGCTGCTATTCTGCCATAGACGTTAAAAGTTTTTAACTAAGGTGTTAATAAAGCGTCACAAAAGACACACTGTGGTTTTCACAGCTGGTTTGCAGGTTTACAAAATATTATTTTAGAGTAATCGAGTTTTTGGCACATTCCAATACTAACAGGCTTGAACTTGCAGTAATACCTAGTTTGCAACTGATTCGGGACTCTCCAGCCATTTTTTTGGGGTCAGACCAGCTGTACAGTTTGTACTACGAAACAGAGGTGATAAACTTTTTTCTTGCCCCCTATTTGAAGCATAGCTTGGTCAGTTAAAAGTCAAACTAAAAAAAGAAAAAAATTCTTTCCTTTTTTTAAGTTGCTTTTCTAACAATTTTTTTAACGAGCTGTAACGCACGCTGCAATCCAATTTTTTTGGGGGGTGGATTTTTTAAAACTTTCTCTTCCCCCCCCCCCCCCCCCAAAAAAAACCAAAAAAAAGGAAGTTGAAGTCCACAGGGCGCAGTTTAGGCATTGATGTTTAATTGCTTAAAGCTACAGATGCGCGAGTATACTCGGTAAAGATTATTGCGCCAGCGATCCTTGACTTTAGCGAGTACCTGCCCGCTCAAGATTAAGCGTTCGGGTGCCGGTGACGGGCAGGGAGCTGCATGTGGGAGCGTTGCAGAACGGCAGGGAGATCTCTCTCTCCCTCTCTCCCCCCTGCTCCATCCTGCTGGCAGCTGCTACCTTCCACTCCCCCGTTTCGGCTGGCGAACGTTTCATCTCTAGCGGGGAGATACTCAATGAAGGCAATGCTCGCTCGCGCAATTGCCTTTACCGAGTATACTCGCTCATCTCTATTTAAAAGGCCAATGGAACACTTTCTTATCTTTTTACAATAGGACAGCTGATAACTTGACTGTGCCGAGCGTTACTCCCACACAAGCTGACGCTGAGACCAGCAACATGCCGGAGACACAGGGGAGTGAGGACGCAACGGAGGCTAACGCGGCTACGGGGGCGCAAGAAGCCTCAAACTCTGCACCTCTTTCCCAACTTACCTGCTGCACCCAGACGTCCAGCTGCGCAGCCAACGCGACAAAGGATTGAAGCGCCTGTAGGTTATTATGTCGATCAGGAGGTATTCGAATTCCTCCGGGCAAAGCGAGAGATGGATTTGGCTGCTGGAATGGGCCACAGTGTTGCTTCTTTAAGTCGGCGCATAAATCCCGCAAAACATATGGAGCTTAACGCAGCACTAAGCACTTTCCTCAGCCTTGCTGCGGATGACGCTACGGCGGATGTATTATTCCGGGCGATGAGGCAGTTCGCCTATAATCGGACTTTCCCGATTTTGCAGCCTGTTTGGCCCTTTTCAGCAGCCCAATCGGCCCCCGCCAGGCCTGAAGAGCTGGCGCCCTCTAATAATTTGGAAGTCAGTATTCTCGCCAAGTTCAGAGGGCCTAATGGAAGCAGTGGCTGGCCCGTCACAAGAATTCCCTCTGGACTTAGCTTGACGGATAAGCTACAGTGCAGATGGTGGCTCTTTTTTTAATTTGTAATTTATTTTTTTTTGTTTTGTTGCGATTGGTGTTTTCTAAATGTGCTTATCTTTTTTGCAAAAGCAGCCTGGAATTTAGTTAGGGTAAAACTTGTTTTTTTTACTGTACGAAAACTGAGAATTAAAAAATTAAACACTACAATGTTTTGCGTTTATTTTCCGCCGCCCCCCCCCCCCCCCCCCCCCAAAAAATAAAATTAAAATTGGGGAACTACAAGCGCTCCAGGAACACCAAAAATTGGGAAAACTGCACTTACCTTGTCTTCCGATGCCCAATCGCCAGCCATGTTCCCAACGTCGGCAATCTTCCTCGATGGCTTCTAGAAGCTGTGTTGCAGTGGTGGAAATTCCCGCCTGTCCAGCACCGCTCCGTCCAGCAGCAGCGACGAAGATAAACGCTGAGTCCGGCCATTGCAAGCTCAACGCCTTTTATTATAAAATAATCTGTCCGCCACAGCCGTCCACCCCCCGGCCAAAAAGGACACATCCGCCGCATCTGGCTTAAGTGTTCTTCACCCCCGCTTCTTGGAAGACTTTCCTGCTACTACATCCGCCACATCAGTGTTAGATGCAGCAGAGAGATTCTTCTATACTGTAACACTCCCTTTACATATGGCAGCTGCGGTAGAGGATTCTGGAAAAGGCTTTTTATTTCAGGACAGGTTCTATGATAAAAGTCTGTTCCTGAGCAGCACAACAAAATGGTTGGCAAAAAAATCAAAAAACCAAAAAAAAACAACTTTTACTGCCGGGCCGCAGCCGTGGCTTCTGCTGCTGTCCCTCGCACTGTCGTGCTGATCTATCGCAACAGATGTCTTTTAATTCCAACCCAGCTGATAGAGCAGCACCACAATGCAGAGGATAGCCAAAAAAAGGCACGCTTGATACACGGAATGTGTAAGGGAGCCGTTTAGTAAGTTTTTCCTTTTTTCAACAACTTTCCCATTATTGACTGGCAAGGCCATATTTTTTACTAACCCTGCGCAGCTATCAATTTGACGCCCCATAATCCACAATCGCAGTACTTCTCTCACAGCTGTGTGAGAGCATAGAAGAATTCATCTGCTGCATCATCCACAGTTGTGGCAGATGTACCAGGTGAAAATTCTTAATAAGAGGTGTGCTGAACGGGAAATATTCTGCATGCAGATGTGCTCTTCTTCCACCCACAGGGCTCTGCTGCGGACTTGAGGTAATATTAAATTTATTTTTTTTTATTTCATTATTTTTTGTTCTCGAAATAGGAAAGATGTTAAGCGCTTCCCCTCCCCCAAATGAAACAGGTTTGCCCAAAGGGCAGAACTTTAAATGGAAAAAGCATCAGCATCGATGATGCCAGCTGTGGAAGCTGCATACGCCTTGGTTTGTGTTCGGCTGTTGGTGTCCACCTATGTACGCAGCTACGTGCGTCCAAAAGCAGACTTGTGCACCTCCACCCTTGTTGTTGGAAATGAAACGCTCGCCACAACCTTGGGGCTGCATCACGCATACTAAAAGTCCACAGAAGTGAGCAGCCGCCCATTTTGTTTAGATATAAGCTGCGCCACTTGCATTTTGCCGAGTATGAATGAGCAGCTCTTTTTAAATGGGTATTTGCGCAACTGCAATCCCTGCGGTACGTTGTGGAACAGGCAACTTACTGTTCTTTTTTTTAAAAAACGCAATATTGAAAATGTACAAAAAGGTTATGAAAAAGTTGCCCTATCTTTGACACAACAGCAATACACACAGCGCACTGAAAAAAGAAAGAAAATTACTTCAGAAAAAGCCATGGCCAATCAGAAATCTCACAGAGTATGTGTTTGGAAAGGATTCCTTTTTATTTCTTTCGTCAACCACACTTTTCATTTATTACTTAACAGAAATTAAAGAGCATCATTATGGCTGCAAAGCAAACACAAAAGAGTTAGGCTCACAGTCTACAGTTTCTTGCCTGCAGATATAATAACAGGACTTTTCAACACTATTAAGACGAAAACAGAAGGCATGAATATGGATGTTTGTCCTGTGCGATAAACATTAATACGTTAACGTCGCGCCGAAAAAAAACAAAAAAAGAAAAAGAACCGCCACATTGCTATAAAGACAAAATATGCTATGTTGTGGTATTACACTTCATATTTATTAACATTTGTTTTGCTTAAACCTAAACTGATGCGATTTATTTGGGGTCGTAACGTTTTTTTAGCGTTACCCCTTTCAATTAAAGGTTATAAACACTCCAAAAACATAAACCGTTTAGCACTAGAAGACGGTTAAAGTTCAACACAGCTGTGCTCCCCTCTTCTTGCCCAAAAATCTATATATTAATGCTCCTTTACTTAATTAATGTACAGCCACACAAAAAGGATAGAAAAATAGAAAACTACATTGTATTGCCTGGGGAAGAAAAAAAAAATTATTAGGTTTTCACATCACAGCTTTTCAAACATCTGTAGCTTTAAGTTACATCTATACAACAATTAACTTCATTTGTGAACTGCCCAAAAACGTGGAATTATAATACTGCTGCCTATTGCTGTTGGCAACGAAGTACTGCGAATTTTGAACCAACATATTTCCTACAAGATTTGGATTGTCGAAAAAAGTTTTACAATAATTTCTAATTTTACTCAATATTTGCAAGTTGCAGGCTTTGCTCAACTAGCATCTTTTCATCAGTGAGCTCTGTAGTAAACCTTTTATTTACATCCACTTTTCTTTGCAAGAGTTAGCAATCAACGGCGCAAACATCTGTCTTGCCACGGCACTGCGCCTTCGGGCGAGACAAAATAATCTGTCAATTGGTGTTAAGAAAATTGTAGATCAATGTATCAGTTAATTATTCTATATTACATTGTAGACTAGGTATATATATGTATATATATATATATATATATAGCATGATACTGGTATGAGTAGTTAAGGAGTTAAACCAAACCCTTCTATAGGCCTCTAATCTCTTCTGAGGTAGACAGATAAGACAGTCTGCTAGACCACCCATGTGTATAAGTTTATAGATGGTGTACACAGGAAACGGGACAGACTGCCTCCCTTGCATTCCTTTTCTCTGAATTCATAACGGTCTTATTGTATGTAATAGATACACTTAAGGAGGTGTAACTTATGTTAATCATTTTTTGTTTTAACCTATCCTGTATTATTAATCTTGGAGGTGTATATACTTTTGCTGTGATGTCATTTGTAGTATAAGAATCAAATACGCCTTAGAATAAATTAGAAATCATCTGATATAGCTCAGGCTAGTGTGATGTGTTTCTCCTGGGTCCAGACTTCTGCACGGGATCTGGGATCGTCTTCTCTTTGATAAACACATAAATTCTCCTTACATTTTTGGTCCTTCGAGCCGGAATCACTCACTGCAGAGGGAGAGGAAAGCCTGGCTGTGAAAAGGTGGGTCTGAAGTACTCTCCGATCATTAAAAGACCTCCATCTTGCTTAGACGTAATTAGAGGCCAGTCGGGCATCCTGTCTGAAACAGTGACGTTTTTCCGAACTAGCCGGAGAATTTGGAAGCCTCCCAGATAACGTGTAGTAAGTATAACAATGGTTAAACTTCTCTTCTCTCTTCTTCTTCTTCTGTATACTTTAGTGTTAGTAGAATTTACAATGTGTATTGTAAATGAGAGGCAAGTATAGACGAATAGGTTGTCAAGGGACAATAGCAGTAGTCTATGTGAAATGTGTAAGGTAAATGAGAAGTATAGACGAATGGGTTGCCAAAGGGGCAATAGCAGTAGTCTATGTGAGACCATAGCCATTGTGAGAAGGCTACAGGAAAGAATTAACTCCGTGCGACACGTAAAAAGTGGTTAGATGACGTCATGGGACACAGGGGTGTCCAGGAACTTTACTTCTTATCTTTCTATTACTTTCTCTTTGATATTGTGTTATAGAGTAACTAAGAATATGAAGAGGGCGACCGCCTACTAATATAATGTACTATTTGTATTGCTGTCTTATATTGCATGAAGCGAATGTGTGAGTGATTGAGATGAGTGGAATAAATAAATAAATTAAAAGTCCTAGTTGTAAAGAATTATGTGATAAAATACGGACAAAATCAGCTAAAAGATCAGCAGAAATACGGATTATCCGCTGCTGAAGTCTGGTTAAAAGAAGCCCCAAACTGTCACGCCCATATAAAAAGAGACGCCCGACAGTTTGATGAACAATTCAAAGGGTTAATGGGGAGTTCCAATTGAATGAAAAATAGAGAGAGCAGATAGAATAATTCTATGGCCAGATTGGAGTTCTGTAGAAGGAAATTAGAATGGGAGGGGAGGAGATGGTAGACCCCTTCCATAGTATAATCAGGGGGCATGAGAGATGATCCTAATGCTGCTTATAATCAGCCATTAAGGAACACGTTAGTAAGTGCAGTAAAGAAGGAAATAGGAGGTTATATAATGAGATACATAGTTACCCTGAGGATGGGATCGTTGCAGGATGTTTTGCAATATGCAAAACATGCAGAAAAGTGTTACAAGGAAAAGGGTGAGAAAGTGAGGTTTTTTATATGGGGAGAAGAATGTGATATGATGGTTCAAGTAAGTCAGAGAGGTCATTGGACAGCGAGAGGATGTGAAAGTAGAGACAGAGGAAGAAGCAGAGGTGGGATGCAGCTCGGGGATTTAAATGTGTGTTTGAATAATGGAAGTCTAGT
Organism: Eleutherodactylus coqui; assembly: GCF_035609145.1. Taxonomy (NCBI): domain Eukaryota; kingdom Metazoa; phylum Chordata; class Amphibia; order Anura; family Eleutherodactylidae; genus Eleutherodactylus; species Eleutherodactylus coqui. The sequence continues at coordinate 454,796,895 of NC_089837.1, read as the reverse complement.
GATTTTGCCCGAGAGCGCCCTGAGAAACAATGTTCTCAGCGACCTTGGGGAAAAATGACTAGGAGGGGTGGATGTACAACACTTGGAGGATCTCATGGCAATTTCCACTGCCTGAGATAGCTCTCCAGGTGAATGGGCGGATGATTACTTTCCTGGTGGGCTCAGGAGCGACCAGGATATTAATACATCCCAATATGTAGCCAATGTTAAATGTAGTAATAGTCATATCCTGGTAAGAGGGGTTAATGGCCGGACCCACAGGGAATCCCTCTCTGAACCAGTTATAACAGACCTAGAGACAAATAAGCCTGTGAATGTCAGATTATATAGTCTTGAATATGTCCAGTAAATGTCTTGTAATGAGATATTATGATAAAATTAGGTATACCTTCACCAGAGTACCTCAGGGCTGCTGTGAATCTCCAACAATTGTCTCCCAGGCTATGTCAGTACACTTAGCCCAGTTCCAGCCTCTTAGAGGTAGTCAGCGACTACTGCATGTTGGTAGTCAGCAGCAGACAGTGGAGAGAATTGTGGGGGGACACAGTCGTACTCTTGAGGTTTATTTATGAGCAAGGCCATAAAGTAAACATGTAGAAACTCCAATACGGTCAGCAAACGGTTAAATATTTGGGGTATAACCTGTCAGATGAAGGTAGGCAAGCAATTCTGGAGGTCCCAAAACTATGAGCAAATGATGTCCTCTTTGGGAATGAGAATGTTACGTGTGCTGCTGGGATTTGTTGTTCTATTGTGTTTCCAGCAGCACAGCACTCACAGGGTTAATGATTGAGCTGGCTGGGTGTGGTGCTGTCTGCTAGCCAATCCCCTGGTCAGTCTATATGGCCCCTCAGGTGGGCCGTCATGAATGCTTGTCTGGTGAGGGTTGCAGTGTGATCAGGTTCATGTCCGTTTGTACGTTTAAATTCTGTCAGTTTTGTGTTAGCTTGCTGTGTGTCCTGCTATCTGTGTCCTGTCCTGTTGCAGCGTGCGGGGTGAACTGTGTCCGGTTCTGCTGGACTCCTGGTTAGTGTAGGGACTAGCAGTATAACCAGGAGCCATGAAGTGGCCTGCTAGTTTCAACATATTGTACAACATGTCAACTAATACCTGGTATTTATATTCAGCTTCCAATCTGGTACTAGTGGTTGCATTTTGTGTGCAGTATATTCTGGGTCTGTCATGTGGCATGTGAATGCATCCTGTTCTGGTGCGTGGCTCCTAGGATCAGCTAGGGCCCAGATCCGAAGACCGCTGGGCTGCCCTTATTAGGGCAATGTCCCCGCTTAGGTAGGGCCACTGTCATCCTCCCTTGTAGCACAGGGTCAGTTGCCTGAAACCGGTGTGAGTCCCGTGTGACCCTGGTAGTACCAGTATGTGTCCCCTTTGGTCATGATCATGTGGGTTCCGTGCTTTGCCTGCCCACACGATCGTAACAGACAAACTCCTACAGCTCCTGGATCTCAAATTCTGCATCTCTGACAGCGCTTCTTACCAGACTCATCTGTGATGAACTTCTGGCTGCAGTTGACCGGATCCAGTGAGATGGGCTGTACATCTCCGTTAAAAAAAAAAAAGCTATCTTACCTAAATTGTTCTTCAGATGTGCAGCAGTTTTGAGCCATGGCCTGTGTCATGTCTCAACAGGGGGGATGGTGGCACTCATATGGACAGTGTTCATAGCCTAGGGGTTTACAAACTACTCTAAAAAAATTTTTTTTTGTCTTGTATTATTTGTGCTAAACAATGCAGAAGGGAGTATAAGACCAGGAGGGGGCGCCGTCCTACACATGGGGGATGCTGGGAGAGCTCTGAGTGTAACTTCTATAGAAGGAGTGACGAGCGCCATACTGGTAGATCTGCTCCCTGACCTACTGACTGCAATCCCTGCTAGCCGTCATAAACCGCTCCTGCAGTCACACAGTTTCTGCCGTCACACGGCTAAATGTCTGACCATTTGTCTATGTGTATAGCATCCCTCACTCTTCACTTCGCCATACCGTGCACATCTCCAGTCCGCCATACAGTGCACATCTCCAGTCCTTTACCTTCTGTATCACCCCATTACTTGTAGAATGTAAGCTCGTTGGAGCAGGACCCTCACCCCTATTGTTCGCATCGCCTGATTACTATATGTAACCGCGGTTCTGTAATGTTTGTATTTTGTCTTTCTGTATCCCCCTGTCTATGTAAGCGCTGCGGGATATGTTGGTGCTATACACAAAGATTATTATAGTTGTGTGTCAGATGAGGGACTTGTTGGCATTGCACACAAAGGGGTAAGGCGTGGCTAGATGCTTGCCTGGCTTGATTGTACTCCTAGTCAGGCCACGTCCCTGGCGGCCATCTTAGTGCTAGTCATGGCCTGCGGCCATTTTAGTACCTGCTGTAAGACCTTCAGCCGCCGCCCAGGCGCCATCTTGGCTCCTTACATCCCATAGCTGTACCTTCTACCTGGCATCCCAATGCTTGTACTTGTAGTACACAACACCAGTGATTAGTGCCTTCTCTGAACTGCATAGGAATAGTCAGCAGCCTCCATCACTGTCCTCTGGGTGCTGATGATATGTTGTCTATCTTATTAAGTGTATGCTATAAGATAGGGTCAGTATGATACTGCGGGATATTTAGTCGTAGCAGAGGAATATGTAAGGTCTCCTTCAGATAAGTGTCAGAGGGGACAGGTTGCTATGGGTGACGGTGTTGCTGACAAGGACCAGGGATAGTAGGCAGCAGGACAGAAGGGATGATTACATGATGCAGACAGTCCAGGGATCAGACAGTGAAGGAATGAAGGTTTACAGCAGTATTAGATGAAGATGACAATGGCCTGAGTGCTGCTCTGTGTGCTGGGGTCAGCTCACAAATGGTTACATCCTCTGTTACATGGGAATGCTTGTTTCACCCCCACCTTTTAGCTTTAGAGTTCAGTGAGAAAAAGGGAGGGGGGGGGAGTGTGACTGACTCTAGCCATGCTCTGCTTGCTTGAAATGAATAGACTTGTAATGAAGATGATCAGGAATGAAGTTTAGTATAAACCTGTGTGAACAGGGAACGTCCATTCTTGCTGTTATTTGTGTACATGTCCGTTCTGTGATTGGTTTGCAGTGATTTTGATTGTTAAATGGTGTTTTCAATGTGATAATGTCATGTAAGATATAATAATAATGAAGTTGTTGATAATGTGAGAGCTGAGTGTCCCTATTACGGGAAGGATAGCACAAGGATGCTGCAGTTAGCTGTAGTAGTCCAGCCACAGTTAAAGCTCTGTTTATCTTACTCCATCACCTCTCCCTGATAAGAGAAATTCCTGAGGGGGGGTGTTAACGTTGGAGGATCAAGCGACTACAGATGATTGGAGTAGTAGTAGTTATGTGAATCTTAATGTTATGCAGTAAATATTGTGTATAGATAATGTTAATAATTATATGAGCTAGAAAGACTTGACCCCACGATAGATAAAAGTTAATGACAAGTCCTCACGCTGTGATGAACGTAAAATGTGTGATTAAGCTTCTTCACTGTACCTACCCCCCACAGATAAGTGATCCATGTTATACATTGAGTTTGCTGTTTCCACCTGTGAGCGGGGACCAAATACCTGCTGTTGCCTCTGATCCTGGGGTTATACTTGCTTCGCGCTACCTGGTAATGGGACCAAGGCAGACTACGGGAGACTGCCTGAGGGATGCTGTGCGGAGAGGAGAACCGTAAGGGCACGCTGTCTCTGGGATATGGCCTGAGCTACAGCGAGCACGCACAGACGTGTGGTGGTTGTGTGGTGACCGGGCCTAGAACAGGTGCCAGGTACAGCCCCTAACGGGATTGTGCTTGGTACAACTGATAATGCCTATATACCTCATGACCTCCGAGGGCAACAGCAAAGGCCGTGTCCGGAGAACTAGGAACACCTCTCCCAACGGTTCCTCTGACCCATCGGGGTCCCAAGGCGGGTACCGGACGAGTATGGGATGAGAAATCGGATGGCTGCAGGGGGTTTGAGTCTCTTCTTGCATGGTGGGTAACAGTGAATAAAAATGTAGACTGGATTATATATATATATATTATAACCAACAGAGATTTGTTAATTATACAAGAGATGCAATCAGGGGCCTAGCGGAACAACTAGGACACACCTTACACTTATTGCATGGCAAAATAGAATGGCTCTTGATATGTTACTAGCAGAAAAAGGAGGAGTTTGTAAAATGATTGGAGGATATTGTTGTACTTTCATTCCTAATAACACAGCACCTGATGGTAGTGTTACTCGAGCACTGGAAGGGTTAAATGCATAATAAAATGAACTAGCTGATAACTCTGGCATAGACGATCCATTCACAGACTGGTTGGAAAACTTGTTCGGACACTGGTCACAAGTCATATACTCCACATTAGTCTCTATGTCAGTATTTGCCTCCATTCTAGTACTTTGCGGTTGCTGCTGTATTCCATGTATCCGAGGACTGTTACAAAACCTTATTATTATACTTCCATCACCAAAACTATCTTCCAAAATATACAAGATGATGAAGAACAAGATGGCTTACTGGGTCAGGTGACCACCTCTGTATGACAAGTGATGATTAAAAGTTCTACGAAGAAAGCGCCATTTTACTTTGAGGATTCTGAAGTGTGACATTTTGATTCCAGTGTGTCCTGATTGTACCGGAGGATCGCTCTAAATAACTGATGGACACTTCGATAAGTAAGATTTTATATCATGATGGACAATCATTTATATATGAAGAAAGGAGCATCAATCTCATAATAAATAAAGGCCAAGCTTCTCTTTGGGGGCGGGCCTAATTTTGGGTACAATTGGTGGAATGACTTCATGTGTGTATGTATACATATATATATATATATATATATATATATATACACACACATCAATGTAATACTTTTATATGAAATAATTACATACTTAGTATTGAAGTGTGAACCCAGGCCTCCTGGTAATAAAGCTTCGGGCCATAGCCAGGGGGTCTGTGGTAGAGTCATTATATATGTGTATTTACTATTATACTGTGTTGATGTATTGATCTAAAGTGGGGAATGTTAAGAAAATTGTAGATCAATGTATCAGTTAATTATTCTATATTACATTGTAGACTAGGTATATATATGTATATATATATATAGCATGATACTGGTATGAGTAGTTAAGGAGTTAAACCAAACCCTTCTATAGGCCTCTAATCTCTTCTGAGGTAGACAGATAAGACAGTCTGCTAGACCACCCATGTGTATAAGTTTATAGATGGTGTACACAGGAAACGGGACAGACTGCCTCCCTTGCATTCCTTTTCTCTGAATTCATAACGGTCTTATTGTATGTAATAGATACACTTAAGGAGGTGTAACTTATGTTAATCATTTTTTGTTTTAACCTATCCTGTATTATTAATCTTGGAGGTGTATATACTTTTGCTGTGATGTCATTTGTAGTATAAGAATCAAATACGCCTTAGAATAAATTAGAAATCATCTGATATAGCTCAGGCTAGTGTGATGTGTTTCTCCTGGGTCCAGACTTCTGCACGGGATCTGGGATCGTCTTCTCTTTGATAAACACATAAATTCTCCTTACAATTGGTCACGCACACGTAAACCAGACGTCGGCGGGCGACCCAGTGGAATATTACTGGAAGGGTCATGCTGCGCCGCTGGCCAATTAACTATTTTGCCAGTGAAATTACCGTCAACTATACGGCAATAATTGTGAAGCACCACACACGCTTTTATTACTCCTACAGCGCGCTCAGGAGACAACTGTAACGTTGAATCTAAAACACGCCATCTGGACACCAAGATTCCAAAAGCACATTCTACAAATCTGCGTGCCCTCGATAGGCGGTAATTAAATATACGTCTGCTGGGTGTTAGATGCCGTCGTGGGTACGGTCTCATGACATGTTGGCTTAGCGCAAAGCCTTCATTCGCCACAAGTAGATAAGGGACAGGTTGCCCACTGGATCCAGGTAGAGTTTGCGGTGGTGGAAGGTGCAGCTCGTCATTCTGCATTCGCTGCCAAATTCGGGATGTTACAAATATTTGAGAGTCGGCTGTACTGCCATACTCACCAATGTCAACACGTACAAATTGACTTTGTGAGTCGACAATGGCCAAAAGTACTATTGAAAAGTAACGTTTATAATTAAAGTAACGGGAGCCTGAATGGGGAGGCTTGCGCACACTAACATGTTTGCCATCGAGCGCTCCAATACATTGAGGGAATTGTGTTGTGTCCCAAAAAGCCGAAGCTATGTTTCTCCACGCTGTCATGTCAGGTTGTGGTAATACTTCAGACACCAGTCGATTCCACAGTGCCTGACATGTAGTATGGATAATCTGCGTGACGGTCGACAACCCAAGGAGAAAGTCCAAGTGAAGGGCAGAGAAAGACATTCCTGTAGCTAGAAACCTGTGAAAAGAAACAGAATGCCCATGAAAACTTTGCTAACGCCTGAATGTCAGAAATGTCCCAGCACAAGCGTCGGGGCTAACAAAATGTTAATCTCCATACTAAATAGGAACCTTTTTTACACCAAAACAATTGCCACCAGCTTGCCGTTCATGCTGAAACTGAGCAGCTAGTTTTAGGTAGAATACTAACTTTTCTTGCTATTCCTAATGGCAATGACCAAAAATGGACAAAGCAATTTATTGAGTTGGGCACACGAACTGTTAAAAAACGTTCAAGAAATACGCGCAAACCTTTCCTTACACCTCATTTTGTGCCATAACATGTGCACAGCCTTCATTTTACCCGATGGCAACGATAAAATTCTACATCTGCTCGCAAGGGCCAAAAAAAGGCAGTTGGGTAACTTTTCTGCATTAATGCTGTGGATGATGTGCGACTGCAGATAAGGTATGTTATTTCAGCGCAGTAAAGAAACAATTCTGGGGGGGAAAGAAATAAACCAACAACAAAAATTCTAAGCCACGTTACCAAATTGGGCAACAGTTTTAAGACATTGGAAAAACAAAAATAACAATACATTATACCTTAATGATACTAGGAGACGCTCTTCAGCTGAGATACACCTTCGAAAGCGGGTGTTTTGGTACATCAGGTCCGGCCGTAGTTTATCAAGAAGGCTATCAAAAGTCTGAACAGACAGTCTTGTGTAAGCTATAAATTTATCCGGATGACGCCGCAATTCTCCATACATTTGCCTGAATTGCCCTAGTAATGGGCGACGTGCCAAAAGTGGGTGCACCCAAAGCCTTCGCAGTCCAAGGCTTCGATGTTCAAGTGCCAACGGTTGTTCGCCAAACAAGCGAGAAATGAGCCAGTTCAGTAGCACCACATTACGAGACAGAGACATTATTCTTTGCTTCAGCAAGCAGCTCTTCACAGTTTACCTCAGCAATACTGACCCTTTACAATGGTATGATGTTTAAAAGCATCGCTGGATAGCGAGTGGGCTGGGCAATGTTAATTGTTCAGGAGAGAACAGCTGGTAAAGAGCTTTGCACTAAAAATCGTAGCATGCAACAGACCCTGGAGATTCTGTAGTTTCTGCTCTGCTTTGCAATTTTTGCAAAGAAAAATCGCAGCGATATCGCAATAAAATCGCAAACGCGTTCCTGCGATATCGCTGCGTTTTTTTAAAGCAGCGCTATCGCAAACGCAAGTGTGTGGGAGCCCTTAGAGGAGTTTAAAGGAACAAGTAGAAATTGTTCAACTGACGTTGCATAGAACAAGAAAAAGGGAATAGTGAGTGAACATTTAAAGGAATAAGGATACCCCAAGGGGTTAATAGACCTAACAAAGTTTAAAGCTACAATGAGAGAAAGAAAATCTTTGTTGAATGGCAGGGAAGATATATTCTTCGCAGTACAATCTTCAGCGTGCTCATAGTTGTCTCTGGCATCCTTGGAGATGTAGCACAGGCGGAGATCAGCAAAAGGTACCAAAAAGACAACCCACGCGCAGACCCATTAGTTTGTGCATGTGGCATGCTAGGCTCCGCCCCCTCCCTGTTTTTTACTTTGGTTCTTGCGGACGTCAGTCTTGTGGCCACCTATGTGAGTACTTAATGTGTAGACTGTTATATGTTTACTAGACCTGGGATTAAGGTGGGATGTTTCTTACACTAGAAACCTAGTACATGGTGGGGGATGTCTTAAGATGTTCACATGGAAACTGGAGTTGATAAATGGATTAAACATGACTAATCTTACTAGTCTTGTGCTCAGTACGTTGGGTGCAAGCTTAAGATAGGCTTAGTCTTGTCCTCAGTACACTGTGTATAGGCCTAGGGAAGTTTCAGTCTTGTCCTCAATACACTGTACATAGGCTTACAATGGTTTCAGTCTTGTAACAAGGTCCAGCGCTTGCTAAGAGGCTAAGGATGGGGTTTAGTCTTGTTCTCAGTACACTGTATATAGACTTAGGATGCGTTTAGTCTTGTACTCACAAGGTCCAGCGCTTACCAAGATGGTAACAGATACATTCTTATACCAGTCTTCCGTATGTTTCTTCTCTGCAGGTCTTTATATTCATTGGGGAAAAAAACACAAGACAAACTGAGCAAAGAGATAAATACTTATGTCTTGTGTTTATTTAAGACTCAAATTTGTGTGTGAACATTTATTTAGATCAAGAGGGGTGTCCCCTTCCCCTCTGCATCTGTATGTTATAATTGTGTGCTATCCAGACTGGTTTCATTCATGACAAAGGGTCGATATCCCAAAAGCTCGCTATAACATCATGTATTTTTGTTAGCCATTAAAAGGTATCATATCTACAAGATGACTTAATTTCTCTTACCGAGAACAATCACACTAAGCTTTATATTGTGTCTTCCCTCCATGCCTACATGGAGCTTTTACACAGTACCCAGACAACACTGCACAGTATACATGTATAGTATCAGTAAAGCTCATAACCCATACAGAACTTATGCACAAGCAAGCTATTCTTAACTTGGATGTATGACAGCACATCTCCAAAGACCAAAAGTCCTGGAACAATGTAATAGAAAAGATTATCTGGTGAAGGAGGCTATCACAGTGAATCATGTCTCCAAGCTCCAGCCAATGTGTAATATCAGGGCTGAGAAAGTTAGAACTAGCGCTGCTCACAGATTGCAGAATGGAAACTCCTCTACTAAATACATTGCGGCACTTCTGCTGCAACAACCCTTCTAGTCACCACATTCTGTAAGAAGTATATATTTGCTGTTGTGAGGAACAATATTAATTCTCATTTGTGTTTTGAACTTCACTAACCATACATATTGTTATAAAGAAAACTTTTAAAAAATCACGAACCAGGTTATATGTGAAGTATCATCCGCTTTATTCTTTCAGTGCTCACTAGTGATGAGCGAGCATACTCGCTAAGGGCAATTGCTCGAGTGAGCATTGCCCTTAGCGAGTACCTGCCCACTTTAGGGAAAAGATTCGGCTGCCGGCGCGACAGGTGAGTTGCGGCAGTGAGCGGGGGGAGGGGGAGAGAGATCTCCCCCTCCGTTTCTCTCCGCTCTCCCTCGCCGCCGGCAGCCGAACCTTTTCTCTCGAGCAGGCAGGTACTCGCTAAGGGCAATGCTCGCTCGAGCAATTGCCCTTAGCGAGTCTGCTCGCTCATCACTAGTGCTCACATCTCAGAATCAACATGGAGAAAGCGTTTCAAATCACAAGAATCTTGTTCACCTCACCATTACATCATATCCCTTTCCCTTAATACTAAAACTTGTTATAAACCACCTGAGAATTAACATCTTATTGTATGCTGGGATTGTGAGTGCTGAAGCCCATTCATTCTCATTTAAATGAGCCGCCACCCGCAATCTCCAATGCAAAAAGAAAGGTGCTTGTCATGTTCACATATTATTTAGACATCTTTATGTATAGCACCATTTCTTATATGTTAATTATTTCTTCATGATACAGAAACAGAAGTAAAGATATTTCATTACGTTTATAACATCGTAGCAATATTTTCTTTTCTATATTACATCAATGCTTGTTGTATAATATATTGAGTATTATCTATGTATATGATTTTTAATAAAAGTAGCGAAAAGGAATTAATTTTCGTATTGCAATTTTCTGCTGCTATATACATAAATTCTGTATCCAGGATTTTCTTACATTTCATTTACTCCTATAGCAATTTGTAATTGCTTATAAATTTAACTATTAATTGTTTATCATTCGATATAATTCAATCCAATATAAATGCTACCATGTAACTATATGCACAATATATCATGCTATATCGTACAGGCAATCAATATATTTATATGATATCATTATAAAACTGAAGGTAATACAGACAACATGTAAAAGTAATTATCTGATGTTATATTCAAAATAATTCAATTATTCTTACATTTACTCCTGCAAATTGTAATAAATCAATTTTATGTGAATAAGCATCCGTCAAAAAACATTTTTAATATTGTCATTATGTCAAACCACTTTCTTAATAATTGAAAAAACTTGGAATATTAATGTAATAAATTCAATAAATGTATAGGAGATGTGTTCCGCAATACAAGTCCTAGTTGTACATTCTACATAGTGTAGGTTACAAGCTATACAAGTTATTATATATATCACAATTGATTCACAATTAATGTAGCTGTTAATATCATATTCTTTATTCCCCGTACTGTCCGTGTATTTATTTCTCTTGCTAGCTAAATTACATACACTACAGCGCAAATTACCACATCTCACAAAACCTTTGTGTAATAGACAATGAGGCTTTTTTCCTATGTAGAGAAAAGACTAGGTGACAAAATGTCTAAGTTTTACTTTTTTCATGACTACCATTGTTCCTTTTTCTAATATATTACAGATGATGTCATCCTATTTTAATATTGGGAAGAATTTTTAAAAGAGTTTCCGAATGTTATAAAACTCTTTACTACAAGCTGTGGAGAAAATAACACATTCATTATTTTTACTATCTCTTTTCATATTATCAACTGTTTTGGATGATTTGTCTAGTAGAGCTTTCTTGTAACCTCTCTCATGTAATCTTTGATTATTATCTCGTTTTGCTGTTCTATAGTCAATTGGTTTTGAGCATGCTCATTTTGCTCTAATGAATTCTCCAGTGGGAATCGCTTTACCTACATGATTTGCATCCCCACTGTCAGCGTGAAGTATCGTATTCCCTGCTGATGGTTTCCTAAATAATTTGGATTCAATCATGCCAGTTTCTCAATTTCCAGTTAATCATTATTCTAAAAATGAGGTTTCATTACTCTCAAATGCACAAAAGAATTTCAAATTTATTGAGTTCTGATTATTATAACTCGAGAATTGCATTATTTCTGTATCCATGCTTTTTTTTTTTTTTTTTTTTACATCATTTAACCAAATGTTAATGTCATCAATAAATCGGGCATACCACACCATGCGGCCAACAAATGGATTTTTGTCACAAAAAATAAAATTCCCACCAGCTCATAGTAAGATTAGCTATAGTAGGGGCTCCTGACGTCTGTAAATAATATTGATTATCAAATGAAAAAAAATTGTGTTGTAACAAAAATTCCACTGATAAAATACTAAACTTTTTAAATTCATTTGTATATTCACTAAAACCACTTAAATGATATTTAATTGCCTCTATGGCCGCAATGTGTGGTATGCTCGAGTAGAGATCTTTAACATCACATGTCAACCAGTGATAATTTACTTTTCAATTCAAATGTTGCATCTGCTGCAAAACTGATTTACTATCACGAATTAACCCTGGGACTCTGCACACCAATGGTTGCAGGGATCGATCCACTCACGAACTAAGACGTTCACATGGTGAATCGCTCCATGCAACAATGGGGGGGGGGGGGGCGGAAACTCCCCCTTATGCAATTTAGGGAGACCATGAAATATGGCTAGGGCTGGATTTTCTGGACATATGAAACATGCCTCTTTTTTATTTAGAACACTCATATTAATCCCCACTTCCAACACTTTTTTCAATTTAGTGAGACATTCCTGTAAAGGGTTTAACTCTATTTTCTTATAAATTTCATTATTGTGTATTTTTTCCACCTGTAGCGCATAACATTTGGAGTCAATGATGGTTACATTCCCCCCTTTATCCGATCTTTTAATTATCAGATTTTTATTTGAGAGATTGCTCTTCTCAGGATGCACTTCGGATTCGGGATGTTAAATTTAATATTTTTTATTTCTTTTTTTTAATTATGAAATTCTCCTTTTCCAGCTGCATTAGATCTAAAGTGGCTAAAACTTCTTTAAACATTTTATTAATAAATTCATTCTCTGTATCAACTTGATTGTCAATAAAAACATCTTCTCCTTCACATAGACTATGATTTTCTTTTATAAGAAAATGATTTTTGATGGGAAGTGTTCTAATAAATTGAATTCATTGTCAGGAGAAAAACTCAGTCCTTCTTTTAGAACTTGTATTTGACATGCTGATATCACTAACGGACTTAATACTATGACATTATTGTCTATTCTCTCCTGTTCCGATTTGGATATCTCCTGGGTTGTACCGTTTCTCCTCCAGATTTTTGTAATTTTTTTACGATTTTCATTTTTTGACATCATCATTTCCGGACTGGATAGATTATAGCTAGAGGAATGTCTCTCTGTGGTATCCATCTGTATCTGTTGTGCAGAAAGTAACTCTGCTTTGTTTTTTATAATGTTGTTTTCTCTTTAAATTTGGTTTGAAATTTCTGTGGGAGTATGTTATTTTCCAATTAAATACTTCTTTAAGAGGGCGTGGCCTGGCCATGGCGGAGTGAACACGCTTCTGAGTGAGCTCCTGAACACGGGGTGCCTTTAGCCCGCCACAGCAAGCTTCCCAAAGCCGAAAAAACACCACCATGGGCAGCAATAAGAAGAGCAGAACGCAGCGGCGGGTGGGAGCGCGATCAGAAGCCCTTAACAGCCGGGGGATCGGTCCCTTTCTCCTCGGCGGCCGGGTCCCGACAGAAGAGAGAAAGATGGCGCCGGCAGCGTGCAGGAAAAGACACTGCCGACCAGCAGCCCAGCGGTAAAACAGCGGGGCGCAGAGCGGAGCCCGCCTCAGCTACCCACCGCCGGCGGAATAAAAGGCATCAGGGAGCCCTGCACCTCCCCCCGCGGTGGACAGCAGCCCGGTCCCCCTGGCATGGAGGAGGAAGATGGCGCCGGTAGCGTGCAGGAGCCGAAACTACCGGCAAACAACACAGCCCACAGCCCCTCCCAACTGCTCACCTCCGGAGCTGCAGATGAAGAAGAGGAGCCAGGCACCCCCTCCCACGGCAGACAGCTGTCCGGTCACAGCAGCAGTGAAGAGAAGGGAGCCGGCGGCATGCAGGTAATACAGTGCACGCTGATAAGGGACACTGAGACAGCACAGCGTACTGCAGACTGGAGCCCCCCTCCCCATCCCCCGGCCACCGCACTTGTAGAGGACACTGGAGGCAGCAGGGAAGGCAGCCAGCAGATGAGAACAGCTGGAAGTGCTCCCAGCACCCCTATGCCTGACCCCACATGGCAGGCTGCAACAACAGCACAGGGGCAAGAAATGTGGAGCCACACAGCCCCCAGGCAGGAGAGACCGGGTATGAGGGTGGGGGCCGAGGAGAGAAACCCCCCGCAACCACTTGGAGGGGGACCCCACTCCAGGCACAGAACAACCCCCCATGAGCTCTTCCCAGAGACACCCACAGCATGTAGCCCAGGAGGACTACCACTCCCAACCTCCCCCACTCCACATGCTGCGCCTGAGGACAGTCTGGCTGCCCACACGCAGGCTACCCGAAGAAACCAGGAGCTCGCCTCACCCTCCCTAGAGGCAGGCACAGGCACTCCAAAACAAGAGCGAGAGATCCAGCCCCCGCGCGCAGCTGCCCCTCACCCGGGCAATTCCACACTGAGTGACCGAAGACAAGAGGCACAGCCACCAAACAGGCTGCCAGATTCGCCCCTTCCAACACCTCAGCAAGGGGATCAAGACCGCACAATGGCGGAGTTCCGCGAACTACGAGAGCAGCTACGGTCAATTCCCACTAGAGAAGACATGGAGGCATATATCTTACGTCTAGAGTCTGCATATAAATCAGAAATCTGCTCCGTTCGCCAAGACGTCCACCGCCTTGATGAGAGGACCGCGGCGACTGAGGGTGCTGTCTCGTCTCTCGCTGATAAGGTTGAACACCATGAATCCGCTCTGATCACCATGTCCCGCCAATTACAGTATATGATGGATTCCATTGATGACGTGGAGAATCGGGGGCGCAGGAACAATATCCGTATCAGAGGCCTCGCTGAAGATATTGAACCCCCCCGCTTAGAAGAAACTGTGCGCCACATCTTCAATGACCTGCAGGGGGCTGCCCCAGATGCTCCCCTGGAATTTGACAGATGTCACAGAGCCCTCGGCCCTCGCTCCAGAGAACGGGAACACCCACGCGACGTGATCTGTAGGGTCTATCGATTCCAGCTCAAGGAAGCCATCATGAAGGGAGCACGCGAGTGGCGGGCAATACAGTACAAAGGGTCACAGCTGCAGATTTTACCTGATCTTTCCAGACTCACACTGGCCAAGAGGAGAGCTCTTCGCCCGCTGCTGGAAGAACTCCGCCGCCGGGATGTGGCCTACAGCTGGGGTTTCCCCTTCCGTTTACAAGTCCGTCATGGAGGGGCCACGAGGGAGCTGCGACACCCCGGTGAGGTCCCAGACTTTTGCAACGCGCTGGGTCTCCCTATGGTCGACATCGTTGATTGGCCCATCCTACCCACTTTACCCGCCAACGACCACCCCCAGATGCCACGCAGAGGGCCCAGAAGAAGACGTCGCCGCCGAGAGGCCAGAGAGGCTGCACGGTCCCCACCTGACTCTCCACGTGCTTGATCGGCTCAGGTTTGAGGAACTCTGCCCTTTCACTCCTCTTCAACGCTTGTAATGCTGCTGTTATTAATAATATGTTTACCATGCCTATTGGTGTTTTTTTTTGAGTAGACTGCATAAAGTTGCTGTTATTGATATGTGGCGGGCTGGGGGGCGCTCTTCAGGGGGAGACACTCTGCCTCTGGAAAGCGCGTCCCAGACTGGGGGGGCTCGGGTTTGGCTTCTTGGTCACTCCACGGGCTGTTCTTTTTTGGTAGATTTACTACCCCCTGTTTTCTATAGGGACGCAGGCGTCCCCCTCATTTCCGGAGGAGGGCGGGTGCGCCCAAGTTAAGTAGCGGCTTCCGCCGTTTTGGCTGTTAGTTGCTGCTTTGGTTTTTGATACAACTAAGTAATCGTTTGTTTATTGCATTAACTGTTGTGTTTAACTTTAATTTTTTTTATTTATTTATCATTATTTTTTTTTCTTTTCATTCTTTTTGCTGTTTTCTCTTTTCTCTGGTCGTTCTCTTCTTCCACTGGTCTCTTCCTTCTTTTTGTGTGTTCTTCCTACCCACCACCCCACCCCCCCTTCCTCGTGTTTTTTTTTTTTTTCTTCTTCTTTTTCTTTCCTCCCCCTTTCTCCCCCCCTCTTCTATTTTTGGCTCTCCCTTCTTACTCTCCCCGAAACCTCTGGCGGCACATACTGCGCTAAGGATGTCACCCAACAAGGCTAAACTAATCTTCTGCACCCATAATGTGCGGGGTCTAAATGTGGCACAAAAGAGGAGCAAGGTCTTTACCAAATGCACAAATTAAAAGCTCATGTTTTATTTCTCCAGGAGACACACTTCCGAGCGGGTCACGTTCCGACCATAAGGGATAGGCACTATGCGGCATGGTTTCACAGTACAAACCCGACAACTAAATCCAGAGGAGTGTCGATCGCCATTCACCGAACAGTGCCTCATGAGGTCTTGGGTACAGTGATCGACCCGGAGGGACGCTTTGTCTTCGTAAAGGTCAGAATGTGGGGCAAACTTTTTACCCTTGCGGCGTGGTACCTCCCCAATCAGAGCCCTGCACAGACGGGTGGAGTTTTGCTCGGTAAGCTGGCGGACTTCGCAGAGGGGGTGGTAGTACTAGGGGGCGATTTCAATTGCCCTTTGGACCCTGAAAAGGATAGTACGTCGAGGCGGGCGACAGTCTCAGCCACACAGCTACGTAGGTTCCACAAGGCTCTCAGACAGTTACAACTGGTGGACGTCTGGAGGGTGATTCACCCACCAGACCGGGACTATTCTTACTTCTCCCCCGCCCACCACACACATAGCCGTATTGACCTGATCCTTACTAGCCACCATGCCCTAATGTGGGACCCGATTGCCTCCATTGGGTCAGCAATATGGTCGGACCACGCCCCTGTCCTCCTCACATTATCTGTCCCAGGGGCCCCGGAGAGGTCTGGGTCCTGGAGACTGAACGATAATCTCCTGAAGGACTCTGTGTGTTGTGATGATCTGCGCAGCACCATAGACAATTTCCTCAAAGACCATGCTGCGGACTCCACACCCAGACCAATCCAGTGGGAGGCCCTAAAGTGCGTCCTGAGAGGGGTCCTTATAAAACACGGGGCGCGCCTTAAAAGCGAGAGGGCTGCCAAGGTGGTCTCCCTGCTGGCCAAGATCGAGTCCCTAGAGACGACATTCTGACGTTCGAACACAGCAGCCACTCAGAACGAGCTGTTAAATGCCAGAGAAGAGTTGAGGCACATCCTCGACCAGAAATATATGCGATTTTGTGACTGTTTGAAACAGTACTCGTACGAACACGCCAACAAATGTGGACGTTCCCTGGCGCGATATCTTCGCGGCAGGTCGAATCACACATACATCCCCCACATCCTAGACAGTACAGGCCACAAGAAACACGACCCCAAAGAGATTACAGAGGCATTCCGGGATTACTATCACGGGCTCTACAATATAAGAGGTCACTTGGCGGATATGGCCCATAACAACCGGGAAAATAAGATCGACGAATACATCGCCAAGACGGCCCTACCAAGCATATTAGAAGAGGACAGGGAAGCTTTAGAGACAGACTTTACCGCGGAGATTAGTGAAGCCATAAAGATCTCGCCATCGGGGAAGGCCCCTGGACCGGATGGGTTTACCTCCCTTTTTTTTAAGCAGTTTCGGGAAATCTTAACTCCTATTCTGAGAGATACATTCAACCAAATTTCTCCGTCGACCCCATTCCCTGCACAATCACTCACAGCCCATATTACCGTGCTTCCCAAACCGGGCAAAGATCCGGGGCTATGCCCCAGTTACCGCCCTATCTCGCTCATTAATCTAGACATTAAGTTGTTTTCCAAAATTCTGGCGAATAGGCTGACTCCAATCTTGCCAGCCCATATACATAACGATCAAGTGGGTTTCATAAAAGGTCGGGAAGCAAGAGACAACACCAATAAGACTCTCCTGCTGATTAGTCAGGCCAAACAACTATCACAGCCGTTTTGCCTCCTCTCGGTGGACGCGGAGAAGGCCTTCGACCGCGTTAGTTGGGACTTCTTACGTTCCTCACTGACGGGGTTGGGGTTGGGGTTGGGGCCTAAGTTCCTGAACAGGGTGTTCGCATTGTACCGGAACCCGTCGGCAAAGATTCGTGTGAATGGCCTCCTGTCCGATCCCGTTCCTATTAGGAACGGAACGAGACAGGGATGCCCGCTGTCCCCCCTTCTCTACGCCATCGTTATGGAGCACTTGGCTGTGGCACTGCGAGACAACCCCAACATACGCGGCTTGCAGGTTGGGACCCGGACTTGTAAGGCGGCTCTGTACGCAGATGACCTCTTATTGTTTGTCTCTCAGCCACGCGTCTCGTTCCCGGCAATCCTTCAGGAGTTTTCTAAATTTGGGCGTTTAAGTAATTTTAAAGTAAATTTCCACAAATCTGAAGCTATGAATGTATCCCTCCTGGCTACTGAGGTAGCCCATCTAGCTGACCAATTCGAATTCAAATGGCGAGCATCCTCCATCAAGTATTTAGGGGCACAAATTGCGGCAGATATCTCTTCCTTATACCACCTTAACTACGTTCCCTTATTGGAGAAAGTGACACGTGAGCTGGATGGCTATGCTGCCAAGCAATTGAGTTGGTTCGGACGAGTTAACGTCTTGAAGATGGATGTGGCCCCCAAATTTTTATACCTCTTCCAGGCTCTGCCAATTAAACTCCCGGCACAGTTTTTCAAACTGGTTCAACGGGTGTTTTGCAGATTTGTGTGGGGGGGCCGGAATAGTCGTATCAGCTATCGGACCATGTCTCGCCCAAAGGCGAGGGGGGGGGGGAGT
Organism: Eleutherodactylus coqui; assembly: GCF_035609145.1. Lineage (NCBI taxonomy): Eukaryota > Metazoa > Chordata > Amphibia > Anura > Eleutherodactylidae > Eleutherodactylus > Eleutherodactylus coqui. The sequence goes on along the minus strand of NC_089837.1, from coordinate 454,778,703 downwards.
GGGCTTACCCGACCTTAAAATTTATTATTCAGCCGCAGTTCTTACTAGATTACTGGACTGGCATTATCACGCCGGTGCGAAACAATGGGTGGACCTAGAAAAAGTGATGGTATGGCCACACATACACCTGCTGCCATGGATCTCCTCAGAGGACAGGCCCGTGGCTCTTCCTCATACACCCCTGACCATGAACTGCCTTGACGTATGGGATAGACTGACGGCAAGAGGAGATGTTGTGACCCGTAGAGGAGCAATGACCCCCCTGTTCCACAATCCCGCATTCCCCCCAGGGCAGGACAAACAGAGCTTCCTTTGCTGGAGAGAGGAAGAGGATACACGGTGCTGTCAGATAATGGGACCAGCGGGCCTCCCATCATTTAATGATCTACAGGCGTCCCGACCTGACACAAAATTACAATGGTTGGAATACCTCCAGTTGTCCTCCTTCTGGAGGACTCGGATGGGGTCGTGTCGCCTCCGGGATCCCATGGAACCCATTGAAAAATTGTTTCTACAAACTACCCCCCCACCCCCACCCGTGCCCTCTCAAGGATCCACGGCATTATGCTGGGGAAGCTCACCCAAGGTCTTCCCCAATACACCAAGGGGTGGGAGAGGGACCTGTCACTGGAGCTGCAGGACTCTGATTGGGAGAGAGCATTCACGTTCGCTCACAAACTACCCCTGGCCTGTGTGGCGCAAGAGAAAAACTTCAAGCTACTCTCCAGATGGTATAGATGCCCAGATCTGCTCCATCGCATATTCCCATCAGTGCCAGACACTTGCTGGAGATGCGGGTTCGCGCGTGGAACCATGCTGCACATCTGCTGGGAGTGCCCGCCCATCCAGTCCTTTTGGAGGACCGTCTTTGAACTGTTTGAGGGGGTGTCCCACAGCACGGTGGAGGTCACCCCACAACTGGCGCTGCTCTCTGTTATTCCTGGTCCCTTTGCTACGATCAAGAAGGGTCTCCTACGTCATTTCCTCACTGCAGCCAGGGCCGTTATTCCACGCCACTGGCGAAGCGGCATCACCCCCTCGATTCTGGAATTTATACAAGAGCTGAATCAGCTAATGTACATGGAGGAATTGGGAGATGAGGGCTCTGGTGTCGAGAGCACAGGCAGGCGGGCCTGGTCAATATGGAACGAATTTCGCGACTCAGCAGAGTTTCAGAATATCACAGGGTGGTGAGGAGACAAGCCTCCCAGGGTTCCCACGAAGTCAGGCCGCAAACACGGTTCCACGGTTGACAGCTGATTGGAGTAGAGCGGTCATACATTTATCCTGCATGCCACGTAAGGGCCACCCCCCTGCTTGTTTGGTTACCTACCGTTGGTAACTCCCCCCACCCCCCTTTTTATTTTTATCATTATTTATTAATGTTTTTTTTTCTCTTTCCTCTTTCCCCCCTATCCCCCATACTATCTCCCTTCCCATCTGCTTGTATTCTAGGTCTGTACGCTCCTGTGTTTTCTTTTTGGTGCTTTTTCTTTCCTTTTTTTGTGTGGTCTTAACTACTCAATCTGTGGTGTTTTGTCTTAGTTTTCCTTTTTTTTTTTTTTTTTTCTTTTGTTTACCAGGGCTAAGCACATTGGCGGGTCCGGTTATGGAAAGACCCATGTCAAATGTATAACTACTGATGGGGCGCCAGCCAGGCACCGAGTATATGTGAGCTTCAATAGACTTTGGTATGATTGAACAGTTTTATAGCTCTTAGTTTAATGAAGCAGTCCTGCGAGACTAGCTACTTGTTATGTCTGTATTGTTTATTTTTATGTAAAGAGTTTCTACAAAAGTCTTAATAAAAACATATTAAACATAAATACTTCTTTAAGGCCGCCTGCAGACGAGCGGGTCGGATCCGGCAGCGAGAATTCTCGCCACGCGATCCGACCCGAGCGCCTGCAGAGACGAGCGCGTACTCACCCGCGCCTGGCGGCCCCGGCTCTTTCATGTGCCGGCTGCCGCGCAGCCGGCGCATGCGCAGACCGGAGCCGGCGGCCGGGTGAGTGCGTGCCCCGCAGAAAATTAGGACATGCCGCGGTTTGTTTGCCGCGCGAGATTTCGCGCGGCCAAACCACGGCCGTCTGCATAGGAGTGCGTATTTTAATGCACTCCTATGCAAACTTTCAGCGGCGGAAATCCTGCGGGAAATCCCGCGGCGGGATTTCCGCTCGTGTGCAGGCGGCCTAAGTTCATCATCTTTTTTATCTCGTTCCAATTTTTGTTTCTTTATTTGCATAATTGCTTCCTCCATTTTTAATAGATTTTCTTTCATTTTTTTACCATTTCAAGTTCTCCTGATTTTATCAATTTCTCCAGTGGATTTTCCAGTTCTCCTATGTCAATTTTTAATTCCTTAAGTTTTATTTCTTCAAATTCCACAATCAATTTTGTCAATTGCATTGAACAGTTTGACAGAATGTCATTCCATCTGGTTTTAAACTCTTCTGAATATTCCATTGTTGGAACTTTCTTCATACGCAAGCCTCTTGGACTCATTTCAACATATCTTTTTAGGCAATTCATATCCCACCAGATTTTTAGCTCTTTTTTTCTTTGTCTTTTCCAGAGTGCTAATCATATGTTTCACATTGCCATTTGCAGGATGGAAAGGTGTGGTTTAATTGAACATCTGAGAAAGTTTGATAAACCGCTCCTCTGTTTCTGAATCCATTTCAAATTATATGTGAGGTACAGCACTATTTATTTTCACTCCACTAAGGGATTATAGAAGAATCTCATCACAGTTCTTCAGAGAGCTATTGCAGAAACATTTTGGCAAGTTTGACTGATTTGCATAACATTGCAATGACATGAAGTAAAAAGAATCCAACCTTTCTACTGTTGTCCGTGCTCTCGTATAGTTATATACGAAAAAAACTCACATTACCTTCTACCACCCAGTCTTGGTGGTTATTCTTGTAAAGAGAATTTAAAAAAAAAAGCGGAACCAGGTTATATGTGACATATCATCCACTTTATTCTTTCAGTGCTCACATCTCAGGATCAAAATGGAGAAAGCGTTTCAATTCAAAAGAATCTTGTTCACCTCACCATTACATAATATCCCTTCCCTTAAATACTAAAACTTGCTATAAACCACTTGAGAATTAACCTCTTATTGTATGCTGGGATTGCGAGTGTTGAAGCCCATTCATTTCCATTTAAATGAGCCGCCACCCGCAATCTCCGATGCAAATAGAAAGGTGCTTGTCATATTCACGATATTTAGACACCTTTATGTATAGCACCATTTCTTATATGTTAATTATTTCTTCATGATACAGAAACAGAAGTAAAGATATTTCATTACGCTTATAACAACGTAACAATATTTTCTTTTCTATATTACATCAATGCTTGTTGTATAATATGTTGAGTATTATCTATGTATATTATTTTTAATAAAAGTAGCTAAAAGGAAGTATTTTTTGTTTTGCAATTTTCTGCTGCTATATACATAAATTCTGTATCCATGATTTTTGTACATTTCATTTACTCCTATAGCAATTTGTAATTGCTTATGAATTTAACTATTAATTGTTTGGAATTCGATATAATTCAAAGAAATATAAATGCTACCATGTAACTATATGTACATATTGTTAGGTTGTGCGGCTGGGACCTGTGGTTCTACAGGTTTCCATGAGCTCACCTTCACAGGTGGGGGTTATAATTGAGCTGGCTGGGTGTGGTATTCACCAGCCAGTCCTCCTTGTCTGCTGTACATAAATACCAGCTTCTCTTGCCAGAGAATGCTGATCATTTGATCTGGTTTATGCATTCTGTGTTGATTCTACTCTGAATTATGTTATGCACATCTAATCTGTAGTAAGTCTCTCACTTAGGGTGCGGGCAGACGAGCGTCATCGTATTCGCGCTGCAGCGCGTGCGTCGTAAAGAAGTTTCGCCGGTCGTATCTTTCGGCGATTTTTTAAACGGTGTGTCGCCAGAGCACACGAGCGTCGAAGCGTCAACGATAATACGTCGCATAGCGATTTAGCGGCACACGGCTGTTTCGAATAATGCAGTTAATGATGTTGGGCGGAGCATTGTTAAAGCTTTTTAAGAACAGCTGTTTGTTAATGTGCCGAACTTTATACCCACAAGAGAGGTCTTGTGTGTTGGTGAGAGTTGGTTCTGGCTGAAAATGTTTGCAGTGACACGGGAAGAGGCAGCCAGCGCATGGCTGGTGCATCGTCGCTTCTGTTCCAGGCGTAGAAGACGGCGCATGATGGTCGCAAGTGAAGCTGCTTCTCCGAGTGTGCCGCCCCACGCCGCTACAAGAATGGCTTACGAGCGGCGATATTGGGTTCACCCGATAATGCAGGCAGCGCACGCTTCGGGATATTTTATCGATATGTATGCTGCTCTCCGAGAGTATCCCGAGCAGTTTCAACTGTTTTGTCGACTATCTGTTACAGCGTTTGACGAGCTTCTCAGTGGATTGGAATCGTCGTTAATACACCACGATACTACAATGCGAGAATCTATTCGACCAGAAGAAAGGCTACTCATAACACTCAGGTAAATATGTGCTCCATGTAACTCCCATGCTTTGGACGTTATTGTACATTTTGTTATTGCTGACAGTGCATCCATCACTGCTGTAAGGTGGCAAGTGAATAGGACATGTTAGCCATTGGTTTTCTATTTATTTGCCCCTATTTTTGTCAACAGAATTGCTATAACATGTAATGTGGCAGCGTATTGCACATGTTAAACTACTAAGCTGTGCAGTACATATTGCTATGCCAGGCATACTTATATGTTGCTGTCTGCAAGATAGTACAAAAGCAAAAGCTTTGTTTTGTATCACGTCTGGCATGCACGCCATTAATTGCAATGTGGAGTCCAAAAAGGATCAATCTGTGCCACTGTTAAGTAGTACCACAGTGAGCAATAAAATACAGTGTTTATAGTTGTTTCAGTTATGTGTAATGTTAATAGCGTTCAGTGTAGTACTGGTCTTGCAGACATGTGTAGTCTTAATCCGTGACTACCTGAGGCTCAAGCGCATTGCATAAACTTTTCTATCTTTCATAGTCGTCATTCTAAATGACGATCGGTTAAGACTGAGTTACAATACCACATCGCATTCAGATCTTATGCAGTGGCCAAGGATTCTATCCCAAAATCTCAAAGCAAACCAATTTTAGAAAATTTGTTGTTTTTTTCTCATCATATCACCAATCCAAAGTCCTTTGGTTCCTTTTTTGGGACACAAACATAGGATTTAGTGGCAGTGCGCCTGTACAATTGTAGCAAGCGCGGCAACTTATCATGTAAGCATAGAATCTATGAACCAGGAAATGCAGTGTATGCTTTTTATTACTTTTCGGGACACTTGCAATGCCAATTAGGGAACGCTTGCTGTATGCTTTTTGTACTTACTGCCTTCTTGCTGTGCAAAATGTTTGTTTTTTCAATCTCATTTGGTTGTCTTATAGGTTTCTGGCAACTGGGAATTCATATGCATCCCTTAAATTCACCTTCCAACGTGGCCGTACAACGATTGGAAGAATCGTTGTGGAAACCTGCAGTGCAATATGGGAGTACCTTCTTCCAATAGTCATGGCCCCTCCATCGCAGCAAGATTGGCATGAAGTTGCGAGTGCCTTCTGGGAGAGGGCCAATTTTCCAAATTGCTTGGGGGCTCTGGACGGCAAACATATACGTGTTCGAAAGCCCCCCAACTCAGGGTCCCGGTACTTCAACTATCGGCAATTTTTTTCTGTGGTCCTTCTTGCCGTAGCCGACAGCAATTACTGCTTTCGAATCGTTGACATTGGTGCCTATGGAAGTGCTGCTGATGCTCGCATCTTCAGCGCATCCAGAATGAGTAGGAGGCTTTCGGCTGGCCAACTAGCCCTGCCAGAACCATGTGCGCTTCCTGGAATGCCAGATCTGCAATTGCCTTTTGTTTTTGTTGCAGATCAGGCTTTTGGCATTGCCAATCATGTCCTGCGGCCCTTTGCTCGTCGGGGCATCACGACCAGGAAGCAAGCTTTTAATTATCGCCTTACACGTGCCAGGCGCTACGTTGAATGTGCGTTTGGCGTGCTGGTCAGTCGCTGGCGTGTCTTTCACACCTGTATGCAACTAGCGCCTGTGCATGTGTGCGCTGTAATTAAGGCAGCTGTGGTCCTGCATAATTACTGTAGGCGCTGTAATGTTGCTTGGGATGCTGCAGCGGGTAACGCAGATGACCTCATCGGACATCTTGGCCTACTGCAGTCGCAACGGGCTGCTCCGTCTGCTGTGCGAGTGCGTGAGCTATTTGCAGATTTTTTCCAAACTCCGCTTGGACACGTTCCCTGGCAGCTGGACCATGGACAGGGAGGCAATTGATTAGCCCGTCCCTTGCAGCATTTTTTTTTTTTTTTAAAGCCTAAACCTTGTATTGTAGTGCAATTGGCCATTTTGTGCCCAAAAGTTAGGGACTCGCAAGCACCGAGGATCCTTGATGTGGGTTGCGAGCTTAACATAATGCTCCACAATAGTGCTGCTCTGCTGCGGGTCGCCTGCAAATATCTCAGGATTGCGCTGTGTGGCTCATTATGGAACTAATACCTCGGTTGTCAGCTATTGCTAAGTACGTAGCCAAAACCAATAGCTGAATGTATAGTAAGGAAAATGTTGACGCTAAACTGTAAGCTGTTTGCCAAACCGCCATCCATAATCATTATTAGTAATGCACTTCTTATTATGTTGTATAGCTCAAACTATACCATAATAAGGGCTTGTCGCTCAGTGCCTCGCTTCGGTAATAACAAAGGTGGAAGAGTTACTAAATGTGTCTTTGCTTGTAGATCGCGTTGGGATTTTCGGCACCACTGATGAAGACCCGGCTGATGCACCACTCACTAATGTCTGCTTTGTGAAAGATCCTGAACGAAGTTATCAAGGCTTGCAATAATTGCTTTCTATCCGTAGATGTACTGCACATTACTGTGTTATATCTTTTCGTGCCATAGCCATTAAGTAATACATAATTTGCCAAATTCGACCCACGACTAGACGTAGACTGTAAACGCTGATGCAGTTGCCGGGTGGTTAAGCTACATGGGGCTGTATTCCTTTGGCCATGCAGGCACATTTACACACCTTACATATTACTTAACATGCCCCACTTATTGTGCTAGCTGTAGACTAATGCTACACTTGGTATAATATTCTTCAAGATGTTAGTACACTGTATCTTCTTAGTATCAATGGCTATGAACCATTTAGATGCATTTCACAAGGGCAGGAGAACAATCCCACGGCTTGGGAAACCTGTCACAACCAGTGTATGTTATGCGCTTAGGCACAGTTTTTGTTAATTCATTGGTAGCCGGAGAGCAATGTTAATGAAGGGCATATGCTCTTTTTGGGTTGGTAAAAACAATCAGTTCTCGTCGCAGTTAGTTTGAGTGTTTGCTGCCCGCATTAGCACACAAAAAGTGTTTGGATGGCAATTATCCACCCATTTACAACTACACATTGCCACTGTTTCATCCCTGTCAAGATTGCACAGTCACCAAAGTAATGGTACCACTCCAAATATCACAAGTCCAGTAGTGCCATTATTATTTACGCGTCGCCCAACATATTCTGTCTGCAGCTACGTGACTGTTTTTACTGACTACTACATGCTTGCCTATGCTATACTGCAAACAACCGATGTTCTTCTTGGAGGGCACATATGTAGTGCTGTGCTTGTTTGTGGATTTGTACGGGACGGTAGTAAGCAAGTTGAATTTCTCAACATGTTTTCATTGCTGCATTTCTTAACTGCGGCATAATCTTCTTTTCTTACCTATGTCTTTTGTGTTCAACCTGTGTACGCAAAGCACGTCCCCCCAAAAAAAATAAAGAGTTGATGTACTTTCGAAATACGTCTGTTTGTAATGTTATCATATTTCTCCAGGAATGTTAATATTTCCGTCTGCGTAATAAAGCCGCACAGTTTTTCCATTCTCAGCAACGGCAACATTGCAATGCAGTGAATAAAGTAATGGCAATGCCGAAACCATTTCGAACTGTCGGAGTCTGGCATAGTTGGACAACAGCTATGTGCACGCTTGCCCTGTGTATGTATGCGGTGGGGCCTGCTTTCTTGCCCACAACAGCGAGAACTAGCAAAACCTTTTCAGCACGTCGACAATCCATTGCTTCTGCACTACTGGCTGACAAGCGTTTGCAGTAAGAGTCACATCAAGCACACATAACTTTTTTGATACTCTCGCCCTATTTTTAAACATGGTCTTCATCCGCGAAACAAATGTGATTTGGGCGTGCATTTCCACATACACCTAAAATGTTACATGTATATTTGTGTGTCCACGGCATATGTGTTTGCAGTAAATATTGATATGATGGCTGCTAACTGTTTTTGAGTTTTCCCCCACTATGCTAGGGATTGGGTTTGGCAGCAGTTAATAGAGTTCTATGTTACATAGTTTTCTAGTTGGTTTCCCCTCCACATCTTTTACTGTAAATCTTATTTGTTCCTATTCTTTCGCCACAACTGCACCCTTAAAAGACAAATGCCCTGGATTACATACTTAACAGTCCTAGGAGATGCGTAAGCAGACATATTCACGAAGACATGGTGTTTTCTGCCTCATACGGTATAATGTTGGTGTTGTTTGGCCCTTTTTTTTTTTACTTAGGGATAATCTACCCACGAAAAGTTTAAAACACCCCAAAAAAAAGGTTCACGACACATGTCCTTACCAAAGAACATGACAAAAACTTAATTTAACAACTAATTGTTACACGTCACATTGCGGTCTGAAAAGTATATATTGTATCACAATGTACTGTAGCAATTGCCGCCAAAAGGCACATTTGTCGCTCTGATAACCATCGTTTATTCTAAGAATGTTGCTTGGTTCAGCCCAAGTCAAGTCAGGCTGCTCCTACTGTTGCTAAAGCCATACATTAGCACTGGTCCACTTTGTCATCCTACCCAAGCTAAAGTTTGCGCTACGGTTTCATGATGCTACATAAATATTTGCCCCTACCAAAAACATCCTCATCTGTCGTATACATTGTAATGCTAATTTTACCGTAATCATTGCGCTCAACCCATCTTCCGAGCAATGGGCCACATCACAAATAATGTTTGTAAAGTTGCACATTGCCTAGCGCAACAATGCATGTCCACAAAAACACAGTGCCAAAACAATAGGTGTCATGGGTGTAAAGCCATTTCATCACATTGGGAAACGGTTGAAGTGCTTACGTTGTCATCCCACGCAACTCTCAGCTTACCTACGGAAGTTAGAGTGCCATGTTTTCTGTAAACCTCCTAGCTACCTGGAAAGTATAGGGTACAGACCGAAGTCTGCCATAATAAGGCAGCCAGTAAGAATGTTGGGAAGCAGGTGACACATTAAAATTGCCAAAGGAAAAAAACAAAAAACACAGAAACAGTACGTCTAAACAAACGGCTCTTTTATTTTGCTTCCTGTTAACGGTCAGGCACTTCCGCTTTGGCAGCACAACTGTGCCTGTAACTGTTCCTTAAAACTTTTTGTCAAACCAAAAATGGTGTGCAATGGTCAGCTTTACATCACATACCGAACGTGGTTAAACAGTAACAAAAAAAATCAACCTAAACAATAAATACAACTACTGACGGGCGGCGATCATATCCTGCCGCCAGGCCTCCAGCTCTGCTATCTTCTGCAGTGCAACGGCAAGGTGGTGCTGCGTGGCTAATAACGCTGCCGTGCACGCCACAATCAGCTCTCGAGCCGTACTCGGGGTTGTGTCTTCTGTGTTCAACATTGGTTCAGGAACAAGGGAAAAAAGCGGAGCAACAAGAGGGAGTTACAAATAATTGCACTGGCAAGTTGTTTGCTCAGGAAAAACAAGTTGAACCTTAGTAATGCTAAAGCACACCTCTCCTGCGATATTTTTACAGTCTATTAGCTCCGAAAACATCATGCCGCGCGATTGCACGATCCTCCACATTAATGCGGTGCGCAATGCGTGTATTATTTCAATTGTAGGTAGAGCATTTAGTACTAGAGCAGGTGCAAGTATTATTTGCTACAAACAAATACCACGAGCAAGCCATTGCCTTTAGTAGCAATTTCCAAAATGACGCACAGCCCTGAGTCCGGCACGATATGCGCATGCAGCCGTCTAATTTGTTAAACTATTTATTCACACTGCTGTCGGCCACATGAGCGGTTTTTATGCGCTCCTAGGATAACACACAGAACAGTAATCGCAGATTGCACCTATCTGCGATCTGTGATTCCTGTTCTCTTCTCTATATGTGCTCCATGGGGCCGGCAGCAGCAGCGCCGACCCCATGAAGAACATATGGGAGACATTTAATTCTTCTCTGCCACAGCTGTACCAACTGTGGCATAGCAGAGCCATGTCTACCCATTGAATTAAATCTTGCCCGCAATCGAGCCGACTGGATAGAAATAAATGGGATGCTGGCTTGCGCGGGATGATTTGAAGGGAAGGGCCTAAGTAGATGATCCCTTTGCTGCAAATCATCGCGTCAAGTGGCAGCAAAAGAAATAAAAAAAACCTGCTCCCGTCAGTCAACGTTCGACGCAGCCTTCCTGCAGGGGGGGTGAAGGGGGTGTGTGTCAGACCTGCCCCCTGATTGGCTGTGCGCACAGCCAATCAGGGGGCAGGTCGGACTCTCACAGCCACTGCAGGAAGGCCGCGCAGCACTCTGGCTGTCGGGAACAGGTCAGTATATATATATAGTTTGCATTTTCACACTTTACAGGATGCATTGCATCAAAGGGCTTAACGGTATAAGCAGTTCTCTGACAATGCTTTCCGCAGTCGCCTGCTGCGCATTGCTTTCAATGGAGCGGGCTGTATTTCCGGCTCCATTTAATGCACTGCGCTAGACTGCTCTGCAGCATTTATAATGGAACGTGCCTCTCAGCAGACTTTCAGATGAGTCACGGTCAGCACTAGCGCGAGATGCGGGTGCGTATCCTTCATGCCATCCGCAAAACGCGCCAAAACACACCCGTGGGAGTAAGGCCTTAGCCGACTGTGAATGCTATTGTAAGGCTAACAGAACGTGCACATTCGCAAAGCAGCTTCTTGAATTGCTCGCAATGCTTCAAAATGTAGGATTTTCCTTAGATATAGGGCTCCACCAACGCACTAAGTACATAGCTATGTTTATTATTGGGCGAACTCGCGGACATTTCAAGCAGCGTATATGTTAAGGGAAATCTTCTGTTCCCAATTTAATGCGTGAGATCTGTTAGGGGTCTAACAATTGCAGCAGATCTCCCCTCAAACGTACCATTAATTGCTATGTAGAAAAGCAATGGCGCAAAACGCAGTCCGGTCATTTTGTGGCAAGGTACGCTCAGCCGTACATATTTATCAACCTGGCAAGTTCGGCTAATGTGCACCAACCGTCTTCCAACAATTGATCCCTTGTGCTATCATTCTATGTCGCAAATGTTTTTGAACAAACCGTTGTGCATGCACTAAATACACATTTCCGCACAAACATTACATCTAGCGGTCATGGTGTTGTCAGTCTTGCAAGCTGCATGCCCTCAACAATCACAATAGGAACATTAGCGACAAGTAGTGGTGGTCGGATGGTACGGCCAAAAACACAGGAATGTAAAGTGCAAGATTGCCATCAGGGCATGATAAAAGGTAATAGTACTATTACCTTAGACAGATTTCAGGTATGTATTGTGTTGAACGCAAATAAGCGCTGCCCAAAACATAAAACACCCATACTTCAGAGCAGAACTGTAGCCCCTTTCCAAGCTGCTACAGCAAACATTTAACACAGTCTAATGCTGTTAATGAAGAATGTGTAATTCTGATTCATGTCATCCAAAGGCATAGGTCTGCAAACAAAATTCACATTGCGGTGTACAATGCTTCTGTTCCCAAACACTAGTCCTTCAATAACGTCAAAGCTGGTACTGAATGCAGAGTTTGATAAAGCCTATATAGAACACACTTCAGTACTTAAATTTCTTTCGTGTGCTCCTGAAGCTTGATTTCCTTGGCCAACGTGCATTATCTTAGCGCCAGATTAGCAGATTGCATAAATTAACGACACAAATAAGTGTACAATTTGATAACCTTACGAATGACCAAGACGTTGTCAAATTTCAAAAACGGCATTGCTTTACGCTCAACAACTTACGCCTGTAGTGCACTGCATACCTTCAAATACAGGGCTGGCCCTGCTTGCCGTGGCTGCTGCCATTTGGAGCTCTTCTCTGTTAGTTGGTGGGCTGCTCGCCCTGACCAGGACGCGATCCTGGCGTGCTCCACTGCCTCCTGTTGGTAGCATAACAATGTGACTAAGGGATTGCACAGCTTTAGTGATTTTGTGCACTACATGTTGTCGCCCAACGACAGCTTAGACATAAGCATTTGTGTCAGTACTTCAACATGTACCTGCAATTGGCAAAGTCCAGCAAATAAGCCACACTCACCTATATGCCGTGGGTAATTGTACTCCTATTGGTGCGCGGAAAGATGCTGCTGTCGAGCTGTATGGGCATAAGGAACAATGTCTGTAAGTTCTCATTACCAAATGCTTAGTCACAGTTACGAAAGTAAGAGTAATTGATGATTACTTTGTTAATCTCCACCATTTTTGGGTTCTTTGGGAGCTCCCATGCAACGTATATACGACCTTCTGGCTCACACAATCGTCAACTGTCATCATGGCTGTGTATCATTGCTGGGCATATTAACATCATACCTTACGATCGTAAGCCAACATTTATGCCGGTCGTGCTGAAGCCCACTGCGTGTGCAGAAACGGTGCAGTACAGCCTTGAATACAAACACTCATAGTTGTCGGCGGCAGTACTAGGAAATCTTCACGTTTGAAGGAATATTCAATTGAGAAGGGCGGTATGAATCGTCGACGAGGCCATTCTGTATATATTTTTAAGAACAAACCGCACTATCATATTAGTAACGGTACACACCATACACTGTAGTGTGACCTAGCTGAGGAGTACCCACTTTTTGTAGTGTAACATGATGGTGACCAGATCCGTATTTGCCTTGCCACTTTTCAGCAGTTCTTCACTTTGATATCATTAGTCAGAACTTGACTGCTAGTGCGAGCAATGGCAAGTTCTCAATTTCAACGTGTAAGACTAGAACAGAAGACGTAAAAACCAAGGTTCCCCAACGGCATATATTATGCATGTAGCCGTATGTACATCAGACAATGGCGGCTGCATAGCAGCTGCGCAGTATAATTATTTTTGTGTGGTCGGGAACCAAGATGTCAACGTCGGCAAGCAAATAAAAGGACACATTGCCAACCACGGCTGCAGAAAACAATGGTTTGCCATGTTTGTTTCGAAAATATACGTCTATGAACCCAAACAATCAACAACACCTATATTACTGACGCATTGCTTGCATTGTAACCGCAAGCAAATCGCATTTCAATAGAACGCTCCTAAAGCTCGATGCTGATGTTATTAACGTTTAGTACATGCGCTTTAATGCTTCGCTGCACTTAGCATTCTTCAGCCACTCTAGTAAGTGCTGCAGCAGTAATTACAATCTAAATAATCTGTTAAACTGACACACTGTGACGCAATGCACATGTCGATGTTTCAAGCACTGTACGACAGTATACTAATTGTAAAAAAAAAAAAAATGAAACCATTGTTTTTACGAAACAATTGGCAGTTTATAATCATTGACGTTGCAAAGTTTTCGAAGTGCTTGTTGCATTCGCCGAAAAATCGAAGTCACGCGTTACTGTAGAACGCCTTGGCCTACCTCGCTCCCGATGCCGGTTCTGCCTACGAATCCTCCTTAGTCCGCCCGGGTCCTTGGACTTCAGATCGCACCACTTCTGCAATTGAGTGCGTGTTCGGGTGGTGCCAAAACGCCGTTCAAGGGTGCGAGCTACCTGGGACAGGATGCTCCTTTTATGGGAATTCGGATGGAGGTAGGGGCCATGCACGCCGTCATAGTCGCGGCGGTCCATTATCTTGACAAAAGTACGGACCTCGCGCTTTCCTAATGGGGCGTTGCGTTTGGCCATGTTTGCGAATCGCGGAGGTGGTGTAGATGGGGCAAAATGGCCGTGTCCGGTGCAGGGTTGCGTACTTCCTGTGCTGCTTTCCCGCCAAAACTTACTGAGCTTCGGTTGAAAAATTCGCCCGCCCACTCACGTGATTACAGTGTCCAGACAGTGCGAAAAAGGAAAGGAAGCGTTTTAAAAAGTAGTTAACATTGGGATAATCAGACAAAACTTAGCAGAGTTCGAAATATCTGTACGTCACAAATCCAAAGCAGAAGTTTCTGTCTACAACAATTCAGGCCCACGTTTATTAGCTACGTGGCGAAAACACAAACGAACCCACTGGGCTGTGCGTCTCAAAAAGCTCTTTACCAAGTATGAACGACTGTGCAAGTTCCAAGCGGCGCAAACTCGTAATGCGTACAGCTTTGCATAGGCGAATGAAATCATGATGACACAGCGTTTGCAGTGGCTACATCGATATGCATTAAGAAAAACCGAGTAGGTTTGGTGCTTCCTAAAACTAGCGAGCCATTTACAGCGGTTTCAAATGCCCAGTATCACGCAACAAAGTATACGGATTGATTTGCATTCGAAATTTGGCACGAGCATTGATTATGTCATAAATAGGAAAAGTTAATGGGTCCGAACTCGATTATTTAATTCTATGCGCAAAAGAATTAGCGTCCAAAGTTTACGTACGGAATGTAATTTTCTCACTTTCCGGTGTCATAGAAACGTGAAATTTGGCAAGAGCATTGATTATGTCATAAATAGGAAAAGCTAATAGGTCCCAACGCGATTATTATATTCTTGCGCAAAAGAATTAGCGTTGAATTTTTTCATACATAGTCTAAATCTCTCACTTCCCAATGTCATAGAAACATGAAATTTGCCATAAGCATTGAATATGTCATAAATAGGAAAAGCTAATGGGTCCCAACTCGATTATTCAATTCTAGCGCAAAAAAACTAGTGCCAAATTTTACGTACGGAATCTAATAGTCTCACTTCTTGGTGTCATAGAAACATGAAATTTGGAACGGGCATGGATTATGTCATAAATAGGAAAAGTTAATGGGTCCCACCTCGATTGTTCAATTCTAATTCGCTAGCTCATGCGGCCAATTATCACAGTCATGACTCGTTTGTAATGGAGCGAGCAGCGACCAAAGGATCAGTTTATTCGCTTGCGCAAAAGGCGCGAACTTTTACTGTCCTCGGGGAACGGCCAGTATGCGGATTGATACTGAACTTGAATTCGCGCCAAAACTTTCTGGCGGGAAGTCCGCCGGAAGCAACTACGGCCGCCATTTTATTGCTCAGTCGCACCCTGACAAGATGTCACACCGGACTGCAGCTCTCGGGCCCCAAGAAGTCCGGACACTTGTTAGGATCATGGATTCGCGGGACTACGATGGACAACATGGCCCATACATGCAGCCGAATCTGCACAAAAGAAAGATTATTGCGGAGGTAAGAAGAGCCCTCCGCAAGAAGTATGGAGTGTTCCGAACAGCGGGACAAGTGCAAAAGAAGTGGAGCGACCTGAAATTGAAAAGCCCAGTTGCTCTCCAGGACATTCGGTGCAAGATACGGACAAAGAAAGGTTGGTTAAAGCGATATCACAGCAATGCAACTGTCACTGCCCTTCGATATTGCTCTCATGTGAATAGTCGGCAATCCTTTATTTAGCGAATATTTAACGAAATGGCGCGTACTAAAAGGTGATGTTCATTTGTCCCAAGAAATATGTTACAAGTAGTGCACAGCGATGCAACTAATAACATTACATTATTTTTGGGCACCGAAGGAGTGGTGTTTGCTTATAGGTGCGCTGGCCTGTTGAAACCAACTTGTGCACTAACTTATGGCGGTTATTTCTGTGATCTCTCTGCGATTTGGAACATGCTCATAGCATTTACCAAGGCGAACAACTTTGACCGTTCGGGTCATTTTGGACAACCCCTAATTGCACACACACTGCTGACGGGCTAAGAGTTGCTGGCATGCACATTCTTGCCTTGTCAATTTGCCTGTTGTTGGCATTAACGTTATCTGGGTTTGCCCAAGTTTATCGGCTTGCATTCTCCTATTACCTGTAATTCTACTGTTGCCCATTTTTCCGTGAGCAAGGGTTTTTTTCGGCCGAGGCACAAGCAAGACTAACCGAGGCAAACACAACAAATTATGCCAATGCACTGCCACACGCCTTAGCAATCAATCCTGCTGCACATTCTCTGTCACGGGTGAGCATCAAAACGATGCGCTGGCACTAGACACTAATATGTGCTGTGAAGTGCACTCCTGTAAATGGAGAAATGTGTTATGTGCACATCTTCGGTTTGCTTTGGGAAAGCGTTCCTTTGCTGGGCACCCGGTTTATGGTATTTCAGGTTGACGATGTCCAAAAAGGAATGTGTTGCCATTGGTGAAGACCACATTAGTGGCTGATAGCTGCTTATCCACGTTTCACAAACTATTGACTTCAATCTTTTTAACAGGGAAAACTTCTCAGCGCTCTATGAGGAGAACGGCAACCAATAATCCCTCTGGAAGAAGCGAAGTTGAGCGCAAACAAAAGCATACTGCAAAGTTGGGGAAAAGAAGGCCACAAGCAGGTGAAGGTTTGGAATGCTTAGCAACTATACACCTAAAGCATTAAATTGGTGACTGATTAAGGTTTTTTTTTGCCCTCTATGCCACAGAGCACGTAGCTCCAATGCCTACATCAGCACATACTTCCCAAGACAACCCCCACTCGGCTGAGAGGCACACTTGCATGTTTTCCCCCTCCACAAGTCCATTGCATGCAAATGAAGACGGCCCTTTTGTGTCATGTGGTGGTAAGTAATGTATCGCTTTACACCACTCCTCTAGTTGTCTAAAGTTAGCACAATGCTGCTACTTACTTCGCGCCACACAATCATGTTGTGGCAATCAGGAACACGCGTCGCTTACAAAGAGTTACAACATTACTAGGCCTCTTGCATTGTTCTGACGGTTCCCTTCACTTCGAATGCAGTGCCATAGCCAAGGCAATAGCAAATTTGAGCGCTACCGCTGCCTTTACGTGTGCATAACACACCAAGACACCTTTGTCCCGTTTTTGTGAAGATGTTTAACACCGATCGGTTGCTTTTAGGCAGTACTGTAGTACCCCAATAGTATATAATGATCCTTTTTGCCCATCATAAAGGCTAGATGAAATTGCCACAAGAACCATGCAGGACACTGACAAAAGGGAAAATGATGGACACCCGAACCAAAGGCAGTCTCCAAAATATCACTACATAGCGAGCTGCGATGCATACGCGTGAAAAATAATTGCCCACTTATTACCAGCAGACCACGTTAAGGGACGGAAAAATAGTTTGGGAACTTTGCCCTTTCCTAGCATGGCGGAGATGGCCAGGGACCCATTATGGGCATCACACTTGCGGCAGTGTTACACAGCTTTGGCCAACATTTGTGTTTGGTACATACAAGCCCCAGTTGAAGGTGATTTCGAGTGCAATGGAGTGGAAATGTACAGAATGATGCCATTATGAGCACAACAGCATTATAGATTATGTGCTAGCTGTTTAGCTTTGCTGATTGAGGAGCAGTATAGCAAGACAAAGAGATGAGAGAAATCTTTTAGCTGCTCCCAACGTGCAACGCTCGCCACACAAAATGAAGGCAAACTTCTGCTTGTTCCCGAAAAAGGGGGGAGTCAAGCTGCCAAATGTTAGGCAACACTGCTGTGTAAAACACAAATTGTGACTGACTGATTACACCCAGTTCTTTTTCTTATTGGTATTTGGCCAAATGTTCGGATTGTATGAATAGAAATTTGCGTGGCTAGCAAACAGACACTGCATATATTTCTGGCAGAACGTATTTTTGTTGACAATACGGAATATTTGTCTGGGAGCCAAGCAAAACTGTGGCAAACATTACTTTGCCCATCGGTATGGCTGTAAATGTTTATGCTGGAGGCAGGAGTAGGTTTACTAGGTCTGCAGCGTGTAAATAAAAAAGGTACTAATATAGATGGAAACAAAGCATTTAAAATCTGCCCATCACAATCATTCCGGACTGTAAATTGTAACAACGTTCGTAGTTGACTACTGTACGCGATGCAGCAATAGGGACCCCCACATTCTGGATGCTATTTAAATTTCAGTGTTGTTTGGTGAAAGATTGTATGCCGACAACGAGTTTTTTGCCCTTTGCCGTGCTCTGCTTCCACTTTTCCCGCATTCCAATCACCTGTAACAAAAAACACACCCTTTCACACAGCTACCTTTTTCTTGCCACAAGGTTTGCAGTGTTTTGGTGTGTGCAGCGATTTTATTTTAGGAGCAGTGCACCAAAAAGTTTGGATGCATGTGAATGCGGTGTACGAGCTAAAATTGCCTCTCAGCCAATCTCGTAGGATAGTAAGCGCAACATTTGACATGCGTCCGAGTAACTTCCAACAAAGAGATATACCGTCAATCAGCATTTGGATATTTATAATCTTGGAGTGACACGCAGCCCTCTGAGATGGTGGGACAAAATGTACGTCTCAGTGTTACAGAATGCTAGTACGCTTGAGTGTGCTTACTGCTAAATTCAAAGTTGTCTATACAGATAAAAAGTAATGAAAGCAGCTTGGCGTGGACAAATAACGAATGGCAAAGGTGCTGAGAAATAGTAGATTTTGGAAAGTGTATTGGCATGCAGAAAGCAGTAACCACATTGCTTTAGTGTTGTAATGGAAAAGATTTTGACAACGCATTTGATGTTGGAGCACCCCAACCATATAACATATGACGCTGCAAACTTGTGACACTTTCCAGCTACATTGGCAAACTGACGATGTGTAGCGTTAGTGATCTGTAATAAACACCCAAAAACGTCACGATGATGTATGAATGTTTGCCACCATTTATCAAGCACATGTTTCCACAAACATGGTTGCACTGTCACACTATGTCCAACTTGATACTGCAATGCACTAGATTATTATCTGAAGACACAAAGCCATAAACATTACCAATGCACTTTGTCCACTGGACATAACTTGTTTGTATTTGTTCCCTCTTTTCACACGGTTTAGGTATCGGGCCATGCACAGAAATGTCCGATCATCTTCGGAACCTCATTGTTAAGTGCATTGGAATGGTACTAGCACAACAGAATGTTCTTAACTCCCTTCTGGAAAGGCTTGGCGACCTTGAAGAATGGAGGCAAATCCACATTGGCACAAGACTGTAGTAGTGAAATTGGTGCCACAAACGTTACGGACAATGCTAGATGTATGCACTGCTAGTCCCGTTTGCAATGGTTGATAGCAGTCATAGTTTTAGTAATGTTGTTCTATTTATGGTGTCTTTCCGACAATACAGCATTGGCTCAGCAGGTGGGTCACAATGATCATTCCAAAGCAGGAAATGTATACACTTTAGTTCGTGAAATGCCTTAGATGCACTTAAAATACACGTTACAGATTCATTAATATATGTAAAAACATACACTTCACGCCCTTCGGCCGACGGTAGTTTCTCCAGGCATTTTGCCCATCTCCACACGGCTGTGTTTCTGCCAAGTGCGTGGCTGTGGGCCAAGTTAATCACTCGGAAAATCGGCTGATACGCACGTTTGCTTAGAAAAACACGGGACATGCCCATCGCATGGAATGCAATGCAGCCAACTGTATTGAAAGCAATTTGTTGCCGGCGTGCACCAGGTGACTAGTCGGGAAGGCCAGAAATTGATAAGCCCTTCCCTGCAATGCATCCAGCAAAGTAGGAGAAACGGCCCAAAAATCCCCAACCCCTCCCAAAAAAAAAAAAAGGAAAAAATCATGGCGGCAGACCAGCAGGGGATGTGAGGGGGGTGCGATTCATACTTGCCTTTGGTTTGCGCAGCGTGGAGCCTATCAGGGGGAAGCCAGACTAACACCCCCTTCACACCCACTGCTGCCCTGCCGCTCTGAACTCTGTCTGCCGGCCCAAGGTTAGGACTCCTTTTTTTTTCCCACACATTTCGGGATGACTTGCAGGGAAGGGATTATGTATGTAAGCCCTTCACGACAAGAAATGCCGCGCACGCCGACAGTCCATTGCTTTCAATGCCGCGACCTGTTTTGGCCGCTCCAGTTGATTCAATGGCCACACATCGCTCTTCTCGGCCACAGCTGTTGCAGAGAAGAAAACTTTGTCTTCGATATGTCCTCAATGGGGTTGGCGCTGCTGCCGCCGCCCACATTCTGCGCATATAGACAAGAAAAGAGGAATCGCATAAAGTTGTGATCTGCGATGTCTATTGTGAAATGGCAGGGACAAGCGCATAAGAAACGGTCATGTCTCCCATTGCTTTGCTAACAAATGCTTCTTAAGAAATGCCTGACACATGGGCATGCGCACATTGCGGGGCCCAAAGCCCATGTGACTCTGGCCTAAGAGCCACATGGAAGGTAAATGAGTCGGTGTTGTAAAGCTTGCCTATGAACCTCTGCTTTTGGAGTATGGCAACACCACCGCTATGCAACTGTGTAGTGTTATTCGACTGCTTATTGCTGCATTGTCCATGTTTGGGTGTGCTTTATAGGCGTAAGTGTTTTAATCACATTGCTCGTTAAATGTTGAAAGATGTCTTTCGCTGGTTGAAATACAAAAAAAAAAAAAACCTTAACTGCATGTGAGTGTGATTGGTGCATTTGCTATGCTTACAGTAGAGATGTCTGGCGTCTAAACTGTAGTACAGACCACACGGATTATTCTTTAAGCAACAGCTGTACCTTATGATTAACATGTGGCAGACTGCATTGGACATTAACGTCTCCTTGAGGGTTTTTTGCCGTCGTTAATACAACCTTGAGTTTAATTCCGAAAGCTGTATGGCCTTTTTTTGGTAAAGAACGGTTTTCTGTAACTTTTTTTTTTTTTGGGCCCGCCTCTTAAACACTACACAAGTTCAATGACACGACATTGCCTGGCCAAACACAAGATACTTGCAGTGCTTTACGAAGATGCATGACCCGTTATCACTTTGAAAGCGTGCTCACACATAATGGTAATTTTGATGCAGTCTAACATGCAAGAAGGCGATATTTAATTTCCTTTCCCAGGCCCGTAACTGATATCCGAGAGTACAGAAACAGCTCTGTTTCGATAGTGAACATGAGTGCGTTCTGTGTGAAACCGTACATTGCTTGCCTGTACAAATATTTGAGAGCATGCCTGTGCTAGCCCTTGAAGACTTACTTGCCGACACGGCACAGGAATCTGCATTGAACAGCATGCAGGAAAGGAGGGGAACACTTTCTCACTCTGTTGCATTTGCTCTCCTGACTTCCCTGCTGCGACTCAACTAACAGCCGTAGCTGCCCACTAATTTCCAGGAATGAGCAGTATAATACTCGACGAAAACACATTCCGTTAGTGCGCATTGCTTTTGCGAGTATGGTACTGCAGGCCCAGTCCGTAACTCTTCACAACATCTTAAACTCTATTGTGGAATTGGATTTCTGGTGCTCCTAATTTTGGCAACAGTGCGATAGCAAAGAGTTAAAGGCTTTCCAAGTGTTTGGCTAGTATGTAATTGAGTCAAAGTGTAACTGAACCTTTTGGCGGATGCTAATTTACATGTCAGCAAGTAGGCAATACAAGAATAAGCTGCATATTACTCAGATACATCCAACACTTAAAGTTAAGTACAGCACTGTAATGCGCGACCTACATGCATGCTATGCTAAACTGATGTCTCTTAGTTTAGAGTTCCGCGCAAATAGATCATTGACGCTAGAGATGAGCGAGCGTACTCGGATAAGCAGTACTTGCTGGAGTAATTGGCTTTATCCGAGTATCGCTGTGCTCTTCCCTAAAGATTCGGGTGCCGGCACGGAGCGAGGAGCTGCAGGGGAGAGCGCGGAGGAACAGCGGTAAGATCTTTCTCTCCCTCTCTCCCGCCCGCTCTCCCCTGCTCCCCGCTGCGACTCACCTGTCAGCCGCAGCGGCACCCGAATCTTTAGACCCGAGCACAGCGATCCTTGGATAAAGCCAATTACTTGCACGAGTGGTGCGTTTCCGAGTCCGCTCGCTCATCTATAAAGATCAACTATAACACGCAATAGTACTTGCAAGTCAGAAATGGAGTTGATATCGCATAATGTTGCGTAAAGGAAAGTTTCAGACAAGATACACTGTTGAACAAACGATTTTACTGAAAAACCAAAAGGAGTACGTACAATATTGTGGGTGTTACTTAAACATATGTATGCGAGGGAAAAATTAGAAATTATAAGCGCTTGGCAAACATAAAAACTTTACTGCAGGATAAATAATCACCTAATACATTTTGCCATCCAAAAAGCATACGCTCGCTAGAATAAAAACAATACGATAATATTTACATTTTGAATAAGGTTTACAACACAAATAGGCAACCTGCCAAAGGAACATTTAAAAGAACAAAAGTCAAACGCTGTACAATTAATCGGAATCGCTAAGAAAATCAGTGGCCGACATGTCTAGGAATGGTGTTTTTCTTGGGGGGGGGGAGAAGAATAATAGTCCTTTTTCCGCCGGGAATATTGCCGCTGCCTGCGGAAAAATGTGTGCACATCCCGGGAACAACCTGCCTGTTCCGAGAGTGTACCCGGCAATGGCATCATGCTTGGCAAAGGCAAACTGGCCCCCCCTCCAGAAGTGGGCACTGGGTTGGAGGCAGAACTTTGCCTAGCACCGAATTTGGCCGCAGAACACATGGAACCAGTGGTGTCGTTCCCAGATGAAGTTGTCTGCCACTCGCTCCGGCCATACCCAGGATGTTTCTGCTTGGCAGCCTTTTTACGGAGGGACTTTACTTTTTCTAACATGCCAATGCGGGGAACTGTCTCTGAGACTTCTGGTGTTCTTTTGCCCGAAGTGCTGATTGGCAAATGGGCAGGTAAGCCAGAGCCGACACACTGCTCATTGGACCGAGGAGGAGGCGGAGCATCCAATTGCTGGCCCTGTGTTTCGGTGGTTACAGCAGCTGGTAATTCTTGCAGATTGGTGACTGGCACGTCACTTGTAGAGGCCGCCGGCCTAACCGGTTCGTTCTGTTCCTGCAACAAGCTCTCCAGGAACGGCGACAAATCAGAGTGTGGGTCTGGCGTTCTCTCTCGTGGAGAGCCGGGTTCAGCTGACGGCGGCAGCGAAAAATCTGCCCTTTTGGCAAAGCGCCCGCGGCCGTGGAGACTCCAGTGCGCCAGGAGGCAAAAACACTCCTCAGTTGGGTGCGTACCCAATACAGAGTCAAACAGAGTCTCCACGGCCACCTTCATCTTGGGTACCAAGTTGGGCGGCAGGGCACGAAAACTGTGTACCAATGAGCCGCAATAGCTCTCCGCCCAATCGGCACCCTGCCGCCCACGCAGATACCCAAGCACAGCCTCATCCACCCGCGAGCAGGGTGACATGCTCCTTCTTGGCTGCTGGAATGCTGGGGGGCTAGTGCCTTGTTCCCTTGTTTGGGGACGAGGTTGCCTTAAATTGGGCCGCGCCTCATCAGTTACGTCACTGGCCATTTCCTCCCTTGCAGTCGGCCGGCTCTCTCTTGACCTTTGACTGCTTGGGAGTACATTACTTTGCTGTTGCTTCCTGCTTTCAGGTCCAGCTGAGTCAATGCTCCTCCTGGGCAAACTTGATGTGGTTCTACAGATTAAAGACAAAAAACGGTTAGAGCATCACTATAGAAGAAGGCAATAACAATGGAGGAAATGATCAGCATCAAAGTTGTGTTATCATGTATTCAAGCAACACCAACACACGTACATATAAGACACCAGTTGAGGGTCAGAGCAAACGATTGTGATTGCAGCAAGGGTCGCAATTCTTTGGATGGTAATCTGGATTTGATATTAGACTTATTTATAATGTAAAGCTGTTATGACTGAGCCATAACTTAGGCATAAAATTGTGTTTTATTTATTTGCCCCCAGGCGCAACAGTCCCAGCAAAATAGTGTCATACGTATAAGTATGCGTGTAGCGTTGTGCGCTTGGTGACAAATGTGTAACAGTGCATCCATAAAACAGGACTGTGAACGCTTAACACTGCTATATTTGCAACCCTACTAGGCAGTAATTCAACATTGATGGTAAACACAATGGTGCTAATTCGTAGCAGTGTTCAGCGCTCGGACATAAAACACAATTGGGATATCACTTGCACAAGTGTTATCCAAGTAATCATTTACATAATGTAATGGGGGCCTATAAAGGAAAGAGCAAAGCAACGTTACTGCACATTGCTTCAGAAAATAAACAGCAGCAAGGCAAAAAATGCACCAGCAATGACAAATGTAGCAACTGGGATACAACAATTCAAGAGGTTAGAGTTGTGTGCATAATTTAAGCACACATTAGTGCAGAAGGCAAAACACTGCTGTACAAATGCAATCATACTATAGTTGCTGATCACAGCAGGACACGTATAGTTCAAAAGATTTACCACAAAGATTGCAAAGTGAGCTTGCTAAAGCACACCTGCACCGTTACATTTTTACCTATAGGTCCCTTGATGAATTGGCCGAAGTGCGTACTATGTAGGCGAAAGTGATTATTGACTGCATGTTTGGGTAGAAAGTAACGTAATAGTTATGGCCCCCCCCCCCAAAAAAAAGGGGAAACAGATCGGAAACCTGCTAAACGATAAGGAATCTCGCAAACCAACAATGTACTACAAGTTTTCTCTGAAAAGGCCCAAAAAAAAAAAAAAAAAAGGGGGGCTTTGCACAAAGCCACCAAACCCCAGGAACTAAAAAATTAAAGGTGGACCCTGCGACTATTTGCCGTGACACACAAAGCAATTACACTTGCTACACTCTGGACGTTGTTTGGGTAATGAAAGCGGAGCAGATGCCACCACTTCAGTAACTCGACAGCATTCCATGATGGGTAGCAGGAAGCATGTCCTTTTTTGGACAATCACATTAATTGGCAAATGTTATGGGGGGGGGGGGGGGGCTGGGGAAATTTAAAAAAAAACCAACAGGTGGTTATAATTGTTAACACAGCGCTATGTGCCTTCACAATTGACCCACGGTAGTTCGACATTTAGCGATTTCTTGTATGAACATGTGCAACAAGGAACCAAGACTGATAAAACAAAAGTGGTTATAACAGTAATGCAAACATGTAATTGCCTCTCACAATACAGTGTGCACAAACTTCTTTCAAATAGAGGCATGTGCTAACCGTTAATGTTAAGTCCTAGCTGTGCAAAACAGATACGTACACTATGATGGTCTTATGCAAATTGCAGCCTTGTGTCTGTGCTTTTATAATTCAATAGTGTTGGTCGACAAGCAAAGCAACATTAATGCTGATATAAAAATCTAAAATAACATGCAATATCTACAGACAACTTACGGGCCCACTTCCAATAAAATGTCCAAGAAACCGAGGAGGTGGCTGTACTTGTACGGCTTCTTGGCTATCTGCGTGGAATTATGCGCCATGCGTGCCTCTCGCCGGTACTGATCGCGCGCCGACTTCCATCGGCGCTGCGCATCGCCAACTGCATTTAAAAAGGTAACAATAGTTTTCAACAAAGGCTGCTCATTTAACTATAAATCTACATACAGCAAAGAAGGACAATGTAAAGCACGTGTCAAAGGTGCAAACGGTAACAATCTGAAAAGTCTAACAGCCGCATACGCCATTTTAAGCGAACATTTTGCATTTCAAAGAGCATATAAGGGCCAAAGGAGATGCGCATTAGTTGCGACTATGTTAAGCAAGTGTGAACGATGCAAACGGAATCATTCCTGAAAGACAAACAATCGCATACACCATTTTTAACAAACAGTTCGCATTGCACAGTGTGTATATTAGGCCCAAAAAATGATGCGCATTTGTGGCGACTATGTCAAGCAAGTGTTAACGGACCAAACGTTATCAATCAGGAAGCACAAAGAACCGCATGCGCCTTTTTCAAAGAACATTTTCCAAATCAGAGTGTGTAAAAGGCCCCAAAAATATGTGCATTTGTAGGGAGTATGTAAAGCAAGTGTTAACGGTGCAAACGGTAGCATTCGGGAAACGCCAACAACTGCATACGGCATTTTCAGCGAACATTTGGCATTTCAAAGCGTATATAGAGCCCAAAGAAGATGCGCATTTGTTGCGACTATGTAAAACAAGTGTGAACAGTGCAAACGGAATCATTCATGAAAGAGCAAAAAAAAACCGCATACACCCGTTTCAACGAACATTTCCCATTGCAAAGTGTGTATATACGGCCAAATAAAGATGCGTATTTGTTGCGACTATGTTAAGCAAATGCTTACGGACAAAACGGTATCAATCTGGAAACACAAATAACCGCATACGCCTTTTTCAAATAACAGTTTTGCAATTAAAAGTGTGTATAAGGGCCCAAAAATATGCGCATTTTGTGGGACTTTGTTAAGCAAGTGTTAACGGTACAAACTGTATCATTCCGGAGAGACAAACCAACGGATACGCCATTTTCAAATGACTTTTTGGATTTCAAAGTGTGTATATAAGGCCAAACAAATAGGCGCATGTGTTGCGACTATGCAAAGCAAGTGTTAACGGTGCAAACGGTATGGTTAATGAAATGAACCAAAAAAAATACCAATTCCCCCGGACATGTTGCTTTTCATAGTGTGGATATAAGACAAACAATAGGCGACAATGGTGCGACAATTTGTTATCACAGGGAAAACACACGCCACAGGTAATGGCAAATCAGCGCAGCCAAACCTGGAAATCGAGAGCAATAGTTTTTCGTGAAATTCAAGAAAGTCGGGTTCCGTTTGCACCGCAGCTTGTACACAGGCTATGCGCACAAAGCATTTAAAAACAAATTACATTTTTCCAACTTACCCAACGTCGCACGCTGCTCATAGCTTGCACGGCTCCATTCCAGTTCGTAGGTTATTCGGGCAACTTCTCACCACAGGGTTTCTTTTTTCGCCGTATTCCGGTAATGTCTGTGCCTTATGTCCCACAGAGGTGGACGAGCCTCGACGGCGGGTATTAATTTGTTCATGTTGGGTAAACAAATTTTAGGCGACAGACACGGAAATCGTTCTGAAGCCCAATGTACACTGGCACAATCACTTTTTTATTTGCTACCATCGCTCAACGACAGGTGTGTGTATAATTAAGTAGTTAACACTTTCGCCGCCATTTCGGCTACGCATCGACAATTCACACCAGCTGCAAGCACTAAGCAATTGTAATCAGCATAATTGCAATACACTGTGGATTTTGAAAGTATAACGCTAATACGCCGCGAACTCTGTTTTCGCACAACATTCTCGTATGAACGTCGCGTATGAACGCATTTTTTCTACATCGACGACTTTACGCGACGTACATTCGCTCGTGTGCACTCATTCACTAGATCATGCCTGTAACTATGGGAACGTATACACGATGCAACGTTTTTCAGCGCCGTATACACGCTCGTCTGCCCGCACCCTGACCCTGAGGACGGTCTGGACACCTGTAATCTGCATCATATGCAGACCCCCTCTTCCCTTCCATTTGACAGGTGCGACCTCCTGATGTCTTATGTGTATGTCAGGTGGTTGATGCCTGACACTGTTCCCTCTATGTCAGTAAGGTGCCTGACTCTTTAGCCTTGGTGTGAGGACACTTGCTCTAGCAATGGTTTATCTGTATGCATGTGAGCTCTAAATGGGGTTTCTGGATTGGGGATGATTGCCCAGCTTGCAGGCAGGTTTTCAGGTGGTTGTCTCCTTAGAGTAGGGATGTTATGTCTGCCCGTGAGTTCAGTACGCAGTGCTACCTTTGGTATTCAGTATGCATTTTGTGTGTGCTTATGAGGTTTGTGTGAACGCCGTCTTGTGTCCGTGCTCAGGCTTGGTGCCCTGGTGTTGGGCTGACATAACACATATATCACTAACCATCTCTTCTTATTCCCAGATATCTGAGCTCATCCAAAGAGGAAGGCCGAAATCCACTCTAGAAATGTTCCGCAGCCTGAAGTATGCCCTAATGAGCTGTGTATTCGCTGTAATCATCAAGGGAGGTTCCTTCTTGGCAACTGCTACATCCTAGTTATCAGAAATGAATGTTACAACTGCACTTTGTGCAGTAAGATATATTCCTGAAACAACTGAATTATGTGCTGCATCAGCAGGCTTTTAGGATTTGACTTTTATTGGACTTTCCTCAGTAGGATACATATCTGCTGCATCGAGGCAGATTCCAGGCTTGTTTTCTGTTCTCACCACTGCACTTGTCTTTTACCGGACTTTCCACAGTTAGATATATTCACAAAAGAAGGGAGTTATCCGCTGTATCAAGAGGCAGATTCCAGTATTGGTCTCTGATCTCACCACCCGACTGGACTTCAACCGGACTTTCCACAGTTGGATATATTCACGAAAGAGTTATCCGCTGCATCAAGAGGCAATTCCAGGCTTGGTCTCTGTTCTCACCACTGCACTTGTCTTTTACCAAACTTTCCACAGTTGGATATATTCACGAAGGAAGTGAGTTATCTGCTGCATCAAGAGGCAATTCCAGGCTTGGTCTCTGTTCTCACCACTGCACTTGTCTTTTACCAGACTTTTCACAGTTGGATATATTCACAAAAGAAGTTATTGGCTATATGAAGAGGCAGATTCCAGGCTTTGTCTCTTATCTCACCACTGGACTGGACTTTAACCAGACTTTCCGCAGGTGGACATATTCACGAAAAAAGTGAGTTATCCGCTGCATCAAGAGGCAATTCCAGGCTTGGTCTCTGTTCTCACCACTGCACTTGTCTTTTACCAAACTTTACACAGTTGGATATATTCACAAAAGAAGTAAGTTATCCACTGTATCAAGAGGCAGATTCAAGGCTTTGTCTCTGTTCTGACCACTGGACTGGACTTCAAACGGACTTTCCAAAGTTGGATATATTCATAAAATGAGTTATCCACTGCATCAAGAGGCAATTCCAGTCTTGGTCTCTGTTCTCACCACTGCACTTGTCTTTTACCAGACTTTCCACAGTTGGATATATTCACAAAAGAAGTGAGTTATCCGCAACATCAAGAGACAGATTACATGTCCTTATTCTCAACATTGGGCAGCCTAAGGGCGGTCCATCAGCCATGGTCCACAAGAGGTTTCCCCCACAGGGAGTTTATCCTCTCCTGCGTGCTGAATTTTTTGACTATTTGTGAGTCCCAGGCCCATCAACATTATCAGGTCCACATTTAAGACTATTGACCTGACTTCTGAAGGCATTTTCTATATTTGATATCTTGAATGAAATGAATAATGAAGTCAGTATATATTAAGGTGTTGTGTATCTGAGCCTCTTTATGGATCTTCATAGTATTCTGTATTGGGCTAACCAAGGTGGTCAACCCAATACATAATCCAACAGGGGGACTTTTAAAAGTAAACTTCTGAAAGCAAATGTTGCCATTGAGCTCTTGCCCTGCATAAGCACAGTAAATACAGAACATAAGCTTTTGCTTCTTTATCTGCTGTTAACATTGTGAAGCTCTTCTGTGGAAAACTATCTTTTGAATCTGTTAATTATATCCTGATTTCTTAGAACTACAGTATGTACACAGTTCTTTTTCTAGCAAAGCCAGTCATTCTAATCATACCAGTGTTATTTTCTAGATTACAGTGTGTTAGCCAATATCATCATATACAGTTTAAATTGATGGAGATTTAAAGAGGACCTGTCACCATATGAGTCTTCATATATAGAGGGTCTGTCAGCTCTCCTGACATGTCCAAGTAAATACTTATTTCCCCCATAATAAGGAGCATCTTTTTCTTATAATTCTGCATTGTACAATTCATTTTTTAATTACCTGAAAAAGTTTGAAAAACTTGACGAGTAGGCGTTATGAATTCCTTTGTCAGTAAGGTGTAGAATTATAGTCTGACACAGATTGGTGTATATTGAAATCCTCCTCAGCTGCAGCTGATGTAGATTTCTTGTGGTGCATGGGCGGCCTGTATGCAGCTGCTGATGGTGCTGCTGTGCTACAGACAGCACCTGTGGCGTAGCTATAGGAGTCGCAATTGTGAACCGTCCCCTGAGTCTGGTGGGCCAAAAAATGCTGACCGTCAAAATACATATCAATATACCTGCCAAAGTTTAGCACTTGGCCTTGGGACCCTATGCCCATGCTATGCTCAAATGATCCCCTTCTTACATATATCTATAGCCAACAAGATAACACGGGTAAAGTTTGGGCTATTTCCTTATCTCTGGACCTCAGGGAAATTTAGAAGCATAAAAGACTGACGGCAGAGGAAGACCTCCTGGTCCATCTAGTCTGCCCTTATATTATCCCCTTGTTATTTTTCTCTTAGGACAGATATGTGTTTATCCCAGGCATGCTAGAATTCACTTACTGGTGTGAAAGTATTGAAGTACATTTTATGTAGCAGTGTCACGTGCATAATATTGTGTTGTGTGCATAACTAGAGATATGTGAGTAAAAGATGCATTGTTGTTACATTTTACTAACAGAGTATGCAGCTTTGTCATAATAGCCTTTTGTATTGTTTTACTAAGATAGATATAAAACTTTGTGATGTTTTATTAAGATACAAGTATCACACTGTTGATTTTGTGGGGGCTGTAAAGCTAAAAACCTTCTGCATTGCAACAATAAAACTAAAGACTTGATACCACACCAGTGTCGTATCTTACTCTTCTACGATGCATCGTAAATATCTGTAATTAGACATACCTGATTGATAAGGCTACAATACCCTTTGAGTATCACCTAAATTAAGGGCTCCCGCACACGGGCAGATTTTATTTGCAGAATCCACTATCGGCATCTGCACGCACGATCTGCTGTCTCAGGCACCCATAGAAATGAATGAGCGTCCGCAGCTCTGTGCACACATGCAGATTTGAATTGCGGATTTCGCGAGCAGAAAATAAATCTCAGCATGCTCAATTTTAGCGGATTCCGCATGGATGGGCTCCACTGATCTCTATGGGTGTGTTTGACTCGCAATCGCATTGCGGATGAATTATGGATTTGTAGACAGATACTTCTCAGGTTGCTTGGAGACCAATCAGGGAGGTAGGGGATAGGTAGAGCTTTGTGTAAAAAAGTTCAAGCAGGCCTGGGAGGAACTGGCAGCGCTAACATACAGATAGAGTTGTGGATGGCTGCCAGCATTAATGATAAAAAGGGACTATGTAAGTATTGGCTTACCCTCGAAAGCTTTGTTTACATGTGCACGTTTGGTGATTTTGCAGTGCATTGAAACAATATCTTTTGTTTTTGGCTTCTTCCCTCAGTTGCAGTGGATAGCATCAAGTGGAAGTGGAGGAGCGCTTGTAATCAGTTCCGTAGAGAGTATATGGCTGTTCCCTGCAGTGGTGCCGGAGGAAGGCAAAAGAGGCAGTATACACTATATGGGCAAAAGTACTTGGACACTGCATTTTTTTTTTATTTTTTTTTTTAAAGTGCTTTATTATTCTATTTAGTAAGGTGTCGGCCCTCCTTTTGCTTGTATTACAGCGATAACACATCGAGGCATACTTTCCACAAGTTCTCTGTAAGTCGGGCCAGGAATAGCTTGCCATTCCTTATGCAAGGCTGTGAAAAGAGATGGTTGTGAAGATTGGCGTGGGGGTTGGCATCGTACCCGTCGCTCCAGTTCGTAATACAAGTACTTGATCGGATGAATGAATAGTTATTACAAAATGAGCAGCTTTTGATTTTACCCATGCCCTTCCCAGCATACCGTTCGGCAAACCCAGTATTTACATATTTGCTGATTTTCTGCAGTGTCCAAATACTTTTGTCCATATAGTGTATGTACTAACAACAATTGATGTATCTAGCACTGACGATGGGAACGTATCCGTCAGTACAATGTAAAATAATAGCATGTTGTCAGTGTAAAATTTAAATATATTGCATGATGTTTTTTTTAAGTTTACCTTGTGTCTCAACCAAACCCTCAATCCAACTGCCTTTTTGTCAGGTATGCATGCCCTGTCTCAATCATAGTCTATGGTCAAAGGACGCTTAGGGACTAAGGCCTTATAGAATTTAAGCAGGAGGTGTTTTTAAGGTCTATTTAATGTTGCGCTAATAGAGGACTGGCATTTGTATAGGGCTGGGGCTTAATGGATGTCAATTGAGTTCATTTCAGGGTCAGCTGTGAGCAGGCTGGAAAGTGCTGCAGGTTGCTGGGGAGATTTGAAAGCCCTAGTGATGGCTGATGATTGGGCAAGAGAAAATGGCAGGATCAAGTCTGAAGAATCTGCCTGAGGGGAGCTAATTGGTGGGAGTAAAGTGCTGGAGAGTGTGGTTACTAATAGAAGAAGGTGCCGGTTGGACGGGGACTTCAGTTTTTTCTACATGACAACAAGATTGTGAGCAGTTAAAGAATCCAAGTGACTGGTTTCTGTCACTGCTTCCGATCCTCTATGAAGTTGGAAGTCCTTCTGCAGCAGCTGAAGCGGGCAGTGAGGAATAGTTTCTTCAGCTTTAGGACCCGCCGCAGGAGGCGTGCTGAAAAGGCAAATGACATAGTTTGAACACTTGTACACTTGTATCTGAGGATTTGTTGGTAGAACACTGTCAGCGAAGCGAACGCAGGAGGAGAGAGACACCTTTTCACCTTCATCCGATTGGAGGCAACTGAAACCTGGCAGCGGGAACAACAGATGACAACACCTGTACCAAGTCCTGTGTGGCTGCAGGTGCACTGCTTGGGAGTCTGTGGTAATCTTCCTGAGGTAACTCTGAGCACTGCATGGAATCTGTGGTAAACTTCCTGAGGTAACTGAGCACTGCATGGAATCTGTAGGAGCCTGTGATTGAGAATGCTGCTGGTGTTAAGATTTGTTTTATAGTTACTTGGTATTTTATCCCTGTTACCTTCATTTAAAGAATCTAATAAAAAGAATGATGACAACAATGAAGAACACCGTAGGACACCGATATTTTATGGTTACAGACTTTCTGTAATTTTGCTGATGTATTGTTTGGACGATCCTCCACTTCTATGTCAGGTTTTGTTTCAGCATATTGATGATTTGTTGGGATCTCCTGGTTTTCATATGACGAGATGTTTCTTTAAAAACAGGTGATTTACCCCAGTATTAAATGGTATGTGAAGGATGTAAGTTTATGGCTGAATTTGGTGTTACCTCAGCGTAAGTAAGTGGGTTTTAGGGCGTATCCTTGGGGCACCTCAGTACCTGGGATGCAAAAAGGTGTGTACTTTGTATTTAATGGAAATCAATGTAAATAGTGAATTGTAGGTTCTGATATGAGTGTTCATATTGTGCTGGTCTCATCCATATATTGTTGTTTAACCCATTTACGACCAGCCACTGTATATATACGGCGGCTGGTGCTGGGCTTAAAGGACCACCGATCGTAAAAATACGGCGGTGCTCTAAGCCTCCTGCCTCTGCAATCAGTCAGAGACAGGTACGGGTTATCAGCTGTTAGTGACAGCTGATAACCCGGAGCAGATGGCAGGAGGGGTTTTTAACCCTTCCTGCCTTCTGCTTCCCCGATATACAGTGCTCAATGAACACTGTCGGGGCAAAGTGAAAGTAAGAAGTTCTTTCACTACGGGAGCCTCGGGGGGTCATGTGACCTCCCGGGATTCCCTGCTACTGCAGAGCTGGAGGATCAGACTTAGACCCTGGCAGCTCTGCAGGTGACTAATGTCACCACAGGGGTTGCTATCCCCTGCAACTGGGGATCCTATGGACACCCCAGCTACAGTGGGAAAATGTCAAATAAAGTTAAAAAAAAAAAAAGTGAGTGTCCCCCAGAGGTCTTATATGACGTCATGGGGGACATAGATAGTAAAAAACACAATTACATACATAAGTAAAACAAAACAACAGAATAAAACAACAAAACACACATAAAAAAGGGAATAACACAATGCAGACGCCAACAAAAACCGTCACCGTATGCGCCCTATAAACCAAAACCATACATACATCAAAACGTCCGAAATAAATAGAGGAACCCATTTCCATACTTTATTTTAGTGTAAATATAAAAATAATTTTTTTAAAAACTATAAATGTTAAAAAAATCTTTTTTTTTTAGCATTTTACCCCCAATAAAACTAAAAAACGGAAAAAAAAGTCAGTGAAAAAGATATTAAAAAAATAGTCCTATATGTCACGGGAAAAAAAACGCAGCAAAAATAATTTTGGTAGCTAAAGGAAAAAAAATAGAGCAGTAAAACCGCCACATGGGTAAAATCCCTAAAAAGTGTCTGGTCCTTAAGGTACAAAACAACCTGGTCCTTAAGGGGTTAAGTCAGAAATCAGGACAAAATTCCTTGCATCCAGGAAATGGAGAACTTCCTGCAAAAAATGCAAGTCGCCAGTGAGGTTATCAAGCGTGTTATCATGGTTAGAAGAAGGCCCAGCTCATAAGTTATTTCCTTTCTTGATATTAGTTAAAAAAAAATGACAAGAAAATAGATAAGGGCAAAATTGCAAGTCATTTTGATACCCCTGATACCAAAGAAGGGGTCTATATCCTCGCCCCAAAAGGTGCGTGAGGAATCAATAGAAGAGTCTCCTGGGACCAGCCAGGCATCCCAATAGGCCTCCACTTTTGACGCACGTAAGACACCACGCAGACATAGTATGCCTACAGCTACAGAAAGCCAGCAGTTGGAAATGTAGCAGCAAGTTTTGGGCCTCTTGCAACAACAGAATGCACCGCAGGACGCTAAAGATGATTTTGGGCAGCATGAAGCATCGCTAATAAGAAGCCTGCTGGAGGACCTACAACTTATTACGCAGAACTATGTGTTGTACGTTCATTCAGATGTCAACCCTTCCCCCCTAACACACCTTACAAGATGCACCTTATCCTCCACCAGCCCAGACTCCGGCAGTCGCAAAGGATATTCAGCAGCCATCAGGAACCCCCACCCCAATATCACCACCACAGGTACACTCCTGCTATTAGTTACCCATCTGTACCTCAGCACATGCCCGCCCAGTTGTGCCAGTACATATTGAGCAGCCAACTGAGGAAGGCCAAACTGCCATGCAGTTTTCGTCACCTGGTACTGGATACAGGCCCTGTGTATCATAATATGTAAAATTGTTGTTGAAAAAGTTTTTATAAAGTTTATATTGCTATACATATCTTGTGTCCTATACTTCTTTTTCAATTCACACAAATTGTGCGTTTTGGTTAATTTTCGTGAGTATCTCAGCAATAGTCATATATTACAAGTAGTGCTGAGATACACTGCCTCATGTTTGTGTTGGTGAAACACAATCTGGGCCGCAACTCCTCCAGCAACTCGTCAAATGACTTGACCAACAGGCGGCAGAAGGCCGAAAACTTTACCAGATGGGTATGCAAGTCGCCATAAAGACTGGCAAAATGACCCTTTTGGGGTCGCTGAGACGCAAGAGGGTGAACCCAGAGCATCCTCTTCTTTCTTCTGTGCACTTCATCCTGTGCCGTTGTTGACTCTACAAAAAACGTTGTATACACCAGCCACGACAACAGCGCTGCATCCTTGTCCAGAAGGCGGCATGTTTTTCCGTGCAAATGCTGCAGCTCTTACCACTACACAAAAGGGAATGGTGTCTGGGCGTTAGCCTTTACATATAAAAGGTTCTTTCCAGGGGTTGAGCTACTGTTTGGATCGTTCTCCTTATTTTTCAGCGCGGACGATCCGCTGTGCATCCGAATGGAAAAAATGTAGAATCTGTGATCACATGCAACCATCTTTCATTGAAATCCACTGTAAAACACAGGTCTTCCACAGCGGAAATCCGCGTCTGCCATATGCAGGAGCCCTAAGTGATTACTTTAACATTTTGTGTGAACAGCGGACATGTGGAATGTTCTGAAAGCTGTCAAGGTCTCTGAATGGTAGGCACCAAACAAGCACAAAACTGTAGTAAGAATCTTGTTCTTACACGTGCTTTGTTTTCTGTTTTCAGAAAAATACAGTCATCTGTTTCTATTTCAGTTGCTAAATTACCCTTCAGTGTACTTTGTGTGGATGAAAAGACAATGTCCGGACTGTGTTTGTAGTGTTTGTTTTGTTATACAAGCAGGATCAAAAGATTCTTAAAGTTATATATAATGGTCCATTGCATTTCACAGGGCACTAGGCACATTACTACTGACAAAATCCAGGTATTTCAGGCTATCCCACTTCCCAGAACCCCAAGGAGCTGCATACTTTCCTGGGATTGGTGAGATATTGCAGAGAATGGATACCCCAAGCTTCTAGCCTTCTGCAACCCCTCTATGA
The DNA here is from genome assembly GCF_035609145.1 of Eleutherodactylus coqui. NCBI lineage: Eukaryota > Metazoa > Chordata > Amphibia > Anura > Eleutherodactylidae > Eleutherodactylus > Eleutherodactylus coqui. Next base: position 454,742,401 of record NC_089837.1, on the reverse strand, counting down.
CTGCATGTCCCACCCAAAATAGCACGCTCACATATAACAATTAGGGTGGACACCCACTTGCGTTTGCGTTTTTTTTGCAATGCAATATAGCGCTGAAACATTTTTGTTTGAAACCAATGTGATGTTATGTGCCTGTGCTCATTTGCGTTTTTTTTGGCTGCCATGTTGCGGTTTTTTTTCGCATGCGACTGTCCTATATTTGTGCAAGGTGCTATTTTTTTGCCTTGCCCATGCAAGTGAATGGTTGTCTTTAAAAACGCATCGCACATCGCAGTATGGCTTGCGGGGCTGCGTTGCAATAATGTGATAAATTGACTCAGCCTAGAAGGAGGGGAAGGGGGAATTTTTACTACACAGCAGCGCTGGGGAAGGCCACAGAGGGCTGTGAAGCAGTTGTTTATCTCCTGTTGAACACGCCTCAGCTTAGCTACTTCACAAGAGAGTCTCAGCCTGTGACACGTCTTCTACAGTTCAAAGATGCCTCGGTACACAATTGATAAGGAGCGCATGATCGTGCTAGTGCGTGATCGCCCAAATCTTTGGGATACGCGCCGTGAAGAATTTCACGTGAGGGCTTTGAGAGATGATGGCTGGGAGGAAGTTGCAGAAGAGATCTTTGGCTCACAGTGGGTTCAAGCGCGTGGGGAGCGTAATAAAATGCGTAAGTACAGTCCTTTTTGGGACGTTATAGTTTTTGGGTGTTGCTTTAGGTGTGGAACCTTCTGTGTGTGAGTTCATGCTTTATTAATTTGTGAATGTAACTCTGTGAATGTAATGCAGCTTTTCATGTGGCTGCTTATGCACTTTACTCATTGTTGTGGTAGCTTTGGCCCCCTTTTGGTTTGTGAAGATGGGCCGTGTGCGCTGCTAATTATTGCAGTTTCACTAAAGAGGGTATGTGGATGTTATGCCCAGTCTTTGCCCCCACAGCAAAGGAAGCCATTTTATACACTGCAAAGGCGAGTGTTTTTGCATGCCACACTCTTAGAGCTGTGTGCAAGTAAAAGCCTTTAGCTAAGGCAACAAGTTATCACTGGCCTGCCTCTGAATACTGGCCCCTTCTGGGTCTTAAGGCCACATGTAGCAGGTACTGGTCCAGCAGGAGTAAGGCTGTGCATCATTAACCCCTTAATGACGCGGCCATTTTTCTTTTTCCATTTTCGTTTTTTCCTCCCCCCTTTAAAAAAATCATAACTCCTTTATTTATCCATCCACGTCACTGTATGAGGGCTTGTTTTTTGCGGGATGAGTTGTATTTTTCAATGGTGCTATTTAAAGTACCATATAATGTACTGAAAAACTTTTAAAAAATTCTAAGTGGAGTAAAATGGAAAAAAAACGACATTTTGCCATCTTTTAGTACGTCTTGCTTCTACGGCGCACAAATGGCAACAAAAACTACATAACTTTATTCTATGGGTCGGTACGATTACTACGATGCCAAACTTGTTTAGGTTTTTTTTTACTATACTCCTCTTTTTTTTTTAAAAAGACATAAAAATTTTTTCAATTATTTTCTGTCGTCATTTTGTGCGCGCGATAACTTTTTTATTTTTCTGTCGACATAGTTGAGCAAGGTCTCATTTTTTGCGGGATGTCCTGTAGTTTCTGATAGTACCATTTTGGAATACATATGACTTTTTGATCGCTTTTTATTGCGTTTTTTCTTGAAGACAGGGTAACTAAAAAAGTGCATTTCTGGCGTTCTTCATTTTTTGTTTCGTACGATGTTCACCGTGCAGGAAAAATTATGTGCTACTTTGATAGATCGGACTTTTACGGACGCGGCGATATCAAATACATATTTTTAATTTATTATTTAGATTTTTTAATAATACATATGGCAAAAGGGGGGTGATTTAAACTTTTACAACTTTTTTTTTTTTTTCAATTAAAAAAAACTTTATTGATTCTTTTTTTTACTTTACTTTGAAGTCCCCCTGGGGGACTTTAAGATGCGATGCTTTGATCGCTCCTGCAGTATGACGTAATGCTATAGCATTACGTCATACTGCTTTTTGACAGGCAGCCTATGAAGCCACCCCACGGGGACGGCTTGCTAGGCAGTCTGCTAAGGCAGCCCTGGGGCCTTTCATTAGGCCCCCGGCTGCCATGATACGTGCATGGCTTCCCCGATCTCACCGCGGGGGGGCCGCGCGGGACCCCCGAACATCGTTCGGGAGATTTAAATGCCGCTGTCAGAATTGACAGCGGCGTTTAAATGGTTAATAGCCGCGATCGGCCGCTCGCGGCTATTGCCCGCGGGTGTCAGCTGTTATAAACAGCTGATGCCCGCACTGTATGAAGAGAGGTTGCCACGCAACCTCTCTTCATACATACCCCGACGCTCCATGACGTACCAGGTACGTCATTGGTCGTTAAGGGGTTAAATGTCTTTGCGGTCTTTCTTTTTTTAAAGGCTAACTTACAAACTATATAGCTCTGTTGCTCTGTAAAGTGCTTTTGGCCTGCTTTTAAGTGCATGTACGCATCAAAATGCGTTGTTTTTGGGCAGGTTTTTTTTTTATTTTATAAAATTATTAACATTACTAATGCTTTTTTTCAACACTGGAGAATTTACACCGCAAATGGCGCAGCTATAGAGATCAATACAAGAAGGAGTTAGTCCGGAGACGCACAAGCAAGCGGTGCGGGTTCGTCGAGGAGAAGGCCTTATTATTTGGCTTGACAACTCTCCTTTCTAAGGCCAATAATGGAGTTGCGGCCATAAGTTAAAGGGGTTGTCCTGCGCCGAAACGGTTTTTTTTTTGTGTTTTTTTTTTAAACACCCCCCCCCCCCCCCCCCCCCCCCCCCCCGTTCGGTGCGAGACAACCCCGATGCAGGGGTTAAAAAAACAACCCGCACAGCGCTTACCTGAATCACGGCGGTCCGGCGTCTTCATACTCACCTGCTGAAGATGGCCGCTGGGATCCTCTGTCTCCGTGGACCGCAGGGCTTCTGTGTGGTCCATTGCCGATTCCAGCCTCCTGATTGGCTGGAATCGGCACGTGACGGGGCGGAGCTACACGGAGCCGGCATTCTGCACGAGCGGCCCCATAGAAGACTGCAGAAGACCCGGACTGCGCAAGCGCAGCTAATTTGGCCATCGGAGGGCGAAAATTAGTCGGCTCCATGGGAACGAGGACGCCAGCAACGGAGCAGGTAAGTAAAAAACTTTTTATAACTTCTGTATGGCTCATAATTAATGCACAATGTACATTACAAAGTGCATTATTATGGCCATACAGAAGTGTATAGACCCACTTGCTGCCGCGGGACAACCCCTTTAAGTTTTCTTTCACCCAGCTATATTTAATTTTCTTTAGAACACACCCCTTTTGCAAATGAGACTTGTTTTGCACATATTACGATCTTGAAAGAGGTATGTGGGTTGTCCTTTGGCACTGGCTCTGCAAAGCTATGGTAACTTACCTAACACTCTTTTAGCATCATTTAATGCTACAGCACAAGCACAATAACATCTCAAAGTGTGGGTCAGACTATGCAGTGGGGCAAGGCCGGGGATAAGTGAAGCAATTTAACAGTTTGAGGCAAGCAGCATTTGGCAATAGCACCAGCTTACGTTCAAGACGTATGGATCGCTGTGTTCCCTTTTTTTGGGCCCTTCATTACGCATCGATGATGCCACACTGGGGCACCTTCCAATGCCAGTGCCCTTTTGATGAATTGCGTCCTAGATGTTCTATAAAGGGGCCTTTGACAAAGGCCACTGTTTGGTCGAAATGCGTTCAGCGTTTACCTGTTAGATGTTTGCGTTTTAATTCATGAAGTTATTATTTTTGACGGTTGAAGCCCTCCTTTATATCTACAGTTTCTCTCATGAATTTTAGCCGATTGTCAACGGCCATCTGAGGGCGGAGCTCCAGCTGGGAAACAGATATTGTTTTTTCCCCTGTACTGGAGGCACTGCTGGTGAGGTGAGCCCCTATTCATTATTTTCAGTTTTCTGGCAATGTTCTGACATGTGTATCTTCCTTTTTTTTGTTTTAAAGGCTAGAAAACTTGCATCGACACTAGCGTCACTCACTTATCTTTTGTGTTGCATCCAATATTGCTACCCGCAGTATTGTGCCTTGTTATTGAAATCCAGATTTTGTTAACATACATACAGTGGTGCTTTTTGGGGGCAACAACAAATTAAGCGTCGTGTGCTTGTTGCCGAGCATATGGTGAGGCAACTATGCAAGCTCCCTCAGTGGATGCTGGTGCATTTCTAACGTGGCAAGCAAGAGGAAACTCTGCTAGGATCATTGCAGTAGTCCGTGGCAGACCTTCGCTGTTAAACACAGAGCAGTGACTGGCAAGGTAATAATTTTTGTTTTCCTTTCCTCTTTTGCAGAACACATGACAATGCCCCAGCAGGCCCAATGTGTTCTAGCAGGTGGACATGCAGGTCCTCCAATATTTGCGCACCCAGCAGAATCTTGACTGGTCTGACTATGCAGGCCAGAGTGTTGCAGCGTGTCTACGTTGGCTTGCGGCAGACATCCAAATGGAGGTTCTGCATATCATTATCGGGGTTCTAACTGCATCCCAGAATCGAGAGCGCGCAAGAGACCTTGTGTCTGGGATACGATCCACTTTGAGGAAAACTCATTCCTGGCACCAGAACCAGAACCAGCACCACATAGACACTGTGGAAGGTCTCGGCCAACTGTCCAACCACAGGTCCCCCACTCCTTTGAAGGAGAGGTCCCCAGCGGGTCTTTCCAAGAGCTGCTGGCCAGTGATGTGGTTAGGCAACCATCGACATCTACACAGCCCCACTCGCAAGGCAAAGCTTCATTGCATTCCCAGGGCCAAATAGCATCAGCAGTGGATGATGGAGACGAAGGTCCTTCCGGGGCACATTTGCCCCAATATCGCAATCTTTAAGCCTGCCAGCCATTTTATTAGTGGTATTTAGCGTCCTTGAGTATTTTGTTAGCGAAAGTTAATGTTTAATTGCCTTTTTTTGATTAACATGTTATGCCACATGTTTCAGAAAGTTGCAGCGATCATACGTTCTCAAAGCGCTGCTCTATTCCTTAACAATTGCACTTTGTCCCACAAACTGTACCAAAAAAGGTGTGTTTAGTGGGACAAAGTGCAATGGCTGTTTAGGTATGGTTGGTGGCGGCAGCAATTTTTGGTGCTGTGCAGAGCTTTATCAGGCCAAACTGATGTGTCAGCTGGAGGACACTGGCACAATGTTCTTGTTGCCACATTCCTGTGTTTAATTGGCCAAAGGTTTAGTCAAAAACACATTGCACATTTATATTTGTTGTATTAGATCTCATAAATACAGCAAACCTTGCTTTGTGAAGCATTCCTTTAGTTAAAAGGGTGTTTTTTGGTGTGCAAAATAAAGATATTGTGGACTGATGACAATTGAACATTTAAGAAGTCTTGTTCTTTTGTGTACTTTGCTACGTTAGAATTCTATATCCTTTTTTTCTACTAAAGAAAAGATTACATTATTAACAAAATAAAGCACAATATTTTTTTTCCACACATTGAATGCCTTGGCTCTTCTTCTTTGTAATAGACTGCATTATAACAAGCGTGGTTATGTGTGTTCATCAATGAATGGATAAGCGCTGGCTGTAATAGGCTGAGTGCTCATTCAATCAGCACAGCCCTTTCAGGAGGCAATGATTTCATAAACCCCACTTGGTGAAACTGCTGGACAGCATTGCAGGGGAGGCAGTCGAACGACGCGGCAGAGAGGTGAGATTTTTAACAACAGATAGCATGGTTCTTCCATCAAGGTCTTATATTTAAAGGGCTGTCCCGAAAAAAAATGCTGTGGAGGTTGGCTAAAAACAAGTGCTTTTAATGGCTCCAGCAACCTCACCAAAACCATTGAAAGCTATCGCATCCTGGACTTCTGCCACAGCCATGACATTGGATTTGGTCTGCCACTCGCTCCACCCGGCTATGAAAAAAACTTCTGCAACAGCTGTCACAGCTGTGGCAGAAGTCCCCAATATACTCCCGATGTTTTCAATGGCGCAGGCCCCATTGAGAAAACACACAGCGTTCTTGCCAATTTCGTCAATGCAATGCAAAGCGATAATGATCACTGGCACATTGCTGTTGAAACCAAAAAGGGGGTGTACTCACTAAGGTCGTTAAAAATAATGTTTTTCCCACAGCTTTGATGGCGGTCCCCGCTTCTATAGCAGCCAATTGTTACTCTGCGCAAAAAGGACAACACAATTAGAGCAAGGCTGCACGCCCCTGCGTTCTCATTTTTTGGTGAACGCATGTGCGTGTGCCTTTTTGCTGGGCCTTAAATTACCAAATATGCATATGCTTGTGTACTCACTACACGTCTTATCAATATTTAAAAAACGATTCCTCTTTAGCCTTATGTAAGTAAGTAAGCTGGCAAGCAATGCTGCATCAATCAAGGAGATGGATGCATGCTGCTTGCAAATTTGTGTCTATTTTGGCTCCAGAGTAATTGTCATTTTCCCACAACAGCTGCTATGTCATGCAAGATATCGCGGTGTATTACCGAACTAGGCTTGAGGTGCGTCTGCATTGGCGTTGCCTGTATAATATGCCAATATGCCCAAGTCAATAAAGTCAGATTCATGAAGGGAGATTACACAAGCCCAACTACACCCGTGAATGAAAGTAGTGGGAGCGTTTAACAGAATACACTTTTGAGGTACATTTCAGTCCTTTGGATATTGCTCACGGAATCTTCACCAAACAATATTGAGCAGAGATGTTCAGCCTTTATTGATATAGTGTCACTGCGTCATCAATGAAACAAGGGGCGCGTTTTGTTTGTGAGACGTTGGTCACCCAGGGGGGAACAAGGGCTCATGACCAAAATGCGTGCATTGCTTCATTGATGAACCAGTGACACTATACCAATAAAGTCTGAAAACCTGTACATCGTTCGTGGAATCTTTCTTTCTTCGAAACTAAAATGCAGATAAAGCCTAATCTAAGTAATTGCATTGCAGGTCTTGAAATGGAATTTTCCAACCCCTCGTGATGAGTACATTGAACAGCTAAAAACTCAGATGTCTACTTGTCTTGCAAAATGGTTACAGGATGAGCTATTTCACGCCGATTTCCAGCATCACATAAAGGCATTGGCTGTAATGACTGATGTGAGTAATGATGCCTTATTTGCATAGTACTCTTGAGTACTAGTACACGAGCATTACTGTCCACTGTAATTCACTTATTTTGCCAGTGCCCTCTGGATGTTAGATTGTTACAATGCTGAAGAGACTGCCATGGTAAGGGTTTGCCCAATCAGGGCAGCACACTTTTCCATGCTGCGACCACTTTTGGGCAAAGTCCTATGACCATGTAACAAATGGTTGCCACAAGCTCTCTACCGAATAGTGTCCCAATGCCCTACCAGGGTATACGCACAGGGGTGAACGTGTCCTGTCAGAATGGTTTGCTTTAGTGTCTTGCTTGATATTAAATGTTTTATATGATCTCAAAGTTAATGTGGAAGTATTTAAGGATGTTATGCTTGTGTTCGGTTTCCCTTTTTAGCGCTTTGAAACTGAGAAGGAAGACGTTATGAGCTGCTTGGACCTCGTTCTTAAATGGTTTACCTTGCGCTTCTTTTACACCAATACCAGTGTCTTGATGAAGGTCCTGGAATATCTGAAGCTGCTGTTTGCCATGCTTAGCCAAGAAGAATATCATCTTACCGAGCTAGAAGCCACCTCATTCATCCCTTACCTGCTGCTCAAGGTGCTAAACCTTATGGATATCGTGGAGGACTACATGCACCACAGCAAGGAGTAAGAATACGGACGCAATACGTGAGGGAAGCAACGAACAACAGACGGTGAGTGTGTTTGTTCTTTACTTCTTGCTTACTATTGAGCAGAGTCAGACAGTTATGAGCCAATAGGCCAGCTCCCGGCTACAGTGTGCATAACCATTGTAGTGTTGTGTTGCCACATTATTAAGGGCTCTGCTTCCACAAAGTAAAGTTAAATGCGTGTGAAGAGAGGCGCCAAGGAAGGATGGTTAATTTTTTCAATGTGCCTTGTCTACAGATTATGTATTTAAAAAAAGGTAATAAGGCAACACAAGACAGTCAACGCGCATTCATCACGGTGTGTTCACATGTCCGTGTTTTACAGACGTGCGCCAGTAAAGATACGGCATGGGTGCGAGCAGACCATTGACTTCAATGGAGCTGTCAGCAGCTGGCACGGCTCCATTGAAGGCAATGCACGGACCTGCATTAACGTGACTTTTTGCACAGTGATGGTTGCGTTACGTACGCACCAAAACACGCTCGTGTGAAGCCACCATGAGTCAAAGCAAAACCATAGCTTGCGTTTGGAATTGATGTCAAAATTTACAGGCGACACATCAGTCAAGGCCCAAAGAATTTTTATTTGATTAATTTCGGAAACTGTAGTTTGAACCAAAGACACAACTTTTGCACATTATATTACAAAAAAACCTAATGTTTAGTTTTTTTTATTAAAAAAAGGGGTCATCTTAAAAACACAAATGGAAATAAGCCATGTGCAACATCTTATGTAAATAATAAAATACATTGTGTGAGCCTTAACATAGGCAGAAGTAGAAATTTTATTTAATAAAAAAAAACTTCACACAGGGACAAGCCTGTAATGCAAGATTATAGACCGAGTTTACCAAATGACCAATCGCCTGATGCCCTTGCATGAACTGTCTATGGTTGTCGTTGACGAACTGCCGCCTGCTGCCATTCTTCAGCACCCTCTTGAATTAGAAAGTAATTGGTAAGTTGATCCTGGATGCGCAGGGCCACTGATGCTGGGCGGCCATGGGTTGCTGCCTGAGCCCCAAATAGATTATGTAACGGGCACAGGGGAATTTCTTCGTCGCAAGGACCCTCCTCAAGTATAGCATAATTATGCAGTACCAGACAGGCCTTTACCACCCCCACAGCGCGATCAGCATCGTTTTTAAGACACGCCAGCATGCAACCAAAATTCCAAAGTCGCACTCAACATATCTCCTGGCCCTAGATAGTCTGGTGTTGAAAATCTGGCGAGTGTCAGTTAACTGACGGCGAGGGTAAGGCCGCATCACTTGCGGGGACAGTGCAAAACCCTCATCCGCCACTAGGACATAGGGGATTGGTGGCCCATCACATCCAGGAATGTTCTGTGCTGGAGGAACATATAGTGAGCCTTCTTGCAGCCGTTGACCAATGTGTGAGCCCATAAATGCACGAGAATCCGCCGTACGTCCCAACATCAACTAATATAAATTTATACTCAGTGTCCACCATAGCCAGCAAAACCACCGAGAAATAATTTTTATAATTAAAAAAACGGCTGCCAGATTTAGGCGGCTTACGCAAGCGCATGTGCTTGCCGTCTAGCACCCCTATGCAGTTTGGGAAAGCAGCAAGGGCCTTAAACCCATCGACCACATGCAGCCAGTGACCCACTGTAGGGATAGGCATAACTTTAGGGCACGCCACAGTGTGGCGCAGGTACGATGTACAACAGTAGACACAGTGGTATATCCAAGGCAAAATTGGAAGTGGAGGGTTGCAAACGAGACGCCAGCAGCCAAGAATCTACAGGAGGAGAAAGAGAACAAGAATTAAACATTACAAGTTGTGGAAAGGCATTGTAATGTACAAAGTAATGCCAGAACAACCTTGTCAACGGAGGCAAATTGTGGACAGTTGCCTTAACACTTTGAACCTTTTTTTAAAAATAAAATATTTTTAAAAAAAGAAATGAAGAGTCTTCAAATTACTTTAACTAACCCCCTCTAGCCACAAAATCAGCAACCACAAAAAAAAGGGGGGGGGGAGGCGTAGTTCAATACAAGAACTAAAATTAGGCATAGTAGTTTAATGAAGTAAGACGCAGGTCTCCTCCGGTCCCGACCGACCCGCAGCTCACAGTGGCAACACAGCCGCCGCAGGCAACAACATACCCGAAATGGGTAAGAAGAGGGGCACTGGCACCCAGGAGCAGCCTCAGAGACCCACCGCTGCCGGCATGGAGCGATTTCTCCGCTCCCCGGGAGGAGCGCAGCTGCCGAGGGGAGAGCTGAAGATGGCGCCACGCCAGGCGTCACGTGGTGGAGCAGGGGAGAAGGTGGCCGCGGGACACAGCGCGGAGGAACGCGCCCGACCGGGACTGACGGGCAGAAGCACTGCCAAGAGGAGACTGCGTCCCAGGGCTCTGGAGCCCAGAAGGTAAAGGGGACCGCAATAAGAGCTGGCAGGAAGCAGGAGGAGAGGGGGGAAGAGAAGCAGCCCCATACGAGGCAGAGAGAGGGCTTCCCCCCCCCCCCCCTGCAGAAGACAGTGCAATAATGAAGGCAATGAACTCCATGCAGCCATCCCCTCCGAGACTGGGGCAAAACCAGGAAGGCCACCCAGATATCACAAGCTACACTCCCACAGGCAGCCTTAGTGACCCACAGTCCCCCCAACCCCTCTGGGGAACTGCAGAAAGGGGGAAAGGGTCACAAGAGGAGGAAGAGGGGCAGAAAGAGAAAGAAAGCCAAGGGGCCTCACCCCTCCCCCAAAGACCCCCACGGGGCCCTCTATGCCCCCCATTAACAAAAATTGCGCCCCATGCAGATCTGAGGAATGCCAAAGCAGGCAAAAGCAGCACCCCTGCGGCGAAAAGACAGCCTCGGCAGGCAGCGGTATCAGAAAGGAGCAACACCCCAAGCCCGCAACATGCATCGCGAGCCAGTTCCCCGGAGAACGAAGACATGTACCCCCAAGATGACGAGTGGGATTGGTGGGCCCATCTAAGAGCTCTTCCCACGAAAGTGGAGATGAATTTCCTTCTACAAAAACTGGACACGGCCCACAAGCAAGATATTGCGGCCCACCAAAGAGATATCAGGCATGTTGGGCAAAGAGTCATAGAGATCGAAGAGACCCAAAGTACGATCCAGAACACCCTAGAGGACCATGCGCAACTCCTCGAGACGCAGGTGCACCAGATTGCTGAACTGACTAATCATCTTGACGACATCGAGAATCGCCATAGGCGAAACAACCTCCGCATTAGAGCTCTCACCGAAAAGGTGGACAACAGCCAACTGGAGGACTGGATCGTTGCGTTCCTCAATAATATTCTAGGCAGACCACCAGAGACTACCCTAGAACTAGACAGAGTTCACCACGCACTGGGCCCGAGACCAGTGGACCCAGCCAAGCCAAGGGACGTCCTCTGTCGGGTCCATTTCTACAGAGAAAAGGACCAAATCCTGCAAAAGACACGTACAGCTGAAGACCTGACTTTCCGGGGACAAACAGTGTCGGTGTACCCTGACCTCTCTAAGCGTACACTCCAGCTGCGGCGGGCCCTGAAACCGGTGCTTACAGCTCTACGAGAGAGAGACATTCCATACAGATGGGGCTTTCTGCTCCAACTGCAGGCGAGAAAAGGAGGGAAGACAGCTATATTCAAAAATCTGGGAGACTTGCCCAAGTTCCTGGGGACACTGGAACTGCCGCAAATAGCGATACCAAACTGGCCTAAAGCTGGAGGTCTCCCAACACCCCCGCCGCAGATGGAATGGCAGGTAGTAGGGAACGGCGCCCGCAGAGCAAAGGACAACGCAGCAAGGGAATACAACAACAACTGACATCAAGAAGCCCTGGAGTGGGAAAAGAAAAAGTCTTCTCTCTTATTGGACTACCCAGAATTGACTCATCTTACATATTGACCCCCTGTGGTCAAGACGGTCCTGCGGCGGACCTGAGTATTGCCTTCAGAAGCAAATACCTCCTTCTCACCCCCCCTTTTTTTCCTTCTTCTTCTTCATCTTTGTCTTCTTCGTCGTCTTCTCCTCCTCCATCTTTCCCCTTCATCTCCTTACCTGCTATTACCACCCCTCTTTCTTCCCCTCCCTTCTCTTCCTCCCCTACCTCTCTACTACCCCTGCTCGTTTCCTTCCATTATCCTTCTCCTCACTTTCCCCTCGACCCCCCTTCTGGAAAGTTTAATGGCGGTGGCAAGATCGAGGGCGGACCTCCGTTTCTGGTCTCCTCTTCCCCCTTGTGGGGTAGGCAGCCCTGAGCTGCAATGAAGGTTGTTATTATTAGGCGGACTACCGGATTTTGTCCGCAGAGTTTTTTTTTCTCTTTTTAAGTTCAAAAATGTTTTGGTTCTTTCACACCCCTTCCCCCTCCTTGCTTTTCCTAATTACCTACCCTTCCTTCCTCCCCACCCAGCACAGACGCTTGCTCAGAAATGCATTATGGCTCTCTCCAACTCCCTACCATGTATAACCTGAAGGTCTGCACTTACAACGTCAAGGGGCTGAATATCCCGTCCAAGAGAGGACAAATTCTTTACCACATGCAAAAAAAGGGAATGAAAGTACTCTTATTCCAGGAGACACACTTCAAGAGCGGAGAGACACCTGTGTGTTCCACCAAAGTGTATCCGCTATGGTTTCATAGCCCCGTTTTACGGGAGGCGTATCTATTGCTTTCCATAGCTCTCTACAGATTCAGCCCCTTGACGTGTTACGCGACCCTGAAGGATGCTTCATATTTATCAAAGTGGAAATTCTAGGTAAAGTGTTCTCCTTTGCTAACTTATATTTCCCGAACGAGGGGCAGACCTCCTTTGGAATCTCCATCCTAGAGAAATTGACGAAATTCGCAGAAAATACGGTTATCATACTTGGAGGCGACTTCAATCTCGCGTTCGACCCTGAGCATGACGCTTCTTCAGGTAAGTCCTCTTTCTCGCAGGCTGCAACACGCTCTCTTCTCAGAGAGCTGGGAAAACTTCACCTAGTGGACCTATGGCGTGTTATGCATCCGGGCACTAGGGACTACACATTTCACTCATCTGCACATAATAGTTACGGCAGATTAGACTACCTCTGGGTCTCCCATGCGCTTCTTGACACACAACCATCTAGCTCCATAGGACCTTTTATCTGGTCCGATCATGCTAAAGTTTATGCAGAAGTTGCGAACACCCTAGGCGACGCACGCCATAAAATTTGGAGATTAAACGACAATCTGTTAATAGACCCCCTCTGCGTCTCAGATGTAAAGATAACTATAGCCAACTTTATAAAAGATCATCAAGAAGATGAAACACGAGCCCCACTAAAATGGGAGGCTTTAAAATGTGTCTTGAGGGGAATATTAATCTCACACGAAGCTAGACTGAAAAAGGAGCGCTCGCGCGAGCTGAGCGACTTATTATCATGCCTACAAGATCGGGAGTTAGCAAACAAGAGATCCCCGAGCAACTCACTACAGGCGGACATCTCGACCCTCCGCCAGCGAATCCGATCAATACTAGACCAAAGGTCCCTAGCGTACAGAGACAGGATTCGCGGGGAGGCTTTCGAGTCCGGGGATAAATGTGGTAAATGGCTAGCCCGGTCCCTACACCCCAGAGCGCCATCGACATTTATCCCAAAACGCCACAAAAATGGGGGAAACTTAGTCTTCTCAACTCGGGACATACCAAAAGAGTTCCATCTATACTATGATGGCCTATACAACATAGAGCAAGAGTGCGGGCCAAGCGAGGATAACAGGAAAGAGGAGGAGGAGTGCCTAAAAAAAATTTGGGCCAGGTCCTCTAGACCCAGAGATAACCGAGACCCTGGAACAGGATTTCACTACTGAGGAAGTTCTAGAATGCATTGGAGAGCTAAAAGTAGGCAAAAGCCCTGGCCCGGATGGGTTTTCAGCACGATTTTATAAATTTTTCAAAGAGCTATCCCTACTCTTAACACTATCTTTCAACGAGGTGTCTCGGGGAAGCCCCTTCCCACCCCAGGCTCTCCAAGCACATATCGCAGTGATCCCAAAAGCGGGGGAAAAAAACCCTCCTATTGCGCAAACTTTAGACCGATCTCCCTGATCAATATAGATGTCAAAATATTTGCCAAACTTTTGGCAAACAGACTCAGCAAACTCATTCCTGGCCTAATCCACAAGGAACAGGTGGGTTTTGTCCCTGGAAGAGAAGCCAGGGACAACACCATCAAGTCCATTTCCCTGATAAGCAGAACTAGAGCGAGAGGCGGTCCGCTCTGCCTGCTCGCTGTAGATGCAAAGAAGGCGTTCGACAGGGTCAGGTGGAGGTTCATCGAAGGGACCCTCCAGCACCTGGGGCTGAGACGAAGGATGCAGGAGTGGATCATGGCATTATACAGCTGCCCATCGGCTAAAATCAGAGTAAATGGGGCCCTTTCGGACACCATAATGATCCGCAATGGTACGCGCCAGGGCTGCCCGCTATCACCCCTACTCTACATCCTATCAATGGAGTCTCTAGCCAACACCATCAGGGAAAACGCCTCAGTTAGAGGCATAACAGAAGGCCCTTCCGAACACAAAATGGCGCTGTTTGCGGATGACCTGTTCCTGTTGAACCCCAGAATAGGACTGCCAGTGGTAATGAGGGAGTTCATAAGATATGGGCGGGTGAGTAATTTCAAGGTCAACCTCCAGAAATCCGAAGTTCTAAATGTAACTCTCCCCCAGAATGAAGCCCAGGAACTTTCAGAGGAGTTCCCCTTTAAGTGGAGATCCTCGTCCATCAAATACCTGGGGGTTCACCTACCTGCAGACCCCGCCCAGATCTTTGAACTAAACTTCCGGCCCTTTCTATCTAATCTCAAGACAGACCTAGAAAAATGGAGTCCTCTTTACCTGTCATGGACAGTTAGGTTTGTTTTCCCTTTTCTTTTTTGTTTGTGATAATGGAAATTTAATGTACTCTGCCACAGTTAGAATAGCATTACGCAGAGACATGATGTAGGCATGCTGAGACTGAAAATACGGGCGGATCAATGCTGTGAAGTACCACTTTGTTTTAACTGAAAATGTTTAATAAAAACTGATTGAAACTAAAAAATTATTGAGGCCTTGGACAGACAAGCGCATATTTGCACGTTTGTCCGCGTGCAACAAAAAGGACTGCATGTGGGTTTAAAAAAACGTGAACATGGCTATTGCAAACCCAATGTTCCAGCTGTTGTCGGGTTTCTTTTTCACATATGTGAAAAGGGCAAAAACCCCGCAAAAGCACAAATTTTAAAGCATTTAAACAAACAAAAAAAGGGTTACAGTGGCTACACAAACACGATTAATTAAAACTTTACGCCTGCTAAGAACAGATTAGGTAAAAGCCTTTCAAACACTTTTTATGCCATTCAAAATTTTATTATTACCAGCAAAGTTAAAAAAAAAAGACTTTATGCCTGAAAAAGGCAGGTAAAAAAAACCCCATACACCTGCGGTGGCAAAGGGAGCCCAGCAAAATGAGGACAAACAGTAATGCACAACATTTCCCACTTTACAAAAAAAAAAAATAACATATTCAGTGATTAAGAACATTAACTTACATTTGGGGAAAAGGGCACCAAACACCGCACTACAGCCTAAAATACAATAAGATAATAAGCATGTAACTGAGTGTCACAAACAGGCGTTCCTCCACGGAAACACACTTTCGCAGTCTGGTGTCGAGATAATTAATTTCTGGACGCACCTTCTCCAGGAGCCGGTCAAATGAAACAACAGAAAGGCGCATAAAAGCAAGAAATTCATCTGGGTTCTGACGCAGTTTTTCATAAAGCAAATGAAATTGCCCTTTTATTGGGCGCATATCGAGCAGTGGGTGAATCCAAAATCTGCGTTGCAAAGCACCCTGGCCCTCCAACATAAAGCGTCACTCGCCAAATCTACGAGAAAGGAGCCATTTGCAAAGTACAGCATCACGCCTAAAAGACATTGCTGCATGCACGATGAGCAAAAACTCACTTGTAAAGGGGGAAACAAACATACAACTTCTACCATGATAAATTATCAGCTGCTCCCAGTTATGTCCAAATTACGCAATAATGTCCTCACAAGTGGGTGTCCACCCTAAAAATTCAGGAGGGGGGGGGGTAAAAACATGGAACATCAAATGCAAATATATGATTGTTTAGAGTTAATAAAAAAAACCAGACCAACAAAAATAACAGAAGAATTGCCAGAAAAACACCAGTGCACTACTCCAATGCATCATAAATATATAATTAGTCATACCAGTTTGATAAGGCTACAATACCCTTTGAGTATCACCTAAATTAAATGTAATGAAAACAAAGATCTGGTACCGTGTTAGCCAGTAGAGCAAAATGTGATTGTTCTCAGCAAGAGAAACGACGTAATCTTGTAGATATGATACCTTTTAATGGCTAACAAAAATACATGATGTAATAATAGCGAGCTTTCGTACCAACGCAGGGTACTTCTTCCGGCTTAAATGGATTGGATCTGAAGAGGCATGCATATTTATACACACGTATAACATACATACTTATGACAAGGCACAGATATGGATGTGATTGGTTCGCACTTAAAAGGAATTCTGCAAACCAGAAAACAAACTTTTTTTGTCTAGGCACTGATAGCGGAGTGAAAGTTTTATGGTCTCTAAATTACTGTTGGAGGGGGGGGGAAAGGTCAACAGGCTTGAATTGTTATAAGAGATACACAAACATTTTTAGCTAAATACTAATAAGGGAGTGAAAGTTTATGGTCCCTGAGTTACTGTTGATGGGGGTCTTATATGTGCAATAAATGTCTCACACTTCCCATTCACGCATAAATCCTGGGGAATAATTTAACCCAGTATTCAGTGTCTCAAAGGTTGTTATCAATTTATACTCCCAAATTCTTCTGTGGTTTTGTGACTTGAAACCACCCTTCAATATCAAAACTCTCATATCTCCTATGTCATGTCCATGGCTAGAGAAGTGTTCGGCCACAGGTAATTCTCTTCTTCTGTGTTCAATCGTGTGGCGATGAGATCTCATCCTGGCTTTCAGTTTCTGTCCTGTTTCTCCAACATAAAGACCCCCAACAGGACATTTACTGCACATGACCAGGTACACAACATTGGACGAGGAACATGTGAATGTCCCCTGGATCTTATAGTCCTGCTGTGTGTTGGGGATCCGTATCCTGTCCGCAGTCAGTACATGTGAGCAGGTCTTACAGCTCCTTACATTACAGGGATAAGTTCCTTTTTGTGTGTCAGAGGGTAATGCACTCCTGATTATAAAGTTCCTCAAGTTAGGAGGTTGCCTGTAACACAGAAGCGGAGGGTCCGGGAATATGGTTTTCAGACGGTCATCCTTGTGCAGGGTATGGTGGAGTTTTCTTGCGGTTTTCCTTAGTACCTCTAGTTGCGGATTGTAGGTCACTACTAGAGGCACACGATTGTTTCTTTCCTTCTCCTTGTATTGGAGTAGTTGACCACCCCACCATAAACCTGACATTAAACTACTCGCATACAGAAATCAACTTTTTGGACACCACCATAAAGATTTCAAATAACTCAATACAGACATCCCTGTACCGAAAACCGATTGATCGGCCCACATACCTCAGATGGGACAGTTTCCATCCTAAACACATCAAAAAGTCCATTGTCTACAGCCAGGCCATCAGATACAACCGGATCTGCTCCAACCCAACAGACAGAGAGGAACATTTGTACCATCTTAAAAGAACATTTATAAATCAGGGCTACCATCCCACCTCAATTGATGACCAAATCACCAGAGCCACCAGGATACCCAGAAGTCAACTACTCCAATACAAGGAGAAGGAAAGAAACAATCGTGTGCCTCTAGTAGTGACCTACAATCCGCAACTAGAGGTACTAAGGAAAACCGCAAGAAAACTCCACCATACCCTGCACAAGGATGACCGTCTGAAAACCATATTCCCGGACCCTCCGCTTCTGTGTTACAGGCAACCTCCTAACTTGAGGAACTTTATAATCAGGAGTGCATTACCCTCTGACACACAAAAAGGAACTTATCCCTGTAATGTAAGGAGCTGTAAGACCTGCTCACATGTACTGACTGCGGACAGGATACGGATCCCCAACACACAGCAGGACTATAAGATCCAGGGGACATTCACATGTTCCTCGTCCAATGTTGTGTACCTGGTCATGTGCAGTAAATGTCCTGTTGGGGGTCTTTATGTTGGAGAAACAGGACAGAAACTGAAAGCCAGGATGAGATCTCATCGCCACACGATTGAACACAGAAGAAGAGAATTACCTGTGGCCGAACACTTCTCTAGCCATGGACATGACATAGGAGATATGAGAGTTTTGATATTGAAGGGTGGTTTCAAGTCACAAAACCACAGAAGAATTTGGGAGTATAAATTGATAACAACCTTTGAGACACTGAATACTGGGTTAAATTATTCCCCAGGATTTATGCGTGAATGGGAAGTGTGAGACATTTATTGCACATATAAGACCCCCATCAACAGTAACTCAGGGACCATAAACTTTCACTCCCTTATTAGTATTTAGCTAAAAATGTTTGTGTATCTCTTATAACAATTCAAGCCTGTTGACCTTCCCCCCCCCCCCCCCTCCAACAGTAATTTAGAGACCATAAAACTTTCACTCCGCTATCAGTGCCTAGACAAAAAAAGTTTGTTTTCTGGTTTGCAGAATTCCTTTTAAGTGCGAACCAATCACATCCATATCTGTGCCTTGTCATAAGTATGTATGTTATACGTGTGTATAAATATGCATGCCTCTTCAGATCCAATCCATTTAAGCCGGAAGAAGTACCCTGCGTTGGTACGAAAGCTCGCTATTATTACATCATGTATTTTTGTTAGCCATTAAAAGGTATCATATCTACAAGATTACGTCGTTTCTCTTGCTGAGAACAATCACATTCTAAATTAAATGATAACTTTAACACTGGTGATTTTCTGCTGTTTGTTCCAAGCATCTACTACTCCTTTAATATTTACTGACGCTGCTTCTGATCTTTTGTCCAATTAAATAACCACTCCGGTGATATTTTATTTAATTCATTATGTAGCCAGCCCCATCCCCAGTATTTATAAGTCGGCTAGCTTATTTGGGTGAATACAGAATGTAATGGCAGTGCCTTCCTTCTAGTTGAGATTGTACAGTCATCTATCTGCTCGTGCAATGCCGTGCTAGTGCTTCGTAGGATTGATAGCACAGAATAGTGAAAGTGAAAGCAGAAATCTCAGCATCAAGATGGTGCCTGATAAGCATCAGACAGGAGGCTGTACTGCATGGAAGTGACTGCAATATACAGAGTGTGACAGGGAATCAGGAAAGGGCTGCAGGGACGGAAAATGTGTTTTTGCCAGAGTGGCCCTTTAATTTCAGATTGTGCTCCTTTTGTTAATTCTTGAAATTCAGGTAAGTGATATCCACAAATATTTAAAAAGATATTTATAGCATTTTTTCAAAAAAAAACACAAGTTCCTCATTAACAGCAGAGAAATTTGCATCATTAACACGTTTTCTAACATTTTTCCGATTTTATATGGTTTCTATAAAAAGAAAACTATAATGAGAAAAAATACGGGATTCACATTCATAAAATCTGGTCCTCAGAAAGAATGGACACACGATGGGCTTTTTATGGTTCAAAAGTATTTTATTAGTTGCATCAGATATAACAATACATTCACAGGACAAAATCAGAATATAACTAAGACAAGGTTACATTGCCTCACTCCTGTATGTTTCGGGATTAATCAACAACCTGTGCAGATTGTCTGATAAAACATAGCAAAACCAAACATAACATAATCCCCCCTGCATTTGTCGCAGAATATCCCATTATCTGGGGGCTAGGAAGAACAATGAAGGTATCTAAACCTTGTAAAGAAATAGAATGAGATTATGAAGAGGGGGGAAAGAGTGTGGTGGCTAAGGGTACAAGGGAAGTCTGTCCAGTCTGAGTAAACATCTGAGGCAATTTCACCTTTGCATCATAGCGTGTTTTCAGTGCTAGAGGGTGTGTCAAGTCTGTTTAGTGGGCGGCAAGGCCATTAATCAACCATGCACCCAGCTCAGACATAGCCCAAAACTGTAGCCAAACCGCCCAGGTATCGTGAAATTTAGAAAATCGCATCTTGTCTTTGGCATAAAGTTCCTCCATGTGTTTTAGGTTGTCTATGGCTTCCAGACACATCAGTCTCGAAGGGGGAATCGTGGACTTCTATCTCCTAGGGATAATCTGCCTTATCGCTATTATAAAGAAGCGCGATAAGGAGATTTTTGCTCATGACAACAACCCCAGAATCATGGACAACGGTGCCATTTAAGAGGTACGGTTGAGCGAGTTTTTACAATTAGCTGCGTACAGAAGTCCGGCCTCTTGCCATAGTGGCTGACTTAGTGTGCAGGACCACGATAAGTGGACAAAGGTTCTTTGCTCACACAGGCACCTCCAGCAAAGTTCCAGATATTGGGGGTATTAACCTGGCTAACCCTGCCAGGGTCTTATACCATCGTGTCAGAATTTTATAATTAAGCTCCTGTATTCTGCAAGATAAGTTCAACTTGTGGGTCATGACATAAGCCTTCTCCCAAGACTCTACCGGAAAGTCTATTTCTAGCTCCCTTTCCCAGGTCAACTCCAATGTCCTATTTCTTCCAGATGTATCCATCTCTAATAGTGATATATAGAGAGAAGAAACATTCAATGGGGTGTCCGGGTTTGACATGCAGGTCTTCTCGAAGGTCGTAATTGGTCTTCCTAGCTGTTGTAGGCTACCCAAAGACCTAATGTAGTGGCATAATTATAGGTACTGCTACCAAGAGCCGGCCAGGGGATCTCCTCCGTCTAATATCTCCTGTAGGGTCTTTAACCTTGTACCTGCTATTACATCCCGTCATCTAGGAACAGGATCTATCATCCTAGCCGTCAAGACGTACCCTTAAAGAAGGCCGGTATGTCCGGGTTACCTACTAGGGGAGTGAGTAAGTCTGGTGATAAAATTATTCCTGATTTAATGAAAGGACCAATGCATGCGCTGAGTAAATTATCTATGAAGGGAGATAATCCCAAGTCTCTGTGTCTATCCCTGCTTGGAATCCAGATGTATCCCTGCCCTACAAACGATGCCGAGTCTTGCTCCGCTTCAACCTATCTTTTACGTGCTTTACTATAAAGCAGATCTAAAACACACTTAGTCAAGGATGCCCTATGATACAATGAAAAGTTCAGGACCCTCATCCCTCCACCTTCCTTGGGGCCAGTAAGACGCCAAATACACAACAGGAACACCGCTGTTAATTTCATAGGGACCGTTTGAAAGACGTACAGGAGTTTATTTTAATCATATTTATCCTCTCAAACCAACACAGTAGACAATAAATTAGAAAAAACCCCCGTGCTCCAGTGATCGGATAGGCGAAATGAGAAGACAGAAGGAACTTACTTAGCAGGGGTGTCAGTGCTTGATAAAGGCTGATGTTTCAGCCGAAACGCGTTGCACCCTGTGAATAAAGAACCTTTATAAACGTTATAACCTGGACAAGCCTTATTTCTACGAGCTGACCTGGATTTTCAGGGGTGTCATTTGCACTGACACCCCTGCTAAGTAAGTTCCTTCTGTCTTCTCATTTCGCCTATCCGATCACTGGAGCACGGGTTTTTTTTCTAATTTGTCTACTGCCTTTGCTGCCTCTGGTATACATTCTACCTAGAGTCACCCTGCGATGCTCTCCCCCATTGGGATGTCATTTAGACCAGCGATCAGGACCCCTTGATGACATCATAGCTCTGACCGTGGATATTACTGCCTGCCAGGATCATTAGACGCACCGTGACCTTACACAGGGTCCGGTACGTCTGGGGTGAGTCCAATTGGATTTCCGTTTATTTTTCTTTACCCTGCCATTTTCTCCACCTCACATTGGAGCGCTAATCTCCTTCTTCTACTTAAACCAACACAGTGGGAGAGTCTTCCATCTCTCCAGGTCCTTCTCTAGGGCTGTAATCAATGGACTGTAGTTTTTCTCAAAGAGATTATGAAGGTCCGCTGTTATTCTCCCCAGGTACTCGATCCAGTCCTCCCTCTAGGCAAAGGGGATGCTAATTGTAAGGATTCTTTTTCCTCCCTAGGTAATGCTATGTTAAGTATCTTGGATTTATTAAGGTTAACTTTAAAGTTAGATAGCTTGCCAAACGCCTCAAATTCCTTCAGAATACATGGGAGTGCTACTGTAGGGTTGGTGACGTATATCAGCAGATCGTCTGCGTACAGAGCAACATTATGTTCCGCACTACCTATCTTGACCCCCTGGATGCTGCAATTGGCTCTCAGTGCATTTGCTAACGTCTCTCTCACTAATATATAGAGGAAGTGAGACAGGTGACAACCTTGCCTAGTGTTGTTATTGATCTGTATTGGCTGGGACAACTTTCCATTAACTCGCACTCTGGCAGTAGGGCTACGATAGAGGGCCAGGGTCTTACTCAAAAATTGGCCTATGCCAATCGTCCGCAGAATCGGCTCGAGGAACTTGCAATCCACCTTATCAAATGCTTTCTCCGCATCTACGGACAGTAAGCACAGTGGGTCTCCCGAGCAACGTGCCTTGGACACAATGGCCCTGCGGCTCTCTCGCTGTCTCCTGAGCTGTCTCTCAAGCCCAATAATCTCATCACAACTTCAGAAGATGAACTTCCACAGTTGATTCAAAATGATGGGCTTTTTAGTGCAGCTCTATGGATAGAGAACACATCTTGTACAGTCACTTGCAAATAATATTAATGACCCTTCTACTGCAGTGACATCTTCTCTCATGGAGTGAATTCAAACATGCTCTATATTAGTACATGTGAGTTCTCCAAGCACTCAAATCCTTTCATCCCCATGTTATATCACAGAACATCATAAAAAGAATTTGTATTTGATATTATTTTATAGCCACGCAATGTAAACAAATACCGTTGCAGACTTGTTTATTGTTTCTAGTTTTGAAAATGTTTTATGATCTATTTTTTTCATATTGCCTAAATATTCACATAATGGACAATAGGACAATAAAGGACACCAAGAGACAACTTGAATTCTGTAAATGAGTTTATTTTTTCAAAGCACAAGTCTAAAAACATGTCTGTTCTATGCAAACTACTAGATTAAGGCAGTAGCGTAGGAAGGAAGGTGCAGCAGGTGCGGGCCACCCCTGGTGCTATCACAGAGGGGGGTTCCACTCCTCGCCCGATCATCTCACTCTCCGCCGATCCCGCCTGCCATCTTATCGCTCTTCGCCGCTCCTACCCGCTGTCCTATCGCTTTCCACCACTTCTGCCGGCAATCCTCTGCATCGCTCCTGCCTGTCCTCACTTCCTGCTTGCGGGAAGACATGGAAAGTAAATCAGCTCCATTTGAGTTCTCGAGCTCAAGAATATCATCACAACTTCAGAAGATGAACTTCCACAGTTGATTCAAAACTCAGTTGTGAACTATGATGAACTTCCTGAAGAAGGCATCCTTAGAGAGATTTCACGACTAGTAAGACATCTACAAGTTTCAAAAGAAGATTCTCTGGAATGGTCTTCTTTAAGATTTTTAGAGTTTGTTGTTGAATATTAACTTTCAGATTCTGTACGTTAGCCTTAAGATTCTTATTAACGTTATGTGTTTCAGTAGCATCGTGTGAGAGGCGTTTTTCAAAACTGAAATGACAAGAGCGATCTCAGGCCCACTAGGAGTCAAGCTTTATGGTTTAGCCATCTTATCAATTGAAAACAGAGTAGCGAAAGGAATGGATTTTAATCATAAGATTTCAAAATTTGTAGAGCAAAGTTAGGAGACAAAGGTTTTAAGTGTTTATGTTCACAATGTTAAGTAAATAAACCAGATAATTACACTTGCAACTATAAGTTTCTTGTTCTTCCTTCTTTTATTAATTTCAAAATTGTGAGGGGGGGGGGCAAAAAATTTTTCTGCAACGGGTATCACCTGACCTTGCTATACTACCTGGTGGGACACTGATGCATGTTATGCCGCTTGCGCCAAACTGTCTTTACAAACTATAACTAGAGAAATATCTAAATATGGTGAAGAAAACAATACTGTGTAAGAGTATGATCACACATCAGGGAGTAGATCAGCACCATGATCTGAATAGATTTTGATGTGGATTTTAACTACAGAATTCACTCATTGCATTCAGCAAGTGATAAGAGAGTGAGACAGCGTTACTGCAATTGCTCAGTATCTCTTCTGACAAGCAGAGAAGATGCTAGAGCTTCAGAATTCTGAAATGATAAGCATATTGTAAGGAACATAACCAATATACTAAGACTACAACCCCTCCAGCTCCCAGTGCCAATAATATACTGAGTCCCATGTGACTCTCCTATATGTTACTTCTTTATGTGCCCCATCCTACATGCTATGACCCGACCCTGTATCCCTTAGGGCTCCTTTCCACTGGTGAGGTAATCGCACGTTTTCAGTGTGATGCGAGAGTGCGAGCTCTCGCAGGAAAGTCCCACACATGTTGTTGTATGACAACCTTTCCACTAGCGATGTTTAAGGGCAAGCTGCGATGCGAGGATTAAAAATCACAGCAGGAGGATTGTTTCAGTGTTTTGCATTTTTCAGTCACCCATAGAAAGCAATGGAAAACCAGATGTCTCGCATCGCAACGCAAAAGCCTGCGTTTTGGCAGCGATGCGATGCGATTTTTACTGTCAAATTGTGGAGCTATGTAAATGAAGTGGGAGTGCCTGGCCATTTTGGTGGGTGTGACAAAGCAGAGCCATTAGCTGCATGGAGAAAGGGACAGAAGCCATTTTGGGTGAGATCCTGTCAGGAGTTAATTAGTTTGTTGCCAGCTAGTTAAGCATCCAAAATGCCAACCATAGACAAAGAAGTTAATAACGTTAGTGCAGGAGCATCCTTGCATACGGGACAGCCGTACTGAAGTATTCCATGTGTGGAGTTCCAGAGATGCCAGCTGGTAAGAGGTGGCTACAGAAATGTTTGGGGAGCGATGGCAGCGAACCCCAGTACCTCAACAGACTGCGTTGAGTAAGTACACGTTGAGAATGCTTAAATACAAATTTACATTAACTTGCTTTACTGCTTGTATTTTTTTTTAACTCCTGAAGGACATGGCCTATTTTGTCCTTTAAGGACCAACCGTTTTTTGGTAGATTTTCATCTCCATTTTCCAAAAATCATAACTTTTTTTTTCCCATTGACGCAGACATATAAGGGCTTGTTTTTTGCGTGGTGCACAGTAGTTTTTATCAGTGCCATTTTTGGGTACATAGACTATATTATAAAACTGTTATTTTTTTTATGATTGCAGGGACAGAAAACGCATCAATTAAAAATTTTTTTTTTAAGCGTTAATTATGCAGCATAAGTGACACAATACATTTTCTCTGCAGGCCAGTACGATTACGATACCAAAATTCTCACTTTTTTTAGGTTTTCCACTTTTCTGTAATAACCCTTTTTTTGGAAATCTTTTTTTTTTCTTCTAAATCACTGCATTCAAAGTCCTATAACATTTTTCTTTTTCCATGGATGGAGCTCTGGGAGGGCTTGTTTTTTGTGAGACGAGCTGTAGTTTTTATTGGTACCATTTTAGGTTATATACAGCTTTTTTGATCACTTTTATTGCATTTTTGGGGAGGCAGAATGCTAAAAAGCATGTTGCCTTAGTTTTTTAGCGTTTTTTTAACGCTTTTTGCCTTGCAGAATAAAAATTGTGTTAAATTTATTGTATTTGCCTTTACGGACACAACAATACTAAATATGTGGGGGGGTTTATGCTAATGTGAGAAAAAGCATAAAAAAGGGTTGTTTTTTTAAACTTTTTTTCATTTTTATTCTTTGTACATTATTTTGATCTTTTTTACACTATTTTTGTCCCTCTAGGGGACTTACACTGTAGTCCCATGGTTTGCTACGATAAGGCATTGCAGGACTTCTCTCCTGCAATGCCTCATCGCTTATTACAGAGCTTACAGGCACAGGCAATACAGGACGCCGGTATCTGGTGTCCTATTGCCATGGCAACCAGCCGGACTCTCCGCAATATCATTGCAAGAGTCGTCTAAAGTCACAAAGGGAGCACGCTCCCTCTATGAACCCTTTCCCTGCCGCGATCTACTTTGATCACGGCAGGCCAGGGGTTAACAGTGGGGGCGCATCTCCGATTGCCGACAATTAGTGACAGCCAGCCCCCGATGCCAAATAGCGCGAGATTTGTCATGATCTTGCGTTCTCTCTATGACGTAAGGGTAAGTCATTTTGTGGGAAGTACCACCATGCCAAGACGTACCCTTACGTCATGGAGAGGGAAGGGGTTAAATATTTAATTTTTGTCAATTATTTTCTGTCTCTATTTTTTGTGCAAAATAACCTTTTTATTTTTCCGTCAACATAGCTCATTTAGTGTGGGACATCCTGTCTTTTCTATTTGTACCATTTCTGAATACATACAACTTTTTGATCATTTTTTAGTACATTTTTTCTTTATGACAGGTTGTCCAAAAAAGCGCATTAATGGCGTTCTTTATTTTTTTTTTAAGATGACGTTCCCCGTGCGGGGTAAATAATGTATTGCTTGATTACTTAGATTTTTTTTATTGCAAATATGGCAAAAGAGGGTTTTTTTGGAACTTTGATGACCTTTTTATTTGTTTAACATTATCTTTTAGTCCCTGGGGGGAGGAGCACAACATGCGATGCTTTGATCACCCTTACAGTATGATATGCTATAGCATTACATCATACTGCTATCTAGCAGGTAGTCTATCTAGCCACCCAGGTATTACTATGACAGCCCTGGGACCTTTCAGAAGGCTATCTCATTGCGGGGAAACCATACGGATACCCAAACATCAGGGGATTAAAATGCCACTGTCAGAATTTTTTAAGGTATAAAAAAAAACAAGGTAACTGACTTTCAAATTTTTTTTCTTGCAGTGGAAGAGCTGAAAAGGAAGTGGAGGAGTTGTGGAGATCAATTTAAAAAGGAGATCTCACGCCAACAAAAGAGTGGAGATGGCGCGTCTCGAAAAAAACCTTACTACTTAACACAGAGGCTGATGTTTCTATGACCTCTTCAGGATCTTCGTCCGTATGTATATGCTTTGAGGATGCGATTTCCTTGCCCATTCAGTTTGTGTCTATGTGTTGCTCCCCATCACTTCCTCCAAGGGCTTCCCGCTGTCAACGCTTCCCGGCATCTGGTTCTCTGCATCCTGTAGTGGCCTCACCTGACCAGTGCAGCACTGCACCTGAGCTAGTCGCTGGTAACCAGAAGTCGGGGAGCGCTGACAGTGGTATGCTCCCACGTGGCTCCAGTAGTAATAGTGACCCCTTCAACAACCCTAGTAGTAATATCCCCCCACCCCATACACTTATAGAGTCAGCGCTGCTCCTCATCTTCTTGGTGCTGATCATGGGTGCACACTGCCGTCACTGTGTGAGCCTGGAATGCTTCCTCCCTGTCCTTTTCTACAGAACTAAGGAGGAGAGTACTCAGAGGAGGAGGACCAGTGCTGCCAGCAGCACCGCTATGTGGTTATCAGCCTGGAAGCTAAGACACCCCAGCCATAATCACTACTGTGGTGAGCAGCTCTCAGTGGCTTGTGCCAGTATAGAGGGCTCTGCGTGCCGCCTCTGGCACCATAACCATAGGGTTGCCACCACTTTTCTAGAGTGTGCTTGTTTAACCCATTTCCTTTTTATTCTTTCCCTTTCTTTCTCAGGACTGCTGATAACATCCACGGAAGGGAGGAAACGGATTCCGAAAGCGATAGTGATGACAGCTCGTTTGTAAATACGCAGGCCAGTTATGCTGGTTCAGCATCGACCTCCCAACAAGGAGCATCGACCTCCCAACAAGGAGCATCGACCTCCCAACAAGGAGCATCGACCTCCCAACAAGGAGCATCGACCTCCCAACAAGGAGCATCGACCTCCCAAGCAAGGAGCATCGACCTCCCAAGCAAGGAGCATCGACCTCCCAGCAAGGAGCATCGACCTCCCAGCAAGGAGCATCGACCTCCCAGCAAGGAGCAACGACCTCCCAGCAAGGAGCAACGACCTCCCAGCAAGGAGCAACGACCTCCCAGCAAGGAGCAACGACCTCCCAGCAAGGAGCAACGACCTCACAGGAAGCTCTCCCTGTGCGACAAACTAGAAGACGTCGTCGCAACAGGGAGAGAGGGCCTGTCGGCCGTTATGTAGTCACAGAGGTCTATGACTTTCTGCTTGCACAAAGAGAAATGGATTGGGCTGGGGCAATGGCCCAGAGTTTGGCAGCTTCAAGTCGCCGTACTGCTGAACATCTGCAGCTGCCACTCGTTACCACTTTAGCATCAGTGCTTGAAGTGGCACAAGATCAATCGAGGGTAATGCATTTTTTTTAACTGTATTCGTCAATACTGTATTGATGGTAATTTTGCAGCCAGTAATGCTCAAGTGCAGGAACGCCCATACATGCCACACCCCCATACGTGCGCCCCCACCACCCATACATGCCCCCCAGCAGTTTGGCCCTCAGCCCACAATTTCATTTCTCCTACAAATGGGCAAGAGCTCCCAAATGCCCATGCAAGTTTCAGGGAGAAATCATCTTCAGGCTCAAGAGGCAGCGCCACTGTGGCACCATGCAGGGCAAGATGTGGCTGATCAGGCCTTGCCCAGTACCTCAGCCACATACATGAATCTATAAATTTCAATGCATGTCTGTTTTTTTTAATGTTGATTTGTTTTTTCTTTTCTGCTGCTTCAAGTTATCTCGCCATACTTGGAAATGACCAAAACTTTGAAGATCAAAATGTCTAAATGTCTTAATAAAAAATTTTCTTAAAAGGAATTTTTTTTTTCCCCCCTTTCACGATCCTATCCATAGGTGTCCCGTCAGGGGTCGCCTGGGTCGCAATGCTGACCAGGCCCCTGTGCCTAAAGCGGCCCAGAAGCCGCCCTCCACCATATAAAATTACACATTCTGCTTTGAGATCTTTTTTTTTAAAAAGTGAGCGCGGCGCTTGTGCGCAGCATGCTGCAAGCGTGCCTAGCACATCCGCTGTTCAGAAGAAAGAAGATGTGGCCGGGCAGAGAGGGGGCTCACATCGTCGAGACAGGTGAGTATACTGTCATTTCTTGTCTCATGGCTACGGGAACGGGTAGAAACCACTGCAGAATTCCGCCATGCGTGTCCGTGGACATTAGGCCTAAGGGCTTATTTGCTCGAGCGCTAATCATTGTGTCTAAATGGGACTTTATGCCCCCTGTCCACGGGCGTTGCAGTATCCCGTGACGAAGATCTGACGACGAGCTGCTGCCCGGGAGCAGGAGCCGCAGATTGATCTCCACTGTCAGCCTAATCTGACAGATAGGCTGACCGCAGAGAATCATGGCAATTCTCAGCATGCTGCGAATTGCCGTTCGTGAGCAGAGAATTGCAATGATTCTCTGCTCGTGGACACGGGGTCGGCGCTTTCTATAACAACACTACGGAAAGCTTCAGACAGCGTGATTCGCCAGCGATTTGCTGCCGGCGAAATCACAGCCGTGGACAGGGGGCGTTAGGGGTGAAAGGTACAATCAGAATAAAATTCTCAGACCAAATGTTTTTCACAAAACACAATTTTACTCAAAGGAGGAAAAACGGAAATCATAGACATAATGATGATTTTAATGACAAAAAAGTAAGAAGATTGTGTACACTCACCCTGAACCCCCCCAACCCCAAAAATTTGGAAAATATAAAAATTTAAAGATGCAAAAACCACCAATTTGTTTACATAACCACTGTTGAAAAAATGGAATATTAATTACAATAAAGACTTATAGCCCCCTAGCCATGAACTCTTGCCACGGTACCACACCCGTTGTGGAATTAAAGTAGCTGGTTAGCCTGTCCCGGACTCTAAGTCCAGATGTTCCTGGGCGACCAACGGCCTGTAATGTACACTGCTGAAGTTCTGCTGCTGGAATTTGTGGGATTTCCTCTTCAAAGGCTCCATCTGTCATTCTGCAAAAATTATGCAGGACAACGCAGGCTTTGATTACGCCAAACAGCTCTCTTGGGAGACAACTGTAGGGTGCCGTCTAATGCTCGCCACCTAGAAACTAATATACCAAAAGCACACTCTACATGTCGTCTGGCACGCGATAGACAATAATCAAAAATGCGCCTAGGGGTAGTTAGCTGTCGCCGGGGATATGGCCGCATGACGTGCAGGCTTAACGCAAAACTCTCATCGGCCTAAACCAAATATGGTATAGCGGGACCCGTAGTTCCAGGAAGATTTTGAGGAGGTGGTAGGTGTAAAGCCTCTTTGCTCTAGACGTTGTCCAATTCTTGACGTTAGTAACGCCCTTGAGTCTGCTGTGCTTCCATATGCCCCTATGTCCACAAGGAGAAATTTGCTCTCGCTGTCGGCCAAAACCAACAACACAACTGAAGAGTATTTTTTGTAATTGAAGTAACTTGATCCTGAATTTGGAGGCTTTCGGACCCGAACATGTTTGCCAACCAAGGCACCTATACAATTTGGGAAACTAGTTGACTGCCAGAAGCCTTTTGCTATTTTTAACCAATTAGAAGTAGTAGGTTGTGATAGGACTTCAGGCTGCATTCTCCATCAAATAGCCTTTGAGGTGGCATGGACAATTCTGGCAACAGTTGTAAGGCCCAGCAGAAACTCAAATTGTAACGCAGAGAATGATATACCGGCGGCAAGAAATCTGCATGGGAAACAATACAATAAGTTACCAAAAACCCGGTAGAGCAGAATAGTGCCATGATTTACAGTCTGATATTGTGCTCATAAACCGCTTCAGTAATTGGTGTTTTCCTATTAAAAACAGCCTCAAATCACTGCAGGGGTTTACTTCACAGTGAGATAGACAGAAAGCCAGCGAGATAGACAGAGGGACAGACAGAAAGACAGCTAGACAGGCGACAAGACAGAAAGCCAGACAGATAGAAAAGGGCCGGAACGTGCCACGAGGGGCACATACGTGGAGGCCCTGCATGACAGGGTTGGCAGGGAACGAAAAAGGTAGTATAGGGTTAACTGATAAGGTGAGGGGAGTGACGGTTAAGAGGTAGTTTAAAGGGATTGGTTAGTGAGTAAGGAGGGGGGCTGCGGGGGGGGTTAGATATAAAAGGGGTTATTTTGGCGGGAGCGCCATCTTTTTTGAAGCATTTGAGAGAGAAAAGTGAAAAGTATAGGGAGAATAACAGGAGCTGATAGAGAGCAGACAGCGGTTATCTCTGCAGCGGAGCGTAGCTAGCGGTCCCGGAGTACCTAGCAGGACGAAGCGGCAGCGGAGTGAGAGCTGAGGGCGGCAGAAAAAGGAAGCAGGTTACCGGTATGGCGTCTGTGGAAGCGGCTTTAGCGATCCTCAGGGCAGCGGCGGTGAATCATCCCCCTGGGTGGCTGCAGGCTCAAATGACAGGTGAGCCGGCAGCAGGCAGCGGAGAAGGAGCCCCGGCACGGCGCGCGCGCAGGACACGGCTTCCAGCTAGGCTGATAGCCGAGGAGGCGGAACCCCGGACCCGGCGCAGGGTTAGGAGCCCCTCCGGGGACCCTCTGACCGGTCGCTCATCACCCACAGCCAGGGTGGCTGGGGACAGACCGGCCAGGAGGAATCCGAGACAACGCCCGGGTCCAACGGCCAGCCGCAGGTCTCGCTCCCCTCGGGGGGCGGGGCTTGCCAGGCCCGACGCCATCTTAGATGCACAGGACACGGCTACCCCCCAGGGTAAAGTGCCGGCCCGGGGGGTGGGCAGGCAGCGAGAGAGGGGAAGAAGCGCGGTAGGAGCCGTGCGTCACCTGCAAAATCCGCCTAGGGCAACGGGGAGCTCGTCGGAGCGCCCCTGGGTTTCGGTCGCGGAGCAGGTAGCAGGACCATCTCACCAGCAGGAAGATCTGCCTAGGGCTACGGGGAGCTTGTCAGAGCGCCCCAGGGACTTGTTCCCAGGAATTCATTGCGAGGTGGCAGGAGGTAGTCGGCAGGTCAGGTCGGCTATTTTTGTGCCACTACCAGACGGGCGCCAAGTTGGCCCAGAGCAGTTAGCCGATCCGGAACAACCGCAACGAGAGAGCTTTTTTCGTTACCAGCTGGACGAGCAGGCGACTGGCGCAGTTCGTGCGCAGGAACGACGACCGGATCCGCGGATGACGGCTGATGGGATCACAGCGCCCATGCGGCCCGGTGAGCATGAATGTTTGACTCAATGTTATAACCTTGATGATGTTAATTTGCCTAGGGGGAGCGGGGAGTTTATGTTAGGGGGGAGCGGGGGTAGTGCAGGTGGAGGTCAGCGGGAAGTTGAATTACGCTCGTTGTTAGGTAATATGCGGGAGATGTTGGTCCGCTGTGAGCAGGGCCTGGGTTTGGGGAACCAGACAGTTGCATCGCCAGTGGCGGCGTGGTTGTCTGCAGGGTCAAGAGGTGTTTCACAAGAAAGTGGCGCGGTAGGGGGGAGCCAAGGGTTGACTACTGGATCCGGTGTGTCGGGGGTGACTGTAGGAATTCAGACGGAGAAAGATGGGGACGCGATCCGTTTAGACGATAAGGCTAGAGGGGAAGTCTACGTATGCTTTGAGGGGCCCCTGGGTGCTCATCTAAAGAAGGAGGTTTGTGAGAAAATCTGGAGAGATGAGTATGTAGAGATTTTTTCCCTTTTACCTTTGGAAAAGTTCAACTTGGACAAAGGAAAAAGGACCGATTCAAAAGAGGACGAAGAAAGGAAACGGTGGCGGTTGATTCCGCAAACGTTTCAAAACTGGTTGCAAGCTTTTGCGATTTTGGCAAGTGTAATAGGCGAAAAAGCCCCGGAGAATTGCTCTGGGCTTTTTTGTTATTTGGATGCGATAGGGGAAGCGTATCGCACGTATGGCGGGCAGACATGGCTTCGCTATGACGAACAGTTTCGTCAGCGAAAGGCGGTCAGGCCAAGCATACGGTGGGATAATAAAGACATAGGTCTTTGGTTAAGGGTGATGGCCCCGGTTAGGTACGGGCATCATTTTCACGGGGGGGCCGGCGGGGCCGGCGTCGGAACAGGGGGAGGAACGGGACAACAGTCGGGGCAACAAAATGTTAAGAAGCCCGGGGTGTGTTGGGCATTTAATGAGGGGAGATGTAAGTTTGGGGCCGCATGTCGATTCAAGCACGTCTGTTCGGTTTGCGACGGAGTGTCGCACTGAGCAGCGCGTTGTTTTAAAAGAGACAAGGCCAGAAGTGCCGGTAGTAGTGGAAAAAGGGATGACGCCGGTGATGCTACAAAGGATGGCCCCTTATCTAAGTAGATATGGGAACCGGGAAAAAAGTGTTTTACTGTTTAATGGTTTTGATGTTGGTTTTCGTATTCCCCCTCCGGGGCACGTAGTTCCTGTTATGTTAAGAAACCTGAAGTCAGCATTGTTGCACAAGGAGGTGGTAAGGGATAAGTTAGAGAAAGAGGTGCGATTAGGAAGAATGGCGGGCCCCTTTTTAACTCCACCATGGGACGATTTGATTGTATCACCGCTTGGGGTGGTGCCGAAAAAAGAGCCGAACAAGTTTCGGCTTATTCAGCATCTATCCTTTCCAAAAGGGGCCTCGGTCAACGATGGGATTGACCCCGAGCTTTTGCTCGGTGGATTATACCTCATTTGACATTGCGGTTAAGTGGGTTCAAAAGTTTGGTAAGGGAGCCTTGTTGGCCAAGACCGATATCGAATCGGCTTTTCGTTTGCTGCCGGTTCATCCGGAAAGTTGCAAGCTGTTGGGGTGTTTTTGGGAAGGGCAGTATTACGTTGACAGATGCTTGCCCATGAGTTGTTCTATTTCTTGTGCGTATTTTGAGATGTTCAGCACATTTTTTGGAATGGGTGATGCATGAGGTGTCAGGGGCGCGTTCTATTTTCCATTATTTGGATGATTTTTTATGCATTGGCGAGGCAGATTCGCCCATGTGTGGTAATTTGTTGGCAACGGTCCAATGGGTGGCCAGTCATTTCGGTGTTCCATTGGCTCCTGAAAAGACGGAAGGGCCAACTACATCTTTGAGTTTCCTAGGGATTACAATTGATACTGAGGCAATGGAATTTAGGTTACCAACGGAGAAGTTAGAGGTTTTAAGGCAGGAATTGCAGAAGGCAAAGGCGGGGAACAAGATTACATTGCAGCGGTTACAGTCATTGTTAGGAAAGTTAAATTTTGCCGGGAGAATAATGCCCATGGGAAGAATATTTTGTAGAAGAATGGCACGCGCGACCGCAGGAGTTAAGAAGCCTCACCATTTTATAAGGGTGTCAAAGAGTTTGAGGGCTGATTTGGAGGTTTGGTTGTCCTTTCTTGAGAGGTACAACGGAAGGACTATGGTGATGGAAGAAGTGGTCGATAGTGCAGTATGTGAGTTGTTCACTGATGCAGCGGGAAGCGCAGGTTTTGGTGCATTTTTCGGGGGTCAGTGGTGTGCGGAAGCTTGGCCGGAAGAGTGGGTGACAGCGGGGTTAACTAGAAATCTAACGTTGCTTGAATTGTTTCCGATTGTGGTAGCCGTAGTTATTTGGGGTGAATCCTTCAGAAACAAAAAAATAATTTTTGGTTGCGATAACCTGGGAGTAGTGCAGGCCATTAATAAGGGATCTGCGTCTTCGGCGCCAGTTATTGACTTGTTGCGACAATTAGTTTTGTCAGGGTTAACGTTGAACGCTTGGTTTGTGGCTGAACATGTTCCAGGGGCAAAAAACTGCATAGCTGACTCACTCTCTCGCTTTCAGTGGGAGCGCTTCCGGACCCTGGTGCCAGAGGCGGACACGGAAGGACGAGTGTGCCCTCCAGAACTTTGGCGATTGGTCGACGTGCGGCGGAGCACCTGATTCGGGGGTCGCTGGCGGCAGGCACATTGAAAGCTTACGAGGCAGCCTGGAGGGAATGGATGCAGTGGATTAATAATATAGGGGAGGTACATTCTGAGGAGGACCAGGTAGGGGCGTTGTTGTTGTTGATAAGTGAGGCGCATGGGGCTAATTGGTCGGTGGCCAAGATCGAGAGATTAATGGCGGGTTTGGCATTTGGCTTCAAATTTAGGGGTGCGGAAGATATTACAAAGCGTTTTATTATATCCCAGGCTTTAAAGGGTTTCAAGAAAGGAAGGAGGGTGAAGGATAGGAGGAGACCAATTTCATTTTCCATGTTAGAAAGGATTGGTAGGATATTGGAAGACGTTTGTTTGGATGATTCGGAAGTTGCGCTATTTCAAGCGGTTTTCTCGTTTGCATTTTTTGGGGCGTTTCGTATTAGCGAGCTGGTGTCACCTAACAAAACGACAGTTGGAGGTTTACAAAGGACAGACGTCAGTTTGAGTGAAGATAATATCGTTATATGGCTGACACACTCAAAAACAGATCAGATGCGAAAAGGGAAGAAGATTGTATTGGGAAGGGTGTCGGGTGCTCTGATGTGCCCTGTAACGTGTTTCACTAGCCTGATGGGAAAAGTGCCGGGCGACCAGGGTCCTTTATTCCAACATAAGGATGGGTCTTTTGTATTAAAGTTTCAGTTTGGCGCAATGCTGGGGAAAGCGTTGCAAGAATTGGGCCTTGAGAGGATGGGTTTTTCTTCGCATTCGTTTCGAATAGGTGCAGCTACGGAGGCATACGAGTGGGGCCTGAGTCCGGGAGTATTACAAAAAATTGGTAGATGGAGATCCAATAGATACCGGCTGTACGTTAGACCGGAAGGATGGTTTGGAAAGGTATAACAAAACAAAAAAATATATATATATTTCTTTTCACATCCTATGTTTTGAATTGCATTATACTTATAATACGTTAAGTTATTCTGCTTACGCCCCCCCCCCCCCCCCCTTCTTTTCCTCCTTTTTTCTTTTTGGTTGTTTTTCTTGACAGAAGGAAGCCCAGCACTCATATGGATATTAGGGCATTCTTTTGCGTTTTGGGCAGCCGAGCGGGCACAGGTTAGACCAGAAGGACAACAGCTGGGATTTTCCAGAAGGGAAGCCATCATTCGTTGGATGGGCATTCGGGGTATGATGTGGGGAGGGGTGTTACCAGAAATCACTTCTTATGCAGAGCTGGATAGGGCTCCAGATGTTCTAGTAATACATGCAGGTGGTAATGATCTTGGGGGGCGTCCAGCTAGAGAGGTTAGGCGGGACATACAACATGACTTTTTGCGACTTCGTAAGTTATTCCCAGCCATGGTAATCGTATGGTCTGAAATTTTGCCCAGAAAGTCATGGAGGATGGCCAGATCCGTTCAAAAAATTAATAAAGCCAGAATAAAAATAAATAGGCATATTTCAGCTTTTGTCGTTAGGAACGGAGGGGTTAAAGTGAGACACAAGAGCCTGGAAGGTGGGGTAGGGGGGTACTGGTTGGATGACGGCGTACATCTAAATGACGTCGGCACGGACATGTGGTCATTGCGGATACAAGAAGGGATAGAGAGGGCGTTGATGGTATGGAGGGCGTTGATGGTATGGAGGGCGGCGCAGACTTAGGTGGTAAGTCGTGCTGGCTGTGGCAGGCGGGGGGGTCCTTGGAGGCAGTTTATATTGGGTGGAAGGAGTTACGGTGGGGACGGCCTCACCTGGAGTGATTATCACCCTAATGGTTTTGGTTGGGTCTGGCGCGGTGGTGATAGGCCAGGGAAGTGGTCCCGGT
Source organism: Eleutherodactylus coqui (assembly GCF_035609145.1). Classification (NCBI taxonomy): domain Eukaryota; kingdom Metazoa; phylum Chordata; class Amphibia; order Anura; family Eleutherodactylidae; genus Eleutherodactylus; species Eleutherodactylus coqui. The sequence goes on along the minus strand of NC_089837.1, from coordinate 454,705,902 downwards.
TGGCCTACAATATTATATGGTGATTGCCTCCCAGAGGGGGCTTTTTGGGCCTCCGAGCCGGGGTACGGTTGGAGGCCAGGTACAGTTTGGTTTATGTACTATTATACGCCAGACCCTTATTATTATTATTATATTGGATGGGACTCCAAGGGCCTCCTCCCCGTATAGTTTAACGGATACTGTGTTAATTTTGTTTATGTTTAATAAAGGCTGCTGTGGCCAAAAAATATTCCAACTAAGAAGTTGTATGGACAGTTATTAACAAGAAGAGGTATGAATTTAGTTAATACCGGGTGAGTCGGTCATACCCTGGTCAAGAAAAGAGCCGGAACGTGCCACGAGGGGCACATACGTGGAGGCCCTGCATGACAGGGTTGGCAGGGAACGAAAAAGGTAGTATAGGGTTAACTGATAAGGTGAGGGGAGTGACGGTTAAGAGGTAGTTTAAAGGGATTGGTTAGTGAGTAAGGAGGGGGGCTGCGGGGGGGGGGTTAGATATAAAAGGGGGTATTTGGGCGGGAGCGCCATCTTTTTTGAAGCATTTGAGAATCCACCCACCCTCCCAATTTTTGGGGGGTATAGGTTGATATATATAAAAAAAAAAAAAAAGTTTTAAAATAATTGAATATATTAACTATTGTTTTAGGCAGGTAGTATATTTATTAAAAGATATGGGTAGAGTTGTTTATGATAAAATGTATAGGTATTGACCATGTCATGGCAGCTGGCTGTGGCAGGCGGGGGGGGGGTCCTTGGAGGCAGTTTATATTGGGTGGAAGGAGTTACGGTATGGACGGCCTCACCTGGAGTGATTATCACCCTAATGGTTTTGGTTGGGTCTGGCGCGGTGGTGATAGGCCAGGGAAGTGGTCCTGGTTGGCCTACAATATTATATGGTGATTGCCTCCCAGAGGGGGCTTTTTGGGCCTCCGAGCCGGGGTACGGTTGGAGGCCAGGTACAGTTTGGTTTATGTATTATTATACGCCAGACCCTTATTATTATTATTATATTGGATGGGACTCCAAGGGCCTCCTCCCCGTATAGTTTAACGGATACTGTGTTAATTTTGTTTATGTTTAATAAAGGCTGCTGTGGCCAAAAAATATTCCAACTAAGAAGTTGTTTGGACAGTTATTAACAAGAAGAGGTATGAATTTAGTTAATACCGGGTGAGTCGGTCATACCCTGGTCAGGACAAACAGAGAGCCAGACAGACAGACAGGTGTCGAGAGAGACAGACACAGCATACGTCACTCACAAACTGACCGCAGTGTGACTAAAAGACGTTCCTCTGCTGAGATGCATCGCCGTAGATGAGTATTTTGGTACGTCAAGTCGGGGCGCAGTTTTTCTAAGAGAGTATCAAAGGCAGTTGTTGAGAGCCGCACGTACGCCTTGAATTTGTCATGGTGTTGATGCAGATCTGCATATCTCAGAGCACAAAAGTCCCCTTTCAGCGGTCTTTGTTCCAAAATAGGATGGACCCAGTGTCTGTCTACGTTGTCTTCTTTCTTCCAGCCTCATAGGCGGCTCGCCAAAAATACGGGAGACAAACCAATTCAGGAGAACGACATTGCTTTGTAGTGACATTTCTTGGCTGTTTACCTCACAAACTGACAGCTAAATTTGGAGGCTGTCCTTTTTAAAAGAACCGCCCAGAAATCTGAGAGGGCGGAGCTAGTCTACAAGCAATGAGTAGAACATCTGGTGCGCTAAAAAAACGCACGAAAACACTATGTCAAAAGCGCTCACTTTTGCGATGCGATTTTAACATTGCGATTTTCTCACAGCGATATTGCTATCGCCAGTGGAAAGCAGCCCTTACTCATATATGCTATAAACCCGTATATTCCCTCCTATATGCTATGACACCCTATACACACACTCCTGTATTCTATGGCCCTTTCCTGTAGTCCAACTCCAATATACTATGACCACTCAATGTCACACTCCTATATACTATTGTTTGACCCACCCTGTCTGTCCCCCTTCCTTTATTTTTTCTCACCTCTTGTCATCTCATTTGCCGATGATGCAAAGCTAGGAGGGATAGTTTACACTAGAGAAGAGAGAGTATTCAAAAAGATCTACAAAAGCTTGAACAGTGGACGGTCACTAACCGAATGATATTTAACAAGGAGAAATGCAAAGTCCTACATCTGGGAAGGAAAAATGAAAAAAAAAACAACACATACAGAATCGGAGGAATTAGGCTAAGCAACACATGTGAAAAAGACTTGGGTATACTAATAGATGATAGACCGAACATGAGTCAACCATGTGATGCAGTAGCCAAAATGGCAAACACAATTCTGGGATGTATTAAGAGAAGCATAGAGTCTACATCACGTGAGGTAATTATCCCCCTCTACTCTTCCTTAGTCAGACCTCATCTGGAATACTGTGTCCAGTTCTGGGCACCCCACTTTAAAAAAGACATAGACAAACTGGAGCAAGTTCAGAGAAGAGTCACCAAGATGGTGAGCGGTCTGCAAATCATATCCTATGAAAAACGGTTAAAGGATCTGGGAATGTTTAGCTTGGAAAAAAGCAGGCTGAGGGGAGACTTAATAGCTGTCTACAAATATCTGAGGGGCTGTCACAGTGCAGAAGGATCAGCCCTATTCTCATTTGCACAAGGAAAGACTAGAAGCAATGGGATTAAACTGAAAGGGAGGAGACACAAATTAGATATTAGAAAAAACTTTCTGACAGTGAGGGCGATCAATGAGTGGAACAGGTTACCACGGGAGGTGGTGAGTTCTCCTTCAATGGAAGTCTTCAAACAGAGGCTGGACAGACATCTGTCTGGGATGATTTAGTGAATCCTGCACTGAGCAGGGGTTTGGACCCGATGACCCTGGAGGTCCCTTCCAACCCTACCAGTCTATGATACTATGATTCATTATTTATCACCTTTTTCATAGTAAAAAAAATATTTTTTTACATACTACTGACCCCTTCTTGGGTTTACTATTACATTGTATATTTTTAATATTGGAGTCTTATTTAACCCCTTCCAACTATAGGATGTAGAGTTACGTCCTGCGGGGTCGGGGTATGTATGAAGAGAGATCGCGCGGCTATCCCTGTGGAGTGGGGCTTCATAGAATGGCTGTCAGATTGCAATATGATGTAATGCTATAGCATTGCATCATACTGCAGGAGCGATTAAAGCAGTACTAGTTGTGGCCCCCTAGGGGGACTGAAAAAAAGTAAGAATAAGGACAATTAAGTTTTACTAATTGTTGAAAAAAAAGTAATAAAAGTTTTTAAAAAGCCTCTTTTGCCATATTTACAATAAAAGAATCTAAATAATGAAACTAAAATATTTTGTATCACTGCGTAAAAGTCCAATCTATCAAAGTAACATATTATTTACCCCGCACAATGAATGTCGTCAGAAAAAAAAATAAAGAACAGAGATGCTTTTTTTTTTGGTCACCCTGTCTCTAAGAAAAGTATGAATACAAAAATGGTACCAACTCAAACTACAGAATGTCCCACAAAAAATGAGCCCTCACACAACTATGTTGACAAAAAAAATAAAACAGTTATTGTGCACAGAAGATAGCGGCAGAAAATAATTAAAAAAATATAAATGTCTTTGAAAAAAAATATAAGTGGTACAGCCAAAAAAAACGATACAAGTTTGGTATCGTAGTAATCATACTGACACATAGAAGAAAGTTATCATGTCGTTTTTGTTGCAGTTTGTGCGCCATAGAAACAAGACGCACTGAAAGATGGCGAAAGTTTTTGGTTTTTTTTTTCATTTTACTCCACTTATGATGTTTAATATGTTTTTATTGAGGTTTTCACATATTTTAATCGCATACATACCATAACCATGGGTAGAAAGAAAAAGGAGGCATCTGTTTTGTAGCGGGCCATGCAGGGCCCCGGCAAGAGAAATAAGTATATGAAAACAAATGCAACAGTACTTGAATAAACCATACCATCGGCTGGAAATCTCTCTTATAACGCCCGAAGGGCAGCCTTCAAAAAACTTTTAAAACATGACACTAGGCCCTCGCATCCAACATTTTCTTATGCCTGCTTAATCGATTCAGCTCTCAACTGGCTGAGCCCTCCATGATAAAGATTAGTAACCAAAATTAAAATAGACAAATATGAGCATAAAGTAACTAGGAAAACATTGAAAGTAAAGGAAGAAAGAAGGAAGTCTCAGGGGAGGAGAAGACTACTCAGGGGTACTCCCAGTATCGCCATCTAGCCACGTCTATGTCGCATATCCAGCTTTCCCTCGCCTCCCAATGTCCGCCGTATCACCGTCAGCTGAAACTGCGGTGAGTCGCGATATGTGTTTCATACTGCCCAAGCCTGATCACCAAGCCTAGGTCCCTCAGCTCCTTCGTCGTCCAACTCCTCCAAGTACATTAGTTGGTTCAGTTCCTGAACAAATTCCAGGATTGAAGGGGTTGAATTGCTCTGCCAATGGTGCAGGATAACCACTCTGGCTGCAGTAATGAAATATCGCAAAAGACCTTTTTTGATGGTGGCGAATGGACCAGGGATAATTGGCAGCAGTGCCATCTGCGGGGTGACCTCCACCGCGCAACACGACGCATCCTCGTAGAACTCAAACACTTTACTCCAAAAGGGCTTGATAAGTGAGCAGTCCCATCAAATGTGCAGCATGGTACCACGCTCGGACCTGCATATCCAGCATTCCTCCGGGGTTGAGGGGAAAATGCGGTGAATTATATCAGGGCATCTGTACCACCTGGAGAGTTGTTTAAATTTTTTCTCCTGCGCAGCGCAGGCTAGGGGTAGTTTGTGCGCGAACGTGAAGGCCCTTTCCCAATCGTAGTCCTGCAACTCTACCAACAGCTCCCTCTCCCAGCCCCCAACATAGCTCGGTAGGCCCTGCATGAGTCTCTAGGATGATTCTGTAGTTCCGGGAAAGGACCCGAACAGGGGAATCGGTTCTCAGGAATAGTTCCTCAATGGGCTCAGGGGGGTTCCCAAAGGTACATGACCCCAATTGAGTCCTCCAAAACGAGGACAACTGCAGGTATTCCATCCACAGCAATTTCTGCCCAAATCGGGACGCCTGCAGGTCGTTAAAAGATGGGAGGCCCCCAGAGCCCACGATTTGACAGCACCTTGTATCCTCCGCCAGCCCAGGAAGTTCCGTCTCTCCCACCCTGGTGGGAATGCGGGGTTGTGATATATCTGAGCTAGGGCTCCCCTGCGAAGCGTCACATACCCTCTAGTCATCAGTCTGTCCCATATTTCCAAACAGTTTAGCGTCAATGGAGTGTGGGGCAAAGCTGTGGGTCTGTCCTCCCTCTTGATCCAAGGTAGTAGCTGCAGGTGGGGCCAAATCAATGTTGCTTCCATTCCCACCCACTGCTTTGAGGCTGCATGATGATGCCAGTCTACCAGTCTGATATGCTTTAAGATCTGGAAGACCCACTCTCCCCCTTTGCTTAGAGCGCGACATGATTCGGTAGCCAATACGGCTACACCTCGCTCCCCACACAAATCTCCGGAACACTTGGTGAATCTGTTTAAAGTACTGAGCCGGAAGCTTAATTGGCAATGTCTGAAAGAGGTAGAGGAACTTTGGGGTCACATACATTTTTAATACGTTTATCCGCCCAAACCAACTTAACTGTTTAGTAGCGTACCCCTTTAGTTCCTTTGTCACTGTTCCCAGTAGGGAAACATAATTAAGGTGGTATAACGACGAAACGTCCGCCACCATATGCACCCCCAGATACTGGATGGAGATTGAGCGCCATTTAAAATTGAACTGGTCAGCAAGGTGGGCCACTTCATTGGGAGGAAGCAAGATATTCATAGCTTCAGACTTGTGCAGGTTGACCTTGAAGTTACTCAAATGGCCGAAATGAACAAATTCTTGCAAGATTGCTGGGAATGCGGTATGTGGCTGAGATACAAATAGGAGAAGGTCGTCTGCATAGAGGACCGTCTTACAGATCTGACTCCCGACCTGTAAACCCCGTACGTCTAGATTATTCCGCAGTGCCACAGCCAAGTGCTCCATAACAATGGCGTATAGAAGAGGGGACAGGGGGCATCCCTGTCTCGTCCCGTTCCTAATTGGTACTGGGTCGGACAGGAGGTCCGGTATCAGGAGCCCTCAGAGCTTGCTGCTGCTCCTCGCCATGGCAAGGCCACACCCCACTTAGAATTTTTTCAATGTTTTTCAGTACATTATATGGTACATTAAATAGTACCATTGAAAAATACAACTTGTCCCGCAAAAAACAAGTCCTCATACAGGGACGTCAATGGATAAATAAAGTAGTTACAATTTTTTAAAAGGGGGAAGGAAAAAACGAAAACAGAAAAAAAGGCCGTGTCATTAAGGGGTTAATTATACATTTTTCAATTTTTAACATGAATATCTTTTTTTTTTTTATTAAATGCTTTTTTTTAAAAACATTTTCAACTTTTTCCTTCCCTACTTTAAGCATATCACACAACATCATTGTACATAACTGTTCCCCCCCCCCCCCCATTCCCACCCTTTTCCCTCCCCCCGAGGTCTCTCTCCCCACATTCAGTCCGCAGTATAATAAGTCTCTAGATTTTCACATTCTATCTCATGTTTTAACTGTGCCATAACCGTTAATGAGGCTTTCCACCGTAAGTGTTCATTTTAAACTCCATAGTAATCTTCTTTGTTTTCCTTTCTTTCATCATTCCGGTACAGATAAAGTTAATCCTGTTGCATTCAGAGGGCAGATAGACGTCTCCGTCAGTTTTTGGTCTCTCTCTCTCTCCGTACTACGCATTTCCTGCCTCTACATAGTGCCCATTCTGATTTACTTTCATTGAATCATTGTTTTGTTCGTCTTTTTCTTGTTTAATAAACCTTGTTTATGACACATGACTTCTTTTTTAGGTCTTTTTATTTCTACCCCTGTCTCCCTGAATTAGATCCCTGATTTGCAGATGTTGACCCACCGGCTTTCCACACCACACTCTATGTATTTGTTCCATAACTCACTATCTGTCCTGGGCTTATCTGGCCCTGGGCCTGTATCCATCTTAGCCATATGTCATAATATTTTTGGCTGGTCTTGCGTTTGACATATATATTTTTTTCCCATGGGAGGATCTGATTAACTTTGTTTTTGAATTCGCATAATGTAGCTGGGGCCTCATCCAACCAGTGCTGAGTTACTGTTTTTCTAGCCAGATATAACAGCCTAGCTACCGCCACTTTCTCGTGTTCATCTAACGCTAGGTTCCATGTATAGCCCAAGATGCACACAAACGGTGTGAAATCCATGGCTATACCAAATACTGTGTTTATTGTATCCCGTATTTCAGCCCAATATCTGTGCAGCTTTGGGCATCGCCATAGCATATGGATTAGGTCTGCCGTGTGGGTCTTGCATCTCGCGCATACAGGAGAGGTTATGAATATCTTATTCTTAATATGAGGTTTCTATTGATAATAGTATTTGTCACTCTTGAGAGCCTTTTATCTGTATTAGATGATTCCCATCCTTCTTTTTTATCTCCTTGGATGATATGTTCGCTGATCCCTTCTAGAATATCATCTTTTTTTATGTTCAATCATTTTTATTAGCATTTTCAACAAAGAATCATCAGCGTTACAATACAAGAAGTCAGGCTGGGGAAAGTTTATATTGAGAACGTATGCACGGCCCATTACTGGAAGCCTATCTTGTAACTGATTTTCCCCACCTATCCCACTTATATTATCCAAAATGTAAACTAAATTAAATAAAAATACAGCCAAATCCACCCAACCACAAAAGAAGAACGCAAATAGAGAGGAAGGGGAGGGGGGGAGACAAGGATAGAGAGGTGGGGGGGGGGGATACGGGTAGGGAGAGGGATTAGGGATACGACCTTGCTCACTTGATACAGTGGACTCCTCAAGAGTTCAATCGATTAGTTTCAAGCCATATTTTGAAGGGATCCGAGGCTCTCGTGGCTATCCAGGGACTTCACAGCTCATGCGCGCCGGTCTGTTCCTGTTCATCCACAGAATTCTCATCCTCGTACCTCATAAGCATATCTAGTTTCTCTCCCCAAATGATCCTAGTTGGAGGGGAGGCAGATCGCCACAAACAAGGGACAGAGTTCCTCACCGCCAGTATAGTCAATCGCAGTAGATCTGCCTTTACTTTAGCAATTGACCCTGGGAGCATTAGGAGAAGGGCCATCTCAACTGTTATGGACACCGATGACCTGGTCATAGCATTATACAACAATTCCACACTGCTCCATAAACTGTTTATGGCGGGGCATTCCCACCAGATGTGCATCATTGTTCCGGGGCTGCCCTGGCATCTCCAGCACTCCGGCGGAACCCCCCAGGTATCTATTTGATGCAGCCTCATCGGTATCCTGTACCAGCAAGAGAGTATTTTAAAATTCTGTTCTTGTATTCTCCCGAATTTGGTGCTCTTTTGAAGGAGAAGAAAGGTCCTCCGCCACTCTGATCTGCAGAAATGCTTCCCAATCTCCCGCTCAAACCGGTCCGAGTAACTCGGGAGAGAGTCTTCCCAACATCTTGTATATTACTGAGATCCCATGCTCGACAGGGGACGATAACATGCAGAGGCCCTCGAATGGTGTCAGCTACCGTCCTGTGCAATGGCCGGGCGTCAGGGACTCCACAAAACCCCTCACCTGCAAGTAGCTCAACCACGCTCCCGGGGGGGTTTAGAGTCTATGTAAAACTCCCTCAGGGGCTTGACTCCCTCCTGTGACATTACGTCCCGGACTCGTGAAATCGGAGAGCTGGGAAGGGACAGAATAGTATCGTTGTTCCATGTGGCCATAAATTGCGGGTTAGCGACCAATGGAGTAAGAGGGCCCGGGAGGAATGTCAGGCCCAACCTTGGGGCGAATGTCCCCCAAGTCTTGAGAACTCCTATCAGGAACGGCGAGAGTGGCTTAAGGTCTCCCAACAGCTGTCTCGAGATCCATGGGGCCCCCTGCATCATTCTATGATCCGGTGTGTGTTCTATTTCGACCAACAACTTAGTAGTTCTTCCCTGCATTAATGCAAGGATGAAATTTGCAAGGCATGCTTTATAATAGAGCGAAACGTCGGGAAGCCCCAAACCCCCTTCCTCTTTAGTCCTTGTGAGCAGTCTGAAACTGAGCCTAGATCTATGACCCGCCCACACAAAGTTAATTATTAGGGAATGGATGCAGAGAAGAAATCGCCAGTCACGGTGTACTGGAAGGGTTTGGCATAGATACAGGAACTTCGCCAGAGTCTATTTTTACGGCATTGACCCGACCTGTCCATGATATGTAGAGGGGGCTCCATTTGCACAGATTTGTTCTGAGATTGTTTAGGAAGGGTAGGAAGTTTAATTCAAATATCTGGGCGGGGTCCATAGGAAGCTGCACCCCCAGGTACTTAATAGCCAAGGATCTCCACTTGAAGGGCAAAGAATCTGAAAGATCCTTAGCCTCCAATTGGGGGATTGTTACATTTAGTATCTCTGACTTTTGGAGATTTACCTTGAAGTTGCTTACCCGTCCAAACCTTTCGAATTCCTTCATTCAGTAGTCCCACCCTAGGATTCGACAGGAACAGAAGGAGGTCATCCGCGAACAAGGCCATCTTATGTTCAGAGGAACCGTTTTTCCTAATAGCGTTGGCTAGTGACTCCATAGATAGGACATAGAGCAGAGGCGAGAGAGGGCAGCCCTGCCTGGTGCCATTAGGAATCGAGATGGAATCCGGCAGGGCACCATTCACCCTGATTCTAGCCGATGGGCCGTTATAAAGTGAAATAATCCACTCCTTCATCCTCTGCCCCAGCCCCACCCGACAGTGGGTCCCCTCCAAGAACCTCCACCTGACCCTGTCGAATGCCTTTTCTGCGTCCACCGCCAGCAAGCAGAGTGGTCTGTTTCCTATTTTGGCCCGATAGATCAGGGAGATAGATTTAATAATATTATCCCTGGCCTCCCCACCAGGTACAAATCCCACATGTTCTCTATGAATCAGTTCCAGGATGTGTTTGCTGATCCTATTAGCGATAAGCTTGGCGAACATTTTAACGTCGATATTTATCAGGGAAATAGGCCTATAGTTTGCGCAGGATGAGGGATCTTTCTCCGGCTTCGGGATCACCACGATATGCGCCTGAAGAGCCTGAGGTGGGAAGGGACACCCACGGGAGACCTTGTTAAAGAATTGAACTAGAAGCGGGGACAATTCTTCTCTGAAGAGCTTGTAGAATCTTGCCGAAAACACATTGGGTCCCGGACTTTTGCCTGTTTTTAGGTCTTTGATAATCTCCGAGATCTCCTCGTAAGCAAAGTCCTCCTCCATGGCCCCAGACTCCACAACACCCAAGGGGCCTGGGCCGAACTCCAGGTATTGCGCCTCTTTCCTCCCCTCAACGTTCCCCTGTGGGGGGGGGCGCCATCTGTAGGTTATATAGTTTTTCATAGTGCAAGCGGAATTCCTCTAGAATGCTTCGTGTGGAAATCACGGGTTCTCCTCCTGCTTTGTGGATTTTGGGGACAAACGTTTGTGGGGCTCTGGGGTGGAGGGTTCGAGCCAGCTGATGTCCGCATTTGTCGCCTAACTCGAATGTTTCCCTGTGCGTTTTATCCCTAAAAGCCGGCGTCTTCCGGTCTAAAATAGACAATATTCGTTGTCGTAGAGAAGAGATCTCCGCCCGTAGAATATCACTCGGGGTCCTTTTATTTGCTACCTCGCAGCCGTGTAGGGATGTCAGTAAGGTTCCCAATTCTCTAGCGCGTTCTTTTTTTAATCTGGCCCCGTGAGATATCAGGGTACCTTTTATGACACACTTCAAGGCTTCCCATTTAATAGGGGTCCGCGAATTGTCGTTTTGGTGGTCTTGTATAAAGTTTGTTCTATTTTTTTTTTTTATGTCCTGTATACACTGAGGGTCTCTTAGTAAGTTGTGATTTAGTCTCCATACTCTCGCACGTGAGTCTCCCCCGAACCCAGTAAATTCTACATAGACTGGAGCGTGGTCCGACCATAGAAAAGGCCCGAATGAACTAGAAGGCTGAAAATCAAGAAGTGCATGGGAAACCCAGACATAGTCTATTCTTCCATAGCTGTTATGCGCTAACGAGTGGTACGTGAAGTCGCTGACGCCCGGATGCAGCAACCGCCACAGGTCCACCAAACGCAAGTTACCTAGCTCCCTTAGCAGGGAACGCGCTGCTGCGCTTGAGACCGAGGACCTGCCCGATGATGAATCTTGCGCCGGGTCCATTGCCATATTAAAATCACCTCCCAGGATGATGGCGGAACCATCTGCGAACCTTGCCAGTTCCCGTAAAGTGGCAAGTCCGAAGGATGTCTGACCCTGAATCGGGAAATAAAGGTTAGCGAGTGTGACCACTTTGCCCACTACTTCAGCTTTTATGAATAAATATATGCCCTCCGGATCGCTCAGGACACCAAGGGGGCTGATCTGCAGGGAACTGTGGAACGCTATGGACACTCCGCTAGCTTTTCTAGATGGATTTGGGCTATGGAACCAGGTTGGAAAAAATTTCGTGGAGCATGAAGGGATCTCACCCACCTTAAAATGTGTCTCTTGAAAGAAGAGTACCTTCATCCCCTTTTTTTCATATGGTACAGCATTTGGCCCCTTTTAGAAGGAATGTTCAATCCCTTGGCGTTGTAGGAGCACACCGTCAGACTAGCCATATCCGGAAGAATCTGAAGCAATGCGAGATAGTCTTGAGCAAAGGTCGTAGTCGGGTAGCAGGAAATGGTCTGGAAAAGAAAGGGAACGAGGGAGGAAGGGGAAGAAAAACAAAAATATTTTTTGCCATAACCCGCCTAAAGACAACTATCTTTGCAGCTAAGCGCTGCCTGCCCTAGGAAGCGGAAACAGAAGACAGGAGTCAGCCTCCACCCTCCCCACCGTTCAAACTTTTTCCAACAATAAGAGAAAGAAAAAGAGAGAGAGAAAGGAAGAAAGGAAGAGTAAGAAATAGACACTAGCGGATGTGCATCATAGCTGTAATCAATTTAAATGACCATTACAGATGATCATTAAATTGCATAGCGTAACCAACTCAAAATTCGTTAGTGAGTGTGTATACGCTAGCTATTTGACCTTACTCACTCGGTACAATTAATCCAAATACATACTGGATTAAGGTACTTATAATAGAGTGTTTGATCCTTGTTTCGTCATCCGTTCCTATATGCATGGCACTACTGCTCCTGATGAATCGCGTAGGCGAGGAAATGCGTTGTGCTACAGTTAAGAACAGAACCAAAAGAAACTATTTACCTCTCTTTAATATCTTTAATACTCGTTATCAAACTATATAGTAAGGATCTTAGTTACTGAAATCACATTTATGTATATCTATAAACCAGCAAAAAAAGTGCATGAACATCACACAATGCGCTTTGTTTATTGAAGCTGGTTTGAAGCCACTTGCCGGACCTAAGAGAACCTGCCAATGAAAAATAATCATAGCAGATTTTCTATATAAAATCAAGGCGCTTCATTAGATATACAGAGATTAACGAAATGAATCATCGGCATATTTATTAAAAGTTCTTTTATGAGGGCCCCCTCTTTTTTTCCGTATAGGACTTTAGAATATAGAACTGAATTAAAAGTTAAGTTTTAACGTAGGATTGCAGTCTGTGACAATAGTTTAAGTATACACTGATCCTCTGCAGCGGTGATTTTTTTGTTGTAATAAATGGCAGGATTCTTGTCATCAAACATAGATACAAATCAATGGCTGACTAAGGCCAATACGATTTTCTCGGACAGGGAGTTCCATCCTCAAACTCACTATACAAATATTAAAAGTTGCTTCAAACATTTGACAGGTGTATATCGCGAGTACACACGCAGCTGGTGTGAGGTACAAGGCTTACAAAAATATCTGGAGTACGGGATTGTCCCAAGAGGTTTACGCTCCCCCTTACTCCCACCAGCGTGTTGCCGTAACGCAGAATTCCTGCAAAAGTGGGAAAAGGAAGCCACTGAAGGTTCCCTTAGACTAATGAGACTACTGCTAGAGGAAGAAAAACTGACACTAGAGAAAAACACAAAATCGCTAAATGAGGCGATAGTAAAGATTAAGGTTTTCTCTACGGATCCTGACTTTGGAGGGAAACAAAAGATTTTACAAGAAAACATCGAAAAATACACGTTATACATAAAGGAACGAAAACACTTATACTTTTCCCGTGACCTTCAAGACTTTAAAGACAATAAAGTATATAGGGTCCCACCAAACCGATCCGATACTGATCTCAGTTCCTCGGAAGGGGACTGTTCAGAAAGTGATTTAGCAGTAAGAACGAAATAGAATCCTTTCCGGGGGGAAAATAAAGGCAGAGGCAACTCAGGGGGATACACTAGAGGTAGAAATCAACCAAACCGCAGTGGTTTTTTAGAACAGCCGACCGGCCAATATTTTCTGAGAGACCGGAGGGATCGCCTTTAGGGATTCCCCACACTACACAACAGACAACTGGCGATATGATACAGAGTACACCCAATCTAACACTTCAGAAATCAAAAGAGGAAGATAACAAAGTGAGAGTCATTAATCTCTCATCTCGAGCCCTCACCCAAGGGGAAGTAAACGTATTAGAGAGGGGCCTGTCGTTTGTCCCATCGAACCGTTTTAACAGATTCGGCTGGACAAGGGACATGGCCCTCTTTTTGCGAAAACTCAAATGGAGAAAATTTTACGCTGTTCAGGATAGACAGAAAATAACTGACTTGGGATTCGAAATAGATGACTTACAAGGACTAAGGGTATTGGAAGCATTGGAAAAAGAAAACACTAAGATACGAGGAGAGGGTTCATTCACAGACTTAAGACTTAACAGTACCAAAAGTGCACCCCCCAATCAATCGCCCTATATATATATATATATTCGAGAAAATCATCATAAATGAAATCAAGGATCTACCGAATCCCAGGGGACGGGCAAAAACATGGGTACAGATGAGTTACAAGCACTTCAAAATCTAGAAAATGACCCAGAGATCGTAATAAAAGCCTCTGATAAAGGGGGCAATATTGTGGTAATGTCTCGGGGGGGATATATTGGAATGTGTGACGCATTACTAGGGGATCGGTCAACATATAGACGATTACCCTCAGACCCCACGGACATCTTCATGAAAGATCTCAAACTAATTCTGGATGAGGCGCTACTCCATAAGTTGATTGATAAGACCGAATACAACTTTATGCTACCAATACACCCAAGAATAGCAACATTCTATTCTCTTCCAAAGGTGCATAAGGGGTTTGATCCCCTTAAAGGAAGGCCTATAGTGTCGGGCATCGACAGTTTATCCCAAAACATAGGAACCTTCATTGATCAGATACTACGACCATTCCTAGAAGCTCTCCCATCCTTTGTGGAAGATACATCTGATGTCTTGCGACGCATTGAGGGCCTATATGTAGAACCACAGGTTAAGTTGGCAAGCTTAGATATCGAGTCATTGTATAGTTCAAGCCCGCACGAGTCAGGTCTGAGAGCAGTTGATTACTTCCTCCGACAGAAAGGGAATGACTTCTCCCGACACAATCAGTTTGTCCATCACCTCCTGAATTTTGCATTAACACACAATTATTTTTGGGTTTAATGGCAGGTTTCTCCACCAGCTCAGGGGCACCGCGATGGGGAGCCCGTGCGCCCCATCCTATGCCAACATGCTCCTGGGCTGGTGGGAGGACAAATGTGTCTTTGTAGAATCTAACACAAATGCACGTCAGGGAAGCGCTATAGATGTAGGCTAGGAGTTAAACAGAAATAGATGTAACACTCTCCTGGGAGTGCTATAGTTAAGAAAAAAAGTATTGAGATTGACTCACCCGGTGTTTGGTGAGTGCCCCTGGTTAGAGGCCTCACCAACACCTCCACTTCCTCGTTAGCATATAAATCCCCTGGTTCGTCCGTATGGCTGCTGGGCTTCTGTGTCCTGCTGGATTGCAGGACCCACTAGTAAAATCCGTAAGATGAGAAAAAGTTGCCCGCGCTCTCAGGACCCGAACCCCCGGATCAAGCTGCAAACATCACTCGCTTCAACGTTTTATTAATGCAATCTCTGCATACTCAGTGCTGTTTTAGTGCAACGCGTTTCGTCGTAACCTACGACTTTATCAAGCACAGACAGCATAAAATTACATATTTTCGCTAAAAACAACTCACATTTAAGTAGTGGTCATCCTATACGTCCCGGTGTGGTGGGAAGGATCAGTCTCGGCGTCCCCACAGAGCAGAGCGGAGCGCAGCGGGAGGGGCGGGCCGTCCGCCCGGCGTCTCCATACGTGATGACGTCAGACGTCCTCGGGGTGGAGCTATGTCCTCCATTTCCTATTCGTTACATGGCCTGTCGATCATAGCGCATATATCTCGGGAGCACTGGCCATGCATTAGCGCTGGGCGCCGTACCTGGCTCCTCCTCATGTGACGTTGATGTATAAGTCACATGTGGGGCTCCTATGTTTACGCCGTCTCCTAGGAGACTACAAGAGACCTGATGTCACCTGGTTTAACAGCGTTTCCTGGTTATATGTGCTGTACATATTGTACAAGTATTGCGCTATTATGGACATGCTGATCCCAACAGTTATTTCTTACGGTGTTTAATAGATTGCTGTTATACATATGATGGTCCTTAGTGGGCTGTAACCCTTTGCAAACCACATAGTGGGTTGTTTTTAACCCTTTCTCTGCCAATAAAAGATATATAATTATAGAAAAAGGTGAAAGTGTATATCTTTCTTTGGTTGTTAGATTTAGATTTGAATGTTAAGATTGGAACCGGAATAGGGATGCCACCACTTAGTACAATATATATGTGTATATAAAATACATATTCATAAAATACATATAGCATGCGTTAAAACTTACATTTTTCTATATGGGTATGTCTGTAATACTATTTCTTATTGTGTTTTTATACTAACAATCTATGTTACTCATATCTCGTTTTATAGGGTTGGATAACAGTAGGCATATTGATGCATTATTAAAATATCTATATCCTAAGCGGACTAATACATGCAGGTATACATCCATATATGTCTATGTCGCCTCCATTAAATATTATACTGATATATATATATATATATGCATAAAAAAATTATTTATATGCGTAAAAAATTATTATACTAATATATATGCATAAAAAATGTATATATATACATCTATGTACATAGTAGATAAAACAATTATTTAAAATTATTTTAATACTTCAAATTTTCTCTAATACCTCATTTAAACCGTTGGGTGCGAGTGTGTTCAGCCTAAAACAGTAGGATAGAGAGAAGAAAAGAAAACCAGTACAGGAAGAGAGGTGAAACATCATGGCAAAATCAACAATACCAAGGAAGACGGACAGAGGAACAAAGATTAAGAAATAAAGGGGTGACTACAAATAATTCTGACAATACAACACAAACGTACATCAGTGGGGCCATGAATAGACATAGAAATTCCAGGAACCAACGGATAGAGAACTGGAGAACTCCCCCATCTACACAGGGGAAGCGAAATACCTAGATGAGAATGCTCATTCTCTCATCACCGTGGACTCTACATTTTGTAGTACGGTTGATTGTACCCCCAGACGGACCGGGACTCCGAACTGGGGGAAAAACAGGGAAGAAAATCGGGTGAATGAGTGTGTTCCAATACACACACCATACACACCAGAACTAATCTCACAAGATGTGGAAAGAGCACTTTTAAGAACACCCATGGCAAATTCACCCACAGACATATTGGATCTGTGTATTTCAAACACAGAAAACGAAAGAGGAAGGAATAGAGGGGAACAAGCCTTACAGGTAACAGAAACAAACCAAGCTTTTTTAGACAAAGCGATAGACGAGGGGCCCCCCGTAACATCAGGAAACTCTCGAAGAGCAACCCCAAAGGACATCACAATCTCCAACAGAAATGTGGTCAACCAGAGATTCAACACAAATCCAATAGTGAAATCGAAAATAAATCAGTTCTACCTACCAATGAAACCAACATTGAAAGCAGGAAGAGAAAGACCAGAAGGGGTAAAAGGGGTGGTAGAAGGAGGAACAAAAACAAGAGGGACCTCCCAACTGAAGAAGTAGTGACCTTTGAGGAGGCCAGAGGTCATGGCATATTTAATATAGCAAAATACATGCTAAGACAAAAAGAAGTGGAAGTTTTATCCAAAGGTCTATCCTTCAGTCCCACTACCCACTCAAATTTGTTTGATCTTTTTGTGGATCTAATTAGCTTTGTACGAAAATTAACCCTTAACAGGTATTTCGTGATTCAAGAAATGAATGGGAAAACCGGGCAAGCCAATGAGGAACGAATGGAACAAAGCTTCAACATTGAAGACCCAATAGCGACAGACCTCAAACCTACCAGTAGATTTTACCCAGTGGAAGCAAAAGGAGAGTATATCCAACTATTTTACAATAAGGTGATGAAAGAATTTCAAGAGATGTGTCAGAAGGAAACGAAAACTCAACAGAGGACGGATAACCTCACGCGGAATCAGAGAGCTACTTTAAATAGTTTAATGAAACAGGAAAACATCGTAATCAGGAATGCAGATAAGGGAGGGGGGATAGTCATTCTAGATTACGAACAATATGATAAGGAAGCAAGAAGGATACTGTACGACACGAAATATTATGAGAAAATAAAAAAGGATCCCACAGAGAAGACACGAGTGGAATTTCATCACCTACTGAAAGAAGGATATACGGATAAATGCATCCTGAAGTCAGAATACAAGTATCTACTGGAAACCCCTATAGGAATGCCCTACTTTTATTATGTGCCTAAAATACATAAAGACATCTCTAATCCCCCAGGCCGACCCATTATTGCTGGTATGCAATCTATAAGTAATCGTCTGTCTGAATACATCGATGCTCAACTGCAGAAGTATGTGAAGAATCTACCATCATATCTCAAGGACACAGGTCACCTACTAGACATCATCAAGGAAATACCCTGGAAAAACTCGTACAGGTGGTGCACCATGGATGTGGAAGCCCTGTATACGAATATAGATCATAAAAAGGGCATTCTAGCTATAGAAGAAACCCTGAGAGAAGACATCCTCATGCCAAATAAACAGAGGGAATTTCTACTAAAAGCCATCTCATTCATATTGAACAATAATTTCTTCACATACAATGGGGACTTCTACAGGCAGACCATGGGGACCGCGATGGGCACGATTTGTGCCCCAAGCTATGCAAATTGCGTTATGGGGATTTTTGAAAGAAATCGCTTCTTGGACAAAAGAATCATTCTGTATAAGAGGTACATAGATGACTTGATAATAATATGGGACGGTGAAGAAAAGGACCTAGAACAGTTCATTGCCAAGTTAATGGAAAACGAGTTCGGGTTTAAATTTACCCACACAACGGACCCCAACAAGATAGTGTACTTGGATTTAGAGCTCTCGGCGGAAGAACGGAAAATTTATACCCGCACTCACTTTAAGGCCGTGGATACGAATAGCTATCTGGACTTCCACAGCTGCCATCTGAAACAATGGAAGGTAAACGTACCCTATGGGCAACTGAGGAGGGTGAGAAGAAATTGCACCAATCTGGAGGACTTTGAAGAACAAGCCAAAGAAGTCAAACAGAGATTTCTAAGCAAAGGGTACCCAATTACTATAATAGATGCAGCGTACAAAAAAATAATGGAAAATCAGGATGTGAACATCGAACAGGGTACAAAGAAACCACAGGACAGCACAGAAAGGAAAGAGAGGTCCAATGACAGATTTAGAGCAGCATTTACCACGAAATATAGTAAACACTTCAGCACCATAAAGAAGATCATGAGAAAAAACTGGACGCTGCTACAAGAGGATCCGTTTCTACATAAAACCATACCTGATAAACCAATATGTACGTTCAGGAGAAATAGAACTCTAAAGAATATATTAGCACCCTCGCGCCCAAAGAAGGAGAAAAATAAGGAATATGGGAGGAAGAAGACACAAAAAGGCCCCAAAGGAGTGTACAAATGCGGCGATAAAAAATGCAAATGCTGCGAGAATATATTACATGGAAGAACAGAAATAGAAGCAGAAGGAGGATCTATAAGGATCAGACAGCGACTGACGTATAAAACTGAATCGGTGGTGTATCTGTTGGAGTGTCCATGCAACTTAAGATATGTAGGTAGGACCATCAATGTGATGAGAGACAGAATGAGCAAACACCGAAATAACATAAAAAACGGTTTTTTAAAACACAGTGTTTCAAAACACTTTTTAAATAAACACGACAAAGACAGTACGGTTTTGAGAATCACCCCACTTGAATACATAGACTCCAAATCAGTACAGGAGCTCAGACAGAAAGAAATGTACTGGATTTTTAGGCTGAACACACTCGCACCCAACGGTTTAAATGAGGTATTAGAGAAAATTTGAAGTATTAAAATAATTTTAAATAATTGTTTTATCTACTATGTACATAGATGTATATATATACATTTTTTATGCATATATATTAGTATAATAATTTTTTACGCATATAAATAATTTTTTTATGCATATATATATATATATATATCAGTATAATATTTAATGGAGGCGACATAGACATATATGGATGTATACCTGCATGTATTAGTCCGCTTAGGATATAGATATTTTAATAATGCATCAATATGCCTACTGTTATCCAACCCTATAAAACGAGATATGAGTAACATAGATTGTTAGTATAAAAACACAATAAGAAATAGTATTACAGACATACCCATATAGAAAAATGTAAGTTTTAACGCATGCTATATGTATTTTATGAATATGTATTTTATATACACATATATATTGTACTAAGTGGTGGCATCCCTATTCCGGTTCCAATCTTAACATTCAAATCTAAATCTAACAACCAAAGAAAGATATACACTTTCACCTTTTTCTATAATTATATATCTTTTATTGGCAGAGAAAGGGTTAAAAACAACCCACTATGTGGTTTGCAAAGGGTTACAGCCCACTAAGGACCATCATATGTATAACAGCAATCTATTAAACACCGTAAGAAATAACTGTTGGGATCAGCATGTCCATAATAGCGCAATACTTGTACAATATGTACAGCACATATAACCAGGAAACGCTGTTAAACCAGGTGACATCAGGTCTCTTGTAGTCTCCTAGGAGACGGCGTAAACATAGGAGCCCCACATGTGACTTATACATCAACGTCACATGAGGAGGAGCCAGGTACGGCGCCCAGCGCTAATGCATGGCCAGTGCTCCCGAGATGTATGCGCTATGATCGACAGGCCATGTAACGAATAGGAAATGGAGGACATAGCTCCACCCCGAGGACGTCTGACGTCATGACGTCATCACGTATGGAGACGCCGGGCGGACGGCCCGCCCCTCCCGCTGCGCTCCGCTCTGTGGGGACGCCGAGACTGATCCTTCCCACCACACCGGGACGTATAGGATGACCACTACTTAAATGTGAGTTGTTTTTAGCGAAAATATGTAATTTTATGCTGTCTGTGCTTGATAAAGTCGTAGGTTACGACGAAACGCGTTGCACTAAAACAGCACTGAGTATGCAGAGATTGCATTAATAAAACGTTGAAGCGAGTGATGTTTGCAGCTTGATCCGGGGGTTCGGGTCCTGAGAGCGCGGGCAACTTTTTCTCATCTTTGTAGAATCTAACAACCTCTGGACAAGTCAGATTCTCCTTTGGGTGAGATTCATTGACGACATCCTAATATTATGGAACGGAACAACAGAGACATTTAACGAATTCGTTGGAATCCTGAATCACAATGACGTTAATTTGCGCATAACATCTGAAATACAAACTGAGACAATTGCATTTCTGGACATAAAGATCTCGAAAACAGCAGAGGGGACCCTCAAATCCACCCTCCACAGGAAGGAGACAGCGACAAATAGCCTCCTATCCTGGCACAGTGCACACCCCTTCACACTAAAGAAAGGAATACCGAAGGGGCAGTTCCTCCGGGTCAGGAGAAACTGCTCCTCGGAAGATGACTTCAAAGTTGAAGCCCACAAACTTAAAAAAAGATTCCACGATCGAGACTATCCCTCCGAAATTATTGATGAAGCTTATCAGGCAGTGGCCCCAATAAAAAGAGAAGAGCTACTGGTACCACGACCGAAAAAAACGGATGATTGCATCATTGGAACTTTTGATGAAGGGGTTCCAATGATACGGAAATTACTAAGCAAACACTGGCATATTCTGAGAGATGATCCAGACCTGAGAGCAATTCTTCCGGAAACACCAAGCCTCACATTTCGTAGGGGGAGGAATTTTAAAGATAGACTTGTTAAGAGCCCTCTACCACCGAACACAGGACCTAAGACGTGGCTAGGGGCTAACATTCCAAATGGAACTTTCCCATGCGGAAATTGTTCAGTGTGTGAAATTATTCAGAAGGGGGTGGATTTCCAAAGTGTGTCCACTGGTCAAAAATTCAAAATTATGGGGGGCGTGGCTTAACAAGGCACCGGAACGGCAGCAAAACCCTAGGCTCCGTCCGGCCGAGGCATTTCTACCGACTCCAAGCACCTACCGGAGGATTTATTTTATTTCCAGAGCGGCAGGAAGGTCCCTAGACACCGGAGATGCCCAGAAGGAGAGACTCCAAGCAGGCTCCGGCGAGACTGGAGTCCTTTTTTGCAGCGCGCGGCTCCGCTCCTGAAATGGCTGCCGAAGCTGCACCGCTCCCTGTGATATCGGCGCCGGAGCTGGGAGAGAGCAGCGGAGCCCCAGCGGAGGACGTGGCAGCTGGGAAACAGCGGAAATCCCCTGCCATTACAAGCGCCAGCTCCCAGCATAACACCAGCATCTCTGATGATGAAAGGTCAGTCCAGGGGGGAAAAAACAATGAAAAGAGGTCCCCACCTAAAATGGCGTCGGCCACGCCGCTCCCCATCACTAAATCTCCTACTGGCAGCCCTGCTAAGCAGAAGCAGAGGAGGTCTGCCGACTCGCCTGTTAGTGCTAGCGGAGGTCCCCAGCACAACATTAACTCCTCAGATGCTGCAGGGTCAGCTCAGAGGGAGAAAAATAATGAAAATGCTCCCTTATCTAAAATGGCGCCGGCCTTGCCGCTTCCCAGCACCAGATCACCAACTAGCAGCCCTGCCAAACAAAAGCAGAGAATGTCTGCTGAAGTGGAGGTAATTGAAGACCTGTCTATCGCTAAAGAGTGTGCAGCAGAGGGAGGGTTAACTAACCTTGTGGCAACCAACAAACCAGCCTCTGAGATCTACATTAAAGAGGCAATAATGGCTCTCAGGGTCACTATACAAACAGACATACTCATGTTGACAACAAAAGTCAATTCCTCAATTCAAGCAATCAACAATAAAATAGAAAAAAACGACAAAAAAATGGAGGAGATTGTTATTTCACACAACTCCTTAATTGATGCGCACAACGATTTGGAAGACAAAGTTAATAAGCTTCAGCTCAAATTAACAGATTTGGAAGATCGCAATAGGCGCAATAACGTAAAAATAAGAGGAATACCAGAAAAAATTTCCAATGCAGAATTAATAAATTATATTATGCACTTCATGCAAGCTCTCCTCCCTAATACGCCAGAACACGATCTAAAAATCGACAGGGCCCACAGACTGCCGCGACCGAAATTCCTGGACGAGAATGTCCCCAGGGATGCGATAGCTCGTATCCATTATTTCAAAACAAAGGAGGAGCTTATGAATGCAGCAAGAAAACTCCAACCATTTCCACATCCGTACTCTGACCTGCGGTTGTTTATAGACCTATCTCAGGCTACTTTAGAAGAAAGAAGAAAATACGCAGACATAACCTCAGCTATGAGAAAAGCAAAGATACCTTATAAGTGGGGCTATCCAACTAAAATAATTACAAACAAAGAAGGAAAATACCACATTTTTCTCAACCCCAAAGCCGCCGCAGAAACCTTAGCGTCATGGGGAATACCCCTCCAAGCACCATCAAATACACAGCCCAAAAGAGACCCCAAAGCATCTCAACAAGTTAACAAACAAGACTTCCACGTTTTGAAATGAAGCGTTCTTAAAGACCCTCCGGTAATTATTGATTACTACTCATTGTAATGCCTGCCTATTGTAGCTGGACTTTATCCCCCACGAAATATGCAAGTTCAAGCTTGCCATAACCAGTTTGTTCTGTTACTGTTTTGGGTCTTCCACGTTGCAGCATTCAGCCAACGTCCGTGGCTGTGTAGCAGATTTTCAAACATGGAGGACTCTGTTTTGTTCTTTTGTTTCATTCTTATAGGCATCTACAATTTTCTGGATCTCCCACACCCACAACAATCTCTCAAGTCTCTAACATCATGACTGTGAAGGTATTATCGTTAAATGTCAACGGCCTGAACTCTCCCTTCAAGAGAAGAAGCGTCTGGAAGGAAGCAACCACGCATAACGCAGAAATTGTATGTATACAGGAGACGCACCTGTTAGACAGTGATTGTAGTAGAATGTCACATAGGTCCTACCCGCAGGTTATCTTTGCGTGTGCCAAGAAAAAACATGCGGGAGTAATGGTAGCGGTTAAAGAGGGCACATCATTCATCATAGAAAAACAAATTTGTGACCCAAGGGGTCGCTTTATAATTTTGGTAGGAACCCTTAAAAACCGAAAAGTAACCTTAGTTAATACATACGTACCCAACACAAAACAGATTAGTTTCCTCAACAAACTCATGAAAAAAATAAACAAAAATGCGCAAGGCCCAATTCTAACGATAGGGGACTTTAACTTAATCCCAGATAAGGACATGGACACTACTAACCCTACAACTAAAAGAACCGCCACATTAAATACATGGATACACAAAAACGCGTTGTACGACTCTTTCAGATGCTTTAATGCTTCGGCGAAGGAATACTCATACTACTCGCCAAGACACAGGACCTTTTCCAGAATAGACCTATGCTTGGTGGAAAAACCTTTTCTTTCATTAATTACAAAAGTAGAAATTGGCACAGCTGTATGGACGGATCACGCCCCGCTGGCCGTACATCTTAATATAGACTTTCCCAATAAACCCAATAAATCTTGGAGGAACAATGTTTATCTAATGACCATCCCAAAATACAAAAAAGAAATTCAAGAAGCTATACAGGAATATTTTGAATTTAATGATATCCCACAGACGAACCCGGTTACCTTATGGAACGCCCATAAAGCGTTCATAAGAGGCATTCTGATAAAATTGGGCTCCAGGTATAAAAAAGAAAAATCAAAAAAAATAGATGAGCTACTTGAAAATCTTCGCCTTAAAGAGAGTGAACTCCAAACTAATCCCTCGAAAAAAACGCACGACGACATGCATAAAATTAGATTAGACCTCCGTAAACACCTGCTGGGCGACTTTGAAAAAGAAGTAAATGCTCAAAGAGCTAATATTTACACATCAATAAATAGACCCTCGCGATGGATGGCCAACCTATTAAAGAAAAAAACGATAAAAGCCAATATTCCTTATATCTGGAGTCACCAAAATAATAAAATTAAACTGTCACACCCAACGCATATAGCAAATGCATTCTCGTCGTACTATAGTAGCCTATACAATTTGAAAGATGACGCCCAAACGCCCCAACCTAACAACTCCTCAATTCAAAACTTTCTCAAAATGGTGAACCTTCCATCCCTAAGCCAAAAACAGGCGGAAATGATGGATGAACCAATCACCATTGCTGAAGTCTCCAAGGTATTAAACTCTTTGAAAAACAATAAAGCACCTGGTCCGGACGGGTATTCTGCAGAATATTTTAAAAATTTCTCAAAACCATTAACAAAATATATGACCAATATGTTCATTGAGGCCATGAAAGAGGGCACTTTCCCCCAAGAAATGCTACAGGCAACAATTGTGGTTCTACCAAAACCCGGGAAAGAACCGAACTCACCAAAAAATTTTAGACCTATTTCTTTGTTAAACACTGACATTAAGATCTATGCCAAAACTCTTGCACAACGCATTCTCCACGTTCTCCCATATATAATCCATTCTGACCAGATGGGCTTTGTAAAGGGTAGACAGGCCTCGGACAGCACCCGGAAAATTCTGAGTCTATTACACCTGATAGAAAAAACACAGTCCCCAACTATCTTACTAACATTAGATGCCGAAAAGGCGTTTGATAGGGTCCATTGGGGGTATATTTTTAAAACGTTAGAAAAATTCGGATTTGGAGAAAAAATTACGGGGGCTGTCCGGGCTTTATACTCTTCCCCAACAGCAAGAGTCCTGGTGGATGGTGTGTTATCTGATCCGCTGTCAATTACAAATGGCACAAGGCAGGGGTGCCCGCTTTCCCCACTTTTATATGTAATGGCCATGGAGCCTCTGGCAGAGCTGATTCGAGTTGACTCAAATGTGAGGGGTGTTCCGGTGAACCACAGGCAATACAAATTGGGACTTTTCGCCGATGATGTAATTCTGTCATTGACCCATCCCCTGGGATCACTGCGGTCTGCCTGTGCGACACTGGATCACTTCAGCAGAGTCTCCATGTACAAACTAAATGTTGATAAGTCTCTTATATTAGGTCTGAACCTGCCGAGGGATTTAAGAGAGGAAATTCGGGCGGAGTTCCCATTTGTGTGGAGAGAAAAAAGTATCCCATATTTGGGAATAGCATTAACACCACTGCTTAAGAATATAGAAGGTGAGAACTACCCCAAACTTTTTAACACTACACAAAAGGAGATAGACCACCTTTCTAAGCTAAACTTGACATGGTTTGGAAAGATCATGGCTTATAAGATGAAAATCCTGCCCCTAATACTATACTATTTCAGAGTTCTTCCTATTTCTATATCTAACACTACTTTAAAGAAACTCCAAAGTCAAATGAATGCGTTCATATGGAGTGGGAAAAAGCCCCGCATAGCTCTATCAGTTCTGTCCCTGCATAGAAGACATGGAGGCGCGGATATTCCCAACATAACCGCATATTACAAAGCTATGGTTTTAAACCAGTCTAGACAGCTGCTGCCTAACAATAGTGATTTGGGTTGGCCCACTATGGAGAGAAGCTTCCTAAAAAACATCTCAGGTCAGACTTTGATATATGCCATCTTAGTTGAAAAATATCTACACCCAAAAAAAGCGAAGCTTCAAATCACTGAAATACCCATGACTTTGCGCTCCTCAATCGACACGTGGGGTGAACTTTCGAACAAATTTGGGTCAGAGGATTCCACGTCCAGACCCCCTTTGCCCATAGAAGTATTGAGCCTCTACTTACCAGACATGGATTTGAGGCCGTGGATAGCCAGAGGGGTTAAAAAAATCGGACACCTGACAGTCGCAGATAAAATAAAAAGTTTTAAGGATCTACAGCTTAAGCATGACCTCCCAATGGGTGAAATTTTCAATTACTTAAAAATAAGCTCCTTCTTGAAGGACACATCTTTACATTTGATCGCACTCCCGGTGACACTAATAAATATAATTAATCTATCGGGCTTAAAAAGAAAGTCTGAAACTAAATTGTTCTACGACATTATGACTAACAATACATCTTTGAAGAAAAAATCATTCATGTTGAGTTGGGAAAAAGAATTGAAAACCACCATACCAGAAAACTTATGGTCTAGAGCACTGTCGTTGGCCTCCAAGTCTACAAAAGGTCTGGGTATATTAGAGACCCAAACCAAATTAACGTTAAGATGGTACTACACGCCTTCACTAATCTACAACAGATCGAAGATAGGCGATGGTCTGTGTTGGAGAGAGTGCGGTCAGAAGGGAACGCTTGCCCATATTTTTTGGTCTTGCCCTAAACTAAAACCGTATTGGGATAATATCTTCATCTTCTTAGAGCACACACTCGCCACTTCTATACCTCGAAGTGCACCACTGGTCCTGCTGTTGGTGGGTTCCGATGAATTCCCAAAACAAATAAGACCCTTGTTGGCACATTCCCTAATGACAGCCAAAACCATAATTGCTAAGTACTGGAGGAAACCGATACCCCCAGAAATAGAAGAGTTCAAACACCGCTTGGCAGAACAATATGCCAGTGAAAAATGGCTAGCATTTCGTAACAATATGACTATACAGTTTGACGCACAATGGGAGATGTGGAGATCTAAATACGTTAACTGACAATACAATGTATTCATAGATGCCATGTTTTTTTTTGCTCTTGTTTACCGTTTAAGGTTTATTGTTCACACCTTAAAGAAAAATAATTGAGTTTATGATTCAGTACAAAATGTTCGCCTCAAACTAACTGCATATGAGTTTTACGTATGATTAAGATATCTTGTTTACCATTACAAATCTTTTCATGGAAATAAATCCAGCAAGATTATTCGGAGGTACGCCAAACCTCGTATTACTACTTACCTTATTGCTATGATGTACGCAATGTAGCTGACATGTTGTATTGTACTCCTGTGTGGTATCTATACCAATTTATGTAATGTATTATGAATCTCAATAAAAAAAACTATTACAATAAAAAAAAAAAAAATTCAAAATTATGGAATTTTTCAATTGCAAATCGAGTCATCTGATCTATCTCGCAACTTGTACTAAATTACGTGGGCAAGACAATGCAACAATTACGACGGCGTATTCAAGGACACGTGGGTAACATCAGGCGAAACGAGAAGACCCCTCTGGCCAGCCATATGCACCAACATCATGATGGAGATATTAACCAACTAAAATTTCAGGCCATTGAATCTATTAAATCACAGGGCCGAAGAGAAGACTTGGATAAGCGCTTACTACAAAAAGAGGCAGAATGGACCTATAGAATAGATAGCGTATCTCCTAGAGGTCTAAATGAGGTACTCTCTTTCTGTTCCTTCATTCAGAAACAATGATTAACATATCTACCTAATCAAGTTTTGTGATTAAGACCAACAGATAATTTCTTGTAAATCAGCAAAACTTTAAAGGACGATGGATTCGCGAAATATTGTTTGAGGATAAACTTCCCCATAAGTGTCCAACCGACACCCCCTAAAAAGCTGACCCCTCTTCATTTGGGCCAATAAACTATATGACCCAGCCTCTCTGG
This sequence comes from Eleutherodactylus coqui, assembly GCF_035609145.1. Lineage (NCBI taxonomy): Eukaryota > Metazoa > Chordata > Amphibia > Anura > Eleutherodactylidae > Eleutherodactylus > Eleutherodactylus coqui. The sequence goes on along the minus strand of NC_089837.1, from coordinate 454,677,806 downwards.
GTACATATCTTAAAAATATAAGGAGCCAATCTTATATGCAATATCTAGAGTTACCAACAGATAAATCCAACTAATTACCACAACTCAAAACTATGCATTTAAGGGAAGATACTTACCATAAAGAATAGGATGTCCCTAGGAATGTACCCCAGATGGATACATGGTTAGTGTGGTTATAAGATACGGATTATCAGATATTAGAACTAAGAATAGGTTGGGAACATCGTGCTAGGTAGCGCCCCCTCATCCGTCACTGGTAGAGAATAATACATTGTAAATATATAACTAAAATGAGCTCTCTGGATACGGCCATAGTGCATATTAGTAGGCGGCGCTAACGCACTGATTGCTCCTTCCATTAACCATCAATGACGTGCCTGCACACGCGACTAGACTGGGATTAGGGCCGGTCACGTGACGGTTTAGGAGATTACACAATTCTCCTCACATGACCATCTAACGCCGTATCGAGTGGGCGGAGTTAATGCACACCCTACTGATACTGGGATTAGGGCCGGTCACGTGACTGCGTAGGAGATTACACAATTCTCACATAACCATCCAACGCCGTATTGAGTGGGCGGAGTTAATGCACACCCTACTGATGACGCGCTCACACACGTATTGATATCAAGCCAACGGCCGGTCATGTGACTATTCAGGGTATGACGCGACTCCCCATCTGACTGAACGGGGGGCGGAGCCAGCGATACGGGCGTTCCGCCGGCAAGTATACCTCGTTTAGTATGAGTCACACAAGACTCATACTTTAAGTTTGGGCAGCGCGGCATGCTTTCTTTCCTTTCTACATATTGAAAAAGGCAAAGAATGACTATTTAATTAAATGCTCCAAAATATATCCAATGATATGGGAGGTCACATGATATTAGTCATGTGATCCCGGAAGTAACCGCACTGCTGTACGGAGCTAGATTTTTCATCATCAAAGGTCACTGCATCAGATCGGATAATGCGGAGGTCTGTGATATCATGTCCCTATCGGGTAGTCTCCTTTGACAGCAAGCACGGTATAAGCATGTAATAGATTAGGCACTTCTTACAAACAGGCCCATTCAAGGACTATAGCAACAGCTGATTGGCTATCATACACACACCCATGGGGGAAGGTGTGGCATTGGGGCTTTATAAGTGCACACCCGGCTGACTGCACATCAGATGCCTCCAGCCTACCATCAAGGCTGGAGCTGCTGCCAGATTCTCTTTGTTTATTTATTTTGGCTTGCTGACTACTCTCTCTAGCCGGGCCACTGGTGATTAGTACTGGGGCCTGAGCATATATAGGGACTATAGGTTATATACTGGCAACCTTATGCACAAAAGGGATTGCAACCTTAGGAATTTAGGGTCAGTACTTAGAAAGCTAGGCTGAAAAAACTATCTGGTACTGAGGCAGATTGTTGTCGGAGATCCTAAAAAAGCCCTAAATTGATCTCTGGCAGCCAAACTCCGTCGAGAAATAGACACTAGCGGATGTGCATCATAGCTGTAATCAATTTAAATGACCATTACAGATGATCATTAAATTCCATAGCGTAACCAACTCAAAATTCGTTAGTGAGTGTGTATACGCTAGCTATTTGACCTTACTCACTCGGTACAATTAATCCAAATACATACTGGATTAAGGTACTTATAATAGTGTTTGATCCTTGTTTCGTCATCCGTTCCTATATGCATGGCACTACTGCTCCTGACGAATCGCGTAAGCGAGGAAACGTGTTGAGCTACAGATAACAGAACCAAAAGAGACTATTTACCTCTCTTTAATATCTTTAATACTCGTTATCAAACTATATAGTAAGGATCTTAGTTACTGAAATCACATTTATGTATATCTATAAACCAGCAAAAAAAGTGCATGAACATCACACAATGCGCTTTGTTTATTGAAGCTGGTTTGAAGCCACTTGCCGGACCTAAGAGAACCTGCCAATGAAAAATAATCATAGCAGATTTTCTATATAAAATCAAGGCACTTCATTAGATATACAGAGATTAACGAAATGAATCATCGGCATATTTATTAAAAGTTCTTTTATGAGGGCCCCCTCTTTTTTCCGTATAGGATTTTAGAATATAGAACTGAATTAAAAGTTAAGTTTTAACTTAGGATTGCAGTCTGTGACAATAAGATGAGAAGAAAGAAGAGAAAGAGAAAATTGTTGTTTGCTTAGCTGGAGACGAAGATCATGTCCGCTACAGGACCTAAAACAGCATCGAAGAAAAAAGGAGAAAGAGACATCAAGAAGTAGGGAGTGGAGAACCCCACTACCATAGAGGAGAAAAAAAGTAGGAGGGAATGACATCCCACACCACCAGATATCAAATTAACCGCTGCATCCCAGGAAGCGATTGGCCCAGGTAATCAGCCAGTGTCCTGCTCCCTCGGTGATTTATTTTTTGCTCCTCGGTCTCTGCCCCCGATCACCTGCCATTCCAATCAGGGCGGGGACACCAGCATCTCCCTCACTCTGGGCCAGTCCGGCAGCGCAATCTGGGGCAGCTCCAGAGTCCCCAGAAACTTGGGCAGGTAACCGAGGGTCCTGAAGATTGCCGTCTTCCTCCCTTTTTTGGCTTGCAACTGGAGGGGAAAACCACATCTGTAAGGAATGTCTCTTTCTTGCAAGGCGATTAAAAGGGGTCTAAGGTCCCGTCGGAGCTGGAGTGTGCGCTTGGATAGATCTGGAAAGATGGACACCGGAAACCCCCGGAACTCTAAATCACCGGCGTCCCGTGACTTTTTCAGGATTAGTTCCTTTTCTTTGTAGAAGTGGACCCGACATAACACATCTCTGGGTCTCGAAGGGTCTGTAGGCTTCGGACCGAATGCACGATGAACTCTGTCTAATTCAAGGGCCGCTTCTGAGGATCTATCCAGAAGGTGGTTAAAGAACTCCGTAACCCAGCCCACAAATCGGCTGTTGCCCACCTCTTAAGGGAGACCTCTTATACAGAGATTGTTATGCCTGTGCCGGTTTCAATGTCGTCGATATGGTTGGTCAAGTCCGCAATTTGATGAGCTTGTGCCTCTAGGATTTGTGCGTGTTCTTCCATGATGTTCTGGAATGTGTATTGCCATTCCTCTATTTCCACCACCCTCTGTCCCACGTGCCTTATACCTCTTTGCATCACGGCAATATCTTGTTTATGCGCAGCATTCAATTTCTGGAGCAGAGAGTTCATCTCTATTTTTGTGGGTATAGCTTTAAGGTGTGCCTTTCAGTCCCAGTCATCCTCCATTTCCTGGGCTTCCCCAATCTCCTGGGAGATGGTCTGCAGAGCAGGCCCATGTCTCGCGGTGCGGGCTGTCCTTTCTGTCTCCTCATGGGGAGACATGCAAGCTCTGTGGAGTGAACCGGGCGGCAGGGGCCTCGGGGGGGTCTTTGTGGGAGAGGATGAGAAGTTGATGGTGCCATCTCTCCTTGGTCACCCTCTGAATCGGGGCTCAAGATCTCCCCACCCCCACCTGCTTTCATTGTGGGGCGCTGTGTGCCAGAGGCCTGATCTGGGGGGTCCTCGCTGGGGATCTCCTGCATGTCATCCCCAAACTCAAGAGGTTCTGAGGAGGGCTGTGCTGGGGAGGTATTTTTTGTATAGGAAGAGCTCAGGGCTCGAGCGTCCTACTCCATCGGCGGTAAGCCACGCCCCCCCCCCCAATATCAGCTTTTACATCAGCATATCTAGCGGGAGTCGTTTCCCTATGCTGTTTCGTTTGTGGAATGCAGCGTGACACGCAGCATTGCGTGATTGTTCGTCATCACACAACAACTCCTCTTATATACAATTACAATGTTTTATCATTTATATGTTATTTACTATATGCCTCCCAAGCTTGTTAACTTGAAAGCGGCCATTTATGTATATATATGCTTCATCTCAGTTTTTATGTATTTTATAGTGTACCCTGTGACGTCATTTGGTACCGGCGCTTCCCTTACAAACACCGATATGCCCCCTGCCCTAATGAATTGCTGTATAAATACAGTTCTATAATGAATATATATTCTTGACAAAGAGGCCCAGAGCAGCCCCGAAACGCTTTGCAAACTACACTTCTTTTATCTTCTCCTTTTGTTGTTCACGTGTCTCATTTGGAATATTAAAATACTTTCCCAATTGAACCTTTGGGACAAGGACTCCTCTTCTGGCTGATAATCTCCCTCTGGGAGGTCTCCACGAGAGAGAACGCCAACAATAGTGAGTGCACTTTTCCTACATCTATCTGCACTTTACCCTGTGAGCACCTGATCACTTTTTAAAAACATTTGTTGTTCTTTCCTGGATTGCTATTTATTTGCCATCTGGTGTTTATTAATCTGTTTGTGCTCTCTTCCTTGTGGTGGATTTGGGTAATACTTGCTATCCCATTTGGGATACCACCTCAAACTCTGAGGCAAACTTGAGCTTGGTCTCTAGACCTCATATGTTGGGTGGCCTTCAGTCCCTGAGTACAAGCTGGTATATATTTTTATTACATGCATATTCAGAACGTTGTCCCTTAACTTCTTTTCTTTATTTCTCCTGGGCATCTTCCATACCCGTTTTGTTTCTTTTTGTGATCTAGTGAATCGATAAATGGATCGCCTTATAAAGGAATGGATCACCCTTCCACACCGGATCACCAAATTCCTCGAGACTGATTTTAAAGGAAAGACCTGCCCAAAAATTCCACCAATTCCCAATTTATTTTTGGGTTAATGGATTTGGGAACTTCCGACTTCTACTTCAACATTGCCAACACCTCTGGACAATTCTAAATATAAACTGAAGGAACTTTTAGAAACCCTTTGGCGACACATCACACAGGCTGGTTATTTCTGAGCATATAGAAGGATAACAATATAGCCCTTAGAGCCCTTAATATTAAACCTGCCTTTCCCAAAGATCCTAGAATTAAGGGCGAATGGTCCCTGATGTTGAATACATTCTTCAATTTAATATTAGATAAGATCATTAAGATAAGACGGAACCGTAGTAGGTCTTTTTTGGACCAACTATTTACTCTAGCGCATAATAGTACCTCAGCAAATATTAACTATGCACTGGAGTATACAAATACACTAGAAATCAACATTTTTTCAAGGAAACTTAAACTCAAAAGAGATCTTTCTAATTTTGAAAAAGAGAAATCTTCTCGTGGGAATACCACTATAAAAATAACTGTGAAACCTTGCATCAAAGAAATGTAATTCTAGGGACCCTTTCCCTAGATTGTCTGGGTCTTACTGTAACCAATCGGCTGAAAACAACGCCTAGGCCACAGGCCACTTATAGTCAGAACATTCGGATACATTCTCCTTTATATAAACCCCATCAGAAATTTACCCCACCCCCCCATGGTAATGTTACTTCAATGAAGGCATGAAGGAACCACTTTTAGATAAACCATCTCTTTTGGTTCCCCCTACTAATAAATTACGACATACTACTATTTCCATCCACTTACAGCTGTTATTAGATACTCCACTCACCCCACTATTGGACAAACCATGGATTCCAGACAATATTTTGATCCCCAACCCCACCCCTACACTTCTGCCTGTCCTTCCTGAAGTCCAGATCCCTGACCCTAAAAAGAATGCTTTGAATCATATACAAGCCTCAGGTCCTTTATGCTCCAATCCTCTAGCCATTACCCCCCAATAAATAGTACTGCTCCTTTAACCACCGCTCCCTTAAAAACCAATACCACTAGCACCTTACCAATTTTTTTTAGATTTACGACTAAAAATTCAAAATGCTTTTTAGACCGGGAGACACAAAAACTTAGATTCAATGGTCAAGACCCCAGTCCAAACAGTCAGCCATGTACCAATCCTGATTCCTCCCAACAAAGGGACACTTTTTTTTGTCAGAAATTGAATGATTCACTCCATCCATCATTTGAATTGATACCACCACAGGTCTTTTTTCTCTGAATGAACCTTTTCCAACAGAAACATATAAGTCACTTTTACCCCCTAGAGAATAAGAGTAAATCTATTGAGACATTCCACAACCAAGTCTTACATAATCTTACTGCACTTTGTAGATCTAAAACCTTACACGGACTCAGATGTCTACTATAAAACAATTAGTTAAAAACTCTAACATTGTCATTAAAAATGCAGACAAGGGGGGGGAATCAATCGTAATTATGAACACAAGCTATTACGAGCAGGAATCAATACATATATTGGAAACCAGACATTATTACATGAAACTTCCTGGCAATCCTATAAATGATATCCAGAGGGAACTACACCTACTGTTTGATCAAGCCATATCGCAAACTGTATATGGAAGGTAGAGGCAAACTTTATTTGGGTACAAATCCTGAGACACCTTATTTTTACTTTCTACCAAAAGTGCATAAGAGTCTCACCAATCTACCAGGCCGACCGATTATCGGGTATCAACTCTATTGCCAGCCATTTGACGGAATACATAGATAGGCATTTACAGCGCTATGTAGTGACTCTTCTGGCATATCTTCGCGATACCGGACAACTTTTAGATCTCATTAAAGATTTTGCCGGGAAAGAAACATTTCCTTTGTTTTTCTTGGATATAAAAGCCTTATATTCTAACATCACGCACCAGAAAGACTTAGAAGCAATCCGATTATTTCTGAATGAGGACCTGTTGATGCCTAGTCAACAAAGAACCTTTTTAATAGAATCAGTTAGATTAATTATTATTTTTAATATAAAGATTTGTTTTTCTTTTACAAACGGCACCGCGATGGGGGACGAAATTTTCCCCATCATACACAAATTTATATATGGGGGCATTAGAAAGAAGGATCTGTGACCCGCGTATTGTCCATTACAAGCGATACATTGACGATATTCTTTTTATCTGGAGAAGAAAAATGGATGATTTGTGTGTATTTATAGATGATTTGAACCAAACTAATTGGGGCCTCGGTTTTACCACCACGATTAGCCCCAACAACATTACCTTCCTAGATTTGGAATTCTATGTCGAGTAAGGAATAAACAAAGACCCATTTTAAGTAGTTATGAACAGCTACTTAAACTTCAGTAGTAGGGGAAGGGGGGAGATAAACATCCCCTACATGCAATTTAAGAGGATACTGAGAAATTGCTTGAATACTTATGCATATATAGAAGAGCCTAACATTTTAAAACAGCGTCTCAAGGAAAAAGGTTTTCCCAAATCCCTGTTAGACGCGGCTTATAATAAGGTCCTTGCAGCTGATGAGACTATGAGTAACTCTGCTACGAAAAGTGATAAAGATTTCAAGAAAGTCACTAATTACAATAATCAATACGCAAATCTGAAAACTATTCTGAAAAAACATCGGGGGATATTAAAAAGTGATCTGTTTTTAGCTAATGATTTACCTACTATTCCAAATGTTCTTTTTCATAGAGGTAGATCTCTTAAGAATACTCTTGCTCCGTCCTGCACAAAGCTTGTCACAGAAACAAAACAGCTGTCTTCTCAAAGTTTACTCTAGGCCAATCTATTAAGCTCAGTGGGCACCTCACCTGCAGCTCGTCTTACATTATATATCCGTATAAACTTAAATATATAGGCAGAACCACTAACCCTTTAAGAATCACGTTGAACCAGCACAGTGCTAACATTAAAAAGGGATACACTAAACACAGTATATCTAAGCATTTTTTACATTATCATAATAGGGATCCCACCCTCTTGAAAATTAGGCCAATAGAAAAAATTGAAGAGGGCAAAGATAAAAAGTGAAAGAAATGTTCTGGATTTTTTCTTTGAACTGTTTGGTGCCCAATGGTTTGAACAAATTACTTGAGAAGATTTAATAATTGCAGAAATAGCATCTTTATACCCGTTCACATTTTTTTATATATACTTTTTATATGGTTTTTAAATTGTATTGTCATTGTGGTTTATGCTGGCCTTCAACCCATTATCCCCAAACCTTGGGTAATACTTGCTATCCCATTTGGGACACCACCTCAAACTGGTCTCTAGACCTCATATGTTGGCTGGTCTTCAAACCCTGAGTGCGAGCTAATATATATTTTCGTTCAAAAAGTTTTTATTAGGACAGGGTGTACATTATATATGGAGCAAACCAATCCGGTTTACAGCAAGTTCAAGCTAATACACATTATAGCCTAATGTATATTTCTATTACATGCATAAGAGCGCTGACTGTTAACTTCTTTCCTTTTTTCCCTATATACTATGACACTCCTGTCTACTCCCCATGCGCCACTCCTATGCGTATGACCCCCATGTGTTCCTCCTATATATTGTAGCCCCACAATTCTCTTTACTATAACTCATAGTATATAGAAGTGAGGAGCGTAGCAGGTCAAAGTTCATAAGATTGGATGCTCAAGCAGTCAGACTACATTATATAGTTGGGGGGAACAGGGGGATCATACAGTAGTATATAGAGTCGAATATAGGGGGCACACAATATACCGGAGGGGAAGAGTACAGGGAGCCATAGTATGACTGTGGTTAAGAGTATTATGTTTGGTGCTCAATGTCGTTTTCTGTAGATGTCTCTAGTCTCCTCCATCTCTCCCCAGGCCCAGCGATCAGTCCTGGGTCCTCCTCCTGGTGTGTCAGGCAGTCGAGCTCTGCTAGTTGCCCTCAGGTTGATTATAAAGCTGACAGGTCCTGATCATCAGCAGCTCCACTCCGCTCCTGGCGCTGCTCAGACCAACACTGCAAAGGAGGCAGTGAAGAGAAACGTTTTCCAGTACATAGAGCTCAGCTTCTTCCCCTGGCTTCCATTCTGTCTCTGTACAGGAAGCGCGAGAGCCCCAGGGTTAGGAGCTGAGATGTGTTATCCAGTGAGAAGCGCAGGGTCCCCTGCCTCTGTGTGTACAAGTAACTTCCATTAGAAATTGGGTACCAGAGAAGGGATAAATTGCAATAACCGTTATTGTGGTGCAGGGGCCCTTTCAGCTCCCCAAGCTCAAGGGCCAGTTCACAATTGCAACCCCTATAGCTACGCTACTGGTGCTGTTTGTAGCACAGCAGCACCTTTAGGAGCTGCATACAGGCCACCCATGCACTACAAGAAATCCACATCAGCTACGAGCCGAGAAGGATTTCAATATGCACCAGTTTTTTCTATAAATGATACTAAATGTGACAGGCTGCGACCCCCCCCCCCCCCACACACACACACCCTCTCCTGCTGCAGCCTTCCTATTTTTATGAAAAAGTGGCATGGTTGGCATAAAATTGTAAAAGTTTCCAATTTCCAGCACAAAATGTCACTTGCGCCAAAATTCTGACTTCGTAACACCAGTGCAAATATGATTTCTCTCCTAAATATTCCCTTATTGCTCACCTCCAAGCAGTGGCATGAGCAAAGCAATGTCCCTATTGATAATGGCTCCGTACCCCTGTACATGTTTCGCTGGACATATAGGTGACGCCAGTCTAAATAGGTGATTTTCCCCATTGACTGTGTTGTTATTTATTTTAAAGTGCCATTAATTCCAGGACATTGTGTTTTTAACTACACCCGGCAAAAAAACTGACTGTGAGGGCCAACCCTTCAGACTTATGACAGGACCGATTTTGTTTTTCCTTGAAATGTAAAATACATTTTTGACAAAATTCCTATAAAATTAATGCCTACTGTATGTGGTAGACATTTAGTAGTAGCACATAGAACTGAACACCCTTATTTCTAGTACACTCATTGTGAAAAAAAATCAAGCACCAAGAAGTTGATAGTATCGAATGCAACTTTATGTATGATTGTACTGTTGGTATAAGTACGAGATTACAGTATCAAAGCAAAAGGAGAATTTATCGTGGAAAACTGAACACTTGACCCTGTTGTACTGCCTCTAGCTTGGATACAAGATGTGATACAGGTGCTCATAGAGGCTCTAGTACCCTGTTGTACCGCCTCTAGCTTGGATACAAGATGTAATACAAGTGCTCATAGAGGCTCTAGTACCCTGTTGTACCGCCTCTAGCTTGGATACAAGATGTGATACAGGAGGGCATGGAGGCTCTAGTACCCTGTTGTACTGCCTCTAGCTTGGATAGAAGATGTGATACGGGTGGGCATGGAGGCTTTAGTACCCTGTTGGGCCACCTCCAGCTTGGATACAAGATGTGATACAGGAGGGCATGGAGGCTCTAGTACCCTGTTGTACCGCCTCTAGCTTGGATACAAGATGTAATACGGGTGAACATGGAGGCTCTAGTACCCTGTTGTACTGCCTCTAGCTTGGATAGAAGATGTGATACGGGTGGGCATGGAGGCTCTAGTACCCTGTTGGGCCACCTCCAGCTTGGATGCAAGATGTGATACAGGAGGGCATGGAGGCTCTAGTACCCTGTTGTACTGCCTCTAGCTTGGATAGAAGATGTGATACGGGTGGGCATGGAGGCTTTAGTACCCTGTTGGGCCACCTCCAGCTTGGATACAAGATGTGATACAGGAGGGCATGGAGGCTCTAGTACCCTGTTGTACCGCCTCTAGCTTGGATACAAGATGTAATACGGGTGAACATGGAGGCTCTAGTACCCTGTTGTACCGCCTCTAGCTTGGATAGAAGATGTGATACGGGTGGGCATGGAGGCTCTAGTACACTGTTGGGCCACCTCCAGCTTGGATACAAGATGTGCTACGGAGGGCAGGGAGGCTCTAGTACCCTGTTGCACTGCCTCTATTGGTCTACATTTGCTGTAAATGAGCCTCTAGATCATGCAAATTCGTAGGCTTTGGAAGTTGGTGTCCCAAATGGTCTCATATATGTTCTATTGTGTGACAATGTTGTGGAGACATTCCTGTGACCCCCTTGTGTGTGCGGCCGACCATTATCATGCTGGAAGATCCCTCTTGGAAGCCGCCATGAGAGGAACACATGTGGCTGCAGGATGTCCTGAACACATCGCTGATCTATCATTGTCGCTTGCACCACCATTGTCGGACCTATATTTCACCTGAAGCCACTGAGTGGGGAATTTATCAAGGCTGTGCAGTACTTTTCTGTTAAAAAGTCGCCCACCTTTTGACGAGTGCGGTTATGCTCAAGCTCTTTGTGACTTTTTGCTGTCGTATACTTCTTTTCCAAAGGAGACTATATAGAATGAGCTTCTATACCTTTTGTTTCAGCCCTATTTCCTTATATGCTGTAAGCTCCTGCAAGCAGGCCTCTCACTCTTTTTGTGCAAACTTATCATCAGTTTAGTAATGGATGTCATGTCTTATTTCGTGTATGCTCCCTCTGTTATGTAAAGCACTGAGGGTTATGTTGGCGCTATATGAAGATTAGGCTCCTTTTACATGGAGCAATAAATTGTTCACAGGAGCGAACAATGTCAGAGTTCACTACTGCAGCCTGTTTATACCTAACATGCCGGCGCCAGTTAGGCTGCTGTTATATAGTTAAGAAACAAGCTTAAGGAGAGAGTGTGGCTATCCTGATCGCCGTATAAGATATGCTGGTGGCTAAATAAGCTGCCATGAGATGAAATAAATAAAAAACAACATTAAAAGAAAGCACTGCTATCCTGATGAACCGGTCATAATCTACATTGACCGGGGAAACGCTTTGATAGACAGTATATACAGATCAAAATGCAGATATCACTCTAAGCATATGAACTTATAAATCCAAACTGGCTTTCATTATGATGGCTTAAAGCAACTGTTTGGCTACTGGCCATCTTTGGATGACTGTCGAGATTGGCAGTCATTGGGTATAAGGTATCAAGTCGTTCCCAGATTGTTTTAGTAATCTGTGAATCTGGAAATTCACACTTGATACATAATATTAATTTATATAGAGTTATAGGAATTGATACAAGCCCGATATTGGTGATATACACAAGATCATTATGATTATATCCGCGCGTATCCCTATTAATACAGCCGTTGGGTATTTAGCCCTCAGCTGTTTATATCCACTTCACGCTGTCATAAGAACCATTGTTATATGCTGGTTTATTCATACACTTTGGAGGGGGCACATCCTACTCTCAATGGTGTGTTGACTCTGTTCTGCGTACAGTGTTCTGACCATTAAGGATCCATACTTCTTTTCCTTCCCTTGTCCCCATATACAAGAGACATCCGTTTGGGCACAGAAGTTTGGAAGATAACATCAATAATTTAAAATAATTAAAAAAAATACAAATATAAAAAATAAAAATAAATAAAAAATTAGCTTTTTGGTCGGGAAAAGGGAGGCTTTGTGTTTCCATGCATGAAATAAAGGAACGGGAGTGCATGGAATGGTTCTAAGTCTTTTAACATGTTTCCCTGAAAATAAGACATAGCATGATTTTCCAGATTTTTTGAGGATGCTTGAAATATAAGCCCTACTCCGAAATTAAGCCCTGCTAACAGTTAATTAAAAAGTCAATTTAAATAGTGTCCAGGCAGCTATACATGTAAAAAAGTTTAACCTTTTTGAACAAAAATTAATATAAGACACTGTCTTATTTTCGGGGAAACACGGTAATAGTCAGCCCATGAGGGCATGATTATATCTTTATTACATGTACTTGTGTTTTTAAACCTATTTGAATATTTGGATATAATAAAAGTTACATTTTACACTTTTCAGTGACCTCTTACACCCCTTTTTTGGAACTTTTTTCGCCACGGTGACAGGTGTTTATACAGGTAGATAAATCGTTCGCAATTTTGTTCAGAATTTCATTCGCAAGTCGTTTACATTTACTATAGCCGTGAATGTGAGCGACTAAATGAGCGCTGCAATGACGTGCGATTATTTTAATGCCTACACAAAATGGACGAACGAGAAGCTAACGAATTCTCATTCACCATTCAATTGTTGGCCGTGTTTACATTTAACGGTTATCGTTTCGAATGAAAGGGCCCTTACTATTGTCCAGAAAAGGGGGTGTTGGAGTGGAGGGAGGTTTTAAGACAAATTTTTAAAAAGTCACTAAATTTGTCGCAGTCTCACTCCAGTAGGCGGGTGGCGTAAAATGTGACGACACTTTTCTAGACCTATTTAAAGATGGGACTAATTAATGCTAAGTGTGGGACGTTTGATTAATTTGTAGCAAATAACGGCAAGGCGGCTTCAAGCAAAACTAACTTGTAGCAGAATTATAAGTTATCCCCTATAAACAAGAAAGGGATAATGTGCCGATGGCTGGAGGTCTCATCATTGTGTGACCAGCGCGCCATTCAGTCTCTTCTTCCTCACTGTGAGGGTTGCAGTATGCAGGAACACACGACCTCCATTCTCAGGATCGGTGGGGATCTCAGGGGTGAGCCCCCCTGATCAGCAACTAATGCCCTGTTAGTATTTCTGGTACAACCATTAAAAAAAGAATATGCAGATAGATTCCCTCCTGAGGGGGGTTTCACACGGGCGAGACAATTGCATGCTTTTCGCCTGATGCTAGTCAGTAAAAAAAAAAGGAGACCGAATCCAATGATTTACAAGGGTTTCCTTCCCATCTGTGATGTTTGCACTGATGCGATGTTAAAAAGAAAAAAAAAAAGAAAAAAGCGCAGTGTGTTCCATCTTTCTGCGATGTGCGATTTTTTTTGGTCTGCCATGTTTTCCTATGGAAGCTTCTTTTTGTTGCATCGCGATGTGACACTAACATTAGAAAGTCCTATTGACTTTTGCGATTTAAAAAAAAAATTTTTACAGCGAGCGTCGCGATACGATGCGAGATTATTTTTTTAAAAGAGTATCGCTGATGCTCAAAAATGGCGGGAACAAAGACACGATTTACTTGTGGCAAAATGGTGATCGCCTGTGGGAAACCAGCCTAAATGTTCCCTCACTGTTCGCCCCTAACTAGCGGTATTTAGTGGCCACCTCAGGAGGGATACCCTGAAACTGTCCCCGCTGATGTGTGACAATCACACAAGCGCAAATACTCCTCATATTACGCATGCAATACAGAGTGAAGAGAAATCATTTATTTCATTGGCCTTTTTTTAAAAATGGTCGCCAGAAAAATTAAAAAAAACAGCAACATGTCCTATTTTACCCCAAAAGAGCTGCTGATAAGGGCCGAACACTCTTCTCCCCCAACGGCAAACTTCTGTTAGCTACCCCTCACTGTGAGGCCTGCTGGATGTGACTGTAACATAAAGAGGTTTCTGTCAGGGGTGAAGCCCCATTACATCTCCCCGCACCCCGCTCTCCCACATCGATTAGAGGCCCTGAAATGTGTATCATTGTTTCCCCATATCTCTCCTAACAATCCCCTCCCGCCATCAGCCACAACACGCTGCCACAGCCGCCGAGTATTCACGGCTAGATGAGCACAGAGCACCAGCAGCAGACAGTCTCAGTGTCCGCGCCAACTCTCTGCATACTGATTGGCCAATTGCAGTCACATGTCCTATTAGACGGCACCTTCCTCCTACCATAGAGAGTATACAGCTTCAGATTGGAAGGCCCCTCTCTATGGTTATGTGGAGGAGTTACGTGGTTCCTGCAAGAAGTGACGTCAAAAAGCAGCTGAAAGTCACAGGTAAAGTCGAGTGGCACGTTATACAGGGAGCACGAGTGGGATGTGCGGGGATGTGACGTGTGGCTGCGCAGAGCAGGGTGACTGTACAATAAGGACCCTGCAGGTCTGCAGTCAGGTGACAGTCTGGGGCCAACAGTAAAGGCATCTTGTTAAAGGGGTGTTCCAGGCTACTTGTATTGACTTGCTGAAGATATGCCATCACAGTCCTGGGTATAAATAGATGATGGGAGAGATCTTCATATTGTCCCCTGATATATTTGTACGTAGTTATTAGGTCGCCCTTCAGCTGTCTTTTTTTTCTAAACTAAATAATCCTCATTTTGGTAACCTCTCTGGGTATTGTAGTCCGCCCATTCCATTTATTACTTTAGTTGCCCACTTTGTACCCGCTCTAGCTCAGATATGCCCTTCTTCAGTACTGGTGCTCAAAACTGTCCACCGTATGCCAGGTGTGGTCTGACTTGTAAAGAGGAAGAACAATGTTCTCGGCATGTGCCCCTAGACCTATTTTGACGCACCCCATGATTCTATTTGCCTTGGCAGCAGCTGCCTGACACTGGTTGCTCCAGTTAACCCCTTTAGGCTGCCTGTCCATGGGTGTTGCTGTATCCCGTGGTGCATCTTCGCCGCAGGAGACGGCAGATAGGCTGACAGCGGAGATCCATCAGACAGATGAGCTGACCGCGGAGAATGCAGCGATTTGCCATCCGCGAAAATCGTAATAATTCTCCGCTCATGGACAGGGGGGCTCCGCCTGTGGACAGTCAGCCTAACGAGCTACCATACGCCTTGACAGCAGCAAATAATGCTCTTTTTTACAGCGCTGCATCTGAATGGGCTGGGAAGAGGGACTGATCCCTGCTTCCAGCCCCCCACCGGTTCAGGCCTTAGTCAGACGGGCGGTTTTTCGCGCGATTTGCGCATGCGTCCGGCGATTTTATAAAACCATTGCTTTGCAATGGTATTGGACACATGAGCGCTTTTTATGCGCTCGTCCGATAAATTATAGAACAGAAATCGCAGATCGCACCTATCTGCGATTCCTGTTCTCTTCTCTATATGCGCTCAATGGGGCCGGCGGCAGCAGCGCCGACCCCATTGAGAACATATAGAAGACAAATCATTCTTCTCTGCCACAGCTGTGGCAGAGAAGAACGATGTTTGCCCATTGAATTCAATGGAGCCGGCAATACAGCAGGTTCCACTGAAAGCAATGGGCTGCCGGCGATCGCGGGATGAATTGTCAGGAAGGGCTTAAATATAGAAGCCCTTCCCTGCAATTCATCCAGAAAAGTTTTAAAATAAAAAATATATATATACTCACCTGCTCCCGGCAGTCGGAGTTCAGCGTGGCCGGCCTGCAGTGGGTGTGAAGGGGGTGTGAGTCAGACCTGCCCTCTGATTGGCTCAGCGCTGTGTCTGACTCACACCCCCTTCACACCCACTGCAGGCCGGCCGCGCGGAACTCCGGCTGCCGGGAGCAGGTGAGTATATATATTTTTTTTATTTTAACACTTTTCTGGATGAATTGCAGGGAAGGGCTTATATATTTAAGCCCTTCCCGACAATTCATCCCACACTCGTCCGCAGCGCATTGCTTTCAATGGAGCCGGCAATATGCAATGCGCTGGACAGCTCCAGCCCGTTTCTAATGAAACGCGGCTAGGAGCAGATTTTCGGGCACCGGTCACGCGATTTGCGGATGCGCATCCGTCATGGGCCTCATAGTGTACGTTTACCGATGCTTTTATGTTTTCGTTTTTTCTTTTTAATGCTTTTCGGCAGCGTTACATTATTATGTCCGTTTTACCTCCAGATTTATTTATTTTTTCCGGTTTATATGTTGCTCCTTTCAAAAACCAAATGGCGCCTACGACGCGCAGAGCCGTTCCACGCAGCGCTTTCCTCCAGCAGTTCTGCTAGCGATCCTGAAACTTCCTTATATGCAGAAGACTAGTTCTACCGCTAACCCATATGGTGGTTGAAGCAGTTTTTGAGTCGTTGGGGCCGAATAGTACAAGCCGGCCCCATAGAGAGGAGAGAGCCCGCAGCCCAAACAGCAATACAATTGACCTGCCGTGGCTTTAAATTCCATGCGGCATGTCAGTTTCGGCGCGGCTTGCCTGGAAGGACTGCCCGCAACGTGTGGATGAGATTTTTGCAAATTTCATCCACTTTGCTGCTTGGTCTCGGGCTTAAGATTGCAGGTGGAATTTCTGTGCAGAAAGTCCGCATGGATATTCCACGTCAATTCTGCTCAGTGCGAACCCAGCCTTGGTGTGTAATGGTGACATGTATTTCCTCTGCCCATGTGCAGAACCTTACATTTATCAGTGTTAAACCGCATTTGCTACTTTTCTGCTAACTTAGGGCTGACACCCACTGGCGATATTTTCTTTCTTGCGCTGCAAGAGCACGTGAAAACTCTCGCTTCGCAGCGCAAGAATGACGCCGAAATAAGACCGGCATATCGCCAGTCTGTTCAGTGGGGCCAGCGGCAGCAGCGCTAGCCCCATTGAAAAGATATGGAGAATACCGCAGACTTCTGCCACAGCTGTCACAGCTGTGGCAGAAGTGCAGCATGCTATCCCATTGCTTTCAATGGGATCGGCGCTGCTGCCGGTCCCATTGAAAGCAGTGGTTTTTGGCAAACCCTGCAGTATGATTTTCGGGGAAGGGCTTGAAATATAAGCCCTTCCCTGAAAAGCATCAATAAGTGGTAAAAAAAAAAGTAAGAAAAATTACTCACCTCTCCGCCGCTCAGACGCGTCCTCCGTCTGGCTCCCCGATACTGCTGTCGAGCACTTTCAGCAGACGGGGATTTAAAAATCCCCGCTCCTGAAAGGGCTGTGCTGATTGGCTGAGGGCTCAGGCAATAGCAGCTAGTGCTTAGCTATTGGCTGAGCGCTCAGCTAATTACAGACAGTGCTTAGCTATTTATTCATGAATAGCTAAGATAGTGCAATTCATGAATGAATAGCGAAGCACTATCTGTAATTGGCTGAGCACTCAGCCAATAGCTAAGCACTAGCTGCTATTGGCTGAGCGCTCAGCCAATCAGCACAGCTCTTTCAGGAGGCCGGGATTCTTAAATCCCCGCCTGCTGAAAGTGCTGGACAGCAGTGTCGGGGAGCCAGCCGGAAGACGCGGCGGAGAGGGGAGTAATTTTTTTTGTAGTATATTTTTTTTTTTTACCACTTATTGATGATTTTCAGGGAAGGGCTTATATTTCAAGCCCTTCCCCGAAAATCATACTGCAGGGTTTGCTACAAACCACTGCTTTCAATGGGACGGGCAGCAGCGCCGATCCCATTGAAAGCAATGGGATAGCATGCTACACTTCTGCCACAGCTGTGACAGAGGATTCCTTCATCCCCGCGGGGATGAAGGAAACTCCTGTGGAAGAAGTCCGCAGTATTCTCCATATCTTTTCAATGGGGCTAGCGCTGCTGCCGCTGGCCCCATTGAAGAGACTGGCAATATCCTGGCATGATCCCGCTTATTTTCTTGCACTGTGCTACGAGAGTTTTTACTTACTCTCGCAGCGTAGTGGAGAAAAAAACGCCAGTGGGTTTCTGCCCTTAGTCAGATCCACTTGCATCCTCTCATGTGTTAATTGCTTTACATACTTTTGTATCATCCACAAATATTGCTATTTTAATGCATAATCCTTCTACCAGGTCATTAATAAATATAATAAGAATACTGCCCCCTGCCGGTACCCGAATCTTTAGAGACGAGCGGGCAGGTACTTGCATAAAGCACTACTCGCTCGAGTAGTTTGCCTTAGCGAGTACGCTCGCTCATCCCTAGTATGCAGTAAACACCCTGAAAAATTTCAGGTGATAGCTCAGTGCGCTGCACATTTCAGCACTAGGGCTGTCAACGGAAATCTTCCGGGGTTTAACTGCATGGTCAGTGCAGCATTTTCCGGGCATGCCACTAAAGCGTTTAAATCTGCCTGCAGGTCCATATTAAAATCTATAGTTGGTCCTAGAGATTTTGGCGCAGAATTCCGCAGCAGCAGCTTATGCTGTATCTTGTAGTGCGTCCAGGCAAAATAATTCCGCCTGTGTGAAAGGTCCCTTATAGTGCACAGTGAATTCCATAAAATTAAATTGTCGAATTGCTGTCCTCTACGCAAAAAAAAAAAAAAAGAATGTTATGCAATACCTCATAATGTTGCCATATATGACGGCTATGGCAGCAGGAAAATAGTTACTGCTTTTAAAATTCAGAAAGGTGTTTTTTTTTTTTTGTTTTTTTTTTGTTTTTTTTTTAATTGCTGTCACTTTACAGCTAAAATCGGCAGCGGTTAACCCAGGTATGTCATAAAATAACATTGTGAAGTAATTTCAGTAGGTGCTTCATTGCTGAACTGCTCAGATTGTATAGTAGTGGTCAGTGTATGACAGCACTCTGTCTTTCAGGATCAGGATGGTTTCCTCCAAGCGCCTGGCAGATATTGGCTATAAGACGTTCTCTAGCGCTATGATTCTGCTGACGGGCTATGGCGCGTACCTGTGCAGTTGGCGGGTTTATCGGTTCTTCCAGGTTAAGAAGCAACTGCAATTGGCAGCAGAGAACCAGACAGAAGCAATTATTAAAGACTGAAGGAACTGCAATCAGAACTGTCCTCTACGAGAAATGCTGCATCCCTTGAAGTAATATTCCATCCACATTACCAGTCAGCAACCTGTGGCAAATCAGATGTACAGTGGAGCCACCACGATGGAATTTAATTTTTTGTGTGAACATTTTTATGTTTTTTTTTTCCTGTATAATTAAATTTTATTTCTTACTGTACTATTTTAGACTCCATATGTCATTCGTAACAAGAGGCAACTGTATGCCACAGGTTGAAATGTTTTATGAATTTATAATCTTACTTTAAGGTGTATTTACACATACAATTGATCGCTCAAAATTTGTCAGAGTGATCATTTTGCATAGGTACTAATGGGCTAAATTAGCCCTTTAGTACTTCATTGTATGTATTTAGAGAACAGCAGGTGGTCTGCTCTCTAAATACATCACTATTGTTCTCCAGTGGGACAGCAGCTTTTAACAGCTGTTAAAGGAATGTTATCACGGAGAACTCGGTGTGAAGTCCCTCTTATCTTATCATCCTGAGGGACGGGGATGGCTTTTGAGCGATGATCGTTGTGTGTAAAAGGGCCTTAAGTTTACACAGACAGATAATGGCTTTTAATCATCTGCATTTCCACCAGGAGTTGTTTGCTCAGTTAGGCATCTGTCTATGCAATTGTTATCTGGCCAGCGGGATCCCATTGTCTCCTTTCTTCAGACTACATAATGAGTAAATAGTGTACTCATTATGTATGCAAGGCAAACAAACCCCATCAAGCAGCCACTTTAAAAAAAGACATAGACAAACTGGAGCCAGTCCAGAGAAGAGTTACTAAGATGATGAACGATCTGCAAACCATGTCCTTTGAGAAACGGTTAAAGGATCTGGGAATGTTTAGCTTTCCAAAAAGATGGCTGAGAGGAGACTTAATAGCGGTCTACAAATATCTGAAGGGCTGTCACAGTGCAGAGGGATCATTCCTATTCTCATTTGCACAAGGAAAGACTAGAAGCAATTGGATGAAACGGAAAGGGAGGAGACACAAATTAGAAAAAAACTTTCTAACAGTGAGGGTGATCAATGAGTGGAACAGGTTACCACGGGAGGTGGTGAGTTCTCCTTCTATGGAAGTGTTCAAACAAAGGCTGCACAAATATCTGTCTGGGATGATTTAGTGAATCCTGCACTGAGCGGGGGGTTGGACCCGATGACCCTGGAGGTCCCTTCCAACTCTACCATTCTATAATAAATAGTGTATGCAAGGCAAAGAAACCCCATCAAGCAGCCGCTCAAAACTGCATTCAAAGTTAACAAATTTTGAGCAATCACATGATGGTTTTTATGTTGGCTTAAAACTAGCACTAAATGACAATTAAACGAACAGTGCATGACTGCTCACACTTACATGTAACGATTATCACTCACTTTTGGCCATTTGAACCAATTTTGAGCAATAATTGTTGTGTGTAAAGGGGCCTTAATTAAGAATCTCCAACACCCTCTCACATTAGGCTGCTTACCTGTTGCTTGCAAAATGACGCAGTCTCAAACTCTCTACCTCTTAGACTTCCTTCCACCGCCTTTTGAGTAAAAGGGAGAGGAACAAGCCTAGCAGTCATTGCTCCAGGTCGAACTGTGTCACAGCCATTAGGATCTATTTACACTATGGTAATATTTTGGTGCTTTTGTCTGCATTTTCACAAAACCTTGGTATATTGTGAAACGTGGCAAAACATGCAACACGATCATGTTGTGCAAATGTGGTATCAGTCAAGGTACTGTGGCACACTGGTGTACCATGAGAAGTTTCCAGTTGTTTGCTTTTTTTGCAGGGTGTGCCATGAGATTAAAAATTTTTGGACAAGGTGTGCCGTGAGACAAAAAAGGTTGCGAAACACTAAGCCAGGACTTTATTTAGGGTTCATGCTTCTCCAGGTACTCTTAGTGACCATGCCCCTATTGGCGAATCAGGTTAAAGCTGCTGTCCATACACTTTAGATTGTTGTCTGCCAAACGCTCATCAGGCACCAGAACCGAGCTTACTGCAGTAACCTTGATAAAGAGATATGAGAACAGAACTAAGCTTACTGAATAAATATGATACCAGAACCAAGCTTACTGCATAGATACAATATCAGAACCTAGCTTACTACAGATAAGTTGTAAGAACTAAGCATCATATATAAATATGGTACCCGAACTGAGCTTCCTACATAGATACGGTAACTGAACCAAGCTTATTACATTGATACGGCAACAGAACCAAGTTTACTGTATAGATACAGGAACAGAACTGAGCTTTTGTTTGTCTCTTATCAGAATAATATATTTACTACCAGTGTATAATAAATGGGAAACACAGATCCATCAAAAACTGCATTAGTTGACAGACACTTATGGAGTACCTACTATACCTAGAAAAATGTGATCAAAAGCTTGTAATTTGGCTGATCGTTCAGTTACAGCGCAATGATGATGCTCGCTGATTGGTTGTACATCTGCCCCTGTGAACAGGAAGTTGTACAGCTAGCCTATGGGGATGAATGATTGTAATTCTGATCGTTCATGTCCATAAGTCGATTTTTGATCCATCTGACAGAAAATTAAATGACCTCCGATCAGCATGCCCGTTGATCAATGCTTATTACATTGGACTGACAACTGTAGTAGACATCATCTTTTGGCTGGGGATGGAACATGGTTATCTATTCCAGTGTGTCAGTAAGTTGGTGTAATACCTTTACACAGAGCGATTAGAGCCTGTATTTTAGCTGGAGTTTGGGCAATAATCGTCCTGTATACACGTGGTCGCCAACGGGGCACTAAGCAAGAAATCTCTCAATGGTCAGAGTCACTTGATATTTAACGGAACTGAGAACCAAGCGACTGTCGGGCCGCATCAACAGGAGCCGCTTAATGTTTGAAGGGACCTTAAGTTACACGTCAAGGCAGTGTGTTATGTCGTGCCATGTGAGTAACCGAATGTTTGTGTATATCAGATCTCCTTGGGTAATCTTCACACACAGCAAATGCTGTACAATTGCTGCAGGATTTACATACAGTACAAGCCCCATGGTGCAAAAATTTCTGCAAGAAATCCGCAGCATTTTTAAAAAATTGCTGCAGAGTCAAAATCTGCAGCATGTTTACTTATGCTGCGGAATTCAACCCTTGAAATGCAAGGAATTAAGGGTGCCTGTCCACGGGCGATGATCCGCGGGTGATTTATCACTCGCAGATCACGCTCTGTAAAGCTTTCCATAGCGTTGCTATGGAAAGCGCAGCGTCTGTGTCCACGAGCGGAAAGTCAGCGATTCTCCACTTGCGGGATTTAAATCGTGGCATGCTGCGATTGCCGCTATTCTCCGCGGGAGTCTATCTATTCGACAGGCTCATCTCGGAGACCTGTCAGTGCTCCCTCCCCTGCGGCAGAATGTCGCTAGCGATATTCTACCTCGGCCGTGGACAGGGGGCCCTAAGCCTCATGTCCACTTGCACGCACAGATTCTACTGTTGAATCCCACAGTGGTATCTGCCCGTGGCCGTGGACATGGAGAGGGAAAGAAAGTTTCTTACCTCGCCGGATCCAGCGCAGGTCTTCTCTAAACCGGCCCGATCTTTCTTCAGCTTGGTGGATGCTTCAGCCGACGTGCATGTGCAGTGCTTTTTTTTTTTTTTGAATCTCTTGCTTTCCCGTGGCACACCCACAGTGACAGTTGCGGATGTGCCGCAGCGGAGACGGCTTCCAGTGACTTTAATGGAAGCAGTCTCTGCGGGATCTGCAGGAAAGTGGAGCCTGCATCGATTTTTTTTATTTTTTTTTTCCTGCAAAAAAATTAAATCCGCATGCCAGTCTTATACTAATGCATCCCTATGATGCATTAGCTAATGCATCCCATAAATCACATCCGTATGCTTTAAATTGCCAGGCGGATGCTAATGCATCCCTAGAAGCGGCAAGAGGTGTGGAGTTCCTGTGCGGGAGACGTGTGGATTTCATAATTAACATTGGGCCCAAGTCCCACAACAGATCTGCATTAAAAATTCCACCAAATCCACAACATTCAGGTTTGGATGTGCTGTGGACTTGCATCTGCAGAGAGACTGAAGCAAATACTCAGTGTGCTTGTTTACAACAAGGCTGGAGGGACAGATTTTCCCTTCCCAGAGCCGACCTACTATGTGTCACAGTGAGAATCGCCAGCATTCGGATGGGGATTCCAGGGTCCTGACAGCAGTCGGAGACCGTCTTGGAGCAGCAGAGCTGACTCCACACACGGGCAGCCTGATCTACCCTGTCAGGCTGCAGTCGTGCGTTTTGAAAGAGGCCACTGGTTTAATAGAACTGCCTTCCATCACTGCCCCCAGCCTTCCCAGGATACATGTTACAAGGCACGCGGTCACCCACTGCGCCACAGTTGGCACTTTCTACCCATCTCCCTTAGGCTGGATTCACACAGGGCGGAATTTCCGCACGGAAATTCCACCCGCATTCTTAAATCCGAGCCTAAGCAGCAAAGTGGACGAGATTTGCAAAAAGCTCGTCCACATGGTACAGACAAGCTGCGCCAAAAGAGACATGCCACAAGGAATTCAAAGCATAGACATGTCAATTGTATCGCCGTTTCCGCTGAGGCCATCCCTCCTCTCTATTGGAGAGAGAAGGCCGCAGTGGATTACAGACGGCGAAGCTGCTTCAAAACCCGTGCCGAACAGCGTGGATTTGGAAGCTACCTTTCTGCCGTAGAAATCTGGCAGAATTTTTGTGCCGCCTTACAGTGCCATTTAGGCTCAGTGTTCTGATGAGCTGAGTGGTGCTACTAAAAAGAAGCACTGGGCTTAGAGGGGGTTTCCAGGCAGTTTTTCTTGGTGACCTGCCCTCAGGTTAAGCCAGCAATAGGTTAATCGGCTGGGGTCTGCCACTTGGGATCCCGATCAGCTGTTTGGGGGTTTGCTGTTACCGGGAAAAAAATACAAATGGTATAAAGCGAATGTAGATAGCGCTAACCCTCATGTGGTGGCGGTGACTATAATTGCAGGCGTAGCTCTCATTAATTTTCATCTATCTGCTTTCACTCCATTCCCTGAATGTTCTGTTCCAGTTATTGCCACAAACCCTTTCATTCCAGTAATCAGCAGGGTCTCTGCATCCAGACCTTACTGATCAAAACTGCTGACGTTTTTTTTTTTTTTTTTTTTAAGTACAGTTATTTTTTAAGAAGGGGACACAATGTTTAAAATACTACGACAGAACCATCCTCCCTGCTGGTAACTTATCTGTATGACCACTGTAGTCAATCTCCTGCCATTAATGTACAGGTTCATCACCAGATCCATATATCGAGGGACTATACATTCTCTATACAGGACGTTACTGTGTCCAGTTAAAGCAGTGACATCACAGGTCATGTAACATGATACACAAGCAAAAAATGATTACATCATCAGGACGATGAGGTAATATAAAAACTATATGATTATAATAAGCAATTGGACCCCCCCCCCCCCCCCTCTAATAAGGGACCTTTGCTAACGTCACTGATATATTGCTTTGCAGTGTACCAGTGTACAATTTTAGTGAAAGGTTCTCCCTATTACTTCCAAAAACATTCATTTATCAGAATACAAACTAAATGCGTACCCAGAAATACCTCATTGATAGAAAAAGTATGAGAGCATGGAGTTTGTTTTTAACTTTATTTTTTTTCTTCATATAATGGGCAAAGCTAGCACCAGCTTTGCCCATTATATTGGTACTGCAATGTATACAAAAGGTAGAATGGGGTATTTGAGGACTGTTACATCTGTTCCAATCAACAGTAAAAATAGTTTTTTGCTTTTTTTACTATCTGGTGAGGGGGAAGATTTTAGTGCCGAGTGCCATAGCCACTTCTGTGTTACCAGGCACAGCAGCTACTCATTCATTTGAAAAGGACTGAGTTGTCATTTGACCAATGAATGTGGGGAAAAAAATTGTAACAGTTAAAAAAAAAAAAAAAAAAAAGAAATAAAACACTTTTTCTAGTTTTCATCTAAAGAAATTAAAATGTAATAAAGTATTTTTTTAAAAATTAAAAATTGGTAACTCTGTAATTCTATTGACCCAAGGAATACACATTTATGCTGCCTAAAATGCAACAAAATGATCAAAAGTTGATCTTGAGTTGCTTTATCTGATCAGCCCAGCAGCTCCAACTCTTTCATTGCCCGCCCTCAAGAGACAGGTGTCTGTCAGAACCATTTCCAGGCACTTGGCTGAAGGACATTTGGTTTCACGGCACCCATTACGTGTGCTACATTTGACATCCGATCATCGTCCCCTCCTTTTGCAGTGGTGGTGTGAATGAAGAAACTAGATTGCTACAGAGTGGAATCAGGTTGTCTTCAGTGACGATTTCAGGTTTAGTTTGGGCCCTGATGATAGCTGTGTTAGTGTATAGAGACCTAGGGGTGAGAGCCTCAACCCTGCCTTTGGTGTGGAGCCGCACACTGCCCCCACGGCTGGTGTCATAGTCTGGGGGCCATTGCACACAACAGTCGGTCACCCCTAGTAGTGGTACGAGGGACAATGACAGCTCAGTGATATGTTCAGGACATCGGGCAGACACATGTGTTCCTCTCATGGCAGCTTCCAAGAGAAATTTTCCAGCAAGATAATGTTCGGCCATAAGGACATTACAGGAATGCCTCCACAACATTGTCACACTTCCATGGCTGCCCAGTCTCAGGCTTTATCGCCAATAGAACATCTATGGAACCAACTGGGGTGCCAACTTCAAGAGCCTACAAGTGTGCATGATCCAGAGGCTCAGTTACAGCAAATGTGGAGCAATATGCAGCAAAATACCACACAGAGCTTGTATACCTCCATGCCCGGCCATATCCCATCTTACATCCAAGCTAGAGCCTCAACACCCACCCCTATCATATCTTGTTTCCAAGCTAGAGGCGGTACAACAGGGTACTAGAGCCTCCATGCCTGCCAATATCACATCTTGTATCTAAGCTAGAGGCGGAACAACAGGGTACTAGAGCCTCCATGCCTGCCAATATCACATCTTGTATCTAAGCTAGGGGTGCTACAACAGGGTACTAGAGCCTCCCTTTAAGTGTTCAGTTTTTAGCAATAAATCATCCTTTCGCTTGGATATTGTAGTTACTTACTTATATCAAAGTTATATTCACAAATTTCATTTAATTCTGACAATTTCTGCTAGGTTCTTGATTTTTTTTTTTGTTGACAAGGAGTGTACACACTCACAATTCTTGTTTGTCATTAAAATAGAAATAGGGGTGGCTGGGCGAATCAGTTCTTACGTTCTATCTGGCCCCAGACAGTAAGATAGCTTTGCTCCATAAGAGACTTAGACCGCCTGCAGACGGGCGGGTCGGATCCGGCGGCGAGGATTCTCGCCGTGGGACCCGACCTGAGCGCCTGCAGGGACCAGCGTATACTCACCCGCGCCCGCCGGCTTGCCGGTGTATGCGCAAACTGGAGTCGGCGGCAGGTGAGTGACATTTCTGTGCGGGGCTCTGCGAGCCCCGCACAGAAATGGAGCATGCCGCGATTTGTTTGCCGCGCGATATTTCGCGGAGCCAAATCCCGGTCGTCTGCATAGGATTGCGTTTGTTAACGCAATTCTATGCAGGCTTCCAGCGGCGGAAATTCCACGGGAAATCCCGCCACGGAATTTCCACTCGTGTGCAGGGGGCCTTTGACTGCCTTCACGCTGCCATGGAAATCTCCCCAAGTGATGCAAGGCTGTTTTCACATGAATGGCGAGGGCAATATCAACCACGCTGGTGGGAAGGAGCCCTTAAAGTATAAATAAGCCACTGTCCTCCTACATTATTTTAAATGGGTTGTCCCGTAAAAATCGTTTATAGTTAAATCCAGACCATAAACTTATTATTGTATGCCCAGATAATCAGGGACCAACTGCCATTTCTATCGAGCCGCCTTCTTTGGGTCCGGTCTACGTCATTAAGGCCACTTTCACAAGACCGAGAAAAATCGCATGAGAGTTGTGCTTTGCAAAACATACAAATCTCGCATGAATATAAACCCCATTTTTTTTAATGGAGTCACTACATGCGCAATTCTTTTGCGGCAGGTTTTAATTTTTCACGTTCTTTGGAACGCATCGCCGATTTGTCTTCAATGGGAAACACTTGCCGATGCGCCGCTGCCACCAACGCAACTTACCAGAAGTTATGGGAAGCATTTTTGACAGAAAAAAGCCTCGGATCCGTGGGTACTTTCAAGAGTGCAATATCGATCAGACAGAGTTGTACGGCCAATATCGCGCTCACTCCTGGGGAGAAATCCTAAGGCTGCGTTCACACAATGTTTTTGGAGAGTTTTTGAAATGCAGCAAAAATGAATCAAAATTGCATAATGCTTTATAGTGTGCGGCTTCTAAAATGTGGAGTTTTTTCTACAATTCAGAAATGCTTCAAAAATCACAAAAAATGACTGGATGCAGCCTGAGGGCATCATAGACCCAAGTATCAGAAAATTATGCAAAATTGTCCGTAACGGACAAGCCGAACCAAAAGCGCAAGAAACACGTCAAAATCAGCGCCTGTAGTGCACGTTTTGATGAGGATCTGCAGATAATTTCACCCTTTCAATTGCAAGGGTTAAATCTGCTAATTAGCATTAAAATCTGTACCAATGGCATTTTTTTAAATACACATTTTTTGTCACGCCCTTGATGCAGACAATCTGCACTATTTTCTGCTAGGTGGGAGCACTCGCTAAATGTTCCAAGGACAGACCTACTCAGGTTTTGTTTCCTTCTACACAGTGGGGTAGAGAGAGGCAAGCAAGACCGAAAAGGAGGCACAATTACTGAGGTGAACACACAGAAACAGCAGGTGGCGCTATTCTACCACTAATCCTAGAATATCTGGAGATGATGACACTTATGTAAATACAAAAATGTTTATAGTTCTTGGCTGGATGCAACTAGAAAACAATATTTTTGTGGAAGAACTCCTCTAAATGTAACTGATGTACCCAATTAGGCTGTTCTCAATGTTTTTCACGCATGAGATCTGTCTGATTGCGATATAGACGGACCGCACATGTGAATAGAACCCATTGATCGGTTACCTTGCTTGCGCAATTTTTACTCGCTTGAATTTCTGCGCAATATTGCCCATTTTCTATGGCACTACAAAGTTGCAAGTTCAGTCACAGAATGCATAGCACGCACTGTTTAATAAAAAACAAAACGCCAGTTCGGACATGCGATATTGGTCCAAGTTTCTCAAACGGATATTGTTTTTGCCCGTGTGAATGCCCCCTTAAGTG
This sequence comes from Eleutherodactylus coqui, assembly GCF_035609145.1. Taxonomy (NCBI): domain Eukaryota; kingdom Metazoa; phylum Chordata; class Amphibia; order Anura; family Eleutherodactylidae; genus Eleutherodactylus; species Eleutherodactylus coqui. Next base: position 454,649,424 of record NC_089837.1, on the reverse strand, counting down.
TGCAGTTTCCCCACTTGCACTTTTGTAGATGTCTGCAGGTTGTTTTTTGCAGGGCGAGTTGTATTTTTCAATTATACTATTTTATGCATCACCATGTACTGAAACACTTGTATCACTCTACACTGCAGCAAACACTGACCAACTTTATTCTATGGCTCAGTATAATCACCAACATACAAAATGGATCGAGTTCTGCTGTTCTACTTTTAAAAAATAAAATTGTTGGGGGAAAAAAAATAAATATATTTTCTGCCACAGAACTGAGAGCCATATTTTTAATCTTTCCGTCAACATAGTTGCTCGTTTTGTAGTTTTTATTGGTATATTTTGGAGAACATAGAACTTTTTTATTTCCATTAAATTTTTATTGCGATGTTAGGCAGCATTACATAATAATAATCGCATCATCATGTAGGATGTTGAGCTAAAAATAGCACAATTTTAAATTTTTCTCGTTTACCTAACTTAATCACAGTTATTTATAACAACCATAAGGATTCGGGAACAGAAAGAGGGTGATGGAAAGGGGGGGGGGGGGGGACATGGAATTGTGGAGGTGAATAGGTACATCCTGGTCTCCGACTATGGTACTGTTCTGCTCATTCCTTTTTCTGTCAGAGCAACGGTGGCGTGTCTCCATAACTAGATTGTTGACTTTTTTTTTTTTTTTTTGAAAGTTGGGTTGGGTTCAGACTAAGTTAGTTCACCTCCCATGGAATCAGGACCTTTTTAATCCCCTCTATCCAGGGCTGCCAGGTTTATTTGAATTTGGTGGTTCTAGCTTGTCTTCCAATTCCTGGCAATCAGTAATTTAACACAGAGCAGCATTTGGGTTATAAATTTCCTGTTCTGGGGGGGATATTCCTCCATCTCCAGCAGCAAGATCGCCGTCTGCGGTTTTAATTTTAGTTTGATCCCCCATATTTTATAGGCAATTGTAGGAACCGCATTCCATAGAGGGTGAAGGCAGGGGAATTCCCAAAATATGTGTAGAAGCAACCTTTTTTTGCCGCAGCCCCTCCAGCAATTCCCCAGGGTACCCGGAAATAATTGGGCCAGTCTTAGAGGGGAATAATACCATCTCGTCAGCATTTTTTGATGAGATTTTAGTAATTTGGCACTTAGAGTGCATTTATGAGCCCATTTACAGGTTTTGGCCCAGTAATTTAGTTCATATGAAACTCTTAGATCCCATTCCCAGTTAAGTATATGGGCTTTTTTCTGTTTGCTGGGATCTTCTGCAGCTTCTCCATTGAATATCTCGTACCAATATTTTAATTTACCTTTTAGTGTGTTCTGTGCATATAATACATTGTACAGATACGAAGGCAACGTTAACGTAAGGTTTTTTTTGAGTGACACGTAGCTTTTTATTTGCATGTATTGTGGGAGGTCTGAATTGGAAAGTTTCATATCTTCGCAAAACCTGTCAAAAGGCTTAAGTTTAGAGTTGCTTTGGATGTCTGATAGAGAATTAATTCCTCTTTTTTTCCAGCTGCTTAATGATAGATTGGGGATCAATAATTCCAATACATCAATAGGTAGTGATATTTGTTTCCTCGGGAGGGGAGAGCTAGAAATCCCAAGCACAGTCAACCATGTTTCTATCGAGGCTTTAATGGTTGGGCATTTTGGGATTTTGATATTTGGGTCGATTGAGGCTGTTAATAATATTGTGCGGAGATTTCCACCTCCTCCCAGGTGTTTTTCAATTGCCGGCCAGCTAATATTATTTTGCTGGCGCACCAGGCTCTTAGTTGTTGTGTTATGGTGGCCCTATAATATGCTGTAATATTAGGGACTCCCATGCCCCGCCTTCCTCTAGAGGGATATAGTATGGAGGCTGCCATCCTTGATCTCTTTTTTTCGAAATAAATGCTAGCATTTAGTTTTGTAGGAGTTTGAGATATTTCTGGGGAATGGGTAGTATCATAGTTCTAAATATATATAAGATTTTTGGTAATACCATCATTTTGTATAATACTATTCTCCCTAGCCACCAAGGTTGTTTTTTCGAATCTATCTAGGTCTCTTTGTAGAGAGCTAAGCAAAGAGCTTAGGTTTGTTATCGGCATGTTGCTAAGGGGGAGAATAAGTTTTAGCTCCAGATACGGGATCTCCCTTGATTCCCATGAAAATGGAAATTCCTCCTTGATGGTTTCTTTAAGACTTTTTTGAGATATTGATTCCCAATATTTGGGACTTATGGGCATTAATTTTATAATACGAGACTTGTCCAAACTTATTTATGTTTCTTGAAATTGCTCTAAGAGATGTTGTTGGGTGGGTCATAATCAGCGCAACATCGTCTGCAAATAGACCGATCTTGTGTTGACGAAATGATAGGTGGATACCTCTGATTGCCGGGTCTGTTCTTATTTTCTCGGCGAATGGTTCCATTGTTAGAACAAACAGCAAGGGTGATAGGGGGCACCCCTGGCGTGTGCCGTTGGTAATTTGAAAGCTGTTAGACAGGGTACCGTTGGCCAGTACTATTGCCGCTGGAGTTGAGTATAAGGCCTGAATAGACCCGAGGATCTCTCCCTGAAATCCAAATTTCTCTAGGACAGCAAATGCGTAGCCCCAGTGTATCCTGATGAACGCCTTCTCCGCATCCAGCATGAGGAGCAGAGAAGGTGTTCGCAGTTCCGTCACCGCCTCTAGAAGATCTATTATCCTTCTCGTTTCGTCCGACGCTTGTCGGCCCAAGGTGAAGCCTACTTGGTCACTACTTGGTATGATTTCCATTAATCTCTGGGCCGGGATTTTTGCATATATCTTCGTATCGCTGTTTAGTAAAGAGATTGGCCTAAAATTTGCCGGGAAGGTATGGTCTTTGTCTGGTTTTGGGATCGTTACAATTGTGGCTTGGAGCATTTCTGTAGGCAATTTCCCTTGCTTCATAGCTGTGTTAAATGTTTAGTAAGTTTGTGGATAATTCTTTTCCAAAGAGTTGGTAGTACTCGTTAGAGTACCCGTCAGGGCCCGGGCTTTATCTTTCTTGAGAGAGTAGATTATTTTGAGGGTCTCCTGATTGGAGTATTAAGCTTTCCCAGTTGATTTATGTTAATTTTCAGGAGGTTAACACTACTCAGAAATTTCTTTATGCTTTCCTCATTAGGTTGGATTATTGAATTTTCATTTTTTAAGTTGCAGAGCTTTGCGTAAAACCTAGAGAATGCCTCAGCTATGTCTTTTGGGTTGCTAATTTTGTGTTCCAAGCCTGGTTCTCTGATAAATGGTATCTTGGATTTAACTTGTGTTTGTTTTACTTTACGGGCCATATAGCTACTAAATTTTTTGTTATCTGTGTAAAGTGGTTTTGTGAACTTTAAGCAGTTTTTCGTGATCTAGCATTAAATGGTCTCTTATCTGTTGTCTTGCGTTCAGTAATTTTCTGTGTGTTAACTCTGGTGGGTTTTTTTTGTACTAATAGGCCGCCTGCAGACGAGCGGGTCGGATCCGGCAGCGAGAATTCTCGCCGCGCGATCCGACCCGAGCGCCTGCAGGGACGAGCGCGTACTCACCCGCGCCTGGCGGCCCCGGCTCTTTCATGTACCGGCTGCCGCGCAGCCGGCGCATGCGCAGACCGGAGCCGGCGGCCGGGTGAGTGCGTGCCCCGCAGAAAATTAGGACATGCCGCGGTTTGTTTGCCACGCGAGATTTCGCGCGGCCAAACCGCGGCCGTCTGCATAGGAGTGCGTATTTTAATGCACTCCTATGCAAACTTTCAGCAGCGGAAATCCCGCGACGGGATTTCCGCTCATGTGCAGGCGGCCATAAGCTCTAATTTCCTTCTGGTTTGTATAGTCATCTGAGAGAGGTCTGTGAATAGTTTTATTTGTTCAAAGGGCGCTGGGAGGGTTGTGTTCTTCCTTACTGCATACAGCATAGCTTCCTTGACGTGGAAGAAATAGATCCTCACAATTACGTCCCTGGGCAGATGGTCTGGTACGGATTTTGGACGTGGTAATCTGTGCGCCCTATCAATGATTCTCTCCTCTGGGGTGGTATCTGGTAGGGTGTGTTTTATAAGCTTTTGGATATCTTCTTTTAATTCAGGTTGAGTTATCGATTCTGCAATTCCTTTGATTTTCAGATTATTGCGCTGATTTCTATCTTCTATGTCTGCTACTTTCTTTTCTAATGCTTCTAATTCTTCCTCTACATTGTAATGTGCATCGATGAGGTCATTGTGGGAGGTTGTAAATTCTGCAAGCTTGTTTTCTATGTGGTCTACTCTCGTTCCTATCTCTGCCACCGAGGAGTTTAGAGAAGCCGACACAGATAGTAAGTCCATTTGCAGGGACCCCCTTAGGGCTAAGATCATTTGTCTTATGAATACTTTTGATGCTGGTTGTTCCGAACAGTTTATGCTCAAGATAGGGTCATCATTAGTATCTGTGGTTAGAGCTGTGTCAAGGTCCTCTGTATTTTGCTCCATACAGTTAGTTATGTGCAGGGGTACTGATTAGTTGGCTCTGATGCTTCTTGTTGTTGCTGCATCTGGGGCGTGGGAAACTTGTTTAGAGCAGATGTGCCGGGCGCCATTTTGACTGCCCCTGCCTGTCTCTCTACTCTGCTCTCCAGGCTTTTATTTCCCTGTGTGGCTTTCTTTTGGGGTCCCAGGAGTGGGGAAGTGGGAGAAGAGCCCTTACCTCTGCCATTCTGCAAGGTGTCCCCCCGAACCGCCGCTTCGGCTGGTCTCCTCTCCTCCTCCTTCACTCAAGCGGGCTGCAAAGAACGAGGTGAGACGCTGCTGCCCTGTTTTTGCTTTCCTCCTAGTCGCCATCTCCACCTAGGTTCTCCAGAGGGTTTCTGAGGTGAAGTCCCCTCTTCTAGTAGCTTTTACAGGCTGATTCCCACGGAGCTTAGAGACTTGTGGCTGCTCCGGTCTCTATCCAGGCCACGCCCCCCCGAGAACATAGAACTTTTTGATCACTTATCAAATTTTTGTTTTGTGGGAGATCCTACTGTTTAAGACATAGTCATTCACCTGCACTGATTTCTCAGCTTTGTCATCGATTTTGTCACCATAGTTGTCACCTGTGTTCTATTCAACAAATATGTTAACCTGATTCCAGGGTCTGTCAATTTGTATGCTACATGCAATACTTTGAATAAACATATTTTGACACAAAATTTTTGTCTTGTGACTGGGCGACCAAAAAAAAAAGCACAATTCTGTGTATTTTCTGACATTTACTGTGCGGTATAAATAATGCATTACTTTGAGTGATTGGACTTTTACGGAAGCAGCGATACCAAACGTTGTTTTTTGTTTTTTTTAAATAAAACATTTTCCCATATTTATATTTAAGAAAAAACATTCTTGAACTCAATTTAAACTTCACTCCCCATCAGGGACTTGAACTTGTGATACTTTTTATCACTCCTGCAGTATAACGTAATACCATTGTATTACATTGCAGTTTAGTCTACCAATGTCTTCAGAAGGCCCTCAGCTGCCATGGCGATGAACAGCATGCTGCAATCTCCTCACAGAGAAGCAGATCAAGACCCCCCCGAACTCCAATCGGGGCATTTAAAGGTCCCTGTCATAATTTAGGTTAGTATTTAAAGGGGTAACAGCCATGATCAGCATTCACGCTCATTGCAACTGTTGTCAAAGACAGCCGACACCTGCATTCTATGAAACTAAATCGGCTCTGGAGCCATACAAATCCTCAACCTTCATGACATAACTGTATGGCGTGGAGTGTTAGGTGGTTGAAAGGGTTGTTTAAGGCCACCTACACACGGGCGAGTGCGAGAATTGGGCCAAGAAACCAGTCACGATATTGCGCTTGCCAATGTGCATTTTCGCGCTGATGCAAGTCGTTTTTCTGACAAAAAGGCCCCCCATTGCTTCTGTGAAGTAGTGATGCTCCAGTGAGGCTTTCCGGCGCATTAGAGGATCGACAAGTGTTTCCTGTTGTTCTTCACTGGTGTTCAATGCGCTTTACTCTCCCATTAAAAATAATGGCGAAGAGCGATGCTGGAAAAAAAAACACATGTATGCGACTTCGTTCAAAAGAATGCTTGCGTGAGATTTGAGAATCACGGAACGCACAAGTCTTCCGCGAGTTTTTAAGCCCTCTGAAACCAGCCTAAGTGTGGAAAAAATAATAGCTGCATTGAAATAAGAACATAACTTTAGGGTGTAATTCTGCAGAACACATCAGACTAAATTAGCCAGTTAACAGATGAACATGCCTTATGGACAGGAAAAGTACAGAATATGCCAAAATGCACATAAAAAAAGTATCAGAGCACAAATACACTACCGTTCAAAAGTTTGGGGTCACCCAAACAATTTTGTGTTTTCCATGAAAAGTCACACTTATTCACCACCATGCGTTGTGAAATGAATAGAAAATAGAGTCAAGACATTGACAAGGTTAGAAATAATGATTTGTATTTGAAATAACATTGTTTTTACATCAAACTTTGCTTTCGTCAAAGAATCCTCCTTTTGCAGCAATTACAGCATTGCACACCTTTGACATTCTAGCTGTTAATTTGTTGAGGTAAGCTTGAGAAATTGCACCCCACGCTTCTAGAAGCATCTCCCACAAGTTGGATTGGTTGGATGGGTACTTCTGGCGTACCATACGGTCAAGCTGCTCCCACTACAGCTCAATGGGGTTCAGATCTGGTGACTGCGCTGGCCACTCCATTACCGATAGAATACCAGCTGCCTGCTTCTGCTGTAAATAGTTCTTGCACAATTTGGAGGTGTGTTTAGGGTCATTGTCCTGTTGTAGGATGAAATTGGTTCCAATCAAGCGCTGTCCACTGGGTATGGCATGGCGTTGCAAAATGGAGTGATAGCCTTCCTTATTCAGAATCCCTTTTACCCTGTACAAATCTCCCACCTTACCAGCACCAAAGCAACCCCAGACCATCACATTACCTTCACCATGCTTAACAGATGGCGTCAGGCATTCTTCCAGCATCTTTTCATTTGTTCTGCGTCTCACAAACGTTCTTCTTTGTGATCCAAGCACCTCAAACTTGGATTCATCCGTCCACAACACTTTTTTCCAGTCTTCCTCTGTCCAATGTCTGTGTTCTTTTGCCCATCTTAATCTTTTTCTTTTATTGGCCAGTCTCAGATATGGCTTTTTCTTTGCCACTCTGCCCTGAAGCCCAAAATCCTGCAGCCGCCTCTTCACTGTAGATGTTGACACTGGTGTTTTGCGGGTACTATTTAATGAAGATGCCAGTTAGGTACCTGTGAGGCGTCTGTTTCTCAAACTAGAGACTCTAATGTGCTTATCTTCTTGCTTAGTTGTGCAACGCGGCCTCCCACTTCTTTTTCTACTCTGGTTAGAGCCTGTTTGTGCTGTCCTCTGAAGGGAGTAGTACACACCGTTGTAGGAAATCTTCAATTTCTTAGCAATTTCTCGCATGGAATAGCCTTCTTTTCTAAGAACAAGAATAGACTGTCGCGTTTCAGATGAAAGTTCTCTTTTTCTGGCCATTTTGAGCGTTTAATTGACCCCACAAATGTGATGCTCCAGAAACTCAATCTGCTCACAGGAAGGTCAGTTTTGTAGCTTCTGTAACGAGCTAGACTGTTTCCAGATGTGTAAACATGATTGCACAAGGGTTTTCTAATCATCAATTAGCTTTCTCAGCGAATGAGCAAACACATTGTACCATTAGAACACTGGAGTGATAGTTGCTGGAAATGGGCCTCTATACACCTTTGTAGACATTGCACAAAAAACCAGGCATTTGCAGCTAGAATAGTCATTTACCACATTAGCAATGTATAGAGTGCATTTGTTTAAAGTTAGGACTAGTTTAAAGTTATCTTCATTGAAAAGTACAGTGCTTTTCCTTCAAAAATAAGGACATTTCAATGTGACCCCAAACTTTTGAACGGTAGTGTACGTCGCGGTGAATCGCATGCCCATATACCTGGATGAAGCTGGCCTAATAACAGGATTGTTTTTACCAATGCAGCCTTGGGAGCTCTTGTTTCTTGCAGGATAGCTTGTAATTTCTATTAGTACCCTTTTAGAGTACAAACAAAAAAAGTGATTAAAAAATTGCATGCGTTTCAAAATGGTACAAATACAAACCATCCTGCAACAAACAAGACATCACATCGCATAGATCAGTTAGTGGAAAAACAATAATGTTACGGGTCGTTGAATGCGGTGACGCAAATACGAGGGGCTGCTGATAAGTCTTTGACTTTACCAAGAAAGAAACAAGATAGTAAGATGAAACTTTATATTTATTCCACATACTCTCCACTGATGTCAACACACTTCTTACATCGGTATTCCAAGTTCTCTAAGCCTTGCACAAAAGAAGGATTTCGGTTGAGCCTCAAAACCAGTCATCCATAGCAGCCATGGCATCAGAAATGTTGTGAAATTTAGTACCCTTGAGGTGTTTCTTCAGGTTTGGAAACAGATGATATTCGGAGGTAGCTAGATCTGGTGAATAAGGTGGGTGGTCAATCATCTGGAAGCCTAGCTCCAGTCTTGCTGTGGTCGCTTGTGCAGTGTGAGCAGAGGCGTTGTTTTGCAGAAACAAGATTCCTTTGGACAGCTTGCGGCGCCTTTTGGCCTTCAATTGGTTCGAAAGTTCAATGTAATTCCATGCATTGATGGTGGAACCATTTTGAAGGTAGTCCACTGGCAGCACGCCCTCCTTATCCCAAAACACAAACGCCATCACCTTAGTGGCTGATTTTTGCACCCTGAACTTCTTTGGGCAAGGAGAACCACTGTGCCTCCACACTTGACTAGTCCTTGGTTTCAGGGTCATGCAAATAAATCCAGGTCTCATCCATAGTGACCAGCCGATCCAGGAAGTTCTTATTAGTGCGGAAATGTTGACAAATGGACCGTGAAGTTTTCTGATCTGTTGTCAAACATTTGGGGACCCACTTTGCAGATAGCTTCTTCATGTTCAAATGTTCATGGATAATGACACAAACATGTTCCATTGGATCTCTCAGTTGTGTGGCGTCTTCAAAAGGGCAAGGTTGTCCTTTTAGCCACTGGGACGTCCACCCTGGGTATTTCTTCCCAGCTCGAGCATACCCCCTCCTCGAACGGGTAGCGTCTCTTAACCCCCCCTAGAGGAGAAGGATCCCATGTCGGGTTTCTTCCACTCTAAGTATCAGTTTGGATATATTGTTGTGGACCGGGAAGGTATGCTTCCGCCTCTCCCCCAATCCCCCAAAGACCTCGTCTTGTATGGTGCGGGGTTTCTTGGGTTCTTCCATCTTTAGCGTGGCTCTAACGGATTTGATAAGTTCTGTTAGGTCTTCTCTGTGGAAGAGGTATTTTTTATAGTCCTCTTCTTCTGAGGACTCCTTGAGCACCAGCTCTTCTGGTTCTGATTCCGAACTCTCTTCAGAGTCTGAGTGCTCTTCTGGGCTATACGCCTTCCTTCGGCGTTTCGCCCCTGCTGACCCCGTTGGTGGAGTTTTTGGAGTCGTCAGGGCTGACCGTACTTCCTCTTGGACAAGCTTCCTGACGTCTTCGAGGAATCCCCCCGATTCCTCCTTGAGTAGTTTGGCTACGCATGTTTTGCATAATGACCTCACATGCGAAACCGGTAGTCTTGCGCCGCATTCTGCGCATTTTTTCGCCTTGGATCTGGGAGGGACATCCTTTTTATCCCCCTGGCAGATAAACAAAAAATTTTTGCGTATAAGGATGCAACATTCACAAATATACACGAATATGCATGCCTTGTTTTGCCCCACTGGCTACTTACGGTTGCTGCGGCTGAACATTCCGCAACCTCAGGTGCTGGAGCACTCATGTCTTTAATACTGGTGCTGCAGACACTCTTGGGGCAGTAAGCCATATACGCACTGAGTGGCTTTTAGTTGTTTGGTGCCCTCTTCTCTCAGGTTTCTTTTAACTTTTTCGAATTTGGCGCCCTAAATTTTAAGCCCCGCCCCTCCGAGCGCCAGCCGAGGCTGCCGCGATGACGTCATCACGCTCGTTACGTGACGCCCCGCCCCCCTCCGTGTTCGTTAAGGGAAAGCAGGAAGCGCCGCGCTCGGTCCTAAGCCGGCGTCTGAGGAGAGCTGAGCCCCTCTTTGAACCCCCCATGGGCCGCCACGGGAGGAACCTGGCCTGGGGGAACCACCCCATGTGGCGTCCCGGGAGTCGTTCTGCAGGAAGGGAGGGCAGGCTGGACCACTGCCCACCGATCCGCCGGTAAGACCTTCAGGCTGGCGTCTCCACCAGCCCCTCTCGGTGATCCTGCCTCCTGGCAGGACAGGAAAACACTGAGGGAGGAGGGGGGGGGGGGGGGGGGGAGATTTTAACCTCTCAGTGTGTTCCTGTCCTATCAGGAGGAAGGCGATCTCAGGTGGTGCTGTCGTGGAGATGACCTGGGAAAAATAAATTAAGCACCTAGAAGTTGTCAATTTCCTGCAAAACTCAGCATGCAGTTACATCTCAGGCTGATAAGTAAATAATTACAGTTGTGGCATGATTAGATGAACAGTGTTGCCACCCTTGGCCTATAAAAAGGCTCTCAGCGGCTACTTAGGTTTAGTGACCTCTTCTTCCACTTGTATGGACCTTGTGGCTCACTTAATGCCTCTATGATGCATTCAGGATATTTCGCCGAGTTTAAGAGGGGCGCATTATTGAAATGGGAGAAGCTGGATGATCGTATTGACAAACTGCCCGTTGTCTGGGCCATTTTGACCAGATGGCACACAACGCAACCTGGCCCAGGCTGCCGTCGACAGATCACCAGCAGAGCAGATTATCTGACTAGTACGAGCAGCTCCAACTCTTCTGTTGTTCGCCATCCATGGATGGCACCATCGTTAAACCAGTGTCCATCTGAACCATTTCCAAGCACTTGGCTGAAGAACATTTGGTCTCATGGCACCCATTACGTGTGCTGCCTTTGACACCCGGTCATTGTGCCCTCCTTATGCAACGGTATTATGAATGCAGAACCCAAAATGCTGCTGCATGGAACCAGGTTGTCTTCAGCAACAACTCCAAATTGTGTTAGTTTCTGGAGACCTCAGGGTGAGCGCCTCAATCATGCCTTTGCTGTGAAGTGGCACACTGCCACCCTGCTGGTGTGATTGCATACAACAGTCACCCCAAGTAGTGGTACGAGGGACAATGACAGCTCAGTGATATGTTCAGGACATCCTGCAGCCACGTGTTCCTCTCATGGTGGCTTCCACAAGGCGTTTGACAGTAAAATGCCACTCACGAGTGGGTACTTTCAAGAGTGCAAGATCCGGCAAATATCACGCTTGCCCCTGTGTAGAAATGCTAAGGCTGCGTTCACACAATGTTTTTACAGAGTTGCTGATGCACATCAAAAATAAATGCAAATAGCATAATGCTTTAGATAGGGTGCAGCTTGTAAAAATATGCATTTTTTTTGCTGCATTTCAGAAATATTTCAAAAGCGCACCAAAAATGACTGGATGCAGCCTAAGAGCATAGTCCCAATTATCACAAAATTATGTAGAATTATCCATAATGAACAAGCCGCACCAAAAGCGCAAGAAACATATCAATAATCAGCATTACTGTACATTTTGATAAGGATCTGCAGATTTCATCCTTTCAATTCTAATGGTCTAAAGGCTTTTTTTTTTTTTTTTAAATACACATTTCTTGCCACGACCTTGATGCAGACAATCTGAACCATTTTCTGCTAGGTAGGAGCACTCGCTAAATGTTTCAAGGGCAGATCTACTCCGGTTTTGTTTCCTTCTATACAGTAGGGCAGAGAGAGACAAGCAAGACCAAACAGCATGAACAATTATGGAGGTGCACACACAAGAACAGCAGGTGGCGCTATTCTACCAATAATCCTGGAATATCTGGAGATGAAGACACTTATGTAGATACAAAACGTTTATAGTTCTTGGCTGGATGCAACTGGAAAAGAATATTTTCGTGGGAGAACTCCTCTAAATGTAACTGATGTACCCAATTAGACTGTGCTCAATGTTCTTCACAAGCTGTGGATGGAACTAGCACATGTATAGAACCCATTGATTTCAATGGGTTAATTTACATAAGCAATTTTTCATTTACTTAAATTTTGGGGCAATTTTTTTTTTATGGGACTACAAAAAAATAATCGTATCACACTCACAGGGTGAGTGATTTTATATGTTTAGTATTGAAAAAAAAAAAATACATGCAATTCACATACGTGGAACCTGCAAGAACAGCAATGCATTAGTCGCAGAATGCACAGCACTCGCTGGTAAAGAAAAATCCCAACCCACCCCCCCACCCCCCTTACAAAAGAACAACTTCTCAATCAACGTAGCTGTCTGCAGGTTATTTTTACTGGACTAGTTGTAGTTATCGATTCTACTACTTAAAGGGGTGGTCTCGCGAAACCAAGTGGGGTTATACACTTCCGTATGGCCATATTAATGCACTTTGTAATATACATCGTGCATTAAATATGAGCCATACAGAAGTTATTCCACTTACCTGCTCCGTTGCTAGCGTCCTCGTCTCCATGGTTCCGTCTAAATTCGCTGGCAGCTTGCTTTTTTAGACGCGCTTGCGCAGTCCGGTCTTCTCCTTTCAGCACGAGCCGCTTCAGTGTGCTCCCCGCTACAGCTCTTCTGCGCATGCGCAGATGAGCTGTCACTGCTCGGGAGCGCGCTGGAGCGGCCATTCTGTACCTTACTCTGTTAGAGGAAGGTGCAGAGCCGCCCAGCTGTCCGGAGGAGCCGCCCAGCTGTCCTGCCGTCCAGGTAAGTGATGGGCCGGGGGGGGCTGCCGCTGCGCCGGGGGGGGGGGCTGTCGTCGCTGCCGCTGCGATGGGGGGGCTGTCGCTAGGCCGGGGGGGGGGGGCTGTCGCTGCGATGGGGGGGGGCTGTCGCTAGGCCGGGGGGGGGGGCTGTCGCTAGGCCGGGGGGGGGGGCTGTCGCTAGGCCGGGGGGGGGCTGTCGCTAGGCCGGGGGGGGGCTGTCGCTAGGCCGGGGGAACTAGCGCTGGGCCAGGGGGGTAAGTGATGGGTCGGGGGTGATGTTCACTGACAGGTGAAGGCCCCGGAGCCCAGCGCTGGGCTCCGGGGCCTTCACCTGGGCTCCGGAACCTAGCGCTGGGCTCCGGAACCTAGCGCTGGGCTCCGGGGCCTTCACCTGGGCTGAGGGTCTAGCGCTGGGGAGCCGGGAGCGTAGCGCTGGGGAGCCGGGGACTAGCGCCGGTTACCTGCTGCCTGGCGGTGGGTGACTGGTCGGCGGCTGCGGGGCGTCCGGTTGCCATGGAGACACAGCTGGCAGCGTCTCGGGAGCGCGCACGTCGGGCTGCAGCGAGTGACGGGGAAAGAGCCGGCGGCCATCTTGGGGAAACTTTTATAAGTTGCTGAAACGCTGGAACGGTAAGTACAAACCAGCTAGGAAAGTCATTTACAGGGGTAATTAGTAATGTATGTTTAATTAGGGGGACTGGGCAAAAAAAAAAAAAATCACTGCTTCCTCGAGACATCTCCTTTAATGTATCATGATGTACTGAAAAACGTGTACCAGTGTACACGGTAGCAAAAACAAACTTTATTCTATGGTTCAGTAAGATCACAACGATACAAAATATATATAGTTTTGCTGTTCTACTTTAAAAAAAAAAAAAAAAAAAAAAAAAAAAAAGGAAAAAGAAATTACATTTTCTGCCACCATCTTCTGAGAGCTATAATTTTAAATTTTTCCCATCGGCATGGCTGTGAGGGCTCATTTTTATGTCCTGTAGTTTCTATTTTGCACCATTTTGGAGAACATAGATCTTTGATAGCCACCACACAAAAATGTAATAGGCTGAGTTACAAAAAAAAAAAAAATAGTGCATTTTCTGACCACATTTACTGTACGGGATAAATAAGGAGTTACTTCAATTGGACTTTTACGGAAGCATTTAAATGCCACTGCCTCAATTGATGGCAGTATTTAAAGGGTTACCAGCCACGATCAGCATTGAGGCTCATTGCAGCCGGTTGGCAAACACAGCCGACACCCAGATTCTAAAAAACGGAATCAGCTCTGGATCCCGACCAAACTTGAACCTTCATGACATAACTGTATGGCATGGAGTGTTAGGTGGTTAAAAGGGTTGTTTAAGGCCACCTACACACAGGCGAGTGCGATAATTGGGTTAAGAAACTGGTAACAATATTGCGCCCACCAACGTGCGTTCTCACACCAATGAGTAGTTTTTCTGGCAAAAATGCCTCCCATCACTTCTGTGAAGTAGTGATAAACGGCTACCACTGCTGCAACGGTCACATGACCTTCTACTGGCATCACCACTCAGATGCTGGGAGCCATAATCCCAGGGACACCACATGACTGCCTGACCTCTGCCACAACCTGACCACCACAGTCAAGAGCTGCAGCGCTGGATCACATGGGAAGGGCACAGTAGAGTCCTGAATGCTTATTTTTAATACATCTCTCCCCCACCCCACCCCACCCCCACCATAAGCCAGTTTGAAATTCAAGAGTGGGAAAAAAATAAATGGGTGCCAGCCACTATGGCCAACATGACCTTGCAAGCAAAACAGATTTACAATGCAACTACTTTTCAATTAACCAAAAAAAAAAAAAAAAAAAAGGGCAAGTTTTTTATTTTTTGTTTTACTTTTTTTCACAGACTGAAGTAAACAATTATATAAAACATAACTTTAAGGCGCACACTCCTATCGTTTTCCACACACTGCTTGTGAAAGGGTTGCCACCCCTTGTACCTGGCACAGCTATGTGAGAGCTTGGGGAGTAATCTCATCCACGCAACACTTCTAAGGAAACCAGGGCCAATCGACTGCGTGTAACACCGGCCCAATAAGCACAATCCTTGCGCAATTTGTGCACAACTGTCTCTTCCCAACTGGGTGGATGGGGGAGGAAGGGGGGGGGGGGGTACTGGAGTACATAGTTTATATAAAAAAAAACAAAAAAAGGTGCAGATTCATCACATTAAGACTGTATATGGCAGCCAGTGTGTGCTAATCCAGATCCATTACACCAACTGTCAAGTAATGGCCGGCATGAAACCTGGCTGTTGTCCGGTGCAGAATGTGCTTCACCCTCCAGGGGCGGCTCAGTTCGGGACTGGTTGCTTTAAGAGGAATGATTTAGGCCAAGTCTTTTACCAAAAAAAGGGACCATTAAATATGTCACCGATTGTCCAATTATTCTTCAGACCACTGGCCATTTGAAGCATGGCCATTCACCCGGTTGGCCCCATTACTGGATGTGTTATGGACTGATTTTGTGCCATTTAATGTTGTGTCTTCCTCTTCCGAGCTGCTTTCTATATCACTTCTTTCATCTTTCAGTGCCTGACAAGAAAAAAAAACATGGAAAAAAAATTTAGAGAACATATACTTGTTTATACACCTTAAAATGGATGAGAAAATCACTATTAGTAATGAGTTTGTTATCTCACTGCTAGACACACAGTGAAAGGTCATCTAGAAATGTAGAATTAATGGCTTTACACAAGAAACACCTAATAGAAATGGTTAGAAGTGTTGGCAGAGAACGATTTGTAGAGGCCGTGGAAATTACTACAAGTCTTTTATGCTACAAAAATCTAAGTTTGGAGCCGTTCGTAACAAAAAGGTCAACAGCCAACGTTACAAGTGGTCTAAGAGACAAGCCCCCCCCATGTTGCAGGCAATGCATCAATAGGCTGATGGCTGTGGGTCTGCCTCTGGAGAGGGTGGAAAGGGGAAGAGAACTCCCCTCCAGCCGCACTCCAGCGATACTCGCTCTTCTGTAACAGCATGGGAGCGAGTATACATGAGGACTAGTGTTTGGCATGGTTTGCCTGACACTCGTCTTGTGTAAATGGGCCTTCAGTGCCCTGGATATTTATGCAAAAATGAAGTATGGGAACGGGTTGCTCGTTTTGTTTGATATATAGCATGTATGGTTTTGGTTTACAGGGCGCACACAGCGACAGTTTTTGTTGTTGTCGGCGTTGATTAATTTTCTTTCTTATGTATGTATTGTAGTTTTATTGTTATTTTGTTTTACTGATGTATGTAATTATGTTTTTTACTATCTATGTCCCTCATGACGTCATATAAAGACCTTTGGGGGACATTCATTTTTTTATTTTTTTTATTTGACACTTTCCCACTGTAGCTGGGGCATCCATAGGAGCCCCAGTTACAGGGAAAAGCAACCCCTGTAGTGACATTAGTCACTGGCAGATCTGTCCAGGGTCTAGTGTGACCCTCCTGCTCTGCTGTAGCAGGGAACCCAGGCGGTCACATGACCCCTTGGACTCCCGATGTGAAAGTTAGCTTACTTTCACTTTCAGTACACAGTGCTCATTGAGCGCTGTGTACTCAGGGGAAGCAGAAGGCAGGAAGGGTTAAAAACCCCTCCTGTCTTCTTTTCTGGGTTATCAGCTGCTACTAACAGCTAATAACCCATTCCTGCTTCTGATTGATTGCAGAGGAAGGAGGCTTAAAGCACCGCCGTAATTTTACATACGGCGGGCGGGCTTTAAGCCCAGGAGCTGTATATTTACTGTGCCTGGTCCTTAATGGGTTAAACTTCAGGGATATCAGCATGTCCAGTTAGGCCGCCATTACATAAACGCTAGCTGGCGCTTCAGTTTTGCAATTGCCAGGCAGCATCTGCACAAGCCAACTAGTAATTAGCACTATTACATAAGTGCTAATGACTCATGTATTAGCAGCCAAAGGTTTCCGGCACACTAGCATACTTAGGGCAGTGTAAACACACGTGTCCTGTTCGTATTAGGGACAGGTAGCGGACATGCTAATGCAGGTCAACACGCTGCCTCTATGTAAATCAGAGAGCACATGCACTTGTGTGGTATCTGATTTAAGCAAAGGCAACACATGCTTTAGTAACTCGCATTCACTGCTAGCGTGCACCTAACCTAAGGAAGTATAAGTGATTGTGAATCAGGTTCACCTGCTTTGGTGCAAATGACAAGGTATATTTGAGAGAAAAATGGCAAGGAACCCCAAGAAAGGGGAATGCTTTTGAAGGTGGCGGCCACAGACAATCCTCTCCTTATCGAGTCTTCTCTAGTTTTGGGTTTTGCTAGTGTCCTTGTCCCATCTGGTAGCATGCGGTGGTATCTGCAGCCAATCGGGTCACACATCTAGCCCTGCTCCTCACATGGAGCAGACACCAGAACAAGGAACACAGAAGGCCATCGGCCCAGCATCAGGACCATTAAGTGCTCCTGTTTTCCTTGAACAGAACCCTACAAGAGGATCTCCAGTGGGCTACTAGTTTACATGTCTCTGACCGAACTATCAGAAACAGACTCCATGAGGACCCAACATCCTGTACAGGGACCCTGTGCTCACAGCTCCGCACCATGCAGCTTTACTGGTATTGCCAGAAAACACCAGAATTATGGGGTCCACCATTCGTGCCCTGTTCCCTTAGCAGACTGAGCATGTGACAGATGGGAGTCTGAAGATGCCATGGTGAACATTATATATCCACAATATCCACAGAATGTACAGAAATGTCTAATAGATGTGGGATCAGTAACTCTCGAGAACTGCCCGGACGCCCCACCACCTCCACGCCGCCCGAGTGCCCCACTACCACCTCCACCTCCAGGCCGCCCGAGTGCCCCACTACCATCTCCAGACCGCCCAAGTGCCCCACTACCACCTCCGCATCCAGGCCACCCGAGTGCTCCACTACCACCTCCACCTCCAGGCCGCCCAAGTTCCCACTACCACCTCCAGGCCGCCCAAGTGCCCACTACCACCTCCACATCCAGGCCGCCCAAGGTAGCTAGGTTTTACAGAAACAGCCAGTGGGTGGTTTATAGGCAATATAAAAACAAGTGAATGGGAGTTGGGTAAACGGTAGCATGGCGAGGTAGAATGTTTCCACAAGGATCTCTGTGCTACACCTTTTCCACAACTCCCCTTCAGCTGTAGAGGAGTTATGGATGTGGCATCGAACAATTCTCTCAGCGGTTTCCATGAAAACCCAAACCAGCCTGGTTGAAGGCGGGTGGTACCAGCTGAAGAGTCAGGCCGGGGTCAGGGGTGAGATGGTGATAGCCCTGTAAATGTCACACCGTGCAAAGGAAAATCTGGCTGTGATTTATAATTCTAGGGCTCCAATGCCAATATTATGTACATAGAATTAGTTACCACTAAACCACAGCAACCGGTATGCAATTGAACAGGGCTCTAGTGTTTATTTGAACAGTCTACTGTCAGACTACTTTACACAAAGTTCTGGTTCATGGCCAATAGAGGAAAATCCCCAGCAGAGACTCCCATCTGTATTAGGCAACATTTAGTGTGCTCACAAATGGCCGATTTGCTGCAAGTTTTGGTGTGGCTCTGCAGCCCATTCCACCCAATCAATTGAAATTTAGATTGAAGGGGTGAAATCTGCTGCAAATCTGCACTAAAATCCACAGCAAGTTAGCTACATACCCTTTAAGGTCATTTAAATGAGATTTTCTAGGAATACCACTATTGATTATCTGTCCTTGAGATAGGTATATAATAGTTGAATCGGCTGTGGTCAGTCGCTCAGGACCGCGCATACAGAGGTCTGAGCAGAAGCAGCAGAAGACGATCTTCCAACCAATTTCTCAGCTTATCGCTCGGGGTCCCGAGCGATGGACCCCAGCCGATTAACTGAGAAGAGGTGGTCAATAGTATTCTCCCTGCAAACCCCTTTAGATCATTATGTAGGTGCTTTCCTTATAGGTTCACAAAGCCCTATTCTGTATGAATAATCTATTGTCGCACAAACACTAAATGTCATTGGATCCCCATTGACCAAACAAAACAAGCATATTTTTATCTAGTGGAAGGAACCTGCAGTAATCAGCAGGTCGGCGAGTCCTTGTTTTCCCTGGTGCTTTCAGTGGGTCAGCACAGCAAGGTTATACTCCTCATAGCAGCTCTTCACTCCGGCTAGTAGAGCCAGTTCCACACAGAAAAGCACAAAGACACTGTTCACATGGGTGGCATGGCTTTCCAAACAACCTTGGGGTGCAGAACAGGATTTTTCAGATCTATGCACCCCTTTAAGCCAGTGGCCCAAGTGCAATAACACAACGAGCCACTGTGGTTTGCCATAATTCTATATTTTTATATACTTGTCTTAGATTCACCCTGATGGTCACCGTACAGTCTGAGACACAGGGCACAGGCAAAGCCAGCCAAAAAAAAAATTGTCACATAACAGCAAGTGGCACATGGCATGCAAAAGCTGGTGCAGCCCATTTATTACGCATCGGTTCTTTTGTAGCAAATGTTTCTCTTCTCTGTAGCTCATTAGACTCTAAAGTAAACTGCTAAACAGCAATGGTACGAGCACATGGCAAGAATCCTCAAAATCCAAGATTTCGATCCTTGCAATTTTCAGCGACAGACTATGCGGAGGATTTGAAAATCCACGGCACAATTTCCTTTTCCCCACAGTAAGGCCGTCTGTACACAAACAGGTAGAAATAGGAACGTCCCGCAGCACACCTAACACATGCACTTCAGTGCAGAGGTTCCAGTCTGTATATGCCAAGCCACCTGTGGGGTCATGAACCAAACCCCAAATAAATGCAATGGTATCCAAGGAGGCGGCAGCATCAACGGTGTAGAGATTATAAAAAAAAGGGTTTTATTGCTCCATAAAATGGCGACGTTTCGACTTAATCTAAGTCTTGAAAAAGACTTAGATTAAGTCGAAACGTCGCCATTTTATGGAGCAATAAAACCCCTTTTTTATAATCTCTACACCGTTGATGCTGCCGCCTCCTTGGATACCTGTACACAAACAGGTAAGACTCCGCACGCGGGAGCCTGCAGCGGAATAAGACCCTGTGCTCGGCCGGCAACCCCACGTACCTGTCTTTAGTCTTTCTGTACTGTGATTGGCTGCAGTGAGCCACCATCAGACATGCGCAGTACAGGTTTTTTTGTTAAATGGTTTATTTTTCCTGCGCAGTCATTAGGCGATAAACAATTGCAATGTCCATCGTGGATGGCTTCCATTGACTTTAATTGATTTCCACGAGTGTGCAGAAAAAGTGCGAATTTCCATAGCATGCTGTGAATGGTATTTGCTGCGGATCCACGATGTGGACACCAATCGCAGATTCCGCAATGTAAATCCATTGGTGTGCAGGCGGTCTAAGGGATAATGTTTGCCAAGACCCAATTCACTTTTATTGTACTGTGCAGGGCGGAGGAATTTTGGCTGACATTCTGCATTTCTGAACTTACCCCAACAAAACCTGTTTGGCTACACTTGCACTGAATTGTATATGTTCATAGAGGAGGAAGACAACGGACAGCTCTGGCACCGGCTTATTAGTAATACCAATCAGCAGAAAAATCCTGCATCTTGTAAAAGGGTACTGTTAGGCCTCATGTCCACGGAGAAAATCAGGCCCGCTACGGATTCTCCATGGAGAATCCGCAGCGGGTCCCTCCTGCCCCACGGACATGATGGCTGAAAATAACAATTACTCACCTCTCCGCACGCTGCGGATCTTCCCTTCTTCGCGGCTTGATCTGCTCTCCATCGCGGCCGGATCTTCTTTCTTCGGCCCGGCGGATGTACACTGCACGCCGGCTGCGTGCCACGCGCACGCACTGGCCTGAAGAAAAAAAGATCCGGCCGCAATGGAGAGAAGATCAAGCCACAAAGAAGGGAAGATCCGGAGCAGGTGAGTATATTCTGATTTTAGGTCTCCCGCGGATCCGGACGGCTTCCATAGGCTTCAATAGAAGCCTGCGGGAGACCCGCACCTAAATGGAGCATATCCATTTTTTTCATGCTCCATATTTATTTAAATTCACTTTTATTGACCATCCGCGGGTATTTATCTACCGGCGGGTGGTCAGTGCATCCCTATGGGGTGCGGATCCGCATGTGGGTGATCCGCTGCGGATTTAAAATCATCTTTTGCCAGTGGACATGAGGCCTTAGATGAGCATTTCACCCCAGTAAAACACGTGGAGCTACGTCGATTGCCTGCGGCACTTCCATTCGTCAATCTAATCACTATGATCAGTCCAGCTGCCAACTGCAATCTGTTTCTCCGCCTGCATTTCGCAGAATAGAAACACTGCCATGTAAATACCAGCCTGTCATCTGCATCATCAGAACACTCCAGATTATACAAAGAAATATGCTGCTTGTACCGTTCGGTCTGCTGCACACTAGCGATCGCAATATCGCTGCAGGTTAAAAAAAAAAAAAAAAAAAAAAAAGCGCAACCTTTTTTCTGTGATTTTTGAGCATCAGCAGTGTTTTTTCTTGCAAAATTACCACTGCCACTTGCGACTCTCGCCTGCTGTTTTTCACATGAAAGTTGATAGGACTTCCTAATGTTAAAACGAATTGCATTGATGAAAAACGCAAGTCCGTGCTTTGCGATGCAATAAAAAGGAGGCTCCATAGGGAAACATGGGAGAAAAAAAATATTTCAAAAGCAGAAAGATAGGACATGCCGTGATTTTTTTTGTTTTTCGTTACATCGCAAATGTGAAGGAAACCAGTGAAAGGAATTGGTTTCATAATTCTGCGTTTTCACTCACTCTCGCATCGCACATTTTTCTTGCAAGTGTGAAGGTGCCCTTACAGGATTAGTAGGCTTTAATCTAATCTTTATATCAAGCAATAACATTTCTATCACATATATTTATATATAAACAGTAAAAATAAAATTCTCTCCCTCAAGCACCTAGATGATGTAAATTTTGCTCCAAAACTCGGCATGCAGTTTCATCTCAGGCAGATAGGCAAATGATTGTGGCGTGATAACAGTCCTGCAGCCCATGGCCCATTAAAAAAAAAAAAAAGGCGGCTCTCAGAGGCTACTTGTGTGTAGTGGACCTCTTGTAGAGCTTGTTGACCACTAGACACCTCTGTCAACTGGACGAAATCTCCATTGTGTTGTTGAGCTCGAGAGGGGCACATTATTAGAATGTGAGGATCTGGTTGGTCATATTGACAAATTGCCGCCACCTGGGCCGTTCTGACCAGACTGTTAAGAAGTATTGTGACCAGTGGATGTGTGAGAGCACACACACAGTGACCAGGCTTGGGACACGCTCAACAGTCCACCAGTAGGAGGCGATCGTCTGACAGGCAGGAGTGGCCCCAACTGCTTCATTGTCTGCCACCCACAGACAGCTGGCACCATCACTGCAGGCCCGTGCGTTTATTGGAATACATTTCCATGTGCTTGGCTGAAGGACATTTGGTCTCACAGCACATATTACATGCATGTCCTTTGACACCCACCCCACCGTCACCTCTGGATAGCATGAGCCTGGGACAGATCTGCACAGCGCCCCCATGTAAGTGTTCTGAAACGCTGCAGCATTTTAGAACATTTTGAAGTATGCCCGTTGGCTTTTTGTAAGGTAAGCAGCTCTTGAGTTAAAGCCCCGCCATGTCAAGCTCACACAAGTAGTCATTCTTCATGCTGCGGGCCAAGATAGCCCAGCGCAGCCTGCCTCCAACTACAGAGCTTCGTTCCCAAATCAAACGGGCAAACGTCAAAGTGTCTGTTCTGAACTGTCGCAGTGTTTCAGAACACGTACATGGGGGCAATATGCAGATCTGTCCCGGGTTCTGTTTAACCATTTGAATCCAAAATCGGATTGCAGAGTTTCCTAGACTGCTTTCTCTGTCTGCGATTATACAATGGCACCATCTGCTGGCTAGAGCCAGTACTGCGGTATGTGACATGATGGAGAGGCCCCTGACAACTGAGCGGCCAGTAATCTACAGTAAGAATACCCTGCCGGACGTCTTCGACATCGGAGCTGTATAGCCTTCAGTGAGAATGTCTTTAGACGTCAGACAGTGGATTGCAAAGGGTTAATACAAGTGAGACCAAAGCCTTATTTATGCATTTTTGTCATAAATCTACAACCATCTACCCCAGTGTTTTAAATTCTATTCTAAGCAGCTTTTCAGTCTATAACATGGCAGTAGAACAAAGTAGTGGGAAAGTAATGGGGAATTTCATTTCCTTCAAGTTTTAACACAAGTGCTAGTGAGAACGCTGGACAGTAAAGGTCGATGCCCCCTAAGTAAAAGGGCACTTGTGTTGTATTTAATTGGAATAGATCACAAGTTCTGGAGATTAAACTCTTAAGGGCCCTTCTCAAAGCATTATCAGACCCACACGTTCGATAGCTTGATAATCAGCCCTTCTGAATGTTCAGCTGGTGATGAGTGGCACAAACATGCTTGTTCATTGTGTGATGGCGTCTATTCATGTGCAATACTGCAGTATTTTTATAACTCAGTATGCCTGACACTACTGAAGTGCATTGAAAGGATTATCCAGGATTAGAGAACAGTGCTACACTTGTTCACAGGCTGTGTCTGGTATTGCAGTACAGACATTCACTTGTCTACAAGATGCCCATGGACAGACATGGTACCATTTCTGGGACAGGAAGAGACCCAATCCCCTCAAACTGGAAAGGTTTTCATCACCATATCTAACCCATGAGATATGGATCACTTTTATTCCGATTGTGTGAAGGGCTGAAAATTTCCTAAATGCGGTTGATCAAAAATCCCATAGATTGTTACTATAGATTAGGTGGTGACAGACTCATTTACATGGATGTATTCAGTTTTGGTTCATAAAATAGGCAGCATTTTCACGGACTGAACTCTGCGTATTACCTGCATATTGTGTTTTTTCTGTGCATATACATTACTTTTTACACGAGCGCAAAAAAAAAAGCCCCCATTGATTGCATGCATAAATACGCAGGTGACTACGCATGCATCACATGCCATTTATACAATCCCGCTGATGAATTGGCTACTTCGGTCCATGATGCAGATCAAAATAAGACCTGCTGGAAATTTTTTTTATGCACATGAGAAACACAAGAACACCTTTATGCAAATTAATATGGTTCGCAAATACACCCGTGTGAATGAAGCCTAAAAGTTCACTTGTGCCGATAATAAGGTGGATTATATGGTATCCACCTTGATATCGTCACAAGTGAACATATATCCATGATATATGGTTTCCCAAAAGAATCCCGAATTTTGATTCATCTGACGAAAAGAAAATTTTCTGTTTTAAAATGAGCTTTGGCGTTTCTGGAGTGTTTTATTATATGGCTTCTCTGCATGATACAGCTTTAACTCGCATGGTGAACGGTGTTCAGAGACAATGATTTCTGCAAGTATTCCCGAGTCCATGCAGTGGCTTACATTACAGAATGATGCTGGTTTTTAATGCAGTGCCGTCCGAGGGCCTGTAGATCTCAAGCATCCAATATTGACAGTTAGCCTGGTCCGTGGAGCACATGAATTTCTACAGATTCCCTGCATATGGATAGTAGGTACTGCAGATGCTGGGATCTTCAAAGTCTTTGCAATTCCACCAGGGAATTCCGCAGCGTGAAATAACCCGCGGCATGTCCTATTTGTCGTGGGAATACACGCATCCGGCTTCCATTGTAGTCAATGGAAGCCGGCCATCACGCTATACTTCGGAAGTATAGCGGAAGTATAGCGTAAAAACACTTCCCCGCCCACCGTGTCATATGACATCGCGGCGTACTACGCAGGCGCGTCAGCGGGACTCGCGTAGCGGATCTGGGAGGAGTGTATGGGGTCTTGGAGGGGGGGGGGAGCCGTGATAGACTCTGCTGTGGTATTCCGCTAGCTGAGTCAGTCATGGCTGTCGGCATTAGGCCTAAGAGACTCTGCCTCTCTAACATGCTCCTTTTATACACAGTCAGGTGACTTAGTGAAAAATTGACCCTCTAGCTGTTTTTCATTAGCATCACTTTTCCAGTCTTTTGTTAACCCTCCCAACCTTTGAAATGCCTCACTGCCATCAATTTTCTAAATAAGATCATTAAAATGTAATGGAAACGTCTCAATTTCAACTTCTGATATGTGTGTGTTCTATATTCTATCATGGTTATAGGAGATCTCCAAATAATTGCATTTTTTTAATTAACATTTATTTACATTTTACAGTGTCACAACTTTTTTTGGAATCTGGGTTGAAGATAATGTTTCCAGCTGAACAAAAGGGACGATCAAGCGAATGAGTGTTTGCTTGTTCTTTGGCCGATTGGGTGCAGCTTCACATGGCCTGATCTCATGCGTGTAAAAGGGCCTTTATTTATATAATCACACACAAATTTAGGTCACTAGGGGGTGTCTAGTAATCCATTATGTTTACCTTGTGCAGCCAATGGACCTATCTGTACGGGACGAGTACAAAAAAAAACTCAAACAACAAGAATTACAAGACAGTCATGAATGTGAGTGCAGCCGCCACACACGCTTCACACTTTGGACAGTACAAATTAGATCACGCTTACAAGCATTGCCCAATAAATCCATTTACATGTATTTGAAATGCAGCTATAAAAACAGTGAAGGAATCCATTTTGGTTGGGGAAGCCTACGATCATCAAGAGTATAATCTTAAACCAAAATGCCCTGGAAGTCTAAAAAGGTTAAAAAAAAAAAAAAAAAAAATTGTAAGGTGGGAGTACAAAAATTACTTCCTCCACTTCTTGCAACCAATGTAAGTGCACCTGATGAGCCGTCTTAAAGACGTATTGTACTGGAACATGAAGACTTTCCGTTTAGTTTGTAAGTATGAGATTTGATGAGCAAGTATTATGGGAAGTGTCACACGGGTGGATTATCTGCCTGGCGCACTTTCCATGCACGGACCCAGAGATTAAACCCTTCCGGCAGGTAATGTAAGGACATGATCCTGCCACAGCAGGCTACACAGCATAATTGTGGATAATCCAGCCATGCTACGTATGGCGTTGGAAGCCCAGATTCATCAGGAAGAGTACAGCCACCACCACTCGATGCCTGGTCACTCATGAATTTGGGCTACAGAAGTAGGTGAAGATGAAGAGCATGCAGGAAGTGAAGGGAAAGCAAGCAGGAAGGTGGAAACAGCACAGAGAAAACTTACAGGCAAAGGGTGACATTTTCCAGTTCCAACCTGACACAGAGAAAAACGAGGGAAAGAAAGAGTGAGGCAGGGAGTGCAAAGACATCAGAAGCCCTACTCCCAACAAGGTCAACTTTTCAGGACAGAGCGGCAGTATAAAACCAGAAAAAGTGAAAAGGAAGAAAGACTTTCAAATAGGAGGCATCGCCAACAAGAGAGGAAGAAGGCATTTCTATGACACTCCACATCTCCGCATTCCAACCTACCTTTCCCTTTGTCAGAGACTTGTACGCTATACGAATTATGAGGTAAGACCAAATGACGTGCAGAACTTGTAGGATTAATAAGAGGCCATTAAACAGCCACCATGAGGGATAAGGACCGATCAGCTCCCAGCTCTCAATCAGCGTAGTATTCAAGATCCTAAAAAACACCACGATTTATCAACATAAGTATAACGGTAACAAAACTTCAGACCAGAACATTTGTGCAGGAGAACTGGAGTTGGAGGTTTCTGAGAACGAGTTTGGGTGGAGTGTCATGCTTCCATTGGCTCTGATCACCCCCTCTGCCAAAGTGGGACAACGCTATAGAGAAACATGGTGGCTTAGTAGTTAGCACTGCTGCCTTGCAGTGCTAGGGTTCTGGATTCAAATTGAACCAATGTAAACCATCTGCATGTTGTTGGTATGTTTTCCCCATGTTTGCATGGATTTTCTCTGGGTACTCCAGTTTTCTCCCCCATTCCAAAAACATACAAGATAGGTGAATACAGACCGACTTCCATTGGGACAAAACCCAACAATAAGGTGATTTAAAGTGCTGCGTGATAGGCATGCGCTATATTAATAAAAGTGACTATTACATGCATTGAGAAGGTTTCAGCTTGAATTAGGCCACCTGCAGATGGCCAGGGACTCTACCAGCGCCCCATGCAGGGACCAGTGCGGGTCTCACCTGCTCTGGCTCTCTGATGTGCCGGCTGCCGTCCAACCGGCACCGGTGTATGCGCAGAGCGGAGCCGGCGGCCCGGCAGTGACATTTCTGTGCGGGCCTCTGCGAGACCAGCACAGAAATAGAACATGCCGTGATTTGTTTTCCGTGTGTGATTTCACGCAGACAAATTGCGACCGTCTGCCTAGGATTGCGTTTTCTAATGCAATCCTATGGCAGCGTCCACGGGCGGAAATTCTACGGGAAATCCCGCCGCAGAATTTTTCCACCTGTGTGGCCTTATGGTAGCATCAAGCAGCACAGGGGTTTAGTGAGGGAAAATCAATTATTATAACACCCACATAAGACTAACAATTATACAAGACAATTTGCTTGATAGGGCCTCCTGAGATGCAACCCCCGTTTAATCTCCTGGGGTCTGGCAAAGCTCTTTACCTTCTTATTGTCAATTTTCCCTTTATAGGTGCAGCTTTAACACCTCCAGTCCTGAAAAGTTGTTTTTTGTTTTTTTTTAAAACCGTATTGTCCAGCTATTTGCAACTAAGCGCAGTAGTGACCTCTGCTATGTAGCCATGAGGTTTACAGTGGAGCATCACAAAAAGGGTGGTACTGCTGCCGTGTGATTGCCAGCACTGGGTAGGACCATGCCATCCACGGAGGGAGTTCTGGCCTTTATATCGGTTTCAGCCAAACATTATTAATAATGCCATATTTGGCACACCATAAAGTGAGCTAATGTAAATATCTATTCCTGTCCGTATTTTAAAATGCAGCATGACCTGTTTTTGTCTCTATTTGCATTAAATTGGTATTATTTGCTATTGGACAAAAACAAAAAAAAATTATCTGCACAGTGGAAAGTAAAACCAATAACAGCGTATACAAATCAAACTATGAAATACTGATGACATGATGCAGATCATTAAACTCAATTTGGGGGGGGGGGGTAGGCAATACTTTACTTCAGGGGTCCCCAACTCCAGTCCTCAGGGACCACCAACAGGTCATGTTTTCAGGATATCCTATGGTAAGAACACCTGTGGCAATGTCTGAGGACCGACAATAATTACATCACCTGTGCAACACTGAGGAAATCCTGAAAACCTGACCTGTTGGGGTCCATGAGGACTGGAGTTGGGGGAACACTGCTTTACTAGACCCAGACAACCCCTTTAAAATAGGCAATCTATAGGATTTATGCAACTCTTTAAAGACATACTTACCACGTTGGAAAAATCACAAGTCGTGTGGTTACAAACATCAGCCCAAATATCATGAAAAGGGCATCACATAGTCTCTGATACTTTGCATAGTTTGTCATTTTTGCTGCCTTTTAGGGAAGAAGACGACATATTAATGATAGAAATACAAATACATCACTACATAGTATTCACATCCAGGGAAAACCACATGGACTATAGTATATATACACACCATGGCATTTACTAGGATGAATAAATGCTGAGAAAGTTCCATTGAAATATATATGTATTTACGCGCGCGCGCACGTGATGGATTCTCTCTAATTTTCTCTATGAGTGTATGTCAGTGAACGTATTCCAGGTGTATTTCAACATACAATAATGCACATAAAATGACAAATATTAGTCCATTAGGAGGCACACAAAGCATTAAACATTTTGCATATGGTTTCACTATGCAAACAAGTTTATATAGACCTACCTCCAGCAAGAAGTCGGAAGCATCATGCAGGCACAACACCAGAGTCCCGACACGGACCATGTTATTGACATAGGAAAACGATATGAGACCAACTGTGGCCAAATGATGAACAAACATTATTAAGAAGTCCTGTCAATTGAGAAATAAAGTATATTAGACGTGCAAAACCAAGTCAAATGCACTGTATCGAATATTCTGTGCATATATCCCTCCATGGTGGATACGGCAGATGTTCGTGTTGTAGCAAAGAGACCTCGGCTCAAAGAATCTGAGATTTCTCAAGCGGCTTCACCATCAGAAGCAACTAATGTTTACAAACGAGGGTCAACTGTAACTGTTACAATGTCACCATTCCGATTCTTCAACGCTGAACACTAAGGCTGGGTTCACACGGGGCGTATTTTCGTCGGAAATCTCGCGGTTTGGCCGCAGCAAAAACCGCGAGATTTCCGCCGGGAGAACCGCCGCGGTTTAAGCCGCGGCGGCTTTGAAGCGGTCCAGCCGCATGCTTTTCCGTTGCGGCCGGCTATCTCAGAGGAGAGCGCAGCTGTAACATAAATAAACAAAAAAAACTAAAGTAAACAGACATGCTGCTTCTTTTGAAACCGCGGCTGCAGCCGCGGTTTCAACCGGATTTACCGCAGCGGATTAGCCGTCCCGTGTGGACGAGGTTTCTGAGAAACCTCGTCCACATGGCTGGCTAATCCCGAGATTAGCGGCCGCGGGCGGTTTTGCCGCGAGCGAATCTGCTGCGACAAATCCGCCCTGTGTGAATCCAGCCTATAGATGATTACGTGGGGAAGGAAGGGGTTATTAATGAGGTCGCTCCCAATTGTGAAGTGAATAACCCCAATCGCAAAATTATAGCAGGGAACTATTTATTTGCTTATCTTTAACCCCTTGAGCACACGTCATATTTTGGGGCTTCTGCAACTGCACTTTTTTTAAACTTACGGTATAGATGGGTTACCTTTATTCTATGGGTTGTATTATTATAACAATACCTAATGAATAGGTTTTATTTGTCCGAGTTTTCATGCTTTTGCTGAATACGAACATTTTACTGCGAGAAGAATAAAAGTTGTGTCACCCCATCCCAAGACAGACAAGGGTGCGATCGTGTCACACCAGTGGGATGGCTAAAGCCCCCTTTCCTCTGTCAGACACTTTTAACCCCTTTGATCCTAGCAGTTTTAGACACCATGGTATCAGATTTTATCCCATTCCCCGGAGTTATCGTGTGACTTAGCCCATTCAGATGAATAGGTACTTTTCCCTGTGCGAGTTCTGTCCATCACGGAATAGGACAGGACTCGCATGAAATCTGACACTGAAGGCAGCCTAAATAAGGTATATGGAAAGAAGTGGACTTCCCCTATATGAAATATTCATAATATTTTTCATAATACATCGGTGTCTAAATTAAACCTGCAGCTGGCCAAATTCCTGAACTACTGCAAATTAAGAAAATCCGGTTGTGTGGTGCCAATTTTGATGACCCCAACAGCACAAGGGATGGGGAAACTTAACACATTCTCTTCCGTATCAACAAAAAGTCACAATCAACCCCACAAACTCGCTTGGCTTTATTGACTTAGTGTAAAACGTTAACGTGGAGATCAGGCCATGAGGATTATTCTTCATAATGAGAAACTGGCTGACTCGCATTATTGAGACACGAGGGCAAGAAATGAAGAAAGAATGTGGTCGGGTCCCATTAGCTTCAATTACCACTGGGGAGTCTGGGGAATGTAGTCACAAGACCGCTGTAAACTGTCCAGCTCTGGAGTGAGGCAGGATATGGACTACATACTGCTAGCAGAGGGCAGGTACTCATCCTCCAGAAATGCTGCATCCATGTTATATTGCTCATACACTGATAAGATCCACACGTAGATAAGATATGCTCTAAGTGTACTAAATAAACTTTGCCCTGAAGGGTCACCAGGCAAGTTTCTCCACTATGAAAAAAAGTACATACTGAAGACGTTCCCATGCATTATAATAAACCATGTTACAGGAATACTAGACCTGCCATGATCATCAGTGTTTTTTGTATCAACATAAGTCAAGAAACCAGGACTTGATCCTGCAGGTATTACAGCTTCACCTGACTAAACAGACAGCTTAAGTCCCAATGACCATGGCCGTTCGCCTCTGGATCCCACCGCAAATACTCCCCATAGGACATGCAAGGAAAACGCTTTTCCATGCCCACGAGTGGAACATCCGCAGAGCAGAAAGACAACAAGACAGGTACGTGGGGGTCAATGCCGAGGCATAGGGTCTGATTCCGTTGTGAGATTTTGCAGTCGGAATCCGACCCGGACATGGGCATGAGGCCTTAAAGGGGTTGTCCCGCGGCAGCAAGTGGGTCTATACACTTCTGTATGGCCATATTAATGCACTTTGTAATGTACATTGTGCATTAATTATGAGCCATACAGAAGTTATCAAAAGTTATTCACTTACCTGTTCCGTTGCTGGCGTCCTCGTCTCCATGGTTGCCGTCTAATTTTCGCCGGCTAATGGCCAAATTAGACGCGCTTGCGCAGTCTGGGTCTTCTGCTTTTCTCAATAGGGCTCCGTGTAGCTCCGCCCTGTCACGTGCCGATTCCAGCCAATCAGGAGGCTGGAATCGGCAATGGACCGCACAGAAGCCCTGCGGTCCACCGAGGGAGAAGATGCCGGCAGCCATCTTCACCGGGTAAGTAAGTAGTCACCGGAGCGCGGGGATTCAGGTAAGCGCTCTCCGGTGTTCTTTTTTAACCCCTGCATCGGGGTTGTCTCGCGCCGAGCGGGGGGAAGGGGGGGGGGGGGGGTTGAAAAGAAAAAAAAACCCGTTTCGGCGCGGGACAACCCCTTTAAATTGCTGGTTTGTTAAGGGCGTTTTATATGGCCTGATGGGCAGCATACCAGTGACAGTCACAGAGATATCTGCTGTGTGGATCTGTGCAATAGATTAGAAACTTACATTTTATTAATAGCTGCACATGCGCAGGGGGACTATTTTTAAGTAGTCCTGGATATTCATAAGCTGCAGCTAGTCGCGCCGACCCGGCCCTCCAGCCATTGACAGCTCTCTGGTTATAAAGGCCCATTTACAAGGAGCAATGATCGCTCAAATGACAGTTTGAGTGACAGCTTTGAGCGAGCATTTTGCATAAACTAATAAGTAGCTATTCAGCTACTTAATAGCTTATTAGCGTGCAAATGAAGCCTTAGCTGAAAGCAGTTAATAGCCCGAGGGCTCTTATCTGCTTTCAGTTCCTTTGTTCTCCGATGAGAAACAATGCCATCAGCACTACCCGCCGAGAACTCAGCCTGCAGTCCTGATAAGACCACACGACGATTTGTAGGCTAGCCTAAATTTAACGATCAGCCAGCGGTTCAAGACGGCCGCGCGTTTAGACACAATTATCACTCAAACGATCGCTTTTTAGCAATTTTTGAGCGATCATTGCTCTATGTAAATGGGCCTTTACTGTGCATAGAGAGCTGCCAATCAGTTGCTGGAGGGTGTGCGATGTGGCTAGACTGCAGCTCATGAATATGCAGGACTACTTCTGTGTCTGGCAGTAAAGTGCATTTTATTAGTAGCAGCCAAAACTATTACACAGATCAATACAGCAGACTTATCACTGTAGTTCGGGTGACAGTCGCTACCTTGGGCTGCTCTCAATGAGAACTGCAAAAACATGGTGACAGATTCTCTTTAAAGTGAGAAGTCTTACCTTGCGCTTGATATCTGTAAATTGGGAGAACACTAGGGACCAGTAAAATGCCAGCTCTTGAATATAATAGTAGTAAATACCCAGCGTAAGTGGCTGTTGGGAGAGGAAAAAAAAAAGTTATATCAAACCTGCTGACTGCAATAATCCAAAGATATATACAAATACATATTACATACATCCCATAGCAAGATGCCATGATAGCCACACTACCTGAACATATAACGTATTACTGGACCTGCAAAAGCTATGACAGGCCCATGTACAGAATCTGAACGGATCTCCTTGAGTAAAAATGTTTCCATCTATCCATCTATCCATCTCTTTAAATTGCAGGAAATTGTTCGGCAGTCAACAGTACTCGAGCAGTGTGAGCACAGCCCTAGGTGGTCTCATACATAGCATTTTTGGGGAAGAACAGCAATGTTTTTTCCCCCCCATGCAGTTTTTTGAGTCAAAGCCAGAAGGGAAAAACTGTCTAATGACTTGCACTCAGGTTGTTTTTGTTCTTAAGAGTTTCCTTGAAGCCTAAAACTTTACAATTCACATTTTTGCTATTGTTAATATACTCTGTTTCAATTCTTCACCATTATCAAGATCTACAAGTAATCAATGAATAGGGACATTCAGAGGGCGATAACCGGTACTATAGTCCTGCACACAGCCAAGAGGCAGACTGTTCTATCCAGTGTAGACAATGCCAATCTAGCTCGTCCACTGTGTAGTAAGGCAAGGCCGCTTTCTTTAGGTAGCAGGAATGGGGAATCACTGCGGCCGAACGGCACTCGGCAGACCCGCATTGACTATAATAGGGGCCCCTGCTTTTCGTCCGGCCTGTGAACAAAAGATGAAGTGCTGCAAGCAATGCTTTTTCTTCCAGCATTTTTAGTCAGATCTGTGACAGAACCTCCGGCTAGACGTTTCGAAGCAGATGTGAAACCGGCCTAGAATACTAAAGCTTAAACAGCTCACCACTTTTCTCAATTACTTCTATCTATACTGGGTACAATAGTGGCTAAAGCTTTTTTTTCCCCCCTCTTTTAAACAAAACATCCTACAAACATTTCAACATTTTTGTGTGAATAAGGGGCCGTCTCATCTGAGCGTACGGTAAAAGCGTGCAAAATACGCTGCACTAGTACCTCATAGGCAGCCATTGTGTCACTCACACAAATTGTGTCAGTTACACGCTCAAGGAGGGAAAAAATATATATACAATGTCATGGTGTGTATATCTTGCAGCCCACACACTGTTGACAGGCCTTGTTTTGCTTCCTTTCAGGCTACCCTAAAGGGTGGGTGTACATAAGAATATTCATCAAATTACATGGACAGCAAAGTCCACCTATAGTCTCATGGGCTTTCATGGAGCTCCTCCCCACCCCCACCCCCACCCATCCCACATACGTGTACCGGTGGGGAGGGGGGACGACTAGTGGCACGTTCTGTTCGGTCCATTTCACGAATGAGAAACGGAATCTGCCATTCATGTGGAATGGTGCATTTATATGTGCAGCCCTATACGCGTCTACTGGGTGCAACAGGTAGACTAGTGCAACACACACACACCGATATGCTGTAGCCTTATAATGGTCGACAGTAATAAACTGTGCTACCTGAAGTCTGAGAAAACAGAAAGAATGAGTCACTGCAAGTAAAGTAACACTAGGACTACCTGCACACAGATGGGTCACCTGTGCCCGGTTACTTCCGCATACCTGTCCGCAGTCTTATCTGTACTGCGGATGCGCTGGCGCAAATGCGCAATACAGATCATGTCATGCCGTCGCTAGGATATGTCACGTGGATATCCTGCGGCCCTTCTGCAGGCATTGTGGAAAGGTCTTCAATGGAAGCCATTCGCAAGAGAATCCACCATTTCCACTCGTGGGTAGGGGGGGGAAAAGGCTTTTCCATAGCATGCTATGGGCGATATTTGCTGCGGAATCCAAAGGCGGACACCTGCTCTGGATTCCACAATGCAAACCCCCGTGTGCAGGCGGCCTAAAGCAATTGCCAGAGCGCCAAGAACAGGTTTGTCTGTTAAGACTTGACCGTCAGATGAAGAAGCGGCATCTCTACCTGATAGGGGTAGTTGTACCAGCACTGTCGGGTATCCCAGAACCAAGGTGTCTGCAGAGAAAAAAAAAAAAAGTTAATCACAGACAAAAACATAATAAATTCAAGAATTATTGTAAGACCGTTCTGCTTGTATACATAAAGGAACCTGACAGCAACAAGTTCCTAAGAAAAGAAATTTCATCTAAAAAGCTCATTCCGATGAGTCAGCAAATGAGACACTACTTGGCCTTCTAGCATGTGGGACATGAATATGCATTCATAGAAGCAAAAGGGGAAGGTCTGATTAACCAGAAGAGGAAAGAAGAATTGTTGCAGCTTTCAGCTCTAGCAAATAGATGAGAGCGCAGAACAGGACGACCTCCATTTAGGCTGCCATCACACTGGTGCGAGATTTGTGCGTTGCGAGACGCACAAATATAAACCCTATTCTTTTGAATGGGTTCATTCACATCAGCAATGTTTCCCTACATGGCAACGCGATGCTATGTGGGAAGCATATCTCAGCATGTTCTATCTAGCTGCGAGATCTCCCATTGTATTCAATGGGGCCGGCGGCAGCACCGACTGCAGAACTCTGCGATCCGCTGCCGTGGCATGGATTCCCTTCATCCCCGCAGTGATGAGAGGCTGTTTTCACATGAAACCGCCTCGCATCCGTGGGGCTTTCACATGTTGGGAAGTGCGGTATTGGGCAGGGATTCACGGGCAGATATCACGCTCGCCAGTGTGAAGGAGCCCTTACAAATATAAAAAGATATTTAACCCTTTCCAATCTAATTTGCATCCTGGTTTACCTAGGGGGCTTACTCTTTTTCTGCCATTATACAACAGCGCTATATGCTGGCTAAAGCCAGTACTGCATGAGGTGATACATTGGATAGGCTCTGACAGCAGAGAGGCTGGCAATATACAGGAAGAGAACCCCGGCAGACGTCTTCCAACATCAGAGCTGTACAGCCTTAAATCATAATGTCTTCAGAGGACAGACAGTGGATTGGAAAGGTGTAAAAGTGAGTTTTCTAAACCAAAACAGCCCCCTTTAACCACGTCGCTCAGGGATGCAGACGAAAGAGCTCTTGGACACCTTTGGCTATTGAATTTTTAGTCTGCAAGCCAAAGTATATGCGATCACCAAACTAAAAATCTTTACTTTATGTGCAACAGTCTTGAAAGTGCTCACAGCTTTACATAGCACTGTTCGAATAAATTAACACAAACGACAGCTATTCCATGTAAACATGGCCGCCAAGCAGGGTGACGAGCAACAAATTGCTGACTAGTTGCTTGTGGTTTCGTTTCGGCTCCCCTTAGAGAATAGCTGCAGGCTGATCAAAAGTTATCTGATGTTAAGTCACCGTCGCTCATGTAATTAATCCTATCCACGGGGAATTTCACCCAGCCAATGTGAAGACATTCTAATCCAATACACAATCCAACAGAAGTGGCTAGGCATATAGTATAAAGGGCTACTCCCCATGAATAGTGTAACACAGTGGGTCTACATAGCACACGGTACACTTGGTATATATCGCTGCGGAATAAGTTGGCGCTCGATTATTCTTATTAGCAATAAAGGTAAGAAAATTTCGTCTTTATATGCTAGCATGTCCGCCAAATAAGGAACCATCTGCAAAGCAAGGAGAAAGATAACAGAAAAAAAAAAGTTCAGAAGAAAACACAAGCAAAAAAGTGAAGGAGGGAGATAAGGGGCCTCAGTCAAAATTCATAGAGCTTATCTATGTTAGTGAACGCCAGAGTACAGCAGTTCATACTGGAATAACTTGCAAACAGGTTCACATGGAGGAGATCCCCTCTATGAGAACTGACGAACACTCTAAAAAAAAAAAAAAAAACATCCATCCCCTAGAAGTTGTCAGAATTGTAACGTTGATACAGTTAAAGGGGCTTTCCATGGAGAGTACTATTGAACTATTCCTTTGTGTGTGCGACCGATCATCCTCCTCCTGGAAGCCGCCATGAGAGAAATACATGTGGCTGCCGGATGTCCTGAACATATCGCCAAGCCGTCATTGTCCCTCGTACCACTACTAGGGGGACCGACTGTTGTATGTGATGGTCCCTCAGACCATCACACCAGCAGTGGGGGTCGTGTGCCGCTTCACAGCAAAGGCAGAATTGAAGCTTAAAAATAATTGTTGGCACACAGTGCGTTAATAGATCATTTAGTCGTTCACAATCACCTGTATAGGGAATGTGAACGACTGAACAACTAAACGTGTGAACGACTATTCTACACGTATATAGGGAACTGGTCACCATTCAGCAGCATCATAAACTAAGTTAGGATGCTGTTAGGGAAGGTGGCAGAGAGCCAGATAATCTACTTTTAAATTAAGCATAAAAATATATTAAAAAAATACATGTAAAAAAGTACATCTAACTTAGTTTATGGTGCTGCTGGGAGGTGACTATAAACCACAGACTTCTCTTACTTAACCCACAAGTAAAGGGTTGCACATGCGTATCCACTTGTGGATGTGAAGGGTTAACAATTGGCAGTGTACATACAGCATAAGGCTGAACATACCGCTAATGTTTAATTAGCAGACAGGAAGCATCTGCACTTTGAACTTGGCGAGTGCACAGAAAACAATGCGGTGTGTAGCCTGCAGTTGGAAGGGCTATTCTGCCAAGCAAAGGATTACACACTGTTTAGCTTATTCTATCACACAAAAAGTAAAAAAGTTGCCAACTTCCATTCACTGTCAAAACACGGTCTTTATTTCTGAGAACGGCGTGCATAACACAAACCTCGAGTCAGACGACACATTTAGAAAGTATGTTCCGCCTGTATTGTATAATCCCTGTTCTCAGGGCTGGGGAATGATCAATACGCATGAGGACTACTTACCGTCCAGAGAAACCAGACGCCATAGGAAAAGATATACAAGTAAAATAGAAACCTCCACCTAGAAAGAAAGAGAAGGCCATTGGTCAAAAGCACATAAGCAAAAAACTGTTAGGGCTCATGTCCACAGGCGGACTGGATTTGCGGAATCCGCACAGGGCACCCACACGGAAGAGCCACAATTCAACTCGCCCATAAGGCAAACATGGGCATTCGCAACTTAATTAAAGGATGCAGATTTGAATTGTGAACCTTTGGGTGCATGAATCAAAATCGCAGCATGTTCCATTTCAGTGCAATTCCCGCATGGACGGCTTCCATGGAAGTGAATGGAAGCCGTCCGATCAGTGGCCCGTCTACAATTGGCATTGCGGACAGGCCGCGAATAAGCAAGAGTTTGACGGGAGGGGGGGAAAAAAGCACCGTACTGCACATGTGCTTCCGCGCAGTCGCAAAACAGAAAAAAAAGAAAAAAGAAAAAAAAAAAAAAGACCCGGTTGGGCAAGCAGGGTTCTTGGCCGCAGGTGGATTCCACCCTTAGGCTCCATGGTTTATCCTATTGGGAGAGTACACTGGACATAAGGAACCAACCAGCCACCCAAAACGCTACGTCTACTAATCTTATTGATTTTATGCATTGTATGTATGTGTGAAATGATCTCCAACTTAAAACAGTCATACCAAGACCTATTAAAAAAAAAACAAAAAAAAACGCCAATCAACTCCCTATATCACCAATTAAGGACAGGTATCTGCCAGTCTAAAACCACTCAGGGCTTATTTACACTGCATACGATGACTGATATGGAGCGAATAGAACCCATTGATTATGCGTTCATCCGCATGACCGTATTTTGCTCGCCCCAAAAAAAAATACATAGCAGGAAAATCCTTTGTTAAACTAACTTAATTGCCCATTGAAATCAATTGAGGCAAGCTGAAAGCACAAGATACAGTAAAATATGCACCGCCCGTCACGCAAATAGGATTGTAAAAACATATGAAGCTGGGCTAAGGCTGCAATTATGATTTTGCATTTGTCTACACAGCGGCAGCGCTCTTTACACACATGTGCTGCATTTTACATCACTCCGCATTACTAACATTGATGAAACCGCATGTGCGCTTAGGAATACGTTTAACGCATACAAAACCTGCTGCCGTGTATTGGCACTCTTCCCAAGTATGAAACCTGCATGAACTTAACCTCAGAAGCACCAAGTATCCTGCCAATTAGTTAATGACTAAATGAAGCCATTAGTCCTGAAGAAGGAAACCTTCCTTGATCACGGCCCCACCTTAATCTGATAAACCGTACACCACACCTAGCAGTTCTCACAATGCAGACGTCCCCGAACACCGCAGCAACCGAGAAAATATCAGAGCAAGTATGACGACAGGGATCATCAGGCCGGAAACTTTCTTTAGCTGGTTTAGTTTTCTCAAGCCACTTTCAACCAAAAAATAAAATTTGGCATTTTTTCTTCATCCATTTCATGTGTTCTAAATTCGGTTAAGGACCGCCTGGCATGGTTTGTCATACAAGCACAAAAATGCATCTGTACTCCAGGGGCGAAGACCATGGCACGGCTAAACCATGTAAATCTACCCTTGGGCACGTTCACATGGGGCAGATTTGCTGCAGAATGTCCACAGCTAAACGTCCGCATCAAAACTCGGACCATTTTGTAGAGCTTTCGATTAAGATTTTGTTGCAGAATTCACCCCTCATTGAGAAGAGACAGAATCCGTAGCGATAAAACAGATAAGCTGAGGATTTAAATACCGCAACGCATGTCCGTTTTTAGTACGGGGTTTGTGACCTTTTCCTCCACAGCATGTGGACAAGATTTAAAAACCACCATCCACTTTGATGCTCCTGTAAATCCACGGATTTTTCATGTGAACATGGCCTTAGGAGGACACCTTCACAGGATTCTCTTGCGGCTCACAGTAACATTGACTAATACCAGTTTGGAGTCAGTGATTAGTAAGCGGTAGGGATGAGCGAGTATACTCGCTAAAGCACTACTCACTCGAGTAATGTGCCTTAACCGAGTATCTCCCTGCTCGTCCCTAAAGATTCGGGGGCCGCCGCAGCTGACAGGTGAGTTGCGGCGGGGAGCAGGGGAGAGCGGGCGGGAGAGAGGCAGAGAGATCTCTCCTCCGTTCCTCCCCGCTCTCTCCTGCAGCTCCCTGCGCCGGCCCCCGAATCTTTAGGGACGAGCGGGGAGATACTTGGCTAAGGCACATAACTCGAGTGAGTAGTGCTTTAGCGAGTATACTCGCTTATCCCTAGTAAGCAGGAAAGTCTTCCCCGGTGTTACGTGACACCAGCGAGGACGCCACGCACGGTTAATGTATATACTTTTACTTACATGCTCTCAGAAAATTTTGTCACTAAGCTTGGTTTATCCTGATTCCGCCTCTGCCTGAACCACCTCTGAATTTTGCGTGCATCCCAGTCCAGCTGTTTAGATAGTCCCTCCAGGTGCTTGCCATCAGGACACTGTGGAATATACAAGAACGCGTTATATAATGCATACAGCCAGTACATCTTGAGGGTTCTATTCTGCAGTGATGCAGCTAAGGCCTTATTTACATGAGCGTTTTATCGCAGCCATTTAGCCACAATATAATGTTGGCCCCCCCAAAAAATTGTGACCATCTGAAGCATTGGATTTCAAAGCATTCGTTCAGAAGGGTGATGTTTAGCCCAGAGGAAGGTGGGGGCGCGCGTCGCCAGGCAAAAAGATAAATAAACAAATAAGCACATACGCTGCCAAATCAGACGTCCCTATCTTTGACTTGACTGGCAAACACAGGGAGCCTATGAGAGCTGTCAGAAAAGGGTGGGGGGAGTTTAGCAGCGGCTAGCTCTATTTAAATAGAAACCATGCTGAGCATTTCTCCCATCCCAAATAATTCCAGGCCGCGGAGTCTATGCACCGCACCCAGCCCTGTGAATGGGTGAGAAAAAGCTATTTTTTACTTTGGCTGGACCTGACAGGGCAAGTGAGATTGGTCACTAATACAGCATTGACCCAAAGTTTGTAAATACAGGGTCTGCTGGCAGAGCCCACGTATGGCTGCGAGTGCACAGCACATGCCCATGTATCACTCGCACAGTGTGACCTTATAAAATTCCCTGCTCCATTTCATAGCCGGGTTGAGCATTAAAATGCCGCCCATACGCAATGCATTGCAAAAGAATAGTGTTGCATACGCAGCCGATACACATGTGTAGGTCTCACTCTGCGTAGTACGCATAGAAATAGAGCATGTTGTGATCTATTTCTTGTGCGTATCTACATCTCATGTGCATGGATCAATGAAAGTCCATTGGCTTTCATGAACTGTTCACCGTGCCAAGCATCACATGTGTAATACGCGGAGAACACACACCTGTGGATTGGAGCCCTACTGTAGCAAAAACTTGCCTGGGCCAAGATGCACCTCCAGTAGAATGCTGAATCAAAATTTGACATCTTTGATACATCACACAGGGTTTTTGTATGTTGTGTCACACATTGCATGAGGACATGTAATCATCTGGGGCTCTTCTGCTGGATTGAGAGTTGGCAATTTACACAGCATAACTGGCACATTGGACAAAAAGGGGCCACCATTGCATTTTGCTGTGCCATACATAACCCTATGGTGCACACCTAGTTGGTCAGGGATCCATATTACAGCAAGTCAATGATACAAAATATACTTCTTGGTCATGTCAGAACTACTTATGACAAGATGCTGGTAGGCTTCAAAGAATGGAATGGCTTGTATAGTCTCCAGACTAACCCCATTGAGCTTGTTTGGGATGAACTGGAAAGAAGGGTGAAAGCAAAGCAACCTACAAATGCAGCACATTTGTGGGAACTTCTGCAACAATGTTGGGAAGAAATTTCAGAATATCATCTGAAGGCAATTGTAGAAAGAATGCCTCAATTGTGTAAAGCTGTTATATCAGCTGGATGGGGCTACTGTGAAGAGTCACAAATCTAGATTTAATTTGGTGAGATGAAGTTAATCCATTTTTAGTCATCTTAACGTGCTTATTTGTTCTTCTAGCTTTCATTTCAAAGTATATTTGAGACATTAAAT
Source organism: Eleutherodactylus coqui (assembly GCF_035609145.1). Classification (NCBI taxonomy): domain Eukaryota; kingdom Metazoa; phylum Chordata; class Amphibia; order Anura; family Eleutherodactylidae; genus Eleutherodactylus; species Eleutherodactylus coqui. The sequence goes on along the minus strand of NC_089837.1, from coordinate 454,608,055 downwards.
TGTGTAAACCACCGGTTCCCAAACTGTGCCCTTGGGGCTCCGCGTTCCGACAGCTGCTCACCACTGTAGTGTACTGTACAGTAGCAGCAAAGTGGATGAGAGTTTGAAAAAATCTGCATAAAACCCGTGTGGACACTGACACGAGGTGCGGCATTTAGTTCCACGGCATGTTCATTTTAACTATAATGTATATCAATAGCCCATCCAGTACTCCAGCGTTAGGGCTCCTACCCACTTACGTCTTTAACTCTGCGTTTACGATGCGTTTTTTTTTAACACGGATGTCAATGGGACTTTTTAATGTTAGAAACGCAGCGCACAAAAATCTCAAAGCACCAACTTGTGATGTTTTTCTTTAGCGATGGAGGTAAAAATTCTATGTTGTGATAAGCCCCTCCCCTAACCCCTCCTCTGACCACACCTTGGGGCTCCACAAGAAACTGGCTTCAAAAAGGGCTCCATGACGAAAAAAAGTTTGGAAACCCCTGGTGTAAACAAAAAGGGGGGAAAAACAAACAAACACTGGAATAGTTGGGTGTTCTAAAACTTTTGACTGCATATATACATACACACAATTTTATTATAGGAAAAAAGGGAAGGAGTACATGTTCCTTGGTCTTTAAAAGTGGAAAATCCCAATTTAACCCCCTAATGACCAGCCATTGGCCTCTTTTTGAAATCAGGGAGATCCAAACAAAAACATTTTTTTCAGTTGACATGCCTACAAGAGGACTTACATTTTGTGGGGAGAGTTTTATTTCTCAATGGTACCATTTGATGTGCCATAGCAGTTTTGAAAAAGTTTTTCAAATACAAAAGTTGTTGTGCTGTAAAAATGTCAAGAACACTTTATTCTGTGGGTCAGCAAGCTTCCGAATTCATTTTATTCTTATTTAACCCCTTCGAGACAAGTCTTTTTTGTTTTTTACATTTTCATTCCCAAAAAAAAAAAAAAAATCTTAATTAAGCTTTATTTATCCACCCATCTAACTGTATGAGGGCTTGTTTTTTTGCAGAACGAGTTTTATTTTTTTAATGGTATTATTTAATGAATCATATAATGTACTGAAGAACTTTAAAAACGTTCAAAGTGAAGAGAAATGGGGGGGGAAAAAAAAAAAAAAAAGACATTCCGCCACCTTTTGGTGCGTCTTGTTTCTACGGCACACAAACTGCAACAAAATATAAAATAGGGTTTTTTTTGCTAAATTACTTGTATTGAATTTTCTTAAATCAACTTTCTGTCTCCATCTTCTGCGCACAAAACAAAAAGTTGTTTCATACGCTGGAAAAACCAGTATGGCAAAATGTTTTTTGTTTTGTTTTTTCACCCTACTACACTTTTTTTATTAAAAAGTAAAAAAAAAAAAAAAATTTTTTTTTTACATTTTCTTTTAGTCCCCAGGGGGGACCACAGAATGTGATGCTTTGATCGCTCCTGCAGTATGATGTAATGCCAGCCCCCCAGCTGCCATGACACCCGCACGGCTCCCCGTGATCTCATCGTTTGGGCAATTTAAATGCCGCTGTCAGAAAGGACAGCGGCATTTAAATGGTTAACAGCCCCGATCGGCTACGTGGCTTGTTGGGGCTGTTGCCCATGGGCGTCAGCTGTGAGAAACAGCTGACACCCGCAATATATGGAGGGAGGTCGCAGTTCGATCTCCCTCCACACGCGTCCTGCAGCTGCAGGACGTAAAAACACTACAGGGCAGTTACTAAGGTGTTAACTAGTACAGTGAAAAAAATCAAAAATTTTAAAAATTACTTTCTAGCGCCATCCTCTGCCACCCATAATTAAATTATTGCTCAATGGCACTGCATGAACACTTGTTTTCTTGAGACAAGAGCTGTGGTTCATGGGTACCATTAGTGCCTTCTATGAAATGCTTTCTTGTAGTTGGGATAAACATAAAACACACACGCAATTCTGGAACGTGGCATTTTTTTTGCATGATAAACAAGGTATTACTTTAAGGCTGGGTTCACACGGGACAGATTCGCTGTGGAATTCTTGCAGATTGGCCGCATCGAAAATCTGCAAGAATTACACTGGAAGACGGCAGCTGCAGGTTTTGGAGCGGCCTCGCCGCCTGCATTTCCGCAGCAGCCATCTCTCCCCATAGAGAGCAGACAGGCCGCTGCGGAAAAGGGGGAGGGGGGGGGGGGATTGACATGCTGCGCCTTTAATTTGCACGCCGCATGGCTGTTTCCGCACAGTTTGGCTGCGGCGCGTGGACAAGATTTTTGCAAAATCTTCTCCACTTTACCGGCTAATCCCGGGATTAAGAGCTGCGTGGGGGGGGGGATTTCTGTGCAGACAATTTGCATGAAAATTCCGTAGCAAATCCGTCCCGTGTGAACACAGCCTAATACATCAGACTTTCACGCTACAATGCCAAGTGTTTACTTTTTGTTACGTTAATGGAGGAGACTAAATTTTGATAGTTTTTTTATTTATTTTTTTGTATTAACTCAGTCTCAATAGGGGACTTGAACTTACAATTGATTACTTGTACAATAAACTACAATACTGCAGTATATTACTTTCACCAGCATTCTATTAAGCCCTCCCACAGTCCCGTTTATCACGTCCGCCTATGTAGCAAAGTCCAGAAGGCTAGTGTGGCACAAGCCATGATTCTTATTTCCTTCCATCTACCGAGGTGTTTGGGGTCAATTCTAAGCAGCAGCTGCTTTTTCCCCCCCCATTTTCTATGGATTAAATCTGGGTGCATCCTATAGTCACAAAGTTAGATACGATTCTGACGGTGGGCCGCCCCCCCTTTAACTAGTGTCAAAAGACTATCAATTACATCCTGTGATTGTGTTACATAGTCCTATTCAGTGAATGACAAAGCCAGCAGGTTGTATCTGCTGTACAACAATGAGCACATCTGCCCCCGACTAGGCCTATGAATATGACACCAAGTGCTCCGATATACAGCGCTAGTATACAGTTTGTATGCGTTGGCGCTTTCTGCAGGACGTATATATAAAAGGAGTCAGACAAAAGATGAATGTAGATGTTCTGGCTAATTCAGTCCACATCTAGACAAAGACTGGAACGACAAACAGGGGTCAGATAACCTCAATGCTAAAAGTCTGTTCCATCTCACTGAAGTTCAATGGATCTCGCAACGAACATCTGATCCCCAGAGGAAGCAAATCTAGATTTCTTTGTATTTCCCCGTGTGCGTTTGGATCAGCCTTTTATAGTAATGTTATATTGCAATCATTACTACTATTGCTTTGTGCACTAATGGGAAATCCCCACTATAGTGAATGTCCGGGTACACACAATTCTGGTACCTCCTTTACATGGAGCAACTATCCTGGATAGTCAATTAGAAGAGAGGTTTGCTTTCATACAGAGCGATGATTAGTCATTAAATGTTGACATATCGTTGATATGGAGGGATCTCTATGTCCCATTTACACATAACTATAATCGTTCAAAATTTGTTCAAACTAATGGAATTAAGCAATAATCATTCAGTGTAAGAGTGGGAAAAAAAAAAAAAACAACAATCTGACTTTTCGTTCTCAGTTGCTTATGGCGGTCTTCTCGTTACATGTCAAGCGTTGAGCGAGAACGCAGCGATGTCCTTCAGTCTGAACACACTGCACGGTGACGTCAGAACTCTGGCAGATTAAAAGACTGTCGGCCCGTGTAAAAGGGCCATTGGGCTGTGTTTAGACCTTCAAGATGTCAGTTTCATATGGACTCTGAACACAATGGGCCTTAATGGATCACATTAGCTTTAATGAGCACTAATGAGGTGGGGAGCATGGAGTATTCACCTCAACCCCTCTGGTCCCTGCCGATACGATCCTGGAAGATGCTGCAGAAGATCTGGGCTCCTGCATTAGACCAGGCGGCCATTCAAGGAGTTCAAAACTGATATTTTTTCCCTATTATTTCACAACACTTATGTACAAACCCCTTTTTAATCCTAAAAACCCCCTCCAATAGTGCAGAATAAGTCACTACTAGAGCTGGCAGAGACAATTGAAGCCTCATGGAACCCATTAACCCTTTCAATCCAGTTTGCCTGCCACCCACACACTCCCCAGCTATTAATTTGGGGTGGGAAAGCATGTTGCGGATTCCCTGGAATTACTCAACAGAAACCTAAAAATGAACTTTCATGACGCTTTTATTAGCAACTTTTTGAAAATTTAGTTATGAGTGCTTCACATCGGGAAGATCATTTGTAATAATCCTGTAAATATAATATCATACATTTATATTACAAGACTCTTCATTTCTAATTTCACTAATTATATCATTTGGAGAAATTAGAAATGAAGAGTATGCAGAACGGAACCCAAACGTTGGAGATCTATTCTGCATAGTGTTAGAAACGCGTTGGAGCTCACCCGGCATCAGGGAAATCTGAATGTCGGACGAGGTCCAATACGGGATTGGAAAAGGTTAAAATCAGGAATCTGTAAGGGTCTTTTTACACTGTTTAGCACCCGACAGTCATCCCAACAATGCTTTCACACAATATTTGCTTGGTGAACAGAAGCAGCTGGAGATAGCTTACACCCACCTGCCTTCACAGTGAACAGGCAGTCGTTCGGAGACAAACTGCCTGTTCACACGGGCCGGTCGCCATGATTTTTATGCCTGCAAGAACTGAACGCCGAACAATAAGCGAACAAATTCTCGTTAGTCATTCAGTCACTCGCAGCATTTACACAGATTATTCTTATTCTCACTGGACCATGCGAATCTGAAGGATGGAGGAGAGAACAAAACCCTACCACACTTTTCACATAATAGTGGTCAAGGTGCAAAGGATAGCGATAACAAACCCTACGAGCTGCCAGAAGTCAGAGAGCTTATCTCAATGATAATGCAGTCATTTCACATGTTCCAATATCTCACAAGACGCTGTCAAGGAAAAGTGACCTCTGATCACAGTTGTGAACTATGGAACACACTCACAAGGCTGTATTAAGATGGACACACGATCCAATATGTATGGGGGCAGGCTGACTGGCACCGCATCTCTCAGGCATGTTCTATTACCTTTACACGGGCCGATAGTTGCCCAAACACAGTTTACAGAGACACACAGGTGGGTCGGAACGATACCCGACCCGCTCTATCCCCATTCACTTGAATGGCCATCGCTCCTTAAAGGGGTTTTCCAGGGAAATACTATTAATGACTTATCAGGATAGGTCATCAATAGTTGATCGGCCAGGGTCTGTCACTTGGGACCCCGACCAAATCAGCTTAGTGGGCACATGCTGTCAGTGTCGCAAATACACAGAAGTCGGAGTGGAAGCCTCTGCGCTGACTTTCGTGTAGTGACAGGTGCGGCTCTCATTTAAATCAATGGGAGCTGTGCCTGCAATTACAAGCGCCTGCCACAAGGAGGTGGGTGCGGAGGCTTTTGCCCTGACCTCTGTATTTGCAGCGCTGACAGCATGCGCCCTCTCAGCGGATCGGTCAAGGTCCCGCGCGACGGACCCCAGTCGATCAACTATTGATTACCTACCCCAAGGATAGGTCATCAATAGTATTTCACTGGAAAACCTCTTCAAGTCATTACTGCAAGAGGAACTTTTTAATAGCCTTTTAGAAATGGTGTAATAATTTTAGTGTAGACGTAAAGGCTTGTAGTGCTGGCGTGCCACCATTAAATCCTCTCTCTCCAGCATGTAAAGACACGTACAGGGTGTAATTAATTTACGCACCCAAATGAATAAGGCTCTTGGTGCTAAATCATTTTGTAAGCATGTGTTAGAAGATTGCCAAACTGAACACAACACATTTATGGCACTTATACCTTGCCGCAACGAGAAGGGGTTTGAACTTGAACAGGGCTACGACCGCATGAAGTTTGCATGAGCTTCAAACTTCCAAATACGTGTTCACATTAGGAACCGTTCACATCGGTGTCGGAGGATCCAGCCATAGCCCGTCGCAGATTCTTGTTAAAATACCAGATGAAATGAGCTCCACCTAATGCTATCTCGTCCGGTAAAGTATTGGACGGAAAGAGAATTGCCCCCATTATAGTTAGTGGGGTCCGTTCAGTCGTAGGATTAATCCGTATGGCTCATACGTGCAGTTTTCTTCCCTAAAGGACAGATTTGAATGAGCCTTTAATTGGCCCTGAACTTTGTGCATGAGATAAAAGCACATGGAATGAAGAGAATGAGCCATACAATGCTGACAAATATATTGCTGCTGCATTAGTTAAAGTGAACTTACACACATTTAACCCTTTCATGACCAAGGCTCATTGATGCTCCTGTGTCCAGGCCACATTCAAAAGTTCTGCCCCCACTTTCAAAACTTTACTTTACTGGTAACATTCGGCAGCTACATGGGGGGACGACTTGTAGTTTATTGGTACCATTTTGGAGTACATATAACAGATGGTTTTTCGTTCTATTCTTTTTTTCTAGAAAAATAAACAAAAAAAACCCGCTCCATACGCAGCATATGCTGCAGACGGCTACTTACGTCCTTAACTGCACGGGGCATAGGCAGTTAGGAAACATATAGCCGTATGGCACACTGGAAGGGGTTAATCAACATTGCACAGCTCTGTCCGTCATGTTCCATGTTCCACGTGCTACGTAGTTTAGTTACTGACCTTTGTGATTGATATGAAGACTTTTTCTAGGATGGCATTCGGCTGTGCTAGTCGGGGTCCGCTGCCCTGGAGACCCAGTTGTAGTGCGCATGGCTTAGCAATAAACCTGGAAGACATGAATATCTAAAATCAGATCTCAATATCAGCATGATGATATCAGTGATCAACAGAAAGCCACCAACCACGACGCAACGCAGGGCATAGAACCGCTGCCAGCAGGAGCATTTAAACTCACCCAGTGCAGTGCATGTGCCAAGTACTAAGTGTTCCCTCAAACTGTTAAATTATGGGTTTTTTTATATTTATGAAATTAAAGAAAAAGGCTTTAAAACAATTCTAGAGTAACAAAAAACACAATTCTTGTGCCAAAGGCTTTTTTTTTCTTCTACACAATTGGGCAGGGCTCAATGGTGATTTTGGTTGCTTTTTCTTGAGAACTTGGGAGGGTTGCCAAGAATTTTGACAGTGTCAGAAATCATGTGATCGACATGCAAATTTTAAAGGCGGCTATAACTGTAAACAGTGAATTTACAATTGTACAACCAGACGAGTTAAAAAAAGAAACCAATCCAGTACTTGTGTCCTTAGCCCTGGCGATCCAGCCATGCAATTCTCTCGGTCTCTAGCAGACAGCGGTCACTTGACTTCTGTTAGGCTGGGTTCACAAGGGACGGAATTGCCATGGAATTCCGCTCAGCAATTCCGCCCACGGCTCCAATCCGCACAGAAACGGACGTGCAACGCAGAAAATAAAGATACAGCATGTAAATTCTTTTTTCATTTTCACAGCGGCCTCGGCTTCTCTATGGCGAGAGATGGCTGCAGCAGAAAGGCAGACCGCGAAGCCGCTTTAAAACCCACGGCTTTTAAAGCTGCGCTTATCCTGCGGATATCTCGCGTTTTTTCGGGTCCGGACATTCCACAAGATTACTGCCCTATGTGAACCCAGGGTTAGAGCGCACAGCGCCGCCACTTATGCTCTTGGCATCAGCGCTCATATCCTGGGCACCATGATGGCAAGAGTTCAGAATGGCGATGCGGTGGTCTTAAATTGTCAGCTAGTGACCACCTGACTTCTACTGTCATGGACCGGAGAACTGCAGGGCTGGATTGCCGGGACCAAGAACAGGTAAGTATCTTTTGTTTTAAGTTATTTGGCTCAAATGTTAAAGTGTGAATTTATAGCCAGATGACCCATTTAGAAAGTTCAGCGCTAATTACAATAACGCCATAATTGCCTGGGGGCAACCGAAAGACAAAAATGGCCTTGTCAGGAGAGCAGAGAGGTCTTACCTCCTAAAAAAAAAAAAAAAAAGAAAGAAAAAAAAAGTAGAAGTGCATCCTTTCCATTTAATATAAAGAGCAAACTGCTTGACTACAGTTACAATCTACATTACCCCAGGAGCAGCTCATTACAGAGTCCCCTTCAGGACCAGGGTGTTTTGTCTGAAAGGATCAGACACTTTAGGGATTTCACCCATGTGGCGGTTTTACTGTTTTTTTATCCCCTTCAGCTATCAAAAGAATTTATTTGTTTTTTTCCTGTGACACAGGGCAATTTTTTCTTCTTTTTTATGCATATATTTTCAATTTATTCTGTAATCTTTCATTAATTATTGCATCTATGTCGCCCATGATGTCACAAGACCTCTGGGGGTCATTCACATGGTCTTTGTTTCACACATAGGAGCCCCAGTTACAGGGGAAACCATCCCTCTAGTGTGACAGTAGTCACTAACAGGGTACCTGGCTATGGTACTGGTGCATTATGTCTCCACCAGTAGAATGCGTGGAGACCTGGGTTGTTCGGCCTTTGTTAAAGTGCACAGCCATAGTTTGTGATTGGTTCGGCGAGACATTCAGGGCCGGGTGTATGGAAGCAGCATCCCGTCACCCCCGCCCAGATTGCTGGCCAGCTACTGGTGCTTGACCTAGCTGATGCCGCCAAGAGCAGGTTTTTAGGCCAAAATCTCTTGGAAGCGCGTCCGTTGGCCTCCAGATTGTTAAAGTGCTCCGGACAAACAGCAGCTGTCAGTCTTCGCCAAAGCCGGCCATCACAGCGCAAAACGGGGCAGCTGTCAGTCCTCGCCAGAGCCGGCCAACAGAGCGCAGGACGGGGTGGTGATCACATGCAAGGTGCTACAGGACAGCTGTCAGTCCTCGCCAGAGCATGCAAGGTGCTACGGGGGCATTACGTAGGTGTTCCCTGTCGTCCTGGCCAGCCAACCCATGTCTCCACCCCTAGTACCGGTGAAGACATAATGCACCAGTACGCACTAACAGACCTGATCTGGATTGCATAAGCAGAACTAACATTTCCACTCTCACTCTTTAGTACATAGCGCTCATAGGTAGCCTGGAAAGAAGAAAAGCAGAAGCAGTTAAAAACAGCTTCCATCTTCTCCTCCGGGTCCTCGGCTGTGTCTGACAACAGAGGATCCAACCTGATCCTGCTTGATTGCAGGAGCAGAGGCTTTAATCCTGCGCCGTACTTCTGCTACCGACCAGATTAGAGTCCAGAACCAAGCACCGTATATTGTGCTTGATCCTTAGGGAGTTAACATTTTCACAATCCATTTTTGCAGGTAGCCTGGCTCGGGTACAAGGATATCAACCACCCCTTTTGAAGCGATGCCAACATCTAAATCACAGAGCAAGCAGCGCAAATGCAAAAAGCAGGAGACCTTGTCTTATTACTGGGACTGCACTTTTAAGTTGGGGGAACCTCACCATTAGGATTTGTTCTCACACCCTTGTCATCCACACTTTAGGGTTCCATCACAAGTTCCAAAAATTAGCATTTAGGCGGAAGCCCTGAACAGAGCCACTTTCAGTAGTCAAGAGGACACTCATTTGGTATTTGACAAGGATTCATTTCCATTGTATCTACAATATAGAATTGCGTAGTCAGCTACACCATTCTATAAGTCACTGGCACCATATGATAAACACCAGGGGTACAATACCATATATTTACTGCAGAAATAATTCCCCCCATAAAACATACATCTTAATATGTATTAAAACACACCTGACCAAGTTATTAGATAAAACTATATACACAGATTTAGGACATCAATAGAAGTTCGGCGAGGGTTTACCGCCCAGGATCCCCGCAGATCAGATGTTTGCTGGGCCAGTATCCTCATGTACTGAGCCGATTTCTGCTGGAAGCAGACAGCTCCATTCTCCCTGCAGTGGTTAGGCTTGGTATTACAGGCAAAAATCCCATTGATGTGAATGGCCTGTAATACCATGCATGCTCACTGCAGTGAGAACAGCAGCTGTCTGTTTCCTGCAGAAATCAGCTTAGCAAACGGCCGATTAGCGGGGTTCCCAGGCAGTAGTTACCTGCTGATCTACTATTGGTGACATAGCCTACAGAGGGGCCATTAACTGTTTACAACCCCCTTTCACCCTAATATAGCTTTATCCCCTTGATGAACCTTTTTAATTCTTTAAGTGGGAGAAACATGTTGGGAGTTTTTGAATATGGCACAAAAGGGTGCAGTAATATTGTAAAATCATTGAGGAGCAGGGTCACCCTTGTCAGGGTGGGTGCCCCGTAGTTAGCTAGGAGCAGTAACAAGGTCATTGTTAGGGACATTACTTATGTCCTTATTTCTTCTACTTTGGCAGTGCGTCTGAAAGTTAGGAATTCAGTGAACTTTAAGCATTTTAACCTGTTTAGACTGCTTCATGATACACTCCCCCATTTGTGTTACCATCATTGATTGTGTATGGCTTTAAATTAACAATTTGGTCAGGCCTTAACACATATGAAATATGGGGTATTTTTTACTGTAGTGAAAGGACACAATTCTTTAGTCCAATTATAATGGAAACAAACTAAGAATCCTTGTCAAGACAAAACACCAAAGTTGTGTCCAATTGACTAATGAAAGTGGGGGTTCTGTCTCAACGTCGTTTGACTCTTGTAATGGAATCCCACAGCATAGGCAAAAAACTAGCCTTAGTACTACCACAAGGTGAAATTTCACATTCATGTGTCCATCTTTGAGTGATAGCAAGAGCCTCCAAAAAAATACTCCTAAAACACCGACTTCCAGCCCCTTAAAGGGGTTGTCTCACGAAAGCAAGTGGGGTTCAGCACTTTTGTATGGCCATATTAATGCACTTTGTAATATACATCGTGCATTAAATATGAGCCATACAGAAGTTATTCACTTACCTTCCCTGCGCTGGCGTCCCCGTTGCCATGGATCCGTCTAACTTCAGCGTCTAATCTCCCGATTAGACGCGCTTGTGCAGAAGGGTCTTCTGCCTTCGGCTCGGTCTGGCACGAGCGACGTTCTGGCTCCGCCCCCTTCTACGCGTCATTGCGTAGCTCCGCCCCGTCACGTGTGCAGACTCCAGCCAATCAGGAGGCTGGAATCCGCACACGTGATGGGGCAGAGCTACGCGATTATGCGTAGAAGGGGGCAGAGCCAGAACGCCGCTGCTGCCGGACAGACCTGAAGGCAGAAGACCCTTCCCATCGGGCGATTAGACGCTGAAGTTAGACGGAGCCATGGAGACGGGGACGCCAGCGCAGGAAAGGTAAGTGAATAACTTCTGTATGGCTCATATTTAATGCACGATGTATATTACAAAGTGCATTAATATGGCCATACAGAAGTGCTTAACCCCACTTGCTTTCGCGAGACAACCCCTTGAAGTATGTCAAGCAGTTAAAATTCTTCTGGGAAGAGGCAGGCTCCCGGTTCTAAGGGCCCTTTCACATAGGCAGAATATTTGCGCTGGGACACAGCAGAATTTCCCGTTGTGGAATTGCAGGCCAATTTAAGCCACTTTCACTCCCTATCAAAATCCACATGGACCATTGTGGTTTCTCGTGACTTGTGGAAAATTCCGCTTGTGTGTTACTACACGAGCGCTCACGATTTCCAGGCTGAACTTGCCGTTCCAGGTTCAAGCCAGCAACTAGCTCTACATTGCAAGCAGTGGCGGCACCCGTGTACCAGCGCCCTAACAAAGGCGCTAGTAATTCTGTTGACTGACAGGCAGGTAGCATTTCACAGACACCAGAGACTCTGCTTGTACATGCCGGCATATCAGTTACCATCGATAAGCCTAGGGTGATGACATAACTAGCTGCTGGCCTGACCGCATTACCGCTTATCACGGTGATCGCTGGTGACCAGCCACATGTACAACGGTGAGCGGCAGCATGTTTACTTTAAATAGTTTGATGACCCACAATATTTACACGCAAGGGTCAGAAATGGAGAGAGGAAAAAAATAATAATCATTTGCAATACGTCTACACGTCATGTCACTTGTCCTTAAACCTGCCAGCCTAGTCTAAGGAGACAAAACCTGAAGGTTTTCATGTCACTAAGGACCTGTCCCCTGACACATTTTAGTAAAGATCAGCATGAAAAAAAAAAATTTATTGCAGGAACCAGTTTTCTTACATTTCCGTGTTAAGCCATCACTCCTTTATCCGTCTTTGAAATGAATACATTGGTAACTAGACGGTATATCGCTCTCAGAAGGGCGCGTTCCTATACAGCGGCCAATCAGAAGCTCGTGCTCGGATTGTATTGCGGATTCTCAATCAAATTAGCCTTCTTGCACTTTAAGGGAGATAGTCCGCTGCTTTTTATTGCAGAAGCCATGGAAATTATTAACGAGCTGTGAATTTGAAAGTCTACCGAGCGCTCGTTATTCTAAACACGGGCAGGGCAAATATGTATTTGGTCAGCATGCAAGAGCGGCATCTGATCCTACAGCATGAATAAGGCCTGCAAGGCAGTGGGGTGGATTCAGGGCCGCTCAGGATGGATTCGCACAGGCGATGTTCCCGTGTGAGTTCTGTCCAACTTGGAATCAGACGGGAAAAGAATCCAGTCATCTGAGTGGGGTGATTGACGTGACACCGCCTACATAGAGCGCGCTTCTGCTATATTTTTACCAGCTTTTTGAGGGTGTCATTCCAGTTGACAAACGGGGTTACATTTATTGGGGTGTTTTTCCATTTGAGAAACAATCGGTTCCTGAGGAGTTGCATCACAGCAACAGAAACGCGTCGAACCGTAATATAAGAACCAGAAACGCGTCTAACCGTAATATGAGAAGAACCAGATTGAATAAAATCATAAGTCAGTCTCACAAAAAAAAAATATATATATATTAATCCCCCAAACTTTCTCCGACGTTGTAGTCAAGTGCTTCTATAAGCGCTATTCCTGAATGCTACAATGTGGGTGGAAGTCACCATTCAGGTCCGGATCTAATATCTTACGGAAATTAAGTGGTGGATTAGGCATCACATTGACACTAATGTATGATGTATGTCGGTGTGTGTCCACATAATATAAATTTTTTTTATATAAAATCCTCTAATCCGTACGGTAAAAAAAAAAAACTGATTTAAAAGGGGGTCTAATAATTTTCCCATTTAACTACCGCAAACACTTGCACTCATTTTGTCTGCAATTTTCATGCATTTGCAATTAAAAAAAATATTGCAACAGTCCCAAATCTATATCACACTCTCCCCGTGTAAATACAGTTTGTGTAGTTTTTGGCACCGGTACTCAAGGACGTATCATAGCTTGTGCGGGTACAAAGGCAACTAAAGTAATAAATGGAATGGGCGGACTACAATACCCATTGGGGTTATTTAGTTTAGAAAAAAAAAAAGGCAGCTGAGGGTCGACCTAATAACTATGTATAAGTATATCAGGAGACAATACAGAGATCTATTCCATTATCTGTTTATACCCCGGACTGACATGGGGTCGCCCTCTATGTCTAGGGGGAAAATAAGGTTTGTACACCAACATACAGTAAAGAACCTTTTTCTAAGAGCAGTGCGCCTGTGGAACTCCCTGCCGGAGGGTAAACTCGATAAAAAGGAGCCAAAATAATTGACCGCTGACCAGAAGCGCAGGAGTGAGCACATCCAAAAAAGTTGCACTGGGATTCCTCAAAATGCTTAAAAATCATATTGGAACAACTGGTGATAAAACTTTGTTGCAGCACTATGATCCTGAGACCAAAACAAGATACAGTGGCGGCACTCTGGATCTGCAGAGACAGACGTCAGCAGGAATGGTCACAGAAACCAATTTTTGGAACAGTTAAAGTTTTTATTAATAAAATATCTTAAGGGCCGAATCAATTACTGTCACTTGCTGGGCAAATTAAAGGACACACTAGGCCTCCTGCACACTGGTGGATTTGCAATGCGAAATCCGGAGTGGGATTCCGCCTCCGGATTTCGCAGCAAATCCAGCCCATAGCCCGCTATGGAAAAACATGATTTCCTCCCCGTAAGCGGAAATATATTTTGATTTTCCACTCGCAAGGATAATGCAGGCAGTGACCAGCTGCCACAAACGTGGTCCGACCCGCCCATGTGCAGGCGGTCACCAGCTGGGCACCGGGTCAAACTCTGCAGTGGAAATCCCACATGCGGGGTCCGCCCCACCCGTGTGCAGGAGGCCTTAAAGAAAAGATGCGGAAAGTTGTAAAAATGTGTGCTTCTTCAGTTAGGCTCCCAAGACAATGGATCTTTTGCAGGATTTGAGAATTCAGTGCATAGAGCATTCACCTTACCCACCAGATCTTGCTCTAACAGCCTATTTACCCATTCCCAAAACTAAAAAAAATAAAATAAAAAAAGCACAACACTTGGGTCCCAGATATTCCGCCACAGTGGAGGAGGGGGAAGCCCTGAGAGGTCTCCGAAGTGAGCCTATCTGATAGATAGGCTTACCCTGGAGAATCGCAGCATGCCGCAATTTAAATCCTGCTAGCGGAGAATCGTTAGGATTCACTGCTCTTGGACGCCGGCACTGCGATTTACATAGCAACACTATGGAAAGTGTCAGAGCGTGATCATCGCCCGTGGACAGGCAGCCTTGAAGGGATACAAATTTTGGAAGGATTCACAGGTGATAGTAGCAGAGCTGGTTTTCGGTGACCAGAACATCCGAGTTTTTTGAAAGGGCTAAAGAAACGTCAGAAACAATCTAACAAGCGAGTTGAACGTCAAGGGGAACATGCTGAATAGTGTTAAAGTTTTAAGCCTCATTCCCATACTCCTAGGAAGTCTGAGCATTTTCAGCCATTGCCATACAAACAGACTGTTTTTACAGCAGACTACTTTTGATCAACCAGTTTTTTGGGGGGGCACGGCTAGTGGATTATTGCTAGTCACTCTGTCAGTTGCCATGTTTACACTGCGCAACTGTTTGAATTCCCTTTTTTGAGTGATCGGGTCGATAATCTTCCAGTGTAAAAGGTACAAGGAGGGCAACTGCTTGGGTCACAACTTTTTAACGCTTGAGTTTCTTCATTATATCATGCCATATCACCCGCCTTCCGCACCCCTCCTCATGTTGATGGATTGGCACCAAGCACACGCTCAGCGGGTGGAACCAACACCTTAAGCAATGGCCAGAAAACTGCTGTTTATCAGTATTGACTGTAATCGGAGTTACCGTAAGAGAACAAGAGATCTCTCGGACAGAGGATGCAATTTAAGCCAAGGGATTGCAACCAAATCCCTGACAAGGATCTCTCACTGTAACTAATCCATAAGTGCTAATGACTTTGCCTCCTTGTCATTAACACAATCAAAGTAAGCTCTGGCTGGCACGCGAATACGTGCCGATACAGAGGACAGGTTTCATTAAAGAAACCCACCTAGAAAATGTCATCTCACGGCAGGACGATCACCACCACACCGGTAACGGCAATATCTCTTGCCAAGTCCACAGCAAAACCATGTGTGGACATAATGACTTATGGCGGTCTACCGGCAGCTTTTAGGCTGGATTCTCACAAGGGTTTTGTGGCATTAACAGGTTTTTCCTCAAAACATCGCAGCCTAAGTCTATTATATGAGTTATTGAAAAATCTACATACAAAAGCATGAAAAAGTACAGCAATTGTGTGAAGACGTTCTAGGGTATCGCCAGCCCCTAGTGTGGCACAAATGGCACGTCTGCCTCTGAAACTAGCGGACAGATGAACTCCATAACGCTACATGATTTGCCAGTCATTGAGATCAGACAGGCAGCTAGAAGAACAGGGTATTCAATGACCTCACCAGGCTTCAAAGACCGGCTCAGACAACAGCCGAAGAATCAGTGAAGCCTGGGCTGTCAAGGTATGCGTGACCGGTCTGAGATTTACTGACACTGGCATACCAAGTCAGCCGCTCCTTGACTATGCCCGGTTATGTCAGCTCTAAACATGTATATAACCAACATCACGTGTAGGTCAGGGGTTCCTCCAAGAGCATCAGTCGCTATATATCCTGCTGTCAAATACAAAAAAAGTGGGGGTTAAAAAACAATGCCTGACTAAGACCCACGATTTTGGTGGCTTACCTGACTACACATTTTGCTACAGTGGAAATATAGAAAGTTCAAAAAAAAGTAATGGTCAGAACATTACATCTACGGCGGTTCAGGGGGGCCCCATGGATTCCGAGACAATACGTGAAGGAGATGACCTCCCTTTCACCGCAATTAAGGGAAGTGCTCAGAGCTTGGGGCACATTTGCCCAGAAAATGGGCCTGATATCCGTCCCGGGACCATTGACCCCACTGACAGCCAATCCCCAGTTCCAGGCTTTTGAAAGAGGGGACCCGGTCTTGTCCCTACCTAACACCCCGATCCCACGAGTGAGAGACGTAACCACACAGACAGGAGTGAAACCCCTGAGAGACTTCTATGGAGAAACCAGGCCCCCACCAGGGACCTGGTTGAAATATTTCCAGGTGAGGGGGTATGTGGAGTCCCTGACGCTCAGGGGAAGTGGTAACAAACCGCTAACCCAGTTTGAAACTGCATGCATGACATCATCACCCGTGGACCACGGGATCTCGCTGATATACAGAATGTTGGTGGCCCGTGGGACAGAGGACGACCCACCCAGTTATGTGGCACAATGGGAAAGGGAAATGGGAATAACGCTCACCAGTACAGACTGGAAGAGGGCCTACCTTATGTGTCATAAGAGTACCAAATTCGGCAGAATACAGGAACAAAATTTCAAAATTTTATCACGATGGTACAGGACACCAGCGAAACTGCACCAAATGGACGCACAAGTCCCTGATACATGTTGGAGATGCCAGAATAGCATAGGAACTATGCTGCATATCTGGTGGGAATGTCCACTAGTAGCTGAACTATGGAAAAGTGTAGAACTCCTCTACAATAACATGACCAGATCGATGGTGTCCTTTACAGCAAAAATGGCCCTACTATTAATGCTCCCGGGGTCCATGGCAAAGATCAAAGCCGAACTCCTGAGATTGGCCATCCTGGCGGTTAGGATGTCTGTCCCGGGTCTATGGCGTTCCACGGCTCCACCCACAAAGGTTATATGGACAGAAAATCTCAATACTCTTATGAGATACGAAATGGAGGGAGCAGAGGAGGAAAAAGCCCGCAAAAGGTCCTATGATCTTTGGAGCCCGTGGATCGCCATGAGAGCATCTAAACCCTTTGAAAACTGGTTGAATACAGGTACTATAGACCCTTAAGGATTCCCGGAAGCCCAAAAAGCTCTCAATCAAGACCTTCACCCTCCCCCTGCCCCCCTACCTCAACATCCCCCCCCCTACCTACTACCCCCCTAGTCAGATATGTGCCTTTCATTATTAATGCATCATAAAGTTGTATTTTTTTCTCAATTTATTATTTTTTAGTTCTTTGTTTTACAAAATAAATGTATTCTGCAGGGGGGGAAAAAAAAAAAAAAAAAAAAAACACGATATATGATATAAGAGAATAAGCGTGGATACGTCTAGATAGAATGGTAACTGCAGATCAATATAATGTAACACTTTACTGTTTATCGAAAAAGCATAATAAAAAATGATTGAAACAAAAAAAGTAATGGTCAGGATGTAGAAAAAGGGCCGAATCGGCCTGAGTGGAAGCTCCAAGGTGGGGAGAGAGGGGAGAGGGGGTCCGGAGCAGTAGGAGTCCCTGGGGACTGGATTTGGGTAACACTGGAATTTCAGCACAAATTTCACCTCTACAATGAGGAGGATGAAAATCACATCTAACAAGCGGATTATAATGTGGATTCATACCAAAATCCGCTAGGTGTGGACATAACCCAGCGGCATGCTCACGTGTTGGAGGTTAGCGCCATTTTCCCGAGTACCAACCATGGGGGAAGAGATTTGTGGAAAACCTTATCTACATACTGAGGAAAATATCTGCCTTGTCCGTGGCACGTCAATCCACGCTGCCGATTTTTACCGCAGTTTCACCCGTTCCAATGAGAAGGTGAAATCCGCTACAGATCAGCACCATCTGAATATACCGTAAGAGGTATTTATACGCGCCATTTCCTGCACATTTCCTCAAATGTCACCGCAGGGATTGTGGCGCGCAGTTCTGTCATGTGAAAGCCGTTCTGAAGAGTCTAGAAGCAAAAGTAAATACGCCCCGGGTCTAACAGAGCTATACGTAGAGATTAGTGGGAAGAGCTGGGGAGGACATAGAGAAGGGAGCAAAAAAAAAGTGAAAGACCCAACAAACTATACAATGATTTATCCTCGTGTGTAAAAGCAAGAATTACACACCTGCGCGAGGACAATGGGGCGTTTTACACAGAATATCGTTCAAATACTCATTGGATTGTGCGAAAACAAATTAGAATCGTTTTAGAATTAGAACACATCTTCACGAACACAACCGGATTACAAGAGTGACTGGACCCGAGAGGATTTTTCATGTCACTCTGCAGTTTCTGAACATCCCATTTATTTTCTAACAGCCCAGGAACCTTCTTCCCAGGGCTCAGAGGACATCCTAATAGTAGGTCGCACACTGATGGCATGTGTACAGCCCGTCACACGTGATAGCTGCGAGGTGAAGAGCTCTGGTAGTCGCCTATGGTAGCACCTCATCTGCCAGGGAAATACATTATTGGGCATGCTATATACCTGATCCCCTCTTTCCCAAAAGTAGACACTGGGCTGCATCCACTTTAGATAAATGTCAACTGACAACGCAACGTAAGTTTGCCAACTTAAAGGGGATGGTCGGCCTGAACCCGCTGTCCAAACGGATGTTACATAGCAAGAGGAGCTGAGCAGATTGATATATAGTTTTATGGGGAAACATTCAGTAGAACCCATTTTATTCATTTATATCTCTGCACATTCTGAGCTGAACAGTCCAATGGGCGGAGCTATCAGTGATTGACAGCTGTATATGACTGTACATACCAGCACAGCTGTCAATCACTGATAGCTCCGCCCACTGGACTGTTCAGCTCAGAATGTGCAGAGATATAAATGAATGAATAAAATACGAGTTGAATAGTTTCATGGGAAAAGTATATGTATATCAATCTGCTCATCCCCCCCAAGCTCTATACCATGATGCCCTCAGTATGGGCAGCATGTTCCCACTGACAGACTCACTTCAGATGTTTATGGTAAATTGTTATATCCATAGTATTTTTCACACAAGTCTAATAAGCTAGTTCATTGGGGGGTAAGTAAAATGACCCTTTGGTCTCTGACGTTTGCCTTGTGTCTGAGTTGCGCCTAAAGCCCCATTTACATGCAAAAATGATAGCTCAAAACTCGGCAGAAACTGACAGTTTTGAGTGATCATTTCGCGTTAGCAACTAATGGGCTAATGAGCTCATTAGTACCCAACTAGCTTAATTTGCTTGTATTTGGAGAACAGCGGGTGATCTGTTCTGTAAATATATCCACTTTGCTTTGCTGCGGACTGCTGTCTGCATAAAATGCTATCAGCACTGCCCGCAGAGAACACAGCATGCTGACTTGAAGTCAGCGATGAATGAAAAGGGCACGATGGGCGTGCATTTACACGTAACGGCTATCGCTCAAAAGCCGTCGCTTGGACGAATTTTGAGTGATAATTGTTGCGTGTAAATCAGCCTCAAGTCTCAGAAACAACTTGTTTCAAACACCTTTGTATGCACTTGCATGTCCTAATCTTCATCCTCATCTGTGATGTGCATGGGGAAACCTGTTAATCAGTAGCTTGCAGTTGGAGGAGGATATGGCGGCATGTGCATACATGTAGGTCATCAGATTGGGCACCGCTGCCCGAGTTCTGCACGCTGTTAGGTGCAAGTTTTCAAAAAAAACGTTAAAAAGAGCGACAAAAATGAGACTGAAGTCATTGTGTGACACTATGGTGTCCGGTCCTCAGCCTGGACAGCACATGGGACCGGTATGTTCCCTTTAAATCTGATCCACTACTGTCACTGCGGATTTGATGTTAGCTTGCTTATAGAGGAATCCACTGAATTCTTCTACGAGAACACTTCCCCAACCAAAGCTGCGACTGACAGGCTGTGAGGGGCGACAGGAGACCCCCTACATCTTGCATATGGCCAACAAATCTCTAGGCTTAGCTTTACATGCAACGGAATTTTTTTTTTTTTTTATTTCTCTCTCCTGTCTTGGATTTCTCTGCAGACCGTCACATGCAAATCCATCTGAAATCTAGGAAAGAAATAATAGGCATAAAGCACGCTGTTTCTATTTCTGCCTGAAAAAAGCCAACCTTTGCACCTTCCACAAACACGACGAACGCAGCAGTCGGCGCTCATCACAGCTGCAGCACACAAGGCAGCCATGGTATAACATGGGTACATGAGGTTAGCCAAAATACACGCAAATACTCTTACCCCTATAAGAATGCGACCGACGGCCGGCTACACACAGACGAGCCGGATTCCCCATATGGGATCCTGCAGCAGAATCAGGTGACGCCCCCAGCAGGAGACCCCGCGTACCTGCATTATCTGTAACACGGATGACCGCCAAGGCTTGCAGGCGGTCATGCGTAGTACAGGTTTTTTCCCCCTAAACATTTGTGTTTCCCTCTCCATCACTAAGTGATGACGCCGGTACCTGCGGCCTATACATACGGGCTGCAGGTCGGACGGCCTCCAGGACATGGAAACACGGGTGGGTCAGGATGGGGCGTATACACATACATACGTAAATTACAAAAATATATGTCTAATGGAAAAACAAAAAATTCGGAGACCTGCTCCTGTCCACAACGGTCGCTTCGCTGCCGCATTTTTGTATGCAGCATGTCCTATTCTCAGTGTTTCAGCGCGTATTTCACACACCGAACCAACAGTTGAAGTGAATGGGGTGTTTAAAAACCACAGTAAGTATGCAACTGCATGTGCAATACTGCGTTTGTTTTTATTCCATTTTTTCTTGTTTTTTGGAATTAAGGAAAAAAAAAAATGATGTGACATCAGCTTGTTACTGCGCAAAAAAAAAAAAAAAAAAAAAAAAACCACAACAGTAAAAACTCAGCCAAATACACACATAGATGTTAGCTCCGCACGCAGCCCTGTTTTTACAGATGCCTACGAGTGGCCTGGCCTCCCTCACACGCCACATCATTCCATTGTTTTCGGCGAGTTTCGCGGCCCAACATAGCGCTCGCGTAAAATTAGCATAAGACCTCCCTCACACAGGCGCTTTTCCCCTCCACAATTAATGTTCGGCGCCGCGCTAGCCATCGGGAGTCTGTTCTATTTTACGGTGTTTAGTACACCTCATCAATGATGTCAGCTGTCGCAGGGATGAAAGGGAATCCCCAGCGCGGCTGTCACACCCGCAGCAGAGTATCACAGAGTCCCCCCATTGCTTTCAAAGGGCCAACGCTACTACTGCTGCCGGTCCCATTAAAAGCAATGGGCGATATCACAAACAATTTTCCTCGCCAGTGTGAAGGCACGCTTAGCGTTCCTACCTACTTGCGTTTTTATTTGATTTTTTTTAAAGCGGATGTCAATGGGACTTTCTAATGTTTAAAATGGGGAAAAAAAATAAAATAAAATCACACAGCACAAACCTGCGGAGTGTTCTTAACATTAGAAAGTCCCATTGACATTCATGTTAAAAAAAACACAACGGTGGGTAGGAGCCCTTGGGCTGCAATACGCCATGAATGAAACCCATCGATTTCACTGGTGTTATGAACGGGAGTGTATTTTTCATGCGATTTTTGGTTGCGTGAACAACTACAAAGCAAAGTCCATTGAAGCGAATTGGACTGCGCAAATATACATGACATGCGTATTCACTGCCCCATTTGTGCAAAAAATTTATTGGGTTTCTTGCTTTTTTTGTGTTAAAAAAAAAACAAAAAAAAACACCACAAGGACCGAAATATGCTGACACCCGTGTGAATGAGCCCTTAGGCTGTATCCAGTCGTGTCTGGGCTGCACATGGACTGCTCATATTGTGTGCGCCAATCTCAGCCATCAAAACGTACGAGAGACGGACGTGCAGCAAAGGTCTGTGAGAAAAGTCCCCATGAGCAGCCTCATGGGATACGACGGACGCCAGGTGTATGGCCCGAAAATATAGCGCAGGCACGTATACATCGACAAACAGCACAGACACTCCACGCAATGTTATCTTCACCATGAGAACCTTTTGGTGATGTATCCCATTGTACACGTATATCATACTTTCTTCTCTCTAGGATTCTTTATGTGAACTTGGCCTCAGGAGACGTAAACAGCCGGCGGCTGCACACGGGAGACAGCGGCCCGCTGAACGCTTTATTCTATAGGGAGAGGGGGAGGTGGTGCTACAGAAGCGGTGCAGCGCTAAACACTGTACAAAACCATCTGTGTGAGGGGGGGCTTAAGGCCCTTTTACACACAACGATTATCGTTCAAAAGCCATCTTTTGCGCGATCGTCACGTGTAAATATGTGACATATTGTGCATCGCTGAGTTCAGCTCAGCTTAAAAGTTCTCTGATAACATTCTTTCAGCTGCTGTCGCGCTGGAGAACGATAGTGATGTATTTAAAGAACAGACCACTCACAGTTCTTTAAATACATGCAAATGAAGCTATTCAGCTACTAATGGGCTGAGTGTTCACATGTAGCAGATTTTAATGTGGAAGCACACCAAAATGTGCAAAATCTGCAGCCTTAGGCCTCATGTCCACGGGGAAAATCAGGCCCGCTCCGGATTCTCCATGGAGAATCTGCAGCGGGTCCCTCCTGCCCCGCGGACATGAGGGCTGAAAATAAGAATAAATGAGAATAAACTCACCTCCCATCCGCTCCGTTTCTTCTCTTCGCCGCGGCGTCATCTTCTCTGCGTTGCGGCCGGATCTTCTTTCTTCGGCTCGGCGGATGCGCATGATGACGTCGGTGACGTGCCCCGCGCATGCGCCGTCCCGAAGAAAAAAGATCCGGCCGCGACGGAGAGAAGATGGCGCCGAGGCGAAGAGAAGAAACGGAGCGTGTGAGTAAATTCCGAATTTTGTCTCCCGCGGATCCGGACGGCTTCCATAGGCTTCAATAGAAGCCCGCGGGAGACCCGCATGAAAATGGAGCATGGTCCAGATTTTTTCACGCTCCATTTTTTTTAAAATCCCTTTTATTGACGATCCGCGGGTATTTATCTACCCCGCGGGTGGTCAATGCATCTCTATCGGGTGCGGATCCGCGGGCAGGAGAAGAGTTAAAATCCGCTGCGGATTTTAATTCTTATTTTGCCCGTGGACATGAGCCCTAAGGCCTCATGTCCACGGGGGGGAAAAAAAATCAGGCCCGCTGCGGATATGTAACGTGATTTCTGCTGTGCAGATCAGCATAAAATTGTATTTTATTGCATGCGGATGCTTTTTTTTTTCTAGATACAATTTTTCCATCCGCGCGTGAAAAATTGCACTTTCCCCACCTCCCAGCCTTGAAATCCGCAGCGGATCTCCCGCACCTATTTAATTCACATTTAAGATCCGCAGCGGATCTGACACACCTATAGAGATCAATGGGGGCCATCTGGAGCGTGATCCGCACTTAAATGGAGCATGGTGCGTTTCTTTTTACGCGCATAAAATTTGTGAATCACTTTAAAATACCATCTGCGCCATTTATCTACCCGCAGGCGGTCGATGCATTCCAATGGGAAATTTTACATGCGGATCACGTGCGCGGGTGATCTGCTGCGGATTTTAACATTTATTTTCCCCGTGGACACGAGGCCTTGAAGGTATATACAGATAATGAATTACTGGCAAAATTCGCTGCGGGAACTTCCACCCCAGAAAACCAGAGTCAAATTTGCGGCTTTCTGCAGCAGTGTTTGGCGCGGATCCAGCCTCGTCAGTGAGCAAAATCAACGTGTGAAATTCCAACATGGAAAACAGTTTCCACATCAAGAATTGGCGCGTGTTTCTGCGTCCGAATTCCACACGCGGATTTTACCCACTGACAAAATCCACGAGCGGATCTGCGCCAAGAACTGCGTGCAGAAAAATGTGGTTATTGATGCGGGTTATTTGAGCAGAATCTGCCACTATAGGTTCGCCGTGTGAGGGTACTGCGAGGGCGCAAATCTATAGCAGATTTCACCCCATCAAATCCAAATTGAAGGGGTGAAACCTCTGCAGGCCGGCACCAAAATCCACAACTTCTCAACACCCCTTTAAAAAGGTGTTGCCCTACTAAAATAAGTTATCACCTATCCACAGTACAGTGCCAAGTACCTGATGCTGGGGTCCAACCCCCCGGGAACATGAGCCATGCGTCTATCAGCAGGTACAGAGCAGCGGGGGAGCGGGGGCACTACCGATCTGTTCACTTCTATGCCGGAGAGCGTTTGTACGCCGCCACCTCTGGTAACGCCATAGGAACCGAGCGGAGTAATGTGAGCGCCAGACCACCGATCTCATAATACCTGCGGACCCCACCAGATTGGCATGTGGGTAAAGTTCTTCTTTAGGGGGCTTATCCCAAACTCTGAAGTTATTCTCTATGCACAGGACAGGCGATGAGGAGACTCACCACTAAGGCTGGGTTCACACAGGGCGGATTTGCCGCGGAATTTCGCTACGTCAAGTCCGCCTGCCTCCGCTGATCCCGTGGTTAGCCAGCCATGTGCCAAGTGCCGCGGGTTTTGAAGCGGTGCTTATCCTGCGGAAAACTCACGTTTTTTCGTTGCAGCAAAACTGCTAGATTTCTGCGGCGAAACCAACCCGTGGAAACCCAGCACTAGGGCGCCTGGAAATAAAATTGCGCAATTTTTGTGCAATGCGAGAGTGAGTGAAAACACAGAATTATGAAACCAATGATTTTCAATGGTTTCCTTCACATTTGCGATATTTTCCCTCCTGCGATGCTGCGAGAGAGGGGGGAGAAAATAAATAAAAATTACAACATCTCCTATCTTTCTACGTTTTGTGGCTTTTCGTCTCCCACGTTTCCCTCGGAAGCCTCCTTTTTAATCGCATCGCAAAACACGAACTTCTGTATTTCGTGCGATGAGTTTTTAACATTAGAAAATCCTATTGACTTTTGCGTTAAAAGACTGCGCCAAAAATCACGTGAAAAAAAATCGTGTGAGAAAAGTGGCAAGTAGCGGGGTTGTTTTTACGAGAGAGCGGTGCTGATGTTCAAACATCGTAGAAAAAAAAAGGAATTTTCTCGCAGCGATATCGCGACCGCCGCTGTGAAGGGGCCCGAGAGCGTCTTTAGACGAGCCGATCATTTGAACCCGTTGGCTCGCTCAGCCGACAAACCGTTACATTGGCTGTATAAGTGAACGAACGCTGTTTAAACCCAACAACGATTTTTACGCCTGGACGAGCGAATAGCGGACGATCACATCGGTCGGTCGTTGGCTGCGTTTAGGCTGAACGATTATCGCTTAGTAGAACAGTTTTTCACCGATCCTGAGGGCAGGGGTCCCGCAGCCCCTCTTCTCCCACGCTCAGCAGCGCCACACTGAATGAAGCGCCTCCCTCGCAGCGTCGCGCCATTCATTCCAATAGGGTTGCCAGAAATCACCGGGCGCTCGTACTATCTAGGAACATTACACCCCCATTGTCAGAATTGGGGGAGGGGTCTCAGCAGTCAGACCCCCACTGATCATAACTGGGGATAGCCCCTTTAACTGATGTCACAGCCCTGTACAGGGGGATACCCTAGCAGCACATGGCAGATATGGGAGTGGCCCTTTAAGACATCAGATACATTGGGTCCCTATAAATATGGGGATGCCCTCCTATAAACTAGGTGGGATCAGATCTGCATTGACAGCCATCATCTAATTAGAGCATGGGGAGCCCCCCAAAAACCGCTGCTGGGGAAGCCCTTGTCTAGAAGTAGCCCAGAGCAAGTTGCTGACCCCACGTGACCTCGCACAGGCTCCCAGTAACGGTCCAGCCGTGATGCTCGGCCGGTCAGTGGCATGGTCGGTGCTCAGTCTCACCTCTCGAACAGCAGCCTGAAGGCGAAGATCCCCAGCGCGGTGGGGAAGGCGTAGAGAAGGTGTCCAGCCCGCGGGAACTGCTCCCCGCTCTCTGTGTCCGCCAGGTCCGCCCAGGTGACGTTCTGGGGCAGCCAGAAGCGCTCATTCCAGAACCAGGCCGACAGCGCAGACATCTTCCCCCTCCTCCGCCTCGTCCAGCAGCAGCTCTGCCGCCGGCACACACGGGACACAGTCGGCAGCCGCTCCGGGGTGACGCGCTGCCCGCTCCTCTGACACGGGAACTGGGCGGGGCTAATAGTGCTACGGGGGAGACCCCGCCCCCTAGTAAGACCGCACCCGGAATATCTTGTCCTCGCGGCCGCCCTGTTGCTACACCCCAAGCCACCGCAGGAGGCATTGTGTTACACTCGGTTGTCGGCCGCCATATTGCTACACCCAAAAGAGGGAAGCCCCCTACGTGACATCGTTTATGTGCGACATCGTAGGGGGGAAACACTGGCGCAGTAAAATCAAGCGCTGTTGCTTGTGGCGACCAATCATATCACTGAGGTGGGAAAGCACTAGCTGGGATCTGATTGGTTGCTACGGGAGACGACTACACATTGTAGAATGGAAGGGGTTATGTAGTCAACTGGTCAAGTGTTACAGAAGGGGGGACTCAAAAAGGAGGGGTTTGTTGGATTAACCCCTTAAGGACCTGACCTATTTTGGCCATGCAACGATTTGGGGGGGGATTTTCACCTCCACCTTTTTTATTTTTCTGTTAACATGGCCATATGAGGGTTTTTGGGGGGGCAAACTAGTTTTTATTGGTAACAATTTTTGGGTACATATGTATTGAAAAACGTTTATTAAGTGTTTTTGAGGGCAGGGAGAAAAACATCAATTCTACCTTTAGTTATTTTTTTAAATCATGCAGCATAAATGACACAATCCATTTTTTTTCAGTGGAACGGTACAATTACAGCGATACCAAAATTATTATTTATTAGGCTTTTACACTTTTGCACAATAAAAACCCCTTTATTGAAAAAAAAATATCATTGCATTCAGAGTCCCATAACGTTTGTATTTTTCCATGGACGGAGCTCTGCGAGAGTTTGTTTTTTGTGTGACAAGCTGTAGTTTTTATTGGTTCCATTTTGGGATATATAAGGCTTTTCGATCACTTACTGCGTTTTTTGGGGGGAGCAAAATGAAGAAAATAAGCATTTTGCTTCAGTTTTTTTTATTTTTTACAGTTTTTGCCGTGCAGTATAAATAATGTGTTCAAATTCATTATGATACCAAATATATGGGATTTTTTTAACTTTATTTTTAAACAAACGAGAAAGTGCAAAAAGGTTTTCTTTAATCACTATTTTTTATATATTTTTTTATCCCTGCAGGGGA
This sequence comes from Eleutherodactylus coqui, assembly GCF_035609145.1. Lineage (NCBI taxonomy): Eukaryota > Metazoa > Chordata > Amphibia > Anura > Eleutherodactylidae > Eleutherodactylus > Eleutherodactylus coqui. Next base: position 454,580,784 of record NC_089837.1, on the reverse strand, counting down.
CTTTAGTGATAAAAGCTCTGATCACTACCATAATGCACTGCAGTAATTCTGTACTGTAATGCCTTATCACTTACAATAGCACAGGCAAGGCCATGACAACCCATCAGCTCTCCAAGCTTCCTCTGTGAACCCTTTACATGCCATGATGTACAATGATCGCGGCATGTAGGGGGTTAACAGCAGGGATAAGTGTTCTCATCGATCCCTGTTGTTGCATTGGGAGGCCGGCTATCAGTCACAGAATGGCGTGGGATCAGAAGTGAGCCTGCACCAATCAGTAGGTTTATATCTAGAGATGAGTGAGCACGCTTTGTTCAGGCACTTACTCGTCCGAGCAGGCTCGGGGGCGGCGGGGGGAGAGTGAGATCTCTCTCCCCTCCATTTCCGCTAGCCCCCGCCGCCCCCCGAGCCTGCTCGGACGAGAATGCAGTTACTTGAGAAGAGTGATGCTCGCTCGCGTAACTGCCTTATCCGAGCGTGCTCGCTCATCTCTATTTATATCCTGTTGCATTAATTACCCCTAGCCAGGACATAAACATATGTTCTGTAGTGTTAAAGGGGTTATCCCACCATAACAACCTATCACATATATATACACAGGATAGGTGATAAGTGGTTGACTGTTAGGGTCCGACTACTGGGATCCCCACCGAACACAAGAAAGGGGTTCCCTGTCTGCCCATGTGAATGCAGTGGTGTATGAATGACCCTCGGTGATCAAATGCTTATCACTAGTTTTCATGGTGGGACAAACATCTTGAGGGTGATTGTTCTCAGTAAGAGAAACCAAATGCTCTTGTAGATACCTTTTAAGGGCTAACAAAAAAACATGATGTTAGCTTTCGAACCTCCCAGGGCCCTTCCTCAGGGTTAGGTTCAAAAGCTTGCAGTAAGCCTGATAAAGAACCCTAAGTAGGTTGGAAAGCTCGCTATAACATCATGTATTTGTGTTAGCCATTAAAACGTATCATATCTACAAGATTAGTTGGTTTCTCTCACTGAGGACAATCACATTTTACTCTGCTGCCTAACACCGTACCAAACTAGTTTCTTTTAACCGCCTTGAGGATGCGGCTATTTTGGGGGCTTGGGGTTTTTTTTCCTCCCCACTGTCATAAAATAACGTTTTTATTTTTACAGCGACATAACCACATGAGGGCGTTTTTTTTGACAAGTTGTATATTGCAAGAATACTAGTTATTGTACCAAATCTTGTACTGAAAAACTAAAAAAAAAAAGTGCAATGAAATGAAAAAAAAAAAAGCAACACTTATTTTATGGCGTACACGTCTTATTTTCTGGGTCAGTGTTGTTACGACAATACCCAATTTCTCCTTTTTTTCTAACTTTTTGGTACTGCTTTTAAAAAATAAAATATCTTGAAAAAACATCATTATTTTCTATCACCATCTTCTGATTACCATAATTCTCATTTTTCCATCAGTGCAGCTTTGTGAAGGCTTGTCTCGTGCACGGCGACCTGTGGTTTTTGTTTGTGGTTATATATGACTGTTTGATCACTGTTTATCAGCACCCTAGTTTAAAAAGCCGGCGCCCCCTGAATCTTTTCACCCGAGTAGCCAGGTACTCGAAAATAGCGATGCTCGATTGCGAAATCGCCCTTAACGAGTACGTTCGCTCATCTCTACCGGGTAGCCTTGCCACCCTTGATGCCCTGGCTCTGTTCTCACTAATTCTTAATACCCCCCAGTATTTTTAGTTTGGTCATGAAGAGTGTGCGTACCAAATTTGGTTGAGTTCTATCAAGGCTTGTAGGAGCCTATAGACACCGTCAAACACATTTCCACTTTTATACTGTATATATCGATGGTTCTAAGTAAAGAGAATTTGGAATAGAATTTCAAAAAAGCCCCAAGGCTGCCATGTCCACAAGAACCTTTCAATAGTATATGAATATTCCGAGGTCATTTCCCCCATTTGGAAGAGATGGGACATCTGCTGTTGCTTCTTTGAGTGGAGTAGGATAACCTCTTCAACCTCTTAGTGACTGACGTATTTTGTGCCTTAGGCCAGTGTCACGTGGACATAAGTGTATTTACACGCACATTTGCACCGCGTATTCGCACAAGGGCGTTGCGTTTCTGCATGCGCATCTAAAATAAATATATCTTGTTATTTGTATAGCACCAACTTATTCCGCAGCACTTTTAGGTCATTAATTTATTAAAAATTTGCAGTTCTGGCATTACATTTTAAAAATGTTTTTACGGTGTTCACCATGCAAGATAGATAAAAAAATGCTTTCATTGCTTGGGTCGGTATGAATGCAGTATTGCCTATAATGGGCTGCTTTTCAAAATTGTTGGTATTTTATTCATTTAAAAAGGGTTTTTGTGGGGAAAAATGCGTAGTTTTTTTTAGTGGATTTAAAAAAAAAACAAAACAAAACCATTCAACTTTTTTTTAACACTATTTTTTTTAGTCCCACAACAGGACTTGAAGATGTGATCATTCGCTCACTAGCATAGTACACTGCATTCTACAATGCATATGACATCGGCCTGTTACACTCTGCCTAAGGCGGGTTCTCATAGGCTGAGTTATGTGGCAAACAGGGAGGCCTTTCTGGTACTAGTGCAGTATGTCTCCATCAGAAATATGGGTGGAGACATAGCTTGGCCAGGCTCAGTTACAGGGAACGCCCAGGTCATGCCCACAGCTGCGGACTGGCTGCCGGAAACAAACACCTCACTAGACACACACACATGTATCGGCCATCTCGGCTCCCGCCACCGTCCCCGCTCTTACCGTCCATGCCGCCCCTCAAAGCTGCAATCACATTTCCGCTCCCGGTCCCTGCAGAGTCATAGACAGCTGGGGCTCACCCGCCGCCACCTTCAGATTTGGCCACTCAACCAGGGAGGAGAAGGAGGAGGATGAAGGCTATATGCCGCCAGCAAGGTTGCCAATTGGCAGCTGTGGGCGTGACTTGGGCATTCCTTGTAACTCAGCCCGGCCAATCCATGTCTCCATACATACTTCCGGTGAAGACATACTGCACTAGTACTGGCCTTTCTCAGGCCTTCTCCATGAGAACCAATTGTGATCGCATTGCAGGGTGCTGATGGGTGACAGAAGGAGCCCCCTCCCCTGATATCTGCTTACATGCTGTAGTTATTGATTTTGGCATGTAAGGGGTTAAACTGCCAGGATCTGAGATTTCTCCATTTCTGGCTACCAGAGCAAGAGCTTGGCTGTCAGCAGTCAGCCAAGCCACTGCCTGAAAGATGTATGTGCAGGTTTAAGGCCTCTTCCACAGAGAGGTGGCAGCGATATCGCATCTGTGTTCTGTGCAATATCACTGCATTTTCTTGCAACAATATAGCGATTTCTGTCATTACCAGAAGCAGATAGCTCTTACATTTTGCAGTGGCTCCGGCTGGTATTGCATGCTGAGTCCCATTCACTTCAATGCCACTCAGCACGTAACATCAGCCGGGGCCATAGCACACAGTATGGACAGCTCTGTACTGACAGTCACTGGCCCCAGAGATCAGCTGATCCGTGGGAATCAGGAGCATGGGGATCCCCGCTGATCTACTATTGACAACCTAAAGACAGGTCACCAACCGTAAACAGTAGGACAGCCCTTTAAAGAGGTTATCCAATTTATGAAAATTTGCAAATGTACTAAAGCAATAACAAAATACTTTTCACTTTTTCTTTCTCCCAGCCATCCTGCAGTTAGGCTCTGGCAGTCCTCCCAGTCTAGCATATGACCACCGCATCCAGTCGCCGATACGACCATCCAGCTTCTCGCATTCCAGTAATTTGTCCCTCTCAAACTGTATTAACTGGGTAAAAACGTTTTGATTGCATCGTAGAGGCATCTAGTGGTTAACAAGCTCTACAGAAGCGGAAAAAGAGGTCACTACACACAGGGAGCCTCTGAATGTCTTGTTCTAGCCAAGGGTGGACCCATTTGCATATCTGCCTGAGATGTAACTGCATGCCGAGTTTTGGAGCAAAATGACAACTTCTTCTAGGTGCTTGATTTCTTTTTTTTTTTTTTACAAAGAGTGTATACATGGAGGATGTTCCTCCAGTGGCAGCTGCCAGCAAACATTTGTTGGAGACACGCCTATGCTGCGTATCCAGAAAATTCCCCCCTTTTCTGGAGATTCCCAGGCTATCCAGAAGATTAGGCAAGCATAGAGCAAACCTAAACTATCAGGCCTCCAACACACTAGCATACTGTATTTGGGTTTGTGTGCTGTCCGTGAATTTACATTATAGTCTATGGGGCTATACACACTTTTGTTGTTTTTTCCTGCAAACTGATAGTTAGTGTTAAAAAACTTATCCCATGTCCTATTCTGATCTGTGGTCAGAAATGCTATCTCCTTAGGGAGAGTGAGGTGAGTGAGGAGACTCAAAAGGCCATTCATGCTCCTCTGGGTAATATTCAAATAAGGGAGATGGGATAATACCTCCACAGTGCCATCTGTTGGAAGGCAGCATTCCTTCAAGTCAAAGTTAGACCCTTTTATACAAGCCTTATAACAATGACTGGGAATTAAAAGCAAAGCCACACTCCATGCACAGATAGCTGTTTCAGGGTATTTGCCCTTCATCGGTGTACAGCAGAAGTCTGGCTTTGCTAGTGATAGACCTGGGGGAGGGGGGTCAGAAACGCTATCTTTTCTCCTTAGGGAGAACACCTGGACGGTGAGTGAGGAGACTCAAAAGGCCATTCATGCTCCTCTAGGTAATATGCAAATAAAGGAGATGGTATAATACCTCCACAGTGCCACCTCTTGGAAGGCAGCATTCCTTCAAGCCAAAGTTTAAAGGGGTTGTCCCGCGCCGAAACGGGTTTTTTTTTTCTTCAAACCCCCCCCCCCCCCCCCGTTCGGCGCGAGACAACCCCGATGCAGGGACTTAAAAAAAAACCAGCACAGCGCTTACCTGAATCCCCGCGCTCCGGTGACTTCTATACTTACCGGTGAAGATGGCCGCCGGCATCTTCTCCCTCCGTGGACCGCAGCTCTTCTGTGCGGTCCATTGCCGATTCCAGCCTCCTGATTGGCTGGAATCGGCACGTGACGGGGCGGAGCTACACGGAGCTACACGGAGCCCCATTGAGAACAGAAGAAGACCCGGACTGCGCAAGCGCGGCTAATTTGGCCATTAGACGGCGAAAATTAGTCGGCTCCATGGGAACGAGGACGCTAGCAACGGAGCAGGTAAGTAAAAAACTTTTTATAACTTCTGTATGGCTCATAATTAATGCACAATGTACATTACAAAGTGCATTAATATGGCCATACAGAAGTGTATAGACCCACTTGCTGCCGCGGGACAACCCCTTTAATTCCCAGTCATTGTTACAAGGCGTGTATAAAGAGTCTAACTTTGGCTTGATGGAATGCTGCCTTCCAATAGGTGGCACTGTGGAGGTGTTATTCCATCTCTTATTTGCATTCTTATCTGTATCACATAGGAGAATTAGGACATGCTGATGCATGTCAATGTGCATGTAGTCTGAGTATTGGACAGGTGTTTTTATGGTGTCCTATGCGAGTTGCGCTCGAGCATCTCTGCACACGTTAAGCGCATTGGAGTCCCAACAGTGTGACCATAATTTCCTGGCATTTTAAAGGAACAATCCCTTCAAGATTGGCATAATGGCATAAATACCTGATAGTAGGGGGGTCCCACTACTGAGACCCTCTCCTACTGGGAAAACAGAGGTCACTGAAGTCTATGGGAGCTACGGAAAGATTTAAAGGGAACAAGTAACCACATTTATTGTGATATATCTGAGGACAGCATAAAGTAGTGACAGACACCCAGATTTCATCAGTGTGTCTTTTACTTATGAGTATGCTGTGTTTTTGCTAGACACACAATTTAGTAGTTGAAGCATACTGTGAGCCAGAAGTCTGATGTATTCATGAGATGCAGGCTCTTCCCACTGTTGATTGACAGCTTTCTCCCTATTAATGTGCATAAAAAGAAAGCTGTCAACCAACGTCAGGAGGGCGGGGAGATTTTCAGTAATTTTTTCTTTGCTAAAAATGCAGCAGTCAAACGTTTCCAGGTAATAGAAGAATGCACAATGTTTTATACTAACTAATACAGATGCACCCTGAGCAGCTCACCAGTATGCCATTTGGATGCCACATCCCTCAACATATTATCTGTTAAGAATATAAGAGGTCCTACTTGTCATAGCTTACCACTACTTTTGCATTTCGTATGTTCCCTTACAAGTACCCGAAAAGATTGGTTGGGGTTTTTCTATAGATGTATATTTCTTTAGCTTGACTCCTAAGGCCCTTTTACACGCAACAGTTATCTGCAATCTGCTGTTTAGATCGAGCGGGTTGAACGATAATTGTGCAATTTAAACACATGAAGAGAAAAAACGATCAGCGACAAATCACTGGTCAGATCTTTCACGCAGACCATAAAATCGTAGTTGGTCCGCTGCTGCATCTGTAACCAAGCTGCCTATTTACTGTGAATGGGAGCGGTTGGGCCAAAACGATCTCCGGCCCGCTACACCTCCATTTACTGAGCAATGGTGGCTCGATGTGCAGTGCTAATCAGAGTGGTTTATTTACACTTTGAATTACTTTACAATGGGTTTTATTGTGTTAAGATAAGAGAAAACAATTTTGAATGGGTTAAGAATCAAGCGAAAATTTGCTGCAGTGTTATTTTTTTGTGCCAAAAGCAGCAGAATCTGCAACATAGACTCCTACAGCCCTTGGAAGAATGCTACTGGAATGAAGAAAAATTAAAATAAAGGTCACTGGCGTTCTTGAAAGCAACCTTGGAAGTTACAATTTCTTGGATGTTTGATTGGCTCTTGCTCGTCATAAGACTGTAAAGGTTAATCAGAACTTGCAACCTTTGAACAGTTTCCACCTATTATAGTATCATTAGTCAATGCCCTTTCATAAGTGCTGTAATAAGATACATTCACCTATCCCTTTTTTTTTTTTTTTTACTGCTCCCGCTACTACCTGGGACAACAGTCGGTAACATGGGGCATCAGCAAAGCCTAATAGCATGGGGGCAGCACAGTGGTCAGCGGTTACATTGTTGCCTTCAGTATGTAGTGAAATAGGCTATCCCGATGTAAGAATGACAGACCACTTATGATTCAGCTCTCCTGCTGTGTCCAGGTCTTCCCCTATGATGTAGAACTTACAGGCTGCAGCAGCCTCTGAAAATGGGTCACAGGTACAGCAGCTGACTTGACAAGTTACATGATGGTACTGACAGACATAGACGGAAGCAGTGTTTTACTGACAGAATAGTAGCGTTGCTTCACTCCATCGGAGGGCGCAAATTACTTAAACGTTAATGGGTTTAACAAGATTTTACACTTATATTTACAGTACTGTGTACAAATTTTAGGCAGAATAGAAATGTTAGGCCCCATTGAAATCTGCTTTCCGGCTCCATTAGGGCTTTCCATTTCTATGATCCGTCTTTGAAACCAAAGTTAGGGCGCCCACCCACTGGCGTTTGCGTTTTCCGCGGGGAAAAAACGCAGCGTTTTCGGCGCGTTTCCCGCGATTTTTCCGCGCATTTTTCGCGGCGTTTTTCGCGGCGTTTTCGCGGCTTTTCCGTTAATTTCCATTGACATTCATGGGTGCATTAGGAGAAAAATAAGAACACATATGCAACTGACAGTTCCTATGTTAAAAACGCAAACGCAACGCAAAAGAAAAGCCAGTGGACAGGAACACATGTTATCTCTATGCCTGTGCAGGAAAAACGCAAAACGCAGGTAAAAAAACGCCAGTGGGTGGGCGCCCTTACACTGAATTTAAATGGATCCATTCTTTTTCCCATTGAGACCAGAATGGAAAGGTTTCCGCTTGAATCCTGTTTTTTACAGGACCAAAAAGCGCAGCCTGCTGTGCTATTGGTCCTGTAAATGAAACGGAAGTCAAACAGAACTGATTCAAATGGAAACATTGCCTTTTTTTCAATCATTGATTTCAATGACCCAATTTAAATTTAGTTTAACTTTAGTTTCTCCATGTCAAAGACGGAACAGAGAAAAGGAAAGCGCTAACGCGAGTATGAGTGGGGCCTTAAAATAGTTTTTTTTGTCAATTAACAAAATGCTAAATGAATGAACAAAAGAGAAATCTAAATGAAATCAATATTTGGTGTGACCGCCCTTTGCCTTCAAAACAGCATCTGTTCCTCTAGGTACACTTGCACACAGTTTTTGAAGGCACCTGGCAGGGAGGTTGTTCCCAACATCTTGGAGAACTAAGCACAGATCTTCTGTAGATGTAGTCTTACTCAGATCTCTTCATGTAATCCCAGACAGACTGGATGATGTTGAGATCAGGGCTCTGTGGGGGCCAAATCATCACTTTCAGAACTCCTCGTTCTTTTAAAGGGAATCTATGAGCATCTTTTTGCCCACTGAGAGCAGTATAAGGTAGGGACCAATCCGCTATTACAGGGATATATCTGCTGTATTTATCAATGCTGTTGTTTGGGAGAAACTTGCATTTTATTTGTTACGGCCCTCTGACCCCCGAGCGCCAGGTGGGGTGCCCTGAACTTCCCGCACCCCACTATCCCTGCCTACTTGCCTCGGCCCTGGCTAATCCCAGGCGGACAACTGGACGGCTGTGCCTGCGCTGGCTAGGGACCTGGCGACTGACAAAAGAAACTAACTGATGGGGGGACAGAGTGCCGACAGAGAGGCAGATAAAAAAGACTAACAGAACAAACAAGGCTACAGGCAGGCTGAAGGAAACTGACGGGCAAACTAGGGCTAGCTGAGAGTAGCTGCAGACAGACTAGCTAGTAGCAGACAGAACAAGAACAGACTGAGAAAAGGCACACTAGGAAGAGACTGACTAGCAACTAGTACTGACTGACTGAGACAGGCAGAACTGACTAGTGGCTAACAGAACCAATAACTGGCCGTGAGCTCAGGTCACTGCCAGCCTTATAAACGAAAGACTCCGCCCCGGGGCGGAGAGTGGGAGGAGCCAGCTCCCCCACTACTACACAAGAGAGGTGGAGGAGTGCGGGCGGCGCCCTACGGGCGGACACGCCCACGCCGCCACACACCAGCCGTTCACGTCGCCGGGAGAGCCCCGACGTCAGGGCTCCAGGACGCCGGAGCCAACGCCGGGGTGGCGCGAGCTGACCGCAGGACCCTGCACTGCCCTGCATGGTAACATTATTAGTAGCAGCCACACAGAGATCTAGTCCTGGATATTCATGAGCTGCAGCTAGCCACACCCACACTGCCCACTGGCGTACAGTGAGGGGAAGCAGGGGTCGCAACGGTGTCCCAGCCCTTGAGCTGAGAGGGCCCAGGGGACCGGCGCTGTCGGACGCATGATGGCTGAGAAGGGAGAGGAGAGAGACGGGAGGCAGCGCCGCAGGTCGGCAAGAGCAGAGGGGAGGGCTGTTACACGTGGAGTCGGCAGCCAATTACAGACTGCAGACTCCCCCAGCGCGCGACCCTCCCACTGATAGGCTGCAGCTGTGAGTGGTCACAGCTGCAGTCTATCAGTCTCTGCCGACCACCGATTACCAGGGGGAGGAGCTAGTGAGGCTCTACTCACTTCCGGAGCGCTGGATGCACAGGACCTGAGAGAGGACATGTGGCTGCAGATCACATGACCAGGCTCTGGTCATGTGATCAAAGGATGGAGGACTTTCCATTACAGGCTGCCCAGAGACTGCTGCAGAGGTGAGTAGAGGAGGAATTGTAATTATATATGTATAGCTGGTATACGTTATACCAGCTGTATATATATAATTATATACAGGAGACCTCCAGGTTACACCAGCATGGGACATACCACTATATACAGGGATCAATATAGTTAGTTGATCACAGCACACAATTCATCTGAGGTTTGCAGGGAAGGAAACCATTACCGAAGAGGTGCACGCTCGTCAAGATCCTGGATCCTGGACCATATGTTGAACAGCAAAGTATAGAAGAGCAGCACTCCGGGGGTTCAAATCAAAGATTATACCTTTATTATGCCCACAACTTTGTGGGCATAATAAAGGTATAATCTTTGATTTGAACCCCCGGAGTGCTGCTCTTCTATACTTTACTATATACAGGGATATAGGGGGATATACATCCTGTATATAGTGTTATGTACCATGCTGGTGTACCTGGAGATCTCCTGTATATAATTATATATGCGCAGCTGGTATAAGTTATACCTCTCCTGTATATAATTATATGTACAGCTGGTATAGCCTGGATATATACTGTATATAATTATATATGTACAGCTGGTATAGGTTATACCTCTCCTGTATATAATTATATATGTATAGCTGGTATAACCTGGGTATATACTGTATAGAATTATATATGTACAGCTGGTATAACCTGGGAATATACTGTATATAGATATATATGTATAGCTGGTATAACCTGGGTATATACTGTATATTTGAACACTTTACACACAACTGAAAAACGCATCAGAAACCTGCATGCAGTTTAAAAACCGCATGTACTGGTAGAATCCACGTGCGGTTTATAATAGTGCATGCGGCTTTTGGATGTGATTTTAATTGTGGTTCAAAAATGCAACAAAATCCATGAACAGTCTTAGGCCGGCTGCACACAACTGGGTCAGATTCTGCATGCCTGTGCCCCGCTGGCATCCGCGCGGACCTGTAATTTCTTTCTTTTTTCTGTACTGCGGATGGTCCACAAGGAGAGCCGTCGGACCCGCGCAGTACAGTTTTTTTTCTTTTAATCACTGACTTTCCAGCGCCGTCGCTAGGAGATGACGCGTCTGCCTGCGACTTTTCCGCAATGTCAGGGAAGCGGGTCGCACGGCTTACATTGAGTTCAACGGAGGCCGTCCGTGCAGAATCTGCACTAAAATACAGCATGCCATGATTTTTTCTCTGTGAGCGGAAAACCACAATTGCTTTCCGCTCGTGTAGAGGAAAAAACGCTTTTTCATAACATGTTATAGGCGGTACATGCTGCGGAATCCATAGGCGGATGCTCGCTCCATATTCCGCAATGCAAATCCAGCGGTGTGCAGCCGGCCTTAGACTAATTTCACACGAGTGAGTCTGATATTGGGCCGTGCAACTATGCCCCATATCACACTCGCCAACGTGTGCTGTGCACATGGATGTGAGGGGTTGTTGTGTTAAAACCAGCTCGCATCACATCATCATATACTCGTGCGATGCAGAGAAAAAACAAAACATCGCTCCTGTGTATGATCGTATTCAAAAGAATGGGGTCATATTCATGTGCGATTTGTACGTCTTGCAACGCACAAATCTCGCACAATTTTCGCGGCCGTGTGAAAGCAGCCTAAGACATTACCAACAGGTTTTTATGTAGTCAAGGAAAGGAGTCATAAGGAGAAGTCTTACGCCAAGGGGCTACATCATGTTTGTAAATTAGCACGGTTTAGGTATAGGTACGGGTACAGATGGAGGGGGGGGGGGGGGCTGCTGAACCTTTGCACCTGAGCCCCTTAGCCTTTAGGTACGCCCCTGACACCGCCCTACAGCCAATGATTAATAGTTATCTCTCTATGCACAGTAATAGATAGTCAGCAGTCAATCAGTGGCTCCTCCAGCCACTGATTGACTGCTGACTATCTATTACTGTGGGGTGGGGTGGGCATGGCTATCTGCAACTCATGAATATCAAGGACTACTTTTGGTAGTCCTCTCTGTAGGTGCTGTTATTGATAGAATGTAAGTTTCTTTCAAACTACTGCACAGATACAAACAGCAGACATATCCCGGCAATTAGTATGACTGTTGATATGTTATGGTGTCCTGAGAGAAGGCTGCAAAATAATGGTGCTAGATTGTCTTAAGTATCTCATTTTGAGTCTTCATTTCAATCATAAACCTAATATACAGCGTCTTTGATTTACACATTTAGATATAAATAGAGGCAATCACTTAAGCAGGTGGTTTGTTGCAATCGTTCACAGGTTGAGCCATACTCCACTGGTATTGGTCGGTTGTCTTTGTGTCTCCGACCAACAGTCCAAATTCTGGCCACAGGCCCAACATTCTTCAGCTTCTCCGGTTGTCTCAGGCTCCCTAAAAAGTGCAACGTCAGTCCAACCTTTTACTAGACACCAGTGATACGTGGATGGTTAGTACCTGGTAGCAAGAGCGTACGCCCACGAAGACTCCGGCACCATTATCCCTCTTGGGTACACATTACATCAACGTCACCCGCTCTTCCACACATAGCTTAGTTTTACTGTCACTCTAACAATGTTTAACAGAAGACATTGCCTCTTATATGATAGTGGTTAGGGCACAACAGTTATCCTGAAAACTACCGCAACCACAGGCTGAGAATGGGTCTCCATTGCACAACAGGTGCGACGAACAAAATATACAGTTTGAAAACAGATAACTTGTCCTGTCAAGTAAAATGACATTAACAACACTTTGACAAGTTGACAGGCCGGCAGAACAACCCCAGGGCTCCTCTGCTCCCTTACATCTCTTAAAGGGACCCTTTACTTTTGGCTGGTTTTTTTACAGCAGAAGATTCATTTGTTACACTTTATTCGTTTTTTCTCTTTATTTTATGGAGCACCTGTCATTTTATCTCGGTTTTAAGTAAAAGTTTACCTTTACATGACAAACAGTTAAATCAGGCTCCAAACATTTTGAGGTGATGTAACTGGGCGGCCGGTTCTGCTGGAATTCCTGGTATGTGGCCTCCAGTTTCCTGAAAAGGGGGTCGCACCCAGTGGATCAATTTCACACTCTCAGCATTGGATGAAATATGTTACCCTGACAAGCTGATGCATTATTAATTGTCCGACTCTCTGTTTATCCTTGTATTCTCGCTTCTGTTAGGAGGTGGGTTAGTTAAGAATGACATGCACTTGTTAGATCAAACGCTTTACTCTGTTAGCTTGAATTGGTCAGGACTTCCGCATTCTGCATTTGACTCAGGAACATCAATATCAATATTTTTTTTATTTTTTTGTCCTTCCTACCCAGGTGCATGTCAAAGTCTGTGAAGACCCTGGTTGCATCCTGACATTGTGATCTCTGAAATACATAGTATGTTAGGCTTAAAGGGGTTGTCCCGCGATAGCAAGTGGGGTTAAGCACTTCTGTATGGCCATATTATTGCACTTTGTAATATACATCGTGCATTAAATATTGGCCATACAGAAGTTATACACTTACCCCCTCCGGTGCTGGCGTCCCCGGCCCCATGGCGCCGACCAAAGCCACCTTTTCCCTGGATTAGATGCGCTTGCGCAGTCTGCCCTCTTCTGTCCGGCTCCGGCGTGCTAGCGCAGAAGACCTGTGCGGCGCGAGCACGCCGGAGCGGCCCCTTCAGCGCAAGCGCGTCTAATCCAGGGAGAAGGCGGCTTTGGTCGGCGCCATGGAGACGGGGACGCCAGCACCGGAGGGGGTAAGTGTATAACTTCTGTATGGCCAATATTTAATGCACGATGTATATTACAAAGTGCATTAATATGGCCATACAGAAGTGTATAACCCCACTTGCTATCGCGGGACAACCCCTTTAATGAAGACAATTTCCATTTAGTTCAACCTGTTGCAACCCCCCCCCCCCCCTTGTTGGTCCAGAAGAAGGCAAAAAAAACCAACAAGCCAGTTTAGCTCATTTGGAAGAAAAAAATCCTTCCTGGCTCCATAATGGCAGTCAGAGTAATTCCTGGATCACAACGCATCGCACAAAAATTGCAAAGCACTAACTTGCAATGCGTTTTTAACATTAGAAAATCCCATTGACAACCGCGTTAAAAAAATACAGCCATATTGCGTGAAAAAAATGCGCAAGGAAAACGCAAGTGTGCAGGAACCCTTATAAGCAATCAAATGATATGTGTATTTGAAGAATTCCACGTGCAGCCATTTCAAAACCAGAGATTTTTCACTAGATTTTCATTTTTTCGTTAAAACAAACATAATCTTACACACAAACATAATCTTTCAAACGGCCAAAAGATTGAAAGATTTAGCAATGTATTTGCATAAAGTGTTAATGGCCATTAACACTTTATCATCTTCATTTTTATGCTTATACGTTCCATTGTTCTCCTCACAGCTACCGTTTCCCTGAAAATAAGACATACCCTGAAAATAAGACATAGCATGATTTTCCAGAATTTTTGAGGATGCAAAATGATTTTTCAGGCTTTTTGAGGATGCTTGAACTATAAGCCCTACTCCAAAATTAAGCCCTGCTAACAGTTAATTTAAAAAGTCAATTTAAATAGTGTCCAGGCAGCTATACATGTAAAAAAAGTTAAACCTTTTTGAACAAAAATTTATATAAGACACTGTCTTATTTTCGGGGAAACACGGTAGTATAAACATGCCCAGGGAGAACATCCTGCAGTCTATTGAAAGATGAGCGAAATACATTCAAATGGAATGTATTTGCTCAGTCTTTCAGCAATAAAATCCATTGTTCAAATGAAAAATGTATGATGCTCGTATTTACATGTAACGATTATGGCTCATTTTAGGCAGTTTGGGCAAATTTTGAGCGATAATCGTTGCGCGTAAAAGGGCCTTAAGAGTCATAACTTTTTTTAAATTTTACATCAATGTAGCCATAGGCTTGTTATTTGCAGGTCCAGTTGTATTCTTTATGTGTACAATTGAAGAGGTGGCTTCCAATGTAACTTAAAGGCAATGTGTTATCAGAAAATGATTTAATTGGGAACACATGGCCGCCGCACTTAGTAGGAGCGTGCAAGAACTTTGTGCCATAATGGAGGGTTATGGTTATTTTAACAGTTTGGCTTACATTATTAGCTGTAAATGTAAGCCTAACTGTTAAAGTAGCTCTAACCCTCCATAACGGCACAAAGTCCTTGCATGCTGCTAGCACCGAGCAGCAGCCAGGCATTCGTCACTTCACACTGCACTCACTGTCTTGGGATACAGAGAGTGCTGCTCGCTCCCCTGCTGTATCTTCTCAGCCTATCAGAACCTAGTGACAGGTGTCACACCCCTAGCTCCGGTGGCATCAAGATACACCAGTACCTTTATGCACATTATAATGTTCTGAAAAACATTTACAATTTTTTAAGTGAGTTGAAATAAAAAAACACAACTGCACTATTTTTGGAGGGCTTTCTTTTTTTATGGTGTTTATAGTGCAGTAATACTGACATATCCATCCTATTCTTTTAGTTGGTATGATTATGGCAATACCGATATTACTCCTTTTTTACATTATACTACTTTCAAAAAAGCTCTTATTTTAAATAGAAATTAAAGTTACCTTTCTGAGACCCATTACTTTTATTTTTCCATTGATTGGGCTGCGTGGAGGCTTGTTTTTTAAGAGGCAAGCTGTAGTTTTTAATGGTACCATTTCTTAGTACATACGATTTTTTGATCTTTGTTTGGCTAGATGCAGACTAGCTATAAGATGCGCTTGAAAGTCTTGAAGGCTACTCACATTAGGCAGCAGCAGTTACTGTGTTTCCTTGAAAATAGGACTCTGTCTTACATTAATTTTTGCCCCAAAAGGGGCACAGGGTCTTATTTTTGGAGAGTGTTTTATACGTACCTAGCAGGCGCCGTCCGGTTCCCTCCCGCTGGTCGCCAGTAGGCTTCCATGCAGTCCTCAGCACCGACTAAGCATCGGTGCTTGGTAACGGGATTTGAAAACCTTGCCTCCAGCAAGTGATTGCTCTGATTGGTTGTCAAGCACTGCAGCTCAACCAATCAGAGCCTGCACTCGATGAACCACTCATAGCCATTCAATGCAATGTTGTGATTGGTTCATCAAGCACCGACTCTGATTGAGCCGCGGCGCTCGACAACCAATCAGAGCAATCGCTTGCTGAAGGCGGGGTTGACGCAATCGCTTGCTGACGTCGCCTTCTAGGTGAGTATTGCTTTTTTCATGTAGTGTAGCTAGGGCTTATGTTCAGGGTAAGGCTTATATTTCAAGCCCCTTCCCGAAAATCAGTGTAGGGCTTATTATTGGAGTAGGTCTTATTTTTGGGATAACACAGTATATGTATCAGGCTAGAATCCCACGGCGAAGCCTTCATTCCTCTTTCACATGGCCCAATAAACGAGCTAACGAAACATTAGGACAAACATTTATACTTCATAATTGAGCCATGTAAAAGACCCTTTAGAGAGAAGAGGAAAGTGCTTAATCAGTACGAGGGAACTGCAGTACCTGAAAGAGAAGGAAACAATAGACATACTGTAGTTTTATTCCTCTTGCAGTATTTATTTGTTTGGCCACTAGAGGGCTCCCTTACTTAGTTCTGCTGGTTAAATGCCATGTAAAGCTGTCTGTTTTTTAAAGGAAGTCTGTCAACTTGGAAATACTGTCAAAACTGCAGGCATCGTGTTGCAGAGTAGGAGAAGAGAGCTGAGAAAATTGATATATATTTTTCTTGGAAGAGAATCAGTATAACTTTTATTTTATTCATTTACATCCCTGCTTATTCTAAGCTGAGTGGTCAAATGGGCGTAAACTTATCAATGATTGATATATATTTCTATACACAGTCCTATATAGATAGCTGCCAATTACAGTCAAGACCACCCACTGCATCACTAAGCTCTCAAGAAGCAGATATTTAAATGAATGAAATACAAGAGAACACAACCCCACACCAGTGTAGGACCATCATCAGCCTGCACAGTGTCTTGCTGCCAACTGGCCTCTGTGGCTTCATGGGGTCTGTGCAACTTACAGCTACACAAATCCTTCCGCCGGCCCTAGACAATTGGTACAGTGACTCATCAGGCCTTCCCATGTGATGCCAGTCCTCTAGGGTCCAGTTTGCCTCACCTGGGCTCATGAGGTTGCTCTGTGCCCGGTGTCTCGCTGCTAGCAGAGGAATGTCCAATCCGTCTCACACTCACTATCATACCCTGTTCGAACTTAGATAATTCTCTTTGCCTTGCCATGAACATTCTGGTCAGTGCAACCCCACTTACAAGAGAACACCTCACAACTTATACAGGTGTGGGAATTCCCAAGCGTTGCAGCAACCGAGAACCAGGCCTTCAGCCGAGGAGACAGCGGGGTACTAGAAGGTAACGGTTCACGGTGGCTCTACTGTCTCCTTTCCCCAAAAACTGAAGTATAGCCTAGCTCGGTCACTAACAAGGGAGATAAGATTTCGGTAGACTTGATAACTGCAGTTCAGTTCTAAATGATTATCGTGACACCAGTGTCCCTAGATAAGTCATACGTTTTTCAAAACCGGGGACACGTGCTTTCCTTTTACTCACGTTACAACTTTGATTTTCCAACACAGGCACATTACTTGTACTTCTCAACATGAAGATACAGGCTTCAGAACAGATTTCTTAGTTCTACCTTTCCGAACACATTTGCCAGTAGAAGGTTTGTCCCCCAAAACACATACATCCTCAGTCGCTTTTATCTGAAGGACACTTTCTTGTGTTACATGGTCTCTCAAATCACACTCACTTCAGCTGTTAGCTGTAACAGGTTTCTGCACTTCCCCTCCAGATGCAGTTCAGTGGGCGGCGCGTACGGCTCTTGCATTTCCAAACCAACTCTTAAGCAGCATCTCCTGTGCTCTCATCCCTGGCAGAGACAAGCCTTCGAGCAGCAGCCCGTCTCTCCTGCACGCACCTTCTTCTCAGACCACGCACCTCCTTCTCAGACCATGCCATACTTCTTCTCCTATTCTTTCACTCACAAGCTCCTCCCTCTTCTCCCCAACCACCAATCTGAACACACTGATGGAACAGGGAGACAAACAAACTTTCTGAAAGACAAACAGACTTACAAAGATGAAGGGACCCTATTCTGGGTCACCACAGCGTCACCTGAACTAACATCACTTCATAATCAGTTTACATACTGCTGACTACAAAGATGTCTTTCTTTTATGTATACTCACCCCCATTCACGAGTTATTTAGATTCGGCTCCTGACACTGGGATTGTGTCCAGTGGCTGGCCTACAACTAACTGTCAATCAAGTCTGATGTTACCCATTAACAGTGAAGAGGTAGGGCCGCCCACTTGACACTTTTACAGCACCAGATGCCAAATATAAAAAGAACCCCTATGGGCGAATGGGAGGGAGTATAAACAAAAGAAAGACAAACTTTAAGTCAGCAAGACTGCAGCTGCAAAGCTATACAGCCAACCCCGCGGACATGAGGGCATGACAGGACGTCTTTAAGTACAGGCTGCAGAAAACTCAGGTCACTTGAAACCCAAATAAAGATACAATATTATAAATAGAGATGAGCGAGCCTACTCGGCCACGCCCCTTTTTTTGCCGGAGTACCGCGATTTTCGAGTACTTCCGTACTCGGGCGAAAAGATTCGGGGGGCGCCGTGGGTGAGTCGGGGGTTGCAGCGGGGAGTGGGGGGGGGGGGAGAGGGAGAGAGAGAGGGCTCCCCCCTGTTCCCCGCTGCTACCCCCCGCGTCGCCACGCCTCCCCCCGCCCCTGGCGCCCCCTGAATCTTTTCACCTGAGTACTGAAGTACTAGAAAATCGCGGTGCTCGATCGAGTAATTACTCGAAACAAGTAGGTTCGCTCATCTCTAATTATGAAGCTTTCTCTATTGGCTTTTTACTTTCAGTCCACACTGTTGAGTTCTTAGCCCACATATCAGACCCAATAAATAAACAGTTGGACACCTTTAACCTCTTAAGCCCCATTTACATGCAAGGATGATCTCTCAAAATTCGTTCAAAAGATAGGATGACTGACAGTTTGAGCAATCATTTTGCATAAGCTGCTAATGCGCACTAATGCACATTAGTAGCTTCATTTGCATGTCAATGAGCCTCCCTGAGCTGTATGCAGAGTACAGCAGGTGGTATTTTATCTGCATACAGCCCCTTTGTTCTGCTGTGGGACTGCAGCTGAATACAATGTTCTAAGCACTCACGTGGAGAATCACAGCATATGGTCCTTGCGCTTGGCTCTCCGGCCAAACAATGGATTTTAAATAGAGATGAGCGAACCTACTCGTTTCAAGTAATTACTCGATCGAGCACCGCGATTTTCGAGTACTTCCGTACTCGGGTAAAAAGATTCGGGGGGCGCCGGGGGGCGGGGGGAGGCGTGGCGGAGCGGGGGTAGCAGCGGGGAACAGGGGGGAGCCCTCTCTCTCTCCCTCTCCCCCCCCCCCACTCCCCACTGCAACCCCCCACTCACCCACGGCGCCCCCCGAATCTTTTCACCCGAATATGGAAGTACTCGAAAATCGCGGTGCTCGGGCGAAAAAGGGGCGTGGCCGAGTAGGTTCGCTCATCTCTAATTTTAAACTCAACTAAAAATCGTTTGGAGAAAAAGCAAATGATTATCGCTCAAAAGACATCGTTTGAGCGAATTGTATGCGATAATCGCTGCTTGTAAATGGGGCTTAGGTGACTAAGACTGTTTGCACCTTAGTGATCAATAAATTTTTCTTTTTTTTTTTTAATCGTTACATTCCAGGAGCCATAATATTTAAATTTTTCAGTCGACACAGCCATATTAGGGCATGTTTTTTGTTGCAGGACAAGTTGTATTTTTTAATGGCATCATTTTGGGTACATATAATGCATTGTATAACTGTTCTAAAAAAAATTAAGTGGGATTGAGGTCAGAAAGAAATTCTGCCAATTGTTTTTTTTTTTTTTTTAATATTTCATTTAAATAAATAATGTGATTACATTATTCTCTGGGTCAGCATGAGTCCTGCGATACCGAGTTGATAGTTTTACTTTTGTGTTGCTGCATTCCAAGAGTTATAACATTTGTGTCAACTGTGCCCAAATATATCAGATTATTATTTATTACCCTGTTTTGCAACTGCTCACAATTATGTAGAAAATTTTCATATATTTCCATACATGAAAATGACCATAAGGCTTAGTGCACATGGCTGTAAAAATACACACAGTTTCAGATATAAATGGTGTGGGAGTATAGTTAGCAGAATGAACAGCAGAGGGCTCCAAAGCTGTCATACTGATGATTAATGAAAGAACACCTGGGTGGGTGTGGCAGGGAGCAAGGTAAAAAAAAAATGGTTCCTGCCATACTCAGGGGTTGTTGTGGAGTACCTCAATGCTTGAGGAGACTGCCTTCTCTGGGATGAGGACCTATGAGATCCCAGAGAGGAGCATATATGTTTTCTGCCTGAAATGGTTCTGTAGAGAACTCTTTAATGGAGTAATATCGATATCCTGATTCTGAGAAAATAAACGGACTTACTTTACTTTTTACTACAAACTGCTGCCAACCGTCTCAGAATAGAAGACGACGAACCTGAAAGAGTGATAATTCTCCAGACAAAGAAAAACAGTAATGTCAGCAGCACTAACAACGAACCCTCTATAGGGAGGCATGTGGTCTTGCATGCTCTGCAGTAAATTGAACTCCAAAGATCCACCAACTCTTCACAAATAGAAACAAAGGCCCAGCAGTAAATAGGTGCAGGAGATTCTTCACATCAAAGTACAACATTTTATTTGCTCCACAAAATACAGGCAACATTTCGACCACCTTAGTGGTCTTTCTCAATCCTCCAGATGGTCACAATGGTTACAGTAGAACCCCACAGAAATGTGTAGGGAGCATCGTGAAACCCTAAGGCTGCCTGTCCACTGGCGTATTTTCATTACGTTCCACACAGCGATAATCCGGCTGCGGGGAACGCAGTGAAAGCTTTCCATATCGTTGCTATGGAAAGCGCTTCCACCCCTGTCCATGGGCAGAGAATAATAGCGATTCTCCGTTCGCGGGGGGCAATTCGCAGCATGCTGCGAATTGCCGCGATTCTCCGCAGTCAGCCTATCTGTCAGATATGTATTAAAAAGGTTTTTGCTCACCCACTGCCTAGGTGTCTCCTCCTTTGGAAAGATTATACATCGGCTTGGGATCTCTTTCAGACTGCTTCAACCGCTCCGTCCAGTTGCGGCATACAGGTCTACTTATCTGTCAGATAGGCTGACCATGGAGATCCGTCAGCCGGCTCCTGCTCCCGGGCGGCGGAGATCCGCATCCGCAGCAGGATACCACAACGCCCGTGGACAGGCAGCCTTAGGCAGCATTCTACACAAGAGTTATAACAAGCATTATGACACAAAGTAATATGAATGTAATATGCCTGTCACAAGGTGCTGTATGGAGATTAGACCACATTGGCCCACATTTACTAAGAGTCCTTTTACACGGGATGATTGTCAAGAGCTTAAAGGGGTTGTCCCGCGAAAGCAAGTGGGGTTATACACTTCTGTATGGCCATATTAATGCACTTTGTATTATACATCGTGCATTAAATATGAGCCATACAGAAGTTATATACTCACCTTCCCTGCGCTGGCGTCCCCGTCTCCATGGTGCCGTCTAATTTCAGCGTCTAATCGCCCGATTAGACGCACTTGCGCGGAAGGGTCTTCTCCCTTCTGGTCGGTCCGGGCACGAGCGGCATTCTGGCTCCGCCCCCTTCTACGCATCATCGCATAGCTCCACCCCATCACGTGTGCCGATTCCAGCCAATCAGGAGGCTGGAATAGGCAATGGACCGCACAGAGCCCACGGTGCACCATGGGAGAAGACCCGCGGTGCATCGTGGGTGAAGATCCCGGCGGCCATCTTGGAGGAAAAGAAGGAAGAAGTTGCAGAGAGGGGATTCGGGTAAGTAAAATTTTTTAAAAAAAATTTCAACACATCCCTTGGGTTTGTCCTGCTCTGAACGGGGGGCCTATGCAAAAAAAAAAAACATTTCGGCGTGGGACAACCCCTTTAAGTGCCCGACAGTCTTCCCACCGATTATTGCACCTTTGCTTCTACATAGGAGCGAGGAGCGTTCAGTGAATGGAGGAGGAGCGGACCAGAGATCGCTTTCTGCCATTGTCTCCATCCACAGTAAACAGTAAGTCATTCATAGATGAATGACTGCCTGTTCACATGGACTTATCGTTAGATTTTTATGTCTGCATAAACTAAACAGCGAACGATAAGTGAATTAAATATTGTTCGTCTTTCAGTCGCTGGTATAGTGATATGAAGTTGTCACTACATAAGTTTAAGTATAGTTGTGTTTTCATTTAAGAATAATCCGTAAAACGTAGGGTTCTATTTAGGAAGCAGGAAAGTGGAATCCACTGGCCAAACGGACTCGTCTTATGACAGAACCGAACAGAGGCAAATGGACCCCATTGACTATAATGGAGTCTGTTCAGTTTCCGCTCAGCAGCCCGGCATTTTACTGATAAGAGGTTCCAACGCAGATGTGAGACCAGCCAAGCAGCAGTAAATAGTCAGTGTCTGTTGAATAAGTAAACAAGTTAACAATTACAAGTAACCAAGTAATAATGCAGCGGTGAAGGAGAGGTACAAGAAACAAAAAGGAAAAGAAAAAAAAACACGTGTATCTCATTTGACCTTTGAGTTCTGGATGCAAAGGAGAATTTGGACTGTGTTTGGACTTCGCCTTGTTTTTGCCAGTTATCTCCTAATAAACTTAAGTTCAACCGTTTCAGCATTACCCTTGCCTTCTAGAGCTCCTTCCCATTAAAAAAACATCTGCGCTAAGTTACACTACATGCAGAGACTACTAACTCCATCATTTTTGTTTGTGGCAAGACTGGGTGGGGGAGCAACCACAAAGCTGCTCCTCACTCCGCCATTGCCTTTCATTTTATTCAGAATATAGCAGGTTCGGAGTGGGAGTATATATCCACCGTAAACCCAAGCCTCCCCCATTCCCCGAATTTGAAAAATAAAGATGTAGACAGCTTCTTTAAAGGGGTTGTCTGCCCTCTTTCTCACTGATGACCTATCCTCTGGATAGTTCATCAGTGGTTGATAGACAGAAGTTCACCACTTGAGACCCCTGTCTATCAGCTGATCATCCGACCTGCTATCCCGTGCAGCCGGACGGACGGAGGAAGTGCAAACATCGGCTTCACTGAGGATAGGTAATCAGTGGAAAAGGGGGCAGGCAACTCTTAAGCACCAACTTTCTTTTCCCCCAAGGTGACTCAAAACATACATTTTTGGGCAGACTTTATGGTTCATGGGATTATCCCACCAAAATCAGGACTGTTGGTATGAATATTTGATAAATTCAATTTTAAGTTAAATATATATTTTTTAAGTATGTTCATTTTTTTGGTAAATCTGAGACTTGAGGTAAAGAGATTACGTAGACAGGGATTTTCCAGTAATCTCATTGTGTCAGACTCTCCTAAACCTGAAGTGGTTGATAACAAAAGCAGTAGAAATACACATGAGAATGCTATGTAATATGCTAGCATTATATAAAAGGCAATAGCTGTCCCGCCTGCAGTGTTACTCCTTCTCCTACAACCGGGATCTAAATGTGTTCTTTCTCCTGGCCGGTACTGGCTGAGATATTTCTGAGGAAAATGAGAGATACTTATATACTTTTCCAAAAAGCTACAACTCTCTGCTCTCACAGCCATATGCTATTTCAGGTCTTCATCATGTCAGCTCACTAATCCTGAACTTTAATCCTAATCTCTGCAGGATAATTCGCAGAAGGCAGAAGTTTTCAAGTCATTTTGTTCACAGTAATTCAAGCCATAAACTGAAATTATCATCATCAAACCATTACTGCAAAATAGGCTGGAAGATATCTGTAGCAGAAATCATGTTTGCTGGAAGAATCTTTATTTTTGCTACTTGTTCTCAAGGTGGTCTGAATGGACTCATTGTACAGCAATCGCTCCTCGTATTTGTGTAGAAACTAAAACTACAAGCACATTTGAAGAATCTCATGACTTGACTGAGATTGAAAAATCGAGACTATAACCTTTATGGTTTTTAATCATTGGGAGTCCATTTTCTGGAAACCCTGTTGATAAGCACTATGAAGGGACCATGGAGGGAGCTCGCCTTTAGGGTCGACTAAATAGCTAACAACATCACAAAGAGACCAATGTACCAGAGAGTGCCCTGTCCCCTCCAGTATTTTCATAGGTACAGCAGGGTCTATGCAAGCAATGAAGGAGATGTAGAACCTTCATTGTGCTGACTGGTGGGAGTCTCAGGTCAGACCCCTGGTAATCATATATTAATTGCCTCCTTTAGGGATGGTTATAGTCCTAGAAAACCCTTTAAAAAGTCCCATACCCATGCTATGGAAGAACTTTGCATACCGCAGATTTTCAATCCCATTTGATATCCTGATGCAAATTATATCTAGATATGCTGCAGATTTCCCAAATTGATATGCAATGAGTGATGTCTGCAATGAAATTGACATTTAACACATGCATATTTTGCCACAGGTTTCAGGCCCCTATGAACATAGCTTTTTCCATTGGAATTTCACTTATGTGTGTAACACCTTTGTGGAGGTCCACAACTAGACACTTCTAGGCGGCAACAAAAGGTGGCCATAAACCTCAAGGTATGTATGTATTCTCAGTGAGGAAAGAGAAAGAAGCTGCTACCATTCACCTCTGGCGGCAGCTTATCTCCTGTAATGACAAATGAGTGGGCATATTGATATCCAATAGCCCAATCCTTATTACCCCCAACATCTGCTTTTAAGAGGAAAGTCAGGATATTCCCTGTACACAGTCACCTGATCTCAGTAAAGTTTGTGGGTTCAGCTGACATTCATCTAAAGTATTTGGCCATGTTAAATACTGTGCTGGCCATGATAATGGAACACCACCCTCAAAAAATGGAAACATAACGGAAGCAAACAAACTTTTTTTTTAAACACATTGAAATCACTGGGGTAAAAAATGGTAAAGTTAATTTTTGTTTGATTTCTGTTTCTCTTCTGCAAAAATGAAAGAGCAATGGAATCCCTAATGCTAGTTTAAACAGAGCCAAAATATAAGACCTTAATAATAAATCCCCCCCAATGTGTTTATGAAGAGAAAATTAAAGTACTAGTTCTCCTTTAAGGGTGTTTTCAGACAAGCAGAATATTTCCACGAGACGCACTGAGACATGCGGAAAACTCTGCACCAAAATCCACAGATAGACATGTCTACTAATCTGAATGTGCATTGCTTACAAAAAAAAGGATGAACGATCAACCATTGTGCAAAGTAAACCAACCTCTGGAGTCACAATAATTCACTCTATATTTGCTATTCATATATGTGGGTTAGAACATATGACCTGTTGCTTATGGAGATCATCAGGAGAATTTAGAGACAGTGTCTGAGTCACTTCACCCATGTATAACCATGTCTTCATACGGTATTCACAGCCCAATATTATCCACTTAGAACCATTCTTGTGTATCATCATACGGAGGAATCTGTTCCAAAGCTGTGAACTTCATTAGGTCTTCTGACAGAATTTTGAACCTGGAACTAAAGGGTCACTTTAATGAGCTGCTAATCAACTATTCCTACATACAAAACCAGTATCCGCTCTATATTATACGGCCACACGCAGATAAGTGTTTTTGGGAGCTGTAAAATGTGGTTTCCAGGAAGAGAAACCAAGTAATCATGTAGATATGATACCTTTTAATGGCCAATAAAAATACATAATCGTAATGCGAGCTTTCGAACCAACGCAGGGTTCTTCTTTCGGCTTAAATTAAATAGATCCTAAGAGGCATGCATATTTATACACACATACTTATGACAAGGTACAGACATGGATGTGAATAATGTGCACTTAAAAGAATGCTACAACAAAAGTACAAACATCTTGAAATAGTCACAGATAAGGGAGTGAAAGATTATGGTCTCTGAATGTTGGGGCAAAGTTTACCAGGCCAGCAGTGTTATCTGTGCTATAGATTTCTCATATTTCCCACTCACGCATGAATCCTCGTAAAGAATTTAACCCTCTATTGAAAATGTCAAAAGTTGTTATAAATTTATATTCCCAAATTCTTATATGGCTTTGTCACTTGAAATAGCCTTTCAGTATCATAGCTTTCATATCTTCTATATCGTGTCTGTGACTAAAAAAGTGCTCGGCCACAGGTAATTCTGTCTTTTTCTGTTTAATTGTGTGACGATGAGACCTCATCCTTGCTTTAAGTTAATAAAGGCCCCCAACTGGACATTTACTGCACAGGATCAGGTACACAACATCAGACTTGGAACATGTGAATGTCCCCAGGATCTTATCGTCCTGCTGTGTGTTAGGGATCCGTATCATGTCCACAGTCAGTACATGTGAGCAGGTCTTGCAGCTCCTTACATTACAGGGATAAGTTCCTTTTTGTGTGTCCGAGGGCAATGCACCCCTGACTATAAAGTTCCTCAAGTTAGGAGGTTGCCTATAACACAGAAGGGGAGGGTCCGGGAATATGGTTTTCAGGCGGTCATCCTTGTGTAGGATATGATGGAGTTTCATTGCAGTCTTCCTTAGTACCTCTAGTTGCGGATTGTAGGTCACTACTAGAGGCACACGATTGTTTCTTTCCTTTTCCTTGTATTGGAGTAGTTGATTCCTGGTTATCCTGGTGGCTCTGGTGATTTGGTCATCAATTGAGGTGGGATGGTAGCCCTGATTTAAAAATGTCCTGTTAAGATGGTATAAATGTTCCTCTCTGTCTGTTGGGTTGGAGCAGATCCGGTTGTATCTGATGGCCTGGCTGTAAATGATGGACTTTTTGATGTGTTTAGAAAGCTGTATCACACAGGTCCTGAGTACGATATTCTAGCAGTTCAATATTAAAATATGGCAGTTTTACAAAAAAAATATATACAATTAAAGCTGTATGTATGACGGAGTTCTCCTATAGGAGCACAGTTTTCTGGGCTAAGAAAAAATGAATTCCATGAAATCGAACCTGAGGCTGAAATAAAATGTCCACAACACGGTTTTGCTATTGCACCAAAATGCTTAATACCGAGTCCTCATGGGATAGAAATGCTGCGGATCATACCTATAGGTTTATGTAGGTATAATTCATAATGGAACATAAAAACAAATGTTTAGGCAATAAGCATGTTATGAAAATATTGTGTAAAATTGTAATTACAGTTTCTAATGGACACAAATGTGATTGCTTGTAATGTGGCCACAAGGTGGCACCATTTCATTAAAAGGAGGATACAACATGCTGTATATTATGTATTACAGTATATAGCCTATAATAATGCAATTTACATTTTTTCTTTAATTCTATTTCTACTACTGATGCTAGGTAGCCAACAGACTACATATAGTGGTATAAAAACAAAAAAGTGACTCCTACTTAGAAAATCGCGTGAGATTTGTGCGATGCAAGACGCACAAAACTTGCATGAATATGGACCCCAGTCTTATGAATGCGGTCATATACATGAGCAATTTTTTTCCCGCAACGCAATGTGGGGAAAATATTGTGGCTTATCCTTTCTTTGGACAATGGGAAACACTTACCCATCCTCCGGCACGGGTAACATCTGCGCAGGAGGACTACCACTTCCTTTAAGTGATGGAAGGCAAGTGGGGAAAAAATGGTGGCATGTCCCATCTTTGGGCATTCCCACGGAACGCACCACCCATTGTTTTTCAATGGGGCTGGAAACCGCAGCAGAAGATCACAACTGTACTGAAGAAGTGAAGGGAGGCACTATTGGCACAACATGCCTCGCTTCTGCAGGGACATCGCTAGTGCACAAGTTTCACGGCCCGATATCTCACGCGGCCATGTGTAGGAAGCTTTAGTAAAAGGACTCCCTTAGTGCCCTATACACAGTAATAATTCCTCCTATGTAAGCCCCAACACAGTAAATGTGCCCCTTTTAATGCCCCCATATAGCAGTAGTGCCCATAGTCAAGTTTATATAGTAAACTAGCGTACCCGTCGCGCATTGCTGCGAAGACAGAGAGACATACATACATTCGTTTTTATATATCTAGATAACAACCAATCACAGCGCAGCTTTCAAGTTACCTCAGCGGTATAATATATAACAACGAATCGCAGCGCAGCTTTCATGTAACCTCAGTAGTATAAGCAGTAGCAACCAATCCCAGCACAGCTTTCATGTTGGCTCAGCAGTATAATATATAGCAACCAATCACAGCACAGCTTTCATGTTACCTCAGCAGTATAAGAAATAGCAACCAATCACAGCACAGCTTTCATTTTACCTCAGCATTCTCAATATCCAGCAATTGTCTTGCGAAACGTTCGGCGGATGCATCATTTTGTAGTTGAACACGCTTGCTTGTAATGCCTTTTGCTTTTGTGCTTGAGATGGAAATCCAACGATCTTTGTCTGGGGGGCATAACTGTCGACGACGCTCGCACGCGCGCCACCTATCGTAGGATAGTTGTACTATGCCTATAATCTTCCCAGGAGTGTACTCAACAACTTCCCAAAGTTTCATCGCGATTGGATGAATGGTGTAGTAATGCATAAAGGACGGACGGACGGACGGA
Source organism: Eleutherodactylus coqui (assembly GCF_035609145.1). NCBI lineage: Eukaryota > Metazoa > Chordata > Amphibia > Anura > Eleutherodactylidae > Eleutherodactylus > Eleutherodactylus coqui. The sequence goes on along the minus strand of NC_089837.1, from coordinate 454,552,446 downwards.
TATATATAGATGACATCAGGAAGTGAGAGAATTAGATTCCGAACGTAAAATTTGGACGCTAATTGTTTTGCGCTACAATTGAATAATCGAGTTGGGACCCAGTAACTTTTCCTATTTATGATATAATCAATGCCTGTGCCAAATTACATTGGGGAGTGAGAAAATTAGATTCCGTACATAAAATTTGGACGCTAATTCTTTAGAGCTTAGAATTAAATAATCGAGTTGGGACCAATTAGCTTTTCCTATTTATGACATAATCAATGGTCGTGCCAAATTTCATGTTTCTATGACATCACGAAGTGAGAAAATTAGATTCCGTACGTAAAATTTAGACGCTAATTCTTTGGTGCTTAGAATTTAATAATCGAGTTGGGACACATTAGCTTTTCCTATTTATGACATAATCAATGCTCGTGCCAAATTTCAAGTTTCTATGACATTGGGAAGTGAGAGAATTAGATTCCGTACGTAAAATTTAAACGCAATTTTTTTTCTGCTTAGAATTGAATAATCGAGTTGGGACCCATTACCTTTTCCTATTTATGACATAATCATTGCCTGTGCCAAATTTCATGTTTCTACGACCTCGAGAAGTGAGAGAATTAGTGGCAATGATGGAAATCGAACGATCATAGTTGTACTATGCCTATAATCTTCCCAGGAGTGTACTCAACAACTTCCCAAAGTTTCATGGCGATCGAATGAATGGTGTAGTAGCGCATAAAGGACAAACAGACAGACAGACACACAGACAGACATACATTCAATTTTATCTATATAGATTATATACAGAAGCAGAGGGTTGGCACGGCCAGGCAGCGACCCTCTTTAAAGGGGGCGGGGCAATAGCCCACAATGCTGTACAGAAGCAATGAGAAATCCAATCCTGTGCCACCTCCATCAGGAGCTGCACATGTGGGCATAGCAATGGGGAACCCATGTGCCACACACTATTCATTCTGTCAAGGTGTCTGCATGCCCCAGTCAGACCGGGGTTTTTTATAAATAGTCACAGGCAGGTACAACTCTGCAATGGGAATTCCGTGTGCACCCACAGCATGGGTGGCTCCCTGGAACCCACCGGCTGTACATAAATGTATCCCATTGCAGTGCCCTGGACAGCAGAGCTAACGTCAGATTAAATGCAGGTGGGCTTCGGGCCACACTGCATGCCCCAGTCACACTGGGGGTTTTTATAAGTAGACACAGGCAGGTACAACTCCCTATTGTGAAGTCCCTGTGGACCCACAGCATGGGTGGCTCCCTAGAACCCACCTGCGGTACATAAATAAATCCCATTGCAGTGCCCAGCACAGCTGAGGTAATGTCATGTTTAATGCAGGTGGTCTTCGGCCCACACTGCATGCCCCAGTCAGACTGGGGTTCTTTAGAAGTGGACACATGCAGTTACAACTCTGTGTGGACCGACAGCATGGGTGGGTGCCAGGAAGCCACCGGCGGCACATAAATATATCCCATTGCATTGCCCATCACATCTGAGGTAACGTCAGGTTTAATGCAGGTGGGCTTCGGCCCACACTGCATGCCCCAGTCAGACTGGGGTTCTTTAGAAGTGGACACATGCACAACTCCGTGTGGACCGACAGCATGGGTGGGTTCCAGGAAGCCACTGGCGGTACATAAATATATCCCATCGCATTGCCCATCACAGCTGAGGTAACGTCCGATTAAATGCAGGTGGTCTTCGGCCCACACTGCATGCCCCAGTCTGACCGGGGTTTTTAATACATAGACACTGGCAGGTACAAATCCCTAATGTGAAGTCCCTGTGGACCCACAGCATGGGTGGCTCCCTGGAACCCATCGGCGGTACATAAATGTATCCCATTGCAGTGCCCTGCTCAGCAGAGCTAACGTCACATACAATACAGGTGTGCTTCGGCCCACAGTGCATGCCCCAGTCAGAGTGGTAATATGTACCTTAACAGTAACCGCGTTGGTGGGAATGTGGTGGCGACTGCGGACCTAGTAGCGCGGTTTTATTTAGTTGGTTTCCGGAATGTGGCCAGGATTAAGTGGGCCGTGGCGGGGGGATGGTGGGGGGGGCTCTCTTGTTGTGTCGGTAAAGGTGAAATTCTTGGACTGCCACCAGACGGACCAATGCAAAGGTATTTGCCAAGAATGTTTTCATTGTTGGAGGAGGAGGGGGATGTTTTTGAGGCACTACGTGTCCGTGGTTATATGCACCTTAACAGTAACCGTGTTGGTGGGAAATGGCCTCGCCACCATCATGTCTTTGGGAAGCCTCCGTTTCCACACCCCAGTGACATAGCATTAGCAGCGGTATAGGTAGAGCCCAGAATTAGTAACATTTCAGCGGTAGCATTAGGGACAGGCCCCAGTAACATATCACTAGCAGCATTATAGGGGGAGCACAGTATTAGTTCCATTTCAGTAGTAGTAGCAGTCCAGACAGGCCCTAGTAACAATTCCGAAGCAGCAGTATAGGGGGAGCACAGTATTAGTTCCATTTCAGTAGAAGTAGTAGTCAAGACAGGCCACAGTAACATTCCCGTTGCAGCAGTTTAGGGAGATAACAGTCTCTTTGACATTTCAGTAGTTGCAGTATAGACAAGGCCCCAGTTACATTTATGTTTATGTAGCAAAAGTGTAGGCCAACCCCACACACCTTGCTGTACCATGAGTGCAAGCGAAGCCCATAAAAATGACTAGGATTACACTGTAGGCGAGGGCCCAAAAAAATTGGTGTACCAACAGTACTAATGTACCTCAGAAAAATTACCCATGCCCAACCACGAGGGCAGGTGAAACCCATTAATCGCTTTGGTTAATGTGGCTTAATTTGTAACTAGGCCTGTAGGCAGCCCAGTTAAAATTAAAATTGGTTCAGGTGCAAGTTTCAACGCTTTAATGAGAATTGAAACGTATAAACATTGTTTACTAAAGTAATATGACTGAGCCTTGTGGGCCTAAGAAAAATTGCCCATTCGGCGTGATTACGTGAGGTTTCAGGAGGAGGAGCAGGAGGAGGAGGATGAATATAATACACAGATTGATTAAGCTAAAAGGTCCCCGTTTTTGATGGTGATAGAGAACGATGCTTCCATCCGCGGGTGCAGCCTACGTATTGTTTAGGTACCGCTGCTGTCCGCTGGTGGAGAAGAGAAGTCTGGGGGTAATCCAGGCTTTGTTCATCTTTATGAGTGTTAGCCTGTCGGCACTGTCGGTTGACAGCCGGGTACGCTTATCCGTGATGATTCCCCCAGCCGCACTAAACACCCTCTCTGACAAGACGCTAGCCGCAGGACAAGCAAGCACCTCCAGGGCATACAGTGCGAGTTCAGGCCACGTGTCCAGCTTCGACACCCAGTAGTTGTAGGGGGCAGAGGCGTCACGGAGGACGGTCGTGCAATCGGCTACGTACTCCCTCACCATCCTTTTACAGTGCTCCCGCTGACTGGGGAGCCATAAAGCTGTCAAAGGCCTTGGAGAGTGTTCCCCTGCCTGTGCTGTACATGCTGCCTGATCTCCGCGCCTCCCCTGCTACCTGGCCCTCGGAACTGCGCCTTCTGCCACTAGCGCTGTCGGATGGGAATTTTACCATCAGTTTGTCCGCCAGGGTCCTGTGGTATAGCATCACTCTCGAACCCCTTTCCTCTTCGGGTATGAGAGTGGAAATGTTCTCCTTATACCGTGGGTCGAGCAGTGTGTACACCCAGTAATCCGTAGTGGCCAGAATGCGTGTAACGCGAGGGTCACGAGAAAGGCATCCTAACATGAAGTCAGCCATGTGTGCCAGGGTACCTGTACGCAACACATGGCTGTCCTCACTAGGAAGATCACTTTCAGGATCCTCCTCCTCCTCCTCAGGCCATACACGCTGAAAGGATGAAAGCTGAAAGCTCTTGAGACAGTTGCCGGAAGTCCCCAGCCTCATCCCCCGGACCCCGGGAACTTTCCAAAGGTTGGGCATCGGTCACGACAAACTCCTCTGGTGGGAGAGGAACCATTGCTGCCCATTCTGGGCAGGGGCCCGAGAACAGTTCCTGGGAGTCTACCTACTCTTCAGAATGTGTCATTGTAATGGAGTGAGGAGGCTGGGAGGAAGGAGGAGCAGCAGCCAGAGGATTCAGAGTTGCAGCAGTGGATGGCGTAGAAGTCTGGGTGGTCGATAGATTGCTGGATGCACTTTCTGCCATCTACGACAGGAACTGCTCACACTGCTCAGTTTCTAATAAAGGTCTACCGCGTGGACCCATTAATTGTGAGATGAATCTGGGGACACCAGAAACGTGCCTCTCTCCTAATCCCGCAGCAGTCGGCTGCAATACACCTGGATCAGGAGCTTGGCCTGTGCCCACACCCTGACTTGGGCCTCCGCATCCTCGCCCGCGTCCACGTCTTCTAGGCCTACCCCTACCCCTCAGCATGGTGTATTACGAGTAGAGCAGAAACAGAACGCTGTAATTAAATGTGCCGCCTTTTGGCCTGTGGTTGGAGGCTGACTTCGCTCACGGAACGCACAGCAGAGCCAGGAAATAATTTTGCGCACGCCTGTAGTGAGACGTAGGTGCGTATGACTGAGCTAGTGGAATTCACAGCGCAGAAGCAGTCAAGTGGCCAAAGGTCAGTGGTAGGCCTTAAGTATTTTCCTTCAATTTTTTTAAATGGTGAGCTGAAACACCAGACAGATACTGTATGCAGCGTATATTATGTATACTGTTTCCCTCTGGCGCTATGATGGCGGTGATGTAACGGGCACAGCAGAGCCAGGAAACAATTTTGCGCACGCCTGTAGTGAGACGTAGGTGCGTATGACTGAGCTAGTGGAATTCACAGCACAGAAGCAGTCAAGTGGCCAAAGGGCAGTGGTAGGCCTTAAATATTTTGCTTCAATTTTTTAAAATGGTGAGCTGAAATACCAGACAGATACTGTATGCAGCGTATATTATGTATACTGTTTCCCTCTGGCGCTATGACGGCGGTGATGTAACGGGCACAGCAGAGCCAGGAACCAATTTTGCGCAAGCCTGCTGTAACGCTTAGCTGCGTATTAATTAGGACTACTACCCCCAGCAGACACGCAGTACACTGAAGACAGTCACAGGCAGCCCAAATATAGTATTTTTCCCCATTTTTTTTGAAAAAGCCCACTGCCTATATAGACAGTATATCTCTTTCACCTTTCCCACTGTCCCTGCCTCACCAGTACTGCCCCTATACTGAGTAAAATGACTGCAGACTGAGGACGCAATGGTCTGCACGCCCGATATACAAAAAAAAAATTGTGCAACACTGCTAAAAGCAGCCTCAACAGTACTGCACACGGTCAGATGTGGCCCTAAGAAGGACCGTTAGGTGTTATTTTAGGCTTGAAGAACCCCAACACTCTCCCTATAGCAGCAGCATCAGTAGCACTTTCCCTGATCTCTGTCAGAATGCATCTGTGGCGAGCCGCGGGCGGGGCAGATTTTAATACTCGGGTATCACCTGATCTCCCCAGCCACTCACTGCAGAAGGGTGGTATAGGGCTGGAACGTCACAGGAGGAAGTTGTAATGCCTTCCATGTCTTTCTATTGGCCAGAAAAGCGCGCAAATGTCTCAGAGATGAAAGCGAAAGTAACTCGAACATCGCGTGGTCCTCGTCTCGAGTAACGAGCATCTCGAACACCCTAATACTCGAACGAGCATCAAGCTCGGACGAGTACGCTCGCTCATCTCTAGTCACTTTCCTTTCTAGTTGAGACCGCTATGATGACTTCCCTGCAGTCACAACTAGTCACTGCAGAATTCGACACACAGGTCATCTTTGGCTGCTAAATTTTCCAGCAACCTGCCGTCATTTTCCATATCTCTATTAGAATCTTATCAATGCTGCTCAACACAGTAATAGTATCTCCTTTTTGTGCCCTCCTGTAGACCCCACACAGTGCCATTTAGTGCCCTCATACAGTAAAATCCCCCTGTCTTAGTAATAATACCTGCTTTATACCCTCACTCACTAATAATACCCTCTTACAGACACTAAAATAAAAAACAGCCTCTGCTACTCCTCCAGCCACTTCAGTTTGGGCTGCAACGGTCTCCTGCTGACTTCAGGGTAGCACGATCACATGACAAGAATACACAATCTTTATGGACAATCCCTAACCTCACCAACACTGAGGCCGAGGATTTGTTGTAGCCATCAGGTGTGCTTGACACATAAGCGCAGTGCCGGGAAATCAGTGAGGCACTGGAATGCAGACAGACACAAATATAGGTTCTTTTTTCTATTTTACGCAATGCCCTATATTAAAAACCCTTAACTCAGGAGTCCCAATGGCCATGCCAGACCTTGCAGCCTGGAGCCCCCGACCGTTGAATCAGCTGCACAGGTGTTGTGTGTGTCCCTTTCTACCACTATATTGTCACTGTATGTTGGTAACATTGGTCTTTGCAGTGTTTTTTTATTAACAGGTTGTAGTAACAGCACAGTTTAACTAATATGGGCAGCAGTTATAAAAGTTTTATGCCAGGTGCCAGCGAAAACAAGTCGCAAACGTTTGTGCAAGTCTTGCTTGCACTAGAATTTTCAAATTTTTGCTCTTCCATGTGACATTCCCCAAAAAGGGGCATGGGCACCACGGACTAACACATTTATCTATAATTTATGGCAGAAACTGGCGTAAAATGATACCAGAAATGTGGGCCAGCTCCAAGCTAGTGTAGATTTCTGTGTAGGCGCACAAAGTGGCCAAGATGTGCCTAATATATGAAAAAAATGTGTGCCTCTTCATATGCGAGGTGCATCGCGCGCCACCAGAAATTGCATTAACACTGGCATTTGAAATACCAGTCTTAAGCCCCATTTACACAAAACGATTATCGTTTAAACACACAAACGAACTGAATGAATTAACGACTTTTTTGCATAGAAATGCGGAGCATTCGAATGTTCGGATAATAGAAATCCTCTCTATCTCCCTCATGTAAAGTAAACACTGTATATTTTGTTTTCTCAGGTGTGTGTGTTTATGCGAGGAATCTCTGGCCAGCAGGGTTTTAATTAGTGTGAAGAAAAGCCATTGTCTTCTGCTGTATGAGTAAAGTAGGCATTGTGTTTTGCAAAGCAATCACCCCTCCTCTTAAGTTGTTCAGTCTTTTAAAGACTGAACGAATGCCATTTAAAGGAAGCGAAAAGCAAATTAACTAACAACCATTTTTATGCAGGTTGAACCGCAGCGATAAACCACAAATGAACGAATAGTGCATGATGGCTTAGCATTTATACATAACAATAATCGTTGCATGTAAATGGGCCTTTAATAAATTTCCTCCAATATATCAGCATTTGGAGCCCCAGCTTTAGTTTTGCATCTAACCCAACCTTTATCTAGCTGCTCTTCAGGGCAGTACAGTGAGAGTTATTTGAGGTATAGCCCATTTAAGACCTTCATCTATTAGCCAGAGCACTAAGGACCCAGCTTACCTGGGCATTACATGGGCAGTCCAATGATTGCAAGGGCGATATGTAATTCTCAATTTCCCCTATGGTAACATTGAACACTTGCAGTTATTTCCCTCTACAGATTACAGACAGTTAGAGTTCCAGTCATCAATTTCCATGGAACCCTTATTACAAAGCGGACTTCTTCACATGAGTGAATGTCCCAGTTCCCTCGAAATTTGCAATTGACAGAACTCAGACTCATTAGGTCTTATTCACATAGACAAATGAGATTTCAGTCAGTTAAAAACTGGCCAATTTCACTGTGAGTGTATGTTTGCTTTACATCAGTTTTTGTTGCATTTCTAACAAGCGTGTCATCCAAGTGTAATCTATTTTCACACATGTCAAAAGAATTAAGGTAGCCCAATTGATGGCACGCAGAGAAGAAAAAAAGAGGACACATGCATGCGATGCAAGTGCATTTTTGTCCAGTAACCCCTGACTTCAATGGGCAATTTTGGTGCATGATAAACCCACCAAAATAGGACATGCTGCAATTTTTAATTTTATTTAACTTTTTTTATAAACATGGATCATCGGTAAATCAAAAGGATAAAAATTATGCATGTAAATGACTGCATTTATTTTAAGGAGTCTGAGTTCTGTCTGTTGTAAACTTGGCATTAAATGCATGTGAGCGGGGCATTAGGGTCTTTTCCGACAGGCATATGTGCCTGAGATTTATCCATCAATGTAGCTGTATGAGGGCTTGTTTTTTGCAGGACGAGTTGTGTTTTTCAATGGTGCTATTTAATGTACCATATAATGTACTGAAAAACTTTTTAAAAATTCTTAGTGGAGAGAAATGGAAAAAAAATGAAATTCTGCCATGTTTTGGTGCGTCTTGTTTATGCGGCGCACAAACTGCAACAAAAATGACATGATAACTTTAATCAATGGGTCAGTACGATTACTACGATGCCAAACAGTTTTTTTTTTCTGCTGTACTACTTGTATTTTTTTCAAAGATATTTAATTTTTAAAAATAATTTTCTGCCGCCATCTTCTGTGCGCAATAGTTTTTTTTCTATTTTTCCGTCGACATAGTTGTGCAAGAGATCATTTTTTGCGGGACATCCTGTAGTTTGCATTGGTACCAATCCGGAATACATATGACTTTTTGGGCGCTTTTTATTGCATTTTTTCTTGGAGACAATGTGACCAAAAAGCGCACTTATGGCTGTTTTTTTTTTCCTGAAGACTTTCTTTGTGCAGGGTAAATAATGCATTACTTTAATTGATCAGACTTTTCCGGACGCAGCGATACAAATATGTATTTTTGTTTTATTATTTAGATTCTTTTATTATAAATATGCCAAAAGGGTTTTTTTTTAAATAATTAGAGAAAAATGTCGTTGATCTTATTTTTCCTTTTTTAAATTTATTTTTTTTACAACTTGCGATGCTTTGATCGCTTCTGCAGTATGATGTAATGCCATAGCAAGCGGTTTACTAAGCCACCCCACGGGAATGGCATGATCGACTTTCAGGAGGCCCCCAGCTGCCATAACACTCACACGGTTCCCTGGGATCTCATCGCAGGGGGCCATATGGAGGATTTAAAGGACTAACCATTCCGATGAGCCGCGCAGTTCATCGGAGCTATTGCCGGTGGGTGACGGCTGTAAGAAACAGCCGACACCCACTTTGCATGGAGGGAGATCATCCTCCGATTTCCCTTTATACATGTCCTGCAGCTGCAGGACGTGAAAACACTATAGGCCGGTCACTAAGGGGTTAAATGGGTTTGCCCACCACTAAAAAATTGCTGTACAGCCACACTATACTTTCTGGTTGCTTATGACCAGGAAATTTGACTATCGCAGCCAGTCACTGGCTATAGAAGGTCACTACTGTGGCCAATGATTGGCTGCAGCAATCGCATGTCCTGGTCAGAAGCAACCAGGAAGTACAGAGTGGCTGTACAGCACTTTTAGGTGGTAAGAAAACCCCTTTAAGTCTAGCACGCTTTACAATACATAGTCAACCGGACTTTCTAAGAATTACCTACTACAAATCTGCCCAGTTATGCATTGTAAGTGATCAGTGTTGAACAAGGCAGCGTCCTATAAGAATGTAGGAAAGATGGGGGACATGCTTTGTAAGTGCTTAATGGTGGTCAGTGCTTGTCACTATGAATTACACTACAAAGTAGCATACCTCCCCCAATAGAATGTCCCAGTGCTGCAGAATAATGAGGTCCGAAGAGGGGGTAAAGAGTTACAAAAAATATCGGACTTCATTAAAATAAGCAAAAAAGGGGTAAACCATCCTTGCATAAGATAATGAGGAAAAAATGAACAAACATTGACTCTTCTGTTCCTGACCGAAAACAAACAGATCAGCTGCTTATGTTTATCTGACTAATGATGGCAAAGCAATTACTCTGCAATGAAAGGAAGCGAGGCCGTTGTCCTCAGGAACAAGGCCAGCACTTGTCTACTTACAAGGAACGCTTCATCTTCGCTCTCCTTTGATACGTTCTCCCCCAAATACATGTGACAGATACTGAAAGAAATAAAAGCACTGGAGGCTCCAGTTCCCCAAGTCATTTTATATTTACTCTTCCTGATCATTGTGAAGGGGGCACACAGATTCCACAAGTAGTATAACCCTTGTGTAGCCTTGGAAATGTATGAAGTCCGGTTATTACATGGCCCTCTTTATTACTACAGATGGACAAAGTTTAGTTTTTTTTGTTTTTCTTTAACCCTTTCCAATCCAATTTGTATCCTGGTTTTCCTAGGGGGCTTACTCTTTTTCTGCTGTTATACAATGGCGCTATATGCTGGCTAAAGCCAGTACTGCATGAGGTAACACGTTAGATAGGCTCTGACAGCAGAGAGGCCGGCAATATACAGTAAGAGAACCCCGACGGATGTCTTCCAACATCGGAGCTGTACAGCCTTAAATCATAATGTCTTCAGAGGTCAGACAGTGGATTGGAAAGGGTTAACTTCAGGGAATCAGAAAAAGTGCTGTTCTTTCTCACTTTTGGGGAGTTTCTTTTTAGTTTTTTAACGTTTTTTCAAAAGGTAGCAGGTCTGAATATGGCGTTTTTTCAAACATTTTCCGTAGACTTCAGTTTGGAAAAACAAAACGCCTGAAAAATACATCTGTAAAAAGGAAAAAAACAACAGCTCGTCGGAGGCATGAAATGTATTGCATTTTCTTTTACAAGCTTGACAAAAGATAAGCCAGGACCTATCTTCTGGGTTATTTTTACCCACACACAATAGCGAATAATTTGAAAAATAAACATGGTAACATAGTATATTAGCCTGAATGACAATTGTCCATCTAGTTCAGCCTGTTTCTACCCCCCTCCCCATGTTGATCCAGAGGAAAGGCAATTTAACCCACCCTGGGGGAAAAAAAATTCCTTCCCAACTCCATAATGGCAGTCAGAATAATCACTGGATCAGCACTCTTCAGAGGTTCCTTTCTGACTCCAAGTCCGGCAGTTGGAAAATCTCCTCATCAGCAATCATTCTGACTATTTAAGGTCTATATCCTGTAATGTCATAGCACTCTAAAAAGAGGTCTAGTCCCCTCTAAAACTCCTCTATGGATTTTGCCATCACCACGCCGCCAGGCAGAGAGTTCCACAGTCTCACTGCTCTTACAGTAAAGAACCCCCTTCTGTGTTTTTGATGAAACCTTCGTTCCTCTAGACATAGAGGATGCCCTCTTGTTACCATCGCAGTCCTGGGTATAAGCAGATCATGGGAGAGATCCTTGTATTGTCCCCTCATGTATTTATACATAGTTATTTGGTCGCCCCTTAATCGTCTTTTTTCCAGGGTGAATAATCCCAATTTTGTTAGTCTCTCCCATTTTCCAGTCCTCCCATTCCATTTATTAACCCCTTGAGTGGCACGCCCGGAAAAGTTCCGTGACGAGCTCCACTGCCCATAGTGATATACCCCGGAAGATTTCCGGGCTATGTATCACTATGGGAGCTGCAGAGCACAATGCCACAAGCTGTGGCAGTGTGCTCTGCCTGCACAGACCCACACAGAGCAGTGCAAGGGCTTTGAAAAACCAGCAGAAGATATTGCCGACATGTCGGCAATGTCCTGCTTTGTTTACAGGTTGCCATAGAGACCATCGGCTTGTCAGAAGCAAGCCGATGGTCTCTGTGGCAGGGAGAGCTGGTTGTTAGCTGTCAGAGGACAGCTGGGTACTAGCTCTTACAGCAGAGATCAGAGAAAACCTCCGATCTCTGTTGTGTTAACCCTTTACATGCTGCAGTCTATGTGACTGCAGCATGTAAAGGGCTGTCACTGCAGCATGTAAAGGGCTGTCACCATCGGACCCCTGGAATGTGATCAGGGGTCCTGATGGGTCCCTGTAGAAGTCCCCTAAAGGGACAAAAAAAAAAAAAAAATTTTTTTAAAAATTAAAAAAAAAATAGTTAAAAAATTATTAAAAAAATAAAAAAAACACTTGTCTCCCTTTACTTTGTAAAAAATCAAAAATACAATCACACATGTGGTATCCATGTGCGTCGTAATGACCCAGAGAAGGAAGTTAATACATTATTTAACCCCTTAATGACATGGCCCCTTTTTTCTTTTTTCCCCATTTCTTTTTTTCCTCCCCCCTGTTTAAAAAATCACAACTTGTCCCGCAAAAAACAAGCCCTTATATGGCCGTGTCAATGGAAAAATGAAAAAGTTATGGCTCTTGAGACGCAACTGCAAAACTAGTTGAAATTCAATGATTAGACCATTTTAAAAAACCTGCCCTGGTGGGCACGACAGGGTGGTAGGAAACCTGCCACTCAAGGGGTTAATTTAGTTGCCCGTCTTTGAACACCTTCAAGCACAGGTGTCCAGAACTGTACGCAGTATTCCATGTGAGGCCTGGCAACTGCCTTATATAGTGGAAGAATAATGTTCTCATCCTTCACCCCTATACCTCTTTTAATGCACCCCAAGACTTTATTTGCTTTTGCAGCAGCTGACTGGCATTGATTGCTCCAGTTGAATCTACAGTCCACTGGTACCCCCAGGTCTTTTTCCATATCACTTTTCCCTAGCAGTACCCCATTTAGTGTATATTGGTGACATCTGTTTCACCTGCCCATGTCCTTAACCTTACATTCATCAATATTGAACTTCATTTGCCATTTTTTTACCCAAGCCCCCAGCTTATCTAGGTGCATTTGCAGCTGTACAATGTCCTCAGTTGTATTATTTTGTATAATTTCGTATAATCTGCAAAGATTGATATTTTACTGTGCAGTCCCTCTATCAGGTCCTTGATATATATATTAAACAGAATGGAGGCTCGTACTGAACTCTGTAGCACACCTCTAGCAATAGTGGCCCAGTCAGAGTACGAACTGAGCCAGTTCTTTATATATTAACGTATTATGAGTCACTGTGTCAAATGCTTTAAAAAAAAACAGATATGCGAGTCTCAGCCTAGAACTTACTTCGTTGTAGAAGCTGATCAAGTTGGTTTTACATGATCGTCCTCTCATGAACCCATGCTGATGAGGAGTTACACCATTGTTCTCCTTGAGGTATTCCAAGATAGCATCCCTCAAAAAACCCCTAAAATATTTTTCCAATTATTAAAAGGAGACTTGCTGGCCTGTAGTTACAAGGTTCTCTTCTTGACCCCTTTTTGTATATTGGAACCACATTGGCAATACGCCAATCCAGTGGTACAACCCCTGTCTCAATAGAGTCCCTAAATATAAGCTATAGCAGACTGTCTATCACATCCCTTAGTTCTCTTAGAACCCTTAGGTGTATTCCATCTGGGATCAGCAATTTGTCGATTTTAAACTTTTTTAGCCGGCTGTGCACTTCCTCTGGTGTTAAAGTGCATTTTGATTGGACGAATAATGGGCAAATGATGCCCGACACTCGTCCTCACACATATTAGCTCTCGTGCTGCTGCATGGGAGCTGGTATTGTTGGCTCACAGCAGGGTGGCTGGAGATTTCTCTCGTGTACCCCGCCCCACTCCATTGACTTAACATGGCCGACGTTCAGTACTGAACAGCTGCTATTTACACTGAACGGTCATCGTTTAGCTAATCGTCCATCGTTTATGCTGCATTAATGATGGACGATAGGTTTTTAGCGCTTCTTTACTTTTTTTGTTTTATTTTTAACTTATTGTCCCCATAACAGTCTTGTTGAGCCACATTGGTTTCTTTCTGTTCGTAGTTCTTTTATTTTTGAAGGGTATGAACTGCTCACATGAGGTATTTAGAATGTTTTTAAACCTCTTTCATTTGTCGCCTGTACTGCTAGGTTAGTTTCACACAGGCGATCGCAGTATCGGCACAAGAAAATGGAGTCTTTTTCCCCACGATTTTTTAGCGATGGCGCTGCTTTTTCTCGCTAAAACATTGCTGCCGCTTGTGATTTACTCACGCATTTTTATTGCATGACTTTGCCGTGATTTATTTAGCGCAAAAGTCAATAGCACTTTTTAAAGTTAAAACCGCATCACGCAAAAATTGCAAGTTTGTGCTTTGTGATGCGATAAAAGGAGGCTCCACAGGGAAACATGGGAGATTTAAAATAAAAAAAAAGGTAAACCGCAGAAAGATGGGACATGCTCGCAACATCGCATGAATGAAATCTTCGCAAATGTGAAGGAAACCATTGAAAATCGTTGGTTTCATAATTCAGCATTTTTATTCACTCTCGCATTACGCGATTTTCTCACCAGTGTGAAACCAGCCTTATTTTTTTAAGAATTAATAAAGAAAAAAAAATAATTTTACCTTGTAGGTGTGCAAATACGCTCTGTATCAGTGGGAGTATTTGCGCATGAGCTCATCTATTTTAGTCCTAATCCTGTCGAAAATCTGCAGCATTTTGAAACTGTGCGAAAATACCCTAAAGGCTGATTCACACAAATACATTTGCGCAGTACACTGAAATCAATGGGTTCTATTAACTGCGTATTGCACATGTAAATTTTGCATGCACAATGGGAGCATTCACATGTGTATTTTGCATGCGCAATTCATTCCCACACAAAAATATGTAGCATGTTTTATCTTGCATATTGTGCATAAACATAGCACATATTAAACTAATTTAACTAAATTGCCCATTGAAATCAATGACTAGCGCATGCAAAATATACTTCTAACCAAATCAAGCCATCCTAAAGGCCCATTAAGATGATTATCGCTCAAAAGCCATCTTTTAAACAATAACCATTGCGTCTAAACGTGCGGCCATCGTGCACTATTCGTTTATTGCTGATTTTTAGTAAGCTAGAAGTGAGCGATGACTCTTATCAGCGTCGCACGCTGAGTTCTCAGCAGGATACCGCTGATAGCATTCTTTTAGCTGGTATCCCCTCAGCCTTCTCAAGGGGATACCAGCTGAAAGCTCCAAGAGCAAAACAGCTGTTTGCATATACAAAGCAGCTGCTGTTCTCAGAGCTGTCAGCTGTGCCCTGTTCCGCCTTCATTTAACTCTTAAGTAGCTAATTAGCTACTTAAGAGTTTATGAAAAGATGATCGCTCAAAACTGTCATTCAAACTGTCATTTGAGCTATTTCTGAGCGATCATCTTCCAGTGTTAATGGGGCTTTAGGGTGCCTGGACAGGAAGGAAACCAAGTGAAGCAGACAAAAGGGGTATCCCTCTCACCCACTGAAGACTATGGTTGAATCCCAGTTCTGTTGATGTTTCAGTCCTTATGTAGGTTTTTGCATGATGGAGCTAGCTTTGGATTTAAAAAAAAAAGTAAGAAGAACCTAAGGGCTTGTTCACACAGCAGACTTTCAGTGCAGATTTGGGCACTGATTTTGCAGCAAAATCTACATTTTATCATTCTATTGAATGTTATGACTATCCGGGGAGTAGTTCCTACAGTGGAGATTTTTCTGGATGCAGGATTTTGAATCTGCATTGCGAAAAAAAGAACTGATGTATCAAATGTTTGTCTTGAAAACAGTGTCGGGTGGCCACACATGGATTTGCCCTATTGACGGAGGTTAAGGCCGCCTGCAGACGAGCGGGTCGGATCCGGCAGCGAGAAATCTCGCCGCGCGATCCGACCCCAGAGCCTGCAGGGGCGAGCGCGTACTCACCCGCGCCTGGCGGCCCCGGCTCTTTGATGTGCCGGCTGCCGCGCAGCCGGCGCATGCGCAGACCGGAGCCGGCGGCCAGGTGAGTGTGTGCTCCGCACAAAATTAGAACATGCCGCGGTTTGTTTGCCGCGCGAGATTTCGCGCGGCCAAACCGCGGCCGTCTGCATAGGAGTGCGTATTGTAATGCACTCCTATGCAGACTTTCAGCGGCGGAAATCCCGCGGGAAATCCCGCGGCGGGATTTCCGCTCGTCTGCAGGCGGCCTAAATCTGCATGAAAATCCATAGCTGAACTCCTAGGTTTTGCCTCGATGGATCTTTCTGACATCGATCTGCCATGTGAACGAGGCTGCGGGGAGTTCACATTATGAATTGTTACAGAATTTCGGCTGCAAAATGCACACTGAAATTCAGCAACAAAGTATAGTACAATGTAAGTGAAGGTTTAAACAAACCCCATTCCCTCACAGCAGAAAATAGCTGCAGCAGGCTCTAGTCATGCCGTAGCAGGCTCTGTCACAGAAACATGGCAGTTTAAATTGGTTTGCATTAGAGATGAGCGAGCGTACTCGGAAAAGCACTACTCGCTCGAGTAATGTGCTTTATCCGAGTATCGCTGTGCTCGGGTCTGAAGATTCGGCTGCCGCTGTGGCTGACAGGTGAGTCGCAGCGGGGAGCAGGGGAGAGCGGGCGGGAGAGAAGGAGAGAAAGATCTTACCTCCGTTCCTCCCTGCTCCCCCCTGCAGCTCCCCGCTCCGTGCCGGCACCCGAATCTTCAGGGACGAGCACAGCGATACTCGGATAAAGCAAATTACTCGAGCGAGTAGTGCTTTTCCGAGTACGCTCACTCATCTCTAGTTTGTATCCATTACAAGACAATAAGTGAAATCCACAATGAAAATCTGTAATGTGTGGATTTACATGTTTAAAATTTCTACTATGTCTTCACCTACCTATAGAGAACATTGCTCTATAGACGTTCAGCCAAAACAATAGTCAGTTAAAATTTAACAATCAATCATTCTAGCCGACCAATAACAAATTGTTTGGAAAGAAATTTGCAGGTTTAAACTTTTCTTCTCATAGTCACCACTCCACAAACGATCCCTCTGTAAAAGGAACAATCCTTAAAAAGCATCATTCATGCAACACCCAATGTAATTGAACATATATGGCAACTCTGAACAACTGTAAAGTTTAATATGGACTTAAATGTGTATAGGTGCATTGCCATAATGATTCACTAGGTAATCATTCGTTCAACCATCAACCTACACATCTGTGTAGTGTTACCTTAAAGGGGTTATCCCATTAAGCGCATTGCATTTAGTTAAAGGGATTATCTCACTTTTATGAAACTAAATATGAACTTCATTATTCTAAAATTTTTTCACCTCTCAGCGATGCTGCAAAGTTAAAAATCGCAGCCCTAGGCACACCTCACCCATTGTTTTCAATGGGACCTTTAAAGTCCTTGTGTATAAGGTGCTAAATTGCCAGGATCTTAGGGATTTTTCTTTCCTAGCAGTTAGAGCAGGAGTCTGGCTGGCAGTAGTTAGCCAAGCAGTCTAAAAAATAACTAAATAAATAAGAACACAATATGATCTACTGCAGGAATAAAATACCCTGTGTGGATATACAATTATGATGATTTTTTTGTTAATTCAAAAAACTTTTTCTCCCACTCTATATGCTTTCAGTTGTTTGATGTAGGTTTCATAAAGCCAGACTGTTTGCACTATTAAAACACTAAGGCCTAATGTCCACGGCACGCAGTGCATCCGCAGCGGATCATTTATAAAATGCTTAAAAAGACAGGACTAAGGTTTACCTGTTAATTCCCTTTCTTGGTGTCATCCTGACAGCATACACCTGGAGGTTGCCTGCTGGACACCAGTTGGGACAGGAAGCAGAAAAAACAAAAGGCAACTCCCATCACCAGCTCACCAGTGTGTACCAAGAGACTACAGTGACCCGGCTTGCTCAATAAATGTTTCTTTAATGCGAAAATCATAATTTACAGTATGTTGCTTCACATGAACATAAGACAGAAAAAAAGGGAAGGGAAAGCCCCTAATTCCTGTCTTCCCCTCGTCATCCTGACAGCATACACCTGGAGAATGCCAACAACATAAGGGCTTTTTTTAGGAGGGGGGGGGGGGGGGGGGGGGGACTACCGCCTGTAGTACTTTATGCCCAAAGGCCATATCTCGGCCGGCCTCAAAGTCCAGGCGGTAGTGCTTAGTGAATGTGTGAGTACTGGACCAAGTGGCGGACTTGCAAATTTGGTCTGTTGTTGCCTGGGCTCTCTCTGCCCAGGAACAAGCGACCACCCTGGTGGAGTGGGCTTTAAGGTTGCCGGGGGGGGGGGGGGGATCCCTTGGGACTGCGCCCTCGATTACTCTTCTGACCCATCGTGCTATGGAGTCCTTCGAAGCGGCCCCTCCTCTGCCCGGACCCTGAAATTGAATAAGGAGATTATTAGATTTCCTGAAAGAATTTGTGACCTCCAAATACCTTAAGACTGCCCGTCTGACGTCTAGGTTACGGAACTGCTGTTCCTTGGTGTTATGAGGATCCTGGCAGAAGGAGGGAAGAACTAGGACCTGCTCCCTATGAAAATTCATAAGGACTTTAGGCTGGAAGAAGGAGTCGCGTTTGAACACTACTTTGTCTGGAAACACCGTCATGTAGAGGGTCTTAATGGAGAGGGACTGAATCTCCCCAATCCATCTAGCGGATGTGAAGGCGACCAGGAAGGCTACCTTGTAGGAAAGGATCCTGATTGGGAGATCCTCCAGGGGCTCAGTGGGATGTTCACAGAGTGCCTGAAAAACTAAATTAAGGTCCCAGGGGGCATTGTTTCCCTAGCAAAGGGGTGAAGTCTAGCCGCCCCTTTGAGATATTTCTTGATCAGCCTATGGTCACCTAAGGGGGAGTCAAAAAAGGCTCCCAAGGCGGCTACCTGAACCCTGAGGGTATTAGGACTTAGTCCCATATCCAGGCCATCTTGCAGAAAATCTAAGATTTGGCTGATGTTTGGCTGACAGAGATCATGGATGCTATGACCCAGCCACCTAGAAAAGGTATCCCAAATCCTGACATAAATCTTCCTGGTAGATTTTTTAAGACTCTCACATAAGGTAGATACTACTCTACCTGACAGACCCTGGTTCAGGTATTTTACCCGTTCAGTTTCCAGGCCGCCAGGCTGAACCTTCGGACCTCTGGACATAACAGAGGACCTTGCTGCTGGAGGTTGTCTCTCTGAGGGAGATGGAGAGGGTCCTGGGTCGAGAGAGCGGCCAGGAGCGAAAAACAGGGTCTTTTGGGCCAGAAGGGAGCAACTAGGATAACAGAGCCTGGAGACCCCCGGATTTTCCTCAAGACCAGCGGGATTAGAGGTATGGGTGGGAAGGCATAGGCGAGATCCCAGTCCCAGGTCTGATAAAGAGTGTCTACACCCAGTGACTGCCTGTCTGCTCTCCTGGAGAAGAAACGGGGGCATTTGGTGTTCTCCTGAGAGGCAAATAAGTCCACCCGTGGTGTCCCCCACTCTTTTGTGATTAGACGGAACGCATGCAGGTGAAGTGTCCACTCCCCCGGATCTATCTGTCTGCGGCTGAGAAGATCTGCTGTAAGGTTCCCTGGACCCCTTACGTGGAAGGCTGTGATGGAGAGTGTCCATTCTGTCCAGCCAAGATTTGCTGCTAGGCCTCGGAGTAGTGGATTCCGGGGTAGACCCCTGGTGACGAATGAGGGACACAGTTGTCATATTGTCTGAAAAGATTTCTATGTGTCTACCTCGGATTTCCGCCTCGAAGCCGCGAAACGCCTTCCAAACGGCACACAGTTCTTTATAATTAGAAGACTGAGCCGCCTCCTTCTGGTTCCAGCCTCCCTGGATGTAATAATGTCCCAAGTGGGCTCCTGAGCCAGTCGCACTTGCATCGGTGAAGATAGAGATTGGGGATGCAGGGTACCAAACTGTGGATCTGGCAAGGTTGGTTGATGACAACCACCACTCTAAGGATTTTTTGATCCTAGGGGAAAGGGAACCAACCGATCCAGGGAAGAAGGTGATCCATCCCACTTACTGAGGATAAACTCCTGTAGGATCCTGCAGTGAAGCTGGACCCATGGGACTACTCCAATGCATGATGTCATGAGGCCGAGGACCCTCATACCTTTCCTGATGGAAATTTTAACGGATAGAAAAAGTGTCCAACATTCATCTAACACCACCTTCTGTTTCTCTGGAGGAAGGGAATAACGCTGGAGGCGAGAATCCAAGAATCCAAGATAACCCCTAAAAACTTATTTTGGTGTTTCGGAAGGAGACTAGATTTATCATCGTTGACAATCCAACCCAGTGATTTAAATAAGTGAAGAGTGAAATCAATGAACCTGGAGCTCTGGAACCGACCCTGCTACCATCAGGAAGTCATCCAAATAAGGGATAATTTTTACATTATTAGTCCTCAGGAAAGCTATCATTTCCAACACTACCTTGGAAAACACCCAAGGTGCCGAAGAGATCCCAAATGGTAAGCATACAAACTTGAAGTGTAACACCACCCGTCAATGACCAGAGCAAACCGTATAAATTGCTGGGAATATGGGTGAATGGAGACGTGGTAATAGGCGTCCTGTAGGTCAATGGTGGCCATGACGCTACCAGGCGTGATTAAAGGAATTGCTGGTCTTACTGACTCCATCTTAAATCTCCTGTAAGAAATAAATTTGTTCAGGAATTGTAAGTTTATGATTCTTCTATAAGAACCGTTGGGCTTCTTGACAAGGAACAGGGGCGGGGGGGGGGGGGGGGGGGGGGGGAGTAGCAACCCCTGAACCGCTCCTCCACAGGAACCTGAATAATAGCCCCTAGGGATAGCAATTCCTGCACTTCTTGCTGAAGATCCTGAGAGAGCGAGGGAGAATGGAAGGGGGTGACCATGAACCTACGGGGAGGGGAGGAGGAAAATTCAATCCTGTAGCCTTCTTTAATAAGGCGCAGGGCCCAGGGACTGGACGTCACTTTCTCCCACCTGGAGGCAAACCAAATCAGTCTACCCCAACTGGTAGGGTCTCTGCCATAGGTGGCCCCGAGGGCAATGTCTCACCCTTTCTGTCCTTGGCGTAAGACCAGCGTCCGGTCTTCCCTTTTCCCTTGTACGACCTGGAGGGAACAAATGATGGAGGGTAGGAGGAGGAAGGGTGCCTGAAGGTCCTCTCCGTAGGGAGCCCGTGGCTCTTATCCGAGGCCTTTTACAACGAATCCAGGGAAGGCCCGAAAATTCTGTGGCCCTGGAACGGCAGTGTGCAGAGCCTATTTTTTGAGGTACTGTCCCCCGTCCAGGCTTTGACCCAAACCGCTCTCCTTGCGGTGTTGGAGAGTACTGCCCATGCTTTCTTCATTGCAGAATCCACCTTGGCGTCCAGCAGATCACGCAACAGCGAGACGTCTTCAAAGGGTAGAGCTGCTTTCTTGGATACCTTGGCCACTGCTATGTCTACCTTGGGGGTAGTTTCCAAGAAGTTGACGTCATCTTCGGAAAATATCAGGCGGTCCCTGAACTCTTTCAGAAAGGAGAATTTATATTCCGCCTGCTTCCACTCTGAAAGTGTCAGGGAAATTTCTGCGTACAGCACCAATCAGGCCCACCCCAATGCCCCGCTGCCGGCGGTAAAGAAGAGACACCACACACGGAGGTCTGGTATAGTTCCTCACACGGGGACATGACTGCGCGCTTTATTACAGATTACATGGGGTCTTATACCCTTTGGTCACATCACTAGGAATGGGTAATGGTCTCATTGGCTCAAATTCACCGCATAACCACATATGTAAAGTCCGGATTTCCGGCTGAGGCACTGATAGTTATATACGTAGTTGAACAGTTGTTATCTAGATACGGTGCTTCTGGGAAAACAGCCAAGCGCACGGCCTTCGTATCCGGTTCTTCCTTGCGGTGTTTAAGATACATTTTGTCTTCCCCTTGCAAGGCCTTTGGAATATCTGATGTAAGGCGACAGATTAAGTTTTTTCGCATTTTAACTTTGAATAGAACTTGCATACAGGTATAAAAGCATAAAAAACATATGGCAATATATACATATACCCTCACAAAAGGATCAGCTGTTTCAGGATGTCGTTCAGCGAAACCGTCGGTTTGGGCTGTGGTTGAAGACCTCGGAACAGGCTGTCCTGGAGCGAGGACTGTTGTGGAGTTTCTTCCTCCACTTGCATAGTACGCCTAACAGCGCTCAGTAGTTGGCCCATGTCTGCCGACGAGAAGAAATACTTTTTAGCATCTTCCGTCGGTGGTGCCGATTCTAAGGGGGAGTCTTCCAGGAGTCCCTCCTCTGAATCCGAATCTTCCATAAGCATCTGTCTTGCCCGTTTAGCTGGAGGTGGAAGGGAAAGACTGGACAGAGATGCCTCTATTTCTTCACGGATTACCGCACGAATGTCTGCCATGGCCAAGTAGCCTTCCTTTCTGACTACCTTGGCCGTACAATCCACGCAAAGCGGCTTTGTATGACCATCCTCAAGCCGCCGCATACAAACAGGACATTTGCGAACCTGTTTCTTAGCATCTCGTTTTTTTCTGCGTATCTCTGTCCTATAAAACACAGAGATAGGCAGGATTCCAGCAACATTCCGCAAAACTTTAAACAGAAATCCCGCAATATAGGTTTACTTACAAGTAAACTGCCCTCGGTATCTTCCCTGGCTGATATCCTGCATATACAATCACTCCACCTCGCCGGACCCGGGGGATACTCTCACCTGGTGTTAGAAGCTCCCGCAGCCTTCTATCGTCGTCACCCCAGGCACTGCACCACACGGGCGTTCCTGCTGCTGGATCCAGCGCGGCTCCTGTGGCCGAGCGCTGCAAGCCAGGTACCAGGGATTTCCATTCCTCCAGCCAGTAAACACTATGGGCAGTGTGTGGAGAAAAATGTTGCTGCACGTGGTGTGGTCCTGCCCGTGAGGGGGCCCTCTTACGTGGTCTCACCAGCGCAGACACTGCCAGCCCAAGAGAGAGGGCCCCCCCCTCCTATTTTAAATAGGTTGTCTAGGTGTAAACACTTGATGGCCCCTCTGCAAGCCAGGCCAGCACTAGTACATTAGCAGGGAGTCTGACAGCCACCCTGGTTCACCACTGATCAGCTGTTTGTTCATCCAACGTACTTTTTGCATCAAGCTTATTTCTGCAGGAAGTCCAGCTAAGTTCCCATAGTAGTTGCCCAGCTTTGTATTACATTGAAGTGGATGATAATGGTTTTCCGTAATATCAACCCTGGCCACTGCATTAAGAATGGAGGCACCTGCTACCTGCAGGAATTCGCTCAGTACATCAGCATACCAGCCTGGCAAACAGTTGCTCAACATGGATCCCAGGCTGCAGCCCCCCTTTCTCCCCGCTGCTCTATTAATGGTCTATTCCAATGGTAGGCCATCAGCAGTTTACAGCTGAACCACCCCTTTAAGCTCACCATACACATTAGATGGCTGTTGGCCAACAGCTATTGCTCCAGACCACCGTGTACGCTTACTCAGAGGTAAGTAAGCTACTGCTTGACACCTTGGGCAGCAGCTTTGAGACCAAAAGAATTAGATATGTTGAACTCTCCCCACTATGAACAGGTGCCATACATATTAATTAGTTGGTTGGCATAAGTGTGGTATTTCCATGATTCTGGACCAGGTGTGTAGACTTGGCAGGCCAGATACATTCTTGTATGTTCTGTGCTTTGCTATTGAAGTAGAAAGTAGTACATCCGCTTAGTGTTCTCCCTTGTAATGGTTACAAAATGAAGGCAGATGAAGCAATGGACAGCACACAAGCATTAAGCGATGCAAAATTAGAAGTCAGATCAGGTGCCCAACGGGGTGCAATGTCTATAGTGAGGTCCTTTTATTTTATGTAATAGTGGGCAGAGGGTGACTTGTCAAGTGTACACAGTAAATGCTGCAGATATTCAGCTGAATTGCTTAGAGAGGTATTCAGGGTTCTACACTACAAGTAATAGGGATGAACTTTCAAGAAGTTTAAACCCAGTTTTGTTTATGCTGTGCATTTTTACCCCTTCAAAATATGAGGGCGAAATTCACACACCGATGTAAACATGAATCGGCCAAAATCTGCAGTAGAACGCCCCATGGGTGAATACCCTAAAGATGTATTCGAGGGCCACTCCAGGTAAACTATAGTTCCTGCAGGCTGCAACTAGCATACAGGGCATATTTGAGGATATGGCATACTTACGAGTCCTTCATTGATTAGGTCTGAGCCAGGCCCCTCGTGTCCTACCTGAGCTGCCGGATATGTAGGTCATTGTGCTCCATTTATTCCTACCAGACTGTCTTTACAATTCTCATGGAAATGAACAGAAAACATAACTTCTTGTACACCGCAGATACCAGAGAATTCAACTAGTCCCAGTTACTAGAGCGAAATGCCTCTCCTAACAATGAAGGGATTGATAAGTACGCATGCTATGTCCCCATTACACTCTATAGGCCAATTACACCCTGGCAGAACATGTTTCTCCAGAGCAAACCATTAAGAGGGGTTGCCCTATTAAAAAGGTTTATTAACCCCTTAATGATGCAGAGCCTTTTTATTTATTTTTGTTATCTCCCCAATTAAAAAAAAAAAATCGTAACTCCTTTATTTATCCATAGACATCGCTTGTTTTTTGTGGGACAAGTTGTATTTCTCAATGGTGCTATTTAATGTACTGAGAAACTTTAAAAAAAATTCTTAGTGGAGTAAATTGGAAGTCTTGTTTCTACGGCACACAAACCAACAAAAAAATGACATAACGTTATTCTATGGGTCGGTACGATTACTACGATACCAAACGTAGTTTTTTTTTACTGTACTTTTTTTCAAAGACATAAAAATTTTTAAACTTCTGCTGCCATCTTGTGTCTGCAATAACTTTATTTTTCCATCGACATAGTTGTGCGAGGGCTCATTTTTTTGCAGGATGTTCTGTAGTTTACGTTTGAACCAATTCGGAATACATACGACTTTTTGATCCCTTTTTATTGCGTTTTTTTCTGGGAGACAGGGCAACTGAAAAAGTACATTTCTGGCAATTTTACTTTTTTTTGGACGATGTTCACCATGTGGGGTAAATAATGCGCTACTTTGATAGATCGGACTTTTACGGACGCAGAGATATGAAATATGCATTTTTCTTTTACGATTTAGATTTTATTATAGACTAGCGTACCCGTCGCGCGTTGCTGCGAAGACAGACATACATACATACATATTCGTTTTTATATATCTAGATGACGGCAGCTGCGACCACTGAGGTTTTGTAGGCCGCTGCTTCCCCCTTGCAGGCTGAATAAAATAGCCGTTGTGTGAAACATCCAATTTATCCGGCTGCTGTGGCTTCTTGGGAAGATAGCTTAGTACATGTTTGCCCACTTCCAACTCCAATGGAGACTGACTGTAAATGGCTGGCGTGCTCTAGTATTTATGGTTCCAAGCTGTACGTGTCATTGCATACAGTCTATCTATCTATCAGGGTTATTGCATACAGTCTATCTATCTATCTATCTGGGTTATTGCATACAGTCTATCTATCTATCTATCTGGGTTATTGCATACAGTCTATCTATCTATC
The DNA here is from genome assembly GCF_035609145.1 of Eleutherodactylus coqui. NCBI lineage: Eukaryota > Metazoa > Chordata > Amphibia > Anura > Eleutherodactylidae > Eleutherodactylus > Eleutherodactylus coqui. Next base: position 454,527,236 of record NC_089837.1, on the reverse strand, counting down.
TATTTATCTATCTATCTATGACATCAGGAAATGAGAGAATTAGATTCCGTACGTAAAATTTGAACGCTAATTCTTTGGCGCTTTGAATTGAATAATCGAGTTGGGACCCATTAACTTTTCCTATTTATGACATAATCAATGCTCGTGCCAAATTTCAAGTTTCTATGACATTGGGAAGTGAGAGAATTAAATTCCGTACGTAAAATTTGGACGCTAATTCTTTTGCGCTTAGAATTGAATAATCGAGTTGGGATGAGACATAAGGCCTTGCCCATAAGCATTCCCCAACCTCCAAGAACTGAACCTACCTACCTGAATGAGATTTTGTAGGCCGCTGCTTCCCCCTTGCGGGCTGAATAAAATAGCCGTTGGGTGGAACATACAATTTATCCGGCTGCTGTGGCTTCTTAGGAAGATATCCTAGTACTTGTTTACCCACTTCCAACTCCAATGGTAATTGGCTGGCGTGCTCTAGTGGTTCCAAGCTGTACGTGTCATAATAGAGCCTTAATGACATCACAATGCAGCTTTATAGAACATGTTGGGGCATGTTCAAGGGCGTCCGATGTTGATGACATCAGTGATGACATCACAATAGCAGGTGGCTTACTTATTCGATCTACGTGGGGGGGGGGGGCGTAACTTTCGACGACGCTCGCGCGCCATTTATCGTAGGATATTTGTACTATGCCTATAATCTTCCCAGGAGTGTACTCAACAACTTCCCAAAGTTTCATGGCGATCAGATGAATGGTGTAGTAGCGCATAAAGGACAAACACGCACGCACGCAGACAGACATACATTCAATTTTATATATATAGATGTGGCAAAAGGGGAGGTGATTTAAACGTAAATTTTTATTTTTTTTTTACAATTAATAAAACTTTATTGATCTTATTTTCACCTCTTTTAAGCCTCCTTAGGGGACTACACCAGGTGATGCTTTGATCACTTCTGCAGTATGACGTAATGCAGCATTAAGTCATACTGCGATTTGACAGGCAATCACCCACAGGGATGGCTTGATAGGCAATCCCCTAAGGCAACCATAGGGGCCTTTTAGAATGCCCCCAGCTGCCGTAACACCTGCATGGCTCCCCCCTAACTTACCGCAGGGGACAGGTTCGGGAGATTTAAATGCCGCTGTCAGGATTGACAGCTGCATTTAAAGGGTTAATACCCACGATCCGCCACGCGGCTGATTGCAGCTATTGCCCATGGGTGTCAGCTGTAACAGGCGACGCCCACGCTGTACAAAGAGAAGTCACCCGGCGACCACTCTATATATCCCCCAACGCTCCAGGATGTAAATGTATTTAAAAATTGTATTTACAGTTATTAAAACCGCTTTTCTCACATATACCAGGACTAGTCTTATAGCACCACTTGCTGATTCTATGGTGTCCACCTTACTAATTGAGGATGTGTGACCACCTTGCAACAGTCCTTTAGTGCTCTTTACTCCAATAGGTATGTGGAGGGATCCCTGGTATGGAGAGTGGCCACTTCTGAAGTTGGTGTCTTCTCTAATGTCAGAAGAGATGTTCAGCTAGTGATGAGAATGTAGAGCGTTTCTCGGAGGTACTTCTTTGCAGTATGTGTAACCACCTTGGAACGTTTACAGAATTGGATTAGACACAGGAAGGTGTTCCTATAGAAACTGCACCTTGTGCTATTCTAACAGTCCTGGAAGTTCTGGGGGTAGGAACTTAAAATGAGGGGGGAAAAAAAAAAAAAAAAAAGGGTCGAGTTGAATACTTTTGAAGTACTTCCCCTTTAACCCCTTAGTGATCAGCCCACAGTGTTTTTACATTCTGCCCAAGGGGGCTTTATTCCCCGACGACGTAAAAACGTGTCCTGCAGGGATTAAAGCCACATGGGCTATGGACATGACAGCTCCATGCTGTAGGTGCCAGCAGGTGGCAGACAGCATGGAGCTGTCATCTTGGGCTGCGGGCAGGTTCTATGTGCTCTATGGTTGTGGATATACCTGCAGCCCACACGTAAATACATTGTGTACAGGCTGTGGGTACCCGCGTCATCACTAAGCGACGGTGCGGGAAATACAAACAAAAAAAAAAAAAGTGTCCGCCTGTGTGAGTAGGCAGTTATGCGCAGTACATTACGCAGCCGTATGCAGGGTCACAGCCAGGCTCTGCTACGGGCCTCCAAAAGCGGCTTCCACACACTGCTGTGTGAGCCTGGCCGTATTCAGATCGTTACCTGTAATACGTAATTTACAAGAAGCCCAGGGAACGCTCACCTTCCTGCAGTTCCAGGAGCAGCTTGTTGAGCACCTTCTGTGTGAGACCGCCGCACCTCATCAAGCTTAGAGACTCACGGAGCACGACTTTTTTTTTTTTTTTTTTTTTACACCCCATACCCGCCACTGAGGTCAACAATACCCCCCAAAAAGCATGAGGATGGATACCCGGTTTTAATGCCTCATGTACACATCCCCAACCAGGTCCCCGTAATTACCCCGGTTTTCGGAAATACCACACAGTTCACATTACTTTTATCTAAGATTTGGGGGGAGCGCCGAAAAGGGCACGGAGGTGGGGTGTATTTTTGGGGAATCAGTTTTTATTCCGTAAAAGTGAGCAATGGGGCCTGGAATTTATTCCGTTGTGCCCTGAAATCCAAAAGGTGTTCCCTCCTTTATAGGCCTAGCCACTGGTCCTGTAAGCAGATTAGGGCTACAATGGAAATGTTTCTGAACACGGAACGGGGAGATCCATTTTGGGGTGAAAGTCTTTTTTTTTGTACAGTGTACATAGGAATAAATTGACAGTTGCCCAAAAAATGAAAATCGTTTTTTCCTATGGCTTTGCTTAGATTTATTCAAAAATTGTAGGGTTAAAATACACAGTACACCCCTAGATAAATTTGTTAAGGAGTCTAGTTTTCAAAATGGGGTCATTTGTGGGGGTTGTCTATGATTTTGGCCGCTCAAGAACTTTACAAGTGTGCTATGGGGCATAAAAGGCCTTCAGGCAAAATTTCTGTTTTTAAAGCTACCAATTACTCCTTTTATTTTGGGGCCCGTTGTGCATCCAGACATAAGATTAGGGCCACAATGGGTATGTTTCTGAAAACAGCACAAACAGGGCTATCCATTTTGGGGTGTCAATTCTCATTTTCATGAGCATTATAGGAAAAAATATATGTCAAAATGACATGTTTGCAAAAATATGAAATTCTACTTTCTTCTCTAAATTGAATTACTTCCTGAAAAAAACTGTGGGGACAAAATACTCCTGACCTCCCTCAGTGAAGATATTAATGGGTGTAGTTTTTAAAAGTCAGGTCATTTGTGGGGCTATCATTCTGACACATGAGCCTTTGCAATCTTGGCTTGGTGTAGGAGGAGAAAAAAAAATAAAAATAATTGTTCCTCAAAATGCTAAAAATGTTACATTTGTATGTCTCCTAAATGGTTAAAAAAAAAAGTTTTTCGAATGTGCATTCAGAATAAAGTAAACAGGTGGAAATATATAGCTCAGCAGAAGTTTGTACAGTATGTTTGCACATATTTGATATATTACAATTGAAAATGTGAACGATAATTTTTCAAAAATCTTCCCAATATTGGCGCTTTTAATAAATGTACACAAATTCTATCAGTCTATTTTTACCACCTAACTGAAGTACAATATGTGACAAACAAATGTCAGAATCACTTTGATATGCAAAGCCTTTACGGAGTTATTCTATATTAAAGTGACATGTCAGATATCCAAAATTTGGCCTGGTCATTAAGGTGCAAACAGGTTTGGTCACTAAGGGGTTAAAGCTTGGGGGCTTCAGATTATAACTAGCTCACTAGTCATAGGCTGCCTGTCCACGGGCGTAGAGATCTCCTGCGTCGGATCTTTGATGCAGGGAGCAGGAGCCGGCTGACTGCTCTCCGCACCAAGCCTCAAAGATAGGCTCACCGTGGAGAATCGTGACACGCCACGATTTGCCGCCCACGAGCAGAGAATCGCCCACGGCCAGATTATCGCCACGGGAACGCAATGAAAATACGCCCGTGGAGAGGCAGCCTTATTTAGATTACCTAGTCTCTATGTGTTTATAGATTTATTAAAAACACAAGTATATTAACACTCATACATTGCAGGAATTGCGATGGTACAGATTAGGAGGCGGTGGTTTAGACAATTTGAAAACACCCAAACAAAAAGGTACCCACTTGTGTTTAATCTAGTCTGATGCATTGTACAGGAATATTCAGTATCTCTTCCTCTAGCGAACCATTTACAAACAAATCAGAAGCACAAAACTTGATCATATATTAAAACTCATTTACACCTAATTATCACTCAAAATTCGTTCAAACAGAAAATGCGTTATAATCGTTACATGTAAACGCGGGCATCCTGCACTTTTCATTTGAACAATCATTTTAAGATGATCTTAAAATCCTTTCTTCAGCTAGTGAGAGATAAAGTATCTCAATGGACCACATGCTGTTATCTCCACAGGAGCTGGCAGATAACATTGTAACCTGCTGGCAGCCTTGAAGAGAACAATGCAGGCGTGTGCACAGCTGGGCGTGTGATCAATCACACGCTGGGCTCTGCAAATAGCTCCTAGATGTCCTTTTACATGCAAATGAAAATGACTAAGTGTTAAGGGCATAAACTGGCTGCTTATAGTGTAACATAGCGACAAAATACAAGAACATCCACATGATTGAATAAAAATCTCTTTATTGTCAGATTGATTGGGAAGCAAATATATTACACCTTTTTTAAAAAATAAAGTACCAGCTTATCACAACTCATTCAGCAAGTCCCAGAAAGCTGCACTTTGTACATTTACATATATAAAAAAAAAAAATCCTTATTTTATTTTTTTTCTGTAGGGAAGAAGGTAAAACCAGCCATGTAAGAGGAAACCTTACACAGCCCTATAAAATTACTGTAAATTTCATCCATACCATAGCCTACTATATGTAGTGTTTATGACAATACCACTTCCTCAGGTCACACCTTGCAGTGCTGGTGGGAAAATTAAAATAACCAGCAACCATAGTAGATTTTACACTTGTGCTGCAAAAGCTACAGAAGCCACAAATGAAAAGCGGTTGAATCTCCATGCTCAGGTGGTCTCAAATGACCCTGGTTAGGCAGATACATTCATGAGTGGCAAAACGAGGAATGTACAAGTATCGAGTGTACTGCATAGTTTAGATGTCGGCTTCCAGTTCAAAATGTGATACAAAAAACTTGGCCCAACTGGAATGTGCACTGATAGTCCATACGTAATGAAGGCGGCCATCTTGTGCCGTGAAAAAAATATTCAAGAGGCTATAAAACCAAAATGGTGCCCTTTCCACAGATGAGTGGGCAGACAGCATCCTCATGAATACCTCAGTGCACATTCTTAGAGTATAATAGAAGAAGCGGCACACTGCATTTTATGACCCACGGAGGGTTGAAGGTTGGAGTTAACCAGCCATAACTGAAAGCGCTATACGCATCAGGACTTTGGTCCTTTCCTTCCAGTTTGTCACTTTAGAAGCCAAGTAGTGAAGTTTCCAAAACAGAATTAAAAATCTACATTGCACCTGTAATAGTGTTTTAACAAAAAGCACCTAAAAGAAAGAAGGTGACTATAATGAAAGATCCTTTTATACAAAGCATATACTGAAGTTCTCCATGTAAAAATTCTCACACTTGTACAAAGATTGTTAAAATATTATTTCTACAATTCCATCTGTGCAAATCAAAAAGGGTCACTTTTCCTTAGAAACCCCCCACGACTCCTTATGTTAGATAAGATAGAGCCAATGTCATTAAAAAGGTTACAATACAAAACAAGACCAGTGAAGAGATGATTGTTTTACCCTAGTACAGATCTGTGCAAAATGGGATTTCAGAGAGTAGTAGCAAAGTTGGCCATAATATTTTATGCAACGTACATACTACACATGGCAACTGCCTTACATGTCGGAGCTTAAAGAAGAGTGCTCCCCACTGCTAACATATATATGTATTTAGTAGGAGCAAGTCGGTGTACCAAACCCATTCAACCATCCATTTTCAGTATTGGGGGAACTGATGAAGTCTGAAGGGCATAAGAGCCAAAAAGGGAAAAACATGGCCAAATTGGCAACATGACGTTGCCAATTTTGGCAGGATCGAATGACAACCTTTCTCTCGCCAGATGTGAGGGCAACAAGGGTTGGGCATATCAAGTTTCAACATGCACAATTGTCCGTTTTCAATGGAGGTAAGCTGCTGCCAGGTGTGGCCACATACTGTACACCCCTTAACTAAGCTTGTGTGTATTGTAATAGAAGGGGGAAGTGTCAAATATTCACATCTGGCCACCCCAAGAGCCAACTAGTCACCCTCTCTGCACTCATGATTCAGCTGATCAGCTCAATGTGTCCATAGTAATGTTGAGTCATTTGGGAAGGTGTGACTGGAGGACGCAACTGCAAAACGGACAGCAAGAATTGTGCAGAAATACTATTCCGATGAATCGAACACATCCACAATACTCGTTAGGAGTTATATGGTGACCTTAGAAACTCAGCACAGAGACGTAATTTCATGATGGGTGGAACAGAGTCAGATTGGGTGGAAGATTATGTCTAAGGGTTACTCCAACAGTAGATTTAATAAAAGGCACCACAGAGTATCCAAAAATTTCAGTACAGTCTTGTACTAACAGGAGCCTGTGGTGCCCACAATATATTCTTGTTAGCTGAATCATGAAGGTAAATGACCGCTATTTGGCAATTGCCAATGGCAGTATGAAGGCAGATCTCTTGATAGGGTTACCTAGAAAGTGCTATAAACATCCATTACTCTGAAAATTTGTATAATGATCTCCTAGACACAAGACATTGATTTCCAGAAGAGGAGATAATGGAGATCCTGTTCTAAAGCAAATCACAGCACCCTATAACTTTAGGTTTTTGAAAAACATTAAAATTACCAATTTAAACATGGGGGACAAAATGTGAAATGTGACTTTACAATAGGTACAGCATGAAATCAGTTTTACAACGGCGTTAAGGCTGAGCAGACAAGATTCGCCCTCAATCATCACTGTCGTCATCATCATCATAATAACGATTTCTCTTGATCTGTTCTTCTATGCTCAGTTCTTCCACATCTTCCCCTTCAAAATAACCATTGTCTTGAGATCTTCGATTCAGACGTGGAGAAAGCTCCTTGGACATTACTAGATCTTCTGTGCTTGAGTGTTTGGAATGGGTCGATTCCTCAGGGGAAAGTTGCTGGTTGGAAACCTCCATCCCAGAGTTGTGCCCATTTTCTAAATAGCTCTGATCTTCAGTGTTTGAAGTTTTATCCTTGGCTTTGGAAGTAATGGAAAAGTCGTCATCTTGATCTAGGAAAGACTTTTCCTCCTCTGGTTTCTTATCATCTCCTTCCAAATCATCCCAACGTTTTACGGAATCCTGCTTTCGTAATATTGACACATGTGATCTTTCTGGTTCTACCGGGTTTTTGGTGACAACTGGTTTTGCTATACTGAGCATGAATGGACGGCTGCGCTCTTTTAGTGAGGAACTTCTCCTAAGCTTCTTAAGGTCAGAATCTTCCTCGCTTTCCGTTTTTATAATCTCTTCACTTGGTGGCCATTTTGGCTTGAACACTTTAATGTTGTCCTCCAAAGTAGCACCAGCGCTCGATGACTCCATTGGTGGTGGCCAAGCAATTCTCAGCTTTTTGGTTTCAACTTGTTTTTCTTGCTCATGGGCATTGCTAACAGACTTTGCCTCCATGGATGCAGTTAGGACACCAACTTTAGCAATTGGCTCATCTTCCACAACAGGACTGCCAAGGTCTTCAGTGGCATTACTCTGCTGGACAAGCTCATCTTTCTTGCCTTCCCACAGTTCTTTGTGTGGTTTGTGCCCAAATCCCTCATCATAGTTCCCTTTGGACTTGAAGAGCTGGTTGAAGTGAGGCTTGCAATATGCGTTCCCATGGAGTGAGGCATAGCTCCCAAGACTGGTGGAAAAAACAAAGAATTACTTATCAGTACCAAAACTGCTCCAAATTATTTCAGTACTCCGATTAGTCCACTGGTCATGCAATTTGTTAATAAAGCTCAACCTCCAATTAATAAGCTCTTAAAAGTCACCATCTAAAAACATTAAGCAAGACCGTGAATTACAAATAATCATTCCAGTGTATATGTGCTAGCCATAATTCGCTGGTAAGCAAGAAGCATACTCAAGGAATTTGTATGCTGGCTCAAGCATATGATTTTTACTGGGTTGGAAGTACAGGTTACCATTACAGGCCCTTATTAAATCACACCCTGTGACTCTTCCGCCCACTGCCACTGCGTGTCGCAGTTGTTTACCGCCCCCCCCAGGTCCCACCTGCTTGTTCCTAGACCACTTCGCTGCCTGGCTCCCACACTTCCCATCCTGTGAAATCCCCACCCTCATTCTTTGTGATTTCAACATCCCTACCAACGACCCCAGCTCCTCATCTGCATCCCAGCTTTTAACGGTTACCTCCTCCCTTGGCTTATCACTAATCTCTGACTCCCCCACTCACAGGGATGGAAACACTCTCGATTTAGTTTTCCTCTGTCTCTGCCTCTCACTTTACCAACTCCCCTTCTACTCAGATCCCTACCTTCTCTTTCTCCATCAGGCACCTAGCATCTCCCGACCCTCCTATCTATCGCACCTCTAGGAACCTCCAGTCTGTCCGCACTAAACAGTTTGCTGAGACCATTCAGTCCTCCCCATCTCCTCTCTCTCCTCACCTGCCCTAACCTGGAAGCCGAACACTACCAGAGCACCCTCAGGTCGTGCCCTGGATGAAGCAGGACCACCTGTGACTCGAGCCGTCAAACGTGGACCACGACAACCTTGGCTCACGTCCCAAACGCGCTTCACCCGACGGTGCTCTAGGTGCGCCGAGCAGTTGTGGAGAAAGTCAAAGCTGCCAGCAGACTTCCTCCACTTCAAATTCATGCTTAAAACATATAACCTAGTCCTTCACCATGCCAAACAAGTTTATTTCACCTCTTGTCTCCTCACTATCCCACAACCCCAAACAACTGAGACCTTCCACTCCCTTCTTAGCCCCAAAGAACAGGCCCCTGCAACAGGCTTGACTGCTGGAGAACTAGCTGCCCATAAAAAAAACCAAAAAAAAACCAAAAACACGACAACATTCGAAAAGAAATATCTCCCCTCCTCTGGTCCCTTTCCCCAGCTCTCATTACTCACCTCACCACAATCTGTAACCTCTCCCTAACCTCTGGCATTTTCCCCTCATTTAAACACTCCATCATATCCCCTCTGCTTAAAAAACCAACCCTGGACCCAACTGATGTTGCCAACTACTAACCCGTCTCAAACCTCCCCTTTATCTCCAAATTACTAGAATGCCTGGTCTACTCCCGCCTTACACATTCTGACAACTCACTCCTCGACCCCCTCCAGTCCGGTTTCCGCTCTCTACACTCGACCGAAACTGCCCTTACAAAAGTAACAAAATGACCTGATGACTGCAAAGTCGAGAAGTGACTACTCCCTACTTATCCTCCTTGACCTGTCTGCTGCATTTGACAATGGAGCATAATGAGAAGGAGGTTATGGTCGACACTATTGGTCTAAAGGACACTGCTCTCTCCTGGTTCTCTTCCTACCTCTGACGGCTCTTTCAGTGTCTCCTTTGCTGGTTCTATCTCCTCTCCACTTCCTCCCGTCTTTGTGTTGTACCCCAGAGTACTGTCCTTGGTCCCCTTCTCTATCTATACTGCCCCAATTGAACAAACCATCCACTAATTTGGCCTCCAATACCATCTCTACGCTGACAACACCCAACTATACACCACCTCTCGTGAGATCTCTGGACCTTTCTTCCAAAATATCACCGACTGTCTGTCCGCTGTCTCTAACACTATGTTCTCCCTTTTTCTCAAACTAAACCTTTCTAAAACAGACCTCCTTGTCTTTCCACCTTCCAACCGACCTCCCCTCAACATCTCCCATTCCAGTGTCTGGCACCATCATAACCCCAGACGGCATGGGGGTGCACTGGACTAACCTCTCCTTTATCCCCCATATCCAATCTGTGGCTAAAACATGCCACATGCACCTCAGAAATATTGCTGAAATACGGCCGTTCCTAACCACAGACACGCTAAAGACACTTGTGGTTGCGCTCATCCACTCCCGGCTTGACTACTGCAACTTGCTACTCATCGGCCTCCCCCGCACTAGACTTGCTCCACTCCAATCCATACTAAAGGTGGCAGCTAGGCTCATTTTCCTATCCAGTCGTTACTCAGACGCCTCTGCATTATGCCAGTCGCTGCATTGGCTGCCCATACACTGCAGAACTAAATTTAAACTCCTCTACCTCACCCACAAAGCTCTGCATGGCGCTGCGCCAGCATACATCGCCTCCCTTTTGTCAGTACACCACCCAGCCCTCTCACTCCGATCGGCTAACACTCAGACTAAACACCCCTGTAATACGAACCTCTCATGCTCGCCTACAGGACTTCACCAGAGCAGCACCCATCCTCTGGAATGCTCTACCCCAATGCATCCGGACAATTCCCAATGCACAAAATTTCAGACGTGCCTTAAAAACGCACCTATACAGGGAAGCATACCAAATCTCCTGACCTATTTTCCCCCACCCCTCCAAGCGAATGTACCTCACATTGTAATTGCTGTATTGTTTTGCTTTTATCCATGCCTGAAAGCGCTGTGGAATAAGTTGGCGCTAAACAAATAATTACTATAATGTGACATGAACCCCTTTCCATTAGGCTAAAAAGTTCCTAAAAGGTTTATCTTCAGGAATAAGAACACTACTTTTTGCTCTATAAGACGCATTTAAGTTTTAGAGGTGGAAAACTGGGTAGGAGATAGTACAGGGCGATGGAGGGCAACTAACTCCTTAACATACTCTTCTACAGTAGGGGCAGCAGAGCTGTTTAACAGCAGGAGGGAGTACACAGACGGAGGCGGTGGAGCAGCAGCAGCAATTAGTACCTACAGGTGGCAGTGCAGAGGAGAAAGAACTGCTCTCCTCCCCGCTATGGCGTGGACCAAGCTGGCAGCTGTGTGATAAGGACATGCGATCTTATCACAGCTGCTGGCCAGGACCGAACTTAGGCATATTTGCTTTATAAGATGCACTGACGTTTTCTCCCGGAAAATGTGAATCTTATACAGGGAAAAATACATTAACTATAGTATTCTCAGACAAGGGGGTGGAACACTTATCTATAGTTTTAATGTGCCCATTCTCATTCCATATCTCAGGGAGTTTATCTCTCATGGGTACTTTTTTTTTTATGAAAAAAAAAAAATACAAAGAACCATCCACAGACAGATATGACACTTATTTGCAGCATGCTTCGCCATTAGCCTTTAAGATCATTTTTCATAAGAGAAGCAACACTTTTGTGAAATGCATCACACGGTGTTCCAAAATCTGCAACGGTGCGTGTGGTCTCTGCCAAGACAGTACATTGTTTAGACTACTGCTGGCACAGCAAATGAATTGAGTGCAGTTTTGGAGGTGAAACAGACATGCAATTCTTCTTTACCAGCATTCTTCGATCAATACCCAAGATATGGAAACTGGCTTGATTTTTGCAATGAAGGGAGAAGTAAACAGTCCTGCACACTACACAAACACTGTAGAGGAAAGCCAGGGTAAACCAGAACAATGAGTTTTACTAAAGCTTCTAGATAAGTATACTCAAAACCTAAAATCTCCATAATGGAATTGCTTGCCATACAAGACTGAATTACAATTTGTCAGCATTTTGATTTAATATAAGTGATGAAATCCATATGCTGCAGTTACACGCATGTTCAGTCAAAAGCAGCATGTTCTTTCTGTATGGTCTTTGTCCTTGTATGAACCTAGGTGTATTTAATAGCCCAAAACAATCCCAGTTACTTACTTTTGAAGGAATCACCTACCTGAGTTTAGTAGCGCAGTGATGACAGCGGAAGCAGCTGTTGTGATACACTTGCTGGTTGGCAAAGAGACGCTCCATGGGGTATACAGTCTTCTGACACCCGAAGCAGACCTCTCTTGGAGGGGGCTGAAACTTCTGTTTAGAGTACAAAAGCAAAATCACCCAAGTTAACAGATTGATATTAGTGCATTAAAACAGTTTAACTATCCTGCCACGTGCAACTTTATTGCAGAGTGATGGGACAAGGTAGGAAGAAATAAAAAAATTGGAATAGCACAATTGAACAGAATCATAAAGGATCAAAAACCTTTAGCCATGCTGGACAGATCCATGCCAAAATGAGGGGGGCAGGGAAAAGCAGATTTTATGACTACAGATGAGTTCTAAGACTGGGCACCATCCATACTGTATAGCTAGAACCCTCCTGCATGTATAGCTGTACATGCTTGAGCAGCAGCAGCAGCATGCAGTGAAGAAAGCATTCTCATGTGACTTCTGAATTATGGCCTAGCCCTCACTGATTTGCATGGGTGAACACAATAATGCAGCATGTAAGAATCACATACAGAGAGGGTTGTACGCGCTGCTTATGTCACTGCAGCTCGAAGGAAGACAAGGCCTTAAAAAGGTGGAGGCTGCAAAGATCAGACTACAAGGAAAGAGGACAGGAGCGAATAGAAGCAGTCAGGAGACAGAAGCTGCAAGAGAGAAATAAGAAGTAGTCAAATAGACCCTGGCCTAAGGAAACGAAAGCTGATCGACAACCATTAGCAGCGAGAATATGAAATACGCTATTACTTTAAACATCCAATATCAGTCACTGATAAACTTTTCGAAGTGGTAAGCCGCTGATCAGTGTGCGTAACACTCAGCCGTGTTAAGTCTGGGATTGTTGCAGTCTAGTTTAGGCCGAATGCCGCATGTGGGATCCTGCAGCAGAATCCAACCCCGTGCCTAGCCAGTGACCCCTGCGTACCTGTCCACAGTCATTTCCATATTGCGGATGTGCCGGCTGGCAAACATGCGCAGTACAGAAAATGCGGTGCAGTCGCTAGGCGATGACGCAGAATCCGCAACCCTTCCGCAATATCATTGTGGAAGAGCCGCGGATCGGACGGCTTCCGTTCACATGGGACCTGCGCTGGAATAGAACATGCTGTGATCTTCTCTGCTAGTAGTTTTTTTTTTTTTAAATTGACTTCCACTTGTGGACATAGAAAAGCGATTTTCCATAGCAGGTCTACAGGCAGTATTTGCTGCAGAAACCAGAGGCGGATGCTGGCTCCCAATTCCGCAATGCAAATATGCCCGTGTGCATTGGGCCTCAAAGTGTTCTTTATACAGATTCGTGAGAACCACAATGTCACGTTTGGCAACCCTGGCGGTAAAAGAAAGGTTAACTTCGATGCAGAATGGCACCAAAATTTGCAGTAGTACTTTCAACAGCAAGTCTGCCCCAATGTCTGGTTTTCTTTCAGTAAGTAGGTGAAATACACATTCATTTCTGGCAGCTGGTCAATTACTGCAAATATGAGTAGAGAGCTGACAGTCTGCATATCTTGCATCATACTAAAGTTGCAAGTTTTCAGTGCAGCTTCCTCATTAATGGGCACACAGCCATGTGTCATTTAGAAGTCAGTGGATATTCCATTAGGCAGCAAGATTAAAGGACAAAGTTCAAACTGAGCCTTTACCTTTGTAATTTTGGGAGCAGCGGTCTCCAGCTGGTTTAGCGCTCTTGTTTGTTGGTTATAACCAGGAGAAGTGCTGGGCCTCTGGACCTCATGCTCAGATTTCCCTGCAGATACAAACAAACATTCAAGTTTTTTTCTTCTTTTGTAGTATTAATGCATTCAGTAAAGTACAAGTTTTAACAGCATATCGAGACGCTCCAGCAGCCACCTCCTTTGGTGAATAGTGGTCCGAGGACCGTAGATATATAATACTGTACCCGTTTAGGATCATTACAAATTAGTCCGATGATGAACGGCAGAGGAGAAAGTAAAAGGTGTCTTTAGAGACACAGATGATCACTCAAAAGATGGCTTTTGAGCAATCATTTTGCATAATCTACTAACTGGTACTAATGCCCATTCCTTTTGTTCTGCTGGCGGGCTGACAGCTGAGAACAGCTGAGACAATGCAAACAGCTGTTCTCAGCGCTCACCTGGCAGAGCACAAGGTGCAGTCTGTCTTATCAGCTGTTCTGCTGAACGATGGATTTCAAGCCGAACTGAAAAAAAGTCATTCGGCAGAATTTTAAAAAAAAACAAAAACAAAAAAAAAACACATGAAAGATGGGTCCATTTAGACAACGATTATTGCTCAAAAGATGGCTTTTGAATGATAATAGTTGTCTAAATGGGCCTTTAATTTCACTCCTATGCCTTTCAGAAAAGTCTGTGGTATAACAGGTTGCAATAAAAAGGGAGCAACTGGCCATAATTAGGATTCCCTAATACTTTTAGAAAAAGATTGTCGTCTTTTCTATATTTTCACATAGTTGCAAGCTAGAAAACACCATTCTCTAATCATTGTTCGGCCAAATCAGAATGGTGAAGCAATAAAAAGCTTAACCAGATTAAAAGGCCAACTAAAAAGGTGTTTTCAACGTAGTCGGTTAACTATGACCTACCCCAAGGACGGGTCTGATTATAATGGTGGCTGTCCAACACTTAGCACAGCTGATGAAGGAGTTGTGGCATGCAGAAGTAGTACAACTATCCATTTTGCAGTGGCTCAGAATAGTACTGCATCTCTCCCCAACTGATGTGAATGGAAGAGCTGCAGTACCATCCCAAGCCACTGCACATTGGATGTATTTATAATACTTCCGCAATGCCAAAGGACTCCTACACATCAGTTGAGTGTCAGGGAATGGAGAGGGGTGGTCAGGCACTGGACACCCACAAATTTGATACTGATTACTTATCCTGGAGGGTAGGGCATTATAATACTGGAAAACCCCTTTAATGCCTGCAACAATCCCACTGTTAGTGCCAGCTAGAGTCGCCCCATTCTCCCTTTGATTTATCTTCTAGGACACTGGGTTTCAAGAGTCGTTAGTTGTTGGATTACAGTCCCTCCCCATGAAGGATATTACAGCTTTTGAACAAAATTGGTGGTTAAATAAGCTTATCTTAGAAATGGCTGAAGTTTACACTGCAGCTCTGGGCAATGCTTCATCTGGATCAAAGACAAAGGATTGCGTTTATACAGCAAACTTAACAGTAACGTGTTAATTAATTTTTTCACGCAAAAAGGCTTCCATAGCCTTAAAATCCCATTGTAGCAAATGTAAAGTGCTACAACAAAAGGGATAGTGCACCTTGCTTTACTACCCCCTGGTATTATAAGGCAGCTAACGGCAAGCATACAATAACACTGCTACAGTAGTCATTCATGCTGCAAGCAGTAGACTTAAAGGGGTTGTCCCGCATGCGCAGAAGCCCTGTGCGGCGCGAGCACACCGGGGCAGCCCCTTCAGCGCAAGCGCGTCTAATCCAGGGAGAAGGCAGCTTTGGTCAGCGCCATGGAGACGGGGACGCCAGCACCAGAGGGGGTAAGTATATAACTTCTGTATGGCCAATATTTAATGCACGATGTATATTACGAAGTGCATTAATATGGCCATACAGAAGTGCTTAATCCCACTTGCTATCGCGGGACAACCCCTTTAATGGTCTAAAGGCTTATTTACATAAAGATAATCTATCAAATGACTGATAGATTTTGCGATCTATTTGCATAAAGTGTTAATGCCCATTAACACTTTCATTTGCATGTAACCCCCCCAGCTGTTTGCAGAGCCCAGTGTGATTCACACGCCCTGCTGTGCACACAGCTGCATTGTTCTCTTCGCAGATGCCAGCAGATTCCAAATGTTATCTGCCGACTCCCATGGAGATACTTTATCTCTCACTAGCTGAACGAATTTTAAGTTCACCTTGAAATTATTGTTCAAGCAAAAACTGTACGACACCCGCGTTTACATGTAACGATTATCGTTAATCTTCGCTCGTTTGAACGAATTCTGAGCGATGATCGTTACGTGTAAATGGGCCCTTAGTCTAGCTTAAGTTTTATTCAAGCTTCTAGATTAAAGGCAGTTTGTCGGATCTGGATGGTTTCAATGCCAACTAGGAGAGCCATTTGTGTATAATCTTGGGCACCTATGTCCTACGCAGTGGAAGTACCCTGCTTCAGTATACCACCACAATAGTAAAAACACATGCTATGTTGGCAAATGTATATATGCAATTGGCATTTTAACTAAACGGATGAATTGCAGAACTTACCATTAGTATCTGCCAGGCTCCGCGGTGTGGAAGGGCTGTTCTCACTTACTGATCTCTACAAAAAAAAAAAAAAAAGTGTATTAAAGTGAAACAGTTAAGACTAAGATAAATCTTCTTGGCATATTAGGGCAAAATATTGGTGCAGTGCCCCAATTCTGGCGCAAGTTCAAGAAAATAAACTTGGACAAAATTTTTAATACTGATCAGCGCTAAAGAACAGATGTTATCCCTCTAACTCAACTTTCTAAAAGTGTCTATAAAAGTTTGAGTGCAGTGCAGTGAGGTCCCCCCACCTTTTAGAAACATTAGGGCCCAATGTCCACATGCAGATTTTAATTATAAAATCCGCACGGGAGATGCGCAGCTCTAGAAGCCCATGGGGATGCATTAGCATCCACAGGGCAATTTAAAGCATGCAGATGCAATTTTTCCCCGGCGTGTGGATTGCAGCCGTGGGAAGAAATCGCAGCATGCTCCATTTTGTCTGCGGATTCTGTGGGACAGCTTCCATTGAAGTCAATGGAAGCAGTCATATCCACAGCTGTCATTGTGGCTGTGCCACAGATCCACGGGAAAGCAGGACATTTAAAAAAAAAAAAAAAAAAACACACATGCACTGCGCATGCGTCCAGCACCTCTGGACGCATCCGCCGTGCTGAAGATCCGGCCGATGCAGAGGAGATCTGCGCTGGAGCCGAAAATGTAAGAAAACCTTTTTTTTCTCCCAATGTCCACGGGCACAGCTGGATTTCGTGCGGTAAAGTAAACATTGGGCCTAAGGCCAAAGTTTGTCTCAATCTCCTTCCAGTAGCTGGTTGGTATATGAAACGACTCCACATCTTTAGGCATTAAAAAGATGCAATGTTTAACGTTGAGTCAATAAGTTTGCTAAATCTAAACTACTGAAGAAAAAAAAAAAAAAGCCAGAAAACTACCATCAAAATACTCCCATCTTGATAAACCCCCTGATGTGCTTACCTTCTCACTCTCAGAGGAGCTGGAGCGTGCTGGGCTAGGAGGGACATTCTCTTTTTGCTCTGACTTCATGTCGTTCCATATTGCCTTCATGTCAGTCTGCAAATGAAAAATAATTAATTTGACCGTCAATAACTGAGAGAATAAGTCCGACCATTATGTCTGCAACTAATCTGTGGATTTATTTCGTTCAGCATAACTGGACAGTTAAATATCCCAGAAGTAGGCAGAGGAAGTAAGGAAAAATAACTTTGTGGAATGCAGATTTACTGCAGAACTGTTCTGTGACTCAATGTTAAACTCGCATCAGTTATGTTGCTGGATGTTGGTGGTATACAGCAGTTTACACATTACTGCACCAGGCATAGTTTATTTACAGGCGTCCTTGTATGCCCAGAAGATCAGCTGCTGCCAGACACCTTATTTCCCTAATACCTATTAAAATACATGCTCAGTCACTTGCATACTTGGGCAATAGCTTGCGTGACAGTCAGACTGCAGTTTATTAACATGCAAATTGGAGATGAAACAATGCCTCTGCAGCGCCACCTATTGAAGGTAGCATTGCTGCAAGTCAATGTCAGAAATTGTAACAGGTCTTGTTTAATAAAAAAACCATTTACACGAAAAACTATTGGGCAAAATGATGCCCGACAGTGCGTCCAAGTGATGCTCACTCCTGTGCCGTTACACAGGAGCAAGTATTGCTGGATCGCTCACAGTGCGGCCAACGTGAAGACGGAGCGGACCGGGGAGCCTTCTCACCCTGCCCGCCTCCATTAACTGTAAGCAGATCGTCACAACTGAACAACTGCTGTTTACACTGAGCGGCTAGTCATTTAGTCTCTGCATGCATTTACACGGAACGACTAATCGGCGCGGGACAACCCCTTTAAGGCCCCCTGTACATGGGTGTTGCGGTATAGTGCAGTGGAGCCTCAGACGTATCTCTGCGGTCAGCCTAATTTGACAGATAGGCTGACCGCAGAGAATCAGGGCAATTCGCAGCATGCTCAGCTTGTGGACAGGGGCCGGCACTTTCCGTTGCAACGCTATGGAAAGCTTCAGACGGCCTAATTCGCTGGCGATTTACCATCGGCGAATTTACTGCCGTGGACAGGGGGTTTAAGTTTTCCTCACACCCACTAGGTTCTCTGCACAAGGATACACTGAACCCCTCCTCTGCAGTTCATTAATGTGCATCACATTAGAACCAAAATTTGTATCCCTGAAGACTACTTCATGGTAAACCACTGAGACTGCAACACGGCTGTGTTCACCCCATGCAAGCTACATTTCCGTTTTTTTTTTTATGGAGTGGTGTTATGTCTTCTGCCTTCCCCTGTATTAAGTCCTTCTGCTTTCTGTATGGTTAATACTATATAGGAAATGAAACATCGCTCTATAGAACTATTCAGGAGAGCACGCTAAATGGCAAAGGATAGGACTGAAGAGTAAAAGGTGAGGAGCTGGCAGATCTGCTCCAGCAGAAGTAGGCAGACTGGTTTGTCTGCTTGACAAGTCATTACTTAGTAACAATACAATGGTGAGAGATCCTGAGGCAAAATAATACAGAGGAAATTGCTGGATACACGTCCTGTTGAGTCACTCATTAGTAATCTGATTAGCTCTATACCCAGCCCTGCACCAGGAATGACACAACAAGCCCCGCTCTTCTGCAGCTTTCATGTGTAAGTGGCATGACAGCAAATTAAAAAGGAAAAAAAAAGTTCCAACGACAGAGAATCTAAGCCAAGGCCCGTACCAGTATATGCAATCAACTGGGTAATAAAACTAGTGTGAGCGTTGTGTGAAGTGCCTGGGGTGGAACAGCGTGCGGGCCAGAGCACGGCCTGCTAAGAAGAAGCAATTTACTAGAATTTCCCGCTCAGATTTCTTGGAATGGAAGAAATAACAGTCTGATGAGTCAGCAGCGAAGTCTCCTTTGCAGGACAAAGGAAGACGCCTTAGTTCTGCAAAGGTCCAATGCAGGGCCCAGCTAAAGGCTCATGGGCCTGAGTACAACAGTATCTTGGGGGTCCCCCAACCTCTTAACTCATTAATGGAGAGGCGTAACTTGAAGCTCTTGGGCCCCAATGCAAAACCTGTGACAGGGCCCCCAATTATAATGCTTTATTCATAGTACTGGGCTCCCTATATGGGGAAGAGAGGCCTTATGGCCCCCCTAAGGCTCCTGGGCCCGGGTGCAACCACATCCCCTGTAGTTACACCAGTGGTCCAATGGATCAGGCCATGTTCACACTTGCATTTCGTTGTTTAAAACAGAAACCATTTTTTTTAAAAGGGGACCCTGGGTTTCTTTCTATGTGGGTTACTGACAGGGAATATCACGCTCAAGTCTTCCTGAGAAAATGGACAGCCTGTCGAGGAAAGTTTAGACTGGTATGGACAAAAACCTCAGAAGCAGATTTACTAGCAGTGACTGTTGGCTACATTAGCGCCCAACTGTCACCCCAAGACTTATAACTCCCGAGCTTTCACACGGGAATGCTAGCTGTTCAGTTAAGATCTCTTCCAGCCGCCCGCCTTCACTCACTGAACAGGCAGTCATTCATTGATGAAATACCACCTGTTAACACAGCAAGACTTCCCTCACTAGTTGCTTTGGTGAGCTAGAACTAAGTGGCTAGGGAGCAATTTCTCACTCAGCACCCTGTCAGGTACTGTGTTTATATGGGACAACCATCACTGCAAGTTGCTCGTTTGAGCAATTATTTGGTTGGCCATGTAAAGTGACTCTAGGGCCCAATGTCCACGTGCGGATTTCAATTACAAAATCTGCACCTCTTGCCACCCATACGAATGCATTAGTATCCACACGGCAAGTAAAAGTATGCGGATGTGATTTTTTTCTGGTGTGCGGGTCGCACGCATGGGAAGAAATCACAGTATGCCTTATTTTCCTGTGGGTCCCACAGCGACGCCTTCCATTGAAGTCGATGAAAGCAGTCCCCACCGCGGAACACCCGAAGCGGTCACTGTGGAGGTGCCTCAGGAAAGCAGGAGATTAACAAAAAAGTGAGCAGAGCGCATGAGTGTCGCCCGACGCATTCACCGTGCTGAAGAACGAAGATCCAGCCAGCGCCAAGGAGACCCGCCTGGGACCCGGAGAGGTAAGAAACATTCCTTCCCTCTCTAAAGCCGCGGGCACGCACAGATACCACTGCAAGTATAAAGCCTAAATCACAGGATGCAATTACAGTATTTTGGCAGCAGGCATCCAGATGTATAACTTTATGTAATATATGGCCCCATATTCCCTTATAAATCTTAAAGCACTTTTGCCATTTATCACAGAGGATCATAATTCATTAAACAAGTCTGCAGCCTCCAGACAAGACTGTAAATGCCCAATAGTTGCATGTACTGCGATCTGTAAAATGACAGATCTTGGTGATAAGCAGACAATTTCATTCTAGTGTCCACTGCAAGGAAGTGTAATACCACCATATCTTCCAGAGCCATGCCGTTAGGGATGTCTGAGAGGAGGGCAGCTAAGACTTATGGAAAGGAGGGCGTTGAGCATTACCAATGCTAAAGATGGTCATTTACATTAGATCAAGGTCTGCCAAACACGTAACATACATGGGTATGCCCCAACTCTCCAGACATCAGGAAAGAGTGGTGAGGGTGGGGGAATTGGTCACATTGGATTTTGACATGCTCAATCCTCTTGTTCTCTAGGGAGATAAGCAGACGTCACATCTGCGACAGCAGTTAAATCCCATTTCCCTACTGAGAACACATGAACACACAGCTGTGTATGGAGGGGGGCTGAAATAAACAGCTGTCAATGAGCGTTCGACTGATGGGCTTTGAGGGGCCATACCCATTAACCTTCTGTGTAAGAAAAGCTTAAGACAAGTAAGACTCCCTGTAGAGGACCCCACAATGTACTATGGCTAGGCAGCAAGTTAAGGTTCATTTATACCAGCACAGAGGGATTCAACTTCAGTATTTTTGGGAGCAGACACAATTAAGAAATTAAACTGTTCTTCCCCCACCACTGCATTGATTTCAATGGGATTTAAAAAAAAAAAAATTAATTTCTTAACTTGTATCTGTTACAAAAATGGGAGACACAGAAAACCTGAGGCCATGCTTCAGGCACTGAAACTGGTAGCATGAGAACTCCAAGGTCACTAGAAATTCTTATGATAAACCCTGCGCAATTCAGCTTGAAATAGGTTCAAAAAATAAAAACAAAGACATAAAATGTCATGTCAGATTATGAAAGGTTTTAATTATTTACTAGAACACTGTTTCAGGTACTCCAGCAGGGTGTAAGCACGCACCCAGGATACTATGTGTGAACTGCTACCCTCATTCCACAAATACTTTCAGCTCGGCTTTCCATTTATCGGGCCGTCTTGAGTTTCTACCAGTAACAGAACGTTCAGTTTTCCATTATGAAACTCATTGTGTTTATTTAAAGGTTTATACCTACAAGTTAGGCAAAAAAAAGTTCACAATACCATTGTAAGTGTTAAATTAACTATCCCTCGCCCGCTACTGGACAGTCATTTAAGATCCATTAAGGAGAAAAAAAAAAAAAAAAAACAGGCCATTCTACTTTTGCAAACACTATTACACCAACACATCTAACACAATTGCAAATAAAACACTAAAAAACAAACCCGTTCGATCTGTTCATGCATCTAAAAGGCCCGTTTACACGCAACTATCACTTAAAATGTATTCAAACAAATTTGAGTGATAATCGCTGTGTGAATGCTAAAGAAAAATGCTCACTTGTCGTTCGCAGTTGTTTGTTTAAGCTGACTGAAAGAAAAGCTCGTTGGCTCGCCGACTTCTTGTCCTGTATAAATGTTCAGCGATTCCCATAGGTGAAGCAGACAAAAAGCCCACGAGCCGGCGGCGAGTCTTTGTCTAGACGCTCTGTACGAGCGACGACTACCTTAGCGGTGATGTTTGTGCAGTCGTTTAAGAGACTGTCAGCCCGTGTAAAAGGGCCTCAAGATTTTTTTTTTTTACACAGGCGAGCATGACAGTCCAAGGAACTTGGACCAATATCAAACTCGTTAACATGCCGTTTTCAAGTAAGGCATCACATCACAGCACATCAGTTTTCACATGCACAATTTCATTTCATGTAGCCATAGGAATTAATGGGTGATAAATCACTCTAAATGGGGGGGTGGGATGCCAGCATTTCCCATCTCATACTCAGTCCACGAAAGGGAAGGAAATAAAATTGCCCATGTGTATAAAAAAAAAAAAAGAAGTTTTTGCGAACTCTGTCCATATTGCAATCGGATGGAATTTATGCAAGGAAAGTTGCCCCTCTACATACGTTTTAAGATTTCCTTACAGATTAGATGAAAACCTTCCCTCTAGGCTCCTATTGCAGTGCTTGTTGCACTTCCATCTGCTTCTACCTTGTTTACCTCTATAGCGGAGGCAGGAATAAAAGGAACTGCAAGATGATACGACAGTCCATTCACCTATGATTATTTTACTAATAAAGGGCACAGGAAGTGTTCACAGCAAAGAAATCCAAGAACATAGGTTACATTAATTCTGCAATACGTATAGAGAGTTACCGTAGGCGAGGCCGGCTTGGCCTGTTTGCTCAGGGCAGCTTGGTATTTAGCCATTCTGTCCTTAAGAGAGGTGGTTTCCAGGACTGGAGAGAGGTCAAAACTTTTCTGAGAAGTGAGTTTAGTTGGACTGCTGTCAGCAGAACTGATAGGAGAGTGACCTAAAGAGGGTAGGAAAAAAAAAAAAAAAAAAGACTTAAGTGACAAAAGCATGTTAAAAATCTTACCTAGACACCGTTGTAGACAACAGAAGTGGAACAGAACAAATTTGTTCAAAAGATAGGGCGATTGAGCGCTTTTGCGATCGTTTTGCATAAACTGCTAATGGGCACTAATGCCCATTAGCAGATTACCTTCATTTGCATGTAAATGAGCCTCCAGGAGCTGTCTGCAGAGAACAGCAGGTCTGCAAGCTAAATACAATGTAATCAGAGCTCCCGTGAAGAACACAGCGTGCAGTCCCTGCCATCAGCTCTCCGGCCGAACAATGGATTTTATGCCCCCCTAAAAATAATCGTTCGGCAGGAAAGCAAATGATGACAGCATGTACAAAACAATTATCACAAAATACATAATTTGAGCAAATTTTGAGCTATAATCGTTGCGTGTAAATTGGTCTTTATGCATGAAGTGTTTAACTTTCAGGCGATGGGATCGTGAGCTAGATCTTATAATTCAGGGGGATGTGTGGGTCCGAGCAGTTTGATTAGTGCACAAGTTATAAGTGTAGCTGACACCTATAAGTCACTTTGAAAACCTTCCTGGGATGCACCTCAATGGATAACCTAATAACCAAGTATTCCCTGCTATGAGGAGATGTGGAAATAAAGACATTACTACACTATGGCACCGACCGAAAACTAAGCAAAACTGGAACTCTGTTTTATAATTACTTTCGGATATTCTCCACTGGAATGTTAAGTCACCATAGGTAGCCCTTTTATATATTAGGGCTAATATATCCCAAACAGCCCAAAATTTGTGAATCATTGATACTACACACTGGAAAAAAAGTTCCACAACACCAAAAATTGAGAAGTGGATAGCCTCTCTTAAAAGGGTTTTCCTAATTTAAAAAAAGTCTCTCCCAATGTACCCTTTACTCCCTGTACACCACCTGCTCGATGCAAGCTGGTGACCGCAACGAACCGCAAATAATTTTTTTTTCTGCTCATGTAGTGTACATTGCGGGCCTTTTTCTGGCCAGGGCATGTAACCAATGCAGCCAAAGGCCACCGTGGGTGCTCCAGGCATCAGCGCTCATATCCTGGCCACCATGGTGCCAGGAGTTTGAGAAAGTGATTCTACAGGGCCCCTGATTTCTACATGCTTCCACTCAAACCCAGGAGTCACAACCAATGCCAGTGCTGGCTGAGAGCTGCAGCCCAGGGCCCCAGTAGCGAAGAGTATACCCTTAAGTTAATTTAGGCAGGGCCCAGCTGGAGGAATAGGGGTTTGGTTTTAATGACAAAGCCTTTTTAACTCATATGTAAAAGAAAAGGATATGGGTGTTTTATAGCTCAACACAAAAAAACCCCCTAATGATTACATGACTCTTACGGGGCTCAAATAATGAAGGAATGGGGAGTCCGGAGAGCGGTACCATCAGCACTGTACGTTTGTGTACAACTCAACTATCTGCGCACACATCTCCCATAGATATGAATGGGAGGTGCACATTATGGGGCTCAACAGCGATGACAAATGTTCCTCTAAGACTTCAGTTTTAATGTCTTGTCTGTCATGTGTTGTAGGTCTAGCCTGGCACAATCTATTAGTTATTTTATAAAGACGTGTTGCTCTATGACTAGGTCTACAGATTTGACAACTTGTTACTGTTTCTAACAATGTGTTATTGAAAAATCTTTATATAAATATTGCTAAGAGAAGAAAGTGGCGCAGAACAGGTACTGGATGGATAAAGGCATAGCGTCATTAAGTATCAACTGCAAAAGCCACCAGAACCCATGTAGGAAAATCCCATTACAGAGGACACTGCTCAAGGATATAAAGGCATATGAAGCTCCTGTCCATATACGCATCATAGAGGGGAAGGGTCCTTGAATGTCAAGGGCCACCTTCTATGAGCCAGGACACAGGGCTGTGGTGCGCCAGCTTATAATTGAAAGGACACTGCTTTTATGAGAAACCCAATCTAGATAGCATTATAAAAACTCACATTTTTCCAACATTAGCGCACACTGTGCTTATCAAGTTGTCCACATTGACCCAATTAAGCTGTCAATAGTCATTGTGCCCCCCTACCACACTCCGTTTTACTTCCAAATCGAACATGAAACACCGCTATATGATCCCCGTTATCAATATGTGCTCATCTACTCAGACAAGGGACAGGCTATAACGTACCATAGGTTTCATTACCTTCATACCATATACTTATGAGGTTTTAGCCTCCATTAGAAAGTAAATTCCAAGTAGTTGCTCTGAGTGCTGGAAACATTCTTTTCCTAGGAAGGCACATAGTTAACCTAGGCCAGCACAAGCAGGGGCATGCAACAAGCGAGTGCATGTGCCAGAAAGCATAACCTTCAGCCGCACTGATCTACAAACAGTGCGATGACCTGGCAAGGGCTACAGAATTCTTGTTACAAAATCGATTACAAGTGAGTTTACTTAAATTCCTCTGTTGTAATAGCGCTTTTAAACGGGCAGTCAGTCGTCTCAACTGTAGGAACACCAACGTCACCGCTATGGTAGTTAGCGCTCATGCAGAGCGTTTACACTGAGACTTAGGGCTGCTGTCCACAGGCGAGTTCCCCGCGGCGATAATCCGGCCGCGGGGAATGCAGTGAAGTTTCCATAGCATTGCTATGAAAAGCGCCACCCCCGTCCACGAGCGGAGAATCATTCTCCACTCGCGGTCGGCAAATCACAGCATGCTGCGAATTGCTGCGACTCTCTGCGGTGAGCCTGTCAGATGGGCTCACCACGGAGATCTGTCAGCTGGCTCCTGCTCCCCCGCAGCAGCTTCCACGGCGGAGATCTGCCATGGGATATTGCAACGCCCGTGGACAGGCAGCCTTAAATGCTGGATCGCAGGCTTCTCGCTCAGTGCTTCGTTTTTTTATGTGAGGTGCTGAGTGAAGAGCGTTTATACAGAACGAAAAGCCAGCAATAGTTTTTTGCTGACTGAGAGTCAATGACAAGTGAGCAAATAGAGAAGGATTTTTTGCATTTACACTGAATGATCATTCAAATTCGTTCGAACAAATTTTGAGAGATAATAGTTACGTGTAAATGGCCTAAAACTTAGAGCGTTCTGTTCTGTGTTACCAAGTCAACACAAAGCTGTACCAGCTTATGGCATCTATGTGGATGGGCTGTTCAGCCAGGGGTTCAGCCCCCTAATGTTAATGTACCAAAAAAAAAAAAAAAAAAGTTAAAGTTAAGGTTCACTGAGCAATCAGTCATATATGTAGACAAATGCAAGGGGCATTTAGTTTTGTCACAATGGCAACATGATCTTAACCATTTGCCGTACAGTCCATTTTGCAAGCTCCTGATACTGTACAATGCCTCATGGTTACAGACGCATCATTGCTCAGAAAGATCCTGAAATTCTCTGGGTATAATTTTTAATCTGCCCATATTTTACACTTTTGCCTTATTATAGAGGTCTCATTACCAACATCAATATTTATGTGTGCAGGAGCTATAAAAACGTAGGCAAATGTAAAAAAAAAAGTAAAAAAAAAAAAAAAAAATCTTACTTTTCTCCGAGAAGCAGGTGTCAGAGTCTTCATTTGTGATGTGGTTCTCAAAATTCAACCTCCCAACGCTTATTTTCCCTGGTTCACGCTGAGGATGCTGTAATCAAAGAATCAAAGAAAAATTGGGACATGAGAATAAAACATCTATACACACTCAGACATATGGATAGAAAGTCTTTTAGTAACACCTCATTCAGGCCAAGCTGCAGGTCCCTACACAGATTGTGGCTGAAAAGTGCAGCTATGTTGCAAAAACATAGAAAAGGGACATCACAAAACCAATGCTGGGGCCTCTTCATACTCAGATTAATGGGCATCTGGTCTTGGGGATCTCCATGGATCCAGAGGGATGGCATATTCTAGCGATAAGCTACCACCAAGGTTACAAACTTGCTATTTTTCTGAACAAACCATAACCCAGAGACAACTTTTTGTTGACATTGGAAAACCTTTAACCATTAAAAGAAACTGATTTTTTCCATCACTCCTGACCTACAGACATCGTAAGGTTGGTTTCACATTACACTTGTGCGATTCCAGTGTTGATTGCCTCCTGATTTCTATCCTCTATGCAGAAGACAGCATGGGCACAGAAACCAAGATATAATGTAGACGCCACCGTGGGGAGACGGACAAAGACCCCTCATCGGTCTTTACATTATACAGAAAAAGTATTGAGGATGACCATTTTAAATTAAAAAAAGGGGTGGAAACTGGTGACAGATCCAAGCAGTCTGCCTCAGTCTCCCCTTATGCTGCCATGCAGTTTTGTGCATGGAAGATGTGAATCCCAGCACTAGTCTTCATTAGGTTTGCAGTTTAAAGAAGGGAAAGAAAAAAAAAAAAAAAAAAAAAAAAAAAAAAAAAGAGCCTAACAATGGCTTTATAAAGATGGGAATAAGTTGGAACAATGGAGTCACACCAGCAAAGAAAAAAAAAAAAAAGCAGCACGTCCTATTTTTTTCAGAACGTATTACTCATTGTTTTCTTCGCACTCGCGTACACATCACATGCCCATTGAAATCAATGGGAAACACTTGTCGATCCTCCGCCGCCGCACATGAAAAACGCATCAGAGGATTGAAGTTTCAGAGAAGTTATGTGAAGAGTTTTTGAATGAAACCCGCCTCACATGCACGGGTAAAACATATTGACAAGCGCGATATCAGGCCGGGTTTCTAAGCATATCGCACCTGCTCGTGTGAATGTAACCTTAGTCAAAAAGTCATTAGAGAAAAGTTACACATTTTACCATCGAAAACACAACATTTTCTCCAAAGACCTGAAAATGTAGGTAGAAACACTTCAGTTTTATCATGGAAGTTAAACATACAGAAGAAATCTGTGCACCTCTCTTATAATTTGCGCCGTGAGTAACTTGAGGCAACCTGCCTGATAAGTTCACATAAACAACCCCAGGTGTGGAGTAATCTGTTGGGTTTGAGCGAGCAATGTATGACACGGCGAACAATCACAGGGTCTACAGCAGCACGTCTGTTTATACTGAGCATGTTCACCAATGAATGTGAGCCTTTCCCATCAGTCCTCAGCTGTGAGCACCTTGGATGGAAGTCGATACAGTCGGTATTGTGATACAATGTGATCAAGGCTGAAATCATTACATGCTGTCCGCTGAACTGCCACACACTAAAGGCCCGTTTACACGTAGCGATGATCGCTCAAACGAAAGTTTGAGTGATGGCTTTGAGCGATCATTTTGCATAAACATAAGTAGCTACTTAAGAGCAATTAAGGCTGGGTTCACACAGGGCGTATTCCCGTCAGAAATCTCGCGGTTTGGCCGCAGCAAAAACCGCGAGATTTTCGCCGGGAGACCTGCCGCAGAAAAAGCCGTTGCAGCCGGCGCTCCATAGAGGAGAGCGCGGCCGCGACGAAAGTAAATAATAAACAGACATGCTGCATCTTTTGAAACCGTGGCTGCGGCGGCCGCGGTTTCAGCTGTAGTTACCGCAGCGGATTAGCCGTCCCATGTGGACGAGATTTCTGAGAAATCTCGTCCACATGGCTGGCTAATCCCGAGATTAGCAGCCGCAGGTGGATTTGCCGCGGCGAAATTCCGTGCAGCAAAACCGCGGCAAATCCGCCCTGTGTGAACCCAGCCCAAGTGTGCAAATGAAAACAACGATTTAAAGCAGTCTTTTGAGCGAAAACCGTTGTGTGTAACTGCACTGCCATCGTGCAGTTTTCGTTATGCCATTGCTCATCCTTGTCTTTTAGCGTGTTGAAAAACAACGATGAGTCTCATCAGGAATTCACAGCTATTGATACTACCGTTTCAGCTGTATCCCACTCCCTAATCACAGGCTGGGTATGGAGAACAGAGCAGTCCAGCCCTGTTCTCCATACCTGGCACGGAGCGCTCGGCTCTATAACTGGGCGCTCCATGCAGAAAACATCTGGATGCAGAAGACACACAGCGACAGCCCACTTGTCTTCTGCATCCTCCACTCGAGCGCTCGACTGTATGGCCACCTGCAGACGGCCGGGTTGGATTCAGCAGCGAGAATTCTCGCCGCGGGACCCGACCTGAGCGCCTGCAGAGAGCAGCGCATACTCACCCGCGCCCCACAACTCCAGATCTTTCATGTGCCGGCTAGCTGACGCATGCGCAGACCGGAGCCGGCGGCTGGTGAGCGACGTTTCTGTGCAGGGCTCGCAAATAGAACATGCTGCGGTT
This sequence comes from Eleutherodactylus coqui, assembly GCF_035609145.1. NCBI lineage: Eukaryota > Metazoa > Chordata > Amphibia > Anura > Eleutherodactylidae > Eleutherodactylus > Eleutherodactylus coqui. Next base: position 454,497,990 of record NC_089837.1, on the reverse strand, counting down.
TGTTTACCGCGCGAGATTTCGCACGGCCAAACCGCAGCTGTCTGCCTAGGATTGCGTTTGCTAACGCAATCCTATGGTAGCTTCCAAGGACGGAAATTCCGCGGGAAATCCCGCCGCGGAATTTCTGCCCGTCTGCAGGCAGCCTGTAGCAGCCGGGCGCTCAGAGCGGGGAAAAATCTTGATGCAGAAGGCAAGCGGGGACAACCCGCTTGTCTTCTGCATCCTCCGCTCTGAGCACTCGGCTGTATAGCAGCTAGGTGCTCGGAGTGGGGAAACATCTGGATGCAGAAGGCAAGCGGGGACACCCTGCTTGTCTTCTGCATTCTCCGCTGGCAGCACACGGGGATCGCTCATCTTGAGCGATCTTGCGCTGTAGATTACACGATTATCACTCAAAAGTTGCTTGAGCAACATCTTTTAAGCAATAATCGTGTCTAAATAGGCCTTTAGCTGAAAGCAGTTAATAGCCCAAGAGTTCTTATCTACATTCAGATCCTTTGTTCTCCAGGGAGAAACAATGCTATAAGCACTACCCGCAGAGAACTGCTGATAAGGCTGAAGGACGATTTGGACTGAATTTAACTATCAGCTAGCAGTGCACAAAGTGCGCACGATAGGCGAACATTAAGACACAGACTATTGCTAAAATGATCGTCTTTTAGCGATTTTTTAACAATCATTGCTCTGTGTAAATAGGCCTCAACATAGGACAAAATCTACTGGATTTCGCAAAGGCTTTATTTTAATGGTAAACGGGGCATTTTAAAGCACAACATTCACACTGCATCTTCAACTACAAAGTCCTTTTAGATTTAAGGATCAGGTGCCCCAACACAGGTCAGACAATTAGCAGAAGGGAAACTGATGTGTATTCTGTCTTTGCAGACAATCAAGGGGTCCTATGGGAAACGCATATTGATCAGCCTCCCCCGCTCAGAAGTCTCGCTGGTGATTGGAGGGCAGTAAAAAAGGGCCCAATTAACACATTATGAAACAAGTTTTGTATATGGGAGGTAAAGTTACTCCGCTCCTACACATTCTAAGTTCTGATATATAAAGTGTATGTATGATAAAGTAATGTACATGCAGAGTTATAGCTTCTATAAGGGGATGATCACAGAATTAGCAGCATTTACAGTATAAGGCATTATGGATGGGCTTGTAGGAAATATTATCCACATGCTACAGAGAAAATAGAGCTGTGATGCAGATTATAAACCTACAACACGTCATTTTATACTTTAGATTCCCGCCACAATTTTACTCCTTAACGACTACTTGCCCACAGGCGATTGATTTTGATCAAAAAAAAAAAAAAAAAAGCCGAATGCACCCATCAATTTTAATGGTTATACAAACATGGGCTATTTAGTTGTTTTTTGTTTTTTTTTTAAATTGACAGAAAGTCAAAAAAAATTTGCACATACATTAAAAGGGCTAAAGAATTAGCAGTTGACATAGTCCAGGCCTAACTCCCACCTGCTCTAATGCTTAAAAATTTGGAAGGCTTTTGGGATGAAGTCAGCTTTAATATCCTGCCGACAGCTGCAGTTCACCGGTTGTTAGCGTCACAAGTATGGTGGCGGTCCATTTTTATTTAGGGATTATAATAGCCTGTTATGCTTTATTGTAATCTAAAACATTAGTAGAGATATGAACTATCCTGTCAGGTCTCATCAGGCAGATCCCTATGATGCAGTGGGATAGTAGGGATTTGCACAATTGCTTTTGTTGTGGATCTCACGCTCATTTTAGGCTTCGAACACAGATAATTTTAAAAGGTGCAAACGAAAGCCTTACAGATGTACATGCAATGAGTCCAATACACCCGGACTGTGTCCGTCTGAGAAACATACATCCATAACACAGCATGTCCTCTTTATGTCCGAGTCGCAGATGAGAACACTGTCCAGGAGAGCAGTATACTCCCTGATGTTCTTCTCCATCACGCCTCTGATCCACCAGTTCTTGGTTCCGTTTTTGGCTATCCAAGATAGCTGCAGCCATTTCTAACTACCTACAGCACCATTTGCACTGCTCTGATTGGCCAATGCTGCTCACATCTGCAGCACTGACCAATCAGACAGCAGGTATAGTTCATTGGTAGTCTAAGCCTACCAATACTGTGGAGATTAGCTAGTCTGAAGACTGCATCTGCCATCTTGGAAGATCAAAAATGGGACTTGGAGCAAGCAGATTAGGGGATGGCAGAGAAAAACTGCAGCTAATGCAACCCTGTCCCCCTCCAGTCTGGGGGCAAAGCTTTTTCGGAAAGCCAAGATGGTTGCTTTAACGTTCACAACTTATTCAAACATGTCTGACCACTAAAACCCACCAAAGATTTGTTGTACTAGAAGTGCCTCTACTACCTAAAGTCCATGGTCGCTATACAGTATTTCTTCCACTTATATCCCACTCCTTTGAATAGAAGGGGAACGCCAACCTAATAGAGCCAAATACGATAAATGCTTTTGGTATGCATATGTCCCATACGTACGGTCAACCATATGTCCGAACAGTGAGTGTGTGGGGAGGGGAGTCAATCATGACAACTTACGTGGAGTTATACTGACTTATGAAAACCTTAAATTGATTAAATCAGCAACCAATAATTGCTCTTTGTCCACTAACAATGCAGAATTAAGCCAGTTCCCAGGCATGGCACCATTATACTGCTCTTTTCACACTTTTAGAACTGCACTATGGAGAAACAATGACCCAGTGTTGCAGATCACAAAGTGTTAAGCATCTACAGTGCTGCTCAGATGCCTGCTGTTCAACCCAGGGGGGCAGGGGGGATTTACAGTCTATGACCTCATATAGCGCAGCTCTAGGCACTGTAACCAGAGCTCGACAGAGAACGGGATAGGAAGAGAAGGCCACAAGGAGGGCATAGACTGCTGCTGGACAAAGGCCTGTACACATAACTAGTCAATGGATTAGGTTTCCTGCCAGGCCGAGGCGACACACCCGGGCAATTATCTGTGCAAGGAATATCTTATCAGAAGGCAGGCATGCTGGGAATGGGCTATGCCCAGTTAACCTATGAACCACATCTGGGGAATTACTTAACCCATTCCTATTTGTCTTAAAGGGAAAATACAGCAACTTTCATTTTCACTTTACCCTCCTGGAAAAAAAAAGGCCACACTATACCTACAGATCTAACTATATAACCTCAATCCCCCAAACCTACGCAGAGGTGTCAGGCCATTATTGAGGACATTCACACATGGTGTTTTTTTAGTGTGAAACATCGCTTCAGTAATACATAGATGATCAGTTTTCATCAATCATTGTTTGAAATGTATATAGAGTTTTATTGAATGGAAGCATCTCATGAATTATTTATATAGCGCCAACATATTCTGCAGCGCTTACAGAACAGGGGAGGATAGAAGAAACAAAAGATACAAAAACCCCTGTTAAAGGAAGTAATGGATTGATGGAAACAATATGGGTGAGGGTCCCCTTACACAATAGGCAAGTTTGTGACAAACCTACCTCTTCAGCACAGTCACTTGCCATGGATATGGGGTGGGGATTTCTTCTGACTTTCCCAGAAGGCCCATTTACCCGCAAAGACAATTTTTCAAACGATTGAAAGATTGACAGTTTTAGCAATCATTTTACATAAACTGCTAATGGACACTAACGTCCATTAGCAGTTTGATACCTTCATTTGCATGTAAATGAGCCCCCAGCAGCCCTTTTGAAAATCCCAGCATGTGGTCTGGACTTTACACTCAGCTGAATTGTCCTCACATGGGCTGACGCAGGCTGTCAGCTGAATACAATGTAATCAGCTGCTCCCGTGGAGAACACAGCCTGTGGTCCCTGCCATCTCCTCTGGCTTAACGATTGATTTTATGCTCACCTAAGAATCATCATTCAGCTGATAAGCTGAAGATCGAAGCATTTACACACAAGGATTATTGCTCAAAAGCCATCATTTGAACGAATTTTGAGCGATAGTCATTGCGAGTAAATGGGGCTTCACAGGAGACAGAGGGATCAGGCACATCGAAGATCAATACCCAATCCTTTTGTTCTTCTTGGAGATAAGCCACCAACAGAGCTGTATGGCTGTGGCCTTCTTCAGTGTCTCCATGGAACACACATGGACACTCGGTAGAACAGAGCAGTCATGTGTTTGGAGGAAGGAAGTCGGGGGAAATAGCTGTTGCGAATGAACATTTAATCAACAGCTACCGGTATTGATGGTGTACCAGGAATCTTTAGTATCAATGTGCGATTAAGCAGGCACAAAAACAAAAAAACACCACTACTTTAATTACTAGATTTACATGAAAAAAGTTGGGGAAGTGGAGATTATGTCCTTTATGGTGGAAGTATGCTACCCATTGCTTTAGCAACATTGTAGTTAAACCCACATACATGGTAGTTTATATTAATAAAAGGTTTTCTTCGTGCATTTAATAAATCACAATTTAACCATCTTCCACGACACATGTAGTGACTCAACAGTTAACAGCCCTGTACTGCACTGGATTGTTTTTTTGTGCTTTTAGACTTTTACAGGTTTAAGTCCCAAGCAAACAGTGTAAAGTTTCCCAAAAACGTCATCTGTAGTGTATATTTAAAGTATATGTGCTGCCAATGCACACACAGCAAATGGGACTTTCCTTTCCCCAATGGATGTCAATTTGGTCTCTGTTCAGGTGGTTTCCACCAGGGATTCTCCTTTTTGGCACTGCATGGAATGTGCAAAGAAGCATCCAGTTAAAAAACCCAACTAAAATCCACAATGATAGCCTATGGGGGATGGATAGCAAGTAGCATCCATTAAAACTGTATTAGGTTTGTCATAAACCCAAATTGAAATGAGAAAAAACAAACAGCGTTTTCTAAATTGAAATCCGCTTTACAGGCTGCAACAAAGAGCAAACTATGGAAACAATGTATATTCCTTTTCCATCCAATGTAGTTTAAACACACAGGAAAAGAAAGTGAGCTCACAAGCTGGCTGCTTCCTGATCACAGGCGGCTCAGGCACACTGATTCATTCCCAAAGTGCTGACATGTCCGTTTTCCTACCAGGTGGAAGTTCACCGCAGACATGGATGTTATACACAGAGCGTAATCGCCTTGGAGTAGTTACAGAAACCACAAGAGAGACGGGAAGGGAGGAGGAGGGGGCAGGAGACTTCCAACCTACAGTCATTTCTGTTTTAACTCCACAGCACGGCAAGAATTATGCTGGGGGCTGTAGTTCAACACAAAGGATTAAACAAAATTGGGGCATTCCTGTTATGAAGACTATGTCGTAGCAAAGCCTCCATGTTTTCCTGTGCATCCATGAACAGCTGCATCAGCTCACAAAAGTTTGGCAACCACAGACAAGTCTCGAATGATCAAAGCTCTGCGGATGAATGTGACACTGGAGGGTCTGCGGTCCCAGTCACCACAAGAACAACGCAGATACGGGGAATGACATTAAATACACTGGCGATTTCCTATTATATGCTGCGCAAATCTTACCTTATGGTTGGCAGCTTCACCTTTCTCAAACATCATCTTCAGGCTGTTTAAAGGGACATTAAACTTCTCGATCTTAGGAGAAGGTTCAGGGGTGTCCAACTTAGTCTCCAAGTCTTGTTCCATGCCTTTGACCTCAGTGGAGGAGGAATGAAGTTCTGAGGCACTGGGATAGCGGAAGCGGCTTTGTTCCTGCACTGGAGAACGAGCCTTGGCGATTTCGACCTCGGAAGGGTTAGCAGGGACTGTTTCGGTCTTAGGACTGCTGACTCTCTGCCTTGTGGCAAAGCTGCTACTGTGCTTAGTTTCTGTCCGAGCAACAGGTCCAGGGATCTCCCACTTCCTCCTTAACACGCTCAGGGAGCCTCGATTAAAAGAGGACGGAAGAGTTTCTGTGTTCTAGAGAGAACATAAAGTGGATGAGTAAGGAAATGGCCAAGTCAGGGAAAAGAATATTCTCCAGACGGCAGATACGCATCCAGACAGCTGCTCAGAAAATTTTTGTCTATGCCACATGTAGAAAAGGAGAAAAAAAAATGCATTTAGCCCAGGGGGAATAATAGGCGGAGTAAGATTGGGCAGGAAGTTTAAGGAAAAAAAAAAAAAAAAGGAGGATATCCTTATATGGCCAAACAGATGGAAAGAACAAGGGAAAATGATGAGTGACTCATGTAACAAGGAAGACGACATGAGATGAAGTGCTATACCACTTAGTTACTTTCATTCCCTCGCATCTACTGGCACAAAAGAAAAAAAACAAAAAAATGTACACTAACAAATGTAAAGCATTCCAAATGAAAGAGAAAAAGCTAAAAAAGTACAAGTAATCAGATCAGCATCAGATTAGGATTCAGAGGGGAGCTTGTATCTAGACGTACGTATGATGATAGAAGTTGGAGCAATTAACAAGATGCAAGACCAAAGCAGAACATTATAGAAGATTAGATTAAGCATGGCAAGCAAATTGCCGTATTGTGGGCAAGCAATTTCTGCCAAGAGCAGTGCATTAGATACTAAATGTGCAATTCAGGAAGTGCACAAAGAACCCAAAATGTAAGAAAGGGGGAAGGCAGATTGATGTCCAAGAAAGGTACTACAGGAGTTGGTATACCTGTTTGCGCTGCATGACTGCGGCCTGGCAGAGCTTCCAGCAGGAGTGTAGCTGTAGTGACAGCCTGCCAGGCTTTAAAGAATTAGAGGCGATTAGCAGCTATATCGGGATTGTAACCCTAAGGCTCTCACCTCATGACAGGCCGAAGAAACAGCTCCATCTTTGTTAGCTCAGTGAAAGACAAACGGCAAGGAGCACAGAATAAGGAGTTTTAAGCAGGCTGCTCCGGCTAAAGACAAGTCTAGCAGCAGTACTGGATGAGCAAGATGTGGCTACACCTCTACCTTACGGAAGCCGTTGTCTCCAAGCAGAGACAGCCCTGCAGGTTTATTATGGACCTGTCAGCTCTGCACCGCTGGCCTGGATGTGGGCAGCACAGTGGCAGACATACTGATTTGAGCGGTCTGTCATCTAAACCTCATCCATTAAGTGGCTTGTTTTTTTTCTCTTAAGAAAAAAAAACCAAAACCCCTACTTCACAGATCAGTATAGAGCTGAGCTCATACGACCGTAAGCGTTAAACACAGTATGACATGTTTTACCGCTTTGGAGCTGGCCTACCGAGGCGTATGGACTGCGCATAAGAGCATATCTCCCGCACGCTGTTGTGTGTAGTCCTGGCTTCCTTTGTTTAGATTTCACACTGTCGCTTTGCACATTGGCAGCTTTTATACGCACCGCTGCAAACGTATAGCTCTGATTACGTACTCAGTGAACAGTGGGCTCTATCGCACGAAATATATAGTAAAATAGGACATGCTGCGTTCTGTTTTGAGAGCGTATTGCGCACAACTAATATTCACAAGTGTGAATGGATTAGAGAAAATCAGTGTACTTTCATTGACTCCATTCACCGCGTGTAATACACAGTAAAAATTACCATTGTGTGAGCCTGGCCTAAGTGACAGACCGCTGAAATCAGTGTCAGCATCCTGTGCTGCCTGCAGTCAGCTGTAGTAGTGCAGACCGGACAGTTTCCCTTTAAGGGTATTATCATAGAGGTTTAACAAATATAGCTCCATTCCTCTTAACAGGGCTGCTTTAGCCGTAGGCACACGGATCTCTGCATGCCCCATTCACATGAACAGGACAAGCAACCCACAGGTTTGCTACATGCAATTACCATTATGCGCTGTTGACAAGGTGTATTTTTGTTAAAGATTTGGATGTTCGTTTCACAGTTTAGCATTCTATTGAAGGTTATGAAAATCCACATTGGAGGAGAGAAAAAAAAAAAAGGGTGTCAATTCTGACTAAAACTTCATGCAGTTCCACCTAAAAATCTGCACAACCCAGACGCAGATTAAAATGACAGAGCTGCGTTTTAAAATTCAGTATGATCTGACCATCACCGTGTGAATGAGGCCTTACAGTAGCTAGTCCTAAACTAGAGCTTCAGATGCCATAAAGACCCCTTTGCACCTAAAGTTAGTTTTAAAAACAGGAAAGAGCACATTAGGCATCACCTGGAGGCAGGTTTTTGGTAGTGGGTGATTTGCTTCCCCGCCCCCCGTTACTATAGGTAGTTGGCATACTTGGAAAAGTCTTTCACAATAAAAGATGTGCACCGTGGGCATTGGCAATTCTAAAAAAGGTTGCCGGACAATGCTGATGTAATTTGAACAAAATTCACAGATAAAACCGAAGGCGGAGGGGGCTAAAAAAAAAAAAAAAAAATCTGTACAGTATAGAAAGTTAGAAGTTTAAAGCTCCAGGACCCAGAGGCAAGATGTGAGGTACAGCTACCACCCTCGTCCATCAAGTGTAATAGTGATTGCTAGTGTTAGTCTATTATATATCATTTTAAGAAAAAGTGCACATTTGCATAAGACTGTTCTGTCTAGCGCCTTTTTTCTATCCCAATGTTCCATTATCCATATGTACCCAGACCCAGGATTATACTGCAAGCTTCAGCTACAGAGAAGCCTCTCCCTACATCATTCCGACTCCGTATTCAAGCAACTAGTTTAATGCTTCAGTGTTTACTGAAAGGGGTTGTTTTAAGATTGTCCCCCACTTTAAATCAGCTCCAATAAAAAGAAAACATTTCTAATGAGAAAAATCTTATTTTGCCAAGCTGTAGGTGATCAAATAAAGGCCCTTTGAGACTGAGGGATTTATCATTCAAAGTGAATGTCAGCGCTCGCTCATTCATACCACCAGACAAACTGTTCACTGCAAGTGAATGAGAAGGACTGCTAATCGTTCAGTTAAAATACAGATCATTCAAACGAGCCCAAGATGTTCATGATTGTATGAAATGAACGATAAGTGAATAACTTCATTGTCTGAAGAATTGTTAAAATCCGAATGATCTAGCCATCTTCTGAACACTCATCATGTCTAAACACACCTTATGAAAGCCTCACTTTTAAAGCAATCAGTCTGGCCAGGATTACAATGCCGTGTCCTCTTACTCATCACCCCCCACGGCCTCAGGAAGGTCTGTCACCTCTGCAGAGTGATAATGTCATGGGCTCAGAAGCCCTGCAGAGAGGAGTGCAGTACAATGGCCTCCTGCAGCTTCTCACAGCTCCAGGCTGACTGATGAAAGGTCCATTTCCCAGAAGAGATACATCAAGCTCCTGGGACTGATGTGCTCTAAATTGGGGTTTTCCACTCTCTTCATTTAACAATGGACTGGGAAACTACCAGAGATTCAAAGCTTTCATTCCCTTATGTCTGAGTTGTCAGCAGTAACCTCAGAATGCCAGTAAATTAGTTAGCAACTAGATGCACTCAAAACAGGCAAATACATGTGATGCAAATGAATAAGGAGGCCTTGTTCACATCACATTAGCATCCTATATATGGCCTACACACCAAATATCTGCAAAGCTATATTCACCCAAGAGGCAAAAAAAGTGTCTTTTTGGCCTCCAGCAAATATAAAGGGTGATGCAAGAGTCAAGAAACATTAAGGCTGCTTGTCCATGGGTAAGTGGTCATTGCATGACGCACTTTCTATAGGCCAACTACGGAAAGCGCAGCCTGACGTCCACGAGCGAAGAATCCTAGCGATTCTCCGCTTGCAGGATTCAAGTCGTGGTATGCCGCAATAAGCTGTCAGTTCTTCCCCTGCTCCCCCGCGGCAGAATCTTACTAGTGATATTCTGCCTCGGCCCTGGATAGGCCGCCTTGGACATTAAATTTAATGTCAGGTTTGACATAATGATTAACCACTGCACCCTCAAGATCGATGGAAGCTTGGAGAGGATAGGCCACGTGTTTGTATGAATCCCTACACATGAAATAAAGGTTATTAGATTCCTCAGACTTAAAATTTTTTTAAACTGCTAAAATAGGATGAGGTGGGGCTGTTATTTTTAATGTGATGCAACTACGAAACAAGTTGGAGAACAGTTCTCTCAATGAGCTGTAAAGGGTTTCATTTTACTGTGTTTCCTCAAAAATAAGACCCCGTCTTATATAAAATTGTTGACCCAAAAGAGGCATTAGGTCTTATCATACTTACCTAGTAGGCTTGGTCTGGGTCCCTCTGGCTGATCACCGGAACTCCAGCGTGCTTTTTGCAGTCCTCGGCCGCCCACAGATCGCTTCCTGGTTAGGGGATTAATAAATTCCACCTCTAGGAAGCGATGGTTCTGATTGAGCTACGCCTGAGAACCAGCCAGCCAATCAATGAAGCACTTAATGAACCAATGCGACAGATGTGATTGGCTGAGCAGCGCTCAAAGAACCAATCAATGCAGCGCTCAAAGAACCAATCACAGCCATTGCAGTGGGTAGGCAGGATTTATAAATTGGCCAATCAATGCTGCGGCTCAGCCAATTCATAAATACCAACTCAGGGGCAGGAATTTTGTATTGAGATGGATAGGCCAGTTTTTGAGGGGGTCCATGACAAAAAACGATTACTTAGATCTGCTTCAACACGGTTTATCCTATCATCCAGGATTAAGGATATTTTCAACAAGATGAGGTGGCAGCAGGACAGAACCCAGACTGATTAGGCACTCTGTTCGTGACTGGTTAGACGAGATGTTTGCAAAGCGTTGGATAGGCAGTCGTGGGCCAGTGCACTGACTGCCTCACTCCCTGAATCTTACCCCACCTGACCTTTTCCTTTGGGTCCATCTTAAAGGATTAAGTGTGGGTGTATCCCAAATCCAGTGCCAACAAATTGAAGCTTGCCATCACTGAGAAATGCAATCACATTCCAGTTTGAATGTTTAAATCAATCATGAGCGTGTAATGGTTGATCATTGTGGAAAATGGACAGATTAACTCTGAATTTTTAGTACTAGTATGAAACCACTTTAATTGTCACAAATGGAAATGAAAATTCAAACTACATTTGCACCACCCTGTACATAGATATACTCACTTAGAGTCTATAGAAAAGCATAATCTACTACACTTTTATATGTGGAGGCATTCCACTGAGCATCATAGTAGAACCTCAAATCACTTTGACTTCTGGAATAATCTGTCCAGGTAAAGCTGCTTTAGAGCAAATGAAACAGGGGGGAAAAAACACGTACACTGTAGAGGCAAAAGCAAGATAACCCCCAAAAAGGGAATGTTTTGGTAGGTGGTAGCCACAGTTACCTTTTTCCTTATCCTGAGTGATTCTCCTAGTCACTGCCGATAGTATGAGGTGGTACTTGCAGCCCAATCGGGTTGTCCTGCCCCTCTAGGATGGTACTTTTTTTTGCAATGTCTCCAGAGCATGGAACAGATACCAGGACATGGGCCACTGCAAGAGGAGAGCTGGACAGGGCTGTAGAAGGGCACTGATCCAGCATCTGCTCTTCTGTGCAAGGAGGAACAAGAGGAACACTGCCAGATCCCTACAAAACGACCTCCAGCAGGCTACTGGACTGCAGGTTTCTGACTTAACAGAGGGTGACTTGATGGTGACATGACAGTCAACAACTTGTAGTGGGACTTGTGCTTCTCCCCAACATGGTGCAGCTTGAATGGCATTGGCCAATTCTGGGCAACTAGGAATCCAGCCCTCAACTGGTTGATGAATTTGGTTTCCATTGACCATTAATACTTTATTTTGTAAGTTAAACAGGTTTCTAATCTGTGGAGATTTTCTACTAAAAAACACTTTGGATCTCAAAGAAAAAATAAAAAAAATAAATTCAAACGCTCCCTTTATACATATATTTTTTTACCATGCGAGTCATTGGCTACAGTGGCATACATCAAAAGCTTCTGTATAAAGGAGACTTAAAGTAGTGTTCTAGAACTAAAAGGTTAGGCCGGCTCAGATTCTGCATACGCGAGTCCGCAGCAGAATATGGCGCTGTCCCCGGCAGGCAACCCTACGTACCAGATTTCTTCTGTATGGCTGCAGTGGCTTGCTGTCTGGCATGCGCGCTAGTTTTTTTTCCCCCTCCAACTCTTGTGTTTCCCCAAACTATTGCTAGGCGAAAATGCGGGTACCCGCGACCTATTCGCAATGTTAAGTAGTTCTGTATGGCAGCTCAAGGGTCCAATACAGGCTGGATTCAAAGTTTTGTAAGTCATTGGAAACTGTCAATTTGTTGACAAACCAAATTTCTGATGATTTCACTGAGCTCCTATTGGATAATACTGTGCCATACAGCAGTGCATCCTAGTCAAGGATCTCGTTACACTAGTACCAGCGTTTTTGGTGGTGCAATGCACCACTTACTAATGTAATATAGCAAAAGGAATTTGAGTTGGTCACAGGTCCTAAGCCAGCAGAGTTGGACAGCAGCCATGTGCTTACAGGACCTGGGATGTCACCACGATGTGATCAGTCATGGGGGTTGAGCTCTGCCCCTGATCACATGACTGGCAGGTCCTTTAAGCACATAGCTGCTGCCAGGCTCTGCATGTTTCAGGTCCTCTGTCAGTCATGTGATCAGGAAGGGGGGGGGGGGGTCTTAGAGCCCAGGTAACTGATCACATGATGGTGACAGCACCACATGTAACTCACAGACAAGTGGCAGTTAGTATTTTGATGGCGCTTACATCAGTAAATGCCTTTCTAAACAATAAGCTATGACAATAGAATATGGATTACATAAGCCATTCATTCTGTCAATTTTTATGAAAATCATTGAAGAAATAGAACTGGCTTCAGGAGTAGATCCCAAACTCTCTCACTCTGGTATACACACACTGACAAGTCTTTCCATAGTGAATATATTTGAAGTTATTTGAGAACAACCCTGAAGAGCCAAGTGAAAGTAAGTTAATAAAGCCAGAAGAAAATGCGTATGATCAACCCATGAAGATAAAACAGAGGATAGACATGAGGAAGAAGCACAGAATATCGGTTCAGAAATCACATACTCAGTGATAATGTATAAAAACGGAACAGATGGTGGATTATTCTTGCAATAGAGAAAAAAAAGTAAAGGTTACAGATATTAATTCATTAAAAGATTACAAGATAAATTTAGCATGGTTTAAAGGGGTATTCCAGGACGTTTACAATGACTACCTATCCTGAGCATAGGTCATCAATATTTAATTGATAGGGGTTCACCATTCTATTGATTGACCTCTGACACACCGCACTGACAGCAGACCATTGTTGTCAGGGCCGGAAGTGTAATAAGACAGCTTCATTCACATTGAAATCAATGGGAGCGATGCATCCTATTATACTTCTGTGGTCAGAGATAATAGGAGGCATCCCACTGACTTCAATGGGAATGAAGGTGTATATTACCGTTGCGGCATGCATAATATGGGGAAGTTGGGTTGAAAATCTATGGGCTGACGTATGGTATCAGTGTACTTACTTCGCAAACTACATTAGTCTAAATGTATTGTGTGTCCTAATAGATTAAATAGGATGTAAAATCCTCCCACTAGCTCCTACTTTGACTAGGGCTGGAGGCACTCCGTATTTTATCAGAAGCATCTCTCATTGCCACCCTGCTCTTTGATGTAGAGTTTACATTCCCAACAAAAGACTTTCCACTCAATCACCATAACCAATTTCTACATTTTCTGAGGAGCACGGACAAAAGGAGTTTAACTTGTTTTTTTTTTCTTAAAAGACTGAACTGTCATTTTTTTTTGTGACTCAACTAAGGCCTTTCCAGAAGAAACTATAAAAGTACAATTTACATACAGTGTACTGTGAAAGGAAATGACCTTTAATGGAAGGCTGAATATACAAAAGGGTGAAAAGGTTATATCCATCAGTCTCTGCTTCAGATTTATTTTAATTGGTAGGAACTCCTGAGTCATAAGATACAAGAATGCATCTGTGTCCTCCTGACAGACCCCTAAAAGCAGTCAGAGCTAAAGGCCGATTCGCACACAACTTTTGAGCGATAATAGTGTGTAAATGCGTGCCCATCATGCACTTTGTTAAAAATCAGTCGTCCCTGATAAAAGGGACCGCATGCATGCAGAGTTCTCCGCAGGTAGCACTGATAACATTCGTTCAGCAGCTGTCCCGCTGGAAAACAGCAATGTATTTAGAGAACAGACCACCCACTTTTCTCTAAATACATGCAAATGAAGTTAGTAGCTAATGCAAAATGATAGCTCAAAACTGTCAGTTTCTGACTAATTTTGAGCGATCTATGCGTGTAAATGGACCTTAAAACTTCAGTGTGCAGATAAGTGGATAACACCCACCCACACCCCTCTTAAAGGGGTTGTCTCGCGAAAGCAAGTGGGGTTATACACTTCTGTATGGCCATATTAATGCACTTTGTAATATACATCGTGCATTAAATATGAGCCATACAGAAGTTATTCACTTACCTTCTCTGAGCTGGCGTCCCCGTCTCCATGGCTCCGTCTAACCTCAGCGTCTAATCGCTTGATTAGACGCGCTTGCGCAGAAGGGCCTTCTGCCTTCGGGTTTGTCTGGCAGCAGCGGCTTTCTGGCTCCGCCCCCTTCATCGCGTAATCGCGTAGCTCCGCCCCGTGTGCCAATTCCAGCCTCCTGATTGGCTGGAATCAGCACGCGTGATGGGGCGGAGCTACGCGATGGCGCGTAAAAGGGGCGAAGACAGAACGCCGCTCGTGCCAGACCGAGCCGAAGGCAGAAGACCTTTCTGTGCAAGCGCGTCTAATCGGGCGACTAGACGCTGAAGTTAGACGGAGCCATGGATACGGGGACGCCAGCAACGGAGTGGGTAAGTGAAGAACTACTGTATGGCTCATATTTAATGCACGATGTATATTACAAAGTGCATTAATATGGCCATACAGAAGTGCATAACCCCACTTGCTTTCGCGAGACAACCCCTTTAAGAGTCCCACCACTCCAGTTCCAGCAGCTCTTATAGCAGTCATGTGGTGCTCACTGAACAGCTGCATCCAATCAATGGCCTCAGCACTCACCTGCCATTCATGCACATGTAACTGCTCACTGGCTCCAAGAGTCAGATGATTGCTACATGACTACTAGAGCAGCTTATTTAAGAGAAGAGTACTGCCCCCTTTCCCCCCTATTCATTTATCTGTACTCTGAAGTTTTAAATCTCAGAAAACTGAATGCACACCTACTACTCCAGAAAAAAATACTACTTACAGTTCTCTTCTTATCCTGGCTGGCTTCTTCTGCCGCTTTCTGATATCTGTAGAAGAGGGGAGAGAAAGAAAAAAAAGTCATGTAAAGTTTACCAAAGGTTTCAAAAAAGTGAAAAAAAGCAGCCGACATACTCATTGGCCACTGCTGTATGCTCCCAGTTTGAGCTCCATCAGTTCAGTTTCAGTGTTGATTTTTCTTTCCCTACTGCCCTGCTGTTTGCAAACTATATACTATCCTATGTGTAGTGGCCAGGACTTCCTGTCCCACACCGCCTCGCACAGCACCAATCAGCTGCAAAGCATCCACATGTAGTAACAGGAGTTGGACATTTATCAAAGCATCAGCAACAATTGTATGCAATATCATATACAGTCCTGCAGACCCCTATTGATATCCCAATGTCTGCACGCCTATCCAACAGCAGAGCTGAGACTGGCAGCAGAGGCCTGCTCAGTCTGAGTGCAGGGATCCAGCACTGCGAAGACAGGGCTGTCACTAGAGAAGTCAAAACAGGCAGTCCATGTAAAGTTTCTGGAAAGGAAGTTTCCGGTAAATATACAAGTGAATATTCACCTCGTCTCATTTTAGATCACAATTAAGGTTTTTTTTTCCTTTTTTTAGGTCAGCTACATTGACTGCACAGAACTCATGAACTCCCGGCATATTATCTAAAATTGAAATTCCCCTCCTCGTGAATGACCGTGATATTTCCATGCAGGTGATAACGGGAAAGTCCCAGAGTTTTTGACTTTCCAGAACCAAAAAGACATAAGTTACAGGAAGACCAACAACCTTATTTATGCTGATCACACTAATGGAAAGGATTCACAAGAATAAATCTAATTTTTATAATCAGCATTAAAGCCAGATCGGCTCAGACAGGCCAGGCCTCACCAGCAATGGATATCCATTCTAAGGGTCATGTACCTACAGCGTGGGTAGTATACCGTTGCCAATGTCCAATTTGCCTCAGTCAGCTACAGTCCCCTCTAGGAGCACATTTTTCCTTCCACACCCCAACCTTTGTCACAAAGGACTCCTGTCTACGTATAACATCCTGTGCTTATCTACATATGGAGGAATGCCATATCAAGAACTGAGCCGCCTGTGGTACAGGAATGGATAAACATGGCTGCCTTCTTCCAACTGTGCCACGCTAGTCTCCAGGTTCCTTGTGGTATTGTAACCAAGTCCTATTGGCTTCAATGGAGACATTTTGCAATACCACATACAGAAAGCACCATTGTTTCTTAGGTTTTTACTACATATAACCCATTTAATGGCCAATGTCATTCCTTAGGTCTACTTTAGAATAAGGTTGTCAGTCATCTCCAGGTTAAACTACGACAGTTTTTACCTGCACGTTATGAAGAGTACAATGAGTAACCTTAGTAGGAATGTCACAGAATAATTAACCATGATAAAGTTATCACCTCAGCAAGTAAAACAGTAATAAGGGTAAAATAAACACTGTGTATAGAGCAGCCGTACGGCCTCTAACATTGGAGAATCATTCTGTACTGGACAATAGGACCACAGGAGGCCTCGGAATTCATTAGGATTAAAATATAATAGTTTGTTTTAAATAAACATGCTGTTCTGCAGTTTAAATGCATTGTCCCTTAACCCCTTAGTGACCAAGCCTTATCTCCCCCCCCCCCCCCCCCATACCACTTTAAAAAATAAAATAGTAACTCCTTTATTTATCCATCGACGTCGCTGTATGAAGGCTTGTTTTTTTGCGGGACGAGTTGCATTTTTCAGTGGTGCCATTTAATGTACCACATAATGTACTGAACAACTTAAAAAAAATTCTAAGTGGAGAGAATTGGCGAGGGGGGGGGGGGGGGGGGGTGAAGAGTTGAGTCTATTTCTATGGTGCAGAAACTGCAATAAAAATAACTTTATTCTATGGGTCAGTCAGATTACTATGACACCAAACAGTTTTTTATTGTACTAGTATTTTTTTAAAGATTTTTCTTTTTTTAATTTTCTGCCATCATCTTCTGCACGCACCAACTTTTATTTGTCCGTTTACATAGTTGTGCAAGGGCTCATTTTTTGCGAGCGTTCTGTCACTTCTGTTGGTAACATTTTAGAACAAATACAATTTTTTGATTGCTTTTTATTGCATTTTTTCTTGGACAGGTTGACAAAATAAAAAAATAAAAAAATGATGAGCATGCTCTGAAGGCTTCATTCTATGTGGGCTGCTTTCTCATCTGCAGTGGGGGATTTGTTTACCCTGCTTAGTTTGGGGAACAGGAAAGGGGGAATACCTTGGCCAAATACATTCGTCTTATGACGGAACCCATTCGCTATAATCGGGTCTGTTGACTTAACTCTTAGCTGCCCAGCATGCAGCACTATTTTTTGTGGTATAGTGTCAGAACCTTTATTTTGAGGTTCCAGCGCAGATGTGAACCCAACCTAACCTGTCACATCATATATGGCTAAACAGGTTGGATGACTGAACGGTAGCGACAGATTTGTGCAATAGATTGTGCCTTCTACGTGCCAAACCAATCCTGCTTACCCTGCAATAATATCAATGTTCCTCTGTCACAATATAAATAGGTGCAGCTTCCTACAGACAGGGAAGGGTTAGCTCATATCTCAGGAGCAGCCTGACTAGTCTTCCCAGGAGTGTCAGAGGCAAGATGCTACCTGTCGGTGTATTAGAACATGGGATAAACTTCCCTCATCAGTAACAATCATATATACACAATACTACAAATAACACCCGTGTACAGATGTAGTTAGTCCACGATACTGAATGAATATCTGTAGAGTATACAGGTTGTGATCTCAAAGTCTAAGTCCAACATTAAAGAGTAAAACAAAGGTTGGAAGACAGAACGGTGTCAATCCTCATAAAAGAGAGAAATAACAGCGACCATATGGTGACTAGTTGTATAGGATCCGGATTTCAGCAGCTGTACGTAACAGAAGTAATCATTTTACGAATGTTATATTCATGACAGCTCAGTCCCTCTCGTCAATGAGAGCTAAAGAATTTTTTTAAATTGCGAGTCATTGACCCTTCTGAACCAACAGCGGGAACACTGATGAGTCCAAAGAAGTCCTGCAACATAGTTGTATACAGCCAAATAGCTGTAGAACTTCCACGTTTAATCAGTCTATTCCCCCCAGTCCACTGACTCCGCTAAAGGTTTTCATATAAGCAGTCCAAACAGAAGAGATCAGATAAGTCAGTAACACTTACTTGGAGAACCGTTCCATTATAGCAGAATTCTTCGCCTTTACAAGAGACAGCTCTCTCGCCGTTACTCGGAGGGACTGAGAGGCCCATTGACCCCTTTTAAACCCAGTAGCGTCCATGTTAAGAAACCTAGGGCGGAAAAAGATTATTAATCTTGCAGAACGAGTCAAAAAGTTACAAAGCAGAACCTTTTTTGCTGACTACCTTATGCAAGTTATTTATTTATAGGACAACAAGAGCCTGGAAGAGTCTTGCACAACGGACAGCGGGCAAGGATGGCACTGAGGCCAGACGTCATGACTTACATACAGTAATGGGGCACACAAAGCATGAAAAAAAATTAAAAGCAAATTATAGTTTTAGTATAAAGTATTCCATTAAGATTCTTATAACAAAGAAAAATAAAGTCTCAACACCAACCCAGTTTGTCAATCAGGAACTTTACATGTCACTTGCAGGTGTGACTGCTGTACTCCACCGTACACCAGTTACAGCAACAGGGGGTCAGCATAACTAAGAGGGGCTACAGAAGGGCACTTTAATATGGGGGGGGGGGGGGGGGGTTACTGTTAGGGGCATATATAGATGAGTCACGGGTGATCGTGGTGGTCTGGGCCCAGATAGAGAAGTAAAGCAAAAACAGAGAACACATCACCTGTTGTCACTGGAGGTAACCACACTGTAATCACTATTACTATATAGTACTGGTACCCCAACTCATAAGTGTTCAAAAAAGTTATATGTACTCTAAAATAGTATAATTCACTACATCAACTCTACAAAAAAAAAAAAGGGGGGGGGGGAGCGGTTTCACAGCTGTGTTAATGGGATAATAAAAGTGATGGCTCTCAGAATAAAGGTGTTCTATAGTGCAGAAGTAGGGGGTGGTGTGTGTGTGTAGAAACATTTGGTACCGCCATAATCAAACCATAACTTATATGCATGTTTTGTTTTACCACTCATTACCCAGGTTTGCTGACCTTCACCTGACTGTAGTGGACCTTCACAAAAACTGGTTGCGTACCCCTGTCATAGGAGATAGCTGCTGTTGCTCTACAACAGTGACCTTATACCCCCCTCAGAGTTAAAAAACACATGCATGCTCGGGCGGCAACTAAGTGTATAAGCAGCTTTAGGTTCTATTATTTAACAGGATCGGTCTGCGTGATGAACTTATTTAAATGGAAAGTTAATTACTTTTCCCCCCACCACTTTACACCCGATGTCATTAAGCAGCTCCTCACCCAATATTTTTAAATATCTGTCTACATAAAGGCAAGAGTCCGGCCATGCACAGTCTGCAGAGAAACAGCAATTTAAAGATATTCTTAGTACACAATTTGACCTTTATTGACATCGGTGTCACACATCTGACAGTATCCGGATGTACAGGATGGCCGGAAGACTACAGTGTCCTACTCTGGTCCAAAAAGGACTTGCAATCATTTGCATATTTCCCAGAGGAGCATGCATGGCCAGACACACGGTGCTAAGGAGAACCCATACCGATCCTAATACTCCCTAATAGTGGTCATGGAGCCTATAAGGACTCTTCTCATGCGGACATCAAAGAAGAGCTCCAACAGTAGAATTGAGTATGTAGAAACCCTAAACAGAGCAGAACATAGAAGGTTGAACCAGCTTCAGAGTTCCCACCGGGGATGGTAGATTAGCAAAAGATCATTGAGCAAACACTACAAGTCTATGGCCATCTTTAGATTGATCACCGATTACATACACCCACTAATTAATTTTATATATATATATATATATATATATATATATATATATATATATATATATATATATATATATATATATATATATATATATATATATATATATATATATATATATATGCACAGCATGTATTAATCACAGTGGCAAAAACCTGTGATATCACTCAGCAGTGCAAGTCAATCATGCTTCCTTTCATCAGTGCCAAGGCATGAACACGCCCTCCAATTCCCATAAAAGAAACTAATCTTGGAGAACTTCTGAGAAAGCCTGAGTAATACTTCACCACTTTCTAGAACATAAAGCCGGACAAGAGGGCAGATGTTCCAGTCTTAACTATAAGCGACCTAAATACATAAAGAAGCCATCAGATAAAAAAGCCACTAAACATAAAAGGTGAAACGTAACCAGCAGGGTTAAAAACCAGACAGACTAGTCACAGCCCAATGACCACAATAAGCTGTATGCGGGATCAGCGCCCTCATTCCTGCATGACTTGTCAGTGTGCAAGACAGACGTATCAAAATGTGGCTCCTATATAGACACAGTGGGAAAACGATACATTTACATAAACCCTTCAAAAGAGCAACTTTGTGCAGAACACAACATTTTCCTTCTTCCATTTAAAGGGATCCTAAAAGACACTGGTACAGTGAGAAGGAACACAAAGGAGCTCAGTAACTGGAGAAATGCTATGAGACCGGCCTGAGGGGCTTTTTGTATACAAAATAAAAGGGAACTGAAAATAGGAACAGGGATATAAACTTTCACCATTCAATGCCCTCCTCTCCACCTGCAAACAATTCCTAATAAAAAAGCAACACAAGGAGGACGAGTCCCAAAAGGGTCAGAAGAGATTTCCATTTTAACATAAAGGGGAAGCAAAATAAGTGCCTGACTTTTCAGATTAAGCTGTGATGTTTGTACATGAGGAATAACACTTTCTGGCCATTATATGAAATATCTCCTGCAGTGGGGAAAAAATGCATCAGATTCTCAGTTCTCTCAGGGCTGCTGGGAGGAGCCTGCTCCTGTGTTGTGTGCTATAGACTGTACAGAGAACTGCAGATGCTGCTCTGTCCGTAAGGGTACTTTTACAGTAAAAAAAAAATCTTATGCACTTAAACACCCACCTCAGCAATTCTGGCTCCTGCGCTCACACAGGAGGGATGGGTCAGTGAATGGAGGCGGAGAAGGCTGAGATCACTTCTGGTAGCCTCCATTCACAGTATACAGGCAGGCGTTCAGATGAACTGTCCGCTTACACAGGTCAATTGTCTTTTATATCTGCACAAACTGAAAGATGAACGATTATTTATCATTCAGTTGCTTACAACATCTACACTGAATCATTCAGATTTTCATGATCCAGCGAGAAGCTAAACTATACTCGTCCAGTGTAAATGGGCCTCACCACAGCAGTACTGAGCCATGTAGATGTGATTTTAGTAGCCAACAGTAAGCAGTCACTATCAGCAGAAAGTAGTGTTTGAGTCTCTCTCTTCCTCCGACTATTTCCACTTCCTTTCTTGCTGTTGGGCCTTCTCCCAGACCCCATTTACACTGACAGATCGCTCAAACTACAGTTTGAATGACAGTTTTAGGCGATTATCTTTGCATAGTCTATAGTAGCTAAGTAACTACTAAAGAGCTATGCAGACGGAGCGAGACACCGTTATCGCTTGGCAAATACAGCTGTTCTGCATAAGCAAACAGCTGTATTGTTCTCAGCGATTACAGCTCATGTCCTGCTGTGAGCTACCAGTGGGACACGAGCTGTAAGAATCTTATCAGCGCTGTCGACTGATAACAGCCTGCACCGCTGCTAAGAGTTCATCACTCAATTCAAGAAAACTAGAATTGAACGAACTCGCACGTGAAAACTGCACAATGTCTGTGCATTTAGACCCAACGATTCTCGCTCAAAAGACTGCCTTGAGCGAGAATCGTTGGGTCTAAATGGGCCTTAAAGGGGTTGTCCCGCGAAAGCAAGTGGGGTTATACACTTCTGTATGGCCATATTAATGCACTTTGTAATGTACATCGTGCATTAATTATGAGCCATACAGAAGTTATTCACTTACCTGCTCCGTTGCTAGCGTCCGTCTCCATGGTGCCGTCTAATTTCAGCGTCTAATCGCCCGATTAGACGCGCTTGCGCAGTCCGGTCTTCTCCCTGGTGAATGAGGCCGCTCGTGCCGGAGAGCTGGTCCTCGTAGCTCCGCCCCGTCACGTGTGCCGATTCCAGCCAATCAGGAGGCTGGAATCGGCAATGGACCGCACAGAGCCCACGGTGCACCATGGGAGAAGACCCGCGGTGCATCGTGGGTGAAGATCCCGGCGGCCATCTTGCTAAGGTAAGGAAGAAGTCGCCGCAGCGCGGGGATTCGGGTAAGTACTAAACAGTTTGTTTTTTTTTAAACCCATGCATTGGGTTTGTCTCGCGCCGAACGGGGGGCCTATTGAAAAAAAAAAAAACCCGTTTCGGCGCGGGACAACCCCTTTAAGACAAAATTGGAACAAGCATGCAACCAACTGACAGAGCATATCATTTGCTTGGCATGCATTTACACTGAACTGACAGATTGGATTATTTGTTAGATCATAACTGCACCTCTAGTCACTTTTCTGCCACTACTTTCTATTAAGCAAGTCGTTACGTATCATGTAAGAGGGCCCTAACACATTTCACAGCATTAGGATAAAAGGAGACCCCCTAATAGCAAGAACTTTAGAGGGGTTTTTCAACACAAACTCAAACCTGGAGTAAATAGTTTTCTTGTTATCTCAGGGGTTTGAAAATGTTGTGACCATTAGTCCCATTGAAGTAAATGGACTCAGCATGCACTACCAGCCTGGAGAATTACACAATTTACTGATCTGACTGCTGCCAGCAGAAGGACAGCTCTGTACAGTAAGCAGCCAGGGGAAAAAGCTAATCCCCTGGGTGTCCCAAGTGGCAGACCCCTGCCAATCTGCTATTAATGACCTATCCTGAGCAAAGGTCAACAATAGGAACTGGGAAACTTTAAAGGGGTTGTCCCACGGCAGCAAGTGGGTCTATACACTTCTGTATGGCCATAATAATGCACTTTGTAATGTACATTGTGCATTAATTATGAGCCATACAGAAGTTATAAAAAGTTTTATACTTACCTGCTCCGCTGCTGGCGTCCTCGTCTCCATGGTTGCCGTCTAAAATGGCCTAATGGCCAAATTAGACGCGCTTGCGCAGTCCAGGTCTTCTCCTGTTCTCTATGGGGCTCCGTGTAGCTCCGCCCCGTCACGTGCCGATTCCAGCCAATCAGGAGGCTGGAATCGGCAATGGACCGCACAGAAGAGCTGCGGTCCACGGAGGTAGAGGATCCCGGCGGCCATCTTCACCGGTAAGTATAGAAGTCACCGGAGCACGGGGATTCAGGTAAGCGCTGTGCTGTTCTTTTTTTCAGTCCCTGCATCGGGGTTGTCTCGCGCCGAACGGGGGGGGGGGGGGTTTGAAAAAAAAAAAACCCGTTTCGGCGCGGGACAACCCCTTTAAGTAGGAATTCCATACAAGTTTACAGGCAGAGAGGAGAGCAGAGGGCAGGGTAGTAGAGGAGGAGGGGATACAGGGCGGTGCAGCACTGTGGAGAGCTTTATGGATAAGTGATTATTGGCACAAGGTGGAGGCATTGGTGTGGCAGCTGGACAAGGGGAGCCTGGCAGTTGCATTGAAGATGGATTAGAGAGTTTAGTGAGGGGAAGATTGATAAGCAGCAGTACTCTAGCAGAGAGTGAATCGGGGCAACAATAAAGAATTTTAGATGTACCCACAGTAAGAAATGTGTGGATTATGGAGACGATCTTAAGTTTCAGGTGCCATGAGCATACAAGGGAATGAAAAAGCAGGGTCAAACATAATCCCAATACAACGGGCGTGCGTCCTAGGAGTTATAACCCCACACAGATGGAAGTAGCAGGAGTTTTCATTTTTTTAAATCTCTGCCACACATCTGACTGAGCCGTGTGGACCATCCGCAGTACAGATGTCCCGGCAGAAGAAAGGTCCATGAGGATGCCACCTCCGCATGCCCACACAGGTAAGCAGTGTCCTCGCCTGCAGGCAGGTTGGGATTCTGCTGCGGGCGCCCGCCTGTGGACATGAGGCCGAAGCAGTATCCTTAAGGCCGCCTGCAGACGAGCGGGTCGGATCCGGCGGCGAGAATTCTCGCCGCGGGACCCGACCCGAGAGCCTGCAGTGACGAGCGCGTACTCACCGGCACCTGGCGGCCCCGGCTCTTTCATGTGCCGGCTGCCGCGCAGCCGGCGCATGCGCAGACCGGAGCCGGCAGCCGGGTGAGTGCGAGCCCCGCACAAAAATAGGACAAGCCGCGGTTTGTTGCGGCCGTCTGCATAGGAGTGCGTATTGTAATGCACTCCTATGCAGACTTTCAGTGGCGGAAATCCCGCGGGAAGTACCGCCGCGGGATTTCCGCCCGTCTGCAGGCGGCCTAAGGCTAAAAAGCAAAGCCTACTGAGGAGTTTGTAGTCTACGGTGTCAAAAGCGGCAGAGCGATCCAGAAGAATCAGTAGAGAGGTCACTGTTCTATTTCGGCCCAATTCAGACTGCATTATTGACGCCGTCCCGGGATCCCATCATGGTATCCATTTATAATTCCTATAACTGCCCCGTTGGATGATGGGGCCTTAGTTGTCAGATTTTACACTTTTGTAGGAGCAATTTATTAAGAAATCCAGACTGTAAGGGGTCAAGAAGAAGGTTGTCAGGGAGATGGGCTACTCTCGCCTAATAAGCTAAGTGTTCCATGAGTTTGGAGATGAAGAGGAGATTAGAGACGGGTCGGTAGTTGGCAGCACAAGACGAGGCAGGAGACGGCTTCATTAGTAATGGGATATAACTGCATGTTAAAAGCAGGAAGGAAAGATAGAAGAAAGATGTTAAATATTGTAGTGAGGCGACTGATGACAGCCGGAGAGCGAGATGGAAGGAGGTGTGAGGAAATGTGGTCACTAATGCAGGTAGCAGAGGGAGAAGTAGTGAGGAGGCTGATGATGACTACTGCTCTCCTGCACACGTGTTCTCTATATGTTCACACTATGGATGGTCGATGGGATCTCAGGGCTTCACATCACAACGTTTGCCTTCTGGGCAGTAAATAATGAAGAGGTGATGAGTAAAATATTCATAAGTCGTCTCCACATCCAGGGCATTAAAGGATCAGACTCTGCAGCGTCTTAGAGGAAGACTCCTCTAAGACTCGCAGCTACCTGAGAGCTGTACTAATGACGCAGGAGCAGGAAGACTCGGGTTACCGCGTACATCCCACCTGCTGTCAGGACCGCTGCGAGGGCTCTACGGGGCGCCGCACACCAGAGGTGGGAGTTACCATAGACCATTTACTGCTACACGGACCATCTGAGCAGATATCATGTAGAAGTCATGCAGATCACATCTATGGAGCGAGGAAACCTGCATGTGAAAGCGGATACGGGGCGGAGCTGCGGCGGCAGAACAGCCTTACATCTATAGGACAGACAGGACAACATACGCCGGCTGCTGCCACGGCTCCGGTAACAGATACACGAAGGCCGCTCGCTCACAAGCCGTGGGGAAAACAATGCTTTTTTTAATGCAGAGTTTTAACTACATAATTTGCACACCAACAGCGCACGCAAAGCAAACCCATGTCATCACTGTCCCCTCCCGGTTGCAGAGTAAGCGGTGTTAATAGCGCTGTACACCGCTTTTTTTTTTTTTTTTTTTTTATATATAAACGCACCCTCCTCGTTACAATGGGCGATGCAGGGGGTCAACGTGCTGCGACGCCCGAAATAGGACATATAGCGGGCATTTTAGTACGCGTTATAAACGCTCCGCAGGGGGGGAAAAAGCCCGCCTGAGAAGCCCCATTGAGACGGAGACTTAATACAGCGTTGTTAGCGGGCGTCAAAACCCATATGAGATCTCATCAGCAAGACGTACCCTTAGGGCTCCTTCCCTATGAACAAGGTAGATTTGCGCACATATGATGGGGGGGGGGGGGGGGGGGGGGGGGGCGCACACGCAACTTAATGTACTTTTTGCACACGCAAGGGGCGCAGAACCCACCCCCTTGATTCAAAAGGCCATTAAGCTTAATGAGGTCCAGATGTGCGTTATTCTTCACACATTTGCGCACTTCCCATATGGGGACCGGTGATTGGGGGGGGAAAAAAAACAAAAAAAAACACAACGCATTTTTCCCTGCAAACACAAAGAATGTTGAACAAACCATTGAAATCAAATCGTTCTATTCTCTGCATTTGGCACACAGGTGTTGCACGCACAAGCGCGCCCGCCTGAAGGAGCCCTGATGTGCCAGGCCGGCTCTGCCAGCCGTGCCCCTATTAGGTGAGTCACTCTTCTAAATGCCACATAACTGCTTTTTTTTATTGCCTCGAAAATTGCAAAAAATTAGAAGTCTGCGCCTCACTAGCAGGTGATTCCCGGCACTAATACCGGCTAATGATAGGGAGCATCTGAGGTCCGCACAACGGGGAGACTACAAGTCCCAGGACGCCCAACAGCAACAGGCTGCAAATACTGACGTAAAGGTCCATCCCGCCGTGACCCGCACACAATGGCGGAGCTCACCTGACAGCGCCGGCTCTCCGTGCTCAGTCCTGCTGATGTGCAGCCGCCGCTCCCGGTTGTGTGCTCGTCACCGTGGCCGCCGCACCTGCTGCAGACCCGCACCTCACACCTGCTGCCCGCCCACAGCACGTCAGCGGCCGGGCCTGACAGCGACTGATATACAGCCAGCACAGCGCCACCTAGTGGAGGGCACTCCAGTAGAGCGCTCGTCGTCACGGGGAGGCGGGAAGGGAGGTCGTGAGGTAAAAAGTGCAGCTGGGAAGTCGTGTGCCGCCCCATATACCGATGAGATACGGGGGGCCGCGGCCTTCTGGCCGCTGGGACCATCAATGGAGGCTATTGTTTCCTGTTATCAGACATTCCTGGCTGGGGTCACTGACGGGAAATCGAATCAAATCCTCCCTATATCACCTACCTAGTGTCACCTACCTGCAGGCCTCCAAAAACATAACAGGAGAGCCGCATGTTACACAAATATGTGCATCACATCACTTCTAATGATCGCCAACGGTGAACGCAGCCGCGACACAACAGTCACTGAGAATCCAAGCCGGTTGGACTTTGGTTAAAAGTCGCGGTCTGAACGTCGTACGGGAAAAAAGAGACCGGGCGCGACTTTTCAGAGCGGCGATTTGGCACTTGGGACGGAATGAATATTACGCAGTGAATAGACGCCATTGATTTCAGAGGGGCCATTCACATTAGCGTATTTTGCACGCGCACTTCATCTGCGCCAAAGAAAAAAATATGCATCACGCTCTCGTTTCCTGCGAGTTTACCCACAAAAATAGCACATATTGAACAAATTAACCTAATAGCACATTTCAGTCAACAGGAGCATGGCTGCGTGTTTTTTTTTTTGCGTACACGCAAAAGTACAGTAAAACCCACACAAATATGCGCCATTTACCCGTGTGACACTAAGGGGGCATTTACGTAGGTTTCATGTGAGTGCGATATCTGTGCAAGATACTTAGACCGATATCTCACATGTACAAAGATCAGATTTTTATGCGAGTCTGACGCGTGTTGCCGCCACGTGAAAACCGCCCATGAGTCCCAACGGGAGCAAAGAAAAAAAATCACATATAATAAACTCGCATTTAAATGCAAATGTGACGCGATTTTTTTTAAAGGGAAGAATGGGCGATATCGCCCCAAAATCGAACGTGCTGCAACGGTTCGTTACTCGTGCGATTCCTGTGCATCTCGCAACACACAGAAATCGCCCCGGAAAATCGCCGATATAAATATATATTCTTAAACACAAAACTCTTAATTTCAAGTGGTGCATGAGGGCCTCTTCAGACGGCCGTGTTTTCGGATCATTTTGCGGGTGCGAAATGGTTTCATGTTTACTAGCGTAATTGTCACGCGATATTACTACACGCCAGAAAAAATAGGCCTGGCCGTATCTGTCTCGCAGTTTTTAGCCGTGCGATAACACGAAGTTTGAACATTGACAGGTTTATGTGCAAATACACTCCGTAGTGGCAGCCATATTTGTGCATGCGCCCGTCTGAAGAAGCCCAAATGTTGGCTAACTTCACATGGGTGTGTGTGATATCGGGCCGTGAATCACAGCCTGATACCGCGCTCACCAGCATGCAATTTCGCAGCGGAAGCGGTGTATTAAAAACGTCTCGCATCACTTCGGGGAAGAGGATCGCGGTGTTTCTCCTATTGTTTTCAATGGGGAAACCTCGCATTGAACTATCACACGGTGCGATGCTGCCGCCGGCCCCATTACAAACAATTAGCGATGCGAGGACACGCCTAAACATAGGACATGCCGCGATTTGTTTCCTGCATTGCTCATGTGTAGGACCCCATTCAAAACAACGGGCGATCACATTACTATATGTAAATACATGAGGGAACAATACAAGGATCTCTCCCATGATCTGTTTATACCCAGGACTGCGACGGTAACAAGAGGGCATCCTCTACGTCTAGAAGAAAGCAGGTTTCATCACCAACTTAGAAGGGGATTCTTTACTGTAAGAGCAGTGAGACTCTGGAACTCTCTGCCTGAGGATGTGGTGATGGCAAAATCCATAGAGAAGTTTAAGAGGGGACTACACGTCTTTCTAGAACGCTATGATATTAGAGGATATGGACATTAGGTGGCCAGTGGGGTTGTTGATCTCAAATGTTGACCCAGGGATTACTCTGGCTGCCACTATGGAGTCAGGAAGGAACCTTTTTCCTCCAAATGAGCTAAATTGACTCTTTTTTTTTTTGCTTTCGTCTGGACCAACAGGTGTGGGGTGAGGAGGGGGGTTGAAACAGGCTGAGCTAGATGGACATTGTCTTGATTCAGCCTAACATACTATGTTACTATGTTTGTGTGAGATTTGTAGGTCTCACAATGCACAAATCTTGGGTGATTTTCTCGGCCGTGTGACAATGGCCTCAGGCCACATTCACACGGGCAACAAAATTGTGCAATTTTCTCACAATACGACAACACTATAAATCACATGTATGTGAAGCTGATGCTTCCCAATGGGTTCCTTCACATTAGCGATGTTTTGTAGGCTGCTACATTGCAAGGGAAAAAGTTTGCAGCATGCTGAATATTGCTGCGATTTGCTGTTTTTTGTAGCCCATGTTTCCGTATGGAGCCTTCCTTTCTATTGCATCGCATCCCCTTTAAGCACGACAACGATCCAAAACATGACCTCCAAATCGCCAAAAGAATGGCTTTGCCAGAAGAAGATCTAAGTTTTGGAATCACCCAGCCAGAGTCCAGACCTGAATCCCATTGAAGATCTGTGGGTTGATCTGAAGAGGGCGCTACACACAAGATGCCCTCAGAGGCGAGACCCCCACCAATCAGCAAGCTATCTGCTATCCTGAGCATAGGGGATAACTTGCTATTTTGATACAACCCCTTCAAGTAATAATAGTAATTAGAGATGAGCGAGCGTACTCGGAAAAGCACTACTCGCTCGAGTAATTTGCTTTATCCGAGTATCGCTGTGCTCGGGTCTGAAGATTCGGGTGCCGCTGCGGCTGACAGGTGAGTCGCAGCGGGGAGCAGGGGAGAGCGGGTGGGAGAGAGGGAGAGAAAGATCTTACCTCCGTTCCTCCCCGCTCTCCCCTGCAGCTCCGTGCCGGCACCCGAATCTTCAGACCCGAGCACAGCGATACTCGGATAAAGCAAATTACTCGAGCGAGTAGTGCTTTTCCAAGTACGCTCGCTCATCTCTAATAGTAATCATCTGGAGGCGAGTACATTTTCTGCAGATCACTGTATATATGAGGCCAACCAGGTGCTATCCTTATGAAAGAATAATGTATTTGACTCTATGCCAATAATTAGATAAAGTGATTTAAAGTTTAATGAGGGGGGGAATGCTTTGTTAGCGTTTTTTTCTCTACATTGACTCCAATGGTAGAACAATTCTCGGGTCCAGCATGAAGTGCTTATAATTACCATGCACAATGGCTGCTGCTTGTGAGGTCGGCATATAACAATGGTCTTACTGGCACTTATTGTGTACAGTCAGGATATAAGTAGTGATAAAGAATCATTAGCTCACTCGCGCAAAAGTCAACATTGACTTACATATTGTATGTCCAAGAGACTTGTATTTACCTGTATTTATCTGCAGCATTCAGGCTGTTCTGGAAAAGTCTCAATCCCTAGCATAGCTGAAAACTACATAGGCCAAGACAGTCACAGTCTAAAGTTGGGCGCCTCTAACAGAGCCCGTTCCTCTGTCATTCTAAATCAGTGCTGATCGACTTAATAGCATATTAGTTGGCACGAGTCCTGCTATTCACACGCGATAGCTGCTACAATTGTTCGTCCCCATACAGATGGCGTTCCACTGCAACACAGCCTACTATTTACATAAAACACCAAATTAGCCGATGGCATATTCATGTAACCTTTTTCAAACATTAATGTTACATTTTAATGTTACTGTTGCTTTAACAAAATGGTCCTTCAGCTGGGTAAGTTAGTGGGGAGTTGTTGAAGAGAAGCAGCTCGTACAGCCATAAGGCCTCCTTCACACGGGCTACAATGCTACAAATCACATGTATGTGAAGCCCATGCTTTCCTATGGGCTACTTCACACAAGCGATGTTTTGTAGCATGCAATAACCCGACACAAAAACCTCACGGGTCCAGCGATATGCCCGTGACACGCGAGGTTTGTAGCCCATGGTTCCCTATGGAGCCTTTCTCCCTGTTACATTGCGTTTTCGTGCGGTTCGATGCAACTTTGACAGTAGGAAATCCTACTGTCAAAGCTATAATCTAAGCCCTGGCTGCAGAAAAAACTAAAAAAAGGCATACATCACCTTAGAAGCACTTCTCCCCGGGTCCCAGCAATGCTTCTCTTTTTCATCTTTTGGCCGGGGATTGAAAAATCCCCGCCTCCTGGAAGCGCTGGCTGTGATTGGCTGACACTTAGCCAATCACAGCAAGTGCTTGATGAATGGCAGTGATTGAATCAATCACAGCCATTCATCGAGCACTGGCTGTGATTGGCTAAGCGTCAGTGAATCACAGCCAGCGCTTCCATCAGCCAGGGATTTTTCAATCCCCGGCCAGAAGATGATCAGTGCCAGGTCCCAGGGAGAAGCTGCTGTGGCACCCCAGACAGCGTGGGAGAGGTGATATATACTTTTCTTTCCTTTTTCTTCTTCAGTTTCAGCTTATTATCAGGGTAGGGCTTATATTTCAAGCCCCTCCACCCGGGAGGTGGTGAGTTCTACGTCAATGGAAGTCTTCAAACAAAGGTTGGACAGACATCTGTCTGGGATAATTTAGTGAATCCTGCACAGAGCAGGGGGTTGGACCAGATGACCCTGGAGGTCTCTTCCAACTCTACCATTATATGATTCTAGTTATACTGCATCAGCAGTGTGTCTGCCAGGCAAAGATTTCAAAGCAGATTGGAGTTTCGACATGTGCTGTTCAAGCTCTTTGGAAAAAAGCACAATGAAGTGGGCAACGTTGAGAACTGTAAAGGCAGTGGTTGGCCAAGGAAACTTAGTGTGGGAGATGAAAGAAACATCATGCTTACTTCCTTTCACAATTGGAAGATGTCCAGCAGTGCCATCAGCTCAGAACTGACAGAATCCAGTGGGACCGAGGTACGCCCATCTACTGTTGAGAGAAGTCTGGCCAGAAGTGGTCTTCATGAAAGAATTGAGGCCAAAAGCCATACCTTCAATGTAGAAACAAGGCCAAATGACTCAACTATGCACAAAAACATAAGAACTGGGGTGCAGAAAAATGGCAGCAGGTGTTCTGGACTGGTGAGTGAAAATCTGAAATATTTGGCTGTAACAGAAGGTGTTAGCAGGTCCCCCACCCGCTACCCCACATCCCCCCACTCACCCCCGCCCCCCCCCCCCCCAGCACGCTCGGACAAGGCTCACTCGAGTAACTGACTTATCCGAGCATTCTTGCTCATCTCTACTGTTAACCATACTGTCCATCGCTACCCACGAGATATGAGTATATAGTAACAGAGAAGGTTTAAGACCAGGCAAGTAATTGACAGAGAAAGTAGTGATTCAGTTACCTGTTTGCCATACGTAATTGCAGGTTAAAGCACATGTCGGGACCTGGAGTGACCTACATATTAATTTGGCAACAAATGTGGAATTCTACATTAATTAGCCTTCTCAGAAATAAATGATATGAGAGAATGCTAAAGCAATCTGAAGAGCTTTTGTTCACATTACGTAATTATCCTTTAGGGAATGAATCTGAACTGACGTGACTGACATATGATAGATGCAGCATTACATGGCTATGTAATACCCGGGTGAGCCAAGCAAAGGGCTTTTTACTTTAGCTAATTGAGGATGACCCGTCTGTGATTTTCATAGGCACTATTAGCGCACATGGACAGGTGTTTTCTTCTTGAGATGGCACAATACTTTTTGTACTGGTTTGACTAAAAGGAGAGCAAACCTCTCCTTAAAATGCTGGGCTTATATAGGGCAGCATAGTCTGATGACAGATACTAAATGCCATTTTACTTGGGCTGATGATCATGCCCAAATGCTTGCCTGCCTGATCAGCCCGTCTGAATGTAACATTAGCAGGGTTCGCTGGTCATTCCAGCTGGGCAGCAGGCATACAGATGGTTAGGCTCTACCCCTTGGCCAAGTAGGTACACAGTCTCTCAACTCTATCCATGGACGAGATATTCGGCTTCCAGGATGTGTAAACAGTCCTTAAAAGGATTCTCTGGGACTTCTACTATTGATGACCTATCCTCAGGATAGGTCATCGATAGTTGATCGGCAGAGTCCATTACTCAGAATCCCCACTGATCAGCTGGTCCCTGGGCCTGCTGTCAGTGTGGACAGTGCTGGAAGCAGACAGTGCTATCCTTACTGCAGTGGCCCGGTTTGGTACTGTAGGCACAACTCCTGTTAAATTTGTTAGGTGCTGTGTCTGTATTACCAAACTGGGCTAGTGCTGTCAATGAGACTGAGGATTAGTTCATTTATGGGGATCCCAATCGGCAGACCCCCGTTAATCAACTGTGGATGACCTGCCTTAAGGATAGGCTATCAATAGTAAACGTCCTGGACAACCCCTTCAATATATGGATCACTTTCACACCAGGTCTGTGTGGAGCCAAGCCTTTACTTGTAGATTTTGGACATGCTTGATTCTGCAGCGCCTTTTCTGTTCTCACCACCTCCCGTGGCAGCCTGTTTCACTCATTGATCACCCTCACTGTCTGAAAGTTTTTTATGAAAATCTAATTTGTGTCTCCTCCCTTTCAGTTTCATCTCATTGCTTCTAGTTGTTCATTGTGCATTTGGAAATAGGGCTGATCCCTCTGGACTGTGAGAGCCCTTCAGATCTTTGAAGGCAGCTATGAAGTCTCCTCTCAGCCTTCTTTTTTGCAAGCTAAACATTCCTAGATCCTTTAACCGTTCCTTATATGACATAATTTGCAGATCGCTCACCGTCCTGGTAACTCTTCCCTGAAGTTGCTATAGTTTGTCGATGTCTTTGTTCAATTGGGGTGCCCAGAACTGGACACAGTATTCCAGATGAGGTCTGACTAAGGAAGAGTAGAGGGGAATAATTACCTCATGTGATCTAGACTTTACGTTTCTCTTAATACATCTTACAATTGTGTTTGCCATTTTTGCTGCTGCATCATCCCATTGACTCATGTTCAGTCTGTAATCTATTAGTATAACCTAGTCTTTTTCACATGTGCTGCTGCTTAGCCTAATTCCTCCCATTCTGCATTGCCCAGATGTAAGACTCTGCATTTCTCCCTGTTAAATACCATTCTGTTAGTCGCCACCCACTATTCAAGCTTGTCTAGATCTTTTTGAATTCTCTCTCTCTTCTCTAGTGTTAGGCATCCCTCCTAGCTTTGTGTTGTTGGCAAATTTGATCAGTTTCCCCTTAATTATCTCATCTGTTTCATTTATAGAAGTGTTAGAACAACAATTGGCCCAGCACAGAGCGTTGTGGTACTCCACTTCAGACATTCTTCTAGTTGGATATGCATGCATTTATGACCACACTTTGAGTACGATAACTCAGTTGAGAATCCACCGAACAGTTGCATTGTCGATCCCATGTTTGCTCATTTTTTCAATAAGGATGGTATGAGATACTTTGGCAAATGCTTTACTAAAGTCAAGATATACTTTATCTACTATATTTCTTTAATGAACCTAGTCTTTGAATCGGTCATAGAAGGAAGTTAGATTAGTCTGGCATGACTTGTTTGTTACAAACCCATGCTGACTCTGGTTAATTACTCCATTCTCATCCAAGTACTTGCATACATGCTGTTTAAGATCTTTCCCGGTATATAAGTCAGGCTCACAGTTCTGTAGTTTCCTGGGTTCACCTTCTTCCCTTTTTGGAATCTTCTGGGACTTTTCCAATCTTTTGGGACTTCTCTTGTTCTCCAGAAATTTTCAATGATTGCGGCTAGTGGTTCAGCAATTACCTCTGCTGCTTCTTTCAGTATCCTAGGATGTAATTCATCTGGACCTGGACACTTGAATTAATTTAAGTTAACTTAGTTCCCTCACCATATCTCTTCATTTAGATAGCTTGTGTGATGACCAGCGGGTGTGGACCCACTGTGCCAACTAACTGGTTTGACCTTGGGCTAGACCTAGGGCATTATCCCGATGGCTCCCTGGTAACACCCTTTAACCCCTGTACAGGGATCCGTCCTTTGCAGTGAGGAACCGAACAGGCCACTATCTCCCGCAATAGTCCCAGTGTAGTTGGCAGCTGACCCACGGGAGTCGGCGACACTGGTGCAATGCACCACAAGATAGGCCGAAGTACACAGTCAGGATACGGTCCACTGGCGGTGTACAAGCGAGGTCTGGGTCACAAGTCTAAAGGTCGGGGCAAATAGAGTTCAAGCAAAATCCAAATAACAGGTCCAAGGGTCAATGTATGGGAATCAGAAACACAATACTTTCGCTGCGAGCAGGAACAAACGCCAGCACACAGGCAAAGGAGGAAAGATCCATAGCTCAGCTAAATAGAGAGTTAATAGCTGATTACCCTGCAGCTGAGCTGAGAGCATTGAAGAGGATTAACTCCAGCAGTGCTGATGGAAAATGGAAGTTAGAGTCCATTCATGCAGGAGGAGTGGAGCAACGCCCACATCTGCTGGGAATAGCAAGAGGGCAGCAGACATAGGTAGCTGGCCTAACAGCCTGCAATCTTTAATTTCCCCTATAGCACAGGGAAGATCAGCTGATGTTACATTTACTTTATGAGAGAAAACAAATACAAAATAGGAATTTAACAGTTCAGCCTTGCTCCTGTGAATGCTCATTCACCTGACAATTGGGCTACTGAAAGGAGGAATGATCAACCGATAAATGAGCAAATGCTTATGAGCAAAAGCTGATCATGTCGTTTAGGAAAGCATAAAATGTTTGCATGTAGGTTGCACATCTTCCCGTGTAAACAGAGATATGTGCATCAAATCAATGGCAGCTGTATGGGGGATGAACAATTGTGTTAATAATAAGTCATCCCCACAGAGCAGATAATCTGTCCCTGTACACGGAGGGAATGAGCACTGTCTGCCCATGTGAAAGGACTCATGTAAGTGAAATGGAAAGTATGAAGAAGATTACTAAACTAGTGTTGCTGTTGTCCCCTGAGGAGGGAGTACGGACATGTCTGAACGTGATGTTATTTGTCATATGTGTCACAGTCAACAAAAAGGTGAAAGCTCGTGGAGTCTGATCAATTCTTGTATGGGCGAATGTTAGATGCTCATAAGCTGTGATAGAAACTAACAAGTCTGAAATGTTTGTTTAACTGCATGAATGTTTTTAGGACATGAAACGAGACTACTGTCTGCCCATGAGTCACTTATGACGTTTTTTTGGATGCCTATCTGGGAATGTTGCTTGTTTGTGTTCGTGGCTGATTAGAACAATTCAATTAACATTCATATGAACTGAACATGTGAAATAAGCAACTTTTGAAGCACGGAAAGTATAAAGCTGCATATACACATAAGAATACAATTTGGCCCAAGCAAAAAAAAGAAGTTGCAAAAACCTTCTTGTGTTTCCTAAAAAATGCTGTGTGAAGCCACCCAAAGCTCTTGTTTATACATAAGTAGGCAGAATTGTATGGTGTACCAGATATGCATGTAATAAATGGCTTGTTCGAAAGCCAGCAATAAGAGAAATAAATACATGATTATTAGAGATGAGCGAGCATACTTGCTAAGGACAATTGCTCGATCGAGCATTGTCCTTAGCGAGTATCTCCCCGCTCAGGAGCAAAGGTTCGGGTGCCGGAGCGGGTGACAGGTGAGTTGCGGCAGTGAGCAGGGGGGAGAGAGGGAGAGAGAGATCTCCCCTCCGTTCCTCCCCGCTCTCCCCCGCCCGCCGCCGGCAGCCGAATCTTTGCTCCCGAGCGGGCAAGTACTCGCTAAGGGCAATGCTTGATCGAGCAATTGCCCTTAGCGAGTATGCTTGCTCATCTCTAATGGTTATTACAAATGATATTCCCAATTTGAAGCACTCATACTTCTTGTTTAATGACACTCAGATACGTAAATTTGATATCGATGGAAATACAAACTCAAAATGTTTCATTTAGCAGAACTGTCTAACAGTAAGATGTCCTTGTTGCGCATAGCAACCAATCACAGCACAGCTTTCATTTCTCAAGTTGCTACTGTAAAATGAACGCTAAGCTATGATTGGTTGCTATGGGCAACAAGTAATTTCTTACTCTTAGTAAGTTTGCTAAATGAGTCCTCAAAAGTTTTATTCTGCCATAGTGGTCGCAAGAGGGATATGAGACAATATAGCCAGCAACGAAGACTTTTATTAGTGTGCAACGTCATTTTCAAACAGTGCTTGATGAAGATCCAATTTTAAGGAAAAAGGCTGCATCTGTAAGCAAAAATCATCCAGTCGTCAACCAATAAGCGTGGAAACAGTGGAACGTGTCCATGCACGTTTCACACAAAATCTTCGGAAATCCATCATGAAGCAGAGAATTGGACGCCCTGCAGCCAACTGAGTGGAAGATTCTGCACAAATGCTTGTAATGCTATCCCTATCAAATGCATTTGTTACAGGCCCTAAAACCAGACAACGGAGCGAGGCGACGTTCTTCCTGCGAGGATATCCAAACTAATGGAAAGTGATGGTGTCATGGAATCTTTAATGTTTAGTGATGAAGCCGCTTCTCAGGCACAGTTACCAAACGTAATGTCAGAATCTGGGGTAGGAAAACCCACCTGTCTACATGCAGCGTATGTGTGACTCCACCAAGGGGAATGTCTTTTCTGCTATAACCTGCAGGAAAGTGTGCGACCCCTTCTTTTTCCATGAGAAAACAATCACAGGGATTTTGTTCCTGGACGCTAGAGATATGGCTTCTGCCACAGCTAGGATAGGAAATGTCACGTCTCATCTTCCAACAGGACGGGCACCCCAACATTTTTACAATGAAGTCAAAAGTGAGCTCAATAGACGACTACGAAACAGATGGATTGGCCGTGCAGGTCGTGACGATAGTTAACTTCTTCCTTGGCCTTCACATTCTCCAGACCTTACGTATTGGGATTTTTTTCTCTGGGGGAATTTTAGAGTCTACATGCCCCACTTACCACCCACCACGCCTGATCTGCAGCATCACAAAAGCCATTGCATCAGTCAGTCGTGATAGGTTACAACTTGTATGGCAGGAACTTGACTACAGGCTCAATATGTGTCAAGTGACAAAGGGGGCTCACAGCGATCGCCCCTAATGTGAAAAACATTTTTGATGTTGTGTAACAAAACTCTTTTAGTTTCTGTTTCCATTGATATCAAATTTATGTATCTGAGTGTCATTAAACGAGAGTTATGAGGGTTTCAAATCGGGAAGATCATTTGTCATGACCCTGTATTTATATTAGGTCACCAAACATTATGTTAGACAAAACTAATTATTACAATTACTGAAATATAGTAAATTATTGTATAGTCAATAATCCAATAATCCTATTCATGTACTTCAATGAGACTGAGTCTTAATAAAGATTTCCCAGACACAAAGAAAATAAATGAAACATGGCTTGATGGCAATTTCCTAATCTAATCTCCAGACAGGGAAAAATCAAAGATAACTGATTTTAACATTACATATGATATAATTGACCAGACAAGACAAATCTCGGAGATTAGTAGCTGCTTCTACCCCGGCTGCACTGTGGTGGACGAAGGGAAAAGTAGTTAAACTATTATAGCATTGTCTGCATAAATCATGTTGTGAAGTAATCTGAGACCATGTTGACGTCTAAGCAGACATAAAGATCCTAAATAAAAAAACAATAAATTAAGTAATAAAAGAGACTATACAATAAGGACAACATTCTTTCTATACAAATCTCTCTTAAGGTGGCCATGTACATTAGATGCATATTGGCCATAACCTCTGATTTCGAATGGGGGCCTCCAACATTTCCTTTTGTTCTCTGGCAGATAAACTACTCTGGCAGAGGCTTTCTGTTCTGTTTACATTCAGAGAACATGCACACTCAGGTGAGTATGGAGGTGTTGGACAAGATAGCTGTTAGCATAAAGAGCGTTTGGTGGACGCCTATCTAATTTGTGTGGCCAGCCTTGGTGTTCAGCTGATGGATCCTATGGCTAAAATCCTAAGTGACCAGATAATATAACTAGGGAAACTTGCTGCGTATTTGTTCTCTGAAAGTCCAGTAGTATTAGACACGTTCAAATGGCTATCTGATCCGGTTGAAATATAGGGGGGATCTCGGGGTCGGTGAATCGGTTGTCCACTAAAGGGTGTGGAGCAAGGAGAGCAATTAAGCACCACTGATATGTCAGATTGGAAGAAGGTAAGCCAGTGACCAGGCAGAAATGTAGGCGGTTCAAGGTGTGTTGGATCAGTATAGATCCCAAGTCTCCCGAAACATCACTCAGCCACATCTTGCTGTCTCAACACCAACTTTACTCAATGGTAACAGGAACACTTCAGAGCCAAGTGGCACCGGTTTGTACTCTTGTTTTGAGAGTAGTCACTGCCACACATGGGTACTGTTTAAGACACAGCCTCCGGAAACAGACAGGTGGCTGGTCGTTTTACTGTAACTGGGTTACAACTTTCCTTAAGTGGATAACAATTAAGCAGCAGCTTGACAGGTGATGGGACAGGGAGAACTCACTGGATGCAGGAGAAACCACAGCCACAGTTATCTGTAGACCCTGGCCCGGTACCATGCTCTTACACTTTCAGTCTCTACCGGTCTACACTTACACGCAAAGAAAACACGCTGAAGAACTTCTGAAGATGTTGAACCCCACAAACACTAGGCCATCCTTTCAGCCTCCTCCATTCCGTACCACACCAGTTTAAGAAGCCGGTCACATGTTTTTTCCTCCGGCGCTGCAGAGAGACGGCCGTCTTCAGGTACGTCCGTCTCCTTCCTGCAGTCACACGGGCGCATCAGTGCCGGTGTACGGATGCCGATGCGCCCGTGTGACTGAGCCCTTAGGCTGCTCTCACACCTGCGTTAGGGCTCAGATCAGGGTGTCTGTCTCTCTGCTCCTTTTTTGGAGGAGCAAAACTGAAATAAAATGGGAAAAAAAATGAATCCGTTTTCTCTCCAGTGATTTCAATGGGCTTTCAGAAAATGGAAAACAAACAGAAGATTTCTATTGGTTTCCATTCCGTCAGGTTTCCTTTTTTTTTTGGACCGCTGCAGACTGCTCTATTTTTCCATCCAAAAAATCGGAAGCCTGACGGAATGGAAGCAAACAGGAGCCTTTCCGTTTGCTTTCTATTTTTTTTTTTTTGAAACCCGATTGAAATCAATGGAGGAAAAAACGGATTCCATTTTTTTCAGTTTGATTTCAGTTCCTCCCTTCCAAAAACGGAGCAGAGAGACGGAAAACCTGAACTGACCCGAACGCAGGTGTGAAAGAAGCTAAACTGCAGTAAACATAATCCAGCACGGATGGGGAGGGGGAGGGGGGAGTTTCTGCTACCAGTATCTTTATGTATTGTAGGTGATATATTACCTGAAACCAATCTGTTACAGAGGGAGGATGGGTACTGTTCTGTAATATGAGAATTTCTGCTCTGGCAGCAATAAGAAGAAAGCACTTAGTGAACCTTTATTAGACCGCGAGACAGCTGTGATAGCGCAGGTGAGGTCCATGACTTTTATCCAGAATGTGGGCATTCTTGCCTTATCTGTGTCATAGATCCCAGAGTCTTGCTGCAGTGCCAGCACAGATCCAAAACCGAGAGATAAAGTGTATGAAGCAGAGGTGGGACCTTATACTATCGAGTTAAGATTTTATAATTTGTTGCTTTAGTCCAATTAGAAAATGAGAGAGAACAATTCTGTTCCCATGCTCAGCTGGTTTGATAGGAAGGTTTAGCATAGTCAAAAGATTGTAAAGTTTGGGAGCATATCATTAAGACCATATATGTGGACGCCACTGGTGTAACTATAGGGGATGCAAGGGATGCGGTTGCATCTGGGCCCAGGAGCCTTAGGGGGCCCATAAGGCCTCTCTTCTCTATATAGGAAGCCCAGTACTATGAATAAAGCATTATAGGTAGGGGCCCTGTTACAGGTTTTGCATTGGGCCCCAAGAGCTTCAAGTTACGCCTCTGCGTTAAGAGGTTAAGAGAAATTAAGGGGTCCCAAGATAAAATTTTGCACCCGGGCCCATGAGCCTTTAGCTACACCCCTGGTGAGCGCTCTCTCACTAATGCACAAGGACTTGTAAGGTATTGTAGTTGTTGATGGTGAGGTTTTTAGCTTTGATTATATACAGGGTGGTCCAAAGATATTGAGACACCTGAATAAATGGAAAATAGTGTTTGGGAATGCCACCCTGTGTGTGGCATGTTGCTAAGGGGAAGGGGGCAAATCTAAAAAGAGTGGTGTCCAACACGGCTGCCATTTTGAAAGCCACCATCTTAGAACCACTATGCTCAATGTGCTCCCTGTTTCGACAAGGCTACCCTTGCTGGTAAAACGCTCGTGTGAAGGCAGCCTTAGGGCAGTTTTAGACATCGCAACATTTTTTACAGCAAATTATTTCATCGCACATGGTGAAATCTCCTGTGATAATTTACGATAATTAGGGTATG
The DNA here is from genome assembly GCF_035609145.1 of Eleutherodactylus coqui. Classification (NCBI taxonomy): domain Eukaryota; kingdom Metazoa; phylum Chordata; class Amphibia; order Anura; family Eleutherodactylidae; genus Eleutherodactylus; species Eleutherodactylus coqui. The sequence goes on along the minus strand of NC_089837.1, from coordinate 454,456,648 downwards.
CAGTGGGTTTGAAAATCCATAATATGCCCCAAAAACTGAGTAGATTTTTTTCTGCCATGTACGTATGAGGTTTTGTGAAGAACATTGAAATGAATTGTGCTGCACTACATTGCAGATTTTAGGAGCAAAATCTATGCCAAAAAAATCTAAACCGATATTCTACACTTTGACAGTTAATTATAAATGTCTTAACCTGCAAAGACTCAAATGCGATTACTTACATGAAATTGCAAATCTTTGAGAGTTCTAAAACATCCAACTGTTAGATCATCGAATCACTGAGAGTAAATGAAATAGCTCTTGGGCCTTGCAATTAAAAAGGGTGTAGCCATGCAAAACAGTCTAGTAATCCATATCGAATAATCGACATGAACAGACGTGCTGTATGTTTGTTTCACAGTCAGGAGCTATAGTCGAACTTATCAATCAGCAGCTTCAGAACAAAGTAATTATTAGAATTCTTTCACAATGAATTACAGAGGTAAAGCATACAAGGGCTAAATCCCATTGACGGGTTACTGACGCATTTCACGAGGTGGAAATCCGTGGCGTTATTCCGCAGCTATTAGGTTCTAATGAACCTAATACATTTTTGCCTTGCAATGTTCATGCTTGAATTCCGCAGCATGAAAGTAATCGCGGTATGTTCTATTTGCTGTGGAAAAACACGCGGCCGGTGTCCATTGTAGTCAATAGAAGCCATTCATCACGTGATCCTTCCGCTGTGAGCACAGCAAAATTATCGCGTGATTACGCGTCACCGCCCACCGCTAGCCCGTCACCACCCACCGCCGCGCGTCATGCGCTGCACTGCGCATGCACACCAGCTCGCCGGGCGGGACTCTCAAGGCAGATCTGGAGAGGTGAGTATGGGTTCTTTGTGGGGAGCCGTGTCGGACTCTGCTGCGATATTCCGCTGGCAGAGTCCTATACGGCCCTGGGCATGAGGCCTAAGGCTTCTGTCACACCAGGTTATAAGTTCTGTTTTCCTGCTCTGTTATGGAAGCAGAAAATCAGAATCCACTGGCTAAACTATTCCGTCTTATGACGGAACTGAATATCGCCAAAAGGACCCCATTGACTATAATGCGGTCTATTTGATTTCCATCTGGCTGTCCACAATTTTCCTGGACGCAGTAAAGCAGAATTTGCAGATTCGCTGAAATTATTGAAAGAGGCTCCAAATGGAACCTCCGACGCTGATGTGAAGACAGTCTACGCTGGTGCATTGCTACGATTTGCTCATATTTTAAAATTCTTTTGGTCAATACAGATATTTTTACCGGGCCTGTGCAGACCTCAGAGCTCTATTCTTTGTCATAGACACATATAAAGGCTCTTATATATATAAGTGTTTAGTATCTGGCCCCGCAGATAGTAGAAGCCCCTCTGGAAAACTTTCTGATGTGTATAGGGGCTGCAGAGCTTTCCCAATAGATGATATGGGGAGACAGATGGATCGGCGATGCTGATTTGGCAATGCCTAATCCTTTTGTTTCTCGGGAGATAAGCTGCCACTAGAGCTGTCTGGTTGTGGCTTATTTCCCTAGGACAAACTGAAGATTCATGTGTATGGGGGAATCGGGAAACAGATATGGTTGTTTGGTTGACAGGTGTTGAGAGCGTATAGGTCACTTTATTCCACAAAACAAGGAATACGTTGGAAAAATACTAGTTTAGTTCAGGGACATACAGGCTACTTTTGGCCAAGGCAAAAACGTTTCTTACCAATTTCCTGGTCTCATCTTGTATCCGTTTATCAATGATTAGTTTATCTAAAATACAGGAAATGGGTCACTTTACAATAATGAACATATGACAGTGATTGGTCTAAGAAGATGTACATTTCTGAAGGCCCCGTGGAATTTCGCTGTGTGAAGATGCTACTGTTCATCCGAAGATCAAGCAAACGCTCATTTGTCCGGTGATCACATCTTTCATGTGGCACAAAAAAAATCATAGTTGTCAGCAGCACATGTCTCAATGTGAACAGGGGATCTGCCACCGACAGCACTGAAACAGTATGGGTGGCGAATGATCTATGAATGATCGCTGAGCCCCTACACTCTTTAAATCGGCCTTTGTGACAGATAGACAAATGTTCTCTTTGATTGGTGCTCTTTACGCGGCAGGGATCCTTACTCCAGAATGCTCTGCCCATTGTGCTCCTATTTGACTAGTAGTTTTCTGTAACTTGGTCTCAAAAGAAATGGCACAGTAGTGAGCTTTATTATTGGCCTACAAATGGCAGTGCAGGCAGAGAGCATAGTAATGTGGGAAATATCGTACCATGGCAATATCGTACCAAGTAAAATACAGCACTACTTGTAGTACTGCGCCGACTCCATGCACACAACTCTGCAAGAGGCTTTAGGGCTCATTCAGGTGTAATGGAATTTGCAGCAGAATTGGCCACCGTGGGGAAAAATCTGCACCAAAGTCGGCATGTCTAACGTGTGGATTTTGATGCAGACTTTTAAAATGGCTTAATTTTGCTGGCAATTCTTCATCTAAATCCAGATTTACTCATGCACATTTTGGTGCAGATTTCCACAACGGACAATTCTGCTGCAAATTTTGGTACGTTTAAAAGAACCCTAAAGGCCCTTTTACACAGGGTGACTGTTGACACTAAATATAAAGATAAATCTTACAGGTTCATTCAGCCATTCAGTTCGCTGTACCAGTGAGTGAAAACAACTGACTAGTCAGTGTTTAAGCTGAAAGATTAGCGAACACGTCAACAATGTTTTTTATGCCTGCATGAAATGAACGATAAGCGATGGAATCAAAACTAGATGAAAATGTCTCCTTTAGGCCTCATCCACAAGAGCATTGCGATTTTACAGCAGCTGCCTCGCAGGCGAAAATCAAGTGGCCAAGAGAAAGTCGCTGCTAAAAATCGTGTGTTTTCGACTATTGACACGGCCGGGTGTGGCATATATTCCTTCTATTATTTAAATAGAGCCAGCTGACATGGTTTAGCAGCGCTAGCCGTTGCAAAGCTCCCTCCCTCTCCCTTTTCTCACAGCTCTCATAGGCTCGAATAGGAGTCTATGGGAGCCGCCAGCGTATTCTGGTAAAAAGATAGGGCAAGACCTATCTTTGCCGATCGCAGCTAAACATCGCCCGTCTGAACGAATGCATTGAAATCTAATGCTTCAGATGGTCACGATTTTCGGCTGATGTTTTATCGTGGCTAAATAGTCGCGATAAAACGCTTGTGTGAATAAGGCCTTAATGGGTATAGCAGGAAGCCAGCATAAGAAAACGCGTTTTCAGCCGGATTATATACAGTTGGAGACCCAGGCAGGGAAAGGTCCCAACTATGGAGGATGATGTCGGGGGCCAATGGGAAGCACAGAGACAAGGGGCTGACAGGAGAAATGACTGGAGTAACTTTCTCCCCTCTTTACCACACGCACGCTCGTCATGAGTATTAGAGTGTCAGTCAAGACAGCTGTCAGCCAGATGAGAATAGACAGACAGCTGTCCAATGTGCATGGACAGCCCAACTGTGTGGCCTTAGGGCTCATGCCCACAAACGTATCCGTAAAACGCTGCAGGTCTTCCCACAACATATTACCAATATTGTAAACATCTGGTCTGCTGGCAGAGAGCCGGCAGAGACCGCGGATGGCTCCGATTGCACTGTGCATGGCCGCGTATCACAAGCGCACGGAAATGCACAGTAGGACTCTTTTTTTTTTAATTCCCTGCCAGAAACTGTCATAGCAGGGATGTATATGAAAACACTGCCCATACGCATTGTATTGTGTATGGATAGCATTTCATATGTTGCCTATACCAATGTGTAGGGGGTATTAGTGCATCTTGATGCCACCAGGAATTCATGGTGGAGTAGAGATTGAGAGGTGGTAGACGCCCCTTGATGCTGATTGGCTGCAAAAGGGTGTTCAGAATCAGGTCCTGCAAGCCCATTAAAGTGTCATACAAAAACTATACAGCAGCGGCTGCCGTGCACACCCGGATGAAAATCCTTCAGCGGCGGCGGTTCACAAGCAGCAGCCGCTGCCGGTCCTGTCACGCAGCCCCTGGACACAGTTCCTTCACCGGCGACACACAAGCAACAACCCCCAATACTTCGGCAGCAGCTACGCCATATCCGAAGTGAGAGTGCTTTTCCTGCAGCAGCCATGAGCGAGCACTGTTTCCAGGGGCGCAACGGCGGTGACAGCAGAGGTCTGGGACGGAGCACTGAGCGGGGACGTAGGGTGCGAGCTGAACGGAGAGGTGAGCGGCCGCGCAGCTGTCATGCTTGACTGGACTGCTGGGGCGCATGTCTGTGCTGCCTCGCATGACAAGCCGCAACGCTGACAGCAGGCCACATCCGAGGAGCGGAGGTGGAACGGCACAGCCGCCGGAGAAGTAAGCATGAGGGAGGCCGACGAGCATAGAAGAGGGGCCGGGAACGGGAAACGCATATCTGACAGCAGCAGCGAGGACCTTGATTCAGGACCGGGATCCGGGACTAGAGGGGCAACATGTGCATGAAAGTGGCGTGGCAGGACCTACGGGGCAAACAATTGTACAGGCAATTAGGTACATGGGGCGCGACCCAGCTGTCACTCCTGACTCCACCAGGACTTCCTGGTGGCGTCAAGATACACTAATACCTGTGTAGGGCTCACGCTTATTACACAGAGAAACAGAGCATGATGTGATGTACTTCTCCTGTGTATCGATACACAGTGTCTACACTCGATCAATAAAAGTCCATTGACTCCATTCACCGCGTATCACATGGCCGTGCAATGCAGGCACAGTATGTGGTGAAAACACGGTCATGAGCCCTTAGTCTTTTACATGCCACAGAGTTTTGTAGCCACGCCAGTGTATTATATTATATCGCAGTTAGCAGTATTCAGCAAGATCGGACAGGCCTAAGAGATTACACATAGTATGAAGAGAAGTCAAACAATTACTGAGTAATCAAACGAGAAAAAACGGTCCCATAGCCCCTTATCCTGCTGCTGCTGGAAGAAGTACTCAGTGATGGTTTCTCCGTGGTTCTGAGACATTAGGTGACGTAACCCCAGTGTGCAGGAGCTCCGGAAAATAAACCTGTCAAGAAAGAAGGACTAGCTGTTTCTTTTCTTTTGAGCCCTCTGTACGTATGGTCTGAAGAGTTCAGTAATTATACACAGAATTACACATTTCCATGAGCCGGGCATCATTTCTAATTCTTACTAGTCCATACTGCAAATAAAAGCTGGTAAACAGTAATAAAGGTTTATAAGAAGTAATTAAATACAAGAGTCTTTGGCAGCATTGATGGGTGTCTGTGGTAATCTACATGTTCCGGGAGGTTTATTGTAACTACATCAATGTCCACATGCTTTTTACAGAACATATAGTGCCTAATTTATAGTTAAAGCCACATTGGGAAAATCCAACTTTTATCTGCCACATAATCTGCAGCTGAAATCTATGGATAAGACTAAGACCAGCTTCACACGGGTGTATTTGAGCAAGCTAAATAGGTGCACACAATACGTAGAGAACAGAACCCATTGATTTCAATGGGTCTGTTCACATTGCCGTATTTTGAGCGCACATTTCAGTCACGCTGCATAGGTTCCCATAGAAGTCAACGAGGGTGCACAAATGCAAGTGCAATATGCAAGGAGATGCAAGAAACTAGGGCTAATTCAGCTGGAAAAAGAATGCATCTGGAACTCATTAAGACTAAATAGCCATTTCAATTGGTGTGTCTTTGTTTTCTGCACGCAAAATGCACCGGAGCGCGCGCAAAAAGCATAGCATATTGTGCAAACACATTATGCCCATAAGTGTAAATGCGCTAATGCCCATGTGAAGCAGGTTGTAGGTCTCCTGCAGATGGGTGAGAGTATGATGTGTTACGCTGTGAAGGCAGCGCTCTTTTCTGTATTTTTGTGCTGCCAGGACCGTTCACTTCGGCACAGGACACACTCACGCCATGATTTGAATGCCTGAGCAGCCTAATTACCAAAAATAGAGAAACGCGTGACATATTTGGTGCAGAAGTAAAAAAGCTCTTTATTTTTCCATTCAAAAAGACAGCAACATTTCAACTAAACAGTCTTTCTCAAACATATGAACATGTTAAAACAATTTCCATATATAGCAAGGTTACAAATCAGTAACACCCATTTAGGCCCAACCCATATGAACGTGGATAAATCAGTTTACATCATGGTAAAAACACGTCTGTAACATCGTGCAGTCCCATCGTGGCATCACTCAGGATCAGATAGCGTCCTCAATTCTTAAGTGCGAAAACGCGGGAATTAGCAACAAAATCCCACAAAACCACAAGCAAACGCAGGAATTGATTGTCAAATCCCGAGAGATTGTGGATAAAAATATATATTTTAGCAAAAAGTCTCGCAAGCACATCGTAAGACAGTGTATTTATGGTTCAAACGCATTTTATTTGATCGTACAATCAATCAATAAGAACAGCTTCTTACACATAGTCACAGCAAAAAATAAAATAAAAAATCTTGTTCATATAACTTTCACTATATGAGTATCGAGTCTTCCATATATAAAACTATATCCAACATCAACAAAGTAGTTTGAGGAGGTCCTCGAAAGGAGAGCCTCCCTGTGCAGGTATAAAGTATCAGGACATAGAGTAGCGAAAACAATCAAGAATTCAAGATAAAGAAAAGTGAAAAGAAAAAAAAAAAAGAAGAAAAGAGAAAAAGAAAAGCTTCTCTGTGTTCGGCAGGTCGGGCCGCCCGCCCTAATTATATAATCTTTTGCTAGTTTCTTACTGATTAAGGCCGCCTGCAGATGGCCGGGTCGGATCCGGCAGCGAGAATTCTCGCCGCGGGACCCGACCCGAGCGCCTGCAGAGAGCAGCGCGTACTCACCCACGCCCCGCAGCTCTGGATCTTTCATGTGCCGCCGCATGCGCAGACCGGAGCTGGCAGCCAGAGAGTGACGTTTCTGCTGCGGTTTGTTTGCCGCGCGAGATTTCGCGAGGACAAACCGCAGCCGTCTGGCTAGGATTGCATTTGCTAACGCAATCCTATGGCAGCTTCCAAGGACGGAAATTCCGCAGGAAATCCCGCCGCGGAATTTCCGCCCGTCTGCAGGCGGCCTTAAGGGTGCCCACCCACTAGCGTTTTTTTACTGCGAAATTCGCAGCGTTTTTTTTTTCTGCAGGGGTCCTTGGGCTATGGGACATGCAAAGCTAAAATCGCGATCGCGCAAAATCGCGATATCGCGGTAAATCGTGATTTTGCGCGATCGCGATTTTTACATTACAAGTCCCATAGACCCCCTGCAGAAAAAAAAAACCTGCGAATTTCGCAGTGAAAAAAAACGCCAGTGGGTGGGCGCCCTAAGGGTAAATTTCCCCTCTAAGCAGCCAGTCTCTAAATCAACTGGAAGAAAGTAGTGTTAGCCATATCGCCCAGATTGCATAATACTTTTGAAATCTGTTGTCATCTGTAGCTATGGTTTCTTCTAATTGCCTCAGTGTGTCCACGGCTTCCAACCAAAGTACTCTGTATGGGGGTGTTATTGATTTCCATAACCTCGGGATTACCTGTTTTATGGACAGAATGAAAAATCTTAGTAATCCTTTTTTGCACCTGAGATGGAACCCGGGAAAATCGACAGAAGGGCCAATTCAGTTGAAAAGGTGATCCCAGCATGCGTCAGCGCGTTATAAAGTTTATTTACATCTGTCCACAGACTATGGATCAAAGGGCACGACCACCATAGGAGAAGGTGGTCGTGCTCTTCTACTACGCATCTCCAGCATCTATCTGTTTGCCGTGGATATATCTTGGCTAATTTAGATGGAACTCTATACCGTTGAGAGATCAATTTGTAGTTTGTTTCCTGAGGTTTGTTGGAAATAGATAATTTATATGTTAAAGTTAAAGCTTTCACCCAATCTCCTTCTGATATTGGGTGACCCAACTCCCTTTCCCAGCACGATTTAAACCCCACTTTTTCGTCCTTTGTTTCCTCTGCTAGCAAGATACGGTATGAGCTAGAGATTTCAGCTTTAGGTGGATCAGCTGCCACACACAGCTCCTCAAACCTGGTCAAGGGCCTACTCAGTTGTCCCATTGTGCCCAGCGAGCGGACATAACTACAGATTTGGAGGTACTGAAACCATGCTCCGGCCACCGCTCCCCCCAATCCCCAAATGCTTTGTAGTGTTTTTATGTTCCCATTCTCCAACAAATCTCTGATACGAGGTGTCATAACCCCCAATTTGGCTAGCAAAGAACCGTCATCTGCTGGAGTTGGTAGTCCGGGATTTCCTGTTAAAGATGTAAGTTGTCCTGAGCGTGACACTAGACCCATCCTTTCTGCGAAACCATCCCATATATTCAGGATTTTTGCCATGAGAGGTGATAGGCTCAATCTCTTCCTATTTTCTCCCCCAGGTATCCAAAACATACCTAGCACCTGCCCCGAGGAAAAATCCTGTTCCATGGCCACTCACCTTTTGGTATTCCTATTGTGTAGGAGATCCAAGACACACTTACAAATCGCTGCTTCATAATATAGATAAAAGTTGGGTAAACCCGTTCCTCCTGTGTCTTTTGTTCTGGATAATGTTTTGAATTTTAATCGTTGCCTAGACCCCCCCCCCTTCCCCCACCCTTCCCGACAAATTTTGTTATTTCTCTTCTAATAGTAAGCATATACTTCCTAGGGAGCTTAATGGGAATGGTCTAAAACAAGTAAAAGAATCTCGGAAGAGAGTTCATCTTTAAGGCATTGATTCGGCCGAACCATGACATCTTAATGGACCGCCACTGTTGTAAATCCTTCTTTAGTTTAGATAGCGCCAGTATATAATTAAGTTCATATAGCTGATCTGTGTTTGAAGATATAATAATTCCCAAATACTTAATATTATCGCCGCGCCACTTAAAGAGAAAGGATTTACTTAGCTGGGACACTAACTCTAGTGGGAGCGTGACATTCAGAATTTCGGATTTATGCGCATTGACTTTAAAATTACTTAATCTACCAAATTGTTCAAATTCTTTGAGTATATTAGGGAGGTCATTTCTGGGATTGGTCATACAGATTAAGAGGTCATCTGCAAATAGGGCCCCGTTTTAAATCCTCTAATATCAGGATAATTTCTCAGGGTATTTGCCAATGATTCCATGACCAGAATATAAAGTGTGGGTGAGAGAGGGCATCCCTGTCTGGTCCCGTTTCTTATCTCCAGCGGTTGTGACAGGGATCCATTAACCCTCAGTCTAGCTGAGGGGTTCCTATACAAGGCCATAATCCATTCCCTTGCTCGGTCACCCAGAGCTATCCTACGTAGCGTCGCTTCCAAGAAGCCCCTGTGGACCCTGTCGAATGCTTTCTCCGCATCAACTATTAACAGGCTGAGTGAATCTCCTGAGTTCCGTGCCCTCATTGTGATGGAGGAAGTTCTGAGAGCATTGTCCCAAGCTTCACGGCCAGGTACAAAACCCACCTGATCTCCGTGAATTAGAGATGAAACAAGTGGCTATAACCGAGTGGCTATAATTTTGGAGAAAATCTTGGTGTCCAAATTTAGGAGGGAAATAGGACGATAATTACTGCATTCGAGAGCGTCCTTCCCTGGTTTAGGTAACACCGTAATGATGGCCTGAAGTGCCTGCGGGGGAAAAGGACACCCCCTGGATATGGTGTTGAATGACTTTGTTAGCACAGGGCCCAACAAATCACCACACACTATAGAATCGTGGGGTAAAACCGTCTGGTCCCGGACTTTTACCCATTTTCAGGTCTTTAATTACCGATTGGTCCGTAAAATCCATTTCCAATGCCATTTTCATGGAAAGGTTTTTTTTCTTTTTAATAAAAAATCCAAAATACAACAAATCCAAGAAATCAAAATTAGGTACATCAGCACTGTCAGAGTAATAAATGAAAACGAGGTTTTCGTTCGGTGCAATGCAACTTTTACAGTGAGAAATCCTACTGTAAAAGCCCTAAAATAAGCCCTAGCTGCATTAAAAAGAAACAAAAAACATAACCTAACAGCTGCTGTTCACTCCGCTGTGTCTACTCTGCAGCTCCCTGATACTTGCTTGTAGTTTTCTCTCGATGCTTCCTGGTCAGGAGTTTAAATTCCCCGCCTCCTGGAAGTGCTGGCTGTGATTGGTTTTTGAGTGCTGCGGCTGAGCCAATCAGAGCCAGTGCTTAATGAACCAATCACAGCTATTCAATGCAATATTGCATTGAATGGCTGTAATTGGTTCATCGAGTGCTGGCTCTGATTGGCTGAGCTGCGGCACTCGAGAACCAATCACAGCCAGCGCTTCCTGGAAGTGGGGAATCGGAACCTCCAACCCAGTAAGCGATGACAGAAGACTTCAAGCAAGTCTGCCGGAGCTTCAAGGGAGACACACAGGGAGTTGACAGTGCCTGAAAGGTTTTTTATTCTTTTTTTATGCAGCTAGGGCTTATTGTCAGGTTAGGCTTATATTTTAACCCCCCCAAAAATCCTCGCACGTGGTTCTACAAAGTCGCACGACTTTGTAGCAACACAAAATCGTGATATCGCCATGAGAAAACGCAGCCGTATTAGAGGATGCCTACTGCTTCTGTTTTATTTATCTAATGTGGGTCTACTGTATATGTAGTAGTATACATAGTTTACATGTTGTGCAGTTTAACGCTCATTCTTCATTTGTACATCACCCTGGAATTAATGGCACTCAAAAAATTATTATAATACCTGCAGAGAAAGACAAAGTTAGGTCAAAATGACATACCATGGGGTCTCAAATACAGGCCTTGACTCCATCAAAGGGCCATACTTAGGCTGGTCTCACACGACCGGATTTGAATCGCGGATTCCACAAGTGTATGATCCATGGTAATGCACGGTTCAATCAAATACATTGAATAACGCAGTTCCACTCACATCAACGTGTCAGAAATGTGTAATCCGTGAGAGGAAAATAGAATGCAGCATGTTTTATTTTGCTGTGAATATCCGCGACATGGAGCCCATATACCTCCTATGTGAGCCTGGCCTAAAGGTGACTGGCCATAAACATTAGATAGAAGTAGGTTGATGGTAGAACAGCCGTTGAATGAGCAATCATCTAGTGAAAGACACAGTCATACACATTTTAGTCCACATTGCCCATTGCAGTCATTTAAATTGGCCATATATATTCATTGAGTGATGGATATTAAAAGAAGGATCTGTCAATATGCTGCAAGATCTACAACAGCGACCGCGCAGTAAGAATCTCAAGTGAAGGGGCGTGGCCTGAGCATGGAGGAGTAAAGCAGCGTTCCTCGGAGCTCCGCCGCTGCTATCACTCAGACGACCCTTCTACCGACACCATGCAGCGCCTACCCACAGTAAAGAGGGGAGGAAGAAAGAGGGGAGACCCACCGTCCACCAGCAGCACCCCGATCAGCCGCTATCTCAGCGGCACAAGCCCCGCCGGGACGCCGATCAGCCTCTCCAACATGGCGCCGGCAGAAAGCAGTGAGAGCGCGCCCGACCGCACCAGGAACCCGGAAGCACCAACACCGCTACGGGACAAGCAGCAGCAGGGGGCTCTCAACGGGAGAAACCCTCCCTTGGATAGCGGAGCCCAGACAGAGCACTCGCCGGGCAACGCACACGCGGCAGACAACCCGCGCTACACACCCAGCACGGAGCCAGACTACCACGTGGAAAGGGCACCAGCCAGCATGGGGGACCCGGCGGCGCTGCCGCAACAACAGCCACGGCATAAGGTCAGTGAGGGGACGGGAGACCTGCAACAGGGAAGGCACCAGAGCACCCAAGCCCCAAAGAAGACCCCCCAGGGACTCTCACCTGCAGCAGCAACCATCACTGAGGCACTGGGGACACCACACAGCGGCAGCCCCCACGACCAGAAGAAGACCAAGGGCAGTACAGGGGAAATGACAACAAGCCTGAACAGTCATGGGCTCACAGCAACAAAAACCCCCACTCGCCCCACAACCCCCCTGACGAGAAATAACAGCAGCCCCAACCCAGATATCGCGGGCCATGACGATCCAGCGCGTCGGGACCCAACAGGACCCCTTAACATACCGGGCCCACCACAAGATGATTCGCAGACTTTACAAGCACTATGGGTCATGATCCGCGCCTTGCCCACCAAAACGGACCTGGAGTCACATCTAAAACGCATAGAAGAAAAGCACACGACAGAAATCAATGCAATCAACCACTCAGTGCAGGAGCTGGCAGAACGGGTCACGGTTCTGGAACAGAACACGGAGACCCCGAACATGGACTTTCAACAAATGGCGCTAACGATCGAAAAGCAACAGAAACAACTCAGAGAACTGACGTTCCACCTCGACGACATCGAAAATAGAGGCAGACGCAATAATCTCAAACTAAGGGGCCTCCCAGAAGACATTCCTCCAGAAGACCTCTACGACCATGTGACCACGATTTTCAACAAGCTCCTACAGCGTCCCGATAATAGGATGATTGAATTGGACAGAGTCCATCGACTACAAGGCGGAAGAATTCGGAACCCAAACTTCCCAAGAGATGTAATCTGTCGAGTACATTTCTATAGACAGAAAGAAGAAATCCTACATTTGGCATGGGAACAGGGTCCCATAAGACACAGTAACTCGGACATAACAATTCTACCAGATCTCTCCAAACTGACACTTAATAGCCGGAGAATGATGCGCCCCCTCCTGGAGGCTGCACGAAAGGCGGAAGCTACTTACAGATGGGGACACCCCTTCCATCTAATCCTGCGAAAACGCGGCCGACTCTTCACGGTCAGGTCACCGGCGGACCTAGAAGGGGCATTTGACTTCCTTGGAGTCCCCGCAACATCAATCCCGGACTGGACCACACCCCAGGAGATGGCCCCACCCAACATGTGAAACTCAGGGGTCCCACGGATCCCTGCTTACACAGACACAAGCCCGCGAATACAACGGTTCCCACCCCAGGTTGGAGATCTGACCCTGACCAAGCTCCGACTATCACACAGGACCTCACCCCATAGGTCGCCACCACCATAACGACATACAGGTGGCCACAATACCCAGGAGTACCGGACTACCTCCCCCCTGGACCCTGAAACATTCAAAATCTTGTCACCCACCCAAAGGCCCCCTTTTCCCCCCCACCAATAGGCGCGGGAACCACTACCCCCATGCTTATACCTTTCACACTACCCACCCACGTCCGACAGTTTACCGACGTAGAAGTCACAAAACGCACAAGATGCAGCGGCATGGATCGCCGGAACCACTTGGATTGGATATTATTGACTCTAGCCATAGTCACATCCCAACGAACACGTTCCAGTGATCCGACCCTCTTTGTGTCTCGGCGCACCACAGCTCCGAGACTTGGAGCGGCTTGCTCCCGAACGCTCGACCACGTTTCCCCCAGTAGGGCCACAGGGCTCCTGACACTCACCCTCCTTTTTTTTTTTGGCGGGAGTTCAGGACCTCTGACTAACTCGGAGAGAATAGAAAGTTTTGTCTTGTCTACCCCCAACCCCCCACCTACTTACCCTCACGTTTTCTCCTACCCACCTATAACCTAACCCCTACCACTACACACCCACCCAGTGGCCCCACAGGACCGACTTCAGCTCACTGCTTAAAAGCCCCGTGGCGGTACCAGCTGACCATGCCCCCGGCTTCTTCAAACCTCACCGTTCTCTCTCTTAACGCACAGGGCCTGAATATCCCTGAGAAAAGGTCCTCCATCCTCCGCCTCCTCTGGAAGAAAAGAGCGCAAGTAGCCTTCATACAGGAGACCCACTTCCGTGATGGAGGAGCCCCTCGATTCTCCGACGCCAGGTTCCCGAACGCGTACCACTGCCTGAATCCAGTCGCCAAATCAAAAGGAGTCTCGATCTTAATCGCCAGCTCTATTCCGTGGGAGTACACAGCAACGCGATGCGACTCCGAAGGAAGATATTTATTCGTCAAAGGTAAGCTCGCCAGCACACCAGTCACACTCGCGACCATGTACCTCCCCAACTCCAACCAGATCTCCTTCCTAGAGGGGGCCCTGGAGGAGCTGGAGGAATTCAAAGAAGGCACACTAGTGTTGGGGGGAGATTTTAACATCACGCTAGAACCACATACAGACACATCAAAAGGCAATAGTTCTCTCACACTGTCAGCACACCGCAAGATCAGGAAGACGCTCCACAAATATCAGTTGATAGACGCCTGGAGAGTTTTGCACCCCGACACCAGAGATTATACGTTCTTCTCACCCCCTCACAACTCATACTCTAGAATTGACTTCTTCCTGATACACCACTTGACCCTCCCCCTACTAGCTGCAGCAGAGATAGGCAACATCACACTCTCTGACCACGCACCTATAACCCTCTCTCTGACACTCCCCACGATACATGACAAAATCTGGCATTGGCGCCTAAACGAATCCCTTATGCACAACCCGGAGACATCAGAAGACATCCAAAAAGCCATAACCAACTATTTTGAAAACAACTGCACTCCAGATGTAGAGCCACTGACGATCTGGGAGGCACACAAATGTGTAATTAGGGGTTTTCTTATAGGACTAGGGTCGCGTATTAAGAAAGAAAGAGGAGCTCACCTACGAGGACTATTAGATCAAATCCAAACGCTCGAACTCCTACACAAATCCACCCAGGACAGCACCAGAGGGGCAGAACTAGCCCAACTGAGGGACCGAGTGAGAACTCACTGTATGGGACAGGCGAGGAGCTCTTTAGTAAAATGTAGACGCCACTTTTACGAGTTCAGTAACAAACCAAGCCGCACACTAGCCCGGGCCCTTCGGACCACCAGAGCAAAAACATACGTCCCACATATCTCCTCCCCCTCCGGCCAAACAATGCATCAACCGCAGCAGATAACGGACGCGTTCCGCGCATTCTACCAATCCCTATATAACTTAACTCCTTCACGGTCAGAACAAGAAAGAGCCACACGAAAAGCCAAAATCCAAGAATATATACAACAATCAAACATGCGGGGGATCACACAAGAGGCAGCAGACATGTTAGAGGACCCAATTACGCAAACCGAACTGGCGACAGCACTCTCCGAAACCCAAACAGGAAAATCTCCCGGCCCCGATGGACTCACTCTTTCATACTATAAAAAATATGCAGAGACCCTAACCCCACATTTTCTACGGGCCTTTAACTCTATCACCACAGGAAAAGAGATGCACAGAGACACACTTAGAGCACATATCACAGTAATCCCAAAAGAGGGAAAAGACCCCTCACAATGCCAGAGTTACCATCCCATCTCTTTGTTGAACGTGGACCTCAAATTGTTCGCAAAGATAGTAGCAAACAGGATCTCCCCCCTCTTACAAAACACAATCCACAGAGACCAGGTCGGATTTGTCCCATTTACAGAATCTAGAGATAACACAACAAAAGCGATTAATCTAATCCACCTGGCCAAAAAACTAGCTATCCCCACCTGCCTACTGTCCACAGACGCCGATAAAGCGTTTGATAGGGTGGATTGGGATTTCCTGTTTGCCACTATGACCCACCTGGGACTAGGCCCGAGAATGTTAAAATGGATCGAAAGCCTGTATTCCTACCCAACGGCCTCAGTCAGAGTTAACGGACAAATCTCATCCCCCTTCCCGATCTCGAACGGCACAAGGCAAGGATGCCCCCTATCACCCCTAATCTTTATCTTATGCCTGGAGCCGTTCTTAGCCCAAATCCGTTCCAATCCGAACATAAGGGGGATCAAACTCGCTGACACGGAACACAAGATAGCAGCCTATGCAGATGATCTGCTATTCTTCATCACCAATCCTCGAGTCTCATTGCCAAACTTACTAGCCGAAATTAAAAAATACTCAGAGCTCTCAAACTTCAAAATTAATTACCACAAATCCGCGGCACTCAACATATCCCTCCCACAATCGTTAGTCAGTGAACTTAAAAATTCATTTCCATTTACATGGGCCGATAGCCAAATCCAATACTTAGGCATAAGTCTTACCCCCGACGTGGAGGGCCTGTACGCAGCGAACTACCCCGCACTCTTGAACAGAATTAGAACGGATCTGAACTCGTGGACCGGAGGTTTCCATTCATGGTTCGGAAGAAGTGCAATCTGTAAAATGAACATCCTCCCTAGAGTATTATACCTGCTCCAAGCGCTCCCCATAAATGTTCCCAGAAAATTTTTCCACCAACTATCTGCTCTCACATCCAGATTTGTCTGGGCGGATAAGCCAACACGCATTGCCCGTAACACCCTAATAAGACCTAAAGGGGAAGGAGGCCTGGGCCTCCCGTGCTTTACACGATACCATCAAGCTGTCCACTTGACCCGAATAATAGACTGGCACAGACACGGGCCCCTCAAACAATGGGTTAGCATATAACAAACAGTTACACCCACTTCACTGAAGGTTCTACCATGGACACAGGAGCAGATCACCACGGACCTGAGCCACCACCCCACAATAGGTCCCACCATGGCGATAGCAACGAAAATATTGCCTAGGCCAGACATTGCCCCCAGACCCTCCCCAATGTTCCCAATCCTAGGTAACCCTTCGTTCCCCCCAGGGAACGAAAACAGCGCCTTCCTCCTCTGGTTTCGGAACAATAGATTCCGAGCTGCACACTTCCTGCATGAAGGCCAATGGCTATCCATGGAACATATGACCAGAACGCAAGACCTGCCCCCAATGCCATTCTGGCAAACGGTACAACTGAGGCACTTTCTACGCTCCCTCCCCCACCCCAATTTATTCAATCGGCCAAAAACTCAGTTTGAGACAATATGCAGTGCAGAGGGCCCATCCAGACACACGCTCTCACGGGTGTACAACATCCTCAATACACAACTAGAACCCCAAACCCCGGGCTTCATCCGGAAATGGGAGGAGGACCTTAACATTACACTCTCCCAGACAGAAAAAGGAAAAATCCTCACGCTCATTCATTCCTCATCCATATCCAGCAAAACTCAGGAGACAGGATACAAGGTGCTTACACGCTGGTATAGGGTGCCCACCCGTCTTAACAAAATGTACCCATCGGTCTCCCCCTTGTGCTGGAGATGCGGTACGGCGAGAGGGACCCTCTTACACATCTTTTGGGACTGTCATGTGCTGGCGAGCTTCTGGACGGAAGTCTGGCAGACTACCTCTATCTTTACTCAATATCCCATCCCAAAAACCCCAGCCTTTTTTCTCCTGCACCATAATGAGATTCCTCTTTCAGTATACAAAAAATCTGTGGTACGCCACCTGGTCGCAGCAGCGAGGTCCTGCATACCGAGAACCTGGCGCCAAACCACCCCACCTTCGACAGCTCTATGGCTCAACACAATACAGGGGACGCTGGAAATGGAGGACCTTACGGCCACACTTAAAGGCACCCAAGAACAATTCACGAAGACCTGGTTCCACTGGCTTGAGTTTCAGAACTCAGCAGAATACCGCAGACTACTAGAAGCCAACCACCCAAGGTTATAGTCTAACCCCCCCCCCGACCCCCACACACCTCATAGCCCCCTCTACCCAACCCTAAACGTCCCCTACTGTATCCTGTTGTGTGTCTTAGTTAATGTCGGTTTTTTTATCACAAAGACCGTTGGAGTCCGAAACCCACTTAATTGTTCTCTTTTATTTTCATTTTTGAGACATGGCTCAGACAGTCACAACGTAGCCTAACTATAACAGTCTGCCCTTGTCTTAAACAAAAGATCGTACGGCGCGGTTTTAAGGCTGGACCGTACCCACAGGTTTAAGTTCAAAGTTTTCTTAAAGTTAAATATTAAGGTTCGTGCCACCAACCGGTAGAAAAGAATAAGTATGAGCAGGAATAAGACGAGGACACAGCTCAAAAACATTGTACTGTATGAATGTTTGCAGATGACCATTAATGTTATTTGTATTAAATTTGAAAACGATAAATAAAGAATTTATAAAAAAAAAAAAAAGAAGGATCTGTCATTCTTTGAAAGATCTTTGATGGGGAGAGGATCTTTCATGGATGTATGATCTTATGTTCACGCAAAAAAATTATTTTGTCCGACTCAAACATGGCCAACTTCATTCCAGACAATGACTGTCTGTTGTTAAATTTCACCTGACAAACAGTTGATATCATCCATTTTCAGCAACTTTAGTCTAATGTTATTGGCACCTTTAATCTGGACCAGTTGATAGGCTAGACACGCACACGTATGACATTTTTGCACATCTGTATTTGTGCATGACGTTTTCTTAATATATTGTAATTAGCTACAAACAGGTATAAGAAGCCCATACACATAAGCACACACAAAAATTATATATATATATAGATAGATAGATAGATAGATAGATAGATAGATAGATAGATAGATAGATAGATAGATAGATAGATAGATATAGATATTAGAGATGAGCGAGCACCAAAATGCTCGGGTGCTCGTTACTCGAGTCGAACTTTTTGCGATGCTCGAGGGTTCGTTTCGAGTAACGAACGCCATTGAATTCGATTGGCGACCCGAGCATTTTTGTATATCGCCGATGCTCGCTAAGGTTTTCATTTGTGAAAATCTGCAAAACCCAAGAAAGTGCTGGAAACGACACAGAAACTGATAGGGCAGGCGAGGGGCAACATGCTGGGCTGCATTTCAGGTTCCCAGGTCCCACTATTCAGCCACAAAAGCGGCAAGAGTGCCCCCCCCCTACCAATTTTTACTTTGGACAAACCCTCATTAGCAAGGCACACCTTAGCTAAGCACCACATTACCTCCAACAAAGCACAAGCACTGCCTGCGGGACACACCCCTGCCTCTTCTCGTGGGTTACATGCTGCCCCCCCTCTCCGCACGAC
This sequence comes from Eleutherodactylus coqui, assembly GCF_035609145.1. NCBI lineage: Eukaryota > Metazoa > Chordata > Amphibia > Anura > Eleutherodactylidae > Eleutherodactylus > Eleutherodactylus coqui. The sequence goes on along the minus strand of NC_089837.1, from coordinate 454,437,800 downwards.
CCAGTGTCCACAGCGCACACCAGCTGCCCTCATGCCACACGCTGGCCTCACAGCCACACCACCCTCATGTCTATTTATGTGCGTCTGCCATGAGGAGGAACCGTAGGCACACACTGCAGAGGGTTGGCAGGGCCAGGCAGCGACCCTTTTTAAAAGGGGCGGGGCGATAGCCCACAATGCTGTACAGAAGCAATGAGAACTCCAATCCTGTGCCACCTCCATCAGGAGCTGCAAACGTGGGCATAGCAATGGGGAATCCATGTGCCACACAGTATTCATTCTGTCAAGGTGTCGCATAGCTCAATCCACACTGCAAGGGGAAAGCCGTCAGTGCTCTGCCCTCTACCCAAGTCAGTCAGTGCCTTTGTGCCAGACAGGTCAAACACCGCGATGGGAACTAAGTTTGCACCAACCACATAGGGGGGTCCTAGGAAGCCCAAGACATGAACAAAAAATTGATCTGAGCGGCCAAGCATGGCAGACTTGCACCACGCCCACGACATAGGCCTCGGCCCACAGCTTCAGCAATCCTAGGCAGAAAGCGGACGTTCACTGCACCAAGGACATAGGCCTCTGCACAAACCCTCAGCAATCGCGGGCCTACAGCGGACTCCTATGCTAGTGTAGCTGTGCACGTCTCATTAGCGCTGTATTGCTCCTGTAGTTTGTCCCAATGCAGTGTCCCGGATAGTAGAGCTAACGTCAGATTAAATACAGGTGGGCTTCGGCCCACACTGCATTCCCCAGTCAGACCAGGGTTTTTAATACATAGACACAGGCAGGTACAACTCACTAATGTGAAGTCCGTGTGCACCGACAGCATGGGTGGCTCCCTGGAACCCACCGGCGGTACATAAATATATCCCATTGCAGTGCCCAGCACAGCTGAGGTAACGTCAGGTTTAATGCAGATGGGCTTCGGCCCACACTGCATGCCCCAGTCAGACTGGGGTTCTTTATAAGTAGACACATGCAGTTACAACTCCGTGTTGACCGACAGCATAGGTGGGTCCCAGGAAGCCACCGGCGGTACATAAATATATCCCATTGCATTGCCCAGCACAGCTGAGGTTACGTCCGATTAAATGCAGGTGGGCTTCGGCCCACACTGCATGCCCCAGTCTGACCGGGGTTTTTAATACATAGACACTGGCAGGTACAAATCCCTAATGTGAAGTCCCTGTGGACCCACAGCATGGGTGGCTCCCTGGAACCCACCAGCGGTACATAAATAAATCGCATTGCAGTGCCCAGCACAGCTGAGGTAACGTCAGGTTTAATGCAGGTGGGCCTCGGCCCACACTGCATGCCCCAGTCAGACTGGGGTTCTTTATAAGTAGACACATGCAGTTACAACTCCGTGTGGACCGACAGCATAGGTGGGTCCCAGGAAGCCACCGGCGGTACATAAATATATCCCATTGCATTGCCCAACACAGCTGAGGTAACGTCCGATTAAATGCAGGTGGGCTTCGGCCCACACTGCATTCCCCAGTCAGACCGGGGTTTTTAATACATAGACACTGGCAGGTACAAATCCCTAATGTGAAGTCCCTGTGGACCCACAGCATGGGTGGCTCCCTGGAACCCATCGGCGGTACATAAATGTATCCCATTGCAGTGCCCTGCTCAGCAGAGCTAACGTCACATACAATACAGATGGGCTTTGGCCCACAGTGTATGCCCCAGTCAGACTGCTAATATGTACCTTAACAGTAACCTCGTTGGTGGGAAATGGCCTCGCCACCATCATGTCTTTGGGAAGCCTCCGTTTCCACACCCCAGTGACATAGCAGTAGCAGCGGTATAGGCAGAGCCCAGAATTAGTAACATTTCAGCGGTAGCATTAGGGACAGGCCCCAGTAACATATCACTAGCAGCATTATAGGGGGAGCACAGTATTAGTTCCATTTCAGTAATAGTAGCAGTCAAGACAGGCCCCAGTAACAATTCCGAAGCAGCAGTATAGGGGGAGCACAGTATTAGTTCCATTTCAGTAGTAGTAGCAGTCAAGACAGGCCACAGTAACATTCCCGTTGCAGCAGTTTAGGGAGATAACAGTCTCTTTCACATTTCAGTAGTTGCAGTATAGACAAGGCCCCAGTTACATTTATGTAGCAAAAGTGTAGGCCAACCCCACACACCTTGCTGTAGCATGAGTGCAGGCGAAGCCCATAAAAATTACTAGGATTACAGTGTAGGCGATGGCCCCAAAAAATTGGTGTACCAACAGTACTAATGTACCTGAGAAAAATTGCCCATGCCCAACCAAGAGGGCAGGTGAAACCCATTAATCGCTTTGGTTAATGTGGCTTAATTTGTAACTAGGCCTGTAGGCAGCCCAGTTAAAATAAAAATTGGTTCAGGTGCAAGTTTCAACGCTTTAATGAGAATTGAAACGTATAAACATTGTTTACAGAAGTCATATGACTGAGCCTTGTGGGCCTAAGAAAAATTGCCCATTCGGCGTGATTATGTGAGGTTTCAGGAGGAGGAGGATAAATATAATACACAGATTGATGAAGCTAAAAGGTCCCCGTTTTTTATGGTGATAGAGAACGATGCTTCCATCCGCGGGTGCAGCCTATGTATTGTTTAGGTACTGCTGCTGTTCGCTGGTGGAGAAGAGAAGTCTGGGGAAATCCAGGCTTTGTTCATCTTTATGAGTGTAAGCCTATTGGCACTGTCAGTTGACAGGCGGGTACGCTTATCCGTGATGATTCCCCTAGCCGCACTAAACACCCTCTCTGACAAGACGCTAGCCGCAGGACAAGCAAGCACCTCCAGGGCATACAGCGCGAGTTCAGGCCACGTGTCCAGCTTCGACACCCAGTAGTTGTAGGGAGCAGAGGCGTCACAGAGGACGGTCGTGCGATCGGCTACATACTCCCTCACCATCCTTTTACAGTGCTCCCGCCGACTCAGCCTTGACTGGGGAGCGGTGACACAGTCTTGCTGGGGAGCCATAAAGCTGGCAAAGGCCTTGTAGAGTGTTCCCCTGCCTGCGCTGTACATGCTGCCTGATCTCCGCGCCTCCCCTGCTACCTGGCCCTCGGAACTGCGCCTTCTGCCACTAGCACTGTCGGATGGGAATTTTACCATCAGTTTGTCCGCCAGGGTCCTGTGGTATAGCATCACTCTCGAACCCCTTTCCTCTTCGGGTATGAGAGTGGAAAGGTTCTCCTTATACCGTGGGTCGAGCAGTGTGTACACCCAGTAATCCGTAGTGGCCAGAATGCGTGTAACGCGAGGGTCACGAGAAAGGCATCCTAACATGAAGTCCGCCATGTGTGCCAGGGTACCTGTACGCAACACATGGCTGTCCTCACTAGGAAGATCACTTTCAGGATCCTCCCCCTCCTCCTCCTCCTCCTCCTCCTCAGGCCATACACGCTGAAAGGATGACAGGCAAGCAGCATGGGTACCCTCAGCAGTGGGCCAAGCTGTCTCTTCCCCCTCCTCCTCATGCTCCTCCCCTCCTCCTCCTCAACGCGCTGAGATATAGACATGAGGGTGCTCTGACTATCCAGCGACATACTGTCTTCACCCCGCCTCCATTTCCGAGCGCAAAGCGTCTGCCTTTATGCTTTGCAGGGAACTTCTCAAGAGGCATAGCAGAGGAATGGTGACGCTAATGATTGCAGCATCGCCGCTCACCATCTTGGTAGACTCCTCAAAGTTTCCAAGGACCTGGCAGATGTCTGCCAACCAGGCCCACTCTTCTGTAAAGAATTGAGGAGGCTGACTCCCACTACGCCGCCCATGTTGGAGTTGGTATTCCACTATAGCTCTACGCTGCTCATAGAGCCTGGCCAACATGTGGAGCGTAGAGTTCCACCGTGTGGGCACGTCGCACAGCAGTCGGTGCACTGGCAGATTAAACCGATGTTGCAGGGTCCGCAGGGTGGCAGCGTGTTGGACTTGCGGAAATGTGCGCTGAGCCGCCGCACCTTTCCGAGCAGGTCTGACAAGCGTGGGTAGCTTTTCAGAAACCGCTGAACCACCAAATTAAAGACGTGGGCCAGGCATGGCACGTGCGTGAGGCTGCCGAGCTACAGAGCCGCCACCAGGTTACGGCCGTTGTCACACACGACCATGCCCGGTTGGAGGCTCAGCGGCGCAAGCCAGCGGTCGGTCTGCTCTGTCAGACCCTGCAGCAGTTCGTGGGCCGTGTGCCTCTTCTCTCCTAAGCTGAGTAGTTTCAGCACGGCCTGCTGGCGCTTACCCACCGCTGTGCTGCCACCCCGTGCGACACCGACTGGTGGTGACGTGCTGCTGCTGACACATCTTGATTGCGAGACAGAGGTTGCGTAGGAGGAGGAGGGTGCTTTGGTGGAGGAAGCATACACCGCCGCAGATACCACCACCGAGCTGGGGCCCGCAATTCTGGGGGTGGGTAGGACGTGAGCGGTCCCAGGCTCTGACTCTGTCCCAGCCTCCACTAAATTCACCCAATGTGCCGTCAGGGAGATATAGTGGCCCTGCCCGCCTGTGCTTGTCCACGTGTCCGTTGTTAAGTGGACCTTGGCAGTAACCGCGTTGGTGAGGGCACGTACAATGTTGTGGGAGACGTGGTCGTGCAGGGCTGGGACGGCACATCGGGAAAAGTAGTGGCGACTGGGAACCGAGTAGCGCTGGGCCACCGCCGCCATCATGTTTTTGAAAGCCTCCGTTTCCACAACCCTATACGGCAGCATCTCCAGGCTGATCAATTTGGCTATGTGCACGTTTAACGCTTGAGCGTGCGGGTGCGTGGCGGCGTACTTGCGCTTGCGCTCAAACAGTTGCGCTAGCGACGGCTGGATGCTGCGCTGAGAGACATTGCTGGATGGGGCCGAGGACAGCGGAGGTGAGCGTGTAGGTGCAGTCCGGGAGTCGGTCGTGCCTGTGTCCTGAGAGGGGGGTTGGATCTCAGTGGCAGGTTGGGGCACAGGGGGAGAGGCAGTGGTGCAAACCGGAGGCGGTGAACGGCCTTCGTCCCACCTTCTGGGGTGCTTGGCCATCATATGCCTGCGCATGCTGGTGGTGGTGAGGCTGGTGGTGGTGGCTCCCCGGCTGATCTTGGCGCGACAAACCTTGCACACCACAGTTCGTCGGTCGTCTGCACTCTCAGTGAAAAACTGCCACACCTTTGAGCACCTTGGCCTCTGCAGGGTGGCATGGCGTGAGGGGGCGCTTTGGGAAACAGTTGGTGGATTATTCGGTCTGGCCCTGCCTCTACCCCTGGCCACCGCACTGCCTCTTCCAACCTGCCCTGCTGCTGCTCTTGCCTCCCCCCCTGAAGACCTGTCCTCAGTAGGCTTAGCAAACCAGGTGGGGTCAGTCACCTCATCGTCCTGCTGCTCTTCCTCCGAATCCTCTGTGTGCTCCTCCCTTGGTCTTACTGCCCTTACTACTACCTCACTGATAGACAACTGTGTCTCATCGTCATCGTCCTCCTCACCCACTGAAAGCTCTTGAGACAGTTGCCAGAAGTCCCCAGCCTCATCCCCCGAACCCCGGGAACTTTCCAAAGGTTGGGCATCGGTCACGATAAACTCCTCTGGTGGGAGAGGAACCATTGCTGCCCAATCTCGGCAGGGGCCCGTGAACAGTTCCTGGGAGTCTGCCTGCTCCTCAGAATGTGTCATTTGCATGGAGTGAGGAGGCTGGGAGGAAGGAGGAGCAGCAGCCAGAGGATTCAGAGTTGCAGCTCTGGATGGCGTAGAAGACTGGGTGGTCAATAGATTGCTGGATGCACTTTCTGCCATCCACGACAGGACCTGCTCACACTGTTCATTTTCTAATAAAGGTCTACCGCGTGAACCCATTAATTGTGAGATGAATCTGGGGACCCCAGAAACTTGCCTCTCTCCTAATCCCGCAGCAGTTGGCTGCGATACACCTGGACCAGGGGCTCGGCCTGTGCCCACACTCTGACTTGGGCCTCCGTGTCCTCGCCCCCGTCCACATCCTCTAGGCCTGTCCCCTACCCCTCAGCATGGTGTATTACGAGATTAGCAGAAACAGAACGCTGTAATTAAATGTGCCGCTTATTGGCCTGTGGTTGGAGGCTGACTTCGCGTACGTAACGCACTGCAGAGGCAGGAAACAATTATGCGCAAGGCTGGGTATTGATTCAACAACTACTACGCCCAGCAGAGACGCAGTAAACTGAAGGCAGTGACAGGCAGGCCAAATATTGTATTTTTTTGAAGTTTTTGGGAACAACCACACTGCCTGTGATATACACTGTATTTCGATTTCCCTGTGGGAGGCTGACTTCGAGTACGTAATGCACTGCAGAGGCAGGCAACAATTATGCGCAAGGCTGGGTATTAATTCACCAACTAGTACCCACAGCAGAGACGCTGTAAACTGAAGGCAGTGACAGGCAGGCCAAATACAGTACTTTTTTGAAGTTTTTGGGAACAACCACACTGCCTGTGATATACACTGCATTTCGATTTCCCTGTTGGAGGCTGACTTCGCGTACGTAACGCACTGCAGAGCCAGGCAACAATTATGCGCAAGGCTGGGTAGTAATTCACCAACTACTACCCCCAGCAGAGACGCTGTAAACTGAAGGCAGTGACAGGCAGGCCAAATACAGTACTTTTTTTAAGTTTTTGGGAACAACCACACTGCCTGTGATATACACTGTATTTCGATTTCCCTGTTGGAGGCTGACTTCGCGTACGTAACGCACTGCAGAGGCAGGAAACAATTATGCGCAAGGCTGGGTATTAATTCACCAACTACTACCCCCAGCAGAGACGCAGTAAACTGAAGGCAGTGACAGGCAGGCCAAATACAGTATTTTTTTTAAGTTTTTGGGAAAAAGCCCACTGCCTATATAGCCAGTATATCTCTTTCACCGTTCCCACTGTCCCTGCCTTACCAGTACTGCCCCTATACTCTGTAAAATGACTGCAGACTGAGGACGCTATGGTCTGCACACCCGATATACAAAAAAAAAATTGTGCAACACTGCTCCCAGCAGCCTCAGATGTGGCCCTAAGAAGGACCGTTGGGGTTCTTGAAGACTGAAATAACACCTAACACTCTCCCTATAGCAGCAGCATCAGCAGCACTTTCCCTGATCTATGTCAGCATGCATCTGAGGCGAGCCGCGGGCGGGGCAGATTTAAATACTCGGGTGTCATCTGATCTCCCCAGCCACTCACTGCAGGGGGGTGGTATAGGGCTGGAACGTCACAGGAGGAAGTTGTAATGCCTTCCCTGTCTTTCTATTGGCCAGAAAAGCGCGCAAATTTCTCAGAGATGAAAGTGAAAGTAACTCGAACATCATGTGGTGCTCGTGTCGAGTAATGAGCATCTCGAACACCCTAATATTCGAACGAGCATCAAGCTCGGACGAGTATGCTCGCTCATCCCTAATAGATATATATAGATATATACCGCATACTTAGATACATATACATAAACCCAAGGCACAATTTTGGGAGACAAGAAATGCAGTGCCCTCAGGAGGAGAAAACAGTAGCTCCAGAAATGAATGGAGTGACGGTTGTGTACAGGGTTAAATACCCATGCTTCTGTATCTATGTATATTATTGATGAATTTTATGTGTTCTTGCTAGAACCTTCGGAGAGGTCACATGACTTTGTTTTATTTACTCTAACTTACCTGCTATGAATAAAGTGGGACTGAGCTGCCCAGTGATTAGCCGATAGACTAGTTATACAAGGCAGGTACTATTCCCAGGCTAGGTTGTGACTCAGCAGTTTTTTCAGAGAGCCTTGTGAGGAGTGAGCTGCCCCAGTGCTACTGGAGAACTGGGTTTTCTTCTAAAAGAGCAAGAGAGAGAGAGCTCAACTCAGAGTTATGAAGTAGTGCTGCCTAGTTGTTGCAATACAAGTGTTAGAGGGAGGTCTGAAGATCGTCCATGGAAACATCAGCTGCAATTACCGACTGCAAGTGCCTAGCCGTCACTGGGAGAGAGACCACCAATGAGAGCAAATAGATGTACAGACGGTATTTGGACATTCAAGTTTCAGTGGTGTGTAATTGTGAGTACCATCACCCAGGCTCATGACCAGTGAAATAGCTTACTTTGACTTTATCACTATACAGCATCCCCAAAGGGGACAGTGACTGCATATTTCACTTAGCAGATTTACTCATTTTGTTAACCGAAGTTTCGGCAAAACTAAGTTACTTTAGAGGAGGTTCCTATTTTCAGCCAGTATCTGTGGAGCTATTTACCCCTGGTCAGGGTAAACCATTGGACTGTGATAATTCTACATTACACATATTATTAAAAACACCCCATTTATAGGATACGGACCAAGTTATAGTGTTAATCGAATGTTAGTAAACTGTTTGCATTGTATCCAAATATTACTGTTGTATGTTATTACCATATTATTATTTATCGTACATTCAGTAAAGCATTGTTTGCTCAAATGAATTGGTGTAAAAGCTTCTTTATATCGGTGTCGTATTCCATACCTGTCACCTGTTTCAGTTGCACTGGACCCCCGTACTTAAAATCAACTGGGGTCCCATTGGCTGAACCCTAACCTATGAGCAAGCTATCCTCTATCCTGTGAATAGGATATTACTTGGATTTATGGGACAAACCTTTTAAATCTTTGCATCAGATGTGACTCAACATGAGTTTTCACACACAGGAATCGCTTCCTTGTACCCAGCCTGTGAACTTTGGTTTCCTAAGGCTATTTTATTAGGAGTGCCACACCTGATTCATTGTAAACCTGCCCTTCCCATTCCTTTCTACGTATTTCATACCTGTAGGAAGGGCTATTTGTATTGTGTCCAAGCCTGACTGTCTCTAATAAACCGAATAGTCACTGGCTCTGTGTCTCTGAAAATGATTGCTCTGAACACACAGATTATGTATAAGAAAACTAAAGATCATTATCAGAGCAAATGCTGTTTTCTTCTGTCACACGTCTAGACTTGAAGAAATGCATTGAGCAGAGGGTAGATTTTAATTCTGGTTATTAGCCCCAGGGTTGGGCCAGGACTTGCAGCTGGAGTATAGGTTCAAAAATGTGCCTGCATTACGCTGATGTGAAAATGACTTCAGGGTCTACTTATCCATAATAGTGTGCCATGTAGTCAAGAAATGTCCAACAAAACCGCAAACACATATTTACAGAAGATGACTGTGGTTTTAGGCTGCATAGTTTTTACAGGTGAAACACGATTTCATCACCTGATAATGCAGCATGATATTGGCACATGTGAATACACTCTTAGGGTGCATTCAGATGACCGTATATCGGCTGGGTTTTCACGCCCAGCCGATATACGGCGTCTCTCTCTGCAGGGGGAGGAGGCTGGAAGAGCCGGGAGCAGTGCTCTGAGCTCCGGCCCCCTCTCTGCCTCCTCTCCACCCTCCTGCATTATTTTCAATGAGGAGAGGCGGGACGGGGTGGGGCTAATTCCCGGAACTTAGCCCTGCCCCCGTTCCACCTCCTCTCATTGGAAATAGTGGAGAGGGGGTGGAGAGGAAGCAGAGAGGGGGAAGGAGCTCAGAGCACTGCTCCTGGCTATTCCAGCCTCCTCCCCCTGCAAAGAGAGACGCCGTATATCGGCTGGGCTTAAAACCCAGCCGATATACGGTCGTCTGAATGCACCCTTAGGGTAAGTACCCTCTAACGTTTTCTTCCCGCTGCGAAACGCACAACGCACAAAAAATGCAATTTAGCGGTAAATTGCGTTTTTCGTGCATTGCGATTTTAACATTAGAAAGTCCCATTGACATCTTGAAGAAAAAAAAATGCAGCGAACTTGCAGCGGGGAAAAAAAACGGTAGTCGCTAGTCACCCTTAGGGAGCATTCATACGAGTGTGTGTGTGTGTGTGTGCATACATAGGTACGCACAAAACCGTGCACCCATGTAAGTGCACAAACAAATGTGAATGCAGGTCCGTGCCCATTGCCTTCAATTTAAAGCCCTTCCATGAAAATCACTGCAGGGGTGCCGTCATCCTATTGCTTTCAATAAGACCACCGGCAGTGGCTGCATCATTGAAATCAATTAGAGAGCTTTGCAATCTTCTGCCACAGCTTTGACAGCTGTGGCAGGGGATTCTTTACTCCCCGCGGAGTTGAATTCAGTTTTTGATGTCTTACATTTAGGTTGGGTTCACACAGGGCAGACTTGCCGAAGAAATTCCGTCCGGAATATTGCCGTGGCAAATCCACCTGCGACCACCAATTCCGGGATTAGTCAGTCATGTGGACAAGATTTCTCAGAAATCTCATCTACACCAGACGGTGAATCCGTCACGGCAAAGCCGGCAGAAGCCAGTGCTGCAGCACGGATATGCCAGCCGCAGCATGTCCATTTTTATTTTATTCTGCTGCGGCTGCGCTCCCCTTTATGGGAGCGCCGGCTGCAGTGGAAAAGCTAAGTGCCGCAGGTTCTAAAGCAGCATTTCTCCCAAGGGAAATCTTGTGGTTTTTCGCTGCGGCCAAACCGCGAGATTTCTGCCGGGATTCCGGTGTGTGAGGACCCAGCCTTAAAGTGTGACTGTCATTTATGTTTTAGTTTTTTTTAAATGTACAGAATAGGTGATTCTAAGCATTTTTAAAAATGTTTTATTAGCCTATTCTGTACTTTTTTCCCCTTTATAATCCGTCTTCTGATATGCAGCCAGGTGACAATGTTGTTAGGGGAAATCCATATTCGTATAACAGCACAGCAAAAGAGCAGCTGTGCCTGCTTTATTTTCTATAGTGCAGTTGGAGGCACAGCTGTTCCCATATAACCTTGTTTCAATAAATAGGGTTTTTTTCATATATTTTATTAATTTTTTTCTTCGTCCTCCTGTGTCCCCCTGCTCTGAAACCCAACGCTGGTGATATTCATCTCAGCAGCTCTGTCTTCAGCAGCACACTGTGTATGGAGAAGTCATTCTGTGCTGAAGACAGTTTCTCTGTTCACATCGCTTGCCCCTGTCTTTCAGTGCATCAGGTGTGTCACCGCCCAATGCACAGAGACATAGAGAGTACATCCGGATCGTCGTGGAAAAGGTGCAGCGTCTGGGGAGCATGCCCTCAGCCGTGGGGACAGCGAGAAATAACCTTGTCACAGGGCTCTACCATCTCCTTATTATAAGTGGCTAGGAATCTGACCTCGTTTCCACAGGGGGAGACCAACAATTAGTAATCGAGGTTACCTTTTAGTCCTGTTTGTCACCGTGACACCAACGTTCTATCTTTTGTGACAGATCACTCCGATAAAATTAAGTAGTCCACACAAACAGTATTTTTTAAATGAGAACTGAGAACATTCATTCCTATCTATTTACTTAAACTCTTCAGGCAGTAACAATAAACAGTTCTTCCACACAACAATTTGCATAGTGTTGAAGCAGTGAGGGTTCCTGGGGCATTATGCATCCACAGTCCTAGTTATCTGTAGGATCTTTTCTCTCAGTTAAACTCTCTCTACTGCCAAACACTCTCTTTTTCTCGCGCACTTGCGGTTTCTCTCTTTCTCCAGTTACATACGGTTCTTGTGCTGTACTCCCATGCGGTTCTGGCATGTCCGGGCTTTCATACTCTCTTGAAGTAGCTGCTAAAATGAGGGTTCCTGGTATGGCTGGGCTCTGGCATGAGCAGCAGACCATCTCTCCGCTTCCTCCATCTCTCTCCAACAACCACTCTCTTCCAACTCAACTCACCAACTCATTTCTCATTGACTAACTAACTACAGACACCTCTCACTGAAACCATCACATCACGTTGACACAGACCAAACAACAGCTAGACAGATAGATACATTTTCCAGACAACACCGGACATGATCAGACATTAACCCTTTCATGCCTGCAAACTCCAATGCACATAACTCTAATGCATTCCATATTTAAAACAGTAATACAAGACAAACATAAGACATATATTCTGAGTTGGTGGAAGGAACCCGAATCCCTAGGCCACTACAAAGGAGGCGTGAATGGGAGAAGCTATCTGCAGCACAGAATGGCTTCTCCTTTAAAGTACCAGAGACAGAGCCTCTGAGACAAATAACACCAGCCAGATGGACAGCGGTGCACAGAAGGGCAAAATATGGTTGAAGATTAATAGAATATAAAAAAAACATTTAATAGTGTTATATGGGAACATCTGTGCCTGCACTTGAAAGAACTATTCTATGCTTTAAAAAAAAGTGTAAATGACATTTACACTTTAAAGGGAACCTATTACATCCCCTAAGCTGCGTGGGCTGCAGGAAGCAGGGTATAATGACAGACACTTTGATTTCAGTAGTCGGTAACTTATCCTGATCGGGTTAGGGTTTTTGTAAATCTTACTTTTAAAACTTTGCAGGGCTGGACTACAGATGAGTCCAATGAAGCTCATGTATATTCATATCATACAACTTGTACATTTTTATACTGAAAAATCCCAGTAATGTTCTGTTCACTAGGAGTATCCCTACCTTCTAAATTTGCTGTCCACTGCCTGTTGTCAAGTGAAGTCTGTCTCTAGTAACAGAGCTAAGAAGACTGATAACGGGAAGTGGAGGAGGAGGATGACTCATGCTGCCCAACTCTTTAGCCCGCATGCAAAGACTGGGTTTGAATTGCAGAATTTGTTATCGTATCCCACGTAGACTATCCGCGGCATTTCACACCAGCGTTTTTTTTTGTCTGCAGTATACAGAGCTCTAAAGATCTGATACAAAAATGTAACAAATGTGTCGGATCTTCTTCAACCTTTTTCAATCTTTTGTGCACAAATACATTTCTTTCTTAGGTCTCATTCACACCAGTGTTACACCTCCTTTAGGGATTTCCGTTTCTCTGTTCTGTTTTTTAAGCATTGATTTCAATGGGTTTTCAAAAAAACACAAAGGTTTCCATTTGTTTACGTTCCATTTTGTCTAATTCCCTTTTAATTCTGTCTCTCTGCTCTAATACTGGAACAGAGAAGCAGAAATCAGTAATGTAGGTGTCACCCTGGTTCGCATCAGCAGTTTGTTTCCCTGTTCTGTCCTAAAAGCAGAAAAATAGAAAAAAATAGATCCAGCAAAATCCCTTATTTAATTTCGGTTTGCATCATGTCCGTCTAGTTTCCATTTTTTTGACGAGAAAAAAGACTTGGCGCCCGTTCACATCGGCATCTTTATTTCTGTTTTGAATGGATCGCTGTTTGTTTTTTTTTAATAGAAAAGATAGCAAAACAGAATTCAAATGGAAATAAACGGAAATCACAGAGGTATCCGTTAAAGAAAGACAGTTTCTTTCCCTTTGTTTCCACTTGCTTTTCTTTACAACTGTTTAACAAATCCATTTTTACATTTTTTTGTCTTTCTAACCTCCTGCATTAAATGGACATCAGTGTAATGAACTTTCAGACAAAGACACAAACAGGACTGTATGAACGTGATCATTGGTGTCAGCTACACTAGTTTCTTCACATTGTAATAGGACTGTAGTCGTGGATTTCTCCTGTAGTGTAGATATGGGTACAATTGTTTTATTCTGCTGTAGTATTTTAAAGGGTATTTTCTGGCGAAAACACATTTTTCCGTCTCTGCGCCCCTCACTTAATTGCCTGACACACTCTGGAAGTCTCCTCTGCATATTGCAGTCACTTCTATGCAGAGCAGCTTCCTGTCTGATGCTTATCAAGCACCATCTTGATGTTGGTTTTACTTTCACATTAATCCCATAATACATCAGCTCAGAATAATATGATCAGCTACAGCCAGTACCACCTCTGCAACACTGCCACTATATTTTGTATTCTATATTCATCTAAATAAGCTGAATATATAAGTATAGAGTCAAGAGAAGGAGCTGTGATCTCCTCTATTATCATTTTATGATAGGAGCTGTGTGATTATCATTAGGAACTATGATATGAGTTTCTGCGTCCCCCTTTAGGCAGTTTCTATGGCACTCTCATGTAATGGCATCACAAAAAACCAAGAAACTGACTAGAAATTGAACACATAACTCCAAGCAGATCTAAACTTTTCCGAACTAAGATCACATGACCATCTAAGAGAAAGAAGCTAGGAGTTTTAGGTAGAAAGGAGTAACTAACCAAGGTAATACTAGCCCACTTATATATACTGGGGGGGGGGGGGAGGTACATAATGGATTCACGGGAGTGGCCCTTTAACAATGGAGATATATTACAATTCAACAGATTCTTTTTTTGTCTTGAGAATGTACTAACCAAGTATATCTTCATCTATATTACTGTCCACCATATGTTCATATTTTGTGTCCTCTGGAGCCTGTGGGTGACTTCGATGACTAATGTTTCTTTCTTTAGAAATTCTGGTATTCAGTTTTGGAGACTTTTTGTTATATTTATTTATCCCATGTTCTTCTGTGTGGTTTATCGTTCTATTTTTGTTTTGCAGATGTGTTTGATTACCAAGTTTGCGTGTTGGTTTTTTTCTTGGAGCTTATATTCTGCATGCTAATGTACTAAAATCTAAAATTTGCTGACAAAATGTTATTATTTTTGAGGTGTCCAGGTATGTTCATTTATCATTTTCCTTGAAGTCATGCAAGCCTGAATGGAAATGGCAAATGGACCAGGGACTGAAAACAGGTTATCTAATAGAAAATACCCACAAGATCCTAGGCCTAGGGACCTGTGTGGTTTACTAAAGGGTTAAGTCGTCTATAAGGAGACCAGCATCCTCAGGTACAAAGAGGAGGGCCTGAGGCGTTTTCTACATCTACATATTATAGGGAAAGAGTACCAAATATGGCCACTAGAGGTCAATGTATATTAGCGCCTCTCCTAATTAAATTGCACCTGAGGAGGTTCTATAAAAAAAAACTGGGCATGCAACCCAGAAGTGCTGAGGAGCAGCCAGAACTGTGGGACAGAGGTGAAACCTAAGTTGTGTAGGAGAGAAGACCTTTGTACTGCCAGAAAGTGATGGTAAATGGACTTATGTGAATGTTATTGTGATGTTATGGCATTAGGCCAGTTTAGTGAGGGACACAGTTAAAGGGGTTGTCCCGCAGAAACAAGTGCAGTTATGCACTTCTGTATGGCCATATTAATGCACTTTGTAATATACATTGTGCATTAAATATTGGCCATACAGAAGTTATATACTTACCCCCTCCCGATGCTGGCGTCCCCGTCTCCATGGCGACGACCAAACTTCTCCTCTGGTCGCCGCAACAGTCGCGCTTGCACAGAGAGGAATCCTCTTCTGGATGGTCCGGGCTCACGAGCTGCGTTCTGGCTCCTCCCCCTTTTCAGCGTCATCGCGTAGCCCCGCCCCATCACATGGTGCCAATGAGGTGGCTGGAATCGGCAGTGGAGCGCAGACAGCAGAAGAACATCCACGGTGCACCATGGGAGAAGACCCGCAGTGCACCGTGGGAGAAGACCAGCGGCAGCCATCTTGGAAAGAAGATTTTTTAAAGTTGCTGAACGGGGATTCAGGTGAGGGAATTTTTTTTTTTTAAATAACACCTGGCAGCAGTATTCCTTTACAGGTACTGGGGGACTCTTTAGGCGCGGGACAACCCCTTTAATAATAATAATAATAATAATCTTTATTTATATAGCGCCAACATATTCCGCTGCGTTTACAAAGACAGGGGGAATAGAGAAGGACAAAAGTACAAAAATACAAAAATTTCAGAACCACGGTTACATATAGTAATCAATTTAAGGAAACAATAGGGGTGAGGGTCCTGCTACAAAGAGCTTACATACTACAAGTAATGGGGTGATACAGTAGGTAAAAGGGGCTGGATATGTGTACGGTATGGCGAGCTGGAGAGTGAGAGATGCTATACACATAGACAATGGTCAGATATTAAGCCATGTGACAGCAGAAACGGTGTGACTGCGGAGGGCAGTTGATGGTGGCTGGCAGGGATTGCAGTCAGTAGGTCAGGGAGCATGTTATCATGTGGCATCCAGAGGGGTTTGGTTTAGGAGATATGGTATGCTTTTCTGAAAAGGTACATTTTGAGAGCACGCCTGAAGTTTTGTGAGTCATGGATTGCCCTGATAGCCTTAGGTAGTGCGTTCCAGAGGACTGGTGCTGCTCTGGAGAAGTCTTGGAGGCGGGAATGAGAGGTTTGAATTAAAGGGGCACTCAGTCTGATTTCATTAACAGAGTGGAGGGCGCGGGCTGGGTAATGGATTGAGATGAGAGAGGCAATGTAGGGCGGCGCTGTGTAGAGCTTCATGGATAAAGGTAGTGAGTTTAAATTGAATTCTGTATTTGATGGGCAGCCAGTACAGTGACTGGCACAGGGAAGAGGTGTCCAAGTAGTGGCTGGACAGGAAGATGAGCCTGGCTGCCGCATTCAGGATGGATTGGAGGGGGCAGAGTCTGGTGCAGGGGAGGCCGATCAGCAACGAGTTGCAATAATCGAGACGAGAGTGGATGAGTGCAGCAGTGAGCGTTTTTAGTGAGTCCACTGTGGGAAAAGGGCGGATTCTTGTGATGTTCTTGAGGTGCAGTTGACATGTTTGGGTCAGAGATTGAATGTAGGGGGCATCAAATATGACCCCAAGGCAGTGGGCGTGCTGTCTGGGAATTATGGTAGTGCCACACACTGAGATGGAGATGTCAGGAGGAGGTCGGTTAGCAGAGGGCGGACACACAAGGAGGTCAGTTTTTGAGAAGTTCAGTTTTAGGTAGAGAGAGGACATAGCGTTAGAGACAGCAGACAGACAGTCAGTAATGTTTTGGAGGAAAGGTGCAGAGATGTCATGGGTAGAGGTATATAGCTGGGTGTCGTTAGCGTAGAGGTGGTATTGGAGACCAAATCTCCTGATGGTTTGTCCATTAGGGGCTGCGTAGATGGAGAAGAGGAGGGGCCGAGGACCGAGCCCTGGGGGACCCCAACCGCAAGGGGAAGAGGAGGGGAGGTAGAGCCAGCAAAGGAGATGCTGAAGGTAGGTAGGAGGAGAATCAGGAGAGAGCAGTGTCCTTTAGGCCAATGGAGCGAAGCATACTGAGGAGGAGTTTGTGGTCAACAGTGTCGAATGCACAGGTGATTTCTAGTTAATGGTCAGCCAACAAGGATATGTTTTTGTGTGTGTTGGTTAATGTATAAAGTGAAGTACTCTGAACTGTTGCAATAAAACTATCAGCTACTAGATTTCCAAGAAGTCCGGTTATGAAGTGTCTCTTCATGAGAGTGTCGCCATCATCTGTCTTGTGGAGGAAAGGCAACATTCTGAGTACAAATTTGTTTAGATGTAACAATTATTGTTCAAAAAATAGTTAAAATAGGCAAATCTCAAAGATAATTGTTCCATCTGAACGACAAACATTCATCGTTCAGTTTCTGCAAGACTAAAAAATCACTGTTGGCTTGTTCACTTCTCGTTATAGTTAAACACTCCCCACTCAGTGTTTCTCATAGGAATTTGAAACATTGAAAGAGAACTGAACGATTCTCATTGATGATCTGCCTGTCTAAACGGGCTGCACAACCCCAGCATCACCCCACAATGCTCTCCTCTGCTCTTTATTCTACAGGCAAGGACCCATTTCCCGCAATGATTATCGCTCAAAATTTGTTCAAATGAGCGAAAGTGAGCAATTATCGTTACGTGTAAATGTGAAGCCATCCTGCACTATTCGTTCACTTGTCGTTAATCGCTGAGTTTCAGCCTGCATAAGAATAGTCATTTCTTCCTTTGCTTGTCCTTAGGTTTAAATAACAGTCATTCAGTCTTTCAAATGACTTGAGGAGTGGGTTGATTGTTTGCCCAGCTAAACACAATGACTCATGCCTTAATTAAAAACTTCCTGCCTAGAGATTCTTCGCATATACACACACCCACCTGAGCAAACAACATGTATAGTGTTTACTATAGCTAATGAGGAAAAGGTGAGGATTTCACATGATTACCTTTACGTGTAAACGCTCAACATTTTAAAGCAAAAAAGTTGGCGTTCATTTGTTCGTTCGTTCGTTCAAACAAACATCGTTGTGTGTAAATGGGTCTTAAGAGTTAAAAAGGTTTACAAGGCAAATACTATTGATGACCTATCCCGTCACCTTCCCAAATAGCATTATAATTTAGTTTATGGTACTGTTTGGTGGTGACAGATTCTCATTCACTGATGTTGTTTCCTCTGTGGCAAGCCAAGGTTACTCGCCTGCAGATCACCGACCTCTCGGAACACAATGAACGCCACATGTACATACAGTACAGATGCTCCACAGACAGGATTTCACTTTAAATCTAGGGCCTGACAGTTTTATTCTATAGCATATATCACGGCATATGCAGCATATCACACAATGCTCAGGGTTCATCACCCATAGGGTTAGCTTCACTAACCTCACCTGGGGGTGTCTAGAGGGCATACTCCTCTGACACACTAGCGATGAGCCCAGACTGGTCCACACTGGACCTCAGGCTCACAGTCCTGATGCGACATCTCTTATCGCCTCTCTGGCAAGCAGCCAGCATTCCTCACCTGAGTGTATCAGGAACTGATCTTTTTATCTTACTTCCTGCCACACCCACCAGGTGTTCTCTCTCTGTTTCAGTACCAGAAGCAGGGGCGTAACTATAGGGGATGCGGAGGATGCGGTTGCACCCAGGCCTAGGAGCCTCAAGGGGCCCATAAGGCCTCTCTTCTCCATATAGGGAGCCCAGTACTATAAATAAAGCATTATAGATCGGGTGCCTTTTACAGAATCCTTGGCGCCAACTCGCTCTCGGGCCTTAGGTCTCCTTCACACGACCGTATGCGTTTTATACATTTGCCTGTACGTGGCGTATATTCGCATGAAGGAATTTTTGACACGATCAAGTACCAATCTTAATTGGCGTTTTAAGCCATTCACATGGGGCGGTGCTGCGTGTATGTAAAAAAAAGAAAACCACGTTGAAGCAACTATCGGCAGAAATCCTCAGAATGGCATTAATTAAGGCCAGATGTCTTCCTTTCCCAGCGTTGTACACAGCCTGCCTCCCTATTTTCCAGCTGCCATAGACGTCTATGGGAGCTTCCTGTGTATCACAAACGAAAATGGTTGCGTAGGTCCTATTTTTTTTCTTTCGCAAATATGTTATGTTGAAAAGAAAAGTTTATCTGAATGAAGCAGTTGAAATCCAATGCTTCGCATGGTCACTTTTAATGTGCGATATATATATATATTTTTTAATGTGCTGAAATTCCTGCGTAAATACGGTCATATGAATAAACCCTAAAGTCTTCTCTATACCAAAACCTGCTTAGCGATATTCTTCAATAAGGTGACACATCCCCCCCCCCCTCCACTTCCCTCTGCAAGCCCCCGCTCACCCCTGGCGCCCCCCGAATCTTTTCGCCCGAGTAGTCAGTTACTCGAAAAAAGCGGTGCTCGATTGCGAAATCGCCCTAAACGAGTGCGTTCGCTCATCTCTACTTGTCACTATATACAAAATGCTACATACTGCACCTGCGTACTTTCAAGAGCAAATTTTTTATTATTTTTTTTCCTGTTAAGAAGCAGAAAATACATTTTACCCTGGAAATGCAGTAGGCCAGGATAATCTAGGTCTAGCAAGAGTGCTGAAAAGAGCATGATAAAGACCAATGGGAGATCTCCATTATGAGTGACACTCAATTACATGTTTTTTGTACTAGTAAAGATTAAAGGGAGGATAAGATTGTTTTGTATAAATATGTCATTATCTCATACTAAAAAAAAATTATGTTCAGTTTACAGATTCAACAGCAAACGAGGCCTCCCTCTGTGAATGCTACAAACAAAACTATCTCCGACTATGAAATGGAATATTGACGCCGGTGCTCCATCAACGGATTGTAGGAAGAGTGAAGTCATTCCTTGGCACCTTCATTTATAGACGTCTGCCACCAGTGATGTGGAATAAGTTGGCGCTACACAAATAAAGATTATTAGTATTATATATAGCTGAATGTCCCCCTTACAGATGTTTTCCACCACCATTCTTGCTGAGTACGTAGGTGACATTGCATGTATAATGTGTATGCATGCATGTTTATGAGTGGGTATATATGTGTACATGTACAATATGTGTATTTGCTTGCATATGCCAGTCTGTTTTTGTCTACATTGAATGGCCACTTTATTAAAGACAGCTGCCCTTTCATCATTTCTGAGCGACCCTGTGTGGAACCGTAACCCCAGAGTGCATAAAATCAAGTTTTCCATGGATCAGATTCAGTGTGAATCCATAGTAGGGTACTTTTGTGCATGCTGATAGTTGCCCAAATAATTGCTCAATTGAGTGATTATAGGTAATTGTCAGCTCATGCAAACACAGCACCCAACAGAGTATTGAGCAAGAAGTCACTACTAGTCATTCTGTTTTAGCTCACTGAAATGGAACGACAAGTGAGCGACTTCTCGCTGAGTATAAACAGGCAGCTGTCACTGCCTGTTTGCAGTGCATGAAGGCGGGCGGCTGGAAGAGATCTTGACTGCGCTCCACCTCGATTCACTAAACAACTATCATTCCTATGGGAAAGTAGAGGAGTGATAGTCATTGGCACAGATGTCAGTCACTTAAGCATCTGACAGTTGTCCTATCTAAAACCACCATTAGAATAGGAAGATTCTATAAGACCTGGTCAGTGACTTCCAATGAGGCCTGGTCATCAGTGCTAGAATATCTGGTGCCAGTATTTTTTATAGACTACCAACCTTGTGGGGTTTTCTCATGCAACAATGTCCATCGTATACCAAAAATGATGTGATTGAGGAAAAATATCCAATGAAAGGATGTGGATGTAATCAACGAAAGGAGCCAGAGAATGGAGTCAAGAATTCTACTGACAAACAGGAAACACCCAGTCAAGAAAATTGCAGCCGAATACAACCCTGGTGCTCCAACTCAGTGCTTAGCATGGATGGGCTATAACTGCAGATATCTAGTTCCACTGCCATTGGATCACTGAGCAGTGGAAAAACACCACCTGATTAGATGAATCTAGATTGCTGTTGCATCTTGCTGGTGGGAGGGTTAGAATGTATTGCGAGCAATCCTGTTCGTACGGGCCAATATTCCTGCAGAATGATCTCAGCAGCCAGTGAAATGTATGTCATGATGAACTGCTGCAGTTCTGAAGGGCAACCGAGGTTCAGTGACCAATGGGCGCTACTAGATGGGTGGGTCTAATAAAGAGGCAATTCAATGTATATATGCATAGCTATTACCTTTTTTGTGCAAATTCCGACAGAATTGTGGCACATTTAGCTTTAGTAAATCTTTCCCAATGTGTATACTATGAGATTCGTCAATCTTCGCAGACCATGAAACATTTTATAAGATGACAAATTATTTTTTGGGTATAGAGCATATGTCACTTGGAAGGATGGGCATAAAATCTGTTACTGCACAGAGATAGAGATATGAATGTGTTAATGGTGAGGGGTGGAAGAGGTCAGGCCATATGGGTATAGTAGACTACAGGGGCAGAGTGAGCTACTGGACCATTAAAGAAGTACTTCATTTCTTTTGGAAATTCATCACAGTATCAATAGCATCTGTTGTGAAGCATCCAGTTTTGTACCTACCCCCCCCCCCCCCCCTCCAGGCTGTGTATTCTGCACTTTTTTCCCCGACCTCCAGATCACCTGACAGACACTCTGACAACACTCTGTATCCTGCAGTGCAACGCCGCATGGCAACCAAGACACAAGGCTTACACTGAGGGATGCACAGAACCTTGGCCAAGGCACTGCTAGGCCTCTTCCAGGCAACGCCGGGTGTAGGTTACCTGTATAAGTGTAGTGGACTTGAAGTTTTCACGCGTGACGCCACCGTTCCTTTTCACTCCGGCAAATCCTCGGTGGTTAAATAAGAGAGTGCACACAGAGTTAAACTTGAATACCTCAATCAATGGGAACGAGTAGTGACTGGAAACTTTACTCTGTACTTTGTAGAAACACAGCTTATTCGCACATGCAAGAAGGACATTGATTCCGTAGATGGTCAGGGAGGAGAACACAGGATGACACTGGGCCCACAGTCTGTGGTGCTCCTCTCCTGGACACACACACACTCCGGGACTCTGAATGACTTCGGAGGGAAACACGACACTCACTTGTCCTGATTTGTAGAACTCTGCGCAGCGGACTCTCTCACTCCTCAGAGGAGGTTTCTAGAATGATGGTGATTTGGAAACCTCTCCTCTTCTTCCATCACTTCACCACATGAGGGTTGAAGGTACCACCATGTGGCCAGCATTCCACTCTACTCCTAACCGTTGAAGATAACAGAACTCCTTTCTCGCTCTCAATCACTCATATTTATAAAGTACAAACATCCCAGCCTTTTTCAGACATTAACCTCTTACATGCTGCAGTTGTGCAATACACATAACAGTAGACAAGACACTTTGCACAGTGCATCCACATAAAAGACATGACATGTATGACAATTGTGGAGAGGTCAGATATATGGGCCACTACAGCAGTAAATGGAGAAGATTTACGTCAATTGTCAAAAGGAAAAACTGTCTTTGTTTCTCAGAAACCAATCACAGAGCAGCTTTCATTTCTTATTCTGCTCTTCATAATGAAAGCTATTCTGATGCGTTTTAAAAGAAAAAAAAAAGATTTTTTTTAATCAGAAGAATCTGTCAGCGGAGAAGATTACTTTCTGCTGTCATAGCAGCTTTTGATGCTCAGCTGATCAACTGGCTGAGCCTCCAAGTGATGGCATTGTTCTGGCCAGGAAAATGACTCTTCTTCCAACTTGGTAGCTTAGGGCAGTCTGAAGCTGGCCAGGCACATGAGACAAAAGTCATCTGAACCAGAGGCGTAACTTGAAGCTCCTGGGCCCTGATGCTAAATTTGTAACAGGGCCCCCAACTATAATTCTTTACTTATAGTACTGGGTTCCCTATATGGAGAAGAGAGGCCTTATGGGCTCCCTAAGGCTCCTGGGCCCGGGTGCAACCGCATCCCCTGCATCCTCTATAGTTACGCCCCTGATCTGAACCCAGCATTATCAAATGGATGATCCAATAATTTCATATATATGGAGACCTACAGACTGCATGTGGCATGTTGGATTTGTGCTCGTGGAAGAAAAGCCGATGACAGACAGGGGGGTTATTTTCCCTCCTGACTGTAATACATTCACTCAGCCAAGTGTGCATTCCTATTAGGGTGCTCTATACATTGCCTATAGCAGAGTTGGCAGAATTAGCTGTTGGTCAAACAGGTGAACGAGGCACAGATGAAAGTACACTGGGCACATGTAGGTCAGGAAACACCTTTTTTACCCTCTCTACATCCATCTCCTACTTAGGGCTTAAACAGATATCACAATACGCTCGCTCCTGCGCAGCTTGATTATTTGTGTATGCCTGCACAAATGCTGAACATATTTGCAGCGGCACTGCTCGTTCACACAGTTCACCCCTCCCTGATTTAAATGGTTAACTAACTTAACTCTGTGTCGGTGATTGTAGGTATGTGCAGCGTTTAGCACGTACCCGTGTACAGATGTGCGTCTTTGTGCACCTCCAATAGACCTCTTTGAAGCTCTTTGGTGCACAAGCATGCACAAGATAAAGCAGGTCCTATTTTTTTACACCTGCAAAAACAGCGGGCACAAAAAGAGGTCACAATGTAGCCATTGAAATCCCTGGGCTCTATTGTCCGCGTTTTGCTGGCGTGATTAAAACACTCTCTTTTATTAAAGCCCCCAAGTGGAACCTGTCACCAGCTATGAGCACCATAAGTTATGGTGCTTATAGGGCAGGTTCCCAGGAGTCCAGGGATGTATTTTTGTATACTTACCCACCTCCCCATTCCTGTACTAGCACTCTCGAAAGTCATTCCGTGGACTGGACAGATAGCTCAAGCTGTGAATGAGCGAGGTTGGACTTGACTGACAGTCCAACATTACCCATTCATGCTGATGTGAACAAACCTTTAGTATAAACTAATTTGTTATGTTACTGCTTGATGAATGGATTTTACACGGGAGCTAGAACAACCCCCTTAAGTACAGGGAGCATTTACTTTGATCTTTGGATTGGTAGAACTTTGATTCCTTGCTGCTTTTCCTCATTTCCTTGTTATAAACTGAGGCATCGATGTGACATATGTCTTATGTATGTAAATAAGGTTGTAATAGAAGTTATATTTGCTGCCAATTACTTGGTCAGATATCATCTACACTTTCTTGTGTCTGTATTCAATTTAGTCAAGTTTAGTCACAGGATGATCTGTGAATATGATGTAGTGCAAGTCAGCACGTTTATAGGATCTGTACATAGGTCTGGGAAACAGCACATATTTTCTTGATTTCATCATAGGAACTGACATCATTTCTGGGTGAAGTCACCATAATTCTGATCTAAGTCAGTTTTGCCATAAGGAAAGCTGCTGAAGCACAATGTCTAGTCTGGTCTTGAAATGTTTCCTTCTCTACTAGGAAGCACATTTATCTTTCCCGAATAAACTATCTCCAAATGGGTTTATAAGATTGGGATTCATCTATATATCAACATAGCAGGAAGAAAAGAAGCTTAGTAGCTACATCAGCGGCAGAGTGACGTATTAGCTCAAGGAAACCTGCAAGTTTAGTAACTAACATTCCCATTAAGGCAGGAATAGCCTGTCCAGCAAATGTGCACAAGCAACAGGTTTTGCATTGGCTACCCTAGTCCCAGGGATCGCAGGTTTTACCCTTTACCCGCCTACAAGAAAGATGTGGTCTTTAGCTGCTACAAATCCCTAGATAGCATCACCAGACAACTGTCATGTCTGTCTCCTGAGACCTGTGGTTCTGCAGGTGCTCTGGGGTTCTCCTGCTCAGGTGTCAAGGATTGTGATGGCTGAGTGTGTGTGTCTCCAGTCGGCCGATCACTCTAGGTCAGTATACATAAAGCTGTCTTCCCAGGTGTGGGTGTGTTCAGCTTCCTCTGTTCTCATTCTCTCTCTGTGTTGTGTGAGCAGGTTCTATGTGTGGTGACTGCAAGAAAGATTTGTGCCTTGTGGTTTTGTTTGGTGATGTCGCTGGACTCCTGGTTAGTGTAGGGACTAGCGGTATAGCCAGTAGCCGTGACATGGCATGCTAGCTTCCATATTTTGGCCAAAATGTCAACAAATACCTGGCATTTATAGCATTAACATCTTATACTGAATTCATGAATGGGTGACAGCATCCAGGGGTTTCACATCCAAGAAATCCCCTGCTGTAGCTGCCACAGCAGGGGATAGCGGGCAGCGGTCTTTCTGAGTGGATAAACGCTGCTAGCAGCATTTTTTCCGGAGTGACGCCCGCTTCGGTCACGCACGTTTTTGAACGCATAACTGATGCGTTCAAAAATTTGTGCGCCAAAATGCCCGTGTGACTGAGCCCTGACAGAACAGATGGGAATAAAGGTAAGATGGAAGGGCAATCAGGTCAGCTAGACAAAACAGAACAGTGTGATGCAGCTTCCAGGATACAATGCAGAAGACAGAGTTACAAAAATATTAAATATTCATTTTTCAAACAAATAACTGTAAAAGAACAACAGTATGGTGTTAAAGAAACAGATTAACATTTATGATACCTTTACTTAATCGTGTGTACAGCCTCCTGAGGCTTAGCAATATTGGTATACGCACACTAGAAAAGTACAATATTCCACAGTTTGTAAAAGGGAATTACTGTGCCAGCAACACACAATATTACCAAAGCAACTGGAGAATAACACTTTGATTTGTACAGTCCTTTAATAACAAGATAGTCCTCCACATCTCACTGTTTCCAAAACAGTTAGGCTGGGTTCCCACAGGGCAGAATTCCACCGGAAATCTTGCAGTTTTACCACAGCTTCAAAACTCGCGGCACTTAGCTTGGCCGACTGCCTTTCCATTGCAACTGGCTCTCCCATAGAAATGAGCGCGACCGCAATGGAAAAAAAATAGACATGCTGCGGCCGGGTAATCCGCAGCGATGGCTTCTGCTGGCTTCGCCGCAACAGATTGGCCGTCCTGCGTGGAAAAGATTTTTGACAAACTCCATCCACATGGCTGTCTAATCCCTGGATTAGCGTCTGCAGGCGGATTTGCCGCAGCAAAATTCTGGACGGAATTTCCGCGGCAAATCCGCCCCGTGTGAACCCAGCCTTACGTCTAACCAAATGAGCGCTAGGTAATGCGTGTGATTGTGATAGACATGATGATTAGTCAGTGTAAAATGTCTATTGATCTGTACTAAACTAGATGTATTACGCAGCTGTAGTGACTTTAACTCTTAGAGGCTAATGACTGCATAATTTCATTATAGTAATTGCTGGACAATGGCATGGTGAAAAGATGTGTGTTTTGCGACTTCAGCCTAATGTGGAACTCTGCTGCATAAGGAAAGAGTTAAATCACAGTGTTATATGTTATTGCTTGTGTTCATCTTGAGTGTTTTCCCAGTCCTTCCCCATCCCCCACACAGAATCTTCTTCAACAAAGAGATACTTACTTTCAGTTTCAGTTTTGGCCACATGTTGTTAAGACAAAGGCTCCTACTTGAGAGAGGTGGGGAGAGGGGGAGGCGGGGGATTCTATATGATCCGACAAATGAGAATCCTATATGTTACTGATGTAATCTGTTGCACGCCCATTAAAGGGCAGGTGTTGTGCTTTACAATAAAAGGGGCTGTCTGGGTGTTTCTGCCGAGAGAGCCATTTTGGATATGAGACTGATAACTTGTGTCTGATCTGGTCGATGATGTGTGCACACTATACAATTTGGAAGCTACAGAATACCCCGAAACCTGCTGGAGAAAACCATATTCCAGCTCATGATCAGTACAGTTTGTACCTAAGCCCTCTCTAATGCACAGCAGACATGCAGCCTAACAGTCCTATGTAGTCTGCACACTGTTCGGTATTTACCAAGGCTGGCCTCACTTGGCACAACCCTTTGCTGTCACTACAGTTCAGTTTACAATCAAAAAGATAGGGGTCCATTCCTAGCTTTTTGCACCTGCATTAAACTATAAGGGCGCTTTCACGTGACTGTTTTTATGTTCAGTTTTTTGTGAGCCAAAACCAGGAGTGGAGAGAAAGTATAATTGAAAGATTTGCATGTCTTCCGTATTTTGAACCCACTCCTGGTTTTGGCTCAAAAAAACTCAACATAAAAACTATTGTGTGGAAGCGCCCTAAGGTAACTTAAAGCCACACTTACACAGGCGTTTTTTTACAGCGTTTTAGTGGGCGCTGAAACTTCCGCTAAAAACAGCATACTGAACCTCCATTGATTTCAATGGGGCTTCTCAGATGAGCATTTTAGCGCTGTCCTATTTTAGTGCATTGCAGCACTTTTTAATGCACCACATCATACATGGCAATGATGGATTGTATTGAAAATGCTGTTGAACACGTTTAAGAACGCCGTTCCAAAACACTGTAAAATGCCATGTTTAAAATCGCAGCGTTTTTACAAAAACGCCTGTGTGAGGCTGGCCTAAGGCTTCCTGCCCACGGCCGGGTCGGATTCCACCTGTGAAATATCGCAGCAGAATCCGACCCAGCGGCCCCTAGAGACCCTGTACTCACCTCTCCGGATCCGCCATATGTGTCTTGTCCAGCGAGCCGGCGTTCATGCACAATGCAACGCATGACGTGTCAGTGCTGGGCTGTGATGTGGAATCCTCCCAATATTACCGCAGTGCTCACACTGCGGAAGTATCACGGGACGGACGGCTTCGATTTTCTGCACGGAATAGAACCTGCTGCGATTCTCCCTCATGAACAGAAAGTCGCAGTTGATTTCCCCTCGTGGGCAGGGGAGAATCGTTTACCACAGCATGTCTATGGACGGACATTGCGGCAGAATTTGCTCTTGGTGTCTGACCATGAATTCTGCAGCGATATTCCGTCTGTGGATCTTCGGCCTAATAGTTGCAGTTGCAAACTATGTTGCTTTACAGAAACAAGAAGCTAGACAAAACAACATGAAATGTTTTGCTTATTGTGGATCTTCACTTTGAGATCAGTCCT
Source organism: Eleutherodactylus coqui (assembly GCF_035609145.1). NCBI lineage: Eukaryota > Metazoa > Chordata > Amphibia > Anura > Eleutherodactylidae > Eleutherodactylus > Eleutherodactylus coqui. Next base: position 454,409,870 of record NC_089837.1, on the reverse strand, counting down.
AACATGAAGAGATGTGTTAACTTTTAATTCATTGCTCTGGTTTGCATCAAGGGCGATGTGGAATAGCTTTTCTATGAGTCAGACTACATGTGTACATTATATGAGTCCCATTTTATTTCTTCATTTGCAGTTTGTATATGCTGACCTGGTTGTTGCCAATAACTGTTTGCATTAACTCACTTTCTTTGCACGAACAAGTTGTTCACCATCAAGCCTCTATAAAATTTGCTTCACACCCGCAGGGGCCTCCAGCCGCTTGAGTGATGTCATTTCAGGATTACTCATGTCTTGTTTGTTATGTTGCAAACCAGGATGAAGATAAGGTTCCTAGGGCCTCAATGTAGATCAATGATGCTATTGATTGCCATCACTCCTCTGTGCAGGCAGACATACTTTCTTGGTTTTTGGCTAAAATGTATTATTGCACAAGACTCATTGCAAGAAGTGGAATGTTACAGAGGACAATGTCACACTGACACATATTGTTGAAGACTCTCTGTGCAATAATCTTCCTTAAAGTGTGCCTGACTTTTCAGATGATTTTAATGCCATATGTGTGCATCAGGAACAACACTATTTCTGGCCATTATATGACTTGTATGAGTAGCATAATTCAACAGCTTTTCTCTCTGTAGGCTGTGTCTTTACTTTTCAGTTGGCTTTGAGCTGGTGAGAGCACACTGCTGCTATTATGTTTGATATACACAACATGGAGAAAGCAGCAGAGTCTGCTCCCTAACTCTCTGTAACTCACACATAAATAACATCAACATGTAGGACAGTGTACAGCAGTACTGAGCAGTGTAGATGTGATTCCAGTAGCTGTGTGGATGTTGGCTGTTGCTTAAGTGGACTTGGTTTCCCAGGATGTTGTTACATAAATCCCTGGCCAGGGTAGGAGGTCATGGACCTTGTTGGGACCTTATGAAATATTCAGAGACAGAATAAGGGGATATTCACTAGCATAAGGAGATATGTTTGGCGCCATGGTGTAGTGTGTTAATGCAAAGCCTTGCAGTTGATTGTTCCTTTGTTGCAATTTAATATGTATGTATATGTGTATTGCCACATTTTATTGTGCAAAAGACCCTGGTTCTGGTGAAATTTGCGACTGTGAGGGAAGGACGCAGCTCCTAAAGAGTGAGAGGAGTCGGTTTAGAGATAGCATAATAGGTGTGGGGCATAATGAGAGAAGGCCTATGAGTCATATGCCTTGGTGTCGCCACTAGGAGGAGATATAAAAGGTGATAAGTCAGGTACTTAGTCAGGTGTGTGTATATATATATATATATATATATATATATATATATATATATATATATATTGTGGTTCAGTTATAGCTTTGATTTGTGATTGTTCCCCGCAAGAGAAATCCCATAATCTTGTAGATATGATACCTTTAAATGGCTAACAAAAATACATGATGTTAATGCAAGCTTTCAAATCAACACAGGGCTCTTCTTCAGGCTTAAAGGGGTTGTCCCGCGAAAGCAAGTGGGGTTATACACTTCTGTATGGCCATATTAATGCACTTTTTAATGTACATCGTGCATTAATTATGAGCCATACAGAAGTTATTCACTTACCTGTTCCGTTGCTAGCGTCCTCATCTCCATGGTGCCGTCTAATTTCAGCGTCTCATCGCCCGATTAGACGCGCTTGCGCAGTCCGGTCTTCTCCCTTCTGAATGGGGCCGCTCGTGCCGGAGAGCTGGTCCTCGTAGCTCCGCCCCGTCACGTGTGCCGATTCCAGCCAATCAGGAGGCTGGAATTGGCAATGGACCGCACAGAGCCCACGGTGCACCATGGGAGAAGACCCGCGGTGCATCGTGGGTGAAGATCCCGGCGGCCATCTTAGTAAGGTAAGGAAGAAGTTGCCGCAGCGCGGGGATTCGGGTAAGTACTAAACCTTTTTTTTTTTAACCCATGCATTGGGTTTGTCTCGCGCCGAACGGGGGGCCTATTGAATAAAAAAAAAACCCCGTTTCGGCGCGGGACAACCCCTTTAAATTTGATTTGGACATGTATAGATCTGAGTATTAAGTATGAAGATATATAATTCATGTATGCATCATTGACAATGCATATTTTAGCCAGGAAAAAGTAGTTTATATCCCTCAATGACAATGAATGCTTGTAAAAACTATTGCCACCCAAAACTGATGCTGTATGGCTTGTATCAAATGCAAACTCTGGTCCGCTTCACTGTGAGGAGTGACATGTATAATTCCAGATCTGAACAATGTCCGCAATCAGTGTATAAGCTATAAAGTTTGTATCTATGTGTTATAAATAGAAAATGAAGCACAATAAAGGTTAGACATTTTGGGGGGTTTTCATAATGATGGAAATCTATAAGTCTGTATATGCTATATTCTTTAAATGGATGTTAGACTGAGCCCTAGCTGCAAAATAAGCTATATTCCAAGAGGTGTCATCTGCAAACATTTCAGTCTATAGCTTGCTTCATAGGGTTGGATGTTAGCCCAGCTAATTTTTATATCCTTGTCAATGCCAGGAAGGCAGTTTATTTTTTGTACATTTATATCCATAAACCTAACCACAGTTAGGCTGCTTTTGCACCTGTGTTAGGGCTTAGTTCAAGATTTCTGTCTCGGCTTCGTTTTTGGAGGAGAAAACGGAATTGAAATGTGAAAAGAATCGACACTTTTTTCCTCATTGATTTCAATGGGCTTTAAAAAAAAACAAAAAGCAAACAGAAAGGCTTCCGTTTGAAAGGCCGCGCTAAACAGTGTAAAAAACAACCTGTGTGAAAGTGGCCTTAGGATCAAGTCAAAAATTTTGATCACTGATGATCTGGCTGCTGAGACCCACCACAGTCAGTAGAATGAGCCAGCTGAAGCATTCGACCTAGCGCTATATCTGCATGCTAACCAAATAAAAACTCTATGGCCCGTCTTCAGCTAGCGAGTAGCGACAGCACTCAGACCAACACTTCAGCTGGCTCATTCTACCAATTGCTGGGGGTCTCCAAAACCAGACCCTGAGCAATCCCTATGACATGTGAAAAGTTTTTAGAAAGCATAGTTATGCTTCAAGTGCCGGACTCCCTTTTCCACAGGGGGCCTTTGACTTAAATGCCTAGAGTAAAATCTATCCCTGGTTCCCAGCTAACTTGGAGAGAAGAATATGTTTCCCATTTTTGCTGAGAGTGGGTGTCCCTCTCTGCCAATCAAAAAAAAAAAAAACAGCAAATGCTACTGCCACCTGTAATGCCAACATGTACAAAAGATCACAGCATCACAGGAGAGGTTTTCAAAGTAATGTCGTTGCTTGACTGATCCAATTATTGTGTTTTTTCCTATTTTTTAGTATGTGTTTTGACCTAGTTTATTCTTGACCATTCTCCTGCCTAATGTTCTAGTACTTTGTTTACCAGGTAATTGTTGATCTTTTGTCCAGCAACTTGATTTGGACCTGGATTACAATGTTTTACTGCTGCGGCTGATCATCTGCTGTCTCAACTATTATTCTGACTTGACCTTGATGGTCATTGATGACAAATGTAGACTTTTTAGTCCCAATTTCCACTAGCAACCACTTTGTTCCAGTAAGTTTTTTTTTATCTTGCTTCCTATTCATAATCCAGCGTAGTCATAGAATTAATCCTTGGAGCACCACATTAAACCAAAGCCCTGGGGCCAACAGAGGACTGAGATTCAAACTAAAGTTGTGGGAAAAGGATTTCCTACAAGTGAACTGTGTAATCTGATTCTTTATTATTTCTAAGTATTACTGGAAGAGCATCACAGACTGATATTTACTCTTTAAAACCCTTTTAAATACAGTAGGTTCTACATTTGCTCAGCCTGTACAGACAGAATGCCTTCTCTGCTGGAATGCTTCCTGCAGTACGTCTGCCGTTACTCCCATTATGGCCGCCTGCAGACCTGTGCCGCTGCAGAGACCTGCGGCTCAACCGCTCCCGATGACTTCTGTCTCCTGCTATGCACTGTCTGACAGCCAGCCGGCGCATGCACAGAGAGGAGCTGCCCCGTCACCACTGACATTTCTGTGCGGGCCTCTGCAAGACCCGCACAGAAATAGAACATGCCCCGATTTGTTTTCCGCGTATGTTTTCACACGGACAAATCGCGGCCGTCTGCATAGGATTGCGTTTTGTAATGCAATCCTATGCAGGCGGGCACCGGCCGAAATTCTGTGGGAAATCCCAGCACGGAATTTCCGCCCATGTGCACAGGGCCTATCTCAGTAGACGCCTTATTCTTAGGGCTCTCTCACTTCAGCGTTTGGGAGTCCCATTTTCCTGCTCTGTTTGGGGAGCAGGAAAACAGCACTCCATGGCCGAATAGTTCTGTCTTATGACGGAACTGAATGGCACTGAAGTACCCTTAATGCCTATAATGGGGTCCGTTTAATATTCAGCCAGCAGTCTGGCATTTTGCCGGATTTCACAGGGCGAAATAATGTAGATTGCTGAGTTATTTCATCCTGTTTTCTAGCGGATATCAGTGACGGAAGTTCTGAGGGCAATCTCCGACACTGATGTGAATGAACCATTAACACGTTTTGCGAATACATTGCTAAATCGTTCAATCTTTCAGCTATTTGAAAGATTATCTTTGCGTGTAAAAGGACCTTTAGTTGTGCTTGCAAAATATTTATCTTGACTACTGAGCATGAAGGAATTAATAGTAATCCTTCCTTCTGGACAGATTCCCAGAGCACACCATATTGTATCTCTTTGCAAATAAAGTGGGTCAATTATTGTTTCAAACAATCTCTTAATCTACTGATATACAACTAAACAATATTATTTGCTCAGAGTCATGAGCCTTATTTACTAACAACTGCAAAAAAATACAAATCTGCTGTAGATAAATAACATTAACATAGGATGCAACAATCAAACAGTTGTACTATGTTAAATAGTCTATACAAACATTGTCTCCTTGTCTGATGTGGCTGCTTGTGCTTACATTCACAATTGGTGCAGGCTATGACCACATTATGTAATGGACTGGCTTGTTCAGACTTCACTAACTCACAATGTCCTCTATTCAGAACACATGGTTCTGTGGCCTGGATTTACTTCACATGGGGATGATCTAGTGTTTGGACAATTTAGCTGATTTACATCAACAGTTCCTAACAATATTCCTTTTCTTCTGATTCTTTGCAACATCTAAATGTTGTTTTTTTTACTATTCAGGGTCCTTGTCATATGTACCACAAACATCACCACTGTGTGTCATGAACCGGTATAGTGGGATTTATTTTTCATTGGGTGCAATATATCATATTCAATACTGCATTTTGGTTGAAATACATACTACTGTTTATATAGCACATATGATATAACATACTGTATATATTTCATGCTTTGACATTATTTTCAATGCTGCTGACATAAAAACTTTAAATTTGGTAGGGATTAAACAAGGTGCATGGCATATTTAATGTACATAAATGTATATATAGAAAACTAAACGTTTTTGAATACTTGAGTAAGGTCCACTGTTTCCCATGTATACAGAAATCTACTCCCCTAGAAGCATCAGAAAGTACATCCTTCTACACAGGGTCCCATGTAGCATGTCACAATTCGTATTTCTTTCAGCAGCCCTTTTATGACAAGTTCGGATACGGCTTTAAAGAAGGACAAATGGGTTGATACAACACAATTTATTAATACAAATTAATAAATGCTAAAAATAAGACAAAGTTACAGAAAATTAGTTGATATTACATATACGTTTTGTAAACAATTCTTAAACAATAGTTACATCAATACTCACATCACCAAGAGCCTTAGGCCTCATGTCCAAGGGGAAAATCAGGCCCGCTACGGATTCTCCATGGAGAATCCGTAGCGGGTCCCTCCTGCCCCGCGGACATGAGAGCTGAAAATAAGAATAAACTCACCTGCTGCGGTCTGTGCGTGTCTTCCCTTCTTCGCGGCCGGATCTTCGTTCTTCGGCCCGGCGGATGTGCTCGGCACACCGGCTGCGTGTCGCGCGCATCCGCCGGGCCGAAGAAAGAAGTTTCTGGCAACAAAGGAAGGAAGATCTGCACCGCCCGGAGCAGGTGAGTTTAATTCAGGCGCGGGTCTCCTGCGGATCCGGACGGCTTCCATAGGCTTCAATAGAAGCCTGCGGGAGACCCGCACCTAAATGGAGCATGTCTGGATTTTTTCCTGCACACGGGACCTGCGCCTACTGGGGAAAATGACATCCGCAGGTATTTAACTACCTGCGGGTGTCCAATGCATCCCTATGGGGCGCGGATCCGCGTGCAGGAAAAACGCTGTGGATTTAAATTGTTAATTTGCCCGTGGACATGAGGCCTTAGGTATACTTCATCTGCTTTGTGCATCAGTGAAAAGTGAAGCAGTGAAGCAGCAGTGAAAAGTCAGAGAACAGAGGGGCTCTTGGGAACCACACTTTTAGGGCTCAGTCAGACGGGCGTTTTTTTCACGCGATTTGCGCATGCGCCCGGCGATTTTAGAAAACCATTGCTTTGCAATGGTATTGGACACATGAGCGCTTTTTATGTGCTCGTCCGATAAATTGAATTCATGAATGGGTGGGAGTGAGAGCTGCCTCTGATTGGTCAGGCTGTGACCAATCAGAGGCAGCTCATTCAGCAGGCGGGGATTTTAAATCCCCGGCTGCTGAATACTACACAGAGCAGTTCAGGAGAACTGCCGCTGGCCGCGGCTGAACTCCGTCTGCCGGCACCAGGTGAGTATATATATATTTTTTATTTTTACACATTTCTGGATGAATTGCAGGGAAGGGCTTATATATTTAAGGCCTTCCCGAAAATTCATCGTGAGATCGCCCGCAGCGCATTGCTTTCAATGGAGCCGGCTGTATTGCCAGCTCCATTGAATTCAATGCGCTGGACAGCGCTGCACTGCTCCGGCCCGTTTCTATTGAAACACGGCTAGGAGCAGTTTTTTCGGGCAATTTTTCAGCCCCGGTCACGCGATTTGCAGATGCGCATCCGTCATGCGATCTGCAAATCGCGGGAAAAAACGCCCGTGTGACTAAGGCCTAAGACAGCATTCCCCATCACAGGTCCAAAATGCTTCTAAAGGCCCATTTAGACGGGATGAATGTCAGGCAAACGATGCCCGTCACTCATCTCCACATATACTAGCTCTCGTGCTGCTGCACGAGAGCCAGTATCGCTGGCTCATAGCAGGTCGGCTGGAGTAGATTTCTCTCCACACGCTCCCCCGCCCCTCTCCGATGATCGTTCAGTGTGAATAGCATCGTTCAGTATTGAACGGACGCTATGTTAAGTCAATGGAGAGGGACAGGGGAGCGTGTGGAGAGAAATCTTCTGCAGCCTCCCTGCCCCCCTGCTGGCCACTATGTGAGCGAGCCAATGATACTAGATCCCATGCAATAGCATGGGAGCAAGTGTATGCGGGAACAAGTGTTGGGCATCGTTTGCCCGACATTCGTTCCATCTAAATGAACCTTAACGCTCCAAAACCTTTTCCTGTCTTTTATACTTATTATGTTCTAATTCTTGAATGTTTGTATTGCAACTTTCAATGCATAGAATTGTTTGTTTGAAAAAGATTACAATCTGAAGCGACCATTCCTCAAATAGAACCAGATAAGACAAACAAAACTGATTCTTAAAACACTGACAACACTTAACTCCAAATATACACAAGGCCCCAGTTCAGTTTTAGGACAATGAGGCATTACTGATTAGACAATAGAATCACAAGACTCTATAGACAATGGTGGTACTATGTCCAGATATTAATACGGTTCCAGCAAGTCTATAAAACTCAGTTATACAATCCTTATAATTTATACATTGAACGTTCATGGCTGTTTAGATACAAGATGTAGGGCTACAACTAGCCAATTATATTTTCATAACAACAGAGATATGCATATGTTCTGGGAGTATGATACTTTGCAGGACTACTTGCAAGATATTCTTGAATTTATGGACTTTTATTAAGGGGCAACGCAAATCATATATCCCAAGGTTTATCGTTTTGGACTTGTGGATGATATCTCGGGGGATTTGGCAACCCACACCATGTACAAATGTAGTGTATCATAGTTGGAGGTTAGTGTCATGGTAGTAATGACAATAAGTGTCCTCCTTCCACCCGGCTACACTACAATGACAAGGTAGATGTTACAAACTGGCCCCTGCTTCCTGTTATGATGTTCTGGTGTAGTGCAGTGTCCCCCAGAGGAAGAGAATTCAAGGAGTCAGGCATGATAACAGATAACAAATTTTGTTTATTAAGTATCCAGTTGCTGAAAGGATTCTTTCAATCTTAACAATCTTTACACTCTTTACAACAATCTTGTACAAACTTTAACATCTAGGTTTGAAGGTGGTGGCTGGAAGTGCTGCTGCCCTACTATCAGCTCCCATACTGCTTATCTGGGTTTTTCACCAGTGCCCCAAGACACCTGCAACTTGCACTAAGCACCTTTCTCTTCCAAACATCAGATTCAGGAAAATGACTGTTTGATCTGTTTCCTTTAATAGCTATCTGCTTACTATACACTGCACCTAATATTCTCCCTTCTGCACATTTTTAGGCCATTACAAAAACTTATAGAACCTTAACCCCTCCCCTCAGCTTAATGCTGTTTAGCTGAGATTCAAGAGAATAGCAGTGCTGAATCACTGGGACTGCTATATATTCCTCCCTTTGGAGCTTGGTACTGGTGTATTATGTCGCCACCGAAAGTTAGGGGTGGCGGCATAATACAGCAGTTTTGACACGGAGGAATGCCCCCAACTTGTGATTGGCTGGGGGTGTGTTTCATCAAGTCCCGTTGTCCAACGGGGAGGACAGCGGCAAGAGTGGGAGGGCCATACACGGCCATATGAGCAGTAGGAGAGGCTCCATCGGCACCCAGAGGAGAGGCCGCGGCAGCACCGGTGACAGGGCCAGGAGAACAGGCATTGGTGGCTACGGCGAGTGGAAGAGAGCCAGCACCAGCAGAAGACGCAGTGGCAGGAGAAAGGCAGCAGCAGCAATAGACCCGGCTCCAGGAGACCCAGCGGCACCAGGAAGAGACCCGGTGGCAGAGGCGGCGGCTGAAGAATAGGCAGTGCCAGGACGAAGGCATCGGCGGCAGCAGGAGACCTGGTGGCAGCGGCGGACCAGGAGGCCCGGCGGTAACAGCTGGAAAGCCCCAGGTCATTGCAGCAGCGGCACTTGGGGGATGACCCACGCCCCCAGCCAATCACAAGCTGTGGGCGTTCTTCCATGTCAAAACTGCTGTATTATGTCACCACTCCTAACTTGGCGACATAATACACCAGTACCTTTGAGATGTATCATATTAAAGGGCTTGTCTGCCCATGTATTTACGGATGACCTTTCCTCTGGACCCCATTCATCAGCTGATTGGCCTGCTGTCCAGTGCAGCAGACTAGAAGTAATTATAAGTGGACAGCGGAGGAAGTCTTGGCGCTGGCTTCACTTGTATTAAAATCAATGGGAGAGCCGTGCTGCTACAGCACTTCCTGCGTCTCTGCTGGTCAGGACTGGATGTCACCTATTTACCCATCATTGTGGTTTCAGGTATGAACATTACCCTCAGATGAAGATGCAGCTTGCGAGGTCACAGAGCGGGTATGTTGTCTTACCCCTTAGGCCAACGTGTGAAATGATTGCAGTCAAAAGCGTCACCTAGCAGTCTGCTATGTATCCTTACTACTAAACAACAAGTGACTGTTTTAATCTGATAAAAGTAGTTGGTAACAATAGATAATGGGTTGGATGAATGCTTCTCACATGTTTTATTCATAGGACAGAACCTGTAGAGTGAAGCTGTTGGTCTATCAGATTAGTCATAATGTCGTATGCTTATGTGAAAAGCATGTTTATTATTCCGTATTGTCCGCTTTGGGAGATCTGTGTAATAATTACATGTCCATGTATCCCCATATAGCTTATCATACAAAGGTGCTGACCATTCACCTGCCAAGTGTTTTCTTTGAGTCACCAGTTTGATGTTGCTAGGCACAGAAAACAATCCAAAGTCCAACCATTAACCTTTATTCTAGAATTTTAACTGCATAAGATAGGTGATAAAAATCTGATCGATGGGGGTTCCACCGCTGAAGCCAGCACCGATGCCGAAATAGGGGTCCCGTGTTCCCCCCTCTCTACCTCATTGCGGGCTCACTGTACCCCCACAGTGAGGGGGAGATTGAATGAAGCTGCGTTCGAGCATGCACAGTGCTGCTCCATTACAGTACAGTACAAGCACTTGGCTATTATCATTACTTCCATTGAAGATGAATGGAGTGGCACCTCACATGTTCAACCGCAACTTCATTCAATCTCCTCCTCACTGTGGGGGTACAGTGATCCCGCAATGAGGTGGAGAGGGGGGCTCAGTGGTGAACATTAGTCATGTAAAATTATAGAAAGGAAATTCCGGATGATTTTTTTGTGTTTATGTGGCGCTCATTTCACTACTCAGAAATTACAATCCTTTGCACCCATCTCTGTATGACCTCTCACATGACATGTTGTAGAATGAATGCTTTATCACACATTATGACTCGCACATAACTCTCTGCATAGTCTCCATCAGAAGGGTTACTCTCATTCACATGATATTACACCAAAAGTTAATCAGTTTCCACATGATCTTCATTCCTCTTTTGCAAGGATTAGGTTCACATGAACTTTTGATTAAATTGATCCTTGTTTTTTTATGATTGTATCAGGGATTGGGGCTGGAAAATAGCAGACTACAGAGAGAAGAGACTCAACAGTGACCTCTAGGGACATCACTCAACAACTGCACCTACAGACTATATACAAAACTATTTCTGCTTCTTCTGAACTTAATATGTAATTGCAAATTTTTTGCCTGAAGAAAACCATTTTGATATAATATAAAGGTAGGGGTTCTGCTTCTAGTGCACAGTACCTATTTAGGGGGTCACATGAGCAGTTTTAAAGCATTTAAAATACTACAGATAACAATTGAGTTTTCTCAGTAGCTGCTGCCTAAAATATTATGTACACTAAACTTAATGTCATGTGGTTGTTCCTTCCCCAAAACTGTATGTAGGGAACTGCAGGCGTCTGTGCCTAGGAAAGCCAGTTAGGCCTCATTTAAAAGGAACATTTTAAAGTTCATATTATGGCTGTAAAACTTTAGGTAGATAAATCTACAAAAACCAGATTATCTCCCTAGGCAGGCCGAGAGGTCACTCCTTCAGAAGCAATTCCCATTTCGGTGGCAAAGTACCTCCATTACATACCTAGGGATACAACTCCCAGCTGACCCTGCCCAAACATTTTCACTTAACTTCAAACCTTTCCTGTTATGGCACTCTGACCCCCGAGCGCCAGATGGGGTGCCCTGAACTTACCGCACCCCACTGTCCCTGCCTACTTGCCTCAACCTGGCTAACCCCAGGCGGACAACTGGGCGGCGATCCCTACGCTGGCTAGGGACCTGGCGACTACCTAGATAGAACTAACTGACGGGGGACAGAGTGCCGACAGGAAAGGCAGATGAAATGACCTACAGACAAAGACTCAGCTACAGGCAAGCTGAAGGAGGAAACTGACTAGCAACCTAGCGAGCTGACTGAGGAGAACCAACAGACAGGACAGACTAGCAGCAGACAGAACCACTAACTGGCAGTGAGCTCAAATCACTGCCAGTCTTTTAACTACAAGGCTCCGCCCAGGGGCGGAGAGTGGGAGGAGGCAACTCCTCCCACTGCTGCATAAGAAGGATGGAGGCGTGCGGGCGGCACCCTACGGGCGGACACGCCCACGCCGCCGCCCACCGGCCACCCCAAGCCGCCGGGAGAGCCCCGACACCAGAGCTCCAGGATGCCGACGCCGGAGCGACGCACGACGACCGTGGGACCCCGCGCCACCCTGCATGGTAACATTTCCTGTCCAGTCTCGAAAAGGACATGAACAAATGGAATCCTCTCTTCTTGTCTTGGTGCGGAAGAGTTAACTCTGTCAAAATGGACTCCCTCATCAAATTTATTTATTTATGCCAAGCTTTACCAATTAGATTGCCCAGGATATACTTGCTCGGCATTCGCGGCGTAATAACCAAGTTTGTTTGGAAAGGCCACAGGCCTAGATTAAAATATAATATCCTCACCCGGACGAAGGACTCGGGGGGACTTAGTCTTCCTGATTTCTCCCTATACTACAAAGCTAACATTGCAAATTGCTTATGGAACTTGCTCAAACATCGAGCGACAAAGCTTTGGGTTGAAATAGAACATACCACTGATCCCAGGTTAGCTCAGGGTTTTTTTGGCTTCCGGGGGGCGCATTGACGAGTCTCTAAATTTGTCCCTGTTACTCTCGCAACTAAGGTCCGCTTGGATATGCTTTGCCACACAGAATTCATTGGTCTCTATCCCCGGACCTCTCACCCCACTTGTAGCTAATCTACAATTTAAGGCCTTTGAAGACAGTACGCATCTCCTGTCTATGCACTTGGACCCCATACCACGTTTGAGGAATGTTCTCGGACCTGGTGGGCTGAGGCCTCTGGTGGAATTCTTTGAGGGAACTCGGATTCCTCCAGGAGAATGGCTGAGATATTTTCAGCTGCGGGGGGCCCTGGATTCCCTGACACCCGATGCAGGTTTAGTTAAACACCTTTCGCCCTTCGAGGTAATTTGCACCTCCATAGATACTCTTAAACACCCAATATCGTACTTATATAGGATGCTGCTGTCTCAAGAGGTGGGGGACGAACCCTCGGAGTATGTTGGGGCTTGGGAAAGAGAGCTGGGTCGGCACCTTCCCCGGGACCAGTGGCAAAAATCTATCACTCTAACACACAAGGGGAAAGTGTATTCTAGATTCCAGGAACTTAACTTTAAGATATTGTCACGATGGTACAGGACACCGGAGCGCCTACATAGAAGTAAAAAAGGAAAAAAATGAATAGGGGCTCACCTCACCAGCAGTGCCTCCGGTACAGGGGAAAAAACAAAATCTGTTTCCCAGCGGGAGCTCCGTCCTCAGATGGACGTTGGCAATCGGCTAAATTTCATGAGAGAAACTGTAGATATGGAGGAGGGCTTCATCCATTAGAAATAATAACTTTATTGATTAAAATGCATGCATCTTACAGGTAAACACTGAACGCATTTCGGCCAGACAGTGGCCTACATAGAATGTTTGCCCAAACCTCCCCCATATGCTGGAAGTGCTCTGGGAGTAGGGGTAGTATGAGTCACATATGGTGGGATTGTCCCCCCGTTGGCAGCTTTGTGGTTGGATGTCTTGGCCTGTATAACAGGATATGTGGCGCTTCCATTGTTCTCACCTGCGAGATGGCTTTGTTGTCTACGTTTCCAGGGTCCATAGCAAAGGTAAAGAGGGGTTTGTTACGATTCTTTGTGCAGGCCATTAGGCAGATCATCCCAAGATTGTGAAGAACCAACATTTCCCCAACCTGAGTTCAGTGGGTGGAGGCAACTAACACACTGGTGGGTTATGAAGAGATGAGAGCTGAGGAGGACCAAGATCTTAATGCATTCTATGCAGTATGGCAGCCATGGCTGGAATTTAGGTCATCTCCCAGAATGGGAGAATGGTTGTCTTTAGGTTCGGGCATGGCACAGTAAAAGCTATCTCTGGGCTTGATCCTGGTTCCCTCGGCCTCACATGAGAGAATGTCAAAGATAGCCTGGGTTGCCACCATTTCTATTCGGCAGGGTTGATTTCTCTTTTCCAACCTACTTTGAGGCCCAGATGTCCCTTCCCACCTTTCCCTCCCCTAGATTTACTTTTCCTACCCTGTGTTCGTCTATTTTACTTTGCGTTCTATTATATTGTTTGATTTATCTGAAAATCTGTGACATGGGTGTACTCTTTGGATGCTTTTCGAGATCAACTGGCAGAAGAGATATGCTGTTAAATTCCCTTTTATAGAGCTTAACCTGTCAAAGGTATAGAGCTATATATTATTGTTGTTAATTATGTTTTGTCACCTATGTCATAATAAAATATTTTTGAACATAAACTTTAAGCAGGACAGTTCCGCTTTGGGACCCTGTGTCCCGCTTTCCTCAGGGTCCCAAGCGTGGCTGATTCACCCCACTTTTGGGACGTCTGTTCCGCTTTCGTCCCACTATCAGGACGTGGTGTCACCATTAAAGTGATTACCAGCCGGGGTGCCACAGCTCAATGGCTGGTAATCACTCTATGGCGTTGATGACGGATGCACACACTGATATCAGGAAGAGAAGGGAGGAGGCACTGTTGCGGGCGCACACACTTCCACCTGCAGCAGCGCTGAGAACAGAACCAGTGGCACTCTGAAGACCAAGAGAAGGTGAGTATATCGGTTTCAGGAGGGGCTCTATTACTACTGGGGCTATTATGGGGGTCACTGTTACTACTGGGGTCTATATAGGGGACACTATAGGGGACAAAAGAATCCCTTGCCACAGCTGTCATAGCTGTGGAAGAGGATCGCGATGTTCTCCCACTGCTCTCAATGGGGCCGGCGCTGCTGCCGGCGGCCCCATTGAAAACAATGGGATACAGGCAACCACTGCAGTGATTTTCGGGGAAGGGCTTGAAATATAAGCCCTTCCCTGAAAATCATCCCTAGGTTGTGTAAAAAAAATATATGCTCACCACTCCGCCGCTGGCGTGTCTTGCCACTTGGCTCCCTGCCACTATTCTGAAGCTCTTTCAGCTGGCTGGGATTTAAAAATCCTGGCCTCCTGAAAGGACTGTGTCTGATTGGCTGAGCGCTGCCTGTGATTGGCTGAGCGCTGTGACAAATCACAGGCAGCGCTCACTGTCATTCAATGAATGGCTGAGCGCTGCCTGTGATTGTCTGAGGGGTGATTAGAGGTGGTTATCATCCAATGAATGATGAAAACTACCCAATTTTTGTTCAGTGTAAATGTATGCAAAGGGAACGATATACAATCGCTGTGTCACAGCTGGTTGCATGTTCGTTCCAATTTATCCTACCAAGTAAAAGCCGCTTAAGCAGTAGAGAAGGACCCAAATCCCTACAGATCAGCCATTGATGCTGTATCCTATATATAGTTGTTGTGGTTTAAAATACAATAAGAATGTAAAAGCATGATCTCAAAGCCATATGAAAAAACCATAACAAAAACCTCAAATATATACTTTTTTGTAATATGCTAATGGTGTGGAGATCTTTCTCCTGTGTATTATCTCCTAAACTGATAACACATGAGTCATCTACACCTGATTGGATTGATAGAACAAAAATGCCATAGATTGAATTTCTTCTTACAGTTCACATTTGTTATACAGTTGGGGTTTAGTTATGTCAATTCTGCTTCTCTAGGATTGTATATTGTGTTTGCGTATTTCTGTATTCATTCCCTTTGTATCACTGAGCACAGAGCCATTGAAAATAATGCTGCTATATAAATGGCACACATATTTAGTTTTAATTAAATCTAATAATAATTCAATGTTTTTGCAGCCTTTAGCTTGCTTTACACAAATGTAACTAGTACTTCTCAGCTCTTGTCACAGGTGAGTATAAAAATACCTTTCGGAAGGGCAGAGTTTAGGGCCAAATGCCCATGAACGTATTTGTACCACGGTTCCCGCTGTGTAAATCTGCGGCGGAATTCCGCAGTTATTAAGTTCTATTGAACCTAATAGCTTTTCTGCCTGCCAATGCCGACACGTGGAATTGTACCTCGGATTTCCGCAGCGGGAAATAAATTGCGGCATGTTCTATTTTCCATGGATTCACCCAATGGGAGGTCTCCATTAATATAATGGGCGCGTTTTGTTTACCATAAATCCGCGACCGTGTCCTACGATGGCCGTGGGCATGATGCCTTAAGCATTCAAAATAGAAGCTACTCATTTTTAAGGGGTTATACTAAAATAGACTTATCACATAGGATATGTAATAAAAGTCTGATCTGTGGGGGTCTAACCGTTAAGATCCCAACCGATCCCGAGAACAGCGGTCACACATTCGCGGCACCATAACATTAATTCTAATGGGGCCGATGGATATAGCCGAGTACAAGTGATCTACTATCTCCAGCAGTCCCATTGAAAATATCCAGGAGCCCCCACAGTGAAGAAGAGAGGAGAACACAGGACCCCTATTCCCTGGATCAGTCGGGGTCTCAGCCGACGTTTATCATCTATCCTATATTTTGGTACTATCCCCTTAAATACATACTGTAGGTTTCCTAACACATTACTAAGAAAACAAAATCTGCTGCTTCCATCTAGTGGTGAAATTGAAGCACTACATACGCAATACAGAACAAAGTCAAATTAGTACAGCAACAGCCTCAAAAAATTTTTTTTTAAAGACTAGTGCTTTTTTGGCACAAAATAATAGTGTACATCAACAGCCAAAGTTTATTAGTCATGTCTCTGCTAATAACTGTAAGGATAAGGCCTCTTTCATACTTGCATTCAGCTTTTTGTTTTGTTGTTCCATCATGAGAATAGGAAAGTAGAATGTCGGAATCCGTCCTATAATGGCAATGAACGACACCTGACCGAATCCATTTATTATAATGGGGTCTGTCCAGCTTCCGTCATGCCTTCCAACATTTTC
Organism: Eleutherodactylus coqui; assembly: GCF_035609145.1. Lineage (NCBI taxonomy): Eukaryota > Metazoa > Chordata > Amphibia > Anura > Eleutherodactylidae > Eleutherodactylus > Eleutherodactylus coqui. The sequence goes on along the minus strand of NC_089837.1, from coordinate 454,393,285 downwards.
CTGGACACAATAGTGCAGCATGCTGTTCTCTATAGTTGGGTATTTTATGCCAGAGACTGAAAATAGAGCTTCTGATGCGGATGTGAACATAGTCTAAGCTTTTTTTGCATATAATTCTTACGTAGAAATCAATGTAAAAAGGTTTTCCACTAACATAGTCACAGCTACAGGTTAGGGCTACACAGTGACTTTGGCCACAACAGGGGTCACAGGATCAAACATTGCTATGTAGCCCTGCAACCTCGCACTGTCATTGAGGTCAATGGCGAGCTACAGGCTGCAGTAACCCACAGGTTATAAGAAATCTAAGAACTCTACCTTGGGTTTATTTTTTTTTTCAACTTGGGGGTCATGGCCATTTATTACTCACACCGTGACACCAATGACCTCAACCAGAGTACAAGGTTGTAGGTCTGCATAGAAAGTCACCATGTAGCCCTAGCCATACTCTCTCCTCACACATGCTTCTCTGTAGCTGCTCTTAATGTTTTACATACTTTATAATTCTTTGCAGGTGATAAGATGTTAGAGGGGTTGTCTCATCATGACAACTCAGTTTTGGAATATGGCTGTTATCTCCAGAGGGAAGTTGTGGCCAACCATATATATGTTTTCCTGCAGCAACCAAGTATACTTTTACATGCTGGTTATTCAAGTACAAGGATGGCCAGTCTACCAAAATTACAGCCACTGATACTTGGAGGCTCTCAGCTCTGGTTTGGGCTTCATTCATACAGGGTTTAGCACCTCACTCGGGGGCTCCATCCCAGGGCTCTGTCTAGATTGGTAAAAACAGCATCTAAATGAAACCCTGGATGGCTCCGTAGCCTGCTATTAGTACAACAATGACCAAGGCCATAAGGTTTGGCCAATCAGAATAGCATAGTCAATTACACTTTTCTGTCTGGCCAAATGCTGGACAGAAAACCTGGTAAAACAGACCAAATCTCAAGTAGATAAGCAGTCTTGGCAGGAACCTTTTACTGTCTCTGCATTCAGAACACACATCTATGCTTGGCTATTATGAGTATTCACCTGAAAGCTAACTCATGTGTGTGGGTAGCTGACGTTTCTCCAGATCTAAACAAAGACAGTGGGATCTGATAGATTAAAATATCCTATTCTAATCACTGGTATAGCTCTTTTTATTAGGATTACACCATTAATATTTGCCTGCCAATGGCATATCTGTAGGGGTCGCAGTTGGGACCTAAGCCCCTAAGCCAGGGTAGAGCTCCCCCAGCTCGTCGCAACTCAGGGCTGTTGTCACATGCGGCTGCTAAGTGCCCACTAGGAGTCAGATAACAGTCTGGAGTTGCGGTGCGCAGGAGGCGATATGGAGCATGCTGGTGTAACCTAGTTGTGTTCTGTAAAGAATTGTGTATATGTATATATATATATATATATATATATATATATATATATATATAGCTGGTATCGGTTATACCTGGCATGGGTTATACTGTATAACTTGTATTAGATATACATATATAATTATACACAGGAAGATGTATAACTTATCCATCTCCCTGCATATATTGATACAGAACATATATAATTATATATGTACAGCTGGTATAAGTTATACATCTCCTGTATACAGTGACATGGAGTGTGCTGGTATAACCTGGGTATTTCATGTATATATTTATATATGTACAGCTAGTATAAGTTATACATTTCCCTATTGTACTGGATAGTATTTTCTCCAGCAGGTTTCAGGGTATTCTGTAGCTTCCTAATTGTGTAATATGGCATGCCAACCAAGTCAGACACAAGCTATAAGTCTCAAGTCTAAACTGGATCTGGGTGGTACATTGTTCAGACCCTCACTTTATTGAAACACATAATACCTGCCCTTTATGGGCGCATAACACATTACATCAGTAACATATAGAATCCTCCCCGCCCCCTGCCCACACCTCTCTCAAGTCCAGTGTATAAGCCAGTCTTTGTCCCATCAACATGCGGTCAGGCAAAAGTAGTTTCTTTGTCTCAGAAGTTGAGAGAGGGGGAGGGCTGGGAAGACGCCCAACGTGGATACAAGTAATACAGTATAGGAATGTGACTTTAACTCTTAGAGGCTGGAGAGGAGCTTTATATTAGGCTAATTTTATAGAACACACATCTTTCACCATGCCATTGTCCAGCAATTACCATAATGAAATTATGTGTCAATTAGCCTCTACAGAGTTAAATCACTACAGCTGCGTGATACATCTAGTTTATTACAAATCAATAGACATTTTACACTAACTAATCATCATGTCTACTACACTATAGTGATTAGGACTACGCTGGTATTACTTGGGTATCTCCTGTATGTAATTATATATGTACAGCTGGTATAAGTTATACATCTCCTGTTATGTAGTGATATGAAGCATGCTGGTATAACCTGGGCATCTCCTGTATATAATTATTTATGTACAGCTGGTATAAGTTATACATCTCCTGTATGTAGTGCTATGGAGCATGCTGGTATAACATGGGTATTTCCAGTATATCGTAATATAAAGCAAGCTGGTATAACCCAGGTACCTCCTGTATATGATTGCATACCTTACACACAATTTTAAAAAGCACATAAAAACCTGCATGTATTGTTTAACTTGTGGTTCAAAAATGCAGCAAAAAGAGTTAACATAGCCAAAGGGACTACATACAAATTTTCATGTGGTCCAGGAAATTAGTGATGTTCGGAATGAGTATGCCAAGGAGCTAGATCATGTATGGAAATTTGTATGGTATAGGTATGGATACAGGTGCAGATGACTGTAGACTGTATGGTTTGAGTATGGGTACAGGTGCAGATGACTGCAGACTGTATGGTTTAGGTATGGGTACGGTTGTAGATGACTGCAGGCTGTATGTTTTGAGTCTTGATCTGGATACTAGTCTGGGAAATATTAAAAAACAACGGAAGTCACCACTCAGAGAGATAGAATCATAGAATGGTAGAGTTGGAAGGGACCTAAAGGGTCATCTGGTCCAACCCCCAGATGTCTGTCCAGCCTTTGTTTGAACACTTCCATTGAAGGGGAACTCACCACCTCCCATGATAACCTGTTCCACTCATGTCACCTGTGATCAGTGGATGTAGGAGCAACTTTACATGAGATAACTATTGGCCAAAAAAATTGATCTAAAGAGCAATTTTCAGTTATAGTTGTTTTGTGTAAATACGGGACTCCACAATGTATTCAGCAAGAAATCACTCAGTAGTTGCTAGTAGTTGCTTTGCTTCAGCTCGCTGAAAGTAAATGACTAGTGAGCGACTCGCTGTCTTCATCTTTAAATGCCTGTTCATAGTGAAGAGATCTCCAGCGCAGTCCACCTCCATTCACTGAAGGATTATCGCTGCTGTCTGAAAGCACAGAAGCAATAGTCATTGGCACGGCTGTCATGTGCTTATGCTTCCTACAGTTATCCTGTGTAAAGTAACCCTAAATGCATTGTAATCACTACCACTGTGTAGATCTGGTGCCTATTTTATGGTGACAACATTATTTTGGTGTATCATAGATCCTAGAGCTAAACTGCTGGATCTAACTAAACCCATTGGTTTAAAAGATGTCTTGTAAATGTATAGATAGATGGATGGATAGATATGGGTGTATATTTATTGTTTTACTGGTAGAGGAGGGGGGAGATGAGTTTTGGAGCTCATCCTCCTACGATTTTCAGACTTTAGCAATAACCGTGGTTGCTAGTATTGCATGGTTGGGGCTACTAAGAGACCCATCAATGCTACAGAAATCTCTAAGCAGACCACGGCCAGCAGTCATCAAGTGCGGTAAGGGAGCTGGGAGAACCAGCTGAACTTTTGTGCCCGAGCCCCTAACCCTTTAGCTACGCCCCTGTTTCCTGCTCTTGTAATGTGCAAATTAAATTAAGAAATAACATCCAATTTTTGCTTTGAACTATAAAAAGTACACTATGGAGAAATACAGCAATGAGTTGTTGCAAAAGATAACACTAGAGGCCATAGTAGTGACACCTGAGGCTCCTGAGTCACTGGTTGACAACGTACGTTTGTATTGTTCCATCAATTGCTTTATTCAAGCAGTCTTTTTAATTTAGTTTTGTTGCAACATAAGAAAAGAAGACAAATGTCAAGGAGTTTTCAGAATGTCATCATAGCCTGAGGTGAATTAAGTACACTTGAATCTACCTTTGTTCCCATGTCAGCTGTTAATCTCCCAGCTACTGGGCTAAATCCAAGAAAATGACATGTTCAATTAGTGTTTCTGCTTTCATTTTAACTTACCACATGAAACACCAAATTTTAAAGGTGCTGGTGCTGTCATACATGCAGGTTTTGTTCAAAATAATAATAATCTTTATTTATATAGCGCCGACATATTCTGCAGTGCTTACAAAACAAGGGAGAACAGATACAAAACCACAGTTAAAGGGGTTGTCCCGCGCCGAAACGTTTTTTTTTTTTTTCAACAGCCCCCCCGTTCGGCGCGAGATAAACCCGATGCAGGGGTTTAAAAAAAACAACGGATAGTACTTACCCGAATCCCCGCGCTCCGGTGACTTCTTACTTACCTTGCGAAGATGGCCGCCGGGATCTTCACCCACGGTGGACCGCAGGTCTTCTCCTATGGTGCACCGTGGACTCTGTGCGTTCCATTGCCGATTCCAGCCTCCTGATTGGCTGGAATCGGCACACGTGACGGGGCGGAGCTACGAGGAGCAGCTCTCCGGCACGAGCGGCCCCATTCAGAAGGGAGAAGACCGGACTGCGCAAGCGCGTCTAATCGGGCGATTAGACGCTGAAATTAGACGGCTCCATGGAGACGAGGACGCTAGCAATGGAGCAGGTAAGTGAATAACTTCTGTATGGCTCATAATTAATGCACGATGTACATTACAAAGTGCATTAATATGGCCATACAGAAGTGTATAACCCCACTTGCTTTCGCGGGACAACCCCTTTAAAGCCTATTTACATGCAACGATTATCACTCAAAATTCATTCAAACGACCGAATTTGAGCGATAAATCGTTATATGTAAATGCGGGCATCGTGCAGTTTTCGTCTAAACAATGATTTTAAGGTGAACTTAAAATCCATCGTTCAGCTGCAGAGAGATAAAGTGTCTCTCAATAGACCGCATGCTGTGTTCTCCACGGGAGTCGGGAGTTTACATTGTAATTTGATGGCAGCAGCAAAGAGAACAATGCAGCTGTGTGCACAGCTGGGCATGTGTTTAAACACATGCTGGGCTCTGCAAATGAAGTAGATAAAGTGTTAATGGCCATCAGTGTCCATAAACACTTTATGCAAAAAGATCGCTAAAACTTTCAATTGTTTGAAAGATTATCTTTGCATGTAAATGGGCCTTTACATGTGGTAATCAATTGATGGAAACAGTATGGGTGAGGGGCCTGATCCAACGAGCTTAAATACTACAAACAATAGGGTGATACAGAAGGTAAAGGGTCTGGAGATGTGCAAGGTATGGCGAGGTGGAGAGTGTGAGATGCTATACACATAGACAATGGTCGAATTGAGCCATATAGTGGCTAAATCGGGTGGTTGATTATGGCTAGCGGGGATTGCTGTCAGTAGGACAGGGAGCTTGTTATCAGGTGGAGTAAAGAGGGGTTTGGTTTGGTCTGGGAGTTATGGTATGCCTCCCTGAAGAGGTGCATTTTTAGAGCACGCCTGAAATTGTGTGAGTCAGGGATTGCCTGGATAGTTTTGGGTAGTGCCTTTCAGGGGAATGGTGCTGCTCTGGAGAAGTCTTGGTGTCAGAAATGGGAGGTTTGAGTTGAAAGGGCACTTAATATGATTTCATTAGCGGAGTGGATGGAACGAGCTGGGTGGAGGATTGAGATGAGGGAAGCAATGTAGGGTGGTGCAGTGCTGTGGAAAGCTTTGTGGATGAAGCTAATGAGTTTTAATTGAATCCTGTATTTGACGGGCAGCCAGTGCAGTGACTGGCACAGGTCAGAGGCGCCTGTGTAGAGACTGGACAGGAAGATGAGCCTGGCTGCCACATTCATGATAGATTGGAAAGGGGAGAGTCTGGCGCGGGGGAGGCCGATCAGCAGCGACTTGCAGCAATCGAGCCAAGAATGGATGAGGGCAACATTGGGTGTTTTTAGCGTGTCCACGGTGAGAAAAGGGCGAATTCTTGAAACCTTCTTGAGGTGCAGACGACATGTTCGGGACAGAGATTGGATGTAGGGGCTAAAGGAGAGATTGGCATCTAATATAACCCCAAGGCAGTGGGCGTGCTGTCTGGGAGTTATGATGGTGCCACACACTGAGATGGAGATGTCAGGATGAGATCGGTTAGCAGAGTGCAGAAGTAGGTCAGTTTTTGAGAGGTTCAGTTGTAGGTAGAGAGAGGACATAGTGTTAGAGACAGCGGACAGACAGTAGGTGGCGTTCTGAAGGACTGGTGCTGTGATGTCACTGAAAGAGGTGTATATTAACTGGGTGTCGTCAGCATGGAGATGGTACTTATAGTCAAATCTCCTGATTATTTGTCCAATAGGGACTGTGTAGATGGAGAAGGCTGAGGACTGAGCCCTGGGGGACCCAACAGCAAGGGGAAGAGGAGAGGAGGTAGAGCCTACAAAGGATACACTGATCGAACGGTTAGATAGGTAGAAGGAGAACCAGCTTGATGTAGTTTTTAAAGCTGAAACCAGGAGTAGATTCAAAAAGAGTTGTATCTGTCCTTTATACTTTCCCTGCTTTCATGATCCACTCCTTATTTTGGCTAATATGCCCTGCATAATTGTGTAGTGGCCCAGTGTATTCATTTTTGACCCGCTCCATAATGTCATACATGTCATGTCTTTTGTAAGTGCGCTGTGCAAATTGTCTAGTCATTCTGTTATATGTATTTCACAGCAAGTGAGGAGTTCAGTGTTTGGAAGAGGCTGGGAGATGCTTGAAATGTATCAATTTGTCTTGTCACGTGGGATGAGTGAGATTATAAATATGAGTGCTTTGGGTGTGACTTGGGTTTTAGCTTCCATTCTGTGGCCCTCAGAGGGTTCTCGACAGTGCCAGCCACATAGGGGTACCTTCAACTCCCATGTGGTGAAGAATGGAGGAGGAAGAGCGGTTCCTGATCTTCTGTGTGACAGTGGAGGAGTGAGAGCCCCCAAAAGAGAGAGAGTGTGAGTAAGAGAAGGTGCATATGGCCAGGCCTAGCGCAGTGGTACTCAGTGATTATTTTTCCAACGGGGCTGTCCTGATCTAGGGGATCACTGCGTAGAGATACACTCATCTGTTTTCACATCTGGACGTCCTGAAGTCTGGGATCACTGGGTTGAGGTACTCTCAAGTCTGCTTCTTTACCTGCACTGCCAATTTTGTGTAAATTGTACCATCATCTGGAACTTGTGTTCAGTAAAGTTTTGCCAGGCACTGACCATTCCCAGGGACCTGAGGTACATTACTTTTGTTTCTGGCTCTATTAATTACCGCCGAGGGTCATACCGGTGGGTACCGGAACGGTGGCGTCACCCACGACATCCACTATGCCTGTCCTCCAGTTTATTGAGCATACCTATCCTAGGAGTGTCCAGAAGAGGCCCAGCGCTGCTCTGGCCAAGGCTACATGTGAGCCTGGTAAGTGCCATCGTGACGACAAGTGACCACTCTACCCTCCCAGCTCCTTAACGTGTGCCCAGTGTCTGGGGTCAATCTATGGGGCACAGCAATTGCATATGACAATGATTGCTATGTGCAGTGGTTCTTTGCACTTATGAGGTGTAGTTTACAGCCACTCGTTTATACATAAACCCCTTTGATGCATAATAATTACAGGGAACCTCTCACTAGTTTTTAAGCCAGTTAGCCAATAGTAGTGCTAGCTTTATGCCATTCCCCCAGATCTAGATGGTACGACCTATTAATAGTATCTATCATCTATAACTAGTAAAGAAAGGATCAGAGTGCACAAAAAAGAAAAAGAAGGGTAAAGAGAAGGAGGGGGCAGGTGAAGAGTTGGTGAACTTTGGTACCCAGTCTCTTAATACAGATGTGTCTATTTTACAACAAAGAGCCACTCGACAACCATCCAGAAAACTAATGTAACTTGCAAAATTCTATCCAGGTCGCCCAGCTGGGATAACAGCTCTCAAGCCTGGAATCAAGATCTGAGCATCTGAGCTCCTCCATGTGTTTTATTGAATCCAAGGCTTCTACCCAGGCTATCCCTGGAATTATTGCATTTTGTTTCCAATACCTGGGGATGATTTGTCTCATGGCTCATGACTTGTACTCAGAAATTTACTTTTACGTGTCCAGAAGGTTACAGTGAACATATGTCAACAGAAAAAGCTTAACATGGGACTTTGTACTGTGATGTTCATTGTGATTAAAAATGCCCGTCGGACAGTCCTGAGCTGGCCTTTCCTACTGGAGATCTCCTTATTAGCAATGTTTTACAGTAATAACTTTCAAAGTAGATTTTGCTCTTGAGTTGACTACATATCTGCTTCTCATTTTTGTTTGATTGGCTTTGCAATACATGGAGATGTTCATAATATGGTAGTTAAGTGCTGCCTAGTTTAGAAACCCCATTTTTAAATACAGTTAGCAGATTATGGGTTGTTAGAGGAAACTCCTCCAATTAGTCGGGTTGAAGAGCTACGAAGAGCCTCTCTCTGGCGGCCACATATTGTGCATTACATACACAAGGCAACTGTTAAGTGGATTCAGAACTGGCTGAGTGATCGTACTCAAAGAGTGGTCATAAATCGCTACAAATCAAAGTGGACGAATGTATCAAGTGGGGTACCACAAGGCTCTGTCCTAGGCCCAGTGTTGTTCAACATTTTTATAAATGATCTGAAGGAGGGAATTGATGGGAAGCTGATCATATTTGCAGATGACACAAAGCTAGGAGAGATAGCTAACACTAGAGGAGAGGGAGGATTTAAAAAGATCTAGAAAAGCTTGCACAGTGTGCAGTGACTAACAGAATGGTATTTAACAAGGAGAAATGCAAAGTCCTACATCTGGGCAAGAAAAATGAAAAAAACACATACAGAATGGGAGGAATTGAGCTAAGCAGGAGTGAATGTGAAAAAGACTTGGGTATACTAATAGATCATAGACTGAACATGAGTCAACAATGTAATGCAGCAGCCAAAAAGTCAAACACAATTCTGGGACGTATTAAGAGAAGCATAGAGTCTAGATCGCGTGAGGTAATTATCCTCCTCTACTCTTCCTTAGTCAGACCTCATCTGGAATACTGTGTTCAGTTCTGGGCAACCCACTTTAAAAAAGACATAGACAAACTGGAGCAAGTTCAGAGAAGAGTTGCCACGATGGCAAGCGGTCTGCAAATCATGTCCTATGAAGAATGGTTAAAGGATCTGGGAATGTTTAGCTTGCAAAAAAGAAGGCTGAGAGGAGACTGTCTACAAATATCTGAAGGGCTGTCACACTGCAGAGGGATCAGCCCTATTCTCAATTGCACAAGGAAAGACTAAAAACAATGGGATGAAACTGAAAGGGAGGAGACACAAATTAGATATTAGAAAAAACGTTCTGACAGTGAGGGTGATCAAGGAGTGGAACAGGTTGCCGCGGGAGGTGGTGAGTTGTCCTTCAATGGAAGTGTTCAAACAAAGGCTGGACAAATATCTGTCTGGGATGATTGAGTAAACCCTGCACTGAGCAGGGGGTTTGACCCGATGACCCTGGAAGTCCCTTCCAACTCTACCATTCTATGATTCTATGAAATATCTCAAGAGCCTCTTTTTAATATTAGGGATTGATCCATGAAGCATAGAAAGTAGTGCGATCTCTGGTATTATGACAAAAGAAAACTCCACAGACCGCACTGTAAAGTCTAGCTATATCCTGCCATAAAGGTGCTATAAGAGAGTAGTCCCACTAAATGTGTAACATTGATTCTATACTAGAAAAGCATCTCCAACATTATTCAGAGAGAAATATTTTATGTAACTTTCAGGGTTTTTGTACCATTGTGATAGTATCTTGAAGTTGGAGGGATTTTCCAGGGAGAATAGTATTGATGACCTATCCTCAGGATAGGTCATCAGTAGTTGATCGGCTGGGGTCAGACTGATCAACTGATTGTGCGTCAGCTGACAGCGTTGATAATACACAGGGGTTGGAGCGGGAGCAGCGGAAGTTTCTGCTCCAACCTCTGTGCAGTGGCTGGCGCTTGTAACTGCAGGTGCGGCTCGCATTGATTTCAATGAGCCTTTGGGGTCACTGAGGGTCGTGAACAACTAAACGGCTAACAACAACAACAAACATACCTTGGTCCAGAGATCCTTGGGAAACGACCTATCCAACACCCACTCCCAGGTCTCCACACAGTGTGGTTTAGTGGTTTTTACCATCTCCCCCTGTATCATTCCATTGACCAAGGACATAACACGCGTGGGAGCCTCTGAGGCCAGAAAGAGTCCCTCAAAGGAAGTTATCTCATTTGATAGGAAAGCTAGAGAGTTAATGTACCTACTAATTTGGAAGTATTGCATCCATGAGTCTGGTGGCAGTCTAGACTTGTCTACTAGGTTAGATAAAGGCCTCAGCCCCATATGCCCCACCACATCTCCCACCCGAGGCATTATTTGATAGAGAAATGAAAGACTTGTATATGAAAGTGTGGATGGGATCTGGAGATTTTCCATTAATGGTGTAAGGGGTCCTGGTGATTATACCAAATTTCCTGTTTTGATTATTTTATTCCAAGAACGTCATACATTTAGTACTAACAATCCACTGCTCCACAGATCCAAAATGTTCCATGTTCCCAAAAAGGGTTCGAGACAGCTTTAATGGCAATCCAGAGTTTGGATGAGGAATGGTGAAAGAAGTCTAATGCACAGTTAGAGATTGTGGACTTGTGGTAAAGATCTAGATCAGGTAGTCCAGCTTTCCCAGACATTTTGGGAAGGGTTAGCATTTGTAGCAGAGTCTCAGTTTAGAATTATGCCAAACGAACCTAACGATCATTTTCCTAAGCACATCAAAATAGTATTTGGGTATGTTCCAAGGGATGGTTTGGAATTTATATAATATCCTAGAGAGGATATACATTTTTAAAGTGGTAATCTCATCCAGTCTTTAAATTCCTCCTTCAAGACCAGTAGAAATGGTTTAAAATTAAAGGGGTTGTCTCGCGGCAGCAAGTGGGGTTATACACTTCTGTATGGCCATATTAATGCACTTTGTAATATACATCGTGCATTAAATATGAGCCATACAGAAGTTATTCACTTACCTGCTCCGTTGCTAGCGTCCCCGTTGCCATGGTTCCGTCTAACTTCGGTGTCTTCTTGCTTTTTTAGACGCGCTTGCGCAGATGCATCTTCTCCCTTCGGCTGGTCTTGTAAGCATCGGCGTTTTGGCTCCGCCCCTTGTACGCGTCATCGCGTAGCTCCGCCCCCATCACGTGCCGATTCCAGCCAATCAGGAGGCTGGAACCGGCACACGTCATGGGGCGGAGCTACGCGATGACGCGTACAAGGGGGCGGAGCCAAAACGCCGATGCTTCCAAGACCAGCCGAAGGGAGAAGATGCATCTGCGCAAGCGCGTCTAAAAAAGCAAGAAGACACCGAAGTTAGACGGAACCATGGCAACGGGGACGCTAGCAACGGAGCAGGTAAGTGAATAACTTCTGTATGGCTCATATTTAATGCACGATGTATATTACAAAGTGCATTAATATGGCCATACAGAAGTGTATAGACCCACTTGCTGCCGCGAGACAACCCCTTTAAGGTCAAAAGTTTGGTCAGGGTATCTGAGTCCCCAGATATGATATTGAGGTGTCTTTCTATCTAAAAGGGAATTGTTTTTGGAGATGATTGACCTCATTTTGAGATTTTCTCTGAAGTTGCTGAGTTTGCTGTATCTAGTAAATTCGTGCAGAATAACAGGAAGGCCCACTCTGAGATCGCAGACATATATCAGTAGATCGTCAGCAAACCAGAATAATTTATGCTCCTGTTCACTAACTCTCACACCCCTAATAGAATCATTATTTTGAAGAGCATTGGCCAGGAATTCTATGACCAGAATATACAGAAAGCGGGAAAGAGGGAATCCCTGTCTTGACCCATTGCTGATCGGGGAGGTTGACAGGCACCCATTAACTTGTATCTGGACAGGGGGGTTGAGATATACAGACATGATCCAGGATAACATACTAAGGCCAAGCCCCATATTGCATAACGTCGCCTCTAGAAGCCTCCAACTGACGCAGACAAACCCCTTCTCCAAGTCTATGGAAAAGAGACACAGCTGGATATTCGCCTTACAGGGCTGTGCTATCAGACACAACGATAATGGCACTAATTTGTTCATTTGGCAAAATTTGCATGATAAACATCCCGTATAAATTTCCTTTAAGGGCTTCTATAGTTGAACGTATGCACAAATACGCTCACTGCAACGGAGTATATTTTTCCCATTAACTAGGAGATTGCCCTAACAGGCTGATACTCGCATGCCAGCATATAGTACTGTACTTTTTGCCCTTAAAATGCCAGTTCACATGCGTGCGTGTTTCTCCCTTTCAGTGGAATAGAATGGCTATTTAAAGCCAAATCAGAGCCAGCTGTCTTTTTTTCCCCCCTGCGTTTCATGCAGAATACCACCCGTCCCAAGCTCTTTTTAAGCTGCCATTGACTTCTATGGCAGCTTTTTATGTAGCATACAGAAAGATAGGGCAAGGCCTATCTTTTCTCACATGCTTGTGAGAATGCACCTATTGAAATCAATGGCTTTGCTCTGTCACGTCTCACGGGCGTGGGTTTCACGTGCACAAAAACCAGCTCAAACACATTCGTCTGTTTAAGTCCTAAGGGTCCACTTAGACCTATCATGTGATTCCTGACTCCACCCACACAGGTGATCACATGATGGTGACATCATCATAAACCCTGGTAGCTGATGTTGGTTTATCCAGTATACAGTACTTTCTATCAAACCACAATGGCTCCTCCCACAGCAGTGATGTCACCACAGGTCCTTCAGCCCACCGGATCTCTCTTACCAAACTACACAATGGCTCCTCCCACAGCTGTGACGTCATCACAGGTCCTTTAGCCCATCAGATCTCTGTGGTGGCGGTAGGTCGGTGTCTTCTGTGTCAACCGCTGAGTTGTGCCTGAAATAATATGTTTTATAATTTGTTATTTTTGTCCTCCACTTTTCAAGAGCATTAACTGTGTTGTTCTTCTGTCGGTCAGGCTCTGTGTCTTATATATGTTGTAGGGGCTTTGATGACATCACCAGGAAGGGGCGAGCGATGACGTCAACAGAGGCAGAGCATGAGAAGCACTCACATAGTAACTGAGAAGTAGTCGTTAGTAGTTTGATAAAATGTAATTTTCATCATAATAGTTGTCACATATGATTTGCTAGTTGGTGTAACTAAGGGCTCCTTCACACGGGCGCTGCGATTTTCAGCCGCAAATCGCATGAATGAGAGACTGCATCTCCTGTTTTGATGCCTGTTCAGATGGGCTAGGCGCGGCTTATATACGCTGCAGCCTGGAATACCATTGAACGTGCGGATAGAGTTTAGCTCCCTCCCGTTTCTCTCCCCCTCTCCGCCCCTTGCTGGCTAAGGTAAGGGGAGGGGGTGGGACTTTAACACACTAGCTCCCGTCCCGCCCCCTCCCTTTGCCAGCAGCTGACAAGGAGCAGAAAGGTGGAGGGAATTCAGCACAGACACTGCTAAACTCCTCCGACCTGCCTTTTCTGGCAGCTTTCATCGGCTCCCATAGGAGTCTATGGGACTAGCCAGCATATTCCGGGCAAAGATAGGTCCAGACCTATCTTTACCGGTTAGCGTAAAAGCAGCCGGCCAGACAAAATGCTCTCCATGTATGCTATCTCTTCCGGCCAGACGATTTTACGCAACGGAAAATCGCCCATCTGAACAAATACATTGGAAGCCAATGCATTAGATGGTCCTGATTTTCGGCCAGCGTTTTATCGCGGCAAAATTTCCGCAATAAAATGCCCGTGTGAATAAGGCCTAAAGACAATAAATTCCAGAACTAAGCGCAGAGTAAAATTGGAGGATGGATAACCGGGATATCTGAGATCAAATGTAGGTAACTGGAATGGATGAATACTTGGAACTGTTATTATGGCAACAAGGTATCATCTGAACCACCTAAACGACTGCAGGAGAGGAGCAAGGAACTGGTCTGAAGTGAACAGGTGACACCATTATGGAACATCAAACTATAGCAGTTGGTTTAAATATATTCACTGAGAAACACAGCCTAGCCAGCCTATCAGCATTGGACTTGAAGGGAAAGGTTACTCCCTCAGTGTCCAGTGCAAAATGACACTGGGCATGCGCCGCCCGATGCATCATTTGGTTTGGGAATGACATTGTGACATCAGCCCAGACCAGTGGCCAAAAACAGGAAGTCATGCCACTGTCGATGTTGTGACAATAGTAATAAAAAGACATGGATTCATATCCACATATTATACTGTACATTGATGTAGCACTTCTCAGCAATATCTATAACCATGAGGTTCTTTGTTACATAAGCTCACTGTCACGTCTGACCAGGACTTAGTACTGACAGGCTAGGCAGATGGAATAAACCAACACGACAGGAAAACCACAGAACACAGGACAGAAGTCAAGCACACAGGGAACGGAACCAATAACTGGCAACTGCTATCAGCAGCTGCCAGACTATATTCAGGAGTCAAGATGGCCTACCGGAGCTACCAGCCAGCCACTATAACTCACAGAGATAGAGCGCGCGCGCCTCTTTTAGCCACATGCCACACCCGCACACCGGAGCACGGCGCCACCGCTCGCCGACTCGAACGTGGGCGCAACACCATCCCAGAACGCCGCGGTGAACCGAGCCATTGCCATCCGGGGTCCCTGACTGGTCTCATGGTAACAGTGTGCTTATGGAAACCTGTAGAACCACAGGTCCCAACCGCACAACCTAAGAGGCACAATATCAGAGCAAAAGGATAACTTATTGTGGAAAACTGAACACTTAAAGTGAGGCCCTAGCACCCTGTTGCACCGCCTCTAGCTTGGATGTAAGATGTGATGCAGGTGGACATGGAGGCTCTAGTACTCTGTTGGGTCACCTCTAGCTTGCATACAAGAAGTGATATGGCTGGGCATGGAGACCTCTAACATGGATGCAAAATGGTTTATGGACGGCCATGGAGGCACACAGGTTCTATATGGTATACTGTGGCATGTCACTCCACCTTTGCTGTAATTGATCCTCTAGATCATGTGAACTCTTAGGCTTTTTAAGTTGGCATCTAAGATGATTCCATACATGTTGTATTGGCTATAAATCTGGTGACTGGGCAGACCACGGTAGGGTGGCAATGTTTTGGAGGCATTTCTGTGACACCCTTGTTGTATATGGCTGAGTATTATCATGCTGCAACATGCCTCTTGGAAGCTGCCCTGAAAGACATGTGGGTGCAGGATGTCCTGAACATATAGCTGAGTTGTCATTGTCTTTTGTACCACTACTAAGAGTGACCGACTGTCGTATGCGATGGCCCCCCCAGACTATCACACCAGCAGCAAAGGCAGGATTGAGACACTCATGCCTAGGTCTCCAGAATACAGCAGTCATCAGTGTTGAAACTAAACCTAGATTAATTGCTAAAGACAACCCGATTCCACTCCATAGCAGTCCAGTTTCATCATTCACAACTCAACTGCAAACAGTGACCAAAAGTCCTTAAGCCAAGCATCTGGAAATGGTTCTAACAGACACAGGGGCCTGTATCGATGGTCCCACCTGTCTCTGGATGGCAGACAACCAAACAGTTGGAGTGGCTTGTGCTTGTTGGATAATCAGACAATCCTCTGTATTGGTGGTCTGTCGAGGGTGTTCTGAGCCCGGTCGCCTTGTTTGTGTGCCTTCACGCATCCACTGATCCCAAAACCTCCTAACAGTCTTGGCAGAACAGCCCAGGTGGTGGGCAATTGTCAATATGACCATCCAGCTTCTCACATTCCAAATATGCACTCCCTCTCAAACTCTGTCACTTGGGCGAAATCTCTTCTCTGGGCCGTAGAGGCGTCTAGTGCTCAACAAGCTCTACTCAAATGGAAAACGAGGTCCACTACGCACAAGTAGCCTCTGAGAACCATTTCATAGGCCAAGGGTGGACCACTTTTAGAGCCTCAGGTGACATGACCGTGCATTTAAGCCCAATGCCCACTTGCACAGATAGATTCCACTGCTGAATCCCGCAGCAGAATCCCTGCATGCCCGCGAACATGGGGAGAAAAATAGTTTTTCTTACCATTCCTGCTCCCGCGCTGATCTTCTCTGCGCGGAACTGATCTTCTTTCTTCATTACAGAGGAGGCGTCCGGACGTGCCGGCGACGTGCCGGAAGCACGTGCAGTGCTTTTTTTTTTTAAAATCTCCTGCGGAATCCGCGGCACAGCTGAAATGACAGCTGTGGCTGTGCCACGGATATGACGGCTTCCATTGACTTTAATGGAAGCCATCCCACGGAGTTTGCGGCCAAAATGGAGCATATTGCGATTTCCCCCCCGCGTGTTACCCGCATGCCGAGAGAAAATGGCATCCGCATGCTTTTAAATTGTTTGTGGATGCTAATGCATCACTATGGGTGGCTTTGATTTGGGGATCTTCCGCAAATCAAATACTCAAATGGACATTCAGCCTTAATCATGCCACAACTCTAATCATTTGCATATCTACCCACAATGTAATTGCATGCCGAGCTTTGCGTTAAAAATGACAACTTCTTCTAGGTGCTTGATTTTTTTTTTTACAAAGAGTGTATAATATGTGATTATGCATCTATGTCTTTTTCTACTGTGTTGATGTTCTGCAGTCTGTATCTTTTTGCTTGTACTTGCACTAGCACTCTAATGTAACGTATGGCGGTGACATTGCACTATGTATGAACACATACTCACGCACACGTTGTGTGCAGTACACCTGTTTTTTTAGATTTTCTGTGCCATCGCCTAGTGCAGCCCATACTCAACAATGGAGAACAATGGGCTCGATTTTGCGTATCTACGCAGCAAAATAGAACATGCTGCATTCTATTTTGTGCTTGTGGATTATGCAATTGCGACACACTAATGTAAGCGAAACTGCATAAGGTAATTGATTGCCTGCTAGCTACCGCATATCACACGGGCGCGCAGAGCCCACATAATACGCAATTCCAATACGGTCGTGTGATCCCGGCCTTATGCTGAGGTGGTAGAGGAGTGTGAGCGACAGTAGGAAGATATTTTTGTTTTTCTTTTACTAGTTTGTTTTTGCTTTTTTGTAGATAAGGATTGTAATTCTAGCACTTGGACCTTTATCAACTCCTTCAATTTTATGCAAATGAATTCTTCAAAATTCTATTATAATGTTACATTGCGGGATTATGACAACTGACATTTCTCAGCATCACTACACTGATACCAGCTGTTAGATTGAAGTAAAATGTGATATTTGAAAATCTAGCCACTTGAAGTCTCAGAAATGTCAAATCCCATATTTGATAAAACAAAGACATGCTTGAAGATGCACTTTCTTCTCAGCTCCACTACTTAGAACTTTTGGGGGTTGTTTAGTTTATGTAATTGCACTCAATACTTTAACTATACTTTAACTATATTAGGGTATCACATTGACATTCTGAATTAGAGAGCCTGACACCCCTCTTGACATGTCTATATTAGTAAATACTTAGTTGTGGCAGTGAATATGGTTGTCCGCTGCCTTGTGGGTTAAGGCTAGATATGAGGGTGGCACCTGTAGATCCCAGGTTTTCATCCTTCAACCCCTTCAGTGGCACACCCGAAAATTTTCCGGACTAGCTCAACTGTCCGTAGTGATATAGCCCAGAAGATTTCCGGGCTATGTTTCACTATGGGACCATGCAGAACACAATGCCTTAAGCTGTGGCATTGTGTTCTGCACACACACTGCCTGCACAGTCCCACAAAGAACCAGTGCAGAACTTAAAAAAAAAAGAAGCTGGAAGATATAACCCATCTGCCGACAATTTACCGCTTTTTTGTTTGAACCCCTGCACTGTTTACACGTTGCCACGGAGACCATCGGCTTGTCAGAAACTGGCCAATAGTCCCCATGGCAGGGAGAGCTGGTGATCGGCTGTCACATAATAGCCAGGCACCAAGCCTGTCTAATACCCTGTTATACCTCAGCATAGCAGAGTATTAGAAGAATTTTTAAAAAGTATTATGCAAGTCCCCTAAAAGGATAAAAGTTTGAAAGAGTTAAATTTAAAAAAAATATTAAAAAAAAGGTAAAAACACCAAAACCTCACCTTTCTGCTTTGTTAAAAATTAAAAACAAAATTACACATGTGGAATCCCTGCATTCGTAATGACCCAGAGAAGGAAGGTAGTACATTGTTTAATCTGCAGGGTGCACAGCATGGAAGAAAAAAATTTTAAGCGGGGCAAAAATTGCTAATTTAGCTTATCTCCCTACACAAAAAAAACGAATAGAAAGTGATCAAAATGCTGCACGGAACAACAAATGGTACTGATAAAAAGTAGAACTCATCCCGCAAAATGAAAACCCTTACACAGCTTTGTTGATAAAAAAAATTAAAATGCTAGAGGTCTTTGAACGCAGTGTAAAAAAGTAGTGAAAAAGAAAAAAATGATAACAATTTGGTATTGGCATAATCGTATTTGCCTGTAGAATTTCTTCAATATATTGGCTAAATGAAGACTAGAGTTCATCCCGCAAAAAAAACAAAAAACAAGACTTTCTAGGGCTCTGGCAATGGAAATGTAAAATTAATACGGCTCTTGGAATGTGGCGACACAAAAGCAAACGTTTAGGAAAAAAATGTTTTAAATGTACAAAAATAGCAAAACCTAAAAAATCTGTATAAACTTGGTATCTCCGGAATCGTGTTGACTCAGAGAATAATGTTATGACATTCATTATTCTGCACGCTGAAAGCCATAAAAATGAGATCCAAAAAACAAATGGCAGAATTTTTTTTTCCTTTAATCCCCCTACAAATTGTTTTATAAAAGTTATGCAATACATTATATATACCCAAAAATGATGCCATCAAAAATACAACTTGTCCCACAAAAAACAAGCCCTCATATGGCTGAGTCAATGAAAAAATGAAAAAGTTATGGCTCTTGGAACGCGACTGCAAAATTAGTTGAAATTAAATGATTGGCCCATTTAAAAACCTGCCCTGGTAGGTCGTACAGGGTGGTAAGAAACCCACCACTTAAGGGGTTAAACCAATCATTTAGGATTTGGAATTTCCTTGTGAGGAACCCAAGACTCTAGAAATAGTCCTGGTTAAAGGGTTTTTTCCAGGCAAAAACTATTGATGACCTATCCTCAGGATATTACACTTTTGACACTTTTGCCTCCGACACCAGGGTCGTATGTGAAAGTGTAATAGAAAACTTTAGCTCCCATTAATTTCAATGGGAGTGAAGCCAGCTATGACACTCCCAACCTAGATGATGATGTCTGGACTCGCTGCACTGACTGACAGCAGGCAGGGCGATCAGCTGACTGTCAGGGAACCTGAGCAGCGAGTCACTGGTGATTAAGTATTGATGCTTTATCCTGAGGTAAGAGGCAGGTGACGTAACTTGGTCACGTTTCTGTAATGCGGTACCAGAGGATGTACACGGAGATGCAGTCAAGAAACAAAACTGACGTTGGAACAGGAGAAATTCTTGTGTAATGGAGAAGAAGGCCAACAGTCAGTGCAGGTAGACATGGTCAGTAAACAAGAGGTCAGGAGTCGCAAAGACAGGAAAAGCCAGTTGAGACAAGCATGGATCAAAACCTGGAGAACAGACTGAACAGCAAACACTTTTGCATGTTATAGAGACTGATTGCGCATCATATCCATGAGGAAAGATTAAATTATGTACCTAAGGCCCCCAGATTTATCCGTGGACCTTACCCCAGCATCTGCGATTGCGCCCGTTGTCAAAATGGCATACTCATGTGCAAAAGCTGTGTATTGCCGGGCTACTAAACGTAGCTGAGAGCCTGGAGATCTCACGTGGGGCCGAGGCACGCGGATCTTGGTCACGTAAAAGTAAAAAAAAGGCTTAAGTTTCACCTCCTGTCATGGATCCAAACTGTGAGGGAAGGTGAAATTACTTACTTAAGGTCTCCAGCGATGTCCCCTGACGGGATCCTTATCCTCGGACCTTTCCCCAGCTGGCGGACGCAAACGCGGAAACTGGAAATTTAAAATCTCCTTGCTCCTGGCCACTAAAAGTAGCCGAGAGCCTGGGGCAGTGACCAAGGGCCGCAGTAAGCAATTATCGGTCACATGATTGCCGTTATCTAATAGATAATGGCAATCACATAAAACTGTTGGTGTAATGCTCCTTTCAGTTTGAGCCCCATTGTGCATACGGACATAAGATAAGGGCCACAATGGATATGTTTCTGAACACAGGACAAACAGGGGTATCCAATTTGGGGTGAAAGTCTTCAATAATATGTGTGCTGTACAAAAAACAACTGTTTTAAAATGATGTCATTGCCAAAAAATGAAAATTGTCATTTTTTTCCTTCTGCTTTGCTTAGATTCATTCAAAACATTGTGGGGTAAAAATACACAGTATACCACTAGATGAATTTGATAAGGGGTCTAGCTTTCAAAATGGGGTCATTTGTGGGGGTTCTCTATGGTTTTGGCCACTCAAGGGCTCTACAAGTGTGCAATGGGGTCTAAATCACCTTCAAGCAAAATGACATATTTGCAAGAATATGACATTTTATTTTTTCTTCTCTCAATTGCATCAATTCCTGAAAAGAAACTGTGAGGTCAAAATACTCATAACACCCCTCACCCCTCAGTGAATATATTAAGGGGTGTAGTTTTTAAAATGGGGTCATTTGTTGGGGTATCTATCATTCTGACACCTATGAGCCTTTGCAATCTTGGCTTGGTTCCTCAAAATGCTAACAATATAATCAATGTTAAATTTGTATGTCTCCTAAATGATTTTAAAAAAGGTTTTTCCAATGTGCTTCCAGAATAAAGTAAACAGATGGAAATATATATCTCATCAAAAATTTGTACAGTATGTTTGCAGTATGTTTGCACAATAATTAATAAATATACACAAATTCTATCAGTCTGTTATTAGCACCTAACTGAAGTACAATATGTGGCAAGAATCACTTGGATTTCCAAAATTTGGCCTGGTGATTAAGGTGCAAATAGGCTTGGTCACTAAGGGGTTCAGTCCATATCCTCACAGCATTTCTAATAACAATTAGAGATGAGCGAACGTGTTCTTCCGAGCTTGATATTCGTGCGAATATTAGGGTGTTCGGGATGTTCGTTATTCGTAACGAACACCATGCGGTGTTCTGGTTATTTTCACTTCCTTCCCTGAGACGTTAGCGCGCTTTTCTGGCCAATTGAAAGACAGGGAAGGCATTACAACATCCCCCTGTGACGTTCAAGCCCTATACCACCCCCCTGCTGTGAGTGGCTGGGAAGATCAGGTGTCACCCGAACATAAAAGTCGGCCCCTCCCGCGGTTCGCCTCAGATGCGGTGTGAGTTAGATGAGGGACAGTGCTGTTTGTACCGGAGCTGCTGTAGGGAAAGAATTGGTAGTTAGTGTAGGCTTCAAGACCCCCCAAAGGTCCTTATTAGGGCCACTGATAGCTGTGTGTTGGCTGCTGTTAGCAGTGGCAAATTTTTTTTTCTCAAAATCGCCTCTGCAGACCGTTGCACCTGGCATTAGGGACAGAAGTGCTGCATAGGCAGGGAGAGTGTTAGGAGTGAGTGTAGCCTTCAAGAACCTCAACGGTCCTTTCTAGGGCCATATTTATCCGTGTGCAGTACTGTCCAGGCTGCTGTTAGCTGTGCTGCATTTTTTTTTGCTTCTCAAAATCGCCTCTGCAGACCATTGCACCCTCCATTGATACTGCAGGGAAAGAATTGTATAGGCAGGGCGACAACACAGTTGTTATTCATTGAATATACGCAGTGCTGCCTTTTGGTGCCAAAAAACTGAAAACAAATCTATTTGTCCAGCCTCTGTCCGTCCTAAGGGCTGTGGACACGTGTGAGCTGCGTGAACAACATTGCTAAATCAGACGCACCCAGCTACGCTTTACTGCTGGCTTCGCCATTTGCTTTCCTTAATTGGGAAAAAAATACCTGCTCTCCAAGAGTTATAATAACTCTGCTACCCTCACGTTCTGTGACACATAAGCAGGGACACAGCACAGTTATTAAACTTCTCATGTTCATTGAATATACGCAGTGCTGCCTTTTGGTGGAAAAAAACTGAAAACAAATCTATTTGTCCAGCCTCTGTCCGTCCTAAGGGCGGTGGACACGTGTGAGCTGCGTGAACAACATTGCTAAATCAGACGCACCCAGCTACGCTTTACTGCTGGCTTCGCCATTTGCTTTCCTTAATTGGGAAAAAAATACCTGCTCTCCAAGAATTATAATAACTCTGCTACCCTCACGTTCTGTGACACATAAGCAGGGACACAGCACAGTTATTAAACTTCTCATGTTCATTGAATATACGCAGTGCTGCCTTTTGGTGGAAAAAAACTGAAAACAAATCTATTTGTCCAGCCTCTGTCCGTCCTAAGGGCGGTGGACACGTGTGAGCTGCGTGAACAACATTGCTAAATCAGACGCACCCAGCTACGCTTTACTGCTGGCTTCGCCATTTGCTTTCCTTAATTGGGAAAAAAATACCTGCTCTCCAAGAGTTATAATAACTCTGCTACCTTCACGTTCTGTGACACATTAGCAGGGACACAGCACAGTTATTAAACTTAGATAATTCATTCACTAGAGGCAGTGGGGCCTTTCGTTTTCCAAAAAGGGCAAAAATTATATTTGGCCTGCAGTCTTGCGCCAATTTATTTCCTGCCTGTGAAATCAAATCACTGGTAATACAGCATGCTGAGGGGTAGGGGTAGGCCTAGAGGACGTGGACGCGGCCGAGGACGCGGAGGGCCAAGTCAGGGTGTGGGCACAGCCCGAGCTCCTGATCCCGGTGTGTCGCAGCCGACTGCTGCGCGATTAGGAGAGAGGCACGTTTCTGGCGTCCCCACATTCATCGCCCAATTAATGGGTCCACGCGGGAGACGGTTATTAGAAAATGAGCAGTGTGAGCAGGTCCTGTCCTGGATGGCAGAAAGTGCTTCGAGCAACCTATCGTCTACCCGCAGTTCTGCGCCGTCCACTGCTGCCAATCCGAATCCTCTGTCTGCTGCTCCTCCTTCCTCCCAGCCTCCTCACTCCACTACAATAACACCTGCTCAGGAGCGGGAACACTCCCAGGAACTGTTCTCGGGCCCCTGCTTAGATTGGGCAGCAGCGGTTCCTCTCCCACCAGAGGAGTTTATCGTCACTGATGCCCAACCATTCGAAAGTTCCCGGGGTCCGGGGGAAGAGGCTGGGGACTTCCGCCAACTGTCTCAACAACTTTCTGTGGGTGAGGAGGACGATGACGATCAGACACAGTTGTCTTGCAGTGAGGTAGTAGTAAGGGCAGTAAGTCCGAGGGAGCAGCGCACAGAGGATTCGGAGGAAGAGCAGCAGGACGATGAGGTGACTGACCCCACCTGGTGTGCAACGCTTACTCAGGAGGACAGGTCTTCAGAGGGGGAGTCAAGGGCATCAGCAGGGCAGGTTGCAAGAGGCAGTGCGGTGGCCAGGGGTAGAGGCAGGGCCAGACCGAATAATCCACCAAGTGTTTCCCAAAGCGCCCCCTCGCGCCATGCCACCCTGCAGAGGCCGAGGTGCTCTAAGGTCTGGTAGTTTTTCACAGAGACGCCTGACGACCGACGAACAGTGGTGTGCAACCTTTGTTGCGCAAAGCTCAGCCGGGGAGCCAACACCAACAGCCTCACCACCACCACCATGCGCAGACATATGATGGCCAAGCACCCCACAAGGTGGGACGAAGGCCGTTCACCGCCTCCGGTTTGCACCCCTGCCTCTCCCCCTGTGCCCCAACCTGCCACTGAGATGCAACCCCCCTCTCAGGACACAGGCACTACCGCCTCATGGCCTGCACCCACACCCTCATCTCCGCTGTCCTCGGCCCCATCCAGCAGTGTAGTTCAGCGCACCGTTCAGCCGTCGCTTGCGCAAGTGTTCGAGCGCAAGCGCAAGTACGCCGCCACGCACCCGCACGCTCAAACGTTAACCGTCCGCATAGCAAAATTCATCAGCCTTGAGATGCTGCCGTATAGGGTTGTGGAAACTGAGTCCTTCAAAAGTATCATGGAGGCGGCGGCCCCGCGCTACTCAGTTCCCAGTCGCCACTACTTTTCCCGATGTGCCGTCCCAGCCCTGCACGACCACAACTCCCGCAACATTGTGCGCGCCCTCACCAACGCGGTTACTGCCACGGTCCACTTAACTACGGACACGTGGACAAGCACAGGCGGGCAGGGCCACTACATCTCCCTGACGGCACATTGGGTGAATTTAGTGGAGGCTGGGACAGAGTCAGAGCCTGGGACCGCTCACGTCCTACCCACCCCCAGAATTGCGGGCCCCAGCTCGGTGGTGGTATCTGCGGAGGTGTATGCTTCCTCCACTAAAGCACCCTCCTCCTCCTCCTCCTCCTCCTCTGTCTCGCAATCAAGATGTGTTAGCAGCAGCATGTCGCCAGCAGTCGGTGTCGCGCGGTGTGGCAGCACAGCGGTGGGCAAGCGTCAGCAGGCCGTGCTGAAACTACTCAGCTTAGGCGATAAGAGGCACACGGCCCACGAACTGCTGCAGGGTCTGACACAGCAGACCGACCGCTGGCTTGCGCCGCTGAGCCTCCAACCGGGCATGGTCGTGTGTGACAACGGGCGTAACCTGGTGGCGGCTCTGCAGCTCCGCAGCCTCACGCACGTGCCATGCCTGGCCCACGTCTTTAATTTGGTGGTTCAGCGGTTTCTGAAAAGCTACCCACGCTTGTCAGACCTGCTCGTAAAGGCGCGCCGGCTCTGCGCACATTTCCGCAAGTCCCACACGGACGCTGCCACCATGCGCACCCTGCAACATCACTTTAAGCTGCCAGTGCACCGACTGCTGTGCGACGTGCCCACACGGTGGAACTCTACGCTCCACATGTTGGCCAGGCTCTATGAACAACGTAGAGCTATAGTCGAATACCAACTCCAACATGGGCGGCGCAGTGGGAGTCAGCCTCCTCAATTCCTTTCAGAAGAGTGGGCCTGGTTGGCAGACATCTGCCATGTCCTTGGTAATTTTGAGGAGTCTACCCAGGTGGTGAGCGGCGATGCTACAATCATTAGCGTCACCATTCCTCTGCTATGCATCTTGAGAAATTCCCTGCAAACCATAAAGGCAGCTGCTTTGCGCTCGGAAACGGGGGCGGGGGAAGACAGTATGCCGCTGGATAGTCAGGGCACCCTCCTGTCTATTTCTCAGCGCGTACAGGAGGAGGAGGAGGAGCATGAGGAGGATGAGGAGGAGGGGGAAGAGACAGCTTGGCCCGCTGCTGACGGTACACCGGCTGATTGCCTGTCATCCTTTCAGCGTGTATGGCCTGAGGAGGAGGAGGAGGAGGAGGAGGAGGAGGATCCTGATAGTGATCTTCCTAGTGAAGACAGCCATGTGTTGCGTACAGGTACCCTGGCACACATGGCTGACTTCATGTTAGGATGCCTTTCTCGTGACCCTCGCGTTGCACGCATTCTGGCCACGACGGATTACTGGGTGTACACACTGCTCGATCCACGGTATAAGGAGAACCTGCCCACTCTGATTCCCGAAGAGGAAAGGGGTTCGAGAGTGTTGCTATACCACAGGACCCTTGCGGACAAGCTGATGGTAAAATTCCCAGCCGACAGCGCTAGTGGCAGAAGGCGCAGTACCGAGGGCAAGGTAGCAGGGGATGTGCGTAGATCGAGCAGCATGTACATCCCAGGCAGTGCAACAGTCTTTAAGGGCCTGGCCAGCTTTATGGCTCCCCACCAAGACTGTGTCACCGCTCCCCAGTCACGGCTGAGTCGGCGGGAGCGCTGTAAAAGGATGGTGAGGGAGTACGTAGCGGATCGCACGACCATCCTTGGTGACGCCTCTGCCCCCTACAACTACTGGGTGTCGAAGCTGGACATGTGGCCTGAACTAGCGCTGTATGCCCTGGAGGTGCTTGCTTGTCCTGCGGCTAGCGTCTTGTCGGAGAGGGTGTTTAGTGCGGCTGGGGGAATCATCACAGATAAGCGTAGCCGCTTGTCAACCGACAGTGCCGACAGGCTAACACTCATCAAGATGAACAAAGGCTGGATTTCCCCAGACTTCTGTTCTCCACCAGCGGACAGCAGCGATACGTAAGCAATACGTAGGCTGCACCCGCGGATGGAAGCTACGTTCTCTCTCACCATCCAAAACGGGGACATTTCTGCTTCATCAATCTGTGTCTAATATTCCTCCTCCTCCTCCTCCTGCTCCTCCTCCTGAAACCTCACGTAATCACGCTGAACGGGCAATTTTTCTTAGGGCCACAAGGCTCACTCAAATAATTTTTCAGAACAATTTTTATAAGTTTCAATGCGCTTAAAAGCATTGGAACTTTAACTTGAACCAATTTTTCGTTACACTGGGCTGCCTCCAGGCCTAGTTACCACTTAAGCCACATTAACCAAAGCGATTAATGGGTTTCACCTGCCCTCTTGGCTGGCCATGGCCAATTTTTGGGATGTACATTAGTACTGTTGATACAGCAATTTTTGTGGGCCCTCGCCTACAGTGTAATCAAATTAATTTTTAGCCCACCTGCATTACAGCTGACGTTACCTCAGCTGTGTTGGGCAATGCAATGGGATATTTTTATGTACCGCCGGTGGGTTCCAGGGAGCCACCCATGCTGTAGGTGCACACTGAGTTTTTAATACATCTGTACACTTCTAAAGAACCCGTCTGACTGGGGCATGCAGTGTGGGCCGAAGCCCACCTGTATTACGCACGACATTACTACCTCAGCTGTGTTGGGCAATGCAATGGGATATTTCTATGTACCGCCGGTGGCTTCCTGGCACCCACCCAGGCAGTGGGTCCACAGGGAGTTTAACCTACATGTGTCCACTTGTAAAGAACCCCAGTCTGACTGGGGCATGCAGTGTGGGCCGAAGCCCACCTGCATTAAGCACGACATTACTACCTCAGCTGTGTTGGGCAATGCAATGGGATATTTTTATGTACCGCCGGTGGGTTCCAGGGAGCCACCCATGCTGTAGGTGCACACTGAGTTTTTAATACATCTGTACACTTCTAAAGAACCCGTCTGACTGGGGCATGCAGTGTGGGCCGAAGCCCACCTGTATTATGCACGACATTACTACCTCAGCTGTGTTGGGCAATGCAATGGGATATTTCTATGTACCGCCGGTGGCTTCCTGGCACCCACCCAGGCAGTGGGTCCACAGGGAGTTTAACCTACATGTGTCCACTTGTAAAGAACCCCAGTCTGACTGGGGCATGCAGTGTGGGCCGAAACCCACCTGCATTAACCCTTTCCAGTCCACTGTGTGACCTGTGAAGACATTAGGGTTTAAGGCTGTACAGCTCCGTTGTTGGTAGACGTCCGTCGGGGTTCTCTTACTGTATATTGCCAGCCTCTCTGCTGTCGGAGCCTATCCTACGTGTCAGCTCATGCAGTACTGGCTTTAGCCAGCATATATAGCCGCCGTTGTATAACAGCAGAAAAAGAGTAAGCCCCCTAGGAAAACCATATACAAATTGGATTGGAAAGGGTTAAGCACAACATTACTACCTCAGCTGTGTTGGGCAATGCAATGGGATATTTCTATGTACCGCCGGTGGCTTCCTGGCACCCACCCATGCTGTAGGTGCACACGGAGTTTTTACTACATCTGTACACTTATAAAGAACCCCAGTCAGACTGGGGCATGCAGTGTGGGCCGAAGCCCACCTGCATTAAGCACGACATTACTACCTCAGCTGTGTTGGGCAATGCAATGGGATATTTCTGTGTACCGCCGGTGGGTTCCAGGGAGCCACCCATGCTGTGGGTCGACAGGGACTTCACAATAGGGAGTTGTATCTGCCTGTGTCTATGAATTAAAAAGCCCGGTCTGACTGGGGCATGCAGACACCTTGACAGAATGAATAGTGTGTGGCACATAGGTTCCCCATTGCTATGCCCACGTGTGCAGCTCCTGATGGCGGTGGCACAGGATTCTATTTCTCATTGCTTCTGTACAGCATTGTGGGCTATCGCTCCGCCACTTTTAAAGAGGGTCGCTGCCTAGCCGTGCCAACCTCTGCAGTGTGTGCCTGCGGTCCCTCGTCATGGCAGACGCAATTCTAAATAGACATGAGCGTGGTGTGGCATGAGGGCAGCTGAAGGCTGCCCAGGGACACTTTGGTGTGCGCTGTGGGGGGGGAGGGGGGGCGGTTGGGCAGCATGTAACCCAGGAGAAGTGTCAGTGGAGTGTCATGCAGGCAGTGATTATGCTTTGTTGGAGGTAGTGTGGTGCTTAGCAAAGGTATGCCATGCTAATGAGGGCTTTTCAGAAGTAAAAGTTGTTGGGAGGGGGGGGGGGCCCACTCTTGCCGGTATTGTGGCTTAATAGTGGGACCTGGGAACTTGAGATGCAGCCCAACATGTAGCCCCTCGCCTGCCCTATCCGTTTCTGTGTCGTTCCCATCACTTTGTTGAATTGCCCAGATTTTCACACATGAAAACCTTAGCGAGCATCGGCGAAATACAAAAATGCTCTGGTCGCCCATTGACTTCAATGGGGTTCGTTGTTCGAAACGAACCCTCGAGCATCCCGGGAAGTTCGTTCCGAATAACGAACACCCGAACATTTTGGTGTTCGCTCATCTCTAATAACAATATACAATGTCACACTTTCTGGAATACATTAGTTAGTTTTTTCTTGGACACTTCTCTAACAAAAAAGGGATTTCCCAAATTGACAACCTCTTCAATTTAAGCCTTAGGCCTCCCTCACACACACCGCTTTCTAAATGCAACAAAGCGCCAAGTTTTAAATCGCTGTGCTTTGCCACGTTTTACTTTCGTTTTTTGCCGCAGCGATGCTGTGGTCGACACCCGCATTTAGCACTCCTCATCATTGATGAGGAGCGTTAAACACCCAAAAATAGGACATACACCTCTCGAAAATCGCGGTGCTGAAAAGCGGCGCAAACGAGTGGTTATCTGTGGCTGTGTGAGCGGTTCCATTGAAAATAATGGGAGTGTTGTACTGCAATTAGCGCAGTGCTGAAAGTGCTGCACTAATCGTGGTAAAAAGCATCTGTGTCAGGGGCCTAAGGCAACATTTTTTAACACAACATCTAGTGAATAGAACCCATTCATTTTAATGGGTTCGTTCACATGCACATATTTTTCCTGCACATTTTGATCACGCAAAAACAAAGTATGGCATCCTCTACTTTCCTGCAGTTTTGCACACAAAAAGTTACCATAGAAGTCAATAGGGGGTGCGCAAATGCACGCAATACTAGGAGATGCGTGATATGCTGTGAAATTTCGCTGGACTAACTAGCCATTTCAATCGGTACTTCTTTGTTTGCCTTGTGCAAATGAGCATGCCTTGTGGGTGGAAAAAGTACAGTGAGAGTGCTTATTTACACGATATACGCTTTCAACTAAGTAGTCCCCCCTCCCTTCCCTTTACCTCACCGGCTCTCTGCCTCTCTCCTCCCCTCCGAGTGATATGCAATGGGAGTGGGTGGGATGGGGGTGGAGCTTGTCCATAGCCAGCAATTGGAGTGGGCGTGACCTTAGCTCCGCCTCATCCCGCCCACTCCCATTTTAAACCGCTCGAAAGGGAGGAGAGAGGCAGACAGCCGGTGAGGGGGAGGGAACTGCTTAGATAGAAGCATATATCAGCCGGCTGTGAAAACGCCGGCCGATAAACGCTCGTGTAAATAATCCCAGAGAGTGATGGAATTGTATCAATAATATCTCAATATGATAAAGTGACTTATATTACATTAGTGCTCAAAGAATATTAGCTTTTCAGTTATTGTTTAGGCCAAGCAGAAACTGCACATTTTTACCTGGTTACATTCCTTTTTAATTTTTTTTTTTTTTTCATCCGCCGTTTTAAAAACTTTTTATTTTTCCTGGTGACATTGCCACATGAGAACTTGTCTTTTGAGGGACAAGCTGTGTTTATATAATGTATTGAAAAATGAGAACAATATTTAACTGAAGTAAAATGAAAAAAAAATCTTAATTTTGCTACTTGGGGAGCTTTTATGGCATTATTGGTACAGTAAAAATGACATGTTATCTTTAAATTGTGGGTCAGTACTAGAGATGAGCGAGCGTACTCGGATAAGCACTACTCGCTCGAGTAATTGGCTTTATCCGAGTATCGCTGTGCTCGGGTCTAAAGATTCGGCTGCCGCTGCGGCTGACAGGTGAGTCGCAGCGGGGAGCAGGGGAGAGCGGGCGGGAGAGAGGGAGAGAAAGATCTCCCCTCCGTTCCTCCCCGCTCTCCCCTGCAGCTCCCCGCTCCGTGCCGGCAGCCGAATCTTCAGGGACGAGCACAGCGATACTCGGATAAAGCCAATTACTCGAGCGAGTAGTGCTTTTCCGAGTACGCTCGCTCATCTCTAGTCAGTACATTATGGTGATACCAAATGTATACAGTTTTTTTTTATTTAGTACTACTTGAAAAGATAAAACCTTTCTTTTAACTAAGGAATAGCTTTTTGCTGCCCTATTCTGACAGCTATAACTTTATATTTTTTCGTCCATGGGGCTATATGACAGCTTCTTCTTAGCAGACGAAGCTGTCATTTTTATTGCTTCCAGTGTTGCGCATATATACGACGTCTTGATCTCTTTTCATTTAATTTTTTCTTAGAGACAGGAAGACCAAAAAAGTGCATTTTTGGCATTGTGTATTTTTTTTGTTTTCTGATGGCATTCACCATGTGGAATAAATAATGTGAGGAGTTAATAAATTGGATTTTTTTCAGATATGGCGATATCAGTTATATTCAATTTTTTCATGTTGTGATGATTGTCAAAAAAGTTTTTTAAAAATCTTCTATTAATTAAAACTTCTCTATTGAAATCATTTTTTTTAGTCCCCATAGGTAACTTCAATTGGCGATCGCCTGCTTGTACAATATGCTGCAATACTTCTAAAGTACATTTAATGTCTTCCGATTAAGGCTAACTTCACATGGACGAGCACGATATCGGGCCATGATTCATGGCCCAATATCGCGCTCGCAAGCATGTGGATTTCCCACGGATGTGAAGCGTTTTCATGTCAAAACCTCATTGAATCCCTTTGGGGCTGTAGCGATCCTCTGCCGTGGCTGTCAGCTGCAGCTGAGGATTGCAGAGTTTTTCCCATTGCTTTCAATGGGAGACCTTGTATCACATCACATGCACCTAGCACATGGTGCGTTGCTGACGCCTACCCCATTGGAAGCAATTGGAGATGCGATGCGAGGGCACACACAAGATAGAACATGCCATGATTTGTTTCCCGTATTGCATCGTTCATATGTATGGCCCCATTCAATAAAATGGGATTCATATTTGCGAGAGATTTGTGTGTCTCACAACATACAAATCTCGTGCGATTTTCTCTCCCTCTGTGAAGGCTACCTACGTCCTAACTAAAATGAATAAAGGGCCTAGCATACTTTGTAAAGCCCCAGGATACCATGGTAGCTGAATGGCACTCTACAGTCTTGTTGCAGGGGGCACATTGGAAGCCAACTCCTTCTTTCGGGCCATTTAAATGCCGCTGTCAACAGTGACATCTACCGGTAAATGGTTAAACGGACGGTATTAGAGTTATGTCTAATATCGGCCACGGTGGGAGACTCTGCATATGGAGATGACACCGCTCCATGCAATTGTACCTGACATGTATGGCAGATGATGGGAAGAGTTACTACAATTTTTTTTAGTTTTTGAACTCAAGAATTGATCCAAAAATCCAAAATACAGTCCAGTTAGAATCTACTTCTATTATCGGCTAACAAAATAGAAAAAAAACAATGCAAAATAGGCCTTAGAGAAAAATTCCTATATGTCAGTATGAAACAGAAATAGAAATGGTTTTTAACATGTATGTAGATAATAATACCCAAAATACTGTTGTTCTGTGACATCAAACGTGATTTCTGAAAACACGTAAGAACACTTAAACTCTGTGTACTTTAAAGCTAAAAGCAGAATATTTTTAGAGTGGAGTAGGGTTGTCATTATCATGTTTTTCTCTGTTATCATCAGAGAGTTGAGTCCATTCCTGTAATTATTGTTGTTCGCTGAAGAGACTGATACACAACAAAGAGGAATATACTCTACACAGAGAGAACACTCCTAGTGTGTTGATTAAACCATAACCATGGCATAGCAGATTTAACTCTCTGAATGTGGTCTCTAGTACTGAAGAGTATTTGAGATCTGATTGTTATTGTCTTTTGACCATACATAAAAATATACCACCATGCGAATGCGAATGCTCTATGGGCTATTGCTCACCTAAGTTAAAGTTTTTAGGCTGAAGAGAAGCCCACTCCCAGAGCCGGATGGGATTTCGGGGTGTGGCCACTCCTCTCTCCTCGCTATCTCTAACCATAAGCCGAAAGGAGGGTATAGGAGGGCGGCTGTTGTGTAGATGTGCAACACCCCAGAAGGGTGACCCTGGACACCTGGCTAATGTGAAGAGTTGGGAGAGTGAAGTGCCACTTACCATGCTCTGGTCCCATAGGGATGTCACACAACCAGGGCCAGTGTAGATTGCCGGCCCAACTTCGACACTCCTTAAGCTGGGAGTGTCAATAAAGAGGATGAGGGGGGTTGTAGTAGATATCACTCATGATGTCACCGTTCCCACACACTGTTAATCAATACAGTGGAGTAATAACACGGAGACTTGTGTGTAGAACCTCAGGTCCTCAGGAACAGTTAAGGCCCGGTATAACTTTTACTTGAAGGCGCTGGGTAGAACGTAGTAGTGGCAGTCTCTACGTCACGGCCGGCGCATGCGCAATGGCATTTGCCGGTGTAGTGTGGGTATGGGCATGCCTCTTATTGGCTATCCAACCCGCACAGGCGCAGTACAGTGCGTTGGACGCTATTAGTGCTATATACCAGTATGCACCGGGAAGACACATGTAAGTCCATCACATGCATTGATTAACTAATTTTTCACAGCTGTAATCTATTTTTGCCTGGTCCAATCATGAGCTATATGTGTTTAGGGGTGTATACATTGTTGTATTATGGGTGTTTTTAAGTTACTATATAAAGGGGGCTTATTGCCCTCAGTCTGCATGCTTGACAAAGACCTGTTGCATCAGGTCGAAACGTTGCAGCTTTTTTATGCATTTGACCGGGGAATAAAGAGGAGGATTCTTTTCATATAAATTTCCAGAGTGCTGGTTCCATTCTTCTATTGAATTTCTTCTGATGTGCTTTATGTGCAGTCCTGTTCTGTGTTCAGTGTGTGTGAACAGTGTTTTGTCCTATGTGTGTCTAGTGCATCTCTCCAGGTTCCTAATCATTGAGAGACAGGCCCCAGATGAAGACAGTGGGGCTGACCTTATCAGGATGATTACCCTGCTTTTAGGCAGGGGTTCCCCACTTTCCCTAATTAGCAAGGGACAGGAGTCCTTCCATTTATGCCTGGAGTGGTGCAATTGGTCCTGGCAAACATTGTGTGTTTGTGGTTTATTTGGACACATTTGCGTCTGCATGGAGGTGCAGCGCTTTAGTGCGCCAAGTGGATATAACAGTACTATGACTCCTACCTGTAAACCTAGACAGGTACAAACTGAGAAAAATGACTCTGTAGCTCCTTCCACATCAATGAGTGTGGATTCCGTCTCAGCTAGAGTCCCGGGGAGCCCCATATGTTCCCTTGGGTCCTCCACCTCTTCAACCTTACCTGTCATACACATCAATAATGCGGATTCCACTTCAGCAAAGGCTTTTGCTATATACAGTAAACTGTTGCTATACTTGTTGCTGAATCTAATAACAGAAGAGAGGACATGCATCAATTTTAGTACAATGTATCATATTTAGGTAGTGATCTCATTCTAAGTTTAAGACAGGGTGGAATTTTCCAACACTATGCTTAGGCTTGATCCTGCTGCATTAGTATCTGCTCCTTAGACTAATGGCACATGGCTGTAACTCACATTGGACAGCATATGGACACACATCCATGTGCTGTTTGATATACACGGACAGTACATATTTATATATGCTGCATGTCCTATTTCTCATCCATGAAATAGACAGGAATAGGATATGTAAGCTTGTTTTAAGACATTGTGGGCCCAGTGCAAAGTTATCAAACGGCACTTGAAGTTCGGTTGGTAAAGCCTGTTGTTTTTGTAAGCTGGCAGAAAGAATTTGCTCTAGCATTCCTCTAGATATTGCAGTCACCATATAATGGTCAAATACCAGTTATACAGATAGAGATTACCGTGCAGTTACCTCCAGTCCGCATGAAATCGCGCACGTAACTGTGCTATTTAGCAGTGTTAATTGCTAACCCTGAGGACTAAAATGCTGCTGAGCCGGTTCAAAACCGGCACGGGTGTGTCTTGCACCAATGTGAACGAGCTCGGCAGAGCAAAAGGGTACAGTAAGCAGCGCAGAAATGCTCACGACAACACGTGATAGCGCCCCATTCACAGCACAATCACTTCTTCCTATTGCAAGCATATCTACGCATACACTCGTGTGCAGGAGCGCTAAGGCTACCTTGACATACGACATCTGAACTGTGTAAATTCTGCAGCAGATTTTTTGTTGCTTTACTGCAAATGGCCAGAGCTTCGAATCGGCTCAACAGCCTAATTAGTCTTGGTGTTAGCAATTAACAGAGCAACAATGCACAGTTACGCAAACAATTCGGTTCGGATAGGGTGCTCATTTCCACACCTCCATAGACTCATATGGTGGCTTGGTTGCGCAAATGCGCACAAAATAGAGCATGTCGCATATTTTATGCCTGACAGAAATGTTGGCATAAAAACGCTAAATGTGAGGGAACCCATTGAAATCTATAGGTTCTATTGTCGGTACTGTTGTATTATATCGCTACCGTAAGTTAGGGGTGGAGACATAATACAGCTGGGTTGACATGCAGGGTGATGCCCCCAGCCTGTGATTGTCTCTCCCTGCTGCCCTCTTGGCTCTGAAGTGTCGGCGGCCTTTCCATGCTGTCCTTTTGGCTCTGAAGTGCCGTGCACAGCTCGATCACCGGCCCACCGCCGGCAATACTGTCCTCCACCCTGCCCAACCCAGTTGCCGGCAACACTGTCCTCCTCCCTGCTGTTGCTCCGCTGACTGCTGTGGGACAGCCCGTGCTGCGCTCTCCGAAGCTTCAGCAGAATGTGGTCACTGATGGCTACTCCGCTCTTCTGCCTGCGCTCCCCTCAGCAGCTGTCACAGGCGCCGCTAGCTGAGAGCACGATGGGGGGCAGAGTAGCTGTCAGTGGCTGCACAGTGGCCCAATTAGTAATATTAACCCCCTCAGTAGTAATACCGCCATAGCAACATTAACCCCCCCTCAGTATTAAATAAGCCCCCCCAGTAGTAATAAGCCCCCCTCAGTAATAATAGGCCCCCCCCTCAGTAATAATAGTCCCCCCCAACCCATATACTTACCTCCTCCTTGCTGTCAATGCCGCTCCCCCTCTGCTCGCGCTGAACCCGGATGCACACTGAAGAACTCTCCTGCAGAACTGAAGAGCAGGGGACTCAGGGGAGGAGGATCCCGGCTGCACACTGAAGTCAGTGTGCACCGGGATCAGCTGTAACAGCGCGATTACCAGTGGGGAGCTGCGGCACTCCAGCTGGTAATCGCTGCAGTGGTGAGCGGCGTCGGCACGCCGCGGGCCACATAACATGAGGCAGCGGGCCGGATTCGGCCCTTAGGCCTTGTGTTTGACACATGTGTTCTAGAAGTAAGATTTAGGACCGGCTGACACGAGCGTATGCGTAAAGCGCTGCGTGTATAGTAGATTGTTTTACTGCTGTCTGACCCAGATGGTAAGCAGGCATTTCACTGCGTAGGGCAGCAATTTTGCAGGGCGCATGACAGCGTATCTCATGCATGCTGTAGTGCGCAGTCTGTCTTTTTTTTTTTTTTAGTTTTTTTAATTTCTCGTTCTGTTGCATAGCGACGTTGCATATAAATGGCCCAAATATGCACTGTAATTGTGTATGTACAGTGTTTATTACACGCCCATAGAGAACAATAGGACTCTATCGCACGTAATATGTAGTGCGGCAAGACAATACACAGAATGGCCTGCAGAGGGCTCTAAAACAGGCATTCCGTGTGCTAATCAGCAGGGATAGCTGTATGGGTGTGTCTACAGAAATAAAAACCTCCAGACGCACTAAGCTGTGGGTAACCTGCCCACCAGTAAATGTAAGATATGACTGTTAGCTGTGGCAATTGGTGATAGCAGAGTATCACCAATTGATTGAGACTACTATGTGTATATTGTTACCCCCCTGTCTTGAGAGAAAACCGTAAGCCCCATTTTCTAACCCTCACTGCTTGATTTGGATGATGAAAGTTATTGTTCTCATTGAGGATCCTGAGATTCGAACTAGAAATAATTTTGCTGGTTGTACTTGGAAGTTTGTTTACCGCCCTAGTTATAAGGATTATGTGGAAAAGTGTTATTGACTAGTAAAAGGGGAACCCTACCACCCAATTCCCATAGACACATATATAAGTGTATAAGCACTGCTACAGGTGCAGTATATGTTTTCCACCTCTAAGTCTTTTCCAGATTACGATAGATAAACAAAGTGAAATAGATCTGTGGCATGTCGAGTTGTCAAAGGCATTTGTAGCTTTTCTGATTACGACAAGGTATTTGTGTCATGAGTTGCAAGGAAAGACAATTGAAGTCTTTCCCGATTGCGACAAGAAAAAGTACTTGTGTCGTGTGTTGCAGGATACACCACAGAGAAGCGTTGGGTGGAGGGGGTTAAGGCCCAAAAGATAACTAGACAAGTAGTGGGAAATAGAGAGGGAAAAGGATCATCAAAGGGATATAGGAAGATGTTAAAAAGAGCATGCATGAATCCAGAATATTGTTTGGATGTTGAGAGGTGAAATGGCAAATGGTTGAAAGAGAGTTCTGGATGAAGTGACTCATGAGGAATATAAGGAATATATAAGTGAAAATCGGACATAAGTTGTGTTCTGAGGATCATCGGCAGCATTGGGTGACCATTAGTGGAAAAGCACATCAAACAGCGGTGAGTAAGACTTTCTTAACTGTGTTTGTATACTGTCGGCCGTCCCGTGTAATTACAGACTCAGTTTCTACTTGCCAAGCCAAGCTTATCAATTTGAATGATTAAATATTCCCTCTGTTTGTGTAGTTTGGATTTGCAGTTTGTAAGGTTATACTAAAAATTGACAGTGAAATCTGTTGTGCAGTTCTATTACTAACAAGGGTTAATGTTTCTTCTGAAAGATAAGAAATTCAAGAGGGAGGGTCTGTCTGCTCAGGAGAAAATTACACAGTGAATCAGGCAGATGTAGATGGTTTGAGAAGGGATATAGGTGGTTTGAGAAAGTGGAAAGTGAAGGCTGGATAACTGATAGTGATGGTAAGTTAATTGGGGTGTGACAGCAGGTTTATGCTGAAAGTTATAAGGAAGTTGAGTTAAAAGGATATTTATGCACAGTGATTTGAAAGTTGCTTGTGCAATGTAAATTGAAAATGTGATTTTTGCTGCACAAGACAATTATGACGTAATAATTGTTAGTTCTGATCATAAGTTATATGGATCTGTTATTTTTCTGCATTTGTGTATGTGTGTGTGTTTGTGTGTGTGTGTGTGTGTGAGCATGAAGGACCGATGTGTGTGTTATACATGTTATGTGTACTGTCAGGGCACTAAACCTGAAGTGTGAAAGTGATGCTCTAAAAGAGAGCCGGACTACAAGGGGTGGAGCTAGCTTATGTAAGGCAATGGAGAGAAGTTGAGTAGGTAATAGTTTTGCTCCTCCTCAGTACAGACCAGTCTTGTGCAAAAAAATGTGTGTATATATATTCTTGACAAAGACCCATGTTGTATAGGGTTGAAACGTTGTCTTTTGGGCATAATAAAGCTTTCTACTTTTTGCAATTCCCTGGAGTGCTGCTTCACATCTCTTTGGCTATACTTGAATACTATTGATGTATGATGCTAAATTGAGATAGTCGTGCACTTAACAAACTTGATGAGTGCATTGCAAACAGAATCAAATTAAGACCAAAAATTTACTTAAAGGGTATTCCAATGTAGAAACCTGCCCAGTTAACTTATTGGGGCAGACATACATACAGTGATACAAGCAGAAACTAAATATACCCCAAACAGTATTAGAGATATTAGGCCCATAATGAACCAACAGTTAACCACTAGAGATGAGCGAACGTATTCGGTAAGCCCGATTTCGCAATCGAGCACCGTGATTTTCGAGTACTTCACTACTCGGGTGAAAAGTACTCGGGGGTGCTGTGGGTGAGCGGGGGGTTGCAGAGGGGAGTGGGGGGGGGAGAGAGAGCTCCCACCTGTTCCGCGCTGCTACCACCCGCTCCACCACGCCACGCCCCGCCCCACAGCACCCTCGAGTACTTTTCACCCGAGTAGTGAAGTACTCGAAAATCGCTGTGCTCGATTGCGAAATCGGCCTTACCGAGTACATTCGCTCATCTCTATTAACCACCATTTGTGCAGTTTTTATGGTTATATATTGTAAATTCTTTCCCCTATTTGCAACAAGCTTTTGCACAGATACCAGAGGTGTTGTGGGCTCCCTCACTGTCATGGTCCCTCATGCAAGCATGGAAATTCTGCATTGAGCACAATTTAAAAATCCTTCAGCCACCACATTCATTAAGTATGAGACCAGCCTGCTAGCCTCCTCACCTGACAATCAAAATAGTTCTAAATACACCTTTTTTACTTATGAGGGAGGTAGGGGCAGCAGGGGTAGATCAAGACATTGAATTTCAAGTGCATGATTGTGTGGAATTAATGGAAATTAATCTAGCGGTCTTGAAAATGTTGTTTAAACTCCCTAAATCAGATATTGGCTGGAGTTGCAAATTGTCTCCCCCACACATAAGATTCTAGCACGATTCCTAGTCAGCAACACTGCACCTGTAAATCTGTTTGGGGCGGATGTGCTACAAGCCTTGCAAGCCACTATCCACTTCTTCTCCGATGGTACTGTTACCCTTGACTCTGAGGTGGATGAACAGTTAATTTGCTTGTTAAATGCTTTTGTCTTTTTGGAAAAAGCTAACAAGCCCACGCCCTCTGCAGATATAGCCCACCTTACTCAGATCTCACAGATGCTATGGGCAACTAGCAAGAAAGGCATTAGGAAGCTTCTAGTCCCAACTGTCTTGGACAAGCTGAAAGAAGGGGTTGTGCTTCCTTCTACACCTCAGTACCCCCTGAGCCCTGCAGAAAAGGCACTTCTCTTTGAACCACTCAACTGTATCCAGTCAAAAAGAAAGGAGAAAAAGGCCAGCTTCCTAATTACTGAATGGTACATGATCTTCATGCCATCGACAAAGTAACTAAATTGATAGCGCCCATTGTCCCAAATCCTCACACCCTTTTGGCTCAAGGTGCCCCCTTACTGCCACTCATTTTACAATTATGGAACTGCAAAACACTTTTTTTGGTGTCCCCTACTGGAATTCTGCCTTCACCTTTTAAAGGTAAGCAATATACCCAGCTGGTTCTCCCGCAGGGTGCACAAAATCCCTGGATTTGAACATGATAAAAATGAACCAATTGCTAACCCAGATTTTGAGTTTTTCATAGATGGTACCCGAAATCATGAAGATGGACAAGCAGAACAGATTATGCAGTGATAACCAATGGTGAGGTAATTGTAGGAAAAAGCCACTCTCTTCCTGGGATGTCTGCTCAGGAGGCCGGAGTTGATGGCGCTCACTGAAGTATGTAAACTGGCTGAAGGTAAGACTGTTAGTGTCTACACCAACTCAAGGTACGCTTTTGGAATTGCATTGGATTTTGCACCCTCGTGATGCAGTAGAAATTTTGTTGGATCATTGGGGAAACCAATCCAAAACGCAGAAGCAGTGTCTTTGTTGTACAAGGCTTTAGCTCTTTTCAAACAAGTAGTAATCATCAAGATCAAGACTCAAACCAAGGAAGTGACTCCTGAGGCTCTAGGGAACCAGAGAGTAGATGCAGAAGCCTGACTCTCCTTGACAGAGGTAACGGTTGTTGATCTGGTTGCAACCGAAATGGGTGTGGATATCTCTCTGTTGCTTAAATTGCAGGAACATACCTCAAAGGGAGAAAAGGAAGAGTGGTAAAAGAGAGGAGTGAACAGAAAATTGATGGGATCTTGAGGAAGGGTAAGCTCCTGTGCCTCTCCCTCACACTCTGCTCCATGATGCCATACCTGAGCCATGGGCCAAACCTATCATTTCAAGGAGGTAATGTGTGATAGTGTCATCTGCTTGGCTTACCCCCGAGTTCAACACTGCCATGTCCCCATGGTATGCGCCTGTCACAACACAGGCCAATTGGTTTAGGTACAATTAAAACATTGTTGATTGAAGTAATTTGTACATATGGTGTACCAAAAGTCATAGAAAATAGTAGAGGTACACATTTTATTAGCCCTATACCCAGTCAGAACTGTGCCTAATCATTAGACTAAGTTGAGCTCCTATGAAGTGTTGTTTGATAGGACACCCATAACAGGCCTATACTTCCTCCAGTCCCAGCATGAGGCCCTCACTTCTTACGTGAGTGCTTTATATCAGGAATTAGCTGTCACTTATAAGTGTGTATTTTCCTCGATTCCAGACCCAGACTCAAAATAGGGGTTACATAGTTTTGCTTTCAGGTTGGGTTGTCCTCAAAAGGACATATAAGAAAAAGTTTGGGATCGATATTTGATGGACCATACCAACTAGGCCTCTCACTAGCAAAGCCAGACTCCTACTGTACACTGATGAAGGGCAAAACCCGTGAAACAGCTGTATGTACATGGAGTTTGGCTTTGCTATTAATTCCCGGTCATTGTTACAAGGCTTGTATAAAAAGTCTGACTTTGGCTTGAAGGAATGCTGTCTTCGATTAGGTGGCACTGTAGAGGTTTTATTCCATGTCCCTTATTTGCATATTATCCAGAGGAGCGTGCATGGCCCTTTGAGTCTCCTCACTCACCATGTAGGTGCTCTCCCTAAGAAGAAAAGATAGCATTTCTGCCACACACAAACATGCACTCAATAATGTATTTAAAGATGATTGGGACAATATGTTTGTTAAAAATCATGAAGTACTAGTTGTAGTACTTGATTAGGCAGAAAACTGAATAATTGTTGAAGGTGTACTTATGTCCCTACAGCATCTTCTTCTACGCCCTTTGTGGCTATACCCCTCACTGTAGAAAAGATCAGGTCATGATTTAATAAAATTCACAAAACCACCAAAGCACAATTGCCCAATAATGGCTAGAGCATGGCTTCTAGAGATGAGCGAGCACCAAAATGCTCGGGTGCTCGTTACTCGGGACGAAATTTTCCCAATGCTCGAGGGTTCGTTTCGAGTAACAAACCCCATTGAAGTCAATGGGCGACCAGAGCATTTTTGTATATCGCCGATGCTCGCTAAGGTTTCCATTTGTGAAAATCTGGGCAATTCAAGAAAGTGATGGTAACGACACAGCAACGGATAGGGCAGGCGAGGGGCTACATGTTGGGCTGCATCTCAAGTTCCCAGGTCCCACTATTAGGCCACAATAGCGGCAAGAGTGGGCCCCGGCCTCCCAACAATTTTTACTTCTGAAAAGCCCTCATTAGCAATGCATACCTTAGCTAAGCACCACACTACCTCCAACAAAGCACAATCACTGCCTGCATGACACTCCGCTGCCACTTCTTCTGGGTTACATGCTGCCCAACCCCCCCCCCCCCGCACGACCCAGTGTCCACAGCGCACACCAAAGTGTCCCTGCGCAGCCTTCAGCTGCCCTCATGCCACACCACCCTCATGTCTATTTATAAGTGCGTCTGCCATGAGGAGGAACTGCAGGCACACACTGCAGAGGGTTGGCACGGCTAGGCAGTGACCCTCTTTAAAAGGGGCGGGGCGATAGCCCACAATGCTGTACAGAAGCAATGAGAAATATAATCCTGTGCCACCGCCATCAGGAGCTGCACACGTGGGCATAGCAATGGGGAACCTATGTGCCACACACTATTCATTCTGTCAAGGTGTCTGCATGCCCCAGTCAGACCGCGTTTTTTTATAAATAGTCACAGGCAGGTACAACTCCGCAATGGGAATTCCGTGTGCACCCACAGCATGGGTGGCTCCCTGGAACCCACCGGCTGTACATAAATGTATCCCATTGCAGTGCCCTGGACAGCAGAGCTAACGTCAGATTAAATGCAGGTGGGCTTCGGCCCACACTGCATGCCCCAACCTGACCGGGGTTTTTAATTCATAGACACAGGCAGGTACAACTCCCTATTGTGAAGTCCCTGTGGACCGACAGCATGGGTGGGTGCCAGGAAGCCACCGGCGGTACATAAATATATCCCATTGCATTGCCCATCACAGCTGAGGTAATGTCATGTTTAATGCAGGTGACTGCATACCCCAGTCAGACTGGGGTTCTTTAGAAGTGGACACATGCAGTTACAATTCCGTGTGGACCGACAGCATGGGTGGCTCCCTGGAACCCACTGGCTGTACATAAATGTATCCCATTGCAGTGCCCTGGACAGCAGAGCTAACGTCAGATTAAATGCAGGTGGGCTTCGGCCCACACTGCATGCCCCAGTCAGACTGGGGTTCTTTATAAGTAGACACAGGCAGGTACAACTCCCTATTGTGAAGTCCGTGTGGACCGACAGCATGGGAGGGTCCCAGGAAGCCACAGGCGGTACATAAATAAATCCCATTGCATTGCCCAGCACAGCTGAGGTAATGTCATGTTTAATGCAGGTGGTCTTCGGCCCACACTGCATGCCCCATCAGACTGGGGTTCTTTAGAAGTGGACACAAGCAGTTACAACTCCGTGTGGACCGACAGCATGGGTGGGTGCCAGGAAGCCACCGGCGGTACATAAATATATCCCATTGCAGTGCCCAGCACAGCTGATGTAACATCAGCTTTAATGCAGGTGGGCAAAAAATTAATTGGATTACACTGTAGGCGAGGGCCCCAAAAAATTGGTGTACCAACAGTACTAATGTACGTCAGAAAAATTGCCCATGCCCAACCAAGAGGGCAGGTGAAACCCATTAATCGCTTTGGTTAATGTGGCTTAATTTGTAACTAGGCCTGGAGGCAGCCCAGTTAAAATAAAAATTGGTTCAGGTGCAAGTTTCAACGCTTTAATGAGCATTGAAACGTATAAAAATTGTTTACAAAAATTATATGACTGAGCCTTGTGGGCCTAAGAAAAATTGCCCGTTCGACGTGATTACGTCAGGTTTCAGGAGGAGGAGCAGGAGGAGGAGGATGAATATTATACACAGATTGATGAAGCTAAAAGGTCCACGTTTTTGATGGTGATAGAGAACAATGCTTCCATCCGCGGGTGCAGCCTACGTATTGTTTAGGTATCGCTGCTGTCCGCTGGTGGAGAAGAGAAGTCTGGGGAAATCCAGGCTTTGTTCATCTTGATGAGTGTAAGCCTGTCGGCACTGTCGGTTGACAGGCGGGTACGCTTATCTGTGATGATTCCCCCAGCCGCACTAAACACCCTCTCTGACAAGACGCTAGCCGCAGGACAAGCAAGCACCTCCAGGGTATACAGCGCGAGTTCAGGCCACATGTCCAGCTTCGACACCCAGTAGTTGTAGGGGGCAGAGGCGTCACGGAGGACGGTCGTGCGATCGGCAACGTACTCCCTCACCATCCTTTTACAGTGCTCCCGCCGACTCAGCCTTGACTGGGGAGCGGTGACACAGTCTTGCTAGGGAGCCAGAAAGCTGTAAAAGGCCTTAGAGAGTGTTCCCCTGCCTGTGCTGTACATGCTGCCTGATCTCCGCACCTCCCCTGCTA
The DNA here is from genome assembly GCF_035609145.1 of Eleutherodactylus coqui. NCBI lineage: Eukaryota > Metazoa > Chordata > Amphibia > Anura > Eleutherodactylidae > Eleutherodactylus > Eleutherodactylus coqui. The sequence continues at coordinate 454,349,186 of NC_089837.1, read as the reverse complement.
CCTGGCCCTCGGAACTGCGCCTTCTGCCACTAGCGCTGTCGGATGGGAATTTTACCATCAGCTTGTCCGCCAGGGTCCTGTGGTATAGCATCACTCTCGAACCCCTTTCCTCTTCGGGTATGAGAGTGGAAAGGTTCTCCTTATACCGTGGGTCGAGCAGTGTGTACACCCAGTAATCTGTATTGGCCAGAATGCGTGTAACGCGAGGGTCACGAGAAAGGCATCCTAACATGAAGTCAGCCATGTGTGCCAGGGTACCTGTACGCAACACATGGCTGTCCTCACTAGGAAGATCACTTTCAGGATCCTCCTCCTTCTCCTCAGGCCATACACGCTGAAAGGATGACAGGCAAGCAGCATGGGTACCCTCAGCAGTGGGCCAAGCTGTCTCTTCCCCCTCCTCCTCATCCTCCTCATGCTCCTCCTCCTCCTCTTCAACGCGCTGAGATATAGACAGGAGGGTGCTCTGACTATCCAGCGACATACTGTCTTCCCCCGCCTCTGTTTCCGAGCGCAAAGCGTCTGCCTTTATGCTTTGCAGGGAACTTCTCAAGAGGCGTAGCAGAGGAATGGTGACGCTAATGATTGTAGCATCGCCCGCTCACCATCTGGGTAGACTCCTCAAAGTTTCCAAGGACCTGGCAGATGTCTGCCAACCAGGCCCACTCTTCTGTAAAGAATTGAGGAGGCTGACTCCCACTGCGCCGCCCATGTTAGAGTTGGTATTCCACTATAGCTCTACGCTGCTCATAGAGCCTGGCCAACATGTGGAGCGTAGAGTTCCACCGTGTGGGCACGTTGCACAGCAGTCGGTGCACTGGCAGATTAAACCGATGTTGCAGGGTGCGCAGAGTGGCAGCGTCCGTGTGGGACTTGCGGAAATGTGCGCAGAGCCGGCGCACCTTTCCGAGCAGGTCTGACAAGCGTGGGTAGCTTTTCAGAAAGCGCTGAACCACCAAATTAAAGACGTGGGCCAGGCATGGCACGTGCGTGAGGCTGCCGAGCTGCAGAGCCGCCACCAGGTTACGGCCGTTGTCACACACGACCATGCCCGGTTGGAGGCTCGGCGGCGCAAGCCAGCAGTCGGTCTGCTCTGTCAGACCCTGCAGCAGTTCGTGGGCCATGTGCCTCTTCTCTCCTAAGCTGAGTAGTTTCAGCACGGCCTGCTGACGCTTGCCCACCGCTGTGCTGCCGTGCCGCGCGACACCGACTGCTGGCGACGTGCTGCTGCTGACACATCTTGATTGCGAGACAGAGGTTGCGTAGGAGGAGGAGGAGGAGGGTGGTTTAGTGGAGGAAGCATACACCACCGCAGATACCACCACCGAGCTGGGGCCCGCAATTCTGGGGGTGGGTAGGACGTGAGCGGTCCCAAGCTCTGACTCGGTCCCAGCCTCCACTAAATTCACCCAATGTGCCGTCAGGGAGATATAGTGGCCCTGCCCGCCTGTGCTTGTCCACGTGTCCGTTGTTAAGTGGACCTTGGCAGTAACCGCGTTGGTGAGGGCGCGTACAATGTTGCGGGAGACGTGGTCGTGCAGGGCTGGGACGGCACATCGGGAAAAGTAGTGGCGACTGGGAACTGAGTAGCGCGGGGCCGCCGCCGCCATCATACCTTTGAAAGCATCCGTTTCCACAACCCTATACGGCAGCATCTCCAGACTGATAAATTTGGCTATCTGCACGTTTAAAGCTTGAGCGTGCGGGTTTGTGGCGGCGTACTTGCGCTTGTGCTCCAACACTTGCGCTAGCGACGGCTGGACGGTGCGCTGAGAGACATTGGTGGATGGGGCCGAGGACAGCGGAGGTGAGGGTGTGGGTGCAGGCCAGGAGACGGTAGTGCCTGTGTCCTGAGAGGGGGGTTGGATCTCAGTGGCAGGTTGGGGCACAGGCGGAGAGGCAGCGGTGCAAACCGGAGGCGGTGAACGGCCTTCGTCCCACCTTGTGGGGTGCTTGGCCATCATATGTCTGCACATGCTGGTGGTGGTGAGGCTGGTGGTGGTGGCTCCCCGGCTGATCTTGGCGCGACAAAGGTTGCACACCACTGTTCGTCGGTCGTCTGCATTCTCAGTGAAAAACTGCCAGGCCTTTGAGCACCTCGGCCTCTGCAGGGTGGCATGGCGCGAGGGGGCGCTTTGGGAAACAGTTGGTGGATTATTCGGTCTGGCCCTGCCTCTACCCCTGGCCACCGCACTGCCTCTTCCAACCTGCCCTGCTGCTGCACTTGCCTCCCCCTCTGAAGACCTGTCCTCAGTAGGCGTAGCAAACCAGGTGGGGTCAGTCACCTCATCGTCCTGCTGCTCTTCCTCCGAATCCTCTGTGCGCTCCTCCCTCGGACTTACTCCAATTACTACTACCTGAGTGATAGACAACTGTGTCTCATCTTCATCGTCCTCCTCACCCACTGAAAGCTCTTAAGACAGTTGCCGGAAGTCCCCAGCCTCATCCCCCGGACCCCGGGAACTTTCCAAAGGTTGGGCATCGGTCACGACAAACTCCTCCAGTGGGAGAGGATTCGGAACCATTGCTGCCCATTCTGGGCAGGGGCCCGAGAACAGTTCCTGGGAGTCTGCCTGCTCCTCAGAATGTGTCATTGTAATGGAGTGAGGAGGCTGGGAGGAAGGAGGAGCAGCAGCCAGAGGATTCAGAGTTGCAGCAGTGGACGGCGCAGAACTCTGGGTGGTCGATAGATTGCTGGATGCACTTTCTGCCATCCACGACAGGACCTGCTCACACTGCTCATTTTCTAATAAAGGTCTACCGCGTGGACCCATTAATTGTGAGATAAATGTGGAGACGCCAGAAACGTGCCTCTCTCCTAATCCCGCAGCAGTCGGCTGTGATACACCTGGATCAGGAGCTCGGCCTGTGCCCACACCCTGACTTGGGCCTCCGCGTCCTCGCCCGCGTCCACATCCTCTAGGCCTACCCCTACCCCTCAGCATGCTGTATTACCAGTAGTGCAGAAACAGAACGCTGTAATTAAATGTGCCGCTTATTGGCCTGTGGTTGGAGGCTGACTTCGCTTACGGAACGCACAGCAGAGGCAGGAAAGAATTTTGTGCAAGCCTGCTGTAACACTTAGCTGGCTGCGTATGAATTAGGACAACTACCCCCAGCAGAGGCGCAGTACACTGAGGACGGTCACAGGCAGCCCAAATAGATTTTTTTTCCAAAATTTTTTTGGAAAAGCCCACTGGCTACATAGACTGTATATGTCTTTCACTGTCCCTGCCTCACCACCACTACTGGCCCTGGACTATGTAAAATTACTGCAGACTGTTTCACTCTGGACAGGATGACAGCAGTGATGTAAGAGGCAACGCAGAGCCAGGAAAGAATTTTGCGCAAGCCTGCTGTAACACTTAGCTGGCTGCGTATGAATTAGGACAACTACCCCCAGCAGAGACGCAGTACAGTCAGGACGGTCACAGGCAGCCCAAATAGATTTTTTTTCCCAGATTTTTTTGGAAAAGCCCACTGCCTATATAGACTGTATATGTCTTTCACTGCCCCTGCCTCACCACCACTACTGGCCCTGGACTATGTAAAATTACTGCAGACTGTTTCACTCTGGACAGGATGACAGCGGTGATGTAAGAGGCAACGCAGAGCCAGGAAAGAATTTTGCGCAAGCCTGCTGTAACACTTAGCTGGCTGCGTATGAATTAGGACAACTAGCCCCAGCAGAGACGCAGTAGAGTCAGGACGGTCACAGGCAGCCCAAATAGATTTTTTTTCCCAAATTTTTTTGGAAAAGCCCACTGCCTATATAGACTGTATATGTCTTTCACTGTCCCTGCCTCACCACCACTACTGGCCCTGGACTATGTAAAATTACTGCAGGACGCAATGCTCTGCACGGCCGATATACAAAAAAAAATGTGCAACACTGCAAAAAGCAGCCTCAACAGTACTGAACACGGTCAGATGTGGCCCTAAGAAGGACCGTTGGGGTTCTTGAAGCCTAAAATCAATCCTAACACTCTTTTGAATCATACCCTCTACCGGGATTGCAATAGGTCACCTAATAAACTTGTACAATATGTGGGATAACATAATACAGTAGAAAATTGGGCCAGAATGTAGGATGTCTTGAGCTTTGGACAATATTTGTCTGGAATCTTAGATCACACGGTAGTAGCCATGCCACCTTTGTAATACTGCATGATGGTCTGGTCATAGGCTGTAAGCCCTGAGCACACACTCTTTAAGAGAGCTGCGGATAATGGCCAAGGCCAAACAGTAAGCCTCATTTAATGTCTATGGGCATGGCTAACAGGATGGTTTATTTTCCCACTCAAACTATGCATGGAATAAGGGATAAGTTAGTGGAAGAAACAGACTATCTAGATGATCAAAGTTTCACAGTATTAGGGCTGACTAATCAAGCTAATGCAATTCAAGCTTAATTGATTGTTGTTACTAACCAACACACAATAGTGCTAGATTACCTTACAGTAGTCCAAGAGTGGCATACGCCAGTATGTTTTGCACTTTGTCACACTTGGGTCCTTTCATGCATCAAATATCTGACTACAATTCAGGGCATCCAGTCAGCTGGATAAGACCTTTAAGGGAACTCCCACAGCGGTGAGTAATACCGAGGTAATAACTCTGGAAGCATCAATAGTGAGGGTCTGGGAACTAGCAATAACTAATGGCCAGGTAATAAATGGTATAGTATGTGATATAGCAAAAGCCCTCAATGCCACTTCATGGGCTCTTGACTTCTTACTGCACAAGGTACTCAGAAAGCTGTTCTCCAAATAGAGCTACAACTGATGGTATTCAATCATGGTTGAAATATGAAGGTATGTGTTGTTTCAACCTCCTAATTCGGAATCTATTCATAAAAATATTCAAAATATCAAAAAGTGAGTACAGACACTCGGGCAACATAAGGACCAGGGAATTTTTGATTGGCTTTTTGGTTCCTGGTTCAACGTATCTTGGCTTTTTCGACTCTTTAGTGTAGTGGTAAGTTGTGTACTTCTTTTCTGTTGCATTCAGTGTATACTTAATCTAGTGAGTGGGTGTAATAATTGGTTCATGGGTCCACAAACACACACAGGTTCACAACTCATGTTAGTAAGAGAAATCCAATCCCAACCTAACTAAATGCATCATGTTTCCTAATGCTATATCTGTCCTCATACACAGAACACATGAGTCTCATTCCCTCAGACCCAGGGTTAGAATAGAGTCTCCTTAGGCACGGCACGGGGCCAACCCTTCATGGGTGTAGCAAGGTGGATTATGGATAACTCTTCGGAACGTCCATCTTCCTAGAGTTAGGTAAGGCAACACGTTCCTTAGAGTTTAGACCAAGTTTCGGGGACTGCTAAAATAACAACCCAGCAGCAGATGTCTAGGTGCACTGGTCACTTTCCTTAGATTTGTCCAGTTCCTGAGTATGGAATTGCTTTTTCCTCTTTTTAATGTATGCTTAGATTCACCAAATGTGAGCCTACAGTCCCCAAACATTGTTATACATGACTTTTCATTGCAAACTAAATTGAAATCCTTTCAATGATGTCATTCCCATTAATTATACTTTCATTAGCTAGACAATCTCATAAATGTTTCTCCAAAAACTGGCATGTTTCATTTTGAAAGATTTCCTCATGTTAGCTCATGACCTTCCTGTTGTTGTTGCAATGAAGTCTCAAGGGTGTACTGCAGTCAATACATGTAAACTCCTGATTATGCGTGATTCATATCATTTTATAGCCATCAAAGTTATTATACAGTAACAAAGACACAAAGACAACTCCTTACTGCAGTCTGAAGATCTCCTAATAACACTATAACAATAGATTTCTTTGTAATTGCAAAGTACATTATCGTAATAACCTAACACATAAAATCTAATTGCCATGTAGTTGTTTAAGTTACAATGGGCTCAGGGCATTTGTCTTTATAAGCACAGTGGCTGTCTGCAGGAGGAGACACAACATTGTGTATATTGGTTACAGGTGGAGATTAGATTGCAATATTTATAACCTTTTTTAATTCTTTTGTAAATATTTTAATATTTAGATTTTTATCTACTTGTGTTAACGTTTTCTCCTCAATATTATAATATTTACATTTTTAGTCAACATTGAATTGGCTCGGATAGTCTTGTGCTTTATAAATTAAAGGGCTAGTCTGACTAAAACATATATTTTCCATATCTGCCTCCTTTACCTCATTTTAACACTCTGGGGGTCTCCTCTGTATGCTACAGTCACTTCCATGCAGTGCAGCCCCCCCTGTCTGATGCTTATCAGGCACCATCTTACTAGTGAGATTTTTTTACTTCCTTTCACTCTCAAATCAATACCATGATGCAACAGCACAACATTAGCGGCTCATCCAAGTCATAAATCCCGCCTCCACAACGTGATTGAGCTGAATGAACCAATCACAGCCCTCACATTGGTTTATCGAGCACTGCATTGATTGGCTGAGCAGCGCTGGATGAACCAATCAGAGTTATCGATTCCGTGAGGCTAGCAAACAAGGACTGCAGGATGCTCGACGGAGCTCCAGACAGTAGCAGGAGGACCCGGATCGCGTCTGCTAGGTAAGTATTCCTTTTTTAGGGGGGATGCAGCTAGGGCTTATTTTAGGGATAAGAAAATGCATCACATCTCATGAAAATCGCTAATTCATGATATGCGATGCGATAAGCAGGTAGGCTCCGTAGGGAAACATGGGCTACAAAACACCGCAAATCGTGGCAGTATAGAGCATGGCACGATTTATTTTTCTTGCAACATTGCATCAGACAAAACATCACTAATGTGAAGGAAGTCATAGAAAAGCATGGCCTTCACATATATGTGATTTGAAGCACTGTTGCAGCGCGAGAAAATCACACGATATTGTCGCCCATGTGAAAACGGCCTATGACATGAATGTCTGTGTCCCCCTCTAAGGCCCCATGTCTACTTTCACGCACGGATTCCACTGCTGAATCCCACAGTGGTATCCATGCGTGCCTGCGGCCATGAAGAATGAAAAGATATTTTCTTACCCCTCCGGATCCAGCGCGGGTCTTCTCTGAGCCAGACAGATCCTCTTTCTTCAGCACAGCGGATGCATCTGGGAGCATCGGCCGACGCGCCTGGTGCAAGCGCAGTGCTTTTTCTTTCGTTTTTTAATCTCCTGCACTCACGCAGATCTGCGAGCTGCACGCTGGGAAAAAAAATCACATGCGCATGCTTTAAATTGCCCCGCAGATGCTAATGCACCTCTATAGGTGGCAAGGGGTGCGGATCTCCCGCGCGGGAGACACGCACGGATTTTATAATTGAAATCCGCCAGTGGACATTGGGCCTAAGCAATTTCTGTAGTAGGGACCATTCAACAGTATGACCCAGGCTGAGAAACTGACTAGAAACTGAACACATAAACCCAAGAAAACCTGAGCTAATCAAAATTGAGATCACATGACCATCTGAGAAAAAAGAGGCTTGGAGATTCAGGGAGAAAGGGATAATTAACAAAGGTAAGGCTGGATTCACACGAATGTATATCGGCTCGGTTTTCACGCCGAGCCGATATACGTCGTCCTCATCTGCAGGGGGGGGGGGTGGAAGAGCCAGGAGCAGGAACTGAGCTCCCGCCCCCTCTCTGCTTCCTCTCCGCCCCTCTGCACTATTTGCAATGAAAGGAGGCAGGATGGGGGCGGGGCCAAGTCTCGCAAATTAGCCCCGCCCCCATCCCGCCTCTCCTCATTGCAAATAGTGCAGAGGAGTGGAGAGGAGGCAGAGAGGGGGCAGGAGCTCAGTTCCTGCTTCTGGCTCTTCCATCCCCCCCTGCAGATGAGGACGATGTATATCGGCTCAGCGTGAATACCGAACCGATATACATTCGTGTGAATCCAGCCTAACACTAGCCAAATAGGTGGATAGCTTCATCAGGAATGAAAAAAATCACCCTTTAGCGCTTATTTAGACAGCACTGATGAGCACTACTTGGAGGCGCCAAGTATCCGCCCTGCTCTGCTGTTTGACATCAGTGGTAGGGAGTGGAACCTGGAAGTAGGCGCTACGGATGCCATGCTATTGTAGCAATATCTTTAGGCTGAAGTACCCCCCCCCCAGCACGGGGGAGGAAAGGGAGTCTCCTTCTTCACATCGCCGGATAGCGCCGGTGGTGCCGAATGCCTGCACATGATACTTCGGAAGATCCGCCCGATAGAAACAGCATTGCCGACAATAGAAGTGAGAGTGAGCGGTGAAAGCTGGTTCGTTTAAGTGTGAGTGGCCTACTATCTTTTACCAGGGTGGGGTAATTGGATTTACGGGACTGTGAAATAGGTATTGGGCTTATGGCGCCATAGTTTGAGTTCAAGTGCAAGACCTTGCAAGGGTTACCGGGTTATGACGCTGTGTGATATAATTTCACTACGTTATGTCATGTGTTATTAAGTGATGTCATGTTATGGGTCATTTACATGGGATGATTAGCGCTCAAAATTCGTTCAGACGAATGAATTTGAGCGATAATCGTGCAGTGTAAATGCACAAAAATTGCTCACTATTCGTCCGCAGGTTCTTATCGCTGACTTTCAGTAAGCTTAAAAAGCATTGCTGGCTCGCGGGCTTGTCATTCTGCGTAAATGATATAGAGGAAGGGCTCCTTCACACGGGAGTTTTTTGCGCGCGCAATGCGTAGAGAATAGAACCCATTAATTTTAATGAGTTTGTTTGCTTTTACTTTTTTATGCGTGCATTTTTCAAAGGTCCACAAATAAGTGTATGCGAGGTGCGCAATGCGCGATATGCTGCACAATTTCGTAAAAAAATCTGGACCGCATTATGCTAAATAGCTAAACAGGGCGTGTTCGTCTACTGCTCGAAAATAAGCGTGCCCTGCATGCGCAGAAAAAAAAGTAAAATGCGCTGATACAAGTGCAAAACAGCCTTGTGCATAGCGCAAATACATTGCCCTGAGGTGTGTGCAAAAACATATACACCCGTCTAAAGGAGCCCTGAGCGTCCGTTTAAGTGAATGAGCCAACGATGATTTCTATGCCTCCGTAAAAAGAATGAAAAGCGAACGATTTCTCATTCGTTGTTCGATCGTCGGCTGCGTTTACACTGAACGATAATAGCTCATTTTCTCTTGGTTGAACGATTTTTTAAAATAATCGTTCCGTGTAAGGCTGGACTCACACGAACGGGTCAGATTCCGCGAGCGGAAGGCCTGCGATACATTGCAGAAAGTAATAGCAAATGGTAGCGGATCTTCTCTTTCTCTCTCCTGGCTTCTCTAGGTATTATCATACCTCGCTGCGAGCATATCCGCTGCGCATACGCAATATCAATTGCGTATGGGTGACGGAACACATGCATCCATTGACTTCAATGTCCGCACGCAATCGGCGCTAATATACAGCATGCTGCGATTTTTCTTCCGCTCGTGGAATCCGCACTTCCTGCCCACGAGTGTGAAGAAAAATTCGAAAAAAACATGCCTTTCAATGCCCGCGTTGTAGTACGGATCTTCCATGTGCATGGCAATCGCAGAATCCGAAATTCAAATTTATTTGCATAAAACCACCCTAAAAGGGCCTTAATAAGATTTATTCCAGTTATTATGTAGCGTTTAAGGTACGCAGCCCCTCCGACGGAGCGATACACGCTCATTTGCTTAATGTTAGGTTATCTTAGCAAAATGTCTCGCCTCTATTTGTCATCGCCGCGCCATTCTGAATCTGTGTCGCTGCAACACCTGGGCAGAGACGAAAACGTGATGACCATCTCCGCACAGCGCATATTTATGCGCTCTAAAAGGAGTGAAATGAAAAATAAAGCCGTGACGTGTAGCGGACGTCTGCAGGGATAGCGCTGAGGTCACATGACTGAAGATCGCAAACCGGATCACTGAATCAGAAGCTGCCATTCTAGATCTGATGTATTACCCATGGAAAACCCTGGAGGACACATCATGTACAGAGGGAAGAACAATAGCCGCTGCTATATTTAGTCATGACTCAGCCACACGTCTAAATCAATGACGTGTTTATTTTCTGTAGTACAGGGTCATTCTGGAGTCCAATAATCCAGACACCCTGATAGTCCGGCACTTGTTTATTACATTTCACTATGTGACTATTGGTGGTGACCGCAGCGGTCCGCACTCTCCGGTCTCCTAGCAACCAAGACTCCTGTCAAAGGGGCACTAGGCAGGGGGCGGGAAAAGCTAAAGCCACACCTACTGCAAGTTGTGCTGGGCCTGAGCCCGTACGTAGCGTCAGGGAGAACCTCTGCGTCCTGCGCAGTGACGTCACGGGATCTCCTAGAAGCTGTGTGTTGTGGCCGGGTCTCTGCGCCCGTCTTCTGGGAGCTGCAGGCTCCTCCCCCTCCCCGTCTCCTCATGACCCGCAGTGGATGTGGCCACAATCCTCGGTGACAGAGTGCAGCTGCTTATAGACTCCCGGCCCCGAGCCTTCACAGGGGAGGTAGATATGGAGCTGCGGGAGAGCAGTGAGTAGGAGCTGGAGGAGCGGACAGCAGTGCACAGCTTGCAGCCTGGTGAGTGACATGTGGTGCTGGGTCTTATGTCTGCACTGACAGCTTGTTGCACTTTGTGTAGTCACTGTTTCTGAAGTGTTTGGGAAGCTTACTGGTGTAGTAATGCACCGCAGGAGCAGAATGCAGTGTAGTAGTGCAATAGTAGTGCACTGCAGGAGCAGAATGCAGTGCAGTAGTGCACTGCAGGAGCAGAATGCAGTGCAGTAGTGCACTGCAGGAGCAGAATGCAGTGCAGTAGTGCACTGCAGGAGCAGAATGCAGTGTAGTAGTGCAATAGTAGTGCAATACAGGAGCAGAATGCAGTGCAGTAGTGCACCGCAGGAGCAGAATGCAGTGCAGTAGTAGAATGTAGTGCACTGCAGGAGACGAAAGCAGTGCATGTTTGTATTGGTGTAGTGGGTACACAGTGCCGGTAGAGTATTTGTAGTATTGTTCTGGTGGAGCAGCACACAGTGTGTTATACTGGTGTTACTAGCATGCAGCGTAGTGATGTACTGATGGAGCAGAATGCATTGTATTGTGCTGGTGTAGCAGAATGTAGTGTGTTTCACTGGCGCAACTACATGAGGTGTGATGTCTTACTGGTGTAGTATACTGTGATGCCATACTTGTGGGGCATAAAGTCTATTCTAGTACTGGAGCAGGGTTGTGACATATGGTGTATAGTTCTGCTGGTGCCACAATGTTTTGTACTGGTGACATCATACTGATGGCGTACAGTGTATTGTACTGGAGCGGTGACATCATACTGGTGGTGTAGAGTGTATAGTACTGGTGTAGTGACATCACGCTGGTGGCGTACAGTGTAATTGTACTGCCACGGTGACATCACGCTGGAGGCGTACAGTGTATTGTACTGGCGCGGTGACATCACGCTGGTGGCGTACAGTGTATTGTACTGGAGCGGTGACATCATACTGGTGGTGTAGAGTGTATAGTACTGATGTAGTGACATCACGCTGGTGGCGTACAGTGTAATTGTACTGCCACGGTGACATCACGCTGGAGGCGTACAGTGTATTGTACTGGCGCGGTGACATCACGCTGGTGGCGTACAGTGTATTGTACTGGAGCGGTGACATCATACTGGTGGTGTAGAGTGTATAGTACTGGTGTAGTGACATCACGCTGGTGGCGTACAGTGTAATTGTACTGCCACGGTGACATCACGCTGGAGGCGTACAGTGTATTGTACTGGCGCGGTGACATCACGCTGGTGGCGTACAGTGTATTGTACTGGCGCGGTGACATCACGCTGGTGGCGTACAGTGTATTGTACTGGCGCGGTGACATCACGCTGGTGGCGTACAGTGTATTGTACTGGAGCGGTGACATCATACTGGTGGTGTAGAGTGTATATTACTGGTGTAAAGACATCACGCTGGTGGCGTACAGTGTAATTGTACTGCCGCGGTGACATCACGCTGGCGGCGTACAGTGTAATTGTACTGGCGTGGTAACATTATACTGGTGGCGTACAGTGTAATTGTACTGGCGCGCTGACATTATACTGGTGGCGTACACTGTATTGCACTGGTGGTGTACAGTGTATAGTACTGGCGCGGTGACATTATACTGGTGGCGTACAGTGTATAGTACTGGTGCGGTGACATTATATTGGTGGCGTACAGTGTATAGTACTGGCGCGGTGACATTATACTGGTGGCGTACACTGTATTGCACTGGTGGCGTACAGTGTATAGTACTGGCGCGGTGACGTTATATTGGTGGCGTACAGTGTATTGTACTGGCGCGGTGACATTATACTGGTGGCGTACACTGTATTGCACTGGTGGCGTACAGTGTATAGTACTGGCGCGGTGACGTTATATTGGTGGCGTACAGTGTATTGTACTGGCGCGGTGACATTATACTGGTGGCGTACACTGTATTGCACTGGTGGCGTACAGTGTATAGTACTGGCGCGGTGACATTATATTGGTGGCGTACAGTGTATTGTACTGGCGCGGTGACATTATACTGGTGGCGTACACTGTATTGCACTGGTGGCGTACAGTGTATAGTACTGGCGCGGTGACATTATATTGGTGGCGTACAGTGTATTGTACTGGCGCGGTGACATTATACTGGTGGCGTACACTGTATTGCACTGGTGGCGTACAGTGTATAGTACTGGCGCGGTGACATTATACTGGTGGCGTACAGTGTATAGTACTGGCGCGGTGACATTATATTGGTGGCGTACACTGTATTGTACTGGCGCGGTGACATTATATTGGTGGCGTACATTGTATTGTACTAGTGCAGAGGTGTGTTGTCACACAGGTGCAGTAGGTTTTGCCCTATTATGCTGGTGTGGCGTAGTCCTAATACACTGCATAATGTAGGCAGGTGCTGATTGTTATTCTTGTGCTCTACAGGGAAGTCACGACTCTTCCGTCCCGGGTTCTGTCTGACGTGGAGCTTTCTCTGCTGTTTGATCTGTCGGCAGCGCGGTGTAAAGTTCAGTCTTCTATGTTGTCACATCTACACATAATAGCACTAATTGGTACACCTTGCTGTATGATATGCAGGCAGCGCAGTAGACACACAAGTGGTTCAGCGCTGGAGTAAACCGCTGTAGAGCAGTAGGAATCATTTTCCTGTTTCCCTGCACTCTGGAGGATCGTTGTTTGGTGTTTACGTTGCTGTTGCCATTTTTTTTTTGCAAAAGCAATCAAATAATGACAAACTGTCGCTTTAATGGTGCATGCTGAGCAAGCGACAGCCTATCATCAGTCAGAGAAGGACTTACAAAAGTGTCACCCAGAGTGGCAGTGAACCCTGCTGCGGCTTCTACAAAAGGAGTGACAGCTGTGATGAAATGGTAAAATACCAGAATGCAGTAACCCTTTTCTATGGATACCCAAGGATGCACAGCTCCAAAATCAATCTACCTTCCACAGCTGTTTGCCACTGGGCATGCTGTTGTCTGAAGTTAGATTAAAAATGAATCTTGGGGGTAGTTTATATAAAAAATTATATATATAAAATTTATTTTATTTTTACATACATACCCTCCTTTTCATGAATAGAATACCAGAATGCAGTGGAGACTGACACAAAGGCAGATCAGTCGAAAAGAAGGTAAAGTGAGGGGATCTTAACAGTATATAACAATATTAAATTGATAGTTAGACCTGGTTCAAGGAATATTCATGTTCGACAGTTTATGGTTGATACCTGTCTGACTATAGTATGTAAAAATCTTTTGGGGACATAGGTGTTTATTTATTTATTTTGAAAAGTTTGTTCCTGTTTAATTTGTTTTACTTTACTTTTTCATGTTTCCTTGTTGGCTTGATACATAGTTCGTGTCCTTGTCACTGTTTTGCCTTTTGTGCATTAACTTCTTTTGGAGTCTCTTGTGAAGTTTCTTGTGTGTTCAGGCTGGAGGGAAGGAGGCTTCACATAATTACCAGGGAGTCATTTCAGTTGGTGTCCGTCAGACATGGGAATCGCTTATTCTATTGTCTTTCATACATGCGAAACCTTCCTGGTGTACAATCAGTGTTCTCCCCAGTAACCAGCTGTTTAGCTGATAGAGGAGCCATGCAGTTAGTGTGTCTAGAATTATTTTCCAAGGGTATAATAGTCGTATAATAACTAGGGGAAAAAACAAAATGTATACAAATCTGCATATCTAGTAGAAAAAAGCCTGATGAATATCTGTACAACCATATGTTTTGTATTTGGCCTTTTTCTAGAGAGGTAACTTTTATCTTGTCTCCACCGGAAGCATGGGTGGAGACATGGGTTGGGAGTCCTCAGCTGCAAGGTTTGCCTAGGTGATGGCCAGAGCTGGGGATTGGCTGGCGCACACACCTCCCCACATGCACCTGCTGCTGTGTAGCGGAGACAGTGACAGGGGAGGATGTAGTATGCATCCACTGCCGAGAGCCGCACACACACACACAGGGGAGCGGACTCCCCCTTCAGCTACCGCATAACTCTGTGACATGGCCCTGGCAGCTGACGCCTCTTGCCTCTCTGTCCCAGTCGGCGGGGACAAACTGCTGAGCCGGCAGGGAGAAATTGCGGTGAGAGGCACTACAGTAGGGAGAACAGTGTCGGCGGAGGCACCATGGAGGGACAGAGCGCAGTGGGCTGGAGAATTAAAGAGGGAAAGCAGAGTGTCATTGGTAGGGGAGCAGAGCTCTGAGCGCAGCACCACAGCAGGGAGGAGAGTGAGAGCTGGGAGGCTGCAGCGGCCGCAGGAAGAAGGAGGGCACAGAAGAGGTTGGAAGGTGAGGAAAGCATCGGAGCGGGGGGGTGCACAGGAGTGGGGAGGAGAGTCACAGTCTGGCCAGTTGCAGCGGCCGCAAGAACAACCACAGTGGAGAGGAGATTGCAAGCTGAGGGGGGGGGGGGGGTTAGTAATTAGGCGTTACCTGTCACTCGTCAGGTCTCCACCCATATGTGTGGTGGAGACAAGATACAACAGTACCCCAAATGTCTGGGCTGGCAATACTCCCTTTATTCGCATGGTATTATTGTACCTTGATGCCACTGGAAGCTAGGGGTTTGACAGGAGGAACGCCCCTCTCATTCCCCCCCAGCTCCCGATAAGGTGAAGGCACAAAGGTCCTACTACCGTGTGGATACATTTTTGGCGGCCGTGGAGGGTTAGCCTTATGGTTACTGTTCTTCTTAGGCTTCTTAGGCCATGTTACCGCTGTAACATTCCAGCATTCACATGTAATAATGTAAGCCTAAGAACAGTAACCATCCACGGCCAACAAAATGTATGCAGACAGTGCAGCGTCTCTGCTCAGTGCCGGCCGTCATTTCAGGCATTCGTCCCACCCGTCCGCCGTCTCAACCTTCTGTCCCGTCCCCCGCCAGCTGTCAGCTCCGTGTCGGCGGCTACATGTGTGTTCCGTGACGCCCGCTCACAGCTGCCAATCACCTTTGCTTTGGCCTCCCTGATCCCGAGGCTGCACAGCGCTTCTACACTTGAGGGTGCTTCCGCCTCCTGGCCCGCGGCAGGGAAAGGTGCTTTCCCTGCGTCACCACCTGTCAATCTTGGCTCCACCAGGAATTCCTGGTGGCGTCAAGATACAATAATACCTACTCACATTTGGTCATCACTGACGTATGTTGAAGGTAATTGCTTGTCATGTGTTTTTTTTTTTTTTCCCCCAGATTGTGGCATGCCCTGTCTGTGGTCTGCCTTCCATGGGGAATTACAATGTGATGAGAAAACTAAACTACATGCTTGCATGTGGTAACTAGATTACAGTTCTCATTTCCTAGAAACCCTTCTCGGCAAATGAAAAAAAATTGATTTTTTTTTTTTTTTTTTTTTTTGTAAAACCCTGACGTTCAAGAGCACGAGAGAAAAAATAAAACTTTTTAAAATGATATTGTTTGTGTCTGGTAGATTACGTTCAGAAACTCATATGCATCAGGCTGTACATGATGATCAGTCGCTGTTGGAGGCGCTATTGTTGTTGACGTAAATTTTATCGTTATGACAAAGAATTTGTATAAATTACGCAGGTCTGCAGTTTAGGATTCAGTTACTAGAATTTATGTACTTTTTTCTTTAAATCTCACAAAAGTTAAAATGGACATATGAAAGAAACGGCAGATTGCAATGTACCAATTCCTGTAAGTTATCACTTAACTGTCTGGTGAGATAAAGCAGCGCGGTTGGTCTTTATCATATGATGATGACATTTTACTTTTAAAGGGCAACTGCCGAAAGTTCTGTTTAGAGTACAGAGTAGCATTGTGTTAGCATTATCCCTTTTTGAAGTTATAGGCCCTTATATATGCAGGACATCTGCCCCTGCCTCCCCATGCCACCATGATACTTCATCCCCTGTTCTCTGGTGGTTCAGCCTTGTCATAGGGACATGGTGTGGATCCCGATTACTGTCCACATCTTAACTGCTCTGAATAGCAACAGTTGTGTGTGGATAAAATGAAAAAAGTTTGGAACGGAGTTAGCCAATAGAACCAAGTGTGATTGTTCTCAGTAAGAGAAACCAAGTAATCTTGTAGATATGATAGCTTTTAATGGCTAACAAAAATACATGATGTTCTAGGGAGCTGTCGAACCGCTCAAGGTCCTTCCTCAGGCATAATGGAACAAATCTAAAGATGTATTTAATATATACACATGATCACATGGGAGGGCATAAAAATGGTGTACTTAATTTGCACTAGATAAATACCAGAGACAGGATAAAAGGGCTCAGACATGTTGGGATTAAAAGCACTTGCATAAATACCAGGGAGGGGTGAGCATAACAGTAAATAATTAGCCCAGTGACAAGGAATGTGAGTGGTTTTTAGAGTCTCTTAATTGCTGTTAGGGGGTCAACACCAGGCCAACGTGTTACCTCTGCTCTGGGATTCTCATATCTCATAATCTCCACTGCTGTAGAAATGTGTGTGAATGGGACAATAGTCATCAGATAAGTAAGCCGCTGGTCCGTGGATCACACTGTAGGCTTTTGGTCTTAAGAAACTTGTGATGCCCCCTTGTTACTATCATTTCTATTGGTTTCCGATCATGAGGGTACTCGGATGCTGACGCAGCACAGTTCTGAAATGTGTGCGCGGGAGACATAGTGTTACATGGTGCCCTTTAGATGATTTGCGGTCTAGTGTTATACAAGGGTTGCTTGAGTCCATCATAGCAACTCATACAGACCGGCTTCTCTATTATGTCTTAACTGGCGTAAGATCAGAGGTTGTCTTTTAAAGCCTGTTATTTCAGATGATTTTTCAGAATAAGCTGTTGTCTGTGTACATGAAGTCACTATATCTGGCCATTATGGAATTTATCACGGCTTTTTCACCTCTGAAGGCTCCTTTACCGAACAGGTATGTAGTTTCCCATATACTGCACATTTAGAGAAAAGGAGATATGGCTTTCCTATCTCTTTCTCTCATATGCACAGATCTAGCAGCGTGGAGGACATGATACAGCTGCACTGAGCAATGTAGATGTGAATCCAGTACTCTGGTGAGATAAAACACTTACTAGAGTTTTCAGCAGCAACCTCCCTGCATGTGCCTCTGCCTTTCTCTTCTGTCCATAGACTTCTGAATGGTATGTAACCTGATAGTTCAGTGCACGAATTTAGTAGTATTTGAGAGTGAAGGATGCATTGGAGATGAGAAGTGGTATTTTTTCCTCTGATGAGGTATATTACAAAGTATCTTATATTCACTTCTAATATTGATTGATTCAATTTTTGAAATGCCAATATCCATTTAAAGGAAACCTGTCATGTCCCTACAAACTAAATTATGGTTCTGTTAAAAGATATGACAGGGAGTATATATATATATATATATATATATACTTTCCGCTATCACCTGGTGGAGTCTGTGTGTGGCCCGAAAATCAGATTCTTTTCCCACTTCTGTTTGCGCGCTCTCCTATACAAATCTTTTTTTAGAGAACGCGTGTATGAGAGCCTGAAAATAGTCAGATTTTCGACCGATGCATGATCTTCATCTGGTGATAGCGCTGAATCACAGGAGCGGATACGTTTAAGAAGTATATATCACCTGGCTCTCTGTCACGTCCCCCAGCGGCACCATCACTTAGTTTATGGTTCTGTGGGAATTTGACAGGCTCCTTTTAAGCCCAAAAATGCCTTGGCCATTATAGGGTTAAACTATTGTCAATACTTTATCCTATTGTATGGGAGTGTTTCCCCCCCACTCTATTTTTGTACAGATGTTACATGTAAGTAAATGGGATTATTTTGAAATCTAATTCACATCTTAATATCTTTCATCTAAAAAATCTGACTTTGCTGCTTTTCACCCTGTTATGGCCCTTCACACGGGACAACAATCGGCCAAACGACTGCTTGAGCACTGACGTCAGACTTTGCGGCCGGATCGCTGGTTTATCGCTCAGTGCTTTACACGGAAGAAGAAGCCCACGATTTAGTCTTTATGCTGACTGAAAGTCTTTGATAACGACTAGTGAGTTTTTTGCATACATGGGCCATTAGGTTTCCTTCACTTGCGTGTCAACAGCAGATCCTGATGTGCATCTGACTACGCATCAGAAATCTGTAACTGACTCTTGGAATTTTGTTACAAACTTTCATACAAATTAGTGGGCAGCCGCCTGATTTAAAAACCGCGTCAAGAATTGAGAAATTAATTCCTAATTTTTTTTTTATTTTTACTACTTTATTTTTGTCAGTGGTGTGGATTTTAAAATCTGCTTGTGACAATATTTACACTGTATCAACAACGGTCTGGATTTCCAAATGATTCAATGCAGTGCCATAATGAGTAACATGCACCAGAATCCGCTCCATAAGTTCGCCATCTGAATTGGGCTTAATGAGGAAAGCTGACATTGAAGCTGACATGTTAAACCGCAATGGCTATTTTTCTGTTCCCTATGAGCCGCACTACTACGCCGGATGTGCACAGGGCATTAAACAGTTGGACGTCCATCGGGAGACGGTACTGCTTAAAAGTTTCACATTCGTTGCTTTTTTTTTAATATTCTCTTTGAGGAATAAAATCTTAAAAGGCAAGCTAATTTTTGGTTTGACCTTGGTAGTCAGTCACTTATTGACTGGCTTCAGAGTGCTGCATGCAAAGCCAAACAAACAGCTTCATGTTTGCTCAGCTTAGAACATTTGGTGTTTACTTTTCCATTCTCCATTCGCCCACTCATGCCTTCACAAGTGGTCCGTGTAGATGTAACCTTGTACTTGTCACACCACATATAACCTGTGTGTGACATGTACAATTTGGCAGCAACCAGGTATACAAAAGCCAAAGCTTTACCGCAGCTTGATGCATCATCCAGTGATACATGGGAGTCAATATTTTGAGGTCTGTGCAGTGCAAACTATTAGGATTGTTTAGAGAGAACCTGCCTGTATTCGGTACTTTTCAGAACCATTCTGGAGCATCTTTTCTTTTATACTTGTGTTGTGACATTCCTGTGTTGGAAATATATGAAGGATTTGACAAGTGGGTGTTAGGATTTGTAGCCCATGTTTCCCTATGGAGCCTTCCCATCGCACGAAAACGCGATTCTTGTGCGATGCAATTTTGACAAGAGGAAATCCTACTGTCAAAGCCTTAACTAAGCCCTAGCTGCAGGGGGGAAAAAAACAAAAAAACAGTAATACGTCACCTTAGAAGCGCTGTCAGCCTGGCTGCATCTTCTCCCTTGTCCCGACACTGTTTCTCTTCATCATCATTGAAAAATCCCCACCTCCTGGAAGCGCTGGTTGTGATTGGCTGACTCTTACCTAACCATAGCCAGTGCTCAATGAACCAATCACGGCCATTCATCGAGTGCTGGCTGTGATTAGCTAAGTGTCGGCCAATCACATCCAGCACTTCTAGGAGGCGGGATTTTTCAATACCCGGCCAGAAGATAAGACTACCAGTGTCGGGGACCCGGGAAGAAGCTGCAGCGGAGCCCTGCTTCTAGGTGAAGTATACGTTAAAAAAAAAAATTCTTCAGTTATGGCTTATTTTCGGTGGAAGGGCTTCTATTTCAAGCCCCCCTCGAAAAACCTCACATGTGGTGCGACTTTGTAGCACCACATGCGACTTTGTGGCACCGAGAAACCACAGCAATATCACCCGTGTGAACGAGGCCTTACCACCATTGAAACTGTCCAATCAGCGATGCTGGTGTCCAAAAGTGGTGTTGTCATGCAGAATGATAACGCCTACTTGCCAATTTATTCTTAAATACCAAGTGGAGTAGCACTGTGTAATATTTCAATAAAGAGATGCTACAGAATTATTCCCATAGGCTAATTCCACACTGGCAATCGCGATTTTGCCGTATCGCTGCCACCCACGATAAAATCGCGCTATTTTTTTAATCGCAAAAAGTCAACGGGACTTGATAATGTTAAAATCGCATCGCAACGCGTTTGTAGTGTTGCGATGCAGTAAAAAGAAGCCTCCATAGGAATAAAGGGGAGCTTAAAAAATTGCACATCGCAGAAAGATAGAGCATGTTGCAATTTTTTTATCCTTTCAACATGGCATCAGTGAAAACATCGCAGATGGGAATGGAACCATTGTAAATCATTGGTTTCGTATTCTGCTTTTTTATGGACTCTAGCAGTAGCTGAAAATTGCGCAATTTTCTAGCCCATGTGAAACCACCTTCGGGCTGGGTTCCCACGGGGCGGATTCCTGATGAAAATCCCGCGGTTTGGCCGCGAGATTTCCGCCGGGAGAACCGCCACGGAAAAACCCGCGGCTTTGAAGTGGCTTGGCCGCTCGCTCTTCCGCTGCGGCCGGCGCTCCCATAGAGGAGAGCGCGGCCACAGCGGAAAGAGAAAAAGAATGGACATGCTGCGGTCGGCAAATCCGCGTCGCAGCAGCGGCTTCTGCCGACTTAGCCGCAGCGGATTTGCCATCCCGTGTGGACGAGATTTCTCAGAAATCTCGTCCACATTGCTGGCTAATCCTGGGATTAGCGGCCGCATGTGGATTTGCCGCAACAAAATTCTGCCCGGAATTTCCGCGGCAAATCCGCTTCGTGTGAACCCAGCCTCAGGGTGCTGACACACAAATGGAATATTTCCGCAGTCCATACCTAAAGACCTGCCTCACAGAGACATTTTCATACAGCTTTTAGCGCTGCCTTTTCAGCACAGCGCTAAACTCTGTACAATGCTCCCATTCTTTTCAATGGGGTGTTCACACAAGTGTCAGAACACAGCGTCTCTCCTAGCAAGCATTGTCCGGATCCCTGCTGCTGCTCTCCGACGCTTCGGGCAGGCTGCTAGGCACTTGTCATCACTGACAGAGTATCTTTTGCTAGTGACGGGGTTTGAAGACCCCCGCCTCCAGCAAGAGATTGCTCTGATTGGCTCAGCCAGTGTTCGAAGAACCAATTGGAGCCAGCGCTTGATGAACCTATCACAGCCATTCAATGTATTGCTCTGATTGGTGCATCCAGCGCTGGTTAAAGGAGATGTCCCGCGCCGAAACGGGTTGTTTTTTTTTTTAAACCCCCCCCCCCGTTCGGCGCGAGACAACCCCGATGCAGGGGTTAAAAAAACCACCCGCACAGCGCTTACCTGAATCCCGGCGGTCCGGCGTCTTCATACTCACCTGCTGAAGATGGCCGCCGGGATCCTCTGTCTTCATGGACCGCAGGGCTTCTGTGCGGTCCATTGCCGATTCCAGCCTCCTGATTGGCTGGAATCGGCACGTGACGGGGCGGAGCTACACGGAGCCCCATAGAGAAGAGGAGAAGACCCGGACTGCGCAAGCGCGGCTAATTTGGCCATCGGAGGGCGAAAATTAGTCGGCACCATGGAGACGAGGACGCTAGCAACGGAGCAGGTAAGTATAAAACTTTTTATAACTTCTGTATGGCTCATAATTAATGCACAATGTACATTACAAAGTGCATTATTATGGCCATGCAGAAGTGTATAGACCCACTTACTGCCTCGGGACAACCCCTTTAAACGTTGCGTTTTTGCAAACGTCTGTGTGAGGCTACTCCTTTCTTCTACACGACTGCTTAGCGCAAACGGGCTGGATCTGCCTGTGCAGGTATGCCTTTATATAGTGGACAAGGGTTGTCTTTATGGAAAAGTTCTGTGTCCCAACTGTTCTTTTATTAAATGAACAGTTCAGATGTTTCTATACATAAATTTTCTTTACGCTCTATTTGATATTTTACCCTGTTTTTTCTAAGGTTTATACCTAGGCAGAGAGGTACAGGAGGCTAAGACTTTATGTCCTGTCTTACTAAAATTTCCACATCTGTCTGCCTCCCATTTGTTTTATTATAAGCCTTTCATTTAAAAGCAGACACTTTGAGGGTTCAGAGGCTGCTTGGCCTGTTTTATTATCCTGCCAAAGAAAATGACATGTCAGTAATCATAGTGCCCACATCAACAAAAGTCTGCTATAAACATGGCCCGGTGACAGGCCGGACCTACCTAGGTGGTTATAGCAATCCGGCATAATAAAATACACTTGGCTCGTTTTATGTAGATTACACAGAGTAAATAGAAGTGTTTTCTCCCCTGTCTGGAAATAAAGATCTGCAGGAAATAGGAGTCATATCCATCATAGGACTGAGCCTGGGTTTTTAAGTTCACTTACAGCTGCAAAAGAGTAATGAGTAAAATTTCTTTAGTCCGTTACCCGATAGTCTTGAAATCCAAATATGAGGGGGGTCTGAAAGGTTCCCAGCCTGACCCAAGAAGGGAATGAGGCATGAAGCTTTTTAGGCCGCAGCGGAGTCCGTCACGGCCCCCTCCCCCTCCCCAGAGCCCTCATACTCTCCTCCGGATCCGCTGCCTGACATCCCGTGTCGGCGTGCATGCGCAGTACAGTACAGTGGACAGGAAAGCGTTTTCACTAGAGATGAGCGAACTTAGTCGTTTAGGGCGTTTTTGCACTCGAGCACCGCTTTTTCCGAGTAACTGACTACTCGGACGAAAAGATGCGGGGGGCAGCGTAGTGGAGCGGGTGGTAGCAGTGGGGAACAGAGGGAATCTCTCTCCTCCCCCCTGGCGCCCCCCGAATCTTTTTGCCCGAGTAGTCGGTTACTCGGAAAAAGCAGTGCTCGAGTGCAAAAACGCCCTAAACAAGTAAGTTCGCTCATCTCTAGTTTTCACGCTATCTTCCGCTGTGCTATAGCAAAAGATAGCGTGACAGAACGGTTTCCATTGACTGCAATGGAAGCCGCGCGCACGTAAGCCCACGGCAAATAGAACATGCCGCGGGTGATTACGGGTTATTTCACGGGGCGGAATTCCATGGTGGAATTCCGCACCGTGAGCATTGCACTATTAGGTTTAATAGAACCCAATAGCTGTGGGGCAACGCAGCGGATTTGCGGCGGAAATCCGCCCATGGAAATTGGGCCTTAGGCTATTTAACATATTCCCCCTGAAGTTCAACACACTTATTACATTGTTTCTTTTAAAATTTCATTTAGAAATTTAAATCCCTTCAAATTTTTTTTCTAGGTTTAAGATACACGCATACACATGTAATAGGTCAGCACTAGAGATGAGCGAACGTACTCGGATAGGCACTACTCGTCCGAGTAATGTGCCTTATCCGAGTACCGCTGTGTTCGTGCTCAAAGATTCGGGGCGCTCCGCTGCTGACAGGTGAGTCGGAGCGGGGCAGAGCGGCCGGGAGAGAAGGAGAGAAAGATCTCCCCTCCGTTCCTCCCCGCTCTCCCCTGCAGCTCCCCGCTCCGCAGCGCGTCCCGAATCTTTGAGCACGAACACAGCGGTACTCGGATAAGGCACATTACTCGGACGAGTAGTGCCTATCCGAGTACGTTCGCTCATCTCTAGTCAGCACGCAAAGCTTCCATAAAAAAAGCTTTTCTATATTTTATTCATTACAATTGAAAAGATGTTGCAGTACAGTAGAGACAAGTCTCCAATGTGCAGCAGACAGGCAGAAGGAAGGCGTACAACATATCAAGTTTATAGAATTAAATATATGCTCAAAAAGTGCATGTATGCAAAATTATATATCAACAAACTTTTGATCTTATAAAAGGACTCATCAAGCATACAAAGCATTAAATGTATGCACAGCGTATGCACATAGGCTTTAATTTCCTGATAGTCCAAGCAAAAAAAATCGCAGCTTGTCTGATTTTCGAATGAGAAGGGCCCATATCAATGTGCTGTGTTCAGCATATCTGAATACTGTCCGATGTAAGTTGCGCTGGAGAATGCATGTTTGACTTGTCTAATAGGGGTCTCCCTCTATATAAATAATAACCCTATGTAGCTGCTTATATTAGGGGAGACAAAAGATCAGACAGCCTAATGGCGGTGTATGAAGAAAATCTCATAGCTGGAGCCAGCGTATTGGGCATATATATATAAAAAAAAATACCTGGCACACTGTCCCCAGTTATATCGCTGAGTTGAGACTTTGCGTCTGATGTAGCATACAGTTTGGTCTCAGTAGTGTTAATGACACCATGCCACACACATACAGTAAGGTAACTGTGCACCTTGAGCCCTGAAGGAGGCTCTGCATCATGTTCCAGCTTCCCTGATGTCTTTTGGGTGTTGCAGGAATGTCCTATTTCTGTTTATGCGCTTGCTCTTACTACCAGCTCTCTATTTGCCCATGGAGAGACTTGGCGAACGCCTTGTTTACTGCTTCATCACTGACCTGCATTTTTCATATGCAGCAAATATGGCTTTCGATAATAAGATGTTTAGGTATTTTTTTAACGTCTTATATATGCTAAATACATGTTAAAGGAGGCATTTGTTTCCCATTTATGGATAAGTATACTATTGGTAGCTTGTTTTCGAGCTTTAGATGATTAAAGATGTTGGGTCTGTAATACCGCCACTGTCCGTATGACGTGGAGCTGCTAACAAGCAGTGTTACATAGTCGGTTATTTGTGGTGGCATGTAATACTTCAAGGATGTGAGAAGTCAGACTCCCAAGGCTTTGACATATTAAGACTTTTTTTGTTTGTTTTTTAAGGCAAGAAGAGTGTAAGTAATAACTTTTAACTATCCTACTTTAACATGTGGTTTTAATGATATACTTGCTATGACTGCATGGTGTAATCAACATGTAAAGGATAAAAACATCACAAATCCTATTGAAGTGGCAACTAAAGTCGAGGGAAATTAATCACTGTAAGGGTGGACACCCACTGGTGATTTTTTTATTTTTTTTTCTCTCGCAGTGCGAGGAAAAAAGGCAGCATCCGATCCCATTGAAAGCACTGCTTTCTGCCAAGCCCCGATAATCTGCCAAAAGTATGTAAAAAAAATTTTAAAAGATTATACTCGCCTCTCCGGCGCTCAGCCGCGTCGTCCTGGTGGCTCCCCAGCACTGCTATTAAGCTCTTTCAGCAGTCAGGGATTTAAAAATCCCCGCCTCCTGAAAGGGTTGTGCAGATTGGCTGAGGGCTCAGCCAATAGCAGCTACTGCTTAGCTATTGGCTAAGCACTCAGCCAATGACACACTGCCCTTAGCTATTCATTCATGAGTGTAAAATAAGCTGGGGAGCCCCTATTGAGAGCTCTGTACCCGTGGCAGGAGACGTCCACATGATGTTGGGAATTTCCCTGGGGTTCTCTGTCTGCGCTGGCGCTTCCTCAGATGATGCTTGTAACAGCCCTTTGTGATGTGTAAATAAGTACTTAACCTTTGCTAGAAATTATTGCAAAAGTGTACGTGATATCATTTACTGTATGCAACTGTATTACAGCTCATTCTATTAATAAAAGTGCGTTAGATTAAATTCCTTGTCCTTCCTCGATCTGCGGTATTTTGCATCCATTCAAAAAATAGAACATTCGCATGTCTGCTCGATGGACCGCCATTGTGATTTCTGCGAGCAGAAATAAAATTGCAGCATGTTCTATTTCTGTGCGCTGTCCACAGGGACGGATTCCATTGACATTGCTGATAGGTCGCAGGTACACGCGTCACTGCCTAGCAATGGCACGGAAAAGATATATTTGAAAAAAAAGAAAATCTGTACTGCACATTACCGCCATGGTCATCTGCAATACAGAAGAAAGCAGGTACACAGGCTCGCCGGCCAGGGTTAGGGACGGATTCTGCTGCGGGCTCCCGCATGTGGAATGCGACCCGTTCGTGTGACGCCGGCCTTTGACTTACAAAAGAGCCGAGCTCCTGAATGTGATGAACAGCAGATGAAGGGAACAAGTCTTGACATCTATTGATTTTCTTAAGATTCACTTGGATATAAAAAAATAAAAGGGCTTTTCTAAATTTTTAGATCTTCTGATCTTCAGAAATGTGAGTAGGCCACATTGCTAGCGGTGGTCCTGAAGCTGGAAATCCCCAGTGTGCACAAAGAACATGCCCAAATGCCCTTTTTATTATAAGTTGGAGTTATGGGAACCCATCAGTAAGGCCATTTCAGGATGCAACTTATATGTTCTCCGCTCATTAGAATTAAAATAAAAAGAAGCAAAACGAAACCTCGCTCACTTGGGTTGAATGACCTGAGGAAACCAGTGGAGCTTCATATTCTACATGTATAGTTGCTCCAGCCAAGACAAATATCTTACATCCTGTTTCTTCAGGATTCAGTCATTGAACTTTAAGTTTTAACCTCTTAGTGACCAAGCCTGTTTGCACCTTAATGACCAGGCCAAAATTTGGAAATCTGATACGAGGGGGTGGTAAGAAGTCTTTGGCTTTATGTTCTTTTTTTTGTTTCTATGGTAACGAATGTTACATCACATGAAAGCCTTATGTGTCTAATATATGTTTTCGAAATTTTGTGTTTGTAGCTTATGGCAACAGTGATCTAGGCACGGGGGAAAACAAAATGGCGGAGTCTAAGGCGATATTCACAGAAAATGAGAGCAGAGGAGTGATAAAATTCGTTTTTCCGCAAGGAAAGTCCGCAAAGGATATTCATGGTGATATGTCGCAGACATTGGGGGATAAATGCCCTTCATATTCTACAGTTAAGAACTGGGTTGCCAAATTTAAAGTGGGCCACTTCAGCTCTAATGCTGAGGAACGTCCTGGACGACCGAGAGAGGTGGTTGTTTCGGAGATCGTCTATGCTGTGCACAACCTCATACTGGAGAATCTGCCAATTTCAGCTGCAGGAATAGCAGACATGGGGATTTCTCATGAACGTGTTTGTGTCATTATCCATGAACATTTGACCATGAAGAAGCTATCTGCAGAGTGGGTCCCCAAATGTTTGACAACAGATCAGAAAAGCATGCAAGTGAAAACGTCCTGGTCCATTTGTCAGCATTTCCGTACTGATAAGAACTTTCCAGATCGATTGGTCACTATGGATGAGACCTGGATTTATTTGTATGACCCTGAAACCATGGAACAGTCAAAAGAGTCGAGGCACAGTGGTTCTCCTCGCCCAAAGAAGTTCAGGGTGCAAAAAATCAGCCACTAAGGTGATGGCGTCTGTTCTGGGATAAGGAGAGCGTGCTGCTAGTGGACTACCTTCAAAATGGTTCCACCATCAATGCAAGGTACTACATTGAACTTTTGGACCAATTGAAGGCATCTCTGAAGGCCAAAAGGCGCGGCAAGCTGTCCAAAGGAACCTTGTTCCTGCAAGACAATGCCTCTGCTCACACTGCACAAGTGACCACGGCAAAACTGGTGGAGCTAGGCTTCCAGGTGGTTGACAGCCCACCTTATTCACCAGATCTAGCTCCATCCGACTATCATCGGTTTCCAAATCTGAAGAAACACCTCAAGGGTACCATTTCACACCATTTCTGATGCCATGGCTGCTACGGATGACTGGTTTGAGGCACAACCGAAATCCTTTTTACAGAAGGCTTACAGAACTTGGAATACCGATGTAAGAAGTGTGTTGACATCAGTGGAGAGTATGTGGAATACTCTGTTTCATCTTCCTATCTCGTTTCTTTCTGGGTAAAGCCAAAGACTTATCAGCAGCCCCTCGTATGTGTCACTTTAACATAGAATAACTCCGTAAAGGTTTTGTATATCCAAATGATTCTGACATTGTTTTTTTGCCACATATTGTGTCAGAATGATAGATACCCTCACAAATGACCCCATTGTAAAAACTACACCCCTTAATATATTCACTGAGGGGTGTCATGAGTATTTTCAGAAATTAATGCAATTTAAAGGAGAAAAAATAAAATTTCATATTTTTGCAAATATGTCATTTGAAAGACAGGATTTTTTTCTATAGTGCACATGAAAATGAGGATTTGCACCCAGAATGGATACCCCTGCTTATCTTGTGTTCAGAAACATACCCGTTGTGGCCCTAATATTCTATCCGTATGCACAACGGGGCCCAAACCAAACGGAGCAGCTGGTGGTTTTCAGAACAGACATTTTTGCTTAAAGGGGTTCTGACATGAATAAGGTTTTTATGCTTTAACAGCCATTGTTCCCTGGTCTGCCTAATGGACACAGGGAACCCACGGTTTAATGGCTGCTAAAACATAAAAACATAATACTTACCTGTCTTCTGTTGTTGTTGACATCAGGGGGGTCATCTCCCAGCAGGCGCTGCTCTTCCTCTTCTTCCTCCACGAGCCGCGCCGCTGCGGGATCGCGCGCATGCGCAGTGGAGAGGTGTCCTCTGACAGGAGTCATGACAGGCCGCGTCTCCACTGCGCACGCCAGAATCTCGGAGTTCAGCCAGGTCGGATGGGCCGCCCACAGCAAGCACTGCTTGTGACGTGCTTGCTGTGGGCGGCCCGTCCGTTCACCTCGGAAGTGACGGACGGAGCAGAGCAGGAAGCGGTCATTTTGATCGCTCCTGCTCTGCTTCTACAGGGGACATGCCTGGCGATCGGTCCTAGCCAGGCAAGGTGAATAACATTTTTTTATTTTTTTTTTAATGTCAGAACCCCTTTAAAGGTGATTTAGGCCACATTGCATACTTGTAGACCCCTTGAGCGGCCAAAGCGAAAGAGAATCCCCACAAATGACCATATTTTGAAAACTAGACCCCTTAACGCATTCATCTAGGGGTGTGCTGTGTGTTTTTACCCAACAGTTTTTGAATAATTTTGAGCAAAGCAGAAGAAAAAAATTACGATTTTCCTTTTTTATGGCAATTTTGTGTCATTTTAAAAACTTTTTTTTTTTGTACAGCACACATAGGAATGAAGACTTGCACCCCAAAATGGATACCCCCACTTGTCCAGTGTTCAGAAGCATAACCATTGTGGCCCTAATGTTATGTCTGTATGCACAACAGGGCTCAAACTGAAAAGGAGCATTACACTCCAACTGTGTTTTAACTTTTATGCTCATCGCGGCCCTCAGTCACTGATCCAGACTCTCGGCTACCTTTAGTAGCCAGGAGCAAGGAGACTTTAAATTTACCAAGCCCTCCCCAGCTGCTGCACTTGCGTCCGCCGTGTTTCAGATGGGTGTATGCGCCAAAGTTGGGGAAAGGTCCGTGGATAAAGATCCCGTCAGGGGGACATCGCCGTAGAGGTCTTGGGTAAGTAATTTCACCTCCCCTCACGGTTCTTGGAATGTGATGTGAAAACCAGAAAAATATGGATAGTCATAAGGGTCTAAAATGGGCCTGTCATTAAAGGGTTAAAGGCAGAATTGACTTTTATTACTGTGGGTTGAAACCGCTGTCCAGCTAAAATGGAGGCAGATCTGTTTCTTTTGCCGATCTATCACATATGTCAGTTGTTTAAGCCCTGAAAAGATGCTATATGCTCTGCAGCTTTCCCAGTATTGTCCTCTAAGTCACGGAAGAGCGCACGCAGTGATCCGTAGAATGGGTGTTACGAAGTGCAGAGCTGAGCTGATCTCCCTTTTCCCTTCTCTTCCTGCTTGGCATCTTGTCCACAAGACAAACACCAGCTGAGAGCTTTATACCCAACATCAAGATAAAGTGCTGCACAAGCTCGGGGCTTACCACTACCATATGGATCGCACTTTATAGCCGGAGTACCTGGCTGGGGCACTTCTCAGGTTTGTAACGTACTAGCGGGTCACATTTAGGTGCTAAACCTCTGTATGTGTAACTGTTAATTAGTAGGAAGATTGGGGAAAGATTATAATGGCTAGTACAAGGAGAAAGTGCAGATACTGTTACCAATTGGATTGCTTCATTTTCCAAAAAGGATCTTTTTTTTCTTCTTTTTTTCTAATTGGCTACTACTACTGACTTTTTACCTTTCACTTGAACTGATATGTCTCCTTTTTATAGTATGTATATAGTTAATGTATGTGTGATATCTCTGACATATGGAACAAAACCCAATTTACTAATCTGCAGCCCTTTTCTTATGCAATACATATCTGTCTGCAGCAAGGCAACATTGGTCGTATCGGGGTCTATTCACACGGGCGAATTTAACATCTGAGTTTGCAGATGATAGAGCCCAAACCCTCTAAAGTGAATGCAATCATTCATGTATGCCATTTCTCACCCCCCCCCCCCCTTTCCCAAAATCATCCATTAAAAATAAGCTGTCACCAGGAAGACAGCTGTCAGTCTTAATGTTGCAGGCATGGTGAGTCTGGCACGGCCAGACCCTCTTTCTCAAATCGATGTTCCAGCTTCCTTCCAAGTCCTACTTCAGAGTGTGTTAATTCCATAAAACCCACATGCACACACTGTAAATATTGTGGTTCGGGCAGCATGAACCTGGTGACAGGAGGATACCAATCTCTGTAAATTGTGCCCTATCCATAGGGCACACATTTCAAACCCCAGGGCTTAAATGGGAGTTAAGGAAGTGGGCTAGCAAGTGTCCTCGTTGGCTTCCACGATTCCCATAGAAGTGTCTTGAAATCTGACCCGCATCAATCGGACGTTTATGGCATATGCTGTTGTAAGTATTTAAGGTGGGAATACCTCTTTTTAAGGGTGGTTTTTGTGTTCTATAAAAGCTGAATCACTGGTATGATGCAATGTTATGTCCTTTTGAGAATGGCCCTATACTTGAGGGGTGTCAGTTCTTCTGCTTGCTTTCAGTGTATGGAAACATTGTCAGTTATATTCAGAGACTGAAAAGACTCGGATCACGTTCACAGCTGTCTACTGTTTTTGAAGGTTCTGTTTGAAGCCTTGGTTGCAGAATTCTGTTAAAATCTAGGATGAAATAGCTCTGCATGCGGCGCTACTTTGTGCTGGAAAAGGTTAGAATACATAACAGAACCCGGGCGCACCCCCCCACTCCCCACCTCCCTACCGTTACAGTAAATGGGGTCTGGCATATGCTGGACACATTTCTGCTTCCACACTGGTTCAGCAGCTAGGATGCGGCGAAACAACGGACTGCCACAATCCTAACATGATCAATCCTTAAAGGGGTTGTCCCGCGAAAGCAAGTGGGGTTATACACTTCTGTATGGCCATATTAATGCACTTTGTAATGTACATCGTGCATTAAATATGAGCCATACAGAAGTTATTTACTCACCTTCCCTGCGCTGGCGTCCCCGTCTCCATGGTGCCGTCTAATTTCAGCGTCTAATCGCCCGACTAGACGCACTTGCGCAAAAGGGTCTTCTCCCTTCTGGTCGGTCCGGGCACGAGCGTCGTTCTGGCTCCACCCCCTTCTACGCATCATCGCGTAGCTCCGCCCCGTCACGTGTGCCGATTCCAGCCAATCAGGAGGCTGGAATCGGCAATGGACCGCACAGAGCCCACGGTGCACCATGGGAGAAGACCCACGGTGCGTCGTGGGTGAAGATCCTGGTGGCCATCTTGGAGGAAAAGAAGGAAGTTGCAGAGAGGGGATTCGGGTAAGTAAAATTTTTTTTTTTCATTTCAACACATCCCTTAGGTTTGTCCTGCGCTAAACAGGGGGCCTATGCAAAAAAAAAAAAAAAAAAAACCCTGTTTCGGTGCGAGACAACCCCTTTAAGTTCTAGTTTTAGAGTAGTGCAGTTTGTTATAATGTATCTTATGTAACGGCTATCATCCAGGACAGCAGTTGGGTTTAGCTGTAGAAGATTGCTTTTAGGGTGGTTTCACACAAGTTTTTGTGATAGTTTTTCGAGCTAGAGCCAGAAGGATCCATCAGGGAGGAGAAGTAGAAGTTATTTCTTTATAGTTCTCATTCTTTTTGAATCCACTTCTGGTTTTGGCTAAATAAAACTTTAAAAACCTGCGTGTGAAACCAGCCTGATGGTTCTCCCGGAAGCATATGGTAATCCTTCAGAATAAGATTACCAACTTGGAACACTTTGCTTTTCTCCTTGTACACTTTAGTGTGAGTTCACGCGTGACAGACGCACTATGGATTATTAGCAGCACATCACAGTAAGGCCTTAGTCAGACGGGCGTTTTTTCGCGCGATTTGCGGATCGCATGACGGATGCGCATCCGCAAATCGTGTGACTGGTGCGCGCAAGTCGCGCGCAAATCGCCCGAAAATCTGCTCCTAGCCGCGTTTCATTAGAAACGGGCTGGAGCTGTCCAGCGCATTGCATTCAATGGAGACGGCAATAGAGCCGCCTCCATTTAAAGCAATGCGCTGCGGGCGAGCCCGGGATGAATTGTCGGTAAGGGCTTAAATATATAAGCCCTTCCCTGCAATTCATCCTAAAATGTGTAAAAATAAAAAAAAATTGTATACTCACCTTCTCCTGGCAGCCGGAGCTCCGCGAGGCCGTCCTGCAGTGGGTGTTAAGGGGGTGTGAGTCAGACCTGCCCCCTGATTGGCTCAGCGCTGAGCCAATCAGAGGCATGCCTCACTCACACCCATTCATGAATTCATGAATGGATGTGAGTCAGACCTGCCCCTGATTGGCTCAGCGCTGAGAGGCAGCAGTCACTCACCCATTCATGAATTCATGAATGGGTGTGTGAGTGAAACCGGCCTCTGATTGGTCAGGGCTGTGACCAATCAGAGGCAGATCATTCAGCAGGCGGGGATTTTAAAGCCCCTCCGGCTGAATAGTGCCGAGAAGCAGTTCAGGAGAACTGACAGCGGCCGCGGCTGGACTCCGGCTGCAGCGGAAAGGTGAGTATACAATTTTTTTTTTTATTTTAACACATTTTAGAATGAATTGCAGGGAAGGGCTTATATATTTAACCCCTTCCCGACAATTCACCCCGCGCACGCCGGCAGCCCATTGCTTTCAATGGAGCAGCTGTATTGCCGCTCCATTGAATTCAATGGGCAAACATCGTTCTTCTCTGCCACAGCTGTTACAGCTGTGGCAGAGAAGAATGATTTGTCTTCTACATGTTCTCAATGGGGTCGGCGCTGCTGCCGCCGGCCCCATTGAGCGCATATACAGAAGAGAACAGGAATCGCAGATCGCAGATAGGTGCGATCTGCTTTTTTTAAATTTTTTAACATTTTCTTTTTTTTTACATTTTTTTTTTTTTTTGGTTCTATAGTTTATCGGACGAGCGCATAAAAAGCGCTCATGTGTCCGATACCATTGCAAAGCAATGGTTTTATAAAATCGCCGGACGCATGCGCATGCGCAAATCGCGGCTAAAAACGCCCGTCTGACTAAGGCCTAAAGGTATAGTCACACAAAGGTATGGTCGCACAACGAATTTTCCGCACTGAATCCACTTGTAAAACGACAGCAGAAATCCGCAGCTATTCTGCTGCAATTGTAGCCACGGGGTTGCACATGTATGTAGCCCTGTCAATGGGAAAAATCCACACATGGAGTTTCCGTACAGGTACATGGATAGAAGTGACCTGTCACTGCTTCATGTGAAGGCGTGTCAGAAATCGCACACGCAGATTTTGCAAATTGACAGAGCCAAATCTGCATTTGGATCTGCGGCAAAAATCGCAGCACAATAGCCATGGATTTCTGCTGCTGTTTTACAGATGGATTAAATGTGAAAAATTCTATGGCGGCACATACCCCTAAAGTGAATTCAATTTAGAGAAATCTCTTGTGTTGCTGAAAAAAAAAATCTGCCCTGTGGTGTGGATATTAAATCCACAATGACGTCAATCTATGCTGCAGATTTTTAGTATGGATTTTACCCCTTTTTAAATGATGGAGTGAAATCCACACCAAAATTCTCATCAAAATCCACGTGGTGGATTCTGTTGTACAGTTACTAAGCTCTTGCTCATAACTTGAAGGTTGTGAGTTCAATCCCCGCAGGTTCAGATAGCTGGCTGAGGTCGGCAGAATGAGTACCCAGCTTGGTGGGGGATAATAAATTAACTGAAAGTGCTGTGGAATAAGTTGGTGCTATACAAATAACAAGAGTTATTTTTTTTTAATTTACTTTGGAGGGGTATCATCTCTCCTTAAGGAGAGCACCTAGAAGGTGTTCGAGGGGTTTTAGGCCTCATGTCCACGGGGAACTATCCACAGCGGATCACCCGCATGCGTGATCTGTGCCCCATAGGGATGCATTGGACACCCGCAGGTAATTAAATACCCGCGGATGTAATTTTCCTCTGAGGCGCGGATTGCATGTGTGGGAAAACTCCCACAGCATGCTTCATTTTAGTGCGGGTCTCCCGCAGGCTTCTATTGAAGCCTACGGAAGCGGTCTGGATCCATGGCACATCTGTAGCTGAATTTCTGCTCTGCTGCAGGAGAGCAGGAGTTTAAAAAAAAAAAAAAAAAAAAGTGCACGGCGCATGCGTGCACATCTGCTGGGCCGAAGAAAGAAGATCCGGACAGGTGAGTAAAATGTTATTTTCAGGCCTCATGTCTGTGGGAAAGGAGGGAACTGCTGCGGGATTCTGCATGGAGAATCCGCGCGGGCCCGAATTTTCCCGTGGACATGAGGCCTTATAAGACCATCTATGCTCCTCTGGGAAATATATGCAAATAAGGACCATACCTCTGCAGCGCCACCTATTGGATGGCAGCATATTAATGTCCAACCCTTTATACAGGTCTTTATAACAATGACAATTGTGAGTATTGTACTGTAATTGTAACCCTAGCATAAACTGCTGCTGCGAATTATTATTTTTTTCTTTCCATACTACGTTGTGACTTCCTGCGCAGAGCAGAAGTCCTATCACAAGAACTGCTGATTCACTCAATAAGAGATGGGAATGGAGTGCATTCAGTGCCTGTCCGTAGTATTGATTTATTTCAGAGGTTAACCCCTTGCTATTAGTTAGTTAGATTTTTAGGTGTTCTCATCATATTTATGGCTTTTTTAAAATCCTAGTTTACCATGTACAGCACAATTCAGATACTCTCGTATCCATGAGCACGGATATTTGCACTTGCTCAGTAAGGCCGCCTGCACACGAGCGGCTCGGATCTGGCAGCGAGAATTCTCGCCGCGGGACCCGACCCGAGAGCCTGCAGGGACGAGCGCGTACTCTCCCGCGCCTGGCGGCCCCGGCTCTTTCATGTGCCGGCTGCGGCGCATGCGCAGACCGGAGCCGGCGGCCGGGTGAGTGCGTGCCCCCACAAAAATAGGACACGTCGCGGTTTGTTTGCCGTGCGAGATTTCGCGCGGCCAAACCGCGGCTGTCTGCATAGGAGTGCGTATTGTAATGCACTCCTATGCAAACTTTCAGTGGCGGAAATCCCGCGGCGGGATTTCCGCCCATGTGCAGGCCGCCTAAAGCTGATCTTTTTGAAGTTGGAACACGACTCAGAAATCCTACTTGGATTTGGAAATTTGAAATTCTTCATCCATATTGACTGAGCTAATGCTTTTGTTGTACAGACAGTCCACAGCACTCTGCTATATATAGAGGATGGTGATGGTATAAGGTCTCACTCCTTAACCCCCTAAGGACCAGGCTGCTTTGTACCTTAAAGGGGTTGTCCCGCGGCAGCAAGTGGGTCTATACACTTCTGTATGGCCATATTAATGCACTTTGTAATGTACATTGTGCATTAATTATGCGCCATACAGAAGTTATAAAAAGTTTTTCACTTACCTGCTCCGTTGCTGGCGTCCTCGTCTCCATGGTTGCCGTCTAATTTTCGCCGTCTAAAATGGTCGAATGGCCAAATTAGACGCGCTTGCGCAGTCCGGGTCTTCTGCTTTCTTCAATGGGGCTCCGTGTAGCTCCGCCCCGTCACGTGCCGATTCCAGCCAATCAGGAGGCTGGAATCGGCAATGGACCGCACAGAAGAGCTGCGGTCCACGGAGGAAGAGGATCCCGGCGGCCATCTTCAGCCGGTAAGTATAGAAGTCACCGGAGCGCGGGGATTAAGGTAAGCGCTGAGCGGTTTTTTTTTTAAGTCCCTGCATCGGGTTTGTCTCGCGCCGAACGGGGGGGGAGGGGGGGGTTGAAAAAAAAACAAAAAAACGTTTCGGCGCGGGACAACCCCTTTAAGGACCAGACACTTTTTAGGTATTTTACCTATGGGGTTGTTTTACTGCCCAATTTTTTTTTAAAATTAATTTATTTTTTTTTCCTTCAGCTACCAAAATTAATTTTGCTGCTTTTTTCCCCCCTGTAACATAGTGCTATATTTTTAAGTCTTCCTTAACCCTTTCCAATCCACTGTCTAACCTGTGAAGACATTATGATTTCAGGCTGTACAGCTCCGATGTTGGAAGACATTTGTCGAGGTTCTGTTACTGTATATTCCAGCCTCTGTGCTGTCGGAGCCTATCCAATGTGTCACCTCATGCAGTACTGGCTTTAGCCAGCATATAGCGCTGTTGTAGAATGGCAGAAAAAGCGTAAGCCCACTAGGAAAACCAGGATACAAACTGAACTGGAAAGGGTTGAGTTGGAGCCTCTGGTGCAGATCTGGCACACGCCTGGACAAAATATTGTAGGATGATGTACAGTGCAGAGGGATCTAGTCTTTCCTTGTGCATATAAAAATAGGGCTGTCACAGTCCAGAGGGATCAGCCCTATTCTCATCTGCACAAGGAAAGACTAGAAGCAATCGTATGAAACTGAAAGGGAGGACACACAAATTAGATATTAGACAGTGAGGGTGATCAATGAGTGGAACAGGTTGCCATGGGAGGTGGTGAGTTCTCCTTCAATGAAAGTCTTCAAACAAACGCTGGACAAATATCTGTCTGGGATGATTTAGTGAATCCTGCATTGAGCAGGCGGTTGGACCCGATGACCCTGGGGGTCCCTTCCAACTCTACCATTCTATGATGCACTAATTTGTTTGTAAAAAATGACTAGCGCCATGGTGGGAGCCCAACGTACTTTCTTTATAGTCACTGGGGTCCATCGGGCAATGTTTGTTTCTGCCATATAATAGAACAGCTGGCAGTCTGTTTTCCTATTCTACCATGTCTGGAGAAAAAACGGAATACCTAAACACAAGTGTGAACTGAGCTTTGAAGAAAACCATCTAAAAAAGTCAGAAAGACATGTTTAAAAAAACAGTATTGATGCTTTTTCTTTTTTTTAATTTTAATTTTTTCTTAATGGGGAACCTGTCATCTCCCTACATCACTGTAAACTAAGTTCTGTTGTTTTTTTTTTTATACTTACCTGCTCCCTGCTTCTGCACTGTCACCTGCCGAAGATCAAGTGCCAAATGGAAATGTAACTTTTCAGATTGCCATGCAGTGCACAATTTTCGGTGGGTGACAGCACAGGAACTGGGGAGTGGGCGAGCATAAAAAATATATCACCCAGCTCCCTGTCAACTTCCCTAACAGCACCAAAACTTCATCTACGCTGCTGTAGGGAGGTGACAAGTCACTAAGTTTTTTATTTTGCATTTCTACTGCATTTTTAAAGAATCTGTCACCATACCGACACCCTAATATATGTTGTTGTTTCCTTAACCTCTTATCAAGAAAAGTGATATGGAGCCAGACACAAGCTTTTTTTGTCAGTCTTTTAGGAGATTTATCAGTTTATGACATACCGCCTGGTCTCTGGGGAGATGGACTAAGGGTTGTGGATGATGACAGCGCCTCTTTTAGTGATATAGAGTGATTATCTAACGGTAAGCCTTATCTGAGGGGTTGTAACTGAATGGTAGGCCAGTTCCTCATGTCAGACTGTAATGTACCGAGAATTGGTTATATTGAGTATAATGCAGTCTGGAAGGCAGAAAGGAACAGGTAATGAATTTATTAATAATAATCATGCTGCCCTTGCTATGGAATTGGCTAAATTGATTGATTAGATGATCCATGAATTTTTCACCAGTGTGTCTGGAGGTTTGTGAATTGTTAAAGATTGCTATAATTGAGAGAGAAACTTAATAGTTATGTACGACTATTTCTAAGACATAAAAATATTTAGTAATATAAGGTATTCGTGTATTTTAAGGGATATTCCTATCTCAGTCATTTATGGCATGTCTACAGGGTATAGCAGAAATGCCCAATAACTGTAGGACCCGTCAAGGGGGTAGCCCACCCCAGGTTTGCCTGATGAAGGGACTACTGGACGGTAAGTCCAGGCAGAGAATTAATGGAGTATGTAGCTCTCTCCATTTACTTCTGTGGGAGCTACACAAACGTATGAGTGGGCTTACTTCCCGTGGATAGGCCATAAATATCTGATATGGGAATAACGCTTTAATTAATCGTTTGAAGAAGAATCGGCTCAACCTAATTTGTTGTATAGCATTCATATAGCAAGAGTGCATAGGACCATGTTTATGTCTCCTCTTAATGAACCTCAAAAGGTACTGTTTGCTGCTATTAAGCCACCTGATAGATAACGTCCTCTATTACAATTAGTAATTATGTATTCCTAAAATATGCTATAGCAGTACTTACCCCTCCTCTGCAGTGTTGATCCTGCCCTGCAGCCCCGCCAGATTGCTGTGGAAGATGTTGTTGCAGCAAGACACCTGATTGCTGCAGGGTCACCATTCTAAACTCCTGGCATCATGGTACCCAGGATTTGAGTGATGATGCCAGAAAAAAGGGTGGTGACTCTGCAGCCTCTGATTGGCTGCAGCAGTCAGGTGAGTTTCTGTTAAAACCTCTTCCACAAGAATCACCTGGAGAACGGCAGCGCTACAGCACTGGATCCTCGTGGCAGGTAACAAATAAGTACTGTTCTTTTTGTTATTTTTATGCAGTTGCAACTATCAGAATGTTGTCTGGTAACTGGACAACCCCTTTAAGGTCCAATGTCCACCGGCGGATTTGATTGACGGGAGATCTGCCAATCAAGCCGCCCATAGAGGTGCATTGGCGCCCACAAACCAGTGAAAATCATGTGGATGTAATTTTTTTCCCCCCGGTGTGTGGATCGCGTGCGCGAATAAGTTGCAGCATGCTGCGTTTTCTTGCAGGTCGCACATAGACTGCTTCCATTGAACTCAATGCAAGCCGTCCGTTCCGCGGACCACCCGCAGCTGTCACTGTGGACGTGTTGTGGATACGCAGGAAAGCAGAAGATATAAAAAAGAAAAGGGCCGGGTACGTCGGCCCGGCTGGCATGCCCGAACACATCCGCCGTGCTGAAGAAAGAAGATCTGGCCGCGACGGAGGAGACCCAAGCTGGATCCGGAGAGAGGAGAAACTGTCCTTTTTATGTCCATGGCTGCGGACTTGCATGGATTCTGTGCAGGATTCCGCACTCAGAATCCATGCGTGCCATGGACATTGGGCCTCAGCCTCTGTCTACGTGAGTATCATTGCACCTTTGTTTAATGTTGCCAACAGAGGTCGCACTACATATTTTCCAAAGGAGGAGCAATACTCTTCCCAGTATTTTTAAGGAGTATTTTTAGCCAAGGAAGAGTATGCAATTTACGGTAATTCAAATAAATACAAAGAAAAAGCTGTGTTATCAACCTGTCGTCTCACAAACCCACTAACGTGGAGCTCAAGTGTTCTCTCAGGGCCCCCATCCAACTCCTCTTACCCCTCCCATTTTCCTCACAGTGATGTTGTGAGGTAAAACAAAAATTGCTGCATTCCCTATTTTTTATGTCTGTCAAAACTTTTGGACTTTATACCAGAGAACCCCAGGGTTGGAATATTCTACATGCTTCCTAAACTACACAAAGCTGGCAATCCAGGGGCGCAAATTATCTCAAGTATGGGACACCACAGACCTAATGAACAAACTGTCAACCATAGGTCCCTTCCCAGATGGCGCAATCCCAGGCCACCGTGGATGTGGAATCCTTATATTCCAACATCCGACTTAAAGATGAACTGACCGCAGGCCAGTTACACCTTGAGACCAATGGGATTGGCTTTGAATCTGTGTCACAACTCGCAAGATTCATCCTCGTACACAACTATTTCTCCTTTGGCAAAGAGATATAACTTCAACTCGCCAAAACCATCACGGGCAGTAAAATAGCACTGCAATATGCCAACCTTTTTTCATGGTTTGCTTCATCAAACTATTGGCCTACTTCCACTACATTGATGACATCATCATCATCTGTACAATCTCCAAACAAGAACTAATAAAATTCCATGAGAGAGTCAATGCATTTCACCCTACTATAAACCTGACATTAAGCTACTCGTATTGGAAGATGCAAGCAAGCAAGGTCACACCCATGAGCTGTTTGACCAGGTGAATCGGACACCTTTTGCACCTCAAAAAGCAACCACCATGGTAAAGCACTACTGAATGCTACTCAAATTAAACAATGGTATCAAGAGTACACAGCAGAACTATATGCAGATAATCAACCACACCAATTAGCCAGCCAGGAATATGCAACGAAACAAGAGCCTGATATTCTTGAGGAGAAGGTTGACTAGGCGCTGAAATGATTACCAAACAGGAAAGCCCCAGGAATCGTCTGCATACCAGCCAAATTACTCAAACCAATAGCAACTCCAATGCTAACAACGCATTGTAGACAGATTTGGAAGACCAAACAATGGCCAAAGACTGGACAAGATCAGTCTTTGTCCTAATTCACAAAAAAGGTGATGCACAAGAGTGTTGCAAATTTCGGACCATCACTCCTATAACACGCAAGAAAAATTCTGCTAAAGATCATTCAAAAACGTATAGCCTCCTTCATTGAAGTGGAACTGTCTGATGTTCAAGCTGGGTTCCGCAGAGGGTGTGGAACCAGAGACCAAATCACAAACTTGCGCTGTGTCATGGTGAAGACGCATGAACACCAAAAGGACATATACCTGTGCTTCATCGACTACAGCAAAGCTTTTGACTGTGTTTGAATATGACAATATGAAACACCTAAAGCAAATCGGTATATCAGAGCATGTGGAAGATTTGATAAGACCACTTTATGAGAACCAAGAAGCCATAGTCAAGACTGCCTTTGGTAACACTGACTGGTTTGAAATCAGGAACAGCGTCCGATAAGGCTGCATTCTTTCCCCAGCCCTATTGAACTTGTATGCTGAAGTGATCATAAGGCAATATAATCTGGATAAATCCCTAGTTGGAGGGAAAATTGGTGTAAATCGATATGCTGGTGACACAGCTTTACCTAACTCGAAGAGTCAAAGAAGAAAGTGAGCACATGGGACTGAGTATTAGTGTATCTTGACACCCTCAAGAAGTCCTGGTGGAGTCAAGATTGACAGGGGGTGACCCCCTGTACCTGATTGGCTGCACAGCAGCCTAGGACATAGGTCCTGGAAGGGCACTACAAGTTGCCGGAAAAAAACATGCGGCAGTGGCCTGGTTCCAACGCACAGGCAGAGCTCCCACGGTCTTCTTGCCCACCGAAGCACAACCTGCCTCAGTGTTTTACCACTGAGCCAAAAGTCTTTTGAAGCCGATTTTGCAGGGCCGGCGCTCCACAACAGGCACCCCCACCCCCAACTGAAGTCACTTGAAGATGCCGGCGGCTGCATGGAGGCGACACAACTGGGGGGAGAGACAGTGTTATCCGGCCAGTGCAGGAGCACACGCCGCCAGACTCCCACCTGATGTGGCTTTCCCGGTGCCAGAGCTGAAGCGCACAGTGCGGCAGCTGTTGGTGCCGGAGCAAGGAGATGGATCTGACAGTCATGGGTGGCATCTGTCAGCGTGGGATCTGCATCCACGGAGTTGACAGTCCCGACACTGGGGCACACACCATGAGCGCGGCAGGTGTGAGCGGGGGAGCGGCTGACATGGACCTGACAATCCACGTAGCAAAGCAGA
This sequence comes from Eleutherodactylus coqui, assembly GCF_035609145.1. NCBI lineage: Eukaryota > Metazoa > Chordata > Amphibia > Anura > Eleutherodactylidae > Eleutherodactylus > Eleutherodactylus coqui. The sequence goes on along the minus strand of NC_089837.1, from coordinate 454,307,216 downwards.
AGCGGTGAGGCCAGTAGCTGTGAGCGGTGGACCTTTAGGGTAAGGCTAAAATTTCTTCTTAGACTTACATGATTAGATGTTCATGCTGCTGTGTTACACCTGTAACACGGAAGCATTTACAGCTAAGAATGTAAGCGAAATGTGCACAGAACGCAGACGTCTATCCACACTGCTACTAGGACCTGTCAGCCTTGGCCCTATCGGGAGCTAGGGGTGTGAGGGGGGCATTCATCCTGTCAAACCCTTAGCCTTTGAGCTGTTGTGCTGGCGGCCTATGCTGCGCATACCATGGACAGTGATGGTCACAAATAAGGCTTTCATAGACCATGTGAAACCAAAAGTATCACTAGAAAGCAAAATTACCAAACAACGGCTTTCATACTTTGGTCATGTCATACGAGCCAATTCTCTGGAAACAACATAATGCTTTGCACAGTATTTGGGACCAGAAGAAGAGGACGCCAAAGAACATGCTGTCTAGACACAATCAAGGTTGACACAAACATGACTGGAAAATCTGAAGGAAGCGGCCAAAGACAGAGAAGCATGGCGTATGCTGATCCACAAGGTGACTGAAAGTCGGCAACAACTGAACGGATAAATCAATATTTTGGACACCACCATAAAATTTTTAAACCACTTAATACAGACATCGCTATACTGAAGACCTATTGATTGGTCCATATACTTCATATGAAACAGTTTCCATCCTAAACCCATCAAAAAGTCCATAGTCTGCAGCCAGGCCATCAGATACAACCGGATCTGCTCCAACCTGACACACGGAGATGAACATTTTATATCTTAAAGGAGATTTTTAAATTGGGGCTACCATTCTACCTCAATTGATGATCAAATCACAACAGCCATCAGGATACCCAGAAGTCAACTACTCCAATACACAAAGTAGTCAAATCTCAGAAATTAACTTAAAGCTTAACAATTATTATAACTCATTAAAATCGAGCACAACCCAGCTTTCTTTTGTTTGATAATAATTCCTCAAAGTGAGTGTCCAGACAGAAAAAAAATGGAGGTATAAATCCCACCAAGGCCAACAGTTGTCACAAACGGCCATACAAACCCTATATCTGAAATACTATCAAAGCTGTATACCACGCTGCTGCTTAAATTTTAGCTGTCAGTCTACCATCAAGGCTGTATAGCATATCACTCCTATTAAGGCTGTATATCACACTGCTACCTAAATCTTAGCTGTCAGTCTATCGTCAAGGCTGTATGACAGGTTGCTATCATTAAGACTGTACATACCTTTTTGTTGTTCAAATCTTAGCTGTCAGTCTACCATCAAGGCTGTATGGCATGTTGCTGTTAACAAGCACTATTTACTATAGAAGCCAGAAGCTTATAGCCAGTCAGTCAGCGTCTATCATTGTAATAGCGAGATAAGCGCACTGTTTTAAGGAAGTGACGCTAAACTTGTGTTCAGCTTAATTTGTCTATAGCACTAATTATCAGTGAAGGACGCATTCTACCCCAGGCGGAATGTAGTTTGGAGTAGAAGAATGTGGGTATTAGGGAATGTGTACATATAATAAAAAAAAAAATTTGACCTAGACCCTAACCCAAATAACAAGACCAAGTGGCTAATGATTTTTAAGCCAAATCCCACATATCGGGCGAGATTTCTGGTTGCATGACCTAGATTTGTAAGTTTGCTTATATAAAGATCTAGAAAAGTGCTTCCTGTCAGCAAGTAAGGAAGTTAAATTAAATCTTGGTTTGGTGCTAAAGTGTATTTACTATTCTATGCTTAAGACGCTATTACACAGCGTCACTAAAGCTAGCAATTTAGAGCTAATTGCTTGGTCTCCATGAGCAATTGAAATTTCCAGCCCATGTCCCTTTATGTGGCCCATAGCAAAGTCCAGACACAGTAGGACCGGTTCTCCTCCACTTTTTCTGGGGGACACTGCCAGCCCTTCGCAGAGGGGGCAGCGCCAGCATATAGAGCAGGTGCCATCTTGGATTCTGAGCTGCGGCACGCACCAGTGGTGGCGCAGCTCTGACAGTCCCACCCAGACACCCTAGCAGCTCTACAATGTAGGAAGCTTGCTACTAAAGAGGTCAAAGGGAAGAAACACCATTATAGTGCATAGAGCTCCATAGCCATTTTAAGGAGTAGGTATGTTTAGGACTCATTCACACGGACGTATGCAGTTTTAGTCTGTAAAACATACAGCGTATTCACTGGGTATTTGGACCTTCTTGTGTTTATTGCGCATGTGTTTGCTGTGGTTTTCACACACACAAAAAATCCCTTTGAACTTAAAAAGGTTGTCCCGCGCCGAAACGTGTTTTTTTTTTTTTTTTTTTTTTTTTTTTTTGTTCAGCGCAGGACAAACCCAAGGGATGTGGTGAAATAAAAAAAAATTTTTTACTTACCCGAATCCCCTCTCTGCATCATCTTCTTTCTTTTCCTCCAAGATGGTCTTCTCCCATGGTGCACCGTGGGCTCTGTGCGGTCCATTGCCGATTCCAGCCTCCTGATTGGCTGGAATCGGCACACGTGATGGCGCGGAGCTACGCAATGCGTAGAAGGGGGCGGAGCCAGAACGCCGCTCGTGCCCGGACCGACCAGAAGGGAGAAGACCCTTCTGCGCAAGCGCGTCTAATCGGGCGATTAGACGCTGAAATTAGACGGAGCCATGGAGACGGGGACGCCAGCAACGGAGCAGGTAAGTGAATAACTTCTGTATGGCTCATATTTAATGCACGATGTATATTACAAAGTGCATTAATATGGCCATACAGAAGTGTATAACCCCACTTGCTTTCGCGAGACAACCCCTTTAATTGTGAATTTAAGTCCATAGTATGGAGCAAAATAGGACATGTTGCAATATTTTTCTTTTTTCTTTTTTTTTTTTTTTTCATGCCTGTAAAATATACACTTGGACAATTGTTTTGGATGTCCGCAGTACACGCGTAAAAAAAAAAAAAAATGTTTGGAATACAGACTGCACATATGCCTGTGTGAATGAACCCTTATGAACAGCTCTTTAAAGGCAACCAGAATACTGATGTGGTCCTTGGTTAAAATGAGTTTGACACCCCTGCTGTAGATGATATACGGGTAGCCATATACATTACAGGTAGATCTGCCAATCATTTGTAGGGACCTCCCAATTCTCCCTAAAGAGTTTTTGGCTGACTGCTATCTAGTATGCGGGCAGCCCAAGGTTTGTACCAGTTGGTGACCTATGTTGTCCCGATACTAGTGTATCTTGACGCTACCGGAAGCTAGGGATTTGACGGGTTGGATACGGACAGCAGCAATCAGCACCAGGAGGGTGGAAGGGCCGGCCAAGAAGCAGGTGCAGCGATAACGTAAGCCGGGACAGGAGGGAGCCGGGGGCAGCAGGAGCAGGGCCGCTAGCTGGGACTGGAGGGAGTCGGGACAGCAGGAGCAGGGCAGCAAGTCGGGACAGCTCTGCACAGTGACAGCAGGAGTGGAGCAGTGACAGCTGCAGCGGGGACACCAGGAGCAGGGCCAATAGCCGGGACTGCAGGGATCAGACTTCCAGCAGAAGTGGGGAACTTCTGCCAGGACCTGCAGGGGAGCCATCAAATCAAATTAGGTGAAGGGGGGCATCACGGATTCGCCGTCCCATGTGGACACCAGCGGATTAGCGGCCGCAGGCGGATTTGCCGCGGCAAAATTCCGGACGGAGTTTCCGCAGCAAATCTGCCCTGTGTGAAGCCAGCCTTACACTGCCTGTAACATGCATGCTTCTGTGCACAGCGCAGTTTGGTCTTTCCAGTGCTTTAGACCTGCATCCTGCCCATAATTTGGAATCCTCTACATAACTATAGCTTTTACTAAATGTCGGCTTCTCATGCTGACCTTTTTTGGTATCCCTGGACAAGGCATCATAGGACATGTAGTTGTTACCAGAGTTATTCATTGCACACAAAATTTCTGCAATCATGGTGGGGAATAGGTGCTAGATGTTAGGAACTTGCCACACTTGTAGATGAACTTGCACAAAACAACCGAGTACCAAGAAATAACTACTTTCATCCATATTTTATAGATCTTCCATTGGTTTTGCTGCAGATTTCATCTTGTCAAGTCTGGTACATATTACACCTAGCAATAAAGTGCCGTATGGCTGAATAATGCACAGTAAAACAACATGTCATTATAACATGAATTGCGGCAATTGTTCACCCGGTTTTCACAGGTGAAACACCCCCCCGCCCCCAATAGGCTACATCTATAAGAACAGCATGGCTAAAAATGACTAAAGCACTCGCAGAGAGAGAATTCAATTTATTCTTGACATACTTGTTTCAGAGGAATTCATTTAGGTAGATCTACCATTTCCATTTTTACAGACACATATTTTGAGCAGGCTGACATTTATGGAGTGCTTTGTCAAATAAGTGCTTTGTCAATGTAGAAATTAAATGCCAGCCTGGCAGCTTTGCTGTGCATAGTATATGTAGCCTGCTGTGTAAGGAAACCAAGAATGTATTTTAACAGGTGTGGGTTTTTAGTAATATGTTGACCAACTGTGCGCTTACGCTGTAAATTAACAATAAAAAGCCCATTAGAATAGTCTTCAGTTCAGTCATTCACACAGGAGCCCTGGAAACAGGTCGGAGGGAATGGTGTTCTAGGTTTTTGGAAGGCTTTCTGTGTTCCTGCTTTTACTGATTAACAAAAATCTACTCCCCCCCCCCCCCCCCCCCCCCACCTCTTTCCCAATTCTGCCATTACAGGGATAGCAAGAGTAGCTGTCAGATTTGGGCAAGCTGTAGAAGAGCTCCCCAGATCAGTCTATAGCTCATCAATGTGCCCGTACCTTAGTAGCTGTTGGCGGAACGTTCGTTTAGCCAACGATTATTCCTTCCGCCTACTGCATAAGGTTTGTTCTTACGGCTTAATGTGTCACAGATTTTGCCACCTCTAAAAACCATGGCTAAGGCAGAAACTTCTGCCACCTATTTTTCTGCAATTCCACAAAGCGATTTAGCCATATCAGTGGGCAAAATCCATGTAAGAAAATGAAATTTCTGACATGGATCTACAGAATCTTGTCACAAATTCCACACGTGGATTTTGGCAATTGACAGGGCTAAATCTGCATGTTAAATCGGCAGCAGAAATTCGCAGTTTAGCCATGGATTTCTGCTGTGGTTTTTAGAGGTTGAGTCCACCTTGGATTCCACCATGTCAACATACCCATACAGCTAAACACAGCTGAACGTTGATGTCATTTAATAGGGAGAGTGGAGAAAGCTCTGGTGACTGCTTATCACTTGGGGAGAGAAAAACGCTGGTGTTGAAATTCAACGTGCCCCTCTCTTCAGTGCGTTTCAATAGCAGACTCAAACCATGGAGAGGTGTGGCGCTGTTGTGGAAGAAAGCACAGTTTTTGTTTTTCGTTCTGCACAACCCCTTGAATCTTGGTAAGAATAGATTTTTCAGACTTGGTAGGTTTGGTTTTGGTCCATTTCTGCTTACAGGGAACCTGTCCGCGGCTTAGAGCACCATAAACAAGGTTACGGCGCTCATAGGGTAGGTTCCCACGGGTACAGGGAGGTATACTAACCTGCCATAGAGATCAGTGGGAGCATGCATGCAAACAGCCTGCAACTTTCAGTCCCATGGCACTGACTGCATGGGCTTTTGGAGCTGACAGCACGGGCATCAGAGGGCAGGCAAGTTTAAAACATACCCCCCCCCCTGATATTTCTCATGGAAATTTATGAATACATTGTGACCGTGTCTAATCATTGGTGACTCTGTCGGTTGTATAAGGACTGATATATTGACAAAAGCAATGGTAACACCCAGTTATTAAACATTTCCAGGAAAAGTAACAGAGCAATGGTGCAATGCAGAGTCGTAAGAAACAGAGCTCCAGCACTTTATTGTGGAATTCAAGTAGTGTTTAAGTTAAATATGGTTAGTTTTTCCAATTTTCCATTACTATGTTTGGTAATTGTATTTTGTGACATTGATACCTAGGCTTATTTGAGTGTGTGGAAATGTTTGGAATGTTTAGCTCTAGAGGATGACCATGATAGATGACTGAGCCATTATCTAGCACCCTCTTTGCAGTGTGATTTATGCTGATTGGTTAACATTTACTTTTGGTATACATTCATCCTAAGTGATATATAGTGCAGAACTGCTGAAAACTGAAAATAAAAATATATTTTCTAGCTGGCAACCATAACAGGTATACATATCAGTATCTTGCTTTTTGATCCCTTTGGCTGGGTTGGACGCCCTGTATGAAGCAGTAAAATGCACTTAAAGATCATTCAGAGCAGCACTAAAGTCATTTTCTCCACCTGCTCTTCAATGCTCCAGCACATTATTATTTGCTATAGGTACATATGGAGACATGGTCAATATTGTATTTTGTTTGCTCTGCTGTAAAATGAAATTTTTGTATGTTGTGGCCATTAATTTAGACAAATGGCTAGATAGGAGGTTGGTGATGCAACCAAAAGTAATACTTCACCCGGTCTTACTGTTTGGTTTTGTAATTGAGCATTCTATACAATTTTATATTTAGTTTGAACTTAAAGGCGTTGTCCCACTTTACATTAGCACAATGTACCCTTTTGGAGCACGCCAACCATCTTTGTAATGTATCTCCTGCGCAATTTTGCTTCCTGATGTACAGCAACACTCAGTCGAGTGATGCTGCACCAAGCTGTTTTTGGAGATGCATCTAATGTCATGTACACCCATCCAGAGGTACTTCCAGCTAGGGCGATGTATGCTACGTCACTAATGATGGCACTCGTACGTGTTCCATTGATGTGTACTGCACATAGAAGCTAATGCTAACCCTGATGGGTGATGGCCCTGGAAGATGGAACCGGACATGACAGGACTGCTCCTCACAGACCAAAACAAAGTGGCCTTCATGATTTAAACAGTAATTTCGGGTTTAACAATGGAAATTAAGGTAGAAAGCCTGCTTTTAAAAGATTACCAGTGCTGAGTAGGAGGAGATTGGGGACCGTTGGGAAGTAAAGAACTTGTTGGCTCTAGTTTATACAGCAATCTGCTTATGTGAACGGGCTCTTACTCTTCAGTTGTGTGTCTAAACTTCTCGGATCTTTGAAATTGTATCCCAATGATTGTCTTGTTCTTTTGCTGCCTATTTTTGGTGGCAAATATCTGCAGCACTCTTCTTGGTACCAAAAATGCCATCTGACAGCTTCTATTATATCTCAATCGAGAATAACTGTGATCTGTTCAAAAACAACACCATAACTCTTTCACAGCTCCATTTTTAATACAAGCTAGGAGTTTTTCTTTGCTTGCCCAATTGAAATTCAATGAGCCCGATTCTTGGTTTCCACAAGAATAGTTGTTGGGATACAGTTGGGAAGTCACAGTACGTTAGATTTTCTGAGCTAGTTAGGGGAGGTGTTTAGATGGGGGCATATTTTGTATTTCAGCCGCACTTCAGTAGCGGTGAGCGATTTTCAGCGACCTGATTGGTTGTTGGGTACACACCCCCCTTTGGAGATCTGCACGAGTGGGCAGCCTGTTAAATAAGCAGCAGCACAGCCGTAGAAGGATCGGCAACTAACCTTACCCCTAACCTTAAACCTACCCCCCCCCCCCCCCCCGCGCGGGTCTCGTGAACTAGTACTCGTGCACATCTCCAAAGGGGGGTGTGCACCCAACAACCAATGAGGTCGCTGGAATCTCTCACCGCTACTGAAGTGCAGCTGAAATACAATATTTGCTATCTGTAACCCAAAGCAGAGAGCAGCTACACTGTGCTTCCTTTTCAGTTCCTGATGATATGGCAGATTTACGGAAGGTGCATTAAAGGTCTAAGGTCTCAAGTCTTTTCTTAAAATAAATACCTACCCCAAAAATCTGAAAGTGTTGTCCCTTCTCATCCCGCTTGGGGTACACCTTTTTCATCACGTCCACACCATAATTGCCACTGATAATACTTCTTTAGAGGTCTCTTGCCCACTGGAAAATTTACTGATGCGAAAACTGCATGACTGGAAAATGTCTGATCACGGAGAGCGTCCTTCATCCACAGATCATCCATTGTGACCGGTCACAGAATGAAGACACCATTCTTTCTAGCATCATGTGTCAAGATTGCCATTTGCGGAGCCTTGTGATTGTTGGTCAGCATTCCTACACACACCTGGAAGACGCTTTCTACATCTTGAAGTCTTCACACAGGATGTTGCGCACAGAACCTTCGGAAATGCCAACTTTGCAGGCAAAATTTCATTCCCGGCCAATCGATGGTCCTCCATAACTACTTGCGCCACTTGCACAATCATGTTGTTGGACCAGCTGGTGGTGACCAAGGCTCCTTTGGTTTGTTTTCACACTTTGGGCCTTCTTTTGAACTGTTGCACCCACAAATGTACATTTTTTCATGTTTGCGATACCTTCACTGCATGATTCATTCAACTGACGATGAATGTTGGTGGCTGCCATACCACACAAGTGAAGAAAAGTAATGATTGCATGCTTTTCTTGGAATGGGAACATTGCCGGTTTAAGTATTAAAGAAGCTTCTAACTTCAGCCACTTTCGTGTGTGTTCTGCGCACTGGACTATGCTGCCATCTTTCAATTGCAGACACTGTCATATCTGTAGCAACATTTACTTTTGTATAACTTTATTACACCTAATACCACAGGCATACAGTTTGTTTTTTTTTGCAATTATTGGTTCTGCGTGTAAAACCTATGACTTAGGCCGGCTGCACACGGCCGTGACGGGCTCCGCCACGAAATTCCGCGGCGGAGCCCGTCACGGCACCCCCCAGGAGACCCTATACTTACCTGCGTATCCGGCGTCCTCGCTCCTGCATGACTCTTTGCCGCCCACTTCCGCCGCATCATATGACGCGGCGGTGGGCGGGGAAGCGTTTTCACGCTATCTTCCGCTGTGCTACAGCGGAAGATAGCGTGAACGGACGGCTTCCATTGACTGCATTGGAAGCCGTCCGCGCGTACAATAGAGCGTGCTGCGGGTGACGCACCGTGAGCACTGAGCTATTAGGTTCAATGGAACCTAATAGCTGCGGGCAACGCAGTGGATTACGCAGCTGAATCCGTTCGCGGGAAGGAGGCCTTACTCCTAAGCTGTTCATACAAATGCTTGAAGTGTGAAAAATATATCCTTTTATAAATATGCATATTCGACTTGGCCGCTACTAGTATTGAGGAAACTAAGTGGTTACACTTTTACATCAGCTAATCTACAACTGAAAGGCCTGACTGATACCTTGCCTATCTACACTAAATGTCCAATTCGTTGGCGACATCCTGTATAGTAGCACATTGGACTTCCTTTTGGCCTTCAGAACTGCAGCGATTTGCCACACCATTACTCCGCCAGCCTGAGCTGTTGACACCCGACTGCAAGGGTTCATCAATTCATGCTGCTTGTGCCGATTTTTTATTTTTATTTATTTATTTATTTTTTTCTTCACCCTCTCATCAGCATGGTGCGGCAGAAATCTGTATTCCTCTGACCAGGCAATGTTTTTTTTCACTGTTCGGTGATCTAATTTTTTCCCTTTTGCCCACTTGAGTCTCTCCTTTCCATTTCTCTTAGACGGCACTGACACTCAAACTAGGGGTTTGCTGTTATTATAGCCCATCCTTGCTAAGAAGCGAGGAATTGTGCATTTGGATACATTAAAATTTGGCTGACCCTGCATCGCCCATTCGTCAGATGGATTCTTGACATCCTGTTCTGATCCCTTTCATCAAAGAATCGTTAACCTCACAGAATCCCCTTTCGCTGGATGATGTTTCTCAAACACAAGCAATGGGATAGCATTGCGGTCCTCTTGCACAGCTGTCACAGAGGAATGCGATCTTCCCTCTAGTTTTTCAATGGGGCCAGTGCTTCTGCCACCGGACCAATTGTCAAAAAGGTGAAACCCCTGAATGTGACGGCATCCAGGGGCTTGACATCCAAGGAATCCCCTGCTGCAGCTGTCACAGCCGCAGTAGGGCATAGCAATCCGCTCCCATTGCGTTTAATGGGACAGCAGCAGTGTCGGCCCCATTGAAAGCAATGGGATGACATCGCGGTCCTCTGCCACTACGTGGAGCTTCAGTCATGCGCATTTGGCAGATCCGTGGAGCTCGTCTGACTGAGCCCTAATGTGGATTCACACTGAAACTGATCCATAAAAAACTTGCTCACTTAGTTTTATGTTAAACTTCGGGGTCACAGGTCTAAATTCTACACGGGTACATCCCGATCGTGGAAGGACAGTTGTCTCTTATAAAGTGACCTTCCTGTTTATCCTGAAAATTGCTTTAAATATAGAGGATTGACAGCAGAAAGACCTTATGGGCCATCCAGTCGGTCCCTTATATAATTTTCCTTAGAATGATTATGACGTTTGATGTTTTGTGGTTTTGCCAACCACATTTGTTGGAAGTTCTTAGTCTCAAACATCTACTACTATCCTCTTGTCTGTTTTGCTGCACATTGTTTAGTAATCTGCTTGTTGCTTGGAAAGACAAAATACAGCAATTAAAAGCATGGAAAGATTAGAAGTTATTTTCTGCAAGCGTAAAGTGTGAAATCAATGTTTTATTTGTGCAAAAGATGTCTGTCATTACGCTGCAGCCAACACAAGCTTATTTCCAAATTACAGCAAAATGTTACAAAGACACACAAATGCCACTAATCTCCCTGAAATCAGAATGTCTACACAATGTTCCACAGCAATGAACGGAGTTTATCTGTAAATAATGGAAAATTAAATTATCTAGTTTACTTTTTTCCGTGAATGGCTTTGGAGATATCATATTTGTGGATTTACAAACAAAAAATGCCAACATTCTTATCAACCTCTTAATTGATTTGGCTGATACATTTTTTTCTATACCTGTTGGTTAATGAAATTCTCAAATATGCTTGCTTAAGTATTAAATAAACATATGTTGTTTGAAAGTAATAAGCACTTGACACGGCGGGCAGGGTCAACTTCTGAAGTGTTTATTTTTCCTGCTTTGGAAGATTTGCTTTGGCTGGAAACCTTTGAGATATGTTGGATTCATTTAAGGAAATGGCACTCTATTATTCTAATTGCTTTCAAGCACTGAGCTGATGTGTGCAGGAAGTTTACAGCTCCGTTTACACTACAGTGGGCAGGCTTGGTGTTGCAGGCATTGATGTGAATGCGAACTTTGTCTGTAATACCAAGCCTTGCCTCTGCAGTAGGTACAGAGCTATCTGCGCACAGAGTTTACATCTGTAGGAAGCAAACGCCTTTGCCCAGAGATCAGCTCATCGGCGGGACTCTGTTTATTGAAACAGAATGCAATCTTGATATAATCAAATTTTTCTAATATTTTAAGAGATCATAATCGACAACAAGCCGGGCTCACACAAGTGTGTGGTGACAGCGTATGGCGCTGTACCAATCTCCCGTAGGCAGCCATGGTACTGTTCAAATGAATTGCGCGTGCAAGAAAAATCACAGCATGTTTTATCGGTCTACACATTGATGTTTTTTCACACTGATCAATAGTTTAGAGGGGAAAGAACTTGTGGCATGTCCCTTTCCCATCCATTCCATGGAGAAGAAATGGGGCATGCCAATGCATGTCAATGTGCTACCTTAGTGTAAATCCAACAGCACACGGACAGCTGTCCGATGCAAGCTGCACCCAAGCCTCTCAGGCACATCCTGCACTTATGGCTAGTTTACAACTAGGCTAAGATAACTAAAATCAGTCTTATCATTTGGTACTGTGAGGAACTAGTTAAAGGGGTTGTCCCGATGCAGCAAGTGGGTCTATACACTTCTGCATGGCCATAATAATGCACTTTGTAATGTACATTGTGCATTAATTATGAGCCATGCAGAAGTTATAAAAAGTTTTATACTTACCTGCTCCGTTGCTGGCGTCCTCGTCTCCATGGTGCCGACTAATTTTCGCCCTCCGATGGCCAAATTAGCCGCGCTTGCGCAGTCCGGGTCTTCTTCTTTTCTGAATGGGGCTCCGTGTAGCTCCGTGTAGCTCCGCCCCGTCACGTGCCGATTCCAGCCAATCAGGAGGCTGGAATCGGCAATGGACCGCACAGAAGCCCTGCGGTCCATGAAGACAGAGGATCCCGGCGGCCATCTTCAGCAGGTGAGTATGAAGACGCCGGACCGCCGGGATTCAGGTAAGCGCTGTGCGGGTGGTTTTTTTAACCCCTGCATCGGGGTTGTCTCGCGCCGAACGGGGGGGGGGGGGGGGTTAAAAAAAAAAAAAAAAAACCCCGTTTCGGCGCGGGACAACCCCTTTAATACACTGGGTGTTCATCTTCACTTTTGTTTTCTAATCTGCGTCTTATTGGCTCTTCGGTTACAAAATGTGGCATATTTTGCTATTAAAACAAAACCTAATGCAAGCTAAAGAACTTAATGGATGTAATTCACGTAGTGGGGTCAAATGCGACCCTAACTAGGTATTACGCTGTGTAGTGCATGCTTATATGTCTGCGGCTGAATTACCTACACAGTTCACTGAGAATAGGTCGAAGCGCGTAGATTTGCATTGCTTGGTTTAAAAGTTACACCCAGAATCTGATGTAGTTGTTTTGGGGTTTTTTTGACCCTACCAAATGAGCTAAAAAAAAGTGTAAATTGTAGTAGAATAATTTGTGATCTCAAAATCTTTGCGTCGTCATTGCCAAATTTTCAAAAGGGGGTATAGCCTCCTGCAGTCCAAGAGATTACCTGTGATTTATTCCAGAAGCTCTCATTAATGCGTAGAGCTGGCATATATTTCACATTCTTGCACATGGACTGGCCAGACATGCACTACATTTGAAGTATCAGTCTTGCTGTGTTCTGCATCCTGCAGACCCTGTAAATGGCTATGCTCCTATATGTATATAGATGGCCTGCACTGTGTGGACCTTCGAGAATGTCGGGTGCAAGCTTGAACTCTTTTAGTTAAATGCAAGTACAAACCTGAAGAAAAAGGTTAGCTGGTGGGTTACAACATTTTCATAACTTTTTAATTGGCGACTCTATCTGTTCATTGTATGATAACTCTTTCGTGTATGTCATATGCATGTAAAAATGATTATTTTCTGATGTGGTTTTTTTTTTGTTGTTTTTCTGCAGGGTTTGAAGCCATTGTAAATGTATGTGTTATCCACAATGGCAGATCATCATCCTCCACCGCTGGACACCACCCCACTGCTAACAACTGATATTCCACTTCTACCTACACCCATTGTCAATGGGGAAGGCAGCCAACAGGTTAGATCTTATAACTGCCCGTTTCTCCTGTATTCTTTGAACTTGTTTTAATGCCTCAAGCATGTTGCTTTGTATTTGAGGGAAACCGTTGGGCTTCGATGTAATTCATGATCTAGTCTTATTTCTTTGGAAAGTGAACTGATCTTTGCTGCAGCTGATTTTCTCTTCAGTCCACTCTAGACATATGGCCAGAAATCACAATGACGGCACCACCCTTTTTAAAGAAGCAATCTGGGGGACCTTTTTTTTGCTCCGATCCATTTTAAAGGGTTAATGCCAGTAATACTCTCACCAGGCACTCCATTACTGAATTCCTCTTTGTGATCTGGTCTGCCATTATACAACATGACCCCACATTTTGACTATCAATTAGCATTCTTCCTGAGAGTGACATCGAGGGTGTGTAGGTCATGTGGAATAATATGGCAAAGTTCTGCAATAGAGGGTCAACTTGCATTTCTTTTTATTGAAGTATGTTACAATATATTATCTGTTGCATGTGCATATATTATATGTGATTTCTGCTATTTAGATTACATCCTGGCTAGCTTCTACTTCCGTGCAACCCGTTAGGGTCTGTTTGACAGTTCATTTCTTCCTACAACCCCATGTTTCATCACAGAATTCCGCCTGGATTGTCAAAAACAACACCCAGAAACTTGGACAGAACTTGAAGCTTTAATTTCTCATCAATAAGGTCTCCATTTGAGCAGGCATCTATTAGTTTGTGCTGTGGTCAACTATACAAGGGAATTCCACCTTTAGTTAACGAAGATGAATTATTGGCCGTGAAGGAGGAGGGTGGTTACCCTTGCTGCCCATAGAAACCTATGGAGAAGGGAGGAGGAGGGAGCTTTTGGAAAGGAATAGGAAAAAAAAATTGCCCAGACGTTGCGGGAGCTATTGAAGAGTTATTTATTGTCTCAAAGCTACTGAAAACACGTCTACACTGCTCAGTACGTCTCCCTGATGCTGTTATTTGTGTGTGCGCTACAGATAGAAAAAGAATCCACTGCTTTCATAGCCTCAGTCACAACTCCCCAGTTTGAAGAGATCTGAAAATAACAGATGTGGTCTGCAGAGGAGTAAACTGGTGATCTAGCACTTCCATATGGCATATAATGGCCAGATATAGTGCTAAGCACACGTGGCAGCTTGTTCCCAAATGTCACCTGAAAAGTTAGATAAACTTTTGTGTTCATTGTTTGCTTGTTTTAAGGATTATCTCAATGTAATGTTAACGATCTAAAAGCTGTGTACACTTTCTTCTCCGCCTCTCCAGTGTTTGTATGAAAGATGACTTGGTGGCAGGCTGCCAGAAGACAGTAAGGTTCTGTCCTTGTAATGGAGAGGAAACATTTCTTCATTCACTTCACTGTGCGGATAGAGTACTCTGCTTCATGTTTCACTGAATCCACAATCTAATTTGTTGAGTAAGACGAGTGACGTGCAGAGGGTCACAAACTGCGCACAAGGGAATGCTGCTGTGTTTTTCAGATTCGGACCTTAAGGTATATTAAAGGATAAATAGATCTGGCGGTGTATGCCTGCTCATTCCAATTTCTATCATTGAAATTTTAACAAGCAGAGCCGGCCAAACCAGCTGCATGCCTCATTCACCTTGTAGAAGGCTGCAGCTGTCACCGCCATCAACTTTTTTTAAAAAAGAAGGTAGTTTTAACTAATACAACAAGCATGGACAAAACTAGTTTTATGCTATTCTCTTATCTGATAGAATAGAATCGAATATCATAGCTTTTGACAGTGCGGTGCTGAAGCCATTTGACATGAGACATTTCCTTGGAGCCTTAGCCCTTAAGGGGTATTCTGGTAATGAAGTGAGTTACATACATCATTAGGCGATAACACGTGATTCTGCAATACAGTGTTATAACTTGTTTCACAAACCTGCAGAGATATCGCTTTAGCTGCGGTCTCCCTGCTGCTCGGGTCTCTGTTGGTATCTGAAGGTTACGACTAGAGATGAGTGAGTATACTCGCTAAGGCTAACTACTCGGGCGAGTATCCTCCCGCTCGTCTGTAAAGATTCGGGTGCGGGTGACAGGTGAGTTGCGGCGGTGAGCAGGAGGGAGCGGGGGGGGAGAGAAAGAGGGAGAGAGAGATCTCCCCCCGCCCCCCCCGCCGGCCCCCGAATCTTTAGAGACGAGCGGGAGGATACTTGGCTAAGGCACTACTCGCTCCAGTAGTTAGCCTTAGCGAGTATACCCGCTCATCTCTAGTTACGACTTGGATGCTCTGCTGTGTTACTGGTCAGACATGCTCAGTGCCCTCACATTCTGTAATAATGATCGATCGTACAGTCGTTAATACACGCTCATCAGTAACTGGCAGTGAGACATTGTGGGAGATGTTTTTACACTCCTCAGCAGCTATTTTAATCTCTTAAGGGCTAAGTGCCGTAAATATATGGTGCTTGGTCCTGGGCTTTAATCGCGGTCGATAGCAAACGTATGGCGTGGGATTGGAGCTCCTGCAATCAAGCAGGAGCACGTTGGGTCCTCGGCTGTGACACAGCTAAGGACCCAGAGGAGAAGAGAGAAGCGTTTTTGTTTTTTTTCTTTACTGCCTCTGCCTTCTCTTTTCCAGGCTACATATCACGAAATGGATGCTAGCTACTAAAGAGAGCAAGCAGAAGTGTTAGTTCAACTATGCGACCCGGTGATCACGTGACCACTGGGTTCCCCTCTGTCACAGCAGAGCTGCAGAGTCCTAGCATAACCTGATCAGCTCTGTTAGTGACTATTGTTACTACAGGGAGATGTTTTCCCCTGTAACTAGAGCTTTTATGGATGCCCCAGCTACAGTGGAAATGTATGAGATATAAAAAAAAATACAATGTGAATGACCCTAAAGGTCTTATATGACGTCATGGGTAACATAGATGGTAAAAAAAAAAAAGTTAGAATAAGACGTTTAAAAAAATTACAGAATAAAATAAGAATCTATACATAAAAAGAAAATGACCGATCGCTGACTCCAACCAAAACCGTCGCCATATGCGCCCTCTAATCCGAGACTATACAAATTTATACATCAAAACTTCCAAAACAAAGCGAGGGACTAATTACCATACTTTATTTTAGCATAAATATACTAAGTTTAAAAAAAAACCTATTTTTAAATAACAATGTGATGACCTGAAGCTGTCTGGAAAGCTGCCGGGGCACAGGTCAGCAAAAAAAGGCGCTGAAGTTCAGTTTGATGATTCAGATGGAACTTTGGAATAATTGCAATGAGGGGACATTTTCAGGAAATTTTGAAAAATTTGCCCCGTTCCTGTAATACCCCTTTAATGCTGCTGAAGCGACTGTATCATGCACCTATATCTGACATTGGGCTTTGAAAATGGCGTGAGTGTTTTCGGGTTTGATTAGCTGGTGGCATGTCTGATACCCTCTGTACCCGGCCACACTGGTAGGACAGATGCATTGTGACTGTCAGCTGCCCCACAGGCACATTAAATGGAGTGTTTCCAGCTCCCTTCTATTATAACAGCTGTATTCTAAAACCTATTTCTATGGGAAAATTGTCTCCAACAAGCCGGCATCTCTGTAATCGGAGACGTCCGCCCTTCTGAGATGGCATTATGATAAATAATGCATGTGCCACAAACAAATAACAGCCAATGTGTTTTCATGTGGAGAAATCTGTTTGTAAGATAATTGCCTTACCTTTTGTTTCATAGGCATACCGTAGGTGGTGTCCATCCTTTAATTGTCCCGCCACATACGTATTCTAGTGAGATTCATTTATGGCTGCTGTGACAATTGGCAATTCTATTCATGCCTGTACTTTGTGTTCTCATGTCTTGCTCAGTTCAAAGTAATAAATTTTATTAAGTTTTATCTAAAAAAACACGATTGGGCACAACAAAGGACACAACACAAAATCTAAGTTGTAATGGAAAGGCGTTAACCCACCAAATAGTGGATAGAAAAATGATTGGTGGGTTTCAAAATTACAACTTGGTATTACTTCTGATACTCCGTATTTCTTAATGTCGCACGTCACTTAGGAATACAGTCTGCATGGGGGCTGTTCATGGATTTCCCAAAAACCGGAACCCCAATTAGATATCTGTAGTTTTATTAATATAATGACAGAATTCGACCAGAGATACTCAGGTTGCGGAAACGTGATGTTCAACCTGAGGAAGTGAATATCTCTGTCAAAAATACTGCCTAGTGGGCTGAAAAGTTTTTAACAGCTCAAAAGGACAGTATGTCAAGGAAATTGATTTTAGTCAATTTTTATTCCTTATGGCCAGTACTCCTACTCATGGCGACAATGTTTGAGCAGAAACTTTCAGATTGCAAAAAAGTGATATTCAACCTAAGAAGATAGTTATCTCTGTCAGAGCTTGTTGCCTAGTGAGCTAAGACTTGTGAACGGCTCAAAAGGACAGTGTGTCAGAGATTTTAATTTTGTCAATGTTTTTTACTCATTATAAACAGTACTCCCACTCTACGCGTTTCACCACTGAGTGTACGTGGATCCTCAGGAGACTTAGTACTTAGAGAGTAGTAATAACAACAATAATGTTTACAGAGTTATGATGGTAAACAATTAGGGTATCACTCCATAGATAGAGTATCACTAAAATATTTAATCCTCAATCAGGAAATGAGCTCTTAGCGTTCAATTTGAGCTAGTAGGGTTTAACCTCGGTGAGGGAATAGATAAAGATTGTAAGTACGAGGTTCATTTCTTTCAAATGTTAAACCCTTCGTCTCTATCAATCCTACTTTCAATAGTCCCATGCCAGGTGTAATGGTCAATAGGATCTCCTTACAATGAGAGTAGGGATAAAGAGTACTACATGCATGAGATTACTGGGTTTGGAATTTTGGTCTGGAGGTAATAACTCTAACAGATCCAAATCCCCTATAAATGAGTGAAGGAGGTTTCAAGTCCTAAAGTCCTTAACTACTCATGCAAATACAAGCAATGAGGCCGTTAGCATAGCAGGACAAGGAGTCAATCCTCCCTAGGTACAGAGGAGTATTTTTCCCTACACCCTCCTTTCTTTTTTCTATCTTTTTTCCCCCTTTTCCTCTCTCCCAGTAAGCTCAAGGTTAATGCATGGACAGCAATCCCTACAGAAAGATAGAGTGCTCAAGAGGTCAGAGCATGACATAGGTTAGTTCCCATCGCCTTGATGGTAGGCTAGGGAGTGGGGGCCGTCAGGAAAAGTGGTGCTTAAATAGCTCATAGCCACACCTCCTAATGGGTTGGCCCCTTCACGGTAGCCAGTCATATTTGACCAGGAAGTAATTACTTCCTGGTCAAATATGACTGGCTACCGTGAAGGGGCCAACCCATTAGGAGGTGTGGCTATGAGCTATTTAAGCACCACTTTTCCTGACGGCCCCCACTCCCTAGCCTACCATCAAGGCGATGGGAACTAACCTATGTCATGCTCTGACCTCTTGAGCACTCTATCTTTCTGCTGTCCATGCATTAACCTTGAGCTTACTGGGAGAGAGGAAAAGGGGGGAAAAAAGATAGAAAAAAGAAAGGAGGGTGTAGGGAAAAATACTCCTCTGTACCTAGGGAGGATTGACTCCTTGTCCTGCTATGCTAACGGCCTCATTGCTTGTATTTGCATGAGTAGTTAAGGACTTTAGGACTTGAAACCTCCTTCACTCATTTATAGGGGATTTGGATCTGTTAGAGTTATTACCTCCAGACCAAAATTCCAAACCCAGTAATCTCATGCATGTAGTACTCGTTATCCCTACTCTCATTGTAAGGAGATCCTATTGACCATTACACCTGGCATGGGACTATTGAAAGTAGGATTGATAGAGACGAAGGGTTTAACATTTGAAAGAAATGAACCTCGTACTTACAATCTTTATCTATTCCCTCACCGAGGTTAAACCCTACTAGCTCAAATTGAACGCTAAGAGCTCATTTCCTGATTGAGGATTAAATATTTTAGTGATACTCTATCTATGGAGTGATACCCTAATTGTTTACCATCATAACTCTGTAAACATTATTGTTGTTATTACTACTCTCTAAGTACTAAGTCTCCTGAGGATCCACGTACACTCAGTGGTGAAACGCGTAGAGTGGGAGTACTGTTTATAATGAGTAAAAAACATTGACAAAATTAAAATCTCTGACACACTGTCCTTTTGAGCCGTTCACAAGTCTTAGCTCACTAGGCAACAAGCTCTGACAGAGATAACTATCTTCTTAGGTTGAATATCACTTTTTTGCAATCTGAAAGTTTCTGCTCAAACATTGTCGCCATGAGTAGGAGTACTGGCCATAAGGAATAAAAATTGACTAAAATCAATTTCCTTGACATACTGTCCTTTTGAGCTGTTAAAAACTTTTCAGCCCACTAGGCAGTATTTTTGACAGAGATATTCACTTCCTCAGGTTGAACATCACGTTTCCGCAACCTGAGTATCTCTGGTCGAATTCTGTCATTATATTAATAAAACTACAGATATCTAATTGGGGTTCCGGTTTTTGGGAAATCCATGAACAGCCCCCATGCAGACTGTATTCCTAAGTGACGTGCGACATTAAGAAATACGGAGTATCAGAAGTAATACCAAGTTGTAATTTTGAAACCCACCAATCATTTTTCTATCCACTATTTGGTGGGTTAACGCCTTTCCATTACAACTTAGATTTTGTGTTGTGTCCTTTGTTGTGCCCAATCGTGTTTTTTTAGATAAAACTTAATAAAATTTATTACTTTTAACCAAGTCACGTCTGTGAATAGGGCTTTTTCAAATTTTCAGTCGACTTGTGCTGCCCTCTCTGTGAATACATGTCTTGCTCAGCGCTCATTCACATTATAATACGTACTATTTTTTTATTTAATTAAATGGGTAGCAGAACTGAACCAAGAGGAAACTATATGAGAAATTTTACTAAAACCAGCAAATGCCAGTATTCTTTCGGCCAGTGCACAATGTGACTAATATATGAAGAGGCGCACTGGTCTTTATCTCATAGGCATGTTAGGTTACTATAAAGAGTAATCATATGTAAAAAAGGATTGTTGCCCATGGCAACCAGTCACTGCGCAGCTTTTATTTAATTACATGGTGGGCAACAGAGGACAGATTTTCTTTTTAGACAAGTTTCACTAAGCGTGTGGTGCCGGACTACACATGGGCCACCCCTTAGTTCCAACATGAGCAGACAGGATGTTTGTGTAGTCATCGGGCCCCATTTGTGTCCAGCTTTAATTCACTAATGCTCCAGGACATCCAGTTTTATATCATGGGGATTTGTATGGAGCAGGAAACCCACCCAAAACTGCTACAATCGGAGTTCTCGCTGATCGCGGCTGTTAACCTTTTACATACCACAGGCTGTTCTGAGAACTGCATTTAAATGCCCCGATCGTTATTCCAGGGTTTCAACCCCCCCCCCCCCCAACCCCGTCTCCACTCCCCTGATGAGATTGCAGGGCCCCTAGTGATAACAAGACTGACTGCCATTGCTTGTTAGATTGCCTGTCACAACGCACTATACTCTGAGTAATCAAACAATCGCAAGTTCAAATTCCCTATGGGGACTAAGAAATAAAAATTAGTTTAAAAAGTTGTATCAATAGGAAAAATAAAAAAGGTACGGTATTAAAAAGAAATAACCATTTTCCCCATAGTTTATAACGAAGAAAACCTATTTGGTAGCGGTGCGTCTGTTGAGTTTGATTCTATCAAAGCGACGCATTATTTCGCACTGTGTATTACGTCTGAAAAAAAATGCACATCAGAATTGCAAATTTTTTTTTTCCACGCAGACGCCAAGAAAAGAATTACGGTAAAAAGGAATCAAAAGGTTGTATTTACTCCAAAATAATACCAGTAGAGGCTACAGGACATCCTGTATGTAAATAAGCCCTCAGACAACTTTATGGATGGAAAGCTTAAGATGTCAGAAGGTGGTGGGGGAAAAACTATTTTATTTTTTAAAAGTAGTACAGCAAACCAAAAGATGGCAGAATTGCAATTTTTGGTTCTTTTCCATTTCACTCCACTTAGAATTTAAAAAAATAATACATTTCAATGGAAAAAAAAGGGTTATGATTTTTGTACAAAAAAATGAAGACCACTAAATAAATGGCGGTGTCATTAAGTGGTTAATGACATGAGCCGGATTAACACCTCTTCCTATCTTGGCATTCTCAACATGATGCTGATTTTCGCAGTGGAAGAATGTTTTATGTAGTGACAAATTGCACTACTCTGTCTTCAAATCCTATGGACGTACCTGGTGTGGAGCATGTGTGGGGAACGCCTTCTGGCGCTGTTTGGGTCCAGCATGGCGGCTCCATTATTTGGCTCCAAGGACAGAGCCCAACAATCGAAATCATTGTGAAAGCCGTGTGAATGAGGCCTAAGCAGCAATAATCAGCTCTTCTAAAAATATGTGATAAATAACACAATCTTGGTAATGTGGCACATCCATATGAATTGTAGATAAATTCTTCCTTTTCCTATTTTTACCCTTTTATTATTTTGTTTTTCCTTTTTTTCCGGTTATGCAGCTTTGTTTGTACCTTGTAGTACAAATATTATTTCCTAACTTTTGTTGCCTTGACAACAGAGATATTGGTGTAACCGCCCAGTAGTTCCACTTAGGTGTGCTTTGTCTTTCTCTCCTGCGTTCGCTGCACAGGGCTTTTAGATGTCTTCTACAATGGATTTCTATATGAATGATGATAAGCTCTGTCAGTGCCAGATAATAAAATCTGGGATGGCAAATTGCCTTTTGCGGTAATGCCCTGCAGCAAAAGATAGTAAGGTTTCTATAAAACAATAGGATTCTAATTCTTCTGGCCTTTGATTTCATGGCATTGCATGGCATGGGTGTTTTTATATTATCTGGGTTTTCCACTGCTCTTTTGCACCTTATTTTTGTGTGATCTGTCATTTTGTTCAGTGTATATAGGAGAAGCCGCACTGCCGTATATAGCTGCCTTTCCTTAGGTTTGCTATGCAAGGCAAGTCCCAGGTGCATAGGGCTATTCAGTAAAGTAGTGCACCAGAGAAGGGGGATGCATCTTGAGTCATTGCCCCACCAACCTACCTAGTGAATATTTGGGAATTGGATTCTCTGTTAAAGGGGTTTCCTTTGCTGCTGTTCACCTGGTATCTGAAAGGTTTTATTTTTTTTCTCTTCTGTTCCTGTTGATATTATTTTGTGCTTATACAAATACAGCTTTGTTATATGCACCATTTGGGGGGCTTTGCAGCGGAGTAAGATGCAATAAATTTATTGATGCACACTTCTCTTAATAGATTGTTGCATCTTAGTCTATGTTCTTTGTTGCATCTTTGTCTGTACTTCCAGAAAATCAAATCTACACCTATTATTAGAAGATGTAGATTTGAGTTATAATTTGCACCGTTCTAAAATGTATGGGCGGCCTAAAACTGGCCAAATGGGCAGGGACTGGCTGCTAAATTTTAGCCTGGGGTGCAAGCACCCAGCACTGGCCCATAAGTAGCGCCCGCTCTTAGGGTATGTTCACACAACGGAATATGACTCTGTCTCTTGAAACCGCCACAGAAATTTGCAGCCAAGCTGTGGCTTCACACAGATCCGCGTGGAACTGCCTCAGAAATTTCGCATGTGGATTTTGCTTGTTTACACGGCAAAAATCGCACGCAGATCTGCAGCAAGATTCGTAGCAGAATAACCATGGAGTTCTGCAGCGCTTTTTAGAGACAGAATGTGATTCCGCCATATGAAGGTATCCTAGCGGTTTGTTCACATATCACTGGTCTGCTGTGGGGTTTAGGGTGGACATGACATGACATAAATATAGTATCAGAAACAAGATCCTAACATAAATACAGCCTCCAAACTAAGCACATAACATAAATACAGTTAAGCACCAGATCCAAGCACAGTACATAAATACAGCACCAGAACCAAGAACTATTTTCCTTCTCTAGCGATTATCTCCAGAGATTACTGCTATTTTCTTATATGTAGCCCACAGATTGATAAAAGTTGGTATAATCGGGGTGTTATGGTGTTAGAACCTCACACTTGCGCCCTTAGGCTTTATTTGCGGTATTGGTCCCAAAAAAGTTGGACTGGCTATTGTAACACTTATGAATGTAACGTGTTTTCCAAGAAAAATGCATCTTTAGGGCTCAGTCAAACGGGCGTTTTTTCGCGCGATTTGCGTATGCGTCCGGCGATTTTATAAAACCATTGCTTTGCAATGGTATCGGACACATGAGCGCTTTTTATGCGCTCGTCCGATAAATTATAGAACAGAAATCGCAGATCGCACCTATCTGCGATCTGCAATTCCTGTTCTCCTCTATATGCGCTCAATGGGGCCGGCAGCAGCAGCGCCGACCCCATTGAGAACATATAGAAGACAAATCATTCTTCTCTGCCACAGCTGTAACAGCTGTGACAGAGAAGAACGATGTTTGCCCATTGAATTCAATGGAGCCGGCAATACAGCCGGCTCCATTGAAAGCAATGGGCTGCCGGCGAGCACGGGATGAATTTTCGGGAAGGGCTTAAAGGGGTTGTCCCGCGGCAGCAAGTGGGTCTATACACTTCTGTATGGCCATATTAATGCACTTTGTAATATACATTGTGCATTAATTATGAGCCATACAGAAGTTATAAAAAGTTTTATACTTACCTGCTCCGTTGCTGGCGTCCTCGTCTCCATGGTGCCGACTAATTTTCGCCCTCCGATGGCCAAATTAGCCGCGCTTGCGCAGTCCGGGTCTTCTCCTGTCTTCTATGGAGCCGCTCGTGCAGAATGCAGGCTCCGTGTAGCTCCGCCCCGTCACGTGCCGATTCCAGCCAATCAGGAGGCTGGAATCGGCAATGGACCGCACAGAAGAGCTGCGGTCCACGGAGACAGAGGATCCCGGCGGCCATCTTCAGCGGTAAGTATTGAAGTCACCGGAGCGCGGGGATTAAGGTAAGCGCTCCGGTAAGCTTTCTTTACCTCCCTGCATCGGGGTTGTCTCGCGCCGACCGGGGGGGGGGGGGGGGGGTTGAAAAAAAAAAAAAAACCGTTTCGGCGCGGGACAACCCCTTTAAATATATAAGCCCTTCCCTGCAATTAATCCAAAAATGTGCAAAAATAAAATAAATATATATACTCACCTGGTCCCGGCAGACGGAGTTCAGCCGTAGCCGGCGGCAGTCCTCCTGAACTGCTCTCTGTAGTATTCAGCAGCCGGGGATTTAAAATCCCCGCCTGCTGAATGAGCTGCCCTCTGATTGTCACAGCCTGACCAATCAGAGGCAGCTCTCACTCACACCCATTCATGAATTCATTTTTTTTTTTTTTTTTTTTTTCCGGCCCCGGTCACGCGATTTGCGGATGCGCATCTGTCATGCGATCTGCAAATTGCGTGAAAAAACGCCCGTGTGACTAAGGCCTTAGACATGTGGTATTCACGCCCATGAAATAAATTGCACATTTTTCCCATCCTTATGATGGGGGGGAGGGATGCATTGCTCTCGTATGCTAATTGCATGGCATGTCAGTGCTTTTCTTTTTTCTTTTTCTCGCACCCATGGGAAACCATAAATGATTAGTCTATAGAATCGCCCAAAAGTAGAATTTGCTCCTTTTTTTTTTTTTTATCTTGCACCATCTGGCTGCATTCATACGAGCAAGCACGCTACCGGAGCCGAGAAACTTAGACCAATATCACACTTACTAACCTGTGATTCAAAATCGCATCGCTTCTGTGAAATTGCGATCCTCACTCGCAGTTCCCATTTACTTCAAATTAGAAGTCAATAGGATTTCAATGGGCTCTGTAAATTAGAGTATCCCTACACGGGACAACACTGATAGTTGTAGCAGATTTTGGAATTGTGACAACTTGAAATGAAAGTGGCAACGAGAATTTACAGTAGGTATCCCCAATAACAACTAGCTGGTAATTCACAGAGCAAATCAAACTCTTCACATCATTTTGGAAATTGAAAACAAAATGACCGGATTCTATCTCATTGTAATCATAGGATTCTTCATGGTCCACAGCATGGGTGCTAACCAACTTAATGTAGGTTACAGGAAATGGTGAGCTCATCGCATTGCCTAGAAGATTGCCCTTGCCAACAGGCTAATAAGATGCCCACCCACGTATGTTCTTTAGCTCAATAACATGTTTGTGACTCAGCCTAGTTATAATGCACAATTGCTTTACTTGTATTGTTGATTTGTGTCACAAAACTCATTTAGCGTAAATGTTGGCGCCAGAGCTTTGCCTTCATTCTCTTCTTGTGCTTCTGCACCTTGTTGGTGTAGACAAGGGGATGGTTTCCGTGTTCGCCATTGTCGTCATGTATTCTTGCGGAGGAAAATGATTGTAGGTTTAAAGGGGCATGGAGAAACGTATTCTTCGTAGCTGGCAGGACTCCGTTATTATTGATAGCTAGTGTGAATATAGCCTTATAAATTAGGTTTACAAAGGTAAGCCGCTACATAAATACCTGGAGCAGGTAAATATCTGGAATGGGGAATTATGTTCCACTGGCTGATGAGTTTGTTCGGTTTTGGCAAATATCAAGGAAGCGCTTCCAGGTAACTATAGCATTTCTGTTAAGTAAGAATAATGTTCAGCGCTTTTAATGATGGGTCACACAACACCACACTTTTTAAATCTGTTTTTCTTTTTTTGCCTCCCCGCTTTAAAAAAAAATGTAAAAAAAATTCTTATTGAAAAATTAAATGTTGTTGTCTGAGGGTCTGTTTTTAGCAAGTTGTTTTTCAGCGGTACTATTTTAATGTACTGGAAAATGTTTTAAAAAATTCTAAGTGCAGTTGCATGGGGAAAAAAATGAAATTCCACCATCTTCCACCAAAAATAACATCGCTTTATTTTAGGAGTCAGTCTAATTACGCCGATGCAAACTTTATATGGTTTATTTTTAATAGTACACACAAAAAAGTTTGGAAAAACACCATTTTATTTTTTTTTTTGTCAACGTCTTCTGACAGCCCAAACTTTTATTTTTCCGTCAAAGTAGCTGTGTGAGGGCTCGTTTTTTGCACGATGTTCTGTAGTTTCTATTGGTCCTATTTTAGAGTGCATACAACTTTTAGATTTGCTTTTTATTAAAAAAAATTCTTGGAGACATGGTGACCAAAAAAACTCAATTATAATGTTATTTTTTTCCCCTTCGGATGACATTCAACATGCAGCATAAATGAATTCCTTAATTTGGTAGCTCAAACTTACAGACACAGCAATAGTTTTTTCTTTTTTCTCAGCTGTGAGAAACAGCTGGCACCTGCATTGTATAGATTAGGATTGGCTCCCAATCTCCCTCCATACAAACCTCGAATGCACACGATTTAACTGTACATCCTGTGTCGTTAAAGGGTTAATGTTACAGCAACAGTGACATTCTATAGGACTTTATGGCATTGATCATTTGGGGGGGGGGGGGCTTTTTCTATTTCAGCAAATTGTTTCTATTAAATATTTTTTTTACGATTACGCCACTTAGAATAGAGTAAAATGTTTAGTTGCTTGAAAAACTTAGTGAATCCTTGGAATTACCCGGATCTCTGCCCTGATTACTAGTGACATGTGATTTTGATTGTTATCCAAGTCACAATTTATACACTGACAAGTATGATCTAAACTCCTTAATGAACAAGAGTTGTATCGTTCCTGTATTTCATTAGCATATTGAGTAAACATCCACAGGCAGGAAAAAAGTAAGTGAATCCCTGAATTTAATGACCGGTAGATCCCCTTGAGTAGTAATTGCCTCCGCCAAACATTTCATGCAGCTGCAAAATAAATATTTGCACAATGTTGAGGAGGAATTGAATTTCGGACCATTCCTCCCTTCAAATGTTTCAGTTCATCAATATTTCTGGTATGTCTTCAGTGCACAGCCCTTTTCAAGTCATACCACAGCATCTCAATAGGGTTTAAGGCCGGACTCTGACTTAGCCATTCCAAACCACAAATCTACTTTTTCAACCATTCTTTAGTTGATTTAACTTTGGGTGTTTTGGGTTCTAATCAAAAACGCTATCTTTTCTCCTTAGGGAGAGCAACTATAAACTAAGTAAGGAGACTCAAATGGCCATGCACGCTCCTCTGGGTAATATGCAAATAAGGGAGAATGCTGCCTTTCAATAGGTGGCACTGTGGAGGATTTATTCCATCTCCCTTATTTGGGTCATTATCTTGCTGCATCACTTGATGACTCTTCAGCTTGCACACTTCCCCTAAGATTTGCTGGTAAAATGTTTTTGAGACCCCTTGATATTGTTTCCTCAATGATCACAAGCCGTCCAGGCTCTGAGGCAGCGAAGCAGCCCCAAGTACAATGCCTTCTCCAGCATGCCTCACAGTTTAGGATGAGGTTTTTGTGTTGGTGTGCAGTTGTTTTCCTCCATAGTGTTGTGCATCGGGCTATAAAGTTCCACTTTTTTGTCTTCTTTTTCCATAGAACATTTTTCCCCGGAGCATTGGGGAATGTCTAAGTGGTCTCAGTCAATTTAGAGATGGGCTGCAACAATTTTTGCACAGTGTGTCGTCTTCCTTCATGGTGTACTAACACAAAAAAGCATTCTTTTCATTTTTTTTAAATGGTAAGCACATGAACAGAGGTTTTTTCAGTTTGTAGAGTCTTCTGTACATATTGCTGTGTTACCCTTGGGAACGTTCCAACGTTTGGCAGAACTACCTGTTTTGCTCTGGGAGTGATGTTAACAGGGCACTCTGTTCTAAGGAGAGGAGCAATAGTCTATCATCTTCATTTGTAAATGATTTGTCTAACCATGGATTGATGTTGGCTAGGTCTTTTTAAAAACTATATCATACACATAGAAACTCTTCTTTGGAGATTAACCCTAGATACCAAGCTGCCTATATGCAGCACCTATCCTGATGAGAATGACTCTGGTCACGAACCTTTCCATAGGAGACCCTACACATAGGCCCCCTGTCCACGGGCGTGGTGGGATCTCTGCCGCGGTAGCTGCCACCCGGGAGCAGAAGCCGCAGACGGCTCTCTGCAGGTCAGCCTAATCTGATGGATAGGCTGATAGCAGAGAATCGGGGCAATTCGCAGAATGCTGCGAATTGCCGGCCGCGAGCGGAGAATCTCAATGATTCTCCGCTTGTGGACAGGGGGCCGGCGCTTTCCATAGCAATGCTATGGAAAGCTTCAGACGGCGTCTTTGGCCGGTGGATTACCGCCGGCAAAATCCCTGCCGTGGACAGGGGGCCTGAGGAAGAAAAAAAATATATTTTAAAGAGTGGCAATGTCCACAGAGCAATATCTCCGGTTAACGCAGAGAAAAGCAAAAGCAACAAAAATGGAAGAAAATACAAATGTTCTTACTGCTAGAGAACTAAAACTTATTGAGATACCAACTTCTGACGCGTTTTCCCTCTAGATAAATAAAGATTCTTCAGGGAATATTAAAACAAGCAACTTAGGAGGAATAACCTAAAGAATGTTTCATTCAATGGAATTCACCAATGATCGCACATCCACAGATGTAAACGCCAGGAATAATATGACATATAGATGCAAAATCTGATAATAAATCAAATATAGTTAGGAGCCACTCTGAGATATTTATACAGAATATCACCAAGAACTGCATCAGATGTTATATTAAAGGGGTTGTCCCGAGGCAGCAAGTGGGTCTATACACTTCTGTATGGCCATAATAATGCACTTTGTAATATACATTGTGCATTAATTATGAGCCATACAGAAGTTATAAAAAGTTTTATACTTACCTGCTCCGTTGCTGGCGTCCTCGTCTCCATGGTGCCGACTAATTTTTGGCCTCCGATGGCCAAATTAGCCGCGCTTGCGCAGTCCGGGTCTTCAGCAGTCTTCTATGGAGCCGCTCGTGCCAGAGAGCGGCTCCGTGTAGCTCCGCCCCGTCACGTGCCGATTCCAGCCAATCAGGAGGCTGGAATCGGCAGTGGACCGCACAGAAGAGCTGCGGTCCACGAAGACAGAGGATCCCGGCGGCCATCTTCAGCGGTAAGTATTGAAGTCACCGGAGCGCGGGGATTAAGGTAAGCGCTCCGGTAAACTTTCTTTACTTCCCTGCATCGGGGTTGTCTCGCGCCGAACGGGGGGGGGGTTGAAAAAAAAAAAAACCCGTTTCGGCGCGGGACAACCCCTTTAAGCAGCAATTGCTGATATAATTTCCCTAATAATACCAGTAAAGTTTAGCTCTAAAAATGCCTACAAAGTCCATTGTGGAAAATACTAGATGGCTAATGTAACAAGGACGTATCTGATAAAGTAAATGCATAGAAATATATATGAATAGATGCTACAAACTAACGACCCCTGTCTATCCCGGGATGAAGGAGGGCTCCCCCTACATGGGCCATCATCCTAACTATATACCTTTCAAATATGTCGCAGTTGACCGATCTGCAGCTACCTCTGGTCTTGCCCTGTGACATCCTGTGTTATTTCGTATCCAACATACGGACCAGCGAAAACGTTTTTGCTGTTGCAAACACAAGTGCAAGGGATTTTAAGAATTAACAAACCACTAATCCAAGGGTAAATGCTTTCCAAATGCAAATTGAAAAATGGAACAATACCTCTGCAACGCCACCTATTGGAAGGCAGCTTTCCTGCAAGTCGTTAGACTTTTTAAACCAGTCTTATAACAATGACTAGGAATTGTAAGCCAAAGCCAGAAATGATATCCTTCCTGCCGCCTATAGGCCTCTCAGTAGCCAAGCCAGAGACCTGCTGCCCAATGATGAGGGACAAAAACTCCAAAACAGCTGTCTGTGCATGGTTTCTAGCATTGGCTTACAAATCCCAGTCATTGTTATAAGACACTTTTTAAAAGTCTGACCTTGACTTGCAGGAATGCTGCCATCCAATAGGTGGTGCTGCAGAGTTATTGTTACTTCTTACCATTTGCATATTTTCCAGAGGAACATGGATAGCCTTATACGTCTCCTCAGACACCTTTATAGGTGCACTCCTTAACGAGAAATTATACCCTTCTTGACCTAATCTTTCAAAATACGTCAGTCTCGTAGTCCATTATAACTTTATTTATACTTGGTGAGAAAATAACATCTCTGCTAATCAGATTATGCATGCCCATTAAATACTGGAACATTCAGTCAAACTATTTGTGGTAACTATATCACCTTGTGGATCCATCTTTCCCGGGAAGCGCTTAAGCCATTTTTCTTTTCTTTGGAGTTTCAAAATATAAGGGCATTTTAAGATTGAATAACCTGAAATAAATATGGTCCCTAAGTATTCCCAAACATAGGGCACGGGGATAGTATCTAGATAATTATACAATATAATTAGCCCATCATAAATCATCAATTGATGCAAATCAGTATTGTTCAAATAAAAAAAAAATATTAACATTCATTGGTGAATGTCACTGAATGACATTTTTTTTCCAATTTGGATTAAAGAGAGGTAAATCATTCCTACCTGCTTAATGCTATCCCTCCTTAGTTGTTTGTTGTTATACTCCCTGATGAATTTCAAAAAAAATTTCTACAGGAAAATGTGTTGAAAATTGGTATCTCAATAGGTGTTTGCTCTATAGCAAGAAGAATATTTGCAATTTTCTTTTCTATTTCTTTTTTTTTTCTCTGCACTAACCAATTAGAGAGAGTACTACCTATCCCTGTGGACATTAACCCATTTTGATTGGTCTCCTATGCAAAGGTATGTGACAGGGATCGTTCTTATCAGGACGGGTGCTCTGTGTAGGCAGCTTAGTATCCAGGGTCAATGTAGTTTCCTATTTTTAGGTCAAATAAAAGCTATACTTAGAACAATAAAAAGTAACTTTTATTTCATATCTCCAAGCAAGAGTTTCTTTGTGTATGATACTGCTTCTAATGGTTTATAGCCCTTGACTACCTTGTTTAATAATGTGTGTCTAGTATGACACCTAGGTCTTTAGCAATGCTTTTGTAGCACTTTCCAGTTACATGTGCATCTTACATTTCTTATGAGGTCTTCTGAAAGTTAAGGCATGGTTCAAACTAACTAGTCATTCTTAAGAACCGATTTATCAGTAACCACACTTTGTGATTCCTTATTTAATGGGCAAGAAACCTATAAAACCCACACTTTGAATTTATTTTTAGGGAAATACCTTTTTCCAATTAGCTCTTGGAGAAGTGATTGACAGAGAGATTGACTTATTTATTCTTCTTACACTGTGGATGTTTACTCTGTACTTATGGCTGAGTGGATTTGAATCCCAGCAGCCATACTGGAAAGTCTTCTCTGATAACCAACTACATGAATGCTAATAGATGTAAAATGAGATGTTCGATGAAACTTGATGACCAGGTGACCACATCCTCTTGGCCGTATAGTGCATCAGTTATTTGGAGATTGTATTCCTTCACTTTTTTCTTTATAAACTTGAGTATGGAAATCTTTATGTGGGAAAATAATAAACAGTCTGGTGTCGTCTCTCCCGCTGTGAGTGATATGTTGACAGACTGCGATTCAAATCTTTTGAGCTACTCCTTCCACAGACATTAAAGGCATTTACTTTCAAGTTGTTGTTCGTATGCATTGCAATCTAACCGTTGCTATCTTATCTTCTTCCTGCACATTTTTCTCAAAGCTTTCTTTATGTTTCAGTTCTAAGCCTTCAGGTATTTTTACAAAGAAGTTTCATAAAAAATGAGAATGCCACATGGGAATACAACATATTTGTAAGCCAACAAAAAATGCAAATTGTGACGCCCTTGTACATTTTTACCTGTGGGGCTTTTTTTTCTGCTCAGCAGGGGTTGTTGGCTTGTTCTACCAAATTACCTGAATGGCAAGTCTGCTTGGTTACTCAACCATACAAAAGCAAGGATGCACCCTGTAGATAGGTCATGGGCTGAACAGCATTGTAATAATTGTGTGCTACTTGTGGATTCCGCATCAATGACCATGTTCTTATGGCAGCTACAGTGAATATAAAAAGTCTACACACCCCTCTTAATGCCATGTTTTTGTCATGTTAAAAAAATAAATAAATTTAAAAAATCACACGAAAGTTATTCATTTCAGATTTATTTTCACCTTCAGGGCTCCGTTAGAGCTCTGTTAGAACCAATGCTTTCCAATGAGACTGGTCATTGTTGTCTTATCCATTTACAAGCGCTAACAATTCCCACCTGTAAAAGATAGGACAGCGTTTTTCACTTCGCACGGAAATGCGGGTTTCATGCAATGCAACTTTTACAGTAGGAAATCCTACTGTCAATGCCCTTAAATAAGTGTGCAAAAAAGTTTCAGTAAAAGTCAGCTTCACGTGATTGGCTGTGATTTGTCAAAGTGCTCAGCCAATCAGTGGCAGCGCTTCCAGGAGGTGGGGATTTTTCAATCCCCACCCAGATGAAAATGAAGAGGAGGAGGGCCGGGGACTCGGGGAGAAGATGTAGCGTAGCTGGACAGTGCTTCTAGGTGATGTATTATTTTTATCTTTAGTTTTCCCTGCAGCTAGGGCTTATTTTGGAGGTAGGGCTTATATTTCAAGCCTCCCCCTCCCCTAAAATCCCTGTGAAGGTTGCCTTCATCCCATTGCTTTCAATAGGGTGGGAACAGCATCTGCCCCTTTGAAAGCAATGGGATAGCATCGCGCTCCTCTGCCACAGCTGTGGCAGCCGATTTCTTCATCCCCGCGGGTAGTCGCCTCATCACTGAACACTGTGACAGTTATCAAGGGGAGGGTTAAATTTGACGTAACAGTGATTAACAAGAACTGGACATCTGTCAAAAAAGCAAATCAATGGTGGTGTGTGCTGTCTGTATTACGTTCTGTTATGGGAATAATATCATATTCTAGAAGATTTCACCAGTCTGCTCCAAATTGGTTTATAGTGGGAAGTTTCATGCATGAAAATGTATTTGAGTCTGACTTCTGTTTCGGTCATTCTCTAATACCCTTCTTATTTATTCATATCAGAATGGTACATATATAGTTGAACATGATGCACCAATTACATGCACACCCCCCGCATCATAATCACTCATGATACGCTTGGTATGTAATGACTCTATGATTAACATATGTTAACGCCCCAGGTGTATGCCGCTACCAAATATGTCACCTTTCACTAGATGAGAACAAACCACACTTATACTGTGTTTATTATCCAAGTAGCTTTTCCTTATCAGTGGTGAGGGATCCGGAGCACTCTCCTAGATAAGTTTCCTGTGAGAAAGCTGCGTTGGCGTGAAGCACACATTCTGCCTGCACATACCAATGTATAATATTGAGCTTGTCAACCATTTACCTGCTAGCCATCCCCTATGAAGGTAGATATATATGTAGTGCGTGTGTGTGTGTGTGTGTGCGTGTGTGTGTGCGTGCGTGCGTGCGCGTGCTTGCTTGCCTAGGCTGATTTAAAAAAACACATTTATTACTATAACAGTCCATTAGTGTGCATGAGGCCGTAGGATGTATTCACAGGTAGTTTACCCGTGCAAGTCCTGTATGATTCCGAATTCTGATTGTTCTCAGCAAGAGAGACCAAGTAATCTTTATAGATATGGTTTTAATGGCTAACAAAAATACATGATGGTATAGCGAGCTTTCCAACCTCTCAGGGTTCTTCCTCAGGTATGATGAAATAGATCTGAAGAGGCATGCATATATATATACAGACATGTATATGAACAGGCAGAGACATGATCTGATTAATTTGCACTTTTTTTTTTTTTTAACCAGACCAGGATGAGTAGAAAAATAAATAAATACTTAAATAGTCCACTGGTACAGATGTGAAAGTTGTATGATTCCGACATGAACAGAACTTGCTTGAGTAAAGAATGGGTTAATTCACATAAGTGATTTAGTCCAAGTTAGAAAAATCACTCCATGTCATATTTTTGTGCGATTCTACTTCAGTAATCGCCTATTATTTTCTATGCGAGAGCTAAATTAAAAAAACACATTACAGTCGCATTCCATGCAAATTGCATGTGATAAACACGGTTAGTATAGGGATTACCTGAAGAAAAAAGCTAAGATGGTGCTATTCATGAATGAATAGCTAAACACTATCTGTAATTGGCTGAGTGCTCAGCCAATAGCTAAGCACTGCTGGACAGCAGTGTCCGGGAGCCAGCCGGAGGACGCGTCTGAGCGGCGGAGAGGTGAGTAGTTTTTTTTTTTGGTTTTTTTTTTTTTTTTTTTTACCACTTATTGATGATTTTCAGGGAAGGGCTTACATTTCAAGCCGTTCCCCGAAAATCATACTGCAGGGTTTGCTACAAACCACTGCTTTCAATGGGACCAGCAGCAGCGCCGATCCCATTGAAAGCAATGGGATGGCATGCTGCACTTCTGCCACAGCTGTGACAGAAGGAAACTCCTGTCACAGCTCTGGCAGAAGTCCGAGGCATTCTCCATATCTTTTCAATGGGGCTAGCGCTGCTGCCGCTGGCCCCATTGAAAAGACTGGCAATGTTCCAATGTTTTGTTTGTTTGTTTTTTTGTTTTTTTGTTTTTTTAACCAGCTTTTTTCTCGCACTGCGCTACGAGACTTTTCACTTAGTCTCGCAGCGCAATGGAGAAAAAAACGCCAGTGGGTGTCCACCCTTAAGGCGGCCATACACAAGAGAGAAAAGTCCACTGAAATACTCTTTTGACCATTTTGGTAATGACCGATTTGCAACAGACAATAATGGGTTATAGCCTGCTTACTGAGTGGAATCTGCTGTTTTATGACTTTGTATTGTATAGAGACTACATGGCAACTAGAATACTGCCACCAGCAGAGAGAGAAGTGGGAATTTGTTGTAAAGCCGGCATAGGAGAAAACTGGTGGAAAAATGTAGTATATATAATTTCCAGAAATGGTGTTGTTCCTCAGTACACACAGCGGCTTATTCCAAAAGTTCACATACATGTAGTGCTAGGATGTCTGTAGCCATTGGAAAGCAAAAATAGTCATTTTTATTTAGATGATCCAGTTAAAATGTAATATCCCAGCTGTTGCGATAATGCTATTTATTTTGAACAGGCAGAACAAGAAAAAAAATATTTAATTAGACTTTGTCCACTTTGCTTTTGCTCTGGGCCTCATGAGACTTGCATGTATTAAATAAAAGCCCATTGATTTCAAGGAGTTGAGTGTGATCGGTTTAGCTAAAAAATTAAATGGCATGACATTTGTTTTAAAGGGGTTCTGTCATTAGAAAACAAAAATTCTATACTTGCCTATTCCTCCCTCATCGGTCTTCTTACCGCATCTTCTACCTGCCGATCTTCTCCTGTCTCCTGCAGTCCCCCCAGGTCATCTCACCTCCAGCCAGCTGATTCTTCTTCTGGTGATGAAGCGTCCATTCTCTGCAGTCTCCTTCCTCCAGGGAAATGTACGCTACATCACAAGTGACGTAGCATTCATAGCCTAGCAGGGAGTGCCGAGCTATTGCCGAGACTGTGCATGCGGTCTCTCTGCAATGGTATATGAACTCTTGCGGCGAGACAGCGCGCATGCGCAGTCTTGGCAATAGATTGGCATTCCTTCCTAGGCAGTGAATGTTGCATCACTAGTGACGTAACCCACCCTTGCCTGCCGGAAAAAGAATGCAGAGCATGGACAAATAACAAAAAAAAAAGAGGATCTAGACACTTGGAGCTAAGGTGAGCCGGGGGACTGTAGAAGATCAGCGAGGAGAAGATACCTTAAAAAGACTGCCTGGGGAGGAATAGGTATGTACTAGTAATTATTAGGAAATTATAGCACCAGTGTTTCTGGTGGCTCAATGCGCCACATAGCTATGCTACATGGTACATCCATTATGATCCCTACACACACAGCTCTACTACATGCATCCTGATTCAACACACACACACCTGTGGTACATCCATGCTGATTTTTAGATATCGCCATCTCAGCAGACTCCTGGATACAGTCATCAGCCCCTGGTCATGTGATCTCTGACTCCACCCACACAGATGATCACATGACGGTGGTGTCATCACAGGTCCTGGTGGCTGCTGTCCGCTTATCCAGTATATAGTACTTTCTACCAAACTGCACAATGGCTTCTCCCACAGCAGTGACATCACCACTAGCCCTTCAGCCCACTGGATCTCCGTGGTGGTGGTAGGTCGGTGTCTTCTGTCAGAACCTCTGACTTGTGTCTGAGATAATTTTGTATTCTCATTTTGTTATTTTTGTCCTCCCCTTCCAAGAGCCCTAACTGTTGTTCTTCTGTCGGTCAGGCTCTGTGTTTTATATATGTTGCAGGACCTGCAATGACCTCGCCAGGGGCGGCGCATGAGAAGCGCACACACAAACATACATAAAACTTTAGATTTTTTAAAAATTTGTCATTTGCAAAATCCCTTAAATCATATTGTGGATACCTTCTACTAAATGGTACAGGCAAAAGTTGCTCATTAGGAAGTCTGAGCAAACTCGTAATGAATAATTGCAACATAATACTGAATTTCCACTTTCTCTTTGTGTATTTTATATGATTTGTTCGCTCTAGTGAGTTTGTGTTGTGGACTGTTGGGAGTCAGAACTTTGGAAGTTATTTGTACAAGTACAATAAAATTATTGACCTTGCATGTGGAAACCCAACAGATACTTGATTTGGTTTGTATTTTCAATTTGGTTGCCTTTTTCCCAAATTTTTTTAATAAAGCTAAGCTTCCTGACCATCACTACTGTCACAATTTATAGCCTATAAGACCTCCTTTCTAAATAGTTGACCTGGAATAAGGCCGGTGATGAAGCAAAGAAGCTGATGGGTTTCAAAGTAAACCACAGTAGGCATTACTTATGGTCCCCTTTAACAGAAAACCATTTCTAGGTACATAAAACACTCGCTGTGTATCATGCTGGTCATAAATCATTTTGCTGGCTGGCTTTCCCTGCTGATGATGGGAGTTTGTGTATTCAGAGCTGGTGGCTGTAGCCAAGTGGCCGCTGTCAGATGCTGAATGCTAAAATAGGCACTTTTATAAATTCAGTTTAACCATTTACTAAAATGTAGAATCATAAGGGTGTGTGCAGAAGTAATGTTTATTGGTCTGGGCATATAGTTTTTAGTATCCATAGGTGTCTCAGCTCATCTAGCATACAGCGCAGGGACCGCTGTGCTTGTTTACATGAAAGGGTCTTCCTAAAATGCAGAACCAGATCAGGCACTTTGCTAGTATTAATTTAAAAATCTACTGTATCCATTTTCTATACATATACTTGGCGCCCACAACATTAACCCTTTATAGATGCATCTGTCTTACAACCGTGATGGTTGAAGGTACCTTTGTACATGAGGCGATTATCGCCAGAATAATCACTGGAAACAGCAATTTTGGGCTATTGTGGGCCTATGTACATACAGCCACCAGCAGGACACTGGTATGTCTAATGGTCAACCAGCTCTACACAAGTGAAAAAAGAGGCATAGGTACCTTTTTAGTTCAGAATTACTTATTTGAAGGTTAGTGTTTCTGGGCGTTCTCAGAACTGGATGTATGTGAGATAGTTGTGATCATGGTAGTATATTCTATTTTAAATCTTTGATAAAAAAAAACCAAAACATAATTATACACGCATACAGGGTGGCCTCCAAAAATGTGTACATGATTCACAATGAAAAATAGCTGCATGAGTCTTAAATGGTGACCATGGGGCCTTTGTCAATAGAGACCTGGTGAGTGTTAAGGCAGCAGGAATGCTGTCCTAAGCTCGCTCATGACCTGAAGGTTTGCAGGTCCAATCACCTCGTGGTTCTGATAGTCGGATCAAGGTTAACTCAGCCTTCCATCCTTCTGAGGTTGGTAACGAGTACCCAGGTTGCTGGGGGGGGGGGGGGGGGGTAAAAGATGACTGGGGAAGGCAATGGCAAACCAGCCTGCAAAAGCAGTCTACCGACGTCACCCTAGGAGTCAGTCAAGGGCACTTTACCTTGCCTTATCATCCAGATGCTTCAGATTTTGGTGAACTAAAGTATAAACATTTGGTTACCGTGTCTACAAGGATTGTCAAGCATGCTTCCACCATTTTATTTTACTCTCTTGATGTGCACATGGTGTTTTTTTGTTTTTATTTTAAATGCAATTTTGCGACTCGACCTCTTTAGAGACAAAATAATACTACATGTTGCCACCATGATTCAATTTGGATTTTAATAAAGAGCATAGCTGGAACACCCTGTATGTATGTGTAAAATAAAAAAAAAAAAATATATATATATATATATATATATATATATAATTTCATCATATATATTACTGCATATTCCTCACCTAAGACCTAGTGTATGCATGTACAGCACTGTTGATTGTAGCTTCCGAGGAGCTATATACACTTGGGTCACTTGATTAAAGACACTTGCTTTTTCACCGTTAAAGCTTTCTAATAGGAAATTAGACATGTGACTCCGGAGTGCAACATAAGTGAGAAAGTTTTCCATAAATTGACTTTCGGTGTGAATCAACATTAGAATGGGAAAATTGAGTGATCTGAGCAACTTTGAATAAGGCAAGATTATTGGTACTAGACTAGCGGGGCCAGTAATTTAAGAACTGCCAAACTTGTAGGGTTTTCTCGTATAACCCTTATAAGAAAATGGTAGAGGTAAATGTCAGAAGCGGCGCTCCAATGGTGTACAAAGAAATAAAGGAATATAGAAAGGGACTCACCGCAACTGCACCGGTCTTGTGATAAAGACCGGTCAGTTCGTTGGTCCACTGAGGCTTTATAGGAAACCAGATTTATGGTAATATGTATTGATGGTCCTAGAACATCCCCTAGGGGAGAGCTGCAGCGAGCGACTCCAAAACAACCGTGTCAAGGAGGAAGAAGATGTATATTAAGAGAGACAAAGAACTCACTTTATGCGCTCCATCAAAAATTAGCAAGGTGTAGAAGTCTTACTTGTTGTGGGGTGCCTGGATTCCTGGCACCCCAAAATCCCCGGAGGCAGAGAAGTTTCAACGATGCAGGAATATTCTTTAAAAGGATTTATTATATAAAAGAACAGGTGAGTGGGCATTGCAACGCGTTTCGGCTTGTGTCAAGCCTTTATCAAGCATGGGAAACAGTAGGGAGATGGTCTCCATTTATAGCAAAAGCATACACTGAGGGTAAGGGGAAGGGGAGGGACAGGAAAGGGATTTACCACACTGCACGTATTCCATATAGTAACCATAGTGTCATAAATGGTTTCCCATCCTCTCATTAAGTGGCACATTATTACAATCATTATTGTTTTATATATATATTAAAATATATCCTACGTTACTTCCCGATATCGCAATGTGACCCGGTCACATGACCGGGAGTCCAACCAGGAGGGGAAGTACTTGGTTGCTACACCAAGAGGCGGAGCGTCCCCCAAGGGCCGGCCAGACGTATATCGGGTATCTAAGGACGCAGGGGGGGGGCAACGCCCACTCACCTGTTCTTTTATATAATAAATCCTTTTAAAGAATATTCCTGCATCGTTGAAACTTCTCTGCCTCCGGGGATTTTGGGGTGCCAGGAATCCAGGCACCCCACAACAAGTAAGACTTCTACACCTTGCTAATTTTTGATGGAGCGCATAAAGTGAGTTCTTTGTCTCTCTTAATATACACCTTATAAGAAAATGCTGAGAATGATGCATGTGTTCAAGGAAAAACTTCTAGCGAAAGGACATCCTGTGGACATTAACCCTTTGATAAAAGGGGTAAAAGAATAATCCCTCTGACGAACAGGTGGTGCACAGTCTAGCAATATTGCAGCTGAATGCAATGCCGCTGCTACTAACGTTTCAGAATGCACAACTTGTCATTCCTTAGCCGATGACCATTTCAAATGCTTTTCCTTTTTAAGAGAACTAGAAAGGCAAGACTCCAGTGGGTAAAATGCGATGAAAATTGGATCACCGAGCAGTGGGAAAAACACCGCCTGGTCAGAAGAATCCAGATTGCTGTTCACCATGCTTTTAGGAGGATCAGAAATTGGCACAGGCAGCATGAATCGATGAACCGTCCGGTCAGCTGTTTAGATCATATTAGTATCTGCATCTTTTTTGTGTTAAGTGCATTGAACAATATTCCTGTGGAAGGATGTGAGGATTTAGTGAAGTCTATGGCGTGATAAATTGCTGCAGGTCTGAAAGCCAATGCAATTCCATTGTGTTACTAGATGGGTTCTTCTAATAAAATGGTCACTCGCTGTTATGTGTAACGTATAATCCAAAGCACAAAGACCTATAAAGAAAGCCGCTTTTACAGTGTTCTGGTATATAGCCAGACTTTCCCATAAAGCACATAAACTATTTTCCATACTTTTTTTGGGGTGTGGGGGGGAAGGTTCATTTTGTGGAAGCATGTTGTATTGAAAACGGTTATCAACTACACTTGTCAATACAGTTTAAAATATGCAATAGTGTATTGAACAAGTATATGCCTAAAGTCTGCTATTGGCATATATTTGACTATTGAAGCCAGTGGCATATGCATGCTGAAGTACTGCAGTATATAGGCCATACGCGCATCACATATTTTTGTTTAGCTTTTTAGATTAGTGCGTGAAAACTCTGTATACTTCTACCTTGTAGCTTCTAATATTTCTAATGTTTTGTAATCTTTGGAATATCCTGTCTTCATGGAGTATCATAAAACTGGCGCTCCTGCGTGCATGCCAGCTGTCATACTGCTGGAGCGGGCGATTTATCAAGCCACGTCTCATGCGGATTTCAAATCATTGTAAGAAAATAGAAAATCTAGCAGGAGAAATTAAAAAGTAGCAGCGGCAGACAGTGTCTGACAAGTCTCGGGGCTCCATTCTGCTGTTCTGTACATTCATATCTATTTTAATATCCACTAGGAAGTGACTTCATATATACTTTGTAACAAGTTTTCCTCTGTCGGGATGGATTGGCCTGTGAACAGCTGATATACGCGTATGGATGGAAGTCACATGCCACAGGCCAGTCTAGGAACCTTCCTGGGTTGGTATAGACACACTAAACTAGAACTGCCAATCATTCTCTCTTAAGTTCTGTAGCCTTCTGACTGGTAAGTCGTATCGGTGCCCGGGGGTGAGGGCTTAGTGAGGGCATTGGCTCACACTCTGCTGCAGTATAATTTAGTAGCAGTATTTACTTTGACTGGCAGCATGCACAAATGTGAGTAATGCTGCTGTTTTTATATTGCTTTTTTTGACCTTTGTTGTCTGCTTTGTCAAAGTACAATATATAAAGTGCCACGCTGGATATTTGTTTGGACAGATTAGCCCTATATTGTGGGCTTGTCAGTGTGAATTATATTTAGTGAATACAGAAATCCTCTACAGTGGGTAAAGGGCAATGCTTGTATGGTTTTAGGTGAAATAGTATGTAGTAAACACGCAGAGGCATCTGCAAATGATTTTACATGTTAGCGTCCCCAGGAACGACAAGTGGCACAATTGTTAACAGGCCATTGGTTAAAAAATAGTTATAATATTCTGTCTAGGATGACCATTAAAATGTAACCCTTTCCAATCCAATTTCCCGGCCTTCCTGTTCTCCTCAGCTCTTATTTTTTTGGGGGGTGGGAAAGCTCATCACAGAAAAGGGAAATAAATTTTAAAAAATCACAAAAAAGCGGTCATATACTTACCGATAGATTGGCAGGTAAAGATACCACATATCCCTCAACATGCAGGCAGCCAGGCTGCCAAATGGAGGAACAACGTGCACACGTGCAAGGTACTGTTGAACAGCCACTTGCACACCTTTCTTATATTGTGGGCTGTTGCTGCTTAGTAATCTTGCAAAAAAAAAGCAGATACGGGGTGTCGGGCCACATGGTACGTGTAGAGCACCATGCAGGCCTACAACTTATTAATGATGCCATATGTCAACCCAGCGGGCTGTCCTGCACCCGACAGGTGAATCACACTAGTACTTCCCCAGTGTTCCAAGCCGCACTGCATGTTAATTATAAATACTGATAAATAGCAGGTATTGCTTAATATTTTGGCCAAAATACGTGAGCTCACAACCCGCGTCAAGGGTCCTCGTTTACTTGTGAGTTCCTACACGAACATCATTAAAATCCCAGAAAAGGGAAATATTAACAGACAATGGTGATTTTAATATCAATCTTTTAAAATTAAAATATTATTATATATGTATATTATACTATGCAGGAGAAGGGTCCGACATCACAGCCCTCTTCTGTATAGTGTTTGAAACGTGTCGGACCTCAGAACTATGCCGGGAAATCTCGATGTCTGACAAGGTCCGGCACTGCATTGGTAAGGGCTAAGACTATAATCCTATGGAGAATTAGTAATTGGCCCCAAAACCCTAAAAATGTCACTCAAAATAGATCCAAGAATTTATTTTTCAAACATTTAACACCGCTTCATCCAATGAGCATATTTAGGTGCATTTGCTGGCTGAATATACAGCGGCTTAGACTTAAATAGTACACGGACCCTTAGTAATCAATGTGCCAATTCATACATCCGTGTTTTTCCCACACAGACATATGGCCCACATGGAAAAAATTACAGCCTATGCTATTCTGGTTCAATTTGTGGACGAGACTTGCCCATTCATGTCAACGGGAAAGCAAGAAAAAATAGTGGACCGTCCATGTGCTGCCTATATTTCATTGATCCTTTCCTAAGGCCTTATATATTGTAAGGACAGCACGCTGACCCATTATAGCCTTAGAGGTTATTCAGACGAGTATTTTTTTTCTTTTTCTGATGATCTATGTGGAAAAAAAACCCATCACAGCATGTCCTATTTTAATCTATTATGGATGTGAATAGGACATGCAAAGTCCACTGTCCGCAGAGATTGGAAGGCACATGGACATGTGTTGACTTGCTGTCCAGTGCGAGTTACACTTAGACTTGAGTGCAATTCGCATATGGCCTTGTGCATCTGTCCTAAGAAATGCAGAAAAAAAGAATTGTACCCGGTTTCATTTTAATTCGTTTTATTTTATGCTGATGTGAATATGGATGCATGACTTGGAGAAAGACTTACTATCGAACTGCGCATGGATGAAAGAAAAACTGTTGCAGCATGGTCAAGTTTTTAAACAATCGTGTGCAGTTGACCTTAAGGCTTATTCAGAAAAGTGTACTTCACAGGGACAGCACACTGCCTCCTAATAGTAAATGGCGCTATTCATATATACATCTTTTCACATGGACCGATTTTGTGTGTGTAGAATAAAATCGCTGCATGCCATATTCTGGTCTAATTTGCAGATAATCACTAGAGTTGAGCAAACATACTCTGCCGAGCTTGATGCTCGTTCGAGTATTAGCGTACTCGATGGTGCTCTTTACTCGAACAAGCATCAAGCCGTGTTCGACCCCGCCCCAGTTTTTGGCTCCTCCCCGCTGTGGCGTGCCTGTTTAGGCTCCTCCCACCGCGAAGCAGCGCGCGTCATTGCCAAATTTTCTGTCTGGAAAGCGAGAGAGAGACAGACTGACCCCTAAGGGAAAAAAAAGCTCAGCACCCGCGTCCCACATACAAAAATGCTTGAATCTCCTATTGTAGTCAATGGGGTTCATTACTCGAGTAGAGCTCTCGAATTGTACGAAAAGCTTGACTCGAATAACGCGGACTCCAGCATTTGGGTGCTCGCTCATCTCTAATATTCACCTTTTTCAATTCAACTAATCCACGAACTATGGACGGCATATGGAGAACGTCTAATTTTAAATGCTCAATATGTTAAAAAGATAAATAATAAAGCAATTCCTGAAAGCCGGTGAATCACATTCCATGATTCTTCAGGTTTTGATCTACTTGCGCCAAATGTGGTGCGCTGAGTTGACTGTTCACTATGATCATTTATTGATTAGATTAAAAATGAAACTCTATTCACATATCTTCCCACATGTCCTCAATGCTGACGAAGTTCTTTAAGACAAGATGACTTGGTTTCTCTACTGAGAACAATCACATTTTCCTCCTACTTTCTGAACTGTTAATGTTTCCAGCCAGCAACCCTCTCAGCACCTTGGACAGCACACAATCTCTCTCCAGACCGGCCTCTGCAGTGACACTGTATAACTTTTAGTTTTATCATCCACTTAGTTGTTTCAGATGAAATGGCTAAATCATGAGCTGGTTTGAGAAATGTAAATCTCCTTTTCGCATAACAAGCCAAATTATTTTACTGGAGGACATCAAAGCTAAGTAAAGTGACAGGTAAGCATTGCCTAAAGTTCTTGGAACGGACTTGTGTATGAATGTTAAATGAACACTAAGTTTCTGAATGTAAGGTTTGTCCATCACGACTACTCTTATAACTGCTTGTGAATGTTTTTAGAATTAGAGGGTCAGATTGTTGTGGAGGGATTTAATAGAATCCAAAAAGTTGGAGCCATGGGGCAGACGTTTTTCTTACAAAGTGATTGTTCTTGGAACCACTGTTTATTGGGACGTATGGACAGGGGTTTCTTCATGAGATAGGACTTTTTGTATGGTGAATTTTTTTTAACATTTTTATAATGAACCCAATTAAAGGGCTA
Source organism: Eleutherodactylus coqui (assembly GCF_035609145.1). Lineage (NCBI taxonomy): Eukaryota > Metazoa > Chordata > Amphibia > Anura > Eleutherodactylidae > Eleutherodactylus > Eleutherodactylus coqui. Next base: position 454,262,440 of record NC_089837.1, on the reverse strand, counting down.
AAACTTTTAAATTTCGATTTAAATTGGGTCTATTTTAACAAAAATGACCTGCTTGTTAAAAGTATATACACCATTTTGAAGTTCACTTACAGAATTTATCTTCATGAAAAAATTAAAGTGACCCTCCACTCAAGAGCACAAAAATTGACAGATCTGTGACTATAGTTTAGCTACAGGGCCTCATTTAAAATAGTCTGGGCCACTCCTCCTGTCTCATTTGGTTCAGGGTGCTTCCTCTGCAAAAATCCAAGTGAATGGGGGCAAGCTATCATCTGAATGATCATTCGTCCCTGATGTCAGCTCTCGTTTAACCCTTTCCAATCCACTGTCTGATGTCTTCAGACATTATGATTGAAGGCTGTACAACTCTGATGTTGGAAGTCGTACGACAGGGTATTCTTACTGTATATTACTGGCTGCTCTGTTGTGGGGGTGCCTCTCCAGCATGTCCCATACCGCAGTACTGGCTCTAGCTAGCAGATGGTGCCATTGTATAATGGCAGAAAGAGAAAGCTCCCTAGAAGACCCTAAATCCAAAATTGGATTGCAAAGGGTTAATAGTGATATTAGCCAATGTAAAAGTGTCCTTGTCTATCAATTTTTAACTCCTGACTAGAGAGGCACTTTAAAGGAGTATTCCAGACAGTAAAAGTTGTTTTATTTGAAGCTTTCAAAAATTGACCACTGGCTCCTCACGATCCGGAGAAGGGGGGGGATTCATGCTCCCTGTATATAGCAATTGAGAACATGAACGCTGGCCATGGCTCCATTCACTTTAATGGGCCTGACAGTCAAGTACAAAGCGGTCCATTCACTGTGACATTTTAGTGATAGGGAGAAACAATCCCGCATTAGAATATAGGGGGACATGGGGTCTGAAAGTCCCCATCTAAATGGAATGTAGGTCATGCATTCATTTCAGTAGGTGTGTTGGATAATTGCCAAATGCTTCTGTAAGGCATTCTATGGGTGAAAACAAAGAAAGTGACTGCGCACAGGTGCAACCTCTGCTCTTCCTGTCAGTGGGGGGTCTTAACAGTCGGACCCCCACCTATCAGAAAGTTATCCCTTGTCCTGTGTCCTTTGGCTAGGGGCCAACTTTATATCTTTCCACAACCCTTTTAAAGAATGAACTTTTTTTTAAATTAGGGTTGTTTAACATGATGCATCAGTTTATAAACCTGTTGCACATTAGTAACATGGTATGTAAGAGTAGGGAATAATGTACAGTACCCTCAAAGTTTGAAAACTCCCAATGTTTCAAACAGCAAATAATGATAGTCTGCAATGCTGTCACACAGCGGTGAAGTTCTAGCATCAATGTTTCTGACTATTTCTTTCCATCCTTATTTTTTAAAAGATGTTTCTGAACTGTTGCAGGGTGCTGTATATGACCTTTTAAATGATAGATTGTGTGTATAGATAATTAAAAAAAAGTAATCAAATTGTGTATGAGATAGATAGATAGATATAAATTATAATATTATTTTTATTTATTTTCTTTAAATAACTTTTCTTCACAGCTCTCTCCACAAGCTGCCTGTATTAGTCAGTTTTCTTCCCTCCGCTGGCTGATGCATGAGTGAAGGTGGAAGATAGACATAGACCAGCACCAGGGGTTTCATTAAACCACCTTTAGAGTGATCACCTTGATTGGCTATCAGAGTGATTGCAAGCCCAGAAGCAGTGACTGCTGTGTCATTTATCATTGGGCAGATGCTGGGGAAGGAGTCCGCTTTGGGGATCATACTGTTGAGACCCTGCAGCGGAACACTTTGGTACTTTGAAGTAGGACTTTAGATTTACATGGATGCTGCGCGGGGTATGTGCTGCTGTTACTTAAATTTAGTTATTATCGACCTTGAGAGGCTAAAGAAACAATTTCAGGAAACGCGCCTTTACTTGTTTGCACAATAAATCTTTAAAGGGGTTGTTCTTGCCTTTTACTGTGATGACCTATCCTCAGTATAGGTCATCAAGAGTCGGATCGGCGGTAGTGCGCCCCTCAGGATCCTCGCTAATTAGCTGAGGGACAAGCCTGCTGTCTATGCGGACAGCACTGAAAGCAAATAGCGTGGTCTGCATTACAGCAAGCCACGTTTGTACTATGGGCACAGCTCCCATTAAACTCAATGGAGCTATCCCTGTAGTATCAGCCTAGGCTGCTGTAATGTTGACTATCTGCTTCCAACTCCATTTAATGCTGCTGCTGTTCAAGAAAATGTTTCTTCCCGAGCTGCAATACTACACACAGCCCATAGGCTGTTAGGGATCTATCTGATGACCGACTTGTCCACTGTTTGCATCCTGACATACACTGTAAATTGAATCTTCTGTATAGCTAAACTTTTTAAAAACTTCTGACGTGTCATAGGGACATATCAGAACTTTTGATCGGTAGAGTCCAGGTGCTGAAATGCCCAAAGATCGCTAAAACAAATGTGGGAGAAGCGCACATCTAAGCACCGTACCTGTTTGGCTGTTATTGGCAAGTGGTGTACGGACTCCATAGACTATGAAACCCCTTACAAAGCGCACCGCAAAGCCAAAAACAGCTGAATGAGGGTCTCTGTCTGTTTTTCAATTGGTGGGGGTCCCCCACCAATGAAAACTTTTGATATGTCACTACATGTCAGTTTTTAAAAAGTTTAGTCGCACTTAAAGGGTGGATTCAGATGACCGTATATCGGCTCGGTTTTCACGCTCAGCCAATATACGATGTCTTCATCTGCAGGGGGGGGGTGAGGGGAGAATGGAAGAGCCAGGAGCAGGAACTGAGCTCCCGCCCCCTCTCTGCCCCCTCTGCGCTATTTGCAATGGGAAGGGATGGGGCGGGGCTAAGTGCCGAGAATTAGCCCCACCCCATCCCGCCTCTCCCTATTGCAAATAGTGCAGAGGTGCGGAGAGGAGGCAGAGAGGGGGCGGGAGCTCAGAGCACTGCTCCTGGCTCTTCTAGCCCCCCCCCCCCCCCCCGCAGAGAGAGACGTCGTATATTGGCTGGGCGTGAAAACCCAGCCGATATACGTTCGTCTGAATCCAGCCTAAATATTCAAATAATTTTGAGATGCAGTTTTTTTTTTCTTTCTGTTTTTTTTGTTTTTGTTTTGTTTTTTCATTTTATTTTTTTTATTTTGATAGAAGTAAAAATCAGTAAATCCAAGTTGATATTCTATATTCTTCATCGAGATTAGGATGGTTAATATTGAAACAGATTGCCTTTTGATAATTGACATTGTCGTGACTTGTGTAGTAGGAAGCCTAACCTGGGGTGGTCCTCCTTCAGTAATGCATTGGGATATCCAGCAGACTAATCGCGTTGTCACCTCTAGGTTATCAGCGGTGATCTCTGGAGCTGATGTATAGATTTATCCGGGATTGTGTTAATGTTGTCTTGTAATAAGGTTTTCAACAAGTAACAGATGTGAGCCATTAGGAACCTCTTTTCATGCCTCATGGAGAACAATACATGTTTAATAAAGACTGCTGTGCAATCTGGGGCTACCATGGCCATGTGTCTCCTAGCAAAGCAACTGAGAGAATTGTAGAAGTTTTAGTATTTGATAAATAAAATATTTAATGAAAAATTATGTTTTGCATTAATTAGCTCATGATTAAAAGGTTGATTTGCCTTCAATTGCTTATAATCTAAATTGGTTAATCTTCTGTAGATACACAGTGCATGTCATTAAAGCGGTTGTACTAAAATTGTAAGTTACCCCCTATCCTGTCACTGCGGAGGTCACTTCTTCCACTGCAGTGGCGTCATTGTGAATGGAGTACTGGCCGATCATGCGCGGTCATATGTGGGGTTGATGGAAATACCTCAGCAGATCCCGCTTGCTTATCTCAGCTGTCTCATTGACAGTGGGTGGAAAACTTGTGCTTTCAAGACGAGCGCTCCATTCAGTCATCTCCTCACTGTGGGAGGTACAGTAACCTTCCAGTGAGGAGGATGGGGGACACTGGACCCTTGTTCTTGAGATCCTCTTTAAAGGGGTTGTCAGGGACTTTGGGCATTTATCTAATGGTGACCTATCCTCAGGACAGATCATCAATAGATGAAAGGTGGGGGTCTGCTATTCTTGGTGCCACTGTCACTACAGAGGAGGGAGCAGATAGTGAAGGCTATAGCACAGCGGCTGGGTTGGTATTGCAGGAGCAGATTCCATTGAATTCAATAGAATACCCAGAGAGGCTATCAAAATTGGGATTATTTACCCTGGAAAAAAGACGGTTAAGGGGTGATCAAATAACTATGTATAAATACATCAGGGGACAATACAAGGATGTCTCCCATGATCTGTTTATACGCAGGACTGTGACGGTAACAAAAAGGCATCTGCTACTAGAAGAAAGCAGTTTTATCACCAACATAGGAAGAGGGTTCTTTACTGTAAAAGCAGTGATACTGTGGAACTGAGGAACTGGTGATGGCAAAATCTATGGAAGAATTTAAGATGGGACTAATGGATAGAAAGGATCCCTTTCTAGAGCACTATGATATTACAGGATATAGGCATTAGGTGACTAGTGGGGTTGTTGAACTCAAATGTTGATCCAGTGATCACTCTGGCTGCCATTATGGAGTCAAGAAGGAATTTTTTTCTTCCAAATGAGCTAAATTGGCTCGTTGGAGTTTTTTTTTTGCCTTCCTCTGGACCAACAAGGGGGAGGGGTTTGAAACAGGCTGAACCAAATGGACATGGTCTTTATTCAGCCTAACATACTATGTTCCTTTTGTAATAGGAGCTATACCTTTCTATACAACTCGTCCCTTTTAAGACATATGTAAGTTCTTGTTCAGAACCCTCTCTGTTAAAGTGAAAAGCTAATAACAAAGACCATTTCTCGTAGTAGTGACTCTTAACTGGTTCATGTATTACATAGTTGGTAATTTATTTAACTATTTTTGCATACAACATGGCCGCTGCATAAAAAAACGTATGGGCTGTACGACAAATAAGATCTCTTCAATGGATATTTCAGAGGCCAGACTAGCTTCAATCTAAAAAGGGTTTGTGCGCCAGCAGCTGTACTCCTTCTGCGCGTGCACCTCACACAGAGATGAAAGGGAGATGCAAGAGTGGAAAGCGTCAAGCTGCTGGCACGCCCCGACTTTGCCGGGGACACCGCAAAAAAACAGGGAACCAGGCGAGTATGACACAGCTTCCCGGACGCGCCCTCACCTAACCTATAAGCGCCATAATTTAGTTTATGCTGCTTATAGTTGCTGACAGGTTCCCTTTAAGAGCTAATCACTAGCCAGGCTTGAGGTTATCGTATGTCTTCTCTGAGATGTGCAGATAAAAAAAAAAAAACCTTTTCTGAATGGAGACTATTTTTTACATGATCACTGCACTTACATACAACATTACTTGCAGGCAACATGTTCAAGTTGAGGTGACTTGGGGCTGTCTGATACTTTCCAAGAAGACACAAGGAACTTTCTAAAAACTTTGAAGTCCATTTTTTTAGTATATTGGGGGTTGCTTGCTTCTGTCCTGTTTCTGAATTTCTAATACCCAAGTTATAATAGAAGTAATAAATGTTAAAATTCATAATGAAATTTAAGCGCTTGTTCACCCTTGCATAAACAGCCCTCCATTGTTCAACTCCTTTCTAGGAGCTAAATATCCACAAAAGTGGAAGTGCCGCCTGCGGCACGTAATGCACCATCAACTATAACAAGTCCCATTTGGCGCTGCTATGTACTCCTGTGTTTTCACGGACAAAATAGCGCTGCATGCTGCGCTATTGTCATCCAGGATATTCTTGAAAATCCATGACAGAGGCTCCAAACGTAGCCTCTGACGCTGGTGTGAGCGAAGCCTAAGCCCTTCCCTGACCGTTACTCTCAACCAAAAAATTAGATGGTCCAAGCATTACAATAGAAGAGAAGCTTTTTTTTTTGCCAGCGTTGGACTGACACTGAACACAGCATCCCTGCTTTGCCTACCCCGACCTTTTTAGCTAATGGTGATGGTGATGAGGATGAAGATGATGAAGCACAGAGTTCCTGTTGCCATGGAATCGTTTCTTTTGGCTTGTTTGACTTTGATGCAGACAGACAGTAAAACCGGTGACTCTTATCTTGGAATTGGTACTAAATATAAAATGTGGCATTACAAGGAGGCATTTGGATGCTTGAGTTCTCTTAAATCCTAACCTTCTGCCGGCTGACGTTGGCTAATCCAGAAACAGATGCTGCCGCAGCTATTTGTTGATTTAGTTTCCATGGAAACCTGATACATTCGTCTACAGTAGGAAGCTCCCTGCACATTGGTTGATTTGATAGGAAGCGAGTCTTGAGGTAGGTATTGATGACTGCACTGATAATTGGTCATACCTTTTAACATTCAGCTTCTTCATGCATTTATCCATGGACTGCGAGATAAAGGGGCCACACAAATCCGATGCTATCTGAAACCAGGAGGTAGGTTAGGTCACTGTGCTCAGCAGAAAAGGGCCCGATGACCTAGACGTCAGTGCTGCTTGTCTCACTCTGTAGTGAATGAAACAGATTGGACTCTCCAGCCTCCCTGCAGCCTTTTGTCAGCGTGCTAACGCCTCTCCTTGAATGAGCAACATCAAAGGATGCGAGCAACAGTAAGTGGAAGTGTTAAGGGCTTTTCTTTTTCTATTCTATACCCCCTTTTTTTGTAGATGCTTTGTTAGACGGTGCACATCGCCAGAGTACAAGGCTGATCGGTCGTGTTCGCTTATGTGCAACACAAAGGAACAAGAAGGGAAAGGTTTTTCTTGAGTGATTCCCAAGACACCGTCGTCTTCAGAGCATGTGTTCGCGTTTTCAGTCTTTCCGTTCTTGGGTGGGATTCATTGAGCTATTGTGTCTCTGTGCAGCCCTGCAGTGCGTTCACTGGGGTCTGACAAATGGCAAAGTGATGTGCCATAACGAATCGCTAGACTGCCAGATTGGGTTGTCACATTAAACGGCGAAAAAGCTGAATGAATGGGCCATTCTGGCTGTGGCAGGGTTAATGGTTCATTTCTGCACTGCAATGCAAATGACGATGCTTGATTCATAGAGCACTTTATAATATTCGGCTGTGTGGAAGTTTTGAGCTTTTAGAAGTAGGGATGGTTTTTTTTTTTGTAAGCTGTTGAGAAACTTTGATTTATTGTAGTTTGTTATGTGCTGTTATTATCTTGCTTTGTTTTATTAGGAGTCGGTATTGTAGCATGTAGGGTTATTACTGAAATCTCGTGCGGCGCTGTCACATGCTGATGAAAAGGAAGCCAATTTACAGGCTCGGATAATAATGGCTTGCTAGTTCATTAAGAAATGGTGAATTGTGATGTACAGGCTTTCCAAGAAGTTTTTTTTTTATGTATTATTTATTGGACTTTTTTTTGCCATGTCAGTTTCCTTTTAAAGGGGTTTTCTGGCTTTTGATTCTATTTAATAACCCCTCAGCAAGTATTTAAAATGCTTATACCTTCGCCGACGCGTCTGTTCTTCTTCTGCACAGTGGTACGTCACATGCACACGGATGTAACCGCTGTTTCCTGACCCAGTGACGTTCCGTATACAGTTAACATGGGCTAGGAGCTGGTACTCCTGGTCTTGCATATGGGAGGTCACCGATGACGTCCCGTTTGTGGCAGGACATTGGCTCCAGCGGTCACGTGCTTACACAAACACATCACCATAGCAGCTATCAGAACGGAGCAGCGGCGCTTCAGCAGTGGCTAACTATAAGATAAACATCACACTTTTTCATATCTTGAAACTTTACACCCATTGCCGCCAATGTTTAAATAAATCAGAATACCTCTTTTAATAAACCATGTTGAATACAGCCTGTTGTTCTCTATTATCAGCTATTTGGGTCTCCGGTTAACTTATTGGAGTTACTTAAATGAAGTTCCAAAAGAATGTCTGCCCTCTTGAGCACTACTTTATATCCTATATCTGCGGAAACCTTTAGATGCTTCTGTGGGAATGTTGGCTGCTCTTCTTATAAGCTGTGGTTTTATCAGATCTGAACTGAAGGTTTTTTGTTTTTTTTTTTGTTTTTTTTTGAAAGCCTTAAAATTTTGGGAATTTACCAGCAACAGGTTGTAAAACTGTACTTCTAAATGTATATGTTGGTTGTGTGAAAATACACACAATGACTTGCTGGTTCTTGTCCAGTCCCTTTGTTAGTAGATCTAAATACTCGTATTCAGGGAACCGTTATTATTAAGTATTCCCTCACCGTCATTCTGTTACAGAAAGGCGAATGTGACCGTCCCATCTATCGGCATGTCAACATAATGACAAACATGCTGAAGGGGGTGGGATTTTCCCATGCTATGTGTGTACGTTTTTGCTGCTTTTTCATTGAACTACTCTGTATACATGGTAATTCTTAGTAGTTGCATTTGCCAAATCCCGCTGGGTATAATGCAGTGTTTAGTCATTGTTTGCGTTATCTCATTTCATTGTTGTGAAGGGGCAAAGGCGATCGCTTTCCCTGGGAGTGGAAACGACACAAAATGCCTAATTTGTGCTTTATGTTTAAACATCTCCTCTAAAGCAGAATCTCATGAATGGATATTTAATCCACAGGAAGAATTATCATTTCACATCAGCTATTTGCAAAGTGGTAGAAACAGTGCTTTGAATTTATTTGCATTTCCTCATAACAGCACATATAACCCTAAAGCTAGAAGAAAAAAAAAAAAAAAATCCATGCATTTGTGAAGTCTTTTAACATTTTATTCAGTTATGTGTTCATTTTGTCTAACTTATGATATATCGCTAAAGTAGACAACTATTCTTGGCAGCCATTACTATGCCCTTAGTCTTTCCATAGACCTCTAATGGTATTATTAATCTTTATTTTTGGAGAGTTCAACGTCTATCCCCACCCCATTGTCCTTCAGACTCGCTTTCTCTCCTATTTTGCTGTGTAAATGTTACAATAGTCGTCACATCCTACTAAAGAACCTGGAAGAACAGAATGAGCAGTGATGACGTGATTTTGGAGTAGTGCTGCAGTGCATAGAAATCCACGGAAGGAGGCAATCTGACTGGCACCGTCCATTGAGTTGCGTTGATCTGCACTCCATTGAGAAAAAGTAGTCGATGCAAAAGCCAATCCAAAAAGCACAAGGCTCTCATGAAAGTGTATACATTTGTGGAACTCGCCCAGCAGCAGGCAATTTGTCTGATTTTTGCTTCTTTGTCCAATTTTGACAGTCTCTACAAAGGGCAACAGAAGATATAGCGCTGCATGTACAGTAGGAGATAGGTCATTGTTAGAGATCCTCAGTTTAAGGGTTAATGACCACGAAGGGATTTCTACCGCGTTTCCCGCGGTGGAAATCCACAGCTATTAGGTTCTATTGAACCTAATAGCTTTCTGCCTGCCAATGCTCACATGTAGAATTCTACCGCAGATTTCTGCAGCAAGAAATATATCGCAGCATGTTCTATTTGCTGTGGATTTACGCTGCGGGAGGTCTCTATTAATATAGCATTAACGCTTTGCAATCCAATTTTGGATTCAGGGTTTCCTAGGGGGCTTTCTCTTTCTGCCATTATACAATACCGCCATCTGCTGGCCGGAGCCAGTACTGCAGTATGTGAAATGCCGTAGAGGCCCCTGACAACAGAGCGGCCAGTAATATAAAGTAAGAATACCCTACCAGACATTTTCCGACATCTGAGCTGTGCAGGCTTCAATCAGAATGTTGGAAGATGTCAGACAGTGGATTGGAAAGGGTTAATAGAGACCGCGAAATTGCACGATCACTTTTTTGCTTAATATTGTGGTACTCCTGTGGCTCAAATCAGCGGGCATATCCCGCGACGCTCGTGGAAATGAGCCCTTAGGGTACTTTTGCCTAGGCCAATATTCACCTGCATTCGAGCAATTACAGACAATTGTCCGCTCATGTAAACTCTGCACTCAACAGGGTACTGAGCTAGAAGTTGCTCAGTAGTTGCTTGTCTTTCTGTTTCAGCTCACTGAAATGGAACGCCCAATGAGCGACTTCTCCCTCAGTATAAACAGGCAGTCATTCATCTTTGAATAACTGCCTGTTCACAGTGAATGAAGGCGGGCGGCTGGAAGAGATCTCCGGCACACTCCACCTCCATTCACTGAACGTGTGAAAGCACGGGAGCAATAGTCGTCCTTTCTAACACCACTCTTACTCTCACCCTTGTCTGTTGTGCTTGGATACTTCGCCAGTAGTGACCTGACAATATGCCCAATTCAGGCAAGAAACGTCTGTTGTTGGCTGTATCCTGTCAAAATAAATGCTGTTTTAGACTTGCCATATCTGACATCTCTACATGAGTCAGTGCCTGCCAGCGTTAACTTCTCTTCTATTAGAGCTACAACAAATCTGAAAGTGGCAGAATTCTTTAATTAAATGTAGCAAAAAATGTTTGCAGAACACAAAACAGTATTTATAATGGGGATTTTAAATTTTTTTGCTTACAAATAAATTATGGCCATCGGTGAATTACGCTTCTTACGTTCCTGCAGTCTGTAGGAATCTTAGGTAAAGTTAAAGAGGTTTTCCAGGGAGAATACTACTCATGACCTAACCTTCAGGATAGGTCATCAATAGTTGATCGGTCGGGCTCCATTGCTCGAGACCCCGACCGATCAGCTGAGCAGGCGCCTGCTGTCAGCGCCGCAAATACACAGAGGTTGGAGCGGAAGCAGCGGATGTCTGTGCCGACCTCTGTGTAGTGGCCGGCACTTGTAACTGCAGGCACAGCTGTCATTGAAATCAATGGAAGCTGTGTCTGCAGCTACAAGCGCCACCCACTGCACAGAGATCGGCGCAGAGACTTCCGCTGCTTCAGCTCCGACCTCTTTGTATTTGCGGCGCTGACAGCACGCGCCTGCTCAGCTGATTGGTCGGGGTCCCGATTGACGGACCCCAAACTATCAACTATTGATGACCAATCCTGATGATAGGTAATCAATAGTATCCTCACTGGAAAACCCCTTTAATTCATGCAGGATATCTGTACAGAATGTAGGGTTTTTAAAGTGCAGTGTTTTACAGTTAAGAAAAAGTAAACAATCTCTGGAATTACCTGGATTCCTGCATTGATTCACAATAAAATGTAGCCTAATTGTTAGCGAAGTCTCAATTATAGACAAATGCAATCTAATAGAGATGAGCGAGCGTACTCGGCCACGCCCCTTTCACCCGAGTACCGCGATTTTCGAGTACTTCCGTACTCAGGCGAAAAGATTCGGGGGGGGTGCCGTGGGTGAGTGGGGGGTTGCAGCGGGGAGTGGGGGGGGGAGAGGGAGAGAGAGAGGGCTCCCCCCTGTTCCCCGCTGCTACCCCCGCACCGTCACATGTCCCCCCGCCCCCCCGCCGCCCCCCGAATCTTTTCACCCGAGTACTGAAGTACTTGAAAATCGCGGTGCTCAATCGAGTAATTACTCAAAACAAGTACGTTCGCTCATCTCTACAATCTAACTAAACTAATAACACACAAACAGTTGTTCATGTCTTTTTATTGGGCACATTGAGTAAACTTCCTCAATGCAGGGAGAAAAAGTGAACCCTTAACTTTAATAAGCTGCACTTCCCCTTTCGCAGCAATCACCTCCACCAAACCTTTCCTGTAGCTGCAAGTAAGATTTGAACAACTTCTAAGAAGAATTTGGATGACTCCTCTCTACCAAATGGAGTTTCGGTTCATTGATATTTCTGGGATGCCTTGTGTGCACCACTGTTTTCAGGTTATGCCACAGCTTCTCAATAGTGTTAAGGTCAGGGCTATACTATTCCAAAACACATCATCATAGTTTTCTACCATTCTTTTGTTGATTTTACTTGTCGTCTTTAGGTCATTGTCTTGTTGCATCATCCAACATCTCTTTAGCTTGAGATCTTGCGCTACTGCCCCTACATTCTGCTGCAAGATGTTCTTATCCACTTTAAAATGAATTGTTCCCTTAATGATTCCCTGTAGAGATGAGCGAACACGTTCGGCCCCGCCCCTTTTTCGCCCGAACACCGAACTTTGCGAACACTTCAGTGTTCGGGCGAAAAAGTTTGGGGGCCGCCGTGGCAGCGCGGGGGGGTGCGGCGGGGAGTGGGGGGGAGAGGGAGAGAGAGAGGGCTCCCCCCTGTTCCCCGCTACTGCCGCCCGCGCCGCCGCGCATCTCCCCGCCCCCCGGCGGCACCCGAACTTTTTCGCCCGAACACTGAAGTGTTCGCAAAGTTCGGTGTTCGGGCGAAAAAGGGGCGGGGCCGAACGTGTTCGCTCATCTCTAATTCCCTGGCATCCAGGCCTTGAGGTAGAGGTTTTTGCAGTTTGTAGAGTCTTCAGTAGGTCTTTTGCTGTTACTCTTGGGTTTATTCTCAACTCTTTCAGGACCTCCCACTGTGCTCTTGAAATGATCCTAATAGGGCGCCCACTTCTAGGGAAAATAGCAACAGACTTTTCAATTTTCTCAATTTGTAAATTTTTTAACTATGATACACAAGGTCTTTAGCAATGCTTTTCTACCTTTTTCCAGGTCCATGTGTCTCTAAAAGATGTCTTCTGAAAGTTGTTTGCATGGAGACATGGTCACACTGACCAATCATTCTTGAGAAGAACAGATTTATTAGTAACCAGGCTTTGTGTGCATTTCATAGGCAAAGCATCTGTGAAATCCACATTTTCCATCTTTTCTCTTTAATTGAAACACCTTTTGCCAATTAGTGCTTAGAAGTCATTACTACAGAGATTCATTTATTTCTCCATGTGCTGTCTTTGTGTACCCTGTGTGCTCAATAAATGATGTGAATGGTGCAAGTGTATTTGTCTTTTAGTTGTGACTTGGATAACAATCTAACTAGACAATCTGACCATACTTAATTAGTAATCAAGTGGTCATGCCCCCTGGTTTCCACCCTCTGGCAAGAAGTAATCACTTTATATAATTCACTGCATGGGGAAACAGTTTCCCTCTCCCAAGAAACGGCCTTACTCTCTATGATATCGGTTCTGTCTCTAAGATTAAAAAAAAGACCTACCGGTATTTAGATTTTTCCTCTTAGCCATGCGTCAGACCATCCCTAGACGATGGAAGTCCACGTCGCCTCCCACAAGGATGATGTGGCTGGAAGCCATAGATAATATTATGTACATGGAGGAACTTGGTGCGAGTGACTACTCAAAGTACTCAAGTTTCTATGCTACTTGGGCTTTGTTGATTATGCGCCGCTCCTCCTCCAATCTGAACATTTGGTTCCTCAGTGGTGTTGTACGCCCATAATTATACAACCGTGTTGCTCACAACTTAATACAGCCTGAAGCATCTCTGGGCTTCCCCGCTGCCTTGTCTTTCAGGTCTACCACGCTTTCTTTTCCGCTCTTGTCCCCCCAATTCTTCTTTCGTTTACTCTGGTTAAGAAACATAAGGGAGTACAATCAGTTTAATTGCCATAAGTTAGTTACCTCATACCACAGGTTCATGGCAGAGGATATCGGTTAAATATTTTAATAATTAAAACATAAGATTCAGGCTACCCTTAAAGGGGTTCTGTCACTAAAAAAGTAAAATGCTATACTTATCTATTCCTCCCCCATCATTCTACTTACCAGATCTTCACCTCCCTTATCTTCTCCTGTCTCCTGCAGTCCAGGGGTCACTTCACCTCCAGCTGCCTGATTCTTCTCCTTCCTATGAGGTTACGTACGTTACATCACAGCTCACAGGCCAGCAGGAGGACTGCCTATCTTCTTCAGAGATTGCTCATGCGAGCTGTCTCTGAAATAGATTACAATTCCTTCCTAGGCAGTGAAGCTACAGCACAGGGATGTGTCCGTCACTGACCCAGCCGGAAGGTATTTGAGATATGCAGCCCTCATAACAAGCTGGGCCCAGCCTGCAGTGAGCTGACCTGGGGCACTGGAGAAGCTCAACCTAGGAGAAAATGTGATAAGGAGACAGACAGGGAAGGAATAGGTAAGTGTAGATAATTTTTTTTTTAATTACAAAACCCCTTTAATATGCAATATAGACGTTTGGTTTATTGCATTAACAATGTTCATCGTATCAACATGATGGAAAACATATGTCTTTTGAAAAGTAGCTACCGTATATACCCAGGTATAAGCCAAGGCACCTAATTTTACCACAAAAAAACTGGGAAAACTAGGTGCCTTGAGTATAAGCCTAGCTAGACTAGGTAAGAAACGAAAAAAAAAATACTCACCTCCCAGCCAGTGTCTTTGTCCCCGGCGCAATGCTCTCCCCAGCGGTGCGACAAATTGCTATGTAATTCTCCCCGCTGTCGTCCCTCTACTCAGCTTTGAATTCCCCAACGTCAGCAAGTAAGCGCTGTGATTGGATTGAGCGCCAGCCAATCACAGCCTGCGCTCAATGAACCAATCACAGCCATTAAATGATGGCTGGGAATGATCGAGCGCCAGCTGTGATTAACTGGCACTTGATCCAATCACAGCGCTTACTTGCTGACAGTGGGGGAATTCAAAACCGAGCGGAGAGACGACAGCGGGGAGAATTACATAGCAGCTTGCCGCACCGCTGGGAAGACCATCGCGCCGGGGACACAGATGCCAGCTGGGAGGTGAGTATTGTGGTTCTCCTTTTTTTTTTTTTTTTTTACCTAGTCCCTCACTCAAGTATAAGCCGATGGGGGCTTTTTCAGCATTAAAAAATGTGCTGAAAAAGTCGGCTTATACTCGAGTACATATGGTATGCAATAAAAATATTTTGAACCATAATTAGTAATCAATGCACAAAACCAGGTAATTCACAAGCGCTCATTTACTTTTTCTTGTAAGCGCGGAAGTGAGAGGAAACCGTCTCATTCAGTCCTTGGTAAAATTCTAGACAATATTGCTGGCCTCCATGGCCGCTGACCCTTATCCCACACACAGGCATTTATTTCTAATAATAATCCCTCCTAGGTTTAAAAAAGAAAAAAAAAAAAAAAGCATTATTTTTTTTTTCTCACTCATTTTAGAAAGGGGCTTTGTTCATTATTCTTGAAACCTTGCACAGCTAATGCTTATAATGACGACAGATGAGTCCTCAGACTCCAGGATTGTATTGTGCGCAACTCAAGGTTAAGCGATGACTCATTATTCTCAATATACATCTATGCTGCAGTTTTCTCAGTGGACAGATTGGTTTTACTAAAGCTATCTATTATTATAATGAAACTGTTACTGGGATTGTTTCAGGGAAAATATCCAGTTGTGTTACGAACCTGCTATTAAAAACTAGTGGAACCAATGGATCCAAGTGTTTTGAATTGGTAACAAGATGTATCAGTATTGTCGATATTGACTACTAGCCCACCACTACGCGTCACACGCTTTAAAGTATAAAAAGAATTCCCCCTATAGGCCCACAGTCTACCATCTGGACTGGAGAGGCTACCACGCTCTCTATCTCTTTAACCATTATAGGCACTACTTATCATGTACATAGGGTCATTATTGCAAGCTGCATGTTGTGGTCTACCACCCTGGTTGATGGTTAGGGATAGGAGGGAAGATTAGGATCATCGATTCAGTAGTCCAAGTTATTATACCGTAGGGTTATTGTTGTCCAGGTCTTCAGAGTATTTACCTCCTGTTTGTGTCATAGTGTTTGGTGTAACCATTATATCACCGTGGCAACAGTATCCTTTAAAACATAGAATTTTTATTACCGAGAAGAACTGTCTGACAGTTCTTCTTGGTGTAACCATTAGGTTCATCATTTGTGGTTCACCATTCCTATACCTTATGGCACCTTGTAACGTGGCTTAAGCTACACGGGCTCTCGGTACCTTAGTATCCTGGCCGAAAAAGTAGCAGTAAGTGCGGTGTACGAAACATACCGATCATACATTACGTATCTACCGCTCTTGGTTGTATTTGCTCTATCATTAATCAACTAGAGCGTTAGACACTTGATTCACAACATTCTGCATATTTAACAAATAACGTTCCTGATGAGTCGTTCACACGACGGAAACGCGTCGGAACGTGTCAAAACGAATATATTAAACCTATCATTTCTATTTTGAATCAAGTTCTCAAATGGAGTATATATAACTCCGTACCTGTTGTTTTGGATCGAGTCTAGGACTTTCTATCTAGAATTTATTCTATTGTGAATTCAGTTGCTGTCATTCCCGTGCAACATTTTAAATATTTTTTCGCTTATGATCTACGCTGAATAAGCACACTGAATCAGTGTATCCACTTTGATTAGACCATTTACATCTCAAAATTTTGAATCTTTTTGGAGTCACTAACCAACTCATTGAGGCCAGTGTTTTTATACTGATTATTAATCATCTTCTAAACAGTCACCTGTTGGCTTAGGTCTCTTTAGACACATTAAAAGTAGCTATACTGGGCGCCAGTCCTCCGGTTATTTCTCTCAGGCCCTTGGTTATTCGCTAACACGTACATCATTAGGACCTTGTTTGACGCATCTGTATATATTTCCGTACTGGTGTCTGTACTGGCCCCTAGATATTTCTTGAGCATAATAGATGTTCATGATATCAGTGGAGTAGACCATTAGTGGTTTGTTATGTTTTGTTTTTTTGTTAGTGGGGTTTTGGTATATTTTATAAATATTTAATAAAGGTTATATTTTAAGGGGATCTTCTCAGTGATTATAATTTGGTATTCTGGATCCCTCTGCCGCAGTAATTAGTGCTATTAAAAACTAGTGGAACCAATGGATCCAAGTGTTTTTGAATTGGTAACAAGATGTATCAGTATTGTCGATATTGACTACTAGCCCACCACTACGCGTCACACGCTTTAAGGTATAAAAATAATTCCCCCTACCTCTAGCATATGCCCACATGCTAGGCACATCTTGTAGAAGACGACCCCATGACACACATGCTACCTGTGTGAGAGCATCAGATGAGGGGTTGAGGAATCTTGGCAATACCTACGAGTTCCTAAATCAAGTATACAATATGGACCGCTGGCAATGTTCCTATGAATGGGATTGATGTGGGGGGCTGTTCTTTACTTGTTATTACTACTGGGGGGAGAGACCCACCTCTACTGTAGTTCTGTAGCTTGTCTCCTCTAAGCAGTGTATGAATGCACAACTGCTTGTTAGGCCAAGCTCAAACGATGGTGTGTGTGTGTGTGCGCGCCAGTGTGCCTCGTGCATATCTCTCACGTGAGAGCACGTAGCTAGTACGAAATTACACACATACTTGCTGTGTGCCGCCCATCCCCATGTACTATTTTGGAGCATATGCGCATTTAATACGAACCAAGATAAAACATGCAGGTATGAGTGGCCCAATACAAATCAATAGGTGTCTCACGCTATCTTGCTGTAGTGGGAAACCATTAACCGTACGACCGGAGCCAGAAGGCATGACTTGGTGTACTACAATGTTGTGGTAGAACAGAGTCCATGATTCCTTCTATTTCTACTAAATCAACAACCGCACCACATTCAAAACCTCTCCAGATCGTTATGGAATTTCCTCCATACTTGACTGTGGAATGAATGCAAACAGGAAACATGCGCTCAACTGTTACACAACAAACTTTTGTCACTTGGACACAAACGCCTGAAACTTCGATTCGTTAATGAAAAGAACCTTCTTCCATTGACTAGTGGTTCAGTTCTTGTGCTTTTTAGCTTACAATAGCCTCTTCTATTTATTAATGGTCCTAAGCAACGGTTTTTGGGCTGCATCACCTCCCGTTAAACGACTGTGATTACATGCTTTTCTTCCTCTTTTTCATCGGAGCAGCATGGATCTGACGAGCTGTTTTGAATCTGTCCCATTTGTAACACTCTGATAAATTTGTCCTCCTGTTTTTTGAATCCCTTGAGGTCACCATGTCATGGTCAGCCACGAGCACTCTTGTTTTCAGCGTATCTCTTGAGGATACACACAAACTGTGTCCTGCATTTTTCAAACACACTATGGCAGATTGCTTTTCTTTATAAAGTTATTTTTTTATTGCATTTTCAATAACCGTAAGCAGATTAATAATATAACTAAAACAAAGTTCTTACATTGTGGCACATATTTGAAAAGGAGGGGAAAAAAATTGAATAAACCTGAAATGGCACAATAAACTTTGTATCCAAATGTGCCTAGAAGAATAGAAATATAAAAGTACTTAGAACAGTGAATAACGGGCAAGGGGGGAGAAAGGGGAGTGAGAATTGTATAAAGGGATGAGAAAGTGGGTTGAGTGCACCACTTATTCTGAAAACCAAGAGAGTTTGGAGTGGCCTATCAAGGTTGGGCGAGGCTAGAGGATCAGGAGGTCATAAATATCAATCGATAAGAGGTACTCTGTGGAGATATGAAATTTGCACTAGGGATCCAAGATAAAAGTATGTAAAGGAATGAGCTGCCAGGGCAGTAGTCTCTTCAGTTAGAAATGTGTTGGTCTACCTTCTTCAACTAGTTATTCACAGAAGGACATTGTGAAGTCTTCCAAAGAGGAGGAATTAGAAGTTGGGCTCTGGCCAATAGAAAAGATAACTGTTTGTTGCCCCAGTTGTTAAGACCTTCAATCGGTATGTTGAGAAGTACCCACTGTAACTGTATGTAAACTTCAGCATATATGACTGGAAAAGACAAGGAGCTCATTGCAGAATGGCCTTAGAGATTAACAGTGCAAATGTGTAAATACATGCTGGGCTCCTGGTTACATCTCCAACAGATGTCTGAGGTAGAAGAATAGTACAGATGGGTCTGTGTAGGGGTGGTTTACCATTTTGATATTCTTTTGAGTTTTTTTTCTGCACTCTTAATGCATTTTAATGGGCCATGAGATAGTTGGTAGACCTTTCTTATTTGAGTATTTGTAAATTGAGTCCTAAGCTCTTTCTCCCTGAATAATGTAAAAAAGTGTTTCAATGGCACGCCTTTCACAAAACTGATTGGTAAAGTGTTAAGAGCAGCTTAGAGGGATAGCTCGCCTTGGAAAGCATTTTTTTCCAATTGGGTTAAAACTCTATCAAGTGGTCCTCTGGCTATTAATGAGAGCGCTGCCTTCTTTAATGCTAGATACTGGAGGTAGTGAATTTAAAAAAATGTTGTTTTAGACTGCCAGGCCTTTAGAAAAATTAGAGTTCCACCATCTTCTATATCTGAATCTTGGGGTATCTGAGAGCTATGAGTGAGTTTGTCAGTGGAAGTTGGTGAGTCAGAGGTAGGAAGGTCTGTCAAATTAGAAATATGTTAGTCAGGAAGGGTAAAAGTCTAGTGATACTTGGACCAAGCATTTAGAGTAACTTTGATTAGCTCATTTGGGGTATGTTGGTACATGAAACTTCCTGGCTGGCCTAAGATTGGTCACCTTAGTGTGAACAGAGAAATGTGTTGCTCCAGTGCAATCCAAAGCTTGCTATCCAGTTTGCAGACCCAGTCGACGGTCCTCATTAGGAGAGTAGCTTGGGAGTATATTAGTGAATTGGGAGCCCCCAGACACCATAGTGATCTGGATAGGGTTGATGAGATTTTAATTTGGCTGCTTGTTATTCCAAATCGAATTATGAAGCAAAGGCTTGCCCTAAAAAAGAATGCCAGGGGGACTGCGATAGGAAGCATTTTGGAGTAAATGGTTAAATTTAGGGAGAACTGGGCCTTATACAAGATTTTTTTTTTCTTCCACTCGACAAATTAAAAAGTGCAGACCAGGAAGAAAAATTGTCTTAGAAAAACTGCAGGAGGGGAAGATAGTTCACTGTTAGTAGATCTGGTCATTGTCTGCTTAGTTTTATGCCCAAACATGTGATATATTGCTATCGCCATTTAAAGGTGACTTTTAAGTTTCAATCAAGGAGATCTTTATATTTATGCCGACAGCTTCCTAAAAGTATCAAATAAAACTAAGTGTGGGGGATCTCTGGAACGGGCTCAGATATAAGAATTAGAAGGTCATCTGCAAATACAGCTGTTTTATAGTATCGTCTCTTAAAACCAAAGGCCCCAAATTCCATATATTGTCTTATAGCATGGATTAATGTCTCCATCAATAACACATTAAGCAAGAGAGACAAAGAGCAACCTTGTTTAGTCCCATTTAAAGGGGTTGTCCCGCGCCGAAACGGGTTTTGTTTTTTTTTTCAACCCCCCCCGTTCGGCGCGAGACAACCCCGATGCAGGGGTTAAAAAAGAACACCGCACAGCGCTTACCTGAATCCCCGCGCTCCGGTGACTTCTTACTTACCTGCTGAAGATGGCCGCCGGGATCTTCTCCCTCGGTGGACCGCAGGGCTTCTGTGCGGTCCATTGCCGATTCCAGCCTCCTGATTGGCTGGAATCGGCACGTGACAGGGCGGAGCTACACGGAGCCGGCATCCTGCACGAGCGGCCCCATTGAGAAAAGAAGAAGACCCGGACTGCGCAAGCGCGTCTAATTTGGCCATTAGACGCCGAAAATTAGGCGGGCTCCATGGAAACGAGGACGCTAGCAACGGAGCAGGTAAGTGAAAAACTTCTTATAACTTCTGTATGGCTCATAATTAATGCACAATGTACATTACAAAGTGCATTAATATGGCCATACAGAAGTGTATAGACCCACTTGCTGCCGCGGGACAACCCCTTTAAGACTGTGACAGTTGTGCCATTTCTCCTGATCATAACTGTTAGTAGTCTATATAGTTGCATGACTGCATTAATGTAGATTGTGGGATAGGGGGAGCGAAAAAGAATCTCAACACTTCTTGCATATAGGGCTTATCTACCCTGTTGAAGACCTTTTTTTCTGCATAAATTCCCAGAAACGTGAGTTTAGTTTATTGCATTAAGGTAGCGTTACACTTGGTGAGAATGCAAATAAGGGAGATGGAATAAATCCTCCACAATGCCACCTATTGAAAGTCAGCATTCCTTCAAGTCAAAGTCAGACTTTTTATACAAGCCTTGTTACAATGACTCGGAATTAAAAGCAAAGCCAGACCCCAAGTACATACAGCTGTTTCAGGGTTATTGCCCTTCATCAGTGTACAGTAGGAGTCTGGCTTTGTTAGTGAGAGGCCTGGGACAGGGGTCAGAAATGCTCTTTTCTCATTAGGGAGAGCAACTATATACTATAAACTAAGTGAGGAGACTCAAATGGCCATGCACGCTCCTCTGGGTAATATGTAAATAAGGGAGATGGAATAAATCCTCCACAGTGCCACCTATTGAAAGGCAGCATTCCTTCAAGTCAAAGTCAGACTTTTTATACAAGCCTTGTTACAATGACTGAGGCTTGTATAAAAAGTCTGACTTTGACTTAAAGGAATGCTGCCTTTTAATAGGTGGCACTGCGGAGGATTTATTCCATCTCCCTTATTTGCATATTACCCAGAGGAGTGTGCATGGCCATTTGAGTCTCCTCACTTAATTTATAGTATATAGTTGCTCTCCCTAAGGAGACTTGGTGAGAATTATTGCTGGAAACTGTGAATTCGGGCAATTAGGCTTCCCTTGTACACGCGGCCGCTGATTGGGCACTGAGTGAGAAATCTCTTACCTATCTGAGTCACTTGGTTTTTAGTGGAACTTAATAGCAAGCAACTGTCGGCCCATGTGAACTATCTACCTGTCGCTCCACTTCCATTCACTTAAACGACTATCTCTCTTGTGACGGGTGATATTCAGGCGGTAGTCCATGGGATGGCTGTCGTCCTATGTAAAAGGTACCTTTGGGTTAAGTGGTTGTATTGTCCCTATTCTTCCTTCCTCTGACAAGTTCCACTTGTTCTAGAGCAATTAAGGAAGATGAGAATGGTCTCAGACCTTTAGCCAGAAGTCTAGCATAAATCTCGAGATCGGGGTTTAGAAGTGAAATCTGTCTGTAGCGTTTGCTGAACTCTGGGTCCTTTCCCTCCTTTATGAATCAGTATGTGAACTTCTAGGGATTGCGACCCTTGCAGCACAGTGATGGATAGTTTAAGCATATGAGATTGCTGAGTGGGAAGGAAGATTTTGTAGTAATAAATAGGTAGCCCATCAGGCCCTGGGCTCTTCCAATGGGGACACTTCCATGGGGCATATTTTATGCAGATTGTTGAATTTGGGATAATTAAGAGAGCTGTTTCTTTTCGATTGATAAATCCATGCTGGGCGCCATTTATGGGATCGCTTAACAAGCTTTCACCAATTTACACCGTATCAAAATACATGGCGGCGCTCTTGTAAGTTTAATTTCATATTCTGATCTTGGATAAAATAAAAGCTGTGCTTCGATTGGTTGCTTTGGGAAACAAAGACCATTTCTCTTATGCAGCTCCAGTTCTTCAAAAACTGCCGTTTTCAAGGGTATTTATATAAATAATGTATAAAAATGATGCATGTGAGTGCTGAAAGTGTTTAAAACAGCAGGCGAACTAATTTCTGAGCAAAATGCACATATTGCGTTCATCCTTACAGAGAATGACAAATCCGGGGGTGTTTTTGAAATTAATGAGTAGGTGTGTGTGTATACAGTGCCGTGCGTGTGTGTCTATTATTTTTTTTTTTTTATTTTTTTAATAACCTACTTATTCAGTCCTGCAAAAAAGTATACTTCAATTGTATTGTTCATGAACAGAGCCCAATGTACTGGTGTATCATAACAGAATCATACAGTATGCCAACTATTACTTATCCAAGTCTGCTTTTTGTGCAGTATATAGGGCACTGCATTATAAGCAATTCTCTAATATATATCTGAGTTTTGCAAACACATGAGTAATCATTCTTGGCTACAATTGAGGATATACTGTAAATTTCCACCATCACTATAATACAGGCATTGATGGTGGTGTCTGTAGTTTGTGAATTAAGAGAGGCCTTTTTCGTTCCACATAGGGACTTCATGGAGTTTGCTTTCCTTTAAAGGGTTGTAACAAAACTGTAATTTATTCCCCATCCACAGGATAGTTGATGATTTGCTGACCGGTGGGGGTTTCACCTCTGTAACCTCCGCTGATCTCAAGATTGGTTATCCCGTGTTCCTTCGCAGTAGGCCGGAGACTGTTGGGAGAGCTAGTCACACTAGCGCTCCATTTACTTTCAATGGGACGGCTGAGATACTCAAGCAGCACCCACTGGATTATTCCGTCAGCGCCATTGAAATGAATAGAGCCTTGACCGCGCATGCTCGGCAAGCGCTCCATTCACAGTGACCTCACTACAGGGGTAGATGCAACTTCCACAATGATAGTCAAAGTGAAACATGGGAGTCTCGTTCTGGAGATCGGCGGGGGTCTTAGCGATGAGCCCCCTACCAATCAGCAAGTTATCCTCTCTCCTGTGGAAAGGGCGTAGCTGGCAATTTTGGTACAACTTCTTTAATACAGTTGAGAGTTAATTTAGTAGGAAGGCGATTGATCTACTGAGTGCACATCGGAGTCTAGATAACAAGCTAATAATGGATGGTAAAGAAAATGTGAGTATTGAGTGAGATGGAAAGAGATACATTATGTATATGTACAATGGGGCATGGCTTTTACCTTGCGGATGCTCGGTTGCTTTAATGATTTGAGCAAGTGATCCAATATTGTGTCAATGTCTTTCCTTTGGTTGATGGCATCTAGATTTTTCTGATTAATCCCTCTAGTCCACCAGACTGTTTAGCATATTGTATTACAGAGCCCCTGTAAACACAGGCTTGTTTTGCATATTACGTGACCTGTAGGGTCATACTGTATTTTTGGATACGAGTGCAGCTTGGCTTGAGATCACTCTGGTTTGTGAGCCTATTTTCTAGACCTTTTAGTTTTTCAGGATACAATAGGCCGATTTAACTATCCCAACTCTCAATGAACTATAGAGGACTAAGGAAATATATGCAAATCCTGAAGGTTTTCCCCCCTGATTTACATATATTAGCAGAGTCTTTAACATAGAACTCTTTTGAAATAGTTGTGTGGCTTCTGACTGTTTTTGGTAATTGGCGTATCTTATTGAGATTGAAAACAATGAAGTGTTAAATACATCTGACAAGACTAGTTAAAGTGAATTCATTACCTAAGTTTTTTTTCTCCGCTAAGTAATACCATATACTGATATACACACACAATTTTTTTTTCTAATCGGTTCCCATTTTCTGATTGCATATCTGTGCAAACGTTTTAGGCAGGTGTGCGTAAAAAGAAATTCTGCAAAGCAAGAATGCTTTCAAAAATAGAAGTGTTAATAGTTGAAATGCAAAGTGGATGAACAAAAGAGAAATTAAATCAAATTTATATTTGGTGTGACCACCCTTTGCTTTTAAATGGAGAGGAGCAAGCGTGCTCGTTAAGGCAAATTACTCGAGCGAGTATCGCCATTTTCGAGTACATGCCTGCTCGTCCGAAAAGATTCGGGGGCTGGCGGGGGTGAGCGGTGAGTTGCGGGAGTGAGCGGGGGGGGGGAGAAAAAGAGAGAGATTTCCCCCCCCCCCCCCCCCCCGCCGGCCCCTGAATCTTTTCGGACGAGCAGGCATGTACACGAAAATGGCGATACTCGCTCGAGTAATTTCCCTTAACGAGTACGCTCGCTCATCTCTACTTTTAAACCATCAATTCTTTAGTGATCACACCAAATATCAATTTGATTTACTTTCTCTTTTGTTCATCCACTTTGCATTTTAACTATAAACACTTCTATTTTTGAAAGGATTCTTACTTTGCAGCTTTTTTCCACACCTGCCAAAAACAGTTTTTGTACAGTTGTGTTGTACATGATCATGGAGGTGGACGTCTTGCTTGAGATAATGCTACACTTTCTTACATTTTGTTTTCATTCATTGTAACTAGCCTCCCAGTATTTAGAAGTCAGCTAGTATTACCTTTGTTAGTTATTCCTTTAGTCTGAAACTCCTGGCCTCCTCGGGTGGGTCATTTGATGGGTCATCTCTGCAGGCCAAGATGGGACAGGCTCTAGCTGCTCATGTGATGCTGTGCTGAAGCTTCATGGGAGTGTTAGCCTAGCATAGAGAACGTTAACAAGGTGTCAGACAGGAGGCTGCACTGCATGGAAGTAACTGCAATGTACATTGGGGACTTCCAGAGTGTGACAGGCAAGCAGGTGAGAGGGGCAGGGATGGAAAAATTGCAATACAATAAATCAAAGTTGCATACACTACAACCATCAACACACACTCTGCTGCACAATGGCCAGATACAAAAGACGTCAGCATGCGAAAGCCTCAATAAAAAGAACTTTTACATTTTATTGAATAGAACCCTTTCCCATCCAATTTGTATCCTGGTTTTCCTAGGGAGCTTACTCTTTTTCTGCCATTATACAACGACACTATATGCTGGCTAAAGCCAGTACTGCCTGAGGTGACACGTTGGATAGGCTTCGACAGCAGAGAGGCTAGCAATATACAGTAAGAGAACCCCGACGGATGTCTTCCAACATCGGAGCTGTACAGCCTTAAATCATAATGTCTTTAGATGTCAGACAGTGGATTGGAAAGGGTTAAATATCACATTACAGAAGAGACGAGTTCCCAAACACAAAGAAATACTTGAGGTTTGGTGTCCAGAGTGAAAACTCCGGGATGTCAGGATGTCTTCTAAATATAGATTGTGACATAAAAATATATTTTTTTTTTATTTGAAAATTGTTTAAACAACCTGCAACAAGATTTATGTGCAAACTATGAGCAGCATGATATCTCAGCACTCTTATTGTAGAGGGCACTACAGTATTTTAGAGAAATGAACTAAAAAAATCAAGCACCTAGAAGTTGTCGGAATTGAATGCAACTTTGATTGAAACATTTTTGGAATACTTTGAAAAATGATTGTAATGCTGATAAAGTAAGTGAATACGGTGTCGGAGCAACATGATAATTTATTGTGGAAAACTAAGCATGTGAAGGGAGGCTCTAGTACCCTTTTGAGTCACCTCTGGCTTGGATACAAGATGAGATATGGGCGGGCATGGAGGCATGTGGGTTCTGTATGGTATGTTGCATCATATCATTCCACATTTGCTGTAATTGAGCCTTTAGATCGTGCAAACTCTTAGGCTGTTCAAGTTGACATCCCAGATGGTCCCATACATTTTGTATTGTCCATAAATGTTGTGGAAACATTCCTGTAACCCCCTTGCTGTGTGCGGCCGAGCATTATCTTACTGGAAAATGCCTCTTGGAAGCCCTGCCATGAGAGACAAAACATGTGGCTGCAGGATGTTCTGAACTCATCGCTGAGCTGTTATTGTCCTTCGTACCACTACTAGGGGTGACCGAATTTCATATGTGACAGCCCCCAGGCCATCACACCAGCAGTGGGGAGAGTGCTGCTCCACAGCAAACGCAGGATTGAGGTTCTCGCCCTCAGCCATGAACATGTCGGTGCCAAAACTAAACCTCGGTTTGTTGTTGAAGATAATCTGGTTCGCCTCCATGGCAGTCCAATTTCGGCACACCACTGGAAATAGAGGAGATGGTGGATGTCAAGGGCAGCACATGTAATGGGCACTGTCTGGAAATGGTTCCAATAGACACAGGGACCTGTAACAATGGTGCCAGTTGGAGCTGCTCGTGCTTCACTGTATGAGGCTTTCTAAATGCACGAGAAGCAAAAATAAATGCAAAACACAGATAAAATGCAGCATTTTTTTCTGCAGAGACTTTGTAATATGTGTGTATTGATTTTTCATTCAGAAGGTTTCCATAGCTTTTAATCTTATTTCATGCTTTTATTGACTCTCAATGCAACTCAATTTTGAGACTTAAGTCATGTAACCACCTTATTTGGTCATCATGCAGAAGACGTATTTTCTTTACATAGGTGACTGTGAAAGGATTTTTGCAATCTCTATTGACTTTAGTAAAGGATAATTTCTTTTGTGCTGTAGCAGGTTTAAGTAAACCAGGGACTGTTTTTTTTTCCTGTGAAATATGTTTTTTTCTTCGTAACAAACTATACATAAACAAATAGGTAGGATAAAGAAATTTCCTGCAGTTTCCGTGTTTTGACACAGAAGTAAGGGATACCTCTTGGAAGAGAATAGGTTATACTCATGGTTATTACTACCGTTGCTAAATATGTCAAATGTAATTGACAATTAGAGCGCAGTGTCGGATATGAACATGGGTAAGACTGGTCTGCTCAGTTGTTAGAAATGTTAGTATTTTTCTCTCTAAAATTCATTTTCAGAGAATTTGTGTGTGATCTATTATAATTCCTGCCGCCTGTTGTGTGCAAGCAAATGAATCTTGATGTCAGAATAATTGCACCGCGCTAATCATACATATTTCCAATCCTCATGTCACAACTCACAGCGCTGTACCTTTACTGTATAATTATACATTTCAGATTCCTTTCATGCTTTGTGTTGCTAATAAGTTTTGATGTTTCTTAATAATGGCACTAGGCAACCTGTGGCTTAACAGCTGTTATTGAGGATGACAGCCCCAAGCAAAAGGTACAGTTGTTGAAAAGCCATGTGTTTTCTACTTTAGTCATAGTGGGCTTCTGATGCTTTGCAGAAAAAATACTAGCGAACTACTTATTCATTCGGCTCATTTCCCGCACTTGTGCAGATTCATGGACCATAATAAGGTGCCTATACAGGTTCATGGAGGTACTGTTGTACCTTGTCTCCATCACAAGTATGGGTGGAGACCTAGTGATGGGCTTTATATGCCGAGTGTACGCCCACAAGCTAGTGATTGGCTGCCTGGAGCAAGGTCCTAGCAGCTTGGTTTGCCTTGGATGCAGGGTTAGGGTTAGTTAAAGTGTTAGGCTTACATTATTAGCTGTTTACACGTAATAATGTAAGCCTAACACTTAAACTAACTCTGCATCCAAGGTGACCCATCCCCGGAAGCCTACCATCATCTTGGGCGACAGCTCTGATCCCGGCTGCAGCAGCCGCAGGGGTAACCAGAGCACACATGGCTGTGCGGCAGGGAGGCCAGGTGGCAGTGCAGCAGGGAGAGGAGCGTGGAGCACATTTACAGTGGGGGTGGGGGGGGGCGGGAGTGGAGGTTCCAGTCCGCCGGGGAGAGCAACAGGGAGCTGAGTAACAGTGGTCCCGGCTAGTGCAGTGGCCAGGGGTATGAGTTTGGCATCAGGGGAGAAACAAGCTGGCCCCGCTGTCATTGTTCCCTGCTGTTGCCAAAGTACCTCGGCTCTCAGTCTCCTCCCTCCCAGCCACAGAACTAGCCAATCGGAAGCTAGGGTCGTGACGGGGCGTTCACTCCACCAAAGGCCAGTCAGCCCCTAGCTTTCGGTGTAGACATAATACAACAGTACTGTTCATGGGTGCCTTAATACTACCTAAATAAGGCTCCAGTTTTATACAGATGCTAGTTTCAGATTCCATATCGGTGCAACGGAAAAGAAACATATGGCATCTTTCTTTGACTCCGTAATACAACATACATTGACTCTAGAGAAAAATCTATCCAATATATACCACATCCGATGAAGCACGAGGAGCCCCTGTAGCTCCATATTACATTGGCCATAGGAGACTGGTTGAGCTGTTCTATCAATCACCCATATATTCATATAGGATCTGTGTATGGATACATAGTGAGGTTTTTCGGGAGGTTTCCATTGAACAAATGCCATTATAGCCTATGGGTGATAGGTTCTACTGGTTAGGTATCTATCTAATGCATCAGTCTCCAATACGCTATACTGGCATTTCACTAATATGTCTTGAACAGCTCCTGAAATGCTCATCACATGTGTTACATGTATGCCTGTTACAGATGCTTTACAGTGGTATTCATCACACATGGACTATTACAGCATCTGTTTAACAGACATGTTTTTTACAGGATCCTGTTGGAATAGATTAGTGTACTTGACGATTTTTTTTTTTTTTTTGGTGGTATACTGGTGTATTTCAGCCAGGCGGATATGTACACAAAACATAGGTGATGAAGCCCTCTGAACCCAGTCTTAACCTTTTCCAATCCACTGTCTGACGTCTAAAGACATTCTGATTGAAGGCTGTACAGCTCCGATGTCGGAAAATGTCCGGCAGGGTATTCTTACTGTAGATTACTAGCCGCTCTGTTGTCAGGGGCCTCTCCAGCACGTCCCACACCGCAGTACTGGCTTTAGCCACCAGCAGATGGCACCATTGTATAATGGCAGAAAGAGAGAGCCCCCTAGGAAACCCTGAATTCAAAATTGGATTGCAAAGGGTTAAAGGGGTTTTCAAGGCAGATACGATCGATGAACTATTCTCAGGATTGGTCCTCAATAATTGATCGGCTTGGGTCTACCACTCGGGACCCCCGCTAATTGGGCGCCTACTGTCCCTGCCATAATATATGGATCTGCAGCAGATGCTCAGACTCCTGTGTAGCGGTCAGAGCTGGTAAATGCAGGCAGCTGTCATTGATTCTTAATGAGAACTGTGCCTGCAATTACGAGCACCAGCCACTTCACAGGGGTTGGAGTTAACTGCTTCCGCTACATACTCCTATGTTGTGGCATTGATGGTGAGCACCGCTCATGATGTATCCTGAGAATAGGTCATCAGTAGTATTTGCCCTGAAAACCTCTTTAATTTAAGGTGCGTAGTTTATTCATCATTGCAATATGACAGTTGCAAGAGATTTTCTCTGATTACTCCCTTGCGGCTTTCGGCTTTGGAAGGCTTGTTGATGTTTGTCTTATTTTTCACCAAGTCCTACAAGTACTACAATCAAGTAGTTATCCTGTTAACTTCATGGATGACTCTGACGTCTCCTCATATCTTGCTTCATGGATAAATTGTGTAAAAGATTGGGTTTTAATAGATACTTGCTAACCTATCATTTTAACCTTTTAGCTGTTGGCGGTGTTGCTTTTGTTTAGTTTTTTTTCTGTCATTATTTTCCCTCCTACTCTTCCAAGAACCAAATTCTTTTTTTTTTTTCTTACATGGCTATGCGAAGGCTTTTTTTAGTTGGATGAGTTGTAATTTTCTGGATGGAATTATTTATTGTACGGTACTAGAAAATAAATTGAACAACTTTGTTACATTTTGTAAGTGGGGCAAAATCAATGGGTTGTCGAAGAGGCTCTCCTTGTCCCCAACTGATGGTTTAGGTGCTATGGTTGGCATTGAACAAGGCATCTAAGTGATTAAATGGCTGCAAACAGTGCCAGCTTTGATTGCAGCCACCGCAAGTGGGGTGTATGGGACCTTTTACACGTGCGGAATGTTTCTGTAGACGCACAAAATGTAGCAGCATGTATACATGCAGGTTATGGAGTAGAAATCCGCAGCAACAGATTAAGCTGCCCCGTGTGTTTTGCAGAAATAATCTGCGCATGTTAAAGGCCCCTTAGCGCTCTCATATGGCTGATACCTGATGGGTTGGAAGCTGAGCCCGCACCATACTCCAATGTCACCGCATGATGTGCATGTATGTCCAAGTAAAATCTAATGACATTCAAACCTGCCTTTATTTATACCTCGCTGATGATTAAGATTTACCTTTCCTGATTTTCGATCAGGAGAAATTTCACATACATTAAAAAATAAATAAAAAAATTGTCGTCCTAGCTCTGTTGACTGATTTAGCTGCAGGTTTGCTGGCTGCAAGGAGGCCCCATATGTAGTACTTCTCCCCTTCTGTCGTTACCACTGCAATTCGGGCCTGTTCTACTACCCCCTGCAATATTGGTCCAGGCAACAATTACAGTTCTCGCTGCCTGCATCCCAGCTTTACTGATGAAGACGCTCTGTTAGCTTGTGTTAGTATGGGTTACAGTTCCAGCTGTAAGGTATGTTTTAGCTATGCAGTTTTGTGGGCACCTATAAAACTGAAATGACAAAAGCCATTGTATCTTATTACTGTACACCATGTTTTACTATATTATTTTATGCTAACAATATTTTATTTAGCTGTTGTCTTGTTTTCTTGCAGGTTATTTTGGTTCAGGTCAACCCAGGGGAAGCATTTACAATAAGAAGAGAAGATGGACAGTTTCAATGCATTACAGGTTAGAGCTCTGCTTTCACAATTTAACAAGTTAAGCAAGTTTTACAAATGCGATAAAGATTCACTTCTTGAGTACCGTACGTTAAAAAAAAAAATATATATATATATAACAGCTGTTCAAATTTTCCATTATGGCCCTTTTACACGGGCCGCCGGTTGTTTAAATGACTGCACGAGCACTGGCGTCACGGCTAGGGCTGCCAGCACTTGTGCAGAGCGTTTAGACTAAAAGACATCACTGGCTTCTCACTCAGCGCTTCACTTTCATCTAAACGGGCCGTTAGGACTCTAACATCTAAACTGGCTATGGGGCGTGACTGAGTTGTTAAAAGTACAGCTCCAACCAAAGATAAAGGTCAGACCTCAGGAGGCTGTACCTACTGTAGGACTACAGAATGAAGTTTGTCCTGTACTTTGGTTGTAGCTTATTAGGTCATCAATATATTAGATTGATTGGGGACTCATTCACAAGATCTGCAGTGATCAACTGTGAAAAGGGGCCTTGGGATTAATTCGGTTATATCATTTTGGACAGAATTGTACCTGCTGATAAAGCTGTCCCTCGGCCTGTTTGTGTACCCCATTCTTTCTAATGGCAGATGATGGGCTTCTAGTCCCCCACCCCACCTACTCGCCCCTCTACACTATCCTTGCATCACTAGTGTCTTTTGAGCCAGGTTTTCTTTGGCAATGACCTTTTTATTTGCTTGCGATTGGGCTTTAGAGACTTTAAAGCCTGGCCTTAATCCTCTTGTTGTATCTCCCAGGACTTTTATTGTTGTTGGCTTTTACAAATGAACTAGTCCGTTCTAAGAAAGTTACAGCGATGAGTCATTTCTATCTTGGCATTTATTCTGCTTTCTGTTTTTTTTTTCTTTTGCTTCTAACTTGTTTTACTATAGGAATATATTATTCAAAATGTTTGCAATAAAAATACGGTAAGAAACATAAGGGCACGGCATTCGCCTGAGTGTGGTATCCTCTTGTAAATGACTAGGCATAGCCACTACCAAATATGCTACTGTGCCTGGTATCCAGTGAAGAGGCTGCAGTGATCACCAGAGCAGAGGATGGGTCACCAATATTTTAGTCCTGGAAAAGAGGGCATATCCTCCTCTTGGGACCGCCTTCTATGTGTCATTATACAGAGCAGCTCTGTAAGACTCGCTTCTGTTCTGTAACAGTATTTTCCACTCAGTACGACTTTGTGTGTCCATGCCGTTTTCTCCAAAGATCACAGCCGATCACCAAGGGGTACAGAAACTGGACCCATGTTGATCAGCGGTCTTATTTTTAAATACTGGTTGTTTTTGTGAGCCAACCCTTTTAGGGCCCGGCTCCCACAAGTGTGTCGGTACAGCATATTCCACATCTAAGCGATACGCTGTACCAATCTGCCATCGCTGGCCATGTTGCCTCTCACATGACTTGCTGCGTTTTGTTTTTTTTTCCTTGCGCACGTGTTTCGCTCATGTCCTATCTTGACACGTATTTCGTTACCATACACACCAAGATAGTACATGGTGATGAGCGATATACACTCGTGTGAACCCGGCCTTACTCAGAAATCGTGAATGTTGAATGTGATTATTTTCTGTTTACCAGAGAAAAACAAACCTCTCTCAGCCTCGGCCTGGTGTTTCCCTCCAAGGAAATGAATAGTTTCTGCTTTTTGCAAGCTATTTATTCCAGCTTTCACCAGACGCAGTAATTTACAGCGGCTCAGAGATGCCGATCCTTTCTGGGGATTCCAAATTCCTAGCTTATTTCCAGCTTTAAATGTATTTACTTTTGTGTTTTCATAACATACTGACAAAAAAAATAGACGAGAAAGGTAAAATATGGCAGGGTTATGTTTGATGTAAAATGATTTCTTTTAAATCTTTGCATGAGGCAACGCTTTTTTTTTTTTTTTTTTACAGTAAGAATTTTTAAATTTTTTTTTTTTTTAAATTTTTTTTAAAGTGTAATGGTTTCAGTTGTCGACTAGTCCCTGCTTGAAATTTCTTTGGGAAACTTGCATATAAGTGCATTTGTTGTAATCAGCCAGAAGACAGACAGATCTATAATGTTTTTAAAGGGTTATTCTTTTATATTGGCTATAAGCAACCATTATATAAATTTTGTAAATGTTTTTTTTCAAAATAATTACATTTTTTACAAGTTTCCCTTCTTCCCATTGCCACCGATATTCAGCACTGAATGCTGCTTTTATTTACCTACGTTGTGGGGATGTCATGTGAATCAGACTTTTTGATCTGATGTTATTAACCTTCTCTCCTAGGTTATTGGGATTCCCATCCCAGGTATCCTAGATGTTTGTTTGTTGGGTCTTCTGGATGTGGAACAGAGGCAACACAATGTCTATAATTCTCAGGGAGACCCTGATTTTAGCCCATGAATCTATTGCCATGAGGTGGATGGTAGATCGCTGACTCTATCCCAATAGAAGAATATGGTTAACACTATTATCCCATATGAAAGAATTATGTATAAGAATAGGGATACCCTGAGGAACTTCAAGGTATGGGATGCATGGTGTGAGTCACCAATCGCGGTTTACCACCTTTCCCCCAACACTATACAGTGGTAGTTGCGCTTCTGATCTTATTTAGTATGGGAATAAATGGCTCTTATTTCTACGGTAGATTTTTGTAACACCCAAAATGTTTGATGTGATTGGGTACAGTATGTATTTTGTATAGAAGCATGATATTCTGAAGAATAATTTGGACACTAGTATTTTCTCTGAAAGTCTTTTTTTTTCTTTTTTTTTTTTAAAGATTCAAAGTGTTCAGTTGTTTGGCATCTTTCAAATCATTCTGTACTAAACATTTGTCCTATTTTCTTTCTGACTTTATAACATGTGTCCATGTATCAAATGCATGTTTCTTCTCTGCCTTGTTTTATCCTTCAATAACCTGGTTTAAAATAAATAAATAAATAAATATATGTGTGTGTGTGTGTGTTTATATATATATGTATATACACACACACACATGTACATGTTTTTATTTCTGATATCCACCCCAGCTGGCTGCTGCAGCAAATAAACGTTGCCACTGCAGCATAACCTGTAAATGCACCCCTCCACGAGTAGTAATATTGCAGATCTGGCTCTGTGCCATTACTGGACTAGATCTGTTGAATGAAGCTTGAATGCCTTGAAAAAGGAGGTAGTTGCCCCTCTGAAATGCGTTACTATCATGAATGATCATGGTGGCCCCAGTAGTAATGGTGACTCCCATAGACTTTGCCTCCATTTACCATGTGTTACGCATGGGAAATATGCGTTCATAACACGCAGTGACAATACACCCGTGTGAATGAGCCCTTACTCTCTTGGTATCTCTGAACAACCTAATGTTAGTAAATACCCATTTGTGTATTTTAGATGATCTGGTCATTATTACTGTGGTAAAAGGAAGCCGATTGCCACTGTGTATATTTATCCGTTCCTATTTACTTACCGCAGACGCTCTAATCTAGTTCTTCACGGGCTTGCATTTGGAGCCTGAGCATCCATAGGCTTTCTTTTGGACATGCATCTTTAAATAGGATGTTTCAATGTTGTATTTAATGAGACTTGCTGTCTTGCTATCTCAGGTGGGGCCTTCCATAGTAGCGATACGTACTTCATTAACAAAATCTATATGGTAGCTGGAGAGGTTACAATATGATAAATAGCCGTCTGCAGGGAAGGCATGGCTACCAAACCATTGCATTAATCATTCTCTAGATTGCATATTTTATGACCACTGAAGGAACAAATGAGCTCAGATGTTGCAGTTTTTCTTTATGCTTCAATTGTTGTTTTTAATGAGGAGCTTATGCTTTACAGATGCGTGTAGGGTATTTACAGTATATATACATATGAGAACAGACAGAACGGATCTACAGTAATATCTGCAAATTGCTATATAATGTGTGTATAGTTTAACTTGCTACACTCCTGTAATGGAAATAATTATATGTATTTGTCTAATATCTAATAGGACAGCAAATATCTAGTCTACTGGACGAGATCTGCACTTTTTACAATTACAGTTGCTTTAATAGCGAAGGCTTTTTATAGCATTGTACAGCAATCGCTCTTATCAGTCCCCCAATCTAATTTCTTATCAGTATGGTTTGGGAGTGTGGGAACAAAAAGGAGTGCCAGGAGGCAACTCAAGCAAACCTTGAGAAAGCATACAAAATTTATCGTGATGTAGCTCCTAGCAGAATTATCTAGGACCCCAATGGTGCAAAACATTGCTGCCCAACGAGTCACATGCTGTGGAGTCATAGGCACTGTATATGAAACACAGCTCCGTGGCAGGGCTGGGAGCGTTGGAGAGGGGGAAACTGGGCAATTGCCCAGAGCCACCATTTCCAAGGGGGCTGCCAAGCGATCTGAGACACTGACTAGATTTTCTAATGTGCAAGTGTAAAGACAGGTTGCAGCACCCTCCCTGAGCAATGGCATCGCAGTAAGGTGGCCCAAGGGCCCACTGATACAATTGCATCTGGTCTCCACCACAAATATGGGTGGAGACCTAGTGATGGGCTGTACACACCCACAAGCTAGTGATTGGCTGCCTGCAGGAGGGTCCTAGCAGCGTGGTGATTTACTTATTGCTGGGATGGAGGGTTAGGGTTAGTTTCAGTGTTAGGCTGCCTGTCCAGGGAGCAGGAGCCAGCAGACGGATCTCCGCGGTGAGACTACCTGACAGGCTCACCGCGGAGCGTCGTGGCAATTCACAGCATGCTACGATTTGCTGCCCGCAAGCAGAGAATCGCTATGATTTTTCGCTCGTGAACATGGGGTCAAAGCTATGGAAAGCATGCACTGTGTTTCCACGGCCGGATTATCGCCACGGTAGTGCAATGCAAAAACGCCCGTGGACAGGCAGCCTTAGGCTTACATTATTAAATGTAAATGGGTCCATGTGAGAGCGGAGCGGCATTAACATGAAAGTATTTACAGCTACTCATGTAAGCGTAACACTGAAACTAACCCTAACCCTCCATCCCAGCCAAAACTCATTCCCGACGCTGCTAGGAGCTTGCCGGCCATCTAACATTATCTCAGCCCCCACCCACCGCCATGGAGGGAGCGTTTGTCGTTGAAATTTTTTATCTCAACCCCCCCCCCCCCCCCCCCATCCGAGCGCTAGCCCCATTGAAAACATGCAGTAAATCGGGGGCTTCTGACATAGCTGTGACGGCTGTGGCAGGAGTTTCCTTCATCGTCGCAGGGATGAGGGAATCCTCTGCCACAGCTGTCACAGCTGTGGCAGAAGTCCAGGATGCTATCCCATTGCTTTCAATGGGGTCGGCGCTGCTGCCGGCCCCATTGAAAGCTGTGGCTTTGTGGCAACCCCCGCATCATGATTTTTGGGAAGGGCTTGAAATATAAGCTAGTCGTCAATGACTAGCAAAGCTATTGATAGCATCCTGGACTTCCTGGGCTTTTGCCACAGCTGTCAAAGCTGTGGCAGAGGATTCCTTTATCCCCGTGGGATGAAGGAAACTCCTGCCACATCTGTGGCAGAAGTCTGTGATATTCTCCCTATGTTTTCAACGGGGCTGGTGCTGCTGCCGCTGGCCCCATTGAAAACACTGAGCAATATCGCAGATTTTTTCTCTGCAATGCGAAGCTCTGCTAGAACATTGCAAATGAGTATGAAACCATTGAAAAATCATTGGTTTCATAATCATCGCTATTGCATCGCAGGGAAAAAAAAATCGCAAGTGGGTGTCCACCCTTACATTGGCCGGCGCTCTTTTTTGTGCCGTAACTGCTCTGGTTGTGTCATTGTGGGGAGACTGGAGTGGTGAGGACAGGAGCGAGCGAGTCTTGCAGCGAAAGGAGACCGGAGTGGTGAGTCGCAGGAACTGAGGGGGAACGAGCCGTGCAGCCAATCAGGGACTGGGGGCGTCACCTGGCTGTCAAACTGTTTTACCCTGGTCAACACCCACCACTTCTGGTGTTGACAAGGTACAATAGTACCCTTTACCCTCCACCTGTCTTATATATGTATATTGCACACCCATCCATTCCA
This sequence comes from Eleutherodactylus coqui, assembly GCF_035609145.1. Taxonomy (NCBI): domain Eukaryota; kingdom Metazoa; phylum Chordata; class Amphibia; order Anura; family Eleutherodactylidae; genus Eleutherodactylus; species Eleutherodactylus coqui. Next base: position 454,225,513 of record NC_089837.1, on the reverse strand, counting down.
ACAAATTTCGGGAGTCATGGTTCCCACATTCAAAATCCGCTGTTTGCCTATGATCCAGGGGGCTGTTTGTGCTGCTTGACACATTCTTAAAGAGGCTGAGTTTGATATCACAACCCCCTTAAGTTTTCATCGCTCTTCATCAAGCTGCTTTTTCCTTTCATCCATAGCGCTGTCACACCTACGTTCTGATAATCACTATATAGAGTTACAGTTAGTAGGCATATTGTTGTGGTATTATTGGCAATATTGGTCATTATATAGTGCAGTTTGTTCAAAAACAGTACGGAGGTAATATTTAGTCCTGGTATTTGATATCATTAGAGATGTACATAAATGCTTATTTTATTTTATTTTTGAAAAACCTAGCAACACCTCTGAAAGTACTAGAGTACAGCGCTGCAGCGCACGGCACAATATCTCCTGAACATCCTGAATGTGACTGTTTTCAATCCTGTATTTTCAGTATTTGGGGCCACATTTTAAATTTTTCCCATTGCCACACTTTCTCTAAAACTGGCCCTCCTCCCCGTTCCCTCACCCATAACTAGTTTATGGGGCTGAAAGGTTATGACCTATCCCTTTTTAAAAACCTCTACCACCAATATATGGGGTCATCTAGTTTGGAAGGCTTTCTAGGAAATAATTATGCTGCTCTCCACTGCTATCAGTTTTATTCAGTATAAATAATCATGTTTGGCCGCTTTCACATCTGCGCTGATGACCTCCGTTCAGAGATTCTGTCACAGATCCGGCACCAAATACCGGAAGAAGTGCTGCCTGCAGACTACTAAGTAGAAACCAAATGGGGGCTCCATTATAGTCAATGGAGTCCATTGGGCTCTGGCTTGGTTCCGTCATAGGACAGAAACGTTCGGCCAGGGGATTCTCCTTTCTTTCCTGCTCCCCAAACGGAACCCCCGGCGCAGATGTGAAAGCAGCATTAATTTGTCTGTACACGCGTGCAATTTCACATTAATCCTCTACTGTAACATACTCTTATTAAATGCTTTAAACCCCATAATGTGCAAATAACCTATTTAGCCTGAGAAAATCTTTTAATAGCTCCTAGCGGTTGTCAATTGCCTTCGGAAATGTATCAGGACTAATATGTGTGTGTATACACTGGCAGAGATATGTGAAATGTTTTCTCCGTTCCTCATGTGGTGTTCTAGAAATAGACATATCGTCTCTATTCTAGCGAGCGGAGTCAGAACTGTATGAATGGGCATCATTGCTTGCTGAATGATCCATTCATGAAAATCTGTGTGCTGCACACATCGTGAATGGAGATGACTCATTCAGGGCACTGTCCCAAGCCTCTGCTGAGAGCCATTAAACGCTGCTTGACATCACAAGGAAAGCCATGCTATAGATGGGTTGGCTGGGTGGAAATTGCCAGACATCCAGAGAACCAGGGGGAGAAAATACTGCATGCAAATCAGGATGAGTCATTTGTAATTAAATCCTGAAAGAGTCATAAAGCATCTTTATGTGAAGAGGCGGTGACAAATTTTAACTACAGCTCTTACAATAAAGTGAGATTCTGCAGTCATTTTTATTTTATTTTATTATAGATTACCTGAGTGGGAAGGGAAACTGCTTCTATATTAATTGAAGTAGTTCGCAGAGCTGGGGAACGCAGGGGCAGCCTGTAACTTTTTGTTATGCAAGATCGGTTAATGGTTGTCTATAAAATGTTGCTGATATAGAATATCCTCCTTCCTGTGGATTTACTTCAGACGTAGGTGGGAGGTATTGTAAATGTTACATAGCTGCTGACACAGATTGCAAGTGGATTCTAGTTGAAAAAAAACCAGCAACATATATTGTTAAATCCTTATCTAAAAGTAGCGATTGGGACAGCTGCAAACAGAATACCGGAGATCCAGCCCATTGGGCCCAAAATACTAACTTGCAGAAACCAAGTTCACGACCATGTTTTCACCGCATAGTACACGTGTGTTGCACGGCCGCCTAATGGGGTCAGTGAAAAGTCAATGGACATTCATTGATTCATGCACATGTGTGTGTATAGGCACTGATATGCACAAGAAATAGATCTCAGCATGATTGTTTCTCTGCGTACCACGCAGCGTAAGCCCTATACGTTGGTATAGGCAGCGTATGAAATGCTGTCCATAGACAATACAATGCATGTGGGCGGTGTTCTCATATGCATCCCCACTATGAAACAGACCGGAGAATAAAAAAATAAAAAAAAGTCACACTGCGCATGTTCATGTGATATGCAAGCATGCGCAGTGCACTCGCAGCCATATGCGGTCTCTGCCGGCTCTCTGCCAGCAGAGCTGCCGTTTACAAGATCGGACCCAAAGCAGGTCCACACAAAAAGTGCACAATCAAAGAAATTGAATGTAATGTAATCTTTATTAACATAAAAGTGTAAAAAAGAAACCATTTCATTAAAAACACTTAAAAATGCACAACCTCATGCCAGCTAGCGCTATATTGCCAACAGGTCAAGATTCCTATATTTGAAGTGCACAATGATACCGGGCAAGTAATAGCAAAGCAGGCTAGTAATTGGTTTTAATAGTCACAAACTGTATAAGCAGCAATGGCATTGAAAAAGTGTCAGTGAGGCCCATTTAAAAGGAAAGTGTCAGTGCATACGGTCTACCATAATCTATAAAGTTCAATGAATCCATTATAGGCTGCATATAATCAAATGATGTGACACCTGATACACCAAAAGGAGTTTATACAAAAGCAAAAAGGAAGGTACGCCACAATATAGCATATATCATGGCTAAAAGGTGATTCAGACACAACGATTTTTCGCTCAAAAATCGCTCGAAGCCGTCTTTTGACCGATAATCGTTGTCTTACTGTACTGACATCATGCAGTTTTCGTTAAGCCATCGCTGATCTTTCAGGAATTCACAGCGGAATACAGCTGATACTATTGTTTCAGCTGTATCCCACTCCCCGAAGACAGCTTCCCAGCTGTGTTCTCCATACCACGGTTGGAGCGCTCGGCTGTATAACAGTCGGGCGCTCCGAGCAGAGAACAGCTCGATGCAGAAGACAAGCGGGGACACCCCGCTTGTGTTCTGCATCCTCCGCTCGTAGTGCTCAGCTGTATAACAGCTAGGCGCTCCAAGCAGAGAACGGCTGGATGCAGAAGACAGTCGGCCGGGCTTGTCTTCTGCATCCCCCACTTGAAGGGCAAGGTGATTGGTCAAACGTTGAGCGATCACCTTGCGCTGTAAAAAGCACACAACGATTATCGCTCAAAAATTGTTCAAAAGATTTTTTGAGCGATAATTGTTGTGTCTAAACCAGGCTTAAGGTTTAGGAAGCATGGTTAGGGCTTAGAAAACAATTGTAAATTAAGAAGATGGCAAAGGCTATAATAAGTTGTATACTTGACCTGAGGTGGGAGGATGTATTCCACATGTATTGCCATATACTTGACAGCAGAGGTCCCCAACCTTTTGTACTTTGTGAGCCACTTTAAACCTTGAGTGATGGTCAGGAGCCACATTCAACTAAAAATTGGAGAGGCCTATTAAACGGGTTTTTTGAGTACCTAAACATTGGTGGCAGTGGGGGGGGGGGGGGGGGCAGGCTTAATAATTATCACCAAAATTGTCATTCTAGGTGAATAATGTAAATGGCAGTTAGACTAGGTACAAATGGGATGGAAATTCCACGGCCTGGCTGCACCGAAAAGCCGCAAGATTCAGAACCCGCGGCATTTCGTCACAGATTTTGGAGCAGTTTGGCCGCCAGCATTCCGTTGCGGCGTTCTCTCTCCTCATAGAGAGATAGAGAGGACTGAGGCCGCAATGGAAAAAAAAAGAATTGACATGCTGCGGCTGTCAACTCCGAGCCACATCGCCGGTTCCGCCCAGCTTTGCCGCAACTGATTGGCTGCCCCTTGTGGACGAGATTTTTGCAAAATCTCGTCCACATGGCTGGCAAATCCCAGGATTAGGAGCCGCGGGCGGGTTTGCTGCACAGAATTTCTGTGGCAAATCCGTCCTGCGTGAACCCAGCCTTAGAGCTCTAATTGCTGGACTGCATCTAGATTTGCAGATTCAGCCCAGTAATTATTGGGAAAATCCTACATGAGCGCTAGTGGCTGACACAAGAGCTTGAGTTCTCCCCTAAAGTTGCCAGGCTGAACCTGCAAGCACAGGTGCAGCCTGGCCATTAGTGGTTTTACAGGAGCATTAACAGCGCGCTATGTAATGGCATCTTTGGAGTCCTTGCACATCAGTGGAATTTGGCCACAGGACGCACTGCACGGGCTTGTGCAGAATTGAAAATGGCATAATTCTGCTGCAATTCCACATCGAAAGCGACATGTAGCTATGCAGGTTTTGGTGAGGCATTTCTGAGCATCAGCTCCTGCTGCGTCTTGCGGTGTGTCCTCCTGCCAAAATGCAGCCCGTGGTAAAAGCTCCCTTAGAGGGTGCTATTATACGAGCACTAGAGGCTGTCGCTCACTAGCATCCGCGTTTTTCTGACAATTGCCAAGTTGTACCTGCAAGCACAGGTGCAGCCTGGCAATTGGCGCTATTATCCGAGCATTAACTGCACTCGTGTAATAGCGCCTTTAGGGGATTACTAATGTGTGTTAACAGCTTAAATGGAGATTCTACCCATCACACAATTACATTGATGTGAAAACTCTGAAGCATTTGATTTTTCTTTATGAACGAGATTCATATATATGCAAGTACTAGTGAGTATAAATAAGTTATTAGTCTTTTTTTTCTGACTCTTCCTTAGGAAAGGATATTATAACTTATATCTTTTCTGCTTACACTTGTTGTATATAGTGTTAATAATTTAAGATTATTGTATCCTAATGAGCGAAACTGTTTTATAAAGTTAATGGCACATACAATGATTAAACTGATAGAGTGCTAAAAAAGCAATAAATATGTTTTATGCATGTAAATGATGCAAACAAATGCAGCTCAGAAAGCATTTCTTAGTGCTGGAGTCATAAAATAAATAACAACTGGTTATAAAGATAGTGACTCGGGACTGAACAGCTGGATCATTATCTGGGATTGGAGTCATTTAGAAACCATGCACAAGGTAATATATGCTCAGTTGTCAATATCAGCTTGAGATATGGCAGGTTTTAGAAGCAGATCGTTCATGTCCTGCCACCCACCCAGCTCATGTAACCACTAAATAACTGTTATCCCAGATATGGGCAAGATATTGTAGACTTTGTTATATCAATATAGGATACAAAGTTGTTTTTTTTTGTGTTTTTTTTAGTGATTACAAAATAATACAAAAAGTTAATCACTACTAACTAATTTATGTTACTACTGGGTTGCCACCAGCCCTGTGCTATGGCTAATCATTTTTAATCAAGACATTGTACCAAGTTAGTCTTTTCACAGTGGAGCAGGTGTCTACGCCCCTGAATTCTTCAGTTTTTTTTCAAAAACTACTATGTATTCTTCCCTTCTACTTTGTCACTTCTGTTCTGACTGATCTGCTTATAAAACAGTTCAATATGAATGACTGGAATGAAACTTGGCTTACATAACAGTTTGTTGTGACGTCCGTCCGTCACCTTACATTGGCCATCATTTATAATCCCAAGTAGTGTGATTTTATTATGGGGTTTGATCTTGCTAATTTAGCACAGTTGCCTGTTTAAAGTAAAGTTGGAGGGAATATTATTACTTTACACCCCCAGCCCTCTTTCTCCAAACCACACCACTATAGCAACAAGTAAATGCTAAGGTATCCATGCTCTGTCACTGGGTTTAGAATTCTCTTTCGGCTTTGTGTCAGCCGGGACTAGAGGTGCTGTTCTAATGAAATATACACTGATTGACTGGCTAGCAGCGCCTCTCTACAGTACAGTGTGGTACGGTACTAGTGCAGTATGTCTCCACGTAGGGAAGTATGGGCGCAGACATGGGTTGGCTGGGCTGAGTTACAGGGAACGCCCAGATCACGCCCACAGCTGCGGATTGGCTGCCGCACACACACCTCCCCAGACACACATGTACCGGCCACCCCCCTGACAGCTCCCCCAGACACCGGCCCCGTTGGCGATCTCTCTGCTGCCCTCCCTCTCACTGAACTGTGGTTAGTATGAGACGTTACATTTTGCAGGATAAGTTGTAGTTATTATAGGAACCAATTTTGGGTGAATATAATGTATTCAATAACTTTTTATTTACATTTTTTGGATGTGGGATAATGGGAAACAAAAAAAAAAACATTTTCAGTATTGTTTTTAGAATTTATTTTTAAGGCATTCACTGTGTGGTATAAATATTGTGTTAACTTTAGTCATTGGTTTACGATTACGATTCTGACATTAAAAAAAACAAAAAAACATTTGGTATATTTTACTACTTTGGCACAATATTAACTTTTTTCTTTACAAATAGACTTTTTGTGCATCACCACAGTCCAGGACCAGAGGTGTGGGAGGGCTGTTTTATTTTTATTTTTTTAGTTTGCAGGATGACTTGTAGTTTTATTGGTACCAGTTTGAGGTTTATATGACTTTTTAATTTCTTTTTATTGCTATTTTGGGGAAGCAAGATGACCAGAAAACAGATATTTATTTCTTTCTTATGGAATTTATTATGCTGGATAAATATTTTTTTTTAAAGTACGAATGTTAGAGATGTGTCTAATAATTTTGTGCTTTTTTTCTGTTTTTACTTGTTCAATATTCAAAGCATTGTGCAAGGGGATTTTTTTTTTCTATGATTTTTTTCTGTAAAAACTTTTAGATGCCATGGTCAACAATAACTGTGTCATCTGTCGTTAAACAGCGTAAACATTTTCCTTTTCTGCGATAGAAAAGGACCCCCATATGTGACAATCAGAGAGAAAATATTTTCTCTGATTGATGAGAGAGGTCGTTACACAATTACCCTCCGGTGGGACAATACTTTCAACATATAGTAGTGGTCACAGCATCAATAATTGTACAATGAGGGACAGCTGTACAATGAGGGACAGCTGTAATGGATCTATTAGCATGGGAACTATAATATGCATAGACAGAAGATTAATGCTGACTGAGCTCTTGTAGGATGGGCTTCGCACTGAACTCGGGAAAAGAATTCCCTACAAGTGAATCAAACTTCAGAACTGCTGGGTGCAAATCTCCTGTGAGAGACTGACAAGACTGAAGTATGTGACATGTGATCTGGGGTAGCGCCTGAACTAGTTAATGCGACTCATTATGTTTCATTTCAGTCCTGTCTCCAGTGGAGCTCACAGTCAAAATTCCCTTGGTAGGCTGTCAATTAACACATCAATATGCGTTGTACCGCTTGCTTGAAGTTTAGACACCATTCATGTATAACAATGGAATGAGGAGCGAGTGTTACTGTCTGGTATGATCTCTGTCATCTTAATCTGATCCTTTCACTGACTGCAACCTCAACATCTTGGCATCCTAGAATACATCTTGAATGATCACCCCATGCAAAAAGGAAAAGTACTGGAACTATTCCAAGCCACCAAAGCTATTGATTCCGTGCTGACTGTAAGTGTTGATTGGTTATGTGTCAGCGTCAGCAGCGATCTCTATTGTTTCAACGGGCCGTGGTCTTTGTGTTTGATCCTGTCACTGCCTGCGTCAGTGATGCATATCATTGCCCATGTGATGTCAAAGTGTGGGTGTTCTGTTAGAGAGAACAGTTCATCTAATGTGCTGCTGTAAAAAGCCAGCACTGCTGCCTCTCAGGGAATAACAGCGAGTGATTCATCGCTGTTCACATTAGCCTGATGCTAAGTATAGAACCATTCACGACCCGCTCATCCGCATGGATTAGTATCTCCGCTTGCTAAGCTCAGGGTGCCAAAATGCTTAGCTAAATAAAGAAGGGAGAGGAAAATACATGTTGCCCGAGTATCAAAGTATAAACATCTCTGAGTATACGGAGCATGTAATTCTATAATTAGTGTGTGGTACAGGTCCGATACTTTTATTATTAGAATGAGCTCTCCCTCGGTCGGATTTACTGTTCTTTGTGGTTCCCTGCCAGAGATAACACCCTCGCACTGCATGTTGGCACGCTAGTCCTCTGACAGGCTATGTAGCTTAATTGGAAAAAGACTCCAGGTCCAGCAAGTTCAAGAAGACCAAGATCCTAGTTAACCCAATTGACACGGAGATCGCTGATAAATCTTTATGAAGAGTGGTCCAATTTGCCTTTACTTGTAGAGACATTTCTTTCTGACCTCTAGCGGCGAATATACTGAATCGGCATTCGGCTAAGCAATTATTCTATTTTTCTGGCATTAAAGGGGTATTCTATTAAGGAGACGAAATGTAAAAATCTGTCCATCGCCTGGTGGTATCACAAATCCATATGTATGTTTCATACTTCACATAGACCTTTTTTGCACTTGCGTACCTGCTCACCTCATCCCTACATTGCATTGCGATTGGTGTTTTCAATATGGCCAATGTGACCGCTGAAGAATACATTTCCGGCAATTCTGTGCTCTCCTCTCTCAGGAATGTTCCTGTTGGATTGGGATTGGAATGAGGTCACGGCGTCAACCATGGTCACGTGATGCACACGCCTATGCATGCTCAGTGTCATTCCAGTATTTGATGCCAACGTGAGAATTTCTTTGCAGTTGTGTGGATGGGTTGGTCAGCTGGAAAGCATGTGTCCCAGCAGGCCAGTCGGCATCTGTACACATTTATTCTGGTTCCTCCTCCTAGAGGACGCCGGTAATATTTGTAGTCTGAAGGTGTTTCTAGTCAAGATGGAGGCTCCTGTCCTGTTTGATAAGTCTGTTTAGTGTTAAGGATATTTGGGGTGTTACAGATCTGTCTTGAAGTCAGGGTTACCCCAGGTTCCTGGCATGGGGTTGCCCTTATCAGGGCCTGTGCTCCACTTTTAGATAGGATTTCATCACATTAGTAGGCTAGGGTCAGATCTCCCATTGTCCCACTCTTTTTGGTTTTGTTATAACTATTTTGTGTTCTCCACATTGGCATACTGTGTGTTTATCTGTCCTTTTGGAACAACAAATTACGTCTCATCCGGACGAGGCATTTTGTGTCCAGCTAGGATCTAACATGCACGTTCATACTTGGTTTTTCCCTCTGCAGTTTGAGAGGGGATTATTTTTGTGCATGCGCAAATCTAAAAGCGCTCAACGAACATGAATTTACAATGCGCATGCTCGGCCTAACATACATTTTTGTCTGATGCACATTCATGGCAATTCAACAGCAATCAGTAGGAAAGGTTTCAACTATACTGTGCGTTCATGGACACTGCGGGAGCATACAAGTTTAGAGGATGTAACCGATGGAAACATGCTATGGTGGGGGGGGGGGGGACTATGAAGGTAAATGTTTTTACTCTGCAGGATTAGAAAAATGAAAATTACATTATACAGCAATCTCTAATCAGCTGTTCCCCAGGCTAATGTGCAGGTGTGGTACTGTAGGCAAAGTTTGCATTGACGTGAATGGCAATTTAGCCTGTTATTCCAAGCTGGGCCACTGCTGTGAGAAGGGAGCTGTCTGCAAAAATCTGCTCAGTGCAGAGGCATACCAACCCAGTAAACAGCTGATGAGCAGTAGATCCCTGCTAGTCTACTATTAATGACCTTACCCGAGGACAAGCCATTGACCGTTTACAAATGGACAACCCCTTTAAATGAACACATACCGTAATAAGATATGTTGGGTAAATATAAAGAGGGCAACTACTAATGTACATTTTAAAGAGGGTTTCTAGCAGTAAAGATTTAGTACCTATCCACAGTGTAGGGTGATACGTGTTGTATCAGTGGTGCCTGTCAGACTACTGAGCTCTCTACTATAGCTATATTGGGGTTCCCGCTAGGTAATAGTGTCTCTGGGAAACTTCTGATGGAAATGCTCATCAGATCTTAAGAATAACAAAAATGTGATTGTTGCTGGTTTAAGGGTACATTCCAACAAAGCGCATTTTGTGGTGCGGATCCACAACAGGTTTTACCTGTTCAATTGATAAAGGTGATGGCTACAACAGATTCATGTCAAAATCTGCATAAACATTCTCACCAATGGCACGAATTTTGACATGGGTTTACGTACTGAGTTTACGTTTTCCGCTGCAGAAAATCAACACCAATTCCGCTATATGTGAACATAAGTCATTTCTTGTAAAAGAAGCCTTTACACTTTGATATTTAGAATTCTTAATTTTGATAAAGATTTGGAATTCTAAATTATGTAAAACAGTAAAAATTTAAATTTGTGGGCATATGTGATTTTTCAATAGTTTTATTGCTGACACCCACTTTTATACTAACCCACTTTCTGAAATTGTTATGGTGCATCCGGGCATATCACTAGTGTGGCAAGAAAAACAAACGGCACAAAAGCGTAGGCAAAACCACTTGTAACCACTTGTGACGTTAGTGAAGAAGCATTTCAAGATGTTTTTAGAACTGTTTTTTTTTTTAAGACTCTGTTCTGTTTTTCCACCAAATGTTTTAAAGACTACTGTCAATTGAAAAATAAATGGGATAAAGCAGCAATAGATGGGACAGCAATATACCCTAAAGCACGGTAAGAATTACTGTACTTGTGCATCTTTTTTCTCATGTATTCCATAAAAATCCTTAAAGAAAAATACTTGCAGCTTTATAAAGGATATGATATATAGGGACCATACTATGGATCGGTAAGCCCTCCATGTGTTGCCCAGAAGTGTCCATGGTGCAAGTACAGTGGTTATCTGGTTACAATTATAATTGTTTATACTCTTTATTTGTGCTATTTAATGGAAACAGGGGCGTAACTATAGGGGGTGCAGGGGGTGCGGATGCAGCCGGGCCCAGGAGCCTTAGGGGGCCCATAAGGCCTCTCTTCTCCATATTGGGAGCCCAGTACTATGAAAAAAGCATTATAGTTGGGGGCACTGTTACAGATTTTGAACCGGGCCGCAGAAGCTTCAAGTTACACCTCTGACTGGAAATATTGACTTGCCTAAAAAGGTATGTTTTTCAAGCTGTGCATGAGATAGATCTGCACGGATACTAGAGCAGGGCAATATATCACTAATGTGCACACTGAATGTCTTTTTTGAGACACCCATTTAGTAGCCTGTTGGACCTTTGGCCTTCAGAGTTGCCACAATTCATTGTGGTGTCCATCCACTAGTGTCAGAGGAAAAAAGTGTACCAAGAAAACCTTCTCCACACCATTACTCCACCAGCATGAACTACTGACACCCGGCAGTAAGGATTCCGGAACGGTTCATCGATTTATGCTATTTACACCAAATTCTGGCTCTCATATCAGCAAGGGGCGACAGAAATCTGGATTCATCTGACAAGGTTTTAGCTTTTTGTGACTGCTCAGTGATCCAATTTTTGCACTTTTTTGCTCATTGGAGTTTTGCAGTTCTTTCTCTTAACCCCTTGAGTGGCAGGTTTCCTACCACCCTGTCGTGCCCACCAGGGCAGGTTTTTTAAAATGGTCTAATCATTGAATTTCAACAAATTTTGCAGTTGCGTCTCAAGAGCCATAACTTTTTCATTTTTCCATTGACACAGCCATATGAGGGCTTGTTTTTTGCAGGACAAGTTGTGATTTTTTAAACGGGGGAGGAAAAAAAGAAATGGGGAAAAAAGAAAAAAAAGGGGCCATGTCATTAAGGGGTTAAATAATGTATTAACTTCTCTGACGCATGGATAACACATGTGTGATTGTATTTTTGATTTTTTACAAAGTAAAGGGAGACAAGTGTTTTTATTTTTTTTATAATTTTTTTCCTTTTTTTTTTTTCTTTTGTCCCTTTAGGGGACTTCCACAGGGACCCATCAGGACCCCTGATCACATTCCGGGGGTCCGATGGTGACAGCCCTTTACATGCTGCAGTCACATAGACTGCAGCATGTAAAGGGTTAACACAGCAGAGATCGGAGGTTTTCTCTGATCTCTGCTGTAAGAGCTAGTACCTAGCTGTCCTCTGAAAGCTAACAACCAGCTCTCCCTGCCACAGAGACCATCGGCTTGCTTCTGACAAGCCGATGGTCTCTATGGCAACCTGTAAACAAACCAGTGCAGGAGATTGCCAGCATGTCGGCAATATCTTCTGCTGGTTTTTCAAAGCCCTTGCTTTGTTCTCTGTGGGACTGTGCAGGCAGAGCACACTGTCACAGCTTGTGGCATTGTGCTCTGCAGCTCCCATAGTGATACATAGCCCGGACATCTTCCGGGCTATGTTGCTATGAGCAGTGGAGCTCGTCCCGGAAAATTTCCGGGCGTGCCACTCAAGGGGTTAAATAACGGTGGCATGTGAACTAGTCATTTGTTATAGCCCATCCATGCTAAGGAATGACGAATTGTGTATGCGAACACATTTGGGGGAGCACCAACTTTGTATTCTGCTGACTGTGCACCTCCTGTTTTGTCAGGGTTCTTGACATTTTCCTTTGAACCCTTTAGTTGATGAGTTGTTTGTGTCCACAGGATCCTCTTTCTCTGGATTTTTTTCCCTTGAACCCACCATTCTCAATATACTCTCTACATTGCTGTATAAGAAAACCCCACAATGTTGGCAATTTCTGAAAACCTGCTCCCAAGTATTCTAGCACCGATGCTCATGTTGCGTTGGAAATTGCTGCATTTTCCCATTCTAGTGTAGATTGACACTGAAACTGATCCATGTAAAAGTCGCTCACTTGATTTTATACTGCACTCTGGGGACACTGGTCTAATTTCCACACACGGAAGCTCCAATTTGGAAAGGGCATCTGTCAAAAAACAAAAAGGCAAACTTGGTACCATTGGATCCTAAACTCACAGGAATATAAAAATCTATATGGTCAATGACCTTCCTGATACGTTATTGGGGACCCATGTACATGTTTGAATAGATTTTTCTTCTTTCCTTGTATACCCCTGTGTTTTTTCCAAACCCCACCACCGCCTCCACCCCACCTCTTCCGTTCACGAATCCTCCTCCTGGCTCAAGTGAACCAACAGTCAATTTCCAGAATATAGGAATCCCAGGCTCAACATTCCTGTTAGAGCATGGGTTCCAAGTTTGCTTAACCTCGACAACAACTTAATCCATATCCTGTTCCTACCTGTTGTGGTTGATGGGGGCAGGTTTTTGATAATACGTAAATCTGTATATCACCGCTGTATTTGACAATGTTACATTTTAATTATATTCTTGTAAGACAAATGAATAAAGAATTTGAAAAAAAAATGCTGTTCAGTGCATATCAGTATGCAGTTTTTTCATTGACAAGTTTGGTAAAGCTGGGTGACAACACTTTTTTTTTTTTTTAACAACTTCATAAGAGGACAAGTTGAAGAAGTATTCCGGAAAGTATGACGCTCCCAAGAACTGGCCATCTGTTTCCCCTCGTATTTCTCATTGCAGGGTGATCGCTTATCCCTATTTCTGTAACGTTGCAGTGAATCGGTCGCACTCGTGTGTGGCCGTAGCTCCATGCATTTCAATGGAGCTGACAAATGGCCAAGTACAAAGCGCTTGGCTGTCTCTGTCTTCCCCTTTGAAATGCATAGAGTCACGGACCCGCATGTATGCTGCTGCTCCATCTTACCGAAGCTGACAAATATAGCTGAGCATGGCTCAGCCCCATTAAAATGAATGGCGTTGCGGCCATGTATGCGCAACCAGCAGGCCGTTTGTGGCAACGTTACGGAAATTAATATTAGCACTCCTATATTGAGTAATATAGGGCGTACACAGGTCACCCGTTTTGATAGATGTGTGGCGGTCCAACAGCTGAGACCCCTATCGATCCCAAAGTTTTCATCTTTCCAACTGACTCTTTGGAATACCCCTTTAAGTCGTAATAGTTGCTGGAATTTTTTTTTTTTTTATTAAACTTACAGATTTTTGTACAAAACTCAACAACAGTAAATACATGATTTCCTTTTAGACATATATATCAGATTACTTGCGCAGTCTTGCTAAGTCGTCTTGTCTTGAAACCTCATTCTTCTATTTCTTGTAAGCACTAGACCCAGCTCACCCCTTACAGAATGTCATGTGACCTGGTCATGTGGCTTGCTTTCCTGTATCCCACAATGCTTGCTAACGTGTTCTACATATCCCAGAGCTGGCTCTTCATTTATCTTTTCCCGTTGCAGACATGAGTGGTAAGGACTGCAGACTATGATTGCACACACACACACACACACACACGTATGCAGCAGTCAACCGGCTACACCTCCACAATGATTGCACACGCTGATACGCCTCCATATGTTGGGAAAGACTGGCGTCCCTAGCTTTGTTTGACTATATTTTCTCCGCACCAGTGGATGAGGGGATCTGGCACGTTTCATGACAATGCAGACACCAGCTGCTAGGAAATGATCAGGAGCCATCATCGGTTAGGACGTGCCTCCGAGCGCTGCTTGCATTGTACTGACTCCTCTGACTCACTCATTTCATTGCTGAATCACTCGGCTCGTTACTGATGGGCATTTAAATAGAAAAAAAAAATATGACATTGTGTTCTTGTTTGTAGCACAGAGTTAACAAATCCAGCTTTTAAATGTCAGCTTTCACCCATGGCTACAGCAAAGAAGCTGTTATACCATCGTTATGACAGGTCCCGTGTAACCCTTTCAGTGCCGTCATGGCTGAAAAAGCTGCTACAAAGAACACTTGTCCGTTTATAGAAATCTGCAATATTTTGTTGTCTTTCTAATTTGCATATTTTACATAGCTTCTTGCTGGGTATCATTTAACGGTTGCATTTTGTCGTGATCGTGTAATTTACGTATCATCAAATGACATTTACTAGCATACCATCGCATGAGCAAAACCGCGTAGCTACTTTTTTTTGTGTAAATATGACTAAATGAAGTGAATATATGTAGTGGTCACAATTGCAAATACTGATTTTTAGGAACCACTTTTGTGGAAGTGGAGGAGAACTGTAGTGTATACAGATTCATCTATAGAAGGATGTGGATCGTGTCTATACGCATCATGTCTATATGATAAGCTAACGCACAGCAGTGGCCCTCCAAGGTCACTGCTGGTAGACTGGATATTAATGGAGAATGTATTGGAAAGGAATGTAGTCGGCTATACGGTCCCTTTAAGGGTGCGTTCACACGTAGCTGATTTGCTATTGATTTTCTACAGCTGAAAAATCTACAACAAATTGGCAACATGTGATGCAGATTTTCTGTTGGATTTCTGGTATGGATCTGCAGCAGATTTCACCTATTCATTAATTAAATTGAAGGGTGAAATCCATGACAAAATCTGCATACAAGGGCGCTCCTTTTGGCACAGATTTCTGCTAACTTTTCTTCTGCTCTGCTGTTGAAAATCTGCAGCAAATCTGTTGTTGTCATTCTATTTAATGCTATATAAATAATATGCGTTTTACTTCCTTCTTGGGTGTTTGTGTTTTTGTTCTGGAGACACATTTAGTATTCTGTAGACAGGCTATCAGATTTTCCTTTTACCCTCGGTTTATGACTACCAGGTTTCACCCGAAAATAAGACCCTGTCTTATATTTGTGCCTCAAAAGAGGCACTAGGTATTCTTTTCGGGGAATGTCTTTTATACTGGCCTATCAGGCACGGTCCGGATCTCTAACGCTGATCTCTGGAGTCTCGCTCATACAACATCACTTCCTCATTACGGGATTCATAAATCCCGGATCTCTAACGCTGATCTCTGGAGTCTCGCTCATACAACATCACTTCCTCATTACGGGATTCATAAATCCCACCTCCAGGAAGCGATGGCTGTGATTGGTTCTTCGACTGCTGCTCAGCCAGTCAATGCAGTGCTTGTTGAACCAATCAGTCATCGCATTGGTTCATCGACCGCTGCTATTGGCTGAGCCGTGGCTAGCCAATTCATAAATCCTGCTTTCACAACGTGACGGCTGTTGATTGGCTGAGCAGCGGTTGAAGAACCAATCAATGCAGCAGTCAAAGAACCAATTGCAGCCATTGCGTTGTGAAGGTGGGATTCATGAATTGGCTGAGCTGTCTGCTTATATTTCAAGCCTCCCCGAAAATTGTGAAAAATCGGGGTAGGGCCTATTTTCAGGGAAACGCTGTATTTATATTTGCACATTTTCTCATCCTGATTATTTGTAAAATTATTGTCAATACTTTTATGGTGTCTAACTAGTCTTATTAAAACATTTGTATGTAATTCTTTTTGCAGGTCCTGCTCAGGTCCCTATGATGTCTCCAAATGGCTCAGTTCCTCCAATCTATGTGCCTCCAGGATATGCTCAGCAGGTGTGTATTTCTTTCCTCTGAAGGAACCTTGATATCTTTTTGGTGTTTATGGTATGCCGGCCTAGGGTCCATGCAGAACACATACTAAATTAGTAGGTCGACAGGAGTTTCTTTAGGTGGCTAAACAAATGATCTTCATCATATCCTTGGGTCAAGCAGTAGTATTAGAAGGGTTGTCTTATGAAGACAACCCCTATTCATATGCCCTCTTGGGACATATAAACCATATAGGGAAGTCCACCACTCATGACTCCTTTATGATACACAACTGACAGCCGATCTGTAGGACTCCAATTGTCCTTGCATCATACTTGTCTGACTTGCCGCGACTTCCCCTGATGAATCAGTTGCTTGCCAGGATTCAGGGCAATCACTTGATCACCATGACAGACTTTTTGAAAGGGATTTTCTCTGATGCCTCGATCCAATTCCTGCACTCATCTCTACAATTAGTGCTGGGGGTAAAGAGGAAGTTTATTCCACAGCGGTTCAGCCTTCTACAAGCCAGACAATGCTGGAGCATGAAGACCACTAACCCACTTGAGACCAGGTATAAAATGTTAGCACTTTCATTGCCCTAAGCCCCAAGAAATTCAAACATTAACCTCTTGACTGCCTTAGGCTCCCAGGAATGCAGACAGTAAAGGGGTATTCCCATCTTGGCTTTTCATGGCCGAGATGGGAAAACCCAGTCATTCGGTTTTGACCACCTGTCGGAGGGGACCTACCTAAACAGCATAGCACAGCGCGCTACACTGTTTCTATAACTCGGGGAGTTACAGAAACAGCTTAGCACGCTTTGCCACACAGTTTCCATAGATCCAATTCACTTCAAAAAGACCGGTAACCATGGCAGTGGTTTCCCATGTTGGCTATGTAAATCTAAAATGGGAAAACCCCTTTAATTCTCTTCACTGCTCTAGGCCAAGTAATTATTATGGCCATGTGCCTTAACTCCCTAAAGACGCAGCCCATTTTTTAAAAAAATTTTTGGGGGGCATTTTGTTTTTTTCCTCCCCACTTTTAAAAATCATAACTCTTTTATTCATCCATTAACATAGATGTCTTGGAGTTTGTTTTTTGTGGGACGAGTTGTATTTTTCAATGGTACTATTTAATGTACCATATAATGTAATGTTTTTTTTCTTGGAGACGGGGGGGACCAAAAAAGTGCACTTCTGAAGGTGTGTTTTTTTTTTTTATTCTTTTGTTTTGTTTTTTTTTAGTCCCCATAGGGTAAACAAAGTTGCAATGGTTTGATTGCTTCTGCAGTATGATGTAATATTATAGTATTACGTTATACCGCGACCTGACAGGCAGTCTATCAAGCCGTGCCATTTTAAGTCTTTTTGACTTTTTTTTTTTTTCTACATCTCAGAACACCCCTTTTAGAGTGTACCTGAATTTTCAGGTGACTCTTCAGAATAGGCGCTTGTGTGTACATGAAGAATGGCACTATTTCTCACCATTATATGACTTGTTTGTGGCATTTGTGATGATTTCCCCTTTGCAGATTGTATATGTAATTCCTAGTCTTTCCTTAGTTAGTGGGTGGAGACTGCTGTTATGGTTGCTCCATACACTACACACACAGGCGAGCAGGATCTCCTTCTCCTGTTCAGTCATTCACATTCAGTTATACAGTGAATGTGAACGACTGAAAGATTTCTTGTTTGAACAAGCCAACGATGCATCTGCCAGTATAAACAGGTCTGTCCAAGAGAACAAGTGAAATCTGACATTGTTCACTCAATCAAACAATATATCGTTTGGTGTAAACAGACCCTTTAGGACTATCTACACAAAAATATAATCTTTCAAATGACTTAAAAATTGAAAGTTTTAGTGATCTTTTTGCATAATGGCCATTAACACTTTATCATCATCATATGCATGTAAAAGGGCCTCCAGGAGTTGTTTGCAGAGTCCAATGTGTGATTAATCACACACCCAGCTGTGCAAGCAGCTGCATTGCTCTCCTCGCGGCTCCCGGCAGGTTACAATGTTATCTGCCGACTCCTGCCTAGATAACAGCATGCAGTCTTTTGAGAGACACTTTATCTCTCAGTGTCTGAACTATGGATTTTAAGTTCACCTTAAAATCATCATTCAAACGAAAAGTGCACAATGCCTGCGTTTACATTTAACAATTATCGCTCATTTTTGGTTGCTTGAACGAATTCTGAGCGATAATTGCTCTGTGTAAATGGGCCTTTAGTCCCCAGGCCGCCAACTCAGCCCCTGCTGATCACCAATGATTTTGACTATATTTGCATATCTGTCTATGAGGAATTAACATATAATAGCATACTCCAGTTGTCTGATGACGAGGTTTGTGAACCTTAAAAAGTGTTATCTGCTGATTTGAAGTAAAGCTTTAATCACTTCCTTCTAATCCACTCTTTTCCTAGACACTGTCCAACAGGTCGCACCAGTACCTGAGTCCTTTTCCTCCCCTTTCATAATAATAGCAAAATCATATAGAAGACTCGTTAAGAAATCACTTCTGAGTAGCTTTCAGGGATCATTTAAAATCAAAGAATGTTAATTTTTAACTCAGATGTTTGTAATACAGGTATATGTAGTGGACAGCTGTTAGGTAGAGATGAGCGAACGTACTAGTTTAGGGCGATTTCGCAATCGAGCACCGCTTTTTTCGAGTAACTGACTACTCGGGCGAAAAGATTCAGGGGGCGCCGGGGATGAGCGGGGGGCATATTAGCAGTTTACGCTTAGGTTAAGCAGCCACTCTTCGGCACCACGTGACTACACAGCGTGCACGCGCATTGCCTTCAGCAGCCGTGCACTACACACTACAGTTAAGTAGCATGGGGTTAGGTTTAGGGTTAGGTTTAGGGTTAGGTTTAGGGTTAGGATTACCTAAACCTAACCCCAACCCTAACCCTAAACACTAAAACTAACCCTACACCCAACCCTACACCCAACCCTACACCCAACCCTACACCCAACCCTACACCCAACCCTACACCCAACCCTACACCCAACCCTACACCCAACCCTACACCCAACCCTACACCCAACCCTACACCCAGCCCTACACCCAGCCCTACACCCAGCCCTACACCCAGCCCTACACCCAGCCCTACACCCAGCCCTACACCCAACCCTGAACGTAACCCTGAACCCTAACCCCGTGCTGCTTAAGTGTAGTGTGTAGTGCACGTCTGCTTAACTGTAGTGTGTAGTGCACGGCTGCTGAAGGCAATGCGCGTGCACGCTGTGTAGTCACGTGGTGCCGAAGAGCCAATCAGGTGGCTCTAATCAGCAGCGCTGCTTAACCTAAGCGTAAACTACTAATATGCGAGCGGGGGGTTGCAGAGGGGAGTGGGGGGGGTAGAGAGAGAGAGAGATCTCCCCCCTGTTCCCCACTGCTACCCCCCGCTCCACCACGCCGCCTCGGCGCCCCCCGAATCTTTTCGCCCAAGTAGTCAGTTACTCGAAAAAAGCGCTGCTCGATTGCGAAATCGCCCTAAACGAGTACAATCGCTCATCTCTACTGTTAGGCCCTACAGTATTACATGGGTTCTAATACCAACCAAACTTTGAGAATGAAGGATCAATGATCAATGGACACAGGCTTAATACAAAGACAATTGATCAGACTTCTCTCTACAGGCTGAGCACTCCTATATACATTGTTCTCTATGGGAGTGCCTGCATGCATCCTACAGAGAGAAGTCCAATGCACTACCATGGATAGCAGAGTATAACAAGCACACACCCAGACTCCTCGGGACCCATCTTGTGAGAACCATACCATAGTTTGTGGTGCTCATACGTAATTCAGGTACCCTATAATAAAAACGATTGACCAAGATCAGGCACTCCAATTACCTCCATGTTTACCACATGAAAATATTTGTAGTATATGATGATCACCCATATATAGGCCACTGTTTAGTTGGTATGGTCATTTGATACCATCATCTGACAGTTTCAATACGGAACTTGTCTCTCTGTTTTTAGATCTCATTATGTATAGTTTTATTCATGATATAGAATTAATTTCTTTTTTTCTATCTTCCTTTCTTATGTGATGTTTTATTGTCTATTTTAAATTTCACTATTGGCGCTAACGATACCTTCTTTCTATAAAGCCATGTTTGTCATGTTTTATTTTATTGTACCTAACAAAGGCTCCAATACAGAGCCGAAAGAGAGAGATTGTGATTGTAGTCAATGGGGTTCATTAGTCGAGTAGAGCTCTCAAATTTTACGAAAAGCTCGACTCGAATAACGCGGACCCGAGCATTTGGGTGCTCACTCATCTCTAATAATGCCCTTGTGGTAAAAGGTATAGTTTACGCTTTGTATCTTGCTTTCTCCCAGGTGATTGAAGACAATGGTGTGCGGAGAGTTGTAGTAGTTCCACAACCTCCAGAGTTTCACACGAGTGGTCATCCTGTCATACATCGGCCACCTCCCCCTCTGCCAGGTTTTATACCCCTTCCTGCTATGATGCCTCCACCTCATCGCCACATTTATTCAGCAGTCAGTGGAGCAGGAGATATGACTGCCCAATACACCCCTCAGTATCACCCATCACCGGTGTATGGAGATTTGGGTAAGTACACTAACTTTGTAGATGCCGTAATTGCTCGTCAATGAGTTTCTTAGGTGTTAATCATATGTAAAAGTGACAGTTTGAAAAAAAAATACAAGTCTGGAGCAGTAAAATTTAACATTTAACCCTTTCCAATCCACTGTTTGACGTCTAAAGACATTCTGATTGAAGGCTGTACAGCTCCGATGTCGGAAGACGCCCAGCAGGGTATTCTTATTGTATATTACTGGCCGCTCTGTCAGGGGCCTCTCCAGCATGTCCCATACTGCAGTACTAGCTCTAGCCAGCAGATGGCGCCATTGTATAATGGCAGAAAGAGAAAGCCTCCTAGTAAACCCTGAATCCAAAATTGGATTGCAAAGGGTTAATATATTTTAAAGTAATATTTTTATTGTATTTTTTTTTGTCTTTACATTTCCGTTATGCATTGTGTTGTTTTTTTTATGTTCTAATTTTTAATTTAGATATTCCAATTAACTATAGTACTAAACCATCAGAAATCTAGTCTCTCTGCTTCTCAGATAGAAAATGTTAATTTCCTTGAATTATGTCTTTTAACCCTTTCCAATCCAATTTTGGATTCAGGGTTTCCTAAAAGGCCTTTTCCTTTTTGCTGTTATAAAACGGGGCCATCTGCTGGCTAAAGCCAGTGTGTGCACCAGAGAGGCTCTAACAGCGAAGTGGCTGGCAATAGACGGTAAGAATACCCTGTCGGATGTCTTCTGGAGCTGTGCAAGCTTCAATCAGAATGTAGGAAGACATCAGACAGTGGATTGGAAAGGGTTAAAGTAGTTAAACTAGTAATTTCACGAATTTTGCTGTAGTATAATTAGTTGAAGTATATTATATACCTTAATGTCCACCATGTAACTTCTCCATGTTAGTTAGCTTTAATTAGTTTGCCCATACACGGTGAATGTCGGCCCCGGGCAGTGCACATGGTTCACTGCTAATTCCTGGGTTGCATCTATACTTGCTATTGTTTCCAGCTGCATATATAGGTGCAGCCTGGGAATTAGCAGTAAAATGTGTGTTACCACAGCTACAATACACAGTGTGCAGGCACCCTATGTCCTTGCCTGTATACTTAACACTACCAATCAGATGAAACTACTTATTAGCAGATTATTGGTTTCTTCTTAGCCCTATTTAAAGAGTATGGCAGCTATTCACTATTACACCAGTGTTAACGCTTATGTAATAGCGTTAATGCTTCTGTAATAGCGCTAATTGCCAGGCAACACCTGTGCTTGTAGATAAAGCCTTGCAGTGCGTTCACATGTGCAGTTTTTGTTTTAGGTTTTTAATACAGTTTTTGAAGCCAAAACCAATAGTGGATCAAAAAAGAGCTGTTATATCCATCCTTTATTTCTCTCCTTTAATGATTCTCATTAGAGATGAGCGAGCATACTCGCTAAGGACAATTACTTGATCGAGCATTGTCCTTAGCGCATATCTCCCCGCTCAGAAGAAAAGGTTCGGCTGCCGTCGCGGCTGACAGGTGAGTTGCGGCAATGAGCAGTGGGGAGAGAGGGAGAGAGAGATCTCCCCTCCGTTCCTCCCAGCCGCTCCTCGCCCCCCTTCAGCAGCCGAATCTTTTCTTCCAAGCGGGCAGGTACTCGCTAAGGGCAATGCTCGATCGAGTAATTGCCCTTAGCACAAGTATGCTCGCTCATCTCTAATTCTCACCCATTTATCCTTATCGCCCATATAGCATTATGAATTGTCATCCATTCTGTCGCCATAACAGGCCATAGAGACCATTTGATGCCCTCATTGTTGATAGCGCTAAGTACAACACAACTGCCTTTGTCTGTTGGCGTGCCAATATAAATAGTTCTTCTTGGTGGTTCCATGGTTTGACGATGTTTGCCAATCACTGCATTTGAATGGTCACTATGTAATACTACCTTAAGGCCCGTTTACACGCAAAGATAATATTTGAAATGACTGACTGAAAGATAGAAAAATTTAGTGCTCCTTTTTGATAAAGTGTTAATGGCCACTTTAGCATCTTCATTTGCATGTAAAAGGGCCTCCAGGAGCTGTTTGCAGAGGCCAGTGTATGATTAATCATATGCTCAGTTGTGCACACAGCTGCATTGTTCTGCTCATGGCTGCCGACAGATTACAATGTTATCTGCCGGGTCCCATGGAGATAACAGCATGCGGTGTACTGACAGATAAATGTGTTTTCTTTACCTGTCAGTAGCTGGACGATGGATTTTAAGTTCACCTCAAAATCATCGTTCAAATGAAAAGTGCACAATGCCCTCGTGTACATGTAACGATTATCACTCATTTTCGGGCATTTTAACAAATTTTGAGTGATTAATAGTTACGTGTAAATGGGCCTTTACTTTTGCATCAGCCAATGCTGGGGATATGTGCACAGGCAAAAACTTGCCCGGCAGAATTGCCTCAGTGACTCTGATGGCGATCAGCTGATTTTTACTGAGGAGGTTTAGTGAAGCAACTCCTTTAACTCAATGTTATCTGGGTCCTCAAGGGGTTAATAGAAATTGTATGGATTGCGGGATTTCCATGACTTTGTTGTATCCTTTTATATATACGCAGAGAATCGTATATACGTTCAATGGTTTTTCTATTGGCTAGAAATGCATATATGATTTGTCTCATATTTAAATGTACATGGTAAATTGCATGGACTAAAAGAACAAAAAAGTGTTTCGTTTTTTTTCACCTTTTTTTTAACCCAGAATGTTATTTTTTTTCTTTTTTTTTTCTCATTCTAATCTTTTAGATGCTCTCACTACCCATGGAAGATCTGGACTTAGGGATGAGAGATCAAGTAAAATCCACGAACGGTTGCAGAAGAAGTTGAAAGATAGACATGGAGCACAGAAAGACAAGCTGAATAGCCCTCCCTTCTCACCTAAGAAAAGCACGTCCCCGGTCAGCGAATCTAATGGAATCATTAAGGGGCAAAATAGTCCAGGGTCAAATACAGGACAATCTAAGAACAAACAGAAAGGAAAGAATTCAACCCAGGTAGAAACAGAAATACAAGGTAATTGTGATTATGGAAAAACAAATTTCGTACTAGAATTGAAAAATCGAAGTTCTATGAAATCTAAAGAGGCTGTGCCAAGATGGCGTCTGCTCTTCATGTGCCATATTGGAGTGTATGAAGATCATAGAGAGGGGTCACCTGTTCAGGGACCTCTGTGTTTTAGAATGGGGATCCGCAGAGTAATACCTGCTCCCGACCTGAGAGACTTTCTGCCCTCTTGTTGTTACATGTCAGCCATTCATGTCAATGACTATCCTCTAAAACTACACTTCCTTTGGTGTAAAGATACAAAAAACCTTGGTTAGCAGCAGCATACAAACGTACCTCAACTCTGACTTGATAAAAACCGCAACAGCGGTTGAAACGTTGTCAGTAGAGATGAGCGAGCGTACTCTGTAAGGACAGATACTCGAGCGAGTATCGTCCTTACCGAGTACCTGCCTGCTCGCCCGCAAAGATTCGGGTGCCAGCGTGCGTGAGCACTGTGTTGCGGGAGTGAGCAGGGGGAGAGAGAGATAGAGCAATCTCCCCGCCGGCACCCGAATCTTTGCGGGCGAGCAGGCAGGTACTCTGTAAGGACCCCCGACTCCCCGGGCTCCCGTAGTGGAAGTTACACTTCCGCTTTCACTTTCTAGTACACAGTGCTCATTGAGTGCTGTGTACTCAGGGAAGCAGAAGGCAGAAAGTGGTTAATAGCCCCACCTGCCTTCATCATAGTTATCAGCTGTCACTAAGCTTTAAGCCCAGGACCAGGCGCCGTAAATTTACAGTGCCTGGTCCTAAACGGGTTAAAGGCATTGTTGCGGGTTATGAATTTTTTTCTTTTTTTTTCTTTTTGGAGAAACTGCGCCACACTTGTCCTTGCGCTATGTCTGGTATTGCAGCTGATCGCAATTCAAGTGAATAGGTCAAAGCTACAATATCGGAAACAGCCCATTGACACGCTTTATGCAGAAAACTAGCAAGTAATTTTTACTGACATTGGAGAAACCTTTTAATGTTTGCATCAGCATGTCTTTACTGTTACAGCTGTCAGCAGCTATATGAAGATACTCATCATCTTTATATTATCACTTTTTATACTGCTGACAGTAAAATTCCATCTAATAACCATAAGACTGAAAGAATTATATCCATTGGATGCATCTGCAATAATTATCTGACATTACATTTATGTTGGTGTATCCTACAAATTCCTGCGAGATTTTCCATGAATTCACAGCAATGTCAATCAATCGGGACTGACAGGCCTTTGTCAGATGTCTGGTGTTGGTTATCACAAATGTAAATAGTTAAGGCAGGTTTAATTTTTGCGGTTCAATATCCCCTGCTTCCACATATATGATTGGAGAGTAGCAGACTGTGTAAAGGCCCATTTAGACGCAACAATGATCGCTCAAAAGCCATCTTTTGAGCGATAATCGTTGTGTCTAAATGCATTGCCATGGTAAACTGTTCGTGCACTATTCGTTCATCGCTGATTTTTTAAGCAAGCTGGAAATCACCGATGCCGGTTATCAGCTCCACACGCTGATTTTCTCAGCGGGCGGTGCTGATGACATTCTTTCAGCCGATATCCCGCTAGGACTTCTCAGCAGGATACCAGCTGAAGGCTCCGAGAACAAAGCAGCTGTCAGCGCTCCTGCTGTTTCTCGGAGCTAGCAGCTCAGCAGAACAGCAGCTGAAAGCTCCAAGAACGAAGCAGCTGATTGCATATGCAAAACAGCTGCTCTTCTCGGAGTGATCAATGGTATCCTGCTCTGCCTGCATTAAACTCTCTAAGTGGCTAATTAGCTACTTGAGAGTTATGCAAAGATGATCGCTCAAAACTGTCACTTAAACTGTCGTTTGAGCAATTTTAGTTTTTTAAAAATTTTATTTATTTTTTTAGCGATCATCCTTTAGTGTTACTGGACCTTTAGAAGCAGTTACGTCAAACCTCTGACTTCTCAGTTTTCCCAGACTCTGACTCCACCGCCTTAGTAGGAAGAGAATGATGACATCCAGTTGTCCTTTTTATTCATACTCTTCCTAGAGGAATAATAGAGGAGTGACGCAATGCAGTTCTAAGAAAAGTTGCTGCAGAATTGCTGTTTCATAGGGAATACAAGTAAAGTAAAACACACAAGTCAGGAAAGCTGACAGGTCCACTTTATTGCTCTTTACTAGGATTAAATGGGATTTTATCCAAGTTAAGGGGGTTGTTCAGCTTAAATTTTTTTTTTATAGTTTTTATCTCTACCACCCCCCCCCCCCCCCACCCTCCCATGCCCCAAAATAAATAAAAGTAATAATACTTACCGTGGCACCAGACCAGCGTTCCAGCATCTGACAGGTGACTTCACCGGGTCTCCTTACCTGGTGTCGTTCAATAAACCTGTTACGCGAGCTTTTTATGTAGAGGTCTCTGTCAGGTTTACGAGACGTCACGGCCTTCTATTGGCTGCAGTGGTCACAATGGTAAACAAGCCATATGAGCACTGCAGCTGAAGTGAATAGAAGACCACAGGATTGGAGTGTTGTTAATATAAAATGCATCCCCCCTACTGCACATCAATGTAATGATTACTCAGGAGACCCCTTTTAATGCAATTTATTCCACACCTGATCAGTTTTATACTATGCTGCATATTACTTTTATGGAAGTAAGTTATTAATGTTTTGTGTGTATTTCCATTGTAGAAAAAGATGAAGAGACAAAAGCATTAGAAGCGCAACTTTCCAACATTTCAAAGCCAACAGTAAGTACTGCAGTCCTATTACAACTGTATAGAGTCATTTAATAGGGACTTCCATTGCTTACATCCAGACTATACAAAATCTGTCTTGGTCATGTGATGGATACACATGACTCATTACAAGGCACAGCTCTGTAACTGTACTGGAACAACCCGTACATGTGTGTCTATTAGAAGACCAGGACATATTTGTATCCACTGGATGCGGGGTTGCCCAGTATATGTCATGCATTTCTCCGCTGGTGGAGTTATACTGACACGCTAAGCGGCAGTAGGCGCTTGACGTATTCCAAAGACCGGACTAAGGTTCTTGGGTCAAGACTGAGTTGATCATAGATTCCAGATATGTTCAGTACTGGGATCGGGCTCCCTGCCTGATAATATGCAAACTTCTGCAGCTAATTTGCTATGACACTATATGCCACTTGCATGCATGGGGTGATACAATTATTTGCAGTATGGTGCTAAAATGATCTTGCTTGCTTACTTGCTATAGGTCATCTATTGCAGTGTCCCTTAACTCCAGTCCTCAGGGACCACCAACAGGTCATGCTTCCAGGATTTCCTCAGTCTTGCACAGGTGATGTAATTATTGTCAGTGCCTCGAACAGTGCCACAGGTGTTCTTACTAGAGGATTTCTTGATAACATGACCTGTTGGTGGTCCCTGAGGACTGGAGTTGGGGACCCCTGATCTATTGCACACAACTTACATCTTTGTGTCATATGCAATCTCAGTAGTGTTGGATCCTAGATTACACTATTGTAATAGTTGCATTCCTCCCCGCAGATACTGACCGTCACTGTACTGCAATCACAGTGTTTGAGATGCCTGTATAGTACACTGCAGTATAGATCGTATAGCCATGTTTTGACCATTACATTGCAAGACATAAGACTTGGCACAGATCAAAGTTCTAAGAGCCACATCTTGGAGAAAGGCAAATTGCTTGCTGCTCCATCTCAGAGAGATGAAAGTGAAGCATTCCAATCATTGACAAACACTCTGATGCCTGAGGTCTAGGAAGCCTGTTTTATATGAAGCCCTCTTAGTTAGCTTTGAACAGCCCACAATAAGATTAGTAATACTGAAGTGTAGATGGATAAAGGGCTTACATGAGTTCACACATTAAACTATTTACCACAATTCTGCACATATGTCCAAAGTGCTGTCATTTTGGGCGTTGATGTGAAAAGTGATATTGTGCTCTCTGTCTAATGTCTTTTCCAGTTTTCATCAGTTTTGCTGTTTACGGGTAGGTTCAAGTAGCAGAATTGGAGCGCATTTGCTTTGCCGCGATTCTACTTTAGTTTTTTTGCGTGTTTTAACACATCCCATCATTGTGATGGGTGATAAGGTGCGCTAAACGCTTAAAAATAGAGCAGACAGCGCTCGAAAATCGTAGAGCTGGAAAACGCCGTCCCCCACCGTGATCGAAATCAATGGGAGCGTTACACCGCGATTATCGGGACGTTCAAAGTGCCACGATGAAAAGCGCCTGTGTGAGAGAGGCATAAGGGTGCAGTCACACATCGCTGATTTGCTATAGATTTTGTCACAAATTTTGATGCAGATCTGCAGCAGATTTCACCCTGTTAGGCCTAGAGCCTACGGCCGTAACGGGCTCCACAAGTGAAATTCCGCAGCAGAGTCCTTCACGGCGCCCCCCCCCCCCCCCCCCCCCCCCCATAGACCTCATACTCTCCTCCGGATCCGCTACCCGACGTCCCGCATCCTGTGTCGATGCGCATGGTGCGCCGACAGCGTCATGTGACGTGGGCGCTGGTGGGCTGGGAAGCGTTTTCACACTATCCACCATTGTGCTACAGCGGAAGATTGCATGACGGACGGCTTCCATTGACTGTAATGGAAGCCGTGCGCGCGTACGTCCGCGGCAAATAGAACATGCCGCGGGTGATTACGGGTAGTTTCATGTTGCAGAATTCCACGGTGGAATTCCGCGCCATGAGCATTGCCCTATTAGGTTCAATAGAACCTGATAGTCGTGGATTTCCACCGCGGAAATCCGCCTGTGGGAATTAGGCCTTAAATTTGAATGCAGTTGAATGGGTGAAGTCTGCTGCAGATCCGCAACAAAATCTGCAACAAAATCCACAGCAAATCGGTTATATGTGAACACGCCTCAGAGCTGGAGTTCTTTCATATATTTTCCTTTTTCCAAAAATTTTCTAAAAGACTTTTTAAATTTTTTTAATGCATTTAACGGAATTTTTCATGCAGCAAGTCCTCTAAATATATCCGTTATTGACCCCGCTCTGCGAGACAGAGCTCACGGTGTCTCTCTTTGGCAGACTCTGCTTCTCCCTGTTTTATGTGACTTTCCAGTTATTTGAATAGCCCGCATGTAATATAGTACATCATCCTGGCAATGACGGGCGATAATCCAAGCTGATCTCCGGGGTTAGAAAAGCCAGACATCCAGCAATTGGCTCGTCATCAGACCATCGGCTCTTGAAAAACTTTTTTTTTCTCCAGTTTATAGGATTAGTGGTCAAACATCAATTGTGTTTCACCCAATTTTACTATGACCATCAAGAGAGCTACAGTTTATAGCTGCTATAGACTGATGGCTATAGCAAATCGAGCACACTCAGCCACACTGATCCGGTGAAGTCTGAATCTGAATAAGTTGAGGGAATATAATATATGTTGAGGTTGGTACCCCCGGATGCTCTGTCAACTGTTTCCGTGGATGTTCGACTTGGGGAGACACGCTCCACATTTAGTGGTCCACTCCCGCGTTAGGAGGCTATGGATTCGAGTTTACTCCCCAATATATTCAGTCACAGGTCACAACATACACAAGGGAGGCGCTATTAAACGCATAAGTAATGTGTGTCGTCCCCCTCCTTCTCCCTCTTCCCGATTCCAGGAAATTAATTTCCTTCATTTTTCTGGCCACAAAACAAGTCATTGCCCGTTCGTGGCGCAAAGCTTCCTTGGACTTCGCCAAGCGCAAGGTGGATTTGTATCTAATAAATGAAAAACTGACCTCTCTTCTAGCCAATAGGCATGGAAAATTCTTGAAAATATGGACTCCTTGGCTAGAATATACTCTCCCCCCCCACAAAGTAATAGATCCCTAGGGAAAAACTCCTCCTGTCTCAGAAGTTACCCTTTTCCCTCCCCCTTCCCCCCATCGCTACCTAATACCTAAATCTTCTCTATCCCCCCTTAACTCACGTTAGGCCCAGGCCGTTAGTATTTTGATTGTTCTTTATAGCGGTCTAACTTCAAGATTGGATCAGGATATTAAGGATTCTTAATTTGAATTTCAGCCAAGTTTTTTTCTCTCTCTTCCCTCAATCTACATAATTGTGAACTGCTTTTGTTATGTATTAATGAGACTATGAAGTCTTCTAGTCAAATGTTGCATTATTGTAAAATTTGAAAATTTCAAATAAAAATTACAGTAAAAAAAAATAATTTAATATATATTATATAATATGGAAGTATGATATACATATAATAGATTTTTTTTTCCAGATAGCCTTATATGGGTAATAAAATATGTATGTTTCATTACAGGTATCAGACATTCAGGCAAGGTCTGCAATATTGACGTGGTCACCTCCTTCTAGTCTGATCAGTGAGGAAAACGATGGGACAGTCACCCCTGAGGTTTACGCCTATGAAATACTATTGTCCAACAATGGGAAGGATGGAAAATACAAGGTTGCATATAGGTATGTGTGCATCATATTCTGCCATGATCTTTTTATTAAGAACACAAAAGTGTCTGAAATGGAATCTATCAGAAAGTTTCTGTGGTGTTTTTAACTTTTTCTTTTCTTGAGTAGTTGCTATGCTCTTTAACCAAAAAGGAGAAATTCTTACAGAAATCTCATGCTTAGCAGATGCTAAGGGAAATGCAAAAGGGAAACTGCACACTGTAAGAAGCTGAAGCTTTTTCATTGAACAGCAAACACACAACTTAAGCTTTTAAAGAATACTTAGCCATTACTTAGGTCCCGGGCTATATATCTGCATTTCTAAATTTGCCAATATGTGTCACTTGTCAGCATTTCGCTCTTGTGTCTGGATCGATGAACTATATCCATGACAGTAAGCTATTAGTATAACTCTTAGAATCCCTTGACTTCATTAGCACCTTTATGCTGTTGACACTCAAATCTACCTCTCTGGTGCAGATGTTACATCTCTTCTATCCAGAATCCAAAGTGCCTATCAGCCATATCCTCCGCCGCCTTTTCTTCTCGCTGTCTTTAACAAAACATGGAAAAAACTGAAGTCATCATCTTTCCCCACCTCACTCAACTTCCCCATCAGACTTCCCAATCACAATCAACTGCTCCATCCTTTCACTAGTCCCACGAGTCCACTGTCTCAGTGTAACATTTGACTACACCCTCTCCTTAAAATGGCACATACCAGTTCAAAATCATCTCTTGGATGCGAGCTTTTCTTTACCCCTGAGTCGTCAATAATACTAGTGCATGCCCTCATCATCTCCCATCTAAATTACTGCAAGGTCTTTCTCTACTGACTCCCATCCAGCACTCTTTCACCCGTCCAATCCAGCCTTAAGTCCTTAAATCAATCAACCTCTCTACTCATTACTCTCCTGCCTCTCCCCTCTGTTGATGCATTCACTGGTTGTCCATCATCCAGAAAATCCAATTCAAGATATTATCAATACCCTACAAGGCTGTGCACAACCCTCCATACATCTATTACCTAATATGCCGATACTTCCCCATACTTAATCTTTGGCCCTTGCACAACCACCTTCTCTGCTCTCTCTCTTAGTGAGTTCTTCACATAATTGTCTCCAGTATTTCTTCTATATAACCCCCTACTCTGGAATTCACTATCCCAACACATCGAACTGTCCACCATCGTTAAAAGATGAAAAACCCACCTCTTTAGAAAAGCTTGTAGTGAGAGAAAGGCGCAACAGCTTTGGAATTCCCCATAGCGAGGAGAGGGGGGGGCGGAGCTACAGGGGATCTCTTACATATCTCCCCATATTTGGAGAGATATGGGGTGCGGCAAAAGGGCTTTCCCAGGGTTTCCCCGAGGGTCGGGCAGGGCTGGGGGATTCTCATAGTGATTCTTCTCTAGCAAAGAGAGGGTGCGGGACTAGCGGGCTTGAGTGAACACATCGCAATTGAGAATGAAAGCATTGAAAATCATTGGTTTCATAATCATGCATTTTTACTCAGTCTCCGATAGCTAGAAAACCTTTCACCAGTGGGCAAGAGCCCTTAACTGGTCAAAATCTGTTCTCTGGGTCATAGAGGCGTCTAGTGGTCAACAAGCTCTGCACAAGCGGAGAAAGAGGTCACTACACATAAGTAGGCACTGAGAGCCTTTTTATAGGCCAAGGTTGGAACTACTTTTGGGGCCTCATGTGCAAGACTGTTCATCTAATCACCACAACTCTAATCATTTCATATCTGCCTGAGATGGAACTGTATGTTAAAATTTACAGCAAAATGACAACTCTTTCTAAGGAGTCTCCTCCCATTTTTTTTTTGCAATAGAATTCCAAATTTTAAAGTATCCTCCCTTTACTTAAATGGCAGCCTTGCATGCTCTCTGCCTGCAGTGGATCAACTACTAAGTTTTTTTGGTCAGGATGTTTCCATTCTTGGTAGTGAACCCCCCCTTCCCAAAATTGGCTTTGACTGGTAATCGCTGTTCGAAACATGGGGGTTTCCAAACTTTTGGAGGGTTCTGTAGTTCACTAGTGGGTATAAAAGCAAGAGTGAAATTATATGAAGAAGCCAAGCATTGGTTTCTAGTAAGCTGCTCCGTCACAACTCTCAAACAGCCATCTGAATACGGCCTTAGGCCTCATGCCCATTGTATGCCCTTGATTTTATAAGGTTTTTTTTGGTTTTTTTGCTGGACATAACTGTAAGGAACAGTACACGGACAGTGACACTATTCACATGGCTGAAATGCACAATCAATTTGGTGCATGCCATATATCCCATTTTTAAGAAAGCTGTCGAAATAGAGATGGGTTAGTTCTCAGTGATAGCAGTGCATTACTGTGTACCATTTCCTAAAAAAAAAAAAAAAAAGGATCGCACCCGTGTGCAGATTGCCTCATACATAAGATTTCTGGAAATAAATTATTTTCACGCATCAAATCACTGAAAAGTCACATATCGTTTCATTTTCTTTCCAGCGGAGAGAAAACCTGTGTTACAGTTGATGATTTGAGACCTGCAACAGATTATCACGCCAGGTCAGTGACACCTTTTATATTTTATGCTGTATTAAACCTCTTTGTGGAAATTATTTTGTCTATCTGTGTCATTATTCATAATGTCTCGGTGTCTACACTGACATATTCCAGTTCAGTAGCGACATGATGATGAAGAAAAACAGTAATGTTTTCCAAATTATTTTGTTTGTATAAAACCTAATTTTAGATTATGCTGCCATTCTTACAAATGGAAAGCCATATTTTGGTGCACACTTTAAAAATAACACTACATATTAAAAGTATTTTACAGGGAGATACTATTGATCTTCAGCATGTACCTGCAGTTATAAGCGTTGGCTACGACACCGGGGTCGGAGCAGCAGCTTCCACTCCATACCCCTGTGTGTTGTGGCGTTGATATTGGGCGCGTGATTAGCTCATTACCCGGGGTCCCAAGCAGCGAATCCCAGCCAACCAACTACTGGTGACTTATCTTCAGGATAGATTATCAATGGTATTTCCATAGAAAACCCCTTTATTGTTTTATTTAGCCCCTTAGTGATATGTGACACATAGCCAATACATGTTTTTATGGCAGTCACCAACTGGCCTTAGACTTGTATGCCATAAAAGCATGGTGGCTTAACCAAAGATCCCTATGAGAGTCATCTCCAAGGAAGAGCTGGGCTCATACTCTAATGGCCAGGGATGGAGAAATCCCTTACATTCCACAGTCAAATGGGGTCTAATTGGGGAGTTGTCATAGGCATACTACACTGCACTACATGTATGTTGCAGTGTAGTATGCCAGCGATCAAAGGATCACATTTTCAAATCCCCATGAAGGGGAAAAATGAAACAAAAAGTGATGAAAAACGTTGTGTACCCCAGTAATGTTACATTGGAAAGTACAACTCGTTTACAGTTCTTCACAGCCTCCTGCACTTAATCACAGACTTCAGTGGTTGACCGCTAAGATCTGCAATTAGCTGCAGAGGCATGTAAGGTTCTGATCAGACTGACTCTGTAGTTTTTTAAAGAGATTTGTCAGTATGAACGGAGTTGACTCCTCAGCCAGGAGGAGTCATGCTGGTTCATGCCATCACCCACCAACCCTGGAGGAGGCAGACCAGCCCTCATTTGAAATACAGAGCGTCTGTAAAGTAAGTCCCACTTAAAAAAAACTTATTGCTCAGCAACCAACATACATGAGACATGGATTTCTGCTTTTATATGATACACAAGTAATTATTAGGAAATTAGAGTAGCAGTGTTTCTGGTGGCACATCACACACAGCAGCTTGATTACCACACAAGACAAACACAGCTTGGCTCCTCCCACAGCAGTGACATCAACACAGGTCCTTCAGCCCACTGGATCTCTGTGGTGGAGGTAGGTCAGTGTCTTCTTTCAGGACTGCTGAGTTGTGTCTGACAAAATAGTGGCTTAGTTGTTGTTCTCATTTTGTTATTTTTGTCCTCTCCTTTTCAAGAGCCCCAACGGTGTTTTTTTTTTCTGTCGGCCAGACTCTGTGTTTTATATATGTTGTAGGAACTTCGATGATGTCCCTAGGCGGCGGAGCGATGACATCACCAGGGGTGGAGCATAAGAATCACTCACACACATACATACGTACATACATACATACTCACCGACAAATGGTAGTTTGACAAGGATCCCAGATTTTACCCACATTACATTGATTCAGCATGAGCCCCGTGGGTGAATTTGGGGAACCGAGAATCTCGAGAATTTCTGTTGTGCTCAGAAATGTAGTGTGCTGAAATGTTAGGCAAAGTATGGCAGGAGTTCAGTTACCATATCAATGTTTGTCACGTCACCCATAGGGCTCACATTGAATCAATGTAATGTGGATGAAAACTGGGATCCTTGTGCATCTCATAAATCCGAAAACCGCCTCTTATGTACGTTGGTTGCTGAGTAAATACATTTATTAAAGTTAGACTTGCATTATTTGCAGTGTTTTTTTTTGTAAAAAGGCAAGATATTCTTTATAGAGAATCTGACATAGAAGTACAAGCACAGAGTTCTCTATCCTCTTCGTATTTGATGTATTTTCTTGTAGATCTTTTTTCTTCTGTGTTATATGGGGAGCAAATAATGCTGTTAAGACAAGAAAATAAAGTTATTTATGAGTTCTGTGTCTTAAGTTGCAGGTATTTTGTTATCAGTTGTTTTGTTTAGCCATGCTCTTACAATGGGTTGGGGTGTTTAAGAAAGCAATGATATACCATGAAATATACAATTTTTCTGGTGTAAGACATTTTAAGACTGAGATTAATTAAAAACATTTCTTGTTTGCTGGAGACAATACGATTTTGCCTTGTGTAAGTTTTTAAGTTGAGGCATTCTGTTCATCAGACAATAGATGGCGCTAGTGTACTATAAATGTGAGTTTATTGAAGATGAGGCGCTGAGCGTAAATTAGATTCACTTCTAGAATATAATCATTAGCTCTTACATTCTTCCTTAAAGTCTTTGTGCATAACAGCTTGGAAATGCCATTAACGAGGATTTGTTAAGGGGTTTTTCTTGGAATGCAGAGTTAAATAAACCTACATATGGCCACTCATTAGCAACTAGGAATGTAAACTCCTTTAGCCTAAAGTGTGCAGGCGCTAAGAAGAGATACCCCAAATATTTCTATTGGCAATGTGTCCCTAAAGTTTTAAAATTTATCAGGGTTCAAAATGGGCAATACCACATCACCTTTATTGTAAGAGGTATCCAAGATCCAATGATGAAACATGAAACTTGCAATATCTATAAATATTGTTTTCTAGCATTTATTTGGGATTTTAGTTATTGGATGCTCTAAAGCTTAGTATAATACTAATGATATTGTTTCCTGACAGCCAACGATGGCCAAAGAGATATCCTCAAATGCTGCAGGCATAATAAGATGGCTTAGGAGTTAATAATGATGATCCTGGTAATAGAGTGGCTTTGATTTTATACATTTCTATCCAGGGTGAGGGGAGTTAGGCTGGGTTCACACGGGGCGGATTTGCCACGGAAATTCCGTGCGGAATTTTGCTGCGGCAAATCCGCCTGCGGCCGCTAATCCCTGGATTAGCCAGCCATGTGAACGAGATTTTTTTTTCCCGCTGCGGCCGCGCTCTCCTCTATGGGAGCGCCGGCCGCAGCGGAAGAGCGAGCGGCCGGACCGCTTCAAAACCGCCGCGGGCTTTAAAGCAGCGGCTCTCCCAGCGGAAATCTCGCAGTTTTTCGCTGCAGCCAAACCGCGAGGTTTCCGGTGGGAGTCCGCCCCGTGTGGACCCAGCCTAAAGGTTATAAATTCTGTTGGTTCGAATGGTAAAGGATTCAATGCCAAAATGCCTGTCTTTCTAAAGCAGTGAATGGGTTAACACCAGAATCTCCATTGCCAAGTAGACATTTCCTCGCAACTATTTCAAACAATTTATTGTATACAAGTCTGTGTCGGAGATTTCTAGTTGTGCCAAAGAATACAGATTAGGAAATTTCGGGGAGTTTGGACCTCTCTTGACAAATAATAAGGTCACATTTGTATAGATTTCCCCTTTAAATGGTCACCTACTTTTCTGCAAACTTGTGCTTATTTGATAACTAGCAAAAGTGCAAATCATGGTTTACCTAAAATGACGTTTTGCTTGCCATTCCCTACCCGCTTTCATGTGAAGCTTGTCTCTAGACAGATTACAGGAAGTGGAGGGGGGTCTTGCTTGCTTCTGTCTCATATGGACCATAGACGTCTATGGTGGTGGAAGCTGCTAAAGGGAGACAGGAACTCAGAGACTCACACAGAGATGCTACTACACCTAATAGTTATTTGCTGTCTCAGAGCTAGTGTAGTCACATCTACACTGCTCAGGACTGCTGTACACTGTCCTCTATGCTGCTATTGCTTATGAAGATGTGCTGCAGATAGATGGAGAAAATAGCCGGCTGTCCTAGGTATGCAGTGTGTGAGCGCCATCATAGCAACTAGCCTATATCCACTAGCTTGAAGAACACTGATAATTAAAAATACAGCCTGTAGATAGGAAAATTAGTAAAAAATTCCATATGATGGCTGGAATTGGTGCTATTCCTTATGTGCACACACAGCAGCATATTTTTAAAAGTTAGGTATGCTTTAAAGCCTATGTAATGGCTCAGTAAGAAAAGTGATCGGGTGCTCACAGGGTAAAGTGTAACTAGGTGTCTGATAGAAGAGCACTTACTCTTATATGAGGTCTCACACCTGGAGACCTCCCAAAGAAATTCTCAAGGAGTGTATTCTTCTCAGTGGTTCAATGTATAAAAGGTTTTTAATATTTCAAAAAGAATATATATATATAATTTTTTTTTCTTATTGGAATATTAAATATTATATAATATACTAGTATTAAAAGAAAAGGATAGGGTCCAAAAGGTTTAGTTTGCGACACATTTCGGAGCGATCAGTCACTCCTTTATCAAGCAAATCTAATGGAATTCAAACAGAAGTAGACAATAGCAAAAGTCAGAAGTACAGAGGTGGATATATAGGTGAAACTAAAGTGTCGGTGCTTTGGCCATAAAAAAAAATAATAGAAAATTGGTAAGCATATACATTAATAAGGAAATTTATGCTGTATTCATAGTATATGCTGCAAAAATAATCTAGATAGAAACGGGTACACCATAGGTAAAATCAAGATAAAAAATAGTTGATAGACCCATTTCCAATGAGGACCAAGTTCGCCCCATCATACGCAAACCTCTACATGGGGGCTTTCGAAAGAGGAATTCACTGTGGATTAAATTTCTGCTCTCGGCAGTGAGGAGTAAAGGGACCAGCAGCTACCCAGAGAGGGGATGAGGTGGATCCCCTCTCAAACTGTAGTATTGAGTGGGCATGGTTATGTATCAGAGCATTTGAAATAGGAGGGGAGGGGCAGAGACTAGCTGAACAGTGCTGGGAAAGTCTCTGAGCCAGGAACTTGAATGTAGTAGAGTCTGCAAACCAAGTATGAGGCTTTCTAAACGCCTGAGAAGGAAACATGAGTGCAAATAAAGAACATAAGTATATATTTTTTTCTGCAGGGAACTTAGTAAGATATATGTGTACTGGTTTTTAATGCACAAAGAGAGAATTTTTCATGCAGTGAGCCTTTTTCCTAATCTTGTATTAACTGATCCATTTTGTATTGAGCACTTGTTTGCTCTTTGCAACTAGGAACATATGTGCATATGTAAGAAATTTCAATTCTTTCAGATAAAATCTACAATCCTTACAAGTCACTTAGTAACCAATATAATCCACTGGTGTGCTTCTTACTGTGATTACTGCAATTCACTTTCCTCTTTGTGTTTTATCTCCATTCCTCATGTAACAACCATCCTACAGGCTATGACTAATTCCACCTACTCCCATCACTTCAAGGCCCACAGTCACTCTGACTATTAATACTCTCAAATATTACTCAGTTTGCTAACACATGGCGATATTATCCTGATATAACCCTTTGTACTGCGCTGCTATGAATTTTCTCTGCCCTTGACTTGATAAGGAAGAAATGTAAAAAGGGCTCCAGGGCTTACCTGTCCATATACTCCCAGAAAGAATCTCAGGACAGAGTAGGTTCTCAGAGGTCTGATTACATGGTGCTGTTGGGGTGGTGTGGCCCAGAGCTGTGGGGGATAGCCTAGCAGCAATGGTGGTTTTGGGCAACAGGGTTGCTTCTTCTGCGGGGTCTGTTTTTTTTTCGCGTGATCGCCATGCAGCGCTAACCCTGGTAGCGTAGGGATTATGAAGAGGTCGCCGTGAATTGCTTAGTGGGCTTATACAATTTGAACAAGATGTAACAAAGAATGTTTATAAATATTGCTGAGAAGCACTCGATCAGCGTACAGGGTGATTCAAAAATCAGGGCCACCCGGAATATCTTTTAAATGAAGAGATGTAAGTAGAAAACTTTGAAAAACACTTTGATGGGTTGGGGGAAACTTTTTGGCACTATAGTGTTGCCTGGTAGCCCAAGAAACTTCAATGGAAAGGGGGTCACGGAATACATGATTTAAGGGTAGAATTTCATCAGAGCTTGATGGCTGCAGGTACTAAAAAAAATGACTGCAACCTGTTTTTCGTGACGAGTCCACAGAAAAGTACATGGGCATGTTTTTCATGCAACTTTCGGTCTCATGAAAAAATAGTCTCATAAAAAACTGAGACACAATGTATATATGTGAATGT
The DNA here is from genome assembly GCF_035609145.1 of Eleutherodactylus coqui. Classification (NCBI taxonomy): domain Eukaryota; kingdom Metazoa; phylum Chordata; class Amphibia; order Anura; family Eleutherodactylidae; genus Eleutherodactylus; species Eleutherodactylus coqui. The sequence continues at coordinate 454,186,480 of NC_089837.1, read as the reverse complement.
AAACAATCTGTAATACATAACACTGTTCTGATATTCTTTTGTTTGGATATTATGAAAATGTCAATAAGAGTTAAAAAAAAACACATTGCGCATAAAAATAGGTCATAAAAGTGAATGGGCCAGTGCAAATACGCAGCGAATATGCAGGAAACCTGTGTATCTGCATATCAGAACAATAGGCCCTTCCGTTTTTTTTTATTCGGGGGGGGGGGGGGTACCTGTAAATACGCTCCATATTTACATGGGAAAAACATTGCAAAATGGCCAAAATGCGCTTAAGCCTGTATAAATTAGCCCTTTAACATTTGATTATTGAGACTTCTGGGAGTTTGTTTGTTTGTTTTTTTAGCATTTTTTGTAACTTTCTAAACTTTGTACCTTAAGGGTCCTTCTACTCTGCAGTCACAAGCGGAGGTATACATCGAGAGGGTTATACCTACTATATAAGCAAACTGTGGCATACATTGCCCATAGGCTCCCATTCAAAAAAAAAAAAAGCAAACCTACTGCACGGTATACATTATTTTATTGGTTGCCTCTGTATGCAATAATACAGTCTGCCAAAAAAAGGAAAATATATATCGCCACTCTTTTGGCCTCTGTCAGGTGAATGGGGGCCTATGGATATGTTTGACGTATGCGCTGGATATAAAAAAACACAGTGTAAGGACAGTCTAATTCCCAGTAAATCCATAACGATGCCTGTATCCTGTATGCAGAATTTTATGTTCTCCCTTTTTCCTCTGCAGAGTGCAAGCAGAATTAAACTGTGTCAAAGGAAATCCTTCTGAAGCTGTAAGCTTTACCACAACGAGCTGTGAGCCAGAAACACCCAACCCTCCACGAATTACTAACCGGACCAAAAATTCACTTTCCCTTCAATGGAAGGTGAGTTATTAAGCATTGACGTACGTCTCTAGGGTTCGAGGATAACATAAGAGGAGTTTTGCCCATAGTTGCTATATTGCACCTGCAATATTGAATATAGCCTAGCACAGTCATGGCGAACCTATGGCACGTGTGCCAGAGGTGGCACGCAGAGCCCTTGCTGCTGGCACGCGCCGCCGTCGGCCACACATCACGTTAGTGAATACCCGCAGCTAGCTGCGCTGTTCCCGACGCACACTGTGACGTCAGTGTACAGCCGGGATCCTACTGCCCTCTACCCTGACGTCTCCTCTTAGGTTCTGCGAGAGCAAGGGAGGAGGCGTCCAGCAGCACACACTGACATCACAGTGTGCATCTGGGATCAGCGCCACTAGCAGTGCCGAGCAGAGGAGCAGCGGCGCTTCCACGAGGAGGAGGAGGGGGTAAGCATATGGGTCTCAGGGAGCACTATTTCTACTGGGGCCGTTGTGGGATGTCACTATTGATACTAGGGCTGATGTGGGATGTCATTATTACTACTGGGGCCGCTGTGGGGGGGTCACCATTACCGCTGGGGCTGCTGTGGGGGTCACTGTCACCACTGTGGGGGGTCACTATTACCGCTGGGGTATGTTTACACGTGGCGGAATTGCTGCAGAATATCCAAGCAGAAATTTCTGTGGCAAATTCTGCAGCATTTCTGCATCCAAAAGGCAGTCAAAATCTGCATGCTGTCTATTTTGAAAAAGCTCTGCCCTTTTTATAATGACGGCGTTAAAAATCGTACGTTGTGATAAGCCCCGCCCCCTGACATGTTGGCACTTTGCGATAAATAAGTGGGCTTTGGGTTGCAGTTTGGCACTCGGTCTCTAAAAGGTTCGCCATCATTGGCTTAGCAGAACCAAAAGTGGAGCTTGAATAAAAGAAAAAAAAAAAAAATAGAGGTATTACCTGCTAATGAGGTGAGCATGTGTCTGATGCCTACTGTAGCTTCCTACTTTATCACTAATGAAGCGTGATAAAAATAAACTACACCATTGCTGTCAGACATGTGAAATATAAAAATGACAGATTTGCAGTAACAAGTATGGAAATCCTCCCGATATGCCATCTGTTCTGCTACAATTCGAGGAAATGGATTTTGTATGGAGGAGGGAAATAGCACCTTTCTCTATCTTTTCTATTGAACACATTGATATAATGTTAATCGCACATTTCTTGCAGCAGCTTTCCCTAACACATTGTGGCGCCCCTGGCAGGACATTTGTAGCTAGACGGAGATAATGTAGTCTTTTCTTTTCGCACCTACTCCATAATGAACGGGCGATGCCAGGCAACGTGTTCAAACAGCCTTCCTAGCCTGGCTTTTGTTTTCATTTAATGAGGTGGAAGTGCTGTTTTCGGGTCTGTAAATCATAGCATAATGCTTATCAGTAGCATGCCGCGCTGCCATGTTCTACATCTGTAACCGCATTATGAAGCTGACAACTGGACATATTTGATAACAGTGTGGAGGTTGTAATACACTTCGCTGTCATGTGTACAAAACACCTGATCCAGTATTCTGCATGAATATATCAAAAGTAGCAAAACCCTTGCTGTTCCCGGCTAGATGAGGTACATGAGTCAACGTTTCTCAGCAAGCCCGTTTTCAATTGTTCAGGTTTAAAACCACTTATTGCAGGGGTAATATAGTATTATATGCCTGTCAGGCAAATAACTGGCTGGCTGTGGCTCATAGAGGATGGGGTCGCCACGGTGGGTCATGTCTTGATGTCAAGTTGGTGGTGACATGAGACAACCCCTTATAAAGGATCTTTTCCCCACGGTAGACATTTATGCTATATTTACAGACTATAGCAAAAGTAAATTTGGCAGTCGCTGCTTGCTTAGATGGGTTTTCCAGAAGCAAAAGGAGGGTGGGGGCGAAGCTGGGACAAAACAGATGAGTATAAGCCCGTTTATTTTATAAGCAATCACTGAGACTATAGCAACCCATTTAATTATTTGCAGTGAGTTCTGCATTTCTTCGTTGTCATTGTTCAAGTGAAAGTTATTACAGTACGTTCCTCCTTTTATATTTTCATTTTCAGATCTCATGTGATAATGGCTCAAAGATACACAGTTACCTTTTGGAGTGGGATGAAGTAAGTTAAACACAATATTGTCCGAACGTGAACAAAAGTTTTTTTTTTTTGTTTTTTTTTAAAGGACTGGCTGGAGTTTTTATGTTTTAGAGTATACATATAGTAGTGAACCAATACAATATACACTGCATATAGGTACATTCCTAATCCCTCCTTAGGCAGTTTGGGTTATAGTATGTGTAGTACAGCCAGGAAAGTGTTATATAAGGCTGTTAACATCTGTGTTGGGGATTCCGCATGTGGGACTTTTTCATCCAGCATTTCATACCAGGTTTGCACCGAAGGCTCCGAATGAAGCCTCTGGCGCAGATGTGAACACAGCCTTATTTGCATATTTCAGGTCGTGTCCATTCTTGTCCATTTCAAAGACTGTGCATGGCTTTACTTTCGGACCATTCTTTTTGAACCTTCCTGTATATATGTATAATTTTAGCTAGCAACGTATGTATGAGAGCAGCACTCCGGGGGTTAAATAAAAGATCAAATCTTTATTGTGCCCACGACAGGTGTATATAGGGTGTATATAAATAACAGCAAAGGGGAAGATAGAACAATGCCTCTACTGCGCCACCTTTTGGAAGGCAGCATTACTGCAAGTCAATGTCAGACCTTTTAACAAGCCTTGTAACAATGACTGAGAATATAAGCTTAGAGCCTTCTCCAGAAGGAAATGATAATCATGCTAGCTTTGGCTTATATTACAAGTCATTGTTACAAGGCTTGTTAAAAGGTCTGACATTGACTTGCAGGAATGCTGCCTTCCAGTGGGTGGCGCTGTAGAGGCAATGTTCCATCTGCCCATTTACATAAATTTCCCAGAGGAACATGCATGGCCTTATAAGTCTCCTCACTAGGTGTTCACCCTGAGGAGAAACTAGACGCTTGCTGACCTAAATAACAGCAGGCATGCTATAACACAATTTTTAATTAGTGTTATTTTCCTTAAATATCTAGTGATTTACTTGATTTAAAACCTGCAACGAGCTACGTTTTGAATAAGCCTTAGTCCTTCTAGATTCACAACTAATAAATTAGAATAGCAGCTATGCAGGAGATGATGTACCGAGGACTTGACAACTGTACCATCAATGTGCTGGCAGCATCCCCCGCTGTCACTTCAAACTTCAGTTGGAAAGATCTGGAAGATGTCATGATCGTGACTTTGTAAAGTGTTTCTCTGTGAATTCTGAGAGAATAGTCGAGGCACATTTATACCCATAGGCTATAATAATCTTTAGCGTCTCCTGTTTTCATATAATAAGAATAATCTACAGCCCTGAAAACACAAGCAGGCAGCAAGGATCCCAAGTGCCTTAAAGTACTTTTTAACTTTTTTATCATTATTATGTACTTAATAGATCTGCATGAAAAATGAATGTAGTGTTATTTTTGTATTAATACTAAATTTAAACTTCTTTTTTTTTTTTTTTTTTAGGGTAAAGGATGTCAAGAATTCTGTCAATGTTACTATGGCCTTCAGAAGCAGTTTAGAGTAACAAAATTGTCTCCAGCTATGGGATACACTTTCAGACTTGCAGCAAAAAACGACATGGGCATGAGGTAAGGGCCTGTCACATACGGTATAATGCAGCTGCTCTTCAGGTCCCCATTGTACTTATGGAGTACATTCCCCTTTTCTTGTCTCCATCTTAGTGGTTTTAGTGAAGAAGTTCTGTTCTACACCTCCGGCAGTGCTCCGACAGTGCCAGCAAGTCCAATACTACTAAAAGCCGGAATTAGTTGGTTGTCACTGCAGTGGACTAAGCCCTCAGGTACACCGTCCGATGAAGGCATTTCTTATATTTTGGAAATGGAAGACGAAACCTCGGTATGTGTCTGTAAGCAAACTGACTTCACTGACTTTTGGTGATTAAATATACAAAATATGTATATTCAGATCCCGTTTTCATGATGGTGCCTTTAAGTTACATACATTGAGATGCTTTCTGCAGGCAGAATTCCATGGTACCCTCCAGCAGGCCCATTTACACGAAAAGATGATCGCTCAAACGGCAGTATGAGTGACAGTTTTGAGCGATCACTTTGCATAAACTCTTAAGTAGCTAATTAGCTACTTAAGGGCTTATTCGTGTGTAAATGAAGGCTCCCATTGTATGCAGAAGACAGCTGAAGCACTGTCTTCTGCATACAGCTGCTTTGTTCTCTGAGCTCTCAGCTGGAATCCAGCTGAGAGCTCAGAGCGGGATATCAGTTGAAACAATACGATCAGCGGTATCCTGCTGAGAACTCAGCATGCGGCTCTGATAAGGCTCATTATTAATTTTTAGCTTAATAAAAGTTAGTAACAAGAGCAAAATGCACAATAGCAGCGCGTTTAGAAACAATGAGCTTTTGAGCGATAATCGTTGTGTCTAAATGGGCCTTTAATGTCCACAAAACCATTATTTATCTTGTATTTATCAAAATCCCACATGTGGATTTCTATAGAAAAAGCTCAGTGATCTGTCATTTACAGGATGCAACTGTTTCATTATTGCAATTCTAGTAGCTAAGTTTTATACTGCAGAAAACCATGTGGGAGATTTATTACCTCTAAATTTAAGACATTAAAACTAGATCAGACGGAGAAATTGCACCAAATTTATCGCAGTGGTTCATTATCTGCTATAAATTTGGTGCATCTTGCGAGACACATTCAACACTTTGTTATGCCACCTCTTGGCTGGCTTGCTTTACTCCAGTACTTCACACCAAAAAAAATGAGCAAATGGTATTAATCAATCTGGCACATTTTATGACTCCTTTTAGTCTCGTCCAATTTTCTAGACCCTTTTTTAAAACGTACTAGTGAGGTGTAAAGAGGGTTGAAAACTCCTAATAAATCTTTCACATGATATGTACACCAGTTCTTCGGTGCAATTTAAGCCAGAATTCTGCTTAGTAAATGTTCCCTTATGTGTTAAGCTGTTCACAATAAGAGTGTTTTAAATGGCTAATCTACACATTACTTTTATGCACTATTTTTGAAAATTCGTATTTAAGAGCTTATTCCGACGACCGTATAAGTTATGGAACTTAGCTCTGCCACCCTCCCATTGCAAATAGTGGCGAGGGGCGGAGAGGAGGCGGGAGCTCAGTGTGCTCCCGGCTCTTCTAGCCTCCTCCCCCTGCAGAGAGGGACACTGTATATCGGCCGGGCGTGGAAAAACCCAGCCGATATACGGTCATCTGACTAAGCCCTTAGACTGTTTTTGCTCAAAGAGGGTGGTCCAGGACTTAGAGAAAATAGTTAGGTGCAGGATATAGAATGCATTCAAGAAATAATTCCTGGATAAGTGGCTGACTAATCCAGTGCAGGAGCCTAGGCCCCCACCACTTCAATCTGGGAAGTGGTAGTTACATGCCATTCATCGTGCATGTGACCGCTCAGCCAATCACAAGCTACAGTGGCCACATGCCTTCAATGGCAAAATCACTGCTGAAGCCTGTGATTGGCTTAAGTAGTTGCATGCACAATAAAAATACAGATCGGCAGCACTTCCCCAGTTGATATCGGTGTGGGGGAGAGTCGTCAGATCACTGTCAGAAGTAACCATTATTCAAACTATAGGATTGCACACATTCTTGAATTTTCAAAAGTTTGTGAATGCTTTTATTATAGATGTATCCAATGATCACCGTATATCCAAACAACGTTTAAGGGAGTGTGTAGCCCTTTATCAAGCCAGGAGCAAACACATCCATGAGTCCAGCATAGAATAATAGAAGTGCAATTCCAGAGGTGTTGGTGGTTGAGTTCACCGGAAGGTACTGGTGGAGACTGCAGCAGAGACCTTATGTCCCCTGTCATACTCCACCAGTATCATCTAGTAGACTCAACCACCAGACGCTCCAGAATTGTACCTCTGTTATTCTATGTCTAAGTCTGATGTTTTTGCTCTTGCCTTGATAAAGGGCTATTTTGGCCAAAACGTTGCTTCGATATATTACAATTATCTGATACATCTATAATAAAAGCAGTAACGAACTGTTGCAAACTCAAGAGGTGTGTGCAGTCTTATTTTTTGTATTTCAGTTACGTGCACCATGAATGGCACATGACCACCGCAGCTGCTTTTGGAGATGCGGCACTGGAGGGGGTACCTACAGAGGGGATTATGCCGTATACCTTTATTTAATAATTTTCCCTGACCCCAATTTTATATTTCTAGTTTTTGGAAAATCAATTTTATGGGTATTTGTGCAGTGGTCATGTGATGCAAGCAACAAAGCATAGGGAGTCAAAGGATGAACACCAAAACTGACCAAATACAAGTTTATGGCAACTCATATTGAATCCGTTGCCCACTTGCTGCGTTGTCCAGTAAATGACAACTACTGGCTGAATTTCTATAATTTCTTGCAAATTTTCCGGGTTTGATCATCCCTAGAAATCACATGATGCAAGTGTTGAAATGTATGTATTAGTTTTCTTAATGGAGAATATTTTCATAATGTGTTTTTTATTGTTCTCCCTGTGCTATATAATGTTCAGTAGAATAGATGCATGGGTCCAGCATGATCTTACTTGCATCCTGTCTCAAGAAATGTAGTTGTATGATGATCATAATTGTATAATTATAACAGCATTACAGTGAGTTGCTAATGTGCTGGCATACTCGTGCTATTTACCGCATTTATGTTTCTGTAGTTTAATAACATTATGTGAATAGAACATTGCTTTGCCTAGCAACACGAACAGTAATTCCATTTTTTACACATAAAATTGGCATAATTGAAGGTATTAGGATATAGAGGAAAGTATAGGGTGTATTGAAAAAAATTTGGTTAGAAATAGCTTATACCTCTCACTCGGTAATTAATTACAGTACCCTCATCCAAGCACCCCTCATTGTGTGACCTGGGACTTTAGACCACCCCATGTAAAAGAGAAAGTTTTGGGAAGAAGTTGTTATGGTTAATCCAGAATTCTTTTAACAAAATACTTACATAATAAAATTTTTGCGTAAACTGTTTCTGCCGCTCGGTAATAAATATTGTCTGTTTTTTTTCATGATGCTACATTTTTGTAATAAATTTCATGTTATTGTCGCTTTATTTTCGCAGGGCTATGGATTCAAGCCAAAATATAATGGAGATGATCTTACATTCACAGTAATGAACTTGAGGCGCAGCACAAAATACAAGTTTAGGGTAGGTCCCTTCTCCTGCATGTTTGTATATCCTATAGGAAGCACAGCAACGAAGATGATCAGTAGTTTTTTGTTTTCTTTTTGTTGTCTGCCTTTTGTGTGTTAGTGCAGCATCCGAGGAGCGGGTCTCTGCCTAGGAGACGGCGGGGATTAGAGTAGGGCCTTGTCACGGTGGCACTACCGTCTCCCACCCAGAGTGTAACCCGAGAGCACATCCCAGGGACTGAAGGCAGGCTATTAAGTGGGAGTTTCAGCTTACTTGGTTTTGTCACTGGTGACGCCACCGTTCCTTCCTCCGTGGAAAAGATGAAGATGGAATAAAGTCCACACAGACGGAGAGTAGTTGAATAAACAGTTGCCGGGAACAGTCGGCAGCTGTAACTTTACTTGAATAAAAACAGATCACAGTAGACCGTAGTAGGCTCAGAAAACATACCGATGCAGGCAGAATTAGCAGTGAGGACAGGGAGGCAGTCACAGGATGACACCGAACCCACAGTCCAAGTTATTTGTGCTGCACCACTCCTGGAAAATACTCCTTGGAAAGACACAAACTCTCTACCAGTCACTCACTCCTGACCTTTATCATATTGCACAGGAACTCCAATACTCTAGTCATACGGCATAACGCTTGTAGGAAGCGGTCCTAGGGAAGACCTCTAGGCCACCTCTCCTTCTCCTCCATCTTCACCACACACAGGTTGAAGGTACCTGCATGTGGGCAGCACATTCCTTCCAACTCAGGCTGCAGCCAAGACTCAAAGCAAAAAGCCCAATCATGCACCTTGCAAACACATATAAGAAACATGGTCACATGACTTACAAAAGGTACATTTCCAGACTTGACCCAGACAGTAACCTTTTCAGTGCTGCAGCTAGCAAATACACATCATATTCATGCAACATAAAACATACTGACAATACACATAAGCACAAGACTACATAGAGCAGTCAGAACCTTCCAGAACTTTCATACATCAATTTCTGTACACTACATTGGGACATGATTCAAAGTGTATTAGGTGATGTGTTTTCTGTTGGCATGTGATGGAAAGGAGTCCTTTCAAGCTTCTCATTGTATTAAATAAACTTTAGGATGCAATTGTTGCATTCCAACAGAGACTATTCACAGTTTGGCAGTAAAGGCAAAAGGATGCACCCGCAGCACCACACAGCTACCCACTCGGGGTAGGGCAGATGAGTATGCAATGCCAAGGCAGGGGGTCCAAAACAAATCCCTACAGTTAATCCCAAGAAGAAGTAAAGACTTGGCAGCATAGATTTGGTGCAAAACAGCAAAAAAGCTTTAATCTCCCATAATGTGTGAACAAGCTACGTTTCGACCTCCACGGTCTTTTTCAAGCTTAAACCTCTACATTGCACTGTTCTGTTCTTCATACTCAGTTTGTCTTCAGGGAGTGGGATACAGCTGAAACAATAGTATCAGCTGTATCTCGCAGTGAATTCTTGATAACTGATTGCTGATCTCTCAGCATGCTGAAAGATCAGCGATCAGCGACAGCTTATCGAAAACTGCACAATGTCAGTGCAGTTGGACACAACGATTATCGCTCAAAAGATGGCTTTGAGCGATTTTTGAGCGAAAATCGTCTTTTCTAAAAGGGCCTGAACTTGCTGTTCACATAGCAAACACTGTAGGATTTGTGTTGTAAGAGAGAGAGGGAAGCTGATAATTCCGCAAGGAAATGTTGAGTTCCTGGTAGTACATATTACCTAATGTCGTTTATAGATGAGAAAGAGAGAAAACCATTTTATGCACAAAAATAACACTAAAACATTTTTTTCCCTTCTTATCCGTTTTCTGTTGGCTAAAAAGGCTGGTAATTGTATACAAGCGAACGCTTTGCTGCATTTATTATCTTGGTTCTCCAACCTGCTCTGTAGTTTTACGCTGTGGTTATATCTCAAAGTCGGCGTGTACCTGTTGGCTGTCTTCCAGTTTTCATTCTGGAACTCTAATTCTAGGTTATTGCATATAACTCAGAAGGGAAGAGCAGTCCGAGTGAGGTTGTGGAGTTTGTAACCCTTCCAGACAGGCCCGGTGCACCATCAAAGCCTTCTGTGAAAGGAAAGGTCCACGCACAGAACGTCCGCATAGTTTGGGGTATGTGCTACTGATTGGTTTGTCTTATGTTTTACTTGAACACTATTTTGTATCGATATAATCTATATGTATTATAAAAGTAGTTTTTTTAATACATTGCATCACTTATTTTGGATTGTTATTGAGTCATAGATTGTTTTCATTATCCCAGAGGTGTATTCACAGTTTTGCTGCTTATCATTGGAAACCATTCATCTGCTAGCATAGTATTGCTGCATTTGTACATCAGACTACAGCTGTAAGTCCCAGGACTGAATTAACAACATCATAGAGAGAAGCGGTCGCAATACTACGCTAATATGAAACCAGCTTTATGTCGAGAATTCCTCTTCAAAGAAAGTGGCTCAGTGCTTAGCATTGTTGCCTTGTAGTGCTGGGTACAAATCCCTTTAAAGGCAACATCCGCATGAACTTTAAAAATCTTCATCCACATGTTGCCTTTCATCAGATTAGAACCTAGAACTCCAGCACGTAACTCAACAGCACTAGCAACGGAGTCACCACACTTGTTCTTTTGCCTCTAAAGAAGGAGCAGAAGAACAATAATCACAAAGAAAATATGAAATCTTCATCCAGATGTTGCCCTTCGGTAACTTTGAACCATGAACTCCAGTGCTGCAAGGCAACAGAGCTAGCAACTGAGCCACCACACTTCTGTCTTCCTTTTTAATTCTCCAGAGGAAGAGCGGATGAAGAAGAAAAAGAATAAACACAAAGACATTATAAACTCCTTGCAGATGTTTTCCATAGTCTGATGTGAACCTAGAACCACAGTGCTAGCCAGTGAGCCACCAACTACTTCTGGTTATCCTTTCTCCAGAGGAGTAGTAAAAGAAGGGGAAGGAGAATAAAAAAGATCATTTCCTTCATCTCTTGTTTCCCCTCCTCTTCCTCCTTCTTCTACTTCCCCTTTGTCTCCTTCTTTCTCCTTCCCGTTCTTCTCCTTTTTGTTTGGATGAGAAAGAAGGAGGAGAAGGAAGAAGGAAAAACAAGCATGGCAGCTCAGTCATTAGCACTGTTGCCTTATAGAAGAACTAGGTTCCTAGGTTTAAGTTTGACCAAGGACTACATCTGCATTGCTTATGTATATTGTCTTTGTGCTTCTCCTTCTTGTTCTCCTCCTCCAGGGAAGAAAAAAAGGAAAACCAAGCTTTGCAGTGCTCATGTTCTAGGTTCAAATCTGTCCAACATCTGAACGGGATTTGAACCCAGGACCCCAGCACTGAAAGGTAGTAGAGCTAAGCACTGAGCTAGATTCATTGAGAAAACGCTCACTCACTCCCTTCCTTTCTATTTGTAAACTGATTTTTGTCAGAACTCGGGCAGGATGACTTGATCTGATTTTGACAAAATTGGCTCGATTTTATCGCCCAGCAGATCACGATGAGTAACACTACTCAGGATATGTATTCTATATATGTAAGCCATAGTGTGGAGAGGGGCTCCAAACTATACCAGACAGCGCATAAAATTACAAAGTTGAAACTCTCTTAACAGTTGTCTAAGGAGTTGTCTAACCATTTGAAGTTGTTTTCTAGTTGTAAACTATTGATGGCCTAACCTTACTGTGAGCCAATAATAATTAATTAATGGAGTTCCTCTGCCTAAGACCCTCACTGAGGAGCTGTTTCTGGGTCGGTGCTCTGAGCAGTTGTGTAGAGGAAGCAGCTTTATTATCTGTAATAGATTAGAACTAAGCTGTGTTAAAGGGACGTATTGAATTCAACCTCTGATATTCAATAGGCTTAAAGTAAACTGCAACATCAGCATCTGAGGATAAAACGGATGTTTATCCCCTCTTCCTCTCTGATATTTACTAAAGGATGCTATTAAACGTCTATGACCAGACACTAACCACAATATGGTCGGATTATAGACGTGGGTGATAATTGCTTTCTCTGGATTGGTCCCGGCTGCTATATAAGCTGGGAACCCTCCTACATATATTATTCTGGCATTAAGTGCCAGCATATATCCAGACTGAATGCTCACCCTTGAAGGTGTTTTAGTATAGCGGTACTCCGCCATCAACATACCAGAAGTCGTCTTATGAGGCTCTATTAAGCTTCCTTCTGTATAGCTAAGGCCTATGAATGGATGGTGCATTTCTACGTGTCTTCACCATTGTGGTGTCGCAATACGCCAGTTAGTGGAAAGTTAGTATCCCCCTCAGAAAGGTCCTTAGACTAACAAAGGGACTACTTTTGTTCCTGGTTAGGTTTTCACCTATTATTAGGGTAACCTATTATTTGCATGAGTCAGCATCACTGGACTTAAGTTGGTGGTGAGATTGATATGTATAATTGTTTGTCTTTTTTGAAGCCATATTTTAAAGAATCAAATAAAAGTTATATTTTAGGGATCTATCCTGTGATGAGTACAAATAAAAAAAAACCTGATCCCTCTGCCCCTGTGAAATCTTCTGTAGTATGTAATGCAATTTTTGCACCCCTCTGAGGTTTAGATACATTGTGTTGCTTGGTCTATTCCTCTCTTTGAGCCTAATGAAAGGTGTAGGTCTGATTGCTCCCTGTCCATCACAGGAGACTTTTTCCTTTTGTTTTTTACATATCACCACAGCCCAAATACCACCCAGAGGGGGGAGAGCGGTTCCAGTCCTATGATGATGTGATGTGCCTGTGACATTTGGTTAGCCTGCAGCTTCCCTACTCCAACTTTTGTAGCAGGAATAATCTTAGTGGCATATTAGAGAATTCCTCATAATGCAACTACCTACTCAGATATGCTTTCTTGTTCACCTAAGTACTCAAAGTACCTTTTAAAGAGTGCCTATACTTTTTATTGTGGGAAGGTAAGGGAATAGAATGTGACATGTGATTTTAAAAAGATTTAAAATGTGTTTAATTAATGGCGGTTTACCTCCTTGTTATAAATTATTGCTGAACTTTCCTGCTTGCTGTGGAGATCACTATTCCTGTGTAAAGTCCATTCGCTGCTTCTATCTATAGCGTTTTTAACACCCCCCCCCCATCATTCCAGTGGGTGATGTGGAGCATTAAAAAGCGCTGCAACACACTAAAATAGAGCATACACTGTTAGTTGAAATCAATGGAAGCTCAGTACAGTGTCTTTAGCGGGCGTTTGAAACGCCTGCTTAAACGCTGTATAAACCGCCTGTGTGAGAGTGGCCATATGTGCTCTAAAAGGACAAGAGAATTCTAAAACTTATCTCACAGCTGACCTGAAATGTCCTCTTTGATGACTTTTTCTCTTGTAAATGAATTAATTAGCTATTTTCACTTATTATATTTGTTTCCATTTAGATCCCCCAAAAGATAATGGAGGAGCAACAATTACTAAATACAATGTGGAAATATCTGAAGAGCAAAATGGTAATTATCTCATAATATCTAATTAGTTTGCTATGGTATCTGCACAGCTCTCAATGGAGAAATAGATCTGGTTGCGTAAAACGGTTTGCAGACCATAATTATAACCACTTAAGTTCTACGTCACAAAAATCATTGCTGGAAAGACAATTTCCTGTGTGACTTAAAATCCTCTTGACAATGTGACATCTAAATGTTTGCATAATGAAGACATGAAAAGCAAACTCATTGATTAACCTTCTAAAATTTTCTTGGGCAGAATGGAAAAAGCAGCAATTCTGCCATTGCTTTTCCATCATGAGTGTCCAGAATTCACCATGCAGCAGAAATAACACATTACGTGTTGTGCAATAATAGCACATTTGCTGTAAATATTGTATATAGCCGATGCAGGCATAGTGGCCCTTGTTGGGCCTCTGGCTGCCATGGCAAACAATCCATTGCACCACAGGGTGCTGGTGGAAGTGACAAATAGACCCGCCTTTTGGTTACAACCTTGATGATTAGGCTCCTATTGACCTTTTGCAGTTATAAAGATAAACAGTTGCTATTTGTTTTTATCATAAATCCGCTTAGAAGACCTTTCAAGAGCTCTGAGAAAGAAAAAGGGGCCCCAAGACCGAGCCTTCGGACAGATTTGCTAGTAGAATGGCATTCTGCAGCTTCCTATATGTAGTGATACATGGAAGCTGCAGGAGCCAAATGGTTGCAAATTTTTTATAAAATCTAGTTACCAAAAAAAATGTTTAGCCAAAAATTCATACATTTCAAAAAAAAAATTATAACCCTGATTTTGGTCTATGATGGATGGATTTATTTTGAACCGTGTGCATGTCCGAACTGCATCCGTATGAGTGTATCTATTTCCGTGCACCTTCCCTTTTTCTCAAGCGCAACAAAAGGAAGGAGGCTGAGTTTTATTTCTACTGTCAGTTAGCAATGAGCTGTGAAAAACAGAGCGCACAAGGGTGTATATACTGGGATTTTGTGTTTTTGTTTTTGTTTTTTTACACAAACCATTGATTTGTGTAGGGTGAAAAAAAACATGACTGCGAGTAAGCCATAAGTGTAGCCATACAAATTAGATTAACAGTCGATCAAGATGCCTTTATCACCCACCACCCCAATACACATGCTCGCCCGAGCATTCAATTCTGAAAAAAAAAAGGGAAGAAAGCCCACCAGGCACCTAGCCTGATGGCAACTGCCCAATCCGTATCTCCCTCGATCTGCCATGGGTAAGGGTTGGGAGGCCCGTTAGGCCCATTTAGACACAACGATTATCGCTCAAAATTTGCTCAAATGCAGTCTTTTGAGCGATAATCGTTGTCTAACTGCCCTGACATCGTGCAGTTTTCATTAAGCCGTTGCTCATCGTTGTCTTTCAGCATGCTAAAAAGACAACGATGAGCCTTATCAGGGATTCACAGCGGGGTACAGCTGATACTATTGTTTCAGCTGTATTCCGCTCCCTGATGACAGGCTGGGTATGAAGAACAGTATAACAGCCGGGCGCTCCGTGCAGAGAACAGCTGGATGCCCAAGACAGCCGGGCGCTCCCAGCGGGGAACAGCTGGATGCAGAGAACAAGCGGCTCCCCGCTTGTCCTCTGCATCCTCCGCTGGGAGCGCTTGGCTGTATGACAGCGTGGCACTCCCAGTGGGGAATAGCTGGATGCAGAGAACAAACAGCCCCCCGCTTGTCCTCTGCATCCTCCGCTGATCATTTTGTTCCTAAATGACACAACGATTATCACTCAATAGTCGGATAATCATGTGTAAATGGGCCTTTAGGCACATAAGATGATTTTCCAGACGAGCCAAAGTTGGTGGGTTCAACCGATAGACATCTAGTTTGTATGGCCACCCATTGCCTTGTATAGCTGGAGTTTGGACCCTTGATGAGGTGGGCCTACGCTACGCTAGTACATACAGATGTAGCGGAGTCTAACTTGAGATTTAATGCATTAAACTGTGGCTTAGAACTTTGTTTTTCTTGCCTTGTCAATAGTTTTTTAAAGGCTTTTTTGTGTTAGGATAACTTGTTGCGGCAAGTGTTCGGCATTGGATTAAAGTTTGCTACATCTGTATATGTATTTATGACTGTACTGTATTAAAAGAACAATCAGGTTTCAAGGGACGGAGCAGTTTCTTTTTGTTATGCATATTGCTCCTTAGGAGCAGATTTTTTATGAATCGTGCAAACAGAGGCTTATTTAATTACATCAGACAATATGTACAATTGGTGTGTTAACCACAGAAATCAATCAGATGCTCATTCTTCATGTGTACACACTGTTAGTATTAATAATGATAAAGATATGTATTTTTCTCCTTTGTTTTATTTGGTCTGGTTCTTTTGTCTGCAGGTACTCCAGCAGGTTGTTCTGTATTAGTATAAGCCATGCAGCTCTTGTTTCCTCTGGTTCTACATTTTGTAATTATGATATGACTGTACCTCCATCTATTGTGATGCAGAGTCTGTTCATCTAAAGCTATTCAATCTGCCTGATAACCGTATTTCCAAGGGAGATTGTATTTATTAATTCATGTGTACAATGCACCTTATGTGAGATGTCTCATCTGCGCTGATCAATGAGCTTACGCTTATGAATTTATTAAATTGATTCTCGGAAGCTTTGATGTTTTGTTGTGGTTTCTTTTATCTCAGAATCTTTGGTTTAGCGTTTCTAGGATATCCGTATAAATGTTAGTAAAACAATGGCTCGTGATTGGCACCATTCTAATCTTTCAGGAAGCAATTGGGACACGGCGTACTCCGGGACGGCGCGAGAACATCTGTGTGACCACCTGAGTCCCGGCTGCACCTACAGGATTCGTGTTCTCTGCTTTAGTGACGGTGGACAAAGCCTGGTATGGATTTCCGAATTTACCTGATTAATTACTTTATTTATAGTGATGATGTAGATGTATTTCAAAAGGTATCCTTTCTTTTTAGTTTCAAATGACTCCAGATTCTAGGACTTATGCTAATGCCTCCTCTACAGCTGACCAAAAACAGTATTCCTGGTCATAGCTACAGCATAAAAGGGTTTAACCATCTTGTAAAGTGATGGCGTATCGCTAGAATAAGCCATCACCTTACAATCGGTGGGGCTCTAACCCCTGGGACCATCAGCTATTTTTTGAGAATGATGGAGATATAGCAATGCCCTGAATAGCTACCCAGTTGCGCAGGGAATTGCAGCAGCCCCATTCGCTTGAATAGGGCCATACTACAGCAAGTAGCTAGGATGACACTATGCATAGAAAGATGGTGAACACAACACTAAATCAGTGCAGATACCTACCATTGCCAGGCTTGGTTTGGGTCACAAAGGTTGGACCATCATTAATCATAGTGATGGCATACCTTAGCGAAATGCTGTCACTTTGTAAGATTGGAAAAGCCCATTACCTGATATGCACTAAGTGGCATAAAGATACGGTACAGTATTATAGTTCCTGCAGTCTAGCAAGAGCAGATCAGGTCCTCTGCTGTCAGTGATAGTCGAGGAACCCAAGGAGAAGACAGAAGTGCTTATTAACCACTTCTGCCTTCTCTTTTGCAGGTTACATAGCGCACAATGAGCTCTATGTAGAGAACAGAGAAAGCATAAATGCCATTTCTGCCATTCTACCTGGAAATCACTTAACCTGTCATGGCAGAGTTGATGGGTCTTAGCAGATCCAGATCAGATCTGCTAGTGACTACTGTCGCTATAGAGGATTTTTTTCCCCTATAACTGGTTTTCGTATGCATGAACCAGTTACAGTGGAAAAGTATAAAATTTAAAAAAAAGATCTTATGAATGTCCCCCAGAGGTCCTATGTGACGTAATACGTGACGTAAATCTAAAAAAAAAAAATATAGGTGGGAAGATAATTACTACAGAATATTATAACAATATATATTTAAAGAAAAAGAAAAAAGACCCAGCACCTGCACCAACCTATATCATTGCCATATTTGCCCTGCAATTTAAGACTATACAGATTATATCAAAACAAAATGGGGAGCCAATTCCTGTACTTTATTTGAGTTGTAAATGTACTAATTTTAAAGAACTATGAATTAAAAATGTTTTGTACAAATAACCCCTAATAAAACAGAAAAGTGAAAAAAAAAATGTGAAAAAAGATATTAAAGGGGTTCTGACATGAATAATGTTTTTATGCTTTAGCAGCCATTGTTCCCTGGTCTGCCTAATGGACCCAGGGAACCCATGATTTAATGGCTGCTAAAGCATAAAAAGATAATACTTACCTGTTCTCCTGTTGTTGTTGACATCGGGGGGTCATCTCCCGGCAGCATATTAGCACTTTCTGCTTAGGTTAAGCAGCCTGACTAGAGCCACCTGATTGGTGCACGCTGTGCAGTCACGTGGTGCCGAAGAGCCAATCAGGTGGCTCTAATCAGCAGCGCTGCTTAACCTACGCAGAAAGTGCTAGTATGCCTCCCGGCAGGCAGTCTTCTTCCTCCAGCAGCCGCGCCGCTCCGGGATCGCGCGCATGCGCAGTGGAGAGGTGCCTTCTGACAGGAGTCAGGACGGGCCGCGTCTCCACTGCGCATGCTCAGCACTCCGGAGTTCAGCAGGACGGACGGGCCGCCCACAGCAAGCACTGTGCGGTCCGTCCGTTGACCTCGGAAGTGCCTGACGGACAGACCAGAGCAGGAAGCGGTCTTTTTGACCGCTCCTGCTCTGCTTTAAAGGCACAGAAGAAGATGCCGGCTGGAGGGGACATGCCTGGCGATCGGGCCAGGCAAGGTGAGTACAATTTTTTTTTTTTCATGTCAGAACCCCTTTAAATAACCCTTTTATATTACAAAATGCAGCAAAAATTATTTTGGCAACCCAAGGAAAAACAATAGGCCTGTAAAATCACTACCAAACTGTCTGGTCCTTTTAGGACTAACGTAAACTAGTCCTTATGGTGTTAAAGGATAATTTGAAATGTTCATGCAGTGCCCCTCTGGGAAATGGAAGATGCCACTTATTAGAAAGTAGATTTCCTAAAAGATTGGACATTGACTTGTTGGAACTAGAGTGTTCCTTCAAGCTGGTGGCTATGATTAGCAAACAGTCTTATAGCTACCATAGGGGGCATTGCTACAAGTCTTAGAATTTGCTCTCAGTCGAAGTGTAAAATGCATTGGTACAACATCTACAACAGTTTTAGTAGAACACACCAAATATAAGCAAACAGAAATGTTTAGTTCTTCTTTTCTCCATAAAAACGAGTTCTTAATTGGTTTGCATTAGAATCCCACCAACAGGCTGACATGGTACTTGGGATTCTATCTCGTTCTAGTCTTTTTATATACCTATCTGTGTAACAGAGTAACATTGGTGAATGTGATTGTGGTCATACATTCAAATACTCTTGCCACTACCATGATGGAGCTAAAGCAGAGATTATGTACACAGACTGATCACATAATTCACGCCACGTAAATGTTACACCCTACAATACGTGCATTGAAATGATTTGGGGCATTCCTCAAGAAGCAAGGGCTCCAAGGGTAGCTAAAAACAAAATATAGTACCAAACCATTAATGAGTCCAGGCCAGCTGTGACTGCGGGAATTTATTATGAAGCTGCACTTTATGCCGTTTGTAAATAATAACTAGTATCCCAAATGTATATGCACTTTATTTAGTCCAACAGTTTAGTTTCTGTATCTTGTGTTGTCTGCAACAGTTTTGTAGTGAGTTCTTTATTTTGTGTTTATTTGGTTTTTTTTTTTAAACCTCTTAAGGCTTCAGACATTTTGACGGTACAGACCCCAGCTGTGATACCTGGACCTTGCCAACCTCCAAGACTCCAAGGCAGACCACGGGCAAGGGAAGCCCAATTACGATGGGGTAATGTTATCAGCATTCTACTTAAAATTCTGCATGTAATCATATAATCATATATATTGTGCTCTTATTTAAAGGAGAAAATCTATTAGACATGTTAAGATGTTTTTAGAGCATACTTGTAAGCAGTACCGATATGTCTATTAGTCAACACTTGGATTCTCCATAAAATAACAATTCTGCTGCTTTTTTTTTTTTTAGAACTCTATCTACATTGTGCAATTCCTCAGTTGTTCCTCCTAAAACTGTATAATAAAATTGACAACTGAATGTTCCCATTTTCAATAGTGCAAGCAGTATGAGACTGGGTAGGGGTATACCCTGTTGACAAGAAAAAGAGTAACGCCCATTTGTCAATTTATTTGTACATTTGCAGGAGGAATAACAGGAATTGCAAAATGCAGAGTTCTTAGTAAAGGTGCCCCAGTAGTGCTAGTTTTGATTAATGCAATTGTGTGTGCTAAAACAGCCGTGTTAGAAGTGGCAAGAGGGTCATCTTCAATGTCGATGCCAAGAGAAAAACTCCTTTATAATATCTTACTTGTCTGATAGTAATACCTCAGAAGTCATGGACATATTTCTCATAGTTCTGTATGCATATACTGTATTTCTATGCCATCATGTACCTATTATGTTTACAGCGCCCCCTTCAGTAGATGGTGGATCTCAAGTCACCTGCTACAGCCTGGAGATGTGTTCTGGTGAAGGGGAACAGAGGGAGGTTTACCAAGGAGGTGACCTGGAGCACACAGTTTGTAGTCTTTTTCCAGGAAAAGCTTACAGCTTCAGGATACGAGCAGCAAACAAGGCTGGGGTACGTGTGTTTAGAAAACCAATATAGTGCATAGACTATTAGTGGTGATTTGTATCTGGTTGCTTCTGAGAATTTGTGCTGTTAGTGATCCCAATCCTTACTTTTCATGTAAAACCTGAAACTACTGTACTAATTCCTAATTTTCTTGATACTTCACTTTATACTGAGTACCTGGCTTTGATCCGTCTTCAGGCTTCTGTAAATCCCCATAGACTATGTTGGAGAACACCAAGTACATGTACAGCTGTCTCTACCACGCCTTCTGTTTCCTTTGTAGTCAGGTTCTGCAGGTATCAAAGACACAACAAGTTGACAAAGACTTGTTTCCCTAATGAGATAAGTTCTAAAAGTCTATTGTCAGATCGGGATATATGAAATTATAGGTGAAAACAGGGAGACACCTTATTCCCATGTACTCTGCTTCCTATGGAAAAAATGCAGTGCCCTTGGTCTGGAGTTTTTGTTTTGTTTTTTTTTCTTTTAACATTGTTGTAAGTGTTGTATACAAACTTGATCAAACTTTTTGATAACTTTTTAGGTTGTTTCAACTTCCATTCTGATATTTTGCCTATTAAACTATATATGTTTCATTACTTATCTATAGTTTGGACCATTTTCTGAAAAGTGTGAAATCACAACCGCACCAGGACCCCCAGATCAGTGCAAAGCGCCTCAAGTAACCTGCAGATCTGCAACATGTGCACTTATACACTGGGAAGTGAGTATAAACTACGGTTGTTTTTACAGCCTAGTTTCAGCTCAGGTGCAGCCAAAATAATCAATGTAGAAAAAAAAAACCTGCATTACAGCATTATAGCTTAATAGAGATCCTAAGCAGGATGAAGGACACCTGCACTCATATCTGCAAGCAGAGTTTTGACAAAAAGACCAATTCTTAGGCTATGTTTACATCTGTATTGGGGCTCCATTCAGAAGCTCCAGCGTACGGCAGATTCATCCCAAAATTCGTGTGCTATTTCAACCAGGAAAATGCTGACTGGCATGGCAGAAGCAATAGGGGTTCATCTGGTACCCATTGGCTTCCATTATATCATGTATTCGGGACTCTCTTTTTCTGCTGCAGTGACAACACAGGAAAATGAAAAGCGTAGTGCAGGTGTGATTTATTTGTATTAAAAAAACGCAATAACGGGACCCAACACCTTCTTTCCTCATCATTTAAAGGGGTTGTCTAGTTGTAAACTATTGACAGGCTACCCTTAGAATAGCTGTCAATAGTAGATCAGTGAGGACCTGCCACCCAGGAACCCTGCTAATTCAGCCTTACTGGGCTGATGTGCTCATGCACTGAGCCGATTTCTGCAGGAAGAAGACAGCTCCTTTCCTACTGCAGTGGTCAGGTTTGGTATTGCTGGTAAAGTTCACATTTGCTTCACTTCAATGCCTTTAATACCAAGCCTGACCACTGCAGTGGGAACAGAGTTGTCTTCTTCCTGCAGTGAAAACATACATTGGACTGGTGAGCAGCTGATTGGCATAATTTCATAAAACTAGTCCCAGTACTTTTTAATTTGCTTTGATGGGATAAAACGTTTGGTGTTTAAATATCCTTATAGTTTGCTTGTGTACAAGTGATTTGTCCTTTTTTCCAAAGCAGAATAATATATCTTTATTCCACAGGCCCCCAATAATAATGGTGCGGAGGTCACAGAGTACAGGGTGGAGTGGGGAGGCATGGAAGGCTGCATGCAAATTTGCTACTGTGGACCTGGCTTTACTTACGAGATAAAAGGCCTTTCACCAGCAATTGTCTACTACTGCAGGGTTCAGGCAAGTTTACATATAATCATAGTATTATTAACATCTAGACCACCAACAAGGCCCGTCTTAGTTCTAATACTCTTCTATGCTTTAATCTCATGATTGCAGGCTGTGAATGTTGCTGGTGCAGGCTTTTTCAGTGAAGTAGTCCCTTGTTTAACTCCGGCTTCTGTACCGGCCGCCGTGACAAACCTCTGGGAAATGAAGGAAGATGAAACAGAGAGTCCACATTATTCTCCCTCCACTTGCCTTGCTATACAGTGGGAGAGGCCATGTGACCACGGCTCAGAGATTACCGGCTACAGTATAGACTATGGAGACAAGCAGACTATCACTGTTGGAAAGTCATTAAGCTACATTATAGAACAATTACAGCCAGATACCACATACAGGTATAGTACAAATCAATTTCTGTTCTAATCCCCTGTTCTCAAGGATACCTTGTGAAAGGATCCCATTAATATACCCCATAATCACATTTGACCTTCGTCCTCATTGAGCCTTCTTTATTGTCCCAGAAAGATCATAAAATTGACTTGATGCAAGATCTTGATACTGGCGGCTTTGTCAGGGTTAGTTTTATAAAGTACAATAATGGACACTGGTGCAAAGTTTTAATGTGTTTGTGGTTAAGTCCATTTTTCTTTTAGGTTACATATTCACAGATCGTCCATAGTTGCTAATCTTCTGCTGACATAAAGTATATGTTTGTTTTCGATTTACTAGAATACGGGTTCAAGCCCTAAACAGTCTGGGAGCAGGTCCTTTCAGCCACTCTGTAAAATTGAAAACCAAACCCCTTCCCCCAGAGCCCCCGCGCCTGGAATGTGCTGTGTATAGTCACCAGAGCCTTAAGCTGAAATGGGGAGATGGTACGTCCAGAACGATCCCAACGGACTCCATTCAGTATCACCTTCAGATGGAGGACAAAAGTGAAAGGTAAGCAGGTACCCGCTGTGATCTCATGTGTGCGACAAAATTACTACAATTAGAAAAGAAAAATAACATGTGCTAAGTTTCTACACAAGAATAATTGTTGTGTTTATTGCAATCTGGTTAGTTTGGGCTGATTATCGTATTAAAATATAAGGTGTGGACTTCATACTTCAGCGTATATGAATATATATATAATATATGTGTGTGTATATGTATATATATAATTCTACTCCCCTCTCGGCCTCTGTCGGGGCTCGGCGCGTATAGCTGCTTGGCTTCCCGTCACTGTACTGAAGC
Source organism: Eleutherodactylus coqui (assembly GCF_035609145.1). NCBI lineage: Eukaryota > Metazoa > Chordata > Amphibia > Anura > Eleutherodactylidae > Eleutherodactylus > Eleutherodactylus coqui. Next base: position 454,163,146 of record NC_089837.1, on the reverse strand, counting down.
TCTTTCAGCATGCAGGGATTTAAAATCCCCGCCTCCCGAAAGGGCTGTGTTTGATTGGCTGAGCGCTCAGCCAATCACAGGCAGTGCTCAGCCATTCATTGAATTCAATTTTACAACAATGCTACAGTGTATATCAGTACATTTACATACAAACATTGAAAAATATGGCTTTGGGGTCATGCCGTATTCATCAAGTTCCGACACCACATTTTACAACACAGTTTACAACACATGTAGGAAAATAAAGTTGAAAAACTTGCAACTCATTTGTAAAGATTTCCTGCTACTTTTCAACTTCAACAAGCTGTAGAATGCAATGCCAGGTTTCATCTGGCTCATCAATAAGGCCTGCTCCACTGGGGAAGAAACGGCTGTGCAACGAATGCAAGGAGTCTGATCGGTAAAGTGGGTGAGCTTGAAGCAAGAATGACCGATGAAAACTTCGATATAGTCGGAATAACAGAAACATGGCTTGAGAAGTGCGATTGGGTGATGAATTTACAAGGTTTCAATCTCTTCAGAAAAGACTGTGGAAACCAGAAAGAGGGGAGGGGTATGTCTATATGTTAAATCATACTTAATGCCGAGGCTACGGGGGGATATAGGTGCAGGAGATGAACATGTCCCTGTGGGTAGAAATACAGGGAGAAAAAAAATAACAAAATACTGACGGATTTTCTATAGACCACCAAAAGCAACAGAAGAAACTGAAATCTTACTGTTAAGGCAGATAGAAGAGGTGTCAATCCGCAACGAAGTAATTATCATGGGAGACTTTAACTATCTAGCTATAACATGGGAAAATGAAATCTACAAATCTCACAAGTGTGATAAATTCGTGAGAACAATTAAAGATAACTACCTTACCCAACTTGTGCGGGAACCAACGAGAGGGAGGGCCATTCTGGACTTGGTATTAACGAACAAACCAGACCGAATAGTGGGGGTGCAGGTTGAGGGACACTTGGGGAACAGTGACCACAATATAATTAATTTCAAGCTGTCATTCAATAAGAAACCTTATCGGGGAGCGACAAATAAACTAAACTTTTGATTAGCTCAGAGCTACTATCGGTAACATTAATTGGGACACCGTCCTCAAAAATATCAGTACAGACAACAAATGGGAAAAGTTTAAAAGCATCCTAATTACCTCATGTGAGCAGTTCATACCCTTTAAGAATAAAAGAACTACAAGTAGAAGGAAACCAATGTGGCTTGACAAGACAGTAAGAGAGGCAATAAATGAAAAAAAGAAAGCGTTCAAATTACTAAAGCAAGAAGGCAGTGAAGAAGCGCTAAAATCCTACAGGGAAAAAACTAAATATGTAAAAGATCAAAATTGCAAAGGAGGAAGCAGAAAGACTGATCGCTAAAGAGCGCAAAAATAACCCTAAACTATTCTTCAATTATATTAACAGTAAAAGGATTTGTACTGAGAGTACTGGCCCTTTAACAAATAATACAGGAGAAATCATTGAAGATGGTGGGAGTAGGCAAACCTACTAAATAGTTTCTTTTCAAGTGTATTCACGAACAAAAAGTAAATGTCACACAAGATGCAGGGGAATAGAACGACCCCCCCCCCACCCCCCCCCCCCCGCAAAATATTACATACTTAACACAGGAGGAAGTGCAGAGCCGGTTAAAGAGGATTAAAATCGATAAATCGCCAGGCCCGGATGGAATACAACCAAGGGTTCTAAGGGAACTAAGTGATGTGATAGCTAGGCCATTATTTCTAATATTTATGGATACTATCAAGACCGGGGTTGTGCCATTGGATTGGTGCATTGCCAATGTAGTTCCAATTTACAAAAAGGGGTCCAAAGGAGAGCCTGGTAACTACAGACCAGTAGGTCTCACTTCAATAACTGGAAAAATATTTGAGGGGTATCTGAGAGACGCCATGCTAGAATACATCAAGGAGAACGACAGAATAACAACTCAACCAGCATGGATTCATGAGTGGTCGATCATGTCAGACCAATCTGATCAGCTTCTATGATGAAGTAAGTTCTAAGCTGAACCTCCGAGAGTCTATTGATCTCGTATATCTGGACTTCTCTAAAGCATTTGACACTCTGCTGCATAATAGGTTGATATACAAAATCGTGCAGCTCGGACTGGGTGAAAACGTGTGTATCTGGGTAAAGAACTGCCTCAGAGATAGAATGCAGAGGGTTGTAATAAATGGTTTATACTCTGATTGGGCCACCGTCGCTAGTGGGGGGCCACAAGGTTCAGTGTTGCGCCCCGTTCTGTTCAATATATTTATCAATGGCCTGATAGAGGGACTGCACAGTAAAATATCAATACTTGCAGATGACACAAAATTATGCAATATAATTAATACAACAGAGGTCAATGTGCAGCTAAAAATTGATCTGGATAATCTGGGGACTTGGGCAGAAAAATGGCAAATGAAGTTCAATGTTGATAAATGTAAGGTTATGCACAGGGGCAGGAAAAACGGATGTCACCAATATACACTGAATGAGGTAAGGGAAATTGACATGAAAAAGGACCTGAGGGTACTAGTGGATTGAAGATTTAACTGGAGCAACCAATGCCCGTCAGCTGCTGCAAAGGCAAACAAGCTTTTGGGATGCATTAAAAGAAGTATAGGGGCGAGAGACAAGAACATTATTCTTCCATTATATAAGGCACTCGTCAGGACCCACGGGGAATACTGTGTACAGTTCTGGACACCGGTGCTCAGGAAGGATGTTCCATTGCTTGAGGGGGTTCAAAGAAGGGCAACTAAACTAATACATGGAATGAAGGGACTGGAATACCCAGAGAGGTTATCAAAATTAGGATTATTCAGCATGGAAAAAAGACCGTTAAGGGGCGATCAAATAACTATGTATAAATACATGAGGGGACAATACAAGGATCTTTCCCATGATCTGTTTATACCCAGGACTGCGACGGTAACAAGAGGGCATCCGTTACGTCTAGAAGAAAGCAGGTTTCATCACCAATACAGAAGAGGATTCTTTACTGTAAGAGCAGTGAGACTGTGGAACTCTCTGCCTGAGGAAGTGGTGATGGCAAAATCTATAGAGGAGTTTAAGAGCGGACTAGATGTCTTTCTAGAGCGTAAGGATATCACAAGATATAAACATTAGGTGACCAGCGGGTTGTTTATCTTGGTCTTACATTCAGGTAGGAACTATCAGAGGTTGATACAGGGATTATTCTGACTCCCATTATGGAGTCGGGAAGGAATTTTTCCTCCGAAAGGGCTAATTGGCTTCTGCCTCTTGGGGTTTTTGCCTTTCTCTGGATCAACAAGGACGTTGAAACAGGTTGAACTAGATGGACATTGTCTTCATTCAACCTTACATACTATGTTACTATCTAATATATGAAGAGTCATATGTATCCTGATATAATTTCCGCTGGCACATGACTCACCTAATATATTAAGAGCAGAGTTCAAAATTCCAGTCTTAATAAATTTCCCCACAGTGTATATAAGTTGTGTAGCATACCTAATTGGACTTAATTCTGCGCTGCGTCTTCCTGAAACATATATCTACATACATATGCTGCGAGTTACCAGTTCTGCCAGTTTGCACATATGATACATTTTCTCTTTTTCTTCTCCCGCAGGTTTATATCCTTATACAGAGGGCCTTGTCATACGTATAAGGTACAGAGATTAAATGAATCTACATCATACACGTTTCGCATTCAGGCCTGTAATGAAGCTGGAGAGGGTCCCTTCTCCCCAGAATATGTTTTCACAACCCCCAAGTCCCTCCCTCCTGCGCTGAAAGGTAAGCAAGACTGTTCAATTATACAGGGAAAGTATTTAAAATGCGTTTTTTTTTAATGTCCCAAAAGATTATACTGTGCAACAAAAATGTTCTTAACAGAAAGTAATTGATCTGTTTCTGTAAAATTAAAACACACTGATTACACTGGTAAAACTGAATAATAGCAGCAGGACTCATTTTTTCAAGTTATTTAACCCCTTAGTGACCAAGCATTTTTTTCGTTTAAAAAAAATCGTAACTCCTTTATTTTTTCATCAACGTCGCTGTATAAAGGCGGGACGAGTTGTATTTTCCAATGGTACTATTTAATGTACCATATAATATACTAAAACACTTTTTAAAAGTTCTAAGTAGAGTAAAATGAAAAAAAAAGCTGAAATTCCGCCATCTTTTGGTGCATCTGGTTTCTGCGGCGCACAAACTGCAACAAAAATGACATGATTCTGTGGGTCAGTAGGATTACTACAATACCAAACTTATGTAGTTTTTTTGCAAGGGCTCATTTCTTGCGGGACGTCCTGTCGTTTGCGTTAGTACTATTTTGGAATACATATACCTTTTTTTGATCACTTTTTATTGCATTTTTTTCTTCGAGATAGAATGACCAAAAAAGCGCATTTCTGGCGGTTTTAATATTTTTTTTCAGACACCATTCACCGTGCGGGAGAAATAATGCGTTACTTTGATAGATCGGACATTGATGGACACAGCGATACTAAACATGTATTTTTGTTTTAGGATTTTGATTCTTTTATTTAGTCTAATCAATGACCTTTAAAAACACAGTTCATTAATTACAATGTAGGGTGAATGCACGCGGGCGGAAATTCCACGGCGAGATTTCCCACAGAATTTCTGCCCGTGCATGCTGCCATAGGATTGCATTGGTTTATGCAGTCGTATGCAGACAGCCACAATTTGACCACGTGAAAACTTGCACGTCTTACTTCTATGCGAGCCTCTGGCTACCTGCGCCTGCTCTGTGCCTGTGCCCAGCCGGCGCAGAGCAGAGTGAAGATGTCGGAGGAGGTGAGCCGCAGGTCACTGCAGGGGCACGGGTCTTCTGCATTTTCCCTTACTGGTGAATGATCCGCAGTGTTTATGCCACATAGAAACATACCCTATATGTTACATAAACCTACCCTTATAGTGTGAATGCAAAATAGTTGCACAATCACTTTTGTTCTTTTTGTTAAGCAAGGATAATGGCAAGCCTACTGGATTAATTGTATAGGCATATTTGCACCAAAAACACTACAACGGCAATTGGATTATATTATTCCCCATAATTGAAAAACCTTATGTGGCAGAAAAAAACCTGATATCATATTTGACTTCAATGCACTAAAGTTACTGTAAGCCGCCTATTTGCTTACCTGTTACGAAAATTGTGTTGCACAGTGTTATTGATTTGTTTCTCTCCTTACTGTAAAACCAACCTTGCTTTGTCCTGCTTGTGTTTACTTACCAGCTCCAAGGATAGACCGAATAAATGATCACATCTGTGAAGTTACCTGGGAGTCTCTGCCTCCAATGAAGGGCGATTCAATCATCTACATTCTACAAATTATGGTCGGAAAAGACTCCGATTTTAAACAGGTATTTCACTTTGTAGTAACAGACAAATAATAATGATTTAAAACAAGTATGTAAGACTAAAATATAGGAATGTATAGAGCACTGGTCCAGGATGCCCTAATGAAGCATTGTGGGTAGAATCATTCCATGACTTACCACTAGGCTGGAGTCAGCATTGTACTTTGTCCTGCTCAGCTTAGCTCTTCCCAGATGGCCCTACACAAATAATGCTGATATGTACAATGACAGCTGGATTTAGTTGCTGGCTTAACAGGACATGAGAGAAAATATGCAGCCTCTGAAATCGAAGGCATGACTTGAAGCTCCTGGACCCCAGTGCAAAGTCTGTAACGGGGCCTCCACCTACCAAGAGCATTTTGTAAGACACATGGCAGACATATTTTTGGGACCCGTCCTGCAGCTATGCCATGGTGACTGTTACCTCCGCCCCTCCTATAGCTACTCACCTGGCTGGAGTCTCATCACCAATCCAGAGTTGCACAATTTCCTTGCTTACAAGATTTCCTGTTTGTGGTCAATTAGGATGACAAATTTCAGAGAGACAGCAGAGGCATGACACAGATCAGGGGTGCACACCCTTTCTGGTCCAAGGGCCACATAGTCCTATTGAAGCAATCCTAAGCGTGGCAATAAAACTTAAAGGGGTATTTCCATTTTAGACATTTTATAGCATTTTCAAAGTATATGCCTGATAGGTGCAGGTTCAGCTTCTAGGACTCCCACCCATCGGGAGAATGGGAGTCTCCAATCTCACTCCAGAAGAGCATGTGGCTCTCTTCATTCCAGTTTATAGGAATGAAAGAGCTGAGTGTTTCACCACTCCTGTAAACTATGATTATGTTAGCCACATGCATGCATAGCCATATCATCTTATTCTTTTTAGAGTGCCGCAGAAGGATCAGGAGACCCCTATTCTGCCAATTTATGGGGGTCCCAGCAATGGCCACACAGTGCACCATTAGTATTTGCCTATCGCTGCTTCTACAATATGCACCTCTCCTATTCTCCAACATGGAAAATACGTTAACAGCCACCAGACACGGCAAGAATGTCTGTAATTGTATGGTTGATAGCCACAAAGAATTGCATCACAGGCCACATGTGGCCCTGGGCTTCAGATTATGCACCCCTGACAGAGTGACTATGAGTACAAGGCTGTATGGATACCCTGGACTCCCCATTCCATCACCATTTGAGTCCCATAATGTAGCTTATGAGGCTGAAAGTTAATGACAAGTTCCATTTAAGAAAGTATACAACTTTGGGTTAAGAAGCCTTTTATTTTGTAACACTGATGGAAAAGTTGGCTTTGTAGCTATCTTGTATTAGCATATACAAGACGGAACATGAGAAAAGCAAATCCTATAAAATAACGTATAAAGTAAGCTACAAATGAGTATCCGCTTCCCCTCTGGAGATCGATACTATTTACAAGGTTTGATTCTGTGGTACATCGTCATAGTTTCCTTACAATTGCTTCATCTTTGTGCTGGTTTAATTAGGTTTAATACGTTACCAGAGTTTTATGTCAGATGCAAGAAAGAAAGCTGTTGAAGATAAATACAGATTTTTCTAATTATTGAATTACATTTTTAAAAATATAACACTGCAAAGTATATTAATTTAGCAACGCAAACAGGACTCTATTAAATTCACTAATAAGACTTCCTGCACAACTAATCCTATTAATACATGCTTGGCTAACCAGTTTATTGAGGACATAGAGTCAACAGAGAAATCCAAGGGCTTGGAAGCCTTTCTCTGTTAAGTGATGATACATGCATAAAATACAGCAGTCCAAAACGGGAACAGGTAGACATTATACTCAGTGTTTTACTAGTGGCTGCTGTGTCCACCTACCTGCGAAATGGGTGGCTCAAAGTCTAGGAAACCTCACCCACCGCTCCACTTCCACTTTGTTTGCTGTATTGGTTTCTTTATATAAGCCAATCATAGAGCCCAGTAGCTGGGACTCGGTAATCAACTGTAATCCATGTAGGAACCAATTAGCAAACGTTTAGTTTTCAGGCAGTGGCCAAACAGGGAGATTGTCCATTTCATGGAGTTGTCTAGAATCAGAAAAACGCTTAACTGCATTTTTCCAGGAACCGGTCCACATGTGTTGATGGGTTGTGTCAAGGATTGTAGCTCAGCTCCACTTTAGGGAATAAGGTGAAGCTGGAATATCGCGAATATCCTGTGAATATCCTGTGAACAGGTGTTCAGAAGAACGTGTTTATGTAATGCTGTAAAAACCATTTAAGCATAAAGCATGGTTAGACCAAGGTTTTGTTGGCAGAACCTGTTATTTTATTGTAGGATCTACAGATATTTCGGAAATCATCAGGATCTTCCAGTGCATACAGATATGTTCTGTCTGTTCTGCATAGGACCACCCATTGGTTGTGTTGTGGGTTGCAGGATTCAAGGGTCTTACTAGCATTTTGCAAAAGTATATTGAATTGGAGTCATAACCCATATTAGAGCTAAGGTAAGGGTGCGCATATTTGTATCTAATGTCTACCGGGAAGCTTAAACTTGGAACTACATGATATATTACATTTTATTAAGTTACAGTTTTATATTATGCTACTATTTTACGGTTTCACTGAAACTGATTATATGTCTCCTCAAAGTTTTTGCCCTGGTAATGACAGATCATATTTCCTCTTCCAGGCATATAAGGGACCCAATACGTCTCACCGATACTCAGCCCTCCATTTGAACTGTGAATATCGATTCCGCGTATGTGCCATTCGCCAGTGCCAAGACGCTGCCGGACCTCAGGATTTGACTGGTCCTTACAGTGCCACAGTCCTCTTCATCTCACACAGGAACGAGTCACAAAGCAACACCAGCAAAGACATTACTGAACCCACAAGGACAACAAGGACGCTGAGCGATGAGCAGTGCGCTGCCGTCATCCTTGTGTTGTTTGCTACATTCTCCATCCTGATTGCCTTCATTATCCAATACTTTGTCATAAAGTGAAGGAAGCCCATTTAGCTTTATCCTGATCCCTATACTTTATTTTTTTACTTTACATCTTCTAAAGAAAAACATACATTTTGTTTTTTCCAAATTCTCTTGCTTTTAAAGAAACATGGTGGCATGTAGTACAGCATCAGGACTACTGTAGCATGTCATGTTGTCACTTCTGTCAGCCACAAAGCTTGTACTATTGTATGGTCCTAAGTAATGAAGGCACAAGCCAGACAGACCTCGACTCATATGCCATCTGGTGTGATGTTTACACACTTCCAATGCTCCTCAGATCTTTCATGGTTAAAAGATTGACCTTGTGCAAGGATGACGGAGATTTATTTAAGGGTCACCTTAAGTGCTGCAAAAAATACATGAAAAAGTGGGGGTGTTTTTCTCATTGTACTTCTACCTCCTCTGTGTCTTAAAGCTACCCTTTTTTGCTGCCTGGTGCGTTGCTGGCGGTAGCAGGGTATTAAACTAATCTGAATACAGTAATTTGTCTCAACTCAGGCAGTAAATACAACTGGAATTTCTAGAAATGGTATGTCAGATTAATCAATAATGGAGAGAAAAGAAGGTATTTATTGTAGATATTACAGATGGCACAACTGGTTTAATTAACATAATGAGGCTCGATCCGAAGACTTATGCCTTGTAGAGATGCGATAGGAATTGTCCTTTCTGAGGATAAGCAGGTTTACATTTGCTTGCTTTAGTGCGAGGCACAAGCCCTTTTATCTAAACTGGATGAAGCATCTTTGTTTGGACAAAACACGTAGAAGGACTATTTCTGCTGATCAGAATGAGGGAAAGTCCATTTGTGGCAGGCTGATGCCTTAGGCCGATATTTGCAAGGAATACGATAGTTGAGTCCATTGTGGTGACTAGAAAGACACACTTTAATGTCAACTGGTCTGTCGAAAGATAACGGAGAGGTATCCAATACAACCTCATAGGTTGTTGCTTCTCTAATAACTAGGGTATCCAGTATATGCATTACTGAGTTCTCCATATTGACGTCCCCCAGTCCACTCTCCTTCTGCATCTAAGCACCATCTGTAGTGGGTCGATTAACCGCTGCCAAACCAAGACATCAACCACGTATCTACTGAGTAGATCTGATTGATCATATTACTAATAATTCCAGGTCCACTTTATTCTTTACGCACTGCAGAATATAGAAGTAATGTCTAGGGTAAAAAAGAGCTGAGAGCTTTGTCAGTCAACTACGTTCTAGTGTTAGTAATACTCTTTATAAGATGCATGAAAACACTTTAGAGCATCTCTTTAGCATGGATCAAGTTTCAGACATTGGTCAGCACTTCGAATAGGTAGTCCAATTCAATGGGAACATGGCTTACACAAGGTAAAAGGGTTTTCTAGCCGAGGCCAAGACTGTTTGCCGTTTTGGCTTATCTGCACCTTCATCAGTTATCTGGACAAGAAAAATGAAAATATACACCAGTGGTGTCATATGTTTAATGACCTATCATATGTTAATTCTTTTTCTATGTAGTGACTGACATGAGATAGAAATCTAAAAAAATTAAGTCAAAGAAAACCAGAAGCAAAGCAATCTAATAATCATGTATAAAAGAGCGCACGGTAGTTGTTTCAGAGTGTAGAGGTTTTAGGTTTTGGTTGGTTACATGTTTTATGCTTTTCTTTCACACCGTTTTTGTATTTATTGGTGACTGTGCTTCGTCTCTTACTATCTGGATAGTTATGAGGTTTTATTTTATTTACTTGTTCCAATGAATGATGAAGGTCAAAATAAGATCGAAACATTCTAAAGTAAGGCTACTGTTCAGCATCAGCTGATACGCTTGCAGCTTTTGCCTCCGTCCTTTCAAAACTTTGCTTGGAAGTGCTGGCGTTCGTCTTGCATCAAACTACTCTACAAAAAGACAAAAATGGTGTCCTGACTTTTGAGGCACTTTTACCTTGTGTATGCCACATTTCTATGATGTGCAGTTTTCTGAAATGTCTCTGGCTGGTTGTCTATTTGGTAAAGCTGGTGCTAACATTTTTCTATGAGGAGAAGGAAACTCACAACTAACAATATCCTTATAGATAAAATAGATGTCCCCCTATCCATCCATGGACAGCCCAAATGATATTCTCCTACCATTGAGATCAGCCTTGTTCTAACCAGCAGAAAGATCCTACTACATCAGCTTCTGTCCCCTTAGACCTCTTTGCCTGGGACCCTATGGCACTTCATTTTCTAGACTCTACGGAGGGCCGAAGGTTACCACTTCAGATTGCTCTTCGAAAATTCAGGTATGTCTGAGCACTTTTAGCTAACTAGTATATAGGTTGAGGGGCCGCTACTAGTCTTACAGCTGTCCTGCCATTGTGGCTGCCCTCTTCACGTCCATGCTCCGTCTCTAGCGTAGCCATTTTTTGGTTTCTTATCCCTTTTTGTTACCTCTCTCACCAAAACTTAAAGGCAAAATGTTGTAATTTGCACCAGAAACCTTTTTTAAGCTGCTTTATTTCTTGGAGATAATAACTAATGTTTAATGTTATGTCTGTCCTGAATTTGTACCAAATTGTTAATTGCATGTAGTCAATGTTGCATAGAAGCACTTTGCAGTTTTCTCCTGTTCTGTGAGCTTGCGTATGTAAGTTCTCTAATGACCAGAATGAAGTATGATATTGGGTACCTCTGTGCGCGGGTATCGATGAGCTGCCAGCTTATATGAACTGTAACCTAAACCTTACTGCTCACACATTGTCTGTTTCTTCACCCATGCTCATCCTTTTTTATTTATTACCGCTATGTCCGGAGGTAGTGAATCACTATTGTTTTAGTTTTGTTGGACTTGATTAGCATTTTAATGACAATAAGCACTTCTCAGATAAATAAGCGGCTAATTCGTGCTATGAAGATCTTTTCCAGAGCTGTTTCTACAGTAGTAATGGGCATGTATTGTAATTGTTTGTGTCAAAAAAAAAAAGTTTTGTAGATTTTTATTTCGTTTTGTTACAACGGATGTGAAAATTTCAGTCCTCTAGTGGTAACAATGCTCTGTCCTATGAATCGTGACGTGTGTTTACCTTTTTTTGTTATTTTCTCTTCCTTTGTCACCTTTTTATGTATCAGTTAATGTGTTCTCACATGAAATGATGTATAAATATATTTTTTTCTAGAGCCTTCTGTATGTGCCATGTTCGGCCAGTATAAATGAGGTTTGTGTGTATTTGCCCAGAAATTTCCACACGGTTGAATGTCTAAAATTAGGGTCACTCAGAGATTATCTACAGTGACTTGTTTTTTTCATAGCAAAATTCAAGATGAATTCCTATTTTTGATAGTAAACGTCATTTAATAGTGTATACGCCACTGCGTCTCAGTGCAGAGTTCTGCAAATATAAGGACAAAAAAAAAAAGCAAAACAATTTTTAATCTAACCTTAATTTTACCTCATACACTGTACATTCCAAAAAAGAAAAAAATGCTAAACTTTTTAAAATCTTATAGGTACACTACCAAACATATCATAAATTGTATAATGTCAGACTTCATAAAAAGGAAAAAGTGTATAATCGCATAGAAATATACATAAATAATGTAGCAAAATTCTATAACATCTGTGGAAAATAAAAGTTGTATAATTCTTTTCCTCGTGTGTTGTTTTTTTATTTGTGAGATTCGCTACTTCAAGGCTGGGTTCACACAGGGCGGAAATCCCGCAGAAACCTTACAGAATGACCGCACCAATAAATTGCAAGATAAGCGCAGCTTCAAAACCTGCGGCATTTAGCCGCGGGTTTTGAAGCAGCTGCACCGTCTGCATTTCCACTGTGGCCATCTCTTCCCATAAAGAGGAGAGAGGCCGCTGCAGAAATGAATAAAGAATTGACAGTCTGCGTCTTTGTTTTCTGTGCTGCATGTCCGTTCCCCCCCACACACACACACACACACACACACACACTTTTTACCCCCAGAAATTTCTTGTACTATAACCCCCCCCATAAATTAAATTATACTACAGGCTGTGCCCTAAGAAACTATGTCCACCACAGTAATCGGGCATCCCACATGTGGATTCCACAGTAATCATGCATTCCCCCATGTGGTGTCCCAGTTTCTGTCAGTTTCCTGCATGGAGGATAAAACCAGGGCTGGTTGTACAAAACAATGTGAAACCAACCTAACCAAGAAACTTTTATTTGCTTCATCGTTTTACGTGGGGGGGGGGGGGGGTGAATTTAGTTAAATTGCTAGCAAAAAGAAGAGTAATGTAATTTGATGGTATTGTGATATAAACATTACAAGTAACGGAATACAAAGATGTAATTGTTCTCAGTAAGGCCCAATGTCCACAGGTGGGTTTGATTTGTGGAATCTGCGAGGGAGATCCACAAATGAAGCTGCCCATAGAGATGGACGGCTTCCATTAAAATCAATGGAAGCCATCCGAATCGCGGCACACCAGCAGCTGACACTGTGGATGTGCCGCAGATCCACGGGAAGGCCGGAGATTTAAAAAAAACTGTACTGCACATGTCCGACGGCAAGCCATGACAACAATGCGCATTACAGGGAACCCAGAAGTGGGGGGATCCATATGGATGTCGCTGCCGGGGAAATGTAGATAAGCAGGGGTCACTGGCCACGGCAGTGCTGGACTCCCTGCATGGAATCAGCGAGTGCCGTTGATATTAGGCCTAAGAGAAACCAAGTAATCTTGTAGATATAGATCTGGATGGGGTGTTTGTGTGTGTATGTGTATGTGTGTGTGTATATATATGTGTGTGTGTGTGTGTGTGTGTGTGTGTGTGTGTGTGTGTGTGTGTGTGTATGTATATATATATATACACAGAGAGAGAGAATATATGAATCAATCACACATGTACACATATAAAAAGGCATGGACACAGCGAGACTAAATTACACTTAAAACAATACAAGACAAGATGAGCAGAGAAGTAAATACTTAATTAGTCCACGGGAAAGGAATGTGACCGTTTTATGACCTCTAAATTAGTGTTAGGGGGTAACGGTACCAAACTTTTTTTTCGTGAACACTAAGAATCACATTCTTTGTATTAGTGTCTCGCGCACGCTGTCATGCGCGGTCTTCTTGGCGCTTTCTTTTTTTAATTTCCCGCTCTGTCGCTTAGTGACATTGTGTATAAACGCCGCACATACACAATGGACCAGGCGTTCTTTTTTGCATGCGTATTATATGCAATGTATATATGCAAGTGTGAATGGATTAAGAACAATCAATGAACTTTCATTGACTCCATTCACCACATAATACGCCATTAAATTACGTCCGTGTGAGCCTGCCCTTACTGTTCCTTCTCTTTGTAATGATCCGTGATTCCTGTTTATTTCCCTAATTAAATAACAATTTCTCAGACTCTCTGATGTTGCTGATAAACAAAGTTTAAATATAACATTGCTGAGGGAATATGAGGAACTAAAGTATGTTCCCATCTCTCCTAGATTATCAATTCACCCCTGGGACTGACAGATACTCAGTGCTATTGCTAAATTTAATTGGGGACGACCAACAATTTAAAGAGAAGCAGATGTCCATAAATTATACTGCATTTATATTTGTAAAAATGTATTTTAGAGTTGCATGACCGTTCTGGTTGGCTTTTCAAAGTTCAGTGGGAAGGCCTTTCACAGGGTGTTTGGAGTGACCTTTTAGAGCCTGTGGCTAACCTAAAGGTTGTGCGAGTGAAAGAGAGGGAAGAGAACATAAAAAGGGAAGAGTAAGGGCTTGCACCCACTGGCGATCCGACTTTCCTGCGGTGCGAAAGTGAGTGAAAACGCATGATAATGAAACCAATGATTTTCAATGGTTTCATTTTCATTAGCGATGTTTTCACTGTAACCTCGTATCGCAAAGAAGAATGGGCGATATCGCCCATTGTTTTCTATGGGGCCGGCAGCAGCAGCTCTGGCCCCATTGAAATCAATAGAAGATTGCAAAAGATTGAAAATCATTGGTTTCATTATCATGCGTTTTCACTCGCATCGCAGGGAAGTCATATCGCCAGTGGGTGTGAGCCCTAAAACTGAGAGGGAACAAAATGCTGCAATCAAGTGATGTTATATACTTGGGTTGGCAATAATGCATTGGTATACACCAAATTATTATTGGCAACACCTGATGTGCCCTATAAGTTTTTACCATGGGAAACTACAACGCCCAGTGTGACCTTAACAAAAGTTAGGACATGCTGAGCGTTGTAGTACATCGAACTGGAACACTGCAAACCTTACATATGAATGCAATAGTGAGGTGACTCCGAGAGAGAACACACACTGACGCTGAGTGGGTGATGTCCTTCGGACTCTTTCCTTTTCTTCTCCAGACCTTCATGACTCCTTGCTTCTGCAGAGTTTTTTTGCCCTGATGTCTTTGGCTTCTCTGAAAATAATAGTGTGACACAGTGTCACATGAAATTGTGCTACTCACCCGCACCCCAGAAATAAGTTACAATACTCACATTGACCCCCCAAAAAAGCTGTGTGACCCCTACAATAAATTATACCACACTTTACCCCCAGAAATCACTTGTACTACAAACTATGACAACCCCCGCCCCCCTTCCTCCCGATATATTAAATTATACTACAGTCTGTGACCTAAGAAACGATGTTCCCTACAGTAATCAGGCCTCCCACATGTGGACTCCACAGTAATCATGGATGTGCCCACACGCGCACAGTAATTAGCTATCATGTAGCCCCCTTGGTATTTTGGCATCCTCTGTGGAGACCACAGTGCAGTAAAATAAAATAAATTACTATACTCACCTCTTCTCTTCATCTCGGCCAATCCTGTCACCATCCTACAAATCTATTGTCCCTGTAGTTGGTCAGTTCCAGGAAGTGACCCGACACCAGCGAGGACAGTTGGATCTAGAATGGCACGGTCTAAAGTGCACTCCAAAAACATCCTACAGCCCCCATATGCTTTTTAAATTACCCCTACTCTTGAAATGCACAGTGCACAACCACAGCCCCCTGTCATGTACTTTTCACATCACCTCCTACAATCCCAGAAATACCCTGTGCCTCCTGTGCACCCCACAAGCATAATACAGCCTCCCATGCACTGTTCAAATGATCTCCCCACCCCAGAAGTTCCCCCTCTGGCTCTCCACTGGTGATATCTGCTACAGAGCTTTAGATGCACCGCTGCTAGAGTCATGTGATTGGGGAATGTCAACTGACCTTCTGACATCAGACCTCCTCTAGCCTCTCCGCAGCGGGTAGTGACTGAAGTTGTTGGAAGACTGAAAGAGAGGTGAGAAACGTAAGTTTTCATTTTTTTTCACAGCTGACCATGTGGTAGGGTAGGAAACCAGGTGAATGGAAGAGGGGACTGGTGACCGGTGGTGGGGTACTAAAACTAGTGGTTTCCCGTGATATCCCGGTGACTTGATGGCTCTGCAGTGAAAAATCTCTAACTTGTGCCCCTTTTAGAAGAGCCGATTCTGGTTTGAGCGAGTGAAGGCACCATTAACGCGTTTTGCCTCTATAGATAGGCAGATCATCGTTCATTTCTCGTTTAGTGTTTACGTTTGAAAGAAGAAAGTAGCTGCAAAGCTGCTATAGACCAATGTTACTTTTGTTGTTAAATGTTCCATGTTGATATAGACATGAAGTATTCATTAGAGATCCAGTTTTTCACTTTTGGCAGTAGTGAGGAACCCCTTCTAGGTCTTTCTCTAGCTTCTTTTTCTTGCATTTACATCTATTTTCTAAGTCAGTAAAATACTCTCACAGACCAATCTCTGACACTTACAAAGAGCTGTTGATCAAAATCAGACAAATGCCATATGTTTCTCATGTCAGCCAGTTGGGCAGCAAAACATCAACTTCAAATTTACCAATATGGACATAATTAATGATGCAAGAACATACTTTATTGTTCACACCATATGTATGGCACGCATTCAGCATCTAATAGGAAAATCTCCCAAAATACACAGTTGAGTCACATTATTATGACCACCTCCTACTTTCAAAGTCTGCAGCACATGAAGGAAGTGACGTGTTGTGGACTGGCTTGGAGGGTACATATGTGAGCAGATAGCCTATTGCACACCTTATCACTCAGTGTCGTTACGTGTAAAAAGGGCCAATTTATCAGAGTTGCAAAAAGGGATGATTATATTGGCTTTTGGGTCAAGGGTGGCAGTATTTCTGAAACAACTTAGTTAATAGACTCTTCACATGCTGCTGTGGTGACGATGTATCGTGATTGGATAAATGGCACCATTGGAAATATCTGACATGGAAACTACAGAGCACCCTGTGCCTTTGCTGTGAGAGGTGAACATCGGCTATGAAGGTGCTCGAGGGCCAACCGATAGGCTACAGTGGAGCAGCTCACCATGAAAATGAACCATGGGGCTACGAAACGTGTCTAAAACAACAGTTCAACAAATCCCTACTGCGTATGGGACTCTAAAGCAGACGGATAATCGCTGAACCTAGGCTAACAAAGATGTACCAGAAGAAAAAGCTTCAATTGGCACAGCGGTATCAGAATTGGACTACCGCTGTTTGGCAAAGGGTTGCCTTCTCTGATGAGTCACATTTTCTGCATTTTTGTCAAGTCTAGGGTCTCATTAATTTAGAGGACATGACAATGGTCTGAATGAATTTAGGGATCTGGTTTGGGGTCTAATTAATTTAGGGGTTTGCGGCCTGGATTTTTTTTGTCTGATTCATTTTTTTGGGGTTAGGTCTGGGATCTAAATGAATTTAGTGGTCTGGTCTGCAGTCTGAATGAATTTTCTAGCTCGCTCTGGTCTGTGGTTCAAATGAATTTAAAGGTCAGGTGCAGAGTCTGCATCAACTGCTTTAAGGTATGTGAGCTTTGTTTACATTTTGATCTCTTGAAGGTCAGCATAACTGAGTTAACAGTAGCTCCTTCTCTCTCCCACAGGATAGTACTGTGGGGGATTCTAGGTTCAAGCCTAAAAACAATATCTGCATGGAGTTTGTATGTTCTCCCTCTGTGTTAGGGACTGGCAGGGACAGATAGTCAGGGAATCCCTATGCCAGCCCTCTCCCGTGTCCCTACCTACTTACCCCCCTGGGCTAAGCCCCAGGGCGACAACTGGGCGACGGCTCCTGCGCTGCTCTAATGACAGGGACCCCAAGGAAAGAGGGAAAGGGAGACCGCAGGTGAGCACCAAGTAGCTGACAGGGCATAACAACAACCAAACCAGAGAGTAGTCAAGAACTAGCCAGGTCAAATCGGGAAACCACGTGCGCAGTACACAAGGGAAAAACAGAGTCCGAGTCAAATGCACAGCCGAGGTCATAAACACAAAGAAGTCAGGTCCGATATATTGCAGGTGCAGGCAGAGTATATATGCAGGGCGGGGAGAGGTCACATGACGCCCAGAGGGAAACATAAAGCCGCCTTTCCCGGGCGGCGCGCACCAGCCTGAGCACCCCGTGGCCGACCACCAGAGTGGGGGAACCCTGGACAGAGCCACCAGCCCGGGCCCCTGCCATGCCAGGATGAGCAGCCCGCACCAACCGGACCCCGGCGCCCCTAGTGGTAACCCCATCTCTAACACTCTGTTTGTGTGGGCTTATTACTCATAGTAATAATCAACTTTATTTATGTAGCGCATTATGTAACATATTTATTGAGGGGTAGGAAAAGCATGATGGCTCAATGGTTAGCACTGCTGCCTTGTATTGCTGGGGTCCTAGATTCAATTCTCACCAAGAATAACATCTACTGGACAGAAAATATCAAGTGATGTGAAGCACAGTGTAATGTGTATGTGCTATATGAATAAAGGTGATCATTATGAAACACAGGGAAAACATACAAACTCCATGCAGATGTTCTCCCTCGTCAGATTTGAACTTAGGACCAGCTACTGAAGGGCTGCCATCATTGTTGTTATTTACTTATTTTAGGGGTATTGGTAAAGTTTTGGTTCGATTCAAATGAATTCGGACTGAACTGAAATTGGGTGAACTGGCCAAACAGAACTTTTCAAAAGTTCGCTCAACACTAGTCACCATGTTGACCAAGTTCCTAGTAACTGTCCTGTTTAATAGAAAATAGTAGGGTATCAGCCTAGTGTGGCATTGACAACAGTGAATACAAGACGAATCTCCTCATAGATTTTATAAAAAGACTCTCTGTGACTTTAAAGGCGAACATTCTCCATGTTTCCCTGTCAAGTACGGCTTCTTTTAACTGCTTGATGCACATAGTGGTATCCATTTTGATAGTGTTGAGCCAGCATATTTTTTGTCGGCCCTTTCTTCTGGTTCCACTGGTCATTCCAAACATTATTGACTTCTCTAGCCGAGTTTGCATGCATGATGTGGCCAAAGCAAGTTAGTCGCAGTCTAGTGACTTTAGCTTCTATCGATGTCCATTGTTTTATGTGGTCCAACACTTCTGTTTGTTACCCTGGCTGTCCATGGTATTCCTTCATTGGTGCTCAAATAAAAACAGCTATAGTGCTTATTGTATGAATGCCATTCAATTCACACAGGCTTGAACATCGCCTAAGTATTTTTTGCATTTTATTAAATGGTTCTTTTCCAAATATCAATTTATTGTAATGGGAAGTTCTAAGTGACAAACTTTTGTGGAGCTAATGACTTAGGGCAGCAGAGAATGTTCTGTAGTTCTGACTGCTATAGTATAAAAAGTTATCACAGAGGATAACCATATGCAACAGCAGAATCCAGACTTTGTAGCAATGAGTAAAAGCAGGAGGTGTATTCTATAAAGAAGTGATAAGCTTTGGGGTGGAGACATTGCTGCTTCTCTAAGCACCAGCCTTTTAAGTTGTATGAAGCTAGTATGCAGAGGATTTGACACAACAGACTTCATCCTAAACCCATCTCCTGCTGGCTGCATGTGCTTGGGAGGTATTTTTTTCTACAGAAAGCTGAATATCCATTTCCAACAATCCAGGACAAATGATCTGAGTGTAACACTTCTACTAGAAGAACCTATTTAGTTCTATGAGTGTTTATTTTATGCCTGGAAAGTCATTTTTTTCGGCAGCAGAAAGATCAATGCCACTAAAGGCACTGAGAAACCGAAAAGGAGACCAAATAGAGCAGATCAACTTTCATCACAGATAACTCAAGATGATCGGTCGATCAAGATTGGTCGATGATGTCCAGTGAAGTCTAAGCTTTGGAAAATTGGAAGCGTGTGACTTTTTTAGCTTTTTCATATAACTTTCAATGAGATCCAAACTCCACAAGCATTATTAGTTGGAGCTCAGACAGTGAAGTGGGATCCGCAGTCTACTGGGTAACTATCTCTTAATTTCGATAATGCAGAACTATTCAATAAGTCGGAATGTAAGCAATGAAGTCAATGGCAGTTATTTTCCTTACGAACTCCCACCATGCACAGAATACTCGTGCTCCTTTTTCCCTATCCGAGTACTCATACCACTGACTATAATCAGTCTTGTCATAATGGTTGCTGGGCTCGTTGGGAACACCATTACTATCCTTATTATCAAAAGGTATAAAGAAATGAACACAACCACAAACTTCTACTTATCCAGCATGGCCGTGTCCGACATGATCATTCTTCTTTGCTTGCCCTTTGACTTGTATCGTCTTTGGAGGTCTAGACCTTGGATCTTTGGAGGATTTATTTGTAAATTTTCGTGCCTCATTAGTGAAGGTTGCACATACTCCACCATTCTACACATCACGGCTTTGAGCATTGAGAGATATCTAGCGATATGTTTTCCTCTTAAAGCCAAAGTCTTTATTACCAAAAGAAGGGTGAAGATAGTTATAGTCTTTCTATGGGTCATTGCATTGTTGTCTGCTAGCCCTTTTTATGACGTGGTTGAGAATGTGCAAACTTACCACTACGCTGCTTTCTCCAATATCACCTGGGAGTGTAGGTATAGCAAGTACGCCATGGACTCTGGACTCCTTAAGATCATGATGTGGGTGACAACTGTCTATTTTTTCTTTCCAATGTTATGCCTGACTGTTCTTTATGGCTTTATTGGTAAAACATTATGGAAAAGCAAAAATACTCTCCAAGGTCCTAATGCGGTGAACCGAACAAAATGCCACAGACAAACAGTCAAAATTCTAGGTAAGTGACAAAAATTACATTTTATCATTTTGATTGATATCTGTAATGGACTGCTATATAAAGAGGAACCACTAAAGCTTTCCATAATGTCTATTATGTGTCCAGAAATCAGTAATACATTTGGAATACATTTGTTGACGACCATTCTCTTTTTCCCGAATACACAACCTGCTAATGATGTCACTAATAGTAAGGTAACAATTTTCACTAATGTTTAACTGTCCATTGACAACGATCTTGCACAGCAAATAGACAAGATAGTCCATTAATCCAACTACATCCATTTCTCCTTTCACTTTGGGGATAGATCTCTTTTAAAGGTGACTACATAAATCAGATATAGATACAGTAGCAGAAACTCCTACAGCAGTTAGCATAAATGTACAGTTTAGTCACTTACCAGCTAGAATACGTTCACCTTAAAAGATCCATCTAATAAAATAATATAAGAAAATACATAAAGTTTTCGATATGATACAAAGGAATATAGAAATGTAAGCTAACATGACTGGTTGGGGGATGACATCTCCTGAGACACCATATTTTTTGGCAAATTGTGCCAAAATTTTTCAAGCAATTTTTGGTATAAACTAAGCTAACTAAAAGTAGATAGTCTTAAAATTCAACAGAGTTATCCTTCAGCAGAGCTACTGTGATAAACTGGTGCATGTGAAGTCTGTTTAGTCTTAAGATTGCACTGTCTAACCTTTAGACAGTACATGTAAATCAGTCCCAGTGTCTCTTGAAGGCAACATGAAAATACACAGTGTACTTACGTGTCTGTAATATATATATGTAAATATGAGTTTTCCTCATCTCACCCTTTTAACCAGTCAGTATTGACCTGACGAAGGTGCTACACCCATGCTGAGTCGTGTTGTCCTGGTTCAACCATCTCCATATAAGTCCATTGAAAGCACTTATACAAGTCCTTTCCTTTGGAAAGAAGGAGGCTTCTTCTTTCCAACCATTTTGTGTCATGAAGCTCACGCTCATTTATGTGTCTGGATTCTTCCAGGACATGAGGAGTAACCTCTGGAGTCATGGTGTGCACCCTCAGGGGAACACATGTACAGATGTTTGAGAACCTAGGATTTTGCCCACCCCCTCTGAGAGTATGACTGATTGTCATTGAAAATTGGGTGCAAAAAATTATTTTGGGTGAATGTATCTATGTTATCACTGATCTGTAAGCTGGCCATACACAGGAGATATTTCTGCAGTTTTTCCACTTGGCCAAGCATGTATGTTTATTAAAACGGAAAGAAGAGAATAGGTGTCAGCATTTAATTTCCCATAGAAACAGATGATTAAGCATGTTGATATCCAATTTACCTGATCTCCCCAACAGCAGCTGTGAGATGAGAATTGGGGAGCCCTCTTACACATAGGATCATCAACCAATAATGCTGAGATTAGCTGATAATGTAACAGAGGTCATGAAGATACATATACACTGTACTATACTGCAAGATACATTACATTCTTTTATTGGGAATGGTTGATGGGTGGGATGTGTAGCTGCAATACACGTCTCTCCTGGGTACCTCTGTTTTCCCTATATCCCTTACACTGATGAGTATCTGCAATGCAGAGAAACAAGCACTGTATTGTGAAATGTAATGATATTTAACCCTTTAAGTACTAAGCATATTGTCGGGAGGGGGGGGGGGGGGTGACAACCTTTCCAGACCAACAGATTTAAGTATAATTTACACCACTAAACTGTCATAAATCATCCCATAAATGTATGACAGGTCTGACCTGGCATACATTTCTGTGTAGATGCACCAAGGTGCTGTGATGCACCTAATACATGAACAGGCACGCGCCTCTTCATATATTAGGCGTATTGTGCGCCAGGGAAATTATACTACGACAAGTGTTGCAAATGCCAGGCTTAGTAAATTTTCCCCTTTGAGTTTACAACTGTCAGACAAGTTATTAGGCGGTTCCTTCAGCAAGTCAATAGAAGCTCAGCGATGACAGCTATGGGGGCTTTGTTAAGCCTTTGATTGCTAAGACATTGCAACTGCTTTTGTGAGATGGATGCTAATACAAGTACATGTATGTCACAATGGCAGTAGGGATTACCCAGGATTTAAAAAAAAACAAAAAAAAAACAACTAAAAACAGTGAATGTGGTGAAATAAATAAAATAACTACTCACCCAGTGAACCCCCTGCTGCTCCGAGACCACTGGAGTGGCGGCGCAAATGTCTTATGTTTTATTTATCTTACCATACTCCTTGCTTTTGGAAATTTTTCAAAAATCCTGGACAATCCCCTAAACTTATTGCCAGTATATAAGGTAAACCATTAGACTTTTATTCTAATTTTATAAACCTTTTTATGTTTTAGCTTCTCAGGAATCTTTCATATGGGATGGAATTGGCCGCATGACGCACTGCAAGCCATGGTAAATTCTACGCCAAAATCTGCAGGCTACCTGTGGATTTTGATGTGGATTTGTAAATAGCTTAAAACCTGCCTGTAATTCCACATCAAAAATCTGCAATTAGACCTGCAGATTTTAGTGTGGAATTCCGCAGCTGCTGATTTGGCTGCGTCCTGCTGGGTAATTCCATTTCATGTGAATGGTCCCTTGACAAACAATGACACACATGTACGTAATTGGCCTTCAGGGTGAGTATATAATGGGCTAGGGGGCCAAGCTGCTTCATACCCAAAAACCCCTCTTTTACCATTCTTAACATAAAAAATAAAGAAAAATATTTGGTGTCGAAACAATTAAAATATTGCATTTATTTATCTTGCATAGTGAAACCTGTTAGAATTGCAGTTATTTACCATTTAAAAAACAAAAAGTGATCAAAAGTTGTTTGTACAATATTAATAACAACTACAGCTCGCCCCGTCTATGAAAAAATAAAAATGTTGAGTGTCAGAATGCTGTGAAAAAAATAAAAGAAAAAAAAATATTTAGACTTTAACCCTAAATTATTAAAACATAATAAAAATTAAATAAATTTGGTATCCCCGTAATCGTATTAGCCAAAAGAATAAAGTGAGCATCTCATTTTACCACATTGTGAGCACTGTAAAAATGAACACAATCCCCACCACCCTCACCAAAATAGCCGAATTGTAAATTATTTTTTTTTCATTTTGGCTCACTTTTAGACTTTTTTCAAAGTTTACCAATAAGTTAAATAGAACCAATAAAAAAATACAGTAATCTCAGGCGGCCCTGTCAACGGAAAGATAAAAAGTTATGTTTTTTTCGAAAGCAGGTATGAAAATCGACAGCAAAATCTGAAAAGAGGCTGGTCTTTAAGGGGTTAATGTTTACATATTGAAATGCCTATTTTATATGGATGCCGAGCATCTGGTTATACCGTTGACCTGTGTTCTCCCCTTTTTCATTTTGAAGCTGTGGTCGTACTGGCCTTCATAATCTGCTGGCTGCCGTTTCACATGGGAAGAATCATCTATGTAGACACCAGTGACTTCGAGGCGGTGACATTTTCGCAGTATTTTAACCTGGTCGCCATGCTGCTCTTCTATCTGAGCTCCTCTATCAACCCAATTCTTTACAACTTCATCTCAAAAAAGTATAGGACTGCAGCCTACAAACTCCTCCGACTTCGCACTTCAGATGAAGGAGCCTACAATGTCATCAAGGATGAAACAGGAGGTCACACGGAGACTACATGTATCCATAATGAGTATGTCACTACATCTGATGCCACACAGTGAGGCAAGGAATCCATAAGAGCAGAGCTGTAGCTCAACTATTGATTTTAAGCTTAATAGGCAGAGAAATTATTACTAAAAAATCCTGTTTTAGTAGCAATTTAAAAAACTATCTGTCTTTGCAAAAGGCATTATTATTAGTGTTATTTTACTATTATTTCCCTTACCCTCATAATCTCCAGGCCTGACCATAAAGGAAGAGAGAAGGAATTGGTTAACTCCATAATAAGTGCAGCAAAAATTTGATGATTTTAAGGGCTTTCAATAATGCCAAAGTATGTAATTAGTGGAAGTAGGATAACTTTTGTTATCTGCTTATGATTTATAGCCCAAGTCAGTTAACGGTTGGCAGCAATATGCTGACAGATTGTGGACAGGTGGCAGGTAGATCACAGGTCTTTAATTCAGTCCTAGGTGTAGAAGAGTCAGGTGCAAACGCAGAGCATGCTAAAGCACTGCCTAGCGATAGAGAAGAGGAATCTTCCCACTTCAGCACCTTAGGGGGACAACGTGCTACTAGTAAGCTGGGAAGCCATTGGGGCATTTTGCCAAGGTTATGGAAGCGTACTGCACTTTTTAGCAGGACACTTTTGGCTTTTTTTAATCAGCAAAGTCGTTTCCCTGTGTAGGGATGTCTTTTAGCTCCAGTTTAGTATAAGATAAGGTCCAAATAACCCCATAAGACGTATCGCAACATATACAAGGTCTCTCATTTAAGCTATCATTATCAGACATATGCTAAAAGTGTGTCCTTTTGCCAGATGTATGTTTTTGTTTTAAGCCTATTGATTCCCTGATCGTGAATGTGCATATTTGACATGTAAGTAAAGGGCATGTATGTGAACTAGTAGTGATAATGTTTTTGTACATATTTGCTTGTAATATATTGATCGTATTTATGAGTTATTGTGTCTCTATGAAATATGTCAGGTAAGAGGGCTAACAGGATATTCTGTGTCAAAGTAATTAGAGCATATATTGTTATACTGTTACTTATAATGTATGAATAATGTAATAGCTGTAAACATACTCGAATACATATAAACTGACAACTCCGGTACACTTATTTTACACAGTTCGAAGTAGACTATTTA
Source organism: Eleutherodactylus coqui (assembly GCF_035609145.1). NCBI lineage: Eukaryota > Metazoa > Chordata > Amphibia > Anura > Eleutherodactylidae > Eleutherodactylus > Eleutherodactylus coqui. The sequence goes on along the minus strand of NC_089837.1, from coordinate 454,137,856 downwards.
AAAGGGTTCTAAACTTTACCAATAAAGCTGTTTGACCCCTTCAAGACCGGATATTTTTCATTTTTTTATTTTCATCTTTTCACCTTCACTCTCTACAAGCCATAATTTTCATTTTTCCATCAATATGGGTCTATAAGGGTTTGTTTTTTGTGGGACGAGTTATATTTTCTTAATGGTGCTATTTAATGTGCCGTATAATGTACTGAACAGCTTAAAAAAAATTAAGTGGGGTGAAATTCAAAAAATGCAATTGCCATTTTCCTTAGGGGGACAGGGGGTTGTTTTCAGGGCGTTTACAGAGCAGTAACAAAGACATATGAACTTATGGTGGTATCACTTATTATGGTGATACCAAATTTAATTTTTTACTACCTTTAAGAAATAAAGAAATGTTTTTAAAAGAAAAAATTATTTCTGTTCCCATATTTTCAGACCAATACTATTTCTTTTTCGTGGATTGGGCTGTGTGAAGACTTGTTTTTGCATGGTAAGCTGTAATTTTTATCAATACCATTTTGGGGTACATACATCTTTTTGATCACTTTTCACTAAATTATTTTGTTTGCCAGAATAACAAAAAAACAGCAACTTTAGCATTCTGTACTTCTTTCTTTACGGTGTTCACCATGTGGGATAAATATTGTGATATTTTAATAGTTCAGACTTTCACGAAATGAGGATACCACATATGCGAAACTCTTTTTTTTTCAATGTTTAAAACTTTATTAAGTGTTTTTATACACTTTTATTTAGTCTCCACAGGGGACTTGAACTTGTGATCATATGCTTGTTGGCTTACTATATACTGCAATGCTTCAGATTTTTAATATTGTCTATCAAGCCATGGCATAGGCAGGGAGTCATAGGCATCCATGCATAGCAGCCCTGGGAGCTTTCACTAGGCTCTGAGCTACTATTGTAGCCTATGGGGACCCAGTGATCACATTGCAGGATATGCCAATGGGGCGCTGAAGGGAGTTCCCCCTCTATCTGACTGTTTAGGCATGCAGTCAAATGTGACCGTGCTTCCAAACAGTTAACTGATGCAATCAGAGCTAACTCCTATCATTGCAGTTGCCGGCATCTGTCAGCTGTGAAAAACAGCTCACAGCTAACAGGCATGGAGCAAACTTGGCTCCATAAACCCTTCAGGATTGAACAATGTAAATTTTCGTATTGTGGATGTGAAGTGGTTATGTTTGGGACCCTCTCTATAAACCAGAGCAGAGAGCTGCTGCAAACAGTGTCTCTCACTGTGGTTGACCCAGTTATCCTTATGTTACTTGGACAGCAATTCATATTAGCTTCCCTCAGCAATAACTGTTGGGGTTTCCCCTCAGCAATAACTGTTGGGGTTTCTGAACCTGGAACCATAGCCAGGTTGAGACATGCCCACTGTGAAGCAAGTGAATCCCCGATGGGCCACAGCGCCTTCATCAGTAGTGGCCCCAAGAGCAATAGTGCCCCAAGTAGTAGCCTCAAAAGTAAATGTGCCAGCAGTAGTTGCCCCAATAGTAACAGTGCACCCAGAAGTAATAGGGTGCCTCCCATTCTGAATCTGACCTTCAACCCCCACCCCTCCCCCCAGTGTCTGTGATATTTTTTTCTGGCCATTAAAGGGATTTTCTAAGAACCTCAAGGCATTGGTGGCATTGGTATGTAATAATAATAATCTTTATTTGTATAGCGCCAACATATTCCGCAGCGCTTACATAGACAGGGGGAATACAGAAAGACAAAAAAATTACAAAAATTACAGAACCACGGTTACATAGCAGTTAGTTGATGGAAACAGTAGGGGTGAGGGTCCTGCTCCAACGAGCTTACATGCTACAAATAATGGGGTGATACAGAAGGTAAAGGGACTGGAGATGTGGACTGGTATGGCGAGGTGGAGAGTGAGGGATGTTATACACATAGACAATGGTCAGACATTTAGCCGTGTGATGGCAGACTTGTTATGACTGCAGGAGCGGTTTATGATGGCTAGCAGGGATTGCAGTCAATAGGTCAGGGAGCAATGTTATCAGGCGGAGTACAGAGGGGGTATGTTTAGGGTATGTCTCCCTGAAGAAGTGCGTTTTTAGAGCACGCCTGAAGTTCTGCGAGTCCTGGATTGCTCGGGTAGCCTTTGGTAGTGTGTTCCAGAGGACCGCTGCTGCTCTGGAGAAATCTTGGAGGCGGGAATGAGAAGTTCAAATTAGAGGGGTGCGCAGTCTAGTTTTGTTAGCAGAGCGGAGAGCCCGGACTGGGTGATGGATTGAGATGAGGGACGGCAATGTAGGGTGGCGCTGCGCTGTGGAGACAAAAGACATACATACTGGCTGTGGTTTCTGCTTACAACGACTGCAGCAATGACATGGGTCGTTTATCCACGTGACCTCTGCAGCGAATGGAAGGTCGGCAGGAACATTATTAGTGATATCCCATAAATGTGCCTCTGGGCTTCTACATTAGAAGCCTATGTGGCACATTTATGGGACATCATCAGGCTGTCGGGCCAAGTAATGTCACATTTCAGATTCCGTATCGGTGGTGAGTATATTACTGTTATATCATTTTGGGCATGGGGGACCCAAAACTGTATAAAAGTAATAACTCAGAAAACTATTTTAATATGTTCTGTAAAAAAAAAAAGCCACCGGCCTTTCAACCTGTTTTCCGGCAGGGCTGGCAAGTTACTGGCCGGGTGGCAGCTCTAATTACATTCAACACACTACATACATTCACATACTAAACTGGGCTCTTTATTTAACGAATTATCCAGTTTATTATTGTATAGATGAATAGACGGAGATGTCCAGTATTCTCCCTGCATAGGTTGGGCCTGCCAACTCGACATTGCTATGGGGGCATCGCTTGCCAATCGTCTTACAGCTTTTTCCAGCTACCTGACGTCTGCTGGTACATGAGCATGTATCCCCGGCTCAGAGAGCTAAGAAAGCCCTAGTTCAAAGCAAGACCCAGGCAGCAGGCTACTGAGAGGGCCTCCAGGACAGAAACAGCCTGAGGCAAGGGCCACGCAGAGACTGCTACTAGAAAGACTGTGTCTACTCTCCTACTAGGTAAGTAAAAGAAATACATTTTCATATTCCTGTTAACCCTTTTTTACCCTTCATATAACTCCAAGCATGCACTGACAGCTAAAGACCTTGAGGATCGGCTGGGGGTTGTAGCTTTCCCTACAGACTGAATTCCACAAGGAACCTTCTTAAGGGTAAGTTCACACAATGCCTGTGGCACAGTGCAACTGCAATGTGTGCAATAAGGTCAATACTCCTCGTGGTGTCCTGAACATGGAGAACAATTTAGCCTTACTGGATAAACAGTCAAAACAATGGAAACTAATGCGGTTGGGGAGCAAAAAATCATCAGGCTACTCATTGTATTGGCTCTTCTATGTTATCCCTGACTTCAGAAAAGAAAAGATTTAGGGGTTCTGATTTCTGACAGCCTCAAAATGAGACTACAGTGTAGTCAGGTAAAAGTAAAAGCAAGTAGGATACTCGGCTGCATAGCTAGAGGTATACCAGTAGAAAGAGGGAGATTGGGATCCTGCCGTATAGAGCTCTGGTGAGACCACATCTGGAGAACTGTGTTCAGCTATGGAGACCTCATCTACAGAAAGACAGTCATAAAATACAAGTCCAAAGATGGGCTACAAAAATAGTAGAAGTTCTCAAGAATAAAACATATCAGGAAAGACTTCTAAAACGTAAATACATATTTTATACATTTCTCTCCATGCTTAAGTGAATACACCATCTTGGGATTACACATCTCACACCCTCCAGATGTCTGTGAATGTCTCAGACTAGAACAATGAACCCGGTGAAGTTTCTTGCTGTGCTTGCCTGATGAGAAGGTATAAATCTATCAGTAGGTTAAATATCTGTTTGTGTAACTTCAGGGTCTAAGATGGACAATAATATCCCTTTTACACGGGACGACAGTCGGGTAAACTACGTCACTGCTAAGGTCGTTAGCGCTCGTGCAGAACATTTACACTGGCAGACCTAACCGCTGGATCACTGGCTTCTCGTTCACATTCTATGTGAAGCACTGAGCGAGGAGCGTTCACACGGAACGACAAGCTGTGATAGTTTTTATGCTGACAGAAAGTCAGCGATAAGAACCTATGAACAAATAGTGAACAGTTTTTCTGTATTTACACTGCACAATTATCGCTCAAATTCGTTCGCTTGAACAAATTTTGAGCGATAATCATCCTGTGTAAATGGCGCATAAAACTATTCTGGGTTAACATAATCAGATACAGAAAGAATGCATATATTATGTTTAGGCGACGCTAGAAGATACGCAGACATTCTACTATTACAGAAAATAAGTAAGTCCTAGCCTCCCTGCCTAAGACATAAGAAAATAGAATCTTAGTACATGAGTCACAGGCATATATGTATATCCTGTGCAGAGGTCATTTTGCAGGGAAGGGGAGTAGATAGTGACAGCTTATCACCTACAGTGAATGGTGGATTCTGTGTTATCTACATACAGGTGTTTCCTTTCTATGTAATCTTGCCTATGATGTTAGTGAGATGCCTGCTGCAAAGTTTTCTCTAGAGATCAAGAAGAATCAGCCTATTATTAGGCTCCGTGCCAGTGGGGAAAATAACAAACTTTAGGATTTTTTTTATTTATTTAGATTGTGACCAAAAAATGTAAAAAACTACCTAAAGTTCTTGAAGAATATGTTTAATACAAAAATGTGTTTTATATAATAGGTCATTTTTTTAATGACACAGTCCCTTTAATTTGTATAGCCTGAAGGAAAGAAGGGACGGGGGGGGGGGGGGGGGGGCATGATGGAAACATTTATGTATGTTACGGGAGGAAAGAAGGGAGACAGGAGACATGATGGAAACCTTTAGGCCGCCTGCAGATGGGTGGGTCGGATCCGGCGGCGAAAATTCTCGCCGCGGGACCCGACCTGAGCACCTGCAGGGAGCAGCGCGTACTCACCCGCGCCCGGCGGCCCCCGGCTCTTTCATGTGCCGGCTGGCGGGCAGCCGGCGCATGCGCAGACCGGAGCCGGCGGCCGGGTGGGTGACGTTTCTGTGCGAGGCTCTGCGAGCCCTGCACAGAAATAGCAAATGCCGCGGTTTGTTTGCCGCGCGACATTTCGCGCGGCCAAACCGCGGCCGTCTGCATAGGAGTATGTATTGTAATGCACTCCTATGCAGGCTTTTAGTGACGGAAATCCCGCGGGAAATCCCGCCGCGGGATTTCCGTCCGTCTGCAGGCGGCCTAATATATAATACAGGAGGAGAGAAGGGAGAGGAGGAACATGATGGAAACCTTTATATATGTTACAGGAGGAATGAAGGGAGAGAGGAGACATGATGGAAACCTTTATATATGTTACAGGAGGAGAGAAGAGAGAGGAAGACATGATGGAAACCTTTATATATGTTACAGGAGGAGAGAAGAGAGAGGCGGCATGATGGAAACCTTTATATATGTTACAGGAGGAGAGAAGGGAGAGGCGGCATGATGGAAACCTTTATATGTGTTACAGGTGGGAAGAAGGGAGAGGAAAGACATGATGGAAACCTTTATATATGTTACAGGAGGAGAGAAGAGAGGAAGACATGATGGAAACCTTTATATATGTTACAGGAGGAGAGAAGAGAGAGGAAGACATGATGGAAACCTTTATATATGTTACAGGAGGAGAGAAGGGAGAGGCGGCATGATGGAAACCTTTATATGTGTTACAGGTGGGAAGAAGGGAGAGGGGGGACATGATGGAAACCTTTATATATGTTACAGGAGGAGAAAAGGGAGAAGGGGGCATTATGGAAACCTATATATATGTTACAGGAGGAAAGAAGGCAGAGAGGAGACATGATGGAAACCTTTATATATGTTACAGAAGAAGAGAAGGGAAAGGGAGGACATGATGGAAACCTTTATATATAATACAGGAAGAGAGAAGGGAGAGGGGGACATGGTGGAAACCTATATATATATATATGTATATATATATATATATATATATATTACAGGAGGAAAGAAGGGAGAGGGAGGACATGATGGAAGCCTTTATATATGTTACAGGAGGAAAGAAGGGAGACTGCAATGATGGAAGCCTTTATATGTGTTACAGGAGGTGAGAAGGAAGAGGGGAGACATGATAGAAACATTTATATATGTTATGGGAGGAAAGAAGGGACAGTGGGGACATGATGGAAACCTTTATATATGTTACAGGAGGAAAGAAGGGAGAGGAGGACATGATGGAAACCTTTATATATGTTACAGGAGGAAAGAATGGAAAGGGGGACATTATAGAAACCTTTATATATGTTACAGGAGGAAAGAAGGGAAAGGGGGACATTATAGAAACCTTTATATATGTTACAGGAGGAAAGAATGGAAAGGGGGACATTATAGAAACCTTTATATATGTTACGAGTATAAATAAGGTTCAGGAGGGAATTGTTTTTATCAGGAAACTATTCATTATAACAAGGAGGCGCAATCTGAGACTAGTTATGGGGAAGATCACAAGCAATGTCAGAAAATACTATTTTTCTGAAAGAGTAGTGTATGATTGGAACAAATTTCCAGCAGATGTAGTTGGAAAATCAACAATAAATGAATTCAAGTCTGGGATAAGAATAAATCTATCATAAGAAAGAAATAATAAAAGGACAGACTTGATGGACCAGAGGGTCTTTTTCTGCCATTAATTTTTTGAGTTTCTGTGAGGCTGTAAACCACACTGATGTGGTTTTACCAATGCAGTTTACAATTGATGTGTGGTTTTGCAAAACTGTGCAGCCATTTACAATTTGAGAACTGCAGCATTTTGCAGCAAGACTTCATATACGTACAGATTTGAGTCTCTCTGTTGTTGTTGTTGTTTGTGTTGTTATGTGTCAGCTCACCTTTCACAGGATAGACCATAAATGTCACCACTTCTGGGATCCTCACCTATTGCATGATCGTGGGTTCAGTGATTTCTCTCCCTCTGAATTCTCCATATACCTTCAGTAGAGGCATTGCTGTACACAAATGCCGCCAACTTTATATTGGCGTATATGGAAAATACAATGGCTGGGAATCATGAACGGAGGTAAGGTAATATTTGCATGTAGTCATATGGTGGGCCCTCACAGTGAATTTTACTGGTGGACTTTGTGCACCTCAGTCCAAAACTGGGACTGCTTAGCTCCTGTCACTATAAAAAGAGTAATGAAGGGAGAGGGGGACATGATGGAAACCTTTATATATGTCACAGGAGGAAAGAAGGGAGAGGAGGACATGATGGAAACCTTTATATACGTTACAGGAGGAAAGAAGGGAGATGGGGGATAGGATGGAAACCTTTATATATGTTACGAGTATAAATAAGGTTCAGGAGGGAATTGTTTTTATCAGGAAACTAAACATTAGAACAAGGAGGCGCAATCTGAGACTAGTTATGGGGAAGTTATGGTGGGCCCTCACAGTGAATTTTACTGGTGGACTTTGTGCACCTCAGTCCGAAACTGGGACTGCTTAGTTCCTGTCACTATAAAAAGAGTAAAGAAGGGAGAGGGGGACATGATGGAAACATTTATATATGTTACAGGAGGAAAGAAGGGAAAGGGGGACATTATAGAAACTTTTATATATGTTACGAGTATAAATAAGGTTCAGGAGGGAATTGTTAGAGACATGTTAAAGGGGGAGATTTACTAAGTCCTGCTTTCCATACGTTGATCTTAATAACATTGCCGTCATCACACAATGCGCATCATATATAAAGAGACGTATGGCTCATCAGGGCGAGTGCTCCACTTTTAGGTAGGGTTATATTGCACTGGTAGGTTAGAGTCAGATTTCTTGTTTTCCCACTTTTTGGTTTTGTTATTAATAGTTTTGCTTTCTTCATCTATTGTGTGTATATCTGTCCTCTAGGACAACAGATTACGTCTGAGCCAGATGAGGTGTCAAACATAGTGGTAACAGCATAAGTACATTTCTGTTTAATGAGATTTATACTGCTTATGTACTTGCTATATAACAATACTGGAGTTTTTGAAGAGAGGGTGGGTGGGGCGGATCTGTGGTCGAGTGTGTTTTTAGGTTACTTGTGTTGAATAGATGTGCGTCAATGATTTAGCAAGAAAAGATTGCATCACTTCTTCTATATGATAATCCATTTAACCTTTGATGTTTTCTGTGGACTTCAAAAACCACATCTATTTGCTAGTAGCTTATTGTTTTCTTCTGTACTCTGTACTACATGTGTACACTTCCTTCTGAGCTCTTGAGATTGTGTGTAATTTTGTTTGCTTTTCTTTAAAATCTACAAATAAACCCTTTTAACCCCTTCTCGCTTCAGGACGTAAGGGTACATCCCGGCAGCGGGGTTCCTGTTAACCCCTTCCCTGCCGCGATCTATGTAAATTGCGGCATGTGAAGGGTTCACAGAGGGAGCATGGTCCCTCTGTGACGTCATCCGGCTTCGCGATGTAATTGCAGAGAGCCCGGCTGGTTGCCATGGTAGCAGGACATCACCTACAGGCGTCCTGTATTACCACTGCCAATGTCTTATCATAGCGATCATCGGTGCTATGGTGTAAGTCCCCCAGTGTGACACAAATGGTGTAAAAAAAAAAAGATAAAAGTAATGTACAAAAAAAAACCTTTTTATGTGCTTTTTCTCATATTAATATAAAAAAAATATAAGAAAATCAAACGTATTTGGTATCTTCATGTCCGTAACAACCCGTACAATAAGTTGAACATTCTTTTTATCCTGCATGGCAAAAAGTGTAAAGAAAAAACACTGAAAAACTGGGGCAAATGCTAATAAAAGTGATCAAAAAAGCCGAATGTACCCCAAAATAGTGCCAATAAAAACTACAGCTCGTCTTGCAAAAAATAAGCCCTCACAGAGCTCCATCCATGGAAAAATAAAAAAGTTATAGGACTTTGAATGCAGCGATTCAGAAAAAAAAAAAAGAATTTCTACAAAAAGGGTTTTTATTGCAGAAAAGTGGAAAAACGTAATTAAAAATAAGAATATTGGTGTCGTTGTAATCGTACTGACCCGCAGAAAAAATTTATTGTGTCAATTATGCTCCATAATTAACGCTTAAAAAAAATCTACGGCAGATTTGATGCATTTTCTCTTCCTGCGATCACAAAAAAATAATAAAAGTTTTATAATATAGACTATGTGGCCAAAAATGGCACTAATACAAACTACAGTTCGCCATGCAAAAAACAAGCCCTTATATGGCCGTGTCGACGGAAAAATAAAAAAGTTACGGCTTTTGAAAAATGGAGATGTAAATCCGCCAAAAATCGTTGCGTCCTTAAGCCCAAAATAGGCCATGTCATTAAGGGGTTAAAGAAGCCCTCTGCCGCATTTTTTCTCAAACACTAAGTACACCTGACATCTGAATCACTAGTGTAATTCAATTATTGTTCACCTATTTCCTTCATCACCCTGACACATCACTAATTTCTTTGTTGGGGTGCCATTTTTGTGTCCACTACTTCATAGGCTTTTATGACCAAAGAAGTACTTTTCCTGCTGACCTTAACATTCCCGCACAGTTCATACATCTCCCATCATTCTCCTGTCCACAGGGCCATGTTTTTGGGAAGAGGAATTTCACACGCAGGATCTGCGCGGCACTTGCATCAGTAGCTGTAGAGAGTTCTTTGCCAGAATTTGCTTTCTCTCTGATCTGCTCTGTTGTTTATGGACCTGAGCCTTAAGTGATTTGTCAATGTGAGAAGTGTATATACAGGGTGGTGCAGAAATAGTTGTGTCATTTTTAATGCACTGCAAGTACAAAAGCAGTTCAGTATCCAAAAATTGTAATAAATGGAAATGGAAATTAAACATTCATAAAGTAAATCTAATGTTTATTTTCAACCTAACGACCAACCATTGCACCCTCAAGATTGATGTAAGCTTGAAGATGATAAGCAACGTGTTTGCATTCATCCGTACACATATGAACTGGAAAGTTATCGAATTTCTCAGTCATAGCAAACTTCAATTTGTCGACTGTTGAAATGGGATGAACATACATTTATCCTTAAGACGTCAGCGAGCCAGCCAGTCCACTGGCCCGCGACTAACCAGTCATGAACACAGAGTGCATAATTAGCTTGTGCCCCGTTTTGCTGCCACTTCATCTTGTTGAGAAGATGGGATAAAGATTGTGTTGAAGCAGATCCAAAAAACTGTTTCCTGTCATAGATTCCTCAAGAAAGAATGGGCCTATAAATCAATGATACAAAATTCCTTCCCAGACATGACATCGGGACTGTAGTTATCCCCCTAAATTGTCACTCCATGGTTTTCAGGTCACCAGTAAACACAGTTGTACTTGTTAATGCCTCCGGACACATGGAACTTGGCCACATCTGTCCCCAGCATTCGTCATTGCAACTCTGCATCATTTTCAAGTTTTCCAAACCAGGTTTCAGCAAATTCAACCCACTGTTTATCCCATCATCCAGGATGTTTTCAACAATATGTGGTGGCAGCAGGATGGGGCCAAAGCTAATTATGCACTCTGTGTTCGTGACTGGGGAGATGTTTCCAAAGTGTTGAATAGACAGACGTAGACCAGTGGACTGGCCAGCTCGGTGACTTTTTCCTTTAAGGAGGCGCTTCCAAAGCACTGGATAGGCAGACATAGACCATTGGAATTGCCAGCTCCCTGACTTTTTCCTTTGGGGCTGTATACGCGCATCCCATTTCAATAGTCGACAAATTGAACTGGTTTTGTTCTTGCATTGCGTTAAAAATCATATAAGTACTTCTGCACCACCCTGTACATTTTTTTACATTGGTTTTGTGCATCACTTATGGACATATATGAAATACAGCCTGATTTTATGCCCTGTGCAATAGACTTGAATACCCAACTTGTTCTCAGATTTCAATGCCCATCTCTGCAGTTGAATGACTTCAAGAACGTGGGTGAAAGCAAGACAGGGTTTCAGTTTTTCATGAGGGAAGGAGACAGACGTCGCTGGAACAGGGTGATTGTTAAGTTGTGCTCCTGGGACCTGCAGTTCTATGGGTTTCCAGGAGCACACTTCCACAGGTGTGGGATGATTGAGCTTGCTGGGTGTGGAGTTCTCCAGCCAGCCAATCACCACTGGTCTGCTTCACATGAATGCTAGAGGGTGCTGGTCATTTACCCTTCTTATTCTTCTCAAGACGATGGTGTTTGGAGTCTTGCTATTTTGCTTGGTGTTGCTGCATGCATGAGGTTCTGAGTGGAATTCCCTCATCTGTTGGCGTGTACTGTGTCCTGTTCAGCGTATGTGTTGTATACCATCTAGGGCAAGTCAGGCTCCTAGGTTCAAACGTAGGGCCACCCCTATTGGTATGATTGCCCCTGTTGAGGGCAGGACTCCCTGGGATTTCAGTTGTCTTGTTAGAGTAGAGATTCATGAATCAATGAGGAACAGGGGCAGAGAATGCAGGAGCCTTAGGGGGCCCATAAGACTTCTCTTTTCCATACAGGGATCCCAGTACTATGAATAAAGCATTATATTTGGGGGCCCCATTACAGATCTTGCATCGGAGTCCAGGAGCCTTAGGGGGCCCATAAGACCTCTCTTCTCCATACAGGGATCCCAGTACTATGAATAAAGCATTATATATGGTGGTCCCATAACAGATTTTGCATTGCGGCCCAGAAGCATTAATGTACACGTCTGATGAGGACCCTTGTCGTGGACTCGTGAGTTTAAGTATCTTGGCCAAAATACGAACCAATACCTAATACATACTTTAGCTATTCCATCTGCTTATGCATGTTGGTATTCTAAGTAAGTGTTTTGCTGTTTGTCAGTTGTTGTTGGATGTCTGCTCGCAAGTCCCGTTTGCAGTTCACTTTGTTATGGTGTTCACAACCACATTCCCGTCACAATCCTTTTCCTCCAGCCTCTTTTGCGTTCATCCTGGGCATGGTTTGTATTTCGCTCAGGTCAAATGTGACAGCTATGCAAAGATGGGAACTATTTTACAAAGAAGACCAATGAGTTTTTCTGACATGTCTATTTTGGGCTCATTCACAGTAGGGTTTAGCCTGCGTTTAGTCATTCCTCTCTCTGTTCTGTTTTTGGAGCAGAGAGACAGAATTAAAATAGAATTAAACAGTTCAGTTTTTTCCCAATTGATTTCAATGGGGTCTTGAAAACCAGAAAGCTGTTATTTTGCTTCCGTTCCATTTGGTCTATGTTTCTTTAGCAGAACAAATACTGCAGTCTGCAGTGCTATTTGTTTAATCAAAAATACAGAATCCAAACTGAACTGAAGCAAACTGAAGGCTTTACGTTTCATAAAACCCAGTTGAAATCAATAGGGAAAAAAATTAATTGTTTAATTCAATTTTAAATCCATCTCCCTGTTTAAAAAATGGAACTGAAAGATGAGAAGCCTGAGTGCAGGCTAAATGCTATTGTGAATAAGAACTTTGTAGTCTTCATGAAATAACAGTTCTGGAGTATCTTTTCTTATGACTCTATATTGTGATGTCCCTCAGACTAGAACAGTATGAGTAAATTGATAACTGGGTGTTATGAGTTGGTCCCTACACAGTTTGACACTGTATATTCAGTTCTGGGAAGTGAAAGTACCATTTGGCTGTGTAGGGACAGGCTCCTTCAACAAGGAGAATGGTAACACCCAGGATAAGGGTGCTTTCACACAGGACAGAATTAGTCCACACAGACATTTTTGCATCACAGTGTTATTCCTATAGGATTTGGCATCGGTTAAAATCTGCGCATCTTTACTTCAAATCTACAAGATTAAATTTCTCAGTGGAAAAACTTATTCCTGTGGAATTAAGAATGTCTTGTGGAATTGTTGATGCGGAGATGCAATTACAGGAAATGTAATTTTGCAATTAGAATTCTCGGAAAAAATATGCAAAAATTTCCGCAAAACGTTCCGCGGTTCACAAAATCTGCACTAATTCACAAAAGATGCAACTGTCCTGCATCCTGCGCACTAATTTTGTCCTATGTGAAAGCACAGAGGAATAACACAACACAGAGATAAGATGCTTCAGAAATCTAATTAAGCCTATTAAAGTCAATTGACATCCACTATTTTCAAAGGACACCTACAATCATTCATAGATGAGAACTACACTCAATGCTGTTTTTGGCTTTAGCCAATAAAATAGTGTCCAGATCCTAACCATGCCTGTCATTCATGGAGAACGGGCGTTTGAATTGGTGGGTGCAGCTGCAATGTGCGACAAGCGGGTAGAGGCCCGCACTCTCTGAGTGGTTTCTAAGATGTGGCTAAAGAGCCATGTCAAGCTAGTGATGAGTATAGCATGCTCTTTGTAATCTTGCGCACCGTTGAAGGAATACAACAGGATCTGGGCGAGTAGGTAAGGGTATAAGGTCATCGTGATGCCAGTGCCTGGATTAAAAGCTTTTGGTAGCGAAATAAGACTAACACAAGTTCGTAAGTAAACTACAGGCACACCAACAAACCGTTTAATTGCTTAAAAGATGAATGACTTGTTTGGTACTTGTCAAATTAAGAGTATATTGTAATGTATTTGTTAAACATTTATGGGTACAATGCTAAATTAAAATAAATAATCCATAATCCATAAATAAATCCAAAATTGAAAAAAGGAAAAACTACAGGTACACCATTTACTTTCAGGCATGTGGTTGTCTGCAATAATATTAAACACTAGAAATTGCATATACAACTTGCATATACACAGTTTAACACTTTATACATGGAAAAACAAGCTCTGTGGAAGCAGCATCTGAGCTAGGGGGCGCTATAGAGAGAACTGATAAAATCTGAAAACCCCTTTCTTACAAATAACAGTAAATTGCCCACTATGAAACACTGTGCTCAAGTTTTCTCCAGTACTCACAAAATTCCTATTTAGATTCTCTGCAGCTTTTCTGAAGCTTGTGTCTGTGTTGCTGTCTGGTAGAAAGCAGAGCTGGAAGGTTTTGAAGAACCAACAGTTTCTCTCAGCATCCGGTTGATTTATTGGCTGCTGCACACAGGACTGCTTGAAAGTTTACATAATGCATCTCTAATTACAGCAGGACAGAGGAAAGGGCAGCATGACTGTGACCATTCTTTCCCCCCATTGATTCTCGCTCTCCACACTGACTGACTCCTCACTGACTCACTCCACACTGCCTCCTAACTATTATAATTTCTAACTGATCCACTCAAAATTAGCCAGAAACTCCCTCCCTGCGGGGCTTGTCACAGCTTAGCTCCAGCTATGGGATGTACAATAGTGAATTGACCAAACAACCTTAACTCTTTAGTTTCCTATCCTGACTCCCTATTCTTATTAAATGAAGTCCAGCATAACTAATCTTTGTTAAATGAACTAGTAGTTAGAGCTGTTGCTCTTAACTTGCAGGTAAAGTACTTCTATTCTGTAGTGCCAGTCCAGGTCACTACACAGCTATGTACCAAAAAGAAGGCCCGTAGTAAAATGAAATTTGTACTGCCATCTTGGTAGGTACATGTGATACATAAGTTAGGACTTGGGTTTGGAATCTTTTTTCTTTTAAATTTTTCAGTACTGTTTTAATAATGGTCCCATTCAGTGCATAAAATATGTATGAATATGTAGTGTACAGGGCTATACACTCTATAATAAAATGTGGACTCTGATGTAATGTATGTATATGCCACTTTAAGATTTTATTGTTGGTCAACCAAACTTTTCTTCTGAAAATCTCAATCTAAGTTAGAGGTGTGAGTCGGGTAGCCAGGAGATAGGCGGCCTGTAATTGGTAGACAGGTCCTCCGAACGGGTTGGTTGGTAGGAGTTAGTATTAAAGAGAGGGGAGGAGTTGTAGGTAGTGGTTGTTCTCAGGAGAGAAATGTGATGAGAGTCTAAAAGGGGAAAAGAAGGAACAATCCACTGTGGCGGGGAGAAGGAAAGAGTGTGAGTACCCAAAGTTGTGTAATATCTATGGAGAGAAAAGCAAGAGGAATAAAGTAAAGCAGAAGTTTCAGCAAGCCAGAGGAAATAAATAAAATCAGAAGAATCAGAAATGATCTAAAGTAACTGAAATGCACTGGAGAAGAAGCTTTTTACTTGAAAGAATAGAAGCAACAAAAGAGAGAGAAAAGCAGGAGGGCAAAGCATAGACAACAGAAAGGATTCCCATGCTTATTTACTCTTCTCGGAACTTGCTCTAGTTTGTCTGTCTTTTTTAAAGTGGGGTGCCCAGAACTGGACACAGTATTTCAGATGACTAAGGAAGAGTAGAAGGGGATAATTACCTCATGTGATCTGAACTCTATGCTTCTTCTTATACATCACAGAATTGTGTTTGCCTTTTGGCTGCTGCATCACATTGTTGACTCATGTTCAGTCTATGATCTATTAGTATACCCAAGTCTTTTTCACATGTGCTGCTGCTTAGCCCAATTCCTCCAATTCTTTTGCATTGTTCTTGCCCAGATGTAGGACTTTGCATGTCTCCTTGTTAAATACAATTCTATTAGTCGCAGCTTATTCTTGCATTCGCCCATCTTCCTCTGCTTAAATCCTCTGTGCTGCTCGCTTGCTGTGAATTGTGTATTTTGCATTTCATCTGTTTGCATCGGTACGTTCATTTCTGCACCATCCCACTCCAAGCTGAACTCCAACTATCTCCCTCTGCTTAAATCCTCTGTGCTGCTTGCTTGCTGTGAATTGTGTATTTTGCATTTCATCTGTTTGCATCGGTAAATGAAACTTTACTTTTAGTTACCTCTGCCATCCACCTCCCCCAAATGGCATCTTTCACCCATCCTTGCAGAGATGCTTTCCTTATCTAAGGAGAGCAATACATTTCACTCCCTCCCCCCCCTTTTGGTCATTAGGTTTGCAATGCTAAAGTCAGCTGGCTAGTCAATTGGAACCTGATTAGCCACTCCCAGCTGTTTCCTAGTCGTACCTTAAACTTTCACTATAATATCAGTGTAAGCTTGCATGCCACGCGGGTGTCTGCCACGCGAATATGAGCTGTATTAAAGTATGAGCTGAGGAAGTATGATACAGTTCCATCATGGCAGTTCGACAGGGTAGGCGACAGGTAGGCCACAAACTCTGCCTTAAAGGGGTTGTCTCGCGAAAGCAAGTGGGGTTAAGTACTTCTGTATGGCCATATTAATGCACTTTGTAATATACATGGTGCATTAAATATGAGCCATACAGAAGTTATTCACTTACCTGCTCCGTTGCTGGCGTCCCCGTCTCCATGGCTCCGTCTAATTTCGGTGTCTTCTTGCTTTTTTAGACGCGCTTGCGCAGATGGGTCTTCTCCCTTCGGCTCGGCAGCAGCGACGTTTTGGCTCCGCCCCTTGTATGCGTCATCGCGTAGCTCCGCCCCGTCACATGTGACGATTCCAGCCTCCTGATTGGCTGGAATCGGCACATGTGACGGGGCGGAGCTACGCGATGCCGCGTACAAGGGGCGGAGCCAAAACGCCGCTGCTGCCGAGCCGAAGGGAGAAGACCCATCTGCGCAAGCGCGTCTAAAAAAGCAAGAAGACACCGAAATTAGACGGAGCCATGGAGACGGGGACGCCAGCAACGGAGCACGTAAGTGAATAACTTCTGCATGGCTCATATTTAATGCACGATGTATATTACAAAGTGCATTAATATGGCCATACAGAAGTACTTAACCCCACTTGGTTTCGCAAGACAACCCTTTTAATGCTTTACACTTAAAAGCTATCGCTAATGTTGTCACTTCTGTTCTCATTCTTGCTCTCAGTTTCAGAACTTCTTTCAAGTGCCAACCTCTGGGGCACTCTATTCACATTAGCCCCTCTCTCCTGTCCTCACCTATGCACAGCTCGCATGCACTCTTTACCTTCTTGCTTAGCCTCAAACCCCCTAGTGCCTCTAACAAAAATAACAGTCTTCCTCATAAATCTCCTAATCATCTGCTAACCCTAACTATTCTGCTGTTACTAGCTGCTGGGGATATCTCTCCCAATCCTGGCCCACCCTCCACTGCTCCTAGCTATTACCCCCTACCGGGCTCACTAATAAAATCCCCAAGCCCAACTGCTAGCCCATGCATACCCTCCCCTGACTCCTTTAAATGTGCACTCTGGAACTGCCAGTCAGCATGTAATAAACTCCCCACCATCCACGACTTTTTTACTGCTAAATCTTTAAATCTGCTAGCTCTCACAGAAACGTGGATACAACAGTCTGACACGACCTCCCCTGCTGCACTGTCCTACAATGGCCTGCAGCTCTCCCATACCCCGAGACCAGATGACAGGCGTGGCGGAGGAGTAGGTGCTCTTCTCTCCCCGAAATGCACCTACCAGGTCATCCCCCCTGTACCCTCACTCACTTTTCCATCATTTGAAGTACATATGCTACGGCTTTTCCGCCCGCTGTCCATGCGAGTAGCAGTTATCTATCGCCCCCCAGGTGCTGCTCGCCTGTTTTTGGACCACTTTGCTGCCTGGCTCCCCCACTTCCTCTCCTGTGAAATTCCAACCCTCATCTTAGGTGATTTTAACATCCCCACTAATGACCCCAACTCCCCATCTGCCTCTCAGCTTCTTTCACTCACCTCCTCCCTTGGTCTCTCTCAACTCAGAGCCTCTCCCACTCACAGGGATGGCAATACTCTGGATCTGGTCTTCCTCTGGCTCTGCTCTGCTGCCAACTTCACTAACTCCCCTCTCCCGCTCTCGGATCATAATCTCCTCTCTTTCTCTGTCACGCTTCCTAACATCTCTCCAGACCCACCTACCTACAGTACCTACAGGAACCTTAAGGCCATTCACACCCAGAACTTTGCTGAATCCCTACAGTCCTCTCTGTCCCCCATCTCTCTCCTCACCTGCCCCAACCTGGCTGCCGCTCACTACAACACCGCTCTCAAACATGCCCTGGATGAAGCGGCGCCCCCCAGGACCCGAGCCATCCGATGTAGACCACGGCAACCCTGGCTCACGCCTCAAACGCGCTTCATCCGGCGGTGCTCTAGAAGTGCTGAACGGCTGTGGAGGAAATCGCAAACGTCCGCAGACTTCCTCCACTACAAATTCATGCTCAGAACCTACAACCTTGCCCTCCACCATGCCAAACAAGTCTATTTCACCTCTCTAGTCTCCTCACTATCCCACAACCCTAAACGGCTCTTTGATACTTTTCACTCCCTTCTCAGCCCTAAACCACAGCCCCCGATGACGGATCTCAGTGCCGAAGAGCTGGCTGCTTACTTCAAAAAGAAAATTGATGACATCCGTCAGGAAATAACTTCCCAACCCCAGACTAGGCATGACCCTAGTCTTGTCAGCACTGCATCTAGCTCTTGCTCACTGTCTGTACTCAGACCAGCGACAGAGGAAGAAGTCTCCAAATTGCTCTTCTCTGCTCGCCCCACCACCTGCGCTAGCGACCCCCTCCCCTCACACCTCCTTCGTTCCTTCTCCCCAGTGGTCATCTCCCATCTCACCACTATATTGAACCTCTCTCTGACCTCTGGCATCTTTCCCTCTTCTTTCAAACACGCCATCATATCCCCACTGCTAAAGAAGCCGACTCTGGACGCGACTGATGCTGCCAACTACCGACCCATCTCAAACCTCCCCTTCATCTCCAAACTACTAGAACGGCTGGTTTACTCCCACCTTGTAAGCTACCTATCAGAGCACTCTCTCCTAGACCCCCTACAGTCTGGCTTTCGACCTCAACACTCGACAGAAACTACCCTTACAAGGGTATCCAATGACCTACTGACAGCCAAATCGAGGGGCGATTACTCCCTACTGATCCTCCTCGACCTCTCCGCAGCATTTGACACTGTTGACCACAAACTCCTCCTCAGTATGCTATGCTCCATTGGCCTAAAGGATACTGCCCTCTCCTGGTTCTCTTCCTACCTATCTGACCGCTCTTTCAGTGTCTCCTTTGCTGGCTCTACCTCCCCTCCATTTCCCCTTGCTGTTGGGGTCCCCCAGGGCTCTGTCCTCGGCCCCCTTATTTTCTCTATCTACACAGCCCCTATTGGACAAACCATCAGGACATTTGGCCTCCAATACCACCTGCATGCTGATGACACCCAGCTATACACCTCTTCCCGTGACATCTCTGCACCTTTACTCCAAAACATCACTAACTGTCTGTCCGCTGTCTCTAACACCATGTCCTCTCTCTATCTAAAACTAAACCTCTCTAAAACTGACCTGCTGGTATTTCCACCCTCCACTAACCGACCTCCTCCTGACATCTCCATCTCAGTGTGTGGCGCCACCATAACTCCTAGACAACATGCCCGCTGCCTTGGAGTCATATTTGATTCTGATCTCTCTTTTACCCCCTACATCCAATCTCTGGCCCGAACATGTCAGCTGCACCTCAAGAACATCGCAAGAATCCGCTCTTTTCTCACTGTGGACACGCTAAAAATGCTTACTGTTGCCCTCATCCACTCCCGGCTCGATTATTGCAACTCGTTGTTGATCGGCCTCCCCTGCACCAGACTCTACCCTCTGCAATCCATCCTGAATGCGGCAGCCAGGCTCATCTTCCTGTCCAGTCGCTACTCGGACGCCTCTGCCCTGTGCCGGTCACTGCACTGGCTGCCCGTTAAATACAGAATTCAATTTAAACTCGCCACCTTCATCCACAAAGCCCTCCACAGTGCAGCGCCCCCCTATATCGCCTCCCTCATCTCAATCCATCAACCAGCCCGGGCTCTCCGCTCTGCTAACGAAACCAGATTGAGCGCCCCTTTAATTCGAACTTCTCATTCCCGCCTCCAAGACTTCTCCAGAGCAGCACCGGTCCTCTGGAACGCACTACCAAAGGCTACCCGAACAATCCAGGACTCGCAGAACTTCAGGCGTGCTCTAAAAACGCACCTCTTCAGGGAGGCATACCGAATTCCCTAAACAAACCCTCTGTACTCCGCCTGATAACATGCTCCCTGACCTACTGACTGCAATCCCTGCTAGCCATCATAAACCACTCCTGCAGTCATACTGTTTCTGCCATCACACGGCTAAATGTCTGACCATTGTCTATGTGTATATCACCCCTCACTCTCCACCTCGCCATACAGTGCACATCTCCAGCCCCTTTACCTTCTGTATCACCCCATTACTTGTAGTATGTAAGCTCGTTGGAGCAGGACCCGCACCCCTATTGTTTCCATCAATTGATTACTATGTAACTGTGGTTCTGTAATGTTTGTACTTTTGTCTTTCTGTATCCTCTGTCTATGTAAGCGCTGCGGAATATGTTGGCGCTATACAAATAAAGTTTATTATTATTATTATCTTCCCTGCTTACAACACATCAACTTCAATAACTGACTGTTCAGCTTGCTGCTTAACAGCTGCCATTGTCACAAGATAATCAATGCAAACAAGGGAGATGGAACAATATCTCTGCAGTGCCACCTATTGGAAGGTAGCATTCCTGCAAGTCAATGTTAGACTCTTTATACAAGCCTTGTAACAATGACTGGGAATTGTAAGCCAAGCCAGAATCTATACACAGACAGCTGTTTCAGGGTGCAGTAGGTTTCTGGCTTGGCTAGCGAGAGGCCTGTTATGTGGGTCAGGAATGCTTTTTTTTTCTCCTTAGAGAGAGTACCTAGAAGGTGCGTGAGTGAGGAGACGAAAGGCCCATTTAGACCCAACGATTCTCGCTCAAAAATCGCTCAAAGCCATCTTTAGAGCGAGAATCATTGGGTCTAACTGCATGGACATCGTGCAGTTTTCGTTAACAAGTCATTCATTGTTGTCTTTCAGCAAGCTGAAAAAAAATGATGAGCCTTATCAGTATGCAGAAGACAGTGCTGCAGCTGTGTTCTGCTTACCCCGCTCGGAGCACTCAGCTGGATGCCGAGAAGACAACAGCTGTATGCAGAAGATGGCGGTCCCACTTGTCCTCTGCATACAGCGCGAGCCTTCATTTACACACCTATACAAAGTGAACGCTCAAAACTGTAACTCAAACTGCCGTTTGAGTGAATTTTCAGTGATCATGTTGCCATGTAAATGCACACAATGATTATCGCTCAAAAGATGTCTTTTGAGCGATTTTTGAGCGATAATCGTTGTGTCTAAATGGGGCTTTATAAGGCCATTCATGCTCCTCTGGGTAATATGCAAATAAGAGAGATGAAACAATACCTCTGCAGTGCCACCTATTGGAAGGCAGCATACCTGCAAGTCAATGTCAGACTCTTAATACAAGCCTTATAACAAGGACTGGGAATTAAATGTTATTTATGTAATCTATCAGTGGGCCTAATGTTATGATTGATCGGTGTATTTGTACTTGCCTTGAGAAAACACACAGTCTACCAGCAATGATATAATAGGAACAGCCCATTAGTTCTCAAAAATTTTGCCTTCTCCTTTGTGTTTGTTTGAATACAAATATTTGCAGAAATGCCTTGGCGATAGTGTAACCACACACGGAAATGAGCTTCAGAGGAATTGTACTTCCCTGAAAAATGGCACTGAAGCCTGGCACCTCTTGGATATTATCAGAGAAATATGTACATTTAGGTTGGCATACTTCATGGACAAAGATCCCAGCAACCACACTGGTGTCATAGATTTGTTTCTCAGTATATTGTCTTGCTGTTTGCTCAGAAATCTGCAAATATGGTTTTAGAATAATTCAGCTACAAGATGGAATTCTTGGGGAATTTCCACTTTTAATACGAGTACATTCACTGACATCTCAATGTCACTAGGACCTTCAGTTCTAGCTGTCCGCTGACCTAGTGGTATTCCAATGCTCTCAGACATTTTAGTTACTATGGATAAAATCTCCAACACAAAGTACCGAAGCATCACATAGATGGAAGATCAGATCCAAATAGAATCTAAGCTGCTGTAGATTGTTTTCTCTTAGCCATTCTCTAGTGAATCAATCCAATAGGTAATGGCCAATATTAGTTACTCACATCTCCTTACACTCCTCCTTTACAGGGCCAATTCCTCTAGGGACCAGTTGCTGCCGCTGGCTAAAGTCTGGATGTTGTTTGGAGCACTGTATGCAGCAGTGGATGCAATGTTCTGATACTGGCCAGCACCTGGATGCCCTATGCGGTGGTGCACACAATGTCTTGATGCTGACCAGTGCCTGGGCACCATATTAGCTGGAGCACACAATGACTGGATGATGACCGCTGCCTGGGCACTATATGAGGCAGTGCACACAATGTCTGGATGCTCACTAGTGCCTGGATGCCCTATGAGGTGGCACACACTATGTACTGATGCTGACCCGTACCTGAGCGCCGTATGAGGCGGCACACAAAATGTCCAGATGCTGACCAGTGCCTGAGCGCCAAATGAGGCGGTACACACAATGTCCTGATGTTGACCAGTGCATGAGCGCCATATGAGGTGGTACACACAATGTCCAGTTGCTGACCAGTGACTAAGCACCATATGAGGCGGTGCACACAATGTCCTGATCCTGACCGGTACCTGAGCGCCATATGAGGCGGTGTACACAATGTCCTGATGCTGACCGGTGTCTGGGCACCATATGAGGCAGTGTACACAATGTCCTGATGCTGACCGGTGTCTGGGCGCTGTATGAGGCAGTGCACACAATGTCCGGATGCTGAACAGTGTCTGGGCTCTATATGAGGCAGTGCACAAAATGTCCTGATGCTGACCAGTGCCTGAGCGCCAAATGAGGCGGTGCACACAATGTCCTGATGCTCACCGGTGTCTGGGCACCATATGAGGCAGTGTACACAATGTCCGGATGCTGACCGTGTTTGGGCGCCATATGAGGCAGTGTACACAATGTCCTGATGCTGACCGGTGCCTGAGCGCCATATGAGGTGCCGTACACACAATGTCCTGATGTTTACCAGTGTCTGAGTGCCATATGAGGCGGTGCACACAATGTCCTGATGCTGACCAGTGCCTGAGCGCCATATGAGGGGGTGCACACAATATCCAGATGCTGACCATTGCCTGAGCGCCATATGAGGCAGTGTACACAATTTCCGGATGCTGACCGCTGTCTGGGCGCCATATAAGGCAGGGTACACAATGTTCGGTTGCTGACAGGTGTCTGGGCGCCATATGAGGCAGTGCACACAATGTCCGGATGCTGACCACCCATAACGCTGTAGGACATTCAGTTGCGTCCTGCAGCGTCAGGGGAATATAAAGAGTGGCGATCCCACGCCATACATCGCAGCTGCAGGCTGTTTCTTACAGCCGGCACCCACCGGCAACAGCTGCGATAAGCCGCGCGGCTTACCGGGGTTGTTAACTCTTCCGCTTACCGCTGCTGTCAATTCTGAGAGCAGCATTTAAATCCCTCAACCGCTGTTCGGGGGTCCCATACGGTCCCCCGCGATGAGATCGCAGGGAGCCGTGCGGGTATCCTGACAGTCGGGGGCCTTCTGAAGGGCCCCAGCGCTGTCATAGCTGAATGCCTATCAAGCCGTTAGAATAGCGTGGCTTGATAGACTGCCTGTCAGATCACAATATGATGTAATGCTGTGGCATTACATCATACTGCAGGAGCGATGAATGCATCAGATATTCTTGTACCCTCTGGAGACTAAGCAACAAAGCAAAAATAAGTTTAAAAAAAGTTTTACTTTAAAAAAAAAAAAAGTTTAAAAAACTTGCATATTTATAATAAATAATAAAACAAAAATACATATTTGGTATCATCTGCCGCAGCATTGCTGGCCTGCCTTCTCCACCACAGCATGAGGAGACAGATGGCTGACAGTGGCCCAGGAGGTGTCAAATCACAGCCGCTGGGGACCCTCACAGTGCAGCCGATATAGGGGCCCGCAGGTGCCACACTAGTGGCTCCGGGGACACTGACAGTGGGGGCGCTAAGAGGACATTGTAAGGGGAGATGGCCACCCACAGTGACCTCAGCTGTGCTGGCAGGGCGGCGTCGGCAACTGGCAGAGCGGCAGTGCAGATCGCATCGGAACATGACAACAGGATACCACAGTAGTGAATGCCAGGACCTGTGAGGCCAAGCAATGGGGTAGCCAATCATGAACTGGGGGCGTCACCGGTCTGTCAAGCCTCCACAATCTTGTCTCCACCACTATTTCCTGGTGGTGACAAGATACAATAATACCAATGCACGGAAGCCTGCAGGAATGCCGAAGAGCAGCGGGAGGGACACGGATGGCACTTGCTAGGTGAGTATTAGACCCTGTGCCTCTTTTGGGGCAAAAATTAATATAAGACAGGGTCCTCTTTTCATGGAAACATGGTAGTAGCAGCAACTACCATAGTAGTCCCAGTAGTAGTAGCGACCCTCATAGTAGACCCAGTAGCAATAGCGACCCTCATAGTAGTCTCAGAAGTAATAGCGACCCCTAAAGTAGCCCCAGTAGTAATAGCGACTCACATAGTTGACCCAGTAGTAATAGCAACCCCCATAGTAGTTCCAGTAGTAGTAACGACTCCCATGGTAGACCCAGTAGTGATTGCGACCCCCAAATAGTAGACCCAGTAGTAACTGTGACCCCCATAGTAGTCCCATTAGTAATAGCAACCCTCATGCTGGAATAACAGCATGATCGTAGACTGCATACTGCAGCCCCGCTGTGACTTCTCCCTGCTCTCGGCTATCTTTGCTAGCTTGGAGCAGGGAGATTTTAAATTTCCAGAGCCCTCTGTCCTTCTGCGCATGCACCCGACACTTTAATTTGGCGCACATGCGCAGAAGTCGGTGGCAGGTCTTTCAGGACCAGATCTTTGCAGGACATCGCGGAGACCGGAGGTCAGTAGTTTCATCTCTCCTCACTGATCCGATCTGTGACGGGAGATGAAACTTTAACTTTTTAAAAACTTTAATGCAATAGCTATTATCCATTGGATAACAGCGATCATGTAACTGGGGGTCGCACAATGCAGCCCCTTGTGACAGTTCACTGCAATCAGCTACCTCTGGCAGCCAAAAGCAAGGAGCTGTCACACGAACAGAACCCAAGGCTTTACCCTGTAGGGCCGGTATGTTTTTACGGCCCTGTAGATTAAATTACAGCCCAGACACCCAGAACGTGAAAACACGTATGGGTAGTCACTAAATGGTTAAATCAGCCCAATTGTGTTTGAACATAGAAGAAAACTGTGTTCTGTCCCAGTCCAGCATGGAGAGGGTCCTGGAGTCGGTTGGGAAACAGTTGGGAGGATCCCCAACCCTTATTCCATCCCATGAATTACACCTGCTGCTCTGACTGAACAGGTGAGAAGAGCTGACTCTCTTGTACTAGTGAGTGATGGCTGTAAGACTGAAGCAGACAAGAGGGGTAAGAAAAAGGCATAGACTGCTGACGGGGCTGTGCTGCTAGTATGACCCTCCTGTCACTGAGAAGGTATTTGGGTTGCTGGTATGAGTTGGTTACTTATGTTGCTGTGACAAATGTCATCTCTCCCCCCCCCCCCCCCCACATACACACACGGACTGTATAACTCCTTAGGATATGGGAACACTGGAAATGCTGTGGATTCCCCATTGCAGAGTTTGTTGGGAAGAATCTGCAGCATTGCACAGAACCAGGAATATGGAATGTGGATGAGACTTCAGGAAACCTCGTTCATACGCTGGAAACATTAATTTGACTTCTGTTTTATGCCAGTAATTGGCATAATTTATGGTGGAAATGTGAAAATCTGGTGCATGGATGGGTACACAAAGACGTGGCATATCTATTATTGGGACTCTTACTAAATTTGCAGCATCTTGTGCCTAGCTTTGTAATAAATTCCAGGATTAGTAAATACTCCCTCCATAACTTTACTTTGCTAGCGACGTAGCTGTATGACGTGGAGGCTTTATGGCTTTGCTTGGAATGTAAAACAGCAGTTGCACTCTTTCTTGTTTTAATTTTCTTAACTTGTGCAGTATAAGTGCTAACTTTTATTCTGCAGGGTAAGATTAGCGCTCCCTCTGTGATGTTATCGGGCTCTGGTGATATAATTGCAGAGAGATCAGCTGGTTGCCATGGTAACAGGATGCCACCTACAGGCGTCCTGTATTGCCTATGATCGCCATAATAAGCGATAAGGCATTGCAGGAGAGAAGTCCCGCAATGCCTTCTCATAGCGATCATAGGTGCTATGGTGTAAGTCAAATGGTGTAAAAAAAAAACAAAAAACTTTTTGGGGCTTTTTCTCATATTAGCATAAAAAATCCCACATATTTGGTATCATCGTGTCTGTAACGACACGTACAATAAGTTGAATATGCTTTTTATCCTGCACGGCAAAAAGCGTAAAAGAAACCGCTAAAAAACGCGCAAACGCAATAAAAGTGATACAAAAAGCCGTATGTACCCCAAAATGGTACCAATAAAAACTACAGTTTGTCTCGCAAAAACTAAGCCTCACAGAGCTGCGTCCATGGAAAAATAAAAAAGGTATAGAACTTTGAATGCAGCGATTTGGAAAAAAAATTTTTCTCAAAAAAGTTTTTTTTCTGCAGAAAAGTGGAAAAATCTTAAAATAAGAATTTTGGTATCATTGCAATCGTATCGACCCGCATAAAAAATGTATTGTGTCATTTATGCTGCATAATTAATGCTTTAAACAAAAAACAAAAATCTATGGCGATCATAAAAAAAAATTATAAAAGTTTTACAATATAGTATATATGTACCCAAAAAATGGCAGTGATAAAAAAAAAAGTATACACAATAGAAAAGCAACAGAAGCAGCTTAGAGATCTTACTTTTCACCTGGATGACATAGAGAACAGGGGCCGCCGCAACAACCTAAAATTAAGAGGTATCCCGGAGGACGTACCCCCAGATGCCCTATACGAATGTGTAACGTCCATCTTTAACAAACTACTGCAACGCCCGGAAAACAGAGTAATAGAAATGGACAGAGTGCACCGTCTGATGGGCGGGAAGCCGCGGAACCCCAATGTCCCCAGAGACGTCATTTGTCGCATACACTTCTACAGACAGAAAGAGGAGATCCAGCGACTTGCATGGGAACAGGGACCAGTCAGATTCAACGGGGCAGAGATTACAATTCTACCGGACGTCTCAAGACTAACACTTAACAGCCGGAGAATAATTCGCCCACTACTAGATGCGGCTCGTAGAACAGATGCGACATACAGATGGGGACACCCGTTCCACCTGATTTTACGCAGACGTGGCCGTACCTTTACGGTCAGATCACCCTCAGACCTTGAGGGGGCATTTAACTTCCTGGAGGTACCGGCGGTCCCGATCCCAGACTGGACTGCCCCAATGGACCCAATCCCCCCCAATGCGTAGGGGACCTGAACATGGGGGGTCTCAAACCCCCGGTCTTCAATGCCAGACTAGGCCACGATCTCCCCGATACCGATCAAGGACACAGGACACTACCTAACAACACTACTGGACCCGACAAGCCTAAACCTTCGAACTCTCAAGAAAGTAAACGGAGCGACCGGTTCTCCGCTATACCCACAATCATTTATTTCTCCCTTTTTCTCTTCTGCCTTAATATTCTTTGTTTCCTTTCAGAACAGACACCGCAATATGCGGCTAAGCGGACAAGCCGAATGTTTATGCAGTTCGCGGTTGAACAACTAATAGAATAGGAAAAGTTATTCTGTTAACTGTTTAAACGCGCTTTGAGTCCAAGAGCGCCCTTGCAGACCCTACGCAGTCTCACGTTCCCCAAGTAGGGCTTCAGAGGCTCTGATTAAACCCCCAAGTTTGGGGGAACAGACCCTCTGACTAGTTTATAGTTACTAGCGTATAGCTAGCACGGACCCCAAGGGCATTTAAACAGCTACTTTGGTGTCTGTCTACAACCTTGTGAGTCCACCCCCCCCCCTCCTGTGTCCCCCCACTTTCCTCCCTACCTACTCCTCCTTTCCAATACGCGCTCTTACGCTCCAGGAGTACCACAACTCTATTCCATCCGAGCAAACATGGTCTCCCGCCCCGCTAACTTTACGGTTGTTTCTCTTAATGTACAGGGACTGAACACCCCGGAGAAAAGGTCCTCCATCTTCTGTGGAAAAGAAGAGCACAGGTGGCCTTCGTCCAGGAGACACACTTCCGGACAGACGCACTCCCGAAGTTCTCAGATGCCAGGTTCCCGAACACTTACCATGGCACGAATCACGAGTCCAAATCAAAGGGAGTCTCTATCCTCATCGCCAACTCGGTGCCATGGGAGCATGTGGAGACGCGCTGTGATCCAGGAGGCAGATACATCTTTCTTAAGGGTAAGCAAGCCAATGCACCGGTCACACTAGCAACAGTGTATCTCCCTAACTCCAACCAGGTGACCTTTTTGGAAAGGACCCTGGAGGACTTAGAGGAATTCAAGGAGGGCACCCTGATACTAGGGGGAGATTTCAATATCACCTTAGACCCACACATAGATACATCTAGAAGCAGTAGCAGCCTACCATTAGCGACGCACCGCAGGTTCCGGAAAACACTCCATAAGCACCAACTAGTAGATGCATGGAGGATAGTACACCCCACTACCAGAGACTACACTTGCTTCTCAGCACCACATAACTCTTACTCCAGAATAGATTATTTTCTCATACACCATTCGACCTTGTCCACCCTGGTCTCGGCAGACATAGATAATATAACAGTCTCGGACCACGCCATGATTACCTTATCCTTAGCACTCCCATCCATACACAACAGAATATGGCACTGGAGATTAAATGAATCCCTAATCAGTGATCCAAATACCTCTGAAGAGATCAGCAAGGCACTACAAGAGTACTTTGACCATAACAATACCCCAGATGTAGACCCGTTAACGACATGGGAGGCACACAAATGTGTCATCCGAGGTGTATGCGTCAGCCTTGGCTCTCGTCTCAAAAAGGAGCGCAGTGCTCAGCTCAGGGGATTGCTCTCCCAAATCAAAACCCTAGAACTCATTCATAAAACCCCTCAGGGAGACGATAGGGTAGCAGAACTGACGCAACTTAGGGAGAAGGTACGCTCGCTCTGCCTAAGTCATGCAAAGGCGAACTTAGTAAAATGTAGACGTAACTTTTTTGAGTTCGGAGACAAACCCAGTCGTACACTCGCCCGCGCTCTCCGTGACACCAGATCCAAGACATATGTACCGCACATTACAAATACTAATGGCCAAGTACGAAACATCCCCCAACAGATAGCAGAAGCATTCAGAGACTACTACCATGCCCTATACAATCTGGCCCCCTCAAGGTCGGACCAAGAAAAGATAGCTAGAAAGGCGAAGATGGTAGACTACCTCCAACGCTCAAACCTAGCCAAATTCTCACAGGAGGCCATTAGCTCAATGGAATCTCCAATCACGCCAGAAGAACTAGCAGGGGCCCTGTCAGACTCCAAAACAGGGAAGGCGCCGGGACCCGACGGGCTCACTCTCACTTATTATAAAAAATACGCGTCAATCCTATCTCCCCACTTCATCCAGGCCTTCAACACCATTACAACAGGAAATAAACTGCAGAGAGACACCCTAAAAGCCCACATAACGGTAATCCCAAAAGAAGGGAAGGATCCATCGCAATGCCAGAGCTACCGACCTATCTCATTACTAAACGCAGATTTGAAATTGTTCTCTAAAATATTAGCCAGCAGAATCTCCCCATTCTTACAAGCCCTGATTCACAAAGATCAGGTAGGCTTTGTCCCACTAAGAGAGGCTAGGGACAATACAACGAAAACAATAAACTTGATCAACTTAACAAAAAAAAGCTCACTCCCCATCTGTCTGTTATCTACAGACGTGGACAAAGCCTTTGACAGAGTAGACTGGGACTTCATATTTGCTACGTTGTCCCACACGGGAGTCGGACCAAACATGACCTCATGGCTGAAGAGCCTATATTCCAACCCAACAGCCTCTGTCAGAGTGAATGGCCAGCTCTCCTCGCCATTTACGATTGGCAACGGTACTAGACAGGGTTGCCCACTGTCACCCCTGATTTTTGTCCTCTGTCTGGAACCGCTGTTGGGACATATCCGCGCTAACCCCGACGTAAAGGGAATCAAGCTGTCTAACACAGAGCACAAGATTGCAGCATATGCGGATGATCTTCTATTTTATGTCGCAAACCCAAGAATATCCCTACCTAACTTGCTAGCAGAAATTAACCAATATTCTGCTATATCGAACTTTAAAATCAACTATAACAAGTCAGCGGCGCTCAACATATCACCACCACAGACCTTAGTATCTGAGCTCCGAGAGTCTTTCCCTTTCGTATGGGCGCGAGACCACATACAATATCTTGGCATCAAGTTGACGCCCGAAACTGAGGGGTTATACGCGGCGAACTTTCCAACACTTCTAAGTAGAATAAGGCAAGACCTCAGCTCCTGGTCAAAGGGCCTTTTCTCATGGTTTGGTAGGGGGGCAATAATTAAAATGAATATCCTCCCAAGGGTGCTATACCTGCTTCAGGCCCTCCCCATACGAATCCCAAAACAGTTTTTCCAAAACCTGGACTCTCTGATGACCAAGTTTGTTTGGGCAGATAAACCTACCCGGATAGCAAGGAACACGCTCTCCAGACCAAAGAATGAGGGGGGGATAGGCCTCCCCAACTTTAAAAGATACTACCAAGCAGCACACTTAGCACGTATTATTGACTGGCACAGAGACTCAACAATTAAACAATGGGTAAACATAGAGCAACATCACACCCCCACACCACTTGTAGTGCTACCTTGGACGCAAGAGAAGGCCCCCTCAGAAATAACCCAACACCCCACAATCGGCCCCACACTATCAGTAGCGGCGCAAATGTACCCCAGGGCGAACATATCACCTAAGCCATCCCCAATGTTCCCAATCCTGGGTAATCCCTCCTTCTCCCCAGGCGTAGAAGAGCGGGCTTTCAAAAGTTGGTTTTCGGAGGGCGCATACCGAGCAGAACATTTCTTACAAGATGGCCAATGGCTATCGATGGGCGCCCTACTAGAAATGACAGACAAAGCACAATTGACACTGTGGCAAACTCTCCAATTAAGACACTTCCTTTTATCTCTCCCCCGACCCAACACATTCACGCGTCCGAAAACACAATACGAATTCATCTGTAATGAAGAAGGTCCCTCCAGACATACGCTATCAAGGATATACAACATACTCAACACACAGTCGGAGGCGCCACCACCAGGTTACATACAGAGGTGGGAGACGGAACTCGGGATTACATTCTCCCCGGAAGAAAGGGAGAGAATATTCACAATCGCACACTCCTCATCAATCTCTAGCAAGATACAGGAATCAGGATTTAAGATTCTCTCGCAATGGTATAGGGTGCCCTCCTTCCTAAACGCAATATTTCCCTCGGTCTCACATCTATGTTGGAGATGTGGCACTGGACAAGGTACACTGCTGCACGTGTTCTGGGAGTGTCCGGACCTGGCGGGCTTCTGGTCAGAGGTTTGGCGGATTACGTCAAAGTTTACAGACCGGTTGCTTCCAAGGGCCCCCGCTTTCTTTCTCCTGCATCATAGCGATATACCACTAGCAATATACAAAAACTCGTTGACGTGCTACCTGGTGAGTGCAGCGAGATCTTGCATCCCCAGACTTTGCAGGCAGACAGCCTCGCCCACACTGGGCCTATGGCTTAGCACAGTGAACCGGATTATGGAGATGGAGGACCTTACGGCGTCCCTCAAAGGGCGACAGGAGAAATTCAGGAAGACTTGGTCCCACTGGATAATGTTTCAGAGCTCGGAGGAATACCGGCAATTGCTACGCACGTAAGATACCACACCCCCCACCACGACCCCTACTCTCCCTTCCCTTCTTTCCTCCCCCCTCCCCCCCCCCCCCTCCTTAAATGTCAGGTTGTTCTCCTACTATGTCCAAGCTTAAATGACAGTTCTTGGACCATATGATGCTCTACACATAACAGTGAAGTGGGAAGTATCAATGGTTCAAGCACACAACGTAGAAAAGGTTCATCCTAGTTAATAGACCACAGATAAAGTAACAAGAGGCGGACGAGGTGACCCCAGGTTACCAGAACTTGGTTAGTTTAAAGGTTGTAAAATGTTTAAAAAAAATGTTTTTTGTTGAATGAAACTGTGATAAACATTGAAATGGAAATTGAAAATGAGAAAATAAAGAATAAAAAAAAAAATAAAAAAATATATGGCTGCGTCGATGAAAAAATAAAAAAGTTATGGCTTTTGAAAAATGGAGAATAAAATCCGCCAAAAATCGGTGGGTCCTTAAGCCAAAAAAAGGCCATGTCCTTAAGGGGTTAATACAGGTCTCTATAGATTCTCTATAGCTGACCTATCTGAACATGCACCTGACTTGCTACTAATGTCAGTGCATTGGTTCTAGACTAGATCTAAGTCTGCACCCTAGTCTTCCTTCTTTTCTTACCAACGTGGCTACTATACCACCGTACCCTGGTGGTTATTTGCCCAACGGGATTCAGTATATATATATATACTTTTTGGCGACATCTTCGCAGACAGCCTACCTTTTGACAATTTAATCCTACCGTTTATATATTCTAAAAGAGGAAGATAGCTTAGTCAATTAAATTATTGATGCTATTAATCCTACTAAAGATTTTTTGGTCAGACAAATATCTGTGGCTCCTGATGAACCGCTCTAAAGCGAGCGGGGAAACGCGTTGAGCCGAAGTCCTCTGTGACTTCTACAAACGACTGTCACCAGTCACTCAGTGCAGGAACTCTTTATATGCACTATAGTCATCCACTTATACTGACCATGTTACTGTGATCATTATCTATATTGGAGACATTGGATGCATAATTCAAACTTGCACCTAAACACATCTTCTCCTCTTTTTGTGTGTGAATTTATGTTAGTACTGTCAGTCAGCCCGTATATGTTTTTAAGAGTTTCTAATAAACTATATTATTTTAGTCTATATCAGTGAAGGGTTAATACAGGTCTGTTTTTGTAGATCTCATTGAGTGAATGGCAGCCAAGCCAACATCACAACCCAACACTACACTGTTATCAAAATTGTGGGAGTTAAAGAAACAGCATAGTGCACTGTGTTATACTGTATCCGTAGCTTGCTTTCTCGTCATTGAGCGCTACAGAAATAGCGCTGTGCTAAGCTCTCGACTCTTTCTGTAGGCTCTGGATGGGTGGCTGGTAGCAATGGCAGTGGTTTACCCCTTCAAGTACTTGCCTAGCACTGAATGACAATATGCCTTCACACCATCATTCATCTTGCAGAATCTTGCTTGGAGGCCTGCCAGAGTATATGTCCCCAGCTTAGAGCCTAGAGGGCTCCTAGTTCAAAGTAAGAGCCGGGTCACAGACTACTACTGAAAGTATGTCTAGTTGGATTTAAAAACAGCACACATTGTAGTAAACAAAAGGTATTTATTTGGCAGCTGAATTAGCGGTATAGTCAGTAAACTGGCTCAATTTCAAATGCTTTGGCAATGCTGGATTTACTATTTAAAAGAACAGTCTCTGCTTGCCAGCCTTTGTAGAGACAAATAGTCCCTTAAACTACATGGCGGTGTCTGTCTTGGATGGAGCATCTCTGGTGGCGTCTCTCTTGGGTGGAGCCTCTGTCTTGAGTTCAGTGTCTGGCGTCTGTCTTGGGTGCAGTGTCTCTTGTGGCGTCTGTCTTGGGTGCAGTGTCTGACTTGGGTGGAGCGTCTGCCGGTCTGGCTTGGGTACAGCGTGTTGTTTTAATGCAGTGTCTGGTGGCGCGTGGCTTGGGTGGAGCAGATCGGCCGGTCCCGTGCCTAAGAAGACAAAAGATAGAAAATTTAATTATTGTATTTCTACGCGGTCTGTCCCGCGTAGGGCCTCTCGGCCGGTCTGTCCCGCGTAGGGCCTCTCGGCCGGTCTGTCCCGCGTAGGGCCTCTCGGCCGGTCTGTCCCGCGTAGGGCCTCTCGGCCGGTCTGTCCCGCGTAGGGCCTCTCGGCCGGTCTGTCCCGCGTAGGGCCTCTCGGCCGGTCTGTCCCGCGTAGGGCCTCTCGGCCGGTCTGTCCCGCGTAGGGCCTCTCGGCCGGTCTGTCCCGCGTAGGGCCTCTCGGCCGGTCTGTCCCGCGTAGGGCCTCTCGGCCGGTCTGTCCCGCGTAGGGCCTCTCGGCCGGTCTGTCCCGCGTAGGGCCTCTCGGCCGGTCTGTCCCGCGTAGGGCCTCTCGGCCGGTCTGTCCCGCGTAGGGCCTCTCGGCCGGTCTGTCCCGCGTAGGGCCTCTCGGCCGGTCTGTCCCGCGTAGGGCCTCTCGGCCGGTCTGTCCCGCGTAGGGCCTCTCGGCCGGTCTGTCCCGCGTAGGGCCTCTCGGCCGGTCTGTCCCGCGTAGGGCCTCTCGGCCGGTCTGTCCCGCGTAGGGCCTCTCGGCCGGTCTGTCCCGCGTAGGGCCTCTCGGCCGGTCTGTCCCGCGTAGGGCCTCTCGGCCGGTCTGTCCCGCGTAGGGCCTCTCGGCCGGTCTGTCCCGCGTAGGGCCTCTCGGCCGGTCTGTCCCGCGTAGGGCCTCTCGGCCGGTCTGTCCCGCGTAGGGCCTCTCGGCCGGTCTGTCCCGCGTAGGGCCTCTCGGCCGGTCTGTCCCGCGTAGGGCCTCTCGGCCGGTCTGTCCCGCGTAGGGCCTCTCGGCCGGTCTGTCCCGCGTAGGGCCTCTCGGCCGGTCTGTCCCGCGTAGGGCCTCTCGGCCGGTCTGTCCCGCGTAGGGCCTCTCGGCCGGTCTGTCCCGCGTAGGGCCTCTCGGCCGGTCTGTCCCGCGTAGGGCCTCTCGGCCGGTCTGTCCCGCGTAGGGCCTCTCGGCCGGTCTGTCCCGCGTAGGGCCTCTCGGCCGGTCTGTCCCGCGTAGGGCCTCTCGGCCGGTCTGTCCCGCGTAGGGCCTCTCGGCCGGTCTGTCCCGCGTAGGGCCTCTCGGCCGGTCTGTCCCGCGTAGGGCCTCTCGGCCGGTCTGTCCCGCGTAGGGCCTCTCGGCCGGTCTGTCCCGCGTAGGGCCTCTCGGCCGGTCTGTCCCGCGTAGGGCCTCTCGGCCGGTCTGTCCCGCGTAGGGCCTCTCGGCCGGTCTGTCCCGCGTAGGGCCTCTCGGCCGGTCTGTCCCGCGTAGGGCCTCTCGGCCGGTCTGTCCCGCGTAGGGCCTCTCGGCCGGTCTGTCCCGCGTAGGGCCTCTCGGCCGGTCTGTCCCGCGTAGGGCCTCTCGGCCGGTCTGTCCCGCGTAGGGCCTCTCGGCCGGTCTGTCCCGCGTAGGGCCTCTCGGCCGGTCTGTCCCGCGTAGGGCCTCTCGGCCGGTCTGTCCCGCGTAGGGCCTCTCGGCCGGTCTGTCCCGCGTAGGGCCTCTCGGCCGGTCTGTCCCGCGTAGGGCCTCTCGGCCGGTCTGTCCCGCGTAGGGCCTCTCGGCCGGTCTGTCCCGCGTAGGGCCTCTCGGCCGGTCTGTCCCGCGTAGGGCCTCTCGGCCGGTCTGTCCCGCGTAGGGCCTCTCGGCCGGTCTGTCCCGCGTAGGGCCTCTCGGCCGGTCTGTCCCGCGTAGGGCCTCTCGGCCGGTCTGTCCCGCGTAGGGCCTCTCGGCCGGTCTGTCCCGCGTAGGGCCTCTCGGCCGGTCTGTCCCGCGTAGGGCCTCTCGGCCGGTCTGTCCCGCGTAGGGCCTCTCGGCCGGTCTGTCCCGCGTAGGGCCTCTCGGCCGGTCTGTCCCGCGTAGGGCCTCTCGGCCGGTCTGTCCCGCGTAGGGCCTCTCGGCCGGTCTGTCCCGCGTAGGGCCTCTCGGCCGGTCTGTCCCGCGTAGGGCCTCTCGGCCGGTCTGTCCCGCGTAGGGCCTCTCGGCCGGTCTGTCCCGCGTAGGGCCTCTCGGCCGGTCTGTCCCGCGTAGGGCCTCTCGGCCGGTCTGTCCCGCGTAGGGCCTCTCGGCCGGTCTGTCCCGCGTAGGGCCTCTCGGCCGGTCTGTCCCGCGTAGGGCCTCTCGGCCGGTCTGTCCCGCGTAGGGCCTCTCGGCCGGTCTGTCCCGCGTAGGGCCTCTCGGCCGGTCTGTCCCGCGTAGGGCCTCTCGGCCGGTCTGTCCCGCGTAGGGCCTCTCGGCCGGTCTGTCCCGCGTAGGGCCTCTCGGCCGGTCTGTCCGGCGTAGGGCCTCTCGGCCGGTCTGTCCGGCGTAGGGCCTCTCGGCCGGTCTGTCCGGCGTAGGGCCTCTCGGCCGGTCTGTCCGGCGTAGGGCCTCTCGGCCGGTCTGTCCGGCGTAGGGCCTCTCGGCCGGTCTGTCCGGCGTAGGGCCTCTCGGCCGGTCTGTCCGGCGTAGGGCCTCTCGGCCGGTCTGTCCGGCGTAGGGCCTCTCGGCCGGTCTGTCCGGCGTAGGGCCTCTCGGCCGGTCTGTCCGGCGTAGGGCCTCTCGGCCGGTCTGTCCGGCGTAGGGCCTCTCGGCCGGTCTGTCCGGCGTAGGGCCTCTCGGCCGGTCTGTCCGGCGTAGGGCCTCTCGGCCGGTCTGTCCGGCGTAGGGCCTCTCGGCCGGTCTGTCCGGCGTAGGGCCTCTCGGCCGGTCTGTCCGGCGTAGGGCCTCTCGGCCGGTCTGTCCGGCGTAGGGCCTCTCGGCCGGTCTGTCCGGCGTAGGGCCTCTCGGCCGGTCTGTCCGGCGTAGGGCCTCTCGGCCGGTCTGTCCGGCGTAGGGCCTCTCGGCCGGTCTGTCCGGCGTAGGGCCTCTCGGCCGGTCTGTCCGGCGTAGGGCCTCTCGGCCGGTCTGTCCGGCGTAGGGCCTCTCGGCCGGTCTGTCCGGCGTAGGGCCTCTCGGCCGGTCTGTCCGGCGTAGGGCCTCTCGGCCGGTCTGTCCGGCGTAGGGCCTCTCGGCCGGTCTGTCCGGCGTAGGGCCTCTCGGCCGGTCTGTCCGGCGTAGGGCCTCTCGGCCGGTCTGTCCGGCGTAGGGCCTCTCGGCCGGTCTGTCCGGCGTAGGGCCTCTCGGCCGGTCTGTCCGGCGTAGGGCCTCTCGGCCGGTCTGTCCGGCG
Organism: Eleutherodactylus coqui; assembly: GCF_035609145.1. Taxonomy (NCBI): domain Eukaryota; kingdom Metazoa; phylum Chordata; class Amphibia; order Anura; family Eleutherodactylidae; genus Eleutherodactylus; species Eleutherodactylus coqui. The sequence continues at coordinate 454,100,924 of NC_089837.1, read as the reverse complement.
TAGGGCCTCTCGGCCGGTCTGTCCGGCGTAGGGCCTCTCGGCCGGTCTGTCCGGCGTAGGGCCTCTCGGCCGGTCTGTCCGGCGTAGGGCCTCTCGGCCGGTCTGTCCGGCGTAGGGCCTCTCGGCCGGTCTGTCCGGCGTAGGGCCTCTCGGCCGGTCTGTCCGGCGTAGGGCCTCTCGGCCGGTCTGTCCGGCGTAGGGCCTCTCGGCCGGTCTGTCCGGCGTAGGGCCTCTCGGCCGGTCTGTCCGGCGTAGGGCCTCTCGGCCGGTCTGTCCGGCGTAGGGCCTCTCGGCCGGTCTGTCCGGCGTAGGGCCTCTCGGCCGGTCTGTCCGGCGTAGGGCCTCTCGGCCGGTCTGTCCGGCGTAGGGCCTCTCGGCCGGTCTGTCCGGCGTAGGGCCTCTCGGCCGGTCTGTCCGGCGTAGGGCCTCTCGGCCGGTCTGTCCGGCGTAGGGCCTCTCGGCCGGTCTGTCCGGCGTAGGGCCTCTCGGCCGGTCTGTCCGGCGTAGGGCCTCTCGGCCGGTCTGTCCGGCGTAGGGCCTCTCGGCCGGTCTGTCCGGCGTAGGGCCTCTCGGCCGGTCTGTCCGGCGTAGGGCCTCTCGGCCGGTCTGTCCGGCGTAGGGCCTCTCGGCCGGTCTGTCCGGCGTAGGGCCTCTCGGCCGGTCTGTCCGGCGTAGGGCCTCTCGGCCGGTCTGTCCGGCGTAGGGCCTCTCGGCCGGTCTGTCCGGCGTAGGGCCTCTCGGCCGGTCTGTCCGGCGTAGGGCCTCTCGAATTGAATACGTGTTAGGGTTTAGAGCAAGTTAGTGGGGACCCCCGTGATGTAATTGTGGTGGGCCTATGTGTTGCTATGGCAACAGGACACCAGATACTGATTGTTGCTGTTGCTACTGCCCACTGGTTAGAGCGAAATCAGGCCGTGATTCACGGCCCGGATATCACCGTCGCAATACATGGGAAACCCCTGGATGCAAGGCATTTTCATATAAAAACAGCCTTGCATCATTGCACGGGGAACCCTTTCATCCAATTGCTTTCAATGAGGCTTCAGCCCTAATGAGAGCAATAGGAGGACATTGCGATCCTCTGCCATTGCTCTGACAGTATTCAGTTATGAGGGGACTCCCCACAAGGATGAGGGAATCCACAACCGCTGATCTCACAGAAGCGGCAGAGGAACACAATGTGCCCAATTGATTTTCAATGGGGCCAGCGCTGCTACAAGCCCCATTGAGAACGAGGTGAAACCCCTGGATTTCACTAAACGAATCCACTGCTGCAGCTGTCACAGTATTCAGTGATGAGGGGACTCCCCGCGGGGATGAAGGAATCCCCAGCCGCTTCTGTCACAGACACGGCAGGGGATGGCGATGTCTTCCCCTTGCTTTCAATGAGGGCAGCGCTGATGCAGCCGGTCCCGTTGGAATCAATGGGCGATATCGCATTCCTGCGATTCTGTGATTTTGTTTTACACAGCATCGCAGGAATGAAAACATTGCAAATGAAAATGCAACCATTGAAAGTCAGTGGTTTCATAATCATGCGTTTTCACTTACTCTGGCATCGCGGGAAAATCGCCTGATTTTAATGCCAGTTTGAAGGCTCTCTTAGCAATATAAAAAGTGGTAAAAAAAAAAAATCGTGCGTAAAAACAAACAAACCTTTTTTTGCACTCATTCTCCTTTTTATATTAAAAAAAACTTTTTAAATTCCACATTTCATATTGTCGTATCCATAAATGGATAATAAATTGAACACGCTATTTATCTTGCACAAATTTTTTTTTTAAAAAGCCTAAAAACAGAGGCAAAATGCTTACTTTTTTTGCCTCCCAAAAATGCAATAAAACTTATCAAAAAAGTCATATGTAAACCAAAACGGTACCAATAAAAACTACAGCTTGTCACATAAAAAAACAAAGCCCTCACAGAGTTCCGAACATGTATAAATAAAAGCTATAGACTTTGAATGCAGCGATGTAGAAAAAAATATTTTTGTGGAAAAATTTTTTAAAAATAAGAATTTTGCTACCCTCATAATTGAACTGCCTCTCAGAAAAAATGTATCATATCAATCATGTTGCATGACTAAGGGCTCCTTCCCATGGACGGATTTCCCCCGCGTAATTCGCGGCGGAAATCTGCTGCGTTTGCTGCAGCTATTAGGTTCTACTGAACCTAATAGCTAAGGGCTTGCGGTGCGGAATTCCGCACCGTGAAATCTCCGGTCCTCACCCGCGGCATGCTCTATTTACCGTGGGTGTACGCGCGGACGGCTTCCATTGCAGTCAAATCGCCTCTCCACCTACCGCCACCGCGTCATATGACGTGGCCGGCGTGTCACATGACGCTGCGGCGCGTCATGCCGAAGCGTCATGCGGGAGCGAGGACGCCGGATCTGCTGGTAAGTTTGGGGTCTCTGGGGGGCCTTCGTGACGGGCTCCGCCGCAGAATTCACGCGGCGGAGACAGTCACTGCCGTGTGCAGCCGGCCTAATACTGTAAGAAAAACTGTGGCAGAATTGATGTGCTTTCTCTCGCTGCTCGTAAAAAACAATTGATAAAGGATTTACAAAATATAGTATATATACCCAAACATTGTAGCAATAAAAACTACATTTTGCCTCGCCAAAAAACAAGCCCTGCTGAGACTTAAAAGGCCTTAATACACACCAGTCCCAGGAGCATTAACTAGGCCTTGGGTTGCCATAGTAACCCATAGGCATCCTATGGTCGTGTTGCTGGAAGGGATGGAAGGATTCCCTCTAACGGCTTAGATTCTAACATTCAGCATTGAGTGGGACATTTTAAGTTAAGCGGCTAGCCTCTGATCATTAACCATGTGCTGCAGATTTCACCTTTTTGGGTGAAATCTGTGACAAGTCCACCCAAAATCCACACAATTAAACTGTTAATTAAATGACTGCTAATCTTTGTGTGACTTGGTTGCTTATGACTCCAGGTGTCCCCCTCGCTGGCGCTCCTTGAGGCTGACACTGCGGCCGGCACTGGCTTCCCCGCGGACAGCTGCAGATCACTGGTCCCATCAGGTAATAATCCAATCCTTAATGTCTCTTCCTTCTGTCCTCCAACGTATTTGGCCCCTAGATGGGTCTCCGCTGCTCTTTGTCTGCCTGGACTTTGCTACGGCATAGATTTCCTTGGACTCTCCGAAGGACTTGCTGTTGCCTCTTCTTTCTTCTTTATCTGCCACTCTCGTCATTTCTCCTCTTCCGGCTTCTCCAGCTGTTCCTGGCAAAATCCCATCCAGTTGGGTTAACTTCTTGTCAGCAGCACCAGCAGTTCTCATCTGGCTTCAAGATGGCGTCTGACTGACCAACTGCCGCTTTTCCTTCTGGAAGCTCTGCCCACTCCAGGCTCCGCCCACTTCACTGCACTACACAGAGGATAACTGTTATGTCTGGTCTCACAAGAACTAAATTAAAGGGCCCATATCACTCCATTACAATAATAAAAAATATATATGGAAATGATGATAATCCAAGGACTCTAGCTAGGTTGGTCTCACACAGCGCATTTTTCATGTGTTTTATATATATTATCAATGCTGATTATTAGCACTGGTTAAACTTGTACAACGCACGTATGTAATAAAAAAAACATGTTTTTAATCTGTTTTTTCAGATCTTTTTCCCTTGCATTTCATAACTCAAAAAAATCCCACAGTGAGATCTCAGCTTTAGGGCTCATTCACAAGAGTGGATGCAATTTTGGCCTGTGTGTAATTCATGCATTTTTCACTCACGCAAGAAAAAGTCCCAACTGGTATCACGTTTTCTTCATGCTGTCTTCTAGCGAAAACACAGTGAATACGTATGTGTCAGCCGTAGTGCAGTTTTTTTACATTTCTATTGAATGTGCAATTTTGGTCTGTAAATACGGACCAAAATAAGACATGCTGCAATTTTTTTTACTTGTGTTAAAAAAATTAAAAAAAACATTTCACATCTAAATGCACCAATCCAAAGTCCAATACTACTATTTTGCACTTCCCAAAACAAACGATACTCCCGATTTAGAAATAGGGTTGCCACCTTCGTCACAAAATAATACCGTCCATGGTGAAAAGGGGCGTGGCTTATCACAGCATTTTTCCCCTCCTTTATCTCCTGGATCGCGTCCACCGTTTGTGCGCATGCTTGAGATCCAGGCCAGCATATTCTCGCGAGTAGATGACGTTTAGTGTGAATCACACGTTATCTACTCGCGAGAACACGCTGCAGATGCTCGCAATCTACACATATATAATTATATACATGAGATACCCAGGTTACCCCAGCATGGTCCATATCACTATATACAGGAGATATACTTTCCCTGTATATAGTGATGCTGATGTAACCTGGATATGTCCTGTACATAATTATATGTACAGCTGGTATAACGTATACCACCTAAACATACAAGATTACATGAAGTACATGGTACATACCTCGTACCACACTGTCACTGCAGGGCCGGCCAGACATCCATCCTGACCCCCACACATCACACACACAACTCCATTACATCCATCCTAATCCCCAGACATCACACACACAACTTCGCTACATCCATCCTGATCCCCAGACATCACACACATAACTCCGCTACATCTATCCTGATCCCCAGACATCGCGCACACCGCTCCGCTACATCCATCCTGATCTCCAGCCATCACACACACAGCTCTACTACATCCAACCTGACCCCCATACATCACACACAGCTCTACTACATCCAACCTGACCCCCACACATCACACACAGCTCTGCTACATCCATCCTGACCCCCACAAATCACACACATAGCTCTGCTACATCCATCCTGATCCCCACACATCACACACATGACACCTCTATATCCATCCTGATCCTGGAAGCTGTTGGCTCTCAGGTCTGTGTTTCCCCTGATTTGAGGACTGCCAGAGGAGGGTTAACTGATGCACACAATGTCCTGATGCTGACCGGTGCCTGAGCGCCATATGAGGTGGTGCACACAATCTCCTGTTGCTGACCGGTGTCTGGGCACCATATGAGGTGGTGCACACAATGTCCTGATGCTGACCGGTGCCTGAGCGCCATATGAGGTGGTGCACACAATGTCCTGATGCTGACCGGTGTCTGGGCACCATATGAGGCAGTGTACACAATGTCCTGATACTGACCAGTGTCTGAGCGCCATACGAGGCAGTGCACACAATGTCCTGATGCTGACTGGTGTCTGAGCGCCATATAAGGTGGTGCACACAATGTCCTGATGCTGACCGTTGTCTGGGCGCCATATGAGGAGGAACACACAATGTCCTGATACTGACCAGTGTCTGGGCACCATATGAGGGAGTGTACACAATGCCAGGATGCTGACCACTGTTGGGGTCATGTGTTGCTGCTTTCAGAGCTGAAGTTTACCCTGGCTTGCAGAAAACGAGTTCGGAGTGATGAGAAGTAATTACCCCTTGGCCATCCAATTTTGGATTCACGGTTTCCTAGGGGGCTTTCTCTTTCTGCCATTATACAATGGCACCATCTGCTGGCTAGAGCCAGAACTGCAGTATGTGCCATGACGGAGAGGCCCTCGACAACAGAGCCGCCAGTAATATACAGTAAGAATACTCTGCCGGACATCTTCCGACATTGGAGCTGTACAGCCTTCAATCAGAATGTCTTCAGACATCAGACAGTGGATTATATTTTTTGGTCAATCTGAGATTTGACTTTTAGGGTCTAGAGTAATTTAGTGGTCCGGATTTGAAGGCATCATTCAAGTTTTATAGGAAGCGTAGCTTTAAGAGTAAATGACATCTAAGATGACTATTGACCGCTGCCTGGGCACCATATGAGACAGTGTACACAATGTCCGGATGCTCACTAGTGCCTGGATGAGGTGGCGCACACCATGTACTGAAGCTGACCAGTACCTGAGCACCATATGAGGTGGTGCACACAATGTCCTGATGCTGACCAGTGCCTGAGCGCCATATGAGGCGGTGCACTCAATGTCCTGATGCTGACCAGTGCCTGAGCGCCATATGAGGCGGTGCACACAATGTCCTGATGCTGACCGGTGTGAGGGCACCATACGAAGCAGTGCACACAATGTCCTGATGCTGACCGGTGTGTGGGCACCATATGAGGAGGCGCACACAATGTCCTGATATTGACCAGTGTCTGGGCACCATATGAGGAAGTGCACAGAATGCCCAGATGCTGACCACTGTTGGCGTCATGTGTTGCCACTTTAAGAGCTAAGGTTTACCCTGGCTTGCAGAAAACGAGTTGGGAGTGAGGAGAAGTAATTAATGGGATCTGGACTGAATATTGGGGTTCGAATTGTGAGATTTGGTATGTGGACTGAATTTTTTGGTCGATCTGAGATTTGATTTTTAGGGTCTAGAGTAATTTAGTGGTCTGGATTAAAGGAATTATCCAAGTTTTATAGGAACTGGAACTTTAGGAGTAAATGACATCTAAGATGACTGCTGTGGTTCCCCTCCCTTTATACTGCCTTAGGCTGCCTGTCCACGGGCGTTCTTGCATTGTGTTATCCATGGTAATAATCCGGCCGCAGGTAACGCAGTGCACGCTTTCCATAGTGTTGCTATGGAAAGCGCAGCCCCCTGTCCACGAGCGGAGAATTAGGGCTCCCACACACTTGCGATTGCGTTTTTTGTTAACGCGATTGTCAATGGGACTTTCGAATGTTAAAAACGCAACGCAATGCACCAAAAACGCAATTGCATTGCATTGCGTTTTTAACATTAGAAAGTCCCATTGACAATCGCGTGAAAAAAAACCCCGCAGCGATAAAAAAAGGCTGCTTAACACAGTATTTTGGCGTGCAACTATGCCCTAAGATAGGTCATCATACAATTTATTTTACGTGACTGAAATATTAATGAATCTATTGAAATCAATGGGTTCTATTTACGGGAATTATGGACGCAAAAAAATGTGCATAAATTTGCGGTGTACATCCGCTCGTGTGAGGGCGGATATACACGCCCTGTATATTGCCCTTATAGCGAGGGCAATATACAGGGAATATTTCAAAATGTATATTCCAGCAAACCGCTCCCCATGACAAGTGATGCCGTCGTTAAAAGCACGCTGATAATAGGATGTAGTTTAAAGTCAAAGTGTCTCTAAAAAAAATGGCAAATATTGGCGACCATGAAGTGTTGGTTTCCGCAGTCTATGATATCCCTAAAATGAATGGCAATAAATTGCTTTATTTCATGTTCACCGTGTTTAGAAGGCCCTTGCGCCACTTTTTGAAACGCCTACAAAGGTATCAAACAGGTGCGTATGGCATCAGAGATGCTTTTGGCGCTACCAACATGGTAGCAGTAAACGTCCACCGCTGTGCTGTCATGTCTCCCACTGCACCCCTGCCATGAACTTCAGCTCTCCAACCACGTGACTTCACCATTATTTTACCACATGAATAACCAAGCAACCAACTATAAAACCAAAAGCGAAATCCAACCAGATTCTACGCACAAACGGCAGAGGAAAAACTATAGAGGGGGGAAAAGAGTCGCCACAGCACTGAGGCGCGGCGGCCATTTTGGCGTAGATTACAACTCGCATTGCTAATATGCGTGGTCTCTGAGTACATGGCGGCTCGCACTGGGGTCTCAGCTTTAGCTCCCTTTCGTCCGGGAAGACAAGTGTTTGTTTACCTGTCATGTGTAGTATGGACGCCGTCACCTTGCTGTAGGCTGCTGGGAATGCAGAAGTGTAGCGAGGAGGAGGACGCCCGGCTCACCCCATGTACAGGAGCCAGCAGCCCGCCGGTGCCTGCTCCTCCACCGGGACACAGACGGACAGCATGCAGGGTGAGGGCAGGCAGATATGTGGGGCTCCTATGGACTATTAACCATATAGCAGTGCTTGTGTGTTCTATTACTCTTCTGCCTCCTCCTGACCACTCAGCTCACCCTGCTGCACTGAGGATCTGCTGCAGGACAAGGCCCGCTGCACACCAGCGTATGCATATTTACGTGCGCAGCGTATTTTTGGAATGAATGTTGCTTTTTTGCGCATGCATCTGCGCATTTTACTGTACTTTTTGCACGTGCAAGGCATGTACATTTGCGTGTGCCAAAAAAAAAAGCAGCCATGCTCCCCGCCATTGAAATATCTAATTACTGAATAAGTTTCAACTGTGCTATTTTTCCTGCGCAATTACGCGGTGTTTCACACATTTCTTAGCGAATTGCATTTGCGCATCCTCATTGACTTCCTTTGGGACCTTAGGTGCGTGAATTCGCATGAAAATGCAGCATGCTGCTCCTTTTTTTTTCCGCACAAATGAAATGCGCAGGACAAGTACTCATGTCAACTAACCTATTGAAATCAATGGATTCTATTCTCTGCGTATTGCGTGCACAAATATGCCCGTATGAAGCCAGGCTAAGGCTGGACTCGCACGGATGGGTCGTATTTCGCATTCCGGATATTGCAGCGACTCTGCATACCTTAATAACCTGGCATGCACTGTACAGCGGATCTTTCGTGCAGACGGCGATCGCAGAATCCGCAATACAATCCAGTCGTATTCGAGTGGCCTACGGGATAGTTCGCTTCCAGGATTCGTCGAGCTGCAGATCTTCTATACTTCTTAATGACGATCTCCTGTCCACGGGCAATTCTTCATTGCGTTATCTGTGGTGATAATCCGCACGCGGGTAATGCATGAAACGCTTTCCATAGGATAACTATGGATAGCGCAGCCCGATGTACGCCAGCGGAAATCCATCGCGATTTTCCACTCGCGTATAAAAATCGTGGTTTGCCGCGATGAACCTTTCATAATAATAAGTTCATCGTGGAAAATCGCGGAGACTTTAAGTGTTCTCCCGCGGTGGAAATCCGCTTGTGTTAAAAAACGCACCGCCCGTGGACAGGCGGCCTAAGATGCTGGGTACTTTCTTCCATGTTTGTGCGTAATCGCCATACAGCAAATATCATCCTATAAGTCCTCCAAGTACCCTTCATCCCGCCATCGAGTTTGAGATTGTCGCTATTAGCTATGTACCTCAGCTACTTGCTACCCATGCAGTGGCACAGGGCACCGGCCACCAGCTTGTAGGTGGGCATGATGCACGAAACACTGCGCAATTGCGCAGTAAAAAGAACGTTCGTTACGCAGAAACATGATACGCATGCACATACACATATGCTTATGTGAAGCCAAGCCAGCCTTGGCCAAGCCGTATAGGCTTCAGCACCACAGGGTGCTGAATCCTATACGGCGGCCATACATCTCCTAATTTATTACCCCTGCTCTGTATTTGAATCCACTCTTGTCAAATTCCATATGATGCTGGTTATGTACTGGTTCCAGATTATTAGATTTTCTGTATTTGCAGATGCTGGATTAGAGGACTTTCACCTTTGCTGCTTTACTTATTTTTCCAGTTTGATTTTATCTGTGCAACATAGAAAAAACATTGTTTCTGCATGGAAACCATCATCAGGCAGGTTAGATGCTGTTGGGACCTCTTATCCCCAGTTTTATCCTTATTCAGTAAATGACTGGCGTTGACTCATCTGGGCATCGCTCTTCTGTAATTCCATCCTGGCAGTCTGCTAGTTCCCCGTGCAGCAGTGACTGCAAATGAATTGATGGTCATGTAATAAATGGTCATGTTGAGTCCACCGAGGAGGGGCTACACTCGCTATTAGTGACGTCAGACTCCATAACATCCACATGCGCTAAAGGAGCCTATGGAAAGTCCTTCCCAGTTGGGACATCATCTAGAGCAGTACTGTTCTGGATTGGCTGTGGAGTGCAATGCTTCAGACCATCTAATGAAGCTACAGAATATGTGCATTCGATGACAATAGGCATTATACAATACATATTTTAATGTTTTATCACATTTTTGTTTTTAGGTCAAGTCCCAAGGCTTTCTAAAGTCAATTTATTCACACTACTAAGCCTGTGGATGGAGGTTTTTCCATCTACCAAAGATGATGAAAACAAAAAGAAACCACAAGTAAGTTATAGTATATTTTTCCAGCTAAAAAGCCACATAAAGGGTTGTCCATTATTTGATTGGGAAGGGGCTGACTGCTGACAATAAGCCTTCATAGCATGCTATGGGAAAACGATTCTTCATGTTCATGAGCGGAAACCAATTGCGGTTTCCACTTGCAAATAAAAAAATTGCAGCATGCTCCATTTTGCTGCGGTTCCCACACAGACAGCTTCCATTGAAGTCAATGGAAGCAAATTTCGGACGGGTGGCGGATTCCGTGGGAAAGCGGGAGTTTGCACACGTCCGCAGTACCGAAAAAAGAAGACTGGACGGATATGCAGTGTCCTTGGCCGCGGACCCTGTGTAGTCAGATCCTGCAGTTATATCCCTCATTTTGTCCATACATTCGGTAGGATGTGAAGAGATAGGAGATAGTAGGAAGTATGACTACACAGGGTTTGTTTGTAGTCTGTTACCATGGAGACACAGATTTACATAGGAGCTGTAGACATAAAAAACAGTAGACTATTTACAAAATTGGTTGCTTTTTCACTTTAGAACGCTTGCTCGCCTGACAATTGGGTCATGTAAAAAGACAAACGATCAGCTGACCCATTAGCAAACATTCATTCATTGGCTGATCTGTTGTTTAATTGACAGAACTGCTCGCTGGTCGGCTGCACGTCTGCTCATGTAAACAATCAATGAAATCTGTATCATGTTAATGATCATCCGCATGGAGCAGATAATATACCCATGTAGACAGGTGGAACGAGCGCTGACCAACATGCTCATTCTCAGTCAGTGGTTGCTAGCACAAGCAGATTGTCTGCCCACGTAGAAGGAACTTAAAGGCCCTTTTACACACGATTATCGTTTGAACGAATTAATGATTTTTTAAAAATAAAATGCTGAACATTTAAACGTACAGATAATCGCCTGAAATCTACTCCATTTCCCTCATTAGCTAAAGTAAACACTCCATATGTTGTTTGCTCAGGTGGACGTGTGTTTATGCGAGGAAAACTCTGGCCAGCAGGTTTTTAATTTTTGTGAAGAAAACCCATTGTCTTCTGTGGGCTTGAGTAAACAAGTCTTTCATAGACTGAGCAAATGACATTTAAAAAGAATGAAAAGCGAATTACCGAACGACTATTTTTATACAGGCTGAAACTCAGCGACAAGTGAACAGATAGAATACACTTTGGGTCTCTGGATTCACTTTCCATGATGAATATCTCTGACTCTTATTTCTTGCAGCAGATAAAGAAGACGGGGCTGGTAGTTGTAAGAAACCTAAAGGTCATCGGTCTCCATTGCTCCAGCAGCGAGCTTCACGCTGGTCAGATTGCAGTGATTAAGCATGGCTCAAGACTTAAAGATTGTGATCTGTATTTCTCCAGAAAGCCATGCTCTACTTGTCTGAAGATGATTGTTAATGGTGAGCAGTGGGCACATCGCTCTAAGGGCTCATGTCCACGGGGAAAATAAGAATTAAAATCCGCAGCGGATTTTAACTCTTCTCCCGCGCGCGGATCCGCACCCCATAGGGATGCATTGACCACCCGCGGGTAGATAAATACCCGCGGATCGTCAATAAAAGTGATTTTAAAAAAAATGGAGCATGAAAAAATCTGGACCATGCTCCATTTTTATGCGGGTCTCCCGCGGGGACGGCTCCCGCGGGCTTCTATTGAAGCCTATGGAAGCCGGCCGGATCCGCGGGACACAAAAATCATATTTTACTTACACGCTCCGGTTCTTCTCTTCGGCGCCGCGCCATCTTCTCTCAGTCGCGGCCGGATCATTTTGCTTCGGCCCGGCGCATGCGCGGGGCACGTCACCGACGTCATCATGCACATCCGCCGAGCCAAAGAATGAAGATCCGGCCGCGACGAGAGAAGATGACGCCGCCGCGAAGAGAAGAAACGGAGCGGATGGGAGGTGAGTTTATTCTTATTTATTGTTATTTTCAGCGCTCATGTCCGCGGGGCAGGAGGGACCCGCTGCAGATTCTACATGTAGAATCCGTAGCGGGCCCGATTTTCCCCGTGGACATGAGGCCTAATGGTTTTCCAGAAATCTTCAGTATTAACGTATACTAAAATATGTCCCTTCTTTTTCCAGCTGGTGTGAACCGTATCTCATATTGGCCTTCAGATCCGGAGATGAGCCTACAGCAAGACAACTCTTCCCAAACCAGCATTGGAGATGCCAGGCTAGATGCCAAGGCAGTAGAGAGGCTGAAATCGAATAGCCGTGCTCATGTATGCGTGCTCTTGCAGCCATTGGCGTGCTACATGGTGCAGTTTGTGGAAGAGACATCCTTGAAATGCGACTTTGTACAGAAGATCGCCAGGATGGAACCTGAATTTGCCAGAAGCACTTTCTATGACTATCGCCAGGAACGGGTTAAGGAGTATGAAGCCCTTTTTTTGATCTCAAGCGAAGACCTGCACAAGGAGATTCTGAGGATGATAGGATTAGAAAATCTGTGTGAGGATCCTTATTTCGTTTGCCTGAGACAGAACATGAAGGAGCTTGTCCTTATTCTTGCTACTGTTGCAGCTAGTGTTCCCAGCTATTCTGATTTTGGTTTCTACCTTAGTAAGACGAGTGATGAGAACCAGCAGGGACTTACCCAAGAAATGGCACTGCACTGTATAATACAAGCACGACTGCTGGCGTATCGAACTGGTTAGCTGCTCTTTGAACTCTGTGATTACATTAGTTAAAATTGTAGTAGATTTAAAGGAGTTAGCCACCTTGATTGAATAGGTACAGGGCAGTAGATGGGTGGTATTTGGGTAGATTACTGATATAATGTAATTAGCAGTTCTGCTCTGTTCTCTTCTTTTATGAAGTCACACACCTCTTTCGCCATTGAGGGGAGTGTGGCTTCATAAAAGTACAGTGCTGATGCGCCATCTTGCAAATGCTCACTGATGCGCCACTTTTTTGCCTATCTGGACCTGTGCAAGTGCTGAGCAGGAGTCTCTTATGGGTGGAGTCACATCATGTGTCCACCTAGCAGTGGTCATTTGGAGGTGTAGCAGCAGCACTGTACAGGAGGATGACAGTAATGAGGGCTCATGGCACATGTTGCAATTTTGCCTTATTTTTTTCCCCTTAAGTTCAGAGTTATTTGTTAAGCTCCCCTCACATGAGCTTCATACACGTGCATATTTGTATCGTATTATGGAGGAGCATACGGGCCTGACCATCGGTCTACCATCCCGAACTCACAGCATCATAGTGATCTGTGATACTTTGAATTTGGGTCAGTAGACACTTGGTCAGGCTGGGATGCTCGTCCATATGTGTGCAAAGATGTGCCCATATTCCGCTTGTGGGAAAGTAACCTTAACCTGAAGGATAGTTTTACATGGGGCGACTAAGGTGCAGAAGCGCTTGACAGTTGTCCTAACTTTCACACAGGAGGTACGGTAATTACGTTTAGTGAATGGAGGCAAAGCATGCTGAAGATCTCTTCTGGCCGCCCACCTCCAGTCACTATGAACAGGCAGTTGTGTAAACTGCCTGTTTACACTGAGTAGAAAGCCGCTCACTAGTCACTTTGTTTCATTGAGTTGAAATGAAGTGACTAGCGACTACTGAGCGATTTCTCTTTACACAGGACAACTATCACTAAAAATCACTACTTTGAGCCATTTTGCGTTCATTAGTTGTCCTGTGGAAAGCCACTCTAACAAACTAAAAAGCTCAAAAACTTTTAGCACAGCACGCAGCATCTCTTCCACCACATATATGAAAAACAAAGGTAACCAGATTACGTGTTTTAGCTTAGCTGTAACTACTTTCTCTATGCGGGCATCTGGTATTTGAATGTTAATTGACATGAATGTAAATTCATTAATTTTATTGTCTTTGCTTCTTTAGAAGATCACAAAATCGGTGTTGGTGCTGTTATTTGGGCAGAGCGGAAATCAGTAAGTAACTTCCTGACTACCGGTATATGTGCTGTCTGCCAGTGTTATAAAATATTTTATCTACTACATGCTTTATACCATAATAAACTAGTCTAAGGCCGCTCTCACACATGAACGTGGCAAAGCGCAGCGATTTCAAACACGGCGCCTTTGCACGATTCTACCTTCACTTTCGGCCGCAGCTCTCTGCATCCAACAGCATGTTTTAGCGCACCCAATCATTGGGTGTCATTGTCATTGTGATGGGTGATGAGGTGCGCTAAATGGACAAATATAGAACAGACTCCACTCGAAAATTGCGGTGCTGGAAAATACCGCTCAGCGCCACGATCGATCACATTTCTGCGAGGCCCCATTGATTTCAAGGGGAGCTTTATTTCCCACGATTAACGCAGCGTTCAAAACTGAGTAAAAAGCTCCTGTGTGAGAGAGGCCTAAGACAGCGATCTACCACAATGCCGTGTCTGTAAGAACATTTTGAGAAGCATGCTAGTTATTTACAGGATACTGAAAAATGAGAAACGAAAAATGACTTCTGAACTGGCTAACACTAAGGGGTTAATATCTGCACCACAAAGTGCAATTCCAAAGAGATTTATTACACGGTTATCTAAATTACTGTCCTAGTGAAAAGTACAAGTCCGCACCCTGCAGTAGCAGTTACAACAGATACAATATACAGGTTCCAAGCATAAGCTCATATTCAATACCGCTGGTTACAAATTGTTACATTGTAAAGTTTCGGGTGAGATCACCCTTCATCAGGGATTGGTTGCAGTGGGTGATAGCTGACATACAGGCCTGATTCAAACTTAGATATGCTAGAAAGTAACCTTGGATTGCAATTCCTGCTGGACACATCTCCACGATTTACAAGCAGGTTTCCTTTCTGGTATATCTGAGCCTGATTCAGGCCTATTTGTTTCCTATCATCCTCTTTAGCCTATGATGGACGAAGGGTAATCTCACCAGAAATATCGCACATATAAGAATGTGTAACCAACGGTATCAAATTTATGTTTGGAATCAATAAAGTACTCAAGCATTTCATTCTGGTGTGCTGATCCTCCTTTTTTAATGCTATCATTCAGAATGTATAGTGGTCAACCCTAGGGGACCGCGCTCCCATCCACATCCTCTATATATGAGTAGTGCTGCCTGAAACACCTTCTGTACAATACACAGGCTTATACTGTAAATGCCGCAAGTTATTTAATTAAAGGGGATGTGTCATGAAACAGACACACTTGTAGGAAAGGAATCTAACAGATGTTCATAAAGGGTTACAGGGGTTTTCTGAGAGTTCAAGGAAGAAAAAAGAAGAATAAAGTCTCCAAAAAAGAACAAAAAAAAAAACGCGCTCCCTGTTCTCACCTTTTTATCCCTTTCCAATCCACTGTCTGACGTCTAAAGACATTCTGATTGAAGGCTGTACAGCTCCGATGTTGAAAGACGTCCAGCAGGGTATTCTTACTGTATATTACTGGCCGCTCTGTTGTCGGGGGCCTCTCCAGCATGTCACATACTGCAGTACTGGCTCTAGCCAGCAGATGGCTCCATTGTATAATGGCAGAAAGAGAAAGCCCTTAGGAAATCCTGAATCCAAAATTGGATTGCAAAGGGTTAATCCCTCACCTATCCAGTGCAGATGCTCTGGTGGCCCCTGCAGATCTTTGTTTGCAGGCTGCCAGCAGTGTTGTGCAGGAGTATATTCATGTAATTTGGAATTACAAGCACCACCTTTCAGGGGAACATGCACAATAGGTTCTCTCAGCCTGCCTTCCACATCCAGCAATATATTTGCAAGTCCCCAATAATAGTAATAATGCTATAGATTTGGAATTGGTATACTGTAATAAATTAATAGGGCGGTAGAAAATACTATTAGAATTTTACTCTCATTGCTGTATGTGGACATGGCTAAATTATTTAAACACTCAGAAGTGTCAAGGACGTATACTTGAGAAAGGGGTTGTGACCTCTGAAAGGTCGTCAGGTGTGTGTGTGCGCGCACTACTGACTCCAGCCTTTATAAAGAACAATCTGAATACAGGGAGATTCAAAAAGAAGGGTGCAAAAGTAAGGTCTCATGTTCACAGGCGGATGTTTGCTGCGGAATCCGGAGCGGACGTCCTTCAATAACCCTCCATAGCATGCTATGGAAAAACGATTCTTCATGCACATGAGCAGAAACCAATTGTGGTTTCCACTCATGGATGAAAAATCGCAGCATGTTCCATTTTATTGCGGTTCCCGCACCAACAGCTTCCATTGAAGTCTGACCCGCAGCCCGTCCGCAGTTGACACTGCGGATGGGCTACAGATTCTTCAGAAAGAGCAGGAGGTTTAAAAAAAAAAAACTCTGCACTGTGCATGTGCGACGGCCGGCATGTCCGTACACATTTACAGTACAGAAGAAAGAAGACACGGACAGGTACGCTGGGTCGCCGGCCGTGGGAATTGGGCAGATTCCCCATGTGGAATTCATGCGTGCCTTGGACATGAGGCCTAAAACTATTTTTTTCTTACATGAATTGACATACAACAGCCAGAATGACATGAAAAGATAGAAGAACGCTTCAAACTTTTACTGCACCTTACAGATGTTCGATGTGGCCGCCATTGGTGACAAGCTTGTAGTCGTTCTGTGTAGACACGTCCCAGCATATCGTCTGTTAGCGATTCTACTGCAGCAGAGATCTGGTGTGTTTGGTGTCACCAGCGGCGCCCACATCTCACATCTGGAAGGTGCAGTAAAAGCGTGAAGAGTTCTTCTATCTTTTCATGTCATTCTAGCTGTTGTATGTCAGTTCTTGTAGGAAGAAACCAGCTGCACTTTTGCACCGTTCTCTTTGAATCTCCCTGTATATGTTTGTCCTCATGACATGACTTCACAAAGTTACATGAAGCAATAGAGTAGCACCAGTACATTTTTCATAAGTTTCTCAGTTTGTCAGCTGAAGATCACGTGTTCTCTGAGTACACAGATAGACTTCATCAGTTGTGTAGAAGGCTTGTTGTTCATATCGACTTTTTTGACACATTTGTTCATCACTAAAAAAAAATCAATGATCAATTGGCTGAATGCTATGAACTTTGCTGTTCTCAGACAAACCACATCTCTGGTGCTCTGTATCTATCAGCAGGTTCATGTACATGAAAGGAAAAAGTTACATAACTCTTGAATGTATATTATCATACTGCAGATGAGAGAGTCTGGAGGATTATTGTTGTGATGTGCAGTACCAGTCACTGGCCTGAGAGGTTACTTCCCCTATCTACTGGCATCACCGCTAAATGCTTAGTGGTGATGCCAATGAGTATGGCATGGAGTTGTAGAGGCGAGAACTGTTCTTACATTTTTTTTTGTCTAGTTTACGGCATTTGCATTTCTTTTCTAGTTTTTTGAACTCTCAGACAACCCTGTCAGAGCAGCAGGCACTAGGAGGTCATATTGTAAATCTCCCTGAACAATATGTATAGCCTGTGACTTTCTGACTTTTACTCTTTCTTCAGAGCTCGTTAGATTGTGATGGGACAGGGTCCATGTACTTCATTGGGTGTGGATATAATGCTTTTCCTGTGGGTTCAGAATATGCAGATTTTCCACACATGGATGACAACCAGAAAGATAGAGAAATCAGAAAATTTCGGTACATTATTCATGCAGAACAGAATGCAATAACATTCAGGTAATTTTTTTTTTTTTTTACCTGACGGGCTACATCCAAATCTTTAAAGGGGTTTTCAGGTACCCCTAACATTGGTGGCAGTGGGGGGGACAAACCGTACATAAAATAAATCACAATACTTGCCTCCCACTGCTCCAGTCTTCTATTTACAAGCGCTGCAGCAGGCATGTCGATTTACCCAGGAACGTTATCTGTGACATCCTATAAGCCTGCCTCGGGACTTCTGCAATAGAAGCCCACGTGACAGGTTTACGGGAGATCGCTTGTCAGATGCCGTGGCAGCAGACTGCTTAAGCGGCCATCCAACACCACTGTGAGTATATTGATTTTATATAGTGTTGGACAGCTTATACATTGTGCTGCAAGGTGATGAGTCTTTGCATACTGTGTGCAGGATAAAGAGGGAAGCCAGTGTATACGGTAGTTATCGGAAAAGAGTAATGATGAGGGTTTGTTATAAACAATAATTTGTGTGTTGTACATGTTGCATGGATACACATGCCCAAGGTGACATGTCACCTACCGTGTTTCCCTGAAAATAAGACCCTGACGTATATTAATTTTTGCACCAAAAGAAGCACTAGGTCTTATTTTTGGGGGATGTCTTATTATACTTAGCAGGCTCAGTCCATGCCCCTGAGCCGTGGCATTGATTGGCCAATTCATAAATCCTGCCTCCACAACGTGATGACTATAATTTGGTTCTCGAGCGCTGCCCAGCCAATCAATGCAGCGCTGGATGAACCAATGACAGCCATCGCATTGGTTCATCGAGCACTGCATTAATTGGTTCTCGTGCACTGCTCAGCCAATCAGAGCCATCGCTTCCTGGAGGTGGACAAGGACTGCAGGAAGCATACTGGAGCTACAGAGAACACCGGGAGGGACGTGGACTGAGCCTGCTGGGTAATGTGTTGCTTTTTTCTTCTTTTTTTTTAATGCATCTAGGGCTTATTTTTTTGCGGAAGGGCTTATATTTCAAGCCTCCTCGAAAATCCCCCAAAATCAAGGCAGGGCTTATTTTAAGGGAAACAGGGTATTTATTTATTAATCACATTTATACAGCGCTGTATATTACATGATGTCTCCTTTGAGGCTCACAGTCTAAGTTCCCTATCAGTATGTTTTTGCAGTGGGAGAGAAAACCAGAGTACCTGGAGGAAACTCACACAAATTCCATGCAGATGTTGCCCTTGGATTTGAACCCAGGACCCAGCGCTGCAAAGCAACAGTGCCAACAAGCGAGCCACCGTGCTGCTCTGCTCTTTTTTTTAGTTCCCATTGACAGGGCATTTCCTACGTGCGAACCCTTGTGAAAAACGGCGGCAGAAAGACGCCGATTTTGACACGTTTTTTTTCTTTCTTTTTATAAGTAGCAATTCACATAGAAAATTCTGCCATTAATACCGCTGTGTGAACATTCCCTCAATGTCCACATAAAAACATGCAGTATTGCTGCCACGTTGGAACATACTCTTAGGCCCAACGTCTATGGGCGGGTTTGATTTGCGGGAGATCCGCAAATCAAGCCGCCTATAGGAATGCATGGGCGTCCGCAAATTAATTAAAGAAGGCAGATTTGATTTGCAGACCTTCTGGTCCCGAAAACAAATCGCAGCATGCTCCATTTCTGTGCAGAACCTGCACAGACGGCCTCCATTAAAGTCAATGGAAACCGTCCGAACCGCGGCACGGAGAGCAGGAATTTGGAATAAAAAATACTGTACTGCACATGTCCGGCGGCAAGCCGTGAGGACCGTGCACAGTACAGAAAACCCGGAAGTGGAGAAGGTCCGCACAGACGCCAGCTGCCAGGGAGATACAGGTACGGAGGGCTCACTGGTTGCAGGTAGGGCTGGATCCCGTGCAGGATTTCCCGCACAGAATCTGACCCGCCCGTGAACATGAGGCCTAAGGCTGGGTCTGTGTGCAGCAGAACCATGTGGAAATCTGCTGAAAAAATTCACCTGATTTATTCCTCTGTGGATTTGTTCCAGATCCCCCTCCGCCTTTTCTCGTTGGATGACCTCTACAATAGTACAGGGAATATCTTTATAAAAATCTTGAAAAAAATCCTCAAGAGAACTATCAAATTTATTGTTTTAGATGTTTTCTATACCTGCAAAAGTTTTGAAAATGCCCAGAAAAAGTTCTGCAGCCAAGTATAAATTGCTTCAGATTTATTAAAAAAGTGTACCATTTTGGAGACATGTATGCCAACGGTGACACTTCTGTGCCTGGTCATTTGTACTAATGGGTATAAGCCAGTGATAAACAGATGAAGGGGCTGGATGGTGTTTGTCATATGGTTTTAAATATTCTTGTTATTGCAGATGCCAGGAAATTAAACCTGAAGAACAGAGTATGATCTTTGTGACCAAATGCCCGTGTGACGAGTGTGTTCCCCTGATTAAGGGTGCGGGCATCAAGCAGATCTATACGGGAGATATAGACAGCGGTAAAAAGAAAGCAGATATATCCTATATGAAGTTCTCTCAACTCAGGGGAGTTGGTAGATATAGTGTAAGCATTCATTATATGTCCATTTTTTATATATACCATTTTAATATACCTGTTTAGAATTAAAGAACTTTTGTAATCCAGGCCTTCACATGTTCCTGAGCAGTGCTCCCTGTATGCACCCTGTAGGTGGATGACAACAGTCTACATGACAGCAGCGTGACCACCATGTCTTATTTATTAGAGAGGACAGTACATCATCATGCCTGCAAAATAATATGGGTTCAGGTAGTTGTGCCTCCCTGTCTTTTTGAGAGCACAGATTTTACTGCCTTTTTGTTATCATATGTATTGTGAGTGCACACCGTCTCTCCCTGTGTGGTGAGGGCACAGATAGTACTGCCTGCCTGTATACTGTGTGGTGAGGGCACAGAGATAGTACTGCCTCCAAGTCACTTTCTGTGTGGTGAGGGCACAGATAATCCTGCCTTCCTGTATACTGTGTGGTAAGGGCACAGATAGTACTGCTTTTTTTTATCATCCTTTGTGTGATCAGGGCACAGATAATTCTCTATCCGGTGTGGGGAGGGCACAGATGGTACTGCCTCCCTGTCTACTGTATTGTGAAGGCACAGGCCGTACTGATCCCGGTCATCCTCTCTGTTATGTGGGCACAGATAATACTGCCTTCCTCCTATCCTTTCTGGGGTCAGGGTACAAGTAAAAAATTCCCTTCCTGTCTCCTGTGTGGCCAGGGCACAGATATTTCTCTGTTATGTGTGGGGAGGGCACAGATAGTACTGCTTTGCTCTCATTCTCTGTGTGGGAAGGGTACAGATTGTACTGCCTCACTCTCTACTGTATTGTGTAGGCGCAGACAAATCACCCCTCCCTGTCACCCTCTCTGTGGTGCGGGCACAGATAGTACTGCCTCCCTGTTATGCTTTATGTAGTGAGGGCACAGATAGTACTAGCTCCCTGTTATCCTTTATGTAGTGAGGGCACAGATGGTACTGCCTCCCTGTCTACTGTATTGTGAAGGCACAGGCCGTACTGATCCTGGTCATCCTCTTTGTGATGTGGGCACAGATAATACTGCCTTCCTCCTATCCTTTCTGGGGTCAGGGTACAAACGAAAAATTCCTTTCCTGTCTTCTGTGTGGCCAGGGCACAGATATTTATCTGTTATGTGTGGGAAGGGCACAGATAGTACTGCTTAGCTCTCATTCTCTGTGTGGGAAGGGCACAGATTGTACTGCCTCCCTCTCTACTGTATTGTGTAGGCGCAGACAGTACTGCTCCCTGTCATCCTCTCTGTGGTGCGGGCACAGATAGTACTGCCTCCCTGTTATCCTTTGTTTAGTAAGGGCACAGACAGTACTGTCTCCCTGTTATCCTTTATGTAGTGAGGGCACAGATAGTACTAGCTCCCTGTTACCCTTTGTGTAGTTAGGGCACAGATAATACTGCCTCCCTGTTATCCTCTGTCTAGTGACAGCACATATAGTACTAGCTCCCTGTTATCCTTTGTGTATTGAGGGCATAGCTAGTACTGCCTCTGTTATCCTTTGTGTAGTGAGGGCACATATAGTACTGCCTCCCTGTTAGCCTTTGTTTAGTAAGGGCATAGACAGTATTGTCTCCTGGTTATCCTTTGTGTAGTGAGGGCACAGATAGTACTGTCTCCCTATTATTCTTTGTGTAGTGAGGGCACAAATAGTTCCGCCTCCCTGTTAACCTTTGTGTAGTGAGGGCACAGATGGTACTGCCTCCCTGTCTGTTGTGTGGTGAGGGCACAGATGGTACTGCCTCCCTGTCTGTTGTGTGGTGAGGGCACAGATGGTACTGCCTCCCTGTTATCCTTTGTGTAGTGAGGGCACACCTGGTACTGCCTCTCTGTCTGTTGTGTGGTGAGGGCACAGATGGTACTGCCTCTCTGTCTGTTGTGTGGTGAGGGCACAGATGGTACTGCCTCCCTGTCTGTTGTGTGGTTAGGGCACAGATGGTACTGCCTCCCTGTCTGTTGTGTGGTGAGGGCACAGATAGTACTGCCTCCCTGTCTGTTGTGTGGTGAGGGCACAGATAGTACTGCCTCCCTGTCTGTTGTGTGGTGAGGGCACAGATAGTACTGCCTCCATGTCTGTTGCGTGGTGAGGGCACAGATAGTACTGCCTCCCTGTTATACTTTGTGCTGTGAGGGCAGAGATAGTACTGTCTCCCTGTTGTCCTTTGTTTTGTCAGGGCACAGACAGTATTGTCTCCCTATTATTCTTTGTATAGTGAGGGCACAAATAGGTCTGCCTCCCTGTTATCCTTTGTGTATTGAGGGCACAGATAGTACTGCCTCCCTGTCTGTTGTGTGGTGAGGGCACATATAGTACTGCCTCCCTGTTATACTTTGTGCTGTGAGGACACAGATAGTACTGCCTCCCTGTTCTCCTTTGTGTAGTGACGGCACAGATAGTACTGCCTCTCTGTTGTCCTTTCTGTAGTGATGGCACAGATAGTACTGCCTCTCTGTTGTCCTTTGTGTAGTGATGGCACAGATAGTACTGCCTCTCTGTTGTCCTTTCTGTAGTGATGGCACAGATAGTACTGCCTCTCTGTTATCCTTTGTGTAGTGAAGGCACAGATAGTACTGCCTCCCTGTTAGCCTTTGTTTAGTAAGGGCATAGACAGTATTGTCTCCCTGTTATCCTTTGTGTAGTGAGGGCACAGATAGTACTGTTTCCCTATTATTCTTTGTGTAGTGAGGCCACAAATAGTTCCGCCTCCCTGTTAACCTTTGTGTAGTGATGGCACAGATAGTACTGCCTCTCTGTTGTCCTTTCTGTAGTGATGGCACAGATAGTACTACCCCACACCCTATGTTGCAGGTTGCAAACTTTTATTCACTCAAAAACTAAAGCGATGGAAGCAGGAAATTCCTGATAGAAAACCCACTGATAAGAAAACAGGACTACCGCAGTAAGAAAATAAGATTAATATTACACCGTGGGTTTAACTTTATTTAACAACTGGGTATAACTATGTGATGTTGAGATAGCTGAGATTTTCCTGTACGGCGGCCGCGTGTAACACGTCTGGGTGGATGACATATTCACAGGGCAGACAAGCGGCCATGTGTTTATTTGCCCTACATTAGTGAAGGCGATGGCAGCTCCGGCTATTTTTAAGCCCTAATTATTTAGCGACTGCATTCCATCATCTCATCAATACAGCGTGATCAATGATACATCTCTGTAAAACCGCTGCAACCATACTGTACAACTCAAAGATCTAGCATTTGTCTCAGACACACAAGCGATGGCTTGTATACACATGAGAGATGTATCAACACTGGTGCAAATAACAAATGGAGTTACCCCTAGCAGCCAATCAGATTGCTTCTTTCATTTTTAAAAATGCCTCTGAAGAATGAGAGCTGGAATCTTATTGGTTGTGTTTTGTTTGCACAATGTTGATAAATCTCTGTTTTTTGTGGGTGGAATCGGCAGAACGAAGGTTTTGCAAAGAACATTGGCCAACCAAAGCCATGACTATACTAATCAGCTTGGTGTTCATTCGCTTGCTCCACTGCCCCTCCTGGAAGGCCAGTGGGTTGCTTTGAGCAGTTGGAAATATTGGGGAGTGTAGTGAATATGAGGCCTTCAGCTGTCCATAGAAGTAAAGATTGTTTCCTCAACATGATGTGGAAAATATTCTGCATTTTCATTGTCCTTTTTTCTCAAACCTTAGTGAAATTAATGGTTTGATCAGAACATCTACTACTAACACTGGCCTCTCAGACATTGCCCAACTACACTTTTCACTCCAGATAATAATAATTTGGTTATTGCTAATATTTAGTGGAATGGCGCCCTCTTATGGACATATTTACTGAAAAAAAATAACGTTTGAAGGGAACCTATAACGTTGTACATGTAGTTCTGTCTGAGGATATGTAGTCATTGATAGCCCTGTAGGCAAAATCACTTATTAGGACCACCCACAGGCCTCCTAAGCATAGAAAAAGCAGGCATTTAAAAGGGTATTCCCGTTGGTAAGGGAATTTTCCAAAATTTCAGATATGAAAGGTGTTCCACCATGTTTACACCTAGCTGGTTATGGGTATAAATCACACAGCTATTGCCTTCCTATCCTGTCCTCAATTTCTGATGTTTTCCCACAACTCTATTTTTCAGCCCATCCCAGCAACAGATTCACTTAGTTCTGCCTCTGTATATGTTATGAGCTTAGTTCTGTGGCTGTATTTGTTATAAGCTTGGTTCTGGTGCTGTATTTATGCACTGAATTTGATTATGGTGCTGTATTTGTTATGAGCTTGGTTCTGGTGCTGTATTTATGCACTGAGTTTGATTATGGTGAGGGTATGCTGCTATCCTGTTGCATTTTGCACAAGCAGAATATAGGCAGACTGCCTACCAGTGAGTATATATCGTTTTTACCTTATGATACTGGGGTGTCCAAAAGAATTCTGCACAGGGTGCCAATTAATCTAAAGCTGGCACTGGTGGTCAAGCATATGTGTTGCTGCTTCATTTAAACTCTGTGGTAGCCATATGCTGCTGCACTTTGCAGACAAGTTATTTGCTTTTATTAATAACATATTTATTATATTTTTTATTATTAGTGGCAACAAAACCCTCACAGGACGAGTCCTAGTAACACAACGGTTTCCACGGCTGGAGAAAGTGAGTATATCATCCTACGGCTCCTGTGCGCGGCATGCTGCAATATGTATTCTTGAGCCACCGTCTCATGATCTGCATTCTCTCTCAATTCATTTTATAGATGGAGATTTGAAGAATAAAGATGAAGATGATTTAGGCTAATGGATGCGCTATGGACAGAGCCCATAAACCCGTTGTCTCATTCCGTCCACTTTAAGTTGTATTTTAGAAGAGATTTTATTTATTGCAAAGATAATTCTATTTTATGAAGGAAAGCATATTTATTTTTTGCTTTAATCCAAAACCTTACATATTCTATATGAAAATGTCCAAAACTAAATGAGGAACAGCTTCCCGTACTTTTGTTTTTATTATATTTAACTAATTAAAAAAAAGAAGAAAAGCTAATTGTTAAAAACATAAAATAATTGTTTTTAGCTTTTTACCCCCAATAAAACTATATAAAAAAAATTGAAAAAAAAAATCAGCGGAAAAAAAGATACAAAAAATAGCCCTATATTTCCTAGAAATAAAAATGCTGGAAAAATAATTTTGGTACCGGTAGCCGAAGGAAAACAAATTGGACAGTAAAACCACCATGGGTAAAAATCCGTAAAGATTGTCTAGTCCTTAAGGGGTTAATTGCCGTGTGCTCAGCGACCTCTCAAACTTCCAAATGGGAACCAGTCTCACGTTTTTAATGTCCTTTTCATGTTGAGCATCCAAAACATAGGTAAGATTAGTTAATTATGTTTCTGTTGCAAAACCGGTGTTGAACAGTGTAATTAGCCCATGTGAAAGGAACTAACACGAAGATCCTATCGGACTTCTCTCTGGAATTGGTACCCGTCCCGCCTCTACTCATTGAAAATAGTGCAGGGGGTGGAGAGGAGGCAGAGAGGGGGGGGGGGAGCTCAGTTCCTGCTCCCGGCTCTTCCAGCCTCCTCCCCCTGCAGAGAGAGACGCCGTATATCGGCCAGCATGAATACCCAGCCGATATACGGTCGTCTGAATGCACCCTAAGTGCAATTTAAAGGGTTAGAAATACGTTGCTACTACATTTTAAAAACCGTTCGACACCTGTTCTCAGGTTGGGTGTGATATTGTATATCAGCCCCTTTTACTTCAATGGAGCAGAGTTACAATATCCGTTACAACCCCTGGACAGATATGGTGCAGCAGTGTTATGCTAATCCTGATCAGCCCCTTTAATTAGGTTGTTGCAAAGGTGCCCAAATGCCTTCAATTGCGGTCATCCAAACTGACAGCTATTGTTCTTGACTCCCCCATACTTATGTATGCTTAGCCAAAGGTGTATGGGGAAAGCAGAGTAAGACCATGTCAGATACACCTTTGAGAGATTAAAAGGATTTTGTATGTAATATTCAACATGTCGGAGCCTTCCTTCCACCAATATCATCAGTCAGGGAAGTGTCTGGAGGCCCCCATACTAATGAGATCCTCAGCCGGACCTGCAGGTAGCTTCATTCAACTTGCCTGTATGTGAGAGTCCCAGGAGATGTGTGGGCACAGTGTGAGATCATAAGGCCAGTGTCATGATGTGATAGAAATAAGGCTAATGAATATTCTTCGTGTAAGGGTACTTTTTGATGGAGCGAGAAATTGTTTGCCCGATGTCAGTTTGCGCATTCGCCCGGGCGTTCAGTTTAACTCTTTAAGGATGCAGGCCTTTTAAAAAAAATTTTGGACTTTTCTCAACACTTAAAAAAAAAAAATCATAACTCTTTTATTTATCCATCAACCTACATAGCTGAGGGCTTGTTTTTTGTGCGCCGAGTTGTGTTTTTCAGTGGTACCGTGTAAAGTGCCCTGTAATGTACTGAAAAACGTTTAAAAAATTCTAAATGGAGTCAAATAGAAAAAAAAATAAGGCCAATTCCCTCATCTGGGGGTGGAAAGGGGTATCTTGTTTCTACGGTGTACACACTGCAGCAAAAATGACGTGATGACTTTATTCTATGGGTCAGTACAACTACTACGATACCAAATTTATAATTTTTTTTTTTTTTTGCTGTACTACTTTTAGAAAATAATATCTTTGAAAAAGGATTCTGTATTCCAGATGTAAAGCCTGGACTCTCATGGTTCTACCAAACTGAACTTATAGCACAATATATATATTAAGTTATGATATATTGCATCATCATGAAACAATAAACGAATCTGAAAATGGAAGAATCCTGTATTTTTTTTTAAAAACCTTCTGTAAAGATATGTTCATACAGCGGAATTGAGCTGCTGATTTGATATGGAATCTGCAGCAAATCTAAGTATTCCATTCCTTTTAGGCCTCTTTCACAAGAGCGATAGCGATGTGACTGCAAGACGATCACAGCGATAGCACAGCTGTGTTCCTGCAATTTCTGTGCGATCTCCCTGCAAATTTTCACGTCAATATAGTTGCATTTAAAATAAAACAAATAACAATAAATTACCTAAGATACAAGGCAGCGCTTAATGAACCAATCACAGACATCACATTGAATAGCTCTGATTGGTTCATTGAGCACTGCATTGATTGGCTGAGCTATGGCTCTGATTGGCTGAGCTGTGGCACTTGAGAACCAATGAACCATTGCTTCCTGGAGGCGGGATTTGTGAATTCCTTTAACCAGGAAGCAGCAGATGAAGACTGCAAACAAGTGCGGCTGAGTTTTGGGAGGTGAAGTGCGGTAGAGCTGACAGCGCCTGTGAGTTTTTCTTTGTTTTTTTTTTTAATGCAGCCAGGGCCTATTTTAGAGACAAACAATAGGACTTCCTACTGTGGGAGTTGCATCGCACTGCATGAAAACCGCAATTCCGTGCGACGTGATGCAACACAAAGTAAGTATCTATAGGGAAACATGGGCTACAAACCATCCGGTCATGTAATGGACACACAGGTGCACATCTCGTTATTGTCAAGGGTGGGTGCTGCCCGGCCCGTTCTATTATTTCAACCTCTGGAAGGAGTTAAATGTGTTACTCCTACTCAAATATCACGCGTGCTGCTGTCTGAGTTGTCAATGGGACCTTGAAAAGACATTGGATGGCACTCTCATTCAATACAATGTGCATGCGAGGGCGATGTTTCCTATTGAAGACAATGCAAAACACTTGCGATCCTTTCACGCATGCGAGGATCACAATTTCACAAAGTGCTTTACATTGCTGTGAAAATTGCATGTTGGCAAGCACCATATCACACTGAGTTTCTCGGTCTAATACGGTGTGAATGTAGGCTTAGTGTTATTTGCGAACTGTGACAGCAATCGTTCATTTTAAAGCAGTTTTCTTGTATATATTTTTCACATTCAATACACATAACATCTCATCAGTGTGTTCACCAGGGCCTTTGGGGATCTGCGAGCCCAATAGTATACCTCAGATAGAAGGATTGATGTCTTAAGCTGTGGTGCTGGCGAAAGCTACTGCGTATGCCCTGGACGGTGAGAGTAACAAACAGAGAAGTCCTGAATCCTATAAGACCCGATATATCACTGGAGGGCAAGATGGCCGGACTCAGGCTCACGGATTTTGGCCATGTAATGCGAGCAGAGTTGCTAAAAAAATCTATAATGCTTGGACATATCAGTGGCAAAAGACGACCTGGCCGCCAAAGGACACAATAGCTGATACTGTCAGAGCGGATACTGGCATGGATATCACATAACTGTAAGAAGCAGTGCAAAACCGAAAAACATGGAGGAAGCTTGCCTGTAGGCTTGTTAACGGCTATTAACAACAATGTATCTCTCTTAGGTTTGCTACACACAGCTAAACGCGTTATTGGGCCATAAAGCTCGGCCCGATATTGCGCTTGTGCGATGTAGTGGCAGTTGCGAGGTGTTATTCCATTGCAATCTGTTTTCCTGTCCCATGGAAAACAATGGGCGACTCATTCCTGAGGGAACGCCCAAATATAGGACATGTTTTTCTCCCACATCGCGATGTGGAGGGGGAAAAAAGCCCCATTCGAAAGAAGAGGGTTCATATTCGTGTGAGATGTGTGCATCTAGCAACGCACAAATCACGTGCAATTTTCACAGCCATGTGAAAGCGGCCTCGTGTACTTTTTATATCCCCAGTCCCCCGACACGCCAGAGAGGTTGGAACTAGGAATAAAGGTCCATACAAGAGAGAAACAATAGGTTTTAACATCCCAAAAGGTCCTAATAAACACTAACTTGACATAGGTGTACTAAAGGCTATAAGGGTAGATTCAGACAACCGTATATCGGCTCGGTTTTCACGCCGAGGCAATATACGGTGTCCATCTGCAGGGGGGGAGGAAGAGCCAGAAGCAGGAACTGAGCTCCCGCCCCCTCTCCACTATTTGCAATAAAAGGAGGCGGGATGGGGGCAGGGCTAAGTTCCAATAATTAGCCCCACCCCTGTCCCATCTCTCATCATTGCAAATAGTGGAGAGGGGGCGGGAGCTCAGAGCACTGCTCCTGGCTCTTCCAGCCTCCCCTCCCCTGCAGAGAGAGAAGACGTATATCGGCTGGCCGTGATAACCCAGCCGATATACGGTCGTCGGAATCCAGCCTAAGATTGCAAAAAAAATATATAGAGCGCAAATAACATGAAATATATGGAAAACATTGAATTTTGATGTAATTAATTTACAGCAGATGTGATATTCACTACAGAGGAAGACAGTGAGAAGAGGCTGAATGAGGCGTCACACCAGCGATCAGTAACCGTGCCTTTAATGCTCTGTAAATATAATCTTATAAGTACAAACTGATAATGATATACATTTATTTTATACACACAATAGTTTAAATAAGCAAATAGTTACTCGTTAGGTTTCCTCCCTTTTCTAAAGCGCAGATTGGAAATCCAGTTGCAGTACAGACATCTCACATTTGTAAAAAGGACTTTTACTTCGCAAACCAAAGTGCTGAGGTTTTACTAGAGCGCATTCGATCTGCGCCATTTACCTTTACATTGCAATGGGTTAAGGTGCAGCATGTTACTATATTAGAACGTGAGCGTGGTGCATTATTTAGTACTGCCATCACAAATGCATTGCAGATTCAATGGCATTTATCACAAGACTGGTTGTAAGAAGCACAAGGCATGATGTGCTTGGCATTGTACCCATTTCCTTTACATCATGCCACACAGACCATATCAGTACTGTATTATATGTGAAAAGGGTTTTGCCACCACAGACTTCTATGACGTATCAGACTTGTCATAAGGGGTATTGTTGGGGATCCAGAGGGCCGCTCTTCCCCAACACACCCCCCCGATCAACTATGTATAACCTATACTCAGGACAGATCATCAAAAGTAAAATGCCCCTTTGGGAGGGATCCTACTTACCAGGCTGTGCTGTTACTGTCAAGGAAGGGGTCCTGGCACTGATTTTAAGTGTAGTCCCCTACTAGCCAAGCAACCTTAGCCAACTACCCAGAGGTAAAGGGTATAAGTTAGACATCCACTTTTTAGGGTCCCACAACAGAGGCATGAGCTAGCCCTAGTATGTATATGCACCCGTTTCCTATAAACTCCCCCTGGTATACATGTAAACCCTTGTGCTTCCCATAATGTGTAGCCACCTAGGAATGCTCCCTGTTTATACTGACATGTCATAGAAATGTACCTTGGGAAAACTAAACCCTTTATGTCTTAAGTAAGATTACCTAGAATACAAACAATCCTGAGAGTTAAAAGGGACCTTTAGTTTTGCCCAAATCTGTCTTTTGTGCAACAATTTTTGTAATTTTCCTGAAAACTCTTCATAGAGGTCTTCTCTACTTTCTAGAGTCTGGCTCAGGTAATAAACTAAGGCTTTGTGACCTCTAATGCGACCTTTACTGTAGCCAGTGTGTAAGTATATAGGGATTATGCCAAGCAAGATATAATTAAAGTCCTTCGCAGAAGCGTCTTCCTTTTATATTGGAGTTTCCACACTGTGGTTTGGTAAAGCTATGTGCTACTTTGTTGTACACGGTGTTTCAAAAGTCAGGGCCACCCAGAATATCAAAAATGTGTACAAGTAGGAAACTTTGTGGAACACTTAGATGGAGGGGCTGGGGGGGGGGGGGGGGACTTTTTGGCACTATGGTGGTGCTCGTCAGTCTTCCTGGTGGCAGCCATATTGGAGTAAGCCTAGGAAACCTCAATGGAATGTGTCTTGTTGGATACATGACTTAAGGGTAGAATTTCATCAGAAAATTGATAGGTGCAGTCATATTTTCAATACCTGCAACTATTTTCGAGTTCTAGATGATGTCGTGTTGAATATTAATAGTTATCTTGAATTATCTGGTAAGGAAAACAGTAAAATCGCATGTATTTTCTGGTACCAGAAGATACTGTTAACACAGGACAGAACTGAGATTATCCTGATGGTCGGTAACAAAAGTTCACATGAAGTGATTGACGTTTTCAAGACAGAACACCCAATGAGTGCACAAACTGTCAGAAAACAGATTCAGAAGTTCAGGGGAAAAGCACATATGTCGACATCTGGGGATTGGAAACACAGCTCATACGACCAGTTCCTGGTTAGTCCTTGACAATACCAGCTTCCTTGAACTTCTGAATCAGTTTCCTGACAATCCATCCACTCATTGGCTGTCTTCCTGGATTTTCTTGACAAAGCCTCGATCACCTCACGTTCATTTCTGCCACTAACCACCAGGATAATCTCAATTCTGTCCATTATTTTCCACACTACATAATTCAACAACGTACGTCCATAACTTAAATTTGACCTCCCCTATCATTTCTGAGGAAATTCTACCCATAAATCATGTAACCCCTGACCCACTTTTTGTTGGAATTTCTTGAGCTGAATCCAAGATGGCTACCACCAAGCTGGTCGACAGGTACCACTATAGTGCCAAAAAGTTTTTGCCCACCCATCTAAAGGCCTTTTTACACACAAAGATAATCTTTCAAACGAATGAAAGATTTTGCGCTCTATTTGCATAAGGTGTTAATAATGGCCATTAACACTTTATCATTTTCATTTGCATCTAAAAGGACCTCAAGGAGTAGTTTGCAGAGCCCACCATTTTTTTTTTTAAAACATACATACAGCTGTGCAAACAGCTGTCAAACATTCCATTTTTCTCCTCCCGGCTAGTATAAACATGCTATGGGGAGAACATCCTGCAGTCTATTGAAAGATGAGCGAAATACATGCAAGTGGAACGTATTTGCTTAGTCTTTTAGCGGACGAATGATGGATTTTAAGTGAACCAAAATCGATCATTCAAGCGAAAAGTGCACGATTCTAATGTTTACATGTAACGATTATCGCTCATTTTCGGCCGCATGCAACAATTTTGAACGCTAATCATTGCATGTAAAAGGGCCTTAAGTGTTTTATAAAGCTTCCTACTTGAATCTCTTTTAGCTGAGAAGATATTCCGAATGGCTCTGAATTTGGAATCACACTGTACATTACGGCACAAGAGATGTACAGTACCACTCACACAGAAATTACCTTGTCTACAGCTTATATACCCCAAGAATGGTTCATTTTAAGTGAAACTTAAGGCATCTGCTTTTAGGATCACAAGCTCTCATTTTTACAGTGTGACAATACATTTCATTAAAACATGTCTGCATATAATCTCATCACATTCTTGTATCGTGTGGCCCCCACATCCATAAAAAAAAACCATACATTAAAAAAAATGGAAAGAACAGAAGTGATCAACCACTTTAAAGTGAATCTTATTTTGACATGTCATTCTTCGGTCCAACATGCAATGTGTATTGAGTTATTACCATTATTTGTATAGCAGTTGAAATCCCACTGTAGGTAATACAATATTATAAATCACTCTGCATAAAAAGATTTACAACATCATTTGTCTGCCTACAGTCAGCATTAAAAGGAAGCTTTCTTACTTACCGGTTTATTATTGAGCATACAGTAAGCTCTTGAGCTCCCTCTAGTGGTGGCTGCAGGTACTGAATGTTATATTTTAAAACAGGTCTATGCAGGCGAATTGTATCTCTGCACCACTATCCCAAATCTCCAACTGCTTAAAAAAAATAGTTACTTGGCCCCAAATTTTACACCTATTCAGATTACAATAACTAAATAAAATTCAAGGAAGGACATACACTTTAAAGTTGCAGAATTTCTAAAGATGAAAGCCGAGCACTTAAAAAAAAAAAGGACCAAAAAATCATAACCAGGTTAGCTCAATAATATATTAAAATCATATTAATAAAGATGAATTTCTTTACAAAGCCAACTCCTTTGCCTATGTAGATATAAAAACTGAACAATAATGTGTTGCATCTTAAGAGTGTGCGGGCAGCCACCTCCAGGGTGAACGCGAAGCAGCCTCGGTGTAGACAACACACGAAGATAGACAAGATATTGCCCAGTCACAGCTGGGCTACGTGCACAGACGCCATCACTGCATAATCAAATTAACATCCACGATGACGTTTCTACTTGCTGACAAGTAACTGACCAGCAATACTCCAGAACATATTTGTACATGGATGCAATACAGAATATGGCTCTTGTAGCACATCCATGGAAAGCCTACCCTGTCTGCTAGTGTATATACAATCTACCATTGTCATGTTTTACAATCATGTAACAGTGACAATGCAGGACATTCATGCATGTACAGAGAAATCCAGAAATGCAGTTTTGATGCTGTTGCCTTTACTGCATATAAAAATGCTTAATATAACTAATAAGCTGTAAAGTGAATTTCCGCACCATGTTCTTAATTCAAATAGGTTCAACATTCCGTACTGACTAAAATGGGGTCGTTTTACGAAGCAAGCGCACTACCGCTTCATTCGGAGGGAACTGACTTGGCCATCTCTGGCGGTCCCATTGAAGTGAATGGAGTGGTGGTGCACAAACAAGGACCATCCGCTGCTATTCACTTAGGTTGTCTGCATGACAAATGAAACCTGTTGTAAGACAACCCTTTTTAATTTCATAATATACCTTTAAGGAGGTCAGAAGTCATTCATAAGAGGGATCATGGGAAAAAAAAATGGCGCTCAGAGTGCTATCAAGATAAATACTGAAACTAATCAGCATAGACTCTTAGACCTGTAATGACCAAGTGATAAGGTTGATATTCACGTTAAGGTGGTCACTAGACCCCTTAGCAGCAAGCAGTTCTTACATTTCTCTTAGCCCCTTTAAAGACAAGCAGATGGGGAGAGGTGATCCATTTCTAAAGGTGCTTTCACACGGGGCTGCTTTTTTCCGCACCCAAATCTGCAGCTTATTCCGCTGCTGCAAATTCTGCATCCGAAAATCTCTGAGAAATTCGAATTGCAGGCTGATCTAAGCAGAATAATTCCGCCCGTCTGAAAGCACCCTAATGAGAGTGTACTTTTGGGCACATTCAGCGAAGTGTCCTATTAGAAAATATGTATAAAAGGTGATCTTTTGATGTCTTAACAGGACACATCCATCAGAAATTTATTTATTTATTTTTATTTAAACGGGATATGGAAAACTTTTTTTTTTCACATTTCTGGCTGATGTTTTGACAATTTTGGCAGTACTAGTATGTGATTAAGAATTCAATAGAGCAAACAGTCTCCTTCTCTAGCTGCCAGCTCAATGCCCCAAACTCCTGAAAGGTACAGCAGACTAATCTCAATTTACATCTGCTGCACGGCAAAGGGTTAATCTGAAAAGTAATCTCACTATAATAGTAGGTGTAGGATTGGAGAAAAGGGAAGTTCAATTGTCCGCTTAACAGACCTTTCACAGGGGCGGAATATTTCTGGAACACACACAGCGGTATTTGTCCGTGCGGACCATTATACATGCATAAATGCAGATTTTGATGCATGGAATTCTGCAATTTTCAATTCCAGCCATTAGACATGTAGAAACAGAGCCATAACTTGAAGCTTCTGGGCCCCAATGCAAAATCTGTAACGAGGCCCCCAACAATAATGCTTTAGTCATAGTACTGGGCTCCCTATATGGAAAAGAGAGGCCTTATGGGCCCCTAAGGCTCCTGGGCCCGGGTGCAACCGCATCCCCTATAGCTACGCCCCTGTAATATCCTGGCTGTGTGAAATGTCCCTAATAGCCCTAGATAGAGATTGCGCAGCCAGCCAGGGGCAAAGACAAGTGCATATTTCTCAGAGGAGCATGCATGGCCTTATAACTCTCCTCACCCCTTGCAGATGCTCTCCCTAATAAAAAAACTATAGCCTTCCTGACCCCCAAAATAAAGGAATCTAGTATACAAAGCAGCTACATAGTGTCTAAGGTCAGATTCACACGGGAGAGTTCGATATCGCCCTGAGAAGGGCGGACCACTCTTAAACCTACGATTACGATGTGTTTTGCAAGAAAACGTATTGCATCCATGTAAATGCATTCTCCACATGCGTGAAAAAAACAAAACAAATCGCGTGTGTTTCTAACAGTTAAAATGGTAAAAAAATGGATCACACTCGCAAGCACAACAGCCGGCATTCAAGTGTGATATTTTTTTTTCTTTTTGAAGGACTTACTGACAGTAATGGGCAATTCTTTGTGAGGAATCACCCAAAAATAGGACACAGCGTTTTTCCCTATCTCAGTCCATGGGTCCAAGAGGAAAAAAAAATAAAAATCATTTGTGTGTATATACAGGTTGAAATAAATAGGTACTTTTCACGTGCGAGTGCCGGCCATGTGAATCCAGCCTAAGGGAGTCAAAAGGAGACAGACCTACCAGTAGATAGACTGTTGTAGAACATCATATTTAACGTTTCTTTTAAATCCTGTGTTTGGATTATTTTTCTACTCGAGTGACTGCATCCCAATACACTACATCCACACATAACCGCATGGTCGTTATGTTGTGCAAACTTTAGAAAGACAGTGAGAAAACAGAAGTGTTTTTTTCCCCCCCAGACACTATGGGTGGCATAAAAAAAACACTGTTTTTTGCAGACTGCTTGAATGCATGGATGGTTGACAACTCTGATCAGTTCCCCCTCCAGTTTTAACTCTTGCCATTGGTCATGGTTTTTAGACAGCCACCATGCTAAACACACCTGTCTGTATGTGCTGACACAGCAGGATCCAGGAGCTCCTGCAGTGCCGGTGACGGGTACAAGGGGGGTGCTAGGCGTTTTTGGTTGTGGAGCTCCTTGAATCAGTGACAGTTATGGATGGGTGTGATACATTTTGAGTGGAGCTGCAGGTAGAGACACTTTGTTCTCTTTGTTGTCATGTTGCTATGGTAACAGAGGACATTGTGTGCACTCCATGTGTGTTCATCCATGACTGTGGATTAACCTTTTCCTCCCATCTGATAATCAGACTGCCCCAGATTTACAAGCTCTTACTATACAGAAACCCACTGAGGTTCCAGTGCATCGAATCAGTATAATATAGTAAATAAGGACATTAAGTTGTTCCATCTGGTCAACAAATTGCAATTTGCAAGCAACTTGCTCCCTACCATGCAAGATGTGGACTGAAGGTACGATACTCTTACAGAAACATAGGCCATTGTAGTTTCTGTTGTGCTACGGGAGCCGCTAGACGGCGTCAGGATGGGGAAGGTAGTGCTGAACTTTCCTGGATTGTAATGCCATGCACAATAAGAACCGAATGCCGTTGGCTCATCTGTACAGGGGAAGTGACACACAAGGCAATGCTCCCTTGTAAAGACTGTCGTGTCTCTACAGGGTGCTGACGCAATGTCAGGAGCGATGGTGGGGCCAGATTCCTGGGAAGGCATATTGGGGAAGTATGCATAGTGGAGGTGTATTGACCTAATTGATTTACAACCCTTAACTTCTTGGTCGACTAGTGTGTGTCAAATAATCCTTTTTTGTTGTGGTAACGATGCACTAGAAATCAAATGTCAGACACTAAATAGGAAGTAGTATACATGGCAAGATTTAGAAGAAGGTTTCCTGAAAACCAACCAACTACTGTTGCTTCCCCCTCCCCCCCCAAAAAAACTGACATTGTATTCGTCATAGATATCTGAAAAATAATTTTATTGGAAGTGTCCCTTTAATTGTACTACCAATGAGAGAGAACCGGAAGTAACTTTTAATTATACCCCGCTGCCACTTGTAAGTCATTCTGCATGGATGTCACCTTTAGTTGTAGTACTGCACATTAGAGAGCTTCAAATGACATTAGAAAATAATAATAATTGCTTCAGTCAGATTCACATCATCATAGTGACCATCCCTAGTGATTGTGAGGACAAGGAGACACCTCTCGCACCCAACTGCAAATTTCACATACCCACTGATTATAAAGAACATATATTTTTTTTTTACGTTTTAATATAAAACCTTTATACTCTTGGCAGCTAATAAACTAAATAGAAACAAAAAAAACGTAGGCACTGACGATGCCATGACAATTCCGTAAAACACTTATTCAGATGATTGGTGGAAGATGCAGCGTGGGAGATCGTCATGGGCTGGGTTTTTTCAAGTCTCGGATCTGTTTGACCAAGTAGTTCTTTTCATCTGAGAATTGTTCATCATCCGTCCTTTCCTTTTGGAAGCTGCTCAGGAACTCAATTAACTTGGTCTGGTTTTTTAACAGGATGTCCACGATTGGCTGCGTTTTGTTTGGATTTGCTACGAATACCTAGGACGTAAGGCAAGATGAGTGATTAGTCCTGAGAGGACCTGGTGTTCAAGCTGTAAAACTAAATGGATTCTAGCAGGATTTAGAAAAAACAAGGAATGAATGTAGTTTCCTGTAGACATAGCACATAGATATATGTGAAATATCAGATATATGCATTTTCTAATTCTGCAAGTCTTTGATTTTCTAAAGGGTATTTCCAACTAAAAAGTAAAAAAAAAAAAAGCTAGATATTAGTAAATAAGAAGTTAAAGAGGTATTCTATTCCAAACACAGATCCTAGTCCCATGTTTCCATTACCTCTGACGTACGTGGGATTTTGGAGACTTGCCTAGCGCTCTCCTGTAAAATGTTTTGCACATGTCCTCTGAGCTGCCTGACAAAACACAGAACGCTGTGACCCACACGGACAGCTGAATGCCTTACCTTAAACACATGGAATGCTTCAAACTGGATGTTGGGGCTCTTATCTCTCAGCAGATTCATCATCAGCTTCAGGTTTTCTGGTTTGCTGATGTACTTCGTCATGATGGAAAAGTTGTGCCGGTCCAGAATTAGCTCTCCTAGCAGCTACAGAGGGGATTGGAAGAAGTAAACCTAATAGGTTATAGACAAGAGCATACTGGAGGACGGCGATCAAAGCTAAAGCAGAGGGGTTCCCTATAGTGGATTCAGCTTTCATCCCTTTATAGACCCTTATCATAATAAAAGTAGCGACGGGATTGATTATCGTAGGCAATTACTGCACTGGAGTTCTGCAAGGGTTGCCGATCCAAGGATTTATTCAGACTGCCAGATGTGGAGTCGGGAAATATTTTTTCCTCTACAATGAAAATTTTACCTTATGGAGGTTTTTGTCTTCCTCTGGAACAACACTAAGGCCCAATGCACACGGGCGGATTTTTGCTGCGGAATCTGTGGTGGGCGTATGGCCGCAGATTCCTCAGAAATGTCTGTTCATAGCATGCAATGTAACATGATTCTTCCATGCACATGAGTGGAACACACTTGCGATTTCTGCTCGCGGAGGAAGAATCGCAGCATGTTTGTTTTTTTTCGTGCAGGACTGCAATGGAAGCCGTCCGACCTGCGATGATTCCAAAATGTCAATTTCGAAATTGCTGTGGATCCGCATCATTGCCAGCAAGGCATTCTCTGCACTGCGCATGTGCACCAGCCGGCACATTCGCAGCCCAGAGAAGAAGAATCCGTAGAGGTATGCAGAGGGTCACCGTCCGGCACAGGGCCCGATTCCGCAGCGGGATCCCGAATGCAGAATCTAACCTGGACGTGTGCATTTGGCCTAAAGGATAACAGGCTGAATGACCTGTGTACCTGTGTCTTGCAGGCTGCGGTGTCTGCGCCGACCTTGCTACTTCCGGTTTCGCTGTACTGTGCATGGTCCTCACGGCTTGCCATCGGACATGCGCAGTAGAGTTCTTTTTTAAATCTCCTTTCCCGCGAACAGGCTGTGTACCAGACGGCTTCCATAGACTGCAATGGAAGACTTTCCTGCGGGATCCGCGTAAAGTGGAGCATGCTGCAATTTGTTTTCCGGACCAAAAGGTGTGCAAAACAAATCAGCATGTTTTAATTAAGCTGCAGATGCCCATGTACCTCTATGGGCGGCTTGAATTGCAGATTATCCGCGTGGCTGCCCCAGCCGATCAACTATTGAAGACCTATCCTAATGATAGGTCATCAGTAGTATTCTATCTGGAAAACTCCTCCAGCATTACATGGTCCTCTTACCTTCAATGACTGTCTTTTAGTTACATAGTTCTCAGAGTGTAGAAGTTTTTCATAGTCATTAAATATCTAGAAAAAAAAAAAAACATGAAAGAAATTATAAGAAATAATTAGGGAAAGTCAAGTCACATGTAGCAGGTGGACAGATTGCCAAGTCCAGGTGTAATTCACTCCGGAGATCAGCAGATGGGGGAAAACACAATTTTTCTCTTCCTTTTATTGTTCTTAAGGCGGTGCCACGTTTCGTGCTGGGTTAAGCAGGTGACTTTATATGTCATTGACCAATGGATTTTCTAAGTAAATGCAGTTGAGAAGAAGGCATTTAAGGGACCTTTCACACGGAGTGGAATTAGGAAGTAGGACACACCGAAATTCACAACTGCGGAGTTCTGTGCCCAAATCCCCAGGTCTAACTGCAGGTAACCTGGGGATCCTAATTTTAGCCTGTGTGAAAAGTCCCTAATAGATTGTCCCACTCCACCAGTACACCCAGATTATTTCTCAGAGGGCCAACAATTGGAGTTTCACATTTCTTACTAATAGTAATTTTATTATATTTGAGTAGGTTAAATGCTTTATTTCATTTTAAACAATTATTATGCCTCTGACAATTTTGTTTAACCACACAGTTTTATCTTGCTTTGAACACATCTATTCCACATTGGAAATGAGCGAGCATGCTCCTCCCAGCTTGATGCTTGATCGAGCATTAGCATACTCGAATGTACTCGTCACTCGAGCGAGCACCATGAGGTGCTCGGGTAAATTTCAGAGAGGAGAGAGAATCATCCCCTATGCTGAGCATCGGGCACCTTGAAAAATGCTTGAGTCTCCCATTGACTTCAATGGGGTTCGTTACTCGAACCGAGCTCTCGAGCATTACAAAAAGCTTGGTTCGAGTAACGAGCACCTAAGCATTTTGGTGCTCGCGCATCTTTATTCCACATCTATCTATAAAGTACTGTAGAAGGGCTGTACACAGAATGTCCCATAGAGGGCTTAAGACAGGTATTCTTGTACCAGCGGGTGTGGCAGGAAGATAAAACCATCAGTTTCTGCCACACTCAGGGGTATTTGGCTGCCATCTAGAGTGAGAGACTGTGTTAGCAGCATCAGGAACTAGGAGCCCGAGGTCCGGTGTGGACCAATTTGGGTCCATCAAGTGTCTGATTGAGTTGGACACCTAGACACCCCGGGTGAGGGATATTGACAGAGACCCAGTGGGTTGGAAACCCTGAAATCGTTTTATATTCCAGTACATGTTTCCTGTGTGTGAAATAAAACTGGTGGAAGCTAGAATTTGAAGTAACCCGGTGGTCCTGAGCCTTTATGCATGTGGTGCCAACTCTCTTGAATAGAGAAAATGGCGTTCCCAGGGAGAGAGTAACCCGCAGGTTGCTACAGGACACATCGCTCACAGGATGCTTTTAAAAATGTCCCAAATAGTTTATGTACCTTTATTTTTGAGGATATTGTCCCAGTTCATGAGATTTAAAGGGGTTGTCTCGCGGCAGCAAGTGGGTCTATACACTTCTGTATGGCCATATTAATGCACTTTGTAATGTAAATCGTGCATTAAATATGAGCCATACAGAAGTTATTCACTTACCTGCTCCGTTGCTAGCGTCCACGTCTCCATCTAATTTCGCTGGCTTCTTGCTTTTTTAGACGCGCTTGCGCGGTGCAGTCTTCTGCCTGGTGAATGGGGCCGCTCGTGCCGGAGAGATGGTCACCGCGTCGTCATCATAGCTCCTCCCCATCACGTGTGCCGATTCCAGCCAATCAGGAGGCTGGAATCGGCAATGGAACGCACAGAGCCCATGGTGCACCATGAGAGAAGACCCGCGGTGCACCATGGGAGAAAACCGTAGTGCATCCCTGGGAAAAAACCGCAGTGCATCCCTGGGAAAGGACCGGCGGCCATCTTAGGCAGAAGATTTTTAAAACTTCACATTTCAGCACATTGGTGAGTAGCAAGCGGCTTAAAAACCGCTTTAAATTGCTATTTTATGCCAGGGGGTGACAGGGGAAATGCGGTAAAGTAAAATTTTGATGTTTGCCGCGAGACAACCCCTTTAAGGGATTTTTCAGATGTTTGTTTTTATAAATTTACCAGGGAGAGATAAGTGGATTAAAATACAGATTAATATCCCATAACTCCAGTGTCATCTGTATGGTCCATACTGCTCTCCTGTAGCAGTCACATGCCATTTATATACCCTTAAGCTTCCCTACTCCTCAGTCACCACACCCATGTACCTCAAAACCATGGCAGTTGACTTTTTTCATTGGCTGTAAGTGGTATTGCCACTCCACCCCACTCATACAACCCAATGATACTTGTATATTAAAAAGAACTGCAGCTGCATGGATTTTCCCATCAGTGCATTATCAGACAAACAGCTTTATGACAATTTTCTTTTGTTTTAAAACCTCCCCACTGCCTAATTTACTCGGCAATAAATTTCAAAAAACTTTTTGCCCACAAACTAGCAGAAGTAACAATAGTGACCTGGATTGTCCCGACGCTGCTATCTTCCATTATGGAAGGCTTCAACGTGTACAAGTCTGTGTAAATTGTGATTAGCTTGCCACTTTGAACATACAGCAGTATATTGTAAAAATGTATATTCTCAAATACAATTCCATATTAATAGTGGTCCCTTTATGATTTTAATTGATCCAATAACAGACCAGGATAGGATTGGGGAGTTTGACTACAGAATATAAGCCAACTCCATCTTATATACCCATTATGATAAAACACACATCTACTGTCTTAAGTGGCTATGTTCACCTGCAATCTACTTGTCCATGGTACACTTTTAGCACGGGACAGTCATCCCAAGACTTACCATTCATTCAGTGAATCGAGGCGAAGCATGCCTGAGATCTTTCAACTACCCGCCACCATTTACTATGAACAGGCAGTTGTTCCCAGATGAATGACTGCCTGTTTACACTGAGTAACAAGACACTCATTAGTCACTTTGTTTCAGTCGGCTGAAACAAAGCAACTATAGACTAACGAGCGATGTCTCTCTCAGTACCCTGTTGGGTTCTGCTTTTACACAAGTACTGATAAAAAAAAACAATGCTCATTCGAGCGATTTTGCAGACGATAGTCGGCCTGTGTAAAGGTATCCTTACTCACTTCCAAAGGGCTATTTCCAAGTGTAGATTCACTGTTGGCTTACCCAAACTAAGCATCAATAATTTTGCACAATCCTTTCCTCATTTCTGCTTAGAAATACTGATCCCATAAATTCTCTGTGTCAAGTGGAGAACAACGGGCTCAGATGTCATCCATGCGATTTATGCAAATGTAGGATGCCGAATACTTTAGAGGAAGGGAAATATGCAGCTACTGTTAATGCTCTCATTGTAAGTTCAGGTTAGAACTCAGACTCCAGTAATAGCAGGTACTAAACCTGAATCCCAAACATACATCTCACCATTAATCCGATCACCGCAGAATAAATACTGCTCTACTGTGAGTTTCTGTCCTGAAAATGCAAGTTTTCTAAATATCACTGTAGTGTTCTAT
The DNA here is from genome assembly GCF_035609145.1 of Eleutherodactylus coqui. Taxonomy (NCBI): domain Eukaryota; kingdom Metazoa; phylum Chordata; class Amphibia; order Anura; family Eleutherodactylidae; genus Eleutherodactylus; species Eleutherodactylus coqui. Next base: position 454,058,286 of record NC_089837.1, on the reverse strand, counting down.
TCTCAGAGGAGGGTTGTCATCGTGTACCCGGCCTCCTCTATTAGAAGTGTACATGACACCGCAGTGGAAAAAAGCAAGGTCAAAAAAGGATTCCGGTTTCCAATTTGTCACTACAACTTGATTTATTATTAGTTCAAAACTTTTACTAAAGGCAAATAAGGATTCGACAAGAGTCAGAGTGGAAGAAAAGTAGGCAGAGTCGGGGCTGCCTAACGAGCTGTAAGAGGGGTGGGACTTAAGGCAACCCTCCAGTTATGGTACAAAACGGTGTCCTCTTATCTTACTTGTACTTTATCTTCTCTTTCTGGCCTCTCTGCTCTGTTGGGTCGGTGCTTTGTTTTCAGGTGGCTATGATGACCACCAACATTTTCTAATGATCTTATAGACACTGAACTACTTTGTGATTGGCGAGCACTTATCACGTGAGCAGTGCTGGCCAATCAGAGAGCAGCTACAGAGTACTGGTAGTCCTAACACTACCAATGCACTAGTAATCGAAAGATGGTGGTAGTCATCTTTCGCCACCATGCGGCGAAACAAAGAATTATATTTGTAGGGGGGAGAGGGAGAGCCCTGTCCTCCGACTCCCTGATGAAGGGGATAGTTTTAGAGTAAGGCCGCCTGCAGACAAGTGGGTCGGATCCGGCATCCAGAATTCTCGCCGCGGGATCCGACCCGAGCGCCTGCAGGGACGAGCGCGTACTCACCCACGCCCGGCGGCCCCGGCTCTTTCATGTGCCGGCAGCCGGCGCATGCGCAGACCGATCAACTGCTCTGAGGCCAAATTAATGAGTAATATTTATCTTTGAAGCACAATGAATTCCAAGGCTAATAGGGTTATAAAGGACTGATATATTCAAGGTAACCCAATCATGTCAGTACTCCTAGGAAATCCCTAAGACAGGGGTGTATATGTCCCACAAGCCTATGTAAAATGCCATCCTATATCTGATATAGTTATTCAAAATACAGATAAAAAGGGGTAGAAATAGTTGTTATGGTTTCATGTTACTAGAATTATGAATCACTGAGGATTCTGTATCAGATTGCGAATATAAAAAAAAAAAAAAAATGAACCCTACTGAAAATTTTACAAAATACTTGGAATCTCTAATAGATCTGGCTAGCAAAATGGGTTGTTTTTTTTAAACTCATTTTATTGACAAGTAAACAGCTTGTACAACATAACAACTGCAGTACATAGACATTCATAAAGTTTAGAGATCAGGCATCTATAAGTTATATAGTAATTGTTACATACAATACTCTCATCGGTGGATAGGAGAGGAAGAGAGGATTGGGGGAGTATAGGAGTAATGGGGAAGCAACCAATAGTGGGTTCATAAAAGGGGGGTAGAGGTGAGGTGTTTTGGGTAGATAAACCAATATAGGGGTTGAGCAGTCTGTATCTTCAGGTTAACGTTGCCGCCTTTGTAGCGCTGATATGGCTAGGGTGAGAGGTTGATGGGGGAAGAGGGTTAGCGACGAGTCGCACCACTGGCCCGATACCTTTTGGAATTTGTCCTGACATTTGCGTGCTTTGTATATCAGGTTGTTGTACGGTATGGTTGAGTTGGTAATCTTTTTCCACATTGTCAGAGTCGGACCTCTTGGGTCCATCTCGCGTAACGCAATAACCTTTCTGGCTAGGAATAATACTTCCCGCAAGAAGATTCTATCATAGTGGTGCCAATGTTCTGCGTTGAGGACGCCAAAGAGGCAGATTTCTGGAGTGATGGGAACCGGGACGTCCAGGATTGTGGATAGCAAGTTTGTAACTTCGTTCCAGTATGACTGGATCTGTGGGCAGTCCCAAATCATGTGCCAAAAGTCCGCATATGTGCAGTTACATCGGGTACAGTGTGGCGTTGGGTTTCTGCTCATCTTGTGTAGCCTTGCCGGGGTGAGGTAGCATTGGTGAACTATATAGAGTTGGGTCATTTTGTTATTTGCTCAGGGGGAGACCAAGCAAAATGGGTATTTTAACCAAGAACAAGGATAAAGAATTTTTGAGAGCACGCTATCCATAAATACCATATTTTTATTACCTGACAGAATTATATGGATCTTTAGAGAACGCCCCCAAGAAGGCCAATTAGAACAGGAATAGACACCTTTACGTTCAACTTGTTGGTCTATATACATGGCATTTCACAGAGGTTTCTTAGACATTTGCCTTCCTATCTGAGGAATTCCAGCCATTTGATTATCCAACTACAAGAATTTCCTTGGCGTAGAGACCTGATGTGGGACACCTTGGAGGTCTTTGCCTTTTATAGCAATTTTTACCATTAATAAGGCCTCAGAGTGGTTAAACATTTTTTTTTATATGGATCTGTTGATGCCGAATGCACAAAGAAACTTTGTTCTAGAATCCATCCATTTTATTCTTCTTAATAACTATTTTAGATTTTTTTTTCAGATAAAAGGGACAACTGTGAAGATAAAATTTGCACCATGTTATGCAAACCTATTTATGGGGCTTTTTGAGAGTGGAGCTCCTGAAAAGCTATATTTGAATAAGATCTTGTACCCATTTCCTTCACCAGGGAGTTAAGGGATTGGGCTCTCGCTCTTCCCCTGCATATGTACGTTATTATTGCTCTATTACAGTGATCCATTTATTGGTTTATACCAGTTTCTGATGAAGCACCTTATTCAAACTCTCCTTTCTTAAACAATAAGCCCCTCTCGATCTTCTCCTTATGCGTTTTCCCCACTTTCATGTCTTCCTCCAACCGTTATTTCTGTCTCTGGTCTACTCCGATTCACACAATTTCATTTTATTAGGGGTTAAGTTGATGAAGGAACAGAACTGTGTATTTGATATTATGTTTTAAATTAAATAATATTTGGCAGTGGTTGTACCCACCTGATAGACGACAGGGAATTCGCTAAGGGCCTTACCCGGGACGCTACTCCCCCCCCTCCCCCTCCTTACCCCCATTTTCCTCACCCACCTCCCCTCTCCCCTACTACACAATCACCTCCCTCTTCCCCAACTTACTCACAGTTCCACTCAACCACTTTCTCCGACACCACCTTCCACGTTACACCTTCACACACACCACCTTTCTACTTCACAACACATCCTATCCACGTTGAGTCGAGGATCACCCTTAGATGACCCGACTCCCATACACCTTTTAAGGTTAAACTTCGCATAAGTAATAAACACGGTTTGATAGACTGCAAGAGATTGTTTCTGATAATATTTAACTGTTGAAGTTAATCCCTGAAGTCTGGAGCTACTCTACATTACCCTACTGCGGTGGTAGACATCTCCACCGCAACGGACAATTGTACCCCTCTACTGTACTGCCAGCCAGACTTCGGAATAGTTAATGTCTCTTATGCATGTCAACCACTTCCTAACTTGTATGTTCAAAATCCTGAATAAACACATTTTGATAGTAAATAATATTTGGCAGTGTTACTTTGGTCTTCATTTTGTAACCCTCTGACCTGATCTACATATGTAGAGTTGAAAGTCTTGAGTGATATGCTCTGACCATTCTAAAATTAATAAAAATTTTGTTACCCAAACTCCCCTTTCTTGTTGTTTCTTCCATAATTAAAAATAAAAGAGTTGGTTACAGCTCACCTCCTCCCCCTCCATGCACAGTGATCTCTACGCAGGTCACAGAGCATTCCCATAACTCCTTAGAGCCATGAACCTCCTCTGTGAGGTCCATAAAAAGCTTCACAACTTTGTAAAATGCTTTGTGCTTCAATTCATTATCTGAAAATTGCTAGTATATGCCATCAATGTCTGACTGGCAAAGGCCCAACTGTTAAAACAAAAGGGCAACGTTGCAAGGAACGCCATGTGCCATGACTTCTGTTTGCTTTGTTCAGCTTCTTCCCGCAACCACCTGGCCAGTATTCTAGTGATAGGCAGAGGCCACACTCTCAGACTGCAGCTTATCAGACACGACTGAAGGTGGTGAACCGATACCGATGTCTATACTGAGACAACCCTGAAGGTTTCCTACAAGTTGTAGCCTGGACAATCCCTACATGATCTAAATATTTCATCAGTACAAATCTCTCTCCAGCTCTAATTGTTTTCTACAACGTATTCGGGGATTCAAGAAGAATGGTGCAAGAGTAAAGCCGATGGATTCATACATGAATTGACATACACGGTATTAGAACTCAAGTTTTTCCTGCGCCTTACAGATGTTCCATGTGAACCACTAGATGACCTAAATCAGCGTATCTCCACAGCAGTGGAATAGATAACGGAGGATGTACCGGGACGTGTCCGACAGAACTGGACTATCAACTTGAAATCTGCTGTGTCACTAACGGCGCTCGCATCAAACATGCAGAGCTACATTTTTGTGTGCATTTGCCTGCGTGTTTTTGCGCAGTAACAATGCAGACAAGCAAGAAGATTATGTTACAACTTTTTGCCCCCCCTCCCAGTGACATCGTAACCCGCGTAAAAAAAAAGTATTGTGTGTACAATTGTGCATTTGCTGCGGTTTTACGCCCCCAATTCATTTCCATGGGTGATTCAGTATGTGAAATATGCACTAAAACGCTGAAAACAGGACATGCAATTTTGCGAGCATATAATATGGGGGGGGGGGGGGGTGGAAATAGTTTAGTGCTGCGTATTTTGTGCATAATATGCCCCAGCAAAAAAACACGTGTGAGAGAATGGCCTTCTTTGGAATTGCCCTGTGTAAGTCCGGGCTCACACGACCGTATGCTAAAATGCTGTGTAAAAATTGCAGCATTTTACTTGCACAGGGAATCGCATATCCCCGCGTATTGTCGCATATGCCTTTGTACGTGCAGCGCATTTTTTGCTCGCTGTCATGCACTGACTCCTTGGTTTCTTCTTTTTGTTTTTTACTTTCTTCCCAGTTCTCCTAGCAACATGCGTAAATAATATCAAACATCCGCAGTGTATTTGCGTATACACTGTGTTGCGAACGCACTCATAGAAAACGCTAGTGCTGTATGCATGTAATACGCGGTAAAACAGAACATGCTGTGTTCTTTTTTTTACGCGCATAATATACGCAAGTGAGAGTGTAACAATGAAAATCAATTCTTTCATTGACGCCATTCACTACATATTATTGCGCAAAACAAATACGCTTGTGTGAACCCAGCCTTACAGCGTACAGTGAAAACAAAATGTATCAATGTGGAGTGCAGCTCGCAGAGGATGGCCTGCGCTGCAGACAATCGCATCCCTGGTAGACTGTGGGAAGTATTCGGGCCGTACAGATTTTCAGCCTCTAGATGTTTATAGACAGCAAAATAGCTATTGAAAAAGGTAAGGAACTGCCAACTTTAGTTGAAATCTTCATTTTTTCAAAAGGTAACGTATATAATACCAGAAAACACAATAAAATCAACTAAATTATATTTATCATTTTTATACCCATTTTCAAAAACGGACATACTTACTCTATCATAGTTCTGTTCTAGAAATTCAGCTACCATCAGCTTGTGCCTCGTTAGCAAGTCCTGAAAAGAATAGACATAAATGACTAATTGTAGCAAAGGAAATCAGCATATCATGATGTATATGTAATCTGGTTAGAGCCTGGTATTCATTTAATCTGATATACGCAATAATGTAACATTTTTTTATCGCTAGTCGGGACCAGATGTTCTCTGCAAATTACAGAACAGAAACCTATTAATCATAGGCCAAAAAGTATCACAACTTCCCCAACTACAGTGTGCAGAGCAGAGCAGCACCGTAGAAACAGATGAGCAATCCGTAGTGCAGCAAAGAGTTATATCAGTAGGATCACACAATCCATAAATCCCTGGATACATGGACAAACACAAAGGGCGTAGGAGTGCAGCACTAATTAAACCACAGCATCGTTTATCCTATTACACAAGCACTGGCAGCCACACTTAGGGCCCTTTAAGGCTAGGTTCACACGGGGCCGAATTCCCGGGATTTGGCCGCACAGAAAAAAACGCGGAAATTATGCTGGAAAAGCGCAGCTTCAAAACCCACGGCATTTCGCTGCAGGTTCGGCCACTGACATTTTGCTGCAGCTTTCTCTCCCCAAAGAGAGGAGCAAGGCCGCAGCGAAAAAAAGAAAAATTGACATGTTGCATATTTCAATTCTGTGCCGCAATGTCGATTTCCGCCCGGCTTAACTGCAATGGATTGGCCGACCTGCGCGGACAAGATTTTTGCAAAAGGTCGTCCAAATGGCTGGCTAATCCCGGGTTTAGTGGCCGCAGCAAAACTCTGCACAGAAAATTTCGCAAAAAATCCGGCCCGTGTGAACCCAGCCTTCGACGGAACAATTTATAGTTTGAACGAGTGAACAATGTCGGGCAGATAAATCGATCGCTCACATTCACTATAGAAGTGAATGAGAACAACTGAGTGATCGGTGCTTAAACCGAATGAGCCAATGATGCTTTTCATGCATGAATGAAATAAATGGTAAGCGAATGAATTATCGCTTATCATTCGATCGTTGGCTGGGTTTACACCGAATGATTATTGTTCAAATTCAAATGATTAGCGATCTTTTTGAATGATACTTCTTCCGTCTAAACGCACCTTTAGCGCTTTGATTTTCTGATAACTGCTGGGGTGAGACTGCATGTGTGGCCCGTCAATTAGTGCTATTCCACAAGTGTTAACGATGCTCATGTATTCGTGGAAAAGCTTTAGTCTGAATAATCAAATTAATTGGCTGTAATTTAAAATGATCGTTACCTCCTCTAAGACTTGTGTGTATGTGGTAGCCAGTGAGATAAATAAATAGCCATTCTTGCTAATTATTATCTAAAATTATGTTTCTGTGCTTAAAAATTACTCTAAAGTGCCGTCACCTTTGTTCCCAACTTTCTGTCCACTGCTTGGTTTGCAGGAGATGTGGAGATGTTAGAACATGGGTGGTAAAAGGGGATGGTGCTCATTAAAATGTATAAAGAGCAGAGGGGAGGAGGGAAGGAGAGAGTCACATCGACGCTACCTGTGAGCTAATAGTAGGTTACTTTTTACTGCGTTTCAGCTCCAGAATCACATTTCCACTACTCACTCTTGCTGTACACTGTGCTACAACATGATGGTGTGTGTTAGAAGTAGAGAGCAGGTTCTGCAGTGCTCTGTGAACAGTTGGTAGAATACAGTGCAGCCGCCAGGATCTTCCCATCAGTCCTGAGAGGACTGAGACTCAGATATATATTTTCCTCATTTTCCCCTCTGCGGGGTGTATATCCATCTATATTAGAACGACAGCAAAAACGTACCCCTAAAATGTATAAGGCAATACTAATCCAAAAAATAAATAAATTAAATAAAAAAAAAGACTAACCTCCTTTGCAAAGCAGATGCACAGTAACCTACTGCAGAGATTAAGAACATTCCTGTTAGCACCTAAGCCTACAAGGTCCCTGGAAAAAAACTGCAATCAACCGAGCCGCACATTCCATGATGTAATTAAGTTAATAACATAATGCAACTCTAATAGTATGAAATAGAAGAAGCTTTGTGGACTCCGAGTGAGTGCAGTAATGAGAGTGTATAGGATATTCTGGGCCTCAATGTACAAGTCAGAGGTTGTTGAAAAAATGTAAATGTTTTTGAAAATATGGAAAAGAAAAAGAAAAAAAAAGTGAAATTAGATGAAAAATATAACAGGACTTGCAAGATAGAGATTGTACGAGTATTAACGTCCATTACCTAAAAGTCACTGGTATCTGGTATTCTATAGTACCATGGAGTCAGTTTCTATAAATGCAGTCAGTCCGTAAGAATGGTCTCTTAATGCAAGAGCTGGTGATGTAGAGGTATGAGGATTCAGTCGAGTATTAACCAGCGAGTGGGCACAAAATACTATCTAAGGAAATGCCCATTTGGCCCAGCTGGTGCGGGTCTCTAAGGATATGCTCACGTGAGAGTGCTGATATTGCAAATTCTGCACATGTGTTGTGTGTGGAATACTCTATACCAATCTCCTATAGATGGGCATGTTACCGCTCATGCGAATTGCATGAAATATGTGCGCGAGAAAAATCGCAGCATGTTCTATTTTGGTGCACATAGACGCCAAAATAGTACATGGCGATGGGCGTCACAGAGTCAGAACGCAATGTCATTGTGTACAGGCTGTGTGCTGAGCGTGTATATTTCACAGCCGGTGCGCTTCGAAACACGATCGTGTGAACACGGCCTTAGGCCACTCTCACGCGGGTGGTTTTTTTACAGCGTTTAGCGTGGAGTAGTAAACACCATGCTAAACTCGGTACAACGCCTCCATTGAATGCAATGGGGCTTCTCAGATGAGATTTTCAAACGCTGTCTGCTCTATTTTAGTGCATGTTGGCGCTTTTTAAGGTACATCATCACCCATTGCTATGGTGGGGTGCGTTAAATGCTGTCGAACACGGCTCAATCTATGATTTCATGTTTGCAAGTTCCCCAAACTTTCCCTCATTAGCAGATGTCAAGGGGAGAAGGAATCAGGGATTTTGGATGTAAAGAGGTGTGATTCTTTTTTTCCTTAGAACGCATAAGCCGCTACTATGGGGGCGGCAGCAGGAGTTTTTCTCTCCCCATTGAAACAAGCCTGCACATTTGTTTATGGCATTTATTTAACGTGTTTATGGTAGAGTCGTGATTGTTACAGGATGGCTTTACCAAACCTTTACAACTGTTGTCATGGTTGTTAATAGTACTTACTAGAACCAAAAACTCATTTAATAAAATTTTCTGAATCCTTTCTACCAACGCAAAGAAAATAATGCCTGTAGGGCTAATCTACGTTTGCTTCACGACCTGCTTAGTATTGTACAACTAATTTCTAAACACAATGGAATCCTTTAGGCATGTACAACATGCTCTATTATTTCTATATTTTAAGACCTCCTATGCTAGTGATAAATCTACCCCATCCCACCAAAAAAAAAAAAAAAAAGTTCTAGCATACCACAAAAGCTCTAAGACGACTTTCTAGACAAAGTTGCAAATACATTAGACTAAAGGCCCATTTACACGAGCCGATGATCGCTTTAAAAAAAAAAAAAAATTGCTAAAAGGCAATTGTTTTTTTGCGATAATCGTTGCATCTAAGTGTGCACCCATCATGCTCTTTTCATACACTGCTAGCTGATCATTAAATTCAGTCCAACCTAAAAAAAATAAATAAATAAATACAATAAATAAATAAATAAATCGCCCCCCACTCTTATCAGCAGTTCTCCAAAGGTAGTGCTGATAGCATGGTTTCCCGCTAGAGAGCATGGTTTCCCGCTAGAGAACAAAGGATTTGAATGCAGATAAGAGCCCTCGAGCCATTAACTGCATTCAGCTAAAGGCCCATTTACACCAGCCGATGATCGCTTTAAAAAAAAACAAACCGCTAATCGATCGTTTTAGCGATAATCGGTGCGTGTAAATGTGCGCCCATCGTCTGCTTTTCATGCACTGCTGGCTGATCGTTAAATTCAGTCCAACATAAAAATCATCCCTCACTTTTATCAGTAGTTCTCCATGGGGAGTGTTGATAGCATTGTTTCCCCGTGGAGAACAAAGGATCTGAGCGCAGATAATAGCCTTGGGCTATTAGCTCCATTCAGTAAAGGCTTCATTTGCATACCTAATTGGTACTTAAGTAGCTGAGTAGCTACTTAAATACCAATGAATTTTTATGCAAAACGATCGCTCAAAGCTGTCACTCAAACTATCCTTTGAGCGATCTTTGAGCGATCATTGGCCCGTGTAAACCACCCTTAAGGTTTCATTTGCACACTTTATTGCTCTTAAGTAGCTGAGTAGCTACTTAAAAGTTTATGCAAAATGATCGCTCAAAGCAGTCACTCAAACTATTCGTTTGAGCAATCTTTGAGAGATCGTCGCTCCGTGTAAATGGGCCTTAACCCTTGCACAATCAAAAGTTGCAGAACACCTGATTATCCATGGTTGGTGATCGCTACCTGCAGACATAACATAGTACCATCCTGTGTACAATTGTTATGTTTGTTGAAAATAATAGCAAACTGGCGAAACAGCAAGTTCACCCTTTAACAAGCCGGGTTCAATAGGTAAAAACAATATCTAATAAGATACCACTTTGTAATAAGGTTGTCCCTCAAGTTACAATATTAACTTGCTCTGGAACGACCTTTGTTTGCTGAAATCATTATACTGTGAAATCACAGCTCTTTAAAAACTAGTAATTGGTTCAAGAATGCCAAAATAGCTTCAAATGAGAAAAAAAAGGAAGATTTAAAGTAAGTTAAAGAGAACCTGTTACTTGGTAAAGCCAGCAGGGCTGATGTATAGCAGTGCAGCCCCGCTGGTTCTATGGTGGCTTTCCTCATCTTGATACTCCCCTCTGTACACTTCTACGGTTTCTTCCTGGATCTGCCCCTCAGCGGAGTTAGAGTCAGTGGCTGAAGAGTTGTGCAGCTAGTCTGGCTTTACAAAGTAACAGGTACTCTTCAGATAAAGTAAGTCCTTACATATGTAGTTCAGAAAGAGCTGCTGGAAGCTGTAAATCACGTTTTGTGTTGAGGACAGGAGCTTCTTCAGGGTCCTGTACAGCCCAAAAAGTGCCCTCATCTGGTGTCCCAAGCATCAGCTCATCCTGGACCAGGTAGAGTAGTACAGGACATGTAGTACCGCACTGTACTGCAGAGAGGAGCTGCTAGACAGCCAACCAGTGCATGCACTGCAGTAATACAGGGGGATTACCATGCTGAATAGTTGGATCTTCTACCCAAGCACACTTGCCAAGAATCAACAATGTTCTGCAGCGTTGTGTCAAATGTGGCTTCAAGTTACAATGAACCAGGAAAAAAGCCCAAACATTGTAATAGCAGATTTTGCTTCCTTAGTCCGAGTTTTACTCCTGTATGTATTGCCTAATGGTCTAAATTCTGTGGTTACTTCATAAATCCTGACAAATCAGTCTCTTCTGTAGTCAGAGTTCATCAGGAAAAACTACCCCTAGGGCTGTCCTGCACAATTGTATGGTAATTGCGTATTCCGCGCATATTACGCTGTACTAATATCGTACTGGCGGCCATGTTACCGTCCACACGAGTGGTGTATGTTACGCACACAATGGAAAAAAATTGCAGCATGTTCTATCTTGGTGTGTATTATGCGCATATACATGCCAAGATAGTACATGGCGCTGGGTGGCCCGTACACAACGTCATTGGGTTAGGTACCTTAGGTTATGTTCACAAGAAGCCGATTTACAGCAAATTGCGTTGTCAACAATAACATATTTTACACCTTTAATTCGAGTTGAACTAAAAAAGGGTAAAGTCTGCTGTAGATCTGCATCAAAAGCCGCTGAAAATCTGCTACATGTGAAAGCACCCTAATGGTCCTTTTACATAGGACGAGCTGCTGGGCAAATGATGCACAACGACTCGTCCCAGTGATGCTCGCTCCTGCGCGGTTATACAGGAGTGAGTATTGCTGGCATTGCTCACCGCGCTGCTGGAGGGAAGCATTCAACCTCCGCCTTCATTGACAGTAATAGGACAGTCATGCAAAAGTGAACGACGCATCCTTCAGTTGTCTGCATGCAGAAACTCACCCAGTCGCTGCATGCGTTTACACAGTACAATTAGAATCGTGCAGATTTCCGCTCTCCTGCGGGAAACTGAAGGATAAACTATAATCATTCCGTGTAAAAGGGCCATTATGTTCATTTTACACAGGCAGATTTTCTGTCTGTAATGAGCAACAGTCTGTTATATTAGCATGTCGCTTGGTGCTTGTTATGTACAGTTACATAGAGCAACTATTGGGTCTATGTGAGCAGACGATCATTCTTTCACATACAGTGTTATCACGGTTAGGCACACAGGCCCGTTTACACAGGGAGATGTACTGGAGACAAAACTATTTTAATGTCTGCATAAGAGGTGATCAGCTGACAAATATTTGCTTATTTGCCAGATGATCGCTGGGATGCTTACACAGGGCAACAAGTGGAAACAAAGATTCATGTAAAAAGGCCTTTCAAAAGGCCATGTACACCGTTGCACACTTTTTTTAATCAGTGTTTTTGGATATGAAGACCGTTTGTATTGGGGGTTCACTAAAAATGTTTGATTGATTTCTATGCTTGTATTGTTTTTCAAGGCCCTGCAGACCGGAGGACTGAAAGATTAGCAAATTTTATCAAGAGTAAATGGACAGCTCCTCTCCTGGTGTGCTCTCCTGTCAGATCAAGAGGACAGAGAGCAGAGCAAACTACTATTACAGAGGGCTAAATAACAGTTCCGGGTAATGGAGATCAGCGGTGAGAGGGATGAAACCAGCAAGTACTCAGAGAAAGGAGGAGATAGCTGTGCGGCGTTGAGTGGGTGTGGTTATGCTACACAGCCTCTGAAAGAGGGGCGGAAGAGCTGATCTTGCGCACCTTCATGGAAGAGACCAGCTAGTGTTCTTGGAATGCCTCGATGCCAGAAACTTGAATATAGAGGAGTCTGCAAACCAACTAATTGCATGAGAGGGAAAACTGGCTTAATTTATTTCTGCAGGTACTGAGGCTATAGAAACCTTTGTGCATGAAAAATCAATACACACATATCTAAGCTAAATGCCTACTGAATCCACCAATTTATATGCGGTCATATTCTGTTGCAATGACCCACTTAAGAACACTGCACCTGACAGAATTCGTATTTGTTGGGAATGAAACCACCAAATATACGGATATCCCCACATACACACACAAAGCTGCAAATATCCAAGCCAGAAACTAGAAATGGTTGTATTTAGCAATAGGAAAATGAAAGGCCATGCTGACTTGTATATGATTTTGATAGCAAGTTTATAAATTAGAATTTTTTCACCCTCATTAAAGGATACCTTTAAATAGAGCATATTTGCTGTGGGCTTTTTGCATAAGAAAACCCTCAGCACATACTCTACAGTGCGGATTTCTCTGCAGGTACATGGCTTGTACTGTAAGTGTATGTTCACATCGTAGAGTTCACGGCGGACATTTCCAAATGAACTCCACCTCTAAAAACCGCATCAAAATCCATGACTTTCTGACACTGTTTTTGGAGCGGATCCGCCCGCGGATCTAGCCCTGTCATTGGGTAGTATCTGTGTGCGGGATTCTGACTTGACAATTCTTGATGTGGAAATGCAATATTCCACATGCGGATTCTGCCCATTTAGGCTGGGTTCACACGGGGTGGATTTGCTGCGGAAATTCCGCCCGGAATTTTGCTGCGGCAAATCCGCCTGCGACAGCTAATCCCGGGATTAGCCAGCCATGTGGATGGGATTTCTCAGAAATCTCGTCCACACAGGACGGCAAATCCACCGTGGGTTTTGAAGCAGCGCTTCTCCCGGTGGAAATTTCGCGGTTTTTCGCTGCGGCCAAACCGCGAGATTTCCGCCGGGATTCCGCTGTGTGGGAACCCAGGCTTAGAGAGCTAAATCCACAGGCAAATCTGTGACAAAAACCACATCAGAAGAAAGCAGAATTGGTGCATAACATTCCACTGGGAACATACCCAATTGTTGCAGAATTTCCACAGCATGATCCACTGTGCGTGAAGGGCCTACTAGGGATGTACTGCTTTGAGTCAGTGGCTGAAATATCTTTCTGGGTTCATGCAGATGAGTAGTTGGTTATATAGGACAGATTCATCGTTTTCTTGTCTGCTTTTTAGTTATAGAAGATGATGTCCAAAACAAATGCTATCAATTGCAAACAGATGCTGCATTCTTTCCCAATAGTGCATGGGTGCGGTCAGCCGGCCCCACTTTACAAACAGATGTTAGGTGCGAGTCAACGGCATTTTATTTGGCTAGCAATTGAAATTTTGAAAAGTTCTTAAACCTCATATTCCATCATCTTCACATATCCCCTATTACACTGAATGTCTTCAGATACCAATTTAATATTAGACAAAAGAAGCAGTTTTTAAATAATTGCATTTCATTAAGTAAGACTCATATGAACAAGAAACTCAAGTAATCAATTGACCAAATGTATTTTATAGATCACTTTAGCGGACAGAGCAATGCCGACCCCGCTGAATCAAGGACTGTCTGTGCTGTCTATTTAACCCCACAGAGTAAACTGGTCGCCACAAAGCTTCTACCAGAACGCTATGCCATAATCAGAGAAGTTCCAGAAGAGTTGAGAAGACCATCTGTTAGAATATGTCTAGAAATGATTACAAAGCCATTTCGAAGGGTGAGGGTAAATGTGCTTTGTTAAAAGGCTATTCACTAACACTGTAATGTACCTTGTTGCGGAATATAGGCGTGCGTTCCATAACAATTCCGCTATGTGTGAATTCACCATAAAAGCAACCATTCACAAAAGACAGACTGATATTTCGATAAATCAGAAAGCAGTAGGTAACAGATGAAGGTAGTCTAAGGCCGCCTGCACACGGGCGGATTTGCATCGCAGAATCTGCAATGGGCATCCACCTCCAGATTCCACAGCAAATGCTGCCCTCAGCAGGCTATGACAAAACGCGATTTCCTGTCCATGAATGTAAATGGATTGAGATTTTCTGCTCGCGTAGGAGAAAACGCAGCATGCTGCGATTCTGTGCGGCTTCCGTGCGGGTGGCTTCAATTGAAGTCAATGGAAGCAGTCTGCCCCATGACCCTTCCGCAATCATCCTTCTGGAAAGGTCAGGGGATCCGTGTCATCGCCTAGCAACAGCGTGGCACAATCTGTACTGTGCATGTGCACTGGCGCGCTGGCTGGCACATCCGGACAGGTGCGCTGGGGTCACCACCCGGGCACAGAGTTGGATCCAAGAGTGGTAAAGATCAGAGCACTATCCAAAATTTAGTGTTTGATGCAAAATTTATGAAAATGAATCTGCGACTAATGTATGCTGCCCTTAAAGAAGGCTGCAAAAAGATGGTGACAATCACACTGATTACGGCAATAGGTATGTCTGTCTGTATCTGTGCAGTAGTTTGGGAGAAAACTTGCATTTTATTAGTAGTAGCCAGACACAGAGGACTAGTCTCGATATTCATGAGCTGCAGCCAACCAGGCCTTATTCTCTAATGCTCACCTACTGTACCCGTGCCTGAGCATTATTTGCACCCTTCCTATAATCCTCTTCTGCATTCCTAATGTGACAGAGAGATAAAGCGACAGAACGACCAAAACGTCAATATACTAAAAGTGTCAGAAACTAATTAATCTGCACTGATTAGAGACTTGAAAATCTGTTTGCACCAAGTAGTAAATCTTGGAGAGTGCGGTGATCTTTACCATTATTGTCTAGTAGTTGTGTCAAGTTAGGGAATTCATTTGAAGGTACACTAGAGGTACATGCTGGAATATAGCAGTAGGAGGGAGGGTGAAAGCAGAGACACCCACAGATACAGCCTGCAGCTAATGGTAATTGTTTACTGTGTTTTAGCTACTGAAATCACATCTACACTGCTCAGTACTTCTCTAGTGTCCTCCATGATGATACTATATCTGTGTGGGCACAGCAGAGTTAGGGAACAGAATCTTCAGTTCTCCATGAACAATGTACGGACGACTTTTTGACAAGAAGGGAAAATACATGATATAAGTCACATAATAAACTGTAAGTTCAAATAATGCACTCCTATTTACAACGGATATGGAAGAAATGTTAAGCAGCGCTGTTACAGTAGTTTATAGACGTAAGTGTTTTATTTATAACCTATATCCCATTACTTTAAAATGCATCAACTCGCTGTATACTGTCTTGTATTTTACTGCTTTTCATTCTTGCCTTGAAATGACACAGCGAGGAAAAGAAATATGTTCAGGAGTTCTATTTTAAAACTACATAAACATTGAACAGAGTCTTAAATAATTTACCTTAAATGTAGCAAAGGCATCGGAAGCTATGTCGAATGTTGACATTTCCACATATTTAAAGAAGTCCTCAAACTGCTCAGAGTACAGGATGGTTTTGGCAAGCGGCTCATGACGAACACATTCACGAAGCATTATCCCACAATGCAAAGCCACTTGAGGGGATTCATATCTAAAAGAAAAGTATATATATATATATATATTCAGCTTGTATACAGCAGCGCGTTTTTTGTTTCTTTTTTTTTAACCTTAAGGTCCATTTACACACACAGATGATTGCTGAAAATACTTCAGAAACTGACAGTTTTGAGCGATCATTTTACATTAGCTACTAACGGGCTAATCAGCCCATTAGTAGCCAACTAGCTTCATTTGCGTGTATTTAGAGAACAGCGGGTAGTCTGCTCTCTAAATACATCACTATTATTCTCCAGCAGGACAGCTGTTAAAAGAATGCGTGCGGTCCCCCTCATCAGGGACAGAGGATTTTAAGCTGAGCTGAACTCAACGATGGACGAAAAGTGCACGGCAAGTGCATGATGGGCGCACATTTACACGCAGCGATTATCGCTCAAAAGATGGCTTCGTTGTGTGTAAAAGGGCCTTTACTCTAGTTCTATCTACATGCAATAAAACTTTGCAATATTATGCAAACAGTAACCAAATATGTTTTCCTTGCCAATAGCCTGACAACCTTTAATAATAGCCAATGTTGTTCACCTGGCCCTTTCTTTTCTAGGTATTCTTGGGTTTCCAGAGGCATACACTGCCAACGCAAGCCATGGAAACCTATAAAATCTTTAAATGAGCATTAAGCATCCACATTTCAGAATCCTCCATTCTTGACATGATCAATGAGGTCTTGCAGCTAGGACCACCAATTCTTGTAACTTATAGGACTATCCTGTCTGACAGGTCATAAATAGAGATGAGCGAACATGCTCGTCCGAGTATTAGCATACTTGATGGTGCTCGTTACTCGAGCGAGTACCATGCCGTGTTCGACCCCTTGCCGCATTACCACTTCCTGCTGTGAAGTGCCAGGGAGAGTAAAAAAAAAAACAAAACTCGACACCCGGCGGGTCCAATACAAAAATGCTTGAGTCTCCCATTGACTTCAATGGGGTTCGTTACTCGAACAGAGCTCTCGAATATTACGAAAAGCTCGACTCGAATAACGAGCACCCGAGCATTTTGGTACCCGCTCATCTCTAGTCATAAAGTTTCAGTAGAAAACCCCTTAAAAGACAACTCTTAGCTATAATCAATTTCGATCAACTGGATTTATAGGTAAAGTATGTAATTTTTTTTCTTTTAATTTGGTCTAAATATACAGGATATAGGACTGGCAGAAAAGAATATACTGCTGCCACACATATACATTTCAGTATGCGGCCAATACAGGAAAAAAAACCCCACAAAAACAAAGTGCAATCTCACTCCAAAATAGATTGCGAAGTGAGCAGAAAAATTAGCAGCCGTTTGCTGATTAATTGCATGTTTCCTATACCAGTACTTTGGTCGGATTCTGAAAAGACAGTTATGGAAAACTTCAGCAAGCAGATCACATACAATTATTAACAAGACGTAAGAGCATGAATTATCATAATAATGCTGAATTTCCATTGTGATGACTGATAAAATGTATGTAGCATACCAGCAAAGCCTGAAACATAAGCCACATTTCAGTAAAGCTTGCTATAGGGAATGTCTGTGCTATGACCATGCTTGAGGACAAGCGCATCTACCCATAGTAGCTTACCATTAGCACACTGTTTATCAGGTTGACATTTTTAAGGCAATGCTCAATAGTGAATGGGTAAAACCAGAACATGACTGGCCTAAGATAAGCATATAGCAGTTTGTCCCCTCAAGCTTCTTTGATTTAGCTAGCCTCTGTGCTAGAAGTCATTAAAAACTATATGGTTTTCGACCGAGCGCAAAGTTTCCAGGAGTGCACAATGAAATCAATGGGGTCCTAAACAAATTTGCATTGCTAAGGCTCCCTCATGCAGAATCCAACCTGGTTGCGTGCAGCTGGCCTAAGACAGATAAGACGGA
Source organism: Eleutherodactylus coqui (assembly GCF_035609145.1). Classification (NCBI taxonomy): domain Eukaryota; kingdom Metazoa; phylum Chordata; class Amphibia; order Anura; family Eleutherodactylidae; genus Eleutherodactylus; species Eleutherodactylus coqui. The sequence goes on along the minus strand of NC_089837.1, from coordinate 454,040,404 downwards.
ACACAGAAGTGTTGCAGAGAGAGATGACTCATGTAACCCATAGAAGTTTATGGAGAGGAGAGAGCTATGGGAGGCGAGAGCTATAGTAAGGAAAGAAAAGCAGAGAGACTCACACAGAAACACTGCTGCCGCTAATAATGATTTACTGTCTCACAGCTACCGTAATCACATCTACACTGCTCAATACTGCGGTTACTTCAATTCATATTTCTAGACCGCAGAATGTTTCCTGCTTTCCAAATCTGTTGTTGGGGAAACTGATATGCAGCTGCTCCCATAGCTGACCCACCGGAGGAGTTCAGCTGACCATATTGCTTAGCCTAACCTCATTCATCTTATTGGGTAGCTTTCCCTTAAGTATTCATGGTTTCAGCAGTGTGGTGCAGTTGATAGCTGTAACAACATGTGTTCTATCTAGTATTTCTTGTTCTAATTCAGAGTACCTTTCTCTAGTCCAGTCGAGTTTGTCCAATCAGTGTCTCTTGTTCCTTGATTATTCCTAGCTCAGTCTGTTTCCTAGTCTATGGTTTCTTGTTATTTCTGGTTTGGTTCTGTCTACCTTGGTTCATATTTCAGCATCGCTTGTTTGCTCCTCAGCTAGGTCCTAGTACCCTCTTGTTCTCAGGGATAGTATTTTAGACAGGCATGCCAGTAGGACAACTGAGAACTACTTAGGGGCTGTGTTGTCTGGTGTTGAGGGACAGTGTCAGGGAGAGATTAGGTAAACACATAGGGAGAGGCAGCATTAGGGACATAGATTCTGGTTGTCATTTTAATTCCTTATCATCTGCTCTAGTCTTCATGGCCAGTTTCCTCATATTCATAATGTGATCATCATCACCCTCTTTCCCCATCATCTAATGCCGAGTTCCTAGTGTCATGTGTTTTACTGTCGATAGATACTTTATATCAATATTTCTTGCAACATCAGGCTGTCACACTATTCGGCTCTACTGTAAGTCCTGGGGGATATCAGAGTATTGTGAGACTTTAAGTACCCAGGAAAGGTGACTGCTGAGTGTAAAATTGAGTTTTGCCATTTAGCATCCAGCTGATGTTTTTACAGTTAGATTTAAAAAATAAAAAAAGTGATTCCCACAGTGTACCCATCTCAGAAAACCCCTTTAAGATGGTCTTCTAGACTTACATTTTGCTTCTGGGCAGCCTATTAGATTGCCTTCAACTAGGTAAAATTAAATGTTAATCCTGTAATTTAACTCTAGGATCACGTGTTAAGAGCTCCATTAGTGAATGATATGACAACACAGGGCATCCAGTGACCTTCATTTCACATTGCTGTGTATGACTGCAAGCAATGCTGATGTCTGATCATTAATTGGTAATAGAATTGACGTTCTGCAGGTCCCTTGTTAACTCTATTGATCTGTGTATATTACCATACAGGCAAACACCTAAACCATGGAATTCCAAAACAAGCAGAGTGGAAACTGGAATGATAAATGATTAACAAGCTGATAAAATATTAACAGAGCTACTTTCATTAAGTAAGTTTCTGAGAGAATGGGGTTGATTTTGACTTCCTCCAACAGGGATGTGACACTTCAGCTATTTTAGGAAGCGGTCCTTGAGCAGCATCCCTGATATACTGCTACCTGATTAAGTTACTGGATGCCTTTGACTTACCTTCAGCAATTGAATAGCCTTGCAAGGGCACTGAAACATATACCAGATTATAAATGCCCTCCAAGGGCTCAGCTTGGCTGTTCTTCCAGACATGCATATTAGCCAAAACCTCTGAAATCTAGGTATGTAGCTAGTCTATCACCCTAATGCTTAAAGCACACTTTCAGTGACTTTGCAAAGTAATGTGCTGTGCGTGTACATGAGGAGCATTACAATTTCTGGATATTATAGGACTTGTATATAGCATTTTTCAACAGTTTTCCCTCACTGCAGGCTGTATATCTAATTTTTAGTCTTCCCTGTTATCATGTCTCTCACATACTACACACATAGGAGAGCAGGATATCTTATTCTCTCTGCAGCACACACTCATAAGTAACAAGAAGCATGGAGGACATTATACAGTAATACCGAGCAGTAGCTGTAAAACACTCACTAATTAGCAGCAGATGCTAATAGTCTCCCTCCAGCAGCTCTCTCCTTCTCTTCTCTCCATAGAGGTCTATAGGTAGCATGAGAGAGCAAGCAAAGCCCAACCACCCACCACTTCTTGTAATCCATCTCAACGTACTGTTACTGCACATGGACTTCACATGACAACAGACAGTGGACAGCAAGTTAGAAGGAAATGAGATCGCTAGTGGCCAGCACATTGGAGGGATTCTTGAGCACAAAAATGCAATAAAGTGATTTGCACCTTGGTTAGTTATCACATATAAGAACAAAATTCACTTTGTTCAACGTGCAGAGACCATTTAACGACATGAAATAACTTTTCTTCATCAAAAGGACAGAAAAAAAAATAAAAAAATCACTGAATGGTTATCTTTAGTCTAGAGGTTCAAAATTCTTCTATTCACTTTTATATTTAGAAAAGCTGGAACGCAATAAAGATGGTCGGCATCACAGATAAGTTGATAGTGTCACCCAGCTTTTTCAGTTATACTGTGACACATCCATTACTCCCGAATCATTGTATTATTAACCTCTTAATGACCGCCCATAAGGCTTTTTACAGTGGCTGTTAAGGGGCCCTATTTTGATGCATGCACCTTTTTATGGCACTGCATCAGAAGCTTGGCATGGGTCTCCCATGCCAGAGGGAGCAAGTGCTTGGCTGTTAAATAGCAGCCTGGCACATGCTAAAACAACAGGGACTGGAGAAACCACGATCCTCACTGTTCTACCATGGCATGTAAAGGGATTATATAACCGTGGCATGTAAAGGGCTGACAGAGGGAGGGGGCTCCCTCTATCATCCATCAGAGCCATGTTATACGATCATGGGATCCCCATCAGTTGGTAAGGATCAATTGCAAACCACTGCCCTTTGTAGCCAGGTCTCTCGTAATCCCGTGGACGGGCTTTCGGTTCCCGTACATCCTTCTTCCCTTCCCACTAAACCCACGTCTTCTCACGAAGATGAAGGCGAAAGGCCTACTGGTAGATCTCATAGCCCCAGATTGGCCTCGGCAAGCCTCCGTGGCGCCTCCCTCTTGGAGAAGATCTTCTCTTATAGGGACCCCTCTACTACCAAAGTTTGTCCATGCTTCATTTAACGGCGTGGAGGTTGAAGCCGTGGTCTTAAGAGCATGCGGGTTTGAGGAGCCAGTCATTCAAACCATGTTAAATGCAAGGAAACCTTCCTCCTCTTCCATTTTATCATCACATTTGGAACAGTTTTATTCTTTAGTGTGAACGTTGCAATTTTCACCCTATGTGTTTTTACCTTTCCCACCTTCTGTCCTTTCTACAGAAAGGTCTAGATATGTGCTTGAGTCTAAGTTCCCTGAAGAATTAGGTATTCCTGTTATCCATTCTGTTCAAGCACCCACTGGCCTCAAACTCAGCCATATGTACTTTACGCCGTCCCTCCGTACCACTCTCCCATACTACCCTGAGCCTAGAACCTGGTGCTGGATGCACTTCAGTCCCATCCTTTTGAATTATTGAGATACCAGTACGACTTTTGACCTACAAGGTGGTCTTCCTGCTATCTGCAGGGTTTCCGAGTCAGTGGCTTTGTCGGTCAAACCCCCACTCACAGTTTTTCATCAGGATAAAGTAGTACTACATCCAGTTTTCTCCTTCTTGCCTAAAGGTGGCATCAGCATTCCATCTCAACAAGGATATAGGCCGGCCTTCCTTTTGTCTAACGCAGTTTGTCCGAGGGAGCGTGTGTTTCACAAATCGGATCTGGTGCCAACTTTGAGAATATATCTCAAACAGCCTCCTTGACTATACTTTCCCCGTTAGAAATTCCAGATGGCCCTAAATGGGGCCTCACAGCCTCCAAAGTTGCCATTTCTCCTTGGATACACTGAAGGACGCCTCCATTCCGGGTTATGGTGCATTCCTTTCAAGCAGTGGGAGCATCATGGGTGATTTGTAACAGGGCTTAAGGTTTCCAGGTGTCTAAGTCCACTATATGGTCTTCCCTGCCCACCACTGCAAGGTTATACCGGCCGCATACGTTTGCATGTGCGGACACCTCCCTTGGTTGGAGAGTTTTGCAGACGGCCATGGGCTGTCCGCATGCATCATAACATATCTTTCCATCCCGCTAAACTGCTCTTGAACGTCCTATGATCAGAGCCATCACAGGGATGATAAAACAAGATTCTTGTTCTTACCAAAAAATTTCTTCCTCGCCTTGTTCATTTGGGAACACAGCACCCACTCAGTTTTGGTCTTTTTTAATGTATCGCATTTTCTCTCCAAATCAGAGTTTCTCCCTTTCTGGTTGCACATTGTGCCATTCTCAAGTTAATGGTTTTTACCGTAAATCATTAAACATGAACACTGTTATGTTCTACTTACTTGGCTGCATCTTCTGCTTGCATACAAACAGATTAGCTTGGTGCCTGTAGGGGTGATATAGCTAGTGAGAGGTGCTAACATTTTTCTTCTGTTGTTGGGTGTCCGCCTCCTAGTGGCAGTATCTATACCCACGGCCAAAGCTGTGTCCCCAATCAACGAATTGAGAAAGATTTTACAGCAAGAACAAACATCTTGTTTTTGCCTATCTTGCCTTACAAAAAACGGAATAGAAAGCAATAAAAACTAATTTGTAAGGATCAACAAATGGTGCCATTAAAAAGTACAACTCATTCCACAAAAGAGAAAAAACAAAAAACCCTCAAGCAGCACCGTTGACAGAAAAAAAAAGGAAACGTTAAGAGGGTTTTGAATGCGGCGATAAAAAAAATATATATTTTGAAGTGTGAAATAGCTGCAAAAGAAAATAAACTAGATTTTTTTTATTTTCAGTGGGAAAACGCGTTGTGGGTTCCTTGAAATTAGTCAACAGAAACACATAAACATGAACTTTCATGATTTTATTATTAGCAATTTTTTTGAAAATGAACCCTTCCCAATCAAGTATCGGCCTTCGTCCAATAAAAGGATTTCCCTTCATGGGTCCAATGACAGGCGAATGCTGACACACGTTTCTAACAGCATGCAGGACAGCGTTCTGATGTCGGAGGCGGTTCTGCATATGGATGTTACATTTATTGGCAATTACATAATTGGTCTACTACCTGTATTGCTCTGCTGTGACGTGTAACTCACCCTTTGAGTAGTATAAAGAGGATATGTTGATGGGAGCTAATATATTCCACTGTGGGACAGCGTGTGCCAATCTGTCTTCTCAAGATATTGTTGAATATCTGGGACACATCCTTCTTACCCTGCAACACATATAAGATATTACATATCACAGATAGAAAAAGAAAGGTAGTAAAATGTAAGAAAACTTTACTTTGAAAAGAACTACAGCAAAAATCACAAACAAGGGACCCTGTCAGCTCTCCTTGTAGATCAGTTTCAGTAATTACTTAGGAACAATGCTACTGCACTATCCAAGAACTCAGCATTGTGACATCCTCAGTCATTCTTCTTGAAAATATATAAATAAATTGTAAATTGGGTGTCCCTACGCAGTCCAACACTCAGTGCCCATTTGAGTGCGCAAGCACATGGAAACACCCAGTTGCAAATTTATTCATACATTTTCAAGACTAATAATAAAGAGATGATACAAAAGAGTTTGAAGAAAAGATGCACTAGCAGTTTTATCTTATAGAAAATGGAAATAACATTTAAGGGGGTATTTCGGCGAGGACATTTTTTTCCCCCCGTTTTCACCCATCCGCTGAACCTACTCGGGACCCCCAACAGTCTCAAAAAAAAATCAGGGAATTCTGTCTCGCCTCTTTCACAGTACAAGATATATTGTCCCATTTTTGTAGTGTACTGGGGAATGGAGCCGCTGGACAAGATACATTGTCCCATTTCTGTACTGCACTGGGGAATGGAGCCGCTGGACAAGATACATTGTCCCATTTCTGTAATGCACTGGGGAATGGAGCCGCTGGACAAGATACATTGTCCCATTTCTGTACTGCACTGGGGAATGGAGCCGCTGGACAAGATACATTGTCCCATTTATGTACTGCACTGGGGAATGGAGCCGCTGGACAAGATACATTGTCCCATTTATGTACTGCACTGGGGAATGGAGCCGCTGGACAAGATACATTGTCCCATTTCTGTACTGCACTGGGGAATGGAGTCACTGGACAAGATAGATTGTCCCATTTCTGCACTGCACTGGGGAATGGAGCCGCTGGACAAGATACATTGTCCCATTTCTGTACTGCATTGGGGAATGGAGCCGCTGGACAAGATACATTGTCCCATTTCTGTACTGCATTGGGGAATGGAGCCGCTGGACAAGATACATTGTCCCATTTCTGTACTGCACTGGGGAATGGAGCCGCTGGACAAGATACATTGTCCCATTTCTGTACTGCATTGGGGAATGGAGCTGCTCGACAAGATACATTGTCCCATTTCTGTACTGCACTGGGGAATGGAGCCGCTGGACAAGATACATTGTCCCATTTCTGTAATGCACTGGGGAATGGAGCCGCTGGACAAGATACATTGTCCCATTTCTGTAATGCACTGGGGAATGGAGCCGCTGGACAAGATACATTGTCCCATTTCTGTACTGCATTGGGGAATGGAGCCGCTGGACAAGATACATTGTCCCATTTCTGTACTGCACTGGGGAATGGAGCCGCTGGACAAAATACATTGTGCATTTCATTGATGTTCGTCAGTTGCTGGCAGCGTTTACAGTAAACTATTATTGTTCAGTTTCACACGATTCTGCGAGAAACTGAACGATAATCCATGTAAAAGGGAACTTTCATGCGGAACACAACTTGCAGGAAACATTCAGAATCTAGTCTGAGGCTCTATAATCAGTGTTTCACTTCTTCTCAAAAGCACTGAGGAAGTGGTATTTATCACCTACTGAAGTGTACTTGTTTTATCACATTATAGGAATCTACCGTATGTCAGCTGAAATAAGGGCATCTATGTGACTGCTGCAGCTTTTAAAGGGGTTATACCAAACTTGCAAAATACTCAGAACGCTTCTCCCTCCGCAGTGACATCACTGTGAATGGAGTGCTGGCCGAGCATGTGCTACACAGTGTTTTCCTATAGAACTCTACTGTCTCTGTGGAATAGATCTTACACAGCATTCACAATAAAAAAGGAGAAGATGACTCTGGGGATCACTAGTCTTTACTTATATAAATAGACTGTTCTTTGAAATAATCAGTAAAAAGCATAATTTTGCATAACAGTGCATTTCCTTAAAATCGACACTTTTACCTTCTCCATTTACAGTGTTAGTAATTTACTTCCCTTTTCGCTTTAAATGATTTTTACAGCTGTATATTTTTGGTGTCTACTGCAAATCGAAAATAAGATGTTGTCCATCACTAGGGTCATGCTGTCTGAATCATGGGCAGCATGCAGTCCAGAAAGTTGTCCACATTACAGGGATATAGGTTTTATTTTGAGACACTAAGGCCTGTTTCACATGGGCAAGAAAACCGTGCGAGATCTGGGTGTTGCGAGGAACACAAATCGCGTGCGAATACGAACTCCATTCTTTTAGGTGCATGCGATGTGATGCAAGGTTTTCCTCATTGAAAACAATGGAAAAAAAACCTCTGCGATACTCCGCCGCGGCGAGGATCGCTACTTCTGTTACAAAAACGCCTCGTATCTGCTGCAAAATCGCATGTAGGAGAGTGTGATATTGGGCCCTTTCAAACAGTTGATCGGCAGGGTGATGGAGTCAGATCTCTACCGTGCAGATTGTGATGGATCATCGTTAACCCCCTTATGAAAGATTCTCAGACCACAGAAATGCATGGAACATGTATGTATACACACACACACACACACACACACAATCTGCTGGTATAAAGAAGGGATAATTAGCTTAGTAAGGGTTACCTACCTCAAAATCTATGAGGTGCAGATCGGCTATCAGCGTGACTAACAGGCCACTGTTGTACAACTCTTGTGCTAGCTGAGCCACGGTTTCTGTTTGGGGCTCTTTGTCTCCTGTACCACACAAAATTTCCTTGGTGGCTTGAAGTGATTTGGACACCTCTTCCGAAGCCTGTCACAAAGAAAAACAATGTAACCAAAAGATTTTTTCATACAACATTTTATTGCAGATATTAAAAGCCCACTCCGGTGAAAACAGATTGCCTGCCGACCTCACCTGTTGCACTCTGCAGGTCTCCTCTGTGTATTGCAGACCCTGTCTGATGCCTGTCAGGCACCATCTTAGGAGTGATTTGTTTTTGTATTTTCACTTCCCATCAATCTTGCATTAGCTAGGGGGCTATAACATTTATGCCTATTGCGGGGGTGTTTAATTAAAAGTACTTCCTATATTCACCTAAATAAGTTAGACAATAAGTATACAGTCAGGAGGATGAGCTGTGATTTCCTGTATTATAAAACTGTGTGATAATCATCAGTAACTGGGTACTGGTACATTATGTCTCCACCAGAGTTCTGGGTGGAGACCTTGACTGACAGCAAAGGTGAGATGGGCTGCTGCCGGGGTAAGTGACAGCCGGGACCCCATCTGCAGCCAAGCAGCACCCGTGGGCATCCACAGCATCTCAACCTGGGAAACCTATAACTCCACCCATACTTCCGGTGTAGACATAATGCACCAGTACCCAGTAACTGTGATAGGAGTCTTTGTGTCCCTCACTAGGTAGTTTCCATGGTAGGGTCCATGTAACAGCACAAACAGAGAAATCAACTAGAAACGTCACACAAACACAAGTAGATCTGAGCTGGTCACTATTGAGATCACATGACTATCTGAGGAGAGAGTTTCTGATAGAAAGAAAGAACTAACAAAGGTAACATTAGTTCACTTATATATACTGGAGGGATAGCTACATAGTGAATGGAAAAGAAAAAAGAATCCTCAGATCAGCCCTTTAAGTAACTGGACTAATTCTAACACCCTCCTATAGGGAATATTTGCTCCCTATAGGAGTGGGCATACTAAAGCATTTAATAGGGACAAATTCCTTGCCATTGTTCTCCGAATCTATTAGTGTTGTCAAAATAAATCTACAAACAAACACTCAATTTAGTAGAATCTTATTTCCTCAAGCACAAGGACCAACTTCAACAGAAGAGAATCTTTTAACAGGAGGATTTATCTTAGGGTAACAGGAAGATCTATCTTAGGGTACGTTCACACGCTGGGGAATTCCCGCAGCAAAACTGCATGTTATAGTACAGTTACAGCAGAAAAGTGCATTTTTTCTCTAAAAGTGAACAGGACTTGCTTTAATCCCATTCACTTTAATAAAACACGTTTCCGCTGTGGAAAAACTGCAGTGTCTCCGCAATGTGTCAATGCACCCTAAATTAGGACAGAAATTATTAATGTTGTATAACTATGGTTGAGCATGTAATAAAGTCCTCCTGATCAAATGCCACTCTTTGCATTGCCTCTCCTAATGGCATAAAGACAAAAGTTGCCCTTAAGGACTCATTCACACGGGCGTACAAGTACAATGCTGTGAGTCTTGCAGCATTGTACTCATCACACCTCATTCGCTCTGCGGCAGAGATCACATACAGGCTGTGATTGGCACTGCGCATGTCCGGGAATCTGACATCATGGACATGCGCAGTGTGACTTTTTATTTTCAAAATTCCCAGCTCTCTACCGAGTGAGGCTTTGTATTTAACGCTGCCCATTCATAGGCATTGCAAAGGGGCAGCGTTTCATCCTGAGCCCTTGAAGGGCTGAGTATTGAAACGTGTAGAAATAGAGCATGCTGTGATTTATTTCTCCTGCGCTTTATATAAAGTGTCCCCTCGCAGTTTTAATGCAGGTGTGAATGGAAGAATAAAAGTCCATAGACTTTCATTACCTCCATTCACTGCGTGTTACGCATGGGAAATACACGATAACAATACGCCCATGTGAATGAGCCCTTATGGACACTTACTACATGTGCTTTAGATTTGTGTGAAGAAACCAGTCCCTAAAACAAACATTAGCAAGTATGAAGAACTTGTACAAACTCCAAACAAACGTTTAGTAAACCAGAATCCCAGAACTGCAAGGCAACATTTCTAACCAATGAGCCAACGTGGCACCCAATCTCATTATGTCTGAGACAATGGCTGTGTTATATGAGAGATGATAATCAGTCTTGTGACATATCAAAGGTCTTACTTTCTCAGTCTTCTTGTCCTGCTTTTCTAATAAGGCCATGTTTTCCTTTAGAGTTTTCACGATTTCTGCAGGATTCTTGTGCGATTTGCTGAACAGTGGCATTTTCTTCATTCTTCTTGCTTTGTATTAACACAGCAGAATCCTTAAAAGGAAGGCAGAAGAAAGAATTAGTTAGTACTGCTACAAATTAACACTTTTTTTCCCCCCCCAAGTAATATGTATACATATATCTGCATTTAGCAATGAAGGTATGGAACCGTAGGAGGTGTCTGATCAGTTCTATACAAATGCTAAGGCTAGCGTACTTGTTGCAGGTGTGCCTCTTGCAAGGCACATCTCCTCCCAGGGTCAGGACCCACCCCCGATGAACGGTCGTACTGCCCAGAAGGAGCTGAACTTAGAGGCTTCTCTCCTTTCCTCTCAGTCTCTGCCTTGTGAGTAACTAGCTGTTCTACCAGTGGCTCCTTAGGTTTAGCGAGGGGAAGAGGTTCATCAGAGGTAAGGATGAAGGGGTAGGTTATCGTGACCTGTATGCTCAGCAGGAGGTGGAGTGATATCATAGCTTGTATGCACAGTAGTGGGAGTCATTGGGGAAAGGGGATCTGGGCACTCTATATGCATACTACAGTGAGTGGGAGGAGCCAGCTGTTGAGACCCCTGCTGTGATCTCACCTCCTCTTTGTAGGATACCTTTGATATGTGCTGTATTTGGGTCCATTTATACATAGTAAAAAAAGTGCAGATTTTCCACAGGTTAAAATATGCACCAAAAGTCATGTCAAAATCCGCACTATTGAGGCAAATTTTTACGCGGATCTGCAGCAAACTTCACTCCTTTAATTGAAAAGGGTCCCGTGTCCCCCTCTTCTTGTCACTGCAGGGAGGCTTCTCCCACCGAGCATGTACAGCTGGCGCTCAATTCATTTCTACGAGGCTGACGGAAATAACTCGGCACTTGCCGCTCAGCTATCTTCGCAGGCTTGCTGAAAACGAATGGTGTGGCAGCAGGCTTGCACGACTCGCAGTCCTTTCCATCTACTACTCACTGTAGGGGTTGCAGTAAGCCCACAGTGAGAAAAAAGGAGGACATGGGACCCCTGTTCTTGGGATCGGTGGTAAGACCCCCACCTGTCAGCAAGTTATTCCCTATCCTTTGATAGGGGATAACCTGTAATTCTGGTACAACCACTCCAAGACCAATTCCAGAGGTAACACTTGAGGAACTGTTTTCATCCTTTACCCCACCAGTTGGGATGCGGGCTTCGCTTTGGGGTCCCCAAGCTGTTACTCTGGAAGTGGTCCCAATAATGTGGCAGCTGACGCTACTGTAGATCAAGGCATGATATCTGAGGGCATGAACAGAGGCGGGTGTCAGACAATCTGGATCGAGGCAGGCAGTGCAAGTTCAGAATGAGGGACGAGCCGGAGGTCAGGCCACACAAAACAGGTTAAGCGCGGTACGTGACCTTTCACACAGGATGAAATATTCCGCAACAGCATTGCTGAATATGCTCTCCTACGGAATATGTATACCCACATTCTGCACGGTCATCAGTCCAGAGGTTGGTGCATGTGGCAAACAAAAGTGTGGTCAGTATAACAAGCCAAGGTCAGGAACACAGAATACAACGAAGTCAGAAATAACCAAATTTAGGAATTGGACAATCCGAACACACTGAAATAACATCTTAAGCAGGAACAAAAGACCACAAATTGAGTGAAAAGACCCTCCATAAGGGGATAATGTCTGATACAGCCTAGGTACCACATGATTGGCAGGGGAAAGGTTTTGCAAAGTGCACGCTGGTCCTTTAAGAGCAAGGGCAGGTGCACATGCATGCTCTCTGGGCTGCAGACGGCACAGCATGCGCTGAAGACAGTAACAGGACACATGCCACGGTGGCCAGGAGGGGTAAGCTAGTGGCCACAAACTGTAACAGATCCCAAGTGGTGGACCCCGACTGACCAGATATTGATGACCTATCCCAGGAAACCACTTTAAACATAAACAGACACAACATCAGTCATGAGATTTCCAATATTTGCATTTTACCAAATCATACTAGTAAAACAAAATAACTGGGTCTTCCCATAGCATTTGGCACAGGGACACATCAGTCATTTGGGTCAAATGCAAACTGTTAGAAAACTGCAGCAAGGAAGACAGAAGAGCTCGATGTAACAGGAATAAAAATTACATTACGTGAAATGGAAACCCTGTTCATATTACAGTCACAAGGGCGCAATTACATAACCATGCAGGAGCTTCATAGCCAAATATCGGCTCCATCAAGCAGAACCGGTTAATGGTGCTATATTAGGTCTGATTTTTACAAATTACTCACTGAATAGGAAACTCGCTGTTAGAAATGACCTTCACAACATTTACCATCGACAGGCGAAAAAAAGAAGGCTGAACTTAGAAGTCCTAGTGGTCATTAATAGCCCTTAAATGGTAATAAGCTGAACGATGTGCAGTTGCTCAGTAGGTCGCCTATATGCTGGCAACAGCTGCCAAGCGGCTTTCCTTTAGGGTAGGTTACTGTGTTACGGTTTAGTGGCGTTTTGACGGCATTAGTTGGATGTTGTATCATCATGGAAAGAATTGTTTTTTACATAACTGAAGTACAAAAATCTGATGCAAATTTCCCACGTTTTTTCCTCCAGCATTAAAATGTTCCTTCGAAAACTTTCCTCATTGACATTGTCCAACAAAGTCACAACATGAGGACTTCTCAATTCTTAATGGGGAACCCGTGTTGGAAGATCCAAACGTGGATTAGCCTTATTGAATGGGGCTAATCCACAGGCGGCTCTGCGTCATGTTCATATTAAAATCTGCATTAAAAATATATGATAATCACTCCGATTTGTGATGCGCATTTTCATTGAACTCATAACTGGATTTCTCCCCACGTGAATGCGGTCTTTGTCCTTTATCATATTAATAATAATAATAATAATCTCTATTTATATAGCACCAACATATTCCACAGCGCTTACAATACAGGGGGAACAGAAACAAAATCACGGTTACATGAAGTAATCAATTGATGGAAGTAGTAGGGGTGAGGGTCCTGCTCCAACGAGCTTACACACTACAGGTAATTGGGTGATACAGAAGGTAAAGGGGCTGGAGATGTGCACAGTATGGCGGGGATGGAGAGTGAGGGATGCTGTACACATAGGCAATGGTCAGACCTAAGCTGTATAGTGGCTGAATCGGTATGACTGCAGGGGGCAGCTAGCAGCGGTTGCGTCACTAGGACAGGGAGCATGCTATCAGGTGGCGTAAAGAGGGCTTTGGTTTAGGGGATGTGGTATGCCTCCCTGAAGAGGTGCGTTTTTAGAGCACGCCTGAAGTTTTGTGTGTCGGGGATTGCCAGGATAGTTTTGGGTAGCGCGTTCCAGAGGACTGGTGCTGCTCTGGAGAAGTTTTAGAGGCAGGAATGAGAGGCTCCGGTTAAAAGGCGGCTTAATCTGCGGAGAGCGCAGGCTGGGTGGTGGATTAAGATGAGGGAAGCAATATAGGGCGGCGCGGTGCTGTGGAGGGCTTTGTGGATGAGGGTGGGGAGTTTAAATTGTATTCTGTATTTGACAGGCAGACAGTGCAGTGACCGGCACAGGGCAGAGGCGTCCTATTAGTAGCGGCTGGACAGGAAGATGAGCCTAGCTGCCGCATTCAGGATGGATTGCCGAGGGGAAAATCTGGCGCAGGGAAAGCTGATCAGCAGCGAGCTGCAATAATCAAGCCGAGAGTGGATGAGGGCAACAGTGAGCGTTTTATTGGGTGGAAGGCAACATGGCTATACCCATGTTTATAACAGGGCTGTGGAGTCGGAGTCATATTCAGTTTTGGGTGGAGTCAGAATAACTCTATTGACTAACTTTGGTTTCAAAAATGCAAATATTAAATATTATATATAAATATAAGCCTGGAGTTACCATATTACTATGGCAAGTATTTTTACAAATTATTACACATAGGCTGAAGTCAGATTTGTAGTTAGAGTGTGGAATTATAGTGGAGTCAGAAGTTTGGCTTACTGACATCAAAGCCCTGGGGTAAAAACCAAAAAAGATAAATTGGTTTTACACCTTTGATTGGCTGACATCAAAGAGTAAAAAGGAGAGTGTTTTAGGCCTCATGTCCACAGGCAAATTAAGAATTAAAATCCGGAGCATTTTTCCCGCACGCGGATCCGCGCCCCATAGGGATGCATTGGACACCCGCAGGTAATTAAATACCTGCGGATGTCATTTTTCCCTGCATGCGCGGGTCCCGCGTGCAGGAAAAAATCCGGACATACTGCATTTCCGTGCGGGTCTCCCGCGGGGACGGCTCCCGCAGGCTTCTATTGAAGCCTATGGAAGCCGTCCGGATCCACGGGAGACCCGCACCTGAATTAAACTCATCTGCTCCGGACGGTACGGGTCTTCCCTTCTTCGCGGACGAATCTTCTTTCATCGGCCCTGTGGATGTGCCCGGCGCATGCGCGCCGCACGCAGCCGGCGTGCTGAGCACATCCGCCGGGCCGAAGAAAGAAGATCCGGCTGCGACGGAGAGAAGATCAGGCCGCGAAGAAGGAAAGATCCGGAGAGTCCGGAGAGGTGAGTAATTCTTATTTTCAGCCCTCATGTCCGCGGGGCAGGAGGGACCCGCTACGGATTCTCCATGGAGAATCTGTAGTGGGCCTGATTTTCCCCATGGACATGAGGCCTTAGGGTATGCTTACAGGTAGCGGAAATTATTCAGATCTCCCACAGTGGAAAATCTGTATCAAAATCCACATTAAACCCATGTAAACATTTGTACCAGTGGTGGAAATCTGGTAAGGATTTTGACCATGGATCTGCAACAGATCAATTAAAATGGTGACATCTGCTGCAGATCCGCTTCAAAAAACGTGCGAAAGATGCAGATTTTGACATAGTTTATTATGCAGTTTTAGTGCATACTTTTCACAGCAGAAAAGCCGTACCATTTCCACTATGTGTGAACAGACCCTTAGGACAGATTCACACGGGTGTATGCGTGTTGCACTCAAAAAACTCATGTGCAACTTGCATCAGACAGAACACAGACATGTATGTGCTGTCCCATCTCTATGGGCCCTATGCATTGCATGTCCTATTCTTCTCCATGATAAACGAACAGGAATAGCTCATGGACCATCAGTTTGCGTGAAACATCATTAAATAGCATCATAGTCTATCTATGGGGCTGTGTGTTTTCCGTTGAATGCAAGGACACGCAAGACCTGAAAACATGGCTGTGTGAATGGGCCCTGGTACCCTTATAGTTTCATTCTCCATTTATAATCCAGCAACAGTAGGTTACCTTCATAAAGTCCTGTTACTGAGACACAAATCACACTAATATAAAGCTTCAACCATATATACCACACATAATTCTGTTCACTACGTGGATGAAGCTCAGCTCAGTTTTTAAGTTATGCCACATAGAAAAGTTAGTAAAAACTGCCTGCCAGCTTAATCATCCATTCAGCCCGATCAAATACTGGAATGGACTATAAAGACACTGAAACATGATCGCTGTATTCCCATCCGGCTGAAAGCAAAATCAATATAACGAACAGTCATTAAAAATAAACCAGTAAAAAACAATGAATACATTGTCAACACGAAACCGATGCCCTGCCCAGCCTGTCACATGGCATGCATGACAAAGCCCAAAGCCACAAACACTTGTCACTCCAGCGGATGACAAATAACCTTTCACTGGGAGTATAGTCACAATGTAGCAGCTCTAAAACTAGAATGTGCCCCACAAGAACGTTCACGGCTGTCGTAGTGTAAGAAGGAGCAGGCGTGCCACGCCGTGCATGGAAAATGGTCATTTAGAACAGCACTTCTACTTTCCATTAGTACCCACTGGCAAGGCTCGCCTCATTCACACTGGCAGACTTCTGGTTCACAACGAATGGCAACACTTGGAAACATTGTTGCTAACACATCTAAAAGATAAATAAAGAAAAAGAAAAACAGCAAACAAATGTGTTGGAGAAGCCTCCAGATCCCCATATCCCTCGCATCGTTAGCTGAAGATACACCTAGTTTTCATATTGCTGTGCATGCAATATTATATACTGTATATGTATGACACACATGCCATACTTTATTTCCCATGTAATATTGATGTCCGATGCCCTATAAGCTTTGCTATATGATGCCTCCTATATCCAATGTATATGTAATAGTGGTTCTCCTGCGTTATATCGCGGTGCCATGCGGGAAAACATTGCTCATGTGTATGAGCCCATTAAAATGAATAGGGTTCATATTTGTGCGCGATTTGAAGCATCTCGCAACTTACAAATCTCGTGTGATTTGATTTGCCGTGTGAAGTTGACCTAAGACGGATAATCATACTACACAAAATAACTAAGGCTGGCTGCAGATGAACGGATTTTAGAGATGAGCGAGTATACTCGTTTCGAGTAATTACTCGATCGAGCGCCGCGATTTTCGAGTACTTCTGTACTCGGGTGAAAAGATTCGGGGGGCGTCGGGGAACAGGGGGGAGCCCTCTCTCCCTCTCCCCCCCCCCCCCCCTTCCCACTCACCCACGGCGCTCCCCGAATCTTTTCACCCGAGTACAGAAGTACTCGAAAATCGCGGTACTCCGGCGAAAAAGGGGCGTGGCCGAGTAGGTTCGCTCATCTCTAACGGATTTACATTGCGGAATCCGCGGTCAGCGTACACAGGGAGGATCTGCAGCAAATGCCATTCGTGACATGCTATTGAAAAGGGATTCTTCCTGCCTCGTTTATTTATTTTGGACGTCTGAAAGCATGTTATTATAGCGGCAAGTTTTCTAAATTTTTATGAAATAACCCAAATCTATTTTTTTTTTTTTTTAAAAGGTACCAATTCCCTCTTAAATGACTTTGAGAGGCCTTTATATTAGAAACCCTCATAAATCACCCCATTTTAAGAAGTGCATTCCTCAAAGTTTTCAAAATGGTATTTACAAATTTAGTTCACAGGAACTAGAGTTTTTTCACAGTTTTTTCTTGCACATTTTCAATTATAATATATATTTTTTCCTGTAACACAAGAGAAGTTCGCAGTTCAAACAAAACTCAATGTTTATTGCCCTGAATTAGCCCTTTTTAGAAACATCTAACCTGTCCCAGTGCAGAGCATGCCTCACACACAGTCCTAAGAAATGGGGATTTTGGGGCCTCCCTCTTATTAGCCCAATTTTTCAGTGCCATATTCTGAGAACCATAATTTTTTTATTTTTCCATCTATCCAGCTGGATGTGTTTTTTGTGGGAAACACCAACATTTTCAGTGGTACCATTTTCGCATGCCGATAATTTTTGTTTTATAGTGCCAGTCGTTACAGAGCTGTTGATGCCAATCGCGTGTGTGTGCGGGCGCATTCTTCCAATAATGGAGTTTTACTGTAAAAGTGTGCTTTTTGGATATTTTTTTTTAAGGAGGTGGGGGGGGGGGGGCATGAAAACATTTCTTTTAACTGCGTTTCTCCCATAAGGGGAATTAAAGATGCTAAAATAATATACTGCACTACTTATGTAGCGCAGTGCGTTATCTCTAACTGTCATGTTCATCACTAACAGTAAAGCCTATTACAGTCAGTGATGACAGTGACCCTCACAGGTCACTGTATATGAATTGACCTCCGGCTAACATGGTAACCATCAGCTCCTAGTGATCAGATCGCAGAAGTGCCGATGAGGCTAGGGAGGCAGCCCCTTCCCTCTTCAAACCCTCTAGATGCCGTTGTCTGCATAGGGTTAAATCGCTGGGATCAGAGCTCAGCTCAGTTTTGGTGGTTGCAACAGAAATGGGGCTGTAAGTTTTCCTGCTCCAAATACTGGAGGTTCAGCTTCTGCGCCTCCTGGTAATCAGCGCCATACATGTACGGCGAGATGTAGGAACTATTGGCCCTCTGCATCTATCACAATCCTACAAAATCCCAAAGAGCAACTTTTTCTTACTGTACTAGTCGTGCGGACTACTGGCATGGCCATTTATGTGGTAGAAGGGTCCGAGGCTGAAATAAGGAAACTGCAGTGAAGGTTCATTGCCGATTGCATGGCTAAGCTGATGAAGGTAAAGTAGGTTACATTAGGTGTGCTTTATAGGATGTGCAGTACAAGTTGTACATACTGTGTAAGCTTGTACATGTGGGCGTTGTGGCCTGGCTGCTTACATTTCTATCACACAGTTTATAAAGTCACAGGAGTTTGCGTTACGAGACACCAGATAAACAAGGATGTGAAAACCTCTGTGCAGCGAGGCAGATGACGGCGGCGACTGTGCCAGGGCGAGAGCCGGGCAGACATATTGTTTTGTGCAGCGTTTGCCAATCCAAGCTGTGACTATCACATCCTCTGTTTGCACGGACCGTGTCACATATTTTCTCTCTTGTGCCTTCGCACCATTTAGAACTTGGCATTATTTATTAAGCATACAAATGATTTCACTGGAGAAGAATTCGCTCTCCAGATGAAGAATTGCTCTCCAACCCACTTTGTTGCTGTTTGTATTAAAGCTGAATGATGTTTATGTGAAACAATAAGGACGCCCAACCTTCATATATCACACCGATGAGAAGAGGGCAGAACGATCCAACGAGAAGCAGGAAATGCTGGAGAGGTTTCACTAATCCGCTACCCACAATTCTCAGGAGCAGCTCACAGACCGTGATAGCACTAATTAGACTATGTGAGAATTGCGCTGGAGATTCTCAGGCGCAACTTGCAACGGGTAGCGCATGGACACGCCGCTGGTGTGCGGTCTAATGTGTGGGACACTGCACAATTGCATGTTCCCCTCTCATCCGTGAAACAGACAAGAATAGGACACTGGCTATTGGTGGGGGCAGAATCTCCCATCACAGTTATTGCTGATAGTTAGAGGCTCCTGTCACACAGTTATATTGAAGGAGATAACAGTTAAAGGGTTTTTCTTGGGAAATACTACTGATGACTTATCTACAGGATAGAATAAATGGTCAGCAGCAATAGAACCACAAGGGTGAGGAGACAGATATCTCAAAACGCTTTGCTTGAGACAGGTAACAGGGTTTGGACCAAAAAACCCACAAATGGGTACAACTTGGTACCACATTTTTGGCAGCGCTAAATGCAAGCGCTAACTGAACTATCTTAAGAAAAAAAAAGAACCCTCACCTAGCAAACGCCGTCTGGGTCCCCGCCGCTGTTCTCCGGAGCTCCTGGCACTTGTCAAGCCAACAAAGCATCTATTACTAGTGACGGGGATTGAAATCCCCGCCTCTTAGTGAGAGATTGCTCTGATTGGCAGAGCCGGCGCTCCTGAACCAATCAGAGCTGGAGTTCTATGCACCAATCACTGCTGACAGCATGCGCCCACATGGCTGATCGTTCGGGGTCCCAGGCAACGGACCCCAGCTGATCAACTATTGATGACCTATCCTGAGGATAGGTCATCAATAGTATTTCCCTGGAAAACCCCTTTAAGCCTCCCGACTGTATACTAATGGGCCATTTACATGGGGCAATTATCACTCAAAATCCGTTCAAATAAACAAATTTGAGCAATAATCATGCTGTTGTAAATGCAAAAATAAAAACTAACAAAAAACACTCCTTATTCGTTCGCAGGTCGATATTACTGACCAAAAAAAACCTCTTGTTGGTTCACAGGTTTGTCGTTCTGTGTAAAAGCTACCCGCTTTACATAAAAGGGCTGAGCGAGAAGCCTGCAATCCAACGGTGAAGTCTGTCTGTGTAAACGCTTTGCACGAGCGCTAATGACTTTAGTGGTGACATCAGCGTTTGTGCAGTCATTTACCCGACTCTTGGCCTGTGTAAGAGGGCAATTAGGGTCTTTAACTTATTTAGGTGATAATCAGTGCCCTTTCAGCAGGCAGAGATAGTACTGCCTCTAACTGTGCTAATGCATCACGGGATTGCTAGCATAGCACAAAGCAAGAAATGTAATAAACGGGACATCTGCTAAGTAGAGATGATCGAACATGTTCGGCCCCGCCCCTTTTCGCCCGAACACCGAACTTTGCGAGTACTTCCGTGTTCGGGCGAAAAATGTTCGGCGGTCGCCGTGGCAGCGCGGGGGGGTGCGGCGGGGAGAGGGAGAGAGAGAGGGCTCCCCCCTGTTCCCCGCTGCTGCCGCCCGCGCTGCCACGGCGACCCCCGCCCCCCGGCGGCCCCCGAACATTTACGCCCGAACACTGAAGTGTTCGGGAAAGCCGGTGTCCGGGTGCGTAAGTGTCCGTAACGGACACGTTCGATCATCTCTACTGCTAAGTATCAGACAGGAGGCTGCACTGCATGGAAGCGACAACAATATACATAGGAGATGTCCAGAGTGTGACAGGCAATCGGGTGAGGGAGCAAGGATGGAAAAATGTATGGTTTTTCCTGGAGTGGCCCTCCAAAAAAAAAAAAAGAGCAGACTATGTGGATCCGGACCATGATTCTAGCACTTTAAATAGGTTTAAATGCAGCATCAGTCAGTGGATGTCCTTCATTCGGACTAGTTTTAGATCATACAGAGAAGTTACCGGTGCCTTTGAATATTGGAGGACCTCTAATATTGACGCTGGTGACTCCCCCCTAATACAGTGTTAACATTACAAGATCATGGTGTAACCATACACAGGATATCACAGTAATTACTGGAGTGTATAAATATAACACCTATATCCGTCGCAGGAAAGCACTGACATCTTGTGACAAGTCTTGCTGAAATCAGCCTTACATTATTCCGCTGAGGTGGCCCAGATCAGCGCGCTCCGACGACTACAGAAATATTACATTTTAGGTTTTATCGCATGATTAAAGACCCCCATCACTAGCTTCCACTAGGCACAGTATGCGGACGTACATTATTTATGACAATCGTACACTATGGGACGGCAACAATGTGTTGGGGTTCGGATGCACAGAAATAAACAAAATGAAAATATAGTCACTAGTTTGAGCAATGGCTGCAATATAATCCTTGAAATGTCCCGTGGATCAAATGCTGCAGACAGATGAGCAGGTTTTACACAGAGGCTTTGGGGTCTGTTCTGGTTCCCTTTGAATATCGTGCCTTGGGCATTAGGCATGTCCGATCTATGCCAACTGTTACTCATAGCTTGGAAAACAGAGCTCTCAGCATACCAATAGCTTGAGCTGAAAACTGTGCTATTCTTACGCCCCACAAAGGATTCCAGTGTGTGGCAATCTGGCCCGATATACAAACACGTAAGCAAGTATATGTCACCCTATGTGCAGCAGGTCTACAAGTAGGAGAGGCCATCGGTGTGTAGACTATGTGGTTTACCAGGCTCTGCAGATAGAAGGAAACGTCTGGTACCGTAGAAGAGATTGCAGTGCAATAAGAAAGAAAGTGCAAACTTTTCAAACATCGGTACTAGCCTACCTCTATATACCGGTATACAACCCCCCACTATGCATAGTCTCATACAAGAAGGAATACTTATGTACAACATCCAGATAAATAATGAACCTGGCATCCATTCAGGGCCAACAGTGTCAACATTATGCCACTCCGATAAAAACAATTATTATTGTTATGTAGCTAGTCGACGTCCCCTGTATATACAAGCCATCTAGTATTACCTGGGTTATTATTGCTTTGTATCTGAAAATTCCTGGATTCCTTCTCTTCAGGTGAGTCATGTGATCTCATTGTGACCACTTGGGAATTATCAGTTTCCCTATTCTCTCCAGGAGTCTCTTATTTCAGCCACCAGAACTCCTAGATGATGACACTGCATGGATTGTACCATGTAGACTCTTCAAAAGGGGAGGGGAGACAGAAAATGATATCACCGTAAGGCCTCCGTCAGTCGGGCATTTGCAGAAACGCTGCGTTTTTCAGCAGCGTTGTCATGCATTATTGAAAACGCAGCCAAGGATGCTGGGAGAAAAAAATTCAATTCTCACCTAGCTGGCACTGTCCGGGTCCTCCCACTGTTCTCCGCACTGCATATCAATATCCACAGCACGTTTTTTAAGGAGCACATGGACAAGATTTGCAGAATTTCATCTACTTTGCTACTACTGTAAATGTTGCAGATTTTCTGTGCGGAGAGTCTGCACAAAAAATCTGCAGCAAGTCTACCCTGTCGGAGTATACCCTAGGTCAGTGATGGCGAACGTTTTAGAGACCGAGTGCCCAAACTGCAATTCAAAACCCACTTATTTATTGTAAAGTGCCAACATGTCAGGGGGCGGGGCTTATCACGAGGTATGATTTTTACCTCCGTCGTTCTTAAGAGGACAAGGCTGTTTCAAAATAGACTGGGTGCAGATTTTGACTTCTTTTGAATGCGGAAATGCTGTGGAACTTGCCATGGAAATTTCAGCTGAGGACATTCTGCAGCATTTCCACCTCGTGTAAACATATCCCAGCAGTGATATTGGCGCCCCCTGAGCGGCCCCAGCAGTAAGGGTGACAACCCTAGAGCAGCCCCAGCGCTAATAGTGGCCCACCCCCCCCAAGCGGCTTTAGTGGTTATAGAAACCCCGCACAGCGGGCCCAGCGGTAATAGTGACACCGCACCGTGGTCCCAGTCGTAATAGTGACATCCCACAGTGGCCCCCCAGTAGTAATAGTGACACCACACAGTGGTCTCAGTGGTAATAGCGACATCCCACAGTGGCCCCAGTAGTAATAGTGACATCCCACAGTGGCCCCAGTAGTAATAGTGACATCCCACAGTGGCCCCAGTAGTAATAGTGACATCCCACAGCAGCCCTCATTAGTACTAGTGAAATCCCACAGCGGCCCCAGCGGTAATAATGACACCCCACAGTGGTCCCCAGTAGTAATAGTGACATCCCACAGCGGTCCCCAGTAGTAATACTGACATCCCACAGCGGCCCCAGCGGTAATAATGACACCCCACAGTGGTCCCCAGTAGTAATAGTGACATCCCACAGTAGCCAATAGTAATAGTGACATCTCACAGTGGCCCCCAGTAGTAATAGCGCCATCCCACAGTGGCCCCTGTAGTAATAGCGCCCCCCCCCCCCCCTCTGAGACCCAAATTTTCCCATCCCCCCACCTCCTCTGCTTGGCGCTGTTGCTGCCACTGATCCCGGGGGCACACTGTGACGTGCTGACGGACACCTCCTCCCTTCCCTGCTCTCGCGGAACCAAGTAGGAGACGTCAGAGGAGGGAGGAGGAGGATCCCGGCTGCACACTGACATCAGTGTGCGCTGGGATCAGCGCTTCAAGCAGGGCTGCTGAGTGCATACCAGCAGGGGAGCTGCAGCACCCCTGCCGGTATTTACTAATGTGGTGAGCGGCCGATGGCGGCAAGTGCCAGCTGGGAAGGCTCTGAGTGCCGCTTCTGGCACGCGTGCCATAGGTTCGCCACCACTGCCCTAGGTGTACGTTCACACGGTGGTATTCACTGCATCAAATTCTGCCTTCAAAAAAATAAAATAAAAAAGGAAAAATTTCTGCATCAGAATTGCAGAAAACAGCAGTTTTTGAGGGGTTTTGTTTGGTCGTCTTTCCATAGCTGAAAAAATCTGCAGCAAATCAGTACCAAAATCCGCACCCCGTGATCCTGATTTTGATGTGGACCCACAGCAGATTTCAACCATTCAATGTAAGCGGTGAACTCTCACAAATCCACACTAAAATCAAGTGGCGCAGATTTTTATGCGTATTTTGGTGCAGATTTTTTCAGCTGCGAAAAGTCTGCAGCAATCCACTCTGTGGACCCTAAAGCAGTGTTTCACAATCACCGGTCCTCATGATCAGCCCCAACAGATCAGGATTTGGGGATATCCAATAGAGACGACACTTGCGACAATGACAATAATTATACACCATCTGTAAAATACTGAGGAAGTCCTGAAAACTGCATTTTTGAGTCACTGATAAGCTGTTCTGGACAAACCATAGCCAGGTCAAGGTGCCTACAGTGACATATACATAATGGGGAGCAAGGTAGGTTTTCATAAAGGGTTTCACAACACATCCGTATCGGTCTCCGAACAGTTTCAGTGCCTTTGGCCATTTTGGCTCAATACGGAGTTGGCAGTTTAGCAATTCTGATGAGATAACCCAATCCAGAAATACAAAAACACTTGAACTTCTTACACACAGATGTTTGCAGCATGTCATATGTGCGCTGCCTGATAGGAGATGCGCCTATGAATCTTGGGCACAACATTTGCATTGCCCGTGTGCAAGTACCCCAAGTATTATTACAACTGTGGGGTCAAAATACTCCTGACCCCCCTCAGTGAATACATTTAGGGGTGTAGTTTTTAAAATAGGGTTATTTGTAGAGGTATCTATCATTCTGACACCTACGAGCCTTTGCAATCCTGACTTGGTACAGGAAAACAAAGTGTTCCGCAAAATGTTGACAATCCATGTTAAATTTGTACGTCTCCTAAATGGTTAAAAAAAAGAAAGTTTCTCAAATGGGCCGTCAGAATATAGTAAACAGATGGAAATATATATCTTATCCAAAATTTGTACCGTTGTTTGCTTTATTTGAGATATTGCAATTGAAAATGTGAAAAAAATGACCATTTTTTCAAACTTTTCCCAATTTTGGTGTTTTTAATAAATATATATATAAATTCTATTGGCCTATTTTTACCACCTAAATGAAGTACAATATGTGACAAAAAGTCAATGGCAGAATCACTTGGATATACAAAACCTTTATGGAGTTAAAGTTACATGTCAGATTTCCAAAATTTGGCTTGGTCACCAAGGGGTTAAGGAAACAGTTTAGCAAAACCTGTGCTCTGCTACTTTCGTCCTCCCAGCCACTTTGTACAGAGCAGTGTTCCCATTATAGCCATGTTTGACCAATGTGGGGAACACCCCTTTAAATAATAAGTTATTTTCTAATGATACATTCCCTTTAAGCCAATCACCTTCTTCATTCTCGGTGCTAGCGAAGTCGAAAAGGGAAAACAACTCGTTTCTCTCCCTAGAATATATAATCCATCTCTTGCTCGAAATCCTTTACCATAGGACTTCATTCCAAGTGTGCTGTTTTTAGAATTCATACCTCTCCTCCCCATTACAGTGGTTATCCTTACCCAGAGAAGGGGCACAAGCCTCCTTGTTGGCTCATGGCTAAGCGCATCCAGAGATTTCTGAAAACAAGTATGACTTGTGAGGATAATGATGGTTGCATTAATGTCAGAACTTCAGGGACAGGGAATCTGAAGGCACATGTGTTCATTTACAAGTTCAGACAAGGGGGACATTTTAGAAGGAAACACAGCGCTCTTCTGAGTGTTTCCTGTGTGGTGTTCTAACTGGAATGCACCTTGGGAAAACTCCTCAACTTCTAGCACTACGTGGAGCTCCATTCATTAGGAAAAGGTTATAGGAGCTGCAAGATCATTCCTAATCACATCATCTTTGCGCTTTCTTCAAGTAAAGAATGGTACAAACATACATCAATCAGCATGAGTTATCACAAGCAATTTATGGAGCTCAAGGAGAATTTTATAAATCTGTTTTCAATAAGCTCCCCCTAGTGGTAGCTGCAGGTTGCCAGGATTTTGATAAATTAGAGGGAAGAATATTTGGAGCTTTTGAACACAAAAGAAGAACTCCAATCCTTATAAAATGTATTATTAAGTTATAAGAAAATTTGGACTCTTTGCTTCCTTCCATTTATGCCTCCTTTGAATCAAGGTCTACTAAAACATACTTTTCTATGCTTGTGTGAAAAGTAGTGTTACCTCTAAACCATATATTTCTCCACTGACATGGGGTTGAAGAGAGATTGGGAAGGAGCAAAGCATCAATATAAAAGTAATACCAAAAACACTCCCACAGTATATAGAGAAGACTTTGTTGCCACACAGTACAGCTACAATAAGATGAGGTGTCTTATGAGCATAATGACAAATCTACATGTACTGTAGATCTACTATACTTTCTGCCTGGCTTTTATATAAACATCCATTGCTTCTTACATTTAAGGACTCTTTGGTGACGGGGTCTGCTCCACTCGATTGGGGCTTAGCCAATGTGGTGCCGATATTCAAAAAGGGGTCAAAAAGGTAAACCTGGAAACTACAGGCTAGTAGGTCTGACTTCTATGAAGGGTAAAATGGTTGAAGGGTTTCTAAGAGATGCGATCCTGGAGCACTTCAAGGAAAATAGCTGTATAACTCCATATTAGCATGGGTTTATGAGAGATCATTCCTGTCAAACCAATCTGATCAGCTTCTAAGAGATAAGTTCTAGACTGAATTGGGGAGTGTCACTTGATCTTGTGTATCTGGAGTTTTGCAAGTGTTTGATACTGTGCCACATAAAAGGTTGGTATATAAAATGAGAATACTTGGTCTGCACAAGAATGTGTGTAAGTGGGTAAGTGGCTCAGTGATAGAAAGCAGAGGGGGGTTATAAATGGTACATACTCTGATTGGGTGACCATTACTAGTGCGATACCACAGGGGGCAGTACTGGATTCTATTCTTTTTAACATATTAATGAAGTTATGAAGGGCTTATACAGTAAAATAATCAATATTTGCAGATGTTACAAAACTATGTAAAGTAATTAAAAACATAAGAGAGGACAGAATGTGGTTACAAATTAGGAGACTGGACAGAAAAATGTAGAATGAGGTTCAACACTGATAAATGTAAGGCTATGCACATGGGCAGAGGAAATACATGTCAGCATTACACACTAAATGGGAAACCACTGGGGAACACTGACATGGAAAAGGACCTGGGGATTTTAGTTAACTGTAAGCTTAACTGGAGCAACCAGTGTCAGGCAGCTGCTGCCAAGGCAAATAGGATCATGGGTTGTATCAAAAGACGTCTGGGGGCACATGCCGAGAAGATTGTTCCCCCTCTTTACAACTCACTGGCCAGACCACACATGGAATATTGTGTATAGTTTTGGGCACCAGTACTCAAGAAGAACATATTAGGAATGGGCGGACTACAATAACCAGGGAGGTTATCAGAATTGGGATTATTTAGTTTAGAAAAAAGATGACTGAGGGTCGACCTAATAACGATGTATAAATATATTAGGAGACAATACAGAGATCTCTCCCATCATCTAGTTATACCCAGGACTGTAACAAGGGGGCATGCTCTACGTCTAGAGGAAAGAAGTTTTGTACACCAACATAGAAGGGGGTTCTTTACTGTAAGAGCAGAGCCACTATGGAACTCTCTGCCCGAGGATGTGGTGATGATGAATTCGTTAAAAGTTTAAGAGGGGTCTGGATGCCTCTCTGGAAGAAAACAATATGACATATTATAGTTACACATTAATTCAGAAGGGCTTTTCATCCATGGATTATTATGATTGGCGTTTGAAAGGAATTTTTTTTCTCTTAAAATGAAGAAAATTGGCTTCTACCTGTTGGGGTTTTTGCCTTCCTCTGGATCAACATTCGGGTGGAGGAACAGACTGAACTAGATGGACATGTCTTTTTTTCATCCGTCTAGTAACTTTCTTGTACTTTGTACAGTAAAAACTGCAGACGTGGCTCTTGAATCTCCAACTATGTTAATTTAGCACCCAAAGCCTTTTACAAACTAAAAGCGATGCCCCTTTATTTGTGACCTGCAGGCTGGTTTCATTGCGTTTTGTGATACCAGTGCTGATTATGTCCTGGTTTTCATATTTTGTGTAGAAAACTGCTTCGAGACGGAAAGCGATCTAGAACCGGAACGGCACCCATAGGGGTAAATATGCAAGACGGAGACCTCTTTAGTCTCTGCCTAACATAGAGAAGCACCTGATTTTCTACATGGCAGACGGAAGCAGCGCTGGGCAGCCAATTGTAATATGCAAGCAGCCCAAATGTAGTTTGGGGGCCTCGCAAAAACATTGCAGACTTGTCTTCCTTAGGACATCTAATTTGACTGGTTCCAAAAAAAATAAAAAGAGCGACTAATAGAAGTATACAATTTACTCAAGTTTTTGGTTTAAAATTTTTTTCCCCACAAACATACACAAAAACGTTATTTCTGTGCAAAAACGTGTGTTTTTATTTTACGCCTCACTTGCCACGTAAAAAGCGGTCAGGGTTTAGTGGAAAGGCCAGAAGCGCCAGAGATTTACGGTAATTTACACAAGATGCCCCAAATTCATTAAAGTGTAACTAAGGTTTTGTTGTGTCAACTGTTTTTAGAAAGCGCAGTTACACCATTAATAAATATGGCGCATTTTATTCTAATACACTTCAGATTAAGATAGGGGTCCAGTTGGTCCGCGAGTTAATGGACGGGAGTTCACGCAGCCACGCCGCTCTATTCACTTTAACAACAGCGACGGAGACGTCCGAGTTTAAAAGCGCTTTGGCAATCTCCAGCGCAGTCATTGAAGTGAATGGAGCAGCGGCATGCTTTTGCGATCTCCACTGCGTTCACTTGAGGACCAAACAGACCCCATTCTCGGGATAGGTGGATTCCCCAGCAGTTGAACCCCCACCAATCATAAAGTTATACCCAATCGTGTGAATGAGGGGGAAAAGGAAAAAAAAAAAACCCAAAACGACGACTTCCTAACTTGGCACAACCCCTTTAATACAAGGGTCATGAAAAAAGTTACAGAAAAGCTCGTGGATAGTTAACCAAAAAAACATGATGTAAGCAGTCGTAACATCTACCTGTCAGCAGCGACTAGTCGTTCTTACTCTGCTGAACGCTTCCGACATTCCTCAACTACACTGATAATTGGAATAACTGGTTGCATAACGCACGTTCCGTACCTCTAATGTCCGCTCTTCTAGGCAAAAGGAAATACTGAATCAGAAAAATACATTTGCAGCACTTCCTATATTATGGGTTATCCTCTACAACTGGCAGATGTTCAGCAGTACTTACTGAGAAACTTCCAAGACCGTGCTGTCCGATGGAGACTTTATAGAAGGCGGATAAGGGCCGGCTCACATATCCTCAGATCTGGTCTCAGTCCCTCCGATGAGCTGCCTGCATCCCCCGGACTATCTGCACCTAATCGATGGCTTGCAGCAGTGGAGAGCCGCAGTAAATTTCCACTGCTCAGCTGCTCTCCTTCCATCTGATAGAGGCGGTCCTGCTTCTGGTTGAACCAGCTCTCTCTGCTGCTCATCACAGGAATGTGTGGAAGACAAAAGACAAAATAAAGCTTCTGCCAAGAGAATCTTCTGAGGTTAAAGTCCCCAGAAGCAGGCAGAGCGCTCCAGAAGTGATCCGCCTTACTGGCTGCACTTCACCTCTCCTGGGAGCGAATACCTCACATTCTCAGGCCATTTATATAGGGAAGGAATAGAAATACCTCAAGAAAACACCATTATATTCGCAGCTTTTCGCTCTGCCAGGGTGGTTATGAAGTTAAAGGACACTGAGAACTTAGGATAGCCACCCGTATAAGATTACAAGCATTGCGCACTTAGAGAACAGCGGTAATGGTAAAACGAAGGTCCGACACTCATTTACTATGCAGCTGAATCAAGTGTTCCCTATTAGTAATTTAAATGGACACTGAACTTTGAGACAACTTGTACTTATCGGATAGCCAATGTGATAACTAGCAAAAGTGCAAAAACCTACCTGAAATGACGCTTTTGTGCAGAAAAATTGATCTAAAAGTTCAGGCCACTACAGTAATCCCCCCATCCCTTTAAATTTGCTGTCCACACCTGTTATTATGTGAAATCTGTGTCTAGTAAGAGATAAGTCAGATAACATGACTTGTGGGGTGTTGTCTCATGCTGCCCATAGACCTCTATGGAGACGAGGAGGAGCAGAATTTGCTGTTTTCTCCACGAACAGCATATATAAGACACTGTAATGACAGTCAACGTCAACCAGCTCAGATAGTACTGAAAATTAGATATTCATTCTGCAGAGGTGGGCGGGGGGAGGAGTGGGTGGATGATGATAATTGCAGTCTTATTTCTCATATACATGCATGGCAGCTTATTCTGAAAAGTCATCTGGATGTGCTGGTACACATTAGACTAGGGGCACACGGCTGTATTATCAGGAAGCCGAGTTCATCAGCAAAATTAAAAAGAGTCTGTCCTATGATCACTTACTACACACATGCCCAGTAACATCCACTTAGTATATGAGCGTTACAATCAAAACATAGAAAGCTTCATTTGACTCCTACAACTCCTTAAGGGCAGTGGTTCCCAAACTGTGCTTGGGGCTCCGCGAGCGACAGTCAGGGGCTCCAACCGAGGGGCTGCGTGGTAAGCAGCAAACGACTGCTCACCACTGTAGTGATTACTGGCGGGGTGCTGCAGCTCCCCGCTGGTAATCACGCTGCAATGCTGATCCCGATGCACACTGTGACATTAGTATGCACATGGGATCCTCCTTCCCCCGAGTTCTCTCCTCCTAAGTTCCGCAGGAGAGGACTCAGGGAGGAAGCATTCCAGGCACACACACTGCTGTCAGTGTGTACCGGGGATCAGCGCTGGGCAGAAGAGGAGCAGCGCTGACTACAATGAGAAGGCAAGTATATGGGTTGGGGGGGGGGGGCTATTATTACCGTGGGGTTAATATTACTGAGGGGGTTATTATTACTTTGGGGTTAATATTACTGCTGAGACCACTGGGGGGGGGGGCGCTATTACTACTGGAGCCACTATGGGGGTTGCTATTACTACTGGGGCCACCAATATAGGCAGTCACTATTACTACATGGGGCGGATTTGCTGTGGAGTTTACAGTAGCTGTGGCAGCAAAGTGGATGATATTTTGAAAATTTCAAAATATCTGCACAAAACCTGTACGGATATTAACATTGACATGTGGTTCGGGATTTAATTCCGCAGTATGTTAATTTAAATATAATGTATATCAATAGCCCATCCAGCGCTGCAGCAATACTCCCCGTGTTTTTTTTTGTTTTTTTTAAACTGCTATGTCCTATTTAGAACAGTGGAAATAAAAATTATATGTTGTGATAAGCCACGCCCCTAGCCCCTCCCCTGATTACACCTTGTGGCTCCACGAGGGGCTGTGCTTCAAAAAGGGCCCCATGGCTGAAAAAGTTTGGAAACCACTGTTCCAGGGGATGGATGTTTTTGACAAGGAGTGTATTCAAACAGCAGTGTCCTTCAGCAGTGGTCTCTCGCCCACCCTACAACTCAACACACTACAAGCCGCAGACTATCGGGGCATGCTGGAAGTCATAGTTTTACAACAGCGTTAGGCCCAATGTCCACGGGTGATTTTATTCATTGAATCCGCACAGGACATTCGTATTTCATTTTTAAGTCCTGCGGTTTTGATTTTAAATGATTTACGGTTTCCACAAACGGATAATAAATCGCAGCATGCTCCATTTTACCGCGGATCACACGCAGATCTGGCTCCATTTATCTCTATGGGTGCTTAGGATCCGCAGGGCATCTAAATGCATTTGCGGTTCTGCTGTGGATTTGAAGGCTAGAAGCATTTAGGGAGGTGGGGAAAAGGCTGGGAGGTGGGGCTGCAGAAAGAATCTGCAATCCACAATCTCCCACAAGGGGAAAAAGAGAAAAAAATAAAAATAAAAAAAAAATAAAATGTTAAGATGTCCATGGCCCGAATAGATTTCTCATGTGGATATCTGCAGCGAATGCACTGTGGGTTAACAATAAAATCGATTTTTGCTTGCAGGAGATCGCGGATTGCATTCTTTTTCACCCGCGGATGCACTGCAGATAATCCAAGCATCTGCAAGCCCACATCCCAGCCTTTTCACCAACTTCCTAATTGAATTTAACCTTCAAATCTGCAGTGCATCCGCAAATGTATTTGCGGATGCACGGCAGATTGTAAGCTCCCATAGTGATGAATGGAGCACATCCACGCATGATCCGCGGTAAAATGAAACATATGTTATTTTTTCCCTTATGTGCAATCCGCAAAAAAATAAAAATAAAAATAAATATTATATATATATATATCACATTTGCAGCTATTTAATTAAGTGCGGATGCCCAACGATTCCCTATAGGCAGCTTGAACTTCGGATCGACTGTAATTCAATCATGCCCGTGGACATGAGGCCTTAGAGTCACATACGGGGCACTGCTGTCCTTCAAATAACATTGCCAATGCCATACCCAGAAACATTGCCTGTAAATTACCAATATCGACTCAGAAAGAACCAGACCTTCTCCAATGGCTAACAGTCTGAGAAGTCACGTAATAGGATTCAGTGTTCCCAGGGTATAAAATAATAACATGTTCTGTACCTTACATAAGGACCATTCATTGGTCTTCCCCAGGGACTCACCAGGGAAGGAGGAATGTGTCAGAGAGACAGTGTACAAAGAAATAGATTATAGATTTTAATATGCTATATGGTAGGTTATGCACTTTTTGTACATCTACTTTATAAGTACTTCAATGTGTTTCTCTAAGTCCTAATAGTCTGACGATGAAGGCATTGACAGCAAAGGTGAATGTAGACAGCAAGATTCCAACTGCAAGATTCTCACAGCGGGATGCAATCTGTGCCCCTGCAGTGACCAGCGGCTTACCTGTCCGACGTCTTTGCTGTGTGGGTGTGTCGGCTTGTGCACAGCCACACATGCGCAGTAGAGAGCCGGCGGGTCAGCGATGATGCGGCAGTGGGAGCCTCTGCGAGGCTCTCACTGAAATAGGACGTGCCGCGATCAAAATCACAGCTGTCTCCATAGGATTGCATAAACCAACGCAATTCTATGGCAGCGTGCAACGGCGGAAATTCCGTGTGAAGTTTTGCCGCAGAATTTCTGCCCGTGTGCATTCAGCCTAAAGAGGTGTAAGGAATATTAAAAAACTAAATAAAAGTAGATGTTAGGTAAAACATAAGGTGAAGTCCCACTGAGTTGGGTGACGGTATCCAAGGAGGCGGCAGCATCAACGGTGTAGAGATTATAAAAAAAGGGTTTTATTGCTCCATAAAATGGCGACGTTTCAACTTAATCTAAGTCTTTTTCAAGCCTTTTTTTTCAAGGCTTGAAAAAGACTTAGATTAAGTTGAAACGTCGCCATTTTATGGAGCAATAAAACCCTTTTTTTTATAATCTCTACACCGTTGATGCTGCCGCCTCCTTGGATACCATTGCATTTATTTGGGATTTGGTTCATGACCCCACAGGTGGCTTGGCATATACAGACTGGAACATCTGCACTGAAGTACATGTGTTAGGTGTGCTGCGGGACTTTCCTATTTCTACTGAGTTGGGTGACGGCGCACCGTGATGTTTTCTTGGCAGACTGTTTTTGCGGGGTGGTTTGCCATTGCCTTCCCCCAGTCATCTTCTACCAACCTCAGAAGGTTGAGTCAACCTTAAGCCTCCTACCCGATTGTAA
Organism: Eleutherodactylus coqui; assembly: GCF_035609145.1. NCBI lineage: Eukaryota > Metazoa > Chordata > Amphibia > Anura > Eleutherodactylidae > Eleutherodactylus > Eleutherodactylus coqui. Next base: position 454,006,840 of record NC_089837.1, on the reverse strand, counting down.
TTGAACCTGCAACCTTCTGGTCATGAGCGAGAGCTGAGGACTGCTTTTCTGCTGCCTTAACACTCTGCGCCACAGGAGGCTCTTTTACACAACATCCCTCATCTAAAATTACGAAGCTTCAGGCCATTAGTCTGTTTATATAACAGCCATTCGTATTATACCATTGACCCCAGATGTTTTGGATCAAACAAAATGTCTCAGAAATGGGCAATACAAGAGGGTCGCCACCCCAAATCTACGCTACGTTTTCTTATTGACCTGGTAAAAGGAACTTTCACAGACAAAAGCAAAAACCAACCCAAAACATAAGGTGGCGGAAGCAAATTTCTAAGCACATTCGTCTTATGGACTGCATGTTTAACAGAACGACTGATATTTTCTAGTGAAGAGACAATATATTCTATAACCTACATACGTCGCTGCCTCCATAACATATGGGGTCACATGCTGCGCAGCTTTTATAGGTGAAACTTGTTAATTTACAGGATCTTATTGGCCGAAACACCCAGTAATGTAAACCAGGCAGGACTGCCGCCTGTAAAACACAACAGAAGTGGGGAGTAGATGTCTGGTAAGTTACTGCATGTGGAAGGGCTTTTAACAATAAGCTATAACTTGGACAGCCCCTTTTATAACCACAAACAATGGAAATATAAATAGGAAAACATGGACAGATCTATGTCAAAATGCTAATACCCATTGTCATTAAAAATACAAAACACCACATTATACACAGATACAAATGAACTGTTAGAAGGGGTTATTCAGTTGAAAACCATTAGTGACCTACCCTGAGGATAAGCCATAAATAGATTTGCAGGGGTTCCTGGGTGGCAAACTTCCACCAATCAGTCGATCACCATGTCAGACTGCTTGTATGCTGGGCTGATTTTTGCAGGAGGCAGACAGCTCCACTACCACTGCAGTGGTGAGACTTGGTAGTAAAATCTGTAATACCAAGCTAAGCCATTATAGTGGGAACAGAGCCGTCTGCTTCCTGCAGAAATCAGCTCAATGCAAGAGCGCACTGTACAGGCAAGCAACTGATCAGAGGAGGTCCTGGACAGCAGACCTCCGAATTTTACTATTCGTGCCCTATCCCAACGACAACCCCTTCAAATTAGAACAAGCAAAACAACAACAACTGGCAGTTATTCCCTTCATATAGCAGTTTGGCTGTCTGCATGTTTGGGATGTGGCATTTATACTTGCCTTCTTGAATCAGTAAGTATATGGTCGCTTTCTGGGAATTTTTTTTGCCCGTTTAGATCTCCTTTTTCTGTGATTTTGATTGATGTTAGTGTAGGAACTCACAATTAAACGAGGACCCTTGACGCGGCTTGTGTATTTTGGCCAAAGTATTAACAAATACATTGTATTTAATCGGTATTTGTTAGTAACATGCAGCGCAGCTTTGAGCGTTGGGGGAGCCCGGAGTGTTAATGCCAAGGTGACTCACCTATGTGGTGCTGGACAACCTGCTGGGTTCAAATATGGCATCATTAAGAAGTTGTAAGCCTACGTGGTGCACTACACGCACCATGTTACCGGACACCCTGTATTTGCTTTTTTATACAACAACAGTACTAAGCAGCCACCCCCCTCAGTATAATGGCTCCTGCGTTGCGATTTTAGTGCGATGCGATGCATTTTTTGAACATTAGAAAGTCCTCTTGACTTTCGCATTAAAAAGCGTAGCAAAATTGCATGAAAAAAATGTGAGAGAAAAGCATGTGTGCAGGAGCCCTCAGGAAGGTGTGCGAGTGGCTGTCCATCAGTGTGCTATCTGCTCCTCTGTTTAGCAGTCTGGCTGCCTGCATGTTGAGGGATATGTGGCGTATATACCTGCCATCTTGTATCAGTAGATCAGTAAGTATATGGCAGCTTTCTGTGATATAATTTTTTTTGTCTATTTATATTTTCCTTTTCTGTGATTTTAATCTTGATTACAAACTCCGTTCAGGAGACGTCCAATAATTGCCACAGACCTCTCATGGTAAATAAACAGAGTACCCAGAGTCAGCAATGGGTATCCAAATATTGACCCTTCTATAATTCTGTGTACTATAATTACTGTATACTACTTTTCTCCACAGTCAGTGTGGAGCTGTGCTTTGTACACTTTGCACCCTTTTAGGAAAGCTGTGTAGACAAGGATAGAAGCTCCAGAGGTGGGTAGCATTCACAGGTCTGCTTCGTTGATCATTAGTGTGGCAGATGCCATTCAGTGATTGGGTGCTGCCAGCCCAGGTTTCACTTGGAGACTGCAGTGTAGCAAAAGCAAAAGACTCATTTTGGTGTAGAAACCATGTTTGCTCTAGATGTAGAGGACGCCCCCTTGTTACAGTCACAGTCCTGTATTGTCCCCTGATATATGTATACATAGTTATTAGGTCGCCCCTCAGCAGTCTTTTTTCGAAACTAAATAATCCCAATTTTGATAACCTTTCTGGGTATTGTAGTTCGCCCATTCCATTTATTACTTTAGTTGCCCGCCTTGTACCCGCTCAAGCTCGGATATGTCCTTCAGTACTGGTGCCCAAAACTGTACACAATACTCCATGTGTGGTCTGTCCAGTGACTTGTAAAGAGGAAGAACAATGTCCTCATCATGCGCCCTTAGACCTCTTTTGATGCACCTCATGATCCTATTTGCCTTGGCAGCAGCTGCCTGACATTGGTTGCTCCAGTTGATCTTAGGCTGGGTTCACATGGGGCGGATTTGCCGCGGAAATTCCGTGCGGAATTTCGCCGCGGCAAATCCGCATGCGGCCGCTAATCCCGGGATTAGCCAGCCATGTGGACGAGATTTCTCAGAAATCTCGTCCACACGGGACGGCAAATCCGCTGCGGCAAAGCCGGCAGAAGCCACCGCCACGGCGCGGATTTGCCGACCGCAGCATGTCCATTTTTTGATTTTTCCACTGCGGCTGCGCTCTCCTCTATGGGAGCGCCGGTCACAGCGGAAGAGCAAGCTGCCGGGCTGCTTCAAAACCGCCGCGGGTTTTGAAGCAGCGGTTCTCCTAGCGAAAATCTCGCGTTTTTTCCCTGCGACCAAACCGTGAGATTTCCGAGAATCCACCCCGTGAGAACCCAGCCTTCACACTGGTGGTATGAAAATCATGCGAGATTTGTGTATTACGAGACGCACAAGTCTCGCACATATATGAACCCCATTCTTTTTAATGGGTTAATTCACATTAGCGACGTTTTCCTGCATGGCACCACGATGCAATGCAGGAAACATATTGCAGCATGTCCTATCTTTCTGCAATATCGCCCATTGTTTTCAATGAGGCCGGGTGGCAGCAGCGCCAGCCCCATTGAAAGCACTGGGAAAACTCTGTGATCCCCCGTCACAACTGTGGGGATTCCATTCACCTCTGCATTGATCCATCCACAGGGCAAGTGCGACATTGAGATTCACGGCCGGGTATCGTCCTTGCTAGTGTGAAGGAGCCCTTAAGCTGCTGCTGTCACACCTACGTAAGGGCTCAGTTCAGGGTTTCCATCTCTCTTCTGAGAGGCTTCTGTTTGCTTCCATTCCATCAGATTTCAGTTTTGATCTGAAAAATACCGCCACAGACTGTGCTATTTTTCTTTCAAAAAAATAAACCTGAAGGAATGGAAGCAAACTGAAACCTTTTTGTTTAATTTCAGTTTTGTTTTTTTAAACCACATTGAGATCAATAGGAGGAAAAAAAAAATTTGATCTTTTTTTTCTCCCCTTAGTATTATTTCAGTTTCTCTCCTCCAAAAAAATACACACACATAAAAACTGCACAGCTAAAACAACAAAAAACAACATTCTGTGTGGTCCTAAAAAGGTAAATAGGGCCTGGGCCTGAAAGGGTTAAGCGGCTGAACTAGTGTAGCACCACATGCAGAGCATGGGTGTGTGCTGTACTGCCTTACCAATAAATGAGGAACATATCAGAGCCGGGGACCTTTCACCCAACACATTCCACAAATCATTCTTCACACATTTATTTTCTAGGAATGTCGGAGTATTTTGTGCAGCAAAAATAAGTTTTTTCTACAAGATTTTCAGATGTTCGTTATAAATACATTGAGAAATGAGAAAAAAAAGTCACCTACAAGGATTGGATGGAATTAAATGAAACTTTCTATGCGATTGTAACCTGGATATAAATATCAGAGGGTAGTTTATTGAGGAAAACTGAACACTTGAAGTGAGGCTGTAATACCCTGTTGTACCGCCTCTAGCTTGGATACAAGATGTGATACAGGCGGGCATGGAGGCTCTAGTACCCTGTTGTACCGCCTCTAGCTTGGATACAAGATGTGATACAGGCAGGCATGGAGGCTCTAGTACCCTGTTGTACCACCTCTAGCTTGGATACAAGATGTGATACGGGTGGGCATGGAGGCTCTAGAACCCTGTTGTACCACCTCTAGCTTGGATACAAGATGTGATACAGGAGGGCATGGAGGCTCTAGTACCCTGTTGTACCACCTCTAGCTTGGATACAAGATGTGATACGGGTGGGCATGGAGGCTCTAGAACCCTGTTGTACCACCTCTAGCTTGGATACAAGATGTGATACAGGAGGGCATGGAGGCTCTAGTACCCTGTTGTACCACCTCTAGCTTAGATACAAGATGTGATATTGGCAGGCATGGAGGCTCTAGTACCCTGTTGTACCACTTCTGGCTTGGATACAAGATGTGATACTGGCAGGCATTGAGGCATACAGGTTCCGTTTGGCATTCTGTGGCATATGGGTCCACATTTGCTGTAATTGAGCTTCTAGATCGTGCAAATTTGTAGGCTGTGTGCGGCCGAGCATTATGCTGCTGGAAAATGCCTCTTAGAAGCCACCATGAGAGGAACACATGTGGCTGCAGGATGTCCTGAACATATCGCTGAGCTGTCATTGTCCCTCGTACCACTACTAGGGTTAACTGTCTGTCATAAGTGATGGGCCCCCAGACCATTACACCAGCACTGTGGGCAGAGTGCCGCGCTGCAGGAAGGGCAGGATTAAGACACTCACCCCTAGGTCTTCAGGCACAAACAGATCCGTCATCTGTGCCAAAACTAAACCTGGATTCATTGCTGAAGTCAACCCAGTTCCCCTCCAAAGCAGTCCAGTTTAGTCATTCACAACACCATTGCAAACGGAGGCGACAGACGTTAGGTTCAAAGGCCGTACATGGAAGGTCTTTAAGTTACCGTGTAAAAGGACGCCAATTCTACACTCTCCATGCCCATCAATAAGTCTTGGCTGACTACGACCGTGCTATTAAATTAAAGTCAAATCGCTGGTAATTCAGTCACGTGCGACCTACATTGATGCCTATGGTGAATAAGTTGCATGCAACCAAAATCTAACGAAGCTGGATTTTTCTGCGGCTTTCACAGTTGTGTTAAGTCACAAGGCAACACCACGAACAATTGTTAGATGTGACATTGCCTTGTATCCCTAGCCTTAAGGGCTAGTTCAAGCACTAGAGATTTTAGCCAACTCTGAAACACGGAGCCTCAGGGTCAGATATTCATCATATATATTAGATGGCAGCTTAACAACAGGTGTGGCCCTAATCAGACATTTAATTACACGGAAACAGGTAATAAAATCTGCTTTGTCTGTAAAGCTCAAACCTTCAATACAAGGTAATTCTGTAGTTGTGATACAATGAATGCAGGACAATTCTTGTGTCCCTGTAGAATAGGATACAATTTCTTTAGAACAGCTTTAATAGGGAATTGCATAAAGCTTCAATTATGGAACTTCTTGGGACCTTTAGGGGATCTAGAGTCTAAGCTCAGGGCAAGGCCCTTAAAAGGTAGTTTTCTTGGAAATACTACCTGTACCGTGTGCCACACCAGAAAGGCAGCAGGACATTATGGAGGTAAACAAGTGGCTCCAGAGTTGGTGTAAGCAAGAGGGGTTCGGGTTCCTGGAGAACTGGGCTGACTTCCTACAAGCTCTACGGTAGGAACCGGCTGCATCTCAATGGGGTGGGTGCAGTTGTGCTGGGGGAGAAGATGGCTAGGAGGTTGGAGGAGTATTTAAACTAGGGAACGTAAGTAGTATAATAATGGGAGGACTGGAATACCAAGAGAGGCTGTCAAAATTGGGATTATTCACCCAGGAAAAAAGATGGTTAACCCTTTCCAGTCCACTGTCTGACGTCTAAAGACATTATGATTTAAGACTGTACAGCTCCGATGTTGGAAGACGGCCGTCGGGGTTCTCTTACTGTATATTGCCAGCCGCTCTGCTGTCGGAGCCTATCTAACGTGTCCCCTCATGCAGTACTGGCTTTAGCCAGCAGATAGCGCTGTGTAGAACGGCAGAAAAAGAGTAAGCCCCCCTAGGAAAACCAGAATACAAATTGGATTGGAAAGGGTTAAGGGGCGACCAAATAACTATGTATAAATACATTAGGGGACAATACAAGGATCTCACCTATGATCTGTTTATACCCAGGACTGCGATGGTAACAAGAGGGCATCAAAGTTTTCCTCACCAACATAGAAGGGGGTTCTTTACTGTAAGAGTATTGAGACTGTGGAACTCTGCTTGAGGACGTAGTGATGGCAAAATCAATGGAGGAGTTTAAGAAGGAACTAGATGTCTTTTTAAAGCGGTATGATATAACAGATATAGACATTAAATAACCAGCGGGGTTGTTGATCCGGGACTTGGAGTCAGGTAGGAACTTTCAAATGTTGGTCCAGGGATTATATTGACTGCCATTACAGAGTCGGAAAGGAATTTTTTCCCTAAAAAATAAGGGGTAAATTGTCTTCTGCCTCATTGGGGTTTTATTGCTGTCCTCTGAATCAACAAGAGGGGTGGGGAGGCGGAGTAATCCCTGAATCAATATTTGAGATCATCAACCCCGCTGGTCACCTGTCTATATCCTGTAATATCAGTTGGTTTTCTATTGGGATTGATAAATAAGAGTTATGATTTATTAAAAGTGGGGAGGGAAAAGAAAAAAATGGGAAAAGGAAAAAAATAAGGGCCGCATCCTTAAAGGTGTAAAAACCCTACTGACAATATAACTGTACATGGATGCAACTCCCTAGAAATGGAGAAACTAGTAACTTGTGTTTGGAATAAAAACCTTATCAATAGTTTATTTTATTGTGTTAAGCGTTCAGTTAGGAAATTACGGAAACAATAAAAACCAGAACACACGAACCAAACAATGTGCAGCCAAGGCGATCTCATCTACATTAGCAGCCATTTCCACCATGGAAAGGTCAATCAAGTTAAAGGGATTCTATGTCTATCGACGAAAGATTATCGATTGTGAAACAGATTAGCATCACCGCAGACAAGGTGGCCTCAAGGAACGGCCACAGGGTTACACAACAGAAGAGAAGGGGTGATGACAAGTAGAGATAGTACAGAAAACTGGCAATATGTGAAGAAAAGTGGAGACATGCCAGATGTAGAAATCCAAACCAGACCTCCCCGTTACATTCAGACGGTAGAATAGTTCTCATATTAGTTTTTATTTTGTATGTTACTATAATATGTATATATATAAAAATTTTTATAGAACTTTCAAACGTTCTGCAGTTTTCATACTGGCCACTAAGGCCGCTTTCACGTGGCCTATGAAAAAAAAACTAACTAAAACCCCACTTGATTTTCCCGCGATGTGGCAGCGCTACGAAGCACATGTTTGTGAGACCCATGCTTTTCAATGGGTTCCTTTAGCGATGTCTTTACATGCTATGTTGCGAGAAAAAAAAAATCGTGGCATCTATTTTTCTGCGATGTGCGATTTTATTTTTTTTTTATCTCCCATGTCTCTCTGTAGAGCCTTCTTGTTTATCTCATCGTGTGAACTTTTAAAGTTAGAAACTCTTATTGACTTTCGTGATATGAGATTGTGCCATTTTATCCCGGGCGTCAGTGATGCAAGATTATTCTCAAGGAAAAGCATTGCTAACTCTATAAAATCGTGGGAACAAAGCTGCAATAATGTGGATAATGTGGAAAATGTCCATGGGTGTATTTAATTTGTGGAATCCGTGCGAGAGCCCTGCAAATCAAGCTGCTCATAGGGATGCATGGGTGTCCATAAATTAATTAAAGCAAGTGGTTTTGATTTGCAAATCTTCTGGTCCGGGCAAAAAATGAATAAAATCGCAGCATGCTCCATTTCTGCGCGGATCCCGCACTGACGGCTTCCACTGAAGTCAATGTGAGCTGTCCAATCCACGGTACACCCACAGCAGACACTGCAGACAACCCTCGGATCTGCAGGAAAGCAGGAGTTAAAAAAATGTGTACTGCGCATACGCGCAGTGCATCCGCATCAACAGTGCAGAAGAAAGAATATCAGGTCCGCAAAAGAAAAAAAAAAAAAAAAAAAAAAAAAGGTCCTTGGCCGCGGGCAGGCTCAGCTCCGCGGGCGGAATCCGACCTGCCTGTGGACATGAGGCCCAAGACTCATAATAGTCTGATACTTCCAGTTCTGTACAGATAACGTCTCAGTAGTCATCTCGTTGTCATCACAGGCAGGAATACACCTGTTATATAGATAACACAGGACCTTGCCATTCACTATAGGTGATAGTCACAGATCACCTCCTCCCCCTCCCTGCATAAGCCACAGGTCATGCCCACAGCAATCCCCTTTAGAAGACAGTGAGTCATTTCCAGACCACAGGTTTTTATGATCCATGCAGCTGCTGAACAGAACAGGAAGTGTCAGACTATTATTAGGCGTAATGGATAGAGTGAATGCCACGGGATATTAGAGGTTTTTTGTTTTTTCTAAATACAGGGCTATTCCCGTGAATCCATTATGTAACTATCCCTCAAGTATATATAAATCGGCTAGTGTTACTTTGCTTAGTAATTCCTTTCTATCTAAAACTCCCAGTCTCTTTCTCATCAGATGGTCTTGTGATTGAAGTTCCGACCAGCTAAGATTTTCTTAGGGTTACGCTGTCTGAAACTAGTCAATTTCTTAGTCCATTGTAATGCAGTTACATGGAGCCTACCACAGAAACTGCCTAGAGGGGGACACAGACACTTCTATCACAGTTACTAATGATGATCACACCGCTTCTGTCACACAGTTATAATAGAGGAGATCACAGCTCATCCTCCTGACCTGTAGCTTATTTAAGTGAATATATTTAGGTGGTAATGACAATTAAACTGTTCCCCCAGCAGGCAGAAATGGTATGGCAGTCTTTTTCACACCCCTTGCATACTTTTACAAAGTCATAAAATTAACTGATGAGATTCTTGCTGTGTGTAGCCACCACTAGGATGCCCTTATGAGCTTACTGCATGCTGATTTATTAAAGGGTTTTTCCTATATTATAAAGTATGAGTAGAGCTGGTCAATCAGAGCACTGTGCAGTGTTTTTGACTACCAATGACCTTGAGGGTCCCTTTAATCATTCACACCTATCGGGAGCCTTTGAAGTACATCATCTTGGGCTACCCCTATACTGAATGTAGGGGTGTCCTTAGTAATAAGTACATGCTCATATACATTAACATTTACATTCTGCAGCTGCAGATTAGTCATCGGCATAAAGAAAGGAAACGGCACATGCAGCTATTTTAAGAAAAAAAAAAAAGCACTTTTTTTTACCACTACGAAAGCATCCCATGTATATTCGCCCTAATGGTATGGAGATAGTTAAGGCCATGATCACTTTAATGTAAGCTCAAGTTTTCCACTTCTACATTTAAAAGGGCGGCTGAGGCCCAAGTTATCCTACATAACAGGCCTGCCGATGACTGACTGGACACTGACCCAAGTCTGTGTCTCGGCTGCACTGCTTACCCCTCAGAGCTGCACTCTTCACGGCTACACCTCAAGTATTGGCTGCCACCAGCAGTAGTATTGACCTGGCAGGCAGCCTCTGGCCCCGAGTCTCTCCATTCCAATACTGTGTCACCGGCTCACTGCTGCCACTTGTGCCACAGACCAGGTAGGTCTCAGACAAGGTGGCCCATGAAGAGAAGGGTGCACGCAGGCAGCTGTCATCACTTGATTGATCTGCCTTGCTGCATGCTAGCTAGCCCTGCCTCTTCCTCCAACGGACCAATCATGCATGGGCACAGAGAGAGAGACTAGAGACAAGCAGCCTCAGCCATGTCAGGAGCCACTAATCAGCCTCGCAGGAAGGCCACGCTGGCCCAGGATGGAAACGCCAATGTCAGGTGGTCAGTCTGTGCGGGAAAGATGTCATGGACGCCACGGGTCCCTTCCTCTGCAGCATGGAGGGTATACAAAGAATGATGAGATCGGGGGAAACCATCCAGCGAAAGGGGATCCTGTTGACGTACATAACTCGTTGATGGAAGGGGTCAGCGGAGGATGCTAACGAGCAGTCAAGCAAATTGCATCTGAATACAAGGCCGCTGCTCCCAACTAATGGATTCCAATGCACAACTTGTCATTCCCTAGCACGGAGGGGCTGTAACAGCCAAGAGCTAGTTTGACCGCCATTGCTGTCTAAGAAAAAACAGAACGAAAATTGGATCATAGAACAGCAGAAAAGCGTCGCCTGGTCAGATCAATCCAGATTTCTGTTGTCCTGTGCTGATGGAAGGATCAGAATTTGACACGAGCGGCATGAATCGGTGACCCCTTTCTGTCAGCTGTAGAGCGGATGTCAGTACCTCCATCTAATATGCAATAACTACAAGGAGCTTCCCGTGTACATGGCTCACTATTCCTGAAGAACAATTCCAACACGTTGGGGAATGTGTGTTACTGGCTGCAATTCTGAAGGCTAAAGGAGGTCCAATATGGTAAAACGTGGTCGTCTCTAATAAAGGGGGACTTAAGTGTGATATGTAATATGGCAATGCTCCTTATTAGGAGCTGGCATTACAAAAAAAATTATAATTATATATGTATACATACACACATGCTATAATTTTTTGCTGTCAAATGCCCTATTTTCTGAGTGTTCCCCCTAGAAGCACGGACCTCAGGGGAGCAGTACAATGCACACACCTCAGGCTGATGTACAGTTATGTGCACGGACGGCGCTGATTGTTAGCTAAACAAATGTTTTTAGGATGAACTTTGGGCCAACGTTTGTGTTAATGGGCAGCTGTACAATAGTTTCTTCAATCATATGCAGTTTCCCAGGTCAAAGCCCGATATGAGTCAATGGGTGTGGATGTAAAACCAAAGCGAGCTTGTGAATACAATAAGCTGGAATAACTCTGCGCTGTGTCATGTGCAAGAAATTCACAGCTTGGTCATAAAGCACACTATAAACTAGAGTGAAAGTATGTGCCATTATGTGCACATACCGCCATATGGGTGGCATGTATACCACTATCATGGGCGTTATACGTAGAGATAGGAAACTTCAAGAAGTGTCCAAAGCACGATAAAGTCAACAGTAGTTTACAACTTTTCAGGCCAAAGCAAAAACAGAATAAAAAAAAAAAAAAAAAAAAAAAGGAAAAACCCCACAGCACACAAATGTACATAAACCCCACTTTGTTTGTGGGGCAAGTACTGTGTAAAATAGGATTGTTGGCTGGCATGATGCTGTCAGTCACCATCACACTGAGAGGGCAACACACAACCAGGGACCACAAAATTTCTATTTACTAAAAATCGCAAGTATTTCTAATAGTTTCAATGGTAAAAAAAAAAAAATCACATTGTACTCACATGCAAGGCAATTTTTTTGAAGAACCCATTGAAAATATTGGGCGATTCTTAGTGAGGAAATCGCCCAAAAGTAAGGACATGAGCAACTTTTCTATCTTGGACCATTGGACGTATTGTGCTATCGGACGGAACTTGTGTGTGAAAATCTCCTGTGTGAATTCAGCCTTGGAGTGAGTGTATTGATACTTTGGGCTTGTGTGGCAGGAACCACGTGCAATAAACACACATCTACCAAGAAACGCTGCAAGTTTCAGAAGGCGGTTTTTGGCTGCATGATGAATGCATGTGAAGCACACGGTTTATATGAGCTTTACCACATGAAAATAGCCACAAGATGAAACTGCGGTTGGTTATTGCCACGTGGCACACAGCCACTATGTGTACCAGTACCCGCACAAGGATTACATAGGACTTCTCCACAACACACCTATCAACACCCCACAAGCAAACTAACAAGTTGCTATCATTAGGGCGCCAAAATGCTATATTTGCAGAACAGCTGAGAACGACGTGGCTACGAAGGCCATGGGTTTGCAGCAGCGCATGTAGAGCATATAAAAACTGCATTGACGTGTAGTTTTTGTTGCATTGTCCCTGCGACATGGCAGATACCGTGGCTCGAACACAACATGTATCCTTAGAATACAGCGCCTTGAAAGAGACCTTTACTAGTGACAGGAGCCCTTTAACAACATTTACCTGGGGGTAAACATTCGGATCCCACTAAGGGTACTTTTCCACATAGCGATAACACTGGGGAACAAAGTTTTTGTTTCTTGGACGCGGAGTACTGTTTCTTATGTATTTTTCGATGCCGATTGAGAATCCGGTGTCAGAAATCGTCCATCGGATACAAGTTTTTCCGCAACTGCATTTTCCATTGTTGCAGGTTAGCCTAAGCAGCTTTAATACTCTATACTTGTAAAAATCAACATTTTTAGCCCAATAATGGATATTATGACCATTAAAACTTGCCTCATCTGATTAATTCTAGGGAATTCCTGACCAATCTGTCCAGTTTCTGCTCCTTGACCAACACGCATCGCAATGCGCATGACGGCCAGCCTGGGCGTGGAGATAAGGAGAGAAATTAGTTAGTGTACTTCCGGACGCCATTGCTGCTGGTCGTGCGATTTTATCTAGATGCTTGTGTAATGCCAGTCAAAAGCTGAAGGTACAAAGATAAATCCCAAGAAGCCTGGAACTCAAATAAAACAAGTTTCTTCATTGAGAGGTCAATGAAACCATTTTTGTGATTTCCTGCAATGAGATGTTCTTGGACATTCGCGCTGGATGTTTCCCCAGTAGTCCGCCATCGCCCGCAGTCCTGTCCTTCCACGGTCCTTATTTCCTGGTGAAGTCGCTCCCCCTGTTCATCGGCTACATCACCAAGACAATCTGGAAATCAATCCATGATGACTGCCAGTCCTGCAACTTGATGCTCGTGTTACACCAAAGTGTTCAGGGACAGAAGTCCGCATATTCTCCACAAGTTCACCGGTGTTCGCGGCCTAATAGTTCCCAAGGAAACGCTTTACAAGCACACAGAACGACGACCGCACCGCGCCTCAGATGTCCACTGAATCTTGGAGACGCTGGTCTTTCATGAGTTCCCGGATTTGTGGCCCATCACATTTACCTGCTTTTGGCTTCTCCATTCTCATCGCAGGAAATGTTCTACATTTGTAGCCCAAACCCGTTCCATTTCAATGTCTTTACACATTGTTTCATCAAACCAAGTTAGATGTGCAGCGGTGGCGATATGTATCATATGTGCTAATAGTCAGCAAATGCTGGCGGGGAAATAAAGTAATAACAAAAATAGATAATGATCTTATATTTGATAATATCACAAAAACTACAGCTCCTAAAATGAAATGGACGGGATTTTTGGAATCAGCAGCACAAAAATACCCAGAATAAAGTCTAAAATTCCAGGCACCATGAGAAACATTTTTTTGTTCCCCAGTGTAATCGTTCCGTGTAATAGTACTGTAACTATTGGCAATCACAAGGGGGGCGCTCTGCGAGCGTGGCCAGCATACTGTGTAATGTGCCGTATAGCCAGCCCGGAGCGTGTCACTGGCACAGTAAACAGTAAGCGCTCATAACAATGGCGTCACTTGGCTGCATGCCCAGATAACATTGTGTAGAGACCAATTCTTAGTAAACCTATCATTAGACACATCACATGCCGCTCCATGTAAATATACATGATGCAGACAATACAGCAGAAGCTACATTAACAAACACCATATCCACAGTACGGACGCCACTTTTCCCCCCATAAACAAATTTGGAAAATCCATTTTCAAGTAGCCCATTAGTCAATACGGAGTTAAATAGGACCGTTCACCAAGTCTTCAGGACAGTGGGCCTAGCGGCACAGCTTTGTAGTGGCCACACTATTATCCTTTGTTCCTACTTCCCCCACCATCCATTGCCCCATCCTGTTAGATTTGCCTCACGGCACTTGGAATCTGTCAAGTGGGCGGTCACCACTGTTCACCATCAATGGATGATGTCGGATGTGATTTGACAGTGAGTGGAGGAGACCACCCACGTGACAGATTCAAATCGCTCTATCACAGAATCTGCAATAGGACTGTGGCTGCAAAACTGTGCAGCTGGCCCGGCTGACCCAAGGACATGAGCGGTGCTCTTTAAAGGGAATCGGTCATCGCTTTTGAGCCCCATAAACTATATTATGGAGTTCAAAGCTGAGGTGACAGGAGACCGCGCTGTGCACATGCAGCGTGACGCTTCAGGAGGCCGTGTGCACGCGCTCTCTCATTGATCTCTATGGGAGAGAGTGCACACGCTGATTTTTGGGGGCACAGTGAGTATAAGAAGCAACTCCCTGGAACCTCCTCAAGCCCCATAATATAGTTTATGGGTTCAAGGGTGATGACAGATGCCCTTTGAGGGACTTTTACACGGCAGAAATGTTCATGGAAAACAGTCAGCCGGTGAAGCGAGCAAATGCTGGTTTGTTGGCTGCATATCTACGCATATGATGTACCGCTGACCAATGATCACAATATGGGAATCTGTCGCCCCCATATTGCTAACGGCAGTAAACGAGCGCCGGCCAATGTACTTTGTTGATGGACACTTCTTACACAGGCTGTTTCTCAGCCAGTATTACAGCCTCCTCGGGGTGCGTCACATGTAGCCGGTTTGGGGTCGATTTTCAACAGTGGAAAGAAATCTGCATCAATTCCGCTTCGACCTCCCCACCATTGGTGTAGACCTGGCCATGGGTCGGCAGCAGAGGGAGGTCTGCTGCGGATCAGGGCCAAAATCAATAACAGGGCAGATTTTGATGCAGAATTTGATGCGGATTTGCTGGGGATTTTTTCTGCTACAGAAAATCTGTGCCAAATTCAGTAGGTGTGAACACACCCCAATGTAGAAAGGATCCCCGTCCAGGACCCTCATTTACAGAGAGCATCCATCTCTCTATGGAGAAACCTTTATACCTGTGCATTAGATGAACAGCCCATTTATTTCAATATCAAAGGACGTAATTCTTAGTTTCTCCCTGTGGGGGCGCTTCGGCAGTGAAACTGAACACTTTCTAGCAGTCTCCACCACAGTTAACCTTTAACTGCGGAGTCTCACAGACCCTTCCCGATTCTAAATTTCCAAGAGTCGAATACTACCCCCCCCCCCCCCCGCTCTTTATTATGTGACCTTACTAAAATATATAAATACAAGTTGATTATTTCTGTTTTTTTAATGATTTATAACCTGAAAATTATTAAAAGCAAGTTATTGTAAATATCCAGCCCATTTTTGCTCAAAAACACTCAACCACAATATATAGGAGACTGTGAGAGCCCACGGCCCCGAAAGTGTAACAAATAAATCATGCCCACAGTTGAAGGGTAATGTGGTTTCCCTCCCCCCCCCCCAAAAAAAAATATTGCTTGTAGTCCGATTTAGCCCACAATTATACCATTTTTAGTATTTACATTGATTGAAAAAAAATATTTCCATCTCCAGATATCCCCTGATCAGTGCTAGAATGGCGCCACCTGCGCTTTTCCATAGCATGCTATGAAAGGTATTTGCTGCGGAGTTCGGAGCAGATGACGGCTCCGGATTCCACAATGCAAATCCGGTTGTGTGCAGGTAGCCTTAGGCT
Source organism: Eleutherodactylus coqui (assembly GCF_035609145.1). NCBI lineage: Eukaryota > Metazoa > Chordata > Amphibia > Anura > Eleutherodactylidae > Eleutherodactylus > Eleutherodactylus coqui. Next base: position 453,991,035 of record NC_089837.1, on the reverse strand, counting down.
GGGTTCACACAGGGCGGATTTGCCACGGAAATTCCGTGCGGAATTTCGCTGCGGCAAGTCCGCCTGTGGCCACTAATCCCGGGATTAGCCAGCCAAGTGGACGATATTTGTCAAAAATCTTCTCCACACGGGATGGCAAATCCGTTGCGGCAAAGCCAGCAAAAGTTGGCGCTGCGGCGCAGGTTCCCCTGCCGCAGCATGTCTATTTTTTTTTTTTATGTTGTGGCCCAGCTGCTCTCTATGGAAGCACCGGACGCAACGGAAACGCATGCGGCCAAGCCGCTCCAAAACCCGCAGCTAAGTGCTGTGGGTTTTGAAGCAGCACTTTCCCGGCGGAAATCTTGCGGTTTTTTTCGCTGCAGCAAAACCGCAAGATTTTTGACGGGATTCCGTCCTGTGAGAGCCCAGCCTGGATTCACACGGATGTATATCGGCTCACTTTTCACACCGATCCGATATACGTCGTCCTCATCTGCAGAGGGGGGGGGGGGGGAGGATGGAAGAGCCAGGAGCAGTGATGTGAGCTCCCGCCCCCTCTCTGCCTCCTCTCCGCCCCTCTGCACTATTTGCAATGGGGAGAGGTGGGGCGGGGATAATTTGCGGAACTTAGCCCTGCCCCCATCCCGCCTCTTTTCACTGCAAGTAGTGCAGAGGGGCGGAGAGGAGGCAGAGGAGGGGGCGGAGAGGAGGCAGAGGAGGGGGCGGAGAGGAGGCAGAGGAGGGGGCGGAGAGGAGGCAGAGGAGGGGGCGGAGAGGAGGCAGAGGAGGGGGCGGAGAGGAGGCAGAGGAGGGGGCGGAGAGGAGGCAGAGGAGGGGGCGGAGAGGAGGCAGAGGAGGGGGCGGAGAGGAGGCAGAGGAGGGGGCGGAGAGGAGGCAGAGGAGGGGGCGGAGAGGAGGCAGAGGAGGGGGCGGAGAGGAGGCAGAGGAGGGGGCGGAGAGGAGGCAGAGGAGGGGGCGGAGAGGAGGCAGAGGAGGGGGCGGAGAGGAGGCAGAGGAGGGGGCGGAGAGGAGGCAGAGGAGGGGGCGGAGAGGAGGCAGAGGAGGGGGCGGAGAGGAGGCAGAGGAGGGGGCGGAGAGGAGGCAGAGGAGGGGGCGGAGAGGAGGCAGAGGAGGGGGTGGAGAGGAGGCAGAGGAGGGGGCAGGAGCTCAATTCCTGCTTCTGGCTCTTCCATCCTCTCCCCCCCCCCCCCTGCAGACGAGGACAAGGTATATCGGCTCGGCGTGAAAACCGAGCCGATATACGTTCGTGTGAATCCAGCCTTAAAGAGGTTTTCCGGGCAGTAACAGCTGTCAGCGCCGGGACTCACCGGGTCGGAGTGGAAAACGCTGCTCGGAGAATGTAGTAGCCGACGCTTGTAATTGCTGGCGCAGCTCTAATTGTAATCAATGGGAGCTGAGCTTGTAATGCAGGCACAGCTGACATTGATTTCAATGAAAGCTTACACACGGCCACTACATAGTCCGAGCAACAGTCTCCACTCCGACCCCGATGTGTCCTGGCGCTGACAGCCTGGAAAACCCCATTAATGGCCCGTAAAGACTGCTACAAATACTACTTTTAAATCAATGTTAATTATTCTCAGTTATGTAAAATGCGAAGTGCATGCGGGCTTCAATATACGTGTTTCAAAGTACATTTTTGGCGCTGCTGTGTAATCGCAGCCTAATCCTTGTCTCTCAATGACTAGCCAATAACTTTGCAGGGAGGCGTGTGCTTGTTCCGTGTGCACCTCCCACCAAATGCTGATTGGCTCCCCCCCTTTTTTTTTCTTATACATTTTACCCTCCCACTTAATACTCATTGGTTCCTGAAGACACAAATACGTGTGAGCGCTCATCGACTAAACAGTCCCTGCTGGTCCTTGACAGGACACTCGCTCCTGCAGGTTTTCACTAGTTTGGCTTTTCGCTTCCGCAGCGAATGGTCACATGAAGACGGCTCGTACGTATAGGGCGGGCCACAGAAAAGTAGCCCAGCAACACACTTATGGAAGCTGTCTGAAAGAACCTATCTCTGTTGCCCCTAGCAACCAAGCACAGCTTTAATTTCTTATACTGCCGAGGTCAAGTAGCGAGAAGACTTTCCCATCGTTTTCAATGGGAAACATCACATCGCAATGCTTTTGGTGGCCTCAATGAAAAACGTGGGAGGGAATGCCCAAAGACGGGACACGACGCGATTGCTCCCTGCACCGCGATGCAGGAAAAAAACTGAAAAATCCCTCATGTATACGACCCCATTCAAAAGAATAGGGTTCATATTCGTGCGTCTCACAACACACATCTCGCGCTAGTTTCTCAGCCTAAGTGAATGAGAACGATGGAACGATCGGCATTTAAACCAAGCGATTAACGAACGACCCAACGATGATTTTCATGCTGCATAAGATGTATGAAAAGTTGACAATTTATCGTTCGATTTTCGGCCACGTTTACGCTGGAGATTATTAGTCATTTTCGCTCATTGAAACAATTTTTTTTAAGGATAATCATTCAGTATAAAAGGGGCCTTAAGTTTACAGGGTGTTTGCGGCTCCTACATGGAGATCATGAACTACAGCCCCCACGGCAGGTTACTACTGCCCCCTATGGTCAGCCTTAATAAAGGATTATTTCCATTATTATTTAGGTGTGAGAGGAATAAAGGGAGAAGTCCACACAACAGCAGACAAAATATGTACAGGTTGTCCTCGGTGGGATTCGAACCCACGACCCCTGTGAGGTAACCCCTTCCCCTCCCCTAGACGATGTATAACACAGGCCTGTCACTAGCACACCGCACCACACGCTCTGACTGTAGACACACCCACCGCGTGAAGACTGTGACGTCTCTCCAGCTGCTGGGGAACTACATCTCCCAGGATGCACCGCCATACTCAGCCTCCCCAGGGTATGCTGGGACTTGTAGTCCCACCACATTCCCACCAGCTTACACGGTTGGCACCTCGGCGTTATTACTACAGGAACTGTCAGGAAGGCCTCAGGCCAACAGCCCCGACATCACCCCAAGCGGACAGAGCGCGGAGGTACACACAGCCATGCGACACACGGGAGAGAACCAGAGAAAGAAAGGCAAACAGACCTTTCCGTGTCCACCGCAGACTCCGAGCTCCAACCGCTTGTGTCAGGAAGAGCCGGCGCTTCCGTACTGGGCTGTCCGGAGTATGACACTGCGCCGCTGCCATGACAACAGCAATGACTGACAAGAGGGAGGGGTGGAGTGGGAGGAGCCACTGCGTTTGTAAACACAGAGCTGATAAAGCTTTATTGACACGTCAGTTCATTCAGCCAGGAGAATGCCGCGGCCACGCGAAACCCTAGCGGCTCTTCCGGGTACGGCAGCGAGGTTTGTGTGCTGCATGTTATATGGCGCTGAGCCGGGCTGTGCATGCTCTGCTGTGATTGGATGGGAGTGATGCGGGGCCGCAGTATTGCGTCGCTGTAAGTTGGCGCTGCGCAAGTTGTAGATGTGGCTTATGCCCCATTTCCGGTTTAGATGCTGGCACCTCTTAAAGGGGCAGTACACATTGGGTTGCTGGGTGGTGGAAGATGCATTGGGGTAGGGCTACATGGTGACTTTTGGCACTGGCATTGAAGTCAATGGGGTCATGGTGTGACTTGCTGGTTGCCACAGCCTGTGATTCTTATTTGACGAGTATGAGGTTGCAGGGCTGGTGGTTGCCGACCCTGCCTGTGACCGAAAGTCACTGTGTGGCCCGGGCATCACCCGGATCTCCACGTATAGAAGCTCCTGTACCAACCTGGAGCATTGGTGCTGCAAGAAGAACTGTGCGGGAGATCTCTGAAAACTCCTGCGCCTAGATATTCACCCATAATGCAGCTGTTTTCGGGCTCCATGACGTGTCAGAGTTCTAAAAGCTGTAAGATGAAGAGAAAGATGTCAAGAAAATCCCCCCCCCCCCCAGGAGGAGTTGGAAGCTAATGAAACTTTATATATGGGATTGTAACATTGATACAAGTAATTACATTATCAGAGCAAAAGGAGAATTTATTGTGGAAAACTAACCCCTTGCATGGAGGCTCTAGTACCCTGTTGGACCGCCTCTAGCTTGGATACAAGATGTAATAGGGGCGGGCATGGGGGCTCTAGTACCCTGTTGTACTGCCTTTAGCTTGGATACAAGATGTGATGTGGGCGGGCATGGAGGCTCTAGTACCCTGTTGTACCGCCTATAGCTTGGATACAAGATGTGATACGGGTGGGCATGGAGGCTCTAGTACCCTGTTGTACTGCCTCTAGCTTGGATACAAGATGTGATATTGGCGGGCATGAAGGCTCTAGCACCCTGTTGTACCGCCTCTAGCTTGGATACAAGATGTAATAGGGGCGGGCATGGGGGCTCTAGTACCCTGTTGTACTGCCTCTAGCTTGGATACAAGATGTGATACAGGCTGGCATGGAGGCTCTAGTACCCTGTTGTACCGCCTCTAGCTTGGATACAAGATGTGATACAGGGGGCATGGAGACTCTAGTACCCTGTTGTACTGCCTCTAGCTTGGATACAAGATGTGATATGGGCGGGCATGGGGGCTCTAGTACCCTGTTGTACCGCCTATAGCTTGGATACAAGATGTGATACAGGTGGGCATGGAGGCCTTTAGTACCCTGTTGTACTGCCTCTAGCTTGGATACAAGATGTGATATTGGCGGGCATGAAGGCTCTAGCACCCTGTTGTACCGCCTCTAGCTTGGATAGAAGATGTGATACGGGCGGGCATGGAGGCTCTAGTACCCTGTTGTACCGCCTCTAGCTTGGATACAAGATGTGATACGAGCAGTATGGAGGCTCTAGTACCCTGTTGTACTGCTTCTAGCTTGGATGCAAGATGTGATACGGGTGAGCATGGAGGCTCTAGTACCCTGTTGTACCTCCTCTAGCTTGGATACAAGATGTGATACGGGCGTGCTTTGAGGCTCTAGTACCCAGTTGTGTTGCCTCTAGTTAGAATACAAGATGTGATATGGCCGGGCATGGAGGCTCTAGTACCCGGTTGTGTTGCCTCTAGTTAGAATACAAGATGTGATACGGCCGGGCATGGAGGCTCTAGTACCCTGTTGTGTCGCCTCTAGTTAGGATACAAGATGTGATACGGGTGGGCATGGAGGCATACTGGTTCTGTATGGTATCCTGTAGTATATCTGTCCACATTTGCTGTAACTGAAACTCTAAATCATGCAAACTTGTAGGCCGTTGAAGTTGGTGTCCAAGATGGTCCCATACATGTTCTATTGGCAAACGCAGGATTGAGGCGCTCACCCCTAGGTTTCCAGACACGAACTCTGCCGTCGTCAGTACCCAAACTAAACCTGGATTCGCCACTGAAGACAACCTGGTTCCACTCCACAGCAGTCCAGTATTAATGTTCACGACATCACTACAAACAAAGAGGATTGGTGGATGTCAAAGACAGTACATGTAATGGGCACCATGAGACCAAATGTCCTTCAGCCAAGCTCCAGGAAATTGCTCTGACAGACACAGGGATGTAACGATGGTGCCACCTGTCTCTGGATGGTGGACAATGAAACAGATGAAGCTGCTCGTGCTTGTTGGACGATCCTCTCTATTGGGGGTCTGTTAAGCGCGTTCTGAGCCCGGTTGCCTTGTATGCATGCCCTCATGCATCCACTGGTCCCAACACCTCCTACCCGTCTGGTCAGAACGGCCCAAGTAACAGCAAGTCAACAATACAACCATCCAACTTCTTGCATTCCAATAATGCGCCCCTCTTAGAATCTGGTAACTCGGCAAAATCTATTCGATGGTGCCGTAGGGGCATCTAGTAGTCAACAAGCTGCGAAAGAGGTCACTACACACAAGGAGCCACTGAGAGCCTTTATGTAGGCCAGGGGGGGGGGGGGGGACAGTTTTAGGGTCTCAGTTGGCAAGGCTGTTCATGTAATTGTTTGCATATCTGAGATGTTTTGCTGTAAATCTTGACTTGCGGTTACAACTCCTCCCAGGTTCTGGATTCCTTTTGACAGTGAGGGCATTTACGCCTGGTCATGCCATTTTACTTTTAGTCTAAATTTGTGGGCAAAATTTAGGTTGTGCCATAGTTTATACCTGATTTATAATGTGCGACTTTTTAACACAGTCCCACCGCTGCTCTAGTGCTGGGGGGTGGATGTTCAGCACCAACTTTCACACCAGAGAAAAAAAGGTATTTGCACCCAATTCATGCAGCGTGTGACTTTTTGATGAATTTGTCTCATAATACATCTGGCTTTAGACCAGAAGCCGCACATGATAAATTCCCCCTCTTTGTTTGAAACATGTAAGCATAATTTTGGAAAATTGTTTTAATTTATGATATTTAAATAAAACTCTGTTTTTATGCTGGAATCCACGGAAGTGCTGGTGTTTTGTTTCTACTGCAGTTGATGGTGTCCTTGCACCTGGCGGGGAGTATATCCATGCGGTGAGCTGGCGTCGTCTGGAATTGCATTCGCATAAATCAGTAGTACAGGTAAATATTGTAATGTCTTATGCCTTTTTTTATCGCCCTGTTTACACTGCTAAAATCCAGAATAAAGGCCCACAGACAGATGAGATTACATGCAGCCTACAGAAATCTGTGGAAGGGGGGAGGAAGGTAGGAGAAGATGAACAGATGAGACACACCTATGATGATGCAGGTTTTAGTAATTGTTTTACTGTCTTGCATCAACTGCAATCACATCTACACTGCTCAGTACTGTTCTATAATGTCCTCAATGCTGCTTCTCTGTATATATGAAAGTTATAGATGGAGTAGCAGAATCTGTTCATCTCTGTGTGCTGTGTATAGGAGACATCATAGCAGCTAGTTTCTGCTCACCAACTCAGAGAAAAGAGAATTGGGGTGCATTTACATAGGCGATTTTTCGCGCTTGATTTCTGTGCGGTGCAAAATGTACAGAAATATCATGTCAAAAGGATCCATTATTTTAAATGGGTGCATTTACATGTGTGATTTTTCTCTCACAGCCATGGTGCTATACAGAAAAGTTGCAGCGTGTCCTATTTTTGGGCGATTCTGTTAAAGAATCCCCCATTATACCCTATGGGAGCAAAGAAAATCACATTTCTCTCATATGTTAATGTGTGTTTTACAGGCACGTGAAAATTGCAAATGCAGCAATGCTGTTTCCATTGTGTTTTTACAGAGAAATGAAACGGAAAGAAACACCTGCAGAAGTCACAGATTCATCTACCATTTCTACAATAGAAGCCGCTCGCAACATTTCTGTCCGTAAGTGGGGTGCATATTTTTATGCTATTTTAAAGGTATTGTAAACTGTAGATGGCCTATCTTCAGGACACGTCATCAATAGTAGATCAGCAGTGGTCCTCCACCAATCAGCTGTTCTCTGAGCTTGTGCACTCTTGCATTAAGCTGATTTATGCAGGAAGCAGACGGCTCCATTCCCCTCTGCAGTGATCAGGCTTGGTATTACAGGCCAAGTTTCCATTGAAATGAATGGGAACAGAGCGGTCTGCTTCATGCAGCAAAATGCTCGGTGCACAAGTGTGTTGGCCTGGCAAACAGTAGATTGATAGGAGTCTTGTGAAACAGACCCCTGCCAATCTTCTACTAATGACCTATCCTGAGGATAGGCCATCAGTGGTTTACAGCTGGACAACCCCTTTAGTGGCACGCCCGGAAAATCTCCTAAAAATCAGTGTTAAAATGTGCTGAAGACTACCTAAACCTGAAACCGAAGGGGTTAATGTTGATCCAGTATCTTGCGACCTCATGTGCTGCGGAGGAAATGGGGTATATGATTATGTACCACCAGGACACAGGTGTTGGTGATGCCTGCAGATCTGCAGGTAGCATTCCCACCACGGTGGTCTGTGCAACGGGTCAGCCATGTTTAGGCTACTGGCTAGCCAAAAGCTTCTAGTGACCACGTGCTAGCATGAATGATATCAGTATACACATACTGTATACTAGATAATTACATGCATAGCATTGCTCTAATATACTGTGTGTACAGAGATAAAGTCCTCATTCTAAGTTATGACTATTAGAAGTCCCCTTGCAGAGCCATGACCTTGTAAAAGCACAAACTCCATGATGAATATTCTTTTAATTTATAGTAGCATGCACATAATTCCATCAGCTGCTATGGAACCTCTTTTTCAAGACTAAAGCTGGCCATACACGCAAAAAGTCCGTTGCATAGATTGGCCCTGTCTGTTTGGCACTTGGCTAAATCTGTACAACATTTTGCAGATACAATGGCGGAAATGCCATTATGGAATTGCCCTATTCTCCCTGCATGGGTTCGGTACCAGATCCCCAATACTGGGTAGGCTTGGGGATAGTAACTCTGGATATATGATGATGATAATCTTTATTTATATAGCCCCAACATATTCCGCAGCGCTTACAAAGACAGGGGGAATACAGAAAGACAAAAGTACAAAAATACAAAAACCACGGTTACATATAGTAAACAGTTGATGGAAACACTAGGGGTGAGGGTCCTGCTCCAACGAGCTTACATACTACAGATAGTGGGGTGATGCAGAAGGTAAATGGGCTGGAGATGTGTACAGTATGGCGAGGTGGAGAGTGAGGGATGCTATACACACAGACAATGGTCAGACTTGAGGCTGAATCGGTATGACTGCAGGGGGCAGTTGATTATGGCTAGCAGGGATTGCAGTTAGTAGGACAGGGAGCATGTTATCAGGCAGAGTACAGAGGGGTTTGGTTTAAGGGATGTGGTATGCCTCCCTGAAGAGGTGCGTTTTTAGAGCACGCCTGAAGCTTTGTGAGTTATGGATTGCCCGGATGTTTTGGGGTAGTGCATTCCAGAGGACTGGTGCTGCTCTGGACAAGTCTTGGAGGCGGAAATGAGAGGTTCAAATTAAAGGCGCACAGTCTGATTTCGTTAGCGGAGCGGAGGGCCCGGGCTGGGTGGTGGATTGAGATGAGGGAGGCAATGTAGGGCGGGGCGGTGCTGTAGAGGGCTTTTTGGATGAAGGTAGTGAGTTTAAATTTAAATTCTATATTTAACGGCCAGCCAGTGCAGTGACTGGCGCAGGGCAGAGGCGTCCGAGTAGCGGCTGGACAGGAAGATGAGCCTGGCTGCTGCATTCAGGATGGATTGGAGAGGGAAGAGTCTGGAGCAGGGGAGGCCGATCAGCGAGTTGCAATAATCGAGCCGAGAGTGGATGAGGGCAACAGTGAGCGTTTTTGAGTGTCCACAGTGAGAAAAGAGCGGATTCTTGTGATATTCTTAAGGTGCAGCTGACATGTCCGGGCCATGGATTGGATGTAGGGAGTAAAGGAGAGATCACAGTCAAATATGACCCCAAGGCAGCGGGCGTGCAGTCTGGGAGTTATGGAGATAGAGATGTCAGGATGAGGTAAGTAGAGGGCGGAAACAGGAGGTGGTCAGCTTTTGAGAGGTTTAGTTTTAGGTAGAGAGAGGACATAGTGTTAGAGACAGCAGACAGATAGCCGGTGGCGTTCTGGAGGAATGGTGCTGTAATGTCAGCGGAAGAGGTGTATAGCTGGGTGTCATCAGCGTAGAGGTGGTATTGAAGGCCAAATCTCCTGATGGCTTATCCAATAGAGGCTGTGTAAATGGAGAAGAGGAGGGGGCCGAGGACCAAGCCTTAGACCCCAACAGCAAGGGAAAGAGGAGGGGAGGTAGAGCCAGCAAAGGAGATGCTGAAGGAGCTGTCAGATAGGTAGGAGGAGAACCAGGAGAGAGCAGTATCCTTTTAGGCCGATGGAGCGAAGCATACTGAGGAGGAGTTTGTAGGACCAATATGTTCATCTCCTATACTCCATTACTAGATGATCTGCAAACGCCCCACCTGCAACTATTTAGATATTTTCAACTGCGACATGCTGCTAACGCCCAATTCCCTGCTGCTATGTTCCAAATTTCTAAATACCCCATCATAGAAATTTTCAAATCACAAGGCCCTAAAGGACTGATTTCTGCATGGTATAAGCACCTGCTGTCGGCCAAAATTAGTTATACTCCACTAACCATTCAAGATAAATGTCAGGCTCTCCTCCCAGAAATAATGCCTGAAGACTGGCAGAATATACTAGAATCCCATCCATGGGTATCTCCAACAGTAAAAAATTAATACAATTATATATAATACATCAGTCTTATCTCACACCCATACGACTACAGAGGATGGGCAAAACTCAGACATCAGAATGTCAGGTGTCATCGTGTGATTGCTGACTATGGGATTGCTCGTAGATCAGGGACTTCTGGAGGGAAGCGATAACCTTTATATCGGTGCTTTTGCCCTCCCCATACACAATCACTCTGGATCCCAAAATAGCAATATTTGGCTTACTAGATGAAGAACAATGGCCTCACTACATGCAAATCTTCGTAAGGGAGGTGCTGTTTTTGGCTCCATGAGTCTCCATGTGTCTCGGGATGGATAAGCCTGGTCAATACTATACTGCCATATGAAATGTTTGTCTATCGGCACAGAGGCTGTCCGGCTAAATTTAAAAAAAAAATTGGGGTCTTTGGATAGATAGATACCTGTACTACCACATGTTGGCACTAGTGCCACTTTATAGCCACAAAAGCAAACGACTACTAATGAAGACTTGTTTATTGTTCATCATTTGAAGATTGGAAAAGATTCTATTGCTATCACAATGATGTATGAGATACAACGAATGCTGTTTTTGATACATTGTAACAAATAAGAACTATGTGATTGAATTTAATGTCATAATACCAAAAGTGATATATGGAATGTATTTGTATACCAAATTAATTAAGGGATCAATAAAACAAAGTTAAAAAAAGCTGTCCATGCACATTATATAACTATCTGCCAAAATGCTTGTTCAGCTGAGAACTATCGCGTCCGCCGCCTCCATATCCGTCCACACTCGGATCAGCCAGGCCAAGTGCTCTGCTCATAAATACAACCAGACTCAAACTATGAGAACTTTGTGTTCTTTCAACCCCCTTAGCAGTCAAATGGCCATACTTTTCTTGGTCAATCTTATAGCGGTAGAATGCTGCCTTTGCATAGGGCAGTGTATTAAAGAGGTTCTGTCAGTAAAATAAAAAAAAATGCATACTCGCCCACATCCTGCCCTTTTATCCCTTAAGAGTTAAACCTGTAAACAGAAAAGACTGAAAAAAAAAAATAACTCACCTAATCCCATTGTTGTTTCCCTCCGCTGTTTACCTGCCGCGTGCAGGGTCAGCTCCTGCGCGCCCTCGCCATCCTGGCCGCGTCTTACCTCTGCGGTTCACGGAGAGTTTACGGCGAGTGCGCACTCGCCGTTGACTCTCTGTGGACGGCAGACGTTAGATGCGGCCAGGCCAATCAGTGAGCGACACATTACTTGTGACGCACCGACCACTGACTCGGGCAGCAGTACTTAGCCGCCCGGCATAGTTGGAGCAGGGGCGGAAGCTGGCACTTTGCCAGCTTCTGCCCTGCGATCGCAGAGCTGCCGGAGATAAATAGGAGGAGCAGCAGTCTCCCGGGTACCGGACCCAACGGCACAGGTGAGTAGGTTTTTTTTTTTCCCCCTGACAGAACCCCATTAAGCTGACTGTTCTGCTTTAAGCTACAGGTAATAAAAGACCGGAATGGATTTGGTGAGGACAGAGGGTCTGATGGGATACTATACGTTACCGGCACTAAATATAGCGTTCTATGATGTATTTGTATTACTTTAAGCACAAATTTGTAGAAGATTTTTTTTTTTTTTTTTTATTAGCTGTAACTTATACTGTAGGGACTCTAGAAAGAGTATTGGGCAACTGTGATCCCACTTGACCGTAAATGTGCACTTTTTATACATGCAAATTCCTATCTTTAGACATATCGCAGAAGACTGTGAAGGTCTTAATGTCTGGATGGCTAGTGTTTATTACTAGGCACTTGTTGGGAGTACTGCTCCCTTTCCATTGCCCACAACTGGCTTTACTCAAGGAAGATGCTGTTCTACCATTGACTATATTGGCTCAGCAGCATTTCTGTTAGGTGAGTCCACTAGAAGTTTAGGGGTGTAGCGCTCTAAAGAATACCAGAGCCCCTTAGGCTAGGCTCACACGAGCGTAAGATTACCGCATATTCCGCGTGTGATACACAGTAATTCACAGGCAATCAAATGCATTGCCTTACGCTGTTTCGCTTACATTTGCATGTAAACATTGCATAATACGCGAGCGCAAAAAAGAACGCAGCATGTTCTATTTTGCTGCATTTGACAAGCAAGAGAGCCCATTGTTCTCTATGGGTGCGTATACACATTAGTGACAGCGCAGGAAATTTAAACCAAAAAAAACTAAACATGAAAACTGTGTATTACAGCGTGTGTGAGTTATGCTGTCATGTGCGGTATAATATCGCTGCCATATGCAGTGATAGGCCGGATCACCACCAGCTCTACAACGGTAAAACTCTGTGTGAATCATGCAGGGTGTTAGGCATATAGCCGTGTGTGCCCTAACTTACTTACCAGCATTGACACTTAGACCTCATATGGGTGCCATATTCACAACCCCAGATGCATAAGCTTTCTAGCGGTTCCAGTAATTTCATTGTTTGGCTGCGTACTCGGAGCCAAACAACGAAACTACCAGAACCTCTGGATCCGAGCAGTGCTGGACAGGCCACGTAGACTATAATACCATCTGGGTGGCTTTTGGCATGCCAGCGAAAATATTCCCAGATGCAACTGCCCAGTTGGTCTCTGTGCCACAGGTTCCAAGCAGAGCCTCTGACCCCAATATGAATGTAGCTTACCCTCCTATTATGATGGGTCAGAAAATAGAGACCTGCACATTCTGTGGGCTCAATTTACCATAAATAGACAGCAAAAGTCACAGGTAAAACACCCGCGTTGTTGCCGGTTAACCAGGACACGTTACTTTGTGCTAGTTCACCATTCGTTCTCTTTGCAGCAGTTTGCAATGTCTAATAAAGGTAAAGTGCATTTCCAAGGAAGCTCATTCAGTGAAGGATCTGGTTGAACCTACTGAGGAGCAGGTATATCACTCTAGAGTAACGGCGATGTTTGCTTTTGTAGGTGAAGCAAGAACATTCTGGCAGAAACAGCAGAAAGAAGGAAACGTAGATGTTGTGTTTAAGGACGTTCAGAGTAAGCTGCAACTTCTATGGCAGAAGATCAAATATGGGTCAGCAACGAACCAAGGTTGGATTGATAAGTAACCTGCTACTGTACGATTACTTGTTTTCACTATGATTTTGGAGGGAGTCTGTCAGTCAAATTTAGCATATTAGGCTTATGCCAATGCACAATGTGCCAATTATGGATGCAGTCAATTGTACCTTTTTTTTTTTTCCTCTGTGCTTTCAAACGTAACATATCCTACTTTCGATACTTACTTACATACCATGCAGGAAGCACAGATAGTGAGAGTTTTGCATTGGAATGCACGTCCCTCTCCTGATTAGGATACTTTGTCACAACCTACACCTTAACACCTCATGGCTTAGCTTGAAACAGGGTTGCTGACCTGAAACATTGCACTTTCTGTAGTTGCAAAAAATTATTTTTTTTATTGTGCATTACTATTTGTGGGTGCTCACTTTTTTTCTATGTTCTATGCAATATAAAGCTATTAACAGTGTGGTTTCAGTTGAGCAGCACATTCACACTTTTTCTGGTGTTGTGCTACCTAAGGCCACTCTCACACATGCTGTCGGCAAAACGCAGCCTTTTTCAGACGCATGTTCCTGCCTCTTGACAGCGGGCTTTAACACACCCTATAATTCTGATGGATGATGATGTGCATTAATCGTAGCAAAGTAGAGCAGACAGCGCTCGAAAATCGCCGTGCTAGAAAGCGCCGAATTTGAGCGCATGTCTGCGAGGCGTTCAAAACGCCGTGGTAATAGCAGTAAAAAGCGCACGTGTGAGAATAGCCTTACTCTTCTAATACAATGTCAGACTAGACTCAAATAGCACATGGACCAAATAACAGCCAATGAGGCTATGAAGACACGTAATTTTATTTTTTTTGCACAATGACTAATTTGCTTTCATAGACGAGAATAGGCCATGCAGTCTGTGAACATCAAACTCCACTAATTTGTTTTGCATCTGCTATTGCAGTCAGCACATAGACATGTCCTTGTGAATTCGGCCTTAAAGTGGAAGCTGCTTGATGAGCAGACTTTTAAGACACAAAAAAATCTATATCCACAGTTGTAAATTTGGTACTGAAACTAATAGACTCGTATAAGAAATTTCTACTCTGATTTTTTTTTTTTTCATTTATCCTTTGTTACCTTACTGTGAATGTAAATTTTTGTTTTCATTTTGAATCATTTAGATTATGTGAGAGCTCTCTTGTTAGTGAAAGATGCAGATTTTGGGGATTGTGAAACCTACAAATGTGGTAAGTGTTGTATTCAGGTTACAATGTGTCTGACTAGCGGTAAGATTAGAAAAAAATATCGCTACTTTCTTCCAAAACAGTGCCACACGTGTCTACAGGATGTATAGGGTATTGAGGCTTAATCCATTCACTTCAGTAGAGCTGAGCCCTAATATCAGATGTAACCCATAGACAAGTGTTATAATGTTTATAGTAGAAAGAAGCCTTTCTCATCCGTTGAACTGGGGTACACAGCTGAAGACCGTGGGTATAGTTTCTGCCACTAGGAGACGGACAGTAAGTTAAACAGAGCGTTAGCTCCTCCTACCAGGTATACAACTCCTGCAAGCACCAAGCTAACCAGTTTTAGCTTAGTGTCTGTAGGAGGCAGACCTCTCCTTTCATCAGTCTTTAGCTGTTACCCTTCTGCCTCTGGAATTCATTAGACTTTCCCTGTTACCCCACCGAGGATAGGAAACAGACTGGCATTAACCTTTCTGTTGCTTGCCAGACCCTGAGAAAACAAGGAGGCGCGGTCAACAGTTAGTTTGACTCTGGCCCACCATCTATATTGGCCCCCACATTGGATCACTCCCTTCTTTCCCAAAGGCAGTTAAGCACTGGAGCGCACACTGCTGGAGACCTGGAATATTTTTTATATGTATGTGTGTATGTGTATATAATATCTATATAATTGTCCGGCAGAAAGTAATTTTCTCTGCCAGGGTAAGGATCCAGGTCCCCTTACTACTTTTCTACTTTCCCCCTCTACTCCCACCACAACTGTCCAGCCCAGAACCCCCACTTTCCCCACCAGTCCTACAAAGGAGACTTCTCAGCATCTGGGCATAGCTTTTAAGGTGTGCGGGGAACTCCACCTCAGTTGTGGGGGTGGTTGGTATCACTATCACTTTTTTTTTTCGATGCTGCGTGTTGGGACCAATGATGCCTCTGATGTGCTCATTGCTCATCTTCCAGCGACTCATCAGTATTCCAGCCCTGCATCCATACCAGTTCCAGGCTGGGTAAGCTCTGTCTGGTGGCTAGCCCCCCTCTTTTATTGCTCCTCCTGCAGTGCCCCTTGAAGCAGGATTTACGGACTACTGTTGTGACCTTTTTTAGCACTATGTCTGACTCCAGACCTGAAGGTTCCAGGCAGGGGCAAGCCAGAGACGCACATTTTGCATAGTATCGCTGCAGTTCCAAATTTCCATGCGGGCAGTCTGAGCTGTTGTGCTATAAATGTCTTCCATTGGAGCAGGCTGCAGCTGAATCTCCCGCAGATGCCTCTCTAGTCTAACCTTCGTCGACTGCTGAAGTCGAATAGGCACACTTCTTTTTGCGGGCAGTATCGGCACCTTAGTAGAGCATCCACTGCCATCATAGAAAGATTGGACCGCTCTTTCTGTCAACTGCGCCCAAGTGGTAGACCCCGGAAGTGGGTTCGGCCTCCTCTCTCAACTTGGGCTTCCGGGGGCCCCTGCATTGACATCCTGCCAAATCCCTCCTGGGACGTGCTCCAGGCCCTCTTCCAGAGACGGTAGTTGCTCCAAAGGAGAATTTTCTGAGTCTCCATCGGACTCTTACTTAGATGAGAAACGGGCATCTAAACTATCCATTCTGGTTGATAGCCTGATACTTGCAGGGAAAGATACCCTTCAAGTGAAATATTAGACATCGGTTTCATCTGCAGAAGAAGTTTCCTTCAGATGCCCCAAACATTCCCCAAAGGTCTTTTCTCCTCATGTGGAGTTCAACAACGTTTTAGCCAGGAAAATGGAACCTTTCTAACAATTCACCAAACATAATCGTTTGGTTATCATGTATCCCTTCCTGGAAGATTTGGCCAATAAGTGGTCGTCCTCACCAGCATTGAATCCCCTAGTGTCCCATTTAGCAAAACACACCACACTTTCTATAGAGGATACTTTTGTCCTTTATGGATGTGTGTGAAAAGTTAAAATCGCTAGCCAAAACTGACTTTGAGGAAGTGGGTTTCGCACCTTGGCCTGTCTTTGCTTCTACCTGGGTCCGTATGGTCACTACTGACTGTGCTAAGCAATTACACCACAACGTTCTTTGCGTCACTCCTCCGGAAGAATTGGCAAAGATTATGCATCAGATGGGCCAGGCGAGGAAATTTATCTGTGGAGCCTCAGCGGATGCGCCCAGACTATTTGCTCATGCCTCAGTAGCTTCCATAGTCTCTTACAGAACTCTGTGGCTCTAAGAGGTCTTTAACAGGTCTTCCTTTTTTTTGGTTAACTCTCTTTTTTTGGTACCAGACCGGATGATTATCTCCGAGGCTACAGGTGGTAAGAGCTCTCGCCTATCACAATGCAAAGCCAACCATACAAGATCTGTACAGAAAAAAAAGACCTTAATTGAGTTCTTTTTGCCGCTTTAGGCCCCTCACCCCGTATAGCCTGAAAACCTTGTAGGACCACCTGACAACCACAGCCCTTGAAGTCCTCCTCTACCAAATCTTCTGCATGTAGGGCGGCCCTCACGCAAACCATCCAGGGTGGGCATACAACTTTCCTTATTCAAAGAAACCTGGTTTGCTCATGTCTCAGACACATGAGTCTGAGAGGTCAGTTCCTCAGGCTACGCCATATAATTTACCACCCGCTGCTTCTTCAGCTCCAGAATTCTGGTGTCTTTCAAAAGCCAATGCCTTGGCTCATGCAATACACACACTATCTTCTCAAGGCGTAATAGTTCCTGTGCTTCCCTTGGAAGGATTCAAGGAGTTCTATTGCAATCTCTGTGTGATTCACAAGAAAGACGGCACTGTCAGACGCATTCTGGATTTGAAGACGTTAAATTAATATATTAATGACAATCCCCTGTGCATAGGTCACAGAGCATGCCTCGCATAGAAGTCAGTGAGTCCCCTCCTCTGTTGTATGGTAAATAGGTTCCCTCCTCCATTGTGTAAATGGCCCATGAGCTCTGGTGTAAAGCATATCTCTAAATGCTATAAACTGCAGCTTAGGCAGGATGGCCACCCCCACAGTCATGTACAAACAGTAGAGTAAGAAAATGTGCTATGGCAAAAACAGATTTGAAAAATTCAGTAGGTCCCACGATCTGGTTTTAATTAGCTAATAAAAGATGAAACATTTCCTTGAAACTTATTCCCTATCAATAGAATGTGGATTGGGAATAAGTTAGTTTTAGGACAACCCCTTTTAAAAATTGTTTCATTTAAATGCCACTTTTTCTTTTTCTTCCTACAGATGAAGGTTTAGAAGAGGAACTGCTGGAAGAAAAGGAAGGTCTACCAGTAAGGACAGAAGAACTTTCACCAATTCCCATCAGTAGTAAATCGTATGTATAACTATATAATCTCTCCTTCTGCAAGAAAAAACAAGCTGCCTGATATGTACTGTTGGAAATATTCCTTGTCTCCTGCTGTTGGTTGCCCTGTCCTTCACGATGCTCTTTTTGACGCCACATCACATAGCAATGTACTCCAATAGCTTCTGGAGATGCCATGTCTCTATGGGTGAAATTGTCAATGAGGCATTATAATTTTTCATATGCTACTCCAGTCTATTGGCATAAAGTACTGGGAAACATTTGTAATTGCCGCTATTTAGGTAAATGTAGACAAGCCAGTTTTGTCTTTACCCTTAACAGCACCATAAACTAAGATGATGTGATGGGGAAAGTAATTGTTTCAAAACTTACTCTCCGATAGATAGATCTCAACTGCTCCTATGCTGTCTGCCGTGAACTCTGTGCTCGGTCTTAAAAGCGGACTGGTTTCAGACCGCAGCGCGTGCACACTCCCATAGAAGTCTATGGTAATGCGTGTGCAGTCTGAAAAGAGACCACACGTGGACTTCATCATTGGACACCGTGGCACCGAAACAGCACCATAACTTAGTTTATTGTGTTGTTTGGAGATGACTGGTTCCCTTTTAAGTTACAGTCAAAGAAAACCATATGATCCCTTTCAGTGACTTTATTGTGAAGACTAAAAAATAGCCAATCAATAAAATAAACAATAGATCTTATGTATGAAGGAGAACTCGACTCTTGTAAAATGCTTTAAAACGTTAGTTCAGAGTTTATCAAACTACTAACGACCACTTGTCCGTGAGTATGAATGTATGTGTGTGACGTCATCACAGGTCCTACAACATATATAAAACACAGAGCCTGACCGACAGCAGAACAACACAGTTAGGGCTCTTAGAAGGGGAGGAAAAAAATAACACACTGAGAATACAACTAAGCCGTTATTATCTCAGACATAACTCAGCGGTCCTGACAGAAGACACTGACCTACCGCCACCACAGAGCTCCAGTGGGCTAAAGGACCTGCGGCGACATCTCTGCTGTGGGAGGAGCCATTTTGCAGTTTGGTAGAAAGCACTGTATACTGGATACGCCGACAGCAACCACCAGGACCTGTGATGTCCCCGTCATGTGATCACTCGTGTAGGCGGAGTAAGGGATCACATGACCAGGGGCTGATCACTGTATCCCGGAGTCTGCTGAGCTGGTGATGTCTGGAAATCAGCATGGATGTTCCACAGCTGTGTGTGTAATGTATGGGGTCAGCATGCATGTAGTAGAGCTGTGTGTATAATGTGTGTGAATCAGGATGCATGTAGTAGAGCTGTGTGGCGCATTGCGCCACCAGAAACACTGGTACTATAATTTCCTAAAAATTACTAGTATCTATTATTAAAGGGAAACTGTCACGTTTCAATTGCAGTCCATTCTACAGGCAGCAAGTTATAGAGCAGGAAGAGCTGAGCAGATTGATTGAAGTTTTTTTGGAAGAGGCTCAGTATAACATGTATTTTATTCATTGAAACATCTGCTCATTCTGAGCGTAGCGATCCAGTGGGCGGTCCTACCAGTGATTGGCCTTTTTTTCTGTACGTACAATCTACACAGCTGTCAATCACTGAAGGCCCTAGGCTCAGAATGAACTAAAATTTATATGAATAAAATACAAGTTATACCAAATCTTTTCCCACAAAACTATGCATCAATTTGCTCAGCTCCTCCTGCTCTATAACACACTTGTTTGGATACCATGTACAAGCTGACAGATCCCCTTGGGGCCTTTCAGATTTCATTTCTGTCTATGCTCCAGGGTTATGTCTGAATCATCGAAAATGGGATTTAAACTGAACCATTGACTTACATTGCTGAAACTGTGACTAACAATGTTTCCGATCAGTTCTGACATTTCTGCTGCAAAGAATAGCGCAGTCATCTGCACTTATCCCTGTGGCACAAATGGTGGAACTCACGAGAAAATTAAACTTCTGTTCTGTTCCAAACAGAGAGGAAACCTTACCCTCTACAGAATCGGAGTCCAGTACTGTACCGCTCCCCTTTGCCACCACCAGCATCCTTTATAAGAAGCACCGCTGTGAGCAGATGTGTCTCTCTAATGTGAATCCATACTTCAACAAAAGAGAGAATCCACTCAAATTTCCAGTTATGTGTCAATTCCAGAGGCAGCATGCAAAGTCCAGTCTCATCTCAAGGCCGTTGGATGTGATTTACAAAGCTCCCTGTGGAAAGAGTCTCCGGAACTTTGATGATGTGTACTCTTACCTCTTTGAGACTAAATGCCGTTTTTTATCTTTAGATCATTTCTCGTTTGATACTTACCTGCAGCTAGAAAGATACTTTGTCAAAAACCAGGCAGTTTTTCAGGAAGCGGATATAAGCAAAGATGCAGAGTTGGTTCCAGTCCCACTCTGCAATGAGATTGATAACTCCAGACCATCTCCTTTTACGTACAGAAAGTCTCCTTGGCCACGTGGATACTCCATCAATAATTTCACTGACCTGTTCCTAGGCTGCTGTGACTGCACTGACGACTGTTCGGATGTGTACGTATTTATTACTGAAGGCCAAAATTAAAGTAAAAAAAAAACAAAACATATTTGCTTATGTTAATAAAATAAGCATTGTCTAATATTTAAAGGGGTTGTCCAGAATTAGAATGAGTGCCACTGTGGGGATGTCTGGTATTGTAGCTCATTGTCGTTCAAGTGAATAGGCGTGAACTGCAAAACCAGATATATGAGTGGTTCATTTGGGGGTGGGAGAGGTGAACAAAGCTGGAGATAGGTCATGGAGGGTCTGCTGCCTGGGATCCCTGCCAATCAGGTGTTCACTGCTTGTGTGTGTAGCAGCTGTGTTGCTTCAAGCAGACCGCCCCATACACACTGCAGTGGCCTGCGTTGGTATTGCAGGCACAGTTTCCATTAAAAGCTTTGCTTTGTGTATGGATATTGGGAAATGCAAAAAAAGCTTTTTGCATCAGTGGAACAGAGTAGTGTATTGTGCCTATTTTTATGCAAATATGAGTAACTTGCTTTTATGTTGTAGAGTTCACATCATATGTAATACATTGCTTTCCCTAGGTCAAAATGTGCTTGTCTGCAGCTTACTGCCAGAAAACTCGGTAAAAATCTTGCATTACTAAAAAAAAGTAAAGCACCAGGTTATAAGCATAAGCGACTACAAACCCCTGTGCCAACTGGGTGAGTATCGGACTTGTGATCATATGTATATATGTATCAGATGTATAAAACTACATTTAATTGTGGTTTCAAATATTAGGACTTATTCACGAATACGGTCTAGCCATTTTTAGACAATCTTAAAATGCACTAAAGTTATCATAGTGGCTCTGCTGTTGAATTTTAAGACTGTCTAGTGTAAGTTTAGACCAGCTATTAGTTGACGTAGTTTAAGCCAAAAATTGTGACAACATTTTGTTGATATTGTTGGCGCAATTTAGACCATGCCCCTCTCCCTTTTTTTTTTTTTGGACAAAGTGGGAAAAACTTGAGAGAAAGTGTCTAAAACCACATAGTAAATTGGGCACAAAACATGAAAGACCGTTTTCTGCTGCAACTTTCACCATAAAACTGTCATATTTGGACTAGTAAATAAGGCCCAAATTGTTTCTTGTCCAACATTTCAGTAGTTTAATAATTTGCTTCAGTGCGATAAGGAATTGCTTTTTTTTTTTTTGCTTTTTTTAATCTTAATACAGACTATATGAATGTAATGTATCGTGTAAATGCAACCGCAAGATGTGTCAGAATCGGGTAGTACAGCATGGCCTTCAGGTGCGACTCCAGGTGTTCAAAACCAAAGAAAAAGGCTGGGGGGTACGCTGCCTGGATGATCTTGACAAAGGAACATTCGTGTGCATCTATGCAGGCAAGAGAAATGGTTAACCTAGTTCCTTCCAGTAGACAGTATAAAATGGGTTTTCTGGAATTTAAAAGGGTTGTGCAAGAATCAACTTTTACCACCTATCCTTAGGATAGCTTGTACGTCTCGCTACTGAGACCCCCACTGATCCTGAGAACAGGGGTCCTTTGTCTCTCCTCCTACTACTCACATTTGCTTATTGCACCCCCTGCAGTGCGGAGACTAAATGGAGCAGTGGTCGCGCATGTGTGGTCACTGACATCACTGCGGGTGGGAGAAGGGACCACTGCAGTGCAGAGAAAAGAAGGGCACAGATCTCGGGATTGGTGGGGGTCTCAGTGGTGAGGCCCCCACCGATCAGACTTTTATCACATATTCTAGGGATAGGTGTTAAAAGTTGACATTGGTACAACCCGCTCAAACATTCATTGTGATATACTTATTAATACTGTGTGTTGATTTTTGGTGACCAATTGCCCCTCTGATGTGATGTCAGAATGGATGAAGTGTTGCTATGACTTTCATGGATCAATCACCTTTGCCCATTTTCAAGGCATTTCACCCTCTTATTCCCAGGAATAAAGGTAACTCCTTGACTCTCACTACACATAGACCATGTCTTTCGTGCCGTTTTTTTGCGTGACATGAACACTTTCACAAAAGCTTCTCATGCAGAACCCACTACAAGTTCTTCACAAGTGCATGCTGTACATTTGCACTTTTTGAAACTGAAATTTATTATAGGCTGAACTGGATGGACATACAGTATGCCTTTTTCCTACCTTGCATATTATGGGGAAGATTTATTAAGACTGGCATTTCATATGCCGTTCTTAATATTCTTTGTGCTGATGCACGATGTGCCTAAAATATAGAAGGGTGCATCCTGGCTGCTCCATGCGCCTAGACAGAAATCTACGTCAGCTAAGAGCTGGTGTATATTTCTGGTATAATTTACGTTGATTTCTCGTGTAAATTATGTATGACAGTCTGGGGCGGCCATGCCCCTTTTCAGGAATATGTGGAGTGGTGTACTACTCAAAAGGTCCCACAACTTTTGCATAAGCGGGTTTTGCGACAAATTGTGTGACTTTTTTAATGCTAAAAACTGACTGATAAATCCTCCTCTATGTTGCTACATTAAACTGATGTTATTGATTTTTTTTTTCTCTTCCAGGACTAATTTTAATGAAAACTGGAGATGCAAACACGAGTCAAGATCCTGTGATGCAAACTCATGCAAAGACGACCACTTCCATCTGTCCTATGAAAAAGATTCGTTCCTCTCATTCAGACTCTGAGATTACTGCTGCTCCTTCAGTCTTAAGCAGCAATCAGAAGTTTAGGATCACTCCAGTGAAACAGGGTAAACTGAAAAGGTAAATTTGTAACCTTTTTCTTGGGGGTGCAGTGTTCTGTTTTGTGGAATATGTTACTTTCTATAAATCGGACAATTCTGTCACATCTTTTCTTAGAAATCTATTCTACCATTACTCTATTACTCCTCCTGGAAATGTATAAATGACATCTGGGTGTAACCATCCTCCTTGTGAAAGCGGTGTGTCCTTACACAGTCTGACACTGTCCAATCAGAGACTGCAAGGACACCTCTTATTGAAGGGGAATGGTAACATCCAGTTGTCTAATTACACTTTTCCAGAAAGAAGAACAGAGAAACAATACAACACAATACAAAGTTCTAAGAAGAGAGCTAACGGAGTTGTAATTTCATAAGAAATAAAAGTATTTACTAAACCTGTCAGAAGAGCTGACAGGTCCTATTTTTGATATTTTTGCAAAAAAATTTATGACCAGAATGGGACCAACATTTCATTTCCATAATTTATTTGAAAGATCCCCATTTCTTCTGCAGAAAAAGTTCACGTCATCTCAAAGGGGAAAAATTAGATTTCACAAGTGTTAAAAGACCTAAAACGAAGACTTCCATTCTTCAGAAACGCAGACGTCAGCTCATGGAAGAGGTAATATTCAAACGACTATAGATGTTACCTGTGTCCGTGTAAGGTTCTATGCAAATGTTTACAGATAAGGTCTGCTACCTATTTAGTTCCCTTAAGACAAAGAATATTCCTGCTCTACTGTGAAAAAATGTGACCACCCCCTTCCCGCCCCTAGGAAGGGGTTCCTGCGACATGCTGTACATGTACTGTACACAGATGACACAGGCTCAGGAGCTGAACCTGCACCATCTGCAGCAGGAGCCTCCTGTGACTGAAGGACTACATCCCACTGCAAAGGCAGGGATCAGTGAGAACCACGTTTTAACACATTGTTTTAGGTCTATCTTAGGTACACTGTAAATAAACTAAACTAACCCATTATTCTATATAGACCCCATCTCGCATACATTATCAATAAACTAAAAACCTATGTTACAAACAGAAAAAGGTTACACTGTTACGATGGCATCAAAAATACAATATGCAGGACATATAGAGAAAATTACCAATAAATCTGCATAGCACTACACTAAATGCCTAAGTATCTACAGAGCGCCTTCCCCGATACCCGTGCTGTCCTCCTCTGTCATGGCATATAAGATTTGTACACAATAGTAATCCAAAGACTTTGAGATATTGGGGTATATATCAAATCAAATTGGGCCCAAGACATGACAATTTTAATAGCTTCCTTCTTTAAAAGTAGTCTAAATAGTTGCATTTCCTAAATGGCCTTAGACCAGTGTTGTTAAGTTTCTGCCATAGATTCTTTCAAAAGTTCATCTATAGTAAATCTGACACGAGAACAAACCAATATAAATAAATTGAAAGACTGGCTTTACTCATGCCCCGTCAGTAGTCAGAATCAAGCTCTCCTTGAAAGAGAATTCTAACTACAGATATGTATCCCATCTAAAAAATACAACTTGTCCCACAAAAAAGAATTCCTTAACCCCTGAGTGACTGCCCCATTGCCTTTTTACATCCTGGCTTCGTGAACTTTAATCCTCAGGGCCGTAAAAACACGCTCGCCCTGAGGATTAAAGCCGTGGGGCCTGTGGACGTGGCAGCTCCTTGCTGCTGGCTGCCGGAGGTAGCAGAGAGCCTGGAGCTATCATCGAGGACCATGGTGAGCGGCCCCCGATCATGCGATCGCCATTATCCAATGGATAACGGCGATCGCATCAAGTGTAAAAAAAAATAAAAATTTTTTAATAACGTTAAAGATTCAGCTTCCCTCATTGATCGGATCCATGAGGGGACCTGAAAGTACTCACCTCCGTCCTCCACGATGTCCCGTGACGTTCTGGTCCTTCCAAGACCCTACGTCGCCTTCGGCACATGCACGCCAGATGTAAACATCGGGTGCATGCACAGGGCTGGGAGTTTTATAATCTCTTTGCTCCTGGCTAGCATGAGTAGCTGAGAGCACAGAGATATCACCAGGGACCACTGTATGCGGTTCCCGGTCACATGATCGCCGTTAATCCAATAGATAACAGCAATCATGT
The DNA here is from genome assembly GCF_035609145.1 of Eleutherodactylus coqui. Lineage (NCBI taxonomy): Eukaryota > Metazoa > Chordata > Amphibia > Anura > Eleutherodactylidae > Eleutherodactylus > Eleutherodactylus coqui. The sequence goes on along the minus strand of NC_089837.1, from coordinate 453,965,977 downwards.
AAAGTAAAAAAAAAGTTTAAAAAGCTGAAGTTTAATCTTCCGTCATGGATCAGGGGAGATGAAATTACGTACCAAAAGCCCCTGGATTTATCAATCGACCTTACCCCGGTTTCTGCGTATGCGCCCATCGTCAAAATGGTGGACGCATGTGCAAAAGCCACGGATTGCCTGGGTAATTCAAAATTTCCCTGCTCCTGGCTACCAAACGTAGCTGAGAGCCTGCAGCGATCACGTAAAAGAAAGTTAAAATTTTACCTCCCCTCCCGATCCGTGAGGGAAGGTGAAATAACTTACCTAAGGCCCCCGGCGATGTCCCCTGATGGGATCTTTATCCGTGGACCTTTCCCAAACTTCGGCGAATGCGGACGTAAGCGCAGAAGCTAGGGAGGGCCTGGGAAATTTTAAAATCTCCTTGCTCCTTACTACTAAAGGAAGCTGAGAGCCTGGAGCAGTGAAAGTTTAAACAAAAAAAAAAGTTGAAGTTTAATGCTCCTTTTGGTTTGGAGCCCGTTGTGCATGCTGGCAGAAGATTAGGGCCACAATCAGTATGTCTCTGAACACAGGACAAACAGCGGTATCCATTTTGGGGTGCAAGTCTTCATTCATATGTGTGCTGTACAAAAAAACTAATTTTCATTTTTTTGCAATTGTGTCATTTTAAAAACAATTTTTTCTTTCCACTTTGCTTAGATTCTTTTAAAAACTGTGGGGTCAAAATACAGAATTCGTAGATGAATTTGTTAAGGGGTCTAGTTTTCAAAATAGGCTGATTTGTGGGGGTTTTCCTCTAAATTGCATTAACTCCTGAAAAGAAACTGTGGGGTCAAAATGCTCATGACCCCCCTCAGTGAATATATTAAGGGGTGTAGTTTTTAAAATTGGGTCATTTGGGTCATTTGTGGGGGTATCTATCATTCTGACACCTATAAGCCTTTGCAATTTTGGCTTGGTGCAGGAAAACAAAGTGTTCCTCAAAATGTTGATAAGTAATCTTAAATTTGTACGTCTCCTAAATGGTTTTAAAAAATCTAAAGTTTTCCAATGTGCTTCCAGAATAAAGTATACAGATGGAAATATATATCTTATCAAAAATGTGTACAGTATGTTTGCACATATTTGACATAATGCAGTTGAAAATGTGAAAAAATGACTTTTTTTTCCTCAAAATTTTCCCTATTTTGGTGCTTTTAGTAAACCCACACAAATTCTTATTGATTTATTTTTACCACCTAAATGAAGTACAATATGTGGCGAAAAAACAGTGCCAGAACCACTCAAATATGCAAAACCTTCACGGAGTTATTCTATGTTAAAGTGACACATATCAGATTTCCAAAGTTTGGCTTACTTATTAGGCGCAAATAGGCTTCGTCACTAAGGGGTTAAATGTTGGCAGAAAAAAAATGTTCTTGAAAACTGGGTGATGAAGAAACTGAAAGACTGCTGTGCTATAAAGGCTTAAACTAGCTGCAGTGGCAGAGGGAGTTACGAAAAAATCCTGAAATCGTGGTGTGTTCAGTGTGGCCACTATGTAATAACTAGGTGACATACCCGTGCGCTGCACGGCTATTTTATGAATAGCAGTCCTGGAATATACAAAGTGGGCCACAAAAATGAGCCGAGCACCTCACTCTTATAAAAGCTGTCCAAAAGAAAATCTGTGTTCCTAATAGTAACCAATCACAGTGCAGCTTTCATTTTACCGGAGCAGTAGAAAAAATGGCAACCAATCACAGAGCAGCTTTCATTTTACCTCTGCAGTATAAGAAATGAAAGCTGAGCTGTGATTGGTTGCTATTGGCAACTAAAATTACAGGGGAAATTGAGGAGTTTTCAATTTTTAATTACGCCAGTATTAATCGCCTGGTGCTGAAGAACGCTCATACAAAATTTCAAATCTGATCAGAACTGTGGATTTGTATACAATACAAACAGGTATTTTGTGTTTTATATATAAGGTAGGTTGTCACTTCCTGTGCTGTGGACATCATTTCTCAGCAGTCAACAACCATATATAGATAACCTAGGATCTACCTTTTAAAATAAGTGATGGTCACAGCTCAGCTCCCCCATTCTCTGTACAATGACCTCTGCACTGATCACAAAGCATATCTAGAACACTTTCCAATAGAAGTCAATGAGTCCCTTCCTGTTCATTGTGTCTATGGCCAATGTGGCTGCTCTAAAGCATATTGTTGCATGCTGTTAACAGCGACTCGCGCAAGATGGTTGCCCCATATGTATATAGAGAATAAGGTAAAGAATACACAATTATAAAATTACATTATAAAACATATTAACAGTATTTGGTTTTGATTTGTTTATAACTTTCGTTTTCTGTGATTTGTTTGTTTTTTTTGTTTTTTAACGGACAAGAAAAAAATCACAGAAAGTGGCCATATACTTACTGATACCTGCCCATTTGTATCAGTATATGTACACCACACATCCTTCAATATGCAGAAGGATGAGGAGCGATTGCACAGGCGTAAGGCACACAATTACGATGTTTATGGGGGGACATGCAGAGCAAGAAAGCGAACCAGTCCAAGAATATGACAAGAACAAAATCTATCCAGATTTTAGGGAGGATCTAGCTGTCTGACACTTTCCATTATCAACCATATGGAGCTCTTAATGGGTTAATTTGTCAGGTGGTCATGCAGAAGGTTAAGCCCTTCGTGCGGCAAATGTTTATTCCAATGCTGATGCCCCCTCCATTCCTCACTGTTCATAGAGAAGCTTCATTGAATGTATGCATGTTGAGTTGTTGTTGGCTCACCATCATTGATGGAGGGAGGAGGTAACCAGCTCGCCCTCTTGCTTCGGTTTTACTAGAAATCAATCTACTTGGCAATGTAAGACATAGAATTTTTAACAAACAGCAGATTTATGCCAGCCACTAGAAATGCACATAAATTCCATAGTAACGAAAACATAGGTGCTCCATAAGTGTGTGTGTGTGTGTGTGTATGTATATATATATGTATGTATGTATGTATGTATGTGTATATATGTATGTATGTATGTATGTGTATGTGTATATATATATATATATATATATATATATATAATATATATATATAAAATTTATTTAGTGTGTGTGTGTGTGTGTGTGTGTGTGTGTGTGTGTTATGTATATTATATATATATTAAAAAAAATCAGGAAGATGTGCTTCTAGAGAATGACCCCAAAAAGGGATTGATTGTAGAACTAGGTCCCGCATGACATGACTAATATCACATGATGACCTCTTGCCTAAAGAAAGTAAGATAAATGTATAGGGTTACAGTGCCACCTAGTGATGTAAAATATAATGAACACATAATAGTGGAATGGTTGCCCGACGCCCTCCAATGTATGTAAGGGTACCTTTAGACAGGACGACTATTGCTCCTGTGCTTTCACACAGGAGCAATAGCCATTCAGTGAATGGAAGTGGAGCGCGCCAGAGATTTCCTTTGGTCGCCCTCCTTCATTCCACTGTGAACAGGCAGCATTTCAAAGATAAACGACTGCTTGTTTATACTAAACGAGAAGTCGCTCACTAGTTTCTTTCAGTGAGCTGAAATGAAGCAAATAGCGATTGAGTGATTTCTCGCTCCGTACCCTGCCGGGTCCTGCGTTCACACGGAACCAAAAGGATTTGTTTTTTCCGGCTGATTGTTTACAAAAGTACAGTAAGTGGCGCACAGATAAGTGGAGAGACTTCACTGCATTCACTGGTCATTCTGGTTTTCAGAAGGTTATTTAGGCTGCATTCACGTAGGAGCAGATGTGCTAACACTGCCTAATCACTAGACAGTCTTACAATGTGCCCACAGTGGCTCTGCTAAATGATAACCCTGTCAGATCTTTAGACTGGGAAGTGAAACTTTTTACCACCTGTTAGTTCACTAAGCTTATGCCAAAAAACGGACCAAAATCTTGGGTGTACAATGTCCCATTTAGGCCACATCTCCTTTTCCACAAAGAAATACCCCTTTGTATTTTAGACTTCTGTTTAGGACTGCTCTAACATGGTAGCACAAATCATGTTTCATTGTTTTCTAGTGCAATTTGCGTCAGAAAACTGCCAAATTTTCAATAGTACATCTTCCCCTTAGTGTTCCTTTGGTGTGTACGCTGGGAAGACTCCTGATGGACACACTAAACAAGTCCGAGAGTGTCCTTATGGCCAGTATATTATAAAAATGAGGAAATGGAATAGTACAGTAGACCTACACCATTTCATCCAGCAGAGTCCAGCTACAAAGTGTACTGTGTGGCAACTTTTTTTTTTTTTTTGTAAACACGATGGCCTATGGGTGACTGTTGCCAGTGTATGGCATCCTTTACAGATGTCTATTAAATATCTACATTGTGAGCTGTTCGTGAGCCTTTCAAGATAGTTGTCATACAGTGATATTTGTAATCCATGGGCTAATATGGCATCCCATCATGAGAGCTGTTAGACAGATGCCACCGTTGGGCATCCATCAGATTCTCTGTTTGACATGTACAGTAAGTTGTCAGTTTTTCTGGGTGCATGTTAATAAGGCCATGTTCAGACTGTCATTGTGCCCACTGTTTATCTATTTAGGGATTATTGAGGGTAGGCTTTTTATTTTGAAAATTAAATTTGCTTTTTTGTGTATGTGAGCATTCATTTCTAAGTGGCCATTGAATGTTTAGCTAACATAGGAACGCTACAGGCCAAGTCCCTTGAATCTGAGACTCCTATCACACAGCTATTCTGTTTTAAGCTAAAGCTAGGGGGCTAGATGAGAGAGATCTCTAAATCTGTATCTGCTTTACCTCTAATAATCGGTTATTGAATAGCCTTATCAATATCTACGTAGTCATACAGTATCTTCTATTTAGGGGACAGTGACTACGCAGCACAGTTCGGATGATGATTTTTTCACAACCCCTGCTTCTCCGAAGATTCTGCACCCTGGTAAGTGATAAGATCCTGCATCACTTCTGTCATTGTCTATACATATAATATAATGCCCTCCGGTTTGGATACTACAGGCCAGGCTAGTGTTTGCTTTCTACATGATTACTCTGTGGTGTATACATAAGGGTTAGGCTTATTTTTGGGCCATGTGCTGTCCGTGTAATTCTATGGACTGCACACAGCCCCTTTATAGCATGTATACAGAATGGTAACGTTATACACAAGCATTCCCTGTTCCCATCCATTTTCACAAACAAGAATAAGACTGCAGTGGCCATGAATATTTTTAACAATAGAAAGTCCCATTGACATTCACGTTAAAAAAAACGCAAGTGGGTAGGAGCCCTTAGATTGTCTTCGTTGTCCATAGCAGCCAATTACAACATAGCTTTCTTTTCTGAAACTGCTGTGGAAAACTGAAAGCTGTGCAATGATTGGTTGCAATGGTCAACAAGGACTGTGTGCAGCTGTGCGACACTTTTGATAAATGAGACCCAACATCTTTAGAAGAAATACTGTTTTGTCAATACGTGGTACTGTATTATTCATCCAGTGGACGAAATGTGGGCATATAATGTGTTAACTTCAGCTCGAGTTTCAGAAATGCCATAAACTAATATGTAATGGCATAAACCCTTCCAGGCTTACATTAGTCCACATGGTGAAGCCTTCCCGGTGGCAGTTACAGATCCTGCTGCTTGTACATGTGCCTCCCTGTTACCATCTGATATAGCTAATAGTCCTGTAATGTAGGTGGCTGTGAAGAGGAGAAAGTCGAAGTGATGCGTACAACAAAGGGCAACAGTTATTTGACTGATGAAGCCGGCTATGTGTCCGATGAGAGTAGCTCATCCGTCCAGTGTGGTAGTAAAGAGAATTCTGACACTTCCCATGCAAACACAGAAGAAAATATCTACTTCTTAGATGCTTCCACAGAAGGGAACGTCGGTCGCTTTCTGAATGTAAGTAGAGAATTTCCTAAAATGTAATAGTAAAATGATCACCAATATATCCAGGGGCGTGAGTTGTTAGTCGTCTCTTTCTGGGTACTGAATCCTAATTTTGCCTAGTTATGCAGTAAAACCTCTTTCACATCTGGTGTGTAATATGGTTTTGGAAACTTAAAGTGGAGATTGTCACTGAACTTACCCAGACTGGTATTCCAAGGCTGTCAGCCAGCTTACACAGGGGGTGATTAACCATGGGCTGTACTTAGTGTTACAACGCACCCCATATGGGCAGCCGAACATTCTCCCAATGGCAGAAGTCTGGAAAGAAAGGCTCAAACGTGTGATTTGGCTCGGTTGAAATCATTAGACCTGCTCCACTTTGGGCTTGTGCATTTCTATGGTGTAGAGAGGAAGGTGATTGCTGACTGAACAGAAGTTTGGCTAAAAACATATGTATAGTTATATTAAAGGGAATGTGTTAACCAAAAATGTTAAATATGTTTAATGTAACCACTGGATTTAAACAGGTCATTTTTTGATATTTTCTTATTTTGTTTTTATTTTTTATGTCACTTTGTATATTGAGAAATCCTAATAATTTGCAGTTCCCACTCTGACCAGTAGCGTAATAAGTCTGACATTTCCTGTTCTGTACAGCAGCCTCCTAGACCAGAGGAGAGGCATAGACATGGAAGAGTGTTGTGGACATGTTCTTTGACCTGTTCCGGTTCTGTAAAGAGAACTTTTCAGCAGTCATCTCTCTGAAGTGTCAGTCTATTATTAGATTCAGTGGCCAGTGTGAAAACTGTTCTGTTTTTTTTTTAATGTAGAAAATTTTATATATCAGGCCATTCTGTACATTTTTCTTACAAACCCCCTCCTCAGCTATGCAACTAGATGGAGACAGGGCTCAGAAAAGGCATCTTCACCTCATTGCATAGCAGTATAAGGAGCTCCATCCAGCTGTTGACAGCTTTTCTCATACAGAATACCAGTTTATTACTAAATGTATCAATTTTATTTCTTTTACTTTCAGCCCTGCTGTGCCCCAAATGTGTCCCATGACATAAATCCATATATCCCTGTTCCACAACTGCCATTGTCCCCAGCAGGACTGTGTCAGGAGAAGCCATTCTGTGTTAGACAGCTTCCCCCTTTACAGCACACCCGCTTCCCAACAGACCTGTGAAATAAAATGGAGACCTTTAGTAATATGTGTGAAAACATTTGTCTGTAAAAAAAAAATTGCAGAATTGGCTGATAAAGCCTATTACAAAAATACTTAGAATCGCCTATACTATACATTTTAAAAAATCTACTCCTTAACCATTAGTCAAACTGTAACAGCTTATTAACAGAATATACAATAATACTTTCCTTTCTCTATATATTTTACAGCACAGCTGTTCTCCAAACCTTTTTGTACAACATGTTTTTGTGGAAACTCACTACAAAAAATTTCCATGGGTGGCATTTTTCACAAAAAGGTTAGTACCTTAATTTATCATGGTACCCAGTTTCTGTTATAGTGTGGAGACTCATGGAGCAAAGTAAAAGCTAAAGGGGAATTCTGACAAATACAAGAGATGCTGAGACTGTAAGACTTTGTGGAGATGTGGTGAAATTGCTACAGATTTGCAGCAAGTTCATCCAGCTGAAACTTTATGCAAGCTCCAGAGCGTATCTTGCGTTTATGACAGATAATTGGCATGTCAATGCTTGAGGCGGTTTCGTGGCAGAAATTGGGAGCCACGCTATTGGATTTTTCAGTGTGCAAAATCTGTCATTATTGTGTGGAATCTGCACCAAAAATCTGTGCCACCAAGTGTGGATGGGTTAAAAAAAATATCCACAAGGAAATTGGAGCATTACAAAAGGTACTTACTGCGCCCACCCAGGTGTAAAGGGACCCAGTAACGGATGTAATTAATCTTCACCCTTCAGCTTTTCTCCTAGTTATAGAGAGATCATCAATTTTCACAAGATATTTCTTTCATTATGTTCCCACTATATAAACATAGCAGGTCAGCACAGTACATTATAGCCCAGAAGGAGACTGTAATCTATCAAACACTGGTCGTTTATTTATGCTCACAGAATGAAACCAGATAAAGTATATAAACAAACAATTGCGCATTAGCATGGAGCTTAGGGTGTGTTGCAGCAAAATGCCACTAGGGGGCAAGCGTGGAGTAACCAGCTAATGACGTTGTATAACGGAGGAATAACCTAATAGCCACACAAGTATGGCTTCGGCAAGATATTCCTACCTGACCACAATCAAGCAGCTTTATTTATAGCCCCCTTACATTGGGGTGTCACAACATCATTGGACAGTTTTCAATCCCGCATTTGATTGGTTACTTTAGACATTACATGGCATTCATTGGATACATTCTGACTTTCTTGACAGAGTTCCAAGTTGCACAGTAAAATTTCTTAAAGTTCTTATCTCAACATGTGTCCCTGTACATAGCTAAAACAACACGGTCACATCGCTTATCTAGTACATTCTATGGCTTTTACTGAAAACTTCTGTGACCTAGATTCTTACACTGTGGCGTAGCTAATAATTCAAACATCACATATATATACTGCAGTGAAGTAAGGGGTAAAGTCCTGGATGGTGTGTATATACCACGGAGATTACTAAACTCCAGGATATAACTCTGGAGTTTGCATGAGACAGGAGCTGTCTGGGTCACATGTATATTCCAGTCCAGGAAGTACCTGAACCTGGAACACAGCTGAAACATAATTGCAAAAGGAGCAGGAAAAGCTCAGTATGAGAGAGATTATGGCAGAATGTGTTTAGCCAGACCAGAGAGAACAGACTGTGTGCAGAGTCCCTGGAAAGCCGGGTGAAGAGAACCTGGAGAGCTGAGGGAAGCAAAACCTTGAGGAAAGGGTTGGGTGAGAATCAGATTACAAGACTGTTATTTTGTGTGCCTTATGGACATTATATGGCTGGAGAAAGCCTGTGTTTGTTTATGACTGAGAGTTTGGCAATAAACCACTCTGCTTTACCATCACCCGCCTCTGCTGCCGCCTGACCTCTTACAGCGGAAACATACCTGTTGTGGATCCTGCTTACAATACATATATTATAATTTATTCAGTCCACGATTGTCCATAATCAAATGGGGTCCTTCACACGGTGGTTTCACTTCACATCCGCATCTGTTACTCAGTCTTTCTTTTCCGTTCATTTAATAAGAAAAAAACTGAAGCAAACTGGACGACCCATTGAGAGAGCCTTTTTTTTTTTTTTTTTGCTCTCCGTTTCGGTTCAGTTTGACTCCATTCTGAACGGGAAAAAAAGCGCATCTTTCAGCGTTACTATTCTTGTCCAAAGGGAAAATGAAGGAAGGAGAAGCACAGGGGAGAGGAGAGGGATGGAGAAGCCCAAGGTGGGGAGGGAGAGGGAGAAGCCCAGCCACCACCCACCAGCAAGGAGTGTGTATTGTGTGCATTGTGGTGGCATGGAGGAAGAGCTCTGCAGACCTCCAAGAGTGAAACGTGTAGAGTGTGCAAGGACCTGCATATCTAATGATCAGCTACTCTACCCCCAAAAAAGGTATTTGCATGCATCAGTTCTGATTCAGTTTGAAATCCTTTTAAAACTGATCAGTTTTTAACTGAATGCGGACTGACTACAAACACAGGTGTGAAACCACCCTAAGACTAAGATCAAAGCCCAACTTTAGTTTCACAATCGCAGCTTCTTCTGGGGGCATAATGTAATGTGCTACGCAAGGGTTTTTTATGATCCAACCTCCTCAATTACATGATGCTTTTATTTTATTACCCTTAAAAACTGGTACAATATGTAATATTCAACACACTAATAACAGACAGGGATGCTCCAGGTCATCAAATCTAAAACATGCTTATTCTTTTTGTGGAAATGCTACAGATTTTCATTGCATTTTTTATTCTTTGTAATGCAAAGGATTAACTGCAGCAAAATCTGCACCTAAAACATATGGACTTGCATTGGAAAACCTCAGCTATGTGTGGAATTGCTAACAACCAGCTGAGGACACATGACCCTACTGGTATACCATAGAGGTTTTTACACTTCAGCTCCCAAAAGTGCTTTTCTTAGTTCACAAGTCTTTATTTCAGTGTGCATAACAGTTTTAGGGCACCTTCAGATGACCATATATCGGCCGGGTGCCGATATACGGCATCCCTCCCTGCAGGGGGAGGAGGCTGGAAGAGCCGGAGCAGTGCACTGAGCTCCCGCCCCCTCTTTGCCCCTCGCCACTATTTGCAATGTAAGGGGGTGGGGCTAAGTTCAGAAACTTAGCTCCGCTCACACCCCCACCTATTGCAAATAGTAGAGAGGGGCTGGGAGCTCAGTGCACTGCTCTCGGCTCTTCCAGCCTCCTCTCCCTGCAGCGATATACGGTTGTCTGAAGGCGCCCTTACAGATGTTTCTAGAAATGCATAGAATAATGTAATTCTTATACTTTGGGTGATAATTTTTCATGTTTTGTTCTTTTTTTCAGCTTCATAAAAGCCAGGACTGAATTGACCTGGGAATACAACTATGATATTGGAAGTATTCCAGAAAAAGAGATTCCTTGTTTATGTGGACATAAAATGTGTAAAAATATAATTGTATAGTATAATATTAATGTACACCTTTTGGTTTTTGAACTAAATTCTGTCTCTGGATCTAAGAAGTTGGGGGGGGGGTATATTACATAAATTTGTTCTTCTCTGCCAACCCTCCAATCTGCCATTTTCAGGTCCCATCTTTATCTTCAAACTACCTAATCCCCCACAGAGCATTGGTAGTGTTAGACTACCAATGCAGTGTACTTGCTCTCTGATTGGCCAGGGTTGCTCACATGATCAGTGCTGGACAATCAGAGTAGTGCTCAGTGTGCATTAGGTAGTTGGAAAATTTGCATTGGCCATCTTGGACAGCCAAACTGGGACTCGAAGAACAGCAGAGAAATACTGCAGGTAATATAACCAGCTCTGGTTCTGGGACAACATTTTGGCCGGAAATCTGAGGGTTCCACAAAATAATAATATGAAATACAATTAATTATACATTTTTACAATCTTGATAGTAAAAACTTAACTTGTTTTTCAAGTGGCATATCAAAAGATGTAGCAAATTTTCTTAACTGTTCATTCTCAGTTTTTTGGTACTTTTAATATATTATTTCTTTCATAAAATTCTTATTCTTGCTCATTATAAGCTATGGTGAACAGTTCACATGTCTATACAGTGCTACTGATGTCCTTAACAGAATATATCAGAAGCTGGGGTGGACTGAGATCGGTCTGGGCTGCTAGGCATTAAAGGTCATGGGCCCCCCACAGACAGTAAAACTATCATACACTTGGATACGGTTAAATGGGTTTTCTGGGCAAATCAATTATTGTTGACTAATTTTGAGAATAGGTCATCAATAGGATCGTCAGGGACCCACCGACTTCTATTTTCCTACACTTTGACAACTCTTTCTTAAATGGCTCCTTTTATAACAATCATTAAACAAGCTTCCTATAGTAAAATGCTAGCATTGGGCTTATTATATACTAGCTGATATACGAGTTAATTTGGTACTGGTGTTTATCTGGTGTTCACACTGAAAATCTTATGAAGTCGTGGTTACTTTAGAGATACTGAGGAAAAACATATCTTCACCATTTTGCATACACTACCGTTCAAAAGTTTGGGGTCACCCAAACAATTTTGTGTTTTCCATGAAAAGTCACACTTATTCACCACCATGCGTTGTGAAATGAATAGAAAATAGAGTCAAGACATTGACAAGGTTAGAAATAATGATTTGTATTTGAAATAACATTGTTTTTACATCAAACTTTGCTTTCGTCAAAGAATCCTCCTTTTGCAGCAATTACAGCATTGCACACCTTTGACATTCTAGCTGTTAATTTGTTGAGGTAAGCTTGTGAAATTGCACCCCACGCTTCTAGAAGCATCTCCCACAAGTTGGATTGGTTGGATGGGCACTTCTGGCATACCATACGGTCAAGCTGCTCCCACAACAGCTCAATGGGGTTCAGATCTGGTGACTGCGCTGGCCACTCCATTACCGATAGAATACCAGCTGCCTGCTTCTGCTGTAAATAGTTCTTGCACAATTTGGAGGTGTGTTTAGGGTCATTGTCCTGTTGTAGGATGAAATTGGTTCCAATCAAGCGCTGTCCACTGGGTATGGCATGGCGTTGCAAAATGGAGTGATAGCCTTCCTTATTCAGAATCCCTTTTACCCTGTACAAATCTCCCACCTTACCAGCACCAAAGCAACCCCAGACCATCACATTACCTCCACCATGCTTAACAGATGGCGTCAGGCTTTCTTCCAGCATCTTTTCATTTGTTCTGCGTCTCACAAATGTTCTTCTTTGTGATCCAAACACCTCAAACTTGGATTCATCCGTCCACAACACTTTTTTCCAGTCTTCCTCTGTCCAATGTCTGTGTTCTTTTGCCCATCTTAATCTTTTTCTTTTATTGGCCAGTCTCAGATATGGCTTTTTCTTTGCCACTCTGCCCTGAAGCCCAAAATCCCGCAGCCGCCTCTTCACTGTAGATGTTGACACTGGTGTTTTGCGGGTACTATTTAATGAAGATGCCAGTTGGGTACCTGTGAGGCGTCTGTTTCTCAAACTAGAGACTCTAATGTGCTTATCTTCTTGCTTAGTTGTGCAACGCGGCCTCCCACTTCTTTTTCTACTCTGGTTAGAGCCTGTTTGTGCTGTCCTCTGAAGGGAGTAGTACACACCGTTGTAGGAAATCTTCAATTTCTTAGCAATTTCTCGCATGGAATAGCCTTCATTTCTAAGAACAAGAGTAGACTGTCGAGTTTCAGATGAAAGTTCTCTTTTTCTGGCCATTTTGAGCGTTTAATTGACCCCACAAATGTGATGCTCCAGAAACTCAATCTGCTCACAGGAAGGTCAGTTTTGTAGCTTCTGTAACGAGCTAGACTGTTTTCAGATGTGTGAACATGATTGCACAAGGGTTTTCTAATCATCAATTAGCCTTCTGAGCCAATGAGCAAACACATTGTACCATTAGAACACTGGAGTGATAGTTGCTGGAAATGGGCCTCTATTCACCTTTGTAGATTTTGCACAAAAAAACAGGCATTTGCAGCTAGAATAGTCATTTACCACATTAGCAATGTATAGAGTGCATTTGTTTAAAGTTAGGACTAGTTTAAAGTTATCTTCATTGAAAAGTACAGTGCTTTTCCTTCAAAAATAAGGACATTTCAATGTGACCCCAAACTTTTGAACGGTAGTGTAGTTCTCTGCGTTACCCAGGAAACACCACGGGAAGTAACCATGTGACGTTTCCTTTATATAAAATTAATCAGGAAGTGAGAGAATTAGATTCCATACGTAAAATTTAGACGCTTATTTCCAATTTATGACATAATCAATGCCCGTGCCAAATTTCATGTTTCTACGACATCAAGAAGTGAATTAGATTTCGTACGTAAAATGTGGACGCTAATTCTTTTGTGCTTAGAATTAAACAATCGAGGTGGGACCCATTAACTTTTCCTATTTATGACCTAATCAATGCCCGTTCCAAATTTCATGTTTCTATGACACTAAGTGAGAGAATTAGATTCCGTACGTAAAATTTGGACGCTAGTTCTTTTGCGCTAGAATTGAAAAATCGAGTTGGGACTAGAGATGAGCGAACGTGTTCTTAACGAACACTTACGCACCCGGACACCGGCTTTACCGAGGACTTCAGTGTTCGCGCGTAAAGATTCGGGGGGCGCCGGGGGACGGGGAGAGGCGCGGCGGCGTGGGCGGCAGCAGCGGGGAACAGGGGGGAGCCCTCTCTCTCTCCCTCTCCCCCCCACTCCCCGCCGCACCCCCCCGCGCTGCCACGGCGACCCCCGAACTTTTTTCGCCCGAGCACGGAATTGCTCGCAAAGTTCGGTGTTCGGGCGAAAAGGGGCGGAGCCGAACACGTTCACTCATCTCTAGTTGGGACCCATTAACCTTTCCTATTTATGACATATTCAATGCTTATGGCAAATTTCATGTTTCTATGACATTGGGAAGTGAGAGATTTAGATTATGTACGCAAAATTTGGACGCTAATTCTTTTGCGCTTATAATTGAATAATTGAGTTGGGACACATTAACTTTTCATATGTATGACATAATAATCAATGCCCGTGCTAAATTTCAAGTAAGAAAATTAAATTACGTACGTAAAATTTGGACGCTAATTCTTTTGCGCATAAAATTGAATAATTGAGTTGGGACCCATTAACTTTTCCAATATATGACACAATCAATGCCCGTGCCAAATTTCATGTTTCTATGACACCTGGAAGCGAGAGAATTAGATTCCGTACGTAAGATTTGGACGCCAATTCTTTTGCGCTTAGAATTGAATAATCGAGTTGGGACCTATTAACTTTTCCTATTTATGACATTATCAATGCTCATGCCAAATTTCATGTTTCTACGACATCGGGAAGTGAGAGAAATAGATCCCGTACTTAAAATTTGGACGCTAATTCTTTTGCGCTAGAATTCAATAATCGAGTTGGGACCCATTAGGTTTTCCTATTTATGACATAATCAATGCTTTTGCCAAATTTCATGTTTCTACGACATCGGGAAGTTGGAGAATTTTATATTCTGTACGCAAAATTTGGACGCTAATTCTTTTGCGCATAGAATTGAATAATCGAGTTGGGACCCATTAGCGTTTCCTATTTATGACAATCAATGCTCGTGCCAAATTTCTTTGAAAATTTGTTTGATTTTCCACTCTGCATATCACATCTGTATATATTAAGTGTAAACAAGTGCAGAACATACTTTTATGTAGAACAATAAGGATAGCCGACTCGGCAGAAACATTAATCCAAGTAAGAAGAGAGGAAGAGAGGAGGGAAGAGGAAGCAGGGGGAGGGGGGATAGAGCTTTCACCTGTGTCTGAACAAGGGGTTGCTGGTTGGGGCGGAGTAGGCTAGGGTGACGGGCTTCGGCCCCTCGTGGTTCTCGTCCTGTTTCTTCGTCGCTTTCTACACGGATCCGTCGATAAGCCACCTAAGGAAAGATGGTGAGCTCCGGAAGTCCACCCAAGGCGCCCATGTATCCCTGGTACCCGCTGAAGTCCGGTTAGGCTCGGACTCAGAGCTCTGGAGGTTCTCCATGTATTTAATGTGATCTACAGCCTCCAGCCATTTCGTCCTCGGGATTGTCCCCCTCTGTCTCCAGTGCTGTGAAATGATATGGCGCATAGCCATGATGAAATGTCTGAGAAGCCCTTTTTTGACTTTAGAGATGGGCCGGGCATCATGGAGAGGAGGGCGATCTCGGGAGTCATTACATCCGGCGACATGCTCAACTTTCCATGGACTCTGGCGATGTCCCCCCATATGGGAGCGATTAGCGGACAAGACCACCATAGATGTAGCATAGTTCCCCTCCTGCCAAATTTCGAGTTTCTATGACACCGGGAAGTGAGAGAATTAGATTCTGTACGTAAAATTTGGACGCTAATTCTTTTGCGCATAGAATTGAACAATCAAGTTAGGACCTATTAACTTTTCCTATTTATGACATATTGAATGTACGTGCCAAATTTTAAGTTTCTATGACATTGCGAAGTGAGAGATTTAGATTATGTACGTAAAATTTCGACGCCAATTCTTTTGCGCTAGAATTGAATAATCGAGTTGGGCCCCAATTACTTTTCCTATTTTGGAGATAATCTATACTTGTACCAAAATTCATGTTTCTACGACATCAAGAAGTTGGAGAACTTTTGGCGAGTCAGTCAATCAGTGAGTGAGTCAGTGAGGGCTTTCGTCATATATATATATATATATATATATATATATATATATATATATATATATATATATATATATATATATATAGTGTAGCTGAAATACCCGGCTTCGCCCGAGTTAATTTGGTACTGGTGTTTATCTGGTGTTCACACGTAAAATCTTATGAAGTCGTGGTTACTTTAGAGATACTGAGGAAAAACATATGTTCACCATTTTGCATAGTTCTCTGCGTTACCCAGGAAACACCACATGGAGGTAACCATGCGATGTTTTCTTCATATAAAAATGAGAGAAGTGAGAGAATTAGATTACGTACATAAAATTTGGACACTAATTCTTTTGCGCTTAGAATTGAATAATCGAGTTGGGACCCATTAACTTTTCATATTTATGACACAATGCTTGTGCCAAATTTCCCGTTTCTATGACACCGGAAAGTGAGAAAATTACATTCCGCACATAAAATTTCGTCGCCAATTCTTTTGCGCTACAATTGAATAATCGAGTTGGGACCCATTCGCTTTTCCTATTTATGACATAATCAATGCTCGTGCCAAATTTCACGTTTCTATGACACCGGAAAGTGAGAAAATTACATTCCGCACGTAAAATTTGGACGCTAATTCTTTTGCGCATAGAATTGAATAATCGAGTTGGGACCCATTAGCTTTTCCTATTTATGACATAATCAATGCTCATGCCAAATTTCCCGTTTCTATGACATTGGGAAGTGAGTGATTTAGATTATGTACGTTAAATTTCGACGCTAATTCTTTTGCGCATAGAATTGAACAATCGAGTTGGAACCTATTAACTTTTCCTATTTATGACATAATCAATGCTCATGCCCAATTTCCCGTTTCTATGACATTGGGAAGTGAGTGATTTAGATTATGTACGTTAAATTTCGCCGCCAATTCTTTTGCGCTAGAATTGAATAATCGAGTTGGGACCCAATTTCTTTTCCTACTTTGGAGATAATCTATGCTTGCGCCAAATTTTATGTTTCTACGACATCGGGAAGTTGGAGAACTTTTGGTGAGTCAGTTAGTCAGTCAGTCAGTCAGTGAGTCAGTGAGGGCTTTCAGCTTTATATATATATATATATATATAGATAGATAGAGATGAGCGAACGTACTCGTCCGAGCTTGATACTCGTTCGAGTATTAGCGTGTTCGAGATGCTCGTTACTCGTGACGAGTACCACGCGATGATCAAGTTACTTTCACTTTCATCTCTGAGACGTTGGCGCGCTTTTCTGGCCAATAGAAAGACAGGGAAGGCATTACAACTTCCCCCTGCGACGTTCAAGCCCTATACCACCCCCCTGCAGTGAGTGGCTGGCGAGATCAGGTGTCACCTGAGTATATAAATCGGCCCCTCCCGCGGCTCGCCACAGATGCATTCTGACAGAGATCAGGGAAAGTGCTGCTGGTGCCGGAGCTGCGTTAGGAGTTATTTTAGGCTTCAAGAACCCCAACGGTCCTTCTTAGGGCCACATCTGACCGTGTGCAGTACTGTTGAGGCTGCTTTTAGCAGTGTTGCACAATTATTATTTTTTTGTATATCGGGCGTGCAGAGCATTGCGTCCGCAGTCTGCAGTCATTGTACAGAGTATAGGGCCAGTACTGGTGAGGCAGGGAAAGAGATATTCAGGCTATATAGGCAGTGGGCTTTTTCCAAAAAATTGGGGAAAAATACTATATTTGGGCTGCCTGTGACCGTCTTCAATTTACTGCGTGTCTGCTGGGGGTAGTAGTCCTAATTAATACGCAGCTAAGCGTTACAGCAGGCTTGCGCAAAATTGTTTCCTGGATCTGCTGTCTCTGTTACATGATCGCCGTCATCCCGCCAGAGGGAAAGAGTATACATAATATTATACGCTGCCTACAGTATCTGTCTGCTGTATCAGCTCAGCATTTTAAAAAAATATAAGCAAAATACTGAAGGCCTACTACTGGCCTTTGGCCACTTGACTGCTTCTGCGCTGTGAATTCCACTAGCTCAGTCATACGCACCTACGTCTCACTACAGGCGTGCGCAAAATTGTTTCCTGGCTCTGCTGTGCGCTCCGTAAGGGAAGTCAGCCTCCAACCACAGGCCAATAAGCGGCACATTTAATTACAGCGTTCTGTTTCTGCACTACTGCTAATACAGCATGCTGAGGGGTAGGGGTAGGCCTAGAGGACGTGGACGCGGCCGAGGACGCGGAGGCCCAAGTCAGAGTGGGCACAGGCCGAGCTCCTGATCCAGGTGTATCGCAGCCGACTGCTGCGGGATTAGGAGAGAGGCACGGTTCTGGCGTCCCCACATTCATCTCACAATTAATGGGTCCACGCGGTAGACCTTTATTAGAAAATGAGCAGTGTGAGCAGGTCCTGTCGTGGATGGTAGAAAGTGCATCCAGCAATCTATCGACCACCCAGAATTCTGCGCCGTCCACTGCTGCAACTCTGAATCCTCTGGCTGCTGCTCCTCCTTCCTCCCAGCCTCCTCACTCCATTACAATGACACATTCTGAGGAGCAGGCAGACTCCCAGGAACTGTTCTCGGGGCCACTGCCCAGAATGGGCAGCAGTGGTTCCGAATCCTCTCCCACTGGAGGAGTTTGTCGTGACCGATGCTCAACCTTTGGAAAGTTCTCGGGATCCGGGGGATGAGGCTGGGGACTTCCGGCAACTGTCTCAAGAGCTTTCAGTGGGTGAGGAGGACGATGACGATGAGACACAGTTGTCTATCACTCAGGTAGTAGTAATTGGAGTAAGTCCGAGGGAGGAGCGCACAGAGGATTCGGAGGAAGAGCAGCAGGACGATGAGGTGACTGACCCCACCTGGTTTGCTACGCCTACTGAGGACAGGTCTTCAGAGGGGGAGGCAAGTGCAGCAGCAGGGCAGGTTGGAAGAGGCGGTGCGGTGGCCAGGGGTAGAGGCAGGGCCAGACCGAATAATCCACCAACTGTTTCCCAAAGCGCCCCCTCGTGCCATGCCACCCTGCAGAGGCCGAGGTCCTCAAAGGTCTGGCAGTTTTTCATTGAGAGTGCAGACGACCGACGAACAGTGGTGTGCAACCTTTGTCACGCCAAGATCAGCCGGGGAGCCACCACCACCAGCCTCACCACCACCAGCATGCGCAGACATATGATGGCCAAGCACCCCACAAGGTGGGACGAAGGCCGTTCACCGCCTCCGGTTTGCACCGCTGCCTCTCCCCCTGTGCCCCAACCTGCCACTGAGATCCAACCCCCCTCTCAGGACACAGGCACTACCGTTTCCTGGCCTGCACCCACACCCTCACCTCCGCTGTGCTCGGCCCCATCCACCAATGTCTCTCAGCGCACCGTCCAGCCGTCGCTAGCGCAAACAATACGTAGGCTGCACCTGCGGATGGAAGCATTGTTCTCTATCACCATCAAAAACATGGACCTTTTAGCTTCATCAATCTGTGTATAATATTCATCCTCCTGCTCCTCCTCCTGAAACCTGACGTAATCACGCCAAACGGGCAATTTTTCTTAGGCCCACAAGGCTCAGTCATATAATTTTTGTAAACAATTTTTATACGTTTCAATGCTCATTAAAGTGTTGAAACTTGCACCTGAACCAACTTTTATTTTAACTGGGCTGCCTCCAGACCTAGTTACAAATTAAGCCACATTAACCAAAGCGATTAATGGGTTTCACCTGCCCTCTTGGTTGGGCATGGGCAATTTTTCTGACGTACATTAGTACTGTTGGTACATCAATTTTTTTGGGCCCTCGCCTACAGTGTAATCCAATTAATTTTTTGCCCACCTGCATTAAAGCTGACGTTACATCAGCTGTGCTGGGCACTGCAATTGGATATATTTATGTACAGCCGGTGGGTTCCAGGGAGCCACCCATGCTGTCAGTCCACACGGAGTTGTAACTGCATGTGTCCACTTCTAAAGAACCCCAGTCTGACTGGGGCATGCAGTGTGGGCCGAAGCCCACCTGCATTAAACATGACATTACCTCAGCTGTGATGGGCAATGCAATGGGATACATTATGTACAGCCGGTGGGTTCCAGGGAGCCACCCATGCTGTGGGTGCACACAGAATTCCCATTGTGGAGTTGTACCTGCCTGTGACTATTTATAAAAAACCGCGGTCTGACTGGGGCATGCAGACACCTTGACAGAATGAATAGTGTGTGGCACATAGGTTCCCCATTGCTATACAGCATTGTGGGCTATCGCCCCGCCCCTTTTAAAGAGGGTTGCTACCTAGCCGTGCCAACCCTCTGCAGTGTGTGCCTGCGGTTCTTCCTCATGGCAGACGCACCTATAAATAGACATGAGGGTGGTGTGGCATGAGTGCAGCTGAAGGCTGCGCAGGGACACTTTGGTGTGTGCCGTGGACACTGGGTCGTGCGGGGGGGGGGGGGGGGGGTTGGGCAGCATGTAACCCAGGAGAAGTGGCAGCGGAGTGTTATGCAGGCAGTGATTGTGCTTTGTTGGAGGTAGTGTGGTGCTTAGCTAAGGTATGCATTGCTAATGAGGGCTTTTCAGAAGTAAAAATTGTTGGGAGGGGGGGGCCCACTCTTGCCGCTATTGTTGCTTAATAGTGGGACCTGGGAACTTGAGATGCAGGCCAACATGTAGCCCCTCGCCTGCCCTATCTGTCGCTGTGTCGTTCCCATCACTTTCTTGAATTGCCCAGATTTTCACAAATGGAAACCTTAGCGAGCATCGGCGATATACAAAAATGCTCGAGTCGCCCATTGACTTCAATTGGGTTCGTTACTCGAAATGAACCCTCGAGCAACGCGAAAATTTCATCCCGAGTAACGAGCACCCGAGCTTTTTGGTGCTCGCTCATCTCTAATATATATAATTTTTTTTTTTTTTTTTTTTTTTGAAGCAAGAGTTGGTACATTTCTATCAACTCCACTCAAAACTGACTCCCAACTTTACAGCCCTACTCAGAGAGACCCTAATAGCTACTGGTATGTACAAGACATTTCCTATAGGACATTTAGGCCGTAGTCCTAAAGATATGCCATAAAGCTTTGTACCAGGAAATACATTGCATATGTGCGTAATTTTTTTACGCATGTAGCTAGGAAACAAAGCAAGAAAAGTAAAAAAAAAAAAAGCAGTGCATGACAGCATGTGTAAAATATGCTGTCATGCACGGGCATAGGAGATCACAATCGAGGTGGTCGCAGCTCTACACACCAGTAAAATGCTGCTTTTTATACATGGCGTTTAGCATACGCTCAGGTGAGCCTGCCCTAAAGAGTGCTGTAATAGACTAAAGGCTCCCTTACAAAAACTTATGGTGACAACACTCGCTCGCATACTACGCTGTACCAATCTGCCTTTAGCCTCCTATGTTGCCTATCACACATATGCGTGCAATAAAGATCGCAGCATGCTCTAATTTGGTGCATATAAAGCGCTCATATGCGTCAAGATGGTGAATGGCAATTGGCGCGCAGCAAATACACAATGTCATTGTGTACCTGCTGCATACCGCACGTCTGTCTCATATGGGCAGCAAATGGCGAATTACGTTCATGTAAAGCCACCCTATGGAGCTGTAAACCCAATGGTTACTGCCCTAGTGGCAATTTACATCTGTTGTAAAATGGTTACAGATTAGAGACATTTAATTGCACTAAATGTAACAATGTCTTCTTAGGGCAATTAGAGATGGATAATTGTATTGCTTCCAAAAACAGTTGAATTTTCTTTTTTGACTAGTAGGAGCAATTAACCATAGCAGGCGGTGGATCGCCTCTACTGGCTAGCAGGGAAACTACTGCCATGTCGGCCAATGAAGGCAGAGTGAACACTTGTGTAGTACTTTCTGTATGGATCTCTTTCGAGTGCTAGTGATCAGATCTGCAACATAAACCTACAGCTGGCTGCACACGGCAGAGCCAGATTCCGCATACGGGTTCCCGCAGCACAATCTGGCCACCCTGCGTACCTGCTTTTTCTGTATGGCAGAGTATCGCAGACGCTTGCTGCTGATCATGCGCAGTACAGATTATATATATTTAATTTTTTTTTTATATATATTTAATTTTCCCGAGCTGTTGCTAGGCGATGACGTTGGTACTCGCAGCCTTTCCTCAGTGTCAATTGCAGATGGGCTGCGGGAAGAATTGCTTTCATTGACTTCAATGGAAGCCGTCCCCAGCAAAATAGAGCATGCTCTGATTTTTCCTCCGCTTGCAGAATACGCAATTTGTTTCCGTGAGTGTGAAGGAAAAGCGAGTTTACATACCTTTCAATGCATGCTATGTGCTGCAGATTCCACAGTTAAAATCCGCTCGTGTGAAGCCAGCCTTATGCTCAATAGTTTGGCTTCTGTATCCAGTTTTTTTTTTTTTTTGCTGCAGTTTTTCATGTAATTTTTGTAGTCCAAGCCAGAAGAGGAATAGGAAATATGAAGAAAGGACTTCTACCTTTCCTTCCATCTGGATCCACTTATGGCCAAGACTGAAAAAACTGTGCCAAAAGCTACAATGTCTTTAAAAAAATAAATAACTTAATAAATTTGAAAACACCCTTAACCCCTTATTGACAGAGCCTGTTTGGAACCTTTAAAGGGGTTGTCTCGCGCCGAAACGTTTTTGTTTTTTTTCCAATAGGCCCCCCCGTTCGGCGCGAGACAAACCCAAGGGATGGGTTAAAAAAAAAAAAAATGTATATTACTTACCTGAATCCCCGCTCTGCGACGACTTCTTTCTTCCTTCTCCAAGATGGCCACCGGGATCTTCACCCACGATGCACCGCGGGTCTTATCCCATGGTGCACCGTGGGCTCTGTGCGGTCCATTGCCGATTCCAGCCTCCTGATTGGCTGGAATCGGCACACATGACGGGGTGGAGCTACGATTGCGACGCGGGACCAGCTCTCCGGCACGAGCGGCCCTATTCACCAGGCAGAAGACCGGACTGCGCAAGCGCGTCGAAAAACGCCAGAAGACAGCGGATTTAGACGGATCCATGGCGACGGGGACGCTAGCAACAGAGCAGGTAAGTGAATAACTTCTGTATGGCTCATAATTAATGCACGATGTATATTACAAAGTGCATTAATATGGCCATACAGAAGTGTATGACCCCACTTGCTGCCGTGAGACAACCCCTTTAAGGAGAACTAATTTTTCAGTTTTTTTTTTTCATTGTCTCATTCTTTAATTTTTCTGTCAACATGGCTATATGAGGGCTTGTTTTTTTGCAGGATAACTTTGTATTTTTTAATGTTGCAAAAAAAAAAAAAATCATCAGAACCCCATGATTGTGCCAGGGAGAGATGGCTTAACAAAGGGAGCCCATTACCTCTGTTTAACCCCTTTAGATGTTGGGGTGGTTTTTGACAGCAACATGTAAGGGGTTAAAGGGAACCATAAACTAAGTAATGGTGCTGTGCAGGGAGCCTGGAGCTGTAATTCTTATAATCCCCCTTTGCTGCGTGGTTCCACTGAAGATGGAAACTTTAGACTTCTAATGGGAATGCACATGCATAGCGGTCTGAAGAGTTAGATTTGTACATCTGCATACCGGGGAAGCAGGAGAGTATAAAAATGGCGCACGCTGACTCCCGGTCACTTCCATGAACAGCACCATAACTTGGTTTATAATGCTGTAAGTCCATGCCAGTTCGCCTGTTCCCAGTGTGTGTCATTCAAAACCGTGGGCACGGAAACTGTTCCAAATGCAGGGAACTCAAGCCAACAGGAATGTCACAGAAGGATTTCAGCATCCAACAAAAGACAGGTGAAACGTCCAATTCATTGAAAAATCTATAAAAAACAAACACGAGCAACATCAGAGGAGGTTGCAAATAGCTGCGTGTTTTGGAATAGATGCTTCTTCAGAGCTAGGTACCTTGAGACAAAAGCTTCATTTAGGCCGCCTGCACACAGGCAGATTTGCATTGCAGAATCCGGGCATCTGGGTTCCACAGCAAATATCATCTATAGCATGCTATGGAAAAGTGATTCTTCATGCACACGACCGGAAATCAATTGCGGTTTCTGCTCGCAGAGGAATAATCACAGCATTGCTCCATTTCTGAGCGGATTCAGGGTGGACCACTTCCATTAAAGTCAGTGGAAGGCATTCATGCCGCAGGCCTTCTGCAATTGACATTTTGGAAAGGTCGCAGTTTTTGCGTCATCGCTAAGCGATGATGCGGGAAAAGCAGAAGTTTGAGAGAAAAAAAATCTGTACTGCACATGTCCAACTGCAAGCCGTGCAGACCACCTGCAGCACAGACGAAGAAGAGAAACTACAGCTACACATGGACATTACTGCTGCCAGGGTCAGATTCCGCTGTGGGTTCCTGCATGCGGAATCCGGCTCTGCTGTGTGCAGGCGGCCTAAATAACACCTCTGATAGGTCGCATGATAAAGACCACAAACAGTCAGCACAGGTAAAAGACTAAGGCCTCATGTCCACGGGCAAATTCGGATTTTAAATCCGCAGCGTTTTTCCTGCACGCGGATCCACGTCCCATAGGGATGCATTAGACACTCCCTGCGGATGTCTAATGCATCCCTATGGGGTGCGGATCCGCGTGCAGGAAAAACGCTCCGGATTTTAATTCATAATTTGCCAGTGGATGTGAGGCCTTAAGGATATAAACACACGCAATGGTAAATGATAATATACTGACATCCCTGTGATTTACAACATTGTAATTATGTAATTATTCATAAGGTAGTGGAACATCCTGTCTGATATTCAGACTGAAGAAGACACAGCTCTGCAATAAAAAAAAAATTTCAATTTGGCATCAGAGTTCAGTAATGCCCATTTCAGATCCCCATCCCTCCTTGATCTGAATACTCTTTCAATACGTACAAAGGAAAAGGCAGAAACCTCTCCACCATGTAACAAGGGAAATTGTCTGGAAGCAGCAGACATTTTTTAGGCCGCTTTCACACTGGTGCTGGGGATTTCACTTTTCTGCTCTATCCTGCTTTCCGCCCAGCTGCACGGTTTTGGGCGCACACAGCACTCTTTCGTCTGGCATTTGCAGCTGGATCTGCGACTGAACCTCTGGTCGGTGGTTCCGACACAGATGTAAAAATCACCCAAACAGAGGATTGAGTTATCGTATATCCCACATCGTGGACATTACAAAGACGACAAAATAAGTAACATTCGCTGAGTTGAAATTTATAAAATACACGATTTGAAATTCTTTTTTTGGAAACCAAAGACTTAGGGCTCATTGACACGAGGGAATTTGCGCATCTAACTTACGATTTTTTTGCGCATGTATAAGAATCGATGGTTTCTTATGGACATGTCAGATGCAGGAATTTTAGCTGCACAACAAAGGTGCGACAAATTCCCTGCTGCACGAAAATAGAGGTCTTGACCTATCATGGTGAGCTAAACGCAGGAGTGGGAGCTGGAAAAAAAAAAAGGCAGGGGGAGCAAGTTCATGATGCTAAATCCAGAAGCGCTATATCCGAGCCTGGATGAATGGAAGCACCGCGGCGGGGCTTCCGGGGGGGAGACAGAGGGCGAGGCTAAGACATAGAGGGAGAGACAGAGACAGAGGGGGAGACAGAGACAGATGTAGTGGCCTGGAATTAAGCACTACATATCACTGTTTCGTTATGGGGACCGGTAATATAATAACCAGACCTAGGGGTTTAATCTGAGTCAGTTTACACAAGGGATGCAGGTAACCTAGCAACTAGCTAGGACGTTTTTATCCAGCTGCACAAGATTTTAAAAAAATGCATAGAGACTCAGGTGAGGCAGGTAGCCTAGCAACCAGATAGATTGTTATTGGCTGCAGACAAACTGGTCAGGTGACAGAGATGATAAATAGCCGTACAACGGTCACAGGAGCAGTGAGTAAGACGCACCAGGCAAAGCAAGTGGCAGAGAGTAGAGGCAGAATACGTTTAGGCAATGAGCAAAGAGTAGTGAGAAAAGACAGGCAGTGGAGCGCTAAGAAGAGGGGAGCCAGAAAAAAAGAAGTACCCGACAGGAGAGAGAAGTGAAAAGAGATAGAGATAATCCGCGACAGAGAGAGAAATCTGAGAAACCATGAGGGAGGCCGCCTGCAGACTGGCGGAATTTCCGCCCTTGGAAGCTGCCATAGGATTGCGTTAGCAAACGCAATCCTAGGCAGACAGCTGTGGTTTGGCTGCGCGAAATATCGCGCGGGAAACAAACCGCGGCGTGTTCTATCTGTTCTATCTGAGAAACGTCACTCACCGGTCGCTGGCCTCATTGAAATCACGCGAGCCGTGCCTGCAGTTACAAGTGCTGACAACTACACGGAGGTCGGCGCTGAGACTTCTGCTGCTTCCGCTCTGACCTCTCTGTATTTGCAGTGCTGACAGCATGCACCCACTCAGCTGATAGGTCGGGGTCCCGAGCGACGGACCCCAGCCAATCAACTATTGATGACCTATCCAAAGAATAAGTCATCAGTAGTATTCTCCCCGGAAAACCCCTTTAACTCCTTAAGGATATGGCCTATTTTGGCATTAAGGCCCAAATGGTTTTTGCTATTTTTTCATCTCCATTTTTCAAAAGCCATAACTTTTTTATTTTTCTGTTGATGCGGACACATAAGGGCTTGCTTTTTGCGTGGCGAACTGTAGTTTTTATTGGTACCATTTTTGGGTACATAGACTATGTTGTAAAACATTTATAATTTTTTTTATGATCATAGGGAGAGAAAACACATCAATTCTGGCATAGATTTTTTTTTAATGTGTTAATTTTTAGAGATGAGCGAGCAAGCTCGGATAAGTCAGTTACTCGAGCGAGCCTCGCTCTCCCCGAGTAACTGCATTCTTGTTCGAGAATGCTCGGGGGGCGGCGGGAGGTAGCAGGGGCGAGAGAGAGAGATCTCTCTCACTCTTTTTCCCCCCGCCGCCCCCCCCGAGCATGCTCGGACAAGAATGCAGTTACTCGAGAAGAGTGAGGCTCGCTCGAGTAACTGACTTATCCGAGCGTGCTCGCTCATCTCTATTAATTATGCAGCATAAATGACACACTACATTTTTTTCTGCGGGTCGGTCCGGTTACAACGATACCAAAATTCTTATATTTTTTTAGGTTTTTCCACTTTTCCACAATAAAAACCCTTTTTTTTGGAAATTATTATTTTTTTCTTAAATCGCTGCATTCAAAGTCCTATAACTTTTTTATTTTTCCATGGACGGAGCTCAGTGAGAGCTTATTTTTTGCGAGACAAGCTTTAGTTTTTATTGGTACCATTTTGGGGTACATACGTTTTTTTTAACACTTTTATTGCGTTTTTTTGTATTTTTTAAAATGCTTTTTGCCATGCAGGATAGAAAGCGTGTTTGATATATTGTATGTGTCTTTACGGACACGACGATACCAAAATGTGGGATTGTTTTATGCTAATATGAGAAAAAGCATACAAAAAGGGTTGTTTTTGCATTTTTATTTTTTGTACATTATTTAGATTTTTTTTTTTTACACCATCTGTGTCCCTCTGAGGGACTAAAGGCCCATTTACACTGGACGATTATCGCTAAAACTTCGCTTATAGGCGATCGTTTTAGCGATAATCGGTATGTGTAAATGGACGCAGGGCACCCGCATTTCGAGCTCTTTGCGCTGATCACTAAAATCATGTGAGCTTGATTTCAGCAATAGGTTTAATCAGTCGTTCTCCACGGAGAATGGGGGGTGGGTACTGCTGATAGCATTGTTTCCCAATGGAGAACAAAGCATCTGAGCACAGCTAATAGCCTCGGGCGTGAAGACTTCATCAACATACATTATTGGCATTTAAGTAGCTGAGAAGCTACTTGAATACCAATTATATTTATTTCAAAATGTATTTTATTAAATTTTTCTGAGGTACAAACAGTATGAAATTGAAATTTTCTGCAGTACATTATGAAATTAGAGCTTTCAGTAGTACAAACTTTGTGAAAAACCTCTTCTCCTTTGACTAAGCCGCTGTTAACTCCGTGCTTCGGCCTGGGGGGACGTCAGACTTGTCCCTTATGGCTGTTGTTAGTAATATCGCGGCTTAACCCTTGCTGGTGGTCTTTGCTTGGAAACAATTTACCCATATAACTTTCCCACTCCCCCACCCACCCCAATCAATTGCTATCAATACATGCTTGGTATAGACTTTGAGCGTTCTATAACTTATTACTTATATAACATTATGAGCCTTAAGTAAGAGAAAACAAAAGAAGAAGGGAGAAATAAAAAGGAGAAAGAGAAAATAATAACGTTGTGTGTATACATATTTAACAGACAATAAAGAAGGGGGAAGAAGAAGGGAAAAAGGGGAGGGGGGGGTGGAATGATCCTGGTTCCGTTTCCATGGCCCCGCTCATAAAACTGTGATAGACATGATGATTAGTCAGTGTAAAATGTCTATTGATTTGTATAAACCAAATGTATTATGCTATTGTAATGACTTTTAGCTCTGTGGAGTTTAAAGGCCACACAATCTAATCATGGTATTTGCTAGACAATGGATGTGTGATGTAATATTAGAGTTAATGTAAGAGTTAAGGGCCATAGTGTTATATGTATATACTGAGTGTTTTCCTAGCACTTCACCACCCCTCCCATCCTGAAGTTAGTTAAATAATGATTTACCACTACACAGAAATGACTTCAGCTAGGACAAAGTCCGCGCCACATCAACACTTGGAGAAGGGTGGGCAGAGAGGCGGGGGATTCTATATGATCCGACAAATGAGAATCTTATATGTTACTGATGTAATCTGTTGCACGCCCATTAAAGGGCGGTTATCATGTGTTATAATAAAAAGCCTGAGCCTCTACACATTGTAGAGACTCTCCCGGTTTTAGACCAGCATTTGTGTCTGATCTGGTCGATGATGTGTGCACACGATACAATTTGGAAGCTGCAAAATACCCCGAAACCTGCTGTAGAAAACCATAATCCAGATCAGTGGCGTCCTTCTGGGTGGGCCCGAGTAGAGATTTTGATTTCTTTAATTCTGGAAAAATACAGAGATCGGCAGATAGCACGCAGAACTCAGGGGCCCGAAAATCTACAGAACACGGTAAGATTGCTTTATGTAAAATCTACCGATGTGAGCTGAATTCTGACTGCTAATCTGCCTGTTTCTGATCCAGAGTGATAAATCAATGAAAGGCAGGTAATATAGTTCTTTCTACTCGGGAAAAAAAACACCGTTTTAACCTGCCTAAGGGATATTTTGTATGCTGTGTATATTATGTCTGAGACGGTTAAAAATTGTGTATACAAGACCAAGAGATAAATTCTGTGAGGGTTAATGTGTCAGAAGGGCGGACTTGGCTGTTTAAGTCTGAGGGAGCACGCCGGAGACACTTACTCCTAGGCAACTAGTGTGAGGTTAGGAAGATTTATGATACGCATATTTACCTGTATGATTGAGCGTGTTATGTTCTCATATGTGAAAAGGTATATACGCGGGAATATAGCCGTGCTTTGTGACGGCTGATGTCTCCAGAATATTGTTGAGGTTTTGGTCATTGAAAATAATCATCAGTCTTTGTGTGTTTCAGACTAGTTTAAAGAACGTGCAGTGTTTATTATTGGGGGAAGGTTGCTGATAAGAGAGTGGACTGAAAGCATTTCCCAATTAACTATTTTGTAGAATTAATGTGCATTGTGATCTGAGTGGGAAAGAGAGGTTATATTGGAAGGATTTGAAGAAAGCAGATTTTACAAGAGGAACACTACTGTGTCTAGAAAGTTCGAATAGGATAAAATAAGCAGGTAGAATAGAGTTGAGCAGATTGAGAAGGTTAGGCATAGACGCAGGTTGTTTAGAGAATGGGGAGCAAAGTGAGCAAGGACAAGGGCCATAGAGCTTGTGATTTGGTTGCTGAAGGGGAGGGAGCAGAGTTTACTGAACAATGGGAAAGGACCAGGAAAAGTTGCAGAAAGAAATGTCAGGTTATGGACAGATAAGCAGAAATGAGTATGGTAAGATAGATTGTAGAAAGTTTTCAGAAGATGAGCAGGAAGCCTATCAGAAAGAAAGGTGTTTTTAGCTAGTTTTTTGGTATAACGTAGTTAAGAGATTCAAGAGGAGAAAGCATGTAGTGGGGTATGTGTATTGCTTATGAACAATGTAATGCCTTTGTGTTGACTACAGCCCCTCCCTGTAATGGTGGCCGCGCTTGCAATGTTTACAACCCCACATAGTGTGACTCTGCAGTAAATGTGGTGAGCCCTGCCCCCACCCTGAAGTTACTTCCCCCTATGTGCTCACTTTCAGGGAGTGTGATGTTACTTCCGATCCCTCCCCATCCGGGACAGGACCTGGCCCCGCCCCTTCCTCCTCCAGCGGCCATTTTGCCTCACCTGGGAGATTTGTAGCCCCGCCCCTTTCTGTCTCTGGCAGCCATTTTGCTGCACTTGGGAGGCCTACATTCCCCAATGCCACTGTATCCAGTGCTAACATCATGATTGTCTGAAGAAAGGTTTGTTCGACCGGACTTTGTTACACTCCAAGATGTGGCCACTTTGGATGTGTGATAAGTTCAGGGAAACAAACCTTTGTGGAGATGCAGCTTAGGACATAGTAGATGACTAAGCTGGTTTATAGTGTATGGAAGATTGGAGTTGATGCATGGGAAACAGAGGCCGGGAATACATGACAGGGGACGCTCTCTCATGTTCCCAGGGGCTCTGTTTTCCACTGCCCGCTTCTCCAATGGATACTCAGACTGATGATGTTATGGAAGGCTCCTACAGATGGAATAATTTCCCTATAGTCACCCAGCAAACTTTTTCACGCAATTTGATGAAGTAATTTTACTTTTTATGTGAAGAAAGAGGGACTGAATTGCCCAGAGTAGGATGTTAATTCATCCGTATTCTTTAGTTTTCCTTAAGTCTTTTGTATATTCTAGTGTCAGTCTACACTGAAGCTATAATTATATTCCGACAGGAGAGTAAAAGTTAAACGGTGGATTTTCCCTGAAATACTATTACACTGGGTGACGTAAATTTTACTTGTGTTGCGCCCCCTTGTGTTCAAAAATGCTAACTGCGACCTGAAAGAAAAAAAAAAAAATCTAAAGG
Organism: Eleutherodactylus coqui; assembly: GCF_035609145.1. Lineage (NCBI taxonomy): Eukaryota > Metazoa > Chordata > Amphibia > Anura > Eleutherodactylidae > Eleutherodactylus > Eleutherodactylus coqui. The sequence goes on along the minus strand of NC_089837.1, from coordinate 453,935,196 downwards.
ATATTTTCGCTCAGACTTCGCTGCATACAATGTCACCTTGACCTACAAAGTGCTTGTTTTTGTGCCTCTTGGTTTACTAGTTTGAACGCAATTACTCTTTTTTCCATTGAGTATTCCGGTTCAAAAGGGGGGAGGCATAGGTGATCTGGGTCATAGATGATCTAGGTGTTGTAGATCAGCTATTGGGCTTTTAAACAAAATAAATAAATAAATGAAATAAGATATAAAGGAAGTAAATGATTTTGTGTTACAAGATTCCGAGCCATGTGAAATAGAACATCAGCACGATTATTTAGTACTAATACAGTAAGAAACTGCAGGTATACAAACAGTTACCAGAACCTCTGTTGATAATGCATATGTTGAGCTTTTTGCAGATGGTACCAGGGTGAGGATTGATGACTCCACATCGGATATGCAGTGGTCACACAACAAGATGTCCTAGAAGCAGAAGCTCTGCCTCCGCATGTCTCAGCACAAGAAGCGGAATTGAAGGCCCTCACTGAGGCGAGTAGAGTGGCGAGAGGTAAGACCGGCAACCCTTTACACTGACTCCTGGTATGCATTTGGCATAGCTCATGATTACGGCCCAATATGGAAGGCCAGATAGTTTTTACCTTAGCAGGACAACCAATTGAGAATGGTGCAGCGGTACAGAGTCGCATGGAGGCCCTACTTCTACCTGACAAAGTTGAGAATTCGCACCGATTCCTACACTGGAGAGGCGAGAGACGACACCCTCGCTGACAGTATAGCAAAGGCAGCGGCCCTCAAGCCGTGGAAGAAAGAAGAAAAGATACTGACAGCATGAGTCAGTGGTAAAAACTTTGGACATTGACAAAAATTTGGACTTTGATATGCTAAAGACTTTTACAGTTACAAGCCAGCAAGGAAGGAAAGAATAAATGGACTAATATGGGAGCAGCAGAAACAGGACAGCGTGTGGTGAACAGTCAACAGCACTTGCCCACCACAGTTCCTGTATCCCATGATGGCCCAGCTGATGGACGGAAAGACCCACCTAGTAAAGCAGCAATGATGACGACGCTTGAAAGACGATGGGCGACTTCTGGGTTCTCTGTAGCTGCTGCATCATTTGTCCAGTTTAGCATGATCTATGCCATAGGTGAGTCAGGGCAGAAGTAAATTTGCCACATCACACTTGCCGAGACCACTCTACCCATTTCAGGGATTGCAAATTGACTACGTTCAGCTCCCACTTGTTGGGAAGTATGAATACGTGTGCTTGTTGTTGTTGATGTCTTTGTAGGTTGGAGGCCGACCCTGTTACCAAGGCAAACAAGTAGGTAACCGCAAAGAAGCTCATGAACGAGGTAAACTGTGAATATGGGGTACCAGAAGTGGTTCAGAGTCAGACAGAGGTACAAACTTCGCAGGTGAATGTAACATGTCATGTCTGCTCTGGGTGTATCCCAGGCCTTTTACATACTCTACCATTTTTAGAGTAGTGGAAAGGTGGAGAGACGTAGTGGCACGCTAAAAAGTAAGATACTTAAAAATGATGCCACTTTGGAAAGACTGTCATCCAATAGCCTTATACAGTGTTAGATATGAACCCAGGGGGGATCATACATTATCTCCCTACGAGATTGTTTGGGCTAGCCCCAAGGCTAGGTCGTTACTATCCCCAGTAGTTACAATTACAATCTGATGTGTTGACTGAGTATGTGATTTCCGTTGTTAAAGCACTAATCGAAGCCTATGCACAGGTGTTCTCTTCCAGACTCAGAGGCAGACACTGGGACACATATCTTGCAGCCTGGGGATTTGGTGTGCGTCATGAAGTTCCTCAAGAAGCACCCTCTTGAGCCCCGAGTTGATGGCCCCTACCAGGTGCTTCTGACTACTGCCACAGCTGTGAAACTAGCCGAAAAAGACTTACATGGATCCATGCTTCATACTGTAAGAAAGCTTCAGATCCGGGAGACCAGTCTTAGTTGTGCCAAAGACATTACTCTGGTTAGGGCTAGTGAGAGAGGAGGGTGGCAACTGGAATCCTTAGTCGGAAGAATATGAGGGTATGGTTAACTTCTAGTATAACTCGTCCAATGCTCAAGTAGCCGCATATTCCTTCGACTATTGTACTGTGGTCCCGTGTCTAGGCGCAAGATCCCACCGCAGGCCAGATTTAGCTCAGTCCAGCTGGTTATATGACTTATATACCCCGGGAATACAATATGTTCGCGCCACTGATAACGTCTGGGGAGAAGACTGCCGTTATTGGGGATTAGTGGGATGTAACACAGGAATAGACTGGTCCTATAAACCGCGAAGTGCCTTAAATACGAAAGATAAGAGCGGGAAATCCCTAATTAGTCGTATAACCCTCCTTGAAAATAATAAGGACAGCAGGTATTGGAAGGCTGAACTTAGTATGTTGCTTGGTTTTAATGCGGTTTTTACACTAACTATGGGAGATCCAAGCCCGGGGGACAGAGGGACTTACAGTCTGGGGACATACCGGTACGGGAGGACAGATCCCTTAGGGAAGTTTAAAATAAAGGATATGGTAGATGCACCCGAATGGAAGCCTTCACTTAGTCCCGTGCCCATAATTAACCCCCTCCGCCGTAAGATAAAGACCTTGACGAACATGATGATCATAGCCGACCCTACCTTCTGAGGACACCTTGACAGTAGCGACTGGCTACTCTGACCAGAATCTCTGGTTGGAGTTGATGAGGTACAATGCTAACAGGAGCAACAAGTCTAACTGTTGCGTGTGCGGTAGTGCCCGACTACACTCGGGGATGGTCCCCCTAAATCTCCCTGTAGATGCTGAAGAGTGGTTTATTAGTCTCTTCACGAACATTTCCGCTAATTACACTGTCCGTGAGAAGTGGAAGAAGGAATACTCTATAACTACTTAAGTGTTTTGCACCGGAGAGAGTATTACTGACTACCCTGGAAACTACACCTGCCAGGCAAATAGGCAGGGTGGAGGGAGATTTTGGGGAACTCACCAACGGGTATTGCTCCTCCTACGGTACGATAGGAGGGGAATGGATCCAGAATCAGGTTCAGTCCTTAGGAGACGTTTACTGGTTTGGGGGAGACATGAGGTAGAGGACCCGCCTGGAGGGTAATTGGACAGGGGAGTGTGCCTTAGTAAAGCCCTTATGCTCCTCCACATCCTGTCAGACAACATTGAGGATAATGAGGTTACCCCCAATAGTTAATTTATCTCGATCCAACTCTGCTGTGTTTTGTGGTTATCCTGTCATGTTGGTCTATCCTTGTTTTCCTTGTTTTTCCTTCCAGTCTTGTCACTAGGTAGTGTACGGTCAGTGCAGGCGGCCTGGACGTGTTCACCATCCGGACTATCTCCAGGAGGGACATTGGTGTGGGTGAAGATTAGGGAGTCCCACGCCGTGCGTACCTGTGCACACTACTAGTATTGTAACATTATACTAGAGCGAGAAGAGAGACCCCTGGTGGTAGTTCTGATCTACACGTATACATTGACGTCATAGGACAGCCAAGGGGGGTACCTGACAAGTTTTAAAAATTAGAGACCAAGTTAAAACTAGATTCGAGTCCATTTTCCTGATCATTATGGTAAATAAATGTTGATTGGATTAATTATGTTTATTATAATTAGCAGTGGTTTATAAATTATACTAGAGACGCCTTATAGGGACTAGTCGACCAATAGGACCTACCTCGACTATGACTTTTCAAAATAGAATGGCCTTAGATATGACTTTAGCTAAAAAGGGGAGTGTCTGTAAGATGATAGGGGAGACTTGTTGTACCTACATCCTAGACGACACGTGACCCGCGGGTAAAGACGCAGTTGCCATTAAGAAGCTGACCGCACTAACTAAAAAGAGCTAACTTTTGGGACCAGCACTCGCCATGGATGAGCGGGTGGTAAAGGATCCTGGCACAGACGGACGTCGCTGTTGTATGTGAACTGATGGTTACCTTTTCTGTTCTAGTCTGCTGTGTTATCCCCTGTGTCAGAGAGACCTGTGAAACTGATGCTGGAAAAGCTGCTCCCACAATGAGCTCGCTGGATGCATCCCCAGAAGGAGTGGACAAGTCCTACACCCCCTTGAAGACCCTAAACCGAACCTTTAACGCGCTCCAGTTATAGGCTCACGCGCAGAGAACTGTGGAAATTAGATAGAGAGTTAGAGGATAGACATTTTAAGGGGGGATTGTGATAGACATGATGATTAGTCAGTGTAAAATGTCTATTGATTTGTATAAACCAAATGTATTATGCTATTGTAATGACTTTTAGCTCTGTGGAGTTTAAAGGCCACACAATCTAATCATGGTATTTGCTAGACAATGGATGTGTGATGTAATGTTAGTTGAGTACATAGAATTGCACCAGAAGCCTCTAAGAGTTAAGGGCCATAGTGTTATATGTATATACTGAGTGTTTTCCTAGCACTTCACCACCCCTCCCATCCTGAAGTTAGTTAAATAATGATTTACCACTACACAGAAATGACTTCAGCTAGGACAAAGTCCGCGCCACATCAACACTTGGAGAAGGGTGGGCAGAGAGGCGGGGGATTCTATATGATCCGACAAATGAGAATCTTATATGTTACTGATGTAATCTGTTGCACGCCCATTAAAGGGCGGTTATCATGTGTTATAATAAAAAGCCTGAGCCTCTACACATTGTAGAGACTCTCCCGGTTTTAGACCAGCATTTGTGTCTGATCTGGTCGATGATGTGTGCACACGATACAATTTGGAAGCTGCAAAATACCCTGAAACCTGCTGGAGAAAACCATAATCCAGATCAAAACATGGGATTAGTTAGGCAAAACCCCACTCACCAGCCACTGTCCAAACCCCGTGGTGTTCCGGAATGTCAACCAGGGCTCCCATGTAGCGTGGTATGCTGAGTATTTCTCGTCGTCTTTTGCTCTAAACTCTTCCATATGGCCTATCTCGTCCAGGGCGGTCACCCAGTTCACCCTTGTGGGGGGATCACGGGATCTCCACAATCTCGGTATCACTGTTCTCATAGCTAAAAGAAAGAATCTTAGGGAGCTATTCTTGTTTGTTCTTATTGATCCCGGAAGGATCGATAGGAGGGCTATGTCGGGTGACAGCACCAAAGAGTCCCTGTTCAGGGCGTTATGTAAGGATTCGATTTCCCTCCAAAGTGTCCTGACCTGTGGGCAGGACCACCATATGTGTGAAAGTGTGCCCACCTCTCTCTGGCACCTCCAACACACGTCAGACACCCCAGGGTAGTATCTAGCCAGGCGCACAGGGGTACGATACCATCTCGTTAGCAGCTTGTAGTTGAGCTCCTGGTGGCTACTCGAGATTGTCATCTTGTGGGTCAGGCATATGGCCTTGGCCCAGTCCTCCGTAGTCAGCTCTCTTCCCAACTCCTTTTCCCACGCCTTCTTAGACCCGCCTCCAGGGTCCAGTCTCTCCCCGGCCACCAAAGAGCTATAGACCGCGGAGATCTCTCCTCTTGTCCTCTGAGGTCCCCCGCACATCCCTTCAAAAGGGGTGTCTGGTGCCGTCAGCTCCGAGATCGGACCCAGGGCTCGTACATAGTGACCAATCTGGTGATGTTGGAACCACGCGCCTGTCGCCTGCCCTCTACCCCCAAGAGAACGTCCAATGGTATAAGGCCCTCTCCGTCCACCCCGTCCCTAACCCTGGGTAGCTCAACACCCAGCCCGTCAAGTATGGGCAGTCCTATATCTCCTTGAGGAAAATCCGGGTTCCCTCTCAATGGTGTCCAGGGTCCAGGGACTCTCACCAGGCCACCCCGCGCCGCGAAGCTGTCCCACGTTTTCAGTAAAGAGCTTATAAAAGAGGAGACTCTAACTCCCCTCCTTCCTAGCCCGCCGCGTAGCCAGAAAAGTCCCCGGATCCTCCCTGTCGCTAGCTCTTGCTCCAGTTCTACCCATCGTTTAGTTGTCCCCTCATGTACCAAGTCTAGCACCGTCCTGCAGATGGCAGCTCTATAATAGAGTAGCAAGTCCGGCAGACCCGTTCCGCCTCTTTTTTTTGGTTGGGTCAGTAGCCTGTAGCTTAGACGCGGTTTAGTTCCCCCCCACACGAAGTGTGTCACTGCCTTTTGCAGTTTTACAAAGAAATTCCTCGGAACTTGTATGGGTAGTGTTTGAAATATGTACAGGAGTTTAGGAAGGGAGTTCATTTTAATGGCGCTAATCCTGCCAAACCACGAGAGAGTCATTGGCCTCCATCTCTCGAAGTCTTTTATCATGGCAGAATATATAGGTTCGTAATTTAAGTCATAGATCTTCCCGGGGTCCGTAGGGAGTATCACCCCTAGGTATCTAATGTTGTCTTCTCGCCAGCTCAGGGGGAATAATTGTTTAAGCCGCGTGGTTTCCGACGTCGGGAGTGTAATATTTAGTATGTCTGATTTTTTCAGGTTCATCTTGAAATTGCTGACCTGGCTGTATCTATCAAACTCCTTAAGGATAGCGGGCAATGCCCGGTTAGGGTTGGTGATGTATACTAATAGATCGTCAGCAAACAAGGCAACTTTATGCTCCTGCTTTGTTGTTTTGTAACCTAGTATTTCCTTGTTTTCCCTTAAGGCATTCGCCAGCGATTCCATAACCAGGGTGTATAGTGTCGGGGACAGCGGACAGCCCTGTCGCGTTCCGTTCTTTATGCTAATTGGGTTGGAGAGCCTCCCATTGATGCGTATCTGTGCTGTGGGGTTATTGTAAAGGGCCATTATCCAGTTAATTATCCTATTGCCCAGTCCGACCTTCCTTAACGTAGCCTCCAGGAACCTCCAGTTTACACGGTCCAAGGCTTTTTCTGCGTCCACTGAGAGGAGGCAGAGCGGGACATTTTCTTCTCGTGCTCTCCCCATTAATGCTAGGGTCCGTATCATGTTGTCCCTAGCTTCTCGTCCCGCTACAAATCCTACCTGATCTCTATGAACTAGTCCGGGGACGATAGGACGTAAGCGCACGGCTATCGTTTTAGCGAATATTTTGGTGTCAACGTTTAATAAAGAAATGTTTTTGTAGGTATTGGTCTATCGCGGATATTTCGACTGTCCCCCCAATGTTGTATAGCTCGCCGTAGTATTCTCTGAAACATTCCAGGATGTCGCTTGTAGCGTGGACCTAGCCCTTGTTTACTGAGTTCATTGAAAAAATATGTGCCCGGCTTTCCCGCGGATTTAGCGCCCTAGCCAACCAAGAGCTACATTTATTGCTATACTCATAATAACCTCCTTCCGTTCTATCCCTCAGATGTAAATAGGTCTGGTCCATAATCCCTAGGATTTGCTGGCGTAGTGTTGATATCTCTGCTTTTAAAGACGGGGAGGCGTTAGTCTTATTGGCCTGTTCCGTTTTTTCCAGCTGGGATATCAAGTTCGCCAATTTAGCTACCCTACCTTTCTTAAGCCTTGACCCGTGGGAGATGAAGACCCCCCTCAGGGCGCATTTTAGGGCTTCCCACTGAATGGTTGGGGAGGTTGTGTCCGTTTTGTGGGTTTCTATGAAAGATTCGATTGTTTGCCTGACCTCCTGCAGGCAGCAGGGGTCGCCCAGGAGGTTGTCATTCAGTCTCCAAGTGTTTAGTCCCCTTACCGCCTCCCCACCCAATAGGGCCCCATATACAGGCGCGTGGTCCGACCAGATGAAGTTACCTATAGAGCACCTAGGTTTCCAGTCCAACAGGCCGTGGGAGACAAATAAATAGTCCAAACGTCCATAACTATTATGGGCGATGGAGTGGTGGCTAAAGTCCCTGATCTCCGGGTGGAGTGTTCTCCAGAGATCAACGAGTTTAAGCTCCGATAATCTTCTCCGCAACCTACGCAGGGCTACCGGGGAGAGACTGGACTTACCCACCGATGTATCCAGAGCCGCATCCCAGACAAGACTGAAGTCGCCGCCCAGCACTATGTACGATCCCTCTGCGAATTGGTCCAGTTCCCCCATAACCCGACATCCGAAGGCAATCTGACCTGCGTTGGGAAAATAGACGTTAGGCACCGTTATTATGCGGCATCCTAGGTCAACTCTGAGAAAGATGTATCTGCCCTCGGGATCCGCTCTGGAGGCTAGGACTCTGTGGGGGAGATTCTTGTGAATTGCAATGGACGTGCCACAGATTTTCTTATCTGGGTGTGTACTGTGGTACCAGCTTGTGTAGTATTTATTGTTACTCTTAGGAATGTGGTCTTTTCTATAGTGGGTCTCCTGTAACATGGCTATCATGATTTTTTTTTTATGCATGTGGGACAGAACTTGGCCTCTTTTGGCCGGGGCGTTCATGCCTCTGACGTTATATGTGCAGAAGGATAGGCTTGTCATGGTGGTGCATTGACGGTTGAGCAAGGTGCTATTGCTGTCCATGGGACTCGGGACCAGGACGGGGGGTAGAAAAAGGAAAAGGGAGACATTAATAGTGGGAAGAGAGCAGGGAAATACAGGATGAGGTGACAGAAAATGAACATTCTGTCGACTAGGTCACACATTCCTAGTCTAGCTAGCGGGCAGCCAACCTTCGGTCAGCTATAGACGGCACTGTCGTGACGTCAACCCGGAGAGGAGGGGAAATCACCGATACCAAATGGCCCGGGCCTCCCACCATCCCCGCCGACCAACCCTGAGGTCAGCCATATAGCTCGTGTCTTTAGGCAACTTTGATAACAGTAGTAACATGACAACAGTAATAACATAGTAGTGCGCATAACCAGTCATCAGGCCTTCAAATAACGTCGCAGTCTATTGGTTCATGATCCTGCATATTTAGCGCTGTGGGCGTGTCCAGACGGCGCTGTAGGTCTAGATTCGACGGCTCGCAACAAGTCGCTGGGAACCAGCTTCTTTGGGCGTATTACAATCAGCGTTGTGGTTTGCTGGTGTGGTTTCTGGCCCCAGGACCCCAGGGTCCCACCTCGTGCCAGGTGTCCCTGGGGCCAGATATGGGTAGTGATGGTAGATGGGGCCAATCCGGCAGTGCCACCATTGGGAGTTCCAGGGTGCCTAGGAATCTAGGGAGGTCGGCTGGGGATCTAAAAGTTCCTGTCTTGCCGTTCCTGGTGGCCGTGAGCTGGAAGGGGTAACCCCACCGGTATAGGATTTTGTTAGCTTTTAGGACATCTAGCAAGGGTCGTATGGCTCTGCGCAATTGCAGGGTGCGTCTTGCTAGATCTGAGTAGATTGCAATAGGGACCCCGTTGTGGGTTAGAGTGTCCTTTCTGTCGTGGGCGCACTTCATGATGGCTTCCTTTTCTTTGAAGTAGTGTATGCGGCATACGACATCTCGTGGCCTATTAGGGTTATCCGGTTTGGGGCCTAGAGTCCTGTGTATGCGATCGATTATAACCGGCTGGTCAGGGCTGCGTTTTAATAGTGAGCTAAAGAGATTGCGTGCCCAGTCCTCTAGTTGGGAGGGTAACACCTCCTCGGATAAACCTCTCAGCCTTAAGTTATTGCGCCTGTGGCGGTTCTCAAGATCATAGATATGTGCCAGTATGTCTGCCATTTGTAGGGCTTGCGCATTGATTACTTGGCTGTGAGTATCTAGTGTGGAAAGGACTTTTTCCTGTGCCTCCTCCACCACGTTTACGCGGTTCCCCACATGTTTAAGCTCTTGATGTAAAAGGGATAGCGCCTCTTTGTGTGAGGCCTCCAGCCTCTGGAAGTCCCTTTTTGTCCGGAGAGTGCTCTTTCCAATTCCAGTCATCATCAGATGAGGAATCGTTTGGGGAAGTCGGGCGGGCTGGCGTATTTTTTGTTGTTGTGGCGCTGCTCCTGCGTGTTTGTTGTGGGCGACTACTACTCCCACCTGGCAAGGCGTGAGTGTCCCCTGGGTTACTTAGATGCTGCAATGCTCGTTTTGCACCTGTGCCCCCCTTGTGGCTTTGTGGCTGGCAGTAGTTCTCTGCTGGGGTTTGTGGTGTAGCAGAGCCCTTGGTGTGGTCTGGGCTCCCCTTGTTATGTGTGTGAGCTGCGTACAGTCCCTTATTCTGGGAGTGTGTGTGCCCGTCAGAGAGTTCCTTGTCTGCCCCCTGTGGTGCATTGCTGTTCTGGGCTGAGCGTTCGGGTCCCCCCTCTGATATGGCGGCAGTCCATGGGGAAGATGTAATGCCACCCCCGTCAGCCCCGGAGCCCGCACCCGGTGGTTCATTGCACTTATCTGTCCCTGGTGGTGCTAGTGGTGCCAGCGCTCCTGCCTCCTCTGCTCCGCTTGTCTCCCCGCTGTCTCCGTGTGCTTCAGGCGCACGTGTTCCGGTGCCATCTCGGATGCAGAAGCCGGCGGTCCGCGGCCGCTGAAGAAGCGTTCTATGCGCTGCGGCTCGTCCTCAGCCGCCTCCTGTGTCTTCCCCGCAGTTCTCCTCTTCACCATGGTGCCGTCAGCTGTCTTTTTGTGCCATCTGGATCACGGTAGGCTGTGTTTGTCGGCGGTTGCTGCGGGAGCCCGGCAGGGACACGTCTCACTCCGGCATCAGCAAGATCCGCCCCCTACCAATTATATTTAAAGCAAAATAATCGCTCAAACTATCCTTTGAGCGATTATCTGCTCGTGTAAATGGGCCTTTACACTGCAGCACTGATGATCGCTACGATAAGGCATGGCAGGACTTCTCTCCTGCAATGCCTTATCACTTATTACAGCGATCTTAGGCAATACAGGACGCCGGTATCTGGCGTCCTGTTGCCATAGCAACCAGACGGGCTCTCTGCGATAACATCGCGAGAGCCAGCTTACATCACAGAGGGAACGCCCTCCCTCTGTGAACCGTTTCCCTGGCGCAATCTACTTAGATCGCGGCAGGGAAGGGGGCGCATCTCCAATGCACCCCCGCTGTTGCAGCGGGAGGCCGGCTACTAGTGACAGCCAGCTCCTGCTGCGGGATAGTGCGAGATCTGCTATGATTTCGCGCTATCCCTATGACATAAGGGTACGTGATTTTGCGGGAAGTACCCCGCTCCCATGACGTACCCTTACGTCATGGGGAGGGAAGGGGTTAATCATGTGACCTATCACAGGTGTTATTTATTTGAATGCTTTTGTCTCAAGGTACCTAGCTATAAAGAAGTATATGGTCCGAAAAGTGTTTTTTTTAGCAGAGTTCTGTTGGATGCTGGAATTCTTCTGTGACATTGCTATTGGTTTATGGTGCCGTTCCAAGGTGATAGGTTCCCATCTCTGATATATGCCTTATAAATAGATTCAGATGCCACCACTGGGTCCCGTATCTATCTCCATAAATGTCAAGGCTCACCTCCTCCTACGCTCTACCACATCCAGGTTGCCTGAGGTCGGCATGTGGTACAGAAACAGTGAAAAAAACTATTCTGCTCTGCTTTGGTAACTTCGTTGTTTCACGCGCGTCAGAGGATTGCAAGTGTTTGCAAATGCACATAACACTGCATGGAAATGCCACGCAATGTCTTTTAAGGTCCCATTGAAAACAATGGTCGAGGCCTTCCGAGGAACGCTAGCAGATAGAACATGCTGCGATTTTTATCCTCGCAGAATTATGTTCATGTGAATGTCTATTCAAAAAAATGGAGTTCATATTTGTGTGAGTTTTGTACGTCTCGCAACACACAAAACTTGCGCAAGAATTTAGCCTGCCTCATTGAGATACCTTGCTTACAGAACTGCCGGCTCCCTTCTATGGGCGTTACAGAAACAGCAGAGAACTCATCTGTTTCTGTAATCCCGGGCCACCAGTGACCGTAGCATGCACATCGGCTAAGATATGAAACCCTTTCATCTCCCTACAGCACTAGGATAATTACCCTCCGCAGCCATCTATAATTGTCCGACTCTGGAAGGGGTTTGTCCACGTTAAAGAGGTATTCTTACAATGCAAGGTGAAAGTTATACGCTTCATAAGGCGAGAACGGCATTGTGTAATGTAATGTTCTAACTTGTTTTATAAAGCTACAGTGATACCGCTTTACCAGTGGTCTTCCCCCTCCGCTCTTGCTTAGGCCTCATGTCCGCATGGGAAATCCCGCATGAAATCTGCCCGTATCTTCTTTCTTCTATACTGCGGATGTGTGCGAACGTGCCGGCCATCGCACACGCGCACTAGATTTTTTTTTTTAAATCTGTATTTTCCTCGAAATCCGCAGCCCGTCTGCAATGTTAACTGCGGCGTGCTGCAAGTTGAACAGCTTCCATGGATTTTCGCTTGTGTGCATGAAGAATCGTTTTTCCACAGCATACTCTGGAGGTTCTTGCTGCAGAATCCAGAGATGTACACCCGCTCCGGATTCAGCAACAAAAATCCATCCATGGGCATGAGGCCTAAGACCGGGTCAGATTCCGACTGCGAGATTCACGCAGCCGGATGCGACCCATGCCCTGGCTTACCTGTCCGGCGTCTTCTCTCTCTGCTCTGCAATGTACTATCAGTGCAATCACAGCATCGGAGGTTCGAGTCCCCCGCAGGGACATAAAGAAATAGTAATTCATAGTTTAGTTCCAGAAAACACCTTTAAATGGAGCAGTTCCAGACGGAACGGTAAAACGCACAATTTAATTATAAAATACCCCCATTGGCCACGCTCATGCATTTGTAAATGGGGTATTTCTACACAAGAGCTCATGGGGGAAACTTATGAAACTGTCTAAAAGTAAAACTGTCTTTGTTGCCCATAGCAACCAATCACAACACAGCTTTCACTTTTGAATATACTGCCTTTGGTTGCTATGGGCAACAAAGTTTTGCTTCTAGACTATTCCATGAGTCTTCCCCACCCCCACCCAACCTCCTGCTAGTTCCAGCTCTATTCCTGTAAAGATGGTGCGGCCTTTTTCTGGCACTAAACGTTCTCCACTGCCGAGGCTACACAAAAGGCATTACGAAATAGAAACTGAAAGTGTAGGAACATCCTGATCCGCCACACCCGAAGAAGAGCCGTATCTAGGCCGCCTCCGCCATGGCCGCGCCGGACATATGCGCCTTCTGCAAGAGGACAGACGCAGACATTGCCGGGACGCTGCAGCGCACGCCGGACGGCAGCATAGTGGCGCATTACAAGTGTATGGTGAGCACGGGGTCAGCCAGCTACGGGGAGCAGCTGCTGTGAGGATATGGCAGAGGTCCGGTACCGGGCGGGTGACGGGTCCTGCGCTCCGGTTAGTGCGCACAGCCTCAGTAACTGCGCGCTAAAGGTATTAGACCACCCGGGGTAGAAGCTCAGCGTGTTGTTTATAATTCCGAGTACGCATGCGCAGGATGCTTCACCTGTCACTGTGAAGAGGGGCTTGTACGTTACCTCACGCATCGCTGTATGAGAGGGGCTTGTACGTTACCTCACGCATCGCTGTATGAGAGGGGCTTGTACGTTACCTCACGCATCGCTGTATGAGAGGGGCTTGTACGTTACCTCACGCATCGCTGTATGAGAGGGGCTTGTACGTTACCTCACGCATCGCTGTATGGGAGGGGCTTGTACGTTACCTCACGCATCGCTGTATGGGAGGGGCTTGTACGTTACCTCACGCATCGCTGTATGGGAGGGGCTTGTACGTTACCTCACGCATCACTGTATGAAAGGGGCTTGTACGTTACCTCACGCATCGCTGTGTGAAGGGGGGCTTGTACGTTACCTCACACATCACTGTAGAAGAGGGGGTTGTACGTTACCTCACGCATCGCTGTATGAGAGGGGCTTGTACGTTACCTCACGCATCGCTGTATGAGAGGGGCTTGTACGTTACCTCACGCATCGCTGTGTGAAGGGGGGCTTGTACGTTACCTCACGCATCGCTGTATGAAGAGGGGCTTGTACGTTACCTCACGCATCGCTGTATGAAGAGGGGCTTGTACGTTACCTCACGCATCGCTGTATGAAGAGGGGCTTGTACGTTACCTCACGCACCGCTGTGTGAAGGGGGGGGTTGTACGTTACCTCACGCATCACTGTATGAAGGGGGGCTTGTACGTTACCTCACGCATCACTGTATGAAGGGGGGCTTGTACGTTACCTCACGCATCGCTGTGTGAAGAGGGGCTTGTACGTTACCTCACGCATCGCTGTGTGAAGGGGGGGTTGTACGTTACCTCACGCATCGCTGTATGAGAGGGGCTTGTACGTTACCTCACGCATCACTGTATGAAGAGGGGCTTGTACGTTACCTCGCGTCACTGTATGAGAGAGGCTTATAAGTTACCTCACGCATCACTGTATGAAGAGATGTATGCAAGGTGATGCAAGAAACACTGTGTAATTGTGCTGGTAAAAAAAAAAAACATTTAAAACTAATTTGCCATTTTAATTGGTTTGTTTGTTTGCTGCGCAGAAACGAACATGCCCTGCATGCTAATGTGAACGGATCAGTGAACTGAACATCCATTTACTTGCGCTGACGTGATTCATGTCATGCAGGCGTAATACGCACCCAAATCATGGTTCTGTGAATGAGCCCTTAGAGGACATGGCCGGCCATGACACATTACATTTACTATAATCTACCCCAGATTGTAGCACAGCCACGCTCCATATTCCAGCTGCTATAGGTTTACATGTGGTGCACAGAGGTGCCGCCAGATGCTATAAGGCCTCATGCCCACGGCACATGCGGATGTCCGCAGTGGAAGACCTGTGAGTCAGTGCAGAAATGATTTTTAAATGCTTGCCGATGATCATGGATGCGACTTTATTTTTTTCTGCGCGGATGTACACGAATGCACTGCGGATCGTCCGCACGTAAAAAAAAATTGAAAGCCCAAAGGGATTGCCTTCCCTTTCCTCCCCACCTCCCTGCTTGGTCTCCAAGCAACCAGAGAGGTATCTGCCTACAAATCTCTTCCATAGAGATTATTGGAGTCCATCCGGGCGGAATACGCGGTAAAAACGACCATGCTGCAATTTCTTTTCTGCACGTGGCATTTGCGAAATAAATCCGCATGCTTCCCTATGGGCAGTTTGAACTGCGGATCTTCCGCACGGATGCCTCACGCAGATTCCGCAAATTAAATCCTCCTGTTGACATTGGGTCTAAATGTATTAAGAGGCTTGCAACTCTTAAAACTTTTGTCACTCCTAGTCGGCCATGTGAATTGGCAGTCTACGTAAATAAGCCCCACTGTGCTGCTTGAGGGTATTCATGCTTTCATTTGTACTGTGTGTTGTTAAAAGGAAGCTTTCACCACAAAATCCATTTTAAAGCCGCCCGCACAGTGTAAAAGCCCTCTTACACGGCACAGTTTTCTGAACTGCTGGTTAGATTGAGCAGCTTGCACAATAATTGTGCAGCGTAAGGCGTGCAAGTGAAAGATTTATTGGTGATCATATCTTTCATGCAGACCATAAAATCA
Source organism: Eleutherodactylus coqui (assembly GCF_035609145.1). Lineage (NCBI taxonomy): Eukaryota > Metazoa > Chordata > Amphibia > Anura > Eleutherodactylidae > Eleutherodactylus > Eleutherodactylus coqui. The sequence continues at coordinate 453,919,895 of NC_089837.1, read as the reverse complement.
TCGTTGGTGTGTCGCTGCATCTGCGGCGTGAACAGGCAGTCATTCATCTGTGAACGACTGCCTGTTTACTGTGAATGAAGGCGGGCGGGCTGGGATGATCTCCGTTCTGCTTCACTTCCATTCACTGACTGTTGATCTCTCCTGTGCTTTTACACAAGAGCAGTCATCGCTGGAATGGCTGTCGTCACATGAGAAAGAGGCTTAATGGAGTGTTACACAAGCAGTCCACATATGCTTGCACCCCCCAAAAATACAATTCAGTCATAACTAAAAATCTTATTTTATGTGTCCCGCATAAAATGTTTTGCATGGAGCCTAAGAGGAAGCAGCATCATTTCTGCGAGTCAGAGCGCTATAGAATGAAGTCTGGCCTCCTCCCGCCGCCTCTCCATGTGAGGACCTCAGCGCACACACTATAGGCTTTTCCTGCCACATCTTCCCTTTCATGCAGTGTGCTAGTGAAGCCAAGGTTATACACCTTGATTCAGGATGCATATGTATGGAAGACGTGGCAGGAGGGACGTACGCTGACGACCTCACATGGGGTGGCGGCAATAGGGAGGGGTGGACAGACTTCACCTATGACACACTGACTCAGACGGCTGTTGGCATCACATCTTTGACTAGGACTAATGCCCACGGCCGTATTTCGGCAGAAATCCGCAGTGTTCCCCCGCAGCTATCAGGCTGGGTACTCACAGGGCGGATTCTCGGCGGAAATATCACGGTTTGGCCGCAGCGAAAAACCGTGAGATTTCCGCCGGGAGAAACACTGCTGCAAAAACAGCGGCGGCTTTTGCCGGCTCAGCCGCAGCGGATTTGCCGTCCCGTGTGGACGAGATTTCTGAGAAATCTCGTCCACATGGCTGAATAATCCCGGGATTAGCAGCCGCATGCGGATTTGCCACGGCGAAATTCCGCACGGAATTTCCGCGGCAAATCCGCCCCGTGTGAACCCAGCCTTAGGCTCTATTGAATCTAATAGCTTAATGCTAACGCTGCGGAATTCCACTGCGGAATTCAGCAGCGTAATATAACATTTAGAACAGGCCGCGGGAATAAGCTCCGCCAGCTTACATTGTAATCAATAGAAGCCGGCCATCACGCTATACTTCCGCTGTAGCACAGCGGAAGTATAGCGGGAATACGCTGTTCCCTGCCCACCCCTGGCTGCGTCATATGACACCGCCGGCCGCGACTTGGACAGCGGATCTAGGAGGTGAGTATGGGGTCTTTGGGGGGGAGCCATGACTGACTCCGCTGTGGTATTCCACTGGCGGAGTCCGTCACGGTCGTGGGCATTAGGCCTCAAGGCGGCGTATTTGCATACAGGGTGCAAGAAATATAAAGTAAGATTTTCATTGCTTGATTTTTTTTTTTTTGGGTGCAAACATGTATTCTTATGGCTATATAACAGATTTTGTGGTTACCTTTAAGCTGCCTGTCCACGGCCGGGACGGAATATTGCTAGTGATATTCCGCCACGGGGTAGGAGGGGAGAGCACTGACAGGTCTCCGCGATGAGCCTATCTAATAGATAGGCTGACTGTGGAGAATCGCAGCATGCCGCGATTTGAATCCCGCCAGCTTAGAATTGCTATGATTCCCTGCTCGTGGACGTCGAGTTGCGCTTTCCATAGTTAGCCTATGGAAAGCGTGTCATGCGAGGTTCGCGGGCGATTTATCGTTGGGTTCTTGTAATGAAAACTCGTCCGTGGACAGGCAGCCTTAAAGAAAAATGCCCTTTTTATCTACATGTGTTTATTATAACGTCTAACTCACACATGTTAGACACAATGCCAAGTCCGTCCCGCCATCTCATCTTATGTGGTTTGCTGTACATGTATCAATCCTAACAGGATTGATGCTGACCACAGCTCCAGCCCAGCAGTAGCAGTGCATAGTCTGTGACCTCTGACCTCACCTCCTTGGTGTCTGCGTCCGCTGTCCTGTATCCCGGACCTCAGCTACAGGCTAGCTGAATGGAAAGCCTGTAGGAATGCTGCCTGGCCAAAGTCCAATAGAGGGGGTTACTACTAAGGTTGGGACATCGAAAACCGATATATCGCTAATGCTTTGGCGATACTTTTCATCAATATTGTTATGTCCGATATATCTGTAACATCGATAGTCTAAGGTGATATAATATCGATTTTTGTAAAGAAGAAACGTGTCTTGTGGTCCGGTGACCAGATCGTCTTTCTTTAAATTCTGCCCTTTCCTCTGTGTTGGTACAGGATGTAGTTTTGTTCGCGGCACTAATGAACTTATAAACAAGTTGTAGAAACTTTTGGAAAGTGTCAGGTGACTCTTTGTCACCAATAAGGTTTACTCCAGGCAAAACGACTCTCAGAACAAGTCGGGTCTTCAGCCCCTCCTCCACATGCGTTTGTTCATGGCGTTAGACACAGGCTCTGAACACTTGTGTCTAATGCGACGTCTGTGAGCAATGCTTTCTAAATGAAAGCATTTTCCCATGCAGCTGGAGGGCTGCGTACAAGGTCGCGTACAGTGTCTAGCGTGAACGCAGTGCCCATAGAAAAGTTAGGAGACCCATCTAACACAATTACAATTGCGTTTGGGGCACTGCCTTCGCATTACCAGGCCCTGCATTGTTTACAAGTTGCTATGGAGACCATTGGTCCCTCAGCTGCAACTTGAAAAAATGCAGGGCACGCAGCCCCACAAACACACAGAGATCATGCTCACATCCCGTCAGGTCCAGCGCCCGTCTTCTGGCTTCCTTGTAGCTGTCAGGACCTTGTTTCAGCGTGTTTACGTCCAATCATATTTCTGCACTCCCGGTCAAGCTGGTGAAATTCTGTCTGCTCGAAGGAGCATTTTGAAGGGAGCGCATGCGAGCAAATTAATATTTCTTGCCTCATTAGATAACGATTATTGGGGCCGATGATAAAAAACTTATTTTCATATACCTAATTTTAATTATATGTTTCATCTGTAATTTTTAATTTTCATTTGTAACTTTAATATATTTTCATGTTATTAACGGTTAGAAGTTAATAAATTCAACAGTTTAAAGTTTTAAAAGAAAACTATAATTTTTTGTTGTTTGTTGCTTTAGTAACGCTAGACCTGTTTTATTTTTATACAGCATTTTAAAAAGTCGATATATAGAAATATCGATAGTTTCCCACCAATATTTTACAATAATCGATAATTGGTTCAGCGATAGTCGATACTATCGATATTTTTGTGTCAATGTCCTAACCTTAGTTACTACTATTATTAGGACTACTATGGGAGGTCACTATTACTACTGGGGCCACTATATGGGTCACTGCTACTACTGGGGCCACTATGGGGGTCACTTACTACCTGATTCATATTTGGAACTGTTCATAATTCCCTCCACATTGACTAAAGCCCAAGTTACAGCAGCAGAAAAACAGCCCCAAAGCATAATGCTGCCCCCACCATCTTTACTGTGGGTATGGTGTTCTTTTGCTGATGTGCAGTGTTGGCTTTCCTGTTGGTACAACCTCGGTCTCATCAGACTATAACAGGTTCTCCCACATACTTTTGGCAGTCTTGATGTAGGTTTTGGCAAAACATAGCCGGGCTTGGATATTTTTCTTTGTTAGAAAAGGCTTCCGTCTTGCCACCCTCCCCCCGCAGCTCAGACATAGGAATACAGGAGATGGTTGTCACATGCACTACACAGCTGTTGTAGTGGCCCAAAGTCATTGGGGGCCCCTCCAGAATGAATGCTATATGTAGACTGTATTGTCTTGTACTTTGTCTGGTGTAGCGTCTTTAAATGTGGAGTGAGTCCGCTAAATGTTCTAATGTTTGCAGGAATGAAAGGGTTTAACGTCTGCAAATGTGTTGTCTGTGTCTGGAAACATATAATTTTATGTTGTGAGTTTGGAAGTCATGTGATCATGCTTCATATATGTGTTTGCAAGGTGGAATGCAGGTCAGTCAGTGAGACACTCTAGTCTAGTCTGCAAGAGAGAGGAGTGCTGTTGCCTTTGGACCCCCAAAGACATTGATTGGTCTGTACGTGGATAATAGAAGAGGCTGAGCGATGGCCCGAGAGTGGCCCTGGGACTACTACCCCTAGGAGTTCTTCCCACTAAGCAGAGATGAGGAGATCGCCACACAACGTTAAGAGCGGCTGAAAGTAGGAGTGTTGACAGGTTGAGAGTCCGGCGGAGTGAGGCGTGTGTTTTCCAGGAGCTGAGCTGCACAGATAACTGGGACTGTGGGCCCAATATTCATTCTGACTTGCCTCCCTGTCTCAGCACCAACTTTGCCTGCAGCTGTGTTTTGCTCTGGCTCATGTACTGTTGGACTGTTTAGTGCTGGCGTTTCAAGTAAAGCAACATTGCCGACCTTTCCCGGCTTTGTTTTCAACTATAATCTGTGTTTGTGTGTGGACTCTCATTCAATCATCCAGCTTCACTGCAGAGGAAGGAACGGTGGCGTCACGTAACATCGAACTGTAAGTTCTGAACCCCAGCTCAGTTCACTGTTCCCCTTGAGGTCTCCCTCTAAGCAATGGGCTGGATGGGTCTTGTTCATCCCTTACGGGGGAGGAGATGGTAGAGCCACCGTGACAAGTGACATCTCTATCCCCGCCATCTCCTTGGCCCTGGGCCCGCTTCTTGCTCACTGCACTGCCTCTTGGCAGCTTTCCAGGCTAATTTTCTTCCAGTCTCTTCAGCAATTTTTAAGGAACATCCAGTTCTTGGTAATGTCACTATTGTGCCAAATGTAATCCTCTTCTTGATGGCCGTCTTCACTGTGTTCCATAGTATAGGTAATGTCATGGTCTCCTTCCAACGATCAAATCCCTTTGATGTGCTCTAAGCTCTTTATGGATTTTGCTGAAAAATGCAACTGAGAAAATGTCAGGGAAACCCTAATAACTGAACTTTATATGGAGTAAATCAGGATCGCTGTAAATAATGGCAGGGAAGTACTGACTACTACTTATAATACATTTAAAAGTGATTGGCTAATCCTGAATACAACCACATGCCCAAATATAAGAGGGTGTTCACACTTATGCAAACACATTTTAGTTTATGTTATTTTGATTTTTCCATCCTAAAAGATGTCAAAGGCAGTTGACACCTGCTGCATATGGAGCTAGCTTAGCTCCTGAGCCTGCTCCATACAAAGCCAACGTATGTCGGATTGCGTTAAGGCCTACCTCCAAGGTCTACTTCAGAGAAAGAATTCTGGACCTCCACTTGTCTTGTAGATCCTTAGGAGCAATTTGCGGAAACCTTAATATATGACGTTTGTCTATTCAAATCATAGAATGCAGGTGTAAATACCAAGGGAGCGTGCAGCCATCATACTATTCAGAAAGGAGACTCAGTCTGTCTCCTAGAGATGACCGGACTTTGGTGCGAAAAATTCGAATCCATGCAAGAACAAAACTTGTTCTGTATCGACATGAACTAAAAAGCCGCTCAGGAAGTAGCCGTAAAAAAGACAACTTCATGTGGGGACAAAGATAATATTTTTTTCAGAAAAATCCATCAGCAATGGCTAATCAAAGCAGTGTGTAGTGTCATAGATCAATGTTTCCCAACTCTAATCCTCAGGACCCCCAACAGGTCATGTTTTCAGGATTTCCTCAGTATTGCACAGGTGATGTAATTTTGTCGGTGCCTTAGGCATTGCCACAGGTGGTCTTACTATAGGAGATCCTGAAAACATGACCTGTTGGGGGTCCCTGAGGACTGGAGTTGAGAAACACTGTCATAGACTATCGATGCAGAGTGTATATCAGGTAGTCAGAGAAGCAGTGCGGCCATCTTGGTTTGTCCGGAAGTAGAGGGTTGTTTTAAATTTCAGGAATTGGGATAAACTGAGTTTTTATTAATGTGGCTAATGTGTATGTAAACTTATGATTTAGGGCAGGCTCACAAAAGCGTAATTTCATCGCGTAATACGCTTTGAATAGAGTCAATGAAAGTACAATTTTTAGAGCTCCTTCACATGAGTGTATGCGTTCACCCATACGCACCGTTTATTCACATGGATGAATTTTTAACAAGCTTGGGTCCTGATCGTAATTGGCGTATTTAAAGCCATTCACACTGGGTGGTGCGGGGCGCATGTTAAAAAACGCTCTGAAGCGATTGCAACCAACGATCAGAAGAAAGGCTCGGAATGTTAATAAAATGGCTAATTACAGCAAGCTGCCTTTTCCCAGCGCTGTACGCAGAGTAACTCCCTCCCCTTTTTTCCAGCTGCCATAGAAGTCTTTGGAAGCTTGCTATGTAACACGGTGAAAGATAGGGCAAGATCCATGATGGGAGCTGAAAGTACTCACCCCCGTCCTCTGCGATGTCCTGCAACGTTCTGGTCCTTCCAGGACCTAATGTTGTCTTCTCCGCAAGCGCGCCTAACGTAAACGTTGGGCACATGCGCAGAGGGGCTGCAAGCCTGGGAGATTTAAAATCTCTCTGCTCCCGGCTAGCATGAGTAGCTGAAAGCAGGGAGATGTCACCAGGGACCTCTGTATGCGATTCCGGGTCACATGATCAACGTTATCCGAAAAAGAAAAAAAAAACCTGTTTCATCTAGCCTCTTGGATCATTTTCGTGACCTTACCCTGGCTTCTGCGCACCGGCCGTCGCCAAAGTGGATTGCCAGGGTAATATAAAATCTCCCTACTCCTGGCTACCAAATGTAGCCAGTAACCTGGAGATTGGTCACGTGATCACCGCTATCCAATGAATAATGGTGATCATGTAAAAGTTAAAATTTCACCTCCCGGCACGGATCCGATCTGTGAGGAGAGGTGAAATTACTTACCTAAGGGCTCCTGTCCATGGGCATTTTTGAATTGCGTTTCCCGCGGCGATAATCTGGCCGCGAGGAATGGAATGCATGCTTTCCATAGTATTGCTATGGAAAGCGCAGCCCCCCTGTCCACTAGCGGAGAATCATTGCGATTCTCTGTTCGCGGCCGGCAATAGGCTCACTGTTACATAGGCTCACTGCGGAAATTCATCTTCCGGCTCCCACAGCGGAGATTCGCCGCGGGATTTCGCAACACCCGTGGACAGGACCCCTTAGGCCTCCGGCGATGTTCCCCGACGGGATCTTTACCCAGCTGCTGCGCACGTGCACATCACCAAAACGGCAGAGGCATGTGCGGATTGCCAGAGTAATTTAAAATCTCCCTGCTCCTGACTACCATACCTAGCCGAGAGCCTGGAGACTTCACGGGGGACCGCGGCTGGATCCGATCCATGAGGGGATGTAAAATTACTTGGCTAGGGCCTCCGGCGATGTACCTCAATGGGATCTTTAACCACAAACCTTTTCCCTACTTCAACGGATGCGCCTGTCGGCAAAATGGCGGACCTAAGTGCAGAAGCTGAGGAGGGCCCGGGAAATTTAAAGAGAAACAAAATAACCTTTTAGGTATGATAGAGGAGATGATGCAAATTTTGGCACACATCTATAACTGATCATAATTATAGCAGATTAAGATCTCATTTCCTTACTGTCACAAAAGGTAACCGCTTCCTGTCGCACATTCAGCTGTATACATCTTAACTGCATATACCCCGGGCAGTTAGCATGTCTATAGCATATGCTGTGTATGGAGTGGCTGTAGAAGTTGAACCAGCTCCATACACCCTGAGGATCGGCTGTTTTTGACAGCTCATACCTGTCTGCAACAGCCACAATCAGCGATAACACTGATGGCTGCTGTTAACCCTTTAAATGCCACTGTCTATTCTGACAGCGGCATTCGAATGTCCTGATTGATCAGGTTGTAAATGTCCCAAATGGCCCCGCACAATAAGATCAAAATGGTGGAGATAAGAAATTCAAAACCGGTGACCCTTCTATGAGATTTAGTATTTGGCTAAATCAGTTCAATATTCCACAGTCTATAAGGATTTCAACAGACAGAATTTTCATGAGCCTGTGTACACCATAAGAGTGGGTTTGAAATAGTGTCATTAGTCTGATTGACACTGATTTACCAAAAATATTGTATTTGCCATTTAGGTATTGCAGTTGTTTATTACATAGTCCATTAATGCCCGTCTTTGTAATTGCATGCCACAGTCTTTTAGCATAAAGGTGTGTGTTTACACTGAACAATTATGGTCCCCCCCCCCCCCCCCCCCCAAAAAAAATGGATGGATCGTTCAAATTTGAATACTAATCGTTCAGTGTAAACACAGCCAACGATCGAACAAATTCATTAACTTAGCGTTAATTTTACTGCATTGTTGACAGCGCTATCTGCTTCCAGTTCTGACCATGGGCCTGAGGATCAGCTGGTCGGTGGGGATCTCGAGCAACGGACCCCTGCTGATAATCTGTTGATGACCCAGCCTGAGGATAGGTCATCAATATTAACAGTCCTGGAGAGCCCCCTTAATGTGTCTTTTTTTTTTTTCCCCCATCAGCTGTATTCTCCTCTGGCAATATCGCAAAACTCACAAGATGCTACAGAAGGATTTGATTTTGATATTCAGTCTGTGCGTGCAGAAATAGAGAGAGGGCAACGTCTGGTAAGCTCCTTTAACAATTGGTATAAATGACATCTACAAATATATCAGAATATAGAACAATTAAATACAGCAATACAAAATAATGCAAAGGTGTATGTGTGTGTATATAGCCTTTACCCCAAACAGCTTAGATCAGAATCTACCAACGGCACCACAAAGGATTCATCTCCATGTTATTTCTGTTGTCTTTAATATCTTTATTAAAAGCAGAAGTGTAAATGTTGCTAAGGGGCTGACCACACTGTGCTTAGCTCCGTCCATTTCACATACGGAGTTCCGAAGGGTGTCCCAGCCTGACTACGACACCCTGGATCCAAACGCGGAGCATCATACACGCGTGTACTGCAGTATCATATGCCTTATCTATGTGCCAGTATAATACGATACTAAGCCGCCCCTCCCCTCAAGATATGGTAGGTATGTGAGTGTCTGTTCTTCAGTATTTTGCACCTGTGCAATGCTCCTCCATTTAGCAATTTGGCTGTCTGCATGCTGAGGGATGTGGTGCCTTTATCTGCCCTTATAATTTGTATCGGTATATTAGTAAATATATGGCCGCATTCTGTTTTTTTTTGTTTGTTTGTTTTTTCTTCGTAAATTATACGTAAATCTGTTGGTCCAGGGCGGCAATGGCTACCTCCGAAAACCCCATCGAGTTTTTGGAGAAGTGGCAAGGCCAGTGCAGAAAAAAATAATTAAAAAGTTGTCACAATTTTTTGCGTGAGCCCCACTTATGCAAAAAATTGTGACAACTTTTTAATTGCACTTCTCTACACCAGAATTCTGGCACATATCAATTAATAGATGTCCTTGATAGGCTGGAAAAGTTGCTTTACGCCATGCCTCATTTTACCACAGAGTTATGCCCCTTATTTGGACCTGACAAACACAACATAAATCTAGTCCAAGGCATGTGAAACTGTTTTCTGGCACATCTTCATTAGTAAATCTGCCCCAGTATATCTACAATACAGTAAAAAAGAGGTATAAAAAAATGAACTACAAACAAACTATATGGACATTGTGGGCAGTGTTTTCAAGGTCGTACATGCTAAACCTTTCCATAGCGCTTCATTAGTCAGTCAGAGGCCAATTGAGAGCGTCCTTTTGAGCTTTATTTGGCCGGTATACATCAGTATCCCAGAAGACTGTACTATTCTGTCTTGTGCAGTCCAGTAAAAAAACACTTGTTAGGCCGCCTGCAGACGGGCGGGTCAGATCCGGCGGCGAGAATTCTCGCCGCGGGACCCGACCCCAGCGCCTGCAGGGACGAGCGCGTACTCACCCGCGCTTGGCGGCCCCGGCTCTTTCATGTGCCGGCTGACGAGCAGCCGGCGCATGCGCAGACTGGAGCCGGCGGCCGGGTGAGTGACACTTCTGTGCGAGGCTCTGCGAGCCCCGCACAGAAATAGGACATGCCGCGGTTTGTTTGCCGCGTGGCATTTCACGCGGCCAAACCGCGGCCGTCTGCATAGGAGTGCGTATTGTAATGCACTCCTATACAGGCTTTCAGTGGCGGAAATCCCGCGGAAAATCCCGCCGCGGGATTTCCGCCCGTGTGCAGGTGGCCTTAAACGTATGCTTTTTTCATTCAACACAATAGCCTGTGGGTAACAGATACTACTGTATGGCATTCCTCACAGGTATTAGTTAAATGTTTGTTATGAGCTTTTCATGGCGTATCCTTCATAGCCTAGTGTTGATGCCTTTTATAGCCTAGTGTTGACACATGCATTAACCCCTTTAGGACCAACGATTTTCAAAGGTTTATTTTTTTTTATTTTAATTTTTTTCTGCAATCCCCACCTTCTAAAAGGTATAAATTGGTAAATTTTTCCATTCACATAGCCTTATGATGGCTAGTCTTTTGCGAGATGAGATGTTTTTTTGAATGGCACCATTTAATGTGCCATATAATGTACGTTCGCGGCTTTAAAACTGTTTAGTGGAGAGAAATTATAAAAATGCAGTTGCTTCATTTTTGAAATTTTTTTTAAATTGTTTTTACAGTGCTCACAATACAGTAAAAATGACATATGAACTTTGTTCTATGGGTCAGTACGATTGCGGTAATATCAAATTTTTATATAGTTTTCTTTTTTTAATGTTTTTTTTTAGTTTTAAAAAGTATATTCTGGTTATTTTGGTTACTTTTTATTATTAACATTTTGTGGAAGCCAGGATAACACAAAAAAGCACTACAATTCTGGCATTCTATACTGTTTTTTTTTTGTTTTTTTTTACTGCCTTCACCGTGCAGGAAAAATATTGTGATATTTTAAGGCCTCATGTCCGCGGGGAAAATCAGGCCCACTACGGATTCTCCATGGAGAATCCGTAGCGGGTCCCTCCTCCCCCGCGGACATGAGCGCTGAAAAGAAGAATTAATAAGAATTGGCATGCGCCGAGCACATCCGCCGGGCCGAAGCAAGAAGATCCGGCCGTGAAGAAGCGAAGACGTGCCCGGTCCGCTGTGGGTAAGTTATTCTTATTTTAGGTCTCCCGCGGATCCGGACGGCTTCCATAGGCTTCAATAGAAGCCTGCGGAAGACCTGCACGAAAATGGAGCATGTCACGTTTTTTTTTTCATGCTCCATTTTTTTTAAAAATTCCCTTTTATTGACCATCCGCGGGTATTTATCTACCCGCTGGTGGTCAATGCATCCCTATGGTGTGCGGATCCGCGGGCGGGAGAAGAGTTAAAATCCGTTGCGGATTTTAATTCTTCTTTTGCCCGTGGACATGAGGCCTAATAGTTTGAACTTTTATATACACAACAATGCTAAACGTTTTTTATATTGTTTTTTGTGAGGGAGGGGAGTTTAATCTTAATAAATTTTAAGGCTTTTTGCTTTACTATTAAAGAAAACTTAATTAAATGTTTTTTAAACTGTTGTTTAGTCCCCACAATGGACTTGAACTTTTGATCATTTAATCACTAGTACTAGATGCGGCAATACTCACGTATTGCAGTATATAATATATTTTTAATGTAGACTATGAAGCCCTGCCACGGGCTGGACTTGATAGACATCTATACATGGCAGCTTTGGAAGCCTTCAGTAGGTTCTCGACTGCCATGCTAGCCCATCAGCACCCACCTTCCCGCTAATTGTTTAGACATGCAGTCAGCTTTGACAGGGCATCTAAATAGTTAACTGGCATGATCAGAGTTACCTGTGATTGCTGCAGTTGCCGGTGGCTGTAAGCTTTTAAAAATAGCTGATAGCTGCTGTGTATGGCACAGACTTGGCCCCCACCCTTCATGACTGCATGATGTATATTTACGTTATTCGGTCAGGAAGGGGTTAAACAGTCTATGGATGATGGATAGTGTTGGGCATTAGAGATGAGCGAGCACGCTCGGATAAGGCAGTTTACTCAAGTGAGCATCGCTCTTCTCGAGTAACTGCATTCTCGTCCGAGCAGGATCGGGGGGCGGTGGGGGGAGAGAGAGATCTCTCTCTCACTCTCCCCCCTGCTCCACTCCGCCGCCCCCCCCGAGCCTGTTCAGATGAGAATGCAGTCACTCGAGAAGAACGATGCTCGCTCGAGTAACTGCCTTATCCGAGCGTGCTCACTCATCTCTATTAGGCATTAGAGATGAGTGAGCGTACTCGGAAAAGCACTACTCGCTCGAGTAATTTGCTTTATCCGAGTATCGCTGTGCTCGTCCCTGAAGATTCGGGTGCCGACACGGAGCGGGGAGCTGCAGGGGAGAGCGGGGAGGAACGGAGGGGAGATCTTTCTCTCCCTCTCTCCCGCCCGCTCTCCCCTGCTCCCCGCTGCGACTCACCTGTCAGCCGCAGCGGCACCCGAATCTTCAGGGACGAGCACAGCGATACTCGGATAAAGCAAATTACTCGAGCGAGTAGTGCTTTTCCGAGTACGCTCGCTCATCTCTATTAGGCATGCATCATGGCCTCCGTTTAATCTATATGTTACAATCCTTTTCCAACATATACATTAACCCCTTAGTGACGGCGCTATCGACTTTCTACATCCTGCTGTTGCAGGACGTTGTTGACGTGTATGGAGGGAGGTAGCGCCGCTATCTCCCTCCATACAGCGCGGGCGTCAGCTGTTTATTACAGCTGACACCCGCAGGCAATAGCCGCGATCGGCCGTTTGCGGCTATTAACCCTTTAAACGCCACTGTCAATTCTGACAGAGGCATTTAAATCCCCAGAACGCTATTCAGGGGTCCCGCACGGCCCCCCCCGCGGTAAAATCGGGGAAGCCTTGCAGGTGTCATGGCAGCCGGGGGCCTTTAGAAAGGCCCCAGGGCTGCCTTAGCAGACTGCCTATCAAGGCTTCCTCGTGGGGTGGCTTGATAGACTGCCTGTGAAAAAGCAGTATGACGCTATAGCATTACGTCATACTGCAGGAGCGATCAAAGCATCGCATGTTAAAGTCCCCCAGGGGGACTTCAAAGTAAAGTTAAAAAAAAAAATCAAAGTTTTTTTAATTGTAAAAAAAAAAAGTTATAAGTTTAAATCGCCCCTCTTTTGCCATATCTATTATAAAAAAATCGAAATCATAAAATAAAAATATGTATTTGGTATCGCCATGTCCGTAAAAGTCCGATCTATCAAAGTAGCGCATTATTCTTCCCGCACGGTGAACGTCGTCCGAAATAAAAAATAAAGAACGCCAGAAATGCACTTTTTTAGTTACACTGTCTCCCAGAAAAAAACGCAATAAAAAGTGATCCAAAAGTCGTATGTATTCCAAATTGATACTATCGGAAACTACAGGACATCCTGCAAAAAATGAGCCCTCGCTCAACTACATCGACGGAAAAATAAAAAAATTATTGCGCGCACAAAATGACCACAGAAAATAATTGAAAAAAGTTATATATCTAAAAAAAAAATACTGTATAAGTTTGGTATCGTAGTAATCGTACTGACCCATAGAATAAAAATATCAGGTCGTTTTTGTTGCCGTTTGTGCGTCGTAGAAACAGGGCGCATCGGAAGATGGTGGAATGTTGTTTTTTTTCTCATTTCTCTCCGCTTAGAATTTTTAAAATGTTTTTCAGTAAATTATATGGTACAATAAATAGTGCCATTGAAAAATAGAACTCATCCCGCAAAAAACAAACCCTTATACAGCGACGTCGATGGATAAATAAAGGAGCTACGATTTTTTTAAAAGGTAGTAGGAAAAAACAAAAATGGAAAAAAGCTCAGTCACTAAGGGGTTAAAGGGAGACAAAAATCTGATGTGAGCAGGGCTAAAGAGCGATACCTTTATTGGCTGTCTTATATTAAAGACAAAAATCAAGTTGGCAACCTTGCTGTTACTTTTATTTACAATCTAACTAATGTGGTCAAATTCCTTTTATTGGAGGCATAATTGTTTTTCATGTTATTTATAATGCATATAAATTGTTTTTATTTGCAGCGATGTTATAAATGCAGGAAATTTGGAGCAACTGTTGGCTGTGATGTCAAAAAGTGCAAGAGAACATATCACTTTCCATGTTTAAAAGAAGCTGGGGGTTCTCCTTGTAAGGATAAATATGTGTAAGTCATTATTTTTCTTCTTACATATGCATGTACAATATGGCGAGCTAAAAGTGCCTTTTACACGCTTTGATTATTAATGCAGTTTTGACTAAGGGTGTGTTCAAAATTGCATTGTGGCTTTCCACCATAATTAATGTTTCAATGGGTTTTGAAAATATTATTGTTAGTATGTTTCCTTTTTTTACAATATCAAATAGTGCTGCAGAATGTGCTATCACGCAAATAACTGTGTTTAAAGGGGTAGTACCAATATCTCAATGGTAAACTATGCACAAAGGCAGACCCGTCTATAAAAAATTTGAAAGCCCTTCACAGAATAGACGTTTAAAACTAAAGCTAAAGCCTTTATTAATTTCTATTAATGCCGGGCCTAAAGGACGCACATAAATCCCACATAGGCCCAACTAGCAAGGTATGGACCCGTGAGTTATTAGACGTGCATTTTGAGCACCAAACAAGTAAATCTCGGGAGCCCGATCATGGTTGCCCCAGAAGTATATCAGATCAAGTACCTCTATATCTTAGGGCTTATTTACGCGAGTGTACATTGGCCGGCGTGTTCACGGCCGGCCGATGTACTCTATCATGTGATGCACGAGCTCGGTGTATATGCCGTTGGGCGTGGGGAGACAGCTTAGCTCTGCTAAACTGTCTCCCCCTTCCCTCCCCCTCGCCTGCTTACCACCTCTCTCCTCCCCTCTGGCTGTTTGCAATGGTAGGGGCGTAGCTAAGCTAAACAGCCAGAGGGGAGGAGAGAAGGAGGAGGGAGCTCAGCAGTCACTCTGCTAAACTCCGTCCCACCTCCCTTCTCCGTCCGCTGTCATTGGCTCCCATAGGAGTCTATGGCAGCGGCCGTAGTCCTGCCAGGAAGATACTTCCAAGACATGTGGAAGTGGGTGGGCGTGTCACATGACGCGGCGGAGGTGGGCAGGGAAGCATCATGCGGGAGTGAGGACGCCAGATCCGCAGGTAAGTATGGGGTCTCCTGGGAGGCGCCGTGACGGGCTCCGCCGCGGAATTTCGTGGCGGAGCCCGTCACGGCCGTGTGCAGCCGGCCTAAAGGTAGCAGAAAATGGTATAAAATTATATAATATATGAAACAAAATAACGATAATGAAAAGCTCTATAAGAAAGGAATATATAAAATAGAATTTTATTTTTTTTTTTAAAGCGGAGATTTAAGACCAAAAAAATATCTAACCACTGGTTTGGGATAGAAATGTCGCATATTGAGGGATACAAGTCGATTTGGTAATAAACTGTAGAAATCTATGTATTACTTTAAGAATTTTGATAAATGGGTCAGAGTGCGCACTAATAGGAAAAGGGAGATCTAAATAAACCAGGGAAAAGAAAAAATATATATACATATGAATATATAGGGCCAAGCTCAGAGGTTTAAATATCTGCATGGAAAAATAGCAGGACATTCAAATTCCTGTTTGCTGTTTGGCCATTCAAGGGAGGGGCAGGGTTGTGAAGATTTGAAAACCTGCAGGGAATAGGCGGGAGATTCAAATTTGAATCTTCCCCTGCTGATGGGCTGAGAGATGACGGGGTGGGGTAATGGAAAATTGAATGCCGGCGGGAGGTGCACTTGTTCACCAATGGTTAATAAGCTAAGGACTAACGAGGATCAGTGAACCTGCAGGGATTGGTCAGAGGAATTCAAATCTCCACCTGCTAAAAGGCTGGGGAGAATTGAAAAAGCAGGGTGTCGGAGAATGGGTTGACCTTTATTAATATATATACGTAAACTACAGGATGTCTCGCAAAAAATGAGCCCTCGCACAACTATGTCCATGGAAAAATAACAAACTTATTGCGCAGAAGATGGTGGCAGAAAATAATTTAAAACAATTAAAGTAGTGCAGCAAAAAAACAAAACTCTACAAATTTGGCATTGTAGTAATCATACTGATCCATAGAATAAAGTGTGTCATTTTTGTTGCAGTTTGTGCGCCATAGAAACAAGACGCACTAAAAGATGGCGAAATGTCTTTTTTTTTTTTTTATCCACTTAGAATTTTTTTTTAAGTTTTTCAGTACATTATATGGTAGATTAAATACCACCATTGAAAAAGACAACTTGTCCCACAAAAAACAAGCCCTCAGACAGCAGCGGTGATGGATAAATAAAGGAGGTACGATTTTTTTAAAAGGGGAAAGGGAAAAAATGAGAATGGGGAAAAAAAGGGCCGCGTCTTTAAGGGGTTAATTTATGTTGCCGTTGGGGGGGGGGGGGGGGGGGGTGACAGGTTCCCTTTAATTCTTAAAAGTAAATTGGCTATTTCATTTAAATAAACATTGCTCTAAATTAGAATTGTGGCAATTTATCTGTTTTACAGTGTATATTGTTATGACCATAAAAAGGAGAGAGCTCGTACAGGTAAGTGCTTTTGTTTTTTAACATTTAAAATGTTAAGATGAGCAATATAGCTGATAATATAGATGGCTGTAACTAAATAAAGGACCAAATGCTTCATTTACCTCAAAGAAGGACATCTATAGGCTTTATTGAGCATTAACTGTTTGCAATCCAATTTTGGATTCAGGGTTTCCTAGGGGGTTTTCTCTTTCTGCCATAATACAATGGCGCCATCTGCTGGCTAGAGCCAGTACTGCGGTATGGGACAATGTTGGAGAGGCCCCCAACAACAGAGCGGCCAATAATATACAGTAAGAATACCCTGCCGGGCGTCTTCCAACATCGGAGCTGCAGAGGCTTCAATCAGAATGTTGGAAGACATCAGACAATGGATTGGAAAGGGTTAAAGGGGGTTTACCAAAATAACAAGTTTATCCTCTATACACAGGATAGGGGATAACTTGCTGATTAGTGGAGGTCTCACCACTGGGACCCCCGCTGATCTCGAACAGGACTCCTTTGTCCCATTCTTCTGTAACTGCGGAGGTGGCTTCTTCTCGGCTGTGACGTCACTCTGAATGAAGCCATTCAGTACCATTGAAATGAATGGAGTGCTGATTGCTCATGCACTGCCAGTGCTCTATTCAAAGTGAGCAAAATTTATACAAAAATTTGGATAGTTTGTCCTCTATGTTGAACATCTTGCCGTGTAAGTCAATAAGGAAGTGGACAATACTTCTGCAAATCAATGTCAGACCCTTCAAACAAGTCTTTAGAACAAGGATTGGGAATTGACCAAAAGCCAGAAAACCATACACATACAGCTGTTTCGGGGGTTTTGACCTTCATCAGTGTGCAGTAAGTTTCTGCCTTAGCTAGTGATAGGCCTATGACGCGTTTCAGGAAGGGTATCCTCCCTCCTTAAGGAGAGCACCGAGAAGGTGTGT
Organism: Eleutherodactylus coqui; assembly: GCF_035609145.1. Lineage (NCBI taxonomy): Eukaryota > Metazoa > Chordata > Amphibia > Anura > Eleutherodactylidae > Eleutherodactylus > Eleutherodactylus coqui. Next base: position 453,902,524 of record NC_089837.1, on the reverse strand, counting down.
GAGGAGACACTTAGGAGGAGATGAGGGGCAAAAACTCCTAAAACAGCTGTATGTGGATGGTTTTCTGGCTTTTGGTCAATTCCCAGTCATTGTTATAAAGACTTGTTTAAAGAATCTGACATTGATTTGCAGTAATGCTGCCATCCAATAAGTGGTGCTGCAGAGGTATTGTCCATCTTCCTAATTTGCATATATTTCCCAGAGGAGCTTGCATGGCCTTATAAGTCTCCCCATCCCCTTTATAGGTTTCTCCTCACACACTCTCCTTAAAGGAGATGTCCCGAGGCAGCAAGTGGGGTTATACACTTCTGTATGGCCATATTAATGCACTTTGTAATGTACATTGTGCATTAATTATGAGCCATACAGAAGTTATAAAAAGTTTTTTACTTACCTGCTCCGTTGCTAGCGTCCTGGTCTCCATGGTGCCGACTAATTTTTGGCCTCCGATGGCCAAATTAGCCGCGCTTGCGCAGTCCGGGTCTTCTGCTGTTCTCTATGGGGCTCCGTGTAGCTCCGTGTAGCTCCGCCCCGTCACGTGCCGATTCCAGCCAATCAGGAGGCTGGAATCGGCAGTGGACCGCACAGAAGAGCTGCGGTCCACGGAGGAAGAGGCCATCTTCAGCGGTGAGTAGAGAAGTCACCGGAGCGCCGGGATTCAGGTAAGCGCTGTGCGGGTGGTTTTTTTAACCCCTGCATCGGGGTTGTCTCGCGCCGAACGGGGGGGGGGTTTAAAAAAAAAAAAACCCGTTTCGGCGCGGGACATCTCCTTTAAGGAGAGATGATACACTTCCCGACCCGCAGTATATGTCAAGCAGGGGAGATTAAAGGTGCTATCTAGAGGACTGCTATTTTGTCCCACAGAATCACTTGACGGCGCTCAGTTCTGCAGTAATGTAGAGGTATTCTTCTGCAGAATGCTATTGAAGAAATTTTTTGTAACAAAATAGATACTGTATAACACCACAAGCCAGTAAGGAACAAGAAACATCAAAAAAGAAGAAAACAAACGGGACTCCCCTACACTAGATACAACCAAACCCTGGATTAGTATATAGACTGCTTCAAAAAGAAGGTAAAATTGGAAATGTTGGACAAATGCAACAAAATTAGACACACTGGAAGACAGGAAGGGCCATAAAGTTGCTAAAATCTAATACCGATATCCTCATTAAAAGAATGGATAAAGGAGGTGCTGTAGTAATGAACACATCTGATTACAACTCTGAAGTAGAAAACCAAGTCACTAATAAGAAATACTGTGCCCTGTTAAAGCAAGACTCCACCAAGGAATCTACAGAGAAACTAGAATGCATCATTAATCTTGTCAACCCAGCATTATCCTCCCTTCAGGACCTTATACCAGACAATCTAAAAACTGGCACCTACTACATGTTTCCCAAAATACATAAAGAGGGCATCCCAGGAAGACCAATCATTTCTGGCATTGGAACCCTCACTGAGAATATCTCTGACTGGGTTGTGAATATGCTAAAACCTCTGGTGAGGTGCATACCCAGCTATGTCCAGAACACCACAGACATCCTCTGTAAACTGCTTTGGATTTGCTGTCACCACTTGTGGGTTGGACACTGTGTCTGACCCAGTGCATGATTGGATGTGATTTTTTTTTTATCTGTGGCTATATATTCTGTCTCTGTCTGTGTCCTTGTTATGCTTGACAAAGATCTGGGGATCGAAACGTCGCTTTCATTGTATTGAGGAATAAAGATGACTTTTACTTAAAAGAAACAACTCCTGAGTGCTGGCCTGGCTACATCTATACGGATTACTGCTTTTCTGATCCTAGGGTCTGGATCACCAACTGGGATCGTGCACCATTGGCTGTTATATGCCTGGATTTAAATCAACTGGTAGTGCTGCTTCTCCTACCTAATTCATCCTCTGTAAACTGTCAGCCCTGGGCCCTCTACCAGAGAATACAATACTGGCAACCATGTATATAGAATCACTCTAATCCTAACATCCCACACAAGGATGGCATAGCTGTGTGCCAGTACTTCCTCCAGAAGAACATTCTAGTCATAGGGCCAACCGTACAACTGATCAGGTTCGTTCTCCATCACAAATGCGTCTCGTTGGGAAAGCTCTATACCTACAGTGTGTGAGTAGTACAATGGGGAGCAAAATGTCACCACAATATGCTAACCTTTTCATGGCCAAACTAGAGGAAAAATGTTAGTCTGAATTGTGCAGTTAAACCTCTAGCATATTTCTGTTACATTGATGATCTACTAATGATCTAGACAGATCTTTCTATACCCAGAAAGATCTTAAAGCAAATCATTAAATGGCATGTATTCAAGTACTTGGATAAGAATGGAGTAATTAACCAGAGCCAGCATGGGTTTGTAACAAACAAGTCATGTCAGACTAATCTAATTTCCTTCTGTGACAGAAGCAATGACTTGGTTAGGGAAATGCTGTAGCTATAGTATATCTTGATTTTAGTAAAGCATTTGACAAAGTATCTCATACTATACTTATTAAAAAAATGACCAAATATGGGATTGACAAGGTAACTGTTAGGTGGATTCACAACTGGCTGAGTGATCGTACACAAAGTGGGGTACCACAAGAATCTGTTCTAGGCCCAGTGTTTAACATTTTTACAAATTACTTAGAGGAGGGAATAGAGGGCAAACTGTTCATGTTTTCTGACGACACAAAGATAGAAAAGATAACTAACACTGGAGAAGAGAGAGAGGATTCAAAAAAAATCTGGACAAGCTTGAACAGTGGGTGGCGACTAACAGATTGCTATTTAACAAAGAGAAATGCAAAGTACTACATTTGGGCAAAAAACATGAAAAAAGCATATACAGAATGGGAGGTACTGGGCTAAGCAGGAGCACATGTGAAAAAGGCTATACTAATAGATCATAGACTGAACATGAGTCAACAGTGTTTATGCAGTAGCGAAAAAAGGCAAACACAGTTCTGAGATGTATTAAGAGAAGTATAGAGTCTAGATCACATGAGGTAATTATTCCCCTCAACTCTTCCTTATTCAGACCTCATCTGTAATACTGTGTCCAGCTCTGGGCACCCCACTTTAAAAAGACCTAGACAAATTGGAGCAAGTTCAGAGAAGAGCTACCAATATGGTGAACAGTCCGCAAATCATGTCCTATGAGGAACAGTTAAAGGATCTTGGAATGTTTAGCTTGCAAAAAAGAAGGCTGGGAGGAGACTTAATGGCCGTCTTTCAAATATCTGAAGGGCTGTCACAGTGCAGAGGGATCAGCCCTATTCTCATATGCACGAGTAAAGACTCTAAGCAATGGGATGAAACTGAAAGGGAGGAGACAGATTAGAAATTAGAAAGACCACTTTCTGACAGTGAGGGTGATCAGTAAAAGGAACAGGTTGCCATGGGAGATGGTGAGTTCTCCTTCAATTGAAGCCTTCAAACAAGGCTGGACAGACGTCTGTCTGGGATGGTTTAGTGAATCCTGCATTGAGCAGGGGGTTGGAAGTCCCCTCCAAGTCTAGGATTCTAGGGTCTGAAGATGAGCTGCTAAATGTCTTTAACAAGTTCCGTCCAACTATCAGGCTCACCTTCAGGCACACACAATCTTAGATGCATTTCCTGAACATAATGCCATACAAACCTCAATCAACTGCTAACCTACAGATCATCCAACATATCCAACATATCTAAGATGGAACAGCTTCCATCCACAAACCTAAAGAAGTCCATAATCTACAGTCAAGCTCTGCGATATATTCTGATCTACTCAGACAGTGAAGATAGGAAACAACATCTGAGGAATACTTTCCTACAACAGGGATACCATCCACTGGTTATAAATGAGGAGAACCACAAGGATTCCACAGTGCAGCCTCTTGGAATACAAATGAAAGAAAGAGAACAGAGAGGCACCCATAGTGGTCCCATACAATCCCCAGATGAATATCTTCAAAAAAACACTGCTGATCTCCAACCTATACTCCACAAAGACAACTGACTTAAAGGGGTTGTCCCGAGGCAGCAAGTGGGTCTATACACTTCTGCATGGCCATAATAATGCACTTTGTAATGTACATTGTGCATTAATTATGAGCCATACAGAAGTTATAAAAAGTTTTATACTTACCTGCTCCGTTGCTGGCGTCCTCGTCTCCATGGTGCCGACTAATTTTCGCCCTCCGATGGCCAAATTAGCCGCGCTTGCGCAGTCCGGGTCTTCTTCTTTTCTGAATGGGGCTCCGTGTAGCTCCGCCCCGTCACGTGCCGATTCCAGCCAATCAGGAGGCTGGAATCGGCAATGGACCGCACAGAAGCCCTGCGGTCCATGAAGACAGAGGATCCCGGCGGCCATCTTCAGCAGGTGAGTATGAAGACGCCGGACCGCCGGGATTCAGGTAAGCGCTGTGCGGGTGGTTTTTTTAACCCCTGCATCGGGGTTGTCTCGCGCCGAACGGGGAGGGGGTTTAAAAAAAAAAAAAAACCCGTTTCGGCGCGGGACAACCCCTTTAAGGAAATATTCCCGTATTTACCTCTCTTCTCATACAACCAACCACCAAACCTAAGGAATCTCCTTGTCAGAGGTGCCCTCTCATTGCCATCAGAGACTGGCACTTTGCCCTGTAATAGAAAATGCAAGATTTGTACCCACATCTGACTAATGGACACCATCCACATACCCAACACACAGTAGAACTATAAAATTATTGACTTATTCCTGTACATACTCCCAATGTGATGTACAGTTAGCCCTGATTACGTTTATATTGGAGAAACAAAACAGAAACTACAGTCCAGGTTGCATTGGCACAGACACAAAATAACGAAGCTGAATACACCCATGGGGAACCATTTTTCTGGATCGAATTAAAGTTTAATAAATCTGAACATTTTGGAGTGCGGGAATTTAACCAATATTCGTCCCGTGTAAATAAGCCATATAACTGATGAGGACTTTCCAGCCGTTAACACATGGTCTTAACATTGCCCTGGCTATATGTCACCTTGGTTTTCTGGTTAGCTAATAAGGAGGGTATCGCCTCTATAATACTTTGTCTTTTTTTTCTGCAGGAGTATTTCATTCTACAAGGATTTTTCTGGCTAACCCTATACTACACTATTTTTGCTCTACATACTAATTTTTGAAGTGTTGTCTAGAGTCTTATGTGAAAAAAGCTACAGAATGTGCCTGTATTAGATCATTATTTCCTGGACAGAAAATACTTTAAAAATATAGTGGAATTAAGTTGTAATCCACCAATTTAAAGGGGTTTTGCAGAAAAATACTGTTGATGACCTAATACCTCAGCAAAGGTTATCAATAGTTGACTAGTTGGGGTCCGCCACTCGTTACCCTGACCAATCAGCTGATCAGGCGCCCACTGTCAGTCCCGCAATACACAGGGATCGGAGCGAAAGTGCTGCTTCGACCCCAGTGTGATGGCCGGCTCTTGTAACTGCAGACTGGGGTCTCTTTATAAACAATGGAAGCTGCATCTACAGTTACAAGTGCCGGCCCCTACACTAGGGTAAGAGCAGTATTGTGGCATTGACAGCTGGCGTCCAATCAGCTGATCGGCTGGGGTCCCGAGTGGCCGACACGAGCCAATCAACTATTAATGTCTTATCCTGAGGACAGATTATCAATAGTATTTTCCTGGAAAACCCCTTTGAGGACATGAGACTTTCTTGATACAGATTACGTATGTACATATTTGGCAGTCCTGAGGTAACATTAGGAAGATAAAGGTATCTTAACATGCCTAGCAAGTAGTAGCAAATATTTTATGCTACCTTTGCTTCAATTTCAAGTAAATTGAAACATCTTACAAAACTATTTAAAAATATTGTCATTTATGTACTGCATCAAAAGTGTGTCCTTCCAGAATTGCCATGACTTTTTTAGAGTGCTAGACCCGTTATTTTATTTGTGGGTTTTAAATAAATTTTACATATCATATCTGTTTTGTAACATACCTGGTTGAGTGCTAAAGGATGTGTTTGTTTTACAGTCCCAAAATATTCTGGTGGAAAGCCTAAAAATTACATGCAGGTAAAGTACTAATAAAATTCTAATTATTGCATAACATGAGTATTCTTGGCTCATTCAACCTTATGCAGGGTCAGGTTTAGATAAAGTGTGGCGCTGGGCAAAATTTAAAAATGGAGCCCCAAATGCTGCAATATTGTACCAACTACGACAATGACATTCCGTCAGTTCAGAAAGAGGCGTGAAGAACTGTATTGCTGAACTTCCAAGGGCAATGCTAAGTTCTTTAAGAGGACCTTTCACCAGACAGAATCAGCACGGATGACTGCATAGCTTTACAACTGCAGTCCTGATGAGTCTATCCCTGTTTTTTGTTTCTTCCATACTTTCCTTCCTTCACCCGGACGGATATTTCTTAGATTTGGCTACAGGCCCTTTCAATATGTCAAGTTGCCGGTTTCCACTGCTCACTGTGAATGGATGACATTCAACTTCATTGACAATCTGATGTAATCCATTGACCACTCACTTGACACATTGACAGTGCTGAGAGCAAAAGAAGGTCCGTATGGAAATAAAAAAGCTGTGATAGAGTGAGCGGAGCCATGCAGCCAGCCCTGCCTGTTCTATCCCGTGGCAGGTTCTCTTTAAGAGATTAGGTGCAGAACTCCCAAAGCATATGTCCCCGTACACACAAAAAACATTTCTATACATATATAGTTATCTCATAAAACTGCTATACCAGGGCCAGATATTACAGCCATACAGTTAGGCTTCTCTCACGCATGCACTCACAAAACACTGTGTTCAAAACCGCAGCATATTTGAATGCATTGTGCAGCGTTTGACAGTGTTTTTTAATGCACCTCATCATTCTGATGGGTGAGGGGCAAACGCTAAAATGCAAGAAAATAGAGCAGACCGCGCTCAAATATCATGGCGTTAGAAATGCCGCATTCAAGCGCAGGTCTGCAAAGCCACATATGTGATTTGGCCTAACTTTAAAATCTAAGATCTGCACAAATACACCCATGAGGGTGAGGTGTGAATAGCTATGATGGAATATGCTAGACAATAATAAAAATATTATGCCCTTGCTTTGAGAATCATAGAAATCAACACTAGTTGTCTGTCTGGTCTGAATTTGCACATTATGTTATCTAGATGTTTTACCGCCCAACTTCAAGTGTATGATGGTGTGTTTTAAAGGGAATTTTTTTTTACTGGTTAAAACCAGTTAGAGAAACTCATTTCATTTTTCCAATGTTTTTATTTTAGTTTTTTAGTTTTTTTAAAATTATTCTATGGTCTTTGTATGACTATGGGGGCTGCCGTCATGCCTGTGCTGCAGAAATATGCTTTACAACAGTTTTTAGGGATATGCTTTACAGCAACCTTGTGGCCCAGTCACACAATGGACAGGAGGGGAGCCATGGACTTGTAAAGGAGATTGTATGTTAGGTATGTTCAGTGACCTGTGCAGAGGCCATTGTATAGGAAGGGGAGTAGAAGAACAGTAGATCATTATGTACTGTAAATGGTGGATCTTATGTTATCTACATATGGGTGTAACCTTTCATTGTATTACCTCCTGAGATGGTATGAGATGACTGCTGAAAAGTACTCTCCACAGACTGAGAACTATCAGACTACTATTAGGCTTAGTCGTCAGTGTGAAAACTGCAGGATTTTAGGATTTTATTTTTTTTAATATAGATCATGACAGCAAAAATGTTTTTTAAAAATCACCAAAATTCTTAAAAAGCATGTTTGTTTAACATAAAAACCTGTTTTATAAAATAGGTCATTTTCTGATGACACATTCCTTTTACAGTGTAAATGAACTTTTTGCATTAAAATCTCCTGCAACATCAAATATAATATCAACATTCAATGTTCATTATATGAATTGGTTGTTAATATGATGTTTCCATATCTAATAATATATTCACGGATGGCTTTTTTTTTCTCTTCTAGAAAGACAGAAAGAGAATACTCCAGAAAAAGCCTGGCAGACAAAGGTAAAGTTGCAGTTTTGTTAAATAACTGCAGTCACAATTAATTAATAATTCTAAGGCTCTGTTCACATCACGATGCAGCCCTATATATACTTTGGAAAGCTAATTTACTTTTCATTTACATTGGCCAGGAATCACTTATGGGGGCTGATAATTGTAACTAGAATTGTTCTTCTCCATAGGCCAGCTGTACATTTTCCTGATCACATGTGAAGATGTACAGCTGAACAGCAAGCATTTTTTAACTTTATTTAGAAACTCTAAACCCATATACTATTACAATTATATCGTCTATAATCCCCAAACCACGATTCCCACAACTCAAAAGGGATGCCGCAGAGAAGGAAGAAAAAAAAAAAGAAAATTCATCAGTAAAATCATAAATTACATCCTAAATAGAGATGAGCGAGCACCAAAATGCTCGGGTGCTCGTTACTCGGGGCAAAATTTTCGCGATGCTCGAGGGTTCGTTTTGAGTAACGAACCCCATTTGAAGTCAATGGGCGACCCGAGCATTTTTGTATATCGCCGATGCTCGCGAAGGTTTTCATTTGTGAAAATCGGGGCAATTCAAGAAAGTGATGGGAACGACACAGCAACGGATAGGGCAGGCGAGGGGCTACATGTTGGGCTACATCTCAAGTTCACAGGTCCCACTATTAAGCCACAATAGCGGCAAGAGTGGGCCCCCCCCCCCCCCCCCCGCACTGTCAGCATAAAGATCGTTCTCCTCTGCCATAGCTGTAACAGCTGTGGCAGAGAAGAACGATGTTAGCCCATTGAATTCAATGGAGCCGGCAATACAGCAGGTTCCACTGAAAGCAATGGGCTGCCGACGTGCGCGGGATAAATTGTCGGGCAGGGCTTAAATATATAAGCCCTTCCCTGCAATTCATCCAGAAATGTGTAAAAATAAAAATATATACCGGCGTATAAGGCGACGGGGCGTATAAGACGACCCCCCGACTGTCACCTTATACACCAGGAATACAGCGGAGCAAAGAATAAAAATCATTACTCACTTTCACCGGCGTTCTGCGGCGCTGCTGCAGGCTGTCGCTCCCTCCTGGTCCCCGGCAGAGCATTGCTTTCTGGATGCAGGGCTTGAAATCCCCGCCTCCAGAAAACACACGTGCCTTCAGCCAATCACAGCCAATGACAATGATGTCATTGAATGGCTGTGATTGGCTGACGGCGTGTGTTAGCTAATCACAGTAGCTTTCTGGAGGCAGGGATTTCAAGCCCTGCGTCCAGAAAGCAATGCTCTGCCAGGGACCAGGAGGGAGCGACATCCTGCAGCAGCGCCGCAGAACGCCGGGGGAGGTGAGTAATGATTTTTATTCTTTGCTCTGCTGTATTCCCGGCGTATAAGGTGACAGTTGGGGGGTCGTCTTATACGCCCTGTCGCCTTATACGCCGGTATATACGGTATATATTTTTATTGTAACACATTTCTGGATGAATTGCAGGGAAGGGCTTATATATTTAAGCCCTTCCCGACAATTCATCCCGCGAAAGCCCATTGCTTTCAGTGGAACCTGCTGTATTGCCGGCTACATTGAATTCAATGGGCAAACATCGTTCTTCTCTGCCACAGCTGTTACAGCTGTGGCAGAGAAGAATGATTTGTCTTCTATATGTTCTCAATGGGGTCGGCGCTGCTGCCGCCGGCCCCATTGAGCGCATATAGAGAAGAGAACAGGAATCGCAGATCGCACATAGGTGCGATCTGCGATTTCTATGGCCTAAGAAGGACCGTTGGGGTTCTTGAAGCCTGAAATCACTCCTAACACTCTCCCTATAGCAGCTCCGGCATCAGCAGCACTTTCCCTGAACTATGTCAGAATGCATCTGTGGCGAGCCGCGGGCGGGCAGATTTTAATACTCGGGTGACACCTAATCTCGCCAGCCACTCACTGCAGGGGGGTGGTATAGGGCTTGAACGTCGCAGGGGGAAGTTGTAATGCCTTCCCTGTCTTTCTATTGGCCAGAAAAGCGCGCAAATTTCTCAGGGAAGAAAATGAAAGTAACCCGAACACCGCGTGGTACTCGTTACGAGTAACGAGCATCTCAAACACCCTAATACTCGAACGAGTATCAAGCTCGGACGAGTATGCTCACTCATCTCTAATCCTGAACCATAGTAAGCATTTTATGCTTGCTGGAAATCCGTGATTGGCCGTCGAATTAAACCTTTTAGAGCAAATGTATCTAGAGCTGAACTTTCATCTGTGTCTTAAATGATTTATTTCAATATAATAGAGTGGGCAATTATGCTGTTCTTTTATTATATTATGAAAATGGGAGTGTCGTTAAAGGGGTGGTCTCGCGAAACCAAGTGGGGTTATACACTTCCGTATGGCCATATTAATGCACTTTGTAATGTACATTGTGCATTAAATATGAGCCATACAGAAGTTATTCCACTTACCTGCTCCGTTGCTAGCGTCCTCGTCTCCATGGTTCCGTCTAAATTCGCTGGCAGCTTGCTTTTTTAGACGCGCTTGCGCAGTCCGGTCTTCTCCATTCAGCACGAGCCGCTTCAGTGTGCTCCCCGCTACAGCTCTTCTGCGCATGCGCAGACGAGCTGTCACTGCTCGGGAGCGCGCTCCTGCGGCCATTCTGTACCTTCCTCTGTTAGCGGAAGGTGCAGAAACTGGAGCTGCCCAGCGGAGAAGCCCAGCCCAGCCCAGCCCAGCCGCCCCGAGAAGCCTCCCAGGTAAGTGATTTGTCGGGGGGGGGGGGGGGGGGGGGCTGCCGCTGCGCCGGGCTGCGCCGGGGGGGGGGCTGCCGCTGCGCCGGGCTGTCGCTGCGCCGGGGGGGGCTGTCGCTGCGCCGGGGGGGGCTGTCGCTGCGATGGGGGGGCTGCCGCTAGGCCGGGGGGGGCTGCCGCTAGGCCGGGGGAACTAGCACTGGGCTCCGGAACCTAGCGCTGGGCTCCGGGGCCTTCACCTGGGCTGAGGGTCTAGCGCTGGGGAGCCGGGGGCTAGCGCCGGTTACCTGCTGCCTGGCGGTGGGCGTCTGGTCGGCGGCTGCGGGGCGTCTGGTCGGCGGCTGCGATGCGTCCGGTTGCCATGGAGATACAGCTGCCGGCGTCTCGGGAGCGCGCACGTCGGGCTGCAGCGAGCGACGGGGAAAGAGCCGGCGGCCATCTTGAGGAAACTTTTATAAGTTGCTGAAACGCTGGAACGGTAAGTACGAACCAGCTAGAAATGTCATTTACAGGGGGGCTTAGTAATGTGTACTTAATGGGGGGGACTGGGCAAAAAAAAAATTTTACTGCTTCCTCGAGACATCTCCTTTAACTCATTTTTGGTATTGTGGAAATGCTCAAGTTTTCTCTCCCTACATTTTAGCTTTTCTCCTAAAGGGCATACAACATATATTACCCCTTCAGTAAAACTGGCTTCACATGACCGGGTCAGATTCTTCATTCAGGAACCTGCAACAGATTCCGGCTGTGAAGCCAAACGGCGATTTTGTGTACCTGTGTTGCGGATGATTTCAGCGGCTCACTGTCTGTCATGCGCAGTACAAATTTTTTTTCAATATTTGTATTTTCTGCGCCGTCGCTAAGCGATAAGGTGGGTACCTGTGGTCCATATGCAATGTTAATTGCGTTTGGGCTGTAGGACGAATGGCCATCATTGACTTCAATGGAGGCTGTCTGTGCAGAGTCAAAAAAAGGAAAAACGAAAACTAATTCAGTCTTGTTATAATCAAAGTAAAAAACGCCCTTGCCATAAGCAAGGATTCCTTTAAAATATAACTTTTATTGAATTATACGAAAAATTGCACATGGAAACGAAAATATTTAAAAGCCCCGTTTATGCTGCAGATATATATATATAACACAAAATTGTATTGTGGTGTATTACTATCCACATAATCAATGTTGTTTCATATTAAGGTAGCTGTCAGTCTATGGTTATAGTAATATTTGCATGTGTTACTCAGCAGGTCAGTCCTGGAGAGGATGATCAAATGGTCAAAAAATAATAAACGGGTGCGCATTCCCCATAGAGGCCAACAACAACAAATAAATTCTCTCTAGTCTATTGCATGTGACTAAATGATCTGATCGTCAGAACCTGCTACACTGTCCACCAGCATTTAACCTGGAGGGAAGCTGCATGACTGTCTGTCTACGTTCTGAGTAATAAAAATGCCGCAGAGGGTTACTAGCATGGGCTAGCAATGCCTGTGGTCTAATACTGATATTAAAAGATGAAACTGAGCTCTTCCAACATGTTTCACCACCTAAGTGGCATATTCAGGGGAATATAGGAGCTGCGCAGAGACGGCAGCAAAATAGACCTTGCTGTGTTTTGTCATCCGTGCACGGAATACGCAATTCATATCCGCGAGTGTGAAAGACTGAAAGTACATGCCTTTCAATGCGTGCTATTTGCTGCCGATCCTCCACAATAGGAATCCGGTTGCGTGAAGCCGGCCTAATGCAGGTAATCTATACAGAACAGCCTGCAGAGGAACTTCTACACATGTTGCTTGAACGACCTTACTCTTACTAAACACAGGGCATCTACTTCACTTATCAGGAGAGCTTTAAACTAGAACAATAAGGGAAGGGAAGTGAAAGGCCAGGTTAAAATTTACAGCTAATTAATACATGTGAGACCCTAACTTTTAGAAGTGGAAAGAACAAAGACAAAAAATTCTGAACGAAAGTAGAAGAGCAAGAGACACCAATCACAAACTAAAGTGTTTTTACACAAATACCCAGAGCATGGGAAACAAACAAGGAGAATTGAAGCTCCTAACACAAGAGAAATATGATGTCATCGGCATCACGGAAGCTTGGTGGAATGATACACATGACTGGAATACAAGGCTTGAAGGATTCAACTTATTTATAAGAAACAGACCTACAAAATAGGAGGAGGTGTTGCGTTGTATATTAGGAAAACATTCATCATCACCGAGATTCAAGCTTCAGAGCATGGGAGTTCTGTAGAAACTGTTTGGGTAAGAATACAAGGAGAGAACAAGAGAAAGGACACCACTGTAGACATTTACTATAGGCCACCTGGACAAGCCGAATATATGGATGAACTCTTTCTACATCAGATAGCCAATCACTCAGAAAAGCATGACATAGTGATCATGGGAGATTTTACCTATCCAGACATTTGTTGGGAAACTCTCTCAGGTAAAAATAATCAATCCAACAAATTCTTATCCGCTATTGCTGACAACTTTATCTTCCAAAAGGTAAAAGAGAAAACAAGGGGATCTGCTACCTTGGACCACATTCTTACCAACAGGGAGAGAATAGGTGAGGAAGTAAGGGTGGCTGGGACCTTAGGAGGCAGTGATCATGCTATCCTTGAATTTTGGATAAAAAGGGGAGAAAACTAAGCCCTCAAGGTTGGATTTCAGAAAGTCAGATTTTAATGAACTCAGAAAGAGGGTAGGAAGAATCCAATGGCTGGATGTTCTTAAGCACAGAAATGTCCAAGAAGGTTGTGAAATATTGTGAAATGTCCAAGAAGGTTGTGAAATATTGTGAAATGAGATTCTCAAAGCACAATCGTTAACAATCCCTAAAAGACGGAAGAATGGGAAGAATTTAAAGAGACCAGGATGGATGAACACAGAACTTGCACACATGTAAAAAAGAAAGAAAAATATGTTTATCAAATGGAAAGAGGGGGGGGGGGGTATCTAAAGAAGAATATAATGCAGTCTACAGAAACTGTAGGGCAAGTGTCAGAAAAGCTAAAGCTAATAATGAATTGAGGCTTGCAACACAGGGAAAAAGCAATAAAAACGATTTGGGGGGTATGTCAAAAGCAAAAGAAAAGTCAAAAATACTATTGGATGTCTACAAGATGCTTGCATAAAATGAACAACAAACAAAAAGTGAACAGTTTATCCTTTGTTTTTCGGTAATTGGTTTACACTGAACGCTTATCATTCACTTTTACTTGTTTTGAACAATTTTTTTAACGATAAAAATTATAATTGTTCAGTGTAAAAGGACCTTAAGGTAACAATCTCCATGTGGATCAGTTCAGCCATCCTGGAGCAATACCAGGTGACGGGACAGAATCGCGGCACACTCTACCCGTGTGGTGGGTGCTTCCTGGACAGAGCTTTATTTATGTATTTTTCTCCAGTCTTAGGGACTGCTTTGGGATGTTTCATGGTTTCTGTGTCCCCCAATGAAGTGACTGAGAAAAGGAGGATTTTTTTTCCTATTTATCCTAAAATCTTTCTCTTGGTGAACATAGCACCCACCCTATGAGTTTTTTGTTTTCTCCATTTAGTGTTTTGCACACTGTTCGCTGGTGTTTCTGACATCTATTTTTTTCTACTTTTTGTTTTTACTTCTCCTATTGCTGGGGCACAAACTGATCAGCTCAGTAGATAGGTAGCCATAGCCAGCATAGGGGGAGCTAAATTTTTTGTTCCTAGTGGTAGCAGCTTATACTTATGAATGCTGTGTCCCCCAATAAAAGCTACAAGAAAGATTTGATGGCAAGTACGAAAAAAATCCTTTTTTTCCAGCAGTTCAGCTGAAACCATAAGCGTTTAATTATCTGACTCCACCGCTTATGACCATTTGGCTTCCTGCTCCTCTTACATGGTCGTTAGTTGCATTCAAGTTCCTTTTGCTAGCACCAGTATCAAAGTATATTTTCTGTCAGATCATAGATGCTTCAGTCTTCACGTTCAGACAGAATTTCTTTGTGTTTTATGTTTAATATGTTTTTATTGAAATTTTAACACATTTATACATATAGACAAAGAAAAAAAAACAACCTACAGCAGATCATGCAGGACCGCAACATTGGCTCAAAAATTTAGGAAAGGCAAATATCTTAGTAAGCAGCTGGAGCCTCTTCTAAAAAATCTTGCCGCTACATTCTTAACGACTGTGTGTATAGAATACTATAACGTGACACCAGCACCGCTGAACCAGCACTTCCTCCTACTTTCAATTGATTCTACAGTTACAAATAACTGAGGTCATAAAACAGCCTTCTACAGAAACTAGGAAAGAGAAAGAACACCGAGACACACATAGGATGCAGAGAAAGAAGGGGGGCTGGCGTCCGAGGTCGCACGGGTAGACAGGAACACTCTGTAGAGAGGGAGCAAAACCCTCTGTCATAGGCCATCTGCTGCTGCTCGGTACACCACCTCATCCAGATCACAACACCACCCCAGCTCCCCTGGGCATCCGCTCCACCCCCACTACCATCCCACGGCATTTTTGAATTCGGGAGAGTTGCAGAACGTGTTTCACAGAACCCAGGCACGCCACTCAAGCATAGCCCCTCTAACCCCTCGTCACCCAACTCCTCCATGTAAATTAGCTGATTCAACTCCAGTACAAACTCCAGGATCGAGGGAGCGATGTTACTCTGCCAGTGGCGTGGGATCACAGCTCTGCCCTCGGTGAGGAAGTGTCGCAGAAGACCTTTTTTGATAGCAGCGTATGGCCCTGGCATGACAGACAGCAATGCCAACTCTGCATCTGTACCACCTAGACAGGAGCTTGAAGTTCCTCTCTTGCGCCACACAGGCCAAAAGTAATTTGTGCGCGAATGTGAAAGCCCTCTCCCAATCAGAGTCCTGCAGTTCAAAGGCTAGATCCCTCTCCTAGCCCCTGACAAACCGAGGAAGGCCCTGAGTGAGCCGCTCCAGTATGATCCCATATATCCTTGATAGGACCCGAGCTGGAGGACCAGCCTGCAGAAACAGTTCCTCAATAGGTTCACGGAGGTTCCTGAGAAGACACGACCCCAAATTGGCCCTCCATCCATAGCAGTTTCTGCTCTGGCCGAGACGCCTGCAACTCATTAAATGATGGAAGACCCCCGAAACTCACGATTTGGCAGCATCGAGTATCCTCCTCCTCCCGCCACCCCAGAAAGCTCAGTCTCTCCTGCCCTGGGGGATACGCAGAGTTTTGAAATGTAGGTGTCAAGGCTCTCCTGCAAATTGCAATGTCACCTCTGGTAGTCAGTCTGTCCCACACGTCCAAACAATTCCAAGTCAATGGATTATGAGGTAATGCCTCAGGTCTATCTGCCACCGGGATCCACGGTAGCAGTCGCAAGTGGGGCCAAATCAGAGTCACTTCCAAGCCCACCCATTGCTTTGAAGTGGCATGGTGATGCCAATCTATCAGTCTGGTGAGGACCGCAGCCTAATAGTAGATTTTGAGGTCTGGTAGACTGACTCCTCCCCTGTGCTTTGTGCGTGACATGATCCGATAGCTGATACGGCTATTCTTCCCTCCCCACACAAATCTGCGGAACAATTGCTGGATCTGCCTGAAATAGTGCATCAGCACCCTAATCAGCAGTGCCTAGAACAGTTTTAGAAATTTGGGGGTCATGTCCATTTTCAACACGTTTATTCGCCCGAACCACTCAGTTGTTTAGCTGCATACCCATTCAGCTCTTTTGTCACCTTTTCCAGCAGAAGGACAAAATTAAAATGGTATAAGGATGATACGTCCGCCGTTAGGTGTACCCCTAGGCATTGAATGGAGGTTGAACGCCATTTAAAATCAAATGGATCCGCTAGATAGGCTACCTCCCCGGGTGGGAGAGAAATGTTCATGGCCTCCTTTTTGTGTAAATTAATCTTGAAGTTGCTCAGGTGTCCAAACTTAGAGAACTTCCACAAAATTGGCGGAAATGAAATGCGTGGCTGAGAGATGAAAAGGAGAAGATCGTCTGCATGCAAGGCCATCTTTCAGAGTTGGGTTCCAATCTGCACGCCCTGCACATCTGGGTTATTCCTCAGGGCCACAGCCAAATGCTCCATGGCAATGGGATATAGAAGACGGGACAGGGGGCAGCCCTGTCTCGTCCCGTTCCTAATAGGTACTGAGTCCGACAGCAGGCCATTCATCCGGATCTGTGCCGATGGGCTCCCATACAACGCCAGAATCCAGCTCAGAAATCTAGGCTCCAGACCTAAATACGTCAGCGCAGAACTTAGAAAGTCCCAGCTAACACGGTCAAAGGCCTTTTCTGCGTCCACTGAGAGGAGGCAAAATGGCTGCGGCAAATGTTGGGCCTGACTAATCAGCAAGAGGGTCTTATTGGTATTATCTCTAGCTTCTCTCCCCTTTAAAAATCCAACTTGGTCGTGTATATGGCCCAGCAGAATGGGAGCCAACCTGCCTGCTTGGACCTTGGAAAATAGCTTGACTTCTAGATTGAGGAGCAAAATAGGACGGTAATTGGAGCACACTCCTAGGTCCTTCCCGGGTTTGGGAAGCACTGAAATGTGGGCCATAAGCGACTGGGTGGGGAAAGGAGCTGAGGGTGATATTTCGTTAAATGCCTCCTGCAGGTTTGGAGTGAGTATTTCCTGGGATTGTTAAAAAACCAGGATGTGAGCCCGTCAGAGCCGGGAGCTTTTCCCGACGGCAAGGATTTGATAGCCTCGCCAATTTCCTTTACCGTAAACTCCAAGGGCTCTCTAGACTCCCCTGAAATACTCGGAAGGGCCATCCGCCGTACATAGTCATCAATCCTTCCAGCTGGTAGGAGTCATATCGAATAATTGCCCTTTTATATTCTAAAGGCCATTGTAATATGCTCTGAACGCTTCTGTGATTCTTCGTGTTTTATATGGTGGTGCATGTTTTTTGTTAGATGATTGGTTAAGGCAAGAGAACGACAACCGGATAGAAGGCAACAAGATAGAACTGTGCATATAATACATGTAGCTCTCATTGACTTTAAAGTCTTGTCCTTACACTTATTATGTATTGTTACAGAAAGAATGTACAGAAGCGCCATTGTGATAATGGTGAGATGTTTCCAATATTCTTTTTATATATGATATTTAATATTCCTTACTGTAATGTTTATAATTGTTGTGCTTCCAAAATGTCTTAACTAGAGATGAGCAAACATACTCGCTAAGGCAAACTACTCGAGCGAGTAGTGCCTTATTCGAGTACCTGCCCGCTCGTCTCTAAAGATTCGGGTGCCAGCAGGGGAGAGCGGTGAGTTGCAGGAGTGAACGTGGGGGAGAGAGTGAGAGAGAAGTTCCTCCCCGCTCTCCCCCGCCGCTCCCCGCCCCTCGACGGCACCCGAATCTTTAGAGACGAGCGTGAAGGTACTCGAATAAGGCACTACTCGCTTGATTTAAAATCACTGCATGTCTTTTTTGGGGGGGGAATTCTTGGTCAGGAATTGACCATTATTTACTATGGGAGCAGGAAAAACGCAAAACACTCGCATGCCATGCGATCTGCATTCCAATGCAATGCATTTATCAAGCACTTTACTATTAAAAATTTTTTATTTGTAATAAAAATGCAAATGAAAAACTAATGCAAATCTAATGGAAATTGTGCGTTTTCATGTAAGAAAAAAAAAAACCTTTATACAGGCTGGAAAATTACAGTAAAATTGCAGGTGAAATAGTCAGTTTTTCATTTACCTCCTGAAAAAAGTTCATGGTGATTCAACTTGATCCACTCCATGCATGTTAATGCACTTCACATTGGGCCCTCACTCCTATTGTTCAAGTTGATTGTTAGTGTAATAAGTATTATGTCTAATTTTGCCTGTACCAGTTCCCTCTGGTTTGTACAGTGCCATGGAACATGGTGGTGCTGTATCTAAGGGCTTATTTAGACGACCGTATATTGGCTCGGTTTTCACACCGAGCCAATATATGGTGTCTTTGTCTGCAGGGGGGGGGGGGGGGATGGAAGAGCCAGGAGCAGGAACTGAGCTCCTGCCCCTTCCCCGCCCCTCGCCACTATTTGCAATGGGAGGGGCGGAGCTAAGCACCGGTACTTAGCTCCGCACCGTCTTGCCCCCTCCTATTGCAAATAGTGGCGAGGGGTGGAGAGGGGGCGGGAGCTCAGTTCCTGCTCCTGGCTCTTCCATTCTCCTCCCCCTGCAGAAAAGGACACCGTATATCGGCTCGGCGTGAAAACTGAGCCGATATACGGTTGTCTGAATAAGCCCTAAAGATCATGATATCTGTACATACACGCATGCTGGCTGGTGACCGGCTCATGCAACTTTTTATATACTACTTTAAAAAAACGTCTGCAACATTATACAATACAAGCTTTTACCTTGTGTCTATAGGTAGCTTTCACATTGGAATACTTGAATACCCAGCCTATCTGGAGTAACACAACATTATACATATGTTTCCCCATGTCCCTCAGTCAGCCATACATTTATTTACAGATTCCATAATAGTAAACCATGGAAGTATAGTTGGATAATGTGACACATTGATGCAGTTCACCAAATAAGTTAATTTAGAAATGTAAAATATACAAAGATATTAATTTTTCTTGTGCCATAATAATGCATTCAGATTAATTTTGATGGAATTACATTACATATATTTAATATTTTTGCAGACCTGAAGAATGTTCAAATGCGTGATCACTCAGAAGAGAACTTCCTTTTGCGTAACCATTTAGTTGCAGAAGAGACAGAGGTCAGTAATTTTCTAAATGATCTTTGGTATATTGGAGTTACAGTCTGTATTATATTGTAGAAATGCAGTCAAAATTCTTCCGGGTGTCATTGGAAACAGTTGACATGTTTGCTGTCAGCTTAGCTGACCATTATGGGATGGCATATTTTAGTTTTTAGTATCAGGTCGCTGGGTTGTGTAGACATTGAGCTGGCATACAATACATGGAATCTTCACTGAATTATTTCAGCCGTGGACCATACGCAGGATTTCATATTTGACCTATTTTTTGCAAAAATCTTCTGCAGCTGAAGATTGGTTCCATGTCATTGGCTGTAGTGGATCAGGGTCGGGGGAACGTTAGTCCCAGCCCACTTGATCCACATGCCGACACATGCTTCGTGTCATTTCAGCGTTGGACATCAACACAAGCATTCCTCTGCTGGTGTGCGGATGAATTGGTTGACTGGGTGGGGTGTCACAGCCAGCCAATGGGCGCTTGTGTTTATATATTTATTCCAGCTCCTCCTCATAGAAAACGCCGGTTATACTTCTAGCTAAAGGTATTTCTGGTCTAGTCAGTAGCTCTTGTCCTGTCCTGCAGCTTAGATAAGTGAGGTATATTTACATCTGTTTCCTGACTCCTACCAGTAGCTATGTGTGCATTGCTGTATCATCTTGCTTATAGTGTGGTTAAGTAGTCAAGACTTGCCTTTCTTCCCACTTCTTATTATCATTATGCAAATATTGAGTTATCTGCATTAAGAATATTGTGTGTATATCCATCCTATTGGGACAATAAATTACACCTGTTCTAAACAAAGTAGTTTTGCGTCCAGCTGGAATGTAACAATATGTTTGAATTGGGTTATTTCTGTGTGAAATGAATGCATTCTCTATGCAGTATGAGATATAACACATCCCTCATGTTTTACAGGAAGCCCTACCGTCCACATCTGGCCAACAGTAAGTTTCAGTGTAAATGACGTGTGTAAGATGATTGTTCAAGTACTGTAAAGGCCCTTTTACACACAACGATTATCGCTCAAAAGCCATCTTTTTAGCGATAATCGTTGTGTGTAAATGTGTGCCCATTCTGCACTTGTTGTGCACTTTTCGTCTATCGCTGAGTTCAGCTCAGCTTAAACTCTGTTGTCCCTGATAAGAGGGACCGCATGCTGAGTTCTCTGTGGGCAACGCTTTTAACATTTTTTAACAGCTGCTGTCCCACTGGAGAACAATAGTAATGTATTTAGAGAACAGACCACCCACTGTTCTCTAAATACATGCAAATAACGCTAGTTAGCTACTAAAGGGCTGATTAGCCCATTAGGTCCTAATGCAAAATGATCGCTCGAAACTGTCAGTTTCTGACGTATTTTGAACGATTATCTGTGTGTGTAAAAGCGCCTTAACGCCCTCAGGAATACAGCACATTGTAAAAGTGTTCCGGCCCCTGATTGTGTTGTAGAGTAGTAAACGGTAGCAAATGCTACACTGAAATGTTGTATTCTGGAGTATTTGTTTAATGTTAAATTGTCTTTAAAGAAAGCGGGTTTTTTTCTGTTTTTGGAAAAATGCCCATAGGGGGCACATTCTTATGTGTAGAACTGTTGATTATGAAGTGTTTTGATATACAAATAAATTAGCATTGTAATGTTGCTTTTGTGAACTACTTAGATTTATTAAGCCTTCATTCACACCACATTTGTGGCCATACATCAGATACCCATTTCTGTATGCTTAAAAAAGTATACATCTATATACTCTTATGTATCTATAGGCTTCTGTTGTGAAGACACAGGCCAGAGGTGTATCCTCTGAGCATACAGTTATCAGGTTAATATTCAGATGCTATACAGTCACCGAATAATATCATCTTATAGTAAATGAATAATACTGTGAGGCATTCACTGTTTAAGACTGTTTCACACTGTATTTTACAGTGTCCGTTTGCTTTATGTGTCACAAACACATACTTCAGACATATCTGTAGGCAACGGTTTCCTGACAGAGGCTAAGAGAGTGTTGTTTTGCCTTCTGTCAAACTGGTATAGTACTGTATAGAATAGCACATATCTGCTGTGTTATTTCATAGAGAAGCATCCAGTGAAAAAAGAAAAAAATGTATACTATATGGTATTGCTTAAAAAACAAACAAACCTGAGAGTCTATGGGCGACAGATGGATAAATGGCTCTCAAAGACTGCTTGTCTGTAGTGGACCTCTTTGTCTGCTTGTGTAGATCTTGTTGACCACTACACATGTCTTTACGACGCAATTGAAGAGATTTTGGAAATTAGAGTTTTCCTCTATTCCACCTGATTGTTTTTTCAGACTCGTCCTCCCAGGTCTTCCTGTCTTGCTTCAGGTTTCGAGCAAACCCTTTGTTTGCTCTGAGATTGCAACGTCCCATATCAAGAGCACTTCGCGGTAATTATACTCAAACCTGTTTGTCATCCTCAAGAAGGACAGTTTGGTCCGCCTTATTCTGGATTTTAAGCAACTGAGCAGGCATGTTCGACGGTACAATTTTTATATGGACCATTCTTTCCACCTGGGACGCTGTCTCTGGACTGTCCCATCTGTCTTCATATGCAAGTTTATCAAGATTTTCTGTGGTGGCTTCACTCCCCTCTGATTCTCCAAGATCGTTCCTTCTTTCCGGTCCACTGGCTAGTTGTCACTGCGGACACCAGTCTTCTGGGCTGGGGGGAGTTTCTCTCCGCCGAACAGTTCAGGGTCACTTCTCTCTTTCCTACTCCTAGTCTCTACTCCCTCTTCTGTCATAGAATCACAGAGGTGAGATAAACAATGTGCATAGACATAACTCGCAGAAAAAGAAGCCTAATATGCATCACCTGATAAACTGCAGGGCAGGCTCAATCACCATGTACCCTAGTAGCATGCAGAGAGCCAGATTGCAATCTGTAGGCGCTAAATGTTAATGTGCAGACTAATGTGTAGCAACTCAACTCAGATTGGGGGAGGAGTGACTACTGACAGGCATAGTCTGCACATATGAACCGATACCAAGGATGCCAACCATAGATAAGTGCGCCACACTATACAGGAATACAATCTGGCTTTTCGCATACTAGTAGGGTATATGGTGATTGAGCCTGTCCTGCAATTGATCAGGTGATGCATATTTGTCTTCTTTTTTTTGTGAGTTTTCTCTTATGTTGTAGATTCTCAAGAAGATCAAAGCAGAAGGAGTTCCAGGCATCATTGTGGCTCCCCACTGACCCAGATGCGCTTGGTATATGGGCATCATCAGTCTCGTTGCA
Source organism: Eleutherodactylus coqui (assembly GCF_035609145.1). NCBI lineage: Eukaryota > Metazoa > Chordata > Amphibia > Anura > Eleutherodactylidae > Eleutherodactylus > Eleutherodactylus coqui. The sequence continues at coordinate 453,879,790 of NC_089837.1, read as the reverse complement.
GCCACTCCATGTCTATTTCCAGTTCCTCCACTTCTTCTGTCTTAAGGACCTCTCCTCCATCTGAATTTACAGTCTCTTAATTCAACACTATGGCTGCTGAACCCACAGTGTTGAAGGCCAACGTTTTTTGGATGAAGTCATCCACACCATTATCTAGGCGAGAAAGCCTTTGTCTTTCCGGATTTACCGCAGGACTTGGAAGGTTTTATTTTTGGTAGTGCAAGAAAAAAACTTCCATCTTTTTTTCTTCAGTCGGGTTTGGATGCAGGATTGGCCCTTAGCTCCCTCAAGGGCCAGGTCTACACCTTATCTATTTTTCAAAGACCTTTGGCATCCAGATACCACGTTGGGACTTTTCTCCAGGGAATAGCTCATACAGCTCCTCTGTACATGCTCACTGCACCAACATGGGACTTTAACTTTGTTTTGGATGCTTTCCAATTTTCCTTTTTTGAGCCCTTGAAGGATGTATCCTTGCAGCTTGTTTCCTGGAAGGTGACTTTTGTAGTCGTGATGACTTCCATCAAGAAAGTCTCAGAACTGATGGCTCTCTCTTGCCATTTTGCCTTTTTGATTCTTCATCAGGATTGGGTAGTCATTAGAGATGAGCGAGTATACTCGCTAAAGGCAATTGCTCGAGCGAGCATTGCTTTTAGCGAGTATCTCCCCCGCTCGAGACTGCAAGTTCGGGTGCCGGCGCGGGGGAGCGGTGAGTAGCGTCTGTCAGCAGGAGGGAGCGGGGGGGAGAGAGGGAGAGAGAGATCTCCCCTCTGTTCCGCCCCGCTCTCCCCCGCAGCTCCGTGCCCGCTGCCAGCACCCGAACCTGCAGTCTCGAGCGGGGGAGATACTCGCTAAAGGCAATGCTCGCTCGAGCAATTGCCTTTAGCGAGTATACTCGCTCATCTATAGTAGTCATGCATCTGCTACCTTCCTTCCTGCTGAAGGTCATATCTTGTTCCACTTAACTAAACAGATTGTCCTGCCATCTTTTTCCCTTCCCCGATCCAACCCAAGGAGAAGGCTCTTCACAGAATAGACGTGGTGCAAGCCATTCGCCTGTAACTGCCTGCCACATTCTCTTTCAGGCACTCAGACTCTCTCTCCATCATCCTGGACAGCAGACGTAAGGGAATGCTGGCCTACAAGGGTCCGATATATCGTTTGAAGATATCATCAATCTCAGGGTTCGCTCGGGCTGCCTGTGTATACAGGCAGATACGTCGTTGTTTTTTTCATACGAGAAATTGTTCAGTCATTCACATTCACTGTATAATTGAATAAGAACGACTGAATTAACGCTGCTTAAGCTGAATGATTAGTGAACAAACCAACAACGATTTCAATGCTTGCATAAAGTGAACAATGAACCAAAAGTGAACAGTTTATTGTTTGGCGTTCGGTCATTGGCTACGTTTACACTGAACAATTATCATTCACTTACGTCCATTTGAACAATTTTTTTGAACGATAATATAATTGTTTAGTGTTAAAGAACCTTAAGGGGGATCAGTTCAGACATTCTGGTGGCATACCGGATGAAGGAACAGAATCCCCCATTTAGTGAGTACTTCCTGGACAGCATGCCATCAGGCGTCAGCTTGGCACATTTGCAAACACCGCGTTGTGGTCTTTCACCCACAACTTTTCCAGGTTTTACAGGGTGAACACTTTTGCATCGTCGGATGTGGGTCTTGGCCACAAGGTGCTACAGGCCTCATTGGTGCAGCATTACACCTGAACTTTATTCATTTTTTCCCCCCACCCCTAGGGACTGCTTTGGAAGTCCCATAGTTCCTATGTACCCCAATGAAGAGGATTTTTTCTTAATTTACCGTAAAATATCTTTCTCTTATCCTTCATTGGCGAACATAGCACCCACTCTGAGTTTTGTCCATTTGGTGTTTTGCACCCTGTTACCTGGTGTTCCTGCCATCTGTTATTTTTTACTTTTTGTTTTCGCTTCTCCTTTTGATGGGGCACAAACTAATCAGCTTAGTAGGTAGGTGGTTATAGCCTGCATAGGGGGAGCTAACTTTTTTGTTCCTAGTGGCAGCCTCCTAGTGGCAGTAGCTTCTACTTATGATTCCTGTGTTCCCCAGTGAAGGCTACTAGAAAGGTTTCATGGCCAGTACAAAGAAATCCTCTTTATTTTCTGACATTTGAGCTGAAACCATAAGCCTGGGTTCACACGGGTCGGATTTGCTGTGGTTTGCCGTTGCATAACCGCACTGCGGCAAAACCACTACGTTTGCAGTGCAATGCAGTGCAAATGTGTTTGAGCAAAAAGCTGTTCTCACAGGACAGATTTTTTCCGCACTGCCACAGTGCGGAAATGCTGCAGCGGCGCGGTTTTTCAATACACAGCATGTCAATTCTTTTTACTTTTTCTAAGTGCTTTTTTGTCCATAGACCGCTATAGACGCAGCAAAATCTGCACCAAAATACGCTGTAAAAGTAAAAAAAACCCTTGCGGATTTCTACACCGAAAAAGCGTGGAAAATGTGAAGAAAATACACAAGACAAAAGTAACCTTTGAAGCAGTTTTGCCGCAGAAGCAGTTCTTCTGTGGCAAAACCGCACCGGACAAACCGCGGCAAATCTGCCCTGTGTGAACCCAGCCTAAGTGTTGCTTAATTATCTGACTCCACCACTTATAACCACTTAACTTCCTGCTCCTTTTTTATATGGTTGTTGGTTGCATTCAAGTTCCTTTGCTAACACCAGTATCAGAGTGTATTTTCTGTCAGATCATAGATGCTCCAGTCTTCACGTTCAGACAGAATTTCTTCATGTTTTACATAGTGTTGCATTTTTTTGTTAGATGATTGGTTAAGGCAAGAGAACGGCAACAAGATAGAACTGTGCATATAATACATGTAGCTCTCATTGAATTTAAAGTCTTGATGTTACGCTAATTATGTATTGTTACAGGAAGAATTTAGAGAAGCAGCATTGTGATAATGGTGAGAGGTGTTCTTTTTCTATGTAATATTTAATATTTCTGACTGTAATGTTTATAATAGCTATATGGCCAAAATATCTTAACCGTTCTGCTGCTAGGGGATTTGAACATTTAAGGCAAAATGGTCAGTTTTTTTCATTGACCTACTTTGCACTTGCCTGTATAAATGCAGTTTTACCCAAGAAGAAAATTAGACACACAACACCTTCTGAAAAAAGTTCATGATGATTTAACTTGATCTACTCCATGCATGTTAGAGCAATTCACACTGAGCCCTCACACCTATTGTTCAAGTGGATTGCTTAGCCTACACGGGACAAACTGTCGGGCAAACAATTCCCAGCAGCGCGTTCCAGTGAAGCTCACCCCAGTGCTGTTACGCAGGAGCGTGTATCGCTGACAACGCTCCATCACCCACCTCCATTCACTGTAAGCAGACAGTCATTCAGAACTAAATGACTGCTGTTTACACTGAGCGGCACGTCGTTTAGTTTTCAGCATGCAGACACTGAACTACTGATCAACTCTCACTCAGTCGTTCAGTCTTTGAACGATGGTCATCCCGTATAAATGCATGCAATCTCCCGCGGGAGTGCTGAGTTTTTTCAATGACTCTGAACAATAATCGTCCCGTGTAATGTCTAATTTTGCCTGTACCAATTCCCTCTGGTTTGTACAGTGCCATGGAACATGGTGGTTTCTATATCTAAATATCATCATATCTGTACATACATTACATACATGCTGGCTGGTGAGCGGCTCATGCAACTTTTTATATACTCCCCTATATTTAAACAAATGTCTGCAACATTGTGCAAAACAAACTCCTTTACCTTTGTGTCACCCCTTTATATCTGTATGTAGCTTTGATATTGGGATACTTTAATACCCAGCCTATCGTGATTAACACATTATACATATCTTGTATGTTTTCCCATTTCCCTCGGTCAGCCATACATTTATTTACAGATACCACAATAGTAAACCATGGAAGTATAGTTGGATAATGTGACACATTGATGCAATTCAGTAAAAAAAAATAAGTACCGTATATACCGGCGTATAAGACGACTTTTGAACCCCGAAAAATCTGCTCTGCAGTCGGGGGTCGTCTTATGCGCCGGTAATACAAAAAAAAAAAAGTGTAAAAAAAAAAAATTTTATTACTCACCTCCCACGGCGTCCTGTCGCGCTCCGGCAGGATGTCGCTCGCTCCGGCAGGCTGTCGCTCGCTCCTCGTCCCCGCCGCAGCATAGCTTTCTGAATGCGGGGCTTGAAATCCCCGCTTCCAGAAAGCTAATACACACGCCGGCAGCCATGACAGCATTGAATGGCTGTGATTGGCTAAAGCACACGTGGCTTCAGCCAATCACACTATTCAATGACATCATTGAATGGCTGTGATTGGCTGAAGGCGCACGTGTTAGCAATCACACCCATTCAATGATGTCATTGAATAGTGTGATTGGCTGAAGCCACGTGTGCTTTAGCCAATCACAGCCATTCAATGATGTCATGGCTGCCGGCGTGTGTATTAGCTTTCTGGAAGCGGGGATTTCAAGCCCCACATTCAGAAAGCTATGCTGCGGCGGGGACGAGGAGCGAGCGACAGCCTGCCGGAGCGAGCGACATCCTGCCGGAGCGCGACAGGACGCCGGGGGAGGTGAGTAATAAATTTTTTTTTTTTCTCCACTGAATACCGGCGTATAAGGTGACCACTGGGGGGGTCGTCTTATACGCCCCGTCGCCTTATACGCCGGTATATACGGTATCTATCTTTTGGATATTTTTCATTTCTAAATGAAAATTTTCTTGTGCTATTGATATACGATATTTGACAGGATACCAAGGATCTCCTTAGGAAATGGTGTTTATTTTATGTGCGCACAAACACTGGTGGATTAACACCCCAAGCCCAGTGTGTCTATACAAAGAAATTGCAACAACTTTATACAGTGTGGGCCGGCTTCTTTACAGTTTCATAACTATTGGGTAACACTTGAAGGAAGAACTCTACAGGAAGAATTTTATCTGCAAAGAGCAGGAGGGAGGGTTGGAATTGAAGTCCGGCTATCTTGGTATCCAATTACAACGGTGTGAGTAGAGAAAAAGCAATATAGGCAATAGCAGTTAAAGTATATCAATTTTTCTATGTCCTCATACCACACTATAATAATGTGTTCAGAACAATTTCTATGCATTTACATTATATATATTTTAATTTTTAGCAGACATGAAAAATGTGCAAATAAATGAACAGTCAGAAGTGAACTTCGTTTTACCTATTCATTCAGTTATTGAAGTAGAAGAGACAGAGGTCAGTAATTTTCTAAATGATCTTTAGTATATTAGAGTTACAGTCTGTATTATATTGTAGAGCTGCAGTCAAAATTCTTCTGGGTGTCATTGGAAACCGTTGACATGTTCGTTGTCAGCTTAGTTGACCATTATGGGATGGCAGATTTTAGTTTTTAGTATCAGGTTGCTGTATTGTGTAGACATTGAGTTAGCATGGAATACCTGAAAACTTAATTTCAGCACCCACAGAATTATTTCAGCCATGGACCATACGCATAATTTCATAGATTTGCTTCAGAAATATCTGTCATGGCTTGCCGTCTGTGTTGCATTGGGGCCGGGCTGACATCATGGTGTCAGTCCCAGCCCATGTGAGCCACATACCGGCGCATACATCGACACAAGCATTCCTCTGCTGGTTTGCAGAAAAATTGGTTGGCTGGGGGGCGTGTCGCGGTCAGCCAATCAATGCTTGTCTGTATATATTTACTCCAGCTCCTCCTCATAGAGGACACCAGTTATACTTCTAGCTGAAGGTATTTCCGGTCTTGTTGGCAGCTCTTGTCCTGTCCTACAGCTCAGATATGTGGGGAATATTTACATCTGTCTTCTGACTCTTAGCTATGTTTGTATTGCTGTATCATCTTGTTTATAGTGTGGTTGCGTAACATCTCTGTATTTATTGTCATAGACTATAACTTCCTACATCTCTGTTACCCACTAGAGAGATTTAGGGTCACCCCAGGTTCCTAATGGGGAATCGCCCTCATCAGGTTGAGTGCTCTGCTTTTAGGTAGGGTCTTTTCTCATTAGAAGGTTAGAATCAGACCTCACTTTTTCTTCCTATTTCTTGGTCTCATTATATAAATATTGAGTTATCTGCGTCTAAAATATTGTGTGCATATCCATCCTTTTAGGACAATAAATGACACCTGATCCATACAAAGTATTTTGCATCCAGCTTGGATGTAACCATTTGTTTTAAATAGGGTTATTTCTGTGTGAATGAATGTATTCTGTATGCAGTACGGGATATAACACCTCACTTATGTTTTACAGGAACCCCTACCATCCACATCTGGCCAACAGTAAGTTTCCATGTAAATGAAATGTGTAAGTTGATCAAGCACTGTAACACCCTCAGGAATACAGCACTTTAGAAACGTGTTCAGGCTTCTTACTGTGTTGTAGAATAGCAAATCATAACAAATACCACACTGAAATGTTGTATTCTGGAGTATTTATTTAATGTTAAATTGTCTTCAAAGAAAGGCACTTTTTTTTTTACTTCGTTTTATTGAAAAGTAAACAACATGCCAAAGCATTAACGATACAGAGTTATACATGAGTATTGGAGAAGCAAAAACCTCATGACATCACAGTATATAGTGATTACAGAATAATCCAGAAAAAAGGGGAAAAATAAAAAGCATATAGAAGGAACAGGTCATAGTAAAAGCTAAGTCATCGGAATACCTGCATGCAGAGCACGTCAGTCAGCAGAGAAAGAATTTCAGGTCCCTGACCTCATCTCCAACATCTGCTAATCACCAGAATCCCCCTTGCAGCGTTTATATAGTCGAGGAGAGCAATCATGGAGGGAAAGAGTAAGCAAAGAATCGTACCATCGACCCCATAGTTTATGGAATTTATCTGGGCACTTGCGTGCCTTGTAGACCAGGTTATTGAAAGGTATAGTTGTGTTAGTGAGTTTTCTCCACATCGCCAGGGAAGGGCCCCTCAGGTCCATCCACCGCAGCGCAATAACCTTCCTAGCCAGGAGCAGGACCTCTTGGAGAAAAACTGTGTTGTGGTGTTGCCAATGTTCTTCATCAAGGATACCGAAGAGACCGATTTCGAGGTAGCGGGAACTGGGGTATTAAAAACCTCAGAAAGCAAGCCTGTGACCTCACCCCAGTATGACTGGATCGATGGACAGTCCCAGATCATATGCCAGAAATCGACATAGGTACATAAGCATCGGATACAATGACATTGCGGAAAGGTCGCAGGTACCCGTGTCATCACCTAGAGACGGTGCAGGAAAAGCAAGGATTTAAAAAGAAATATCTATACTGCGCGTGTCCAACTGCTCGACGTGCGGTCCGCAGTACAGAAGAAGACAAGAAAAGACAGGTACGCACAGATGCGGCCTGGGCAGAGGGTCAGATTCCACTGCGGGCTCCCACCCGTTCGTGTGCAGCAGGCCTTAGTAATCTACTATGCCCTAAGCTTGCATATTTGCATTTTAAAGAACAAAGGATTGTTTCCCTGAAGTTATCACACATCTAAATTGGCCACATTTAGATTGTAAAGGCTGATTTAGACACAACAATTCTCGCTCAAAAATTGCGCAAAGCATCTTTTGAGCGAGAATCGTTGTGTCTAACTGCACTGTCATCGTGCAGTTTTCGTTAATCAGTCGCTGATCTTTTTTTTTTTTTTTTTTTCAACATGCTGAAAGAGAACAATTAGCCTTATCAGGAGTTCACTGCTGTGTTCTGCATACTCCGCTTGGAACGCTCAGCTGAGCACTCAGAGCAGAGAATAGCTGGATGCAGAAGACAAGCGACCCCGCTTGTCTTCTGCATACCCCGCTCGAAGCACTCAGCTGTATACCAGCTAAGTGTTTCCGAGCAGAGAACAGCTGGATGCAGAAGACAAGCGTCTCTGTTTGTCTTCTGCATACCCCGCTCGGAGCGCCAAGTGTTCGCTCAACGTTTGCCCTGTAAATGCGCACAACGATTATCGCTCAAAAGACATCTTTTGAGCGTTAATCGTTGTGTCTAAACCAGACTTTATTAAGTCTGGTCAAACCAGACTTTACTTCAGACAATGGTGATATTATCACAGGATTAACCAGGCTCAACAGGTCTTTTGCAAAGAGATTCGTAGTCCATACAATGATACACTAATGGAAAATCAAATTATACAATCATCATAATTTATATTCATGGCTACTAAGACACAAGATGGTGGGCTGAAAATAGCCACATTTATACATTTTCACCACAGATGCCCCAATGTTTATTTAAGTTTTTTTTTTTTGAGCTGATGATGTTGAGAACTATACCGCGTGATAAAAAAAGTTTTAAAGTCCAATGATCCTTTTATCTTATGTACCGATTAGACAACTAGCCCGGTTTTGGTTTGATACCTTACGTATGGACTGTACGTGGACTGGAACAAATCCTTCGGGTACCCTTTCTCCCTAAAACACTTAATTGAAATGTTCAATTGGTCCTTGAAATATTCATCAGTAGTGCAGTTTTTACATATCCTTCTAAATTGACCATATGGGATTATGACTTTCCACTGTTTAGCTAGAAATTGTAGAGTAGTCCCGCAGCACACCTAATATATGCACATTCGTGCAGAGGTTTCAGCAAGAGTATGCCCAGCCACCTATGGGGTCATGAACCTAACTCCAGGCATAAGCAGTGATATCCAAGAAAGGCGGCAGCATCAGTGGTGTAGAAATAGCAGAAAATTTTTTTTTATTGCTCCATAAAAAATTTCCACTGTTTAGCGTGGCAGCTGGTAAAGTCCAAATAGTTGTTAGTCGATTGTTTACAAATGCGTCCTAATAAAAATGGAACCATCCTTTTATGGACATTTCCAAATCTAAAAAAAATTATTTTCTCTCTGTCAAAGATCCCAGAAAATTCCAGACCCCATGAGTTTTGATTCAAGGAATGAGTGAAGGATTAAAGATCTGTTCTATTCCCCTCCCAAGTAATCAAAACATCATCGATGAACCTCCTATAAAATATTACGTTATGTAGGATATCTGACTCGAAGGCACCCATATACAAATTTGCGTAGCATGGGGCAAATTTTGTCCGCATAGCTGTTTCTTTCGTTTGCAGATAAAAATGGTTTTTAAAAAAGAAATAATTATGTAATATTTATGGATTTTAATATAATGGTATGGTATTAGAGGATTTTGGGCCAGTAATGGTCGGATTGCCTCTATTCCCTTCATGCGTGGAATGCTGAAATAGAGGGCTTTTACGTCAACAGTGGCCCAGATAAAATAATCTTCCATGTAATTGATTCTAATACATTTAAAAGGTGACTCGTGTATTTCAGATAAGCAGGTAAATATACAACATATTTTTATAAATGGTCGTCCATATATTCTGAGAGCCCAGTGGTGATAGAACCTATGCCTGAAATGATAGGTCTACCTGCTGGGTGGGTGACTCTTTTATGAATTTTTGGAAAGAAAATAGAAATGGGGTATTTCGGAATTCTGAATGCAAATAAAAAATATTTTTCAGTTTTAGTCAAACAATTGTATATTAGGGCTTCCTCTAATGTCATTCTCATACACAACACTTTTTACAGCGTTAACTGTGGCGTAAAACTCCTCCATTGATTTCAATGAGGTTTTGCAAACCAGCGTTCGAGTGTGGCATTTGTAATGCCATGATTTTTGAACGTTGTCTGCTCTAGTGCATTTTAGAACTTTTTAACGCACCTCATCACCCATTATAATGATGGGGCTCATTTGAAAGATGCTGTCAGTTTACCCTGAGGGAGGAGGATTAAACAAGAGGTCACTCGGCCTGATTGGTCGCCGTCAAAAATCGTGGTCTACCACCAGGCTGCTGGTTTTGAGAGACATACGGCTTCCCTGAGTCGCTGGGAGCCTCTGAAGCAGCATTGGTGCCCTCCCTGGGTAAAGAGAAGCAGTTTGAGGGGCTGCACAGCCCGATCGACCGCCATTATAACTTGCGGCCTAGCCCGCCGGGTAAGGTTGCGGGCTGGAGTTGCGGGAGGACCCGCGCAACCGACTCTCCACATCAGAGCGGGACTCTAGGACTGCACACCACTGCCAGCAGGTACAGCAGGCCCCATAGGATAAGGGGTGAGAGGGAAAGGAGAAGTGCCAACTAGCACAAAGCCCCCTAAATCCGCATTTACATGCAACAATTATCGCTCAAAATTCACTCAAACAATGTCTTTTGAGCGATAATTGTTGTGTGTAAATGCTACCATCGTTTGCTTTTCGTCCGAACGATGATTTTTAGTTGAGTTTAAATTCCATCATTCGGCCTGTGAGCTGATGGCAGGGACTTCATGGGAGCGCTGATAACATTGTATTCAGCTGCAGTCCTGTGCAGAACAAAGGGGCTGTATGCAGATAACAGACCACCTGCTGTTCTCAGCATACAGCTCGGGGGCTCATTTACATGCAAATGAAACTAATAAGCTACTAATGGGTATTAGTGCCCATTAGCAGCTTATGCAAAATGATCACTCAACCTATCGATCATCCTATCGTTTGAACGAATTTTGAGCGATCATCTTTGCATGTAAATGGAGCTTAAGTGTGGGAACCTGAAGCCTCCTAGGACCACCTAAGCAAAGGCCCTCCAGGGATAAGAAAACCTATAGTTGACCCCTCTGAGCCTCCATAGCTGCGAACCTACCTCATTGGGGAATCCCACAGCTTCTACGGGCTCATAAGAGTTAAATGGGGGAAGACTAGGCCTTAAGAAACAAGCATACTACAAGGCCAGGCATGGCATTGAGCACAACCCGCTGGAGGCATTTATTTCATGGATTGAGAGCCACGCCATAACCTCACAGTCGGCTAAAACCCTGCATGGGATGAAATAACCCACCTCTCTATGAGACAAGGAGTACCCGCACGCCATCTATTCCTGCTTAAGTAAAAGAACAAAGGCAACAAACAGTCTGAATACCTCCTGCTGACTACTTTGCCCCCATTTACAGAGGAGCTCCTACACCGTTAATGGGATGACCACAGTCTACCCATGATCTGTGCTCTGGCCCTGTCCTAGTTACCACAACAGAAACTTCAGCTAGCAACTTCCAAGACAAACCTAATAACCTCAGGATCTAATATGACCAGAAGAGGTGGCAGACAGAATAAAAGTACGCTAGACCACCCAGAGTACCTTACCATAACTTTCTCGGGATCCCAATTCAATTCTCCCACACAAATGGAGTCACCATCCCATAGCTCCAACGCAGGGGAACACCAACTGGAACTACCAATTGGCAAACCACCGAACCAATTGTAGCGTCTCAAAATACTGAACGTTCTACCTCAGAAGCTACTCTTCTCATTCACATAAGAAAAATATTTTGAGATGAGCTCCAAACTACTATGCATGACATCTCTAAGCAGATTAATGATTTGGGCCAACGTACGAACGACCTCGAACAGAAGACAGATGAGATTATCAATGCCCTAGATCAAGAACACGCTAAATGGGATGACTATTCTGCGAGGGTAGAGGCCCTTGAGTTAAAATGTGAGCACCTCGAGAACAGGAGCAGAAGAGCAAACATTTGTATCCGAGGTCTCCCTGAATCCATTGTTAACCTGAAGAAAGCTGCCACTAACCTGTTCTCTGCACTCCTTCCTCAGGTAGCGCAAGACTACTTCTGTATCAATAGAATACACTGAGCCCTGTCTAAACCTGCCAATTCTGACCTCCCGAGGGATACTGTATTAAAATTCCACTACTTTGAAATGAGAGATCAGCTTCTTTTTTCTCCATAACCGACAAAAAACAGCAGAGAGTCTCCATCCTCTTACATAACTCACTCCACTTATGATTAATAAAATCGAAACCAACCCCAGTGTTGGTGGGTTTTTGGTCAGAAGTTTAGCGTATTGCATCTACATTTACCGACTTTGTCCTTCCCAAATCACCTGCTTTTTTTCTGCTACATCTCAGTGATATGCCAAGCTACAAGCTCTCTGTGGTGCGCCATCTGGTCAGCACAGCAAAAAGCTGTATTCCAAAAATATGGCGTCAAACCTCCCCATCCACTATTTCGTTGTGGTTCAACACAATCCAGGAGATAATGGTGATTGAGGATCTCACAGCATGTATTAAAGAAACACAGGCAAAACTCTCCAAAGCGTGGCATTATTGGATGGAATTTCAAAACTCCACAGAATTTAGATTCCTGTTTAACCAAAAGCCCTGAGACAATTCAACTTCTCTCTCCATCCAATTAATTATAAGACAGTGTGTTTTTTGTTGTGTTTTTTTTTTCTTTTCTTTTTCCCCCTCCTCTCTTCCTCTATTTCTTCCCCTCCCTCCTTTCTGGCCTTTTCCCTCTTCCCATACTACCTTTTCCCTTTTGGTAGGCCATTTCCACATCAAGTTTAAAGTTCTTGACTGTTCATATATGGTTGGGAATAACAGCAGTACATGTAAATTGGTAGATTTATTTCATCAGTGCTTTGCCACACTAGACCTCTGTGTGTACATATAGAACACTCAATTTTGTTTAAATCCCAGTTATATTGTGTGCCTGAAGTGGTTACAAGAGAAAAGTATCTTGCCTATTGTATTATCAAACACTTTGTTTGTACCTTTTGAAAATGAAAATAAAGAATTTATTTAAAAAATTGAAACAGACCCTTTATACCTCTATACAAGGTACCCTACGTGAACAAAAGATAGTGCTGTTGAACTCATATGCTCCTGTCAACAACCCTTAAAAATTATTCTCCCAGATTGCCAGCAAACTTGAGACCCTGCCCAAGGCCTCTATATAATGGATGGGGAACTTCAATATGGTCCTCTCACCCTCCTTGGATCGCTCGTCTTATTGCACACAATTAGCTGAAAGCAAAGAACTTCGATAAAAGCCACTCTGAAAGATTTCGAGCTGGTGGCTAGCTGGGGGAGGTCCATGGTTCAAGCAGGGGATATTCTTTTTTCTCAGCCCCACATAAGTCCTATTCCGGTATTGACTGGGTACTAGCATCCACTCATCTTCTCCCCACTCTTGCTCAAGTGAGACATATCCATTGTGTCTGGTCAGACCATGCCATTGTCCTAACCCACGTTTTGGATGAATTTCTCAACCCTTCTCTAGGAGATGGAGACTTATTGAATCGCTATTAAAAGATCCTATAACTCTTGCCCAAATCTCAGAACGATTACAAATATTTTTAGCAACAAATACCAATGCAGACACACAACCCATATGGCTTTGGCTGGCACATAAGGTCTTCATGAGAGGCCAAATCTCTCACATAGCCTCCATTAAAAAGAGGGAAAAATTTCAGGCCCTACTAGCCCTGGAAAGATGCCTCACCCTGCTGGAGATAGCCAACAAGTAAAGCCCTAGCATATCATTAATTAAAAACATTAAAGCTGCAAAATTACAGCTTAACCTCCTATAAACCTCACAGGCGGAGAGGGCCCGTCAGTGGACCCAGTCCATCTACTTTAAATTGACAAATCGGATAGACTTCTGGCTGCTCAACTTTAGACAAAGGAGAGAATTACCTCAGTATATTCCATCAGAGCAGTTAATGGGGCATGCACTACGAACCTGGACAAAATCGCCCATACTTTTTATGATTTCTACAGCAATCTGTATAAATATAAGCCTCAAAGATCCTCCACCGCCCTCCAGAGTTTTCTAAAAGATATCGCTCTACCGCGGCTTACAACACAACAAAGCGCCCACTTAAGCCAACATATCACAGAGAGGGAGGTAGAGGATACTTGTTGCCATGCGGGGCGGCGCTGGGTCCCGCGGCCGGCGCGCGCCGCTTCGGGCTCGGCTTCGGCGTCCCGGGGCTGTGCTGTCGGGGATCTCCCGGCGGCGTGGAGCAGCCAGCGTGCGGCGGCGTGGAGCAGCCAGCGTGCTGCGGCGTGGGCGTGTCCGCCCGTGGGGTGCCGCCCGCTCTCATCCACCTCCCTTGTGCAACGGTGGGAGAGTCGGCTCCTCCCACTCTCCGCCCCTGGGCGGAGGCTTTTGGTTAGGGGCCTGGCAGTGACCTGAGCTCACTGCCAGTTGTTGGTTCTGCTAGCCTCTAGTCAGGTCTATTCTAGTCTGTCCTAGTTGCTTGTCAGTATCCTTTCGTTTGCCTGTGAGCTACACCTCCAGCCTTGATTCACCTAGTAGTTTTGTTGGTCTGTTACACCTGCCTCTTCTGTCGGCACTCTGTCCCCTGTTAGTAGTTCCATCCAGGTAGTCGCCAGGTCCCTAGCCAGCGCAGGGACTGCCGCCCAGTTGTCCGCCTGGGGTTAGCCAGGGCCGAGGCAAGTAGGCAGGGACAGTGGGGTGCAGGAGATCAGGGCACCCCAACTGGCGCTCGGGGGGCAGAGTGCCGTAACATAATAACTGGCCCTTTAAAACCGTTTTTGTCATGGAGGCGATCAGTTCCCTCACGAACCAGCTGCAGGCCCTGGTGCCTGTGATCCAGGATTTATCCGCCCGCATGGTGGCCCAGGAACAGCGGGGGGTGTCGCAGGGGTCGGACGCCTCTACCAGCCCCGAACCCAAGTGCCCTCTTCCCGAGGTGTTTTCTGGGGAGAGGAACAAGTTTTTTGTTTTCCGACAGGCGTGTCGCCTGTTTTTTCGCATGCGTCCCCGTTCTTCCGGGTCGGAGGCTCAGAGGGTCGGGCTGATAATGTCCCTGCTGCGGGGCTCGGCACAGACATGGGCTTTCTCCATCCCCGAGGGTTCCTCCTGCCTGCAGTCCGTGGACTCCTTTTTTCAGGAACTCGGGGGTATCTTCGACGAACCGGACCGAGCGGGGTTGGCGGTTTCACGGTTGTTGGCGCTGCGGCAGGGGTTGTCGTGTGTGGAGGATTATTGCTCCAACTTCAGACGCTATGCGGGGGATACGACATGGAACGATAGCGCGCTGAAGGACGTTTTTCTGCAGGGCCTCTCGGACGCAGTTAAAGACCTGTTAATTTCCCATCCCGTTCCCGGGTCCTTAAGGGAGGCTATGGAGCTAGCGGTGAGAGCAGATAGGAGGCTCAGGTCTAGGAAGCAGGACAGGCAGACCCGTAGAGTCAGGGAGGTCAGTAGCCCTGGTCCCTCCTCCTCCTTACCAGTCTCTGCGCCCGAGCCGATGGAGGTGGACCCGCTGGACCCCAAAGAGCGACGCCGGATCCGTTTGTTGCATCGTCTCTGCCTCTACTGCGGGAAAGCTGGACATCGGGTGATAACCTGCCCACTGAGGTCTCAACGCCCGCAGCCGGAACCGGCGGAAAACTCCGAGTCCTAGGCGATTGCAGGGAGGATCGCCTAGGACTTCAGGTACTTCCTAAACTTTTGGTACCGTGTCATGTTAGATTCTGGGATTTTTCCCGATCAGGGCGGGCGTTTATTGACTCCGGAGCAGCCGCTAACTTGATAAGTCTGGGTTTTGTCCGTTCTCTGATGGCGGAATTTGTGGCGTTGAAGACGCCAATTCATTTTACCAGCATTGATGCTACCCCTCTCTCTACAGGCTTGGTACGATGGAGGACCCCAAGATTACAGTTCACGGTGGGGGTCCTCCACTCGGAAGAACTGTCTTTCTTGGTTATGGAAAAAATGTCGGTTGATGTGGTGCTTGGTATGCCCTGGTTGGCACTGCACAACCCCCAATTTGATTGGTCCACCCGGGAATTGACTCATTGGGGGTCATCGTGTCACAATCACCTGTCTACCATAGCTGTGTGCTCCGCAGATACGGTGCTCATTCCGGAGTATTTGTCAGACTTTCAGGATGTATTCTCCAAACGACTGTCTAAGGCTCTGCCCCCTCATAGGGAGTGGGACTGTGGTATCGACCTGATTCCCGACGGTCCCATCCCTAAGGGAGCCATTTTCAATCTGTCAGGTCGTGAGCATGAAGCCCTCAAGTCCTACGTCTCGGAAGCTCTGGCCAACCGACATATCCGGCCGTCCAGGTCCCCTGCCGGGGCAGGTCTCTTCTTTGTAGAGAAGAAGGACGGGACACTAAGGCCTTGTGTGGATTATCGGGCCTTGAATAAAATCACTGTGAA
The DNA here is from genome assembly GCF_035609145.1 of Eleutherodactylus coqui. Lineage (NCBI taxonomy): Eukaryota > Metazoa > Chordata > Amphibia > Anura > Eleutherodactylidae > Eleutherodactylus > Eleutherodactylus coqui. The sequence continues at coordinate 453,863,734 of NC_089837.1, read as the reverse complement.
GAACCAGTGCTCCTTGCCCCTAATTCCTGACTTATTGAATCAGGTGGTGGGGGCTCACTGGTTCTCCAAACTGGACTTAAGGGGGGCTTACAATTTAATTCGCATCAGAGAGGGAGATGAATGGAAGACAGCGTTCAACACCCCGTTAGGACATTTTGAATGTCTGGTCATGCCTTTTGGACTCTGTAATGCCCCCGCTGTGTTTCAGGGTTTTATGAACGCAGTCTTCCACGACTTCCTGGGGGTATTTCTGGTCATTTATCTGGACGACATCCTGGTGTACTCGCCTGACTGGGATTCACATGTGCGGCACCTGAGGTTGGTCCTGACCCGTTTGCGCGAGTATCAACTTTTTGTCAAATTAGAGAAATGTACATTTGGCTCTAAACAAGTATCCTTCCTTGGTTATGTAATTTCCCCCACAGAGATTCAGATGGAGTCTGATAAGGTAGCAGCAATCTCCCAATGGGTCAGACCCGACAACCTCAAGGCTCTCCAGCGGTTCTTAGGTTTTGCAAATTTCTACCGCAAATTCATTAGAAACTACTCAGTTATTGCTCAACCTCTGACCGACCTGACTAAGAAGGGGGCTGACTTGGGTAAGTGGTCGCCTGCAGCCCTTGAGGCCTTTAGCCGTCTAAAAAAGGCATTCACGACTGCCCCGGTGCTAATACAGCCGGACGCACGACTACCCTTTTTTATTGAGGTAGACGCGTCGGAAGTGGGGACAGGAGCAGTATTGTCGCAGGAAGTCAGTGGGAGGTCTGGCTATAGCCCATGTGCGTTCTTTTCGCGAAAGTTCAATTCAGCAGAGCGCATCTACGACGTGGGTAACCGTGAATTGTTGGCTATCAAATGGGCTCTGGAAGAGTGGCGACACCATCTTGAGGGTGCTAGACACCCAATTACCGTATATACTGATCACAAGAATCTGGTATATCTCGCCAATGCGAAAAGACTCACTGCTCGTCAAGCCAGGTGGGCGTTGTTCTTCGCCAGGTTTAACTTCGTCGTGACATATATCCCCGGAGAGAAGAACGTGAAGGCGGACGCCCTGTCACGGAGTTTCGGGGTTCCAGACAGTGGGACCATGACTCCCGAGAATATCTTAGCCCCCGGCGTGGTGGTGGCAGTGTTAGAGTCTAACTTCGTCCCTCAACTACAGGATGCTCAGCAGGACGCTCCGTCAGGGGTGCCGGAGGGCAGATGGTTTGTGCCAGAGACCCTACGCCCTAGAGTCATGGATGAGTCCCACTCGTCGGCTCTCGCCGGGCATCCAGGGTTCCAGGGGACCCTGGAGCTTTGCTCCCGATACTTCTGGTGGCCAGGCATGTCTCAGGAGATCCGCAACTTTGTGAGGGGTTGCTCGGTCTGTGCTCGCAATAAGAGTCGGCGGCGTCCTCCGGAGGGTCCTCTGAGACCACTACCGGTTCCTTCCAGTCCCTGGTCTCACTTATCAGTAGATTTCATCACTGACCTACCAGAATCCCAGAAGTGCACCACTATCTTAGTGGTGGTCGACCGGTTCTCAAAGATGGCACATTTTGTGGCGTTAAAAAAGCTACCCTCGGCAAAAGAATTTGCCACGATTTTTGTAAAGGAAATAATTCGCCTACATGGGGTTCCCCAAAATATTGTATCTGATCGCGGGGTTCAGTTTGTGTCGCAGTTTTGGCGTGCCTTCTGCAGAAACCTGGGAACGTCGCTTTCCTTCTCGTCAGCGTTCCACCCGCAGACCAATGGTCAGACTGAGCGGAAGAACCAAGACTTAGTGCAATATTTACGGTTGTTTGCCAGCGAAAAGGCTTACCAGTGGGCAGAGTTCCTGCCGTTGGCAGAGTTTGCACTAAACAACCGCCTTTGTTCTTCTACTGGGGTGTCTCCATTTTTTAGTGTATACGGTCAGCATCCTCGCTTCCTTACAGCAATCCCTACTCCGTCGCTCTGTCCGGCAGCGGATGACGCCACAGATACGCTTCGGGGAGTATGGAAAGAGGTGCAGAGAAACTTGGAGGCAGCGGGGGCCCGTATGCAGTTGCGCAGTGGGAAGAGTCTGTCTGTGTCTGAACCTTACAGGGTGGGACAGAAGGTATACCTGTCTTCTAAAAATCTCAAATTGCGGTCCCGTCCTTGAAGCTGGCGCCACGTTACGTGGGGCCGTTTGCCATCACACGTGTGGTAAACCCACTCGCCTACGAGCTGGGGTTGCCAGCCACATGGAGGGTTCACAGGGTATTCCATAAGTCGCTGCTGAAACCTTTTGTCCCTTCGGTGATACCCACCTCCGGTCCCCCTCCGCCCACCCTGGTCCGGGATGAAGTCGAATACGAGGTCCAGGAGATACTGGACTCTCGTCGGTGTCGAGGAATCCTACAATACTTGGTGGCCTGGAAGGGTTTTCCACCAGAAGATCATTCCTGGGTGGCCGCATGTGATGTTCATGCTCCCGTGTTGGTACGGCGGTTCCACCGTCGTTTTCCAGATAAGCCTGGTCGAGTTTCCGGGGGCCCGGAGGTCCCCCGTCAGAGGGGGGGTAATGTTGCCATGCGGGGCGGCGCTGGGTCCCGCGGCCGGCGCGTGCCGCTTCGGGCTCGGCTTCGGCGTCCCGGGGCTGTGCTGTCGGGGATCTCCCGGCGGCGTGGAGCAGCCAGCGTGCGGCGGCGTGGAGCAGCCAGCGTGCTGCGGCGTGGGCGTGTCCGCCCGTGGGGTGCCGCCCGCTCTCATCCACCTCCCTTGTGCAACGGTGGGAGAGTCGGCTCCTCCCACTCTCCGCCCCTGGGCGGAGGCTTTTGGTTAGGGGGCTGGCAGTGACCTGAGCTCACTGCCAGTTGTTGGTTCTGCTAGCCTCTAGTCAGGTCTATTCTAGTCTGTCCTAGTTGCTTGTCAGTATCCTTTCGTTTGCCTGTGAGCTACACCTCCAGCCTTGATTCACCTAGTAGTTTTGTTGGTCTGTTACACCTGCCTCTTCTGTCGGCACTCTGTCCCCTGTTAGTAGTTCCATCCAGGTAGTCGCCAGGTCCCTAGCCAGCGCAGGGACTGCCGCCCAGTTGTCCGCCTGGGGTTAGCCAGGGCCGAGGCAAGTAGGCAGGGACAGTGGGGTGCAGGAGATCAGGGCACCCCAACTGGCGCTCGGGGGGCAGAGTGCCGTAACAATACTATTTAAGCATCTAAAACGAGGTAAAGCTCCTGGCCCAGACAGCGTTATACTATTAAAAAATCATCACTTCCCTCTCTTGCCCCTTATCACTATCCCCGAGGAATTTATGCATGCCCATATAATGGTAATTCCCAAGCCAAACAAAGACCACACCTCGCCCAAGATTTATAGACCAATCCCAGTTCTAAACCTAGAATTTAAAATACTGACAAGTATCTTAGCTAATCGTTGAAATAATTTTCTCCCTTCCCTGACCCACAGAGACCAGGTTTGCTTTATCCCATCACAAAAGGCCTCGGACAATATAAGAAAAGTCCTCAACCTTATACAAATCTCAAAAACCACACAGAACCCCACTCTTAACCGTAACCCTGGATATTGAAAAGGCTTTCAACAGTCTCTCCTAGGATTACCTTTTCACAGTTCTGGAGAAAGCAGGCATTCAGGGAGATTGTTACAGCGCTATGCCCCCTATACTCCACCCCCTCGGCAGAGCTAAAACTCCCCTGTTCTGCAGTTCACAAAATATCTATATAAAGAGGAGCAAGGCAGGGCTGCCCCTGTCACTGGCTCCCTTTGCACTGGTAATAGAACCTCTGGCCCATACTATTAAAAAAAAAAAACCTCTAACATTTCAGGCATTATAGCGGGAAACCAAGAATCTAATAGCAACACTAGACTCATTCGCTGACATCTCAGGCCTAATAGTCAATGAGGACAAAATGGAAACCCTCCTCCACAATATTCCTCCACATACACAGAAGGTTTTAGAGCTAAACTTCGGATTTAAGGCCTGCCTACATTACATTACGTACCTGGGCATTAAGCTTACCCCTTCTCTAGAAATGGAACGATCCCCCATTATTTGCATCCCTTAGGTCAGAGATGAAGAGATGCGATCAACCTACCCTCTCATGGATAGGCCGTATTAATTCAGGTAAAAGGATTAATCTACCTCGCCTCCTATACCTTTCCAGGTGTTTGCCCATAGATGTCCCCACAAGCGATATGAAGGGGAAACAACAGTTTATTTTTCATTTTATATGGAGAAACAAAAGGCCCAGAATCAAACAAAAAGTTATGTATTATCATAAAAGGGTCAGAGGACTAGCAATCCCTGACCTGAGAAAATACTTTCTGGCAGCTCAGCTGTCACAGATCTCCCCCATATTTGCGGGTACAAGGAGACCTCTGTGGGCAGACATAGAGGCCTCTCTTCTGGCTCCAAAAACTTGGGGCAGTTTTCTGGGATAAAAATATAAAATCAGCAAGCATTCAACCTCTATCACCGCTAACCTACCACCTTTTTCTGATTTGGAGGAAAAATAGGTTTAAGTACTCCATGATGTCATCTCTTTCCCCCTCTGCTACCTGTTATCCCTAACCAAGCATTCATACCGAGCTCCCAGGAAGACAGCTTTCCATGGTGGCGAGCCGGACACATCAACTTACTTTATCACTTTATGCCACACGGTAAAGTCCTCACACCACAACAATTGATAGATACATACTCGATCCCAGATTGTCTCTGGTTTGAGGTGAGGCAAATATACAGCTTCCTCTGCTCCTTGGTTAACCCCATTAACACTACCTTCACCTGTACAGCATTCGAGAGAACCTGTATATGGGCCCAACTGCAAACCGGCATGATATCCCTATTGTATGCTAATATAAACCAGCCCCCATCGGAAGCCGAAGTTGCATTCATGCAGCGTTGGGATGTAGATCTCAGCATCTCTCTCTCCTTACCCCGATGGCAGCATTGCTGTACATTCATTCTAAAAGGTAGCCATGAAGTAGCACTTGCGGAATCCTTGCTTAAAGGTTTACATAGTTGCTACCTAGTCCCCTTAACAATATACTCGCCAAATATTTCTCTGAACTGTTTTAGAGGTTGTGATATTTTGGGATCGACATCCCATACATGGTGGATGTGCCTGGTGGTAAAGTCTTTCTGGTGCCAGGTGACCAACCTTATATCTAGAGTCCTGGGCAAAACGTTCCCCCTCTCCCTGTTGACCTGCCTTTAAATGGATACGCCCCTCGGCTTCAATAACCAACAGCATAAGCTCTCACAGCATATTTGTATGGCCGCTAGAATTTACATTGCTTCCCAATGGCTTTTACCCACTCTTTCACTTAACCCAGTTATTAAAGAATATGGAGAATGATGATGTACGAAAAACTGTCGGCCATGAGGGAAGATAACATAGAGCTATTCCTCAAAACCTGGCCTAAACCGATTTCTGAGCACATAAGGACTCAGACCAGAAACTATTCTTATACCCCCCCCCCCCCCCTCCCCTTCCCCAATTAAAAAAAAGAAAACGAAAACTAGGAGGGACATAGTCATCGAATGAGGCACGGTGGGAGAAGAAAGGGGGAGGAAGAGAGAAATGGGAATTATGTTATGTTTAGTATCTACTAAAGAAGGAGGAGGGGGACCGGGTAGAGCGGAGGGAAGGAGGAGAAAAAGTTATAGGATTTGTAAAGTATGCTGTGACAATGTGTGTGGACTCTAAATGTTTTGTTTATTACAATGTTATTAAGATACCCCCTGCGTGGGAAATGTATTAAAGCTTTCAGTATGCTAAAAGGCAAATAATTCAATAAAATATTTTTGAAACAAAAAAAAGATGCTGTCACGCTTTCGAAAGCCTTTGAAAAACCAGTTCAAAACCACGTTTGAAATGTGGCGTTTTAATAGATGCTTGTGTGAGAGCAGCCTAAGTAAGCATTGATTTCTGCTGTTGGATTTTTGTCTAATTTCTTATAGTATTCCAAATCATTAAGAATCTAAATCCTAAATTTCCCTATCCATGGCGACAATGGAACACCCTATAACCATATTCGCATGCAATTGTTTTAGTGTGGAGATTTTCAATTTATTTAGATTAGATTTTGTTTGCTTATATTCGGTCATTTTATTAAAATCCTCTAAGACCTTTTGGTAGAAGGTCTCTATAAATAAACCCTTCTTTTCTACAGGATAGAACCTACTTACCGGCTTTAAATCACTGGAAATAATTAATGTATAATATATCAAATGTAGGTTCTTCCTGTTTAATTTCTAGATCCATGTGTTTATTTTTGTGTTCTTTCTCTTATCCTCCTTGTGGCAGAAAATTTTACACATGGTTCCGGTGCTCACCAATGATCATTACGGGAAAGATTTTAAGGCAAGTCCAAAAAAAATCCCTTTTTTTTTTTCCAAAATTTGAGCTGAAACATCCGCCGGCTATTTTCATGGCCGGTCGATATGCGCTGTAATCTGATACATTAAATTCCAATGTATCAGATCACATGGGTGTAAAAACGCCTGGCCAAGCCAATATAGTGCCTGGCGTTTTTTACGTCGGGCCCAAAAGATAGTCCCGGAACTATCTTTTGGGCCGCAATACATCGGTCACTGCATGGACTCCAATGGGACCCCATGGCAGAGCCCGAACGTCGGAGGGAATTTAGCAGCATGGCCCTCTCTCTGTTCTACTCCCCCGCGTGCAGGCTCACATCTCGTTCCTCCCAACTCGTTCTGTACAATGGGGGGAGGCGGAGCTAAGACCCGGTCTGCCCTGCTCCTCCCATCGATTGCTATGGACGAGGTGCTGGCCGTAGGCGGAGCTAAACACCCGCCCTCTTCCCGACCCTTGTCCATAGCCATCAATGGGAGGAGGCAGGGCAGACTGGCACTTAGCTCTGCCCTGTCCCGCCCCCTCCCATTGCACAGAACGAGGGGGGAGGAACGAGAGGTGAGCCTGTGATGGCAAGGGAGGGGAAATGGGCCATGGCCTGGTGAGCTCGGAGCATTTGCGCCGGCCTCTCCAGGCCATATATGAATGGGCGCACAAACGTTTGATTTCTGTGCCCATTCACCAGATTTTTCACTCCCAACGTAGCGTATATCGACTTGCTGTGAAAACGGCTGGCCAATATACGCTCGTGCGAAAGAAGTCTCAGAATGTATTTTCTGCTCCAGACTTCACGTTCAGACAGAATTTCTTCGTGTTTTACATAGTCTGCAATGTTTTTTGCTAGATGATTGGTTAAGGCAAGAGAACGATAACAAGATAGAACTGTGCATATAATACATGTAGTATTGAATTTAAATTATTGATGTTACACTAATTCTGTATTGTTACAGGAAGAATGCAGAGAAGCAGCATTGTGATAATGGTGAGATGTGTTCTTTTTCTATGTAATATTTAATATTTCTTGCTGTAATGTTTATAATAGATGTGCGGCCAAAATATCTTAACCCTTTTGCTGCTGGGGGTTTTTGAACATTTTTCACCTATGTTAGCCGGGATAATGTTCATGCTTCTGACAGGCACACATAAAATTTTAAAATTTATATTACATTCTGTCTGATTGCGAGATGGGCAGAACTCGCATGGGAAAAGCTATTCATTTGAATAAGTTAGTTCACATGAGCAACTTTTGTTTCTGACGAATACTCAGAGATTTGAAAAAAATGTCCTATTTCCTATTTTCAAAAATTAGTCATTATTTTCTATCTGAGCTTGAAAAACGCATTACACTCGCATGCCATGCAATTTGCATGTGCGTGCAATGCCTTTTTCAAGCATTTTACTATTGAAACCACATGCAAATTCAGTTGGTTTTTTTCTCTTTTTTTTATGTGTGATTTAAAAATTCAAATGAAAAATGAATGCACAACTGATACAAATTATGCATTTTTATCTTTAAAAAAAAAAAAGCATCGTACCTGCAGGAAATTGCAATTTAATCACATTTGAGGGGTGCGTACATAGGTGCGCATAAAACCACACGTCTATTGAAACCAGTACCTGCAAAACATAGGACATGCGTGCACCATAGTACCGTGGTGCGTGTCAATATTCACCACTGTCACAATGTTCAGTGACAAGGGGACTCCCCGCGGGGAGTAAAGAATCTCCTGCTGTGGCAGAGGATCGCGATGCAGGCACCTTTGCAGTGATTTTTCAGGGAGGGGCTTTAAATATAAGCCCTTCCCTGAAAATCATTCCTATCTGGTGTAAAAAAAAAATTGAAATACTCACCTCTCGGCCTCTCCCGCTCAGGTCCCGTAACTGCTCTGAGTCTCTTTCAGCAGGCCGGGATTTAAAATCCCCACCTGCTGAAAGGGCTGTGTCTGATTGGCTGAGTGCTCAGCCAATTACAGGTAGCACTCTGCCATTCATTGAATGACAGCTGAGCATTGCCTGTGATTGGTCACAGCGCTCAGCCAATCACAGGCAGAGCTTGGCCATTCAATGAATTCAGCGCTCAGCTGTCATTCAATGAATGGCAGAGCGCTCAGCCAATCAGAAACAGCCCTTTCAGCAGGCGGGGATTTTCAATCCCCGCCTGCTGAAAGAGGCTCAGAGCAGTGAGGGGCCCCAAGCTGCTACACTCGCCTGAGCCCCGGCAGCTGAGTAGAGGTGAGTATTTATTTTTATTTTTTACACCAGATAAAACTGATTTTCAGGGAAGGGCCTATATTTAAAGCCCTTCCCTGAAAATCACTGCAGGGATGCCGGCGTCGTGATCCTCTGCCACAGCTGTGGCAGGGGATTCTTTACTACCTGCATGGATGAAGAAATCCGCTGTGGCAGGGGATTCTTTACTACTCGCTGGGAGTTCCCTTGTCACTGAACACTGTGACAGTGCTGTCACAGTTTTCAGTGACAAGGGAACTCCCCGCGGGGAATATTTACATGGCAGCGGCGGAGAGGTGAGAATATATATTTTTAGTATTTTTTACACAAACCAGGGATGATTTTCAGGGAAGAGCTTATATTTCAAGCCCTTCCCCAGAAATCACTGCAGGGGTTGCAAGCAGCCCATTGCTTTTAATGGAGCAGCCGCGGCCCCATTGAAGGCAATGGGCATGGACCTGCATGTACGTGGGTGCGCGGTTTTGTGCGCACCTATGTACGCACACACTCGTGTAAATGCACGCGACATGGTCAGTTTTTAATTGACGTACGTCACACTTGCCTGTATAAATGCAGCCTTACCCAAGCAGAAAATTAGACACACAACACCTCCTGAAAAAAGTTCATGATGATTTAACTTGATCATCTCCATGCAAGTTAATGCATGCAAGACAATTAATACAACGGAGGGCAATGCACAGCTACAAAAGGACCTAGATAAACTGTGGTCTTAGGTAGAAAAATGGCAAATGAAGTTCAATATTGATAAATGTAAGGTTATGCACATAAGCAGGAGAAACGGATGTCACCAATATACACTAAATGGGGTACTACTAGGGAAAAGTGATATGGAAAAAGACTTTGGGCTACCAGTGGACTGTAGACTTAACTGGAGCAATCAATGCCAATCAGCTGCTGCAAAAGCAAATAAAGTCTTGGGGTGCATTAAAAGAGGTATAGGGGCGAGGGAAGAGAACATTATTCTTCCGCTATATAAGGCACTTGTCAGGCCCCACATGGAATACTGTGTACAGTTCTGGACAGCGGTGCTCAAGAAAGATGTTGTATTGCTTGAGGGTGTCCATAGACTAAAGGGCAACTAAATTAATAAACAGAATGGGAGGACTAGAATAACCAGAGAGGCTATCAAAATTGGGATTACTCACCCTGGAAAAAAGACTGCTAAGGGGCGATCAAATAACTATGTATAAATACACTAGGGGACAATACAAGGATCTCTCCCATGATCTGGTTGTACCCAGGATTGCGACGGTAACAAGAGGGCATCCTCTACGTCTAGAAGAAAGCAGGTTTCATTACCAACACAGAAGAGGGTTCTTTACCGTAAAAGCGGGGACACTGTGGAACTCTCGGCCTGAGGATGTGGTGATGGCAAAATCCATAGAGGAGTTTAAGAGGGGACTAGATGTCTTCCTAGAGCGCTACGATATTACAGAATATATACATTAGGTGACCAGTGGGGTTGTTGATCTCAAATGTTAATCCAGGGATTACTCTGGCTGCCATTATGGAGCCATGAAGCATTTTTTTCCTCCAAATGAGCTAAATTGGCTTGTTTTTTTTTGTTATTGTCTTCCTCTGGACCAACAAGAGGGGTGGTGGGGGTTAAACAGGCTGATTGACATTGTCTTCATTCAGCCTTACATACTATGTTACTATGTAACACCTCCTGAAAAAAGTTCGAGATGATTCAACTTGATCTACCCCATGCACATTAATGCACTTCACATTGGGCCCTCACTCCTATTGTTCAAGTCAATTCTTAGTTTAATATTAAGTGTAATGTCTAATTTTGCCTGTACCAGTTCCCTCTGGTTTGTACAGTGCCATGGAACATGGTGGTGCTACATCTAAAGATCATGATATCTGTACATACACACAAGCTGACTGGTGAGCGGCTCCTGCAACGTTTTATATACTACCCTGTATTTAAACAAGCGTCTACAACATTGTGCAAAACAAGCTTTTACCTTTGTATCGCCCCTTGTGTCGCCCCCCCCCCATATCTATATGTAGCTTTGACATTAGCATACTTGAATAACCAGCCTATCTTCATTAACACAACATTATACATACCTTTTGTATGTTTTCCCATTTCCCCCAGTCAGCCATACATGTATTTACAGATGGTACAATAGTAAACCATGGAAGTATAGTTGGATAATGTGACACATTGATGCAGTTCACCAAATAAGTTAATATCTTTGCATATTTTTCATTTCTAAATTAATTTTTCGTGTGCCATAATAATGCATTCAGAACAATTTCTGTACAATTACATTATATATATTTAATATTTTTAGCAGACATGATGAATGTGCAAATAAATGAACAATCAGAAGAGAACTTCGTTGTACCTATTCATTCAGTTATTGAAGCAGAAGAGACAGAGGTCAGTAATTTTCTAAATGATCTTTAGTATATTGAAGCTACAGTCTGTATTATAGTCTAGAGCTGCAGTCTTCTGGGTGTCATTGTCACAGCCAGCCAATCAATGCTTGTGTTTACATATTTATTCCAGCTCCTCCTCATAGAGGATGCTGATTATTCTTCTAGCTGAAGGTATTTCTGGTCTAGTCAGCAGCTGTTGTCCTGCCCTACAGCTTAGATAAGTAAGGTATATTTACATCTGTTTCCTGACTCCTAGCTATGTTTGCATTGCTTTATCATCTTGTTTATAGTGTGGTTAAGTAACATCTCTGCATTTATTGTCATAGACTAGAATTACCTATATCCAGTTACCAACTAGAGCAGTGGTGGCGAACCTATGGCACGCGTGCCAGAGGCGGCACGCGTGCCAGAGGCGGCACGCTGAGCCCTCACTGCTGGCACACGTCGCCGTCGGCTGCTTACCACGTTAGTGAATACCAGCAGGGACTGCGGCTCCCCTGCTGTCATTCACTCAGCGCTCCCCTCCCCCCCCCCACAGCTCACCTGACGTCTCCTCGTAGGTTCTCTGAAAGCAGGGGAGGAGGTGTCCGGCAGCACACTGACGTCCGTGTGCACCTAGGAACAGCGCCAAACAGAGGAGCAGAAAAGTATATTGGTCTTAGGGGGGGGGCGCGCTATTACAACTGTGGGGGCCGCGGTGGGATGTCACTGTTACTACTGTGGGGGCCGTGGTGGGATGTCACTATTACTACTGTGGGGGCCGCGGTGGGATGTCACTATTACTACTGGTGGCCGCTCTGTGGGATATCACTATTACTACTGAGGGGGCCCCTGTGGGGGGGTCACTGTTACTACTGGGGGCCACTGTGGGATGTCACTATTACTACTGGGCCGCTGTGGGATGTCACTATTACTACTTGGGCCGCTGTGGGATGTCACGATTACTACTTGAGCCGCTGTGGGATGTCACGATTACTACTTGGGCCGCTGTGGGATGTCACGATTACTACTTGGGCCGCTGTGGGATGTCACGATTACTACTGGGTCGGTGTGGGATGTCACTATTACTACTGGTTCGCTGTGGGATGTCACTATTACTACTGGTTCGCTGTGGGATGTCACTATTACTACTGGTTCGCTGTGGGATGTCACTATTACTACTGGGGGCCGCTGTGGGATGTCACTATTACTACTGGGTCACTGTGGGATGTCACTATTAATACAGGGGGCCGCTGTGGGATGTCACTATTAATACAGGGGGCCGCTGTGGGATGTCACTATTAATACAGGGGGCCGCTGTGGGATGTCACTATTACTACTGGGGGCCGCTGTGGGATGTCACTATTACTACTGGGGGCCACTGTGGGATGTCACTATTACTACTGGGGGCCGCTGTGGGATGTCACTATTACTACTGGGGGCCGCTGTGGGATGTCACTCTTACTACTGGGGGCCGCTGTGGGATGTCACTCTTACTACTGGGGGCTGCTGTGGGATGTCACTATTACTACTGGGTCGCTGTGGGATGTCATTATTACTACTGGACCGCTGTGGGATGTCACTATTACTACAAGGGGCCGCTGTGGGATGTCATTATTACTACTAGGGACCACTGTGGGATGTCACTATTACTACTGGGGGCCGCTGTGGGATGTCACTATTACTACTGGGGGCCGCTGTGGGATGTCACGTTTACTGCTAAGGTCGCTCTGGGGGGGTCACTATTACCGCTGGGGTATATTTACAGGTTGCGGAAATTCTGCAGGATATCCTCAGCGGAAATTTCTGTGGCAAATTCTGCAGCATTTCTGCATCCAAAAAGCAGTCAAAATCTGCACGCTGTCTATTTTGAAGCGGCCCTGTCCTTTTTAGAATGACGGGGGTAAAATCATATGTTGTGATAAGCACCGCCCCCTGACGCGTTGGCACTTTGCGATAAATAAGTGGGTTTTGGGTTGCAGTTTGAGCACTCGGTCTCTAAAAGATTCGCCATAACTGGTCTAGAGAGTCAGGTACGCCCCAGGTTCCTGAGTGTCTCTCAGAAGGGTGGTCCTCATCAGTTTGAGTGCTCTTCTATTAGGTACAGTCTTCTCTCATTAGAAGGTTAGAGTCAGACTTCCCTTTCTTCCCACAGCTTGGTTTCATTATATAAATATTGAGTTATCTGCGTTTAGAATATTGTTTGTATATCCATCCTATTAGGAATATAAATGACAGCTGATCCAGATAAAGTATTTTGCATCCAGCTCAGATGTAACAATATGTTTAAATAGGATTATTTCCGTGTGAATGAAGGTATTCTGTATGCAGTACGGGATATAACACATCCCTTATGTTTTACAGGAACCCCTACCGTCCACATCTGGCCAACAGTAAGTTTCCATGTAAATGAAATGTGTGTAAGATGATTGATCAAGTACTGGAACACACTCAGGAATACAACACTTTGTAAAAATGTTCACGCCCCTGACTGTTGTATAGTAGCAAATGCCACACTGAAATGTTGTATTCTGGAGTATTTATTTAATGTCAAATTGTCTTCAAAGAAAGTGTTTTTGTTTGTGTTTGTGGGAAAAAATGCCCAGAGGGGGCTCATTCCTGTTTGAAAAACTGTTTATTTTGAAGTGTTTTGATATACAAATAAATCAGCATTATAATGTTGCTAGCAAGTTTGTGAACCACCTAGATTTATTCCATAGATTTTATTTATTTATTTTTTTATAAATTCTTTATTTTTGCATATAGTAGTTCTATATCAATTGGATTACAGCTTTCGAGTTCAATCTTACTCGTGTTTCCAGGCAACCTCGATATTAGGTGCTTGGGAAATTAGAGAACTTTTCAAATAAACGTAATAACATGTCATTATGGTGCATTATAATAAATCCGAACTTGCCACACGTCACGCCTTCGTCTGTAGTCCTTTCCATTATGCACTGTGTGGGGCTTCATACCTATATTCACTGTATGGTATATTCAATAGCATCTAACAAGACAAACAGGACACAAGGGGGGTATACGACAAAGGTTACAGGTGAATATGTTTCTGATATTGTCAGAGAAATTGAAGAGTATGGTTGAATAAAAGCGAGTAGGTAAGTTAGTTAAGTAACAGGCGGTATTCTTCTGAGTCCTGGAAAACTATCCAATGATACCATGTCTTGCGGAACCTTTCTTGTGTGCCCTTAAGTGACGCAGAGAGGTCCTCCATCTCCTTGATCCAGCTAACTGTGTTTAGCCATAATGCCAGCGATGGTGGGTCTGTTTGCCTCCAGAGCCTGGCGATGCAAGACCTCGCCGCGGTCACAAGGAAGCGTACCACCGTTTTTTTTTTAGTTTTTTTTTTTTTGTAGGTAGCCAGCGGTATATTAGTATGGTGTAGGAGGAAGAGAGCTGGAGATTTTCGCAGAGAGAAATGGGTAAATTTAGATGAGATCTGCCAGACTTCTGACCAGAAGCCCGCCAGCATCGGACAGTCCCAAAAGACGTGTAACATGGTCCCATGTCCCTCTCCACATCTCCAACACGTGGGGGAGACAGATGGGAACATCTTGTGTAAATGGGCGGGCACCCTGTACCACCTGGAGAGGATCTTATAGCCGGATTCTTGTATTCTACTGGATATGGATGCGGAATGTGTGATAATAAAGATTTTGTCTCTGTCTTCCGAGGTGAAGTTAATTCCCAGCTCCTCTTCCCATTTCTCCATGTATTTTGGGGGCACGGCTTCCGGTTGTGAAGAGAGAATATTGTATATTCTGGATAAGGTGTGTCTAGCGGGGCCCTCTTCGGTACATATGGATTCGAATTTTGTTTTTGGTCGAGAGAATGCTTTAGGTTGGGGTAGTGACTGCAGAAAGTGTCTTAGCTGTAGAGTCTGCCATAGTGGGAGTGGGGCCGGAACAGTGGGTCCCATGAGCGTGTCCACCGAGAGCCACAGGTCATTTTGTATGAAATTTTCGGCCCTGTATCTACCCTCTGTGAACCATGTATGGAATATTCCCTTCTCCCCTCCAGGCTGGAAGTCTGGGTTACCTAAGATTGGGAACAGTGGGGATGGCCTGGGGGATATGTCTGCCCTATCTAATACCTTGGCTGCTACTGTTAATGTTGGTCCGATGGTGGGGTGGTGCGTTATCGCCACTGGATTCGGACCGCCAGACCACGGGAGAGCCACCAACGGCACTGGAGTAACGGCTTGCTTGATACCTATCCACTGCTTAAGTGCAGAGTGTCGGTGCCAATCTATTATTCGTACGAGGTGGGCTGCTTGGTGGTATCTCGCAAAGTCCAGCAGCCCCAGCCCGCCCTCTTTTTTTCGGTCTGGACAACGTGTTGCGTGCTATCCGGGATGCCTTTCCTGCTCAGGTGAATGCGGAGATAAGTGAGAGTAGATGTTGGAAGAAACCCTTTGGAACGTGTATGGGAAGGGCTTGTATTAGGTATAGTACTCTGGGGAGAATATTCATTTTAATGATTGACCCTCTGCCGAACCAGGAGAATGTACCTTTGGTCCACGAATTAAAGGGGTTGTCCCGCGCCGAAACGGGTTTTTTTTTTTTTCAACCCCCCCCCCCCCGTTCGGCGCGAGACAACCCCGATGCAGGGAGGTAAAGAAAGCTCACCGGAGCGCTTACCTGAATCCCCGCGCTCCGGTGACTTCTCTACTCACCGCTGAAGATGGCCTCTTCCTCCGTGGACCGCAGCTCTTCTGTGCGGTCCACTGCCGATTCCAGCCTCCTGATTGGCTGGAATCGGCACGTGACGGGGCGGAGCTACACGGAGCTACACGGAGCCCCATAGAAGACTGCAGAAGACCCGGACTGCGCAAGCGCGGCTAATTTGGCCATCGGAGGGCGAAAATTAGTCGGCACCATGGAGACGAGGACGCCAGCAACGGAACAGGTAAGTATAAAACTTTTTATAACTTCTGCATGGCTCATAATTAATGCACAATGTACATTACAAAGTGCATTATTATGGCCATGCAGAAGTGTACAGACCCACTTGCTGCCTCGGGACAACCCCTTTAAGATCCTGTCTGATCCGGCTTAGAAGCGCTGGGAAATTGGCCGAGTATAAGTCCTCATTGTTCGGTGTTAAGTTAGTCCCCAAGTATTGGATATGGTCTCTTGCCCATGTAAATGAAAAGAAGTCCTTGAGCTCCTCTATTTGGGGTTGTGTGAGAGTGACATTGAGCGCTGCTGATTTATGGTAGTTGATTTTAAAATTAGACAATGTGGAGTATTGTTTGATCTCAGCCAATAGGTTTGGCAGAGTTATTCGTGGGTCAGATATGAAGAATAATAGATCGTCTGCATAGGCAGCTATCTTGTGCTCTGTGTCTCCTGCGGTGATCCCATGAATGTTTGGTTTAGCACGGATTTTTGTCAGTAATGGTTCTAAGCACAAAATGAATATTAGAGGTGATAGGGAGCAGCCCTGTCTCGTCCCGTTCGAGATGGGGAATGATGTTGAGAGCTGGCCATTTACTCTTACTGCTGCTGTTGGGTGGGAGTATAGGTTTGTGATCCACTGTAACATGTTAGGTCCCATTCCCATGTGTGTCATCGTTGCAAACAGGAAGTCCCACTCCACCCTGTCAAAAGCTTTATCCGCGTCTGTGGACAATAGGCATACAGGCACGGGAAGCTTACGTGCTATGTGTATTAAGTTGATGGCTTTAGTTGTGTTGTCCCTAGCCTCTCTCATTGGGACAAAACCGACCTGGTCTTTATGGATTGTATCTTGTAGGTAGGGGGACATCCTGTTTGCAAGGATTTTGGCGAACAATTTCAGGTCCGCATTTAACAAGGAGATTGGGCGGTAGCTTTGGCACTGAGAGGGGTCCTTACCCTCCTTAGGGATGACTGAGATATGCGCTGTTAGAGTGTCTCTAGGTATTTTGTTCCCGGTGATTATGGAGTTAAAGGAGATGTCTCGAGGAAGCAGTGAATTTTTTTTTTTGCCCAGTCCCCCTAATTAAACATACATTACTAATTACCCCTGTAAATGACTTTCCTAGCTGGTTTCTACTTACCGTTCCAGCGTTTCAGCAACTTATAAAACTTTTTCCCAAGATGGCCGCCAGCTCTTTTCGCATCGCTTGCTGTAGCCCGACGTGCGCGCTCCCGAGACGCTACCAGCTGTGTCTCCATGGCAACCAGACGCCCCGCAGCCGCCGACCGGACCCCTGGAGTGAACACGGCCGACCTGTCACCCACCGCCAGGCAGAAGGTAACCGGCGCAGCCCCCCCCCCCATCACAGCGACAGCCCCCCCCCCCCGGCCCAGCGCTAGTTCCCCCGGCCCAGCGCTAGTTCCCCCGGCCCAGCGACAGCCCCCCCCGGCCCAGCGACAGCCCCCCCCCCCGGCCCAGCGCTAGTTCCCCCGGCGCAGCGACAGCCCCCCCGGCCCATCACTTACCAGGACAGCTGGACGGCGGGACAGCTGGGCGGCTTCTCCGGACAGCTCGGCAGCTCTGCACCTTCCTCTAACAGAGGAAGGTACAGAATGGCCGCTCCAGCGCGCTCCCGAGCAGTGACAGCTCGTCTGCGCATGCGCAGAAGAGCTGTAGCGGGGAGCACACTGAAGCGGCTCGTGCTGAAAGGAGAAGACCGGACTGCGCAAGCGCGTCTAAAAAAGCAAGCTGCCAGCGAATTTAGACGGAACCATGGAGACGAGGACGCTAGCAACGGAGCAGGTAAGTGGAATAACTTCTGTATGGCTCATATTTAATGCACGATGTATATTACAAAGTGCATTAATATGGCCATACGGAAGTGTATAACCCCACTTGGTTTCGCGAGACCACCCCTTTAAGGGCTTGGATGAAGTGGGGAGATAGAGTTTCCTTGTAGAGTTTCCGGACTTAGAATCTGCGAGCGCTTCTGCCAGTTCCGTTGGGGAAATGGGCGCCTCCATCATGTCTATTCCCTCCTGAGGGAATTTGCCTAGGTTCGCCTGTTGCAGGTAATCCCGGATTACAACTCTCTTTTGTTCTCTAGCCTGGCTTGATTGTGACGGAGATAGGTTGTAGAGGGAGTGGTAATATTCCCGGAACGCTTCGGATATTTGTTGAGGTAGGACCTGTGTGTGGCCATTAGGTGCGGTGATATGCGGGACATACGTTCTAGCTCTTGTGGTACGCAGGGCTCGTGCTAATGCGCGACTGGGCTTATCCCCAAATTCATAAAATTGGCGCTTACATTTCGTTAGAGACACTTTGGCCCGTCCCAGGCAGTGAGAGCGAGCCTTTTCCCTAAGATGGATTAATTCGGCTCCTCTAGTGCTGTCGTGAGTAGATTTGTGGGAGGACTCTAGCACCTGGATCTGGTCCAGGAGACCCTTGAGGTGTGCGGCTCGCTCTTTCTTAATTCGGGAGCCTATGCTAACGCAAAGTCCCCTTATCACGCATTTGTGAGCTTCCCATACCGTTAATGGGTCTACATCCAGAGTGGTGTTATGGGTAAAGTAGTCGTTTAATGTTTTGTGGATCTCTTCTGAGATTTCAGGGTCATGGAGGAGCGATTCATTGAGCCGCCAGTGCCATGTTCTGTTGTAGAGAGAGGGTAATTTCAGTGTTAGTGTGATCATGGCATGGTCCGAAAAGGTGATGTTGTCTATTGTAGCCGCTACTAGGGATGATAATGTGGGGTGCTGGAGGAGGAAATAATCAATTCTGGAATATGTGTTGTGTGGGTGGGAGAAGAATGTGTAGTCTTTAGTGTCGGGGTACAATATTCTCCAGGGGTCTACGAGTTGGTGTTTGTGGAGTGTTCTTTTGATCCTGCGGTGTATAGGTGCGGAGATGCTGTCTGATCCTTTTGATGTATCTATCCGTGGGTCCAGGGGGACATTAAAGTCTCCACCTAGCACCAGGGTGCCCTCTTTGAATTCGTCCAGGTCCTCCAGGGTCCTTTCAAGAAAAGACACCTGGTCGGAGTTGGGGGAATAGATTGCGGCAAATGTTACTGGTGTGCTGGCGAGCTTACCTTTGAGGAACAGGAATCTGCCTCCCGGATCATACCGCGTCTCTCCATGTTCCCATGGAATGGAGTTGGCTAGCAGGATTGAGACCCCCTTGGACTTGGACTCAGCATTCGTACTGTGGTATGCGTTTGGGAATCTGGCATCCGCGAACCTTGGACAGGCGTTCGTGCGGAAGTGGGTTTCCAGGATGAAGACCACTTGGGCTCTCTTCTTCCAAAGGAGATGGATGATGGAGGACCGTTTCTCTGGGACGTTTAGACCTTGTGCGTTAAGAGACATTATCAAAAGGTTGTTAGTATCTGTTGACATGGTTGCTTGAATACCTTAGGATTGTCTGCAGAAGGGGGGGATAAGGATGTTGAATATAAGGAGGATAGTCAAGAAAGAGCTGGGGGGGAGGGGGGGCAGTAGGGGGACACAAGACACAATAGGGAGAACGGGTCAACAAAGAAATTAACCTTCTAACCAACCTAGTGGCTAGCAACTATATTTTAATCAGGGAGCCTGCTACCCCAAAACTTAGGGCAAAACCAGGACCCCTGATACCCTACTGGAGAAAAACGTGGAGGAACACCCGAGTCCGCAAGGCCGCCTCCGGACTTTAAAGTCTTTTAACTTAGTATATCAGGTGGTAAGTCTGTGACAGTCTCTTCTTGTGGTTGCTTCTTTTCCTATGCAATCTTGCCTTGGAGCTCCATGCCACTATAGGTGAAAGAGCTAGTTGTCCGGGAAACTATGAGTAAGTGTAATGCAGTATAGTCTGCCAGCCGTGAGACTGCTTCATCCTGAGGGCGCTTTCTGAAGAAATTTCAATTATGAAAACTAACGAGAACGTAATTGACCGTACTCAGGTTCGTTGTACCGAATACTTGAGACCGTTTCCATGCTTGTATCAATAGTGTCTTCCACACGGGGGATCCTTTGGCTCAAAGTTGCGTCGGGGCAGGGTCCCAGGGTTCCGTCCAGTCCAGTATCGGGACTGCCGGGACCTGTAGGAACTCAAACGCACCTTCCAGGTCTGCCGGGGATCTGACTATAAAGATCCGTCCCCGCTTTCGGAGGATTAGATGAAAGGGGTGACCCCACTTATATGTAGCGTCTGCTCTGCGCGCCGCCTCGAGCAAGGGGCGGATCGTTCTTCGGCTGTTAAGGGTCAGTCTGGAGACGTCAGGCAGTATTGTAATCTCCGCTCCATGGAATTTGACTGGGCCTCTTTCCCAGGCCAGGCGTTGGATTTCCTCTTTTTGTCTATAAAAGTGCACCCGGCAGATTACGTCCCTAGGCAGGTAAGCGTTCCGTGTTCTACCCCCCATCGTTCTGTGCACCCTGTCCAATTCTATTTTTCTGTCTTCTGAACGCTGCAATAGTTTATTGAAAATGGCGGTCACACATTCATGAAGTGCGTCTGGGGGTATGTCTTCTGGGAGGCCTCTTAGTTTTAGGTTGTTGCGGCGACCTCTGTTCTCGATGTCATCAAGATGAAAGGTCAGGTCTCTAATCTGTTTCTGCTGCTTTTCTATTATATTAGAGAGCTGTTGGAAGTCTGTAGACAAGACCTCTGGGTTTTCTTCTAGGGCTGTAACCCATTCTGTCAGGGCCTGCACTGAGTGACTGACTGTGGCGATGGCTTTATCGTGTTTCTCTTCTATCCGCCGCAGTTGCAACTCTAGGTCTGTCTTGGTAGGTAATGCACGGATCATGACCCACAAGGCTTGTAATGTTTGAGAGTCATCAGAGGGCGGCGCTATTGGGTCGTCCGTGATCACTCTTGTAGGTAGTTGAGGGGAGTCAGGGCCTGGTGCGTTGCTATGGGCTCCTGTATTAACCCCTTCAGTGCACTGAAATCGCGTGTGTGGGGATGTGGGGCTCTCCTGCATCTCTATGGTATTGTCTTCATTTTCCATCCTGGTTTGGGTGGGGGCTGTCTCTTGACTATATGCACCTTTCTTTGCTGTGGTGTGGTGCCCTTGTCTGCTCGCCTCCTGTGGCCCTCCTTTCTTCATGTCCACCTTGGTTCTTGTAACCTCCGGTGTCTGGGCGGGGGCTGTCTCAGTGCCACCTGTGGGGGTCTTTTTGGCAGTGTTGTACCCCTGTCTGGCCGCAACAACTTCCCCCCTTTCCACTGAGTGGTTTAGTGTGTTGGTGGGGTATTTCTGTGGTGTCCCCTGGTCTGTAGCCCCTTTCCCCTTACTGACCGTTTCTGAAGCCCTGTCTGGCGCTTGGGTTCCCGCTCTTCCCGTGTTCTTTGGTCTTCGTTCCTCGTGCTGCCTCGGCGCCATGTTGCAAGAGGGAGGGGGGAGTCTTCCTGCTCCCTTGGAGTCTGTGAGTGGAGCCTCCGCGCCCCTGTCCTGCTCTGTGACAGGGTCTGCCGCTTTGCACCAGGTCTTGTGGTAGGTGTGCTTCTCTGCACCGCTGATGACTGGCTCCGGAGCCTCTGTTTCCCCTGCGGGCTTCCTGTTTGGTCCCGGCGTCTGGGTAGTGGAGTGCCGCTGCACTCCTGCTGTGCCCGATGTCAGCGCGCTCGTCTCCCTGCACTGCAGCTGTTCGGGCTCCCCTTGCTGTGCCGGGGTTTTCGGGTCTGTCATTTTCATTTGCAAAGGTGAGGAGGGAGCTTCTGTTCTCCTGGGCGGGTGTAGCGCGGGCTCCACGTGCAGAGCCGGCGCCATTCCGGAGGGTCTCTTCTCTGCTCCGGTGCCTGCTCCTTGCAGATATCTGCTCAGAGGGGACCTGTGAGCTTGTGTCTGGCTTGCCCTTCTCTTCCCCACTCTTGTCATCATTCGTGGGCTGTCTTCTGAGCTGTTTCTCGGTCGGCTGTTGTCTAGCGGCGACGGAGCTCCGGAGCTTGCGACCTTACTCCTCTATGTCCAGCCACGCCCCCCATCTCCATAGATTTTATTAAGCCTTCATTCACACCACATTATTGTCCCATCAGATACCCATTTCTGTATGCTTAAAAAAGTATATAGATATATTCTGTTATGTATCCATAGGCTTCTGTTGGGAAGACACAGGCCAGAGGTGTATCCTTTGAGCATAAAGTTATCAGGTTTATATTTGGATACTATACATTCACAGAATAATACCACCTTACAGTAAATACATAATTCTGTGAAGTATTGACCGAATAAGATGGTTTTCACCCTGTATTCTGCAGTGTTTGTTTGCTTTATGTGTTACAAAAACTGCATGAATGGCCTTACAAGTCTCCCTACTCGCTCACCTTGTAGGTGCTCTCCCTAAGGAGAAAAGATAGCAGTCCTGACCCCCATCACAGGCCTCTCGCTAGCCAAGCCAGAAACCTACTGCACACTGATGAGGGGCAAACACCCTGAAACAGCTGTCTGTGTATAGATTCTGACTTGGCTTTCAATTCCCAGTCATTGTTACAAGGCTTGTATAAAGAGTCTGACATTGACTTGCAGGAAAGCTGCCTTCCACTAGGCTTCTTACGGTAGGGCTTCTAAGAGGCGTTTTCCAGTAGGATAATGCTCGGCCGCACACACAAGGGTGTCACAGGAATATCTCCATAACATTGTCACACTTCATGGGCTGCCCGTTTATCAGATTTATCACCAATAGAACATGTATGGGACCATCTGGAAAGTCCACTTCTACAGCCTACAAGTTTGCATGATATAGCTCATTTACAGTAAATGTGGACTGATGTACCGCAGGATAACATACAGAATCTGCATGCCTCTAGGCCCACCTGTATCACATCTTACATCCAAACAACAGGCGGCCCAACGTGGTCTAAAAGCCTCTCTTTAATCGTTCAGTTTTCCACAATAAATTCTCCTTTTGCTCTAATATTGTAGTCACTTATATCAACGTTACAATCAAGTGTAAAAAGTGTCATTTAATAGGACAACTCCTTCTAGGTTCTTTGATTTTGTTTTTTGTTAATGAGTATATTTTTCTGTGTGGTGTTCTATATTATGAAAAGCAAATTGCCAAAATTACATAATTATTTTGACCGTTTCTTTTCCATTATTATTTTACATCCAGCATAACTTCCGACATGAGTTATGAAGAAAGTGAAGAGAGTGATTCTATACTAACTCCAAAAGTGAACAGCGTTTTCTCTCTCAGTGAGTTCTCTATATTATGTTTCTTTCTACTAGTAATGGATTTTATGTTTTTGTAAAAGTTCGTTTAGGGGTTTCACTATATGCTGTATGCACCGCTCCCATTTTAACTGTTGTACACTCAAATTTTTATCACTCCTTATCTGTCTTAGGCCACCTGCACATGAGCGGGTCGGATCCGGCAGCGAGAATTCTCGCCGCGGGACCTGACCCGAGAGCCTGCAGGGACGAGCGCGTACTCACCCACGCCTGGCGGCCCCGGCTCTTTCATGTGCCGGCTGCAGCCGGAGCCGGCGGCCGGGTGAGTGCGTGCCCTGCACAAAAATAGGACATGCCGCGGTTTGTTTGCCGCGCGAGATTTCGCGCGGCCAAACCGCGGCCGTCTGCATAGGAGTGCGTATTGTAATGCACTCCTATGCAAACTTTCAGTGGCGGAAATCCCGCGGGAAATCCCGCGGCGGGATTTCCGCCCGTGTGCAGGCAGCCTTAGGCTGGATTCACATCACATTCAGAGATTGGTATGACAATTGATAACAGTCCTACAAAACAAAGTATGGAACTGTATGCCTAAACAGTTTGTCTGTCGTTGACTGCCATTAAAAATGTATAATACATTTACAATTTAAATACATTAATCCTTTGCAATCCAATTTTAGATTCAGGGTTTCCTAGGGGGCTTTCTCTTTCTGCCATTATACAATGGCGCCATCTACTGGCTAGAGCCAGTACTGCAGTATGTGACATGCCAGACAGGCCCCCGACAACATACCAGCCAGTAATCTACAGTAAGAATACCCTGCAGGATTTCTTCTGCCATCAGAGCTGTACAGCCTTCAATCAGAATGTCTTTAAACGGATAAGTGGATTGCAAAGGGTTAAAAAGCTGTCTGATACTCTTTTCAATACAGTTGGGGCTGGAGGATCCCCACATATCCCAGTATTCCAAAAGGAGATCCTTTTGGCATAGGTTTATCAATAAAAAAATCCATAGGCATGTTGGCAAGTCTTGATAAAGGAACTTGCCAAAAGTCATGGGACAGGAACACCTATGGGAATGTTTAATTTGCAAAAAAGAAAGCTGAGAGGAGACTAAATAACAGTCTACAAATATCTGAAGGGCTGTCACAGTGCAGAGGGATCAGCCCTATTCTTATTTACACAAGGAAAAAGACTAGAAGCAATGGGATGAAACTGAAAGGAAGGAGACACAAATGAAATATTAGAAAAAACTTTCTGACAGTGAGGGTGATCAATGAGTGGAACAGGTTACCATGGGAGTGTTCAAACAAAGGCTGGACAAATATCTGTCTGGGATGATTTAGTGAATCCTGCACTGAGCTGGGGGTTGGACCTCTTAGGTGAACAAGTTTGTACAACAACCGAAACGCTTTCTCCATTTTTGTATAATACACGTTTTGTAAAATAAAGCAGGAAGTCTGAATAGCAAGAAGCATCCCGTTTGTGAAATATACATGAAAGATAGCAATAGAGGGCCACTCAGGACAAAGAAAAGACACCTCTTTATCACTACGTATCCCCATGCTCTTATCCTCCTCCAACAATTTCTTCAACTGCGCAATGCACCCCTGTTGGGGGTTTACTGTAATTTTTCTGTATGTATCCGTGTTTTTCAATATGTCCTTAACCAATTTGGCATATAATTCTGCATCTAGTACCACAACGTTTCTCCCTTTATCTGATTTTTTTATAATCAGGTTTTCATTGGATGAACCCCTACAGGGGTGCATTACGCAGTTGAAGAAATTGGCCCTCCATGGCCATCTTTCATGGCTTACCCAAATTACACAAGGGCACTTTTCCTTCATTCATTAAGCACCCATGAGCAGCCACTGCACTCTCCACTGTGGGTGGTAATGTCTTCTATAACATATTCCCATTAAACGTGCGACACTGTGGAATGTTAAATGCCCGCACAAATTTGGAAATAGAATGTCCCATCCATCTGGCACGCACTATCATGTCTCTTTCCAACTACAATAATTCATATTTTCTTTGCCAAGAGCACGCAGGCCAGTGTTCAGCCTCACTCACAAGATAACACTTCACAACTTGTACAGGTGTGGGTGTTCCCAAGCGTCACCTGAGGTAATTCCGCTTCATAAACAATTTACTTCCTGCTATCCCATGACTTTTTGCATGTTGGGGCATATTTGTTGTTTTCAAAGAAATGGGTTTTTTTGTTTACTTTTTTAAAGCTAAGGCATGGAATGAATAGGTAAAAATAAACAAAAATATAAAAGGGGAGTACTTGTATTTGTCTTTATTATTATTTCCATGCTAATAAAAAGTCTAGCAGAAACTTCCTATTTTTTTATCAGTCTACTCACTTTAAAAAAAAAAAAAAACAAGCAGGAGATATAATAAGCCATTACTCGCTTTGACAGAAAAACCTCTGTGTGCATCCAGCCTTATTGCTCTGAACTATTTTTACAAGTCCCAATATACATAGAATATGCTCCTGCAAAAAATATAAACCATTATAATATTGTAATATATAAATTAAAGAATTTATAAGAATCATTTATATAAATTATATTATAATGTATATTTATTTCTTTACAAAAGGTGGATTTCCAAAGAAAAAAAAGTGTGTTTCAAAGAGAAAACCTAATAAGAAGGTATGCCTCATAGCTGTATGAGGGCTTGTTTTTTTTGGGGGGGGGGGGGGGGGAGTTGTATATTTTAATGGAACCACTCTAAGATACATATTATATGTTGTATAACTTTTATAACCATATATACTCGAGTATTAGCCGACCTGAGTATAAGCCGAGTCAATAAGTTTTACCACAAAAAACTGGTAAAACTTATTGACTTGAGTATAAGCCGAGCTATACTCGAGTATATGCTGGGTGAAAAAAAACCCTCCATACTCACCTCTGAGCCGCCGTCTGTGTCACTGGAGGCTGTGCGGAAAGTTGCTTCAATTTCTGTGTTCCCGGCTGGAGAGGACAGCTAAGAGGATTTAAACAGCTTGCCGAACCGGAAACACAGAAGTCGAAGCAGCTTTCCACACTACCGCCAGGGACACAGACGCCGGCTGGAAAGTGAGTATGTAGTTTTTATTGGTACCATTTTGAGGTACTGATGACTTTTGTATTGCTTTTTATTACATTTTTGGGTAGGTGAACACAACACAAATAGCTGTTCTGGCTTTTTTCTCTTTTTATTTATTTTTATGGCATTTAACATGCGAGATAAATAACAAAATATTTTCATTGTTTGGGTTGTTACGAATGTGCTAATACTTATCTGTTGTTGGGGTTTTTTGGGGGTGGGGGGTATTTTATCCATTTTAAAGCAAGCTTTGTAACAGAATTTTTTTGTTTAAATTAAACTTTATTGACTTTTTTACGCTATTTTTAGTCCCCAAAGGGGACTTAAAGATGTGGTAATTTGATTGCTAGGATAGTACATTACATTACTTCTGTAGTGCATTCTACTAAGCCTATGACAGCAGTCTATTAAACTCTGTGAGAGGCGGGGCTTAATAGGCTGAGTTACAAGGCAGACATGGAGGGCTTTGTCAGGTTTCCAGCTGCCATGGAAACCCCTTTGTACCTTGCGATCACACTGCGGAATACTGATGGGAGACAGAGCCTCGTTATCAGTAGTCAACTAAGCCATCGCCTTATAAAGGTGTATATGTGGAGGTTTAAAGCCTGTTAGTGACCACTGTAAAATGGCGTATTGGTGGTCACTAAGGGGTAAAGCAAATAAAATTTTAAAGCCTTTTCCTTTTTTTGTAACACATATTTTAAAAAAGCATGGATTTCATATTTTTCATATGGGATGTGAACTGATGTAGAAATATATTTGTTAGTATCAGTTTGTTTTTGCAGGATAAAATAATTGCAGTATAACCTTATGCACGCTGATGTTTTTGCTTAGAAAAAAGAGCGCTTGTCAATTGCTGATATTTATTATTATGGGACTACAACTCTGTTAACTCTAATGCATGTATATGTATACACTGCACTAATAGCCCTAAAGTACACTCGCTGCATTAAAAAATCCATCCCCTAGAAGGAGTTGTCAGAATAGAATGAAACTTTCTATGTGTGATTGTAACGTTGATATAAGTGATTACAATATCAGAGCAAAAGGAGAATTCATTGTGAAAAACTGAACACTTGTAGGGAGGCTCTAGTATCCTGTTGTACCACCTCTAGCTTGGATGTAAAATGTGAAACGGGCAGGCACGGTGGCTCTGGTACCCTGTTGTACTGCCTCTAGCTTGGATGGAAGATGTGATATAGGGGGGGGGGCATGGAGGTCCAAGTACCCTGTTGTACCGCCTCTAGCTTGGATACAAGGTGTGATATAGGGGGTCATGGAGGTCCTAGTACCATGTCGTACCGCCTCTAGCTTGAATGCAAGATGTGATACGGGCGGGCCTGGAGGTATACAGGTTTTGCATGGTATCCTGTGGCATATCTGTCCAAATTTGCTATAACTAAGCCTCTGGATCGTGCAAACCTTTAGGTTGTCGAAGTTGTCGTCTCAGAAGGTCCCATATATGTTCTATTGGCAATAAATCTGGTGACTGGGCAGTCATGGAAGTGTGACAATGTTATGAAGATATTCCTGTGACACCCTTGCTGTGCGCGGCCAAGCATTATCATGCTGGATAATGCCTCTTAGAAGTCCTGCCTTAAGAGGCAACACATGTGGCTGCAGGATGTCCTGAACATATCACTGAGCTATCATTGTCACTCGTACCACTACTAGGGGTGACCGACTGTCATATGCAATGGTCCTCCAGAATATCATATCAGCAGTGGAGGAAATGTGCCACTCCACAGTAAAGGCAGGATTAAGGTGCTCACGTCTAGGTCTCCAGATATGAACACGGTGGTGGCAGTGCCCAAACTGGACCTGTGCCACTCCACACCAGTCCAGTTTCATCACTCGCTATACCGCTGCAAACAGAGGCAAAGGTGGGTGGGTGTCAAAGGCACTACACATAATGGGTGCCATGAGACCAAATGTCCTTAGCCAAGCACCTGTAAATGGTTCAGACAGACACAGGGGCCTGTGTCGATAGTGCCACCTGTCTCTGAATGGCGGATAATGAAACAGTTGTAAATGCTCATGCTTGTTGGATGATCAGACAAGCTTCTCTACTAGGGGTCTGTTGAGGGTCAAAGGAGAAGGCGGAACTTCTAGGGTCAAGACTACAGCAATGAAATCTTCTCCAACGTGATGTCAGGGTCTCACAGTACAGGGAACATCAGAGGGATCGGCTTCCTTTTTTTGAGAAGAAAATCTGGTTGTTTGCTGCTACATTAATGGCTTGATGAAATGTGTGAATTTGAACCATGATCCAACTAAATGGAGGCTTTTCATAGACTCCTCCAAGCTTAGTTTGAAAGATGTATTACTTCACAACGGCAACCATCTTCCTTCTATTCCTGTTGGTGATACTGTTCAGATGAAGGAGACTTATGCAAACATGACAGCCCTCCTCGACTCAATCAAATATGCTGAACACAAGTGGAAAATCTGTGGCGATCTAAAAGTCATCGCTGTACTCTTAGGAATGCAACTGGGGTACACTAAATACTGTTCCTTTTAAGTATGTGGGACAGTAGGGATAGGAAATCACATTACATTTAAGCGGACTGGCCTACCGAGAAAAAATGCCATTGCCGAGCCTCTCGTGGACTCAAAAGATGTTCTTCTTCCACCCCTTCATATAAAGCTGGGTTTAATGAAAAATTTTGTCAACGGTATGAACCAGGAAAGACAGGCATTTAAGTACTTAAGAGACAAATTTCCTAGATTGAGTGATGCAAAGGTTAAGAAAGGTATTTTTGTTGGGCCACAAATTCGACAACTTGTAAAGGATCCTGCATTTGGCCAAGTTTTGGAGGGGAAAAAAGGAAGCTTGGCAACCCTTAAAGGGAGTAATTCATGGATTCTTAGGCAACAAAAAAGATAACTACACTTAGTTGGTGACAGTACTTCTGGAAAAATACCATCAACTCGGATGCAACATGTCCCTTAAAATCCATTTTCTCCACTCCCACTTAGACTTTTTCCCTCCTAGTTGTGGAGCTGTCAGTGATGAGCGCGGAGAAAGATTCCACTAGGATATTTCTGTAGTGGAGAAAGATATCGGGCCCGTTGGAATGAAGCAATGCTTGCGGATTACTGCTGGTCTGTGTGTAGGGATGCTCTGGAACTCTCTTACAAGAAGCAAGCCAATAGAAAATGATCTCATGAAGTCACTACATGATTCTCTTCACACCAAACCACCTGCCAGGAATTCTTCCATCAATTTAGAACTCTTGAAATGTAATGGTCAATGAAAAAAATTTCAAATGCACTTTCAATGTTGTTAGCATATGTAATTAAAATGTATAATTTCTCTTTATCCGTTAAAATAACATACTTCCACCTATTGTATATCGCAGAAACTAGAGCTAATAAAATTTTTTTGTCATATTCGTTTTTCTCACCCCTAAATCAGTAAGATTTCACTTATGTAGTTAAGTAAACATTCCGAAATTTTTTCTTTAGTTGGCCAGTGTTATTTGTGTGTGTAAATAGGCCTTTAGTTCACATTCATTTTAATGGGAGCTGGGCCTACAGTACCACCCAGGCTACTGCACAATAGTATCTGCTTCTGGCTCCGTATGCAAACAGTGACCCAGTGAACAGTTGATGGGCGTGGGTCCCAGGTGACAACCACTGATCAGCTAATGATGACTTATCCTGAGGATATATCACCAATCTTCGAAGCTGGACAACCACATTAAAGTTCTATGCCAGTGATGGCAAACCTTTTAGAGACCAAGTGCCCAAACTGCAACCCAAAACCCACTTATTTACAGTAAAGTGACAACACCTCAGAGGGCGGGGCTTATCATGACGTACAATTTTACCCCCATCGTTCTAAAAAGGACAGGGCCGCTTCAAAATAGATAGTGTGCAGATTTTGACTGCTTTTTGGACGCGAAAATACTGCAGAATGTACTCAGCAGAAATTTCTGTGGAAAATTCTGCAGCATTTCTGCATCCAAAAGACAGTCAAAATCTGTACACTGTCTGTTTTGAAACAGCCCTGCCCATTTCTGCCACATGTAAACATGCCCCAGCGATAATCGTGAGCTCCCCAGTGGCCCCAGCGATAATACTGACACACACAGCGGCCCCAGTGATAATGGTGACATTAAACAGCGGCCCCCAGTATAATAGTGACTCCCCCTTCTCTACCCCCGACAGTGGCCACCAGTATCACAGTGACAGCCCAAAGCGGCCCCGGGCAGTATTAATACTGACACCCCACAGCGGCCCAAGTAGTAATAATAATAGTGACACCCCAGAGCAGCCCCCAGTAGTAATAATAGTGACACCCCCCCCAGCGGCCCCCAGCAGTAATAATAGTGACACCCCACAGCTGGCCCCCAGTAGTAATGATAGTGACACCCCACAGAAGCCCTTAGCAGTAATAATAGTGACACCCCAGAGTGGCCCCCAGTAGTAATAATAGTGACACCCCACAGCAGCCCACAGCAGTATTAATAGTGACACTCGACATCCGCCCCCAGCAGTAGTAATAGTGACACACCCCAGAACGGCCCCCAGTAGTAATAATAGTGACACCCTACAGCGGCTGCCAGCAGTAATAATAGTGACACCCTACAGCGGCCCCCAGCAGTAATAATAGTGACACCCTACAGCGGTCCCCAGCAGTAATAATAGTGACACCCCAGACTGGCCCCCAGTAGTAAAAATAGTGACACCCCACAGTGTCCCCTAGTAGTAATAATAGTGACACCCCACAGCGTCCCCTAGTAGTAATAATAGTGACACTCCACAGCGTCCCCTAGTAGTAATAATAGTGACACCCCACAGCGTCCCTTAGTAGTAATAATAGTGACACCCCACAGCGTCCCTTAGTAGTAATAATAGTGACACCCCACAGCGTCCCCTAGTAGTAATAATAGTGACACCCCACAGCGTCCCCTAGTAGTAATAATAGTGACACCCCAAAGCGTCCCCTAGTAGTAATAATAGTTACACCCCACAGCGGCGCCAGCAGAATAATAGTGACACCCTACAGCGGCCCCAACAGTAATAATAGTGACACCCAACAGCGGCCCCCATCAGTAATAATAGTGACACCTCGGACCGGCCCCCAGTAATAATAATAGTGACACCCCACAGCGGCCCCCAGCAGTAATAATAGTGACACCCTACAGCGGCCCCCAGCAGTAATAATAGTGACACCCTACAGCGGCCCCAGCAGTAATAATAGTGACACCCCAGACTGGCCTCATGTAGTAAAAATAGTGACACCCCACAGCGGCTCCCAGCAATAATCATAGTGACACCCCACACCGTCCCCTAGTAGTAATCATAGTGACACCCCACAGCATCCCCTAGTAGTAATAATTGTGACACCCCACAGCGGCCCCCCAGCAGTAATAATAGTGACACCCCAGACCGGCCCCCAGTAGTAAAAATAGTGACATACCACAGCGGTTCCCAGTAGTAATAATAGTGACACCCTAGAGTCGTCCTCAGTAGTAATAACAGTGGCAGCCCTCAGCAGTAATAATAGTGACACCCCACAACGGCTCCCAGCAGTAATAATAGGGACACCCCACAGCGTCCCCTAGTAGTAATAATAGTGAGACCCAAGAGTGGCCCGCAGTAGAAATAATAGTGACACTCCAGAGCGGCCTCCAGTAGTAATAATAGTGACACCCCCACAGCAGCCCCCAGCAGTAGTAATAGTGACACTCCACAGCGGCCCCCAGCAGTAGCAATAGTGACACCCCACAGCGGCCCCCAGTAGTAATAGTGACACCCCACAGTAGCCCCAGCAGTAATAGTGACATTCCAGAGTGGACCCCAGTAGTAATAGTAACACCCCACAGCAGCCCCCAATAGTAATAGTGACACCCCAGAACGGCCCCCAGTAGTAATAGTGACACCCCAGAACGGCCCCCAGTAGTAATAATTGTGACACCCCAGAGCGGCCCCCAGTAGTAATAATTGTGACACCCCAGAACGGCCCCCAGTATTAATAATTGTGACACCCCAGAGCGGCCCCCAGTAGTAATAATAGTGAGACCCTACAGCGGCCCCCAGTAGTAATAATAGTGACACCCCACAGCGGCCCCCAGCAGTAATAATAGTGACGCCCCCTCAGTGCAGCCCCTAGTAGTAATAATAGTGACATCCTACAGCGGCCCCCAGCAGTACTAATAGTGACACCCTACAGCGGCCCCCAGCAGTAATAATAGTGACACCCTACAGTGGCCCCCAGCAGTAATAATAGTGACACCCTACAGCGGCCCCCAGCAGTAACAATAGTGACACCCTACAGTGGCCCCCAGCAGTAATTATAGTAACACCCCAGACTGGCCCCCAGTAGTAAAAATAGTGACACCCCACAGTGGCTCCCAGCAGTAATAATAGTGACACCCCACAGCGTCCCCTAGTAGTAATAATAG
Source organism: Eleutherodactylus coqui (assembly GCF_035609145.1). Classification (NCBI taxonomy): domain Eukaryota; kingdom Metazoa; phylum Chordata; class Amphibia; order Anura; family Eleutherodactylidae; genus Eleutherodactylus; species Eleutherodactylus coqui. Next base: position 453,831,175 of record NC_089837.1, on the reverse strand, counting down.
TGACACCCCACAGCGTCCCCTAGTAGTAATAATAGTTGCACTCCACAGCGGCCCCCAGCAGTAATAATAGTGACACCCTACAGCGGCCCCCAGCAGTAATAATAGTGACACCCCAGACCGGCCCCCAGTAGTAATACCGTAATAGTGACAGCCTACAGAGGCCCCAACAGTAATAATAGTGACGTCCCCTCAGAGCAGCCCCTAGCAGTAATAATAGTGACACCCCAAACCTGCCCCCCGTAGTAATAATAGTGACACCCCACAGCGGCCCCCAGTAGTAATAATAGTGACACCCTAGAGTCGTCCTCAGTAGAAATAACAGTGGCAGCCCTCAGCAGTAATAATAGTGACACCCCAGAGCGGCCCCCAGTAGTAATAATTGTGACACCCCAGAGCGGCCCCCAGTATTAATAATTGTGACACCCCAGAGCGGCCCCAGTAGTAATAATAGTGAGACCCTACAGCGGCCCCCAGTATTAATAATAGTGACACCCCACAGCGGCCCCCAGCAGTAATAATAGTGACGCCCCCTCAGAGCAGCCCCTAGTAGTAATAATAGTGACACCCCGCAGCGGCCCCCAGCAGTAATAATAGTGACACGCTACAGCGGCCCCCAGCAGTAACAATAGTGACACCCTACAGTGGCCCCCAGCAGTAACAATAGTGACACCCTACAGTGGCCCCCAGCAGTAACAATAGTGACACCCTACAGTGGCCCCCAGCAGTAATAATAGTGACACCCTACAGCGGCCCCCAGCAGTAACAATAGTGACACCCTACAGTGGCCCCCAGCAGTAATAATAGTAACACACCAGACTGGCCCCCAGTAGTAAAAATAGTGACACCCCACAGTGGCTCCCAGCAGTAATAATAGTGACACCCCACAGCGTCCCCTAGTAGTAATAATAGTTACACTCCACAGCGGCCCCCCAGCAGTAAAAATAGTGACACCCTACAGCGGCCCCAACAGTAATAATAGTGACACCCTACAGCGGCCCCCAGCAGTAATAATAGTGACACCCCAAACCTGCCCCCAGTAGTAATAATAGTGACACCCTACAGCGGCCCCAACAGTAATAATAGTGACACCCTAGAGTCGTACTCAGTAGAAATAACAGTGGCAGCCCTCAGCAGTAATAATAGTGACACCCCACAGTGGCTCCCAGCAGTAATAATAGTGACACCCCACATCGTCCCCTAGTAGTAATAATAGTAAGACCCAAGAGTGGCCCCCAGTAGAAATAATAGTGACACTTCAGAGCGGCCCCCAGCAGTAATAATAGTGACATCCCACAGCGGCCCCAGCAGTAATAGTGACATTCCAGAGCGGACCCCAGTAGTAATAGTGACATCCCACAGCGGCCCCTAGTAGTAGTAGTAAAACCCCACAGAAGCCCCCAGTGTAATAGTGACATCCCACAACGGCCCTCAATTTCTCCCCGAGACCCACATACTTACCTCTTTCTCCTTGTGGAAGCTCCGCTCCTTTTCTGCCCGGTGCACCGCCAGCAGCGTGATTGCAGGTGCACACTGATGTCAGTGTGCTGCCAAACACCCCCTCCCCTGCTCTCAAGGAACTAAGTAGGAGATGTCATGGGAGAGGGGAGGAGGATCCCAGCTGCACACTGATGTCTCAGTGTGCGCCGGGATCAGCACAGATAGCAGCGCTGCTGAGTGAATGCCAACAGGGGAGCTGCAGCCCCTGCCGGTAATCATTATCGTGGTGAGCGGGCGACGCGTGCCAGCAGGGAGGGCTCTGCGCGCCGCCTCTGGCACGCGTGCCATAGGTTCGCCACCACTGTTCTATGCTCATAAGGCAGATTTTGTGCCTTTTTATGAAACTTTAGTTTTCAGCAAGAGCATGTTAAGAAACATTTAGACATTTAGTTTATTACTTGTAGTTTTGTAAAAAAAAAGAGTGCCACCAATTTTCTTTTCTCATTTTTTTTTGTCATGCTGTTCAGCAAACACCAAAAGTAAGTTTAACTGTAACAGTTCAATTATATTATTACATGCTAGACTGCAGTTGAGAAGGAATTTTCCCAAAAATGAGGAAAATTGGTTACTTCGCTCATTGTAGGCTAACATGACATACATAATTTTAACAGAATTGAAGCGTTTGTTTCCAAAACCACTTCAGTCCATTTTCCATATCTTTTGGAAAAAACTGTAGCAACAAAACTACGTGTGTTCTGTGCCATATAGTTGTTGTAATTCTCTGAAGACTTCAAATAGAAAATAAAAAATCTTGACTTTGCAGGGTGTCTATTGAGCACTAAAAGTTTCAATCTGAACAAGTCGAGTCAATGGATTGAACTTGTTTTTGAGCAGATTGGCCACGTTATGTGGCGATAAAAGATGTAATTATTATTTAGAGCCAAAGAATAAATTGTTGCCTGCTGTGGTTAGTGTCACAGCTGATCAATCAGTGCTGCGTACCCTATGCTTCTTTTATAATGCATAATCATTATTGAGAACCAAGAAACTTTTTACTATTTATTTCTTCTGAATGTGAACTGGATTTGTTTTCACAAATACCTACAATAGCTTGGTCTATTCTCTACCACGGGGAATTCATTTTCAAAATAATTGTTTTAGAACAATAATTTTGATTGTTTTTAAGAAGGCACAAAAAAGCAATGGCGCACAGCATCCAAACATACAAATTGTTCAAAGGTATAACAATACCAAACGTTTTTCCCATGAATTTAATTCTTTTAAAGCAGTTTTGGACTGAAATTGTTTTGGGAACAGGACTCTTTAATTAATTGCTTCAATTGTTCTGGGCTACCCTACCTAAGGCTGATGAGTGCAATTAAATTTTTGGGTGTGTGACTACTTGCATCTCGAGCCAAAAGATCAACAATTGCTGGAAAATTGCATTAGAAATAAACTTTCTTTTTCTTGTAATAACAGCTTGAAGAAGTTATGCACGATATGTCATCACAGGATAAGGAAGCATTATCTCAGATGTATTCTGAATTTGAGGGTAAGAAGAGACATTTTGACAATATATTTTCTACAATTAATCTCATAAAAATGTATGTTATACACTTATATACTGTTTGGTATATTTATTGTTCAATAAAACGAGTTAAAAAAAAAAAAGTACCTTATACATTACAATGTCTAAAGAACAATTAAACAATTATTGGCTATCATTAGTGATGAGTGATCATACTCGTTAAGGCAAACTACTTGAGCGAGTAGTGCCTTGTGCGAGTACCTGCCCGCTCGTCTTTAAAGATTCGGGTGCCAGCTGGGGAGAGCGGTGAGTTGAGGGAGTAAGCAGGGAGGAGCGGGGGGAAGAGAGTGAGAGAGAGATTTCCGCCCCCCCCCCCCCCCCTTCCCGCCGGCACCCGAATCTTTAGAGACGAGCAGGCAGGTACTCGCATAAGGCACTACTCACTCGAGTAGTTTGCCTTAGCGAGTACGCTCCCTCATCTCTAGCTATCAATCATTAAAGTGTAACTAAACTTTTTAAAAACTTCTTCTGACATTTCATAGCGATATGTCAGAAGTTTCAAGCGGTAGGGTTCTGCTGTTTATACCAAAACCCATTGCTAAAATCAACTAAGAAGGGCCCATCTGACAGCTGTGCCCATTCGGCTGTTGTTTTCCTCAGACCAGGGTACAAGCTCCATAGAAAGTCTTTGGAGTCTGTACACCGTTCGCCAATAACAGCAGAACAGGCACAGCCCTCACTTGAGAGCTTCTGCTATTCGTTTTAGCAATCGATGAGGGTCTTAGCTCCCAGAACACGAACAATCAAAATCTGTGAAATGTCTTATGACATGTTAGAAGTTTTTAAAAAGTTTAGTAATTTAGTAGTTTAATAATTGACCTGTCATACTGTATATGCCACTCATAGCAACATATACTATACTACTACAACAGACACTGCTACCTAAGGCATGGTGTCCATAATAGCCATTGATGGACAAAAAGGAAACCATTCATCGAGGATCATCCAGAATAAAATGAACATCGAATCTTTGGCAACAACGTTTCCAAGCACTGATTGTTGATGGCTTGAAAAGTCGTTATAGAGATTTGCGAAACTGATTGTATAAAAAGTCTGGCTTAGTGAACACCAAAAAACTGGCACATATGCCTTAGTGCCTCTCTAGACCATTTTGCAAAACATTTAGAAAAGGGACTCGTGAAAAGCCAACATTCTGGTGCAAAATATTGGTCTATGGTAAACCAATCAAGAGGATGATATAAGGGAGAGAGAAGTGTCTAATAGATTTGGTACTTATTTCTCACATATCACATAGTGACTTTTTTTTGTTTGTTTAAAAAAACATTTTTTTTTTGGTTAAAAATTCAGAAAACTAATTTTTTATAATTGCAGGATCACAGACAGGTTGTACTATAGAAATGGCCGAAGCCCAGGACAATCAAAATGTAAGTTTGGGGAATTTGCCCACTTCCACAACATTAGACAGAACTTAAAATTATTTTTATATTCATGCTGAACAATATAGAGACTTCTCAGATTGAACTGTCAAGTTACCACTGTAGTGCGGGGAAATACTGAGTTGCATGCAGTGCACACTCGTGGAATTCATCTATTACTCAATAGTTAAAATGGGAAAGATGCTTTACAAAATGTTTACGTATAGCCCTAGCCTCGGCAGGCCTTTTTATTTTTGACTTTTTCCTCCCAATTGTACATTTTAAAGGGTTGTTTCAAAACTTATGGAGAGTACTGTACAGCTTAATAAATATAGGGCTATTTTTTCAACTTGCCTACAGCTGTTTGAGGCTTACCTGCCTTCATCGGTGCAATATATGGAAACCAAATGGCTCTGCACTTGTTAAGCTTTTTGTGTGCTTAGTATACGTAAGTGGTTCTCTGTGCATAGTGCCACCAAGGTCTGGTTTGTATGTATGTGTGATGTGTGAGTTTCATGCACAAATCTGACCGCACCTGTGATGTGAGTTACAGGCTCTTAGCTCTGCCCCCTTATCACATGACGGTGACATCATCACAGGTCCTTTATCCTCCTTCTGCAGTAAATGAGGAATTATGGGCAGACTACATCCCTCACAAACCCCTGTGGCCTCAATTGTTATACATACAGCAGTACTCAATCTGCCAGTTTGTACCTGGTTGTGAGACATCTGTGTGGAGACTCCAATAAATGACACCTCACAAACTTACACATACATAGCTGGCAGTGCATATTGACCAACAACATTGACGCATAGTCCTTCACTGCTATCTTCACATCTCCTGAACGTCATGTCATGTCATCTCAAGTGCTAATGCCGCCAACACCAGTCCAACCTTCATCTGATCGTCAACCATTGTCCAGTGCTAAAACAAACCATCGCTGTCCTGAAAACATGTCACCAGAGAGGGTTCAACGCTGCCATGAAGCTAATGCAGCTTACATGACACAGCGACAAGCCACAATTTCACCTCAGCCACTAGCTAAAGTTCGTAAATCACGTGCAACTGATATGGGAAAGCAATGTAGCAGAGCTGTGTGTGTGTGTGACGTGCATGTAGCAGAGCTGTGTGTGTGTGGGTGTGACATGCATGTAGCAGAGCTGTGTGTGTGTGTGTGTGTGTGAGAGAGAGAGACAGCCATGTAGCAGAGCATTGTGCCACCAGAAACACTGGTACTATAATCTCCTAATAATTACTAGTCTACTGATGACGCTAGGTCGGCACTAGTCCCATAATGAGAAAGGTGTTGTCACATCAAACATTCTCCTTTAATGTGATCATTTTGTGTCCTGTTCTTGAGCAGCTTCAGCTAGCAATGCATTTTCTCTGAAATGTAATATTACATAGCAGCCAATTCGATCAAAGGCCATACATGTAATACATGAATGGATCAAGTTTGCCAGAACAAAAGCTTCTGCTTAACAGCACATCTTCACTTTGGCTCATAGAGAAAAGGCGCTTAGAGAGGGGTCTCCAGCAATGGCATCTATACACCTTTTATAGGCATATGGATAGGTTTTATCCTGATAGGCATACCCCTTTAATGTCCTTGTTTTGCAAGTCAGTGTGTACATTTCATTCAAAAAAGCTTTTATTGAGACAAAGGAATCAAGATAATGATGACATTAGTATATGGTTATGCAACAAGAAAGGTTATGAACTAAAAATTACAATATCGGAATATAATTACAGCTGAACAACCTTAGTGAGCATTCCAGAACGATTCCTGTACAAGTTATTTTCTGAAAATTAAATAATTAAACAGGGTTACATGTAATACTATAAAAGAAACCATAAACTTTGGATGAGGTAGGGGATGAGTGGTGGAGGGTGAGACAGAACGAAGAGATGGGTCACAAGGCTGAATATAGTGAAAGCTGCCCCTCATAGGGAGGAGGTTAGAAGAAATGGGAAAAGTCGGGAGAGAGGCCAGAGAGACACGTGGGCACCAGACCCCTATAGAGAGGAGAAGGTGTGGATCCTATGACATGGCTGACTCCAAAGACACCCACTCCTCAAGTTTAGGGGATGACCTGAAGTCCAACCAAGGCTGCCATAAAGCATGGAACCCCACAATATCCATCTCCTCATCCGCTCTCATCTCCTCATAACGCACAAGGGTATTGATTTCTGCTACCCAATAGATTCTATAGACTGGATTTCCTGACAGCCTGAACAAAAACCTTAACAGACCCTTCTTAACATTGAAAATGGACCCTGGGTACATGGATAACAGCCACCTCGAATGTGAGAAAAAATGGATAGGCCACATATGTCATTGTAAAGACCCTCAACATACAATCAAAAGGCCCCTTCTGGAGGACATTCCCACCAAACATGAAACCTATTGCCCCGGCACCCAGCACATCTCCAGCACAAAGGAGAGGACTGAGCAAACATCCTGTGTAAGCGTTCCGGGGTTCCCTACAAGTGTGACAGAATTTTGTAATTGAGTTCCTGGAGTCTGGAAAAGGAAGTCCCCTAATGTGTTAGTGTAAAGGCTTTCTGCCAGTACCCCCTGGGAAGCTGCCTTTCCAACTTCTTCTCCCAGGCTTCCACAAATCCTGGAGGACATTCTCCCATCTCCCTGCACAGCAGAATCTTGTACAAAAGTGAGATTGGTTGAGCGGGGGAGTCCATGGTGGTACAGATTTCCTCAAAAGCAGTGATTGTTTTAGTTATTATACCTGCCCCGGGTGTCAGGAAGTCCAAGGAACCCCTCAGCTGAAAATATTTCATCCATGCTCCAGGAGGGGCACGAGTCGCTACAAAGAACTCTGCCAGGGGTCTCAACCCCGATGTGCCGAACACGTCTCTCACCTGGAGAAGGATTTGTTGGGGTAAATAATAGTGATGTGCTGTCTAAAAAGGCTTTAAAATGGGGATTGGCCAACAAGGGTATAAGAGGACCAGGGATGGAGACTAATGAGCAATTTGTGGCAAAGCCAGACCATGTGACCACTAGTTGAGAAAGCAGAGGACATAAATTAGGAATATCCCTGAGCATACTACCCAGAATCCAAAACACCCCCTGCGACAACCTGGGGTTCGTATCCTATTCGATTTCTCAGTGTGTAAATTTAATAAGATCTAGTTGACTTCAAATTGGTTGAGTCAATGGGCCTCCTCAACTTAACCTTCTGGTTTTCTTTCAGGATAAAATGGCTACAGAAGATGTACAGAATAGTGATGTCTCTGATACGTCAATGTGTTCAAACAATGTGGACAAGACTCCAGAGAGACTGCCTGACATTGCCGTGCCTCTCAGTCCCTCAGGATGCTCTACCAAGGACAAAGCTTTCACAGAAGAACAGCCTTTATTTTTACAAGATGAAGAAATACCAGACAAAATGTCAGATAGTCCTCCTAAAAAAAAAAAGACAACATTAGGCAATTTGGTTTTTAATCTTCACAAAATCAAATTACCCACACAGTCCTCAAACAGCATTATAAAAGGTATAAGTACACATGATGCATCTTCATACTCTGTTAATAGCGTAGATATACCTGACATACAATCGCCTACGCCTTCTAACAGTACAGACAGACCAATAATGCCTTCCATGACCTCTATTACTGCTATTACTGCGAATGAAAGAGTGGCACATCCTTTAGGTTGGTCTAATGACCTTAATCTTGCCACTGAACAGATACTATCTACTAACATTAAAGGAAAGTTAGCCCCAGAACCAGTAAGCTGTGCAGATTCTAGTACATTTACGAGGCCTGATGCATCAGTAGGATGTTCTTTAGATTCCTTACAACCAGCTGAAGACCTTGTGGCAGAGCCTGGAACAATTTTGTGCTCTCCACTTACTCTGGCGAAAGATGGGAGCGAGACAGAAGTGTCTACGAGTGTTAGTGATTCCTTACTGGAGAAGATGGAAAGTGACATTTCAACATCTCAGTGCGATAATAGAGACATCCCAGGTCCCAATTATATTACTACATTGCAGAATGGAAAAAAAAGACATAACAGAGGAAACCCTTTCCATGTCATCAGCCCACAGCAGATAACTGCGCTCTCAAGGAAACTTGGTGTGTGACCATTTGTTTATTTGGCAGTCTGACTGTAAGCCTCATTCACATGACCATATTAGAGATCTGTATTAGTCCATATTGAAAAAATCTAAAATGAGTAGCCAGTGTAATGGGTCCCCATGCACATTAGTGTTTAGTCGTTAGAATTTCCTAATTTTGGCGGGGTCGGATAACTCTCTCTAGTGTGTATAGGGGTTCACTCAACTTTCTACCAACAGTTGATGACCCTGGAGATAAGTCATGCTAGAACTGTCTGGTGTCAACTTAGCTTTTTACATTCTTAAACGCTTAGTCGGGTGTCCATGTGTATATGGGAAGCCAGGGAAACAGCTGTCGAAAGTGTATTGGCACCCTTAGTCTTTAGTGCTATTGACATGATCATATTTTATATACACAATCCACGTGTCTAAATATGCACGTGCTCTGTATTAATGGGGACAGACAAAAATTAACGGCACAGCGACAATTTCATATGAACAGCTTTGCCTGGTACTGGGGCTTGGTCCCACTTACAGGCCTGCACACTTCATTGGTTGCATATTGGTTGTATGGGTTTCTGTGCCTGGTACTACTGCTCAGTCCCAATCAAGTGACTGCACTGCAGGCACTATGCACAGCAGCCAAGTAAATAAGCTGCTATGTAGACATCCTATTGATCAGTGGAAGTCCAAGGGATTCATCTTCCACTGATGAAACATTGATTGCTTTTCCTAAGGGTAGTCTGTCAGTGTAAGTCCTGGAAAACCCTTTTTTACTAATGGAGGTCTATGGATTCTGTAAATACAGATTCATAATAGATATTTATTACTTATTAATTTATTACTAGATTGTGTTTATTTATATTTTTAACATGGGAGAAAAAGTTTACCGGTAATGCATATGAAAATAATCATGAAAAAATGGCAATAAAATAGTTCTATACATTGACATGCCAAAAGTCATGAAACAGGAATATCATGTAGGACGCCCTCTAATGTGGTGAAGTGTAATAACTTTACGTGGCATTGATTCCACAAGTTGAACTGCAAACGTCTAGAGGGATGTTGTGCCATTCTGTCTGGATAATTGCCCACAGCTCAGTGGAATTCGAAGATGCAGGATCCCGGGTGTGAATGACCTCTCAATCACATCCCATAAATGCTCAATTGGGCTCACATTTCCAGAATGCTCCTCAAACCAATTCTGGTCAACTTGGCCTGATGGCAAAATGCGCTATCCTACTGTAATATCCCATCTAGAGATGAGCGAGCACACTCGGTTAAGGCAATTACTCGAGCGAGCATCGCTATTTTCGAGTAACTGCATGCTCGTTCAAGAAAATTCGGAGTGAACGGGAGGGGGGGGGGCTGGGGGGTGGAAGTTCTTTCAGAGTTGCTTTTCGATTAGCACGGACAATTCTAGTCAGACCCCAACAGTCATGTTAAAATTGGAAAAACCTTCCTGAAAATATCACTTTTTTTATTGTTGAATTTTTGTCTCCTGTAAATCTATTTGACACAGAGTTGCCTTAAAGGGGTTGTCCGGCCACACAGGGTAAACATTTTTATAATGCTGCTGCTTCCCTTTCAGTAAGGATAGTAGCACCCAGCATAGAGGGGCTCAAACCAGCAGGCAGATCAGCTGCAATGTCAGTTTCTTACCTTAGAATCTGATCTTCACTGCAGCTTTCAAAGATGGCGCCTCTGTGCTGCCTTCCCACAATGCTCTGCGCTCTCCCTCTTCTGTGTGCGCGCTCCCGATGGCAGTAAGACATGAAAAGGCAGGATTTCATGGCCTCCCTCAGCTCACGTCCTAGCCCCGCCCACGACACGCCCACCTCTATTGAACTGCTCCACAGTCTCTCCCCGCCCAGGCCACGCCCCCTGCTGCATACTATAATCAGAGGGGGTGTGGCCAGGGGAGACTGCATTATACACTCATGGTTTAGGATAAAATCCTACCATGAGTGTAAACAGCAGCAGTATGTATAGTGAATGGAGAGGGGCGGGAGAGAACCGAGAGAGGACTCTCCTGCAGCTCCCCCACTGCAAGGCTACCTACTGCCCCCCCACCCTGGTAAAGTAAAACAAAACATTTCCCCACACACACATGCCCCCATAGTGCCCCTCCCACAGCGACCCCCCCCCCTCACAATGACCCCCCCCTCACAGTGCACTCTCCCACAGTGCCCCCCTAATGATCCCCCACAGTCCCCCCCTACAGTGCCACAAACAGTGCCCTCTACAGTACCCCCCCACAGTGCCCCCCAGTGTCACCCCAAAGTAGCCCCCCTCATTCCCCCCAACCACAGCATTCTCCACAGTCCCCCCTCAACAGTGCCCGCCCCCAGTATTCCCCCCTACACATGCCCCCCACAGTACCCCCATCCACAGCGTCCCTATACAGTGCCCCCCCTGTGACCTCCCCCACAGAGTCCCCCTTTACAGTGCCCACACACAAGTACACTAACAGCACCCCCTGCCCCTCCCCCCTACAAGTACAGTGATACCTATATATAGATAACACAGGATCCACCATTCACAAGAGACACAGCTCACCTCCTCCCCTCCCTGCACAGGCATGATTATACCGTGTGAAAAATTACTGTGACAGCCCCACCACGCTACCCCCCCCCCCCCCCAGCGCGGCAAATTACTGTCACAGCCCCCCTCCAACCCCACGTGACAAATTACTGTGACAGACCACCCCCCCACAGCTACAAATCTATGTGACGGGACACCCCACCGTGACAAGTCTATGTGACCGCACACTCCACCGCTGCAAGTCTATGTGACCGCACACCCCACCGCGACAAGTCCATGTGACCGCACACCCCACCGCTACAAGTCCATGTGACCGCACACCCCACCGCTACAAGTCCATGTGACCGCACACCCCACCGCTACAAGTCCATGTGACCGCACACCCCACCGCTACAAGTCCATGTGACCGCACACCCCACCGCTACAAGTCCATGTGACCGCACACCCCACCGCTACAAGTCCATGTGACCGCACACCCCACCGCTACAAGTCCATGTGACCGCACACCCCACCGCTACAAGTCCATGTGACCGCACACTCCACCGCTACAAGTCCATGTGACCGCACACCCCACCGCGACAAGTCCATGTGACCGCACACCCCACCGCGACAAGTCCATGTGACCGCACACCCCACCGCGACAAGTCTATGTGACCGCACACCCCACCGCGACAAGTCCATGTGACCGCGCACCCCACCGCGACAAGTCCATGTGACCGCGCACCCCACCGCGACAAGTCCATGTGACCGCGCACCCCACCGCGACAAGTCCATGTGACCGCGCACCCCACCGCGACAAGTCCATGTGACCGCGCACCCCACCGCGACAAGTCCATGTGACCGCGCACCCCACCGCGACAAGTCCATGTGACCGCGCACCCCACCGCGACAAGTCCATGTGACCGCGCACCCCACCGCGACAAGTCCATGTGACCGCGCACCCCACCGCGACAAGTCCATGTGACCGCGCACCCCACCGCGACAAGTCCATGTGACCGCGCACCCCACCGCGACAAGGCCATGTGACCGCGCACTCCACCGCGACAAGTCTATGTGACCGCGCACTCCACCGCGACAAGTCTATGTGACCGCGCACTCCACCGCGACAAGTCTATGTGACCGCGCACTCCACCGCGACAAGTCTATGTGACCGCGCACTCCACCGCGACAAGTCTATGTGACCGCGCACTCCACCGCGACAAGTCTATGTGACCGCGCACTCCACCGCGACAAGTCCATGTGACCGCGCACCCCACCGCTACAAGTCCATGTGACCGCGCACCCCACCGCTACAAGTCCATGTGACCGCGCACCCCACCGCTACAAGTCCATGTGACCGCGCACCCCACCGCTACAAGTCCATGTGACCGCGCACCCCACCGCGACAAGTCCATGTGACCGCGCACCCCACCGCGACAAGTCCATGTGACCGCGCACCCCACCGCGACAAGTCCATGTGACCGCGCACCCCACCGCGACAAGTCCATGTGACCGCGCACCCCACCGCGACAAGTCCATGTGACCGCGCACCCCACCGCGACAAGTCCATGTGACCGCGCACCCCACCGCGACAAGTCCATGTGACCGCGCACCCCACCGCGACAAGTCCATGTGACCGCGCACCCCACCGCGACAAGTCCATGTGACCGCGCACCCCACCGCGACAAGTCCATGTGACCGCGCACCCCACCGCGACAAGTCCATGTGACCGCGCACCCCACCGCTACAAGTCCATGTGACCGCGCACCCCACCGCGACAAGGCCATGTGACCGCGCACTCCACTGCGACAAGTCTATGTGACCGCGCACTCCACCGCGACAAGTCTATGTGACCGCGCACTCCACCGCGACAAGTCTATGTGACCGCGCACTCCACCGCGACAAGTCTATGTGACCGCGCACTCCACCGCGACAAGTCTATGTGACCGCGCACTCCACCGCGACAAGTCTATGTGACCGCGCACTCCACCGCGACAAGTCTATGTGACCGCGCACTCCACCGCGACAAGTCTATGTGACCGCGCACTCCACCGCGACAAGTCTATGTGACCGCGCACTCCACCGCGACAAGTCTATGTGACCGCGCACTCCACCGCGACAAGTCTATGTGACCGCGCACTCCACCGCTACAAGTCTATGTGACCGCGCACCCCACCGCTACAAGTCTATGTGACCGCACACCCCACCGCTACAAGTCTATGTGACCGCACACCCCACCGCTACAAGTCTATATGACCGCACACCCCACCGCTACAAGTCTATATGACCGCAGGGTCTCCTGACATTACAGTAGCACACATCACTGCACACACACACACACACACACACAAACACACACAGAGCCGCCCGCCCGCCCCCCCCCCCCCCCCCGACTTCTGACAGCCGGGTCTCCTGACATTACAGTAACACACACACACACACCCTCCTCCCTCCCCCGCCCCTCCACTCATTCTTACCTTGGAGATGAAGAGCCAGCAGCCACGCCTCCCCTGCAGGCAGAACTGAGCTTCCCAGAGGCTGAAGTTCTTCTGCACATGTGCAGAGCTGTGCTGGAGAAGCGCGTCCCCGTCGTCCCGACAAGAAGAGGACAAGAGACTTGTCGGAACCATGGCAACCAAGGAACAACACGGGGGGGCACCCCAAAAGGTAAGTGAATAACTTCTGTTTGGCTAATTTACAATGCGCAATGTATATTACAAAGTGCATTGTATTGGGCGAACAGAAGTAATGAGACCTAATGTTTATGGCCTGACAACCCCTTTAAGTGCATTTTTAACCCCTTAGTGACATAACTAATTTTATCCTTAAGAGCCAGTAAATTGTAACTCCTGTAGTGTTCCAAAAGTTTTCGGAGTTTCCAAGTGTCACCTGAGGTAACATCACTTCATAATCAGTTTACATATTGCTATTCCTTGACTTTTGGCATATTGTAAGTGCTTGGATAATGATCAAATGCTGGCATATGGAGTTGTGACTTCTGTTTGTAATGGAAGCCATCATGCTGTGCTGTATCCATCGCTCCACGGACACCAGCAGTTTCTGCCAAGGTAACTGTAGTTTTGATTGGTAACATAGCACAGCAGCTGATGCAGACATGAGCACAGCCCAATATGTACATAATGCTAACATTAATACAGAGCTGACTAGGGTTACATATGACTGTTTTTTGCATTAGCTCTAAACTGACCTTGATATCCCTTATTAATAGCTTGTATAGACAAATGTGTATATTAATTTCTATGGAGAGTTGAAGAAAGCTACCAGACACATTTTCTAGGACTGTAGTTCTTAACATTGTGTCTAATTTGTGCTTCCACACAACTGAGACAGAATACTCTTTTCTGCTGTCAGTAGTTATAGCATTTCAAGCACTACCGGTTTTCCTTGAAAATAAGACCCGGTCTTATATACATTTTTGCCCCAAAAGACGCACTAGGTCTTATTTTCGGGGGAGGTCTTATTACACCTACCTAGCAGGCTTGGTCCAGGTCCCAATCGCTGCTCTCTAGAGGTTCAGCGCGGTTCTCGCATTCCTGAGCCACTCATACAACATCACTTCTTGTTTAGGTGAATTGTAGAAGCGGGATTTATGAATTGGCTTAGTCGCGGCCAATCACGGCCATCACATTGGTTTATCCAGCGCTGCATTGATTGGTTGAGCAGCAATTGAAGAACCAATCAACCAATTATAGCCATCGCTTCCTGGAGGTGGGATTTATGAACTAGGAAGTGATGTTGTACAAGTGGCTGAGGACTGCGGGAACCGCGCTGAACCACTAGAGAGCAGCGGGAGTAAGCTGGGCTGAGCCTGCTAGGTAATGTTTTGGTTTTTTTATGTGGTGTGACTAGGGCTTATTTTCAGGGGTGGGGACTTATATTTCAAGCCTCCCCAAAAATTAGGCTAGGGCTTTTTTTCAGGGAAACAGGGTAGTTACAAAGTGCTGAAGTACAGGACAGCAGCTCCAAGCTCTCTATATTTCTCCATGTAGTAGGGTGAAGGAGAAATCACTAAAATGATCCAGTGCATCTAAAATCAATCATATCTTCTATTGTTTTATGTCCACAGCGTATATTGTATTCAGGATGGCAGACTGCAAACAAACCCTTTTTGTATGCCGAACTTGCCATACCATTTTTTCATTTGGCCCCTGCTTCTTACTAACCTATACAATGCCAGCCACCAATTATGATCTTACTGCAGACTGTTTTTAAATAGGAGTTTATTTGGTTCATTTGTGCTGAATTTTAACCCTTTCCAATCCAATTTGTATCCTGGTTTTCCTAGGGGGCTTACTCTTTTTCTGCCGTTATACAACGGCGTTATATGCTGGCTAAAGCCAGTACTGCCTGAGGTGACACATTGGATAGGCTCCGACAGCAGAGAGGCTGGCAATATACAGTAAGAGAACCCCGACGGATGTCTTCCAACATCAGAGCTGTATAGCTTTAAATCATAATGTCTTCAGAGGTCAGACAGTGGATTGGAAAGGATTAAATTTACCCACAGAATAGGAATAAGTGTCATGCTCTGTGCTGGTCCAGCTTCTGGGACCCTCATCACTTTATGAGAACAGAGGCCCCTGTATGAATGGCTCAAGCATGTTTATTGTAATAATCATAATAGACGTGTACAATTTCTGCATAGGGTTTGACCTAAATGGATGAAAGGCCTAGATAGATTTCTAAACCATCTTATATTTCTCTGACCACTTTTCTTTATTCCTAAGGAGAAGTACCTGGCTACGTACTCCCTGAAATGTCATATAAATATAATTAGTATTTACAAGAATACTAGTATTCCTTGTTGTTAAATTTTTTCCCTTAGTCTGATCACAAAAAGAAATGGAAAGGAAAGATAAAATGGACTGCAGTGTATAAAATGTTGTTTAGGGTTTGTTCACCTCAGCGTCGGAAGTTCCGTTCTGAACCTCTGTCTCTGGTTTCTGCTAGGAAACAGTGTTATTTTGTCCTGTAAATTCCAGCAAAATGCGAGTCTGCTGGCCAGAAATCGAACAGACCCCATTATAGTCGGGGTCCATTTGGCACCATTCGGCTCCGTCATAAGACTGTACCGTTCGGCCAGGAGGTGTTGTTTTCCTGCTTCTTGAACAGAGCAAGAAAACTGGACTCCCCAACACTGAAGTGAACAAGCCTTTATCCTGGTACACCCCACCATTACCTTTCTATGGATGTCTGCTTCACATATTGCTAGGATTCTTTTTATTCTAACAGATAAACATAAATTAAGTGCTCTCTCCCATCTTACTACACAAAGAAAGGGAAATGCACAACTTCTTGGGAAATTCTTGCTGCTAGAGAGCGTAAAAATGTTAGAGAATGGCAAAAGATTCATTGCGGTATAGTACAGATATGACTCTGATGCGTTGGGCAGAATTTGTTGTTTCCAACTTTTTCTAATAGAAAAAAATACTATTTTCCCAGTTTACCGTGCATGAATTTCATAATTTCTGATGGTAGAGCATCAAGCCCAGCAAATCAATTTGACCGTTTCTAATTGATAGCTTTCTTCTGCCCACCATGCAAACTGTGCCTATATTAATATGTTATATAATTGGTGTGTTGTTGGTTTGTTTGTGCAAATACTTCAGTTTGCCTTTTTATTTACATTTGAAGTTACACATTTGAATTTACATATTTATTGTTACACTTCATAACTTTCAGTTTATTTCATTTTTTCTCAGGACCACTTTCTGAACAGCTGAAGAGCATTGTTCCACAGGTAACAGTTTGCAAGGATTTGAACCTTATTAGTTAGACTAAGGTCACTCTCACACTGGCGCTTTTTACAACGATTAATGCAGCATTTCAAACGCTGTGCTAATCGCATTACAACGCTCCCATTGACTTTAATGGAGCTCGAACGCGGCATTTTTAACAGCATGATTTTCAAACACTGTCTGTTCTATTTTTGTGCGTTTTAACACACCTCATTACCCATCACAATGATGGGGTGCGTTAAAAAGCGCTGTTGAAGACAGTTTGAAATTGTTGTTAAAAATCACGGTCCACTGCCGCTTTTCAAACGCAGCTTTTCACTGACACTGTGTGTGATAGTGGCTGTATGTGTATCCTCACTTTGTGTGTATTTTATTGCGTCAGTGAGCTTCAGGTGTTTTCCTATATACTTCTCTATAGGTAAAAAAGCACATGAAAAAAACGCATGTGTATTTAAAAAAAAAAAAAAAAAAAAGTCAACCTAAAAACAATTGTAAAAAAAACACATGAAATTTTGTCTTTCTTTATTTTTTTTTTCCCACCCCCCAAAAAATACCACAAAAACTATGAAGGAAGCCTTAAAGGACTCGTCAGAGACCCCATAAGTTATTATGTAAATGTAAATAATACCAAAAATAACAAAAGCATTACACACATGTTCAATCCCCTTCTGTTCCATTGCTGCCTCTCTGGTGTTCCCCACTGGCTTTTAGTGCCTTTGCAGTAACGTGGCTAATACCCCTCATGGCTGCTGCAGTCAGTCATTGGCCCCAAGGTATAGGGGTATATGTCAGAGATATACCTTGGGGAATGTTCCTGATGTCTCTTCTCTGATATATGCCACAGTATAGCTATACAGTGGCATACAATATGCATTGGCTATAATCGTAAAAAAGAAAAGTAGATTTTTTTTGTTGTTGTTGTGACTTATTGTATAAGGCCTCGTCAGCCAAGCATTTTTTTTTTTTTAAAACAAATAGCCGCGCAAAAAGAACACCACTTACATGTGGAAAAATTGCGTAAATGAAGCCAAATGCGCAATCTACATATGCGCATAATTGGTTCTTTCACACGATCCATGGTGCGTGCTGCGTGTTAATCCAGCTCTCATAGGAGTCAAGGGGAACTGCTGCACAAAACGCAGGTCCTATCCTCGCAGCACGCACCTTAGATGCGTGCATTGTAGCCATGCATGTCCTATCTTTTGCAGGTGCAAGTATTTTGCACATCTAAAAATCGTTCATGTGAACACTTCAACAGGAAACCATTGGTTCTAATAGATGCATTCTTTTTGCACGGCTATTCGTGCGCAAAAAAAAAAACGCTTGTCTGAACGAGGCCTATGGCCGCCTGCAGACGAGCGGGTCGGATCCGGCGGCGATAATTCTCGCCGCGGGACCCGACCTGAGCGCCAAGACGAGCGCGTACTCACCCGGGCAGCCGGCGCATGCGCAGACCGGAGGCGGCGGCTGGGTGAGTGACGTATCTGTGCAAGGCTCTGCGAGCCCCGCACAAAAATAGGACATGCCGCGGTTTGTTTGCCGCACGATATTTCGCGCGGCCAAACCGCGGCCGTCTGCATAGGAGTGCGTATTGTAATGCACTCCTATGCAGGCTTTGAGCGGTGGAAATCCCGCCGCGGGATTTCCGCCCGTGTGCAGGCGGCCTAAGAATGAGGAATCTGCAGTGTTTTTCTGTACACTAAGGCCTCATGTTCACGGCAAAAGAAGAATTAAAATCCGCAGCGGATTTTAACTCGTCTCCTGCCTGCGGATCCACACCCCATAGGGATGCATTGACCACCCGCGGGTAGATAAATACCCGCGGATGGTCAATAAAAGGGAATAAACAAAATGGAGCGGTGAAAAAAAACGTGACATGCTCCATTTTCGTGCTGGTCTCCCACGGGGACGGCTCCCTCAGGCTTCTATTGAAGCCTATGGAAGCCGCCCGGATCCGAGGGAGACCTAAAATAAGAATAACTTACCCGCAGCGGACCGGGCACCTCTTCTCTTCCTCACGGCCGGATCTTCTTGCTTTGGCCCGGCGGATGTGCCCGGCGCATGCGCGTGGCACGCTGCCGACGTGCCGAGTACATCAGCTGGCCGAAGAAAGAAGATCCTGCCGTGAGGAAGAGAAGAGGTGCCCGGTCCGCTGCGGGTAAGTTAATTCTTATTAATTCTCCTTTTCAGCGCTCATGTCTGCGGGGCAGGAGGGACCCGCTACGGATTCTCCATGAAGAATCCGTAGCGGGCCTGATTTTCCCTGTGAACATCAGGCCTAAAGGAAAAAAATAGAGGCATATGTCCTCAACTAGGACCAAAGGAACATGCTTTGCCTCCGTCAGGAGAATGGCGACTTTAGCTGCATTCTACATGTGTGCTGGTAGCTTCCCCCTCCCCCATATCTTGGGGCTGAGTTTTTTATTTTACTTTCTGTTTCACATCTATCCCATGATGCATGAGCACAGCATTAGCTAAGGATATAGCATTTTTGCCTCCTGGAGGGACAGTTTAATTTTCATTAGCACCTATATTCTTCTAAATAAGTTATAGACCATAAGTATAAAGTCAGGAGGATGAGCTGTGATCTCCTGTATTATAACTGTGTGACAGAAGCTGTGTGATCATTGGTAACTGTGATAGGAGTGTTGATGTTCCCCTGTAGGGAGTGGTAGGGATCATGTAACAGCATCACACAAACTGAAAAATTGATCAAAAAATTAATTGATAACCAAAAGTAGATCTGATCTGGTCAGAATTTTACATCATATGACCATCTGAGGAAAAAGAGACTGGGAGTTTTAGAGAGTAATAACTAATCAAGGTAACACTATCTCACATATAGATATACTGGGGGAATAACCACATGATCACTGGTAGGTAAAGGTAAAGTACCCTGGAGCAAGCACCGACTCATGACTGACTCCTAGGGTGAGCTTGCGGGGTGGTTTGCCATTGCCTTTCCTAGTCATCTTTTACCCCCTGGCAAGCTGGGTACTCATTTTACCGACCTTTGAAGGATGGAAGGCTGAGTCAACCTTGAGCCGGCTATCTCAACCAACTGGGAATTAAAACCGCAACCTTCAGATTGTGAATGAGAGTTTAGGACTGCATACTGCTGCCTTAACACTTTGTGCCACATGGATAAATATAATCACTTGAATACCCTTTAAAGTGTGCCAGAAATATAATGGTTAATAAGTCATGCATTGATCTTCTGATTCTTCCAAATACGATATGAAGTACTGAGATAACTGGTGTTGGTTTTACAATATAGTCCACAATTTAGCCAGATTAAACATATTAGAGCTTACTCTTTTAAATGACATGCTGTAAGCAGCGGGGAATCTATTCCCAGCACAGGAGTTTCTATTAACTCCTGCTCCCATAGGAGTCAATGAAAACTCCTGCACAGTGCGCACGAAAGATAGCCAATGTTTTATCTTTGTTAGGTTGCGCCGTATTGCGCTACTACATTCTCTCATGTGAGCGCTTCTATAGGAGCCCATTGGTTCTTTTAGAAGCGCGCCCAAAAACAACGATCGTCTGACCGAGCCCTTTTACTAGACAGTCTTACAATGTGCCAGGTTTATCACAGTAGCTTTTCTCAGTGATAAATCTGTTCAATTTTAAAGTGATCTAGTCTCATTGTAGACTACCTGTTTGTTAGCTTAGTCCACTCCAAAAAATTGTGCCAAAAATTTGGCGCAGTTTAGAGCACTCCCCTTTTTGATTTATGATAAACTGCCCAATAGTGACTGAAAACATACAGTAAATGTGGCACAGAGCATGTAAGACCATTTTCTGTTGCAAATTATGTATTGTGAATAGTAAATAAGCCCCCTAGTGTTCCAAGTACTTGCCTGTATTCTGTGAGGATGAAAGATTGTTCTCTTGGATCTGATCCTGCAACCCTGGTGAAAAATGCATTCCACTCACTTTAGATACCATTTTATGGCCTAGTTTTTTTCTTCCATGGAAAGGAGAATAACATGGCTTCTTTGCCCATTAGTGTTATTTCTTACATATTACAGATGTATTTTCAGATTTTTGCATTTTTCATTTGTTGTTGTTGTTTTTCATTTCCTCTGTTGATTTTAATTTGTTACATTTTAAAGCAGTTTCAATTTAAGCCACACCTATTTGGTTTGATATTTTCAGTCTGTATTTTTTAGATCCACATATAGCCTTTTGTTTGTTTAATTCATATCACATGACCAGGTTTCACTTGTCTGACATTGATTAGTCCTTGATGAATGTTCCTCTTTGAATGACGTGTGGGTCATGTGTTTCATTTATATTTCAATATTTTTATTAGCATTTTCAGAACATATTACAATACATATATTTCAAATAAAATTTCTAAAAAGTAGCATTATAAGGATATCCTATATATTAACCCTTTCCAATCCACTGTCTGACGTCTAAAGACATTCTGATTGAAGGCTGTACAGCTCCAATGTCTGAAGATGTCCGGCAGGGTATTTTTACTGTAGATTACTGGCCGCTCTGTTGTTGGGGGGCCTCTCCATCATGTCCCACACTGCAGTACTGGCTCTAGCCAGCAGATGGCGCCATTGTATAATGGCAGAAAGAGAAAGCCCCCTAGGAAACCCTGAATCCAAAATTGGATTGCAAAGGGTTAAGTTTTAATAGTCATAGGACCAAAATCAATCAGAGTTAGACAAACAAGAAACCGTAGGGAGAAGAGAAGACAACCAATGGAAAGATAGGGATAGGAAGAACCTCTGCATATATTTGAAAACTAAATTTGGCAAAATGAAATATTATGGAAAGCCAGATGCGTTGTCTAAATCCATGGCTTTCCAGACTGCTTCAAATTTGGGAATTGAGTCATTCAGCATATTAGATCATTTGTAATTTCATTTATGTATATAGGCTTGGCCTTGTGCTATTTGAATAGGTGGTGGGTTGCTTATGGTATATGCTAGAACTAAAGAACAATAAGGTATCTAAAGTGTATAAGTGACATTGATCTTGTCTTTTTTCTGAACACTTTGATGGAATTCTAATTTCATCCTCCTTATACGTGCAAGCTGGATAGGCCATTTCATTCTACGCTATGCTAAGACGTTGAGTCAGAATGGAACCTATTGCACCAGAAATAAAGAATGAAGGGGGGCTGGTTCATTTTGCTTTGGTCATTCTGCTGCCTCCTACATTGTACTCCTGGCTGCTGTTGCCTGAGGGTTTATATAATCTGTTGTTTCTGCTTTACCCTTTCTGCTCTACACTTCCATTCTCTCACAGTAGCAGTGTTAGAGATACCAGCAGGGAGGGTAGGGGGCTGAATTACAAGAGGGAAAAGGGTAACCAGAGTATGTGGTGGAGGTGAGATAAATCACACGAGCAGCATCCATGTGGAGAGCGCAAGCAAAGAGAGAACACATGAAATATGCAGGGACAAAGGGGAGAGATCTCACACATAGGTGCACAGGATGTGCTCGTTCATGAGAGCTTGTGATGGCAGCAGCATCCTGGACACACAGGCCGCACATCTAACATATAGTATTAGGAGAAACACTTCCAAAGGAGACAATTTTGACACTAGGAGGAAGTTACAAACCGTATATCAGGGAAGTCTGAAAATGAAGGAAAGATTAGAGATCGTAGCCTGAAACGTTTTTCAACTCAAGATTACTGCTAACTTGTTTAAAAATATTTTCCTTCCTTGTGTTCATATCCTCCTCCTCTTCTATTGTAATTTACATTTATTGTATGTAGCTGGTATTCCTGTACTGAAAACTGTTTTTAATAACTAATATCAGTGTTTCATCCTTTAGATAAACAGCACTATAGAGTCGTCAAGAAGAAATACAAACAATGATGCAGGACAAAGCGGAGACGGTAAATGATTTTGAGGTCCACTTTCAAATATAAAAAACCTATGACATTCTTTATACTAATGATATCGTAGTGTTACAGTATGTAATATTATGACTATCACTGTTTTAGATATAAGATGGGATAGAGAATGCATAATACAGCAGCATTGTTAATGGCATTGTCTAATCATAGAAATTCCCTTTTAGAATAGAAGGATCGCTTTAGTCAGCAGATCGCTGTATATCCGGTACCCCAGGAAACAGCCGTATCTAGCTAGACTAGTTCCCTGCAACAGAGGCTGCAGGTGAAATGTAGCATTATATGTCCACCACATGACATGAGTCCACCAAAGCTGGAGATGATTTTACATACTGGCTCATAGAGGAGAGATCATAAAACAACCCTGCATCTAAACAGTTAGTGGGCGGGAAATGGGGGGGAGGCCTTCCTGTGCTCTATTAGTGTATCCGAAACATGGATTAGGGGGTGCAGATTTCTGCTATTGAAGGCTCCCAGGGCTGCCATGCATGCCATGTTCTAAATAACTATATACAAGTAATCAAATGATCGCCAGTTCAAGTTCCCTGTGGGAAATAACTAAAAGTATTTTTAAAAATTACAGCTTTTTCCACAGTAAAAAAAGAAATAAAAACATTAAAAGTTCTAAACACCTCCGTCCATCAGCTGATTGTCTGGCTTACTCACCAGTAGAGCAGCTGGACGTTGTCATCACTGGAGGAGGAGGAAGTTGGAGCACTGGCTTCACTCCCATTGAAATCATTTGGAGTGCCACGCTGCTCTTTACAGTTCCTGGTCACAACAGGACATTATGTCTTGACAGGAAGTGTAAGAGCAGCATGCCCCTCCCATTCAATGGAAGTGAAGCTGGTTGCCCGACATCCGGTGATGACAATACAATTGCACCATTTTTGAGGGGTTTTATTTTTTTGCGGAAATCACAGTGCAGTAAAAAAATTTTTTTTAGGGATCAGTATGGCTGGGTTTACACGGGGCGGAATTTCCATGCGGAATTTCCATGCAGACTTTCCACACGGAAATTCCACCTGCAATCTTAAGCCCACGACTAAGCAGCAAAGTGGACGAGATTTTAAAACCTCTCGTCCACACACTGCGGGCAGTCTGTTTCCGCCAATACGTGCTGAAACTGACATGCCGCGCGGTATTCAATTGTATTGCTGTTTCTGCTGCTATGGGGAGAAGTGGTCGCGGCGGAATAAGCTGCTTTCAAAACCCATGCCAAATGTTTCGAGACTTCAGCTGCAGAACTCTCATGGAATTGCCACACAGTCCTGCTGCAGACATTCTGCGAGATTTACGTCCCATTTGAACCCAGCCTAAGGGTTGCAGTGAAACCACATTTACATTTTTTTTTCTCTCAATTTTTAAAAAGTACATACAGTTTTTTGTACATTTTTTAACAGCCAGGAGAGCAAAAAAATCGCAACTGTAACATTCCGTCCTTTTTTTTTTTTTTCAAATAGCCTTCACCATACAGGATGAATATTTTAATAGTTCAGACTTGTACATACATGGCAATACCAAATATATGTTTTTTTTAATAGTTTAGATTTTTATTTATAATTAGAAAAAGGGGAATTTTTCTTTTTTTTCTTTTTACTGTTTAAAAAAACCCCAAAACTTCTGGTTTTCCCACTTTCGTTTAGTCATTTGATTGCTTGTATTATATGCTGCAATACTTTTTAATAGCGATCTTTGATGTTGCCTATCAAGCTCTGCCGCGGGCAGTGTTTGGTAGGCATCTTATGCATGGTAACCCTTGGAACTTTCAGTAGACTCTGGGCTGCCATCCTAGCCCATTGGCACCCCAACAAGCATTTTGTAGTTGGCTCCAATGGTTGTTTCGATGTGCAGTCAGCTTTCACCATGACATCTAAAGAGTTAACTGCAGTGATCAGAGATAACTCTGATGAAAGCTTTCTGAAACAGCTGATAGCTGCCAGGTATGGAGCGGACTCTGCTCACCGGCCCAATCCATAACCCTTTACAATTTCTTGACATAAATTTACTGTTGGCCGTCATTTTTCTGTTGGCGGTTAAACAAAGCAGGATTAAACTTTTAACTTTTAATATTCGTTGACTGTAGGTGGAAACAAAAACAAGACAACTCTAATCAAATCGCCCATCCTCTAACAATGATGACTCCTCTTGTACAGCACCAATTGGTTAGCTTACTTTGTTCCCAAATTTTGGCCCTCTGTCATATTTTAAGTCATCTTATCTAAGTCATCTGCCAAGGTAAAAAAAAAAGTTGCAAGACATGTTTGTTCTTGCTGCAAGTTGAGCCAGAATTCTGGTGCTTTTAGCTTGTTAAATCTCCCCCAAAGGGCCTGTTATAGTGGCCAGTGTGACAACTGGAGTATGCAAAGATTCTTATATGGACAGTTGTCTAGAAAATTAAAAAAACACAAACTTTTTAAATGTTTATAATAAAAGCCCGATTTGAGATATTTTATTTTCTGATGACTCATTTCCTTTAATACATACTGTGCTTTCCGAGTAGAATGGTGTTGTATTGTTTTCCTTCCTGGCACTAGGTATTTTTGGCACTGCACGAGAACCTGCACAAGGGTCATTCCCACCCTAGATACAAAAATACCAAATTGCAGTGCTGTAGTTTGAGACACTGACGTAATTATAGGGATACAGTTGCACCCGGGCTCAGGAGCCTTAGGGGGCCCATAAGGCTTCTCCTCTCAATATAGGGAGCCCAGTACTATGAATAAAGCATTATAATTGGGGGCCCTGTTACAGGTTTTGCATTGGGGCCCAGGATCTTCAAGTTACGCCTCTGGTTTGAAATGTAACCTTTTTAATGGCAATTGCAACTTACTGAGGCCATTTAAACATAGTGCTGCTTATAATAAGCTAAAAGTATATGTTGCCAAAGACTTTTTTCACACTTTTCAAAAATTACATTTAAAATTCTGACCTTTTATCCCATCAAAGAAAAAGATCCAGTGTACCAGGAAACAAGGAAGTCCATTACCAGAAAGAGAAAGCTATTCCAAGAGCAGTCGCCAGATGTGAGAGTCCAGCAGTAAGTATTACTCCTATTGCTAACCCAATGTACAAAACTGAAAGAATACGAATTATATTTACCATTTTGTCCTTCATAAACGGCATCACTGGGAGATTGCCGCTAGTAAGAACAGGAACACGGGTTGAATTTGCCCTCCCCATATTGGAGCTTCTAACGTGTCTTCTGCAAGGTCATGTTCTCTATGGCTGGTGATAAGTTTTTGTTGGTGCAGCTAGGCAGTGGGAGAAGCAGCTGCATGTCTTCCTCCCTCTAATTTCAGAGCCCAGGTCTCTATAGTGCATGGTTATTTAGCCACTTCAGCTTTGTTGCATCCCAGAATAATCACATGCAGTCTGCTGAAAATGCAGTTAGAAGCCAATGGATATGTCTCTTCTAGGTTTGGGGTCTAAGGTTGAATTTGATGAATTAAATAGGAATTCTCATTTTCAAAATGTACAAGTTGCAAAAAAAAGTAAGCGAATCTTTTGGAATTAACTGGATTTCTAACTAAAAATGTCTACTAATTGTTATCTAAAAGTGCTTTTGCAAAGGACAGACATCCCAGCGATAATCGCTCCTATGGTTTCACAGGAATGGTGAATGATGGCGGAGTGTACCAAAGATCATTCTGACCAACTGCCCGCCTCCATTTAGTCAGTTGTTCATAGATAAAAGACTGCTTGTTTACATGGCCAATAAGAATTCGGTTTTTATGCCTGCATAAACTGAATGACAAACAAAAAGTTAACGAATTGTCATTCATCGTTGGCAAGAAACTAAACTATAGTCGTTCCATGTAGAAGAGCCCTAAGTCACAATTATGGATAAAAACAAAACTAAACTGATAATTCACTAACTGTAAGCAGTGTAAGCATTCACAGTGCAGGGATCAAAAGTGAATTTAATAATATATCTCCCTCTTGAAGGGTTTTTTCCAATTAAATGAGTGGTGACAATGGGGGGAGAAACCAAGTTAAAAATACTTTGCTTGCGCTGCTTCCCCACCACTGCTTGCTGCTTCCATCTTCTGCTTACTTGGTGGTAGCGGTCACGTGGATTGTTTACTCACATATCCACTGCAGCCAATTGGAGGCCGGACAGGAACATCATCAGTGATATCCCGTAAACCTGCCTCAGGACTTCTACATTTGAAGCCCACGTGACCGATTTACAGAATGTCACTAGGCCTTCTGGCCATGGGTCTGGCAACCACAGAGAGTATATTATGTTTATATAGTTTTGGGGACACCTGTCCCAGAACTATATAAAAATAACTCTGAAACCACCTTTAAGCTGGAGTAAACGCCACCTTTCCTGTAGCTGCAAAAAAGATTTGCACAATATTGAGCAGTTCTGATTCCTTCCTACAAATATGTTTCAGTTCATCAATATTTCTGGGATGTTTGCATGCATAGCTGTCTTGAGATCATGCTAAAGCATCTCAATATATTTAAGGTCAGGACTCTTACTTGTGTGCTTTGGGTCATTATTTGTTGCATCACCCAGTGTCTCATCAGCTTGAGGTTATGGGATGCTTTCCTTAAAGAGTACCTGCATTTTCATCTTTGGATTGCCGGTATTATTGTATCTTGACACTACCGGAAGCTAGGAGTTTGACAGGGACCCCTGTCACAACCCTAGCTCCCGATTGGCTACATTGAAAAAGGTCCTAGCAGCAGCGTCTGGATAGCTTTTTGCCTGCCATGGAGGGTTAGGGATTGGTGTTCCTGTGAGGCTTACTCTGTTACCTGTCAATGCTTCCATGTTACAGTGGTTACATGGAAGCATTTACAGCAAATAATGTAAGGCTAACAGGAATCCCTAACCCTCCAGGGCAGGCTTAAAGCAATCCACACTTTGGCTGGAGAGCATAGACCCTGGTGGCATGGCTGGCGGCAAAATGCTGCGCTCTTCACACTGCACCCCACCGCCACTCAGCACCACTTACATGTGCCACTGCAGTGCTGACATGTGGCGACCGGCGGCTGACACTTTACTGCAAGGCTCTTACCTTCCTCCATGGCAGCCCAGGGAATGTGAACGGCGCTGACAAAATACAGGCAGCAGGGAGACTTACCGTAGCCTCGCTAAAAGGGAGTGGAGCTGATGCCATTCAGCGGTGTTGCGAGGCTGCCGTCCCCTACAGGACCTGCGAGCCTGAGGAAGAAGAGACAGGTGTGCAGCAGGGAGAGTCACCGCGGGTCGGCTAAAACGGAGCGGAGCCGATCACATTCATCAGCGCTGCTAGAAGCCCGGCGCCTACAGAACCTGTGAGCCGGAGGAAGGCGTGCAGCCAATCACGAACAGGGGGCATTAACCCCCTGTCAAACACCCTGTATTTTGGCTCCACCACTACTTCCGGTGGCGTCAAGATACAATAATACCCGGATTGCCTATATGGGGCATTCTTCAGCTGCCAGAAGGAGATGAAAAAGGCTAATGGAACAGAAGTGCTCTGAAGGTGGAGTTTCAAGTACTCTTTAAATTCTCCAATAAAATGTTTCGATCCATCTAAGAATTTGTTGTGGCATTCAGATGCAAATGCCATCTTGGCTTACCCGCTGATACTGTGGTCATTCACCATTCACATTCCTCTGTAGACACAATCTTCTCCCTAGTCCCTTGCTGTTACCCATGGGGCACATGCACCTCAGCGACCCCATATTAAAAAGTTAGTGCCCACTCTGCTAAATTGTATCCAACCTATTCACTGTGAGACCTGTCTATATATTAGGCATCCTTAGCAATTTGTTTCAACCTGTTGCTAAGCCTGATGCATAGTCTGTGTGCTCTCCTGGTTTCCAGACGCCTGCTTGTTCCTGACTTCACCATCACTAACCTCGGCTACATTTATTGGACTACTCTGTCTGCCAGCTGCCTGCCTTGACTTATACTCCTGATGACGCCAGAGTCCTGGTAAAACATGTTGGAAGAGCTGGTCTTTTAGCACAGAGCTTCATGTAGTCCATCCAGCTATGCTTATGTCAGTCTCCGTTTATCTGGCAGCATTTATCACACATGCTGGCAGTTTGTGCAGGCATCTAATAAAGAAAATTTATGATATCCGTCAAGAAATAACCTCCCAACCCCAGACTAGCCCTGATCCTAGTCTTGTCAGCACTGCATCTAGCTCCTGCTCACTGTCTGTACTCAGACCAGCGACAGAGGAAGAAGTCTCCAAATTGCTCTTCTCTGCTCACCCCTCACACCTCCTCCTATCCCTCTCCCCAGTGGTCATCCCCCATATCACCACTATATTCAACCTCTCTCTGACCTCTGGTATCTTTCCCTCTTCTTTTAAACACGCCATCATATCCCCACTGCTAAAGAAGCCGATTCTTGACGCGACTGATGCTGCCAACTACCGACCCATCTCAAACCTCCCCTTCATCTCCAAACTACTATAACACCTAGTTTACTCCCTCCTTGTAAACTATATATCAGAGAACTCTCTCCTTGACCCCCTACAGTCTGGCTTCCGACCCCAACACTCGACAGAAACTGCCCTTACAAGGGTATCCAACGACCTACTGACAGCCAATCGAGGGGCGATTACTCCCTTCTGATCCTCCTCGACCTCTCCGCAGCATTTTACACTGTCAACCACAAACTCCTCCTCAGTATGCTTCGCTCCATTGGCCTAAAGGACACTGCTCTCTCCTGGTTCTCCTCATACCTATCAGACCGGTCTTTCAGCATCTCCTTTGCTGGCTCTACCTCTCCTTCTCTTCCCCTTGCTGTTGGGGTTCCCTAAGGCTCGGTCCTCGGCCCCCTCCTGTTCTCTATCTACGCAGCCCCTATTGGACAAACCATCAGGAGATTTGGCCTCCAATACCACCTCTATGCTGACGACGCCCAGCTATACACCTCTTCTCTGCACCTTTCCTCCAAAACATCACCGACTGTCTGTCCGCTGTCTCTAACACTATCTCCCCTCTCTATCTAAAACTAAACCTCTCTAAAACTGACTTATTGGTACTTCCACCCTCCACTAACCGACCTCATCCTGACATCTCTATCTCAGTGTGTGTGGTGCCACCATAGCTCCCAGACAGCATGCCCGCAGCCTTGGGCTCATATTCGACTCCGATCTCTTATTTACCCCCTACCTCCAATCTCTGATGGAGGTAGGGGGTCAGCTGCACCTCGAGAACATCGCAAAAATCCGCTCTTTACTCACTGTAGACACGCTAAAAACGCTTATTGTTGCCCTCACCCACTCACGGCTCGATTATTGCAACTCGTTGCTGATCGGCCTCCCCTGCACCAGACTCTACCCTATCCAATCCATCCTAAATGCAGCAGCCAGGCTCATCTTCCTCTCCAGCCGTTACTTGAACGTCTCTGCCCTGTGCCGGTCACTGCACTGGCTGCCCGTTAAATACAGAATTCAATTTAAACTCGCTACCTTCATCCACAAAGCCCTCCACAGTGCAGCGCCACCCTATATTGCCTCCCCCATCTCAATCCATCAACCAGCCCGGGCTCTCTGCTCTGCTAACAAAACTATACTGAGCACCCCTCTAATTCGAACTTCTCACTCCCGCCTCCAAGACTTCTCCAGAGCAGCATCAGTCCTCTGGAACGCACTACCAAAGGCTATCCGGGCAATCCAGGACTCGAAAAACTTCAGGCGTGCTCTAAAAACGCACCTCTTCAGGGAGGCATACCCTAAACAAACTCCTCTGTACGCCACCTGATAACATGCTCCCTGACCTATTGACTGCAATCTCTGCTATCCGTCATAAACCGCTCCTGCAGTCATAACGATTCTGCCGTCACACGGCTAAATGTCTGACCGTTCTCTGTGTACAGCATCCCTCACTCTCCAGCTCGCCATACTGTGCACATCTCCAGTCCTTTACCTTCTGTATCACCCCATTACTTGTAGTATGTAAGCTCGTTGGAGCAGGACCCTCACCCCTATTGTTTCCATCACCTGATTACTATGTAACTGTGGTTCTGTAATGTTTGTACTTTTGTGTCTCTGTATTCCCCCTGTCTATGTAAGCGCTGCAGAATATGTTGGCGCTATACAAATAAAGATTATTATTATTATCTTCAGTATATAGCAGTGTACTGCTGCATGGTACTGCACACTATTTGCAGCAAGTGTTAGTCATGACCCTGATATGTGTGCATAATTAGCAAAGCAGGATATTGTTTCTCTTAGTCTGGTTTTGTCTAATATATATTACACTGGTTCACACTATATTGAAAATCTGATCTTTTTAATTCATTGCTACGACAATATATTTTACTACATATTTACTACATATTAATAAAGGTTACTTTTTAAGCGGACCCAGCTGTGAATTTCAGTTTATGGCAAAGGCTGTGGTGGGCTCATAGTGATCTCAACAAAGACACCCATTCATATGGAGAGTAGCAACAGAATTTTCTCCATTTGTAGATAATCTGTCTAATTTTGGATTTATGAACACCCAAGTCTTTAGCAATGCTTTCATAGCGTTCTTTAGCTTAATGCTTCTCTATAACAAGCTTTCTGAGAACTTCTGAAAATTGTTTGAATCGAGAAATGGTTCACACTAACCTGTCTTTCTTGATAATAACCGGTTTGTCACTAACCAGGATTTGTGTGCCTTAATATAATTAGCAAAGCACCTTCTAAGCCCACACTTCCAATCTCATCTCTTCAATTGAAACACCTTTTGCCATTTAACTTTTAAAGAAGTTATTGACATAGAGGTTCACTTATTTTTTTCTTTTTATGCTGTGGATGTTTTCTCAATGTACCCAAAAGATAAAAACCGTCCAACGGATTTTGTTTTTTTGGATTGTGTTTGTTTATAAAAATGACTTGAATAATAATCGAACCACGTTTCATCAGTAGTCTATGCAGAAATCCAGGAATTTAAGGCCTAGTGCCCGCGGAATTCCGCACCGTGAGCATTGCGCTATTAGGTTAAATAGAACCTAACAGCTTTGGGCCAACGGGGCGGATTTCCACCGCGTAATACGCCACGGAAATCCGCTCGTGGGAATTATGCCTAAAGGGCTTAACTTACTTTTTCTTGCAACTGTCAATTAGGTGTAGGTCCCATATCTGTGACACGGTCCTATTTTGAGAACAGAATTTGCCCCTTGCTGCCGCTGTTATTTCGGTGACAGTCCAACTACTGGGATTCCCCATTGATTGTGAGAACAGGGCTCTCGCACATTCTGAAATGAGGGCAGCAGCTTTCACATACAAGAACTGCCACGCTAGTCATTTAAATGCCAAAGCAAAGTTTAGGTGCTCAGCTTTCTCCAGCGGTCCCATTAAAATGAATGAAGTGGGGAAGTGCATGTGCAGCTATAACCGTCCTCACTTCAGGTCACCCCAGAGCTCACTAATTTAAAAGTTATTCCCTATCTTTTGGATGCCTTAACTTTCAAATATAGCGCAACCCCTTTAAACACGTGTGATCACCAAGTGGTTTTCCACCATAAAGAAAGATTACATGCTGGAGTGAAAGTTTTACTTCTGTTAAAAGGATAAAAAGAAAAGTTCGGTACCGTGTTAACCAGTAGAGCAAAATGTGATTGTTCTCAGCAAGAGAAATAAGTAATCTTGTAGATAGGATACCTTTTAATGGCTAAC
Source organism: Eleutherodactylus coqui (assembly GCF_035609145.1). NCBI lineage: Eukaryota > Metazoa > Chordata > Amphibia > Anura > Eleutherodactylidae > Eleutherodactylus > Eleutherodactylus coqui. The sequence goes on along the minus strand of NC_089837.1, from coordinate 453,798,900 downwards.
AAAAAGACATGTTATAGCGAGCCTTCGAACTTACTCAGGCAAAAAAATGAATACTGTTAAGGAATGAATGATGTTATAGCGTTCTTTCACACTTACTTAGGGTCCTTCCTCAGGACCCTAAGTAGTAGTAGAACAGTGTGTTACATTAATGATTATGGTTGTTGTTTTTTTTTTGTTTTATGTAGTATGAGCGTGCAAGTTCGATAAATATAGGGAGTGAAGGAGAGCTCAGGAATTAATCCAAGATAGTATGTGTGCTGCCTAAGGGCTTTACCCACTAGTGATAGACTTTCCTGCAATGCAAGAGTGAAAATGCATGATAATAAAACCAATGCTTTTCAGTGGTTTCATACTCATTTGCGATATCTTCACTCAAGCTTCGCAGTGCTAAGTGAAATCTGCGATATCGCCCATTGTTTTCATTGGGGCCGTCAGTAGCAGCGCCGGCCCCATTGAAATCAATAGGAGAAGATCGCAAAGCAGGCTAGAAATCTCCCAGAAAGAGGAGAGAGAGGGGGGCGGAGCTACAGGGGGGCTTTCCCAGGACTTCCGCAAGGGTGGAGGTGGGGCTAAAGAGGGGACGGGGCTAGAGGGGTTATCATAGTGATCCCTCTCTAGCCAAGTGAGGGAGCAGGGTTAGTGGGCTGATCTTGCTAGCCCCGCCCACTCACTTGGCTAAAGAGGGTTCACTATGATAACCCTTCTAGCCCCGCCCCCTCGTCAACGCTCTCGGGGAACCCTGGGAAAGCCACCTAGCTCCACCCCCTGTCACCAAATATGGAAGATATGTCAGATCCCCTGTAGCTCCGTCCCCCTTTCTCTCCTCTCTATGCGGGATTCCTAGCCTGCTTCATGATCTTTTCCTATTGATTTCAATAGGGCCGGCGCTGCTGCCAGCCCCATTGAAAACAATGGGCAATATCGCAGACTATTCTTAGTACTGTGAGCCTATTTTAACATTGTCCTCGAAACAGAATTTCTAGCAAGAACTAATTCCTCTTTTTACTTTTAGAACTGAAGAAAACTTACCCAAACAGTTGGAGATCCCTGAGCAACAAGATGAACATAATGTTGCAGAAAATGCAACACCAGGACCAGTAGAGTCTGAATCTACATCAGAACACCAGTCTGGGTCTTCAAGCATAGCCACACCACATAGGCGGTTGTATGGTTCCCATTTTAGCAGTAAAAGACGGTTAACTTTTCAATACAATAGAGCTGGAGATCAGGATGATATTGATGGATTTGGCCAAGCAGTTGCAGGCCAATGTCGGCGCATGCCCGAAGACAGGCAAGCCAGATATATGTCGTATGTTCTTGCTTCTGCAGACTTATTTTACACACCCCAAACGCTGCCTCCACTTGACATTTTAATAAGCAACCTTAGGACACTGTTGGAGAACTCTCAGCCATTGGCGCCCTGTGGTTCTGAGTCTAATACAACAATGAAAGACGAAATATAATTATAAAGAAAACACACAGACAATAGGGAATGTGTCTATTTTTATATATTTTTTTACTGGATATTTTAAAACAAAAAATGCACAACTGTTATTCCAAATGTTGTTACAATTTATGCTGTACCAGTCTAAAAACTAGATATAATAAAATAAGACTAGAGGAAGAAGAAGTACAATCTAGTACTGTATATCAATTATTGTTACAAAATATAAAAATACTTATGTTACACTTATGCGCTTGACAGTTGTCCCATGTAAAAACTCATCAGCTCTGTATTATTGTATCTTGACGCCACCAGAATGTAGGGGTGTCACAGCCCTTCAATGGAGGGCGCCCCTGTCACACCCCTAGCTTCCGATTGGCTGCCAGTACATCTCCTGTGCCCACTGCTTCCTCAGTGTCCCCCCCCCCCCCCCACCCTTGCCCCGTGCCTCCTCCGATGTGCAGTCTGTCCCCCCTTCTCCTGGGTACCAGTATGGAACATCCACCCGTCTGCTGTCTGTGCCCTCTTCCTCTGTTTAACCGTGTTCGGGGCCAGTGTTTTTCCCCGTGTTGCAGCTGCGGAGTGGCCCTCCTCCGCCTCCATTCAGTGTTTCCACGAGAGTTCGGCGGCTGTTCAGCTGTGGATGCGCTGACTTTGTGCCCTCCATCCTGCCCTCCCAGGAGCACCGGTAGTGTCGGAGTTTGGGACCTGTATAATAAAGGAGACGTCAGGCAGCAGGTTTGGTGCGGTTATTTTTTATGCATTCATAAGAATACACTGACAATAGTGCCTCCTCAGCACACAAGGTAGCGACGTTTCGACTCTAGAAATGAGTCTTTGTCAAGCTAGACAAAGACTAGCTTGACAAAGACTCATTTCTAGAGTCGAAACGTCGCTACCTTGTGTGCTGAGGAGGCACTATTGTCAGTGTATTCTTAGGAATGCATAAAAAATAACCGCACCAAACCTGCTGCCTGACGTCTCCTTTATTATACATATGCTCTTTGGAATTTGGACTCGTTCCCGGTTTGGGCGTGCAGACAAGGCTGAAGGATACAGTCTAAGATTTTCTTTTCCCCCCTGGACTGGTAGTGGTGAGTGCTGCTGTTTCCCTTTTATCTATTTGGAGTTTGGGACCTGACCGTCGGCCGCCACCGCAGGGAACTTGGGGATGAGAGCCGACACATCGTTCTGTCAGGCAGGAGGTCAGGCAGCGGGGGGTTGCAGAGCAGCATTCTCTTCTAGTGCTCCGTGGCTGCCACCGGAGCTCTGTGGACACGGCGTGCGGCGGGTACACTCATATCAGCTGCAGCCTGTGCAATGATAGTAGGCTCTACTGGAGCGTTAGTGGTGGTTTATGCTGCTACGCGTACATTATTACCTCTACATGCTGCCATGTTACAGGTGTAACAGGGAAGCATGTAGACCTCATAATGTAAGTCTACCAGAAACAACCACCACTAACCCTCCAGCAGAAGCTACAATCACTGCAGACGCTGCTACGACCTTCAAGGGGTTGATAACTCACCCGCAGCAGAGAAGAAGACTGCTGGAGGGGTGAGTCCAGCCATTCAGCCCTGGAGTGCTGAGTGTAGCCAATCAGATAGTGGGGGCGTGACCTGGCTGTCAAGATGCCCCACGCTTGGCTACACCCACCAGTTCTGGTGGCGTCAAGGTAAAAGAATACCCTTCAGCTCCTGGTGTGTGGCTCTCCAGCCTTCTATTCTTTTTTCGTCCAGCGTAATACAGCGCAAGCTGTGCGATTATACAATAGATATTGTGCACAGTAAAAGCAAGGGTCCTACACCAACATTCTCCATGCTAAATAGTTTCTTTGCTTCCAGTGACTCCTCCCTACCACCATTTCCGATTTTTAAACCCCTTAGTGAAGGCCCCATTGCCTTTTTACGTTCTAGTTTGCTTGACTTTAATCCTCAGGGCCATAAAAACATGCTTGTTCTGAGGATTAAAGCCTTGTAGGCTGTGGATGTAACAGATCCATGCTGTCATGGGGGGCCGCGGGAAGCTTCCCACCTTCCCCTTCGGTCACGCGATCGCCGGTATCTACCGGATAACGGCAATTGCATTAAACGTGTTAAAAAGGTTAAAGTGGTTGTCCCGCGCCGAAACTGCTTTTTTTTTCCTTTTTTTTCAATAGGCCCCCCGTTCGGCCCGAGACAAACACAAGGGATGGGTTAAAAAAAAACCCGTTTAGTACTTACCCGAATCCCCGCTCTGCGGTGACTTCTTACTTACCTTACCAAGATGGCCGCCGGGATCTTCACCCACGATGCACCGCAGGTCTTCTCCCATGGTGCACCGTGGGCTCTGTGCGGTCCATTGCCGATTCCAGCCTCCTGATTGCCTGGAATCGGCACACGTGATGGGGCGGAGCCACGCGATGACGCGTAGAAGGGGGCGGAGCCAGAACGCCGCTTGTGCCGAGACCCAAGAGAAGGGAGAAGACCCTTCTGCGCAAGCGCGTCTAATCGGGAGATTAGACGCTGAAATTAGACGGCACCATGGCGACGGGGACGCCAGCAACGGAGCAGGTAAGTGAATAACTTCTGTATGGCTCATATTTAATGCACGATGTATATTACAAAGTGCATTAATATGGCCATACAGAAGTGCTTACCCCCACTTGCTTTCTCGGGACAACCCCTTTAAATAAAGTTAGAGACAGCTCCCCTTATGAGTCCGATCCATGAAGGGAGCTGCTGTATGTGGTTCAATGGATAACAGTGATCATTTAAGTTAAAAAAAAAAAAAAGTTTTAAAAAAGAGTGAAAAAGTTTGTTTCATCTCCCCTCATGGATCATATCCGTGAGGGGAGATGAAATTACATGCCTTAGCCCGGCTTCCGCGAACGCGCCCATTGCCAAAATGGCGGACAAATGTGCAAAAGCCGCAGATTGCCAGTGTAATTTAAACTGTCCCTGCTCCTGGCTACCAAACGTAGCCGAGAGCCTGGAGATTTCATGGGGGACCGCGGGTCCCTAGTCACGTGATCGCCATTATCCAATTGATAACGGCGATCACGTAAAAGTACAAAAGTTAAAGTTTAATGCTCCTTTCGGTTTGTGCCCTGATGTGCATATGGACATAAAGTTAGGGCCACAATGGGTATGTTTCTGAATACTGGACAAATGGGAGTATCAATTTTAGGGTGAAAGTCTTCATTTATATGTGTGCTGTACAAAAAAAATGTTTTTAAAATGACACCATTACCAAAAAAATGAAAATTGTAATTTTTTCCTTCTACTTTGCTTAGATTCATTCAAAACTGTGGGGTCAAAAACCGCAGTACACCCCTAGATTGGTTCGCCTTTTCAAAATGGCGTCATTTGTGGGGATTCTCTGACGTTTTGGTAGCTTAAGGGCTCTACATGTGGGCAAGAAACTGTGGGATGAAAAGATGAAAATACTCAGTAAATATATTGAGGGGTGTTTTTTTTTTAAAGCGGGCTTATTTGTAAGGGTATCATTCTGGCAACTATGAGCCTTTGCAATCTTGGCTTGGTGAAGAAAACAAAATTTTCTTCAAAATATTAATCAGTTTTAACAATTTAGGAGCCGCACAAATTTAACAAAGAACTATAGTTTTTCAAATATGTGTCCAGAATAAAGTAAACAGATAGAAATATATATCTTATCAAAAATGTATACAGTATGTTTGCGCATATTTGAGATATTACAATTAAAAATGTGAAAAAAATGACTTTTTTCCCCCAATTTTAGCACTTTTAATAAGTATACACAAATTATATCGGTCTATTTGTACCACCTAAATAAAGTACAATATGTGGAGAAAAAAACAATTTTAGAATCACTTGCATATGCAAATTTTTTATGGAGTTATTCTATGTTAAAGGGGTTGTCCCGCGGCGAAATCCAAATTTTTTTTTTTAACTTACCCCCGCATTCTGCCCCGTTAAAATCAATTCTGTTAGTTGTTTAAAAAAAAAAAATCACTTACCTGCATCCCCGTTCGCGCAGCATCTTCTTTTCTTCTTTTAAAGATGGCCGCCGGTCCTTTCCCATGGTGCACCGCGGTTTTCTCCCATGGTGCACCGCAGGTCTTCTCCCACGGTGCACCATGGATTGTCTTCTCCTTCCTTGCGTTCCACTGCCGATTACAGCCACCTAATTGGCTGATCGGCACCACATGACAGGGCGGAGCTACGATGACGACGCGCAGACCAGCTCTCCGGCGCGAGCACACAGCAGAAGACCAGACTGCGCAAGCGCATCTAAAGAAGCAAGAAGACACTGAAATTAGACGGCTCCATGGATACGGGGACGCCAGCAACGGAGTGGGTAAGTGAATAACTTCTGTATGGCTCATATTTAATGCACGATGTATATTACAAAGTGCATTAATATGGCCATACAAAAGTGTATAACCCCACTTGCTGCCGCGGGACAACCCCTTTAAATTGACATGTCAGATTTCCAAAATTTGGCTCCATCACTAAGGCGCAAAGAGGCTTTGTCACTAAGGGGTTAAACCGCATAAAACTGCTGCCTGCTATTAATTAACTATATGATCCAATTTTTTGGAAGTAGAAGCTCAGCTGAAGGGAATTGCCTTTAGCAACTGATCAATTTTCATCTTTCATTTTCCCAGTACACGTTAAAAAAACTGGATTCCTATGTGCAATTTTTGCACTATTTTCTTTACTGGTCTTCATAAACAAAGCTGTGATTGGCAATATTACAGAATTACTGTTGCACTGTAGTACAGTTCGATGGGCATAGTAATGCAAGCACTATGTACAGTTTGGAAAATCCACCTACTTTTCAAAAATTGTCAAATATTCCGAAGAGGTGGAAGAGGTTTCACTGTAAGTAAATATGTCTAAAATACTATACTATGTGTTTAAATATCAAAAATAATGATTTAACATTTTCAATTTGATTGTGTGATGATCAGCCAGTGGGAGGGACTGATGCCAGTGACATTGGAGGAAAGGGAGGAGCTGCAGATGAATTATGTGGCAAAGTTAAAGGGGGTATTTATGGGTTATCTGTCGCCAATATTTAAAGTAATTTCACAAATATTTAACCATACATATGCGTAAAAAAAACACAATTTATTACTTAAGCTCTTTTTATTTCTCTTTTTATTATTCGGGTGGTATAAATAGTCTGCAAGATAGCATCACATGGTATATATTAAAAAAGTGGTGACAGAGGGGAGGCCTACAGCAGTCCTATGGCTGGAATAAAGGGTAACAGAGTTCACCCAAAGAAATATGTGACATAATAATGTGGAAGTTACGAGGGGGTATTGATAAGTCTTTGGCTTTACCCAGAAAGAAACGAGATAGGAAGATGAAAGTTTACATTTATTCCACATACTCTCCACTGATGTCAACACTAGAGATGAGCAAGCACCCAAATGCTTGGGTCCTCGTTATTCGAGTCGAGCTTTTCGTAAAATTCGAGAGCTCTACTCGAGTAACGAACCCCATTGACTACAATGGCAGACTCGAGCATTTTTGTATGTGGGGCGCCGGGTCCCGAGCTTTTTTTTAAATTGGTATCTCTCTCCCAAGGGGGCCAAAACAGACACATCACAGCGGGGTGGAGCCAAAAACTGGGGCGAGGTCGAACACGCCGTGATGGTCGTTCGAGTAACGAGCACCATCAAGTATCCTAATACTCGAACAAGCATCAAGCTTGGCAGAGTACGTTCGCTCAAATCTAGTCAACACACTTCTTACATTGGTATTCCAAGTTCTCTAAGCCTTGCAAAAAGAAGGATTTCGGTTGTGCCTCAAACCAGTCATCAGTAGCAGCCATGGCATCTGAAATGGTGTGAAATTTGGTACCCTTGAGGTGTTTCTTCAGGTTTGGAAACAGATGATAGTCGGAGGGAGCTAGATCTGGTGAATAAGGTGGGCGGTCAACCAGCTGGAAGTCTAGCTTCACCAGTTTTGCCATGGTTGCTTGTGCAGTGTGAGCAGAGGAGTTGTCTTGCAGGAACAAGATTCCTTTGCACAGCTTGTCGTGCCTTTTGGCCTTCAGAGCTGCCTTCAATTGGACCAAAAGTTCAATGTAATACCTTGCATTGATGGTGGAACCATTTTGGAGGTAGTCCACTAGCAACACACCCTCCTTATCCCAAAACACAGACGCATCACCTTAGTGGCTGATTTTTGCACCCGGAACAACTTTGTGCGAGGAGAACCACTGTGCCTTCACTCTTTTGACTGCTACTAGGTTTCAGGGTCATACAAATAAATCCAGGTCTCATCCATAGTGACCAGTCGATTCAGGAAGTTCTTATTAGTCTGGAAACGCTGACAAATGGACCGGGAGGTTTTCACTTGCATGCTTTTCTGATCTGTTGTAAAACATTTGGGGACCCACTTTGCAGATCGCTTCTCCATGTTCAAATGTTCATGGATAATGACACAAACACGTTCACGAGAAATCCCCATGATGTCTGCTATTCCTTTAGCTGAAATTTGCTGATTCTCCAGTATGAGGTTGTGCACAGCATCGACGATCTCCGGAACAACCACCTCTCTTGGTCGTCCGTTTTAAATTTGGCAAACCCAGTTCTTAACTGTAGAGAATGAAGGGCATGGATCCCCCAATGACTGCGACATATCACGATGAATATCTTTTGTGGACTTTCCCTGCAGAAACAAGAATTTTATCACTCCTCTGCTCTCATTTGCTGTGAATATCGCCTTAGACTCCGCCATTTTGTTTTACTGCTAGCCTAGATCACTGTTGCCATAAGCTACAAACACAAAATTTTGAAAACATATATTAGACACATAAGGCTTTCATGTGATGTAACATTCGTTACCATAGAAACAAAAAAAGAACACAAAGCCAAAGACTTATCAACACCCCCTCGTATAGCCTAGATTTTCTATAAATATTTACTAGGTTATGTTTTGTTTTATAAACTGTTTTATTTTGAGATCCCCCTGCGTGGGGTAAATTTCTAGCTAATATACTTCTATATTTTGAAAAATTTAATAAAATCATTTGAAACTAAAAAAGTGGTGACCGATAACCCACAAGTACTAAAGGGACTATATCACAAAACTTTTTTGTTATAAATAAAAACCTAATATAGAAGCATTTTTTTAATCTGTTTTTATTTTCTGATTGTACGTTTTCTTATCCTGCTGTCTATACATGACTATGGGGGCGGCCATCTTGCCCGAGCTACACTTAAAAGCCTTAAGAGCATTTAGAGATACTATTTACAGCAGTCTCGTGGGCCATTCACACAATGGACAGAAGTTGACACATTAAATTGTATGGGAGACTGTTCTAGGCATATCCTGTGACTTGTGCAGGGGTCATTTTGCAGGGGTGGGGGTGGGGGGAGGGGTAATTATTCACAGCTAATCACCTATTGTGAATAGTGAATTCTGTGTTATCTATATGTAGGTGTTTACCTTTCATTTTAATTCTGCCTGTGATGTTAATGAGATGACTGCTTCAAAGCTGTTTCTACAGATAAGAAAGTATCAGCCTATTTGACTCCATGGTCAATGTGAAAAATGTAGGATTTTAGGATTAAAAGAAAACGAAAACAAATTGCGACCATTTTTTGTAAAATTCTTAAATAAGTTTAACACAAAAATGTTATTCATATAATAAGTCATTTTCTGATTACATATTCACTTTAGTAATAAATTGGAGCCTATACAAACATCTGCCTCCAATTACTAATGCAAAGTGCCAATCAGAGCCAACACTCAATGAATAGCTGTGATTGGTTCATCGAGCGCTGGCTCTGATTGCCTAAGCATCACAAAACTCAGCCAATCAGAGACATTGTTTCCCAGAGGCCAGGATTTTTCAATCCCCGTCCAGAAGAGACCCGGGAAGAAGATGCCACGGAGCTGACAGCGCTTCTCAGGTGATGTATTCTTTTTTTTCCCCTGCAGTTAGGGCTTATTTTGGGGGTAGGGCTTATAGTTCGTAGTTTTAAAGTGGTCAAATATCATTTTTTGTAGGAGTTTCCATTAGTTTAATTACTACCGATGTCAAATTACCTGGCCTGTAGTTCCCGACTTCTTCTTTACTTCCTTTTTTATGGATGGGTACAACATTAACCAGATCCTTCTAACAAGTGATGTTCCTGATAACAGGAGAATGGCCAAACAAATGGAAGGTGCAGCAATCAAAGATTGGAGTTTTTTCAGAGCTCTGAAGTGGTTGTTATCTGGACCAATTGCCTTATTAAACTTTAAACGTGCAAATTCAGCTAGAACATCAGACTCCAAAAACACTAGATCAGAGTCCTTACACACTAAACAATTCTAAACATATTGCTTGAAATCTGGGATGCATTCTAAGCCCCCCACGCAGTGTGTTCCATTAACCACACAGGTCCAATTTCTGGAATCATGGTTTGGGGGGGGATGGGGGTTGGACAATAATAATTTATAATATCCTAGATTGGTAGAGTTGGAAGGAGACCTCCAGGGTCATCTGGCCCAACCCCCTGCACAGTGCAGGATTCACTAAATCATCCCAAACAGATATTTGTCCAGCCTTTGTTTGAACACTTCCATTGAAGGAGAACTCACCACTTCCCATGGTAACCTGTTCCACTCATTGATCACCCTCACTGTCAGAAAGTTTTTTCTAATATCTGATTTGTCTACTTCATTTCAGTTTCATCACATTGCTTCTAGTCTTTCCTTATGCAAATGAGAATAGGGCTGATCCCTCTGCACTGTGACAACCCTTCAGATATTTGAAGACAGCTAATAAGTCTCCTCTTAGCCTTCTTTTTGCAAGCTTAACATTCCCAGATCCTTTAACCATTCCTCATAGGACATAATTTGCAGACCGCTCACCATCTTGGTAACTCTTCTCTGGACTAGCTCCAGTTTGTCTATGTCTTTTTTAAAGTGGGGTGCCCAGAACTGGGCACAGTATTCCAGATGATGCCTGCTCTGTATAAGTGCCTGAATGGGCATTTTTTAGTGATCACGGCCAGCGTTTTCTCTTCCATTTACACGACTATGAGCGTAGTTTTTAGCGAAAAAATACGCCACATCCCGGAAAACCATCGCTCTGCCAAAATTCTCAGGATGCCTTCCAGTGCCAATATAGACACCTGTAAGCTTTTTGCAGCATTGGACACTGCAAAAATGCCTCCCCCTCCCTTCTCTTTCCCTGCTTCCATTGTAGTCTATGGGACACTCCGGCGTATATTGGCCAAAACCTAGTTCCAGAACTTGGTTTTGGCTGAGCGTATATGCTCCAGCTGCGTATATGTTCTATTTTTCACGCTGCCGGCGTATTTACGCACCGTATATTCTCCCTTGTGAACGGCTGTATTGGAACCAATGCTTCACATGGGTACCGTATATGCGCCCGGGCGTGAAAACGCGGCGTATATGCACTTGTGGGAATAAAGCCTAAGGAAGAGTAGAGGGGAATAATTGCCTCACACGATCTAGACTTTATGCTTCTCTTAATACATCGCAGAATTGTGTTTGCCTTTTTGGCTGCTGCATCAAATTGTTGACTCATGTTCAGTCTATGATCTATTAGTATACCCAAGTCTTTTTCATATGTGCTGCTTAGCCCAATTCCTCTCATTCTGTATGTGTTTTTTAATTTTCCTTGCCCAGATGTAGGACTTTGCATTTCTCCTTGTTAAATACCATTCTGTTAGGCACCGCCCACTGTTCAAGCTTTTTTAGATCTTTTTAAATACTCTCTCTTACCTAGTGTTAACTATCCTTCCTAGCTTTGTGTCATCTGCAAATTTGATCGGTTTCCCATCAATTCCCTCCTTCAGATCATTTATAAAAATGATGAACAACACTGGGCATAGGACAGAGCCTTGCGGTATTTCACTGCATACATTCTTCCACTTGGATGTGAAGCCATTTATGACCACTCTTTGAGTACAATCACTCAGCCAGTTGTGAATCCACCTAACAGTTGCCTTGCCATTTCCATATTTGGTCATTTTTTCAATAAGTATGGTATGAGATACTTTGTCAAATGCTTTACTAAAGTCAAGATATACTATATCCACCTCGTTCCCTGGTCAACCCAGTCAGATTTGTCTGGCATAACTTGTTTGTTACAAACCCATGCTGGCTCTGGTCAATTACTCCATTTCTATCCAAGTACTTGCATACATCCTGTTTAACAATTTGTTCAAAGATCTTTTCCGATATAGAAGTCAGGCTCACAGGCCTCTGTAGTTTTCTGGATCCACCTTCTTCCCTTTTTTTTGAAAATAGGGACATTTTCCCTTTTCCAATCTTCTGGGACTTCTACTGTTCTCCAGGAATTTTTAAAGATTACCTCCGCTGCTACCTTTAGTAACCTAGAATGTAATTCATCTGGACCTTGAGACTTGAATTAATTTTCAGTTAGCTAAGTATTTCCCCACCATCTCTCTGCTTATAGATAGCCTGCATTCTTTTACTCCGCCAATAGCACAGGGAAGATCAGTTGATGTTACATCTACTTTCTGAGAGAAAACAGATACAAAATAGGAATTTAAAAGTTCGACCTTCTCAACATCATTCTTAACCAATTCACCATTTTTATCTTGTAAGCATCCAACAGTATCTTTGACTTTTCTTTTGCTTTTGACATACCCCCAAAATGCATTTTTATTGCTTTCGGCCTCTGTTGCAATCCTTAATTTATTATCAGCTTTAGCTTTTCTGACACTTGCCCTACAGTTTCTGTAGACTGTTTTATATTCTTCTTTAGATATTCCCCCCTCCTATTTTATAAACATAATTTTCTTCATTTTTAACATATGTGCAAGTTCTGTGTTCATCCATCCTGGTCTCTTTAAATGTTTCCCATTCTTCCTTCTTTTAGGGATTGCTAATGGTTGTGCTTTAAAAATGTCATTTCGCAATATTTCCCAACCTTCTTGCACATTTCTGTCCTTAAGAACATCCAGCCATTGGATTCTTCCTACCCTCTTTCTGAGTTCAATAAAATCTGCCTTTCTGAAATCCAACCTTGAGGTCTGAGTTTTCTCAGATCTTCCTCCCCTTTTTATCCAAAATTCACGGATAGCATGATCACTGCCTCTTTAGCTCCCAGCCACCCTTACTTCCTCAACGATTTTCTTCCTGTTGTTAAGAATTCGGTCCAAGATAGCAGATGCCCTTGTTTTCTCTTCTACATTTTGAAAGATAAAGTTGTCAGCTAGAGTGGATAAGAATTTGTTGGATCCATTACTTTTACCTGAGAGAGATTCCCAACAAACACCTGGATAGTTAAAATCTCCCATAATCACTGTCATGCTTCTTTGAGAGCTTGGCCATCTGATCTAGAAAGAGTTCAGCCATATCTTCTGCTTGTCCAGGTGGCCTATAGTAAATACCTACAATAGTGTCCTTTCTGTTTTTCTCCCCTTGTATTCTTACCCAAACAGTTTCTACAGAACTATCATACTCTGGAGCTTGAATCTCAGTGGAGATGAAGGTTTTCCTAACATACAACACAATACCTCCTCCCCTATTTTTAGATCTGTTTCTTATAAATAAGTTGCAACCTTCAAGCCTTGTATTCCAGTCATGTGAATCATTCCACCAAGTTTCCATGATGCCTAGGATGTCATATTTCTCTTCCTGTGTTAGGAGCTCCGATTCTCCTTGTTTGTTTCCCATGCTCTGTGCATTTGTGTAAAAACATTTTAGTTTGCACCCTTCTTGATGACTTCTGTGCCTTCATTGTGGGTATAGATCAAGTGCTTGATGACCCCAACTGCTGTGCAATCGCCAGAAGAAGATTGCATAATCTCTGACAGGGTCGATGGTTGGTTGTTGAGTATACAGCAGAATTTAGTTATTGGGCCAATGACACCCGTAAAACTCCGGCGCACAGCTGGGTCAATTCCGAAGAGGACTTTTGGAAGAAGTTAAAGATAAGCTTGGCAGAATGGAGACTGTGGATGATTGGGAAGACTTCATCCAACTAAGTATCCGCATAGATCAGAGGCTTATGGAATGGCGGAAAGAGAAGTTACTTTTTTGGGGGGGAAATAATCCATCCTATTCATTCAGTCCATCTACCCTGAACACCCAACCAAGGGCAGACTCTTCACCTAAAACTAATGCAGATCGACACCATCAGTAAACCTCTCTACATGGCAGAAAAAGAAAGGCGTTGCTCTGAGAATTTATGCATGTACTGCGGTGGGTATGTTCGGTATGCTATTAAAGGGGTTGTCCCGCGCCGAAACGTTTGTTTTTTTTTCAATAGCCCCCCCGTTCGGCGCGAGACAAATCTGATGCAGGGGTTTAAAAAAAAAAACAGATAGTACCCCGCGCTCCGGTGACTTCTTACTTACCTTGCGAAGATGGCCGCCGGGATCTTCACCCACGGTGGACTGCAGGTCTTCTCCCATGGTGCACCGTGGGCTCTGTGCATTCCATTGCCGATTCCAGCCTCCTGATTGGCTGGAATCGGCACACGTGACGGGGCGGAGCTACGAGGAGCAGCTCTCCAGCACGAGCGGCCCCATTCAGAAGGGAGAAGACCGGACTGCACAAGCGCGTCTAATCGGGAGATTAGACACTGAAATTAGACGGCACCATGGCAACGGGGACGCTAGCAACAGAGCAGGTAAGTGAATAACTTCTGTATGGCTCATAATTAATGCACGATGTATATTACAAAGTGCATTAATATGGCCATACAGAAGTGTATACCCCCACTTGCTTTCGCGGGACAACCCCTTTAACTGTTTTAATAAGTCCCAGAGGACCATTGCCCTCACACATGATAAGACCATAATTAACTCTGCCATCCCGAAAGAGCCGGATACTACTCTGCCAGCCATTTCATCCATCTTCCAAGAAGATTTTGTTATCATTATCATGATAATTATAGGGAACTACAAAGTCTTAGGCGCAGCTATGTTAGATTCAGGAGCAGGAGGGACCTTCATGGACTGCCAATATGCTCTTGATAACCACATTGCAACCAGAGCTAAAATCAAATCTGTTGACATGGAAACTGCGGATGGACCCCTCTGGTTTCTGGGCTTGTCACTCAGGAAACCAGAGAACTGGAAATTTACATTTGAGTTGGATCATCATGAGACTATCAGTTTTCATCTCATCTGATCATCGAAATTTCCAGTCATTCTAGCAATCCTTTGGTTCTCGACTCACAACCTGGCCATTAAGAACTATCACCTTCCCCTCAGAGTATTGTAAGGTGAATTGCCAATCTAAACTGCCCACGTCCAGTCTGGGGCAAGACCCTAAGAGTACTCCCCTATAAAACAAGAAGTTGCCATCACAATACCAGACTCCACCAATCACAGACATGTAACCGCCCCCAAGCTAATAGTATAAAATGTACTACACCTAGAACATACTTAACAGAGAAAACAACTGTGTTCCACTGCTGATTAGTTACCTCCATGCCAAAATGATCCCAAACAGCATCTCATGTGACACATCACATGCAGCAGTCACATGATCCAAGTTGTAAGTACGGAGGGCTAAAGGATCCAAAAAGGGGCCAACTGCACATGCATAGGCGCGGCTGTCAAAAAGGCACATAGAATATAGTGCTCCTGTCATAAGCACATCGCCAACCAAAGCATGGCGCCGGCCAACCCACACTGTGCTCAGACAGTGGAGCTGCGCCAACCAATAGATGGCATTGGCCAACCACTCCGTACATGTGTACTATGAAAATTCTTTATTGGTCAAATACTCTCAAATATCATAGAAAATACATGTCATACATCTATAAAGTATATAAGCAAAACTTCAACCACAAAAAAGGAAAAAAAGAAGGGGGGAGTGGGGTAAAGGAAAAAAAAAAATCACCATACCAATCATGTATAAAGAGCAGGACATAATTAATTCCAATAGTATTCAGAGATCATTCTGGCAGTAGGGTTCAAGTGGCATGGAGGCTCAAACCAGAGCAGGAACAAAACCTACAATAAAACCAAACAAGACAACAATTAGTTAAAAACAAAAGTGACAAAAATTTACTACAGAGGAAGCAAAGAGAATCAAATATATGGCATAAAGTTATATTCCATGTTTAAACCATATGGATGCATAGTGTTCAGAGTATGAATCCAGCGGAGTTCTTTCTTTTTAAGGAGAGACTCCCTATCTCCTCCCCTATCTAGTGGAGGCACTCCATCAGTGATGCGAAACCTAAACTGGCTAATATTGTGTTTGTGATCGTGAAAATGTCTGGGTATGGGTAAATCCAAGCACTTAGTGCGGATGGTACTTTTCTGTTTAGTGATGCGGGATCTGGCTTCCATGGTCGTCTCTCTACCTAGCCTAAACCACACGGGCAGGTCACGTAGTAGACGACAAAGGAGGAAGTACAAGTATAACGTTTATGAATTTTAAACTTCTTTCCTGTGAAGGGGTGGTGAAAAAAATCACCTTTAACCAGATATCTGCAGCACGTGCAATTAAGGCAAGGAAAATTCCCATGCTTTAATGAAGCTAACAACCGCTGTGTTTGTCTCTCAGCAGGCATGGATGTCTTAACAAGCTTATCTCGTAAATTGGGGGGCCTCCTGTAGGCCATCATAGGTCTTGTAGCAAATTCTGGTACAGTGTTTAGGCCCCTGGACAGTAAAGGCCAATATTTGTTAATAATAGCCGATATTCTACCACTATGCTGATTAAAGGTAGAAATAAAGGGTATTCTTTTAGTTACCGTCATCTTCACTTTAGGGGTCAACAATGTTCTACGATCCAGGGTACGTATCCCCTCAACCGCTTTCTTCACAAGGGACACCGGATAACCTCTATGTATGAATCTTCCGGCCATTTGTTCCAATCTTTTATCAATAAAAGGATCTTGAGCAACTCTCCTTATTTTCTCCAACACAAGGAAGAACATTGTAACCATGTCTGGTTGGTTTTAGAGCGACTCTGGAAGAACAACCTCTATATCAAACTAAAGAAATGTGAATTTGAACAGAGCCAAATGCAGTTTCTGGGGTATATCTCTCTCCAAACAGTCTGAGTGGAGACTTGAACAAGATTAAGGCTGTTGTGGATTGTCCTATTCCCAAGAACATAATAGAAATTCAATTCTTTGTCAGGTTTGCAAATTTTTACAGGAAATTTATGAAGAACTTTTCAAAAAAACATCCTGCCTATCACTGCTCTTGAAGAAAATGCAAGTGTTTACAAGGTCCCCAGCGCCAGTGGTGCAGGATATCTTAGAAAGATTAAAGACCACCTTTACGTCAGCACCGGTACTGGTCCACCCAAATACAGAATTGCCTTTTGCCATCAAAGTTGACGCCTCCAAATCAGCAGTGGGTACAATCCCATCTCAATTAGTTGGAGATAAAATGCAGATGCATCCATGTGCATTTTTATCATACATCTTATAGCCTGCAGAAAGAAACTGACATTGGGAATAAGGAACCTTTAGCCATTGATCTGGTTTTCTCTGAATGGAGACACCTTCTGGAGGGAGCTCATCAACCAGTAACTGTTCTTACAGACCATAGAAATCTAGAATTTCTCCTAACTGCTAAAAGACTATCAGACCCCCAGTATACGGATCTGTGCTGGAGATGCCTTAGAGAGAGGGGGACTTTAGTACACTTGTGGTGGTCCTGTGCGCTAATTCAGCCACTCTGGCAGGAGGTAGGAGCGCTGTACACAGCGGTCTGCAAACAGGTAATCAACCTTACCCCTGAAATCGCCTTGTTATCTATGATCCCAGGCTCGATGTCCCACATAAAAGGCTCCTTGTTGCGCTTTTTCTTGCTAGCCATGAGACAAATCATTTCTAGCAAATGGAAGTCCACAACTCCCCCCACGAGATTGATGTGGTTAGAGTCTCTAGACAATCTAAAATACATGGAGGAGCTGTGTGCCAAGGTCGAGATGCGTTTCACCAAATTCTACTCAGTATGGGCGGTGTGGCTTCAGTTCCGCTCCTCCCCAGAACTGAACACCTGGTTGGATAATGGTGCCCTTATTCCCTGATTGTCTTGAGATACCCCTTGCCAAATGTACTAGACATTGATAGGACTGAGAGTACAAGCTGGAACCATGGTCAATGTGGACAGAATATCCCTATCCCCTTCCCTTACCCCACCCTATATTTTCGCCTTCCTTCTTTTTCTTTTCTGTCTCTGTCTATTGTTTCTGTCGTTTTTCCTTTGCTCTTTACTTTCCCTGAGCGGTTGGTTCTTTTGGAGGAAGTTGTACTGGGGAACTATATTATAACTGCTGCCTAAAATGTGGGGTAGCTGAATAGCAAAACAGAATGGGTATTGTATTGCTACTTCTTTATTGTAATCGTATTTTCATTATGTATGCTTCGATATTAATGTGGCAGTGAATAAAATATTTTTTGAACCATAAAAGACTATCAGTGAGACAAGTACAATGGGCCTTATTCTTCTCAAGATTCAACTTTCTGACCAGGCAATTGGGGGGAATTTTTAACCCTAAGGAATTGCTAACAAGGGTGAAAGAAGGGTATGAAAGCGACCTTTTCCTCAAGCAACCTTCCAAAGAAATACAGCTTTCATACAAAAAAGGGTTCTGGATGTACATCTAAGGATCTGTACATTCCAGAAGTAGGTTGACTTGAGGTCCTAAATTAGATCCATGACTCCAAACTTGCTGACAATCCCAGGATCACGAAGACCCTGGAGCTCCTGCCTTGATTTTTCTAGTTGCCAAATTGCAGGGAAGATGTGAAGGAATATGTCAACTCCTGTGATATGTGTGCATGGAACAAGATACCTCAAGCTTGTCCTTTTGGTATTCTACAGCCACTTCCGGTTTCTTCTAGATTTTGTGGATTCATATTTATGGACTTTATTGTAGATCTCCGTCCATTAAAAGAGATGACCATCATTTGAGTGGTGGTTGACCAGCTTACTAAGATGGCCCATTTCATCCCCACCAAAGGGATCCCAAAGCAGAGTATACAGCAGAACTGGTGATCAGAGACATTCCAGACTGCATGGAATACCAGATGACGTAGTTTCCGATACAGCTCACATAAAATTTTTGGAAGAACCTTTGCGCGGCCCTGGATATCACCGTAAACCTATCTTCAGTCCAATGGTCAGACCGAAAGGACAAACCAAACTCTGGAACAGTATCTCTGATTCTTCATCTCCAGGACGCATGGGTGGACTGCCTACCAACGGCGGAGTTCGCTTATAATAAAGCCAGACATTACTACCTTGCAGAGTCCATATTTTGCAAACTATGGACTACATCCTGTGTTCATTTCGGGCCTCCTGTCCCCACGGCCAACCAGAGACTATTAACCTTACAGGAAACTCCAGAAAATAAAAGAAAATACTGCAGGAGGTTCAGACGAACTACAAACGAGCTGCAGATCGCCATTGTAGGGCCTCTCCTGCCTTTCAGGTAGGGGACAAGGTGTGGCTGTCTATCCAGAATATGAAGAGCCATGTCCCTTATTCCAAGCTCAGACCAAAATATATGGGGCCATTTCTAATCAAGGCAAAGGTAGGCCAAGTAGCGTTCCGTCTGGGCCGTCATCCCATGTACCAGACCCCAGCTGCCTCTTTGACCACGTTTCCCACCAGCAGCAGCTACAGCAAGTGACTCCAGTCCTGCACTAGATTATGACCCCCCCCCTCTATGACATTCCAAAGGGAGGTGAAGATGCCTCATTCTTCTGGCAACAAGAACACACAAGGACCTATAACAGCATCAAGCAAGCTCTCCTAAAGGAACCCGCACTGGGTTTACGTAATCTGGGGAAACTATTCTCTATGTCCATGAGAAAAATGGACGAACGATCGGTGGTCTCACCCAGATGATTGGATCATTGCATCAGCCTGTTGCCTATCTCTCTAAACAACTTGACAATGTGCCCATGAGATGGCCTCCCTGCCTGAGAGTACTGGCAGCAACGGTGGCCTTGGTCACAGAAGCTGACAAGCTTACCCTGGGCCAAGAACTCACAGCACGGATGCCTCATTTGGTCCTAACATTGATGGATGCTAAAAAAGTTCTCCACTGGCTGACCAATGCCCACTTGACCAAGTACAAGGCCTCCTTTTGTGAAAACCCAAGACTGAAGTTGGAAGTGTGCACTACTTTAAATCCTGTGTCCCTGCTGCCCAACAGAATTGGAACCCTTGCTACAATCAAGTTGAACAGAAATTGCTGAAAACAGCAGCTGGAGAATACACACCTCAAGGCCGGTACACCTTCCCTGATGAAAGAATTGTAGTCCTGACAGCACTAGCAACGAAAATTGTTAAGAAAATGCATGAGGACACACACTATGAATCCACCACCATGGAAAATCTAATCCAAGATGTGCTGTAAATTTGTAAAAACATGGATTTTGCCACAGATTTGCAGCAAAGAAAATACAAAAGAAGATTTCCACAGCAGAAAATACATCCTATGTCGATGTATTTAAAATCTGGTGATGTTCTGAAAGAACCGCAAGATTTCACTGTTCTGGGAAGTACCAATTGTTGGGAACAGTGAACCAGTTCAATAGTATGCCGATGCCAAAAGTGAGCCTAGTGTTCAAATCTGGCCAGGAAGTTGATGGGGCAGTGGAGGTGTTTGACATTGCCAAATTTCATCTAATCTTTTTTAATACACAAGCAAAATTTCACCCATTATCCTCAGATTGCCTCGGTGAATTTTGAATACAGTTTCTGACTATGAAAGAAGATTCAGATGTAACCACAGAAATTAGCGCTGCAGGAGGAGTTCACCAGTTGTCTGTATAATATGGTGTTCTTACCATATTAACTATTGAGCACTGGCAGCGACAATTTCTGTGGTTACAGTTTCTGAGTTTGCTAGCAGCAATCTGTTTTTAAATAGTCCAGAAGATGTAAACTATGAATGTCATATACTTTAATAAAACTGCAATACTGGAATGCATGTTAAAGGGGTATTCTGGGATTGTATTTTCTCTCTTAATGACCGACCGGTCATTTGATCAGTGGTGATCTAAGCGGTGGGTTCCTGCCAATCAGCCAATTCCTGGTCATAGTCACCATGGTCAGCGCAGGAAGCAGAGAGTGCTGACCACGGTGCAGTAGACCAGGCTGGAATTGCAAACGCAGCTCATATTTAACTCAAAAGGAAGCAGCGCCTACAATACTGACCCGGACCGCTGCACTATGGTCAGCACGTCCTGGGCTGACCACAGTGACAGCAGCCACAGAAATCGACTGACTATCAGGGACCTGCTGCTCGGATCCCTGCCAATTTATTGATGACCAACAAAATAAAAGGATATTCTAGGACTTAAGTGTGCAAGTTTTCTTTAAAGGGGTCGTCCAGCTAATAGCCAGGTCTTTAAGTTCAAAATGGCATAAAAAAAGTTAATTACTCTCCTTACCAATCCCAATCATAAAGCAATCACTTGCCTGAGCCCACTGAGAGGGACCATGATGTAGAACATGGGAAACACCAGAATGGGAGCAGCAGGACATTAATAAAGGTAAGTGACTTTATTACCTTCCTTTTAATCAACCAGAAATTCATTTTAAAGTGTGCCGTTGCTAGCAGTTTTGACTGAAAAGAAAATGTCCCGCTAGAATGTCTTGTGCAGCATAGTCAGTGAAATCCTCCAATCTACTATACCTTTCATGGGTCTCAACTTTAACTGGAGAAACCTGGTTGCTTTTGTTGCCAATACCTGGCTGGCCGTTGGTGTTGGCTCCCCAGGAGTAGAGATAGCCTTGGTCAGTCAGTCCCATAGTATGGCTGTAGCCACATACAATCTGTAAGGAATTACAGAAGATGAAACTGCCCTCGTAGATCTACGAGCACGAGATCAGCTATACACAGATAATCTACTCCAATAGAAGTGGCCCAGTGTTTATCACTTATGGTTGCACCATTAGGCCGCTTTAAGACCTGCTTTATTCACTAGCTTCGTATTCCAGTCTGCAAAACAGATCAAATACAACCTATTCACACGGCCATATATTCATGGTCTTTTAATGCAGCATGATCCTATTTTTTTCCTGCGTTTGCCTAATAAAATGTGTAGGAATATTGAACTAGTAGTGCTAAAATACTGATGACATACGGTTGTAATGTCATCTGTAAAACTACCGACACCCCTCAGTGAATACACTACGGGGTGTAGTTCCTAAAATGGGGTCATTTGTGGGGTTATCTATAATTCTGACACCTATGAGCCTTTGCAATCTTGGCTTGGTGCCGGAAAATAGTGTTCCTCAAAATGTTGATAATTAATGTTAAATTTGTACGTCTCGTGATGAAAGTTAAACGATGTCTGTACCCAACTTGCAGTATGTTGAGTTAAACAAGAACGCGAACAACAATGGTTGTACAGAATCTCTTAATATTAAGTAAGTTAGTTGATTGCAAGACTATATTAGGGATGTCCAGACAGTTACTGTTCCAGCCAGAAATACATCCTCAGAGAATGCAACTACGCAACCTGTCTTGCCTTAGTAGTTAAGTCAGTTAAGTTAATATTGTCTTTTTCTTTACTGTCTATATATATATGCAATATTTCAAATGTATGTAATTAATTATAAAATCTAATAAAAATTGATTTAAAAAAAAATAAAAATTTGTACGTCTCCTAAATGGTTAAAAAAAACAAAAGTTTTTCAAACGTACATTGTTGGAATTAGCCCTTAAGGATATTGGACCACTACAAGAGTATCTCTCACCTGAACTATACACACTTGATTAACAAACACCACTTTGCAGGGAATTAGTTGGTTTCCAGTTCCTCCAACTCCAAGCTGACCAGTGCCATTATATCCCCAGCCGTAGACCTAGACCAAATGCAACAGATTTATAGCGGTTCATCAAATATCACATTTCTTTGGTCATGCCAAGTGCATTGACAGGTTTTTCATGGTTATCCATTATGATTTTCTTTAGCTATCTCTGAAATTAAATGTAAAGAATTGGCCCCAGGACGGTCTCACTACAGCTCCTGTACACAGACATAAAATTTTGTACAAATCTCCCCATAAAGTTGCACGGGCCCTCTACTGGATCTTAGTTTGCCTCCGGTTTCATATTTTGGTTTTCCATACATACAAAATATAAAGTCTGATGGAGGATACCACAATGTAGTACCCCAGCTACTTCTAGGGAAATACACCAAATGACAGTGCCCGTTTGGGGATGTACAGAGGTGGTATAACTTCATATTAAAGGTGCCATATTGACTAGTAATGACAGGGCAGCTCCAGCAGTACCCAGCCCATGCACGAAGCGAAGCATACTAGTTTATGACAGCATATGATGCTTTCTTGCGACATATTCCAGCCTGTAAAGCATCAAGCCCGGACTGTGCGACTCCCCACAAGGATGGGACTACCCATATAAATTTGAGCAATTTTCACAGCATGCGCTGGATTGTAAGTTTTTATCCAAAATCCTGGAGTGGACACTCAGCAGGGCCGTGTTTAGGAAGCCATTTCTCAGCTGTATGGTGGTTTAGCTGATGAAACCTAGTGACAAGTTCCGTTTAAATGGTAGATCTATACAGCTCTATAGGCATAGAGATGCAACTGTCCGGGGGATACGTCTGATGCCACAGCTCAAGACTGCTCTGAGCAACGAGCCAAATGTGAGGAACAGATCCTATGGTTGCAATGGTCTATGAGATCAATATCAGACTGAAAATGTACATTAAATTTTCAATAAATTTGATATTTATTATATTAAAGGGGTTGTACAGTTACTGGACAACATCCCTTTAATACCGCTGTTTGTTATCTTACCCCTGGTAGGATACAGCACTGTACTCTCGGCATTTATTGTGTTAGCAGCGGTCACTGGAAGTCAGGCGACCGCTGCAGGATCACGGCTTGTTCTCCTGGCATCTGTGCTCACATCCTGAGCGGCATCATACGAAAAACAACACATGTTTTTGTTAGAGATCTAACACTTCGAAAGATAGTTCAAGACCTATCTTCACACACCGTATAAAATGACAGTTTAAATGACACTTTTGAGCGATAATCTTTGCATAGTCTATAGTAGCTAAGTAGCTACTAAAGTGCTATGCAGGCGGAGCGGGACACTGCCGCTATCTTTAAGCTAACAATACAGCTGTTCTGCTTAAGTAAACAGCTGTATTGTTCTCTGCGATTACAGGCGGCGTCCTGCTGTGAACTACCAGCGGGACACGGGCTGTAAGAATCTTATCAGTGCTGCCAACTCTGATAATAGCCTGCACCACTGATAAGAGTTCATCGCTCAGTTCAAGAAAACTAGAATTGAACGATGAACGAGTAGTGCACGAAAATTGCATGATGTCCGTGCATTTAGACCAAACGATTCTCGCTCAAAAGTGGCTTCGAGCAATTTTTGAGCGAGAATCGTTGGGTCTAAATGGGCCTTTACCTGTGTTATCCATTTGTGATCTTAAAGGGATTTTCCAGGGAGAATACTATTGATGACCTACCCTCAGCTGAGCAGGTGCATGCTGCCAGCGCCGCAAATACACAGAGGTCAGAGTGGAAGTCTCCGAACCGACCTCTGTGTAGTGGCCGATGCCTTTAACTGCAGGCTGGGGTCTCATTGACATCACCACGAGCTGTGCCTTTAGTTACAAGCGCTGACCACTACACAGAGTTCGGTGCAGAGAATTCTGCTGCTTCCGTTCTGACCTCTGTGTATTTGTGGTGCTGACAGCATCCGCTCGCTCAGCTGATCAGTCTGGGTCCCGAGCGATGGATCCCAGCTGATCAACTATTGATGACCTATCCTAGGAATAAGTCAGCAGTAGTATTCTCCCTGGAAAACCCCCTTTAACCCCTTAGTGACGAAGCCTGTTTGCGCCTTAGTGACGGAGCCAAATTTTGGAAATCTGACATGCGTCGTTCAACATAGCATAACTCCGTAAAGGCTTTACATATTCAAGTAATTCTGACATTGTTTTTTCGCCACATGTTGTACTTCATTTTGGTTGTAAAAAGAAACCGATATAATTTTTGTATATTTATTAAAAGCGCCAAAATTGGGAAAATTTTGAAAAAATTGTCATTTTTTTCACATTTTCAACTGCAATATCTCAAATATGTCCAAACATACTGTACAAATTTTTGATAAGATATATATTTCCATCTGATTACTTTATTCTGAATACATGTTTGAAAAACTTTTTGTTTTTTTTAACCATTTAGATGACGTATAGAGATGAGCGACACCAAAATGCTCGGGTGCTCGTTACTCGGGACGAAATTATCGCGATGCTCGAGGGTTTGTTTCGAGTAACGAACCCCATTGAAGTCAATGGGCGACCCGAGCATTTTTGTATTTCGCCGATGCTCGCTAAGGTTTTCATGTGTGAAAATCTGGGCAATTCAAGAAAGTGATGGGAACGACACAGCAACGGATAGGGCAGGCGAGGGGCTACATGTTGGGCTGCATCTCAAGTTCACAGGTCCCACTATTAAGCCACAATACCGGCAAGAGTGGGCCCCCCCCCTCCCAACAACTTTTACTTCTGAAAAGCCCTCATTAGCAATGCATACCTTAGCTAAGCACCACACTACCTCCAACAAAGCACAATCACTGCCTGCATGACACTCCGCTGCCACTTCTCCTGGGTTACATGCTGCCCAACCCCCCCCCCCCGCACGACGCAGTGTCCACAGCGCACACCAAAGTGTCCCTGCGCAGCCTTCAGCTGCACTCATGCCACACCACCCTCATGTCTATTTATAAGTGCGTCTGCCATGACGAGGAACCGCAGGCACACACTGCAGAAGGTTGGCACGGCTAGGCAGCGACCCTCTTTAAAAGGGGCGGGGCGATAGCCCACAATGCTGTACAGAAGCAATGAGAAATATAATCCTGTGCCACCGCCATCAGGAGCTGCACACGTGGGCATAGCAATGGGGAACCTATGTGCTACACACTATTCATTCTGTCAAGGTGTCTGCATGCCCCAGTCAGACCTGGCTTTTTAATTCATAGACACAGGCAGGTACAACTCCCTATTGTGAAGTCCCTGTGGACCCACAGCATGGGTGGGTGCCAGGAAGCCACCGGCGGTACATAAAAATATCCCATTGCATTGCCCAACACAGCTGAGGTAGTAATGTCGTGCTTAATGCAGGTGGGCTTCGGCCCACACTGCATGCCCCAGTCAGACTGGGGTTCTTTAGAAGTGGAAACAGATGCATTTATAATTCCCTGTGGACCCACAGCATGGGTGGCTCCCTGGAACCCACCGGCGGTACCTAAAAATATCCCATTGCATTGCCCAAAACAGCTGAGGTAGTAATGTCGTGCTTAATGCAGGTGGGCTTCGGCCCACACTGCATGCCCCAGTCTGACTGGGGTTCTTTAGAAGTGGAAACAGATGCATTTATAATTCCCTGTGGACCCACAGCATGGGTGGCTCCCTGGAACCCACCGGCGGTACCTAAAAATATCCCATTGCATTGCCCAACACAGCTGAGGTAGTAATGTCGTGCTTAATGCAGGTGGGCTTCGGCCCACACTGCATGCCCCAGTCTGACTGGGGTTCTTTAGAAGTGGAAACAGATGCATTTATAATTCCCTGTGGACCCACAGCATGGGTGGCTCCCTGGAACCCACCGGCGGTACCTAAAAATATCCCATTGCATTGCCCAACACAGCTGAGGTAGTAATGTCGTGCTTAATGCAGGTGGGCTTCGGCCCACACTGCATGCCCCAGTCAGACTGGTAATATGTACCTTAACAGTAACCGCGTTGGTGGTAATGTGGTGGTGACTGCGGACCTAGTAGCGCGGTTTTATTTTGTTGGTTTTCGGAATGTGGCCAGGATTAAGTGGGCTGTGGCGGGGGATGTTTTTGAGGCACTACGTGTCCTCTCCACGTGTCCGTAACAGCGTTGGTGGGAAATGGCCTCGCCGCCATCATGTCTTTGGGAAGCCTCTGTTTCCACACCCCAGAGACATACCATTAGCAGCGGTATAGGCAGAGCCCATAATTAGTAACATTTCAGCCGTAGCATTAGGACAGGCCCCACTAACATATCACTAGCAGCATTATAGGGGGAGCACAGTATTCGTTCCATTTCAGTAATAGTAGCACTCAAGACAGGCCCCAGTAACAATTCCGAAGCAGCAGTATAGTGGGAGCGCAGTCTTCGTTCCATTTCAGTAGCTGCAGTATAGACAAGGCACAAGTTACATTTATGTAGCTAAAGTGTAGGCCAACCCCACACACCTTTCTGTACCATGAGTGCAGGCGAAGAACATAGAAATTGCTATGATTACACTGTAGGCGAGGGCCCACAAAAATTGCTGTATCAACAGTACTAATGTACATCCAAAAAATTGGCCATGGCCAACCAAGAGGGCAGGTGAAACCCATTAATCGCTTTGGTTAATGTGGCTTAAGTGGTAACTAGGCCTGGAGGCAGCCCAGTTGAACGAAAAATTGGTTCAAGTTAAAGTTTCAACGCTTTTAAGAGCATTGAAACGTATAAAAATTGTTTAGAAAAATTATATGACTGAGCCTTGTGGCCCTAAGAAAAATTGCCCGTTCAGCGTGATTACGTGAGGTTTCAGGAGGAGGAGCAGGAGGAGGAGGAGGAATATTATACACAGATTGATGAAGCAGAAATGTCCCCGTTTTGGATGGTGATAGAGAACGATGCTTCCATCCGCGGGTGCAGCCTACGTATTGCTTCGGTATCGCTGCTGTCCGCTGGTGGAGAAGAGAAGTCTGGGGAAATCCAGGCTTTGTTCATCTTGATGAGTGTAAGCCTGTCGGCACTGTCGGTTGACAGGCGGGTACGCTTATCTGTGATGATTCCCCCAGCCGCACTAAACACCCTCTCTGACAAGACGCTAGCCGCAGGACAAGCAAGCACCTCCAGGGCATACAGCGCGAGTTCAGGCCACGTGTCCAGCTTCGACACCCAGTAGTTGTAGGTGGCAGAGGCGTCACGGAGGACGGTTGTGCGATCGGCTACGTACTCCCTCACCATCCTTTTACAGTGCTCCCGCCGACTCAGCCTTGACTGGGGAGCGGTGACACAGTCTTGCTGGGGAGCCATAAAGCTGGCAAAGGCCTTGGAGATTGTTCCCCTGCCTGCGCTGTACATGCTGCCTGATCTCTGCGGCTCCCCTGCTACCTGGCCCTCAGAACTGCGCCTTCTGCCACTAGCGCTGTCGGATGGGAAGTTTACCATCAGTTTGTCCACCAGCGCCCTGTGGTATAGCATCATTCTCGAACCCCTTTCCTCTTCGGGAATGAGAGTGCAAAGGCTCTCCTTATACCGTGGGTCGAGCAGTGTGTACACCCAGTAATCCGTAGTGGCCAGAATGCGTGTAACGCGAGGGTCATGAGAAAGGCATCCTAACATGAAGTCAGCCATGTGTGCCAGGGTACCTGTACGCAACACATGGCTGTCTTCACTAGGAAGATCACTTTCAGGATCCTCCTCCTCCTCCTCCTCTTCCTCCTCCTCAGGCCATACACGCTGAAAGGATGACAGGCAAGCAGCATGGGTACCGTCAGCAGTGGGCCAAGCTGTCTCTTCCCCCTCCTCCTCATGCTCCTCCTCCTCCTGAACGCGCTGAGATATAGACAGGAGGGTGCTCTGACTATCCAGCTACATACTGTCTTCCCACGGCTCTGTTTCCGAGCGCAAAGCGTCTGCCTTTATGCTTTGCAGGGAACTTCTCAAGATGCATAGCAGAGGAATGGTGACGCTAATGATTGCAGCATCGCCGCACACCACCTGGGTAGACTCCTCAAATTTTCCAAGGACCTGGCAGATGGCTGCCAACCAGGGCCACTCTTCTGTAAATAATTGAGGAGGCTGACTCCCACTGCGCCGCGCAAGTTGGAGTTGGTATTCCACTATAGCTCTACGCTTCTCATAGAGTCTGGCCAACATGTGGAGCATAGAGTTCCACTGTGTGGGCACGTCGCACAGCAGTCGGTGCACTGGCAGATTAAACCGATGTTGCAGGGTGCGCAGGGTGGCAGCGTGCATGTGTGATTTGTGGAAATGTGCGCAGATCCGGCGCACCTTTCCGAGCAGGTATGACAAGTGGGGGTAGCTTTTCAGAAAGCGCTGAACCACCAAATTAAAGACATGGGCCAGGCATGGCACGTGCGTGAGGCTGCCGAGCTGCAGAGCCGCCACCAGCTTACGGCCGTTGTAACACACGACCATGCCCGGTTGGAGGCTCAGCGGCGCAAGCCAGCGGTCGGTCTGCTCTGTCAGACCCTGCAGCAGTTCGTGGGCCGTGTGCCTCTTCTCTCCTAAGCTGAGTAGTTTCAGCACGGCCTGCTGACGCTTGCCCACCGCTGTGCTGCCACGCCGCGTGACACCGACTGCTGGCGACGTGCTGCTGCTGCTGACACATCTTGATTGCGAGACAGAGGTTGCGTTGGAGGAGGAGGAGGAGGAAGGTGCTTTAGTGGAGGAAGCATACACCGCCGCAGATACCACCACCGAGCTGTGGCCCGCAATTCTGGGGGTGGGTAGGACATGAGCGGCCCCAGGCTCTGACTCTGTCCCAGCCTCCACTAAATTCACCCAATGTGCCGTCAGGGAGATATAGTGGCCCTGCCCGCCTGTGCTTGTCCACGTGTCCAATGTTAAGTGGACCTTGGCAGTAACCGCGTTGGTGAGGGCGCGTACAATGTTGCGGGAGACGTGGTCGTGCAGGACTGGGACGGCACATCGGGAAAAGTAGTGGCGACTGGGAACCGAGTAGCGCGGGGCAGCCGCCGCCATCATGCTTTTGAAAGCCTCCGTTTCCACAAGCCTATACGGCAGCATCTCTATGCTGATCAATTTTGCAATGTGCACGTTTAACGCTTGAGCGTGCGGGTGCGTGGCGTCGTACTTGCGCTTGCGCTCAAACTGTGGCGCTAGCGACGTCTGGACGCTATGCTGAGAGACATTGGTGGATGGGGCCGAGGACAGCGGAGGTGAGGGTGTGGGTGCAGGCCAGGAGACGGTAGTGCCTGTGTCCTCAGAGGGGGGTTGGATCTCAGTGGCAGGTTGGGGCACAGAGGGAGAGGCAGTGGTGCAAACCGGAGGCGGTGAACGGGCATCGTCCCACCTTGTGGGGTGCTTGGCCATCATATGCCTGCGCATGCTGTTGGTGGTGCCTCCCCAGCTGATCTTGGCGCGACAAAGGTTGCACACCACTGTTCGTCGGTCGTCAGGCTTCTCTGTAAAAAAACTGCCACACCGTAGAGCACCTTGACCTGTGCAGGGTGGCATGGCGCGAGGGGGCGCTTTGGGAAACAGTTGGTGGATTATTCGGTCTGGCCCTGCCTCTACCCCTGGCCACCGCACTGGCTCGGCCTGTGCCCACACCCTGACTTGGGCCTCCGCGTCCTCGCCCGCGTCCACGTCCTATAGGCCTACCCCTACCCCTCAGCATCGTGTATTACCAGTGATTTGATTTCCCAGGCAGGAAAGAAAGTGGCGCAAGCCTGCTGTAAAACGTAGCTGGTTGCGTCTGATTTTTTAACGTTCTCCACGCAGCACACACGTACCCAGAGCCCCGAGGACTGTCAGAGGCAGGCCAAATATACTTTTTTCCCTTTTTGTAAAAGGAAAGGCCCACTGCGTCTATTCACTGAATAATAAGTTTAATAACTGTGTTGTGCCCCTGCAAATGTGTCACAGAACTTTAGTGTTGCAGAGTTATTAACTACAGCTGAGCAAGGAATTTCCCAGGCAGGAAAGAAAGTGGCGCAAGCCTGCTGTAAAACGTAGCTGGCTGCGTATGAATTTTTTACTATCTCCACCCACCACACACGTACACAGAACGCTGAGGACTGACAGAGGCAGGGCATATAGAATTTTTCCCTTTTTTTAAAAAGAAAAGGCCCACTGGCTATATTCAATCAGATAAGAAATCAGTTCCACAGAAATGCAGTTATATGAAGTGCAGCAGGGCGGTGATTTTTCCCAGGAAGGCAGGAAATAAATTGGCGCAAGCCTGCTGTTAAACGTAGCTGGCTGCTGATGATTTGTTTACTATCTACACCCACCACACACGTACACAGAACGCTGAGGACTGACAGAGGCAGGGCACATAGAATTTTTCCCTTTTTTTAAAAAGAAAAGGCCCACTGACTATATTCAATCAATAATATATATCTTCTGGCCCTGCCTACACAATTCTCTCCCTGTAGTATTACTGCCGTCGCAATGCTCTGCACAGCCGACTTAAAAAAAAAAAAAATGCAACACTGCTAACAGCAGCCTGCACAGTACTGCACACGGTTAAATGTGGCCCTAAGAAGGACCGTTGGGGTTCTTGAAGCCTACACTCACTCCTAACACTCTCCCTGCCTAACCACCACTTCTGTCCCTGGACTATTAATGCGGGGCGCAATGCTCTGCAGACAGACGATTTTGAAAAAAAAAATAATTGTGCCCTGCCTACACAATTCTCTCCCTGTAGTATTACTGCCGTCGCAATGCTCTGCACAGCCGACTTAAAAAAAAAAAATGCAACACTGCTAACAGCACCCTCCACAGTACTGCACACGGATAGATGTGGCCCTGAGAAGGACCATTGGGGTTCTTGAAGCCTACACTCACTACTAACACTCTCCCTACAGCAGCTCCGGCACCAGCACTTTCCCTCAGCTAACTGAGTCACAAGGCATCTGAGGCGAGCCGCGGGAGGGGCCGACTTTTATACTCGGGTGACATCTGATCGCCCCAGCCACTCACAGCAGGGGGGTGGTATAGGGCTTGAACATCACAGGGGGAAGTTGTAATGCCTTTCCTGTCTTTCAATTGGCCAGAAAAGCACGCTAACGTCTCAGAGAGGAAACTGAAAGTAACCGGAACATCGCGTGGTACTCGTTACGAGTAACGAGCATCCCGAACACGCTAATATTCGCCCGAGCATCAAGCTCGGACGAGTACGTTCGCTCATCTCTAATGACGTACAAATTTAACATTACTTTTCAGCATTTTGAGGAACACTTTGTTTTCCTGCACCAAGCCAAGTTTGCAAAGGCTCATTAGTGTCAGAATAATAGATACCCCCCCAAATGACCCCATTTTTAAAACTACACCCCTTAATGTATCCACTGAGGGGTGTCATGAGTATTTTGACCCCACCGTTTTTTTTTTCAGGAATTAATTAAATTTAGAGGAGAAAAAATAAAATTTCATATTTTTGCAAATATGTCATTTTAAAGACATATTTTTTTCCTATAGTGCCCATGAAAATGAGGATTTACACCCCAAAATGCATACCCCTGTTTCTCCCATGTTCAGAAACATACCCATTGTGGCCCTAATCTTATGTCTGGATGCACAACGGGGCCCAAAACGAAAGGAGTAGTCGGTGCCTTTCATAACATAAATTTAGCTTGAAGGCGTTTTAGGCACCATAGCACTTTTGTAGAGCTCTTGAGCAGCCAAAACAATAGAGAACCCCCACAAGTGACCCCATTTTGAAAACTAGACCCCTTAACGAATTTATCTAGGGGTGTACTGACCATTTTGACCCCACAGTTTTTGAATGAATTCAAGCCAAGCAAAAGGAAAAAAATGTGATTTTCATTTTTTTGTCAATTCTGTCATTTTAAAAACAGCTTTTTTGTACAGCACACACACGAATGAAGCCTTGCACCCCAAAATGGATACCCCTGTTTGTCCCGTGTTCAGAGACATACCCATTGTGGCCCTAATCTTATGTCTGGATGCACAACGGGGCCCAAAACGAAAGGAGTAGTCGGTGTCTTTCAGAACATAAATTTTTATTGAAGGCGTTTTAGGCCCCATAGCACTTTTGTAGACCTCTTGAGCAGCCAAAACAATAGAGAACCCCCACAAGTGACCCCATTTTGAAAACTAGACCCCTTAACGAATTTATCTAGGGGTGTACTGACCATTTTGACCCCACAGTTTTTGAATGAATTCAAGCCAAGCAAAAGGAAAAAAATTAGATTTTTGTTTTTTTGGCAATTCTGTCATTTTAATAACTGCTTTTTTTGTACAGCACACACATGAATGAAGACTTGCATCCCAAAATAGATACCCCTGTTTGTCCGGTGTTCAGAGACATACCCATTGTGGCCCTAATCTTTTGTCTGGATGCACAACGGGGCCCAAAATGAAAGGAGTAGTCGGTGGCTTTCAGAACAGAAATTTAGCATGAAGGTGATTTAGGCCCCATTGCCCACTTGTAGAGCCCTTGAGTGGCCAAAACGACAGGAAACCCCCACAAATGACCCCATTTTGAAAACTAGACCCCTAAACGAATTTATCTAGGAGTGTACTGTGTATGTTTACACTACAATTTTTGAATAAATCTAAGCAAAGCAGTAGGAAAAAAATTACAATTTTCATTTTTTTGGCAGTTGTAGCAATTTAAAAACTGTTTTTTTTGTATAGCACACATAGGAATGAAGACTTTCACCCCAAAATGGATACCCGTTTGTCCCGTGTTCAGAACCATACCCCTTGTGGCCCTAATCTACTTAAAGGACACATGGCTAGTGTCAGGACAGTGTCCGGGATATGGGGGTCCCTGAGATATCCCGCAACCCCTGTCCCTGCCTACTTGCCCCCCTGGGCTAACCCCCAGGGCGACAACTGGGCGACGGTCCCTACCCTCACTAGGGAAGCGGGACACGGGAGACAAACCGACACTGAGACAAACAACGGTAGAATGGTCAGACAATCCGGGTAGGCAACAAGAGGGTACGCAGTACGGAGGGGTCAGGCAAAAACGTAGTCAAGTCCAAAAGCAGGTGTCAGAAAAGCCGAGGTCACAAGAGCAGTCAGGATAAACGCGGGTGCAGCTGGAGAACCAAACTAACACTGGCAACGCCTGACAGGAAAACACACATATTTAAATGCTGTCAGTGCTCCCGCCCCAGAAGCTGATTGGGGCGGGGAGCCTGACAGCAGCAGGGCTAAATCAGGGAGGTGCTGGGGGCACGCCCCCAGTCTTGCAGCACAGACCGTTACTAGGGAAGCCAGCCTGGTAGTCAAGTGACTAGAAGCACCAGCTGCCTCCCTAGCAACCCGGCGGCGACCAGTCTTACAGCGGCCCGGGGAGATCACCAGAACCGGAGCTCCCCTACGCCGCACTCCTGTAGCCCGGGTGGCAGGACCGGTGGTGCGGGCACGGCGGCCCCGAGAGTTGCAGGTTCTGACAGTACCCCCCCTTCTACGGGGGGACACCGGACCCCCATGGCCCGGTGCGGGCTTAAGCGGGAAAGCCCTGTGGAATGACTGGACTAGGCGTGGCGCATGAACGTCCCTGGCAGGGACCCACGTCCTATCCTCAGGGCCAAATCCTCTCCAGTGGACCAGGTACTGCAGCCCACCTCTAACCCGTCGGGCATCCACAAGCCTTTCTACTTCATACTCCAGTTCCCCCTGTACCAGAGAGGGAGGAGGCGGGTTCTGGGTGGGGAGAACTGGAGTCACATACTTCTTAAGCAAGTTCTTGTGAAAAACCTTGTGGACCTTCCAGGGGTCAGGAAGTGCCAACTTATATGACACCGGGTTGATAACCTGAGAAACCGTAAATGGGCCAATGAACCGAGGAGCAAGTTTCAGGGAGGGAACCTTAAGTCTCAGATTCTTGGATGATAATAAAACCTGCTCCCCGACCACAAAAGGTGCAGAGATAGTACGTCTCTTATTTGCGTATTTACGCAGTTTCTCTTGGGAACCCTGAAGGTTCTTACGAACCTGGGCCCAAACTGTGCACAGTTCTTCAGCGGATATGTCAGCGGCCGGATTGTTCGAGACAAAAGGAGTAGAAAGCGAGAACCGGGGATGGAACCCATAGTTACAAAAAAAAGGTGACAGTTGGGTCGACGAGTTACCATGGTTGTTAATAGCAAATTCGGCGAGAGGTAAGTAGTTGGCCCACTGATACTGGTTATCAGA
The DNA here is from genome assembly GCF_035609145.1 of Eleutherodactylus coqui. Taxonomy (NCBI): domain Eukaryota; kingdom Metazoa; phylum Chordata; class Amphibia; order Anura; family Eleutherodactylidae; genus Eleutherodactylus; species Eleutherodactylus coqui. The sequence goes on along the minus strand of NC_089837.1, from coordinate 453,764,591 downwards.
GACAAACAGTCGCAGATACTGGATAAGTTCTTGGTTCATCCGTTCCGTTTGTCCGTTACTCTCGGGATGGAAAGCGGATGAAAAGGACAAATTAACGTTTAGATTTTTACAGAAGGCTCGCCAGAAGCGAGCGACGAACTGAACCCCTCTATCAGACACAATATCCTCGGGGATCCCATGTAATCGAACAATCTCCTTGATGAACATCTCAGACAAAAGTTTGGCGTTAGGCAACTTGCCAAGTGGAACAAAATGAGACATTTTGGAGAAACGGTCAACTATTACCCAAATGACCGTATTCCCCAGCGAGGATGGCAGATCAGTAATAAAATCCATGGACAAATGGGACCATGGCCTGGACGGAATGGGCAAGGGCAGAAGAGGCCCCTCAGGACGTCTCCTGAGGTTCTTCCCCCTTGCGCAAACCGGGCACGCGGACACAAATACCCGTACATCCTTGGCCATGTGCGGCCACCAATAGAGTCTGGCCGCTAACTCCAGAGTACCCCTGATGCCGGGGTGTCCAGCTAGGACTGAAGCATGTGTCTCCTCTAACACTTTCAATCTCAGTGACAACGGGACAAATAATTTGCCTTCCGGAAGGGCTTCAGGAGCAGATTGTTGAGCGGCGTGAATGAGAGGTGAAAGGTCGGAGGAGACAGCAGCGAGGACCACCCCAGGGGAGAGAATGCTCTCAGGCTCCGGCTCGGAAGGTTCCGGAGAACCAAAACTCCTAGACAGGGCATCAGCCTTGACATTCTTAGAACCGGGTCTATAGGTAACAACAAAATTGAACCGAGAGAAAAACAAGGCCCAGCGGGCTTGCCGAGCATTTAACCTCTTAGCGGAATCTAGATAGGTGAGGTTTTTATGGTCTGTGAGTACTGTGATCTGGTGATGGGCTCCTTCCAAAAAATGCCTCCACTCTTCGAAAGCCCACTTAATCGCCAGCAATTCCCGGTTGCCTATATCATAGTTCCGTTCGGTGGAAGAAAACTTCCTAGAAAAATAGGCACACGGTCTAAGGTTGGTGAGAGTGGAGGGACCTTGGGACAGTACCGCTCCCACACCAAACTCAGAGGCATCTACCTCCACCACAAAAGGGCTGGACAGATCCGGTTGTACTAGGACAGGTGCCGAAGAGAACGCCGCCTTTAGGGTATTGAAGGCCCTCAGAGCCTCAGAAGACCAGGTCCTCACATCTGCCCCCTTTCTGGTGAGGTCCGTTAGAGGTTTAGCCACCACGGAGAAGTCTTTAATGAATTTGCGATAGTAGTTGGCGAAGCCGAGGAAGCGTTGAAGGGCTTTCAACGACCCTGGCTGGGCCCACTCCGTGATGGCCTTCACCTTTTCAGGATCCATCTGGAAGTCGCATGGCGTGATGATATACCCCAAAAATGATATCTTTTGTACCCCGAAAACACATTTCTCGAGTTTAGCAAACAGCTTGTTATGTCTGAGTCGAGCTAGCACAGTCTGAACGTGAGTATGGTGACTCGGCAAGTCGGAGGAAAAAATCAAAATGTCGTCTAGATATACAACCACGAACACCCCCATGATATCCTGAAACACTGAGTTCATGTACCCCTGAAAAATGGCGGGGGCGTTACACAATCCAAAAGGCATGACTAGGTATTCAAAATGCCCGAGGGGCGTATTGAAGGCGGTTTTCCACTCATCCCCCTCCCGAATGCGGATGAGGTTGTATGCTCCCCTGAGATCAAGTTTAGAAAACCATCGGGCACCAGCGACCTGGTTGAGGAGGTCAGGAATGAGTGGAAGAGCATACTGGTTTCGGACTGTGATTTTATTTAGCTCTCTATAGTCAATACAGGGCCGGAGACCCCCATCCTTCTTCTCAACGAAGAAAAACCCGGCACCCACCGGGGATTCTGAGGGCCGGATGTGCCCCTTGGCCAGGCTGTCCTGGATGTAGTCCCTCATGGATTCTCTCTCTGGAACCGTAACGTTATAAATGCGGCCCTTAGGAAGTTTGGCCCCAGGAATCAAGTCTATTTTACAGTCCCATTCCCTATGAGGGGGCAGAGCTTCAGATAATTGTTTGGAGAACACGTCAGAAAACTCGGAGAGGTATTCTGGTAGGGGGCTCCCCTCGCAGGTGGAGATTCCCACCTTCACCGCACAAAGGTGGTTGGCACAGCGGGGACCCCACTTTACCAGTTCCAACGTGTCCCAATTTACTACCGGGTTGTGCTCCCGGAGCCAGGGGAGGCCTAGGACGACGTCCACAGACAAATCTCTCATCACTAGAAAGGTGCAGGTTTCCACGTGTAAGGCTCCTATAGTAAACCTTACTTCAGGGGTAACCAGATTAACCACCCCTGCTTGCAATGGAGTGGAGTCCACTCCTGAAACCAGAATCGGAGTCTCTAAACGTAACAAAACCCCGGACAGTTGAGCAACGAAATTAAAGTTAACGAAATTAGCCGCAGCCCCAGAATCAACAAAGGCTTGCCCAGTACGGTGGAAAGCATGAAATTCTAGGGTGCAAGGCACTAACATTTTGGACAACACAGGGAGTACCTTGGCTCCTAGACAGTCCCCCCGACAACTGCCTAGGAGCGGGAGTTCTTCCTGCCGTGGCTTCTTAGCGCAGGTAGCAATGCGGTGACCCGGCTCCCCACAGTAGAAGCAGAGGTTCTTCTTCAGGCGGTGTTCCCGTCGTTGCTTGGGGTTCACGGCTCCCAGCTCCATGGCCTCGGTGGTGGGAGGATAAAAGGTCGGGTCAGTCGAAGAAGTAGACGTGGGGAGTGGGGTGGTCCGAGCGGCGTGTCTGGCCCTCAAACGTCGGTCGGCTCGAATAGCCAGCGACATGGCTTGCTCCAGGGTTCTAGGCTCTGGGTGGGCCACAAGTAGGTCCTTGAGACCCTCAGACAGACCGGTCAAAAATAAGTCTTTTAGGGCGGCATCGTTCCACCGGGATTCCGTACAATGTTGACGGAATTGGGAACAGTAGTCCTCCGCCATCTTACAACCCTGGCGCAGGGCCAGAAGTTTGGAGACTGCGTAGCCCGCCCGGTCGGGTTCGTCATAAATTTGACCCAGGGCGGAAAAAAAAACGTCAAGGGATAGTCGGGCTGGAGAGCCAGCTGGTAGCGAGAAAGCCCAATTTTGGGGCTCTCCCCTCAGGCGGGTAATTACGATTCCCACTTTCTGGTATTCAGTACCAGAGGAGTGGGGGCGGAGATCAAAGTAGAGTTTGCAGCTCTCTCTAAATGCAAAGAACTGGTCTCTCTCTCCGGAGAAGCAATCCGGAAGCGTGGCTCGAGGTTCTGACATTGTTCCTGGAGCGGACGAGGGCTGCATGGGACCTGCAGCTGCCACTTGTTCCCGTGGCTGCAAGCGGGCTGTTAGGTCCTGGGCAAGGGTCGTAAGGACCTGGACCTGGTTTGCTACAGCCGCCACGGCCTCCATCGAGGGGCTCAAAGTTGCCGGGCGGATGCAAGGGTCTGACCTTCGTTCGGCCAGTGTTACTGTCAGGACAGTGTCCGGGATATGGGGGTCCCTGAGATATCCCGCAACCCCTGTCCCTGCCTACTTGCCCCCCTGGGCTAACCCCCAGGGCGACAACTGGGCGACGGTCCCTACCCTCACTAGGGAAGCGGGACACGGGAGACAAACCGACACTGAGACAAACAACGGTAGAATGGTCAGACAATCCGGGTAGGCAACAAGAGGGTACGCAGTACGGAGGGGTCAGGCAAAAACGTAGTCAAGTCCAAAAGCAGGTGTCAGAAAAGCCGAGGTCACAAGAGCAGTCAGGATAAACGCGGGTGCAGCTGGAGAACCAAACTAACACTGGCAACGCCTGACAGGAAAACACACATATTTAAATGCTGTCAGTGCTCCCGCCCCAGAAGCTGATTGGGGCGGGGAGCCTGACAGCAGCAGGGCTAATCAGGGAGGTGCTGGGGGCACGCCCCCAGTCTTGCAGCACAGACCGTTACTAGGGAAGCCAGCCTGGTAGTCAAGTGACTAGAAGCACCAGCTGCCTCCCTAGCAACCCGGCGGCGACCAGTCTTACAGCGGCCCGGGGAGATCACCAGAACCGGAGCTCCCCTACGCCGCACTCCTGTAGCCCGGGTGGCAGGACCGGTGGTGCGGGCACGGCGGCCCCGAGAGTTGCAGGTTCTGACAGCTAGGCCTATAATAGAAGGAGCACCTGTTGGATTTCAGGGTACAACGGAATAAATTCCAGGCCACATTGCCCACTTATAGAGCCATTGAGCATCCAAAACGATAAAGAACCCCCACAAATGACCCCATTTTAAAAACTAGACCCCTTAACGAATTCATCTAGGGGTGTACTGCGTATTTTGACCCCACAGTATTTGAATAAATCTAAGTAAAGCAGAAGGAAAAAATTACGATTTTAATTTTTTGGGCAATTTCGTCAATTTAAAAACTGTTTTTTTTGTACAGTGTACATAGGAATGAAGACGTTCACCCCAAAATGGATACCCCCGTTTGTCCCGTGTTCAAAAACATACCCATTGTGGCCCTAATCTACTTACAGGAAACATGGCAAGGCCTATAATGGAGGAAACACCCGTTGGATTGCAGGGCACAACTGAATAATTTCCAGGCCCCATTGCCCACTTGTACGGAATAAAAATTGACACCTTAAAAAAATCCCCCCCCCCCCCCCACACCCCTAGCCCTCCACGCCCTTTTCGGCGTTCCCCAAATCTTAGATAAAAGTAATAATGTGAACTGTGTAGTATTTCTGAAGACAGGGGTAATTACGGAGGCTGGTTGGGATGGGCACATGGGGCAATAAAACTGGGCATCCCCCCTCCTCTCATGCTTTTTGGGGGGTATTTTGTGACCTCAGTAGTGGGTATGGGGTGTAAAAAGTGGCGCTCTGTGAGTCTCCGTAAGCTTGTGGAGGTGCGGCGGTCTCACACAGAAGACGCTCAAGAAGCTGCTCCTGGAACTGCAGGAAGGCGAACATTCCTGGGGCGCCTTGTAAATTGCGTATTACAGGTAGCGGTCTGAATAACGCCGGGCTCACGCAGACTTAGGTGGAATCCGCTTGAGGAGGCCCGCAGTGGATCTCATGTGTGAGCCCGGCTGTGACCCTGCATACGGCTGCGTAATGTACTGCGCATAACTGCCTACTTACATGGGCAGTCATGTGCAGTACTTTTTTTGTTGTTTGTATTTCCCGCACCGTCGCTTAGCGATGACACAGATACCCGCAGCCCGTATACAACGTAGTTGCGTATGGGCAGCGGGTATATCCGCGACCATGGAGCACAATGGGCTCTATGTTGCGGATATTCGCGGTAAAATAGAACCTGCTGCGTTCTCTTTTCTGCGAGTGGATTACACAATTCCGACCCGCTAATGTGAGCGGAATTGTGTAATCCAATGCGATTGATTTGCGTATTACCGCGGATCAGATGCATGCGGAATCCGTAATTCCTATCCAGTCATGTAAGACCGACCTATGATAGATCGCTACCTTTTTATTACGTGACCGGCGACCGCTCAACGAGGCCACCCGTCACTGCTCCAGGCTTAAATTTCCTGGCCTCCCCATCTCCTGCGCATGTGTCTGGTGTTTTGCCGGCGGTCGCATGTGCAGAATCCGGGAAAGTTCACGGAGGAGGAACGCGTCGGGGTGCAAATACTAAGGCCTCTGGTAAAAAGTTTCATCTCCTCTCACTGATCGCATCGTTGAGGGGAGATGAACCTTCACCTTTTTTTTACTTTTACGTGATCGCCATTATCCATTGGATAACGGCGAACACGGGATCAGGAACCACTCACCGCGGCCGCCCGTGAAATCTCCAGGCTCTCGGCTAAGTTTTGTAGCCAGAAGCAGGGAGATTTTAAATTACCACAGCTTTTGCACATGCGTCCGCCATTTTGGCGACAGGCGCGTGCGCAGAAGCTGGGGTAAGTTCCGCGGATATGATCTGTGGGGGGAGATGAAACGCAAGCTTTTTTAACTTTTTTAAACTTTTTTTTTTTTTTTTACTTATTTACACTTTTTTTTTAAACTTTAAATGATCACTGTCATCCATTGGATGACAGTGATCATGTCCCTGGTGAAATCCCTCTGCTCCTGGCTACACATGGCAGTCAGGAGCAGAGGGATTTTAAATTTCCCGGGGCTCGAGCCCGTCTGTGCACGCGCCCGATGATTGACATCGGGCGCGATGCACAGACGGGGATTCGGGCACCTGGGACATCGGGGAGGGCAGAGGTGAGTATTTTCACCTCCCCTCATGGATCCGATCCATGAGGGGAGGTGAAGCTTTACTTTTTTTTTACTTTTTAAAGTTTTTCGCGATCGCCGCTATCCAATGGATACCTTCAGGAGCCGGGAGCCAGGAGATTTTAAATTTCCCGGAGCTCCCGGGCTTCTGCGCATGCGCCTGACGTCATCGTCTGGCACGCATGCGGAGAAGGCCGGCGGCGGGTCCGGGAGGACCAGATCTCCGGGGGACACCGCCGACAAGCCAGGTGAGAATTTTCAGCTGCCCTGATGGATCCGATCCATCAGGGCAGCTGAATTACTACTTTTTTAACTTTTTTGCGATCGGCGCTATCCATTGGATAGCGCCGATCGCAATGCCGGGGGGGACTGCCCGCATCCTGGGATGACAGCTCCATGCTGTCGGCTACCTGCGGGCACCGACAGCATGGAGATGTCACGTCCTCAGGCAAGTGGACATTAATCCAAAGAGAGCATGCATAAAACGACGTCCTCTGGGATTAAAGCCCACTTACTGAGGACGTAGTTTCCCGATGGGGCAGTCGTTAAGGGGTTAATCACGTGACCTATCACAGGTGTTATGTATTTGAATGCTTTTGTCTCAAGGTACCTAGCTCTAAAGAAGTATATATTCCGAAATGCGTAGCTATTTGCAGTAATCTCTGATTTTGCATGTTTTTTTAAATTGATTTTTCAATAAAGTGGGTTTTTTTACCTGCGTTCCGTTGGACGCTGGAATTCTTCTGTGACATTGCTGTTAGTTTATGGTGCAGCTCCGAGGTGATAGGTTCCTATCTCCGATATATGCCTAATAAATTGATTCAGATCCCACCACTGAGACCCTTATCTATCTCCATAACTGTCAAGGCTCACCTCCTCCTACGCTCTACCACATCCAGGTTGCCTGAGGTCGGCACGTGTTACAGAAACCATGAAGAACACTATTCTATGCTGCTTTGGTAACTTCGTTGTTTCGCGCGCGTCAGAGGATCGCAAGTATTTGCAAATGCACATCACACAGCATGGAAATGCCACGCAATGTCTTTTAAGGTCCCATTGAAAACAGTGGGCGAAGCCTTCCGAGGAACGCTAAAAGACAAAACATGCTGCGATTTTTATCCTTGCAGAATTATGTGAGGGGGTGGGGGGAAAAAAAATAAATCGCTCAAGTGAATAAGTCTTTTCCAAAGAGTAGAGTTCATCTTTGTGTGAGTTTTGTACGTCTCACAACACACAAAACTTACCCGAGAATTTAGCTTGCCTCATTGAGACATCTTGCTTACAGAACTGCCACTCACTTCTATGGGCGTTACAGAAACAGCGGAGTACAGTGCACTCATCTGTTTCTGTAATCCCGGGCCACCAGTGACCGCGGCCTACACATCATCTCCCCACGGCACTAGATAATTAAGGTTAAATTTGTACGTCTCCTGAATCTTCTGCTCTTCCAGCAGGCTGCAGGTCAGGCAGCTTCCGTCGACCTCAATGGAAGCCGTCCCTGTGAGAACTGCAGGAAGATAGAGCATGCTGCAATTTTTCATCTGCAAGCGGAAACCGCAATTGGTTTCTGCTCGCGTGCATGAAGAATCATTTTTCCATAGCATGCGGACGCTGCCTCCGGATTCCGCAGCAAAAAACGCCGGTGGACATGATAATAATAATAATAATCTTTATTTGTATAGCGCCAACTTATTCCGCAGCGAGACTTAAGGGTGGTTTCACATCTACGCCTGTGATTCCGCTTTCCTGCTCCATTTGTATCGGAAACGATAATGCATAGCAGTACAGAAGTGCTGCAGTATATTTTCAGTGCGATCATAGCATTGGAGGTTCGAGTCCCCTGCAGGGACATAAAAGAATAGTAATTCAAACTTTAGTTCCAGGAAAACTCTTTAAATGGAGCAGCTCCTGACAGAATGATAAAATGCACATTTTAATTATAAATGCCCCCCTTGGCCACGTTCTTGGTTTGTAAATGGGGTATTTCTACACAAGAGCTCATGGCGAACATTTGCCCATAGCAATCAACCACAGTGCAGCCATCACTTTTGAATCACCCCCCTTCCCCTCCCAAACTTCCAGCTGTTTCTGTAAAGATGGTGCAACCTTCTTCTGCCACTAAACTTTCTCTACTGCCGATGGCATATATTTCTTTTACTCAGCAGTTGAGTAGCAGTGAGCAATTCAAGCAACCCCATTGGTTGTTTGGGACACTGCCCCCTTTTTGAGATGTGCACGAGGATACTATTTGTGCATGAGCATACAGTTACTGAGCTGTGCACGAGAACGAGAAGCACTGCTGAGCGGAAGCTGAGGATACACTTACAGAGCAGAATAAGAGGAAACTAGCTAATGCTGCATGTTACAAGGTAAGATTAGCTGCATGTGGCTACATGTTAGGATAGGATTAGCTGCACAGAGCAGAATGAGAAGAGCCTAGCTAATGGAGGAGCCTAGCTAATGGTGCATGTTACAAGGTACGCTATCTTTTCTCCTTAGGGAGAGCACCTAGACGGTGAGTGAGGAGACTCAAACGGCCATGCGCACTCCTCTGGGTAATATGCAAATATAGGAGATGGAATAAAACCTCTACAGTGCCACCTATTGGTAGGCAGCATTCCTTCAAACCAAAGTCAGACTTTTTATATAACCTTGTAACAATGACTGGGAATTTAAAAGCAAAGCAAGACTCCATGTACATACAGCTGTTTTAGGGTTTTTGCCCTTCATCCTATTATTGGTGATTGGTGGTAGTGTACCGCTCAGGGTCCCTACTGATCAGCTGATTCCCACACGGACAGCGTGGCAAGCAGACCGGGTTATCTGTAGTGCACCAGCACGGGTTGGTGTTGCAGGCACAGCTCCCACTGAATTCAATACCTGCAATACCAACCAGGCGGCTTCCGTGTTGTCAGCGCTCTCTGCTTCCAGCTCTCTGTGCTGACAGCGGCACTGCATATTAACTGACCGAGGGGATCCAGAGCGGTGTAACATAAAGATGTCAAGCAGTGACCCCCTAAGCCCCTTCACACGGAATATTTAGACTTGGAATCTGTGCCGATTTTTGTGGCAAATCCATGTTAAATAAGTGCGCCAATCACCCTGCCATAGTCTGCATTTCATTCATAAAAAAGTAACTCATGGTTTCCCATTTTACTCGTTATTTACTGGACAGGGAGTATCATGAATATCGGTTGGGTCCGACCTCTGAGACCCCCATCAGTCTCCAAAGCGTGGGCAGCAGAGAACGCACATTTGCACCTCCACTCACTTCAGCAGAGACAGGTGCATGCTTGGACTGGGCCATCTCCGCATAGAAGTGAATGGAGATGAGGCGGACGTACACACTCGCTGCCTATAGAAAATGTAAAAAAAAAACAACTATCGCATAACGAGAAATATCCCATCTGTCGTTCACAGGTGAATCATCAGAAACTCCTGCTCCCGGATATTAAACCCCTAGAGCCAAGAGGACCAGAACCTGCAGGAGGTGAGCGCTCTGATTACGTTATAGTAGGAAGGTTTGCAGAACCATTTTCTAGATCTCTGTTTGCTGTAAGTGGACATCAATGTTATTGCTTACACCCAAAAGCAGAAAATCTGTGCTAAATCTGTCTGACGGTCTGAACGACAGCGAGCCTGCAGCTGTATTGCTGGTACCTCTTGGCATGAGTCGGGGTCAGGAGGACAGCTTTTTCTGCTTCGCGATGCAAAGAATGCAAGTTTCCATTCACTGACTGCAGTCAGAGATCTAGGAAATGAAGAAGTGAAACCTAAAGTATGTTGAGCACAATGTAATATTCAGCATTTTACCAATCGTTTGAAGATTGCAGAAGTTCCCTATAATAGTGTTGTGCCATTTCTGGCTGCTCGTCCATGGGAGTACTGAAACTTCCGTGATCACTATTTTAACTCCTTCCTGACCACAATGTGCTTTTCAATAGCCTGACCAACGGGCTTTAAACTTGCACATGCATCTTTTCAAGACAGTAGCTTGGCTGACTACTGACTGCCCAGCTCCTTCTCTAACAGCCAGCAACAGAGAAATCTCAGATCGTTTAACCCCTTACTTCCCACAAACGATAGCGGCTGCAGCAGATAACCTGGGGAGGGACTACCTTGCAGTGCAATCGCAAGGTACCAATGGGTTCTCGTGGCAGCCGAAAATCCGGACAAAGTCCTACAATTCTACCATGTAAAAGGCCATTTAGACGGAACGATTATCGCTAAAAATTCGCTCATCTTCCATCTTTTGCATGTTAAACGTGCCGTCTAAACGCACCCCCATCATGCACTTTTCGGCTACTGTTTGTTCATCTGTCATTCAAGCCGGGCTAGAAAACGTCAGGTGGTCTTATCAGAATTTCTCCGCGGGTAGCGCTGATAACATTGTTTCAGCAATTTAACCCGCTGGTGAACAATGGAGCTGAATGCAGATAAGAGACCTCCAGCTCTTAATTGCAATCAGCTTAAGGTTACTTTTGCACGGTAATTAGATACTTAGTACTATGCAAAATCATCACTGTAAACTGGAGTTCAAATGATCTTTCGAGTGAATTTTTACCAACAAACATTGCCTGTAAATGGACCTTAACTCAGTCTATTAGACGCCGCCTCCCACATAATGTAATACACTGCTGTCATAGGCATAGTAGAATGCACTACATAAGTAATTCAGTTTATTATCCTAGTGATCAACTAAGGAACTTAAAATTTTTAAAAAAATCTAGTGAAATGGAAAAAAAACACACCTGGACTGGCGCATTGCCAACGTGGTTCCAATTTACAAAAAAGGGAGCAAAAGTGAGCCTGGTAACTACAGGCCAGTAAGTCTCACTTCAGTAACGGGAAAAATTTTCGAGGGGATTCTGAGAGACGCCATCGATGAGTACCTCAAGGAGATTAAGGGAATAACTCCTCAGCAGCATGGATTCATGAAGGGTCGCTCATGTCAGACAAATCTGATCAGTTTCTACGATGAAGTAAGCTCTAAGCTGGACCAGGGAGAATCTATTGATCTTGTATATCTGGACTTCTCTAAAGCCTTTGACACCGTGCCACATAATAGGCTAATATACAAAATGAGGCAGCTCGGACTGGGCGAAAACGTGTGTAAGTGGGTAAAAAATTTGCTCAACGATAGAAAGCAGAGGGTGGTAATAAAGGGTTCGTTCTCTGATTGGACCACAGTCGCTAGCGGGGTGCCACAGGGTTCAGTATTAGGCCCCACTCTGTTCAACATATTTATCAATGACCTGATAGAGGGGCTGCACAGCAAAATATCAATATTTGCAGATGACACAAAATTATACAATATAATTAATGCAACGGAGGACAATGTGCGGCTACAAACGGACCTGGATAAGATGGGGGCTTGGGCAGAAAAATGGCAAATGAAGTTCAATGTTGAAAAATGTAAGACTATGCACATGGGCAGGAGGAACGGATGTCACAAATATTCACTTAATGGGGTACCACTAGGGAAAAGTGAGATGGAAAAGGATCTGGGGGTATTAGTGGATAATAGACTAAACTGGAGTAACCAATGCCAGTCAGCTGCTGCAAAGGCAAATAAAGTCTTGGGGTGCATCAAAAGAGGTATAGGGGCGAAGGACGAGAACATTATCGTTCCATTATATAAGGCACTTGTCAGACCTCACATGGAATACTGCGTGCAATTCTGGACACCGGTACTCAGGAAAGATGTCGCGGTGCTTGAGGGGGTTCAAAGAAGGGTAACTAAACTAATACTTGGAATGACGGGACTGGAATACCCCGAGAGGTTATCAATATTGGGACTATTTACTCTAGAAAAAGAAGGTTAAGAGGCGACCAAATAACCATGTATAAGTACATGAAGGGACAACACATGGATCTCTCCCGCGATCTGTTTACACCCAGGACCACGACGGTAACAAGAGGAAAGTAGGTTTCATCGCCAACACAGAAAGGGGTTCTTTACTGTAAGAGCAGTTAGACTGTGGAACTCTCTACCGGAGGAAGTGGTGATGGCAAAATCCATAGAGGAGTTTAAAAGGGGACTTGATGTCTTTCTGGAGAAGAAGGATATTACAGGATATATAAATATTAGGTTAAGTGTCAATCCTGGTATATAGGCAGGTAGGAACTATTAGGGGTTGATCCAGGGAACAGTCTGATTGCCATTAGGGAGTCGGGAAGGAAATTTTCCCCCAAAAGGGCTAATTGGCTTGTGGCCTTGGGGTTTTTTGCCTTCCTCTGGATCAACACAGTAGGATAGACAGGCTGGACTAGATGGACATTGTCTTCATTCGGCCTTACATACTATGTTACTATGTTTTCCTCTTAACTGCATAAAATGCACTTTAAAAAAAACCAAAAAAAAAACAGATTTCTTTATTCGTTTTGTTCAGCTCACAAAAAATTGCAATAAAAGCAGAAGTCACCTGCACCTCAAAATGGCACCAATATAGACAACAACTCTTCTTGCACACCACCGCAGCTGGAAAAATAAAAATGCTATTGTGAGTCTTGGAATGCAGTGATGTCAGCTGTTTTTTTTTTTGGTTAAAAGAAAGAAAAAAAAACAAATAAATATATATAAGCTTGGTATTGCAGTAATCTTGCCGATCAGATTAGAAAACTATCTGGATGTTTTTAACGAATGGTGAATGCTGTAAGGAAAAAAAAAATTCAAAAACTGGCAGAAGTTATGGACATTTTTCAATTTCCCCTCATAACATTCAATGTAATAAAAGTCCTATGGCATAGTATATGGACCCCAGGAAAACCGCTGTTAATATATTCAACTCCTCCCACAAAATGCACAAGCCCTCATACTGTTCTGGCTTTAGCAATATGACCATGAAACTTGCTTGGTCCTTAAGGCACAAAATAGACTGGTCACGAAGTAGTTAACGCCATACCAAGAACCCCTTACAACTGATATCAGCCACATATAATGTATAACGCTCCCGTACAGTTATAAGGTGACTGTTTCATCTGCCCCTTCAGGTTAATGACGGCCTTAGCCACCATCGGACCCCCGTGTAGACCATGAGTGCTGCAGCATTCTGTATGGACTGGTGGCAGCTGTTGAAGCTCTCTGTAAAATTACGGATTATCAGCACGAGGCACTGACCACACTGATGGAGAATGCGGAACGTGTGGCGAACAGAGGGAGGATCATCTGCCTGATCAAGGCCAAGAGGTACACCGCCATTATAAACGCATCATTTATACATCTGGGGAGGTGGAAGAAGGGAGGGTCCAGAGCTGTGATGACACTTGGGGTCCCAGCTCAGACGGACTAGTCCTGTGTTCCTTGGGGAAGACGTAGGTATGCCAACTCTGTTAGTTTGCCCTCAGGGCAGATCCATATCCTTCTATATGCCCATTACTGATTGTCACACTACCCTGTGTTTAACCCCTTAGTGACCAGCCGTACATGGCTTTAACCCTTTCCAATCCACTGTCTAACGTCTTCCTACATTCTGATTGAAGCTTGTACAGCTCCAATGTCAGAAGACGTCCGACAGGGTATTCTTACTGTCTATTGTCAGCCACTCCGCTGTTGGAGCCTTTCCGGCCCGCACACACTGGCTTTAGCCAGCAGGTGGCACCGTTGTATAACAGCAAAAAGAGAAAGCCTTTTAGGAAAACCCTAAATCCAAAATTGGATTGGAAAGGGTTATGACAGTCACTAAGGTGCTTTGGGCTAGGCCACCTAATTTTTAAAGCCACTTAATCTAAGGAATGCCATGCCAGAAGTGTGAGAGCGCATGCGTACATGTGGACCTCTTCAGGACCCCTGTGCTTCTGAACTGTGCGGGTCCCAGCAATCCTTTGATCCTTTTTTTTTCTTTCTACACCATTTTCCAAAAAATCTTTTATTCTTTTATTTATAGATTGACGTAGCATTTTTGACGGCTTAGTTTTGCAGGGCAAGCTGTATTTTTCCGTGGTGCTATTCAATGTCCGATATAATGTACTGAAAAAGACATTCAAAATTCTGTGAAGTGGAGTGAATTGAAAAATCTGTTAATCCAGCATTTGAGGTTTGGGAAAGGGGGTGTCTGGTTTTCAACCCCTTAATGACGCGGCCTTTTTCTTTTTCCCATTTTCGTTTTTTCTTCCTCCCCTTTAAGAAAATCATAACTCCTTTATTTATCCATTGACATCGCTGTATGAGGGCTTGTTTTTTGCAGGACGAGTTGTAGGGGGGCTGTGGAGGGGCTGGTGAGGATCCAGCGGTCATGGTGCACGTTGGCACCAATGAACGAGTTAGAGGTCATTGGAGGGCCCTCAAAAATGATTTCAGGGACTTAGGGTCCAAGCTCAGGGCGAGGACCTCCAGGGTAGTTTTCTCGGAAATACTACCTGTACCTAAAGCCACACTAGAAAGGCAGCAGGATCTTAGGGAGGTAAACAAGTGGCTCCGGAGTTGGTGTAAGAAGGAGGGATTTGGGTTCCTGGAGAACTGGGCTGACTTTGCTGTCGGCTACAGGCTCTACCATAGGGACGGGCTGCATCTTAATGGGGAGGGTGCAGCTGTGCTGGGGGATAAGATGGCTAGAAGGCTGGAGGAGTGTTTAAACTAGGGACTGGGGGGGAGGGTAAAATGAGAAATAGTGGGGTAGCCAGTGTAACTAGCGAACCGGGTCCAAGTAAAGGGAATGGGGTCGAGCAGGGGGTGGGGTTAGTACAGTTAGAACTGATAGAACAGCCATAAGTACGAATAGCAACAAAACTAATTTAAAAAACAAAAAAAATGATATAAATTGTATGACCACGAATGCAAGAAGTCTGATTGGTAAAGTGGGCGAGCTTGAAGCGAGAATGACCGATGAAAACTATGATATAGTCAGAATTACGGAAACATGGCTTGATGATAAGTGCGATTGGGCGGTGAATTTGCAGGGGTACAATCTCTTCAGAAGAGACCGAAGGAACCAGAAAGGGGGAGGGGTATGTCTGTACGTCAAAACGAACTTGAATCCGAGGCTACGGGAGGATATAGGGGTAGGAGACGAACAGGTGGAATCTCTGTGGGTAGAAATACAGGGAGGAAAAAATAACAAAATCCTGATAGGGGTCTTCTATCGACCACCAAAAGCAACAGAAGAAACTGAAAACCTACTACTTAGGCAGATAGAAGAGGTGTCAAAGCGAAACGAAGTAATTATCATGGGGGACTTTAATTACCCAGATATAACATGGGAGAAGGAAACCTGCAAATCTCACAGGGGTGACAAATTCTTGAGAGTAATTAAAGACAATTACCTGAACCAACTTGTGCAGGAACCAACAAGAGGGAGGGCCATTCTGGACCTAGTACTAACCAACAAACCGGAACGTATAAAGGGGGTGCAGGTTGAGGGACACTTGGGAAACAGTGACCACAATATAATCAACTTCCAGCTGTCAATCAATAGGAAGCCTTATCAGGGAGTGACAAAGAAACTAAACTTTAGTAAAGCAAAATTTGATGAGCTTAGAACTACTATCGGTAACATTAATTGGGACAACATCCTCAAAAATATCAGTACGGAGGACAAATGGGAAAAGTTCAAAAGGATCCTAATCACCTCATGTGAGCAGTTCATTCCATTTAAAAATAAAAGAAACTCAGCTAAAAGGAAACCAATGTGGCTCGACAAGACGGTAAGAGGGGCAATAAACGAAAAAAAGAAAGCGTTCAAACTACTAAAGCAACAAGGCAGCGAAGAAGCGCTAAAATCATACAGGGAAAAAAACAAAATATGCAAAGATAAGATCAAAACTGCCAAGGAGGAAGCAGAAAGACGGATCGCCAAAGAGAGCAAAAACAACCCGAGGCTATTTTTCAACTACATTAACAGCAAAAGGATTTGCAGGGAGAGCGCTGGCCCTTTAAAAAACAATGCAGGAGAAATCATTGATGATGGCGAAGGGAAAGCAAATCTACTAAACAGTTTTTTCTCAAGTGTATTCACAAAAGAAAAGGAAATGCCACACGAGATGCAGGGGAATAAAAAGAACCCCTCACAAAATATCTCATACCTAACGCAGGAGGAGGTGCGGAAGCGTCTAAAGAAAACTAAAATTGATAAATCGCCGGGCCCAGATGGATTACACCCAAGGATATTAAGGGAACTAAGTGACGAGATAGCTAGGCCGCTATACCTAATATTTCTAGACACTATCAAGATCGGTGTAGTACCATTGGATTGGCGCATTGCTAACGTGGTTCCAATTTACAAAAAAGTGAGCAAAAGTGAGCCTGGTAACTACAGGCCAGTAAGTCTCACTTCAGTAACGGGAAAAATTTTCGAGGGGATTCTGAGAGATGCCATCGATGAGTACCTCAAGGAGATTAAGGGAATAACTCCTCACCAGCACAGATTCATGAAGGGTCGCTCATGTCAGACAAATCTGATCAGTTTCTACGATGAAGTAAGCTCTAAGCTGGACCTGGGAGAGTCTATTGATCTTGTATATCTGGACTTCTCTAAAGCCTTTGACACCGTGCCACATAATAGGCTAATATACAAAATGAGGCAGCTCGGACTGGGCGAAAACGTGTGTAAGTGGGTAAAAAATTGGCTCAATGATAGAAAGCAGAGGGTCGTAATAAATGGTGCGTACTCTGATTGGACCACAGTCGCTAGCGGGGTGCCACAGGGTTCAGTATTAGGCCCCACTCTGTTCAACATATTTATCAATGACCTGATAGAGGGGCTGCACAGCAAAATATCAATATTTGCAGATGACACAAAATTATACAATATAATTAATGCAACGGAGGACAATGTGCGGCTACAAACGGACCTGGATAAGCTGGGGGCTTGGGCAGAAAAATGGCAAATGAAGTTCAATGTTGAAAAATGTAAGACTATGCACATGGGCAGGAGAAACGGATGTCACCAATATTCACTTAACCCCTTGAGTGGCAGGTTTCCTACCACCCTGTCGTGCCCACCAGGGCAGGTTTTTTAAAATGGTCTAATCATTGAATTTCAACTAGTTTTGCAGTTGCGTCTCAAGAGCCATAACTTTTTCATTTTTCCATTGACATGGCCATATAAGGGCTTGTTTTTTGCGGGACAAGTTGTGATTTTTTAAACAGGGGGGAGGAAAAAAAGAAATGGGGAAAAAAGAAAAAAGGGGCCATGTCATTAAGGGGTTAAATAATGTATTAACTTCCTTCTCTGGGTCATTACGACGCACATGGATACCACATGTGTGATTGTATTTTTGATTTTTTACAAAGTAAAGGGAGACAAGGTTTTTTTTAATTTTTTTAATAATTTTTTTACTTTTTTTTTTTTTTTAATTTTTTATTTTTTTTTGTCCCTTTAGGGGACTTCCACAGGGACCCATCAGGACCCCTGATCACATTCCAGGGGTCCGATGGTGACAGCCCTTTACATGCTGCAGTGACAGCCCTTTACATGCTGCAGTCACATGGACTGCAGCATGTAAAGGGTTAACACAGCAGAGATCGGAGGTTTTCTCTGATCTCTGCTGTAAGAGCTGGTACCTAGCTGTCCTCTGACAGCTAACAACCAGCTCTCCCTGCCACAGAGACCATCGGCTTGCTTCTGACAAGCCGATGGTCTCTATGGCAACCTGTAAACAAAGCAGGACATTGCCGACATGTCGGCAATATCTTCTGCTGGTTTTTCAAAGCCCTTGCTTTGTTTTCTGTGGGACTGTGCAGGCAGAGCACACTGTCACAGCTTGTGGCATTGTGCTCTGCAGCTCCCATAGTGATACATAGCCCGGAAATCTTCCGGGCTATGTTGCTATGAGCAGTGGAGCTCGTCACGGAACTTTTCCGGGCGTGCCACTCAAGGGGTTAATGGGGTACCACTGGGGAAAAGTGATATGGAAAAGGATCTGGGGGTATTAGTGGATAATAGACTAAACTGGAGTAACCAATGCCAGTCAGCTGCTGCAAAGGCAAATAAAGTCTTGGGGTGCATTAAAAGAGGTATAGGGGCGAAGGACGAGAACATTATCCTTCCATTATATAAGGCACTTGTCAGGCCTCACATGGAATACTGCGTACAATTCTGGACACCGGTACTCAGGAAAGATGTTACAGTGCTTGAGGGGGTTCAAAGAAGGGCAACTAAACTAATACATGGAATGACGGGACTGGAATACGCAGAGAGGCTATCCAAATTGGGACTATTTACTCTAGAAAAAAGAAGGTTAAGAGGCGACCAAATAACTATGTATAAGTACATGAGGGGACAACACATGGATCTCTCCCGCGATCTGTTTACACCCAGGACCACGACGGTAACAAGAGGACATCCGCTACGATTAGAGGAAAGTAGGTTTCATCACCAACATAGAAGGGGATTCTTTACTGTAAGAGCGGTTAGACTGTGGAACTCTCTACCGGAGGAAGTGGTGATGGCAAAATCCATAGAGGAGTTTAAAAGGGGACTTGATGTCTTTCTGGAGAAGAAGAATATTACAGGATATAATTATTAGGTCAAGTGTCAATCCTGGTATATAGGCAGGTAGGAACTATTAGGGGTTGATCCGGGGAACAGTCTGATTGCCATTAGGGAGTCGGGAAGGAATTTTTCCCCCAAAAGGGCTAATTGGCTTGTGGCCTTGGGGTTTTTTGCCTTCCTCTGGATCAACACAGTAGGATAGACAGGCTGGACTAGATGGACATTGTCTTCATTCAGCCTTACATACTATGTTACTATGTAGTTTTCAATGGTGCTATTTAACGTACCATATAATGTACTGAAAAACTTTAAAAAAATCTAAGTGGAGTAAAAGGAAAAAAAAACAACAACATTCCGCCATCTTTCAGTGCGTCTTGTTTCTACGGCGCACAAACTTCAACAAAAACCACATGATAACTTTATTCTATGGGTCAGTATGATTGCTACGATACCAAACTTGTATAGTTTTTTTTTGTTTTTTTTTTACTATACTACTCTTGCAAAGACATTTAATTTTTCTTCAATTATATTCTGCCCCCAGCTTCTGCGCGCAATAACTTTTTTATTTTTCGGTCGATGTAGTTCAGCGAGGGCTTATTTTTTCCGGGATGTCCTATATTTTCTGTTAGTATTAATTCGGAATACACACGACTTTTTAATCGCTTTTTATTGCGTTTTTTCTGGGAGACAGGGTGACTGAAAGTGCATTTCTAGCAGTCTTTCTTCTTTTTTTTCAGACTACGTTCACCGTGCGGGGTAAATAATGCACTACTTTGACAGATTGGACTTTTATGGAAGCGGCGATACCAAATATGTATTTTTATTTTATGATTTAGATTTTTTAATTACAGATATGGCAAAAGGGGGGTGATTTAAACTTTTAATTACTTTTTTTATTTGTAAAAAAAACAAAAAAAAAACTTTATTAATCTTTTTTTTACTTAACTTTTAAGTTCCCCCGGGGGACTACAATATGCGATGCTTTGATCGCCCCTGCAGTATGATGCAATGCTATAGCATTACGTCATACTGCATTCTGACAGGCGGCCTATGAAGCCACCCTCTTAAGGCAGCCCTGGGCCTTTCAGAAGGCCCCTGGCAGCCATGACACCTGCACGGCTCCCCCGATCTCACCACGGGGGTGGATGTACTGGGCCCCTGAACATCGTTCGGGGCATTTAAAGGGTTAATAGCTGCGGTAGGCCGAACGGACGATTGCAGCTATTGCCCGCGGGTGTCAGCTGTAGTAAACAGCTGATGCCCGCGCTGTATGCAGAGAGTTCGCCAAGCGACCTCTCTGCACACATACCCCGACGCTCCAGGATGTAAATGTACGTCTTGGAGCAGGAAGAGGTTAAAGTGTTCACACTGTAGCAGAAATGACATGATTGCTTTATTCTGTGGGTCCGTACGATTTAGGCCTACTGCATACAGGCGGATTCTGTAGCAAATACCGCCCATAGCTTGCTTTGAGAGTCTGTTCACAGGTGTGAAATCACAGCATGCAGAAATTTGGTGTTGGCTATGCACAGACTACTTCCTTTGAAGTCAATGGAAGTCATCTGCCCCGTGCCACTACCGCAGTGAGCAATGCGTAAGTATCGCAAAATCGAGCTCATCACAGAGCGCCGGCGGCTACTGTGCATGTGCAATTGAGTGCACATCCGCAGCGCTGAACATTCTGGAAAGGGAAGCAGGTAGCACCGTCCGGGCACCGGGTCGAACTCCACTGCGGGAATCCCGCATGCAATGTCTCATCTGCCCTTGTGCAGGAGGCCTTACTGCCATACCTAAATTTTTTTTTTCCCTTTTGCTCTATTACTTTTTGTTAACATGGATGGACGATTATAGACAAAGTGATGGCAAATATGTGTATATATATTATATTTGTTTTTTGCTATTAATATGTGAAAGAACCTGCACCTGTGACAATTTGATAACCCATACCGTATTATGGAATACTGCCACAGGCAAGTCTTGATAGGTAATCAGCCATGGCAGCCCTCGGTGCCCCCGGCTGCCATGACAACCGAACTGTACATCGTGGTTGGTTCGGAACACCAGTAAGAGCATTGAAATGCAACTGTTAGAATGGACAGCATCATTTAAAGGGTTAACAAGGGCAATCCGTGTTAACATTGATCGTGGCTGTTGCGGGCACTTCTTTGAATGAAAATTAGCTTAATGTCTTGTTAGACGGTCCTGAAAAAATCTGGACTGTTGGGAAATAAAAAAATCTCTTGCTGTCTGATTCTTCTGACCTGGTTGGGGGAGTAGTGGTCAATGTAAGAGGGTGGAGCGGATCTAGGGATCAGTAATACTGGTGGTATGTGAATGTTAACCTGCTGATTTTTCGTCATTTCCCGTAGATCTGACGTCCTTGAGAATAGGAAAGCTGGCAGACAGTGAGAGACCCTCGACGTTCAACAATCTTGAAACCCTTCGTTTTATGAACTGATTTTTACCAGTGACTCATCTTTTTATAATTTTTTTTCTTTCTAAGATGACGGAGGATCCTGAAAAACTGCGCAATATTTTACTATGCTCGAGTAAACACAAAAGACCCACAAACACAGCTGCCTTTTGTTTATATCAGGGAATGCAACTTGGTGTAAAATCCACATTTTCAAAAAATAATAAAATGTGATTTGAATTTGGTACTTTTTTGCCATATTTATGTTTTCAGACTCCTTATTTCCAACACTTTAAAGGGGTGTTTCAGTATTAAGCCACTGATAGCCTATCCTGAGGATAGGTCATTCCTAATTGATCTGCGGGGCCCACCGTTCAGGATCCCCACCAATTAGCTGATTAAAGTGGCCACGACACTCGGGTGAGATGAGCTTTCAGGTCTGTGATGTCACGTTCGTTGGTCACATGGTCAGAGAGCAGCTCTGTTCCATTAAAGGGAATGAGATTGAGCTACAATGGCAGGCGCATCCTCTCTACAATATACAGTGCTGCGTCTGGCATAGACTGAAGTGGCAGCGTTGCTCACTCGTCATCAGCTTGTTGGCAGGGATTCTGAGAGGCAGATCACCAATTCACTGGGGATGGATCATCCGTCCTGGAGTCCCAGGAAACCCTTTTAACTCCTTCCCACCGCAGCATACAAATGTACATATTAGTTAGGAAGCAGTTTTCTGGAATGAACTTACATTTATATACTATAGATCTGAGCCCACACCGTCTACTGCAGGAGACTGTTGCTAATGACAGTTGGCCTCCCGGTGAGACAACCGATTCCCGCTGTTAACTCTTTGCATGCAACGATTGCTCTGTGATTTCATTAGGCCTTTTGCATGTAATCACATATACTTCATTCTAAGCCGACCAGAGTATAAGCCGAGGTACCAACTTTTACCCCAAAAACCTGGGGAAAATTATTGACTCGAGTATAAGCCTAGGGGTAATATTAGGTACCTCCGCTTACACTTGGAGCGGCTATACTCGAGTATGTATTGTGGCTGCTGCTGCAGACACAATACATACAAACACGTACGTACATACACTTGTCACCTTAACACCCATCCTTCATACTACTCCTCATCAAAATCACTATAACCCCCATCCTCCATAAATGGCCGCTCACTACCACTCCCATCCTCCATACACTCACTGACTCACACACACAAACACAGACATTATATATACACACACACACTTACATTCCATGTACGGAGCTTCACCACGTCTCGGGGCAGCAGCCGATGACATCAATCACCTCATTTCTGATGTCGGGTGAAGTGTCGCAGGAGGTTCCGTGAGACTTCACCCGACACCAGGAAGTAGGTGAATGATGTCATCGGCTGCAGCCCCGAGATGCCGTTGAAACTCTGTACGTGGAATGTAAGTATATGTGTGTATATGTCTGTGTCTATGTGTTCCCTGCCAGCACTACGCACCGCTGTCATTCCTGACAGTGGGTGCCAAGATGTGCTCCAGCGATAACAGTGGAGAAGCTGTTATCTCAGAAGCAGCAGCTAAGCTGCCACTGATTTCAATGGTAGCTCTGCCATGACTTACTATAAGGCGAGGGGTAGACATTCAGCCCCTTTTTTGGGGCTTAAAATCTAGGCTTATACTCAAGTAGATATGGTATTTCTCATGTCAGTAAACCACACCAGAGATTGATACCAGTGTTTTAATATTTACATTTGACAAATACGTTAATGTTTTTGGCCCAGTGCAATATTTTCACTTAAGCACATGGCCACTGAATGCGGGGCTTTCTTGCGGCTTGACCCCTTACGTTATGTAGCATAGCCATGCTCCTGGGTAAAAACTGTCTTTGGAGGACGGCCACTTTGTAGACCCCTCCTTGTTTGCATACGCGAGCGGTGTCTTGATATGACAGTGGGTTGCACAGCTATTTTTACTGCCTTTTTGTACCTTGTTAAATTATAGTCCCTGGAGCCCACAGACTGCAAGAAACTTAGAATAGAAGATTCTGTTTTTAAAGCACTGTAAAGTACTTTTAAATACTTTTTGTGCAAAGCTGTAATTGCAGCGTGATAGTCAGATTCGTTGTTTTGCTTTCTGCATATAAGATCTTCAGCAATTTCATGTAACCTTCTGCGGCTTTCTGCCGAATAAATCACTGTAGCTTCTGATTCAGCCAATTCAATGTTGTTGTTTTCAGTAATACAGTTTGGTTCTTCTACCACATCACATTCCGCCTGTGGTTGTAACTTTTGAGGACTGTGCAAACGTAATGATCCAAAGCAACCTTCGAGAATATTATTCTTACCCGTTGCAACCCAGAAGAGGAGTTTCTTGGTCTCAGAGTCGGAAGGAAGTATATTTGGACAGCTGATATTTTCCTGAAAAGTAATTGCATGCTGGTGTTTGCATGGTCCACCATTTCTGCCTATGTAACATTCACACAGACCTAACTGTAAATCCACAGTGTACCAGACATCATCACTTCTTCTTGACTTGACTTTATACAAACAATTTTCAATTTTTTTTTACTAGAAGATCCTTGCACTGGTTTTCATTGATTTTGTACCTGGATTGTACATATTGTTCAGAACTTCCACTAACATGAATAATTTTTCTTTCATAGTACAAGTGCTCCTCACACTGCAGGAAAAAGAGTTAACAAATATGAGGTCCTCAAACGATATCCTGCGGGCAGAACTATCGACGTTACGACAAAAAATTGTATCAAATCTAGACCAGAAGACATTAGCCTTCAGAGATAGACTCCAAAGGGAGGCGTACAAGGTCAGGGATAAGTGTGAGCGTCGATTAGCACGAGTCCTTCACCCCAGAACCCCCCAAACGTTCGTCCCCAAGATCCAGAAGGCCAAGGGAGGGGTTGCGGTCTCCACAAAAGACATCCGGGAGGAATTTCGCCTCTATTATGAGAAACTCTAGTCGTTGGGGAGCACAACTAAGAAAGAGCCTTTCTCGATGAATACGGCCTGGGTCCCCTGGGAGCGGAAGAGTCCAGGGCTATGGAGGAGGACTTTACCTGCGAGTAGATAACTGAAACGATCAAAAACCTTAAAGGGGTTGTCCCGCGCCGAAACGGGTTTTTTTTTTTCAACAGCCCCCCTGTTCGGCGCGAGACAACCCCGATGCAGGGGTTAAAAAAGAAAACCGGACAGTGCTTACCTGAATCCCCGCGCTCCGGTGACTTCTTACTTACCTGGTGAAGATGGCCGCCGGGATCTTCTCCCTCGGTGGACCGCAGGGCTTCTGTGCGGTCCATTGCCAATTCCAGCCTCCTGATTGGGTGGAATCGGCACGTGACAGGGCGGAGCTACCAGGAGCCGCTCTCCGGCACGAGCGGCCCCATTCAGAAGAGAAGAAGACCGGACTGCGCAAGCGCGTTTAATCGGGCGATTAGACGCTGAAAATTAGACGGCACCATGGAGACGGGGACGCCAGCAACGGAACAGGTAAGTGAATAACTTCTGATAACTTCTGTATGGCTCATAATTAATGCACAATGTACATTACAAAGTGCATTAATATGGCCATACAGAAGTGTATAGACCCACTTGCTTTCACGGGACAACCCCTTTAAGATAGGAAAAAGCCCAGGCCCAGATGGCTTCTCAGCTAGATTCTTCAAACTCTTTGCGGAAGAACTGTCCCCTTTCTTAACACAAGTCTTTCACGAGATCTCCAGAGTAAGCCCCCTCCCTCCCCAAGCTCTACAGGCTCACATAGTGGTAATCCTGAAACCGGGTAAAGACCCCTCCTCATGTGCCAGTTATAGGCCTATCTCTTTGTTAACCTTGGACGTTAAAATGATGGCAAAACTCCTAGCAAGCAGGCTTAGCAAATATATCCCCGACCTGATACACAAAGACCAGGTGGGATTTGTCCCTGGCAGGGAAGCAAGGGATAATACCATTAAAGCTATTTCCGTAATCACCCGTGCAAGATCAGCGGGTAAACCACTGTGCTTGCTAGCTGTATATGCGGAAAAGCCATTCGACAGGGTCAGGTGGAGTTTCTTGGAGGGGACCCTCCGTTGGTTGGGCTTGGGGCAAAGGATGCGAAATTGGATCATGGCACTATAAAATGGCCCCTCTGCAAGGATACGAGTGAACGGTGCCCTGTCGGATGCTATACTGATAAAGAATGGGACACATCAGGGTTGCCCTCTCTCGCCTTTGCTATACGCCCTTTCTATGGAATCCTTGGCCACTGCCATCAGTAAAAACAGATCGGTCAGGGGCCAGGTGGAGGGCCCCTCCGAGCATAAGTTGGCATTATTTGCAGACGACCTCCTCCTGTTCCTGTCGAACCCTAGGGTGGGGTTACCGGTAGTGATGAAGGAGTTTGAAAGATACGGCCGGGTCAGTAACTTTAAAGTCAATCTCCAGAAATCAGAGATCCTTAACGTAACTCTTCCTCAGGAAGAGGCTGAGGCACTTGCGGTCTCCTTTCCCTTTAAATGGAAGTCATCCTCCATAAAATACCTAGGGGTCCAGCTCCCGACAGATCCGGCACAGATCTTCGAATTAAATTTCCTTCCCTATGTAGACAAACTGAGGGTGGACCTGAACAGGTGGAGCCCACTGTATGTTTCATGGACGGGACGGATTAACTTCATAAAGATGGACTCCCTCCCGAAGTTTCTATATCTGTGCCAGACCCTCCCGATACGCCTTGGATGACAATACCTTCTCAACATTCACTCTCTAATAATTAACTTTGTATGGATGGGACGTAGATCTAGGCTTAGCTACAGAGTGCTTACGCGAGCCAAAGAGGAGGGAGGACTGGGACTCTTAGATTTCGCGCTATATTACAAAGCTAGTCAGGCCAATTTTGTCCTCACTCTAATGCAAGGGAGGCTGACAAAATTATGGGTAGAAATGGAGTACGAGATAGATGCCAGGGGAGTACAGGGAGCCCCGTGGATCCCAAGACGGTTTTTGGGAGACCTAAACTCTCTGTCGCCCCTTATAATTGGGATTCTCAAAGCCTGGGGGATATTCGCCCCGTAGCTAGGACTAGTAGCTATACCGGACCCCCTCACACCGTTGTTGGCCAACCCACAATTTCCAGCAGCCAGAAACAAAATATCATTACTATCCCTCCCTGGCCTCCCTATACCAAACGTTAGAGACGTAGTTACACAAACCGGAATGAAATCCCCGGTGGAGATCCATGGGAACTCTACCCCGCCTCCAGGAGCGTGGCTGAGCTATCCCCAGGTGATTTTGTGGGGTTCCTGACGCCGAGGGGTGTGGTAGTAAGCAGCTGACACCATTGGAACACCTGTGCATGTCTTCGACACCTACCGAACACGGGATATCAACTATCTATAAGATGCTGCTGCAAAAAGAGACAGGGGACGAACCACCTACCTACACAAGCCAGTGGGAGACAGAGTTGGGTAGGAGCCAAACCAGGGCAAATTGGCAGAGAGCATTTCTTTTGTGCCACAAAAGCTCTAAATTTGGCAGGCTACAGGAGCAGAATTACAAGGTACTATCTCGGTGGTATTGGATGCCGTCGAGGCTGCATCAACTTGACAATCAGATCCCCCTGACTTGTTGGAGGTGTCAAAATGGCCCCGGAACAATGTCACACATTTGGTGGGACTGCCCTCCAGTCAGAGACCTGTGGAGTAATGTTGAAACACTTTACAATGAGATGACCAGGTCGGCGGTGTCCCTGACAGCTGAGATGGCCCTTCTCCTGATGCTCCCTGGGTCTATTGCCAGAATTAAGGTGGATTTACTAAGGATGGTCATACTGGCGGTAAGGATGTCTGTCCCTGGGTTGTGGAGATCCACGACCCTTCCATCAAGAGTAGTATGGGCAGAGAAGTTAAGCCTACTCATGAGATACGAAGAAGAAGGGGCCGAGAACGAGCAGAAACGAACAAACTCCCACGATTTCTGGAGCTCCAGGATCTCGATGAGAGCTTCAGATCACTTCAAATCATGGCTGGAATCAGGCCACCTGGCTCAGTAAACATTACTCAGTGCCGGTAAGCGAGGTCGACTTAATCCCTTAACCCCCTCTTCCCCCTTCCCCGCCTTCCTACTCCCCCCATTTCCCTCCCCCCCAGTTTTGTTTTTGATTCGAAATTCTCATAACGTGTAGTTTTCAATTTTCTGTCTGAGACATAGAAAATTAATGTGTTATTTGATTCATGACATTGGTTATTTGGTACCAAGCCGCGATAGCTATCTTACTAATATGGTCATGTGAAGTTACCGCCGATGGCTATACTGTGTCTCTAAAATGTCTTCTTGGAAAATTAATAAAATTCGATTGAACATAAAATGTCAATATGCAGTCAGGTTCCCGACATCCTGCATGCTGCTTGTCCTGTAGTAGAAATGATGATTAATTAGCGTAAAATGTCTATTGATTTGTATAAACTAGATGTATTACACAGCTATAGTGATTTGACTCTGTAGTGTGCTACAACAGTAGTCCAATGTAAAGTTCCAATGCAGCCACTCTAGGGTTAAATTACATAGGTATACACAGAAACTGAAAGTAATGTTGGGTTTCTCTTCAAGCCGCCACCCCACCTCAACTCAGCTCAACTCGGAGACAAAGGAACTGGTCTTTGCCTGACCCCATGTGGAGGAGACAAAGGCTGGCTTGCAAGCGGGGCCTGAAGGGGGTGGGGGAAGGGAGGAGAATCTATATGACTCAACAAATAAAAATAAATATACATTATGTATATCATATGTTATATGCCCATAAAGGGCAGGTATTATGTGTTTTAATAAAAGAAGCTCTGGGATGGTTTTTCCCCCAGAACTCTCTGTAAGCTTCAAACTGGACACGTGTCTCAGTATGAATTCTTCCTACGCGCGTATATCAGACTTTTGCAATTAGGAAGCTACAGAATACCCCAGAACCTGCTGGAGAAATTTATATCCAGAGCAGTCCTGCCTTCTGCAGAAACAAAATAGTAAAACCTTAGACAGGAGCGAGATCCCAAGTGAGAACTGCAGAAGTGGAGAAAGCAACTTTACAATCACATAATATGCATTAAATACAGATCCCAACACGCAACACACATGCAAAGACGCAAGACAGTGACTGAGAACTTCAGTGTGAACAGGTAAGGAGCAACCGGATGAGCTTCCTATCCAACCACTGTCCGCAGGTCAAAGCAGCAACACAACACACACAAATATACCGCATATACACACAACCACACGTTAATAGGCACCCTACATCCATATGCACAACATCATGCTAATAAGCACCACACACGCACAACCGCACGCTAATAGGCTCCCTACACACACACACACAACCACACGTTGACACCCCACGCTAATAGACACACCACACACAACCACAAGCTAACAGTTCCCCCCCCCACACACACACACACACAGCCACACGCTAACAAGCACCCCACCCAAGACACACAAAACCACATGCTAATATGCACTCCACGCGTGCACATACCCTAATATGCACCCCGTGCGGTAATATGCACTGTGCACACAAACATGTGCGCAAACACACATGCTAATGCGCACACTAATGTACACACGCTACAGTGTGCGCACAAACTAACACGCTGATATGCATCGTGCACACACACAAATATGTGCCATATTCACATAACACACAGCACACATACTGCATAAAGAGGACCACGCACTTGCACAACACATATACAGCCTACAGATGCTTCAACGTACTGAATACACACAACCACATGCTAGTACACCACACATACCATATACACACGACCACACCACACATACAAAGAGAACCACATGCTTACATGCTCTGGCTACAGCACACAACCTACACACACAAGTATGTATCACATACACATGACCACCCCACATGTACTGTATAAAAACACTAGCACAACTACATACACACTAACTACATACGCCCATGACCGCATGCTAGCACACCGCCACGCAGTAGTGTAACACACATACCAATGCATAATATGCACCACCTGTACTGCATACACACATATCCACACACTAATATGCGCCACATAACATACACATGAGCATGCACTAGCACAGCACCTGCACTAGAGATGAGCGAGCATACTCATCCGAGCTCGAGATGCTCGTTACTCAAGACAAGCACTACGTGGTACTCGAGGCAATTCCATTTCCTTCCCTGCATGTTTAGCGCCATGTTTTGGCCAATAGACATGCAGGGAAGGCATTACAACTTCCTCCTGTGACTTTCCAGCCCTATCCCACCCCCCTGCAGTGAGTGGCTGGCGAGATCAAGTGACCGCAGAGTATTTAAAGCGGTCCCACCCGCGGCTCGCCTCAGACACACACTGGGAGAGATCAGGGAGAGTGCTGCTGCTGCTATAGGGAGAGTGTTAGTGTAGGATCCTGTCCTCAAGAACCCCAACGGTCCTTCTTAGGGCCACATCTGACCGTGTGCATTACTGTTGTGGCTGCTGGGAGCAGTTTTGCACCAAAATTTTTTTTTTTCATCTCGGGCTGTGCAGGCTATTACAGCTATAGCGCTCTAAGTCTGCAGTCTGTAATACAGAGTATAGGGAAAGTGGTGCAGAGACAGGGACAGTGGTAGTGTAGGATCCTGTCTACAAGGACCCCAACGGTCCTTCCTAGGGCTACCTCTGACCGTGTGCATTTTACAGGTTGTCTGGTGAGAGTTGTAGTGCATCACTTTTGCAGAGCCAGACCTTTTTGCAGCCTTCCATATAATTTTTTTCTGGCTGCAGTTTACGTTACAATACCGCTGTCAGCCTCCAACTGTACGCCAATAATTCCATAATTTCTTACGCCGGTCTGTGTCTGCCGTGAACTTCACGCACAGCGTACTGCCACAGTCACTGATAGAGGGAAAGTCATATACACGCTATATAGCCTGTATTCTTTTTCAAAAAATTTTTAAAACAAAGCTCCTTCTTATGGCTACCTCTGACCGTCTGAAATTTACTGGGTGTCTGGTGGGAGTTGCAGTGCATCAGTATTGCACAGCTAGACCTGTTTGCAGCCATCCGTATTCTTTGTTTCTGCCTGAAATTAGCGTTACAATACCGCTGTCAGCCTCCAACTGTACGCTAATAATTCCATCATTTCTTACACCGGTTTGTGTCTGCCGTGAACTTCACGCACAGCGTACTGCCACAGTCACTGATAGAGGGAAAGTCATATACACGCTATATAGCCTGTATTCTTTTTCAAAAAAAATTTAAAACAAAGCTCCTTCTTATGGCTACCTCTGACCGTCTGAAATTTACTGGGTGTCTGGTGGGAGTTGCAGTGCATCACTATTGCACAGCTAGACCTGTTTGCAGCCATCCGTATTCTTTGTTTCTGCCTGAAATTAGCGTTACAATACCGCTGTCAGCCTCCAACTGTACGCTAATAATTCCATCATTTCTTACACCGGTCTGTGTCTGCCGTGAACTTCACGCACAGCGTACGGCCACAGCCACTGATAGAGGGAAAGTCATATACATGCTATATAGCCTGTATTCTTTTTCAAAAAAATTAAAATAAAAGCTCCCTTGTTGGGCTACCTCTGACCGTCTGAAATTTACTGCGTGTCTGGTGGGAGTTGCAGTGCATCAGTATTGCACAGCTAGGCCTGGTTGTAGCCTTCCGTCTTCTTTGTTTCTGCCTGGAGTTAGCGTTACAATACCGCTGTCAGCCTCCAACTGTACGCCAATAATTCCATAATTTCTTACGCCGGTCTGTGTCTGCCGTGAACTTCACGCACAGCGTACTGCCACAGTCACTGATAGAGGGAAAGTCATATACACGCTATATAGCCTGTATTCTTTTTCCAAAAAATTTTAAAACAAAGCTCCTTCTTATGGCTACCTCTGACCGTCTGAAATTTACTGGGTGTCTGGTGGGAGTTGCAGTGCATCAGTATTGCACAGCTAGACCTGTTTGCAGCCATCCGTATTCTTTGTTTCTGCCTGAAATTAGCGTTACAATACTGCTGTCAGCCTCCAACTGTACGCTAATAATTCCATCATTTCTTACACCGGTCTGTGTCTGCCGTGAACTTCACGCACAGCGTACGGCCACAGCCACTGATAGAGGGAAAGTAATATACATGCTATATAGCCTGTATTCTTTTTCAAAAAAATTAAAATAAAAGCTCCTTTGTTGGGCTACCTCTGACCGTCTGAAATTTACTGCGTGTCTGGTGGGAGTTGCAGTGCATCAGTATTGCACAGCTAGGCCTGGTTGTAGCCTTCTGTCTTCTTTGTTTCTGCCTGGAGTTAGCGTTACAATACCGCTGTCAGCGTCCAACTGTACGCCAATAATTCGCTAGTTTCTTACACCGATCTGTGTCTGCCGTGAACTTCACGCACAGCGTACGTCCACAGCCACTGATAGAGGGAAAGTTATATACACGCTATATAGCCTGTATTCTTTTTCACAAAAATTTTTTAAAAAGCCCCTTCTTACAGCTACCTCTGACCGTGTGCATTTTACAGGTTGTCTGGTGGGAGTTGTAGTGCATCACTATTGCACGGCTAGGCCTGTTTGCAGCCTTCCGTATTCTTTGTTTCTGCCTGGAGTTTGCGTTACATTACCGCTGTCAGCCTCCAACTGTAGGCCAATAATTCCATAATTTTTTACAGCGGTCTGTGTCTGCCGTGAACTTCACGCACAGCGTAGGGCACAGCCACTGATAGAGGGAAAGTCATATACACATTATATAGCCTGTATTCTCTTTCAAACAAATTTTAAAAAAGCTCCTTCTTACGGCTACCTCTGACTGTCTGCATTTTACAGGTTGTCTGGTGGGAGTTGTAGTGCATCACTATTGCACGGCTAGGCCTGTTTGCAGCCTTCCGTATTCTTTGTTTCTGCCTGGAGTTAGCGTTACAATACCGCTGTCAGCTTCCAACTGTACGCAAATAATTCCATAATTATTTACACCGCTCCGTGTCTGCTCTATTCGTAATCCACCATGCTGAGGGGTAGGGGTAGGGCTCGAGGACGTGGACGCGGGCGAGGACGCGGAGGTCCAAGTGAGGGTGTGGGCACAGGCCGAGTTCCTAGACCAGGTGAATCGCAGCCGGCTGCTGCGGGATTAGGAGAGAGGCAAGTTTCTGGGGTCTCCAGCTACATATCACAATTTATGGGTCCACGTGGTAGACCTTTATTACAAACAGAGCAGTGTGAGCAGGTCCTGTCGTGGATGGCAGAAAATGCATCCAGCAATGTATCGACCACCCAGTCTTCTATGTCGTCCACTGCTGCAACTCTGAATCCTCCTGCTGCTGCTCCTCCTTCGTCTCAGCCTCCTCACTCCATGAAAATGACACATTCTGATGAGAAGGCAGACTCCCAGGAACTGTTCTCGGGCCCCTGCCTTGATTGGGAAAAAATGGTTCCTCTCTCACCTGAGGAGTTTGTCGTGACCAATGCCCAACCTTTGGAAAGTTCCCGGGTCCAGGTGATGAAGCTGGGGACTTCCGGCAACGTTCTCTAGAGCTTTCAGTGGGTGAGGAGGACGATGATGATGAGACACAGTTGTCTATCAGTGAGGTAGTAGTAAGGGCAGTAAGTCCGAGGGAGGAGCGCACAGAGGATTTGGAGGAAGAGCCGCTGGACGATGAGGTGACTGACCCCACCTGGTTTGCTAAGCCAACTGAGGACAGGTCTTCAGAGGGGGAGGCAAGTGCAGCAACAGGACAGGTTGGAAGAGGAAGTGGGGTGGCCAGGGGTAGAGGCAGGGCCAGAGCAAAGAATCCCCCAACTGTTTCCCAAAGCACCCCCTCGCGCCAAGCCACTGTGCAGAGACCTAGGTGTTCAAAGGTGTGGATGTTTTTCAGTGAGAGCGCGGACGACCGACGAACAGTGGTGTGCAACCTGTGTCGCGCCAAGATCAGCCGGGGAGCCACCACTACCAGCCTCACCACCACCAGCATGCGCAGGCATATGATGGCCAAGCACCCCACAAGGTGGGACGAAGGCCATTCACCGCCTCCGGGTCGCACCACTGCCTCTCCCCCTATGGCCCCAACCTGCCACTCAGATCCAACCCCCCTCTCAAGACACAGGCACGAGCGTCTCCCGGCCTGCACCCCACCCTCACCTCCGCTGTCCTCGACCCCATCCAGCAATGTCTCTCAGCGCAGCATCCAGCTGTCGCTAGTACAAGCGTTGGAGCGAAAGCGCAAATACATCGCCATGCACCCGCACGCTCAAGCTTTAAACATGCACATTGCCAAATTGATCAGCCTGGAGATGCTGCCGTATAGGCTTGTGGAAACGGAGGCTTTCAAAAACATGATGGCGGCGGCGGTCCAACGCTACTCGGTCCCCAGTCGCCACTATTTTTCCCGGTGTGCCATTCCAGCCCTATACCAGCATGTCTCCCGCAACATCAATCGTGCCCTCACCAACGCGGTTACTGGGAAGGTCCACTTAATCACGGACACGTGGACAAGTACTGGCGGGCAGGGCCACTATATCTCCCTGACGGCACAATGAGTGAATTTGGTGGAGGCTGGGACCGAGTCAGAGCCTGGGACCGCACATGTCCTACCCACAACCAGAATAGCGGGTCCTTCCTCGGTTCTGGTATCTGCGGCGGTGTATGCCACCTCCTCTAAACCCTCCCCCTCTCCTCTTCCTACGGAACCTCTGCGTCTCAATTCAGAAATGTGAGCAGCACGTCGCCAGCAGTCGGTGTGGGGCGGCAGCAGAGGTGGGCAAGCGTCAGCAGGCCGTGATGAAACTACTCAGCCTAGGTGACAAGAGGCACACGGCCCCCGAACTGTTGCAAGGTCTGACAGAGCAGACCGACCTCTGACTTTCGCCGCTGAGCCTCCAACCTCGCATGGTCGTGTGTGACAACGGCCGTAACCTGGTGGCGGCTCTGCAGCTCGGCAGCCTCACACACGTGCCATGCCTGGCCCACATCTTCAATCTGGTGGTTCAGCGGTTTCTGAAAAACTACCGGCACTTGTCTGACCTGCTCGGCAAGGTGCGCCGTGTCTGCGCACATTTCCGCAAGTCCACCACGGACGCTGCCACCCTGCAACATCGGTTTTAATCTGCCAGAGCACCGACTGCTGTGCGACGTGCCCACATGATGGAATTCTACGCTGCACATGTTGGCCAGGATCTATGAGCAGCGTAGAGCAATAGTGGAATACCAACTCCAACATGGGCGGCGTAGTAGTAGTCAGCCTCCCCAATTCTTTACCGAGGAGTGGGCCTGGATGGCAGACATCTGCCAGTTCCTCGGAAACTTTGAGGAGTCTACCCAGATGGTGAGCGGCAACGCTGCAATCATTAGCGTAACCATCCCGCTGCTATGCCTGCTGAGGAGTTCGCTGCAAGGCATAAAGGCTGACGCTTTGCGGTTGGAACAGAAGACGGGGGATGACAGTATGTCGCTTGACAGCCAGACCACCCTCATGTCTATATCTCAGCGCGTTTTGGAGGAGGAGGAGGGGGAGGAGGAGCAGGAGGAGGAGGAGGGGGAAGAGACAGCTGGGTACACTGCAGAGGGTTCCCATGCTGCTTGCCTCTCATCTGTTCAGCGTGTATAGCCTGTGGAGGAAGAGGAGGAGGAGGAGGAGGAGGAGGAGAAGGAGGAGGCTGAAAGTCATCTTCCTAGTGAGGACAGCCATGTCTTGCGTACTGGCACCCTGGCACACATGGCTGACTTCATGTTAGGCTGTCTTACTCGTGACCCTCGCGTTAGACGCATTCTGGCCAACACGGATTACTGAGTGTACATCCTTCTCGACCCACAGTACAAGGAGAACCTTTCCACTCTCATTCCCAAAGAGGAAAGGGGTACGAGAGTGATGCAATACCACAGGGCCCTGGTGGACAAAGTGATGCTAAACTTCCCATCTGAAAGCGCTAGCAGCAGAAGGCGTAGTTCCGAGGGCCAAGTAGCAGGGGAGGCGCGGAGATCAGGCAGCATGTTCAGCGCAGACAGGGGAACACTCTACAAGGCCTTTGCCAGCTTTATGGCTCCCCAGCAAGACTGCGTCACCACTCCCCTGTCAAGGCTGGGTCGGAGGGAGCACTGTAAAAAAATGGTGAGGGACCCTTCTGCGCAAGCGCGTCTAATCGGGCGATTAGACGCTGAAGTTAGACGGAGCCATGGAGACGGGGACGCCAGCGCAGGGAAGGTAAGTGAATAACTTCTGTATGGCACATATTTAATGCACGATGTATATTACAAAGTGCATTAATATGGCCATACAGAAGTGCTTAACCCCACTTGCTTTCGCGAGACAACCCCTTTAACCCCTTAATGACATGGCCTATTTTGGCGTTGAGGACCAAGTGATTTTTTCGTATTTTTCCATCTCCATTTTTCAAAAGCCATAACTTTTTAATTTTTCCGTCGACGCGGCCGTATAAGGGCTTGTTTTTTGCGTGGCGAGCTGTAGTTTTTATCGGTGCCACTTTTGGGTACATAGACAATATCGTAAAATTTTAAAAAAAAATTTTTTTATGATAACATGGAGATAAACCGCATCAATTCTGCCATAGATTTCTTTTTCTTTTTTTTACAGCGTTAATCATGCAGCATAAATGACACACACAATTTTTTCTGCGGGTCGGTACGGTTACAACGATACCAAAATTGTTATATTTTTTTAGGTTTTTACACTTTTTTGCAATAAAACCCCCTTTTTTTTGGAAATCTTTTTTTTTCTCTATAGCTGCATTCAAAGTCCTGTAACTTTTTTTTTTTTTTTTTATGTACGGAGCTCTATGAGGGCTTATTTTTTGCAAGACGAGCTGTAGTTTATATTGTTACCATTTTGGTGAATGTACGGCTTTTTTGATCACTTTTATTGCACTTTTTGGGAGGCAAAATGCTAAAAATTAGCATTTTGCCTCTGTTTTTTAGCTTTTTTTTTTTACGCTTTTTGTCGTACAAAATGAAAAGTGTGTTCAACTTTTTGTACACGTCGTTACGGACGCAACAAAACCAAATATGTGGGTTTTTCATTTTTTTCCCCTTTTTTATGCTAATATTAGAAAAAGCATAAAAAAAGGGGGTTTTTTACATTTTTTTTTAACATTTTTCTTTTCTTTTTTTTACACTATTTGAGTCCCTCTGAGGGACTTGCAGCAGTATGCCTATGATCGCTGTGATAAGGCATGGCAGAGCTACTGCTCTCCCATGTCTTATCGCCTATACAGCGATTATAGGCACAGGCAATACAGGACGCCAGTGTCTGGCGTCCTGTTGCCATGGCGACAGGCCGGGCTCTCGCGATGACATCGCGAAAGCCGGCCGGAGACACAGAGGGATCTACTTAGATCGTGGCAGGGAAGGGGTTAACAGCGGGGCGGCGCATCTCTGATGCCCCCCCGCTGTTGCAGCGGGACGCCGGCTGTGAGTGACAGCCGGCTCCCGCTGCGGGATAGCGCGGGATCTTATGTGATCCTGCACTATCCCCAGGACGTACTGGTACGTCCTGTTGCGGGAAGTACCAGGCTCCCAGGACGTAACGGTACGTCCTGGAGCGGGAAGGGGTTAATAGTGAGACCTGGGAGCCTGAGATGCAGCTCTGCATGCTGCCCCTCCCCTGCCCTATCCGTTTCTGTGGCGTTTCCATCACTTTCATAGGTTTTCCAGATTTTCACAAGTGAAAACCTAAGCGGAGCATCGGTCATATACAAAAATGCTCGAGTCGCCCATTGACTTCAATGGGGTTCGTTACTCGAAACGAACTCTTGAGCATTGCGGAAAGTTCGACTCGAGCAACGAGCACCCGAGCATTTTGGTGCTCGCTCTTCTCTAACCTGCACGCAACGACACGTATCATATGCATTGCATAAATATGAGCACATGCTAGCAAACTGCCTAAACATGACCAAACGTGCCCACATGCAGCTTACGTGCTTCCAAACATAGCCGAATGCAGCTCATGTGCTTCTCGTGCACGAAACATGTCCATATGCAGCTAATCCTACTTTGTAACATGCAGCATTAGCTAGGTTCCTCTCATTCTGCTCTGTTAGTGTATCCTCAGCTTCCTCTCAGCAGTGCTTCTCATTCTTGTGCACAAACTGTATCCTCGTGCACATCTCAAAAGGGGGGCAGTGTCCTAAACAACCAATGAGGTTGGCGAACTTGCTCACTGCTACTCAACTGCTGAGTAAAAGAAATATATGCCTTCTGAGGCTTCACAAAAGGCATTACGAAATAGAAACTGAAAGTGTAGGAACATTCTCTTCTGACACACCCGAAGAAGAGCCGTATGTAGGCTGCCTCCGCCATGGCTCCACCAGACATATGCGTCCTTTGCAACAGGACAGGCGCAGACGACATTGCCGGGACGCTGCAAAGCACGCCGGACGGCAGAATAGTGGCGCATGACAAGTGCATGGTGAGCACGGGGCCAGCCAGTTACGGGAAACAGATGCTGTGAGGATACGGCAGAGGTCTGCTACCGGGAGGGTGACGGTCAGTGCCGCAGCCTCAGAAGCTGCCTGCCAAACGTATCATGCCGCATGGGGTAGAAACTCAGTGGGTTGTTGATAATTCCAAGTACGCATGCGCAGGATAGCTTACCTAGTACTGTGCAGAGAGGGGCTAGTACATTACCTCAGTATTATTTTCCCTTGACGCCACCGGGAAGTAGTGCTGGAGAGAGCAATGACTGCCCAGTGACACCCCCAGTACCTTATTGGCTGTACAGAAGGCTCCCCCACCAGGTCCTGGAAGGACAGTGTGATGGTGCTGTCCCAGCTCCTGTGAAACTGTTATCCTCTCCGGTGATGCTGTACGTCTGGCAGCCGACCCCCCACCCTACCCCCCGGGCGGCCCCAGAAGCGACCCCCGGCATGCAGCTGTTATTCTGCCAGACTCACCGTCCTCAGGCTGCTTGTAGCCTTTGCCGCTGCTGTTTTCTCCTGACCGCCGGCGGCAGAAAGTCGCACCTCCCCGTCAACAGAGCTCCTTCCCGCTAATGCTGTTTACGTCCCAGGCTTCCCGGTCCGCCACAGAAATAAGTAGCACAATGCATCTAAAGTTGTCCCGGCCTCCCCGGCGGCACGATGCTTGCCACCTTCACCGCTGCTCTATTTTCTGCCGACCGGTGCCACCAGGACATGCAGTCTATGCTCAGCCAGTGACGGCATCACACTGCTATCCGCCGGTTCCGCGCTCCTGCTGCTCCCCACTGTCCATCTGTCTTCTGTCGCCAGCGGCGGCACCACAGATCCACATTCTTCTCATGCCCCGGCGGCAGGAAACATGCGGCCGGCACCTTCCCCGCTGATGCTGCTCCCTGCTGTCCCCGGTTGCCCAGGGAAGATGGAAGGGGCACGGCTGGGTATCATTGTACTTTGACACCACCAGCAAGGACCTTTGAAAACTGTGCCAATCGACAACTAGGGGTGTGACAGGGTGTTCCTTCTGTCAAATCCCTAGCTTCCAGTGGCGTCAAGGTAAACTAATACCCATTACCTCACCTAGTACTGTGTAAAGAGAGGCTAGTACATTACCTCCCCTAGTACTGTGTGGAGAGAGGCTAGTACATTACCTCACCTAGTACTGTGTAGAAAGAGGCTAGTACATTACCTCCCCTAGTACTGTGTGGAGAGAGGCTAGTACATTACCTCACCTAGTACTGTGTAAAGAGAGGCTAGTACATTACCTCCCCTAGTACTGTGTGGAGAGAGGCTAGTACATTACCTCACCTAGTACTGTGTAGAAAGAGGCTAGTACATTACCTCACCTAGTACTGTGTAAAGAGAGGCTAGCACATTACCTCACTTAGTACTGTGGAGAGAGGGCCTAGTACACTACCTAGTACAGTGATGGGCTCCCAGCAGTGACAGTGGCCCCCACAGCGGCCCCAGCAGTGACAGCGCCCCCCCCCCCCCAGAGCGTCCCCCAGCAGTGACAGTGCCCCCCAGTGTGTCCCCCAGCAGTGACAGCACCCCCCCAGAGCGTACCCCAGCAGTGACAGTGCCCCCCCCAGAGCGTCTCCCAGCAGTGACAGCGCCCCCAGAGCATCCCCCAGCAGTGACAGCACCCCCTAGAGCATCCCCCAGCAGTGACAGCACCCCCCAGAGCGTCCCCCAGCAGTGACAGCGCCCCCCAGAGCGTCCCCCAGCAGTGACAGCGCCCCCCCAGAGCGTCCCCCAGCAGTGACAGTGCCCCCCAGTGCGTCCCCCAGCAGTGACAGCGCCCACCCCAGAGCGTCCCCCAGCAGTGACAGCGCCCCCCAGAACGTCCCCCAGCAATGACAGCGGCCCCCACAACGGCTCCCAGCAGTGACAGTGGCCCCCACAGCGGCCCCAGCAGTGACAGCGCCCCCCCCAGAGCGTCCCCCAGCAGTGACAGTGCCCCCCAGAGCATCCCCCAGCAGTTACAGCGCCCCCCAGTGCGTCCCCCAGCAGTGACAGCACCCACCAGTGCGTTCCCCAGCAGTGACAGCACCCACCCATAGCGTCCCCCAGCGGTGACAGCGCCCCCCAGAGTGTCCCCCAGCGGTGACAGCGCCCCCCAGAGTGTCCCCCAGCAGTGACAGCTCCCCCCAGAGCGTCCCCCAGCAGTGACAGCTCCCCCCAGAGCGTCCCCCAGCAGTGACAGCACCCCCCAGAGCGTTCCCCAGCAGTGACAGCGCCCCCCCCCAGAGCGTCCCTCAGCAGTGACAGCGCCCCCAAGCAGTGACAGCGGCCCCCACAACGGCCCCCTGCAGTGACAGCGGCCCCCAGCAGTGACAGTGCCCCCACAGTGGCCCCCAGCAATGATAGCAGCCCCCAGCAGTGACAGCGGTCCCCAGCAGTGACAGTGGCGCCCCACAGTGGACCCCATCAGTGACAGTACCCCACACAGTGCCCCCCGAGACCCATATACTTACCCCCTCCACCTCTGTCCTCCGTGCCATTAGCAGCGATGATCTCCGGCACACACTGTGACGTCAGTGTGCTGCCGGACGCCTCCTCCCCCAGACGCTCTCGCAGAAACAAGTGGTAAGAGATGTCAGGGGAGGGGGGAGGAGGATCCCAGCTGCACACTGACGTCACGGTGTGTGCCGGGATCAGCGCTGCTTAGCAATGAAGTAGCAGCATCAATGGTGTAGTAAAATAAAAAAAAGATTTATTGCTCCATAAAAATAGCGAATTTCGACTGGATGAGTCTTTATCAAGCCTGGGATCAGCGCTGCTTAGTGAATACCGGCAGGAGAGCCGCGGCCCCTGCTGGTATTCACCACTAATGGGGTGAGCGGCCGCGTGTCAGCGACTATGGCTACGTGTGTCAGTGCTGACACGCGTGTCATAGGTTCGCCATCACGGGGCTAGTACATTAACTCACTTAGTACTGTGTAGAGAGGGGCTTAACTCACATATAAGAGGGGCTTCTGCATCAAAAACCTGGAGAGTGTGTGATAATAAAACCCTGCATGACTTTTTTATAGCTTTTGGAAATTTTATGTTAGTCATAAGCGATGTATAAAAGTCATTTTATGATACAGGGGGGCTATAGACAGGCATGCAGCCTGAGGCGCTAGAATTCTACTATCTGTAAGTCACAGTTTGGGCGTATGTGCGATAACTGTAACTTTTTGTTCATTCCAGAAAGTGTGAGGGGCGCAGCTAAAGGCCAGCTTTACACGGGTATATTTGCACACACAATACACAGAGTATAGCACCCGTTGATTTTATCTGGGTTCATTCTTGTTTTCGTGCGCACATATCAGTCGAGCAAAAGAAAAACAAAAAAAAAGCTCTTTCTGCATATTTGCGCATCAAAGGTACCCCAAAAAAGTCAACGGGAGTGCGGGAGTGCATGTGCAATACGCAAGGATGTGAGTGAAATACTACATGACTGCGCTGGAAAAAACCCATCTGGAACCAATTATCTATTTCCATTGGTTTGTTAGTTTGCTGCGCAGAAACGAACATGCACAAAAAGAACAGGTGCACCATGGCATGTGCAAATACAGTACACTTGTGTGGAGCCAGCCTTAAGCTTTATTCACAAAACCATATGCGTAAAACACTGCGCATGTCCCGTAGTGTTTTAACGGTCTGTGTGATGTGAGACCACGTATGGGCAGCGGCCGCTGTGTTAAGTGAAGGGAGAGCGGCAGGGAAGAGCGAGGAGAGAAATCTCCTCCAAACTCTCCAGCGCCCTGCTGGCCGCTCTGCGAGCGAGCCAGGGATACTCGCTCCTGTGCAGCAGCACGGGAGCGAGGACACACAGGGACGAGTGTCGGGCACCGTTTGCCCAACATTTGTCCTGTGTAGATGGGCCTTCAGATCCTTGAGAGCAATTTCCGGATACCTGAATGTACGACGTTTGTCTATTCAAATGATAATATGCAGGTATTAACACCAGGGGAGCGCAGCCATCATACTATCCAGAAAGGAGACTCCTTCTGTCTCCTAGAAATAACCATATTTTAGTGCGAAAAATAGAAATCAATGCAAGAACAGTAAATGTATCTACAGGACCTAAAAACCTGCTCAGTTAGCAAGTATCCATAAAAAAGCCAGCTGCACTTGGGGACAAAATATGACTTTTTGGGGAAATATCCAGCAGCAATAGCCAATCAAAGCAGCGTGTAGTGTCATAGACCACCAATACAGAGTATGCATCAGGTAGTCCAAGAGCAGTCCGGCCATATTGGTTTGTCTGTAAACGGAGGGTTGTTTTACATGTCATGAATTATGGAAAACTTATAATTTAGGACAGGCTCACACAAGTGTTATTTTATCGCATATTCCGCACACATAATACGTGGTGAAGGGAGCCAATGGAAGTACAATGATTTTCATTGACTCACTCACACTGGCGTTTTTTTTATTGCATATCATACGAGTGTAAAAAAGAACGCAACATGTTCTATTTTACCATGTATTACGCACAATAAAGCCCTATTCTCTATGGGCATGTAATAAATGCTGTACATATGCAATTACATTGTATACTAGGAGATATTCCCGTGCGTTGCACAGCGATTTTATAAATATATAAGTCCAGAAATATACAGAGCTGGCCACAAAAATTAGCCCAGCAACATACTGTTATGAAAGCTGTGCAAAAGAAAATTTGTGTTGCCCATAGCAACC
Source organism: Eleutherodactylus coqui (assembly GCF_035609145.1). Taxonomy (NCBI): domain Eukaryota; kingdom Metazoa; phylum Chordata; class Amphibia; order Anura; family Eleutherodactylidae; genus Eleutherodactylus; species Eleutherodactylus coqui. Next base: position 453,722,406 of record NC_089837.1, on the reverse strand, counting down.
AATCACAGCGCAGCTTTTATTTTACCTCGAAAGTTGCAAAGCGACAGAACTGGAAATTTTTTTAAGGGCTCCTTCACACGAGCGCATGTGAATATGCGTTCGCCCGTCCGCACCGTATATTCTGAGGGGCGACCTCTCTTTATACAGCACGGGCGTCAGCTGTTTATTACAGCTGACACCCGCGGGCAATAGCAGCTATCGGCCGATCGCGGCTATTAACCCTTTAAATTGACAGCGGTAAGAGTGGGGGAGTCGTGCAGGTGTCATGGCAGCCGGGGCCTTCGGAAAGGCCCCAGGGCTGCCTTAGCAGACTGCCTATCAAGCCATCCCCGTGGGGTGGCTTGATAAACTGCATTAGCATTACGTCATACTGCAGGAGTGATCAAAGCATCGCTGGTTGTAGTCCTTCAGGGGGACTTTAAAGTAAAGAAAAAAATCAATAAAGTTTTATTAAAATGTAAAAAAAAAAGAAGCTATAAAAGTTTAAATCACCCCCCTTTTGCCATATCTATTATTTAAAAAAATCTAAATCATAAAATAAAAATATGTATTTGATATCACCGCATCCGTAAAAGTCCGACCTATCAAAGTAGCGTATTATTTTTGCTGCACGGTGAACGTCGTCTGAAAAAAAAGAGAACGCCAGAAATGCACTTTTTTAGTTAGCCTGCCTCCCAGAAAAAAAGCAATAAAAAGCGATCCAAAAAGTCGTATGTATTCCGAATTGGTACTATCGGAAACTACAGGACATCCCGCAAAAAATGAGCCCTCGCTCAACTACATCAACGGAAAAATAAAAAAGTTATTGCGCGCACAAAATGACCGCAGAAAATAATTGAAAAAATTAAATGTCTTTGAAAAAAAAAAGAGTAGTACAGTAAAAAAAAACTATACAAGTTTGGCATCGTAGTAATCGTACTGACCTATAGAGTAAAGTTATCATGTCGCTTTTGTTGTAGCTTGTGCGCAGTAGAAACAAGACGCACTGAAAGATTTTTTTGAAGGGGGGAGGAAAAAACGAAAATGGAAAAAGAAAAAGGGGCCGCGTCATTAAGGGGTTAAGCCCCCCTGCCAAAAACAAGTCAGACTGCGCATTGGCAGCGTGCGTGAGATGCTGTCATGCACAGTGAAAAGTCGCTGTCCTACGCAGTGATATGCCTGCACACCGCCGCCTCCCAAAGCGGTAAAATGGTCCGTTATGCACATGTTTTACGCAAACGCTTATAAGAGCCGGCCCTTAACCTGTATCCGTTGGTAAAAATTCCTAGGTAGTGCCGAAATCACTTGCAATATGCTTTCTAGCTAGTGAAAACGCATGATTATGAAACCAATGGTTTCATACTCATTTGTGATGTGTTCACTGAAGGCTCACAGCGCTAAGAAAAATCTGTGCAATTGCCCATTGCTTTCAATGCAGCTGGCAGCAGCAGCGCTGGCCCTATTGAAAACATAGGGAATATATCGCGGACTTCTGCCGCAGCTGTAACAGCCGTGGCAGAGGTCCACAATGCTATCCCATTGCTTTCAGAAGAACACTGCTGGGGATGAAGAGAAGAGCAGGACAGCCTGTTTACCTGACTGTTGGCCCGTGTAAAAGGGCCATAAGAGAAACAAAATAACCTTACAGGTATGATAGAAGGAGGAGATAATGCAAATTTTGGCACACATCTATAACTGATCATAATTATAGCAGATTAAGATCTCATTTCCTTACTGTCACAAAAGGTAACCGCTTCCTGTCGCACATTCGGCTGTATACATCTTAACTGCATATACCCCGGGCAGTTAGGATGTCTATAGCATATGCTGTGTATGGAGTGGCTGTAGAAGTTGAACCAGCCCTATACACCCTGAGGATCGGCTGTTTTTGACAGCTCACACCTGCCTGCAACAGCCACAATCAGCAATAACACTGATGGCTGCTGTTAACCCTTTAAATGCCACTGTCTATTCTGACAGCGGCATTCGAATGTCCTGATTGATCAGGTTGTAAATGTCCCAAATTGCCCCGCACAATAAGATCAAAATGGTGGAGATAAAAGGTTCAAAACCGACTCGGCGACCCTTCTATGAGATTTAGTATTTGGCTAAATCGGTTCAATATTCCACATCTGGATTTTAAATTCTCATATACTGTTGGGTCTATAAGGATTTCGACAGACAGAATTTTCATGAGCCTGTGTACACCACAAACGTGGGTTTGAAATAGTGTCATTAGTCTGATTGACTTGTAGACTTTTGGCTTCAATTTAAGGGGTTTACCAAAAATATTGCAGCTGTTTATTACATAGTCCCTTAGGGCTTATTTACATGAGCGTATATTCACTTTCATCTAAGCAGTCCCCCCTTTCCGCCCCCTCACCAGCTCTCTGTCTATCTTCTCCCCTCTGAGCAGTTTGGAATAGGAATGGGCGGGTTGGGCGGAGCTAATCTCCCAACCCTCCCTGCCCATTGTCCATAGCCAGCAATAGGAGTGGGCAGAGCTTAGCTCCGCTCCACCCTGACCCCTCCCATTGCAAACACCGGACTGGAGGAGAGAGTCAGGGAGTCGGTGAAGGGGGCGTGAAAACCCAACCGATATACGCTTGTGTAAATAAGCCCTTAATGCCAGTCTTTGTAATTGCATGCCGCAGTCTTTCAGCATAAAGGTGTGTTTACATTGAACAATTATGGTTAAAAAAAACTAAATCGCTGGATCGTTCAAATTTTAATGCTAATCGTTCAGTGTAAACACAGCCAACGATCGTTAATTTCATGCAAGCATGAAAATCATCGCAGTGAATGTGAATGAATGGACAATTTGTGAGCAAACGATTTATCTGCCTGTATATACGGGCTGCATGAGCAAATTCTGACATTGTTCACTCCTGCGAACTATATATCGCTAAATCAATGGAACTCCCAGTTTCTAAACATGACAGACAATGGTCACGGTGCGATTCAGGCAGTTTACAGTTCTGGCATGTATTCCCGTAGGCAGGAGAGGTGTAGACTCTTACAGATTAAACAAAAAATATATATTGGACACATTAATTGGATACTATGTAGCCTTGTAGTCTCTATGAGGTTTTTGATGTTTTCCATCATGTATTTAATGTATTTAATTGGGTCTGTAAACTTAAAAATTGTATTATGCATAAAAATCATCATCATCAGAATTCGCGCCGCGGGACCTGACCCGAGCGCCTGCAGAGACGAGTGCGTACTCACCCGCGCCCAGCAGCCTCGGCTCTTTCATGTGCCGGCTGCCGGGCAGCCGGCGCATGCGCAGACCGGAGCCGGCGGCCGGGTGAGTGACGTTTTTGTGCAAGGCTCTGTGAGCCCCGCACAAAAATAGGACATGCCGCGGTTTGTTTGCCGCTCGAGATTTCGCGCAGCCAAACCGCGGCCGTCTGCATAGGAGTGCGTATTGTAATGCACTCCTATGCAGGCTTTCAGTGGCGGAAATCCCGCGGGAAATCCCACCGCGGGATTTCCGCCCGTGTGCAGGCGGCCTTAGGCCGCCTGCAGACGGACTGGTTGGATCTGGTGGCGAGGATTCTCGCCGCGGGACCCGACCCGAGCGCCTGCAGAGAGCGGCACATACTCACCCGCGGCTCCGGCTGTTTGATGTGCCGGGTTGCCGGGCCGCCAGCACATGCCGGCGGCCCGGCAGCGATAGAGCATGCCGCGGTTTTTTTGCTGCGTGAGATTTCGTGCGGCCAAATCGCAATCCTAAGCAGGCTTCCAGCGGCGGAAATTCCGTGGGAAATCCCGCCGCTGAATTTCCGCTCGTGTGCAGGCGCCCTTATTGTCTCATGAATTGTTGTTACAATACATGCTTTTTTATATTTTTATATTTGGTGGCTCGAAAGCTCAAAACAAGCGATATTATACAGTGAACCTGCTCCAATAGACCACTGCTTTAAGAAGGCCATCTTTAAAAGTGTCAATTTTCCATGCAATTTTGTGTAGGAGTCTCAAAGAGGTGATTGGCTGCAGCAGTTCTTTGCAATGTCCTGGAATTAATGTCGCTATAAATTCAATAATATTAGCGAACTGTCACGTACCACATTTCCCAACACGTGACATAGCCACAACTGCAAGGGGTTGATCTACTCCCACTCCCTAATCCAGTGAATCCAGTGATGGGCAACCTTTTTGGCTTGGTGTGTCGAAATTCGCCGAAAAACCGAGCATAACTCGGGTGGTGTGTCACTTCAGACCCCCCCCCCCCCCCAAAAAAAAAAAATTTGTGATATTAATAGTTTAAATAAGAAAAATGTATACTTCTAACATATAACTGTATTGAATAAACCAAAAATGAATTATTTTAACTTACCTGCTTAGTAACTTCTTTGTTCATCCGTCAGTCGGTTTCTTCTGTTGGTCTTGAAATTAATTAACGGTCCAATATAAAAACTTTAACTGGTGTGGGGTGCCGGGAACTGAGATAAGTGAGGGGAGGGGGAATTCTTTAACTAACCTGCCTATTGGTGATTTTTTTTGTTGCTGAATTTCAGTGGCTAATTTTACTCCCTTTACTTAACCTTGTTTTTTTATTTTTTGGGTTCTCCATCAGACAGTGATCGCAATGGCAGAAGATTACTCACTTCTCAGTAATGGCGCTGGTAATGGGCTTTTTTAAATGGCTGCCGCACAGGCGCTCCCCTCACTTCTCAGTAATGGCGCTGGTAATGGTGCTTTTTTAAATGGCTACCGCACAGGCCCTCCCCTCACTTCTCAGTAATGGCGCTGGTAATGGGCTTTTTTAAATGGCTGCCGCACAGGCGCTCCCCTCACTTCTCAGTAATGGCGCTGGTAATGGTGCTTTTTTAAATGGCTGCTGCACAGGCCCTCCCCTCACTTATCTCAGTAATGGCGCTGGTGCTGCAAAGGCGCTTCCCTTACTTCTCAGTAATGGCGCTAATGGGCTTTTTTAAATGGCTGCTGCACAGGCCCTCCCCTCACTTATCTCAGTAATGGCTGCTACTGGTGGCTGCTGCTGGTGGCTCCCGCTCCTGCTGTTGGCTGCTGCTGCTGGTGGCGGCTGCTAAGATGGCCTCCAGATCCCTTCCCCTGCACACTCCGCGGCTAAAAATGCCGCCGGCCGGAAGTGAGGTCGGCGGCCTAACCGGAAGTCCCGGCACTACTAGATGCTCTGTGCCGGAGGTCTGTGGTTTTGGCCTACAGACCTCTGGCGCACTGCATCTACCCGTCCCACCGCAATGTTTTATCCTTGGCTACTGCACCTGGTCGTGCAGGAGCCGAGGATGAAACATCCCGGTTCTCCGCATGCGGCCGCATAATTTCTGTATGCGGCCGCAAGCGGGCTGCGTGTCAGCGAACAAGGCCATCACGCCATCACGGCCCTAATCTATTCATTGCAAATGACACCTCAACACACTCCTACATGTCCCAGCATACACACTTGCACTATGGGCCGATTATTCGGCAGGCCTGACGCCTTCGGGATTTCATTTTTCATGGTTTAGGATTCAATTGTTGGGATGTATGTGCACTATCATTGCATGACTGGCAATCTCTGACTACAGACCAAGCTGGTAGGCTCTACAGTGCTAGAAGCATAATAAATGAATGTGATGGGTAACCTTTAGAGATGAGCGAGCCTACTCGGCCACGCCCCTTTTTCGCCCGAGCACCGCGATTTTTTAGTACTTCCGTAATCAGGCGAAAAGATTCGGGGGGCGTCGTGGGTGAGTGGGGGGTTGCAGAGGGGAGTGGGGGGGAGAGAGAGGGCTCCCCCCTGTCCCCCGCGCCGCCACGCCTCCCCCCGCCCCCGAATCTTTTCACCCGAGTACTGAAGTACTTGAAAATCGCGGTGCTCGATCGAGTAAATACTCAAAATGAGTAGATTCGCTCATCTCTAGTAACCTTCTATTTGACTAATTTTCCTTTTCAACGCTTTCTTCTGGACTTTTACTATTGATGACCTAAAATCAGAATAGGTTATTAATAGCTAATTGGCAGTGGTCTGCCTCTCAGGACTCCCACCGATCAGCTGATCTCTGGGCCCCTGTCAGTGCAGACAGCGCTAGTAGGAAATAGTGCTGTATGTATTGCTGAGGCCTGGTTTGATAATGCAGCACACACTAAATTCAACAACACCTGTGCCCATAGTCTGGGCTATCGCATTGTTGGCAGCGCTATCTGCTTCCAGTTCTGACAATGGGCCTGAGGATCAGCTGGTCGGTGGGGATCTCGAGCAGCGGCTCCCCGCTGATCAACTATTGATGACCCAGCCTGAGGATAGGTCATCAATATTAACAGTCTGGGACAACCCCCTTAATGTGTCCTTTTTTTTTCTTTCCTTTTTTCCGTTAGGAGTTTGCCCCTCGGGTGGTAGAGCAAAAGTCACAAGAGGCTACAGAAGGATTTGATTTTGATGTTCTAACTGTGCTTAAGGAAATAAAGAGAGGGCAACGTCTGGTAAGCTCCTTCAACAATTGCTATAAATGACATCTACAAATATATCAGAATATAGAACAATTTAATACAGCAATACAAAATAATGCAAAGGTGTGTGTGTGTGTGTGTATATAGCCTTTACCCCAAACAGCTTAGATCAGCATCTACCAACTACACCACAAATGATTCATCTCCATGTTATTTCTGTTGTCTTTATTAGCTTTGTTAAAAGCAGAAGTGTAAATGTTGCTGAGAGGCTGACCACACTGTCCTTAGCTCCGTCTGTTTCACAATCTGAGTTACAAAGTATGTCCCGGTCTAACTGTGGATCTCCGGACCTGAACTCTGAGCATCATACACGTGTGCACTGCATGTATCATTTGCCTCGCACCCTTTGTATGCTTTATCTATGTGCAAGTATGATACTAAGCAGTTTGGCTGTCTGCATGTTCAGGGATGTGGTGCTTATACCGATAATGGTGCATCTTGTCTCCACTAGAACTAGAGGTGGAGACATGGGTTGGCCAGGATCACTGACAGGGCGTCACGTCCCCAGATGTTGATTGGTTGCTGCTGCTGTGTTCTGCAGGAACAACATCGCCACCGTAGAGGGCATGGGGCCGGAGCAGAGCCTTCCCTACACTCCCTTCTCCCACACCTTCTTGCCACAGAGGAGCGCCGACACTCCCCAGCTGAGCGAGAAGCCAGCATAGCGCTGGACGGAGGAGTGGCGTTCCTAGTTGCCACTGCCACTGCTTGTCGTAGGGCAAGGGCAGCACAACGCTGACTGCAGTCTGCAGGAGCGGGTATCTTACTATCGCTGCTGCCACTGCATGCCAGGACGGAGGACTGTCTTGAAGGAGCAAGCTCAGCGGAACAGGAAACGCTGCGTTTTGACGCTTGTGTGAACAGCCCCTTAAAATGAATGGGAGTGTTGCACAGCATTTAGCGCTGCGCTGAAAAAGGCAGCTCTAAACGCTGTAAAAAAAGTCTGTGTGAGAGAGGCCTAACTAGGACTCCTGTGGGTGCCCCAGCTACAGTGGAAAAGTGTAAAACAACACAAAACATGTGAATGTCCCCCTGAGGTCTTATATGATGTCATGGGGGACATAGATGGTAAAAAAAATAATTACATAAATAAGTAAAATAAAGTTACAGAATAAAAAAAAATATATATATATAAAACAGAAAATGACCCATAGTCAATGCCAACCAAAACAGTCGCTGTATGCGACTGGAGCCAGAGAAATTTTAAATTCCCTGGGCCGCGCGCCCTTCTGCACATGCCCCCGATGTAGGACGTCTGGCGCCCATGCGCAGAAGGTGCCGCCGGGACCCGGGAGGCTAGGACACTGGGGGACATCGCGGAGGAGGCAGGTGAGTACTTTCAGCTCCTCTGATGGATCTGATCCATCAGGGAATCTGAATCTTTTAACTTTTTGTAAACTTTTTATTGTCTTTTATATTATTGGTCACCCATCATGTGAACAGGCTGGGGGTCCCGCGGCCTGGGATGACAGCTCCAGGTTACCAGTTACCTTTGGGAGCCAGCAGCATGGAGCTGTCACGTCCTCAGCTTGCAGGGCTTTAATCCCCGCAGGAAGCATGTTTCTACGTCCTCAGGGATTAAGGCCCAGCAAGCTAGGACATAAAAAGGCAATGGGCAGGTCACTAAGGGGTTAAGGTACAAATCAGTCTGGTCCTTATAGTATTAAGTTATAGGCCAACTACAGTTTGGCAACAGCTTGGTAGATTAGCCCACATACTGATGCATGACTGACAACATTATAATTGCTACACCGTTACCTGCATCCTGACTTCCAGCACCTCGTTTGTAACGCATCCTGGCAGCAGTGGGTTCCTGCAGCATCTGAGCATGTCGGTAAGCTGATGTCAGCAGTTGCTAGGCCTATATAATACGAGATGGGACAAGCTTCTAGTTGACAATATGGTTTTCTTATATAGCTAGTATGTCTTAGCCTTAAGCGGGGTCTATATATTCTTAAAGGTCCTTCACAGAACAGACATTTAAACTAAAATATAAATGTTTATTAGGTTTGGTTAAAATAAGCGCTACACGGACATACAAAACCATAAATTACGGACTACCACATGGCTCGTGCACTAATGAACCAATAGTAATCAGGGGTTTTAAGTATCTCAAAGAAAAACTTTTTGCTTGATTAGCAGTAGAGATTTATCACCGAGGCAGAAAAGTTCCCCTTGGAACGAGAGTCTAAATCACTGATAGGAACCACTAACTGATAAAACGTAACTTTTAATGATAAAAAATATTTTAAAAAGCGTATCCGGATATTAATATTGATTTTCTATGCGCTCAGAGAAAAGGAGTTGTGTCACCTACGTTCGCGATCAGCCATAAAATTATGTATAATAGGGCTTGTATAGTATATTGCTTTGGTAGCCCAAATATACCATGAATGTTTGTCACCAATTCACACTAAGATCAATAACACACTTTTGATATTAGGTATATATTGATGGTAGTCAGTTAACACTGAGCGTCAATGGTGACAAATCATAATCAAGTTACCCACAACACTGTTAATTTTTATGCATTATGGGTTTGAGACATTCAGTTGTAGCCAGCAGATGGTAAGGCGTTTTAGGCTCTAGGGTACACCTAATTGTTATAATTTATATTTTGTGTACTCTCTGGTTAGCAACTTGAATGTTATCTACTCTTGAAAAGAGAAGAATGTATTTGTCAATTTAACATTCTTCTCAAGCCAATGCTAATCAGCTCTTGACACAATGTCCAATTCAGGATGGGATAATTCAATACATATCACTGAGCTGGTTGCTCTATTAGTGACTGATTGCTTGCTATCTAGCTCAAACGGAGGAACAATACCATGCTTCTGATTACTAAGCATGAACTGTCACCTCCTAATAGAAGAAAGGTAATGAACTAAGTTCAATTTGTAGAGTTCATCCTTTTCTGTATAACCTTCCACCTACGCGTTTCCGCAGTGTTTTAATTACACTGCTTCATCAGGGTGGTTTTAATAGATAAGAACAAGCACAGGCAGCCTGACGGCTGCAGAGTTCTGAGCATAGATGGTCAGTAACCCGAGATGCTGGGTATATATGTCAGAATCCACGCCCTCCCTGAGTGAGGGAACATCCCACTTGTCCAATCAACGTCCAGCAGCTTCAACACACCTCCTGCTTCTCATCGCGATGGTACGGTGGAGCCGAGCGGCTCCGGGCGGCGAGTGCGCATGCGCGGACCGCCGTACCATCGCAATGAGAAGCAGGAGGTGTGTTGAAGCTGCTGGACGTTGATTGGACAAGTGGGATGTTCCCTCACTCAGGGAGGGCGTGGATTCTGACATATATACCCAGCATCTCGGGTTACTGACCATCTATGCTCAGAACTCTGCAGCCGTCAGGCTGCCTGTGCTTGTTCTTATCTATTAAAACCACCCTGATGAAGCAGTGTAATTAAAACACTGCGGAAACGCGTAGGTGGAAGGTTATACAGAAAAGGATGAACTCTACAAATTGAACTTAGTTCATTACCTTTCTTCTATTAGGAGGTGACAGTTCATGCTTAGTAATCTGAAGCATGGTATTGTTCCTCCGTTTGAGCTAGATAGCAAGCAATCAGTCACTAATAGAGCAACCAGCTCAGTGATATGTATTGAATTATCCCATCCTGAATTGGACATTGTGTCAAGAGCTGATTAGCATTGGCTTGAGAAGAATGTTAAATTGACAAATACATTCTTCTCTTTTCAAGAGTAGATAACATTCAAGTTGCTAACCAGAGAGTACACAAAATATAAATTATAACAATTAGGTGTACCCTAGAGCCTAAAACGCCTTACCATCTGCTGGCTACAACTGAATGTCTCAAACCCATAATGCATAAAAATTAACAGTGTTGTGGGTAACTTGATTATGATTTGTCACCATTGACGCTCAGTTTTAACTGACTACCATCAATATATACCTAATATCAAAAGTGTGTTATTGATCTTATTGTGAATTGGTGACAAACATTCATGGTATATTTGGGCTACCAAAGCAATATACTATACAAGCCCTATTATACATAATTTTATGGCTGATCGCGAACGTAGGTGACACAACTCCTTTTCTCTGAGCGCATAGAAAATCAATATTAATATCCAGATACGCTTTTTAAAATATTTTTTATCATTAAAAGTTACGTTTTATCAGTTAGTGGTTCCCATCAGTGAATTAGCAGTAGAGAAAAGCGAGCATACTTGCTAAGGGCAATTGCTCGATAGAGCATTGCCCTTAGTTAGTACCTGCCTGCTTGGGAGCAAAGATTCGGCTGCCGGCGGCGGGCGGGGAGCGGGGACAAATGGAGGGGAGATCTCTCTTTCCCTCTCTCCCCCCCCCCCCCCCTGCTCATGGCCGCAACTCACCTGTCACCCGCGCCGGCAGCCGAACCTTCTCTGCCGAGCGGGGAGATACTCGCTAAGGACAATGCTCGATCGAGCAATTGTCCTTAGCGAGTATGCTCACTCATCTCTAATTTGCAGTGATGATATGAGCATTTAGCATCAAACTGCTCATTTCAGCTGACACTAATGCTAAGGTTTCTTTTCCCTTTAGTATCTCCCCAAGCTAATGACCTGCCTGCCTAATCATTGCTCATAAAAATAAAGGATAAAGTAAAGATGAAGAACAGCCTGCAGCCAAAGTGCCACCTAAAAGGGTGGAGACAATCCGTACACAGGGTACAGAGGTCCTCAGGCCAATCACCCATGTTCATTGTTCAGTTGCTATTTTTCACTTAAACGTGCGTCATCTGAGCGCCCTATAATACGTAGTAGGCAAGATACTTCCATACGTTTTAACATATTGAAACCTAGCTTACTATTACAGTCCCGATCGTTCGTCCGGGCCGGAGACAACAATATAGTGTCCACCCTCCAGTACTCATAGGTGATCCAGGGAGGTCCGTCCCGTGACGTCATGTCACGTGAAATGGTACCCAGGCAACGGCCTGCTGCAATTGCAGAGCCGAAGCCTAACCCTTCAGTGCAGTGACTCATATGGTACAGATGGGCGGGTATATGTTCAACCCGCCCCAGGGCGTATGCTGATGATGTCATGTAATCACATGATCACGAAGTACAGGGAGGGAGATCATGTGATGCAGATCGCGCCAGATGGTTCTCAGGCAAGCCGCCTAATACAACCCCAAAATCTCGAGTCCTTTGCCCACATTATACCGTGGGTGGGCATGTGAATAGCCCACCTGCAGGGCATGCAATAGCATCAGCATGCAAATAAAACAATCTTCTTACTGTATACAACTGCAAGTAGAAGGATCGCTACCTGGCATAATGGCAAAGGAAAGAAGTAAATGAGAGGTTCTCATTAAGTCCAGTTGGATTAATGGAGTTCAGTCTAAAAATCTATGCCGTTTCCTTTCGTAGGATTTTTTTCTCAATATCTCCTCCTCTGCTATTGGTTCTTATTATCTCAATCCCTTGAAACTTCACAAGCTTTGCTAACTGAACAATGGACATGGGTGATTGGCCTGAGGGCCTCCGTCCCCTGTGTATAGATTGGACCCTGGGATTGTCTCCACATTTTGAGGCGGCACTTTGGATTGTATATAAGCTGGGCTTGTACTCCACACTCATTTATGCCTCTAGCCTACCATCAGGGCTATAGGCCATTTTTCATCTTTACTTTATGCTTTAGCTTTTATTTTTATGAGCAATGATTAGGCAGGCAGGGCATTAGCTTGGGGAGATACTAAAGGAAAAAGAAACCTTAGCATTAGTGTCAGCTAAAATGAGCAGTTTGATGCTAAATGCTCATATCATCACTGCTAATCAAGCAATATAGGTCAGCAGCAGAGAGTGACAACAACACCGCAGATTAGGACGTATAAATCCTCATGGAATATATCCATGAAATGATGAGTGACTTCTGACCACCATTCTGTCTAATGTGTGGCCTGCTAAAAGGCTAGTGGTGGCTTTTTCCTTTTGACCGTGTATACAAAAATACACACGGCTTATTTGATCCCCCTTTCCCAGAGTGCCTTTCAACCTTTTGGTATCTTAGCAGTAGACTTCGACTCTAGTGTTTTGACAATTAAATAAATAAATGTGTAGCGGTTCCTGAAGAACTGCAATATTGGCAGGGAAACGCATCGAACCCAGCAACGCTTATTGGGAGTTTTAAACCCTGATCACTATGAATCGAAACACACCTATTGGGAGTCAAACCAATATTGAATTTTTGAGCTATATACTGTTTTTTTTAAAGATACTTAAAACCTGATTACTACTGGGTCATTGGTGCACGTAAATTTAAGTATACCAACTACAATTAATTGCTCTCTAGTTACAGAACCCACGAGCCATGTGGTAGTCTGTGATTTGTGGTTCTGTATGTTCGTGTAGCCCTTATTTTAACCAAACGTAATAAAGATTTATATTTTAGTTTAAACGTCTAGCAGGAAAGAGAAATCCCCGTGGCCGAATGGGTCTGTCTCTGGATGGAACTGAACAGCGCCCAACAGACCCCTTTGACTATACTGGGGTCCGTCAGCTTTCTGGCCAGCTTTTGTACGGAAGAAAAAGCGCTCCATGCAGTACTTTTTCTTCCAATATTTTGAGCCGAAACTGATATGGAATCTCTGGCCAAAGGTCCCAATGTAGATGTGAATCCGGCCTTACACCAGCATGGTCAATATCACTGTATACAGAAGATGTTTATTGTTTAAATACACATGCAGTTTTTGATGTGATTTTTATTTGTGGTTCAAAAATGCAACAAAAAACATGAACATAGCCTAAGGCCTCGTTCAGACGAGCGTGTATTTGTGCGCGTGTATATGTGCACATAACCACGCATCTATTGGAACCATTGGTTTCCAAATGGTGAGTTCACATGTCTGTCTTTTACAGGCGTGCAAATTTGCACACCTGCAATGATAGGACATCTGCGCATGGGGAAGATCCGTGCTGCACGTAAATATTCCAGTGGGGAGTCCCCTCATCACTGAACACTGTGACAGCACTGTCGTGGGGAGTAAAGAATCCCTTGTCACAGCTGTCACAGCTGTGGCAGAGGAATGCGATGTTCTCCCATTACTTTCAATAGGGCTGCTGCTGCTGCCAACCACTGCAAAGAATTTCCCTGAAAATCACTGCGATTGGTGCCTGCAGCCCATTGCTTTCAATGAGGCCTTAGGCTAACTTTACACTGGCGAGCTCGATATAGTGCCGTGAATGTCACTCCCATATAGCGCTCCCCATCGTGTGAATTTCTCGAGGATGTGAGGCAGTTTCCATGTCAAAAAAGCCTTCCACAGGGGGCGATTTTGTCGCATGTATGTAGAGCCCATGCAATTCTATGGATTCTTCCACATGAGCGATATTTTGTAGCCTGCAACATTGTGAGACTACAAAATCACAGCATGCTCTATACAGCATTTATTGTGATTTTTTTTAAATTTGTTTTTCTGTAGCCCATGTTTCACTATGGACTGATGTGTTGCATCGTTTTCATGTGGTAAAATGCAACTTTTACAGTAGGAAATCCTACTGGAAGAGCCCTAAAATAAGCCCTAGCTGCATTAAAAAAACAAAACACACATCACCTAAGAAGCACTGTCCGCTCCGGCGTGCCTTCTCCCTGGACCCTGGTCTTTAGGCATTCCTGTGGAGTGGCTTGATAGACTGCCTGTATCGCAGTATAATGTAATGCTATGGCATCATACTGCAGGAGCAATCAAAACCTCAAGGTCTTGTTCTCTCCGGGGACTAATAAAAAAACTATTTAGAGTTTTATCAATTATTTTTTAAAAATTTAATGAAAAAGAAAAAACAAAAACCTTTTGCCATAGTTATATAAAAAAATCTAAATAAAACCCCAAAACATATTTGATTTCCTCACCAAGTGAGAGCAAGAAAAAAATGATAGCTCCCTTCGATTGATAACATTTCTGCTAGATGAGGAGAAAGTTACATATGAAAAAAAACGTGAAACTCTTAACTCAAGCGATTGAAAATGCTAAGACTTTTGCTTCAGATCCTGAGTTTTCACCAAAAGAGAGAGCTCTACAGGATAATATAGAGAGGTATACTCTCTATATTAAAGAGAGAAAGCATTCTAATTTCTCTAGAGATCTCCAGGAGTTTAGAGAGAACAAGGCATACAAACCAAAAGAAATCGGGACCGAAACTGAAATCAGCTCCTTGGAGGGGGATACATCTGAGAGTGAGGCTGGACGTAAAGATAGATTACATCCAGTTTTTTTTAGGGAAAAACAGAGGAAGGCATCCCGTCCGACATCGGGGAAGGGGAAGAGGCCAAGCAGCAAGAGGCACAGGATTCCTGAGCCAATCAGTTGGGTCTTATTCCCTCCGAAAACGCAGGGACCTTCTGTGAGCCCAAATGAGGGGACCACGCTCCCTCTCCAGGAGCGGGTTGTTGAGACACCCGGGGCTTCCATGAGTGCCTCCGGTATTGACAGTGAAGATAAGCTCAGAGTCATCAATCTATCTAGCCATACTTTGTTAACTGGGGGAGATTGCAGTCTTGGAGAGGGGCTTGTGCTTCGTCCCGGCTAGCAGTTTCAATAGGTTTGCCTTGACAAAGGACATGTCCCTCTTTCTGAGGAACCTCGGGTGGAAAAGGTTTTTTGCCAATATCGATAAGAACACTGCGTTCTCTCTGGGTCTGGATGTTGCGCACATGCCAGGTCTGAGGGACCTGGAGTCCCTTGAAAGGGATAATGCTTACCAGTTAGGAGAGGGATCTTTCACAGATCTCAAATCTACTAGTAAGAAAAACCCTTCTCAAGGGCAATCACCCTTCATTGATATTTTTGAAAAGAATTATCGTGGACGAAATTAAGAATGCCCCAGACCCTAGACGTAGGCGTGGAAATCTTTTACCAGACAAAAACAGGGCTATTTAAAGCCTTGAGACCAATTCAGAACTAGTCATTAAGGCTTCAGACAAGGGTGGCAATGTGGTAGTCATGTCCAAACAAAAATATGTAGACATGTGTCAGAGACTTCCCTGTGATTCCACTAATGCCTTCCAAAGATCAGTCAAATTACTTCTAGAAGCAGCAAAAGAGCATAAGTGCATAAGTCAAGAAAAATTTGACTTTCTATTTCCTGAGCACCCCAGGATCTCAACCTTTTATTCCTTGCCCAAAATACATAAGGGGCTTTACCCTCTAAAAGGAAGGCCGATTGTTTCTGGCGTTGATAATCTGACGCAAAACTTCGGTACTTACATGGACAAAATTCTGTGTCCCTTTGTCCAGTCTTTACCATCTTTCGTTAATGACACCTTGGATGTCCTGCGCCAGATAGAAGCAATACAGGTGGAATCCAGTGTCTTCTTAGCATCTTTAGATATTGAGTCGTTTTATATAGCTCAATTCCAGATGAGGTCGGCCTCAATGCAGTGAAATATTTCTTGCAGCAAAGAGGCAATGGTTTTGCTAGACATAACCAATTCATTGTAGACCTATTGACCCTGGTACTTACCTGCAACTACTTCCTATTTGATGGTAAACTCTTCCACCAGATATGGGGCACCGCGATGGGGAGCCCAGCTGCGCCATTGTATGGTAACTTGTTCCTGGGCTGGTGGGAGGAACATCTGGTATTTACTGAGAGCAACCTGGACCACACCAAAACATCTTGGCGTGGCATCGTTACATAGATGATGTTTTCTTATTCTGGACAAGGACCAAAGTTGAATTTGATGATTTTGTACGCCATCTTAACTCTAATACTATCAACTTAAAGGTTACATCAGAAATTCAAGATCAATCGATCGCCTTCCTTGACATTCGAATCTCCAAAACTCCCCTGGGTCAACTCTTCACAACGCTCTACAGAAAGACCACAGTGGCCAACAGTTTTTTAGCCTGGTTAAGTGCACATCACCTCTCATGCGAAGGGGTATACCGAAAGGTCAGTTTCTGTGGTTACACAGAAACTGTTCCTTCGAATCCGACTTTCTGCAAGAAAGCATTAAATTGATAGAGATTTTTAGAGAGAGGTTACCCTGATGAGATTCTCGAACAGTCCTTCCAGTTTTCACTGACACAAAACAGAACGGATCTCTTGGCATTGAAGACCAAGGAAACAGACAACTCCCTACTGATAATAGGGACCTTTGACGATGGTGTACCACATATTGAAGAAGTACTGGCATATCCTTCAACAGGATAATGACCTCAAGGATTTGATCCCCGACAACCCACTGATAACTTTCAGAAGGGATCGTAATCTTAGAGATCGGTTGGTCAAGAGTAGAGATGAGCGAACGTACTTGTCCGAGCTTGATACTCGTTCGAGTATTAGCGTGTTCGAGATGCTCGTTACTCGAGGCGAGTACCACGCGATGTTCGAGTTACTTTCACTTTCATCTCTGAGACGTTAGCGCGCTTTTCTGGCCAATAGAAAGACAGGGAAGGCATTACAACTCCCCCCTGCGACGTTCAAGCCCTATACCACCCCCCTGCAGTGAGTGGCTGGCGAGATCAGGTGTCACCCGAGTATATAAATCGGCCCCACCTGCGGCTCGCCAGAGATGCATTCTGGCATAGTTCAGGGACAGTGCTGCTGGTGCCGGAGCTGCTATAGGGAGAGCGTTAGGAGTTATTTTAGGCTTCAAGAACCCCAACGGTCCTTCTTAGGGCCACATCTAACCGTGTGCAGTAGTGTGGAGGCTGCTTTTTGCAGTGTTGCACTTTTTTTTTTTTTTTGTATATCGGCCGTGCAGAGCATTGCGTCCTGCAGTAATTTTACATTGTCCAGGGCCAGTAGTGGTGAGGCAGGGACAGAAGACATACTTAGTGTATATAGGCAGTGGGCCTTTCCAAAAACATTTGGGAAAAAAAATCTATTTGGGCTGCCTGTGACCGTCCTCTGTGTACTGGGTCTCTGCTGGGGGTAGTTGTCCTAATTCATACGCAGCCAGCTAAGTGTTACAGCAGGCTTGCGCAAAATTCTTTCCTGCCTCTGTGTTGCCTCTCACATCACCGCTGTTTTCCTGTCCACAAGTGTACTGGGTCTCTGCTGGGGGTAGTTGTCCTAATTCATACGCAGCCAGCTAAGTGTTACAGCAGGCTTGCGCAAAATTCTTTCCTGCCTCTGTGTTGCCTCTTACATCACCGCTGTATTCCTGTCCACAAGTGTACAGGGTCTCTGCTGGGGGTAGTTGTCCTAATTCATACGCAGCCAGCTAAGTGTTACAGCAGGCTTGCGCAAAATTCTTTCCTGCCTCTGTGTTGCCTCTTACATCACCACTGTATTCCTGTCCACAAGTGTACTGGGTCTCTGCTGGGGGTAGTTGTCCTAATTCATACGCAGCCAGCTAAGTGTTACAGCAGGCTTGCGCAAAATTCTTTCCTGCCTCTGCTGTGCGTTCTGTAAGCGAAGTCAGCCTCCAACCACAGGCCAATAAGCGGCACATTTAATTACAGCGTTCTGTTTCTGCACTACTGGTAATACAGCATGCTGAGGGGTAGGGGTAGGCCTAGAGGACGTGGATGCGGGCGAGGACGTGGAGGCCCAAGTCAGGGTGTGTGGGCACAGGCCGAGCCAGTGCGGTGGCCAGGGGTAGAGGCAGGGCCAGACCGAATAATCCACCAACTGTTTCCCAAAGCGCCCCCTCGCGCCATGCCACCCTGCAGAGGCCAAGGTGCTTTAAGGTGTGGCAGTTTTTCACAGAGACGCCTAACGACCGACGAACAGTGGTGTGCAACTTTTGTCGCGCCAAGATCAGCTGGGGAGCCACCACCACCAGCATGCGCAGGCATATGATGGCCAAGCACCCCACAAGGTGGGACGAAGGCCATTCACCGCCTCCGGTTTGCACCACTGCCTCTCCCCCTGTGCCCCAACCTGCCACTGAGATCCAACCCCCCTCTTAGGACACAGGCATGAGTGCCTACCGGCCTGCACCCACACCCTCACCTCCGCTGTCCTCGGCCCCATCCAGCAATGTCTCTCAGCGCAGCGTCCAGACGTCGCTAGCGCAACTGTTTGAGCTCAAGCGCAAGTACAACGCCACGCACCCGCACGCTCAAGCAATAAACGTGCACATAGCCAAATTGATCAGCCTGGAGATGCTGCCGTATAGGCTTGTGGAAACGGAGGCTTTCAAAAGCATGATGGCGGCGGCGGCCCCACGCTACACGGTTCCCAGTCGGCACTACTTTTCCCGATGTGCCGTCCCAGCCCTGCACGACCACGTCTCCCGCAACATTGTACGCGCCCTCACCAACGCGGTTACTGCCAAGGTCCACTTAACAACGGACACGTGGACAAGCACAGGCGGGCAGGGCCACTATATCTCCCTGACGGCACATTGGGTGAATTTAGTGGAGTCTGGGACAGAGTCAGAGCCTGGGACCGCTCACGTCCTACCCACCCCCAGAATTGCGGGCCCCAGCTCGGTGCTGGTATCTGCGGAGGTGTATGCTTCCTCCACTAAACCACCCTCCTCCTCCTCCAACGCAACCTCTGTCTCGCAATCAAGATGTGTCAGCAGCAGCAGCACGTCACCAGCAGTCGGTGTAGCGCGGCGTGGCAGCACAGTGGTGGGCAAGCGTCAGCAGGCCGTGCTGAAACTACTCAGCTTAGGAGAGAAGAGGCACACGGCCCACGAACTGCTGCAGGGTCTGACAGAGCAGACCGACCGCTGGCTTGCGCCGCTGAGCCTCCAACCGGGCATGGTCGTGTGTGACAACGGCCGTAACCTGGTGGCGGCTCTGCAGCTCGGCAGCCTCACGCACGTGCCATGCCTGGCCCATGTCTTTAATTTGGTGGTTCAGCGCTTTCTGAAAAGCTACCCACACTTGTCATACCTGCTCGGAAAGGTGCGCCGGGTCAGCGCACATTTCCGCAAGTCCAAGACGGACGCTGCCACCCTGCGGACCCTGCAACATCGGTTTAATCTGCCAGTGCACCGACTGCTGTGCGACGTGCCCACACGGTGGAACTCTAAGCTCCACATGTTGGCCAGACTCTATGAGCAGCGTAGAGCTATAGTGGAATACCAACTCCAACATGGGCGGCGTAGTGGGAGTCAGCCTCCTCAATTCTTTACAGAAGAGTGGGCCTGGTTGGCAGCCATCTGCCAGGTCCTTGGAAACTTTGAGGAGTCTACCCAGATGGTGAGCGGGGATGCTGCAATCATTAGCGTCACCATTCCTCTGCTATGCCTCTTGAAATGTTCCCTGCAAAGCATAAAGGCAGACGCTTTGCGCTTGGAAACGGAGGCGGGGGAAGACAGTATGTCGCTGGATAGTCAGAGCACCCTCATGTCTATATCTCAGTGCGTTGAGGAGGAGGGGGAGGAGCATGAGGAGGAGGGGGAAGAGACAGCTTGGCCCACTGCTGAGGGTACCCATGCTGCTTGCCTGTCATCCTTTCAGCGTGTATGGCCGGAGGAGGAGGAGGATCCTGAAAGTGACCTTCCTAGTGAGGACAGCCATGTGTTGCGTACAGGTACCCTGGCACACATGGCTGACTTCATGTTAGGATGCCTTTCTCGAGACCCTCGCGTTACACGCATTCTGGCCACTACGGATTACTGGGTGTACACACTGCTCGACCCACGGTATAAGGAGAACCTTTCCACTCTCATACCCGAAGAGGAGAGGGGTTCGAGAGTGATGCTATACCACAGGACCCTGGCGGACAAACTGATGGTAACATTCCCATCCGACAGCGCTAGTGGCAGAAGGTGCAGTTCCGAGGGCCAGGTAGCAGGGGAGGCACAGAGATCAGGCAGCATGTACAGCACAGGCAGGGGAACATTCTCCAAGGCTTTTGCCAGCTTTATGGCTTCCCAGCAAGACTGTGTCACCGCTCCCCAGTCAAGGCTGAGTTGGTGGGAGCACTGTAAAAGGATGGTGAAGGAGTACGTAGCCGATCGCACGACCGTCCTCGGTGACGCCTCTGCCCCCTACAACTACTGGGTGTCGAAGCTGGACACGTGGCCTGAACTCGCGCTGTATGCCCTGGAGGTGCTTGCTTGTCCTGCGGCTAGCGTCTTGTCAGAGAGGGTGTTTAGTGCGGCTGGGGGAATCATCACAGATAAGCGTACCCGCCTGTCAACCGACAGTGCCGACAGGCTTACACTCATCAAGATGAACAAAGCCTGGATTTCCCCAGACTTCTCTTCTCCACCAGCGGACAGCAGCGATACCTAAGCAATACGTACGCTGCACCCGCGGATAGAAGCATTGTTCTCTATCACCATCAAAAACGGGGACATTTTTGCTTCATCAATCTGTGTATTCTATTCATCCTCCTCCTCCTGTTCCTCCTCCTGAAACCTCACGTAATCATGCCGAACGGGCAATTTTTCTTAGGCCCACAAGGCTCAGTCATATAATTTTTGTAAACAATTTTTATACGTTTCAATGCTCATTAAAGCGTTGAAACTTTCACCTGAACCAATTTTTATTTTAACTGGGCTGCCTCCAGGCCTAGTTACCAATTAAGCCACATTAACCAAAGCGATTAATGGGTTTCACCTGCCCTCTTGGTTGGGCATGGGCAATTTTTCTGAGGTACATTAGTACTGTTGGTACACCAATTTTTTGGGGCCCTCGCCTACAGTGTAATCCAATTAATTTTTTGCTCACCTGCATTAAAGCTGACGTTACATCAGCTGTGATGGGCACTGCAATGGGATATATTTATGTACCGCCGGTGGGTTCCAGGGAGCCACCTATGCTGTGGGTCCACAGGGAGTTGTAACTGCATGTGTCTACTTCTAAAGAACCCCAGTCTGACTGGGGCATGCAGTGTGGGCCGAAGCCCACCTGCATTAAACATGACATTACCTCAGCTGTGCTGGGCACTGCAATGGGATATATTTATGTACCGCCGGTGGCTTCCTGGCACCCACCCATGCTGTGGGTCCACAGGGAGTTGTAACTGCATGTGTCTACTTCTAAAGAACCCCAGTCTGACTGGGGCATGCAGTGTGGGCCGAAGCCCACCTGCATTAAACATGACATTACCTCAGCTGTGATGGGCAATGCAATGGGATATATTTATGTACCGCCGGTGGGTTCCTGGCACCCACCCATGCTGTCGGTCCACACGGAGTTGTAACTCCATGTGTACACTTCTAAAGAACCCCAGTCTGACTGGGGCATGCAGTGTGGGCCGAAGACTACCTGCATTTAATCGGACGTTACCTCAGCTGTGATGGGCACTGCAATGGGATACATTTATGTACAGCCAGTGGGTTCCAGGGAGCCACCCATGCTGTGGGTGCACACGGAATTCCCATTGCGGAGTTGTACCTGCCTGTGACTATTTATAAAAAAACGCGGTCTGACTGGGGCATGCAGACACCTTGACAGAATGAATAGTGTGTGGCACATAGGTTCCCCATTGCTATGCCCACGTGTGCAGCTCCTGATGGCAGTGGCACAGGATTATATTTCTCATTGCCTCTGTACAGCATTGTGGGCTATCGCCCCGCCCCTTTTAAAGAGGGTCGCTGCCTAGCCGTGCCAACCCTCTGCAGTGTGTGCCTGCGGTTCCTCCTCATGGCAGAGGCACTTATAAATAGACATGAGGGTGGTGTGGCATGAGTGCAGCTAAAGGCTGCGCAGGGACACTTTGGTGTGCGCTGTGGACACTGCGTCGTGCGGGGGGGGGGGGGGGGTTGGGCAGCCTGTAACCCAGGAGAAGTGGCAGCGGAGTGTCATGCAGGCAGTGATTGTGCTTTGTTGGAGGTAGTGTGGTGCTTAGCTAAGGTATGCATTGCTAATGAGGGCTTTTCAGAAGTAAAAGTTGTTGGGAGGGGGGGGCCCACTCTTGCCGCTATTGTGGCTTAATAGTGGGACCTGGGAACTTGAGATGCAGCCCAACATGTAGCCCCTCGCCTGCCCTATCCGTTGCTGTGTCGTTCCCATCACTTTCTTAAATTGTCCAGATTTTCACAAATGAAAACCTTAGCGAGCATCGGCGATATACAAAAGTGCTCGAGTCGCCAATTGACTTCAATGGGGTTCGTTACTCAAAACGAACCCTCGAGCATCGCGAAAATTTCGTCCCGAGTAACGAGCACCCGAGCATTTTGGTGCTCGCTCATCTCTAGTCAAGAGCCATTTAGGTCCAAGCCCGGAAAGTCATACATGGCTTGGGGCCTCAAGACCAAATGAGACTTTTCCGTGCGATGATTGCCTTGCTTGTAGATTTATCCAGAAAGGCGATTCATTTCAAAGTGGCCATACAAGGGATACTTTCAAAATTCGTGAGTTCATCAATTGCAGATCATCAAACCTTGTGTACATTGCATCCTGCCCTTGCCCAAAAAATTATATTGGCAAGACCACGCAGCAATTTAGAAGGCGCATTCTTGCACATGTGGAAAATATCAGGAGGGGCAAACACACACCCCTTGCTGACCACATGCATCTCTGTCACAAAGAGAATGAACTTAACTTGAGATTTCAAGGTGTCTAAACCATTCGTTCCCAAGGGAGGAGAGGAGATGTAGACAAGCGTGTTCTTCAAAAGGAAGCACAATGGATCTATAGGATTGATTCCCTACAACCAAGGGGCCTTGTCTTTCAATAGCTTTCTTTAAACTCATCTTCCTGTCATCCCTCCCTGGTTTACTGCACTTTAATACCTTTTAAAGGGCCTTTTTTCCCCCTCACTGTCTGTATTGAGCCAAGTCTATTGCACCATTGGTATCCACCTTCATCAATTTTGATTATATATAATTCATCTGTATTGTCCTCACCATTTCTAATCATCATTATTTATTTATTTATTTATCAATAACCATTTCTTTGCGTATTATGGAAAGTGTTGATTTCTCTCCCATTACTACTTCAGTTATCACCTCAGGTATATGGGACTTCCATTACTGTTGTTAGGGATTAATTTTACTCTAGACAAGGCATTCATCCCACACACAAGCATACTACTTTTCATTCACATTTATTTTGAAGATCCTAATATGAACTATTAAGCGCATGGCGTATCTTGTTGTCCCGTCGCTCTGGTGGTACTTTAATGCTATTACTGGGTAGCTCTCCATGCAAGCCCGTGCCACCTATGGGGATGTTTCGCGATGTCACTCCGCTATTTATTTGAGCAAACATCACTATGTCACGTATTTAACATCACTGTGTCGCCTGTTGTGATATTATCATGAGCTCTGCAGTGGTGGAGAGTCATCACTAACCATGCAGGTCTCTATTCATGTATTGGCATCCTGTTGCTAGGTTAAGCGATCAGGTGACCATCAAATGACCACTTCTCCACAGTTACTGGCATCCTGTTGCTAAGTTACCCAGTCAGGTGACCATCACATGCTAGGTTACCTGGTCAGGTGACCATCACATGACCACCTCTCCTACACAGTTGCTGGTCTAATGCTGGTGTTATTATCCTGTTTTGCAGCAATTGTGCATGGCATTTGCAGCTGCATTCTCTACGGGATATTTATACTCTTTATATAGTCCCCCTTGGGGTGACTATCATTTTAGCTCCTCTTGTGAATCTTCTTACAGTTCATGTGATTACTATCAGGGACGGCCTTGTGAGTTCCACCCACTGACACAACATGGAACATGATTGGTTAGCAGAATATCCACCCTGGGTGAGGAGGGGCCATGAATAGGCTATATAACATAGGCACCTTAGCTGGTTTCTCATAGCTCTCCAGCCTACCATCTGGGCTGGATACTCTGCTGCGTCCTTTGTTTATTATTTATATCTATGGGCCTAGGATTTTAGGTCTAGCAAATCTATCATCAGCTACCTGCACATCTAACACTGTAGCAAACATTAGCTAGGCTGAATCTAAATCTCTTTAAATCTCAGCTTAGGACAGCTTACCTTAAAATTCCCTCATCCCACCCCTCCCCAGTCCATATTCTGAGAGGAACACGTCAGGGATGCCCCCTATCACCAGCCCTATTTGCCCTCGCAATAGAACCCCTAGCAATTGCCATTCGAAGTCACATTAATATCAAAGGAATACGGATTGGTGATACTAACAACAAACTCAGTCTCTTTGCCGACAACCTGCTCCTTACTATAACCAACCCATTAACCTCACTCCCAAATTTGGGGAGGATACTAGAAAAATTTAGCAGTGTTTCGGGACTCAACATAAACCAGTCTAAGTCTGAAATCCTCTATTGCAACACACCGCCAAATATACAAAAACTAATCGAAATAAATTTCCAATTTAAAACTCAAAAACACTACATATCATACCTAGGGATAAAGCTCACTAACTCACTCGATACATTACACAAATGGAACTACGTCCCACTCTTCAGACAACTAACTCTCGACATGGTGAGATGGGAAAACCCACTCTTATCGTGGATCGGTCGCATCCACAGCATTAAAATGACTCTACTTCCAAAGTTGCTATATCTCTTTAGAGCCCTCCCCATACCAGTCCCAACCCCAGAACTACGCTCCTTTCAAAAGAAAATATCCTCATTCATCTGGGCACACAAACGCCCCAGAATATCCAAACCCATAATGCATCTCCATAAGAAACACGGGGGATTGTCAGTACCCTGTATTATAAAATACTATAAGGCCGCAAGACTAGCCCAAATACCGCCCGTATACGCAGGCTCCCAATCGCCACTATGGACCACCATAGAAGAAACCAAATTTAAACCATATACCTGGCCATCACTACTGTGGACAAAAGTCCCCCTCCCACCTAATCTAAAAACCAACTCTCCATATACCTTCTTCTCCATACTATTGTGGAGACAAACTAGATTTAAAATAAACGTACCCGCTACCCCATCACCATTGACACCTTTGTGCCATAACCCAGACTTCCCACCCGGGCTAGAAGAGTCTCAATTCATATGGTGGAAAGCAAACAATCTGAGTACTTTACATGACTTTCTGATCCATGGCAAACTGATATCGATGTCCACTTTTAACAGCCACTACAACCCACCACCTAGCGAGTGGTGGAGGAAAGCGCAGATCTTCCACTTTTGGACCTCAAAACTAAAGCTATCAACAAAGATAGAATTAAATCGGATGGAAGCCATATGTAAGTTTTGCCCCACCCACCCGGGAACCTTGTCTCACTTTTATGCTATGTTAAACAACACACTATCAGATCATAAGCTGCTTTGCATGCTACAGTGGGAAACTGATTTTAACACAACTTTGTCATTAGCCCGCTGGCACCATTGTTGTGAAACCCTCAGCAAGAATAGCTGGCAAATATCATTAACCGAGACCTCCCTAAAGGTACTACACAGAGCGTACCTAGTACCCGAAAGACTACACAACATATACCCAGATGTCTCACAATTATGCTTTAGAGGATGCAATGACACGGGTTCGCATAAACACATATGGTGGTCATGCCCAAAGGCCCAAGACTTCTGGAAAAGAGTCTCCCATCTCATAGCTTCAGTAACAGGGACAGATATTGGACTAGACCCATTCATCCTATTACTGGGAAATAAACCCACAGGAATGCGCAACCCGCCATTCAAATTACTCCAACATATAACTATGGCAGCTCGCATACTAATAGCACAACAATGGAGAAAACCTACACTACCCTTCGAAGCCTGCATAACACGAATAAATAAGATTTTTGTAAACGAAAAGCTTGTGGCCATCCGGCAAGACACAACCCCCCAATTCGAGAAGATATGGAATCCCTGGATAACGCACATCAACATCCCTAATCTATACAACCACATGAGGACATAAGTGGAAGATCCTGCTAGCTCCATCTATTTATACCCACTAATCTAAAAATATCCACTATGAAGGTGGCAAAGACTTCTAATAAAAAATAATTAATCTCTTAGTCACGGCCAGAGCGGGAGGACATCAAGATCTGTTTTACCCCCCCCCCACCCCCCTACCCCCCTACCCCCCACCCCCCCACCATTCTAACAAAAACATGTGAGACTCATAATACCATGATGTAACCCTATCCTCGCAAACTGAATAAATATTTTAGTTCTGTTATGTGTTATTTACATTATATAAGTTAAAAACAGGCCAAAGACTCTGTACTGTAATGCCAAAACTTTATCCCCCTGCGTGGGGAAATTGCGGCAGAGTGTTGCCAATCTTAAGATTTTATTTCAATAAAAACCGTTGAAACATAAATCTCAGCTTAGGACAGACCAGCTTTGAGATGCTCTCTCTCTGGATTTATCTATAACATTGGCTGTATTTTATCAAACAGCCTATTCCAGTTTTAAGTGTCTTTCTCCCTCTAGGGAAAAATTTGGCATTCATTCTTTCTGAATGCTGTCATTAGTCTGTTATAATTGGTTCTGTAAACACAACTTTTGATGGTTCCTGATGAGTCGCATGTCGTGACGAAATGCGTAGAACGTACAGAAAACGAGAGAACAGAATACGAGAATATATTCTGAAATAGAACCAAATAGATTTAATTGCTTCCTTGTAGCACACATGCAGTGGGTGTCATATTTGGTACCAAGGCAGTGTCACAATTAGAGTGGTATTTTTTCGGGTGATCAAGTCTGCACAGTATTTATCTGTTGCATCTTGTACCACTCTTTTTGAAAATGGTCACTCCAGACAGATAAAGTCCTATACCATCCCTTAGGCATTCCGTATTTTATCCCCTTTTTGTTTGGCCATTACGTCATTTCAAAAAGTTTTTGAAGAAAATTTTTCCAAGAAAAAAAATGTAAGAAAAAGCGATCAAAAGGTCGTATGTACTCCAAAATGCTACCAACAGAAACTACAGGATGTCCCGCAAAAAATGAGCCCTCACACAACTATGTCAATGGAAAAATAATTTAAATTTAAATTGGCTTTGGGAAAAAAATAAAAGTTGTATAGCAAAAACAAACTATATGAATTAGGTATCATTGTAATGGCACTGACCCATAGTATAAAGTTATCACACCATAGAAATCCCAAACCCACCCCCAAGATGGCGGAACTTCGTTTTTTATCATTTCACTCCAGTAAGACCACTCTCACGCATGACATGCATTTGTCACAGCGTTTGACTGCGTTTTCAGCACAGTTATAAACACAGCCAAGACAGCTGATAATTGCCAGAACTGAGCCAACCAACAAGAAACGGTCAGATGAGCGCACAGGGGCCTTGAGCTTGGTTTAGTGCCAGCTGTGGTCTTTCAGGATGACGTGCTGCTGGCCGGGGTTGTGGCTTCTTCTAATGTACTGCCCTGTCCGATGCTGGAGGAAGAACCCAGAAGGAAGAAGCAGAGGTTCTGGGTTCATCCTCTGGTGACACAGCAAGGCTCTAAAGGCCATTTTCCAAGCCTCTACTGCAGTTTGCATCAGCATTCGAAGAAGTTTATAGCTTTCAGTCGTGTGTCTGTGTCCATCTTCGACAAGCTGCTGGAGGTTGTGCGACCCGGACTGATGTACAGGGACACGCACATGCATCAGAAGTTAAGGGTCTCAGAATACGACTAGAAAAAGAATGCTTTTTGTTGTCTTATTTTGAGACCCTTAATTTGTTGTGGATTGGGCCATGTAAGGGCTCTGTTTGTGTGGGGTGAGCTGTAGGGTTTATTATTACCATTTGGGGATACATGCGTCTTTTTGATCACTTTTTGTTAACATTCTAGGAATATTCCAATATTTTAATAGTTTGGACTTTTATATACACAGCGATGACAAATATGTGGGTTTTCTTAGTTTTTTAGATTCCTATAAGGAAAAAAGGGGGGGGTTGAATTTTTAAATTTTATAATTTTCTTTTACTATTAAAAAAAAAAATTAATTAGATGTTTTTTAAACTATTCTTTAGTTCCCACAGTGGACTTGAACTTGCTCTCATTTGATTGCTTTTACGATATACTGCAATACTTAGGTATTGAAGTATATAACATTTTTTAATGTAGGGTTTGATAGGCATCTACACATGGCAGCCCTGTGAGCCTTCAGTAGTGTCACGAATTTAGTGCAGGACTTAAATATCGTGTTGTAACTACTTACGGGAGGGTAGTGTGGTCCAGGAGGTAACCAATGTCTGGTTCACAAGATGGCAGTGCAGGAAAACAAAATGTTCCTCAAAATGTTAATAATGAATATTAAATTTGTACATCTCCTAAATGCTTTAAAAAACTGACGTTTTTCCAATGTGCGTCCAGAATAAAAAGTAAACAGATGGAAAGATATATTTTAACAATGTGTACAGTCTGTTTGCACATATTTGAGATATTGTTGAAAATGTAAAAAAAATTACAATTTTTTTCCCCAAAATGTTCCCAATTTTGGCGCTTGTAATAAATATACACAAATTCTATCAGTCTATTTTCACCACCTAACTGAAGTACAATATTTGGCGAAAAAACAATGTCAGAATCACTTGGATATGCAAAACCTTTACAGAGTTATTCTATGTTAAAAATGACACCTGTCAGATTTCCAAGGTCGTTAAGGTGCAAACAAGTTTGGTCACTAAGGGGTTAAATTAAAATCGTATTAGCAACCTTGCTGTTGCTTTTACTTACAAGGTAACTAAAGTGGTCAAACTCCTTTTATTCGAAAATAATTGTTTTTCATGTTATTTATAATGCATATAAATTGTTTTTATTTGCAGCGATGTAATAAATGCAGGAAATCAGGAGCAACTGTTGGCTGTACTGTCAAAAAGTGCAATAGAACATATCACTTTCCATGTTTAATAGAAGCTGGGGGTTCTAGAGAGGAATTTGAGTAAGTCACTTTTTTTTTCTTCAGCTGCATACGCATATTTACACATGCATGTACAATATGGCGGGCTAAAATTGCCTTTAGACGCTTTGATAATGCATACAGTTTTGACTAAGGGTGGGTTCACACTTGCATTGTGGCTTTCCAACATAATTAACGTTTCCATCTTTTCCCCCATTCTTTTCAATGGGTTTTCAAAAACGTTGTCAGTTTCCCTTATTATTATTCCATATGTTTCTCTTTTTTTACGGGAGCTAATGGCGCTGCAGACTGTCGTTCCACGCTAATAACTGTGTTCACAGGGGTAGTACCAATATGTCAGTGGTGTTTTTGTTTTCTTTTTGTGTCAAGACGAGCGAGTAATCAAATACATGTCTTTTTACATTTCTTTACATTCTTGAGCCATTTTCCCCGTTCTGACCCCATCCTAATTATTTGTGCATTCTCCATTGCTACTGGAGCCAACATCCAGTAGTTCTTATCATCCTGCTTGAGCATACGCACTGCTTATTTTCATGTGAGCAGTGTTCCTGCTTTTGATGTGTGCATAGAAAAAATGCGCATGCACATTCTTTCTACCAGATGGACTAGCCGAGTATGCGCAGACAAGCTGACCAGGCTTCTCTGCTCTGGCAGTGTATCAGCTTGCTCGGCTGTCAGTGTTATAGTCGAAAGAGTTCTGTGAATGATGGAATTACAGCACTCATTCATTTGTAACAGTGACTGAACACTGAATGCACCATTGATAAAATAAGGATTACATTTTACACATGATGTCTGTAATATTTACATATGCTGATATCTGGCCATATTTGGGGGGAAAGGATACCTCTTCCGTATAAATAAAATAATATGATGATCTCCTTCCTATAAATAAAAATAACATGGCCACCTATTTTCTACAAATGAAAAACTCCATCATGTAGTTGTATCCTTCCACTTTTAATAGAGGGGAGAACTGCAGTTTGTGGCACAGGGACAGAAAATCTGCCACATGTAAGATCATCCTAATTGTATGTTGACAGGGTGGCATCCGACGCAGAACTTTCTATGCACATTCCTCCGGTAAAACTACTCCTGAAGTCCACAGCTATTTTGCTACGAATCCATACATAGATTTAGCCCTGTCAATGGGCAAAATCTATGTTCGGCACTCCAACACGTTTCTGTGCAGATAGCTGCCTAGTAAGGAAGAAGGCACTAACTGGACTACAGAGTGCCAAAAACTAGGAAAGAAGAACGTAAGTTGCTTGCTGTTAGCATCAGGCTGTTTGTTACCATCATGGGATAAAACTACTACATGGTGAACCAACCATGTAGACTTTGGTATCTCACATGTGATTACAATTTAGGCCTCATGTGCACGGGGAAAATCAGGCCCGCTACGGATTCCTCATGTAGAATCCGTAGCGGGTCCCTCCTGCCCCGCGGATATGAGGCCTAAAAATCAGAATAACTCACCTGCTCCGGACGATGCGGATCTTCCTTCTTCGGCCTGGCGGATGTGCTCGGCAAGCCGGCGGCGTGCCGCGCGCATGCGCCGGGCACATCCGCCGGGCCGAAGAAAAGAGATCCGGCCGCGAAGAAGGGAAGAACCGCATCGTCCGGAGCAGGTGAATTTCATTTTGGTACGGGTCTCCCGCAGATCTGGATGGCTTTCATAGGCTTCAATAAAAGCCTGCGGGAGCCATCCCCGCGGGAGACCCGCACAAAAATGGAGCATGTCCATTTTTTTTTCCGCACGCGGATCCGCGCCTGACAGGAAAAATGACATCCGTAGGTATTTAACTACCTGCGGATGTCTAATGCATCCTTATGGGCGCGCGGATCCACGTGCAGGAAAAACGCTGCGGATTTAAAGCCCGTGGACATGAGGCCTTAATCTCCATATTGGAAACTCCTTACATGCAAAAACATGTCATTTTTGCTTTTTCAAGACTAGTAGTAAATACTCATAAAAGCAATAAATTATAAATTGTACAGTTTATAGTAAGGCACTGTGATAAGTCATCAATTTTTAGGAGCTGGAAAACCCATTTTAAAATCACGCCATATTTGGGTGTTCCATCAGAACACATTGCCTGTTGTTTTCAATGGGGCTGACAAAACATTGCACGGCGTCCGAGTTGCACGCGAGTGCGATGCAAGGTTTCCCTAAAAGCCGCGGTGGATGATCGCTATTTCCCTGAAGTGATGTGAGGTGGTTTTGACATAAACTCCTCACATCTGCGGGAACATTGCACGTTGCCGAGTATGATATCAGACAGAGTTTCACAGCTTGATATCGCACTCACCCATGTGACATTAGCCTAACGGAATCATAATTTAGTTAATATTGTTGGGGGGTGACGGGTTCCCTTTAATTCTTAAAGTAAATTGGCTCTTTCATTTTCAATAAACATTGCTCTAAATTAGAATTCTTACAATTGATCTGTTTTACAGTGCATATTGTGATTGGCATAAAAAGGGGACGACTCGTAAAGGTAAGCACTTTTGCTGCAATTTCTGCAACACTTAAAATGGATAGGTAGGCAATATAGCCGATAATATAGACAGTTGTAACTAAAAAAAGGACTAAATGCTTCATTTACCTCATAGAAGGACATCTATAAGCTTTAGGCTAGCTGTTCACGAACGGATTTGCATTGCAGAATTCACGGTCAGCATCCGCACTGCGAATCCGCAGCAAATACTGTTTGTAACATGTTATGGAAAAATGCTTCTTTCTGCACACAAACAGGAATCAATTACGGAAAAATTGCAGCATGTTCCATTTTTATGTCTTCTTGTATGGACACTTTGCATCCAGTAGCCTAATGGATGATGTCCTCAATCATTACCTCTCCTCTTTTCACCTTACACTCAAACCTTAAGGCTCATTTACCCGCAAAGACAGTCTTTCAAATGATTGATAGATTGACAGTTCTAGCGATCATTTTGCATAAAGTCTTAATGAACACTAATGTCCTTTTAGCACTTATTAGCTTAATTTGCGTGTAAATGAGCCTCAGGAGCTACTTGTAGAACACAGCAGGTCATCTGAGCTCTGCAATTGGCTCCTTTGTTCTTGCACGGGCTGTCAGCTAAATACAATATGTTGAGCGCTCCTGTGCAGAACACAGCATGCGGTCTGTGTTATCTTTCTCCAGCTGAGCAATGGATTTTAAGCTCACCTTAAAATCATTGTTAAGCCGAAGAGTGAAAGATGGCAACATTTACACACAACGATTATCGTTCATATGCTATCGTTTGAGTGATAATCATTGCGTGTAAATGGGGCTTTAGTTGTTTATTATGTAAATGATGTGTTCTACCACCTATTTGTTATCCTGCCTTTTTTAATTGTAAAATAATCAAACTGTCTCTGATCAATTGTGTATAAATAAGTTTCCTCAGTTATAATCTGATGAGCCTGATGAGGAGGTCTAAATAGCCTCCAAAGCTGGCATATAATTTCCCATTATGTCCATCCTGACATCACAAATGGAGTTTGCCCTCTTGACCTCGTTAGGATAGGAAGAGGAGAGTTCTTAAATCCGCCTCCCACTGCTATTCTCCAGTGTTCCTACTGTCCCAGTGGGACACAGGAGGGTGCTTCCATGTCTGCCGGAGGATGAGAGTCCTAGAAGAACAGGGTCTCACAGGGATCTGGCCTTGTACATCTTGGGCGGTCTTCGGGTCGCCGCCCCCCACATATGCTGCAGCATCCTTGTGGTAGAGGGCCCGGGCTGAGCTCATGGATCATCCGCTCAGTCCGGATTCCTGGTCAGGAGGAGTAGAGACTATCTTTGATCGTCGCCCCTCTGCAAATGCTCTGCAAACCTGCAGAGGGGCTGGAGTCCAGGACGAGCGCGGTGGAGTGCGCGGACTGATGACACGATGACGTAAGATGCTCGCCCGCATCCAGAGGCACGCGCATGGTGCCAAATTCAAAGTTTAAGAAGGCAATTTACCCCTCAGAGCTCCCTCTGATGGGCAGTAAGCTCTGTGACACTTCCACACGCAGATCCTATATCAGAGAAACATGGACAGCCTGAAAGGTGACAAGAGAAATGCGTCTATTGTGAGTAGTCCACTTGGACAAAAAACAATGACTGTATTGCTGTATTGTGTGTAATAGCCTCTCCTGCATCCCTTGCAGGAGGATACATCCAAACAAAAGTTGCAATGTAAAAAAATGATTAAAAAATGTGCGTTATGTGCTAAAAAACTGGACAACAGTGGAAAAAAAGCTCATCTGCATAGAATGTACATCCAAAATCGTAAAGGAGGAGCATCAGTCCCTGGTGGACAGTTTCCTCCAGATGGTAAGAGAGGAGGTACAGGCAATAAGAGCCTAACCTATCTCTCAGCCCCAGCCTGGGCCTTCTAGGCCAGCAAAAAGGGCACGGACACAGGTCCAATTCCTCTTCATCCGAAACTTTAGACATGGATTATTCAGAAGGTGAATTGTCTGAATTAACAGCACCCATTATTGTTGAGGATGATATAAGACATATTACTTCTCAAATCAGGACCTAGAGGAATTGATAATGGCTCTCCGCAATACAATGGAGGTAGCGGACATTCAACAGCCGAGGTCCATACAGGACGAAATGTTCGGCGGGCTGAGGTCAGTAAATTAAACCCTAAGTCAGTTTATAGTAGAAGAATGGGAGAAAGCTGAGAAACAATTGTCAACATCTAGAGAATTTAAAAACGGACTCTTGTTCGCTTCAGAAGACACCAAATTATGGAATGAAGTACCAAAGGTGGACGTTCAGGTCACAAAATTGATAAAAAACAAAACTTGCTTCCCTTTGAAGATGCTTTGCAACTAAAGGAGCCAATGGCTATAAAAGTTGACTGTCTCCTAAAGAAAGAGTGTGGAAAACCACAGCAAGCTAGATGCCAACATAGCGGCCACATCAGTTGCACGCTCAATGTATATTTAGTCCCATTTAGACACAACGTTTACCGCTCAAAATTCGCTCAAAGCCATCTTTTGAGTTATAATCGTTGCATCTAAATGCATGGCCATCGTGCAGCTTTCGTACAGATTTGTTCCTCGCTCAATTCTAGTTTTCTAGAATTGAGCGATAAACTCTTATCAGTGGTGCGAGCTGTTATTGCAGTTGGCAGCGCTGATAAGATTCTTTCAGCTCATGTCCCGCTTATGCAAAACAGCTGTATTGACATTCCATACTTAGGAATTAATTTGACCCCCTCACTATCCACCCTATATAAGTGCAATTATTCTCCCCTAATAAAGAAACTAACCGCGGAACTAGAAAAATGGGATGATCCAATGCTCTCGTGGATAGGTAGGATACATGCGGTAAAGATGAACACCTTGCCACGACTATTATACCTGTTCCGAACCCTTCCCATTCCCATCCCGAATGAGGTACTGAACAACTTCCAGAAACGCATTTTTAAGTTCATATGGGCCAACAAACGGCAGAGAATAAAAAATAAAACAATGTATTACCATAGGAGCCAGGGAGGCCTCTCTGTCCCTAACTTAAAGAAGTATTACACAGCAGCGAGATTAGCGCAATGGATTGAGACCCTCGGAGGCGCAAAAGCACCTCTCTGGGTCAACATGGAAGAATTCAAATTAAACCCATTCACCCCCATGGAACTGATTTGGTCTAAAGGCACTATAAAGGTAAACCTTTTAGAAATGAGCCCCCTTTCATATCACTCAATGCGCATCTGGAGGGAGACCAGACATAAGGACAAACTGTCAACAAGCCCATCCAGACTTCTACCAATAATTAAAAATGAAAATTTCCCCCCTAGTAAAGACCTAGTGCATTTCCAGTAGTGGAAAATAAATGAAGTCACAAACATACACCACCTGATAGAAAACTCAAGGCTACTAACTGTAAGCCAATTTAAAACTAAATTCAATCCTCCCACGTCTGAGAACTTCAGAATTAATTAAGTCTACCATTTTCTGGGCTCGCTCAAACTTCCACAAATCTTCCCGGATTTAACCACGTTCGAGAGACTATGCCTGAGAGACCCCATGAGAAAGGGCTCCCTATCCCTGATCTACAACATTCTGAACACACCAGGGGGAGAGGGGAGACTACCATATATGGAAAAATGGGAAAAGGATCTAAATATAAACATGTCACCAGAGAGATGGAAGCAATGCTGCGAGACAATTGCAAAGGGGAGCCAGCAGGTGACCTTGACGGAGACATCCATAAAGATCCTCCATCGAACTCACCTGGTGCCTAACAGACTACACCAAATATACCAATCAGTCTCACCCCTTTGTTTCAGAGGCTGTGCGGAGGCAGGCACCCACGTCCATGTTTGGTGGACTTGCCCGGTAGTGAAGAGGCTTTGGGCACAAGTTCAAAGGCTTCTACAGAGATTATTTATAGGACCCCTGCATAAGTCTCCAACAGTGTTCCTCCTTGGCGACCGACAATCAGGTGTCAGATACCGAGCTCACAAGCTGATCCAGGTGATATGTATGGCAGCTAGAATCCATATTGCATCCAGATGGAAGCAAAGCACTCTGTCCTTTCAGGATGTGATGGAGAGAGTCTCTCGAATTGCAATGTATGAGAGATTACATGCAATACGGGCTGACACTTTAGAAAAATTCGGGGAGGTCTGGGAACCTTGGATAAGCCTGGTAGATATACCAGGATTCCGACACGTCCTCCAGTCGACCTAAAAACACCAACCTTAAAGGGGTGGTCTCGCGAAAGCAAGTGGGTCTATACACTTCTGTATGGCCATATTAATGCACTTTGTAATATACATCGTGCATTAAATATGAGCCATACAGAAGTTATTCACTTACCTGCTCCGTTGCTAGCGTCCCCGTTGCCATGGTTCCGTCTAACTTCGGTGTCTTCTTGCTTTTTTAGACGCGCTTGCGCAGATGGATCTTCTCCCTTCGGCTGGTCTTGGAAGCATCGGAGTTTTGGCTCCGCCCCCTTTTCGCGTCATCGCGTAGCTCCGCCCCCGTCATGTGCCGATTCCAGCCAATCAGGAGGCTGGAACCGGCACACGTCATGGGGCGGAGCTACACGATGATGCGTACAAGGGGGCGGAGCCAAAATGCCGATGCTGCCGAGCGGAGCCGAAGGGAGAAGAAGGGAGAAGATGGATCTGCGCAAGCGCGTCTAAAAAGGCAAGAAGACACCGAAATTAGACGGAACCATGGCGACGGGGACGCTAGCAACGGAGCAGGTAAGTGAATAACTTCTGTATGGCTCATATTTAATGCACGATGTATATTACAAAGTGCATTAATATGGCCATACAGAAGTGTATAGACCCACTTGCTTTCGCGAGACCACCCCTTTAATATGAAAAAAAAAACGACTTTAATTTGAACATGAATGAGTGACGACCAAAGTTCAACCTTGTTGAAGTTTATTGTTTTAATTGACAAAATTTATTAATACTTATACTATATACGTTAGACAATTTAATTAAGATTGAAGAAAAAGAAACAGATATTGATATGAGAATAAGTGCACAAAAGAGTTATATATATTTGTTTAAGATGACTGTTGAATATTCCATAATATCCCCTGCGAGGGAAAACCAAAATGAGATAAACAGTAAAGCTGTACTTATCTTGTTTGCTTCCTGAATAAAGATTTTTGAAACTAAAACAGCTGTATTGTTCGCTGAGCGATGGCGGGGGTGTCCCGCTTCTACTGCAAAGCTCTTTAGTAGCTAATTAGCTACTATAGGCTGTGCAAAGATGATCACTCAAAACTGTCACTCAAATTGTCGTTTGAGCGACTTTTGTGCGATCATCTTTGAGTGTAAATTAGAGTCGCATTTAATGCAAAAAAACTCTAGGGAGGAATTGGCAGAGTGTATTCCTTTATTTTAAAAAGCTACAGGGTTTTTAGCTGATGCTTTGGCGTAGTCTGTCCGCTTTGCTGCCAAGAATGTGGGTTTAGGAAATGCCGCTAGGCATGCATTATGGCTCAGAGCCTGGCCAGGAGATACCACATCCAAAAAAAAACTTTGCTCAATCCCATCCTAGGCGGAATATCTTTTTAGCCCAGTATTGAGGAACATCCTGGAAAAAGCAGGAGACAAGAAAAAAGGTTTTCCCGTGGATTACCCCTCTAAAAGCAGCTCAGTTTCTTCAGAAAGCCATTTCGGTACAAATACCAGAGAGGCAAAGGGAAGACAGGCAAGTGGTCTTACCCAAAAGGAGGCAAGGGTAAGCCCCATCCCCCCTCTATCCCCATAGATCCGAACGTAAGTAAATCCGTGGGTCCGGTAGGGGGTAGGTTATCCCAGTTTGCAGGGAGATAGTCCCATGTTTCTGGAAATCCCTGAATTCTGGAGATTATTTTTTCGGGGTATAAATTTTTTTTTTCTCTCCCACCCCCAGGAAGTATTTTTTTGTTACCCCAGACCAGACCCATATTCTTCAAGCAAGATTTGAAGAGGGGGTTAAAAATGTTTTACAAATGGGAGCAGTTATCCCTGTTCCCTCGTCGGAACGTAGTTTTGGGTTTTATTCGCCTATG
Source organism: Eleutherodactylus coqui (assembly GCF_035609145.1). Lineage (NCBI taxonomy): Eukaryota > Metazoa > Chordata > Amphibia > Anura > Eleutherodactylidae > Eleutherodactylus > Eleutherodactylus coqui. The sequence goes on along the minus strand of NC_089837.1, from coordinate 453,684,767 downwards.
TCTTTGGTGCCGAAACCAAATGGTTCGTTTAGGACTATTCTTAATTTAAAATCCCCTTAATAAGCATATAGTTAATTGTCGATTTAAGATGGAGACTGTTAATTCTACAATTCCTTTAATCAAAAAATCAAATGTCATGTGTTCGGTAGATTTAAAAGATGCCTACTTTCACGTTCCTATTCATAGGTCATATCAAAAATACCTTAGATTCATAGTCAAGATGGGTTCTAAAATCCTTTTCAGTTCATATGTCTACCGTTTGGTAGCTCAAACGCTCCAAGAGTCTTCTCAAAGATTATGATTAAACCAATCAGGTTCCTTAGAAACCAAGGAATTAATGTGATTCCTTACTTAGATGATCTATTAATCATTTCCGATAATTCTCATACAATGGAACGACACTTGAGGGAGACGCTAAACCGAGCTGGGATAGCTGATAAATTTTGAAAACTCTAGCCTAGATACAGATACTAAAGTTTTTCTGGAGTTCTTTTGGACTCTCGCAAATGTTGTTCTTTTTTGCCTTCCAATAAAAAAAAAGATTTAATTCTTTCTGTTAGCAAATTTCAGAGGAAAGACTGGGTCTCTGTTAGAGAGACCATGAGGGTCCTTGGGCAGATGACAGCCTGTTTGCCCATAGTCCCTTGGTCCCAATTCCATTCCAGACCCTTACAGCAGGAGATGTTGTCGGTCTGGTATAGGAGACAGCTATCTCTGGATACAAAGTTTAGGGTGTCAGCAGCAGTTAAAAGATCATTAGATTGGTGGTTATCACCGTACAACCTTAAAAAAGGGATACAGTGGTCTTTATTTCCATCCATTGTGATAAATACTGACACTAGTAGGTCAGGTTGGGGGGCAAAATTGGCAGATAAGAACTTGCAGGGTTCTTGATCAGTTTACATGAGTTCCCAATTATAGGGAACTTAGGGTGGTATGGGAGGCATTAAACCAGGCTATAGACAAAATGTGCGGAAAGCACCTAAAAATCCTGACAGCGGTATCCTTTATTCACCACCAGGGCGGGACCAGACACCCATCTTCAGTACTTGTCAAAGAAAAATTCTTCTGGACTGAAGGCAACGTAAGATCGCTGTCAGCAGTACGTCTAAAAGGCCCCCAAAATACGGTCGCACACTATCTAAGTTGGGAAAAGCTGAGTCCAGGAGATTGGTCCCTAAACATGGACGTGTTTCACTCTTTGACAGCTCGATGGGGCTCTCCTCAAGTGGATCAATTTGCGGGAAGGACGAATACAAAATCTCGCAAATTATTTTCCTTGAATATCAAGGACAATCCCCTAGCATTGGACGCTCTGTCCCAAAATTGGAATCTGGATCTGGCATATGCCTTTCCCCCTCGCCCACTAGTAGCTTGAGTCCTTCAGAAAATCCAGAGGTGTCAGACCAAAGTCATTCTGGTAGCCCTAGCTTGGCCAAAAAGACCCTGGTATCCCCTGTTAAACTCCTTGGCAATAGATAATCCTATTGCGCTACCCCTCAGGTAGGACCTTCTGTCCCAAGGTCCAGTCCTCTTTCGACAGATTAATTGGTTAACACTGACTGCTTGGCTCCTGAGCGGTGCAGGTTGAGAGATCGAGAACTTCCTGCTGAGGTAATAGAAAATCTCTTAAAAAGCTGTAAGGAACCTACCTCGAGGATATACTCGAGAGTTTGGAGAAAGTTTTCCCAATGGTACAGTCCAGATAGTCCAGATATGGGTAATCCTAATTTAACAAAGATCCTAGAGTTTCTACAGGAGGATCTTGATATGGGTCTCAGCCCCAGAACCCTGAAAGGGAGCATATAGGCTTAAGCTGTTTGTTAGGAGATCAATCCCTGCCTGGGACCTCAATATGGTCTTGGGTAGTCAATGCGAACATGTGTTCGAACCTATAAACTCTATACTGCTCAGAAATATATCAATTCAAGTAGCCATCTTGTCCTGTAGGGAACCATATCTAAAAATTTTGGATGATAGAATAATTCTTAAACTTGATCCTTCCTTCTTTTCGAAAGTAGTATATCAGTTCCATATGGAACAAGAAATAGTTTTACCTTTGTTCTGTCAGAATTTTAGGAATGATGAAGAACAGCACATGCATCATTTAGACATTAGACGAGCAGTACTAACATATTTACAAGTCTCACAAACATTCAGCAAGTCAGATACTTTTTCCCTTCAATTCCAGGGTAAAAATAAAGGAAAGACAGCATCTAAAGATACCATCGCTAGATGGTTAAAATTAGCTATTCAGGAAACATATAAATCTAAAAACGTATCGGTTCCAGAAGGAATAAGAGCCCACTCCACAAGGGCTCTCACTTCTTCTTTGGCCAAACTTGGGGAGGCCTCAACAGAACGAATATGTAGGGCTGCTACTTGGTCTAGTATCCACACCTTTACCAAACACTATCAGTTGGATCTTCACTCTCAGAAGGAGCTGGCCTTTGGGCGGAAGGTCCTCCAGGCTGTAGTCCCCCCCTAATATGTCTGTAATAATTTAGTATTGCCTCTATGTGTGCTGTCAGGATGGACGTAATGGGAAATTGTGAATTATGCTTGCCGTTAATTCCTTTTCCATGAGTCCATCATGAAAACACATACTTTTCCAACCTATTGAATTTTGTGTGTACTGTGCATGTAACGTAATAGTACATTTGTGTTTTTTCAGTAACAATAAAAGATTTGGCTGCATAACCCCTGTAGTAATTTGAAGCCACTGGAGAATAGTGGTGGGAGGCGGCCTTAAGAACTCTCCTTTTCCTGTCCCAACGAGGTCAAGAAAGAGGGAAACCTCCATGTGTGCTGTCAGGATGGACTCATGGAAAAGGAATTAACGATAAGAATAATTCCTGATTATTTTGGTTAGCCAATAAGGGTATTACCTCTATAATACTTTTTGTCTTTTTTTTATGCAGGAGTATTTTATACTATGATTTTCTGGCTAACACAGTACCACACTGTTTTTTGTCTACATAATAATTATTGAAGTCTTATCGAGATTCTTATGGGGAAAAAAAAAACTAGAGAATGCGCCTGTATTAGGCCGTTATTTCCTGGACATTAAAGACTTTAACCCCTTTAAGGACGTCGCCTATTTTGGGCTTAAGGACGCAACGATTTTTGGCGGATTTTCATCTCCATTTTTCAAAAGTCATAACTTTTTTAATTTTTTGTCGACGCGGCCGTATAGGGGCTTTTTTTTCCCATGGCGAACTGTAGTTTTTATCGGTGCTATTTTTGGGTACACAGACTATATTGTAAAACTTTTATTATTTTTTGATAACAGGGAGAGAAAACGCATCAATTCTGCCATAGATTTTTTTTTTACAGCGTTAATCATGCAGCCTAAGGGCCCGTTCAGACGAGCGTGTTTTGGTGCGTACATACACACGCACAAAAACACGCTTGTATTTACAACAATGCATTCCCTATGGAGTGTGCACATGTCTGTGCACCATAGGGAATGCACGCATTGTTTTCAATGGAGCCGCGGCTGCTGCCGGCGGATCCATTGAAAACAATGACCTGCTGGCTCCCTGCATTCCTTTTCAGGGAAGGACTTTACATATAAGCCCTTCCCTGAAAAAGAAAGATTTTAGTGTAAAAAAAATAAAAAAATGCAGGCATTCTCTTCAATGGAGCCGCTGCTGCTGCTGGCGGCTCCATGGAAGACAACGGTCTGCTGGCACCACCAAATTGTTTTTCAGCGAAGAGCTTTACATATAGGCTCTTAACTGAAAAGGAAAAATTTTGGTGAAAAAAAAAATTAAAATGCAGGCATTCTCTTAAATGGAGCCGCTGCTGCTGCCGGTGGCTCCACTGAAGACAATGGTCTGTTGCACACCTGAATTGTTTTTCAGGGAACGGCTTTACATATAAGCCCTTCCCTGGAGATCAATTAAAAGTGATTTAAAAAACAAAAAAAATAGATACTCACCTCCCTTCAGCTGCCGGGGCACAGCCGCGTCTTCTCCTGCTGTCCCCTGCACTGTGGTGCTGATCTATGAGCAGCCGGGGATTTAAAATCCCCGCCTGCTGCAACAGCTGAATGAATGACAGGTGAGGGCTGCCTGTGATTGGCTGACCTCAGCCAATTACATACAGCTCTTTCAGCAGGCGGGGATTTTAACTCCCCGCCTGCTGATAGATCAGCAGTTCAGCACCACAGTGCAGGGGACAGCAGGAGAAGACCTGGCTGTGCCCCGGCAGCTGAAGGGAGGTGAGTACCTATTTTTTTTTTACTATTTTAAAAGGCTTTTCAGGGAAGGGCTTATGAAGTCCTTCCCTGCAAAGCCACTGACAGCTGCCGGGGCTCATCGGGGACTTCTGCCACTGTCCCCGGCTCTGTAGCGCTGCAGAGCTATCAGCAGCCGGGGATTTAAAATCCCCTCCTGCTGGTAGCTCTGATTGTGATTGGCTGAAGCAATTCAGCCATCCACAATCAGAGCTACCAGCAGGCGGGGATTTTAAATCCCCGGCTGCTGATAGCTCAGAACTACAGAGCCGGGGACAGAGCTAGAAGTCGCGGCTGAGCCCCGGCAGCTGAAGGGAGGTGAGTATTTTTTTTTTTTGCACTATTTTAAATGGCATTTCAGGGAAGGGCTTATGAAGCCCTTCCCTGAAAAGCCATAGACGGGATGCGGCAGCAGGATTCTCTACCGCAGCTGTCATGTGTGACAGCTGCGGTTGAGAATTGAAGGATTCCTTTTGCTGCATCTGCCACAGATGTGGCAGATGTAGCAGCAGGGAATTCTTTTAACTAGCGGGGGTGAAGGATACATCTGCCGCATGCGGCAGATGTGTTCTTCATGCCCGCGGGGGTCACAGTAGCGGCGGACAGGTAAGTTTTTTTAAATTCTTTTTTGGCTTTGCACTAAAATGTTTCTTTTTCAGGGAAGGGCTTATATGTAAAACCCTTCCCTGGAAAAGAATGCAGGGGACCGGCAGAGCATTGTTTTCAATGGAGCCGCCGGCAGCAGCCGCGGCTCCATTGACAACAAGCACGCAGCTGTGTTCACGCGTGCTTTCGCTCATACCTAGGTGTGGACGTATGTACGCACCTAAGTACGCACCAAAACACGCTCGTCTGAACGAACCCTAAATGACACAATCCATTTTTTCTGCGGGCCGGTACGATTACAATGATACCAAAATTCTGAAATTTTTTTTAGGTTTTTCCACTTTTCTGCAGTAAAAACCCTTTTTTTGGAGATCTTTTTTTTCTAAATCGCTGCATTCAAAGTCCTGTAACATTTTTATTTTTTTATGTACGGAGCTATCTGAGGGCTTATTTTTTGCGAGATGAGCTGTAGTTTTTATTGGTGCCATTTTGGGGTACACATGGCTTTTTTGATCACTTTTATTGCGTTTTTAGGAAGGTAAAATGCTAAAAATAGCATTTTGCCTCAGTTTTTTAGCGTTTTTTTAAAACGCTTTTTTCCATGCACAGTCAAAAGCACATGCAACTTATTGTACGTGTCATTATGGACGCGACAATACCAAATATGTGGGATTTGATTTTATTTTTTACCTTTTTTATGCTAATATGAGGAAAAGCACACAAAAAAAGGTTTTTTTTACGTTTTTCTTTTTTGTTCATTTTTATTATCTTTTTTTTGCACAATTTGTGTCTTCCTAGGGAACTTACAGCACAGCATTGATGATCGCTGTAATAGGGCATTGCACCGCCACTGTTGCTGCGGGAGGCCGGCTATGACTCCTATGATCTTGCGAGATCTCCTATGATCTTGCGCTATCCCCAGGACGTAAGTTTATGCCCTGTTGCGGGAAGTACCCTGCTGAGAGGACGTAAACTTATGCTCTGGAGTGGGAAGGGAGTTAAAGGAAAAATACAGTTGAGGAATTGAGTTCTACTTCACGAATTTAAAGGGTTTTTCTGAAAAATACTATTGATGACCTATGACCTCAGCAAAGGGCATCAATAGTTAAAGGGGTTGTCCCGCGACGAAACTGTTTTTGTTTTTTTTCAACCCCCCCCCCCCCATTCGGCGCGAGACAACAGCGATGCAGGGGTTAAAAAAGAAAACCGGACAGTGCTTACCTGAATCCCCGCGCTCCGGTGACTTCTTACTTACCTGCTGAAGATGGCCGCCGGGATCTTCTCTCTCGGTGGACCGCAGGGCTTCTGTGCGGTCCATTGCCGATTCCAGCCTCCTGATTGGCTGGAATCAACACGTGACGGGGCGGAGCTACAAGGAGCCGCTCTCCGGCACGAGCGGCCCCATTCAGAAAAGAAGACCCGGACTGCGCAAGCGCGTCTAATCTAGCGATTAGACGCTGAAAATTAGACGGCTCCATGGAAGCGAGGACGCCAGCAACGGAACAGGTAAGTGAAAAATTTCTTATAACTTCTGTATGGCTCATAATTAATGCACAATGTACATTACAAAGTGCATTAATATGGCCATACAGAAGTGTATAGACCCACTTGCTTTCGCGGGACAACCCCTTTAATTAGCTGGGGTCCGCCACTCGGTACCCTGACCAATCAGCTGATCAGGCGCCCACTGTCAGTGCCAACATACAAAGGGATCTGAACGGAAGTACTGCTTCAACTGCAGTGTGATGGCCGGCTTTTGTAACTGCAGACAGGTTTAATTATAATCAATGGAAGCTGTGCCTGCAGTCATAAGTGCCAGCCACTACACTAGGGTCAGAGCAGTATTGTGGCACTGACAGCTGGTGCCCAATCAGGTGATCGACTGGGGTCCTGAGTGGCGGACATGAGCCAATTAACTATTAATGTCTTATCATAAGGACTGGTTATCAATAGTATTTTATTGGAAAACCCCTTTGAGGACATAAAACTTTTTTGACACAGATTACCTATGTACATATTTGGCAGTCATGAGGTGGCATTAGGAAGATAAAGGTATCTTAACGTGCCTAGCAAGTAAAAGCAAATATTTTATGCCACATTTGCGTCAATTTCACTGAGAAGTAAATTTAAACATTTTACAAAACTACTTAAAAATATTGTCACTTACGCATTGCATCAAAGGTGTGTCCTTCCAGAATTGCCATGTCCTTTTTAGAATGCTAGACCCAAGTTATTTTATTTGTATTTTTTAAATAATTTTTACATATCATATCTGTTTTGTAACATACCTTTGTTTTACAGTTTCAAACTCCTCCCGTCGAAAACCTAAAAGGCGCATGAAGGTAAAGTACTATTAAAATTCTAATTATTACATGATCTGGGTATTCTTGGCTCATTCCCCTCAACCTTATGCAGGGCCACGTTTAGACAAAGTGTGGCCCTGGGCAAAATTTAAAATCAGGAGGCTGGAATCGGCACATGTGACAGGGCGGAGCTACGCGATGACGCGTACAAGGGGGCGGAGCCAGAACGCCGCTGCTGCCGAGCCGAAGGGAAAAGACCCATCTGCGCAAGCGCGTCTAATCGGGCGATTAGACGCTGAAATTAGACGGCAGCATGGCGATGGGGACGCCAGCAGCGGAGCAGGTAAGTGAATAACTTCTGTATGGCTCATATTTAATGCACGATGTATATTACAAAGTGCATTAATATGGCCATACAGAAGTGTATAACCCCACTTGCTTTCGCGGGACAACCCCTTTAACACGAATTTACAGTCTCACCTTGTTGGAAATAACTGGGTAAATTGAGCTGCAAGAAACCAGTTCTAAAATAGCCATGCTGCACACAGCACCTAGCTATCAGCTATCTTTTATTAGAGCCAGTCAACCTCCCCATTCCTGCATAACCTCAGCCTTGAGGGAGGAAGATAAAGTCAATTTGCTAGAACTGATGACTGTCTAAGCATAGCTGACTAACTATTCATTAAAAGGCTAATGCTGCCTAACCTAAGTAGTTATCTTGATACCAAAATACACAAAAATGAAAGATGAAAAAGCCAGCACCCTGATGGTGAACTGCTGGTGTCCTCTTCCCCTATATGTGTATTTTATGGTTCAAAATGTATTCATTGATTTTTCAATAAAAGACAAATAAACATCTTGCAGTAATTTAACATTGGCATTACAGTAATGAATTGGGTAACTTGTCCGTCGAGCTGTGACAACCGAAGCCATGTCTGATTTCATCTCAGTAAGCCTGTCGCCATTGGTAACTGGTACCTTGGGTCTGAGGCTGTGTTAGCGTGAGGTTACCTCGTAATATAATGAATTCTGCATACAATGAAATAACTTGATATAACCGAGGAAAAAAGAAAAAAAAGGGGGGGTAGAGGAGGAGATGGGAGGAGGGGAAGGGGAGGATGGGTCGGCTGCTAGCGGCCTGAATCTCAGTATTAGATTCCAGGTGATGCGTTACAATGGTAGAACCTTTTAGGTTAAGATGGTAGTGTACCTGTTTGGAGCCAGGCCTTTAGTTCCGGGAACTCCTTAATATAATCCAGGTCATCCAGTTGGCGTAATATTTCAGGGAATTTCCTCTATATGCCACACCAAGGTCCTCCATGTGGCTTATCTTGTCCATGATTTCCAGCCAGAGAGTTCTCGTAGGGGGCGAGGGCGACCTCCACAGCCTCGGTATTGTCTGTCTCATAGCCATGAGAAAGAATCTGAAGATGCTTTTTTTTTATTTGGAAAAAGGGCCCTGGACCATAGACAGCAAAGCTGCTTCCGGTGTCAGTACCAAATTATCTCTATGAATTGTGTTGTAAAGATTGCTGATTTCTTGCCACAATGGTAGGACCAGAGGACAGGACCACCAAATATGCGTGAGATCACCTCTCCTGCCCTGGCACCTCCAGCAGACGTCCGGGGTTTGGGGGAACATCTTAGCTAACTGTGCAGGGGTCCTGTACCACCTGGACAGGATATTGTAATTGGTTTCCTGAAATTTAGAGGAGATCGCCATGGAGTGGGTTAGTGTGAAGACGTTCCTCCACATGTCTTCTTGAAAGGTTTCCCCCAGTTCTCTCTCCCAGTTTGCAATGAATCCCGGTGGATCGTCTCGCGTTTCTATATCCAGCAGGAGGCTATAGAGGGCCGCGACTTTAAGCGGATCAGATGACGGGGATGTGCATAGCTGTTCAAACTGGGAGAGAGGAGCCTGGAGTGAGGCCAGAGGGCCCAGAGACAGGACAAAGTGTCTTAGTTGCAGGTACAGAAACCAAGCTCTGGTCCGGGGACCCTCCCCCCCCGCCCTGGAACTCATTCATTGGTTGAACCCCAAGGTTCGATACAACATCTCTAACCCTCAACGTAGTAGGGGTCCCTTCCGATAGGAGCGTGGAGCCCCTCATGAGAGCCGGTAATTCCTTATTCCCTGTCACCGGTGTGAGAGGGCCGGGGTGCGGGAGACCAGCCCCAGGCGTGAGTATCTGATTCAATAAGGGTGAGATCAAGGGTGTCCCCCGCGCCAGTGGTGGCGGGAGCCAAAATGCGCCTGTTACGAGGGCAGGGAGTTCCTCCCTTTCAAGATCTACCCAAAGTTTGGCCGGATTATTATGGATGATGTCGGGGACACATCTGCAGATGGATGCCTTGTAGTAGGTAGCAAAGCTGGGCATACTTACTCCTCCATCACCTTTCCTTCTGATGAGGGTCTTGTATTTGACCCTTGGTTTGGTTCCTCCCCATACAAACTCCAAGGAGTTCTTGCGGAGCCTAGTCAAATATGCTTTGGGTATTTCAAGGTTTGGAAGAGATAAAAGAGCCTAGGCAAGGCATCCATTTTCAAGGCGTTTATTCGCCCAAGCCAAGATAGGGTAAGGGGTTTACATTTTTTAAAATCGTTTCCCAAACTGTCAAGCATTGGCTTAAAATTTGCTTCCAAGAGGGTTTTAGGATCGCTGGTGATGTTAATACCTAGGTTATTAATGTGGTCGCTCCTCCACTTCATGGTGGAGGATTTGCTGACGGCGGATGCTACTTCTGGAGGCATCGTCATATTAAGGATTTCTGATTTACTAATGCTGATTTTGAAATTGCTGACATTAATAAACCTCTCAAATTCCTTCAGGGCTATTGGGAGAGCTACCAGAGGGTTTGTGATATATATTAATAAACTTTACATCCGGAAAGATCCGGAACTAAACAGGCCATTCCCCAATCGTCGCCGGGTATCGGACCACGCAGAGTGTCGTCCAGCCTGGTGGAGGCAATGGTTGGCAACTGCGGGGAAAGGTGCTCCCGACCCTTACTGGTATAGATCAATTACCCCCGAGAGGGGGTCAATGGTGTGAACCAGGTAACTGTATAAGAGAGGAAAAGATTTTACAAGAAGTAGGCGAGTTGAGCTTAAGCAGATATAGGATAGTTGTTTAGTATAAAGGTGTAGAGGTATATAGCTAGCGGGTGTTAGTTAGGTGCATGAAGAAGCCAGAGAGACCAGGTACAGGAGGTGAGGGAAACAGAGCAGAGGGTGGCGGGGGCTTCCCCGCATCTCGTGCCTGTCCAAGTCAGGAGCCCCCTGCGTGGTAACTAATACAGGACGCAGTAGGCTCCCCCCCTCAGGTCCGATCCGCCCGGGTTTCTAAGAACCTATGTGTGGAGGTGGCATGGAGTCTTCAAGTTGTTGGGGATCTAGGTTTGCGATTGTTCCACTTGCGTGTTGATCTGACAGTCTGCCAAGGCTCCGATGTTGGCTGTGCCAGGAGGGATGGCAGGGCCGGCCAGTCTGGCAGAACGAGCATCGGGAGTTCGAAAGTCCCCAGAAAGTTAGGGAGATCCCCCGGTGAGCGGAAGGTGGCGGATTTGCCGCTCTTCCAGGTCACCAGCTGAAACGGGTAGCCCCATCTGTATGGAATATCCTTTCCTTTGAGAGCCTCCAATAACGGTTTTAATGCTTTGCGTAATTGTAGAGTTCTCCTGGCTAAGTCAGGCAATAGAAGGAGAGGTTCGTCTTGGTAGGATAGATTTCCTGCTCCTCTAGCTTGTTTTAGTATGTCTTCCTTGTCCTTGTAAAAGTGGATACGACATATAACGTCACGAGGGCGTCTTGAGTCAAGGTTCTTGGGTCCGAGAGATCTATGTATTCGATCGATTTCTATCGGCTTATCTCGTGGTCTTTGGATAAGGGAACCGAAGAAGTCCTGAGCCCACTGCTCCAGCTGCGCATTGGTGATGTTTTATGAGAGGCCCCTCACACGGATGTTATTTCTTCTGTGTCTATTTTCTAGATCGTCAATATGCGCAAGAATGTTAGAAATCTGTGTAGTGAGACATGATGACTTCCCTATGGGTCTCTAGTACTTAATTAGTTTGTTCTTGGGCCTCTTTCATCGCCAGCACTCTGTGCCCGATCTGTTGTATATCTGTCTGTATCTGCGTTACCGCTTCTCTGTGGGATTGTTCGAGATGGGAGAAAGATGTGTTAATTTCAGTTTTGGTGGGGAGGGTTCTGAGGTGCGCTTTCCAATCCCAATCGCCGTCTTCTGTGTGCGTACTGAGGAAAGGGGAGCATGGGGCCCAGTTTCCTCTGGTGTTCTGGGGGATGGGTGGGGGGGGTTGGATTTCCAGGAGGGAGAGCTATCAGTCCCTTCTTTGCGGGGGAGGCTTATGCAAGATGGAGTCTGAGGTGTTCGATGGGGACTTCTGGAGACTTCATTGTCTGTAGAGCTGTCTGCTTGGTAATGGTGGATTGCAGACTTGCTCCTTCCTGGTGTGCCACTGGTATCATGTGGGAAGGGGCGCTGCATCCCCACCATTTTATGATTATTGATTGTGGCTACCATCCAGGGCCCCCTCTCTGCTCCGCTTATTATTGCCCTCATCCACTCACGGCTCGATTATTGCAACTCGTTGCTGATCGGCCTCCCCTGCACCAGACTCTACCCTCTCCAATCCATCCTGAATGCAGCAGCCAGGCTCATTTTCCTGTCCAGCCGCTACTCAGACGCCTCTGCCCTGTGCCAGTTACTGCACTGGCTGCCCGTTAAATACAGAATTCAATTTAATCTCGCTACCTTAATCCTCAAAGCCCTCCACAGTGCAGCGCCCCCCTATATTGTCTCCTTCATCTCAATCGATCACCCAGCCCGGGCTCTCCGCTCGGCAAACGAAACTAGACTGCACAGCCCTCTAATTCGAACTTTTCACTCCCGCCTCCAAGACTTCTCAAGAGCAGCACCAGTCCTCTAGAATGCACTACCAAAGGATACCTGTGCAATCCAGGACTCGAAAAACTTCAGGCGAGCTCTAAAAACGCACCTCTTCAGGGAGGCATACTGCATTCTCTAAACAAACTCCTCTATACGTTGCCTGATGACATGCTCCCTGACCTACTGACTGCAATCCCTGCTAGCCGTCATAAACTGCTCCTGTAGTCATACTGATCCTGCCGTTGCATAGCTAAATGTCTGACCATTGTCTGTATATAGTATCCCTCACTCTCCACCTCGCCATACTGTGCACATCTCCAGCCATTTTACCTTCTGTATCACCCCATTACTTGTAGTATGTAAGCTCGTTGGAGCAAGACCTTCACCCCTATTGTTTCCATCAACTGATTACGATTGTAGCCGTGGTTGTGTAATTTTTTGTACTTTTGTCAGGGTAATAAAATTTTCTAAGTACAGCGCCAATCAGGCCCACCCCACTTGCCCGCTGCCGGCGGTAAGAAGAGACACCACACACGGAGGTCTGGTATAATTCCTCACACGGGACATGGCTCTCTGCCGTCGTGCTTTATTACAGATTACATGAGATCTTATACCCTTTGTCCCATCACCATCAAGGGGTGATGGGCTCATAACCATATATGGGCAGTCTGGATTTCCGGCCTGAGACAGTGAAAACAGCCGTTATCTTGCTACGGCGCCTCTGGCTTATGTACAGAAAATCACGTATTCAATTAACTCCAGTGCAAAGAATCACCCACTCAATTCTAAGAAAATGGCCAAGCATGCATTCTCCATATATGGGAAGTCCGGATTTCCGGCCTAAGACAGTGAAAATTATGTACATAGTGAAACATCTTGATATCTTGCTTCTAGGAAAACGGCCAAGTACATGCGTCCTTCGTCCGATTCTTCATTGCTGTACATTTTAAGATACATTTTGTTCAAGACACATTTTGTCTTCGCCTGGCAAGGCCTCTTGGCATATCTGATGTATGGCGACATATAAGTTTTTTCTCATTTGGAATTGAATAGAACTTGCATATAGGTATAAAAGCATAAAAAACATATGGCAATATATACATATACCCTCACACTTTTGTCTTTCTGTATTCCTGTCTATGTAAGCGCTGCGGAATATGTTGGCGCTATACAAATAAAGATTATTATTACAATGCATTATACAGCATTTGACAGCGTTTTTTAATGCACCCATCATTGTGATGGGTGATGAGATATATCAAAAAGCGCTAAAATGCGAGAAAATAGAGCAGACAGGGCTCAAACATCGCAGAGTTAGAAACACTGCGAGTGTAGGTCTGCGAAGCCTCATTGATATTAATGAAGGCGTTGTATCGCAATTAGCGCGGTGATTCAGATCGTGAGAGTGGCCTTAGGCCTCATGTCCACGGGGAAAATATGATTTAGGATCCGCAGCGGATTACCTGCACGCGGATCCGCACCCCATAGGGATGCATTGACCACCCGCGGGTAGATAAATACCCGCGGATCGTCAATAAAAGGGTTAAAAAAAAAATGGAGCATGAAAAAATCTGGACCATGCTCCATTTTCGTGCGGGTCTCCCGCGGGGACGGCTCCCGCGGGCTTCTATTGAAGCCTATGGAAGCCGTCCGGATCCGCGGGAGACCTAAAATAGGAATTTAAAGAATTTACTCACCCGCAGCGGGCCAGGAAGCTCTTCTCTTCCTCACGGCCGCATCTCCCTTGCTTCGGCTCGGCGGATGTGCCCGGCGCATGCGCGCGGCACGTCGACGACGTGCCGCCGGCGTCAGGAATTCATCCGCCGGCCGAAAAAGAAGATCCGGCCGTGAGGAAGAGCGGAGCTTCGCCGCCCGCTACGGATAGGTAAATTCTTATTTATTCGTATTTTCAGCGCTCATGTCCGCGGGGCAGGAGGGACCCGCTGCAGATTCTACATGTAGAATCCGTAGCGGGCCCGATTTTCCCCGTGGACATGAGGCCTTAGGGTTAGGTGATTTGGCCTAACTTTAAAATCTAAGATCAGCACAAATATACAAAGGTTGGATTATGTTGAACAATAATAAAAATATTGCACCATTGCCTTGAGAATCATAGAGTGCAATACTAGTCGTCTATCTGGCCTGAATTTGCACAGTTTGCTACCTAGATATTTTACTGCCCAACCTCAAGTGTATGATGGTGGGCTTTAAAGGGATTTTTTTAAACCAGATAGAGAAACATATTCTATTTTTCCAATGTTTTTATTTTTTTGTAGATGTGTTTTTATTCTATGGTCTCTGCATGTCTATGGGGGCTGCCATCTTGCCTTTGCTGCAAAACTGTGCTTTACAACAGCTTTTAGGGATATGCTTTACAGCACCCTTGTGGACCAGTCACACAATGGACAGGAGGGGACCCATGGACTGGAGATTGTTCTAGGTATGTTCAGTGACCTTTGCAGAGGTCATTGTGTAGAGAGGGGAGTAGAGAAGATGTGACCATTATCTATTGTAAATAGTGAAAATGAAAAGAAAATCACCCAAAATTCTTAAAAACCATGTTCGACATAAAAAACTGTTTTATAAAATAGGTCATTTTCTGATTACACATTCCTTTTACAGTGTAAAAGAACTTTTTGCATTAAAATCTCACGCAACGTCAAATATGATATAAACATTCAATGTTCATTATATGAATTAGTTGTTAATATGATGTTTCCATACTTAATAATGTATTCACAGATGTTTTTTTCTTTGCTAGAGAGGCAAAGAGAGAACAGTATTGCAGACAAGGGCTGGCAGACGAAGGTAAAGTTGCAGTTTTGTTAAGTAATTGTGACTGTAGTTATTCGTTATTAACAATTCTAAGGCTCTGTTCACATCACGATGCAGCCCTATATTTTCTATATATACTCTAGAAAGCTACCATATATACTCGAGTATAAGCCTAGTTTTTCAGCACATTTTTTATGCTGAAAAAGCCCCCCTCGGCTTACACTCAAGTGAGGTAAAAAAAAAAACAACAACCAAAAAACGGAATACGGGGAGTATTCCCAAGCTGCATCTCTGTCCCTGGCACGATGGTCTTCCCGGCAGTGCAGCCAGCTGCTTGAGCATTCTCCCCGCTGTCATCTCCCTGCTCGGCTTTGAATTACCCCTCTGTCAGCGCTGTGTAGGTAAGCGCTGTGATTGGATCGAGCGCCAGCCAATCACAGCCGGAGCTCGATCCATGCGGACCTTCTGCACAGAAATTCTGCCTGCTGCTTTTTATCCCGGGATAAGCCAGCACAGTGGATGAGATTTGCAAAAAGCTCGTCCACACACTGTGCCCAATCAGTGCTGAAATTGACATTCGGCGGGAAAATCAAAGACGCAGCATGTCAATTATTTCTCCGTTTCCGCAGCGGCCTCTCTCCTCTCTATTGGGAGAGACGGCCACACCAGCGAAGCCGCTCCAAAATCCGAGGCTAGGAGCCACGGGTTTTCAAGCTGCGCTTATCCCGCAAAAATCTCACAGTTTTTCTGTGCAGTCATTCCGCGAGATTTCGGCAGGATTTCAGTCCTGTGTGACCCCAGCCTAAGGGCTCCCACACACTTGCCTTTTTTTAACACAAATGGAACTTTCTAATGTTAAAAACGCATTGCACAAAAATCGCAAAGCACAAACTTGCGATGCGTTTTTAACATTAGAAAGTCCCATTGACATTTGCATTAAAAAAATGCAGCGTTAACTAAGTATTAAAAAAGCGCAAGTGTGTGGGAGCCCTAAGGGAAAAGCAGTGTCTAAAGGTACCATCGCTAGATAGATTAAAACATCAATTTAGGAAGCATATAAAGCCAGAGATCTGGCTCCCCTGAAGGGGTTAAGAGCCCTGAAAAAGGCTGCTACATCTACCGAAACGTTGCTGTTCTTCCATCTTTTTACTTGGATGTTTCAATAAAGTTAGGTATTTTTAATACTTTAAGAAGATTGCTTTAAAGAACTTTTACTTCCTCTACTTATTTTTGCTGTGCTGCTTCACACTTATTCAATAACTAAATTAGAATCACAGAGGTGAGAGAAGAAAATGTGCATAGACATAACTCACATAAAAAGCAGCCTAATATGCATCACCTGATAAACCGCAGGGCAGGCTCAATCACCATATAGCCTAATAGCATGCAGTAAGTGAGATTGCAATGTGTAGGAGCTAAATGTTCATGTGCAGCCACTCAACTCAATCCAGATTGAAGAAGGGGTGGCTTCTGACAGGCATAGTCTGCACATATGAACCGATACCAAGGATGTCAGCCATAGATAAGTGCACCACACCACATAGGAATACAGTCTGGCTTTCTGCATGCTACTAGGGTATATGGTGATTGAGCCTGCCCTGCAGTTTATCAGGTGATGCATACTTGTCTTCTTTTTCTGTGAGTTATCTCTTATCTAGTAGATTTTCTAGAAGATCAAAGCAGAAGAAGTTCTAGGCATCCTCGTGGCTCCCCACTGACCAAGACCCGCTTGGTATATGGGCATGATCAATCTCGATGCAGCCAATCTGTGGCCGTTTCCAGTTCCTCCGCTTCTTCTGTCTTAAGGACCTCTCCTCTATTTGAATTTACGGTCTCTTAATTCAACGCTATGGAAGTTGAAGCTACAGTGTTGAAGGCCAACGTTTTTTGGATGAAGTCATCCACACCATGATCTAGGCAAGAAAGCCTTTGTCTTTCCGGATTTGCCACAGGACCTGGAAGGCTTATTTTTGGTAATGCAAGAAAAAAACTTCCATCTTCTTTTCTTCATTGGGGTTTGGATGCAGGATTGGCCCTTAGATCCCTCAAGTGCTAGATCTCCACCTTATCTATTCTTTTGCAAAGAACTTTGGCATCCAGATACCATGTTAGGACTTTTCTCAAGGGAATAGCTCACACAGCTCCCTGCTCCAACATGGGACTTTAACCTTGTTTTGGATGCTCTCCAATTTTTCTTTTTTGAGTCCTTGAAGGATGTATCCTTGTGGTTTATTTCCTGGAAGGTGACTTTTGTAGTCGTGATGACTTCTATCAAGAAAGTCTCAGAACTGATGGCTCTCTCTTGCCATCTCACCTTTTTGATTCTTCATCAGGATTAGGTAGTCATGCATCTGGTACCTTTCTTCCTGCTGAAGGTCGTATCTTTGTTCCACTTAAATAAAAAGATTGTCCTGCCATCTTTTTTCCTTCCCCGATCCAGCCCAAGAGAAGGCTCTTCACATAATGGACGTGGTGCGAGCCATTCGCCTGTCCCTGCCTGCCACATTCTCTTTCAGGCGCTCAGACTCTCTCTTCGTTATCCTGGATGGCAGACGTAAGGGAATGCTGGCCTACAAGGGTCCAATTATCGCTTGAAGATATCAACAATGTCAGAGTTCGTTCGGGCAGCTTGTGAATACGGGCAAATAGATTGTTGGCTCTTTCATACGAAAAATTGTTCAGTCTTTTACATTCGCTGTATAATTGAATGAGAACGACTGAATTAACGCTGCTTAAGCTGAATGATAAGTGAACAAGCCAACAATGATTTCTATACTTTCATAAAGGGAACAATAAACCAAAAGTGAACAGTTTCTTATTCGTCGTTTGGTCATTGGCTACATTTACACTGAACAATTATCATTCATTTTCGTCCAGTGGATCAGTTCAGCCATTCTGGATGCATACCAGGTGAAGGAACAGAATCCCCCATTTGGTGGGTACTTCTAGGGCAGCATGCGATCAGACCTCAACTCCGCAGATTTGCAACGCTGTGTTGTGACCTTCCACAGACAACTTTTCCAGGTTTTACAGGGTGAAAACTTTTGCATCATCGGATGTGGGTCTTGGCTACAAGGTGCCACAGGCCTCAGTGGCGCAGCATTTCACCTGAGCTTTATTCATTTATTTTTTTCCTCACCCCTAGGGACTGCTTGGAAAGTCCCATAGTTCCTGTGTACCCCAATCAAGAGGATTTTTTAAAATTTACCTTAAAATATCTTTCTCTTCTCCCTCATTGGGTA
The DNA here is from genome assembly GCF_035609145.1 of Eleutherodactylus coqui. NCBI lineage: Eukaryota > Metazoa > Chordata > Amphibia > Anura > Eleutherodactylidae > Eleutherodactylus > Eleutherodactylus coqui. The sequence goes on along the minus strand of NC_089837.1, from coordinate 453,666,691 downwards.
ACATAGCACCCACCCTATGAGTTTTCAGTTTTTGTCCATTTGGTGTTTTGCACCGTTAGCTGGTGTTCCTGACATCTGTTTATTTGTTACTTTTTATTTTTGCTTCTCCTTTTGATGGGGCACGAACTAATCAGCTCAGTAGGTAGGTGGTTATAGCCTGCATAGGAGTAGCAAACTTTTTTTGTTCCTAGTGGCAGTAGCTTTTACTTATGATTCCTGTGTCCCCTAGTGAAGGCTACTAGAAAGTTTTTATGGCCAATACAAAGAAATCCTTTTTTTTTTAATTCTGACATTTAAACTGAAACCATAAGTGTTGCTTAATTATCTGACTCCACCGCTTATAACCACTTAGCTTTCTGCTCCTCTTACATGGTTGTTGGTTGCATTCAAGTTCTTTTTGCTAGCACCAGTATCAAAATGTATTTTCTGTCAGATCATAGATGTGATTTACATAGTGTTGCATGTTTTTGTTAGATGATTGGTTAAGGCAAGAGAACGACAACAAGATAGAACTGTGCATATAATACATGTAGCTCTCATTGAATTTAAAGTCTTGATGTTACGCCAATTATGTATTGTTACAGGAAGAATGTAGAGAAGCATTGTGATAATGGTGAGATGTGTTCTAATATTCTTTTTCTATCTAATATTTAATACTTCTGACTGTAATATTTATAATAGATGTACTGCCAAAATATCTTAACCCTTTCGCTACTAGGGGTTTTTGAACATTTAAGGTAAAATGGTCAGCTTTTCATTGATTTACTTCTCACTTGCCTGTATAAATGAAGCCTTACCCAAGAAGAAAATTAGACACACAACACCTTCCGAAAAAAGTTCATGATGATTTAACTTGATCTACTCCATGTTAATGCACTTTACACTGGGCCCTCACTCCTATTGTTCAAGTTGATTGCTAAGCCCCATTTACACGGGACGAACTATCGGGCAAACAATGCTCACTCCTGTGCTGTTACGCGGGAGCGAGTTTAGCTGGCATCGCTCCATTGCCCACCTCTATTCACTGTAAGCAGACAGTCGTTCAAAACCGAATGACTGCTGTTTACACTGAGCGGCACGTCATTTAGTTTTTAGCAAGCAGAAACTGAACTACTGATCAACTCTCTGGCCTCTCTCACACAGGGCGTTGGCAAAACGCTGTGTTTTCAGCTGTGTATTCAGCACAGCTGAAAACACTGCCCTTTCATTTCAATGGGAGACTCAGCTGAAAATGCCCAAAGATAGAACATGCAGCGCTTTCAGCCTTGTGTGAGCAGCCCCATTGAAATGAATGGGAGCCTTGTGCAGCGTTTAGCACAGGGCTGAAAACGCTGCTGAAAACGCCCTGTGTGAAGAAGGCCTCACTCAGTCGTTTAGTCTTTGCATGCATTTATACGGGATGACCATTGTTCAATCTACCGCGGGAGAGCTGGGTTTTGAACGACTCTGAACGATAATCGTCCCGTGTAATGTGTAATTTTGCCTGTACCACTTCCCTCTAGTTTGTACGGTGCCGTGGAACATGGTGGTTCTATATCTAAATATGATAATATCTGTACATACATTACATACATGCTGGCTGGTGAGCGGCTCATGCAACTTTTCATATACTACCCTGTATTTATACAAATTTCTGCAACATTGTGCAAAACAAACTCCTTTACCCTTGTGTCACCCCTTTATATCTGTATGTAGCTTTGACATTAGGATACTTTAATACCCAGCCTATCTTGATTAACACATTATACATACCTTGTATAGGCCCATTTAGACACAACTATTATCGCTCAAAATTCACTCAAAAGCCATCTTTTGAGTGATAATTGTTGTGTGTAAATGTGCCCATCTTTCAGTTTTCTGTTGAACTATGGAGTACAATTCGGCTTGAAATCCGTCGTTCAGCAGAACAGCTGATAAGCAGGACCACTGATAACAGCTGATTACATTGTCTTAGCTGTTCTTAGCTGTTAGCCCCGCCAGCAGATGAAATAATTTATTCAGAGAAAAGCGGGTAGTCCTCTGAATAAATTCAGCTCCTGTAGTCAGGTATTAGTACCAATTAATAGATAATGCAAAATGATTGCTCAAAAGCCCTCTTTTGAGTGATCATCTTTGTGTCTAAATGCTCCTTATTTTTTCCCATTTCCCCCAGTCAGCCATACATTTATTTACAGATGGTACAATAGTAAAGCATGGAAGTATAGTTGGATAATCTGACACATTGATGCAGTTCAGTAAAAAGCTAAAATATCTTTGAATATGTTTCATTTCTAAATATTTTTTCTTGTGCTATAATAATGCATTCAGAACAATTTCTATGCATTTACATTATATATATTTAATATTTTTAGCAAATGTAATAAATGTGCAAATAAATGAACGGTCAGAAGAAAACTTCCAATTACGTAATCATACAGTTTCTGAAGTAGAAGAGACAGAGGTCAGTAATTTTCTAAATGATCTTTGGTATATTGGAGTTACAGTCTGTATTATGTTGTAGAGCTGCAGTCAAAATTCTTCTGGGTGTCATTGGAAACCGTTAACATGTTTGTTGTGAGCTGAATTGACCATTATGGGATGGCAGATTTTAATTTTCAGTATCAGGTTGCTGTATTGTGTAGACATTGAGTTAGCATGGAATACCTGGAAACTTCAGTTCAGTAGCCACAGAATTATTTTAGCCGTGGACCATACACATAATTTCATATTTCACAGATTTGCTACAGAAATCTCTGCAGCTGAAGAGTGGTTCCATATCTGTCACAGTGTGTCGGCTGTGTTGCATTGGGTGACATCACAGTGTCAGTCCCAGCCCACGTGATCCACATACCTTTGCTGGTGTGCAAATAAATTGGTTGGCTAGGGGGTGTGTAGCCAGCCAATCAATGCTTGTCTGTATATATTTATTCCAACTCCTCCTCATAGAGGACGCCAGTTTTACGTCTAGCTGAAGGTATTTTTGGTCTAGTCTGCAGGTCTTGTCCTGTCCTACAGCTTAGATAAGTGGGGTATATTTACATCTATCTCCTGACTGATTTATTGTCATAGACTATAACTACCTATATCTCTGTTACCAACTAAAGAGAATCAGGGTTGCCCCAGGTTCCTAAGGTGGGGTCGCCCTAATCAGGTTGAGTGCTCTGCTTTTAGGTAGGGTCTTCTCGCATTAGAAGGTTAGTGTCAGACCTCCATTTTTCTTTCCATTTCTTGGTCTCATTATATAAATATTGAGTTATCTGCGTTTAGAATATCGTGTGTGTATATCCATGCTGTAGGGACAATAAATTGCACTTGATCCAGACAAAGTATTTTGCATCCAGCTCAGATGTAACAATATATTTGAATAGGATTATTTCTGTGTGAATGAATTCATTCTGTATGCAGTACGGGATATAACACATCCCTTATGTTTTACAGGAACCCCTACCGTCCACATCTGGCCAACAGTAAGTTTCCATGTAAATGAAACGTGTAAGATGATTGTTCAAGTACTGTAACACCCTCAGGAATACAACACTTTGTAAAAGTATTCACGCCCCTGACTGTTGTAAAATAGCAAATAGTAAAAAATGCCACACTGAAATGTATTCTGGAATATTTATTTCATGTTAAATGGTCTTCAAAGAAAGTCCCTTGCTTTTGAAGACCATTTAACATGAAATAAAAATGTAAAGCTTTTCAAAATGTATAAATCTTTTTTAAATAAATAAAGATGTTTTACTTATTTATTTAAGAATACAGGAAAAGATGATTTTTTTTCGTAAAAGTTCTTTCTCTTATCCTTAACAAATAAATAAAGAAAAATGTCCCGCGCTCTGGGGTCTAGTCTATAAGTTATAAAAAGCAATTTGACAAAATTACTAATGCACTTGCTTGAGAACACTCCCCTTAATGGTCAAGAGTGATATAAAGAAACAATATCAGCAGCTTGCAATAAGTACCAGTATGTCCATTCCAAATCTGCCACAGGAAAAGGCTAAATTTAATAATAATTCGGAAGATAAAAAATGTCACAGAATACGAAAAGAAAACAAAATATAAAAAGGGGAGGTATAAAGTGCAACATGTTTCTGAGCCTACTGCTCCTTTCTCAAGCACATATGAGGTAACGTGGCTTTCATACGAGTATATATAATTCACAGTTGTCATCTGATAGTAGGGGAGGATGTTATGTTTTTAGCTTTGATTACAATGGTCCTCTTTCACATAAAATAGGGGTATACTTTTCAGCATATAAAAATGCTAAATAAAGTATGAAAAATAAATAAGTTATGCTAAATAGTGACCAAAACAATACAGTCCTGGATATTTGACTTGAAGGCACCCATATAAAAGTATGTGTACCTAGGGGCAAATTTGTCCCCATAGCTGTTTCTTTCGTTTGCAGATAAAATTGTTTATTAAAAAGGAAATAATTATGTAAAATAAAATGTATGGATTTTAATATAAATAGCTTTTTATTGTATGGTATTAGAGGATTTTGGTCCAGTAAGGGTCGGATTGAATCATAGAATGGTAGAGTCGGAAGGGACCTCCAGGGTCATCGGGTCCAACTCCCTGCTCAGTGCAGGATTTACTAAATCATCCCAGACAGATATTTGTCCAGCCTTTGTTTGAAGACTTCTACTGAAGGAGAAATCACCACCTCCCGTGGTAACCTGTTCCACTCATTGATCACCCTAACTGTCAGAAAGGGTTTTTTTTATATCTAATTTGTGTCTTCCCCCTTTCAGTTTCATCCCATTACTTCTAGTCTTTCCTTGTGCAAATGAGAATAGGGATGATCCCTTTGCACTGTGACAGCCCTTCAGATATTTGTGGACAGCTATTAAGTCTTCTCTAAGGCCTCCCTCACACAGGGCGTTTGCAGAAACGCAGCGTTTTGCAACGCTGCGTTTACTGCAGATTCCGCCCCATTTCAGCAGCGCTGGCATACTTTATGCCAGCGTTTTCAGCTCGGCTGAAAACGCAGCCAAGAATGCTGAAAAGAAAAAAAAACTAAATACTCACGTAGCCGCTGCAGTCCGGGTCGCGGCCGCTGCTCTCTGCCGCTGATGCGGGCTCCCTCTGCACTCAGAAGTCTATTGCCGGCAATAGAGTGCTGTGATTGGTTGTCGGCGCTTGCTCGATGCCCAATCACAGCCCTTCATTGACTGTCTCAGCCAATCAGAGCTTGCCGGCGCTGATTGGCTGAGACAGTCAATGAAGGGCTGTGATTGGGCACCGACAACCAATCACAGCACTCTATTGCCGGAGCCGGGGTTCTCAAACCTGGCCTCCGTTAATAGACTTCTGAGTGCAGAGGAAGCCCGGATCAGCGGCAGAGAGCAGCGGCCGCGACCCGGACCACAGCGGCTAGGTGAGTATTAACTTTCTTTTTTTCTCTCTACCTAGCTTGGGGCAGATTTTCGGGGTAGGGCTTCTATTGCAAGCCCTCACCCCGAAAATCGGCGAGCGGTTAACGCTGCCAAAAACGCGGCACCAAGTGTTGCCGCGTTTTCAGCAGTGCTAAAACCGCTGCCCATTCATTTTAATGGGTGACGCAGGGCTGAAAACGGCCCAAAATAGAACATGCATCGCTGTCAAAGCGCAGCGTTGGAAGGCGCTGTGTTTTCAGCCCTGTGTGAGCAGCCCCATTGAAATGAATGGGAGTGTTGTACAGCGTTTGGCGCTGGGCTGAAAAGGCAGCGCTAAACGCTGTATAAAACGCCGTGTGTGAGGGAGGCCTAAGCCTTCTTTTTTGCAAGCTAAACATTCCCAGATGCTTTAACTGTTCTTCATAGGACATGATTTGCAGACCGCTCACCATCTTGGTAACTCTTTTCTGAACTTACTCCAGTTTTTCTTGTCTTTTTTAACATGGGGTGCCCAGAACTGGACATAGTATTCCAGATGAGGTCTGACTAAGGAAGAGTAGAAACAGATAATGACCTCACGTAATCTAGACTCTATGCTTCTCCTAATACATCCCAAAATTGTGTTTACCTTTTTGGCTGCTGCCTCACATTGTTGTCTCATGTTCAGTCTATGATCTATTAGTATATCCAAGTCTTTTTCAGATGTGCTGTTGCTTAGCCCAATTCCTCCCATTCTGTAGTCTGTATTCGGACTAGAATGCAGTTACTCGAGAAGAGCGATGCTCGCTCAAGTAACTGCCTTATCGGAGCGTGCTCACTCTACTCACAACACTTTTTACAGCGTTTACCGTGGCATTTAAAACATCACGTAAACTGCCTACATTGATTTCAATGGGGCTTTGCAGACTAATGTTTGAGCACAGCGTTTCTAATGCCACGATTTTTGAGCGCTGTCTGCTCTATTTTAGTGCATTTTAATGCAGCTTATCACCTGTTGTAATGATGGGGTTCATTAAAAGATGCTGTCAAACGCTTTCAAATGCATTTGAAAACCCTGTTCAAAAATGCATTTGAAATGTGGCGTTTTAATAGATGCTCGTGTGAGAGCTGTTGAGGATTTATGACGTTGTTTTCCTTGAGGTATTCTAGGATGGCATCTTTCAGAAACCCCTTGAATATTTTTCCAATTATTGAAGTGAGACTTACTGGTCTATAGTTACCAGGCTCTATTTTAGACCCCTTTTTGTATATTGGAACCCCATTGGCAAAGTGCCAATCCAGCGGTACAAACCCCGGTCTCAATAGTGTCCATAAATATGAGAAATAGTGGTCTGGCTATCACGTCACTTAGTTCCCTTACAACCCTTGGGTATATTTCATCCAGGCCCATAGTAAATGAATAATACTGTGAGGCATTCACTGAATAAGATGGTTTTCACACTGTATTTTAAAGTGTCTGATTGCTTTATGTGTCACAAAAACTCCCGACACATACTTCAGACATATCTGTAGGCAACAGTTTCCTGACAGAGGCTAAGAGAGAGTTGTTTTGGCTTCTGTCAAACTGGTATAGTACTGTATAGAATAGCGCATGTTATTTCATAGAGATGCATCCAGTGAAAAAAGGAAAAAATGTATACTCTACGGTATGATTAAAAAAAACACAAAACCTGAGAGCCTCTAGGTGACAGATGGATACTGCAACACCAGTGTGAAAACAACCTTCTACCCCCATGCATTGACCTAATAACCGTACCACATAGGTAGTCTGCAGGTCATCAGACTAGATAAAGGAATACAGTAATGATTAAAGACTGGGTATAAGAAATAAAATGGGCTTGATGTATTAAGATTAGCCTTTCATACACCAGTCTTAAAGTGCAGCCCTGCCATTGAAGATTTCACTGTGGACTTTTTGAACATTAAGGCCAGGGTCAAACGAGTGGATAGGATTCCGCATGCAGAAGGCCCACAGTGGATTCCAGCTGTGAGCTCAGTCGGTGACACTGTGTTCTGCAATTAATTGTATTGAGTGTGACCATAGAGGCTCGCAGATGGTCATGCGCAGTACAGTTTCTTTTTTGTTTACTTGTATTTCCAGCACCATTGCTCAGCGATGACGCGGGTATCCACAGGCCATGTGCAATGTTAATTGTGTATGGGCTGTAGGTCGGACAACCTCCATTGATATCAATGTCCCATTTGTCTTTTCATGCGAAGTCATCAAGACCTTTTTTTTAGTAGCTTCACACCTCTCTAATTCTTCACAGTCGTTCCTTTCTCCCAGTCCACTGGATAGTTGTGACTTATGGACACCAGTCTTCTGGGCTGGGGAGAGTTTTTCTCCCCTGCATGGTTCACGGTCACTGGAGCATTCCAAAATTCCATCAGCCTATCAATTTTCTGGAAGTCAAGGCAATCTTTCTTTCCCTTCTATATTAGCAAGACTCTCTCCCTGGGTGTCCAGCTAAGGTCCATATGGACAACGCTACTGCCATGGCTTATGTCAATCACCAGGTTGGCACGCGCAGCAGGAACATAATGGAAGAGGTAGCCAGGATACCTTCTTGGGTAAATTCCCACCAAGGAAAACTGGGTCACAGACTATCTCAGTCATAAACAAATAGATCCCGGGGAGTAGTTCTCCCATCTGGAGGTATTCTCCATGATCCGCCAGCGTTGGGGAACTCTGGATTTCTATTTCTTAACCTATGGTCTGAACCACAAAATCACATGGTTCGTGTCCTGAGCCCACGACCCTCTTGCAGTGGCAGTGGATGCCCTAGTAATTCCGTGGACCCCCTTCTCTTTTCCCTCTGCTCCCTCTTCTGTTGTGGAATCTCAAGAAGATCAAAGCAGAAAGAGTTCCAGGCATCCTTATGGCTCCCCTCTGGCCCAAACGCTCTTGGTATGTGGACGCTTTTTTCTCAGGGACCTCTCCTCTACCAGAATTTACAGGCTCTCAATTCAGCATCTTAGCCGCAGTGTTGAAGGCCTTATCTATTCTTTTTTAAATACCCTAGGCATCCAGATAGCACGTTAGAACTTTTCTCCAGGGAATAGCTTACACAGCTCCCCTGTACATGCCCCCTGCTCCACCATGGGACTTTAACCTTGTTTTGGATGCTCTCCAATTTTCCCCTTGTGAGCCCTTGAAGGATATCCTTGCAGCTCATTTCCTAGAAGTTGGCTTTTATAGTCGTGGTGACTTCCATCAGAAGAGTCTTAGAACTGGCAGCTCTTTGGTGTTCTCTGTTTTTGATTCTTCATTAGGACAAGGTAGTCATGCATCTGGTACCTTCCTTCATTCCACCTGAATGAAGAGAGTGCGCTGCCATCCTGTTGCCGTTCCCTGGTCCAACCCAAGGAGAAGACTTTCCACAAATTGGATGTGGTGCTGGCCATTTGCCTGTACCTGTCTGCCAGATCTTCTTTCACGTGCTCAGACTCTCTTTTCGTCATCCTGGACGGCAGACGTTAGGAAATGCTGGCCTCTAAGAGTCTGATATATAGTTTGAACAAGTAAATTATATCAAAGTTCGCTCGGGCAGCCTGTGTATACAGGTAGATACATTGTTGGCTCTTTCAAACGAGAAATTGTTCAGTTGCTCACATTCGCTGTATAAGTGAATGCGAACGACTGAACAAATGCTGTTTTAAACTGAATGATAAGTGAAGAAGCCAACTATGATTTTTATGCTTGCATAAAATGAACAATGAACGAAAAGGGAACAGCTTATCGTTCATCCATTGGCTGTGTTTACATGGAACGATTATCGTTCACCTTAGCTCGTTTGAGCAATATCGTTAAGCGTAAAAGGGCCTTAAGGTGACTGTCTCCCGTTGGATTAGTTCAGCCATTCTGGGCAAAAACCCCTATTAGGTGGGTACTTCCTGGGCAGCAAGCCATCAGGCCTTGACTCTACAGATTTTCAAGGCTGCATTGTGGCCTTCCACGCGCACCTCTCCATGTTTTGCAGAGTGCATACTTTTGCTATGTCGGATGTGGGTCTTGGCCACAAGATGATACAGGCCTCCGTAGCGCAGCCTTCCACCTGAGCTTTATTAATTTACTTTTTCCCACCGTTTGGGACTGCTTTGGAAGTCCCATGGTCCTGGGTCCCCAATGAAGGATTTTTTTTTAAATTTACCGTAAAATATCTTTCTCTTATCCTTCACTGGGGAACATAGCACGCACCCTATGAGTTTTCTGTTTTCTCCATTTGGTGTTTTGCAACCTGTTCGCTGGTGTTTCTGACATCTGTTATTTGGTACTTTTTGTTTTTGCTTCTCCTATTGCTGGGGCACAAACTGATCAGCTCAGTAGGTAGATGGTTATAGCCTGCATAGGGGGAGCTAACTTTTTTGTTGCTAGTGGCAGCAGCGTATACTACTCCTGGTTCCTGTGTCCCCCAATGAAGGCTACGTGAAAGATTTTATGGCAAGTCCCTAAAAAATCCTGTTTTTTTCCAACATTTCAGCTAAAACCATAAGTGTTGCTTAATTATCTGACTTCACCGCTTATAACCACTTAACTTCCTGCTTCTCTTACATGGTCGTTGGTTGCATTCAAGTTCCTTTGCTAACACCAGTATGAGGCCTTAGTCAGACGGGCGTTTTTTCGTACGATTTGCGGATCGCATGACGGATGCGCATCCGCAAATCGCGTGACCGGTGCCCGAAAATCTGCTCCTAGCCGCGTTTCATTAGAAACGGGCCGGAGCTGTCCAGCGCATTGCATTCAATGGAGCTGGCAATACAGCCGGCTCCATTAAAAGCAATGCGCTGCGGGCGAGTGTGGGATGAATTGTCGGGAAGGGCTTAAATATATAAGCCCTTCTCTGCAATTTATCCAGAAAAGTGTTAAAATAAAAAAAATATACATACTGACCTCCTCCCGGCAGCCGGAGTTCCCCGCGGCCGGCCTGCAGTGGGTGTGAAGGGGGTGTGAGTCAGACCTGCCCCCTGATTGGCTCTGAGCCCTTCCCGACAATTCATCCCGCGCACGCCGGCAGCCCATTGCTTTCAATGGAGCCGGCTGTATTGCCGGCTCCATTGAATTCAATGGGCAAACATCGTTCTTCTCTGCCACAGCTGTTACAGCTGTGGCAGAGAAGAATGATTTGTCTTCTATATGTTCTTAATGGGGTCGGCGCTGCTGCCGCCGGCCCCATTGAGCGCATATAGAGAAGAGAACAGGAATCGCAGATCGCAGATAGGTGCGATCTGCGATTTCTGTTCTATAATTTATCGGACGAGCGCATAAAAAGCGCTCATGTGTCCGATACCATTGCAAAGCAATGGTTTTAAAAAATCGCCGGACGCATGCGCATGCGCAAATCGCGTGAAAAAACGCCCGTCTGACTAAGGCCTCAGAGTGTATTTTCTGTCAGATCATAGATGTTCCAGTCTTCACGTTCAGACAGAATTTCTACGTATTTTACATAGTGTTGCATGTTGTTTGTTAGATGATTGGTTAAGGCAAGAGAACGGCAACATGATGGAAGTGTGCATATAATACATTTTAATTTTACGCTAATTATGTATTGTTACAGGAAGAATGTAGAGGAGTGGCATTGTGGTAATGGTGAGATATATTCTAATATTCTTTTTTTACATAATATTTTATATTCCTTAGGCCTCCTGCACATGCACGGAAATTCTGAGGTGGGATTTCCCGCTGAATTTCCGCCCGTGCCCGCTGCCATAGGATTGCATTAGATAATGCAGCCTATGCAGACAGCGGCGATTTGACCGAGTGAAAACTTGAGGGGTAAACAAATCGCTGCATGTCCTATTTCTGTGCGAGCCTCGCAGAGGCCCGCAGACAAACGTCACTGCTAACACGCTGGCTCTGCTCTGCGCATGTGCCGGCTGGGCGGCAGCCGGAACTTAGCAGAGTGGAGAAGATGCCGGGAGGAGGTGAGCCACCGTCGTCACTGCAGGGACACAAATCGCATCCGGCTGCAAGAATTCTCGCAGCGGGATCCGACCCGGACGTCTGCAGGAGGCCTTATTGTAATACTTATAATAGATGTGTGGCCAAAATATCTTAAAGGGGTTGTCCTGCGCCGAAACAGGTTTTTTTTTTTTTCAATAGCCCCCCCGTTCGGCGCGAGACAAACCCGATGCAGGGGTTTAAAAAAAACAAAAACGGATAGTACTTACCCGAATCCCCGCGCTCTGGTGACTTCTTACTTACCTTGCGAAGATGGCCGCCGGGATCTTCACCCACGGTGGAGAGCAGGTCTTCTCCCATGGTGCACCGTGGGCTCTGTGCGTTCCATTGCCGATTCCAGCCTCCTGATTGGCTGGAATCGGCACACGTGACGGGGCGGAGCTACGAGGAGCAGCTCTCCAGCACGAGCGGCCCCATTCAGAAGGGAGAAGACCGGACTGCGCAAGCGCGTCTAATCGGGAGATTAGACGCTGAAATTAGACGGCACCATGGAGACGGGGACGCCAGCAACGGAGCAGGTAAGTGAATAACTTCTGTATGGCTCATAATTAATGCACGATGTATGAATTACAAAGTGCATTAATATGGCCATACAGAAGTGTATACCCCCACTTGCTTTCGTGGGACAACCCCTTTAAGTCTTTCGCTGCTAGGGGTTTTTGAACATTTTTCACCCCTGGTAGCTGGGATAATTTTCACGCTTTTGACATATACACATAAATCTCTAATTGTGAGATGGGCAGAACTCGCATGGTAAAAGAAACCATTAATTTGCACCCATTAATTCACATGAGCAATTTTCTCTCTAACGAATACCCAGATATTTGAAAAATCACTGCAAGTCCTATTTTTGGGTGATTCTTGTTCAAGAATTGGCCATTATTTTCTATGGGAGCGTGAAAAATGCATCGTACTCGCATGCCATGCGATGTTCATACTAGTGCGGTACGTTTTGCAAGCATTTTACTATTTGAACCCCTGCAAATGTAATTTTTATATTTATTTTTTTACGTGTGATAATACAAATAAAAAACTAATGCAAATCTGATACAAATTGTGTGGTTTTCATCTCATAAAACGCATCATGCATGCAGGAAAATTGCAGTGAAATCACAGGTGAAATGGGTTAATTTTTCATTTACCAACATCGCACTTGCCTCTATAAATGCAACCTTACTGAAACAGAAATTTAGACACACAACACCTCCTGAAAACAGTTCATCATGATTCAACTTGATCTACTCCATGCATTTCACATTGGGCCCTCCTAATATTCAAGTTAATTGTAAATATAATATTATGTGTAGCTTGTCTGTACCAGTTCCCTCTGGTTTATACAGTGCCGTGGAACATGGTGGTTCTATATCTAAAGATCGTGATATCTGTACATACACACATGCTGGCTGTTGACCGGCTCATGCAACTTTTTGTAAACTACCCTGTATTTAAAAAAATGTCTGCAACATTATATTAAACAAGCTCTTTTACCCCTTTGTATCTATATGTAGTTTTGACATTAGGATACTTGCATACCCAGTTTATCTAGATTACCACATTATACATACCTTATGTATGTTTTCCCATTTCCCCAGTCTGTCATACATGTATTTACAGATCCCACAATATTAAAGTATGGAAGTATAGTTGGATAATGTGACACATTGATGCAGTTCACCAAATAAGTTAATATCTTTGCATATTTTTCATTTCTAAACTAATTTTTCTTTTGCCATAATAATGCATTCAGAACAATTTCTGTACAATTACATTATATTTATTTAATATTTTTAGCAGACAAGAAGAATATGCAAATAAATGAACAGTCAGAAGAGAACTTCGTTTTACCTATTCATTCAGTTATTGAAGTAGAAGAGACAGAGGTCAGTAATTTTATATTCAATAAATTTTTATTGATTTTACAAACCGTTAACATCATATACAGTTTTCAACTTTTAACTACATTAATGACCAGTTTCAATGGCAACACATTGTTGACAAACTTGCTTTTGCTGGATAATGATATAGGCCCGACGCCCAGGCTACATATGTAGATATGCAATATGACATGACACAACTCTGCCATACTTAACTATATGATGACCGCACACATGGAAAGACAGGGAGATCAGGGAAGACCCAAAGGGGGGGGGGTGATGGATCCATATATGACCCTCTGAGTATCCGTCTCTATGTGGTGCTTATTCCCGTTACTCACAGGTGCCATTTTGTAGCCATCTAGTGAAAATAGGGGTGTTCCAGATATCTGACCACACTGCCCACGTATGGTAGAAACCCTCAGCACTTCTAGGTGTTTGAGCTCATCTATCGCCTCAACCCATGCACTCTTGGGAACTTCTGTAGCCTGCTTCCAAAATCTAGGTATCACTTGTCTCATGGCCATGATGAAGAATCTCCATAGGCCCGTTTTGAGTGTTGGGGGGGTGCCAGGAGAGATCGACAACAGCGCCAATTCCAGCGTCAGGACCACCTATTCTAGGCTCACCCTCCTGAATAGACGTGTCCCGTCCCCCCATAAGGATGCCACCATGGGGCAATCCCACCATATATGAAGCATGGAGCCTACCTGACCCTGGCACCGCCAGCAGATGTCTGTGGTTGAAGGAAAAAAATCTATGCAGCCCCTCTGGGGTCATGTACCACTGTGAAATGATTTTAAAATTTAGCTCCTGGAGCTTACTGGAAACAGACATTTTGTGCGTTAACTGGAAGGCCTTGCCCCAGAGCTCCCCAGGAAAAGACCTACCCAAAGCCTCCTCCCATGCTCCCGTCCATCTCGGAAGGTGACTATCCAGGCGCTCCTCTTGTAATTGGTTATAGATCAACGAGACTGTATGTCTGGGTATTTCCAAAGCACAACACAGCCTCTCAAACGGGGTGCGTCCCATGTTCCAGCCCTGTTCGGGTTTTATTTTCCCTAGATAGCTGCGTATCTGGAGGTACTGCATCCAGGAGCCCGGGGGTAACTCACCTGATCCACGTAAGTCATTTAGAGGTTGTAAGTCCTCCGCGTCCACTAACTCTCCCACCCTGGCATCCTTTCCCTCTGGCAAAAACCCCAAGCCATGTAGACCTAATGTAGATGGTAGTTGTGGGTTTCCAACTAAAGGGTTGAGAGGTCCCGGAACCACCATTCCGCATCCCCCCTCCAAGCCCAGAGCAAAGTGGCCATCATAAATGAGGCTCCTATCCTTTTCCAATTGACCCAATAGATCCTCCCCAGGATCCAAAAAGCCCCCCGAGTCTCGAATGGGTTGCTTTCCCGTTCTATTGACACCCATAATTTGTCAGACATGCATGGTGGAACAAGTCCAATATGCATGTTCCCACCGCAGCCTTATGATATAATCTGAGGTGAGGGAGGCCCACCGCCCCCTTTGACTTTCTGTTTGGTCAGGCTCCTATAGCTAAGCCTCTTGGATCCCCCTTTCCATATAAATTTGAGTACTAGACCCCACAATCTGTCGAAGAAAGATCTTGGTGGGCAACACTGTGCATAGAGCAGTCCTGGGAGTACATCCATCTTGATAGCACTCATCATTTTACCGAGCCATCTACCTGAACCATGCATTCTACTGCCTTAACACTCTGCGCCACATGAGGTTAAGTAACATCTCTGCATTTTTTGTCATAAACTATAACTACCTATATCCCTGTTACCAACTACAGAGAATCAGGGTTGCTCCAGGTTCCTAATTTCCCTCAGGACGGTGGCTCTCATCAGTTTGAGTGCTCTTCTTATAGGTACGGTCTACTCGCATTAGAAGGTTAGAGTCGGTCTTCCCTTTCTTCTCACTTCTTGGTTTCATTATATAAATATTGAGTCATCTGTGTTTAGAATACTGTGTGTATATCCATGTTGTAAGGACAATAAATTACGCCTGATCCAGACAAAGTATTTTGCATCCAGCTCAGATGTAACAATATGTTTAAATAGGATTATTTCTGTGTGAATGAAGGCATTCTGTATGCAGTACGGGATATAACACATCCCTTATGTTTTACAGGAACCCCTACCGTCCACATCTGGCCAACAGTAAGTTTCCATGTAAATGAAATGTGTGTAAGATGATTGTTCAAGTACTGTAACACACTCAGGAATACAGCACTTTGTAAAAATGTTCACGCCCCTGACTGTGTTGTAGAATAGCAAATAGTAACGAATGCCACACTGAAATGTTGTATTCTGGAGTATTTATTTAATGTCAAATTGTCTTCAAAGAAAGTGGTTTTTTCTGTTTGTGGGAAAAAATGCCCAGAGGGGCTCATTCTCGTATGTAAAACTGTTGAATATGAGGGGTTTTGATATACAAATAAATCAGCATTGTAATGTTTCTAGCAAGTTTGTGAACCACCTAGATTTATTCCATAGTATTTTTAAAAGCCTTTATTCACACCACATTATTGTCCATACATCAGATACCTATTTCTGTATGCTTAAAAAAGTATATAGATATATTCTGTTATGTATCCATAGGCTTCTGTTAGGATGACACAGGCCAGAGGTGTATCCTCTGAGCATAACGTTATCAGGTTTATATTTGGATGCTATACATTCACCGAATAATACCACCATGCAGTAAATACATAATTCTGTGAAGCATTGACTGAATAAGATGGTTTTCACCCTCTATTCTGCAGTGTCTGTTTGCCTCATGTGTCACAAAAATTCCCGACACATACTTCCGACATATCCGTAGGCTATAATTTACATGACAGATGCCAAGAGTGTTGTTTTGGCTTCTAACAAGCTGGTATAGTACTGTATAGAATGGCACATGACTGAGGTGCTATTCTATAGAGAAGCATCCAGTGAAAAAAGAAAAAATGTATACTATATGGCAGTGTTTCCCAACTCCAGTCCTCAAGGCACCCCAACAGGTCATGTTTTCTCGATCTCCTCAGTGTTGCACAGGTGATGTAATTATTGTCAGCGCCTCAGACATTGCCGCAGGTGTTCTTACTAGAGGAGATCCTGAAAACATAACCTGTTGGGGTGCCTTGAGGACTGGAGTTGGGAAACACTGCTGTATGGTATGCTTTGAAAAAACAAAAACATGATAACCTATGGGTGACATGTCACTGTATGCCTAATCCTCTCAGAGTACATCTCAGAAGGATACTGTAAAACAGATGCAAAAAGAACGTTATACCCAAATGCATTGACTTAATGGCCGTACCAAATAGGGGGTCTGCAGAGTACTAGACTAGATAAAAAATGCAATAATGATTCAAGACAGCATAGAAACAACACAATTGGCCTGATGTATCAAGACCTGCCTTTTATACGCCAGTCTTATTGTACAGCCCTGCCATTGGAGATTCTACTGTGGACTTTTTAAACATTTGGTATTTTTGGCTGCAAGGAGTCAGGCATTATACATACATATATAGTGTAACATGCAGTCTATTTGTAGAAAGGAACACTGATGAATAGATGCAAAGCAAAATAGCAAAACCTATCCAGCCACATGAGCAAGTATAGCAACTAAATTTCTGACAGTGAAGGGGAGAGAAGCTGTTCTAGTACACTCTTTGTCAAAAATTAAATAAAGCACTTAGACAGAGTTGTTATTTTGCTACAAAACTTGTCATGCAGTTACATCTCAAGCAGATATGCAAATAATTAGAATTGTGGTGTGATAAGATGAACAGTCTTACCACCTGAGGCCCTAAAAGTGGTACCACCCATGGCCTATAAAAAGGCTCTCAGAGGCTATTTATGTGTATTGGACCTCATTGTCTGCTTGTGTAGAGCTTGTTGACCACTAGACATTCCTCTATGACACAATCAAAGAGATTAGTTAACAGAGTTTGAGAGGGGCGCATTATTGGAATCCAAAAAGCTGAATGGTCTTATCGACAAATTGCCCACCAACTGTGTCTTCCTGACAAGTTTGTTAGGAATTGTGTTGGGACCAATGCTCAGGACGCCTTCAACAGACAACGAGTAAAGAAGATCTTCTAATCGTTCGAGAGGCATGTTTTGTTGTCCACCATCCAGAAACAGGTGGCACCATCACTACAGGCCCCTGTGTTTGTGGAAACCATCTCAAGATACTTGGCTGAAGGACATTTGGTCTCATGGCACCCATTACATGTACTGCTTTTGACACCCCCCACCGTTGCCTCCGTTTCAGTGGTGTCATGAACAATAAAACTAGACTGCTACTGAGTGGGACCGGGTTGTCTTCAGCAACGAATCCAGGTTTAGTTTGGGCACCAATAATGGCCATATTCGTTTCTAGAGACCGGGGGTAAGCACTTCAATCCTGCCTTTGCTGTAGAGAAGCACACTGCCCCCACTGCTGATGTGTTGGTCTGGGGGAGGGGGCATCTCATACGACCTAGTAGTCTCACACCTAGTGGTGGTACGAGGGACAATGACAGCTCAGCGATATGTTCAGGACATCCTGCAGCCACATGTATTGCCTCTTAGACAGGACTACTAAGAGGAATTTTCCAGAAGGATAATGTTTAGCTGCACAAAGCAAGGGTGTCAGAGGAATACCTCCAACATTTCCAAACTTCCATGGGCTGCCCATTCATTAGATTTATCACCAATAGAACATGTATGGGACCATCTGGAAAGTCAACTTTGACAGCCTACAAGTTTGCATGATCTAGTAGCTCAGTTACAGCAAATGTGGACTGATATACCCATGACATTGTACAGAACCTGCATGCCTCCATGCCCACCCGTATCACATCTTACATCCAAACTATAAGTGGCCCAATATGGTCCGAGAGCCTCTCTTCAATTGTTCAGTTTTCCACAATAAATTATCCTTTTGCTCTGATATTATAGTCACTTAAATCAACGTTACAGTCACGTGTAGAAAGTGTCATTTAATAGGACAACTCCTTCTAGGTTCTTTGATTTTGTTTTTTGTTAATGAGTATATTTTTCTGTGTTGTGTTCTATATTATGAAAAGCAAATTGCCAAAATTACATAATTATTTTGACCATTTCTTTTCCATTATTATTTTACATCCAGCATAACTTCTGACATGAGTTGTGAAGAAAGTGAAGAGAGTGATTCTATACCAACTCCAAAAGTGTACAGCGTTTTCTCTCTCAGTGAGTTCTCTATATTATGTTTCTTTCTACTAGTAATGGATTTTATGTTTTTGTAAAAGTTGGTTTAGGGATTTCACTATATGCTGTATACACCTCTCCCATTTTAACTGTTATACACTCAAATTTTTAGCACTCCTTATCTGTCTTAGGCTGGATTCACATCACATTCAGAGATTGTTTTGTAGGACTGTTATCAATTGTCATACCAAAGTATGGAACTGTATGCCTAAACAGTTTGTCTGTCGTTGACTGCCATTAAAAATGTATAATACATTTACAATTTACATACATTGAAAAGCTGTCGGATATTCTTTTCAATACAGTTGGGGCTGGAGGATCCTGACGTATCTCAGTATGCCAAAAGCAGACCCTTTTGGCATATCTTTATCAATAAAAAAATCCATAGACCTGTTGGCATATACATTTAGGATATTTTTCTGATTTATATCTCAACTGCTCACCACAGAACTGGTTTAAATTGAGACTTATTGATAAACTGACTTGCCAAAAGTCATGGGACAGGAACCCCTCCAGCCTGGTGAAGTGCAGTAACTCAACGTGGCATCAATTCCACAAGTGGATGGAAAATGTCCAGAGGGATATTGAGCCATACCATCGTGATAGCCACCCCTAGCTCCATGATAGTTGCAGGTGCAGTATCTTGGGTGCGGACCTCTCCGCCACATTCAATAAATGCTCTATTGTCAGA
Organism: Eleutherodactylus coqui; assembly: GCF_035609145.1. NCBI lineage: Eukaryota > Metazoa > Chordata > Amphibia > Anura > Eleutherodactylidae > Eleutherodactylus > Eleutherodactylus coqui. Next base: position 453,647,567 of record NC_089837.1, on the reverse strand, counting down.
CGAACAATTTTAGGAACTCTCTAGAATGCTCCTCGATCCAATGGCACACCGTCCATTATCCTGGCGGAATTATCTCTTCATTGTGGGGGATACATGAAATCCATGAAGGGTTGCAAATGGTCACCAAGCAGTGAAACGTAGTGAGCATGTGTCAATGATTTGATTAGGTGGACCCAACCAATGCCATGAGAACACACCCTACACTAGTGTGGAACCACCACCAGCCTGCATAGTGCCTTGTTGACAACTGGGGTGCATGGCCTAATGGGTTTTCTGCGACACACCCAAAACAATTCAAAGTAGATAGTTCCACAGCAGCAATCTTTTCAAGATATATATTCACCAATGAAGCAAGATGGTTTGCACATCCAGATAGAGGTAGGATCCACTCCCCCAGTCAAATCCATGCTAAGAGTGATTGACAGCAAACTTTAGGTGCATAAAATAGAACTTACATCCCCATGGATGTCTATTTATTCCTTCAAAGTCATAAAAAAGCGACGTTTTGACTGACCAACAGCAGTCTTTGTCAAGCTCACAAATGCAATGTACATCTTAGCCTTTAATCAAAACCCTCCACCAATGACATAATACTACATTTGATTAGCCTTATTTAAAAAAAATGTGTAATACTACCAAAACAATTGTTATTATGATTTATAAGACACTGCTATAAGTTGCTAGTCTTCTAGGATCCATTAGGCAATCTCATAAGCCCAGGTGAGGCACTATGTCTGGTGTCTTGGTGATAACGAAGGCAGTCTGGTGGGTCTTCTGCTCCCATATCCCATGGAAGCTAAAGAATGCTGTACTGAGCTGATATGCCGGTGGGGCCTCCTGCACTGAATGTGATTTCTGCTTCTGCGTTCACCCGTGCGACACTGTCGATCGAGGAATGTTAAATGCGCGCACAAATGTGGAAATAAAATGTCCCATCCATCTGGCACGCACTATCATGTCTACTTCAAACTACAATAGTTCACATTTTCTTTGCCAAGAGCATGCTGGCCAGTGTTCAACCTCACTCATAAGATAACACCCCACAACTTGTACGGGTGTGGGTGTTCCCAAGCGTCACCTGAGGTAATGCTGCTTCATAAACAATTTACTTGCTGCTATCCCATGACTTTTTGCACGTTGGGGCATATTTGTTGTATGACAGCTACAGGAAAAGTTTTTTCAAAGAAGTGTTTTTTTTTAAAGGGGTTTTGTCATTGAAATAAAAATTATCTAAACTTACCTATTCCTTCCCTGTCTGTCTCCTTATCACATCTTCTCCTGGTTGAGCTTCTCCAGTGCCCCAGGTCAGCTCACTGCAGGCTGAGCCCAGCTTGTTATGAAGGCTGCTTTATCACAAACTCCTTCCTGCTCGGTCAGTGAAGGTCACATCCCTGTGCTGTAGCTTCACTGCCTAGGAAGGAATTGTAATCTATTTCAGAGACAGCTCGCATGAGCAGTCTCTGAAGAAGATAGGCAGTCCTCCTGCTGGCCTGTGAGCTGTGATGTAAGGTACGTATCTGAATCAGTATGATTACTGCGAAACCAAGTTTATATAGACTTTTAAAAAAAAGTTTTTTACTACTTTTGCACAATAATAACACGTTTTTAAAGAAAAACAATTGAATCTGCATTATCGCATTCTAAGGCCCATAACATTTTTAACTTTTCAATAGCGGAGCTATATGAGGTTTTAGTTTTTTGAGGAAGAGCTGTAGTTTTTATTAGTACCATTTTGAGGTACTGATGACTTTTGGATTTCTTTTTATTACATTTTTGGGGAGATGAACACAGGAAAAATAGCAATTCTGGCATTACTCTTTTTTTAATTATTTTTGCCGCTTTCACCATGCATGATACATAACAAAATAATTTTATTGTTTGCGATGTTATGGACGTGCTAATACTTATGTGTTGGTTTTTTATTTTTTTGGTATTTTATCCATTTAAAACAAGCTTTATAGGGAAATATATGTATTTTTTTAACAGGATTTTTTTCATTAAATTAAACTTTTATTGAATTTTTTACACTATTTTTAGTCCTCCAAGGAGGACTTAAAGATGTGACAATGACAATGATGTCATTGAATGGCTGTGATTGGCTGAAGGCACGTGTGTTGTCTGGAGGCGGGGATTTCAAGCCCTGCGTCCAGAAAGCAATGCTCTGCCGTGGACCAGGAGGGAGCGACAGCCTGCAGCAGCGCCGCAGAACGCCGGGGGAAGTGAGTACAGGTAGTCCCCGACTTGCGAACAGGTTCCGTTCCGGGAGCCCGTTCGCAAGTCCGTTTTGTTCGCAAGTCGAACAAATGGTAGTATGGAGGGGATCGCGGGTGGATCCCGCTCCATACAACGTCGGGTGCCGGCTGTTCTTACAGCGGGCACCCGGCGGCAGCAGTTCCGACGAGCCACGCCGCTTGTCGGAACTGTTAACACTTTAAATACCGCTCTGACAGCGGTATTTAAAGTGTTAACAGTTCTGACGAGCGGCGCGGCTCGTCGGAACTGCTGCCGCCGGGTGCCCGCTGTAAGAAACAGCCTGCACCCGACGTTCAGGGGGCCCGTACAGCGTCCCACGATGAGATCGCGGGACGCTGTGTGGTTGCTAGGCAGCCGGGGACCTCCTGAAAGGCCCCAGGGCTGCCTATGCAGAGTGACTATCAAGCGCACGGACTGATAGGCGCTCTGCATAGACAGTTCTAGGGCCTTTCAGAAGGCCCCCGGCTGCCCAGCAACCGCGATGTGACCGGACAGGCTTCTATCAGGCTTGATAGAAGCCTGTCCGGTCCCTGCACAGTATGATGTAATGCCATAGCATTACATCATACTGTGCAGGACAGATAGTTCGTATCTTGCGAAATTCGTAACTCGAATGTTCGCAAGTCGGGGACTATCTGTAATGATTTTTATTCTTTGCTCCGCTGTATTCCCGGCGTATAAGGTGACAGTTGGGGGGGTCGTCTTATACGCCCCGTCGCCTTATATGCCGGTATATACGGTATATATTTTTATTGTAACACATTTCTGGATGAATTGCAGGGAAGGGCTTATATATTTAAGCCCTTCCCGACAATTCATCCCACGATCGCCGGCAGCCCATTGCTTTCAGTGGAACCTGCTGTATTGCCGGCTCCATTGAATTCAATGGGCAAACATCGTTCTTCTCTGCCACAGCTGTTACAGCTGTGGCAGAGAAGAATGATTTGTCTTCTATATGTTCTCAATGGGGTCGGCGCTGCTGCCGCCGGCCCCATTGAGCGCATATAGAGAAGAGAACAGGAATCGCAGATCGCACATAGGTGCGATCTGCGATTTCTTTGGCCTAAGAAGGACCGTTGGCGTTGTTGAAGCCTACAATCACTCCTAACGCTCTCCCTATAGCAGCTCCGGCATCAACAGCACTTTCCCTGAACTATGTCAGAATGCATCTGTGGCGAGCCGCGGGCGGGCAGATTTTAATACTCGGGTGACACCTAATCTCGCCAGCCACTCACTGCAGGGGGTTGGTATAGGGCTTGAACGTCGCAGGGGGAAGTTGTAATGCCTTCCCTGTCTTTCTATTGGCCAGAAAAGCGCGCAAATTTCTCAGGGAAGAAAATGAAAGTGACTCGAACATCGCGTGGTACTCGTCTCGAGTAACGAGCATCTCGAACACCCTAATACTTGAACGAGTATCAAGCTCGGACGAGTATGCTCGCTCATCTCTAATTACAATGTCTAAACAAGAATTGTAGTTTTTAAAAAGTTTAGATATACTTTAATGAATGAGAGCCAATAATCATTATAATTATTGGCTCTCATTCATTAAAGTGTAACTAAACTTTTTTAAAACTTCTGGCATTTCCTAACGACATGTCAGAAGTTTTGATTGGTGGGGTTCTGGTGTTTATACCCCCACCCATTGCTAAAATCAACTGTTAGAAGTGCTGGTCTGAGAGCTATGCCCATTCAGCTGTTGCTTTCCTCAGAGCAGGGTACAAGGTCCATAGAAAGTCTTTGGAGTCTGTACACCATTCGCCAATAACAGCAGAACGGGCACAGGCACCTCACTTGAGAGCTTCTGCTATTCGTTTTAGCAATTGATGAGGGTCTCAGCACCCAGAACACGAACAATCAAAATCTGTGAAATGTCCTATGACATGTCAGAAGTTTTTAAAAAATTTAGTAATTTAATTCACCTGTGATAATGTATATGCCACTCATAGAAACCTCTACATCTACTACAACAGACATTGATACCTAAGGCATGGTGTCCATAATTGCTGTTGATGGACAAAAAGGACACTACTAATTCATCGAGGATTATCCAGAATAAAATGAACATCGATTCTTTGACGACAACGTTTTAAACCACTGATTGTTGATGGCTTGAAACGTTGTTTTAGAGATTTACAAAACTGAATGCATATAAAGTCTGGCTTAATGAACACCAATAAACTGGAATATATGCCTTTAGTGCCTCTCTAGACAGTTTTGAAAAACATTTAAAAAGGGACTCATGCAATGCATAAGGGAGAGAGAAGTGTCTTATATGTGAGAAATATGTACCAAATCTATATCATAGTGTGAGCCACATCCAATGTTTGACTTTTTTATTGTTTAAAAATTTGGAAAACTAGTTTTTTTTTATAATTGCAGGATCGCAGACAGGTTGTACTATAGAAATGGCTGAAGCCCAGGACAATCAAAATGTAAGTTTGGGGAATTTGCCCACTTCCACAGCATTAGACAGAACTTAAAAATTATTTTTATATTCATGCTGAACAATATAGAGACTTCTCAAATTTAACTGTCAAGATAACGCTCTAGTGCAGGGAAATACTGAGTTGCATGCAGTACACACTCGTGGAATTCATCTATTACTCAATAGATAAAATTGGAAAGATGCTTTACAAAATGTTTACATATACCGTATATACCGGCGTATAAGACGACTTTTGAACCCCGAAAAATCTGCTCTGCAGTCGGGGGTCGTCTTATGCGCCGGTAATACAAAAAAAAAAAAAGTGTAAAAAAAAAAAATTTATTACTCACCTCCCACGGCGTTCTGTCGCGCTCCGGCAGGATGTCGCTCACTTCTCGTCCCCAGCGCAGCATAGCTTTCTGAATGCGGGGCTTGAAATCCCCGCTTCCAGAAAGCTAATACACACGCCGGCAGCCATGACAGCATTGAATGGCTGTGATTGGCTAAAGCACACCTGGCTTCAGCCAATCACACTATTCAATGACATCATTGAATGGCTGTGATTGGCTGAAGGCGCACGTGTTAGCAATCACACCCATTCAATGATGTCATTGAATAGTGTGATTGGCTGAAGCCACGTGTGCTTTAGCCAATCACAGCCATTCAATGATGTCATGGCTGCCGGCGTGTGTATTAGCTTTCTGGAAGCGGGGATTTCAAGCCCCGCATTCAGAAAGCTATGCTGCGCCGGGAACGAGGAGCGAGCGACAGCCTGCCGGAGCGAGCGACATCCTGCCGGAGCGCGACAGAACGCCGTGGGAGGTGAGTAATGAATTTATTTTTTTTTCTCCACTGTATACCGGCGTATAAGGTGACAGTTGGGGGGTCGTCTTATACGCCCCGTCGCCTTATACGCCGGTATATACGGTAGCACTATCCTCGGCAGGCCTTTTTATTTTTGACATTTTCTTCCCAATTGTACATTTTTAAGGGTTGTTTCACAACTTATGGCGAGTACTGTACAGCTTAATAAATATAGGGCTATTTTTTCAACTTGCCTACAGCTGTTTGAGGCTTTTCTATCTTTATCAGTACAATAAATGGAAACCAAATGGCTCTGCACTTGTTAAGTTTTATGTGTGCATAGTATACATACGTGGTTCTGTGTGCATAGTAGCCACCAAGCACCTAAATGAACAATTTTTTCATGTGTCTGCCTACTATAATAAACAACCACTTGTCAGTTAGTATGTGAGTGCTGTTCATGCTCCACCCTTGGTGACGTCATTGCTCCACCCCTGGTGATGTCATTGCTCCACCCCCACCTGGTGATGTCATCAAAGGTCCTACAACATATATAAAACACAGAGCCTGACCGATAGAAAAAGAACACAGGGCTCTTGAAATGGGGAGGATAAAAATAACAAAATGAGAATACAACTGCGTTGTTATTATCTCAGACACAACTCAGTGGTCCTGGCAGAAGACACCAACCTACTACCACCACAGAGATCTGGTGGGCTGAAGGACCTGCGGTGACGTCACTGCTGTGGGAGGAGTCATTGTGCAGTTTTGTAGAAGAGATCTGGTGGGCTGAAGGACCTGTGGTGACATCACTGCTGTGGGAGGAGCCATTGTGCAGTTTGGTAGAAAGTACTGTATACTGGATAAACCAATGGCAGTTACTTCCAGGGCCTGTGATGGCATCACCATCATGTGATCACCTGTATGGGTGGACTCAGAAAGCACATGACTAGGGGTGATCACTGTATCCAGGAGTCTGGTGATGTGTGGAATAATAGTGTGATGTGTGTTTGATGTGTGTGAATCAGGATGTAACAGAGCTGTTTGTGTCATGTGCTGTGTGTGTGATGTGTGGGGTCAGGATGGATGTAAATGGATGTGCAATGTAGTAGATCTGTGTGCATAATGTGATGTGTGTGATGTGTTGGGTCAGCATGCATGTAGTAGAGCTGTGTTTGTAATGTGTGGGAATCAAGAAGGATGTACTACAGCTGTGTGTGACATGTAGTAGAGCTGTGTGCGTAATTTGTTGTGTGTAGAATGTCAGAATGGATGTAGTAGAGCCGTGTATGTGATAGGTGGGGATCATAATGAATGTACAATGTAGCAGAGCTGTGTGTGTAATATGTGGGAATCAAGATGGATGTACTACAGCTGTGTGTGACATGTAGTAGAGCTGTGTGTGTAATTTGTTGTGTGTGGAATGTCAGGATGGATGTAGTAGAGCTGTGTGTGAGATGTGTGGGGATCATAATGCATGTACCATGTAGCACAGCTGTGGGATGCATTGTGCCACCAGAAACACTGGTATTATAATTTCCTAATAATTACTAGTCAAACTACTAACTACCACTTGTCCATCCAATTTGTATGTGTGTGTGATGTGTGAGACGTGTGGGTTACATGCAGAGCCTAACAGCACCTGTGATGTCAGTTACCGGCTCTTAACTCCACCCCCTGATCACATGACAGCGAGATCATCACAGGTCCTTTATCTTCCTTCTGCAGTGAATGAGGAATTATGGGCAGACTACATCCCTCACAAACCCCTGCGGCCTCAGTTGCTATACATACAGCAGTACTCAATCTGGCAGTTTGTATGTTGTGAGACAGCTGCATACCTGTGTAGAGACTCCAATAAATGACACCTCACAAATTTACACATACCAGCTCTTAGCTCCACCCCCTTATCACAAGACAGTGACATCATCACAGGTCCTTTATCCTCCTTCTGCAGTGAATGAAGAGTTATGGCCAGACTACATCCCTCACAAACCCCTGTGGTTTTAGTTGCTATACATACAGCAGTACTCAGTCTGGCACTTTGCATGCTGTGAGACAGCTGGACATTCCAATAAATGATACCTTACAAATGTTCACATACAAGCCACAAAGTCACCTCAGCAACCAGCTAAAAGATGTAAATCGTGTGCAACTAATATGCAAAAGCAACGTAGCAGAGCTGTGTGTGTGTTACATGCAAGTTGCAGAGCTGTGTGGCGCATTGCGCCACCAGAAACAGTGGTACTATAATTTCCTAATAATTACTAGTCTTCTGATGAAGCTAGGTCGGCACTAGTCCCATAAGGAGAATTAAAAACATTCTCTTTTTAATATGATCATGTTGTATCCTGTTCCCGAGCAGCTTCAGCTAGCAATGCATTTTCTAGTAAATCTAGTATTGCATAGCGGCCAATATGATCAGGGGCCATACGTGTAATACATGAATGGATCAAGTTTGTCAGAACGAAAGCTGGTACTCAACAGGAGAGGAGTCTCCAGCAATGGCATCCATATACCTTTTGTTTTGCAAGTCAGTGCGTAGATTTCATTCAAAAAGCTTTTAAGACAAAGTAATCAAGACAATGATGACATTGGTATATGGTTATGTAACAAGAAAGAAACCAAAAATAACTGTCAGAATATAATTGCAGATGAACAACCTTAGTGAGCATTCCAGAACGATTCCTATACCAGTTATTTTCCGAAAATTAAATAATTGAACAGGGTTACATCTAATCCTGTAAAGGAAAACAAAAATCTTGGGATAAGGGAGGGGAAGGGGGGATGAGACAAAAGGAAAAGGCGGGTCATGAAGATGAATATAGTGAAAGCTGACCCTCATAGGGATGAGGTTAGAATAAATGGGAAAAGTCAGGAAAGAGGCCAGAGAAACACGTGGTCACTAGCCCCCTATAGTGAGAAGGAGAAGGTGTGGAACCTTTGACATGGCCGACTCCGAAGACACCCACTCCCTGAGTTTAGGGGATGACCTGAATTCTAACCAAGTCTGCCATAAAGCATAGAACCCCGCAATATCCATCTCCTCATCCGCTCTCATCTCCTCGTAATGCACAAGGGTATTGATTGCTTTTACCCAATGGATTCTAGTTTGAAATAGACTGGATTTCCAGAATCTGGGAATTATTTGCCCGACAGCCTGGACAAAAAACCTTAACAGCCCCTTCTTAACACTGTAAATGGACCCCCAGTACATAGATAACAGAGCCACCTCGAATGTGAGAACAATGGATAGGCCACATATGTCATTGTAAAGACCCTCAATGTACGACCAAAGGGCCCCTACTGGGGGACATTCCCACTAAATATGAAACATATTGCCAGGGCCCTTGAACATCTCCAGCACAAAGGAGAGGACTGAGCAAACATTCTGTGTAAGTGCTCCTGGGTTCTGTACCAGCGTGACAGAATTTTGTAATTGAGTTCCTGGAGTCTGGTGAAGGAAGTCCCCTTATGTGTTAAGCCCCATTTACACACAAAGATGATCGCTCAAAATTCATTCAAAAGATAGGATGATTGACAATTTAGCATAAGCTGCTATGAGCACTAATGCCCATTAGCACCTTGTTACCTTCATTTGCATGTAAATGAGCCTCCCTGAGCTGTATGCAGAGAACAGCAGGTAGTCTGTTGTCTGCATATAGCTCCTTTGTTCTGCCAAGGGACTGCAGGTGGATACAATGTTATCAGTGCTCCCATGGAGAATCACAGCATGCGGTCCCTGCTATCAGCTTTCTGGCCGAACAATGGATTTTAATCTCGACTAAAAATCATAGTTCAGACAAAAAGCAAACTATGGTAGCATTTATACTCAACAATTGTTGCTCAAAAGACATATGTTTGAACAACTTTTGAGCGATAATCGTTGCATTTCAATGGGGCTTTAGTATAAAGGCTTTCTGCCGGTACCCCCTAGGAAAAAAGAAAAATAGGCAGGAGAGTCCAAGTTTTTCAGGTGCAATAGAAGACTTATATTTTCATAAGAACATCACATCATCATGAAATACAGCGACGTTTCGACCATTACATAGATGGTCTTAGCTTGACAAAGACCATCTATGTAACGGTCGAAACATCGCTGTATTTCATGATGATGTGATGTTCTTATGCAAATATAAGTCTTCTATTGCACCTGAAAAACTTGGACTCTGCTGCCTATTTTTCTTTTTTCATTGGATTAATCTTTGGGATTAGGATTCAATCCCAGATAGGCGTGCAATAACCTACGAGTGGAAGAACCCCCCCCCCCCCCTTATGGGTTATGGTGAGTGCTGCTGAGTACATTTATTTTCTATCTGTCTACTATGGTACCCCCTAGGAAACTGCCTTCCCTACTTCTTCTCCCAGGCCTCCATGAACCCTAGAGGACTTTTTCCCATCTCCCTTCACAACAGCATCTTGTATAAAAGTGAGATTAGGTGACTGGGGGAGTCCGTGGCGGTGCAGATTTCCTCAAAAGGAGTGAGTGTATTCATTTTTATACCTGCCCCGGGTGTCAGGAAGTCCAAGGAACCCCTCAGCTGACAATATTTCATCCACGCTCCAGGAGGGGCTAGAGTCTCTACAAAGAACCCATTGTGCCAACCACATCTCTCAGCCATGGAGAAGAATTTGTTGTGGTAAATAATAGTGACGTGCTGTCTACAAAGGCTTTAAATTGGGGATTGGCCAACAAGGGTGTAAGAGGACGAGGGATGGAGACTAATGAGCTCTTCATGGCAAAGCCCGACCATGTGACCACTAGTTGAGAAAGCAGAGGAGATAAATTAGGAACTTCCCTGAGCATACTACCCGGAATCCAAAACACCCCTGTGACAACCAGAGCTCCGTTTGATATTTGATTTCTAAGTGTGTAAATTTAATAAAATCTAGTTGACTTCAAATTGGTTGAGTCAATGGGCCTCCTCAACTTAACCTTCTGGTTTTCTTTCAGGATAAAATGGCTACAGAAGATGTACAGAATAGTGATGTCTCTGATACGTCAATGTGTTCAAACAATTCTGAAATGGACAAGACTCCAGAGAGACTGCCTGACATTACCGTGCCTCTCAGTCCCTCAGGATGCTCTACCAAGGAAGAAGCTTTCACAGAAGAACAGCCTTTGTTTTTACAAGATGAAGAAATACCAGACAAAATGTCAGATAGTCCTCCTAAAAAAAAAAAGTCATTAGACAATGTGGTTTCTAATCTTCACAAAAGCAAATTACCCACACAGTCCTCAAACAGCATTATAAAAGATATAAGTACACCTGATGCATCCTCTTACTCTGTTAATAGTGTAGATATACCTGACATACAATCGCCTATATTTTCTAATGGTACAAACAGACCAATAATGCCTTCCATGACCTCTATTACTGCTATTACTGCAAATGAAAGAGCGGCACATCCTTTAGATTGGTCTAATGATGACCTTAATCTTGCCACTGAACAGATACTGTCTACTAACATTAAAGGAAAGTTAGCCCCAGAACCAGTAAGCTGTGCAGATTCTAGTACATTTACGAGGCCTGATGTATCAGTAGGATGTTCTTTAGATTCCTTACAACCAGCTGAAGACCTTGTGGCAGAGCCTGGAGCAATTTTGTGCTCTCCACTTGATCTGGAGAAAGATGGGAGCGAGACAGAAGAGTCTAAAAGTGTTAGTGATTCCTTACTGGAGAAGATGGAAAGTGACATTTCAACATCTCAGTGCGATAATAGAGAAATCCCAGGTCCCAATTATATTACTACATTGCAGAATGGGAAAAAAGGATGTAACGGAGGAAACCCTTCTCAAGTCATCAGCCCTCAGGAGATAACTGCGCTCTCAAGGAAACTTGGTGTGTGACCATTTGTTTATTTGGCAGTCTGACTGTAAGCCTCATTCACATGACCATATTAGATATCTGTATTAGTCCATATTGCAAAAGCCAGTGTTTAGTCGTTGGAATTTTCTAATTTTGACTGGGTTGGATAACTCTCTCTACTGTGTATAGGGGTTCACTCAACTTTCTCCCAACAGCTGATGGTGGGGGAAGAAGGATAAAGGACGTTGAATTATAAAATAGTTTTATTACACTTCACCACATTAGAGGGCGTCCTACACGATATTAATGGAACAGGAATATCGTGTAGGACGCCCTCTAATGTGGGGAAGTGTAATAACTTGACGTGGCATTGATTCCACAAGTTGAACTGCAAGCGTCTAGAGCGATGTTGTGCCATGCTGTCTGGATAACCACCCACAGCTATGTGGAATTCGAAGATGCAGTATCCCGGGTGCGAATGACCTCTCAATCACATCCCATAAATGCTCAATTGGGCTCACATTTCCAGAATGCTCCTCAAACCAATTCTGGGCAACTTGGCCTGATGGCAAAATGCACTATCCTACTGTAATATTCCATCCTTGTTGGAGTACATGAAGTCCATGAAGGACTGTGAATGGTTACCAAACAGTGAACCACCGTCAGCCTGCACAATGCCGGGTTGACTACTAGAGTTCATGGGGTCTGCGCCACAGACGAACCTTACCATCAGCTTGAAACAATTGGTACCATGACTCATGGGACAACGCCACATGTTGCCAGTCCTTTAAGGTCTAGTTAACAACCTCACTAGTCCAGGTTAGGCACTGTATCCAGTGTTGTTGTGTTAGCAGAGGAACTCTAGCGGGTCTTCTGTTCCTGTATCCCAAGATAAATAATACTGTACTAACCTAAGGGATATGTGGCCTTCTGCCTTGGTTGTGGATGTGAGTTCTTTCAGAGTTGCTTTTCGATTAGCACGGGCAATTCTAGTCAGAGCCCAACAGTCATGTTAAAATTATAAAAACATTTTCGAAAATATCACTTTTTTATTGTTGAATTTTTGTCTCATGCAAATATATTTGACACAGAGTTGCCTTAAGTGCATTTTTAACCCCTTAGTGACATAACTAATGTTATCCTTAAGAGCCAGTAAATCGTAACTCCTGTAGTGTTCCAACAGTTGTGGGAGTTTCCAAGTGTCACCTGAGGTAACATCACTTCATAATCAGTTTACATATTGCTATTCCTTGACTTTGGCATATGTAAGTGCTTGGATAATGATCAAATGCTGGCATATGGAGTTGTGACTTCTGTTTGTAATGGAAGCCATCATGCTGTGCTGTATCCATCGCTCCATGGACACCAGCAGTTTCTGCCAAGGTAACTGTAGTTTTGATTGGTAACATAGCACAGCAGCTCATGCAGACGTGAGCACAGCCTAATATGTACATAATGCTAACATTAATACAGAGCTAACTAGGGTTACATATGACTGTTTTTTGCATTAGCTCTAAACTGACATTGATATCCCTTATTAATAGCTTGTATAGACAAATGTGTATATTAATTTCTATGGAGAGTTGAAGAAAGCTACCAGACACATTTTCTAGGACTGTAGTTCTTTATATTGTGTCTAATTTGCGCTTCCACAAAACTGAGACAGAATACTCTTTGCTGCTGTCAGTAGTTATAGCATTTCAAGCACTACCGTGTTTCCCTGAAAAAAAGATCCTGTCATATTAATGTTTGCTCCAAAAGAGGCACTAGGTCTCTTTTTTGGGGGGAGGTCTTATTATTCTTACCTAACAGGCTCGCTCCCTCACTGCTCTGTCCTAGCATGTATTTGCAGGCGCTGTGCCGCCTGTGAGCTCCGTAGCCTTTACCAGTTGACCCTGTCACTTACTCATGGAGTGCAGTGTCACTGTGGCTCACCTGTTGGGATGGCTCTGCCGCCACTTCTGCCTAACCCGCTGCTTTGAGTGGCGCCGCGGTCGTCCGCCCGTGTGAGGAAGGCACCTCTTCCTCCGGCGCCTCTGTGTGTGCTGCCGCTCTCATCCTCGGCCCTGTGTTGATGCAGTCGCAGAATCGCCGCTGTTTTCATGCCATCGCTGAACGGCAGTGCCCGGTGTCCTCCGGCACCTTACCTCAGCCTGCGCGCCCGCTCCATGCCTTGGCGCTGTCCTCCTGGCCTGTCTAAATTTAGTAATGCCCCCCAGCCAATTAGAAGCTGGGGGTGGTACTACATTCTTTGACAGCTGCTACCTTGTCACCACCCCTAACTTCTGGTGGTGACAAGGTACAATAATAGCGAACAAGCCTTTATCCTGGTACACACCACCATTGGCTTTCTCAGAATGTCTTCCCCACGTATTGCTAGGATCCTTTTTATTCTAAGAGCATATAGTCAGATGAACATAAATTAAGTGCTCTCTTGCATCTTACTACATGGAGAAATACAAAGAAAGGGAAATGCAATTCTAAGACAACTTAGCAACTTTTTGGGAAATTTTTGCTGCTAGAGAGCGTAAAAATGCCAGAAAATGACAAAAGATTAATTGCAGTATAGTAGAGATATGACTCTGCTACGTACCATAGGTTGGGCAGAATTTGTTGGTTCCAACCTTTTCTAATAGAAAAAAATACAATTTTCACAGTTTACCGTGCATGAATCTGAACATTTCTGATGGTAGAGCATCAAACCCAGCAAGTTAGCTTGTCCATTTCTAATTAATTGCTTTCTTCTACCCACCATGCAAACTGTGCCTATATTAATATTTTATATAATTGGTGTGTTGTTGGTTTGTTTGTGCAAATACTTCAGTTTGCCTTTTATGTACATTTGAGATTACATATTTTGTTACACTTCATAACTTTCAGTTTATTTCATTTTTTCTCAGGACCACTTTTTGAACAGTTGAAGAGAATTGTTCCACAGGTAACAGTTTGCAAGGATTTGAACATTATTAGTTAGCTTAAGATCACTCTCACACTGGTGCTTTTTGCCGTGATTAGTGCAGGGTTTCAAACGCTGTGCTAATCTCATTGCAACGTTCCCATTGACTTCAATGGAGCCTCACAGACGTGCGCTCGAATGTGGCGTTTTTAACTCCATGGTTTTCAAGCACTGTCTGTTCTATTTTTGTGCGTTTTTTTTAACACACCTCATCACCCAATACACATACTACAAACTATTTTTGGGCTGTGATTTTCCTCACTTTGTGTGCATTTTATTGGGTCAGTGAGCTTCAGGTGTTTTTCCATACACTTCTCTATAGGTAAAAAAAAAACACCTGAAAAAAAACTGTGTGTGTATTAAAAAAAAAACAACCTAAAAACAATTGTAAAAAAAACGCATGAAATGTTGTCTTTTTTCTTCTTACAATCCCCCAAAATACCACAAAGGAAGGAAGCCTTAAAGGACTCGTCAGAGACCCCATAAGTTATGTAAATTTATATAATACCAATAATAACTAAAGCATTACACACATGTTCAATCTCCTTCTGTTCCATTGCTGCCTCTCTGGTGTTCCCCGCTGGTTTTTGCTGCCTTTGCAGTAACATGGCTAATACCCCTCATGGCTGCTGCAGTCAGTCATTGGCCCAAAGGTATAGAGGTATATGTCAAAGGTACACCTTAGGGAATGTTCCTAATGTCTCTTCTCTGATATATGCCACAGTATAGCTATACAGTGGCATACGTTGGCCATCGGCTATAATATTAAAAAAAAAAGTTGATTTTTTTTTTGTGTGACTTACTGTATAAGATGAAGAATCTGCAGTGTTTTCCAGTACACTAAAGGGAAAAATAGAGGCATAGGTCTTCGACTGAGAGCAGGAACATGCTTGGCCTCGGTCAGGAGAATGGGGACCTATAACTGCGTTCTGCATGTGTGCTGGTAGCTTTCCCAGAGTGTGCACCGAAAGTAGTATATTCAGATTGTGATGTAGTCTGTACTAATTTCCCATTTACACTCGGCTGTTTCCATCCTCCTGACCACCTCGTACAGAGAGTTATTTCCATCTTGGCCATGTTTGGCTGAAATGGAAATACTCTTTTAATAAGGTCAAAATGAAATTTTAGCTATCAAAATGACTATCATAAGAAATGAGTCAAAATTGATTTCCGTCTTAGGTAAAAAGGCTATTTTTCCTGGATGTTAAAGGGCCACTCCAGCAAAAACACATTTTTCCATCTCTGCCCATCTAACCTGATTTGCTTGTCACACTCTGGAGGTTTCCTCTGTGTATTTTCAGCCACTTCCCTGCAGTGCAGCCCCTTGTCTGATATTTACCAGCTACCGTTTTGGGGAGATTTTTTTTTAATTTTTCACGGGGGGAGAAATAGTTTGGGAACTGAAAGACTCTTCATAGACTGACTAAAATTAATTTTTATTGATTTCTATTAAAAAGCATGTATAGGGTACCTGTTACGTGTGCTGCTGGGATCTGTAGTTCTAAGCTTTCTAGCAGCACAGCCCTCACAGGTTTATTTGGTTGAGCTGGCTGGGTGTGGTACTTCCTGCTAGCCAATCTCCTGGGTCTGTGCTCACATATAAACCGAGCTCCTGGTCAGTCTCTGTATGGTGTTCAGGGTGAGCAGTCATGAATCCTTGTCTGTTGAAGTTTGCTGTATGACCTTCTATCTGTGTTTTATTGCAGCTTGCTGTGTGATCTGTGCATTGGGGTTCATGTCTGTTTGTGCGTTAATTTTGTGTCAGTTTGGACTGCTGAGTTTGTTTGCTATGTCTGCACTAGTTTGGCCCCTAGGGCCCTCTAGTAGATGTGTCTTGCTAGTATAGGGGCTGCAAGATACGAGGGGCCTTGCAGCTTAAGTTCATTGGCCAATGCACGAACCTACACCTCGCATTTATATTCAGCTTATCATCTGCTTTTAGTGTTTGCATTGTGGCTGCTGTATGCTGTGTATTCTGGCTCTGTGTGTCCTGTGGTTCAGTCCCTGTCATATGGCATTTGGATGTGTCCTGTTCTGGTGCGTGGCTCCTAGGATCAGCTAGGGCCCAGATCCGAAGACCGCTGGGCTGCCCTTATTGGGGCAATGTCCCCGCTTAGGTAGGGCCAGTTCAACCTCCACGGTAGCAAAGGGTCAGTTTGCCTGAAAACCGTGTGACCCTGGTGAAACCTGTGTCAATACCATGTGCAACCTGTGTGCGTACCCAGTCCTTCTTTGGGTACGATCGTGTGGGCCCCATGCTTAGTTTGCCCACATGATCGTAACAGTATCTAAGACAAACACCAAAACATAAATACCAATACCTAAGAGAGATCTTTTAGAAATAGTGAAGAGACAACCACTACTAAATATATTAGTGGGATAGGTCTACCTCTGTATCCATAAAAGCGAAATTAGAATACTGAGAAAAATACTGATTACTCTCTGGACATAAGATAAGTCCCTGATAGAGAAGCTCTAGATTATATGGGATAGGATAAATAGCATGAGGACCATGTGGTGGAAATGGTCCTTAATCATATAGATTGTGGCGTGTAAGAGATTTACAGAAGGGGTCGCTGTCCTGATGTACCCCCGCTGTTGCAGTTCAAGGCCGGCTATCGGTGACAGCCGGCTTCCAATGCTGGATAGCGCACTATCTCTTCTGATCTTGCGCTATCCTCACGGCGTAACTGTACATCCTGTTGCGTTAAGTACCACCCTGCCAGGATATACAGTTATGCCCTGTGGTATTAGAGGGTTAAAGTGTGCAAGAAATATAATGGTTAAGTCATGCATTGATCTTCTGATTCTTTGAAATTGGTGTTGGTTTTACATTATAGTACACAATTTAGCCAGATTAAACATATTTGAGCTTACGAATACTGTCTAAAAGTGCAGACTAGACAGTCTGAGGGCTCATTCAGACGAGTGTGTGTATACATACAATCGTGCGCACATAGCCACGCGTCTATTAGAACCATTGGTTTCCTATGATGTGTTCACATGTCTATGTTTTATAGGCGTGCAAACGCGAGCACCTGCAATAGATAAGATAAGACATGCGTGCACATAGGTCTGTGCTGCGCATCAATATTCCCCGCGGGGAGGCCCCTCATCACTAAACACTGTGACAGCACTGTCACAGTGTTCAGTAATGATGGCACTACCTGCGCGGAGTAACGAATCCCCTGCCACAGCTGTGGCAGAGATTTGGGATGTTCTCCCACTGCTTTCAATAGGGCCGCCGCTGCTGTCTGCAGCCGCATTGGAAGTAATGGTCTGCCAATAACCCCTGCAGTGATTTTCGGGGAAGGGCTTTAAATATAAGCCCTTCCCTGAAAATCATCCCTAGCATGTGTAAAAAAATATATATACTCACCTTTCCGCCGCTGTTGGGGCTCAGAGCATCTAGCCGCTTGGTCCCCCTGTACTGCTCTGAAGCTCTTTTAGCAGGTGGGAATTTAAAATTTCCTCCTGCTGAAAGGGCTGTGTCTGACTGGCTGAGCGCTCAGCCAATCACAGGCAGTGCTCAGCCATTCATTGAATGACAGCTGAGTGCTCACTGTGATTGATCACAGTGCTCAGCCAATTACAGGCAGCGCTCAGCCATTCATTGAATTAACACCCTGTGGGGTGGCTTGATAGGCTGCTTGTCAGAATGCAGTATGATGTAATGTAGAGGCATTACATCATACTGCATAAGCGATCTAAGCATCGATAGTTGTGGTCCTCCAGGAGGACTAAAAGAAAAACTAAAAATAATAACAATAAAGTTTTATTAATTTTTTTTTTAAGTAATAACATTTTAAAAAAAAACCTTTTGGCACATTTACAATAAAAAAAATCTAAATAATAAAACCAAAATACATATTTGGTATCGCTGCGTCCATAAAAGTCCGATCTATCAAAGTATTGCATTATTTACCGCGCACAGTGAACGTCGTTCGAAAAAAATAAGCCAGAAATGCCCTTTTTTGGTCACCCTGTTGCCAAGAAAAATGTAATAAAAAGTGATCAGAGTCCAATGTATTCCAAAATGGTACTAACAGAAACTACAGGATGTACCGCACAAAATGAGCCCTCACACAACTATATCGACGGAAAAATAAAAAATTGTGCGCAGAAGATAGAGACATATTTAATTTTTATAAAATTATTTTCTCTTTAATAAAATATATAAGTAGTGCAGCAAAAAAAATATATAAGTTTGGTATCGTAGTAATCGTACGGACCCATAGAATAAAGTTATCATGTCATTTTTATTGCAGTTTGTGCGCCGTAGAAACAAGGCGCACTGAAAAATGGCAGAATGTCGTTATTTTTCCATTTCTCTCCACTTAGAATTTTTAAAAAGTTTTCAGTACATTATATGGTACATTAAATAGCACCATTGAAAAGTACAACTTATGCCACAAAAAACAAGTCCTCATATGGCTACGTCGATGGATAAATAAAGGAGTTACGATTTTTTAAGAGGGGGGGAGGAAAAAACAAAAATGGAAAAAAGCAAAAAAGTGTGGTGACTAAGGGGTTAATGTATACTACATGTTGGTATATTACACCACTTAGTATAGTATATGTTACTGTGGAGCCCCCAGTATATTCGGTGTATCCTGCGGTAATATTTTGTATCTCTCTTTTTGTCTCTTTCTTTCTGTCTCTTTTTCTTTCTGTGTGTGTGTGTCTCTCTCTCTCTCTCTCTCTCTCTCTGCTGTGGGTGAATCTCTCTTTGTCTCTCCTGTGTGTCTCTCTCTCGGTCTGCCGTGTGTGTCTCCATGTCTCTCTCTCTGTCTGCCATGTGTGTCTCTCTCTGTCATGTGTCTCTTTCTCTGTGTGTGTTACTATCTGCCGTGTGTGTGTGTCTCTCTTTCTCTCTCTCTCTGCCTGCCGTGTGTCTCTCTCTCTGCCGGCCACGTGTTTCTCTTTCTGTCTCTCTGTCTGCCATGTGTGTCTCTCCCTGTGTGTCTGTGTCTCTCTCTGTCTCTCTCTCTGCCTGCCGTGTGTCTCTCTCTGTCTGCCGTGTGTGTCTCTTTCTCCCTGTGTATCTGTGTCTCTCTCTTTCTGTCTGTGTGTCTCTGTCTACCGTGTATGTATGTCTTTCTCTGTCTCTCGCTGTCTGTTTGTGTGTGTGTCTGTCTGTCCTGTGTCTCTCTTCCTCCGTCCGCCTGCAGACAGGCGGGTCGGATCCGGCTGCGAGGATTCTCGCCGCGAGACCTGACCCAAGTGCCTGCAGAGAGCAGCACGTACTCGCCCGCGGCTCCGGCTGTTTGATGCGCGCGGACAAACTGCGCCCGTCTGCCTAGTTTTGCGTTTACTAATGCAATCCTATGGCAGCTTCCAAGGGCGGAAATTCCAAGGGAAATCCCGCCGCGGAATTTCCGCCCATCTGCAGACGGCCTCCCTCATGCAGCCTCACTGTTTACCATCAGCGTTGCTTAGCAACACAACCTTCACTCTCTGGCGCTGACACAGCAGAGCAGCCATGGACTTAACATTGTAACTTTGAACTCACCTGACTGCTCACTGAATCTACTAAACTCAAGTTTAATGATTTCACATCAGTGGTGAGCATGTGCCTCATCTAATGACCCCAAAATCAGCCACCAAAGTTAAAGCTAAGGGGTCAAAGTGTGGTGCAAGAAAAAGCCTGTAGGCTTATTTATATTAGATTTCTTACATATTACAGATGTATTTTCAGATTTTTGAGTTTTTCATTTGTTGTTTTTTACATCATTTCCTCTGTTGATTTTAATGTGCTGCATTTTGAAGCAGTTTCAATTTAAGCCACACCTATTTGGTTTGGTATTTTCAGTCTGTTCTTTTTAGATCCACATATAGCCTTTTGTTTGTTTAATTCATATCACATGACCAGGCTTACTTGTCTGACATTGATTAGTCCTTAATGAATATTCATCTTTGAATGACATGTGGGTCATGTGTTTCATTTATATTTCAATATTATTATTAACATTTTCAGAACATATTACAATTAGAGATGAGCAAGCATACTCGCTAAGGACAATTGCTCGAGCGAGCATTGTCCTTAGCGAGTACCTGCCTGCTTGGAAGAAAAGGTTCGGGTGCCGGCGGGGAGCGGTGAGTTGCGGGAGTGAGCAGGGGGGAGCGGGAGAGAGAGATCTCCCCTCTGTCCCCCCCATCCCCCGCGGCTCCCCACCCCCCGCCGACATCCTTCTGAGACAAAGAAGAAACCGTAGGGAGAAGACAAAGAATGTAAAGATGGGGATAGGAAGAACCTCTGCATATATTTGCAAACTAAATTTGGCAAAATAAAGTATTATGGAAAGCCAGATGCATTGTCTAAATCCATGGTTTGCCTGACTGCTTCAAATTTGGGCATTGGATCATTCAGCATATTAGATGATTTGTAATTTCATTTATGTATATATGCTTGGCCATGTGCTATTTGAATAGGTGGTGGGTTGCTTATGATATATGCTACAACTAAAGACCAATAATGTGTCTAAAGTGCATAAGTGACATTGATCTTGTCTTTATGAACACTTTGATGGTATTTTAATACTTACATAATAGTTTAGATACTCATTTTACCTGCAAGCTGGATAGGCCATTTTATTCTACACTCTGCTAAGATGTTAAGTCACAATTGAATCTATTGCATCGAGGAAAAAAATGGAGGGCTGGTTCCTTTTGCTTTGGTCATACAGCTGCCTCTTATTTAGTAGTCTGGGCTGCTGTTGCCTGAAGGTTTACATAATCTGTAAATTCTGCTCTACCCTTCCATTCTCCCACAGTATCAGTGTTTTCAAAGATACCAGCAAAGAGGGTAGGAGGCTGAGGGACAAAGTTAACATGGGCAGCATCCATGTGGAGAGTGTGAGCAAAGAGAGAACTCACAGAATATACAGGGACAAAGGGGAGAGATCTCACACATAGGTGCCACATGTGCTAGTTTATGAGAGCTTGTGATGGCAGCAGCATCCTGGCCACACAGGCCACACATCTAACATGTAGTATTGGGAGACACTTCCAAAGGAGCCAATTTGGACACTAGGAGGAAGTTGCAAACTGCATATCAGGGGAGTCTGAAAATGAAGGAAAGACTGGAGATCGTAGCCTGAATTGCAATGCCGCTTTTTAAACTTCAGTTAACCACTAACTTAAGTCTCGTTTACATGGGACGAATGTCTGGCAAACGATGCTCAACACTCATCCCTGCATGTACTCACTCTCATGCTGTTGCGTGAGTACAAGCAGCAGGTCAGCTTGACTTGCAGCGGGACAGCTGGAGGAGATTTCTCTCCTCGCTCTCCCCCGCCCCTCTCCAGTCACAGTTCTGAACGGCTGCTATTTACACGTTCAGGGTTTTATGCAGCTTAAACAATGAGCGATGGTCCTGAATGATGATTGTTCAGTGTAAACAGCAGCTGTTCAGTGCTGAACGGCCGCTATGTTAAGTGAATGCAGAGGGGCGGGGCAGAGTGAAGAGTCAAATCTCCTCCATCCTCCCCGGCCCCTACTGGCCACTCTGTCAGAGAGCCAGCGATACTCACTCCTGTGTGACAGCATGGAAGCGAGTACATGCAGGGACGAGTTTCAGGCATCGTTTGCCTGACATTCGTCCTGTGTAAATGGTGTTTTATTTAAAAATATTTTTCTTCCTTGTGTTCATATCATCCTCCTTCATCATAATTTACATTTATAGTCAAGTTGAGGAGTCAGGTAACTACTACTATTCCAACTATGAATACTATAGTTCTAGGGCCCAAAATTTCCCATCTCCTACTTTCCCTTTGTTTACCACATCCCCCCCCCCCCCCCCCCCCACACACACACACCTCTTTTTAGTTTTTTTTCTTTAATTATTATTATTTGGGTGGCTTTCCCACCCTCCCTTTACTCCCTCCTTTGTTTTTCTTTAATGTCTATAATTATCTTTTTCTGCATACAAGGACCACTGGGACCTTTTGCAGTGGATCAATTTTATGCTGAAACAGGTATACTGCAACATTTTCCATGTTAACAGGTTTTCATAGTTCCCAGTATTGGTAACATAATAATTCAACAATTTAAGGAGGTGGGAACAATAAGAGTCAAAAGTATATTTCTGAGTTATATACGTATTACTAGGTCCTGCGTGACCCTTGATGGAGAATTTGTACTGTATTTTTGCAAAAATTGTACCTAATAAAAACAGATTAAACATATAATTTACATCTATAGTATGTATCTGGTATTCCTGTTCTGTAAACAGTTTTTTAATAACTAATATCAGTGTTTCATCCCTTAGATAAACAGCACTATAGAGTCTTCAAGAAGAAATACAAACAATGATGCAGGACAAAGCGGAGACGGTAAATGATTTTGAGTTCAACTTTCAAATATAAAAATCCTATGACATTCTTTATACTAATGATATCGTAGTGTTACAGTGTGTAATATTATGACTATCACTGTTTTAGATATAAGATGGGATAGAGAATGCATAATACAGCAGCATTGTTAATGGCATTGTCTAATCAGAGAAATTCCCTTTCAGAATAGAAGGATCGCTTTAGTCAGCAGATCGCTGTATATCCGGTACCCCAGGAAACAGCCGTATCTAGCTAGACTAGTTCCCTGCAACAGAGGCTGCAGGTGAAATGTAGCATTATATGTCCACCACATGACATGAGTCCACCAAAGCTGGAGATGATTTTACAGAGGGCTCTCCATTCTGGCTGCCATGCATGCAATGTTCTAAATAACTACTGTATATACTGAAGTATTGCCGTATATAGTAAAAGCAATCAAATGATCGCCAGTTCAAGTTCCCTGTTAGAAATAAATAAAAGTCTAAAAAAAAATTACAAAAACCCATAAATTAGGGACAGCGCTCCACCAATCTCAGCACAACAATAGGAAGGAGGAAAATTAAGAAGGCTTTAACCAGCACTAGTGGGACAACCTCCTGGTTTAACCACCAACACCTCCAAGTCCTAGCAGGCGTATATCAAAAACAGGACAGGATCCATCCGTCGTTCCCTTTAAATCCTGAAGCAACAGGAGAGCTGCCTAGCAGATATGTGCCCTCTTTTAAATTGGATTTAGATTAAAATCTAAAGTTGTTATTACGGAAGGTGTCCTGGAGTCTTCCCTTTGGAGCGCTGAGCTCTTTTTCATTTTAGTGTCACAAAAAAAAAAAAGGTTTTTCAACAGTAAAAAAACCAAAAAAAGCAACAAAAAAAAACATTAAAAGTTCTAAACACCCCCGTCCATCAACTGATCATCCGGCTCACTGACTAGTACAGCAGCTGGATGTTGTCATCACTGGTCACAGGAGAAAGATGAAGCAACAGCTTTACTCCAATTGAAATCTTTGGGAGTGCCCTGCTACTTGTTACAGTTCCTGGTCAGAACAGGATGCTATGTCCTGACCATGGTTCTGAACAGGAAGTGTAAGAGCAGCGCGCCCCTCCCATTCACTGGCTGTGAAGCTGCTGGCCCAACTTCCTGTGATGACAATGCAGTTGAACCATTTTTGAGGGGGTTTATTTTTTACAGCATTCACAGTGCAGTAAAAAGGACATACATTCTCTTTTTTTTTATGGCTCACTTTTGCTGGGATCGCAAGGGGCGGAATTTTCAGGCAAACTTTCTGCATGGAAATTCCACCTGCAATCTTAGGCCCAGGACTAAGCAATGAAGCAGACGAGATTTGAAAAAATCTTGTCCACATGCTGCAGACAGTCCGTTGCAGCCATGCTGCACTGAAACTAACATGCCGTGTGGAATACAAATCCACAGCATGTCAATTGTATTGCCATTTCCGCTGCGGGCTCTCTCCTCTCCATGGTGAGAGATGGCCGCAGCGGAATAACCCACTTTCAAAACCCGCACCAAATGTCTTGGGACTTCAGCTGTGGAAATCTCATGGAATTTCCATGCGGTCCCACTGCGGACATTCCGCCAGATTTCTGTGGGATTTCCACCCCGTGTGAACCCAGCCTAAGGGTTACAGTGAAACCAAATTTACATAGTTTTTTTTTATATTTCTCTATTTTTAAAAAGTACATACAATTATTTATTTTTTTGCACAGAAAAATTGCTTTCTGACCATATTCTGACACCCGAACTTTTTTTGTTTTCTTTGTCGACTGGGATGTGTGAGGGCTTGTTTTTTGCGGGTTAAACTTTAGTTTTTATTAGCATTATATTGTGAAACATATGTCTTTTTGATCACTTTTTTTCACATTTTTTTGGAACCAGGATAGCAGAAAAATCAAAACTGTAACATTCCGTCCTACGTAAATTTACTGTATGCAGACATGAAGGTGTTAAATCACCCCCCTTTTGCCATATCTATAATAAAAGAAAAAAAAATCTAAATCATAAAACAAAATTACATATTTGGTATCGTCACGTCCGTAAAAGTCCAATCTATCAAAGTAGTGCATTATTTACCCCACACGGTGAATGCTGTCTGAAAATAGAAAGAACGCCAGAAATGCACTCTTTCGGTTCCCCTGTCTTCCAGTAATATTGCAATAAAAAACAATCAAAAAGTTGTATGTATTCCGAAATGGTACCAACGTAAACTACAGGATGTCTTGCAAAAAATGAGCCCTCGTACAACTATGTCGACGGAAAAATAAAAAAGCTATTGCGCACAGAAGATGGCGGCAGAAAATAATTTTTAAAAATTAAACAAGCCCTCATACAGCGACGTCAATGGATAGTTACAGTTTTTTAAAAAGGGGGAGGAAAAAAAGGGCCGCATCTTTAAGGGATTAAAATGTGACAGAGAGCCAAAATTTAGGCACAAAATAAGCTAACCAATAGGCAAGATGTACAAGATGAGTCATCACATTGTTAGAGGATTATTTAGAGTGTTCTCGTTTTTTTCCCACCTACAGTCAACGAGTATTAAAAGTTTAAATGTTAATCCTGCTTTGTTTTAGTAATCTCATCTATGCCATCTTCCAAGGTAGAAAAAGTTGCAAGGCATGTATGTTTTTGCTTCAAGTTGAGCCAGAATTCTGGTGCTTTTAGCTTGTTAAATCTCTCCCAAAGGGCCTCTTATAGGGGCCAGTGTGACAACTGGAATATTCAAAGATTTTTATATGGACAGTTCCTGGAAAATAGAAAAACACAAACTTTTTAAACGTTTATAATAAAAAAAAATTGACATTTTATTTTCTGACGACTCATTTCCTTTAAAAAATACCGTGCATTCTGAGTAGGATGTTGTTGTATTATTCCCCTTCCTGCCACTGGTTCTCACTCAGTACCCAAAATACCTAAAGGGTCATTCCTGCCCTAGATACAAAAATACTGAAGTGCAGTTCTGTAGTTTGAGTTGTAACCTTTTTAATGACAATTGCAATGCTGAGGCCATTTAATTTATAGTGCTGCTTATAATAAGCTAAAAGTATATGTTGCCAAAGACTTTTTTCACACTTTTCCAATATTCTATTTAAAATTCTGACCTTTTATCCCATCAAAGAGAAAGATCCAGTGTACCAGGAAACAAGTAAGTCCATTACCAGAAAGAGAAAGCTATCCCAAGAGCAGTCGCCAGACGTGAGAGTCCAGCAGTAAGTATTACTCCGATTTCTAACCGAATGTACAAAACTTAAAGAATTCAAATTATATTTACCATTTGTCCTTCATAAACGGCATCACTGGGGAGATCGCCCCTAGTAAGAACAGGAACACAGGTTGAATTGCCCCTCCCCATATTGGAGCTTCTAGCATTTCTTCTGCAAGGTCATGTTCTCTATGGCTGGCGATAAGTTCTTGTTGGTGCAGCTAGGCAGTGGGAGAAGCAGCTTCATGTCTTCCTCCCTCTAGTTTCAGAGCCCAGGTCTCTATAGGGCATGGTTATTTAGCCACTGCAGTTTTGTTACATCCCAGAATGATCACATGCAGTCTGCTGAAAATGCAGTTCGAAGCCAGTGGAAATGTACAAGTTGCAAAAAAAGTAAGCAAATCTTTTGGAATTAACTGGATTTTTTTTTTTAAACTCGTTTTATTGAAAGTTAACAGCATGCCAAATCTTTCGTTTTACAAAATCACATATGGATATTGGAAACCCATAAAAAACAAAGAAAAAAAGGAGGAGAAGGGGTAGGGGAAGGGGAGAGAAAGGGGAAAATTTCCCCTTGTCGTTACAGTGTATAGCACTTGCAGTATACTCCAGAGGTGAAGGAAAGGGAGAGAGGGAGGAAGGAGAGATGCAGAGAAAACTTATGTAAAAAATGGACATGTCATAATAGAGGCAGTACTAGACCGTGCGGGTAATCGCCCACCCGTCGCTGTGGTCTAACATGACAAAGTAGATCCCGGATCCCCACGCCCATCTCCAGCATCTGTTGATTACTGAGGTCCCCTTCGCAGAGTTGATATAACCGAGGAGAGCAGTCGCGGAGGGAACAGGGTGAGCGAGGAATCACACCATCGACCCCATACCTTCTGGAATTTTTCTGGGCATTTGCGTGCCTTATAAAGTAAGTTGTTGAAGGGAATGGTTGTGTTGGTGATCTTTCTCCACATCGCCAGGGTAGGGCCCCTTGGGTCCATCCACCTCAGCGCAATTACTTTCCTAGCCAGGAACAGGACCTCTCGGAGAAAAATTCTATCATGGTGTTGCCAATGCTCCTCGTCCAGAATGCCGAAGAGGCAGACCTCTGGGGTGGCGGGAATCGGAACACTAAGGATCTCAGCTAGCAAATTCATGACCTCGCTCCAGTACGACTGGATCGTCGGGCAGTCCCAAATCATGTGCCAAAAATCGGCAAAGGTGCACGTACAACGGATACAATGTGTTGTCGGGTTTCTGCCCATCCTTTGCCGTCTCGCCGGGGTGAGGTAGCATTGATGCACTATGTACATCTGGATCATTCTATTATTTACTGAGGGGGAGATGAATAAAGGAGATTCCAATAGATCTTGGAAAGTGTCATCAGTTAGCGCCGGGATCAGTGACCTCCATTTAGTTGAGGAGGGGGGAACCACCCGGGTGGCCTTTGAGTTTATTAAATGTGAGTATATTGTCGATATAAGTCCCTGGGGTCCCTGGGACCGCAGAATTCCTATTAGGGGATAGTGGGATATGTTGTTACTCGCCGGAGGGAATTGCGTCTGCATGGCGTGTCTAATCTGGAGGTACTTATAAAAGTGTGATCTAGGTAATTGGAACTGATCTTGCAGTTGCTCGAAGGATAGTAATACATTCGAGTCGTAAAGGTCGCCCAGACACCTTACACCACCCTGTTCCCATGTCGCGAGGTCATCCAGTGACACAAGCTCCCGCAGTCCAGGGGTCCTCTTTAGCGGGATCTCTGCTACTATGTCAGTGAACCCGCCAGCTACCTTGGCCTGGCGCCAAACCTGCGTCGCCAACCTGTGGATGGGTAGCATCTTTCTTGGTATTGTTGCAGAGAACTCCAGCACTGACCAGAGGCTTTGAATATCAAGAACCTGTGCTGGTGGGCCTCAGAGTTAGGCAGCGGGCTATCTCCCAACCAGCATTTTAAGTGGGTCAATTGACTGGCTATATAATACAGGCATAGATCTGGGAGTGCCGCCCCGGCGGCTGTCTTCGGTCTCTGAAGGGTAGAAATCTTGAGTTTCGGGCGGGAACTCCCCCATATAAAGGAGGACATGAGAGAGTCCATGGTCCGAAAAAACTTTATCGGGACTGGCACTGAGGTATGTTGTAGGGTGTAGAGGCATTTGGGCAGGACAATCATTTTAATTAAGTTGACTCGACCTGCCACTGATAATGGTAGCGATCCCCAAACACGGAATTTGGACCTAAACAAATCTACCAGGGGGTATACATTCAGGTCTAGAGCCCGGCCTACAGAGTTAGTGATCTGAATACCTAAATATTTAAAATCGTTAACGATTTGGAGGCCGCAATAAATGTCCATGAGCTTCAAAGGACTCTGCTCAGACACTGGTATTAGGGCCGATTTGGACTAATTAATGTGTAATCCTGAGTAGGACCCAAAACTGTTGATGATATCCATGGCCCGAGGCAGGGAGTCTATCGGGTTGGACATGAATAGCATTAGGTCATCTACATACAGCGCCACGCGGTCCTCCCTATCCCCTATCACAATCCCCCGGTACGTTGGGCTCGCTCGGAGCATGAGAGCCAATGGCTCCACTGCTAGGGCGAGGAGGAGTGGGGAGAGGGGGCACCCCTGTCTCGTGCCTCTACGTAAAGGAAAATATGTAGAGCAGGACCCGTTCACCGATACAGCGGCCAAGGGAGTTCTATACATTAGAGAGACCCATCGAATAAATCCATCTCTGAACCCGAATCTCTTCAGGACCTGGAGAAGAAAGGGCCATTCGATAGAGTCAAAGGCTTTGGTGGGAATTAACTGGATTTTTAACTAAAATGTCTACTAATTGTTATCTAAAGGTCCTTTTGGACAGGACAGACGTCCCAGCGATAATCGCTCCTATGGTTTCCCAGGAATGGTGAATGGTGGTGGAGTGCGCCAGAGATAATTTCAACCATTCTTAGAGCCCTAAGAGTTATGGTAGTACCACACACTAAAATGTAAATATTGGGTTTAGGTCAGTTAGGTCGATAGAGGACATGATGCTGGAGACAATGTACAAACAATCACAGGTTTCTAGTAGTAATATAGGGAGGTCATAGGAGGAAGTACACAATTTAGGTGTCATCAGTATAGAGATGGTTTTGAAAGCCAAACCTAATAGCTTATCCAATAGGGACAGCAGGAGAGGACTGAACCTTGAGGAGCAAGGGGAGAAGAAATAGAGTCGTCAAATGATACACTGACTGTGCAATCAGAGAGGTAGGGGTAAAAACAGTGCCAATAGAGTAAAGCATGCAAAAAGGAGTTTTATTTATGGTGTCAAATACTGTAGGGAGATCACAAGCAAGAGTTAGTTATTGACATTAGATTTAGCGGCCAGTAAATCATTTTTTGAAGAATTTATGGTGTGGAAACCAGATTGTAAGCAGTCAGGAATGGAGTTCACAGACAGTTCATTAGGCAAGAGTTCCAGGAATTTGTAGATGAAAGGGAGATTGGACTTGGGTTGGTAATTAAGGTCAGCAAGTTCCAATGACGAGTCGGCAGGTTCAGATGAATGTTGTCTGATATGTATGTGAGCCTTAACACTGCATATGGCTTTTCACATGTGCTAGTTTCCCTTGCCATGTGCACTGTTATTCAATGGAGGCAACAAATGGACGTGTTGAGTCATGTGCTCCTTGATCAACGACCATATTCCTGATTGGAGCAGTGTATAGTAGGTGAAAAAGATTGTACTGAGCAAGGAGGATGGCCTTTAGGGAATCAACACCGATGTCTTCATTTGTAATCACTGTTTTGGCAGACATTAGTATGACATTGACCATTGTGAATTGTTGTATATCATTTTTAAAACCATGGTTCTTTTGGCCAACAATCAATGGAGAAAGGTAGTCAAAAAGACTGGTGAAATGGGGAGACCCTTTTGGGTGTATGTGCACATACTCAGGAGATAGTTAGGAGCTCCTTGAGGTTAAGTTCTAGTCTTTAATGAAGACTTCAGAAATATGTATATCTTGCCTGAATCCTGAAAGGTTAGTTCTGAAAATGAGACCTGCCCAATAGTGTTATTTCAACACATTCATGAACTAACCACCTAAATGTAAACAAAGATCTAAAGTCTGGTATGACATTAATATGCTAGACAGGGATTTAAGACTTAGGACGAGATATTATAAAGAGCAGCACACAGGCATCTTCAATGAAGTATTTAGCATCAATTGATGCTATCTTTATTTCCTCGCCATAAAAACATGCAACGTTTCGGCCCCATCAGAGGTCTTTATCAATCTTAAAATACAAAAGTGACACTAGTGCAGTGTTCTTCAACTCCAGTCCTCAGGGACCACCAACAAGTCATGTTTTCAGGATTTCCTCAGTGTTGCACAGGTGATGTAATTATTGTCGGTGTCTCAGACATTGCCACAGGTGTTCTCTCAATAGGATATCCTGAAAACATGACATGTTAGTGGTTCATGAGGACTGGAGTTGGGGACTCCTGCACTAGTGCATATACATAAGTGTAAAGTAATTAGAGACAACGACCAAACACACCATTCACCAATTAGAAAGAGGTAGGGAGCATCTGGTCAGGTGCCACATGATAGGATACGCACCTACCCCATTAATGTGGTTGGTTATTGCTGGGACTGTCAGACCACGCTGCCAGTAGAATTTGGAATCTTTAGCGCATACCCGCCTCTCTGATGTCACTATCGACATAGTTTTTCCTTACTGGGCACGCGCTGTTTACATTTGGCGCAGCACAGGAGTCAACCTCGCACGAGACTTAAGGCCCATTTACACCAGCCGATGATCGCTCAAACGACAGTTTGAGTGATCATTTTGCATAAACTATTAAGTAGCTACTCAGCTACTTAAGAGCAATTAAGTGTGAAAATGAAGCCTTCCCTGAATGCAATTAATAGGCTGAGAGCTCTTAGCTGCATTCAGATCCTTTGTTTCCAGGGAAAACAATGCTATCAGCACTTCCCGTGGAGAAGGCTGACCGAAGATTTTTAGGTTGGACTGAATTTAACAAATCAGCTAGCAGTGCACGAAAAGTGCACGATGGGCGCATATTTAGATGCAACGATTATCCCTAAAACGATCGCCTTTTAGCGATTTTTCTTTTTTTTTTTTTTGTTGTTGTTTTTTTTTCCTTTTAGCAATCATTACTCTGTGTAAATGGGCCTTTATGCTCCCACGCATGCTCTGGGTGTTGCAGGCAGAGTTATTCATGTATTCCGCAGCACGGAGGAGTGTGGCCACTTCACGCGATATTGGTACTCCTGCGCATGCCCAGTAAGTAAACACTATGCCGATAGTGACATCAGAGGGGTGGGTATGCACTAAAGACCCAGCGTCCCCCAAAGACCCTATACTCACCTCTCCGGATCTACCGCGAGTGTCTCGCCGGTGAGCTGGCGCACATGCGCAGTGCAGCGCATGACGCGGATTCCCGCGATACTCAGCAGTGCCCACTGTGCGGAATATCGCAGGACAGACGGATTCCATTGACTGCAATGTAAGCCTTTTGTGCGACTTTCTGCACAGAATAGAACCTGCTGTGATTCTCTCCCACAAGCGGAAAATCACAGCTGATTTCCATTCATGGGCAGGGGAGAATCATTTACCACAGCATGTCTATGAACGATCATTGCTGTGGAATTTGTGACAGGTGTCTGACTGCGAATTCTGCAGTGATAATTCGTCTGTGGGCATTCAGCCTTAGGCCACTTCCTAGACTACTAGTCCAGCTGGCAACATTGAGCAATTTCTATGACCCTTCCAGCTGCAGAGTGATGACATCCTGAGACCAAGACATGGGACCACTGCAGCTAGGCACCAGCTTGTTTCAGCCAATGACTAGTTGCAGTGGTTACACCACGTCTCTGTTGGTGACATCACCATTGGCTCACTGTAGTCTGAAGTGGAGAGCAACAGAGAAACGGGCACCAGTGTTACGGGGAAGCAAGTGAGAGGAGAATTGTTTCCTTTGTGTTGTTCTACTACTCATCTATGTGATAAGAATTTTCTTCCCCAGATAATCCCTTTATTGCCCACTGAACTAAAGGCCCATTAAGACCCAATGATTACCGCTCAAAATTCGTCCAAACGATGGCTTTTGAGCGATAATCGTTGTGTCTAAATCCTACTATCATTTGCTTTTCTGCTGAACGATGTAGGTGTGAACATGTGAGCATGAAATCCATTATTCGCGATATCAGGGACTGCACACTAAGTTCTCTGCGGGCAGTACTGTTAACCTTATTATTAGCTGGCAGCCCATGGCAGAACAAAGGAGATGTATTTAAAGAACATAACACCTGCTGTTCTGTAAATATTTGCCCTTGTGGCTCATTAACTTGCAAATGATGTTAATTAGCTGCTAATGGACACACTCCAGGACTGTGTGGTCAAATGCTTCTATTCAAATGCATTCATCAATCATTAAACTAGATGTATCAACCTCTTAGGACTTATCCTGTGGATGGAAAGTCTTTATGGTCCTTTCCCAGTTTTATTTGCTATTCCTCCTGTGATGCTGGTCATAGTGGATGATTTAGTCCTTACTGATAAATCAATTGCCATGAGTCCACCATGGAGAAAGGTAGTCAAAAAGACTGATGAAATGGTGCGAGCCTTTGGATATATGTGCACACACTCAGGGGATAGTTAATACGTTTGTGAAGTTCATTTGATAAAAAAACAACTAACTTGTTTTTATTAAATAACTTCACAAACTTATCTCCTGAGTATGTGCACATATATCCAAAGGGTTGCACCATTTCACCACTAGTCTTTTTGACTACTTTCCTCCATGTTCACACTGGTCAACCCCCTGGTTGTTCAGTCACTGGCCTGGCAACACATGAATTCTGATGTGCATATCTCTTTGACCTCATCCTATGAAAATGACCATTTTTCAGCAGATCCTCACTGAAGTAGCTCCACTTCCCTTCTTTTTCACATCACATGAGTCAACCATGACAGCATTTATACTTGTATTACTCCTTATTTAAAAGATGACTTCTGCATCATATCTAGTACACAAGCTAGAGGTAGCTGGGAGGTGAGTAGCAATTTATCATGTGCTCCTATTTTAACATTGTCCTCGAAACAGAATTTCTAGCAAGAACTAATTCCTCTTTTTACTTTTAGAACTGAAGAAAACTTACCCAAACAGTTGGAGATCCCTGAGCAACAAGATGAACATAATGTTGCAGAAAATGCAACACCAGGACCAGTGGAGTCTGAATCTCCATCAGAACACCAGTCTGGGCCTTCAAGCATAGCCGCACCACGTAGGCGGTTGTATGGTTCCCGTTGTAGCAGTAAAAGACGGTTAAGTTTTCAACATAATAGAGCTGGAGATCAGGATGGTATTGATGGATTTGGCCAAGTAGTTGTTGGCCAATGTCGGCGCATGCCCAAAGACAGGCAAGCCAGCTACATGTCGTATGTTCTTGCTTCTGCAGACTTATTTTGCACACCCCCAACGCTGCCTCCACTTGAGACTTTATTAAGCAACCTTAGGACACTGTTGGTGAGCTCTCAGCCATCGACGCCCTGTGGTTCTGCGTCTAATACAACAATGAAAAGATAAATATAATTATAAAGAAAACACACAGAAAATAGGGAATGTATCTATGTTTATATTCTTTTTTTTTTTTACTGGATTTTTAAAAACAAAAAATGCACAACTGCTATTCCAAATATTACAATTTATGCTGTACCAGTCTAAAAGCTAGATATAATATATAATAAGACTAGAGGAAGTAGAAGTACAATCTAGTACTGTATATCAATTATTGTTACAAAACATGACAATACTTATGTTGCACTTATGCGCCTGACAGTTGTCCCATGTAAAGGTACCTTAACTCTTCAGCTACTGATGTGTGGCTCTCCAGCCTTTTCTTGTTCTGTTTTCGTACCGCATACTACAGCGCAAGTACTGCAATTATACAATAGATATTGTGCACAGTAAAAGCAAGGATCCTACACGAACATTCTCTTTGCTAAATAGTTTCTTTGCTTCCAGTGACTCCTCCCTACCACCAAATCAGATTTCTAAACTCCTTAGTGACGGCCCCAGTACCTTTTTACGTTCTAGCTTTCTTGGCTTTAATCCTCAGGGCCATAAAACACCCTCATTCTGAGGATTAAAGCCCTGCAGGCTGTGGATGTATTGGACCCATGCTGTCGTCCCCTTCGACACGCGATCATCGGTATCCAGCAGATAACAGCAAAGGGATTGAAAGTGTTAAAAAAGTAAAATAAAGTTAAAGATTCCGCTCCCCTCATGGTTTAGATCCATAAAGGGAGCTGAAAGTACTCACCCCTGTCCTCCGCAATGTCCCATGGCGTTCTGGTCCTTCCAGGACCTTACATCGCCTTCTGCGCATCACACCAGACGCAAGCGCCTCTTTTTGGCTCACGGCTATCGTATGTAGCTAAGAGCAGGAAGATATCACCGGGAGCCGCTGTATGTGGTTCCCGGTCACATGATCGCTGTTATCCAATGGATAACAAGGATCATTTAAAGTTAGAAAAAAGTTTAAAAAAAAGAGAGAAAAAGTTTGTTTCATCTCCCCTCATGGATCATATCTATGAGGGGAGATAAAATTACGTACCTAAGGCCATGATGGACTTTACCCCGGGTTCTGTGCATGCGCCCATCGCCAAGCTGGTGGACAAATGTGCAAAAGGCGTAGATTGCCAGTGCAATTTAAAATCTATCTGCTCATGGCTACCAAACATAGCCGAGAGCCTGGAGATTTCACGGTGGACCGTGGAATGCGGTCCCTAGTCACGTGATCGCCGCTATCCAATGGATAACGGCGATCACGTAAAAGTGAAAAAAAGTTAAAGTGTAATGCTCCTTTCAGTTTGGGGCCTGATATACATACGGACATAAAGTTAGGGACACAATGGGTATGTTTTTGAACACAGGACAAACAGGCGTGTATCCATTTTGGGTTGCAAGTCTTCATTCATATGTGTGCTGAACAAAAAAAAAATGTTTTTAAAATTACACCATTGCCAAAAAAATGAAAATCGTAATTTTTTTCCTTCTGCTTTGCTTAGATTTATTCAAAAACTGTGGAGTTACAAAACACAGTACACCCCTAGATTGATTCATTAAGGGGTCTACTTTTCAAAATGGGGTCATTTGTGGGGGTTCTCTGTTTTGGAGGCTCAAGGGCTCTACATGTGGGCAATGGGGCCTAAATCACCTTCAAGCAAAATGTCTGTTTTGAAAGCCACCAGCTGCCCCTTTTGGTTTGGGCCCCGTTGTGTATATGGACATAATATTAGGGCCACAATGGGTATGTTTCTGAACACAAGACAAACAGGGGTATCCATTCTGGGTGCAAATCCTCATTTTCATGTGCACTATAGAAAAAACTGACTTTAAAATGACATATTTGCAAAAATATGAAATTTTATTTTTTCTCCTCTAAATTGCATTAACTCCTGAAAAGAAACTGTAGGGTCAAAATACTCATGACACCCCTTAGTGAATACATTGGGGCCATTTGTAAGGGTATCATTCTGACACCTATGAGCCTTTGCAATCTTGGCATTGCGAGGAAAACAAAATGTTCCTCAAAATGTTAATAATGAATGTTAAATTTGTACGTCTCCTAAATAGTTAAAAAAAACTATAGTATTTCAAATGTGTGTCCAGAATAAAGTAAAAAGATGGAAATGTATATCTTATCAAAAATTTGTGTAGTATGTTTGCACATATTTGAGATATTACAATTGAAAATATAAAAAAAAGACAATTGTTTCAAAATTTTCCCAAGTTTGGCACTTTTAATAAATTTACACAATCGGTCTATTTTTACCACCTAAATGAAGTACAATGTGTGGCAAAAGAACAATGTCAGAAACACTTAAATATGCAAAACCTTTACAGAGTTATTCTATGTTAAAGTGACACGTCAGATTTCCAAACTTTCGCTCTGTCACTAAGGTGCAAACAGGCTTCATCACTAAGGGGTTAAACCTCCTAAAAGTGCTGCCTGCTATTAATGAACTATTTGACCCAATTTTTTGGAAGTTGAAGCTCAGCTAGAGGGAATTGCCTTGAGTAACTGATATTTTTTTTCTCCTAAACCTCTTTTTTTATTAGAAACATTTGAAAATATTTTTCATTACAATTCAAAAAAAATAATAATAAAATACAGAAATAAAATACGTCTTAGAAGCATACAATGATACTCTTTAAGGCCTTAGTCAGACGGGCGTTTCTAGCCGCGATTTGCGCATGCGCATGCGTCCGGCGATTTTTTAAAACCATTGCTTTGCAATGGTATCGGATACATGAGCGCTTTTTATGCGCTCATCCGATAAATTATAGAACAAAAAATCGCAGATCGCACCTATCTGCGATCTGCGATTCCTGTTCTCTTCTGTATATGCGCTCAATGGGGCCGGCGGCAGCAGCGCCGACCCCATTGAGAACATATAGAAGACAAATCATTCTTCTCTGCCACAGCTGTAACAGCTGTGGCAGAGAAGAACGATGTTTGCCCATTGAATTCAATGGAGCGGCAATACAGCCGCTCCATTGAAAGCAATGGGCTGCCGGCGTGCGCGGGGTGAATTTTCGGGAAGGGGTTAAATATATAAGCCCTTCCCGGCAATTCATCCTAAAATGTGTTAAAATAAAAAAAAATTGTATACTCACCTTTCCGCTGCAGCCGGAGTCCAGCCGCGGCCGCTGTCAGTTCTCCTGAACTGCTTCTTGGCACTATTCAGCCGGCGGGGCTTTAAAATCCCCGCCTGCTGAATGATCTGCCTCTGATTGGTCACAGCCCTGACCAATCAGAGGCTGAAAACACTCACACACCCATTCATGAATTCATGAATGGGTGAGTGACTGCTGCCTCTCAGCGCTGAGCCAATCAGGGGCAGGTCTGACTCACATCCATTCATGAATTCATGAATGGGTGTGAGTGAGGCATGCCTCTGATTGGCTCAGCGCTGAGCTAATCAGGGGGCAGGTCTGACTCACACCCCCTTCACACCCACTGCAGGACGGCCGCGCGGAGCTCCGGCTGCCGGCAGAAGGTGAGTATACAATTTTTTTTAATTTTTACACATTTTAGGATGAATTGCAGGTAAGGGCTTATATATTTAAGCCCTTACCGACAATTCATCCCGGGCTCGCCCGCAGCACATTGCTTTCAATGGAGACGGCTGTATTGCCGTCTCCATTGAATGCAATGCGCTGGACAGCTCCAGCCCGTTTCTAATGAAACGCGGCTAGGAGCAGATTTTCGGGCGATTTGCGGGCGACTTGCGCGCACTAGTCACGCGATTTGCGGATGCGCATCCGTCATGCGATCCGCAAATCGCGCGAAAAATCGCCCGTCTGACTAAGGCCTAAGAGCTTTTCATTTGCATACATAACTTGCATTGTCCGTTTGGGAAATAAAATATTATATTAAACATATTGATCTCTTGTACTATTTCCTTATTATTGTTTACTCGTCGCTTTCAATCCTTCTATTATCTTAGTATAGATCCATTTGATTCAAGCTGGGCAAAAAAAACATAATAAAATGTTAAAAAAAGGAAATAATCAGGAGGAGGTACTTTTAATATTTTCGTCCTCCTCTCCTCGAACTGTCCCCGTCCAGACCCTATCCTGTATCTCATATTCCATGCTGGTCTGTCCCATTATCCTGCCCCCTGTTGATTTTTAGTCTTCCAAGAGAGTCTCTAGCCTCCTCTATTAGATACCAGGTTGCATATTCAAAGGGGGTTACTATCTTTTAATTTCTTGGTCTGTGTAGTGTGACTGGAGGAAAATCTGTCATTTTTTGAAAAATGTTTTTGCTGCTTTCTCTTTGTGTCTCTCTGTCTCCACTCGTCCCATGCTTAATAGGTGTTTAAGTTGCAACTGATCAATTTTCATCTTTCATTTTCCCATTACACTTTTAAAAAAATGGATTCCTATGTGCAATTTTTGCACTATTTTCTTTACTAGTTTTCATAAACAAAGCTGTGATTGGCAATAATACAGAATTACTGTCGCACTGTAGTACAGTTCGATGGGCATGGTAATGCAAGCACTATGTACAGTTTGGGAAATCCATCTACTTATCCAAAAATTGTCAAAAATATTCCGAAGAGGTGGAAGAGGTTTCACTGTATGTAAATATGTCAAATATTATACTATAAAATCTTTGCGGTATAGTATTGTCTCCCTCCCATCGAGTAGATTTATAGAGATGACTCCGCAGCTATATCACAGAGCGTATATCACCCCACAGCGAGGCTACAAAATAGGAATATATAATGATGACAGATGCTTCAGATGCAGGGAACTGGGGGTGGGCCTCCGTTACTGTCTGTGGGACTGCGTGGTGGTCCGGAGTTTCCGGAACAGAGTACACCGCTTCACTATAACTAACCTGACTTCTGCATCCCCACTGGACCCGGTCTGGGCAATCTTCGGGTATATAAACCCAGATAAACAAAGATGTACCCCAGCAAGCCGTAAGCTTTTGTTCATGGTAGCCATGGCAGGGGTGAAAACGATCTTACAGACTTGGATTGACGTGAGGACCCCCACCCCCCCTTCAAACTCTTCTTCGAGAAGCTCTCCTTTTTTATGTGTATGGACTGGGTGAAAGCCTCTTTCCAAAAGGAGACGCAGGTAGAGGGATTTTTCGAGATATGGGAAAGTTTTATTGATATCCTACCGCACAGAGTAAAAAGAGCAATACATGAGTCTTTCAGAACTATTGCATGGTACATGACTAGGTCTATGACTGAAGACCCCCCAATCGGTGGAGTGTAACTGACATGGGGGGTACGCTGGGGGTCCGCTTGTGCCGAAGCGCTTATTCGTATACAGGATGGAGAATATGTTTCTGTTCGGAATTATATACAGGAGGAGAGACACAAGACAAATTAAAAAAAAAAATAATGGTGTCAACTTGGTCCATGGTTGGTTAGGTTGTTGAAATATGTTGAAGGTTTGTTTTTGTTTTTTGACTTATAATGTGACCCCATATTTCCTCCCCCCCCCCCCCCCCCATCACCTCTTTTTTTTTCTCCTTTCCCTCTCCCCTCTATCCTCCATGCGAAGTAAGAAGTCAGGAAAAGCACATACCAGTATTAATGTTTAAATTCTATTGACAAGGATAGAGGAAATGTTTTCCTAGAAGTTAAGAATATACATGTTTCTACACAGATATATGTTTTGATAAACATGCTTGATATACGGATATATATGTTTTGTAAAAGTATGGAAACCCTGTTTAACGCAAAAATGTTTAATAAAAACAAGTTGAAATAAAATATTATGCTATGTGTTTAAATATCAAAAATAATGATTTAACATTTTCAAATTGATTGTGTGATGATCAGCCAGTGGGAGGGACTGATGCCAGTGACATTGGAGGAAAGGGAGGAGCTGCAGATGAATTATGTGGCAAAGTTAAACGGGGAATTTATGGGTTATCTGTCACCAATAGTTAAAGTAATTTCACAAATGTTTAACCATACATATGCGTGAAAAAAACCCACAATTTATTTCTTAAGCTCTTTTTATTTCTCTAAAACATAAATATTTATAATATTATTCAAATGGTATAAATGCGACAATAGTCTGCAAGATAGCGTCGAATGGTATATATTAAAAAAGTGGTGACAGAGGGGAAGCCTACAGAAGTCCTATGGATGAAATAAAGGGTAACAGAGTTCACCCAAAGAAATATGTGACATAACAAATGTGGAAGTTATAGCCTAGATTTTCTATGAATATTTCCTAAGTTATGTTTTGTTTTATAAACTGTTTTATTTTGAGATCCCCCTGCGTGGGGTAAATTTCTAGCTAATATACTGCTATATTTTGAAAAATTTAATAAAATCATTTGAAACAAAAAAAGTGGTGACGGATAAAGTACTAAAGGGACTATATCACCAAATTTTTTTGTTATTAATAAAAACCAAAATTTAGAAGCATTTTTCTAAACTGTTTTTATTTTCTGATTGTACGTTTTCTTATCCTGCTGTCTATACATGACTATGGGGGCGGCCATCTTGCCCGAGCTACACTTAACAGCCTTAAGAGCATTTAGAGATATTATTTACAGCAGTCTCGTGGGCCATTCACACAATGGACAGAAGTTGACGCATTGAATTGTATGGGAGACTGTTCTAGGCATGTTCTGTGACTTGTGCAGGGGTCATTTTGCATAGGCGGGGGTAATTATTCACAGCTAATCACCTATTGTGAATGGTGAATTCTGAGTTATCTATATTTAGGTGTTTACCTTTCAGTTTAATTCTGCCTGTGATACTAATGAGATGACTGCTGCAAAGCTTATTCTACAGATCAGAAAGTATCAGCCTATTCGACTCCGTGGTCAATGGGAAAAATGTAGGATTTTAGGATATAAAAAAAAATTGTGACCAATTTTTAAAAAAATTCTTATTATTATTTATATAATAAGTCATTTTCTGATTACATATTCACTTTAGTAATAAATTGGAGCCTATACGAACATCTGCCTCCAATGGTTTCATTACTAATGCAAAGTGCCAATCAGAGCCAGCACTCAATGAATGGTTGTGATTGGTTCATCGAGCGCTGGCTCAGCCAATCAGAGGCATTGCTTCCAGGAGGTGGGGATTTTTCAATCCACGGCCAGAAGAGATGATGAAGAAGCAGCGGAGCTGACAGCGCCTCTAAGGTGATGTATTCTTTTTTTTTTCTTCCTGCAGTTAGGGTTTATTTTTGGGGTAGGGCTTATATTTCATGGTTTTAAAGTGGTCAAATATCTTCATTTTCAGGAGAGTTTCTATAAGTTTAATTACTACCAATGTCAAATTACCTAACATGTAGTTTCCGGCTTCTTCTTTACTACCTTTCTTATGGATGGGTACAACATTGGCCATTCTCCTGTTATCAGGAACATCACTTGCTAGAAGGATCTGGTTAAACAAATGGAAAGTACAGTAATCAAAGATTGGAGTTTTTCAGAGCTCTGAAGTGGATGCTATCTGGACCAATTGCCTTATTCAACTTCAAACGTGCAAATTCAGCTAGAACATCAGACTTCAAAAACACTAGATTGGAGTCCTTACAACTAGAAGTACAAACATAGGCAACCACAGCACAGATCTGACCAGTGGTGGTAGTCAGTCACCCCACAAACAATTCTAAATAGATTGTTTGAAATCTGGGTTGCAATCTATGCCCCCATGCAGTGTGTTAAATTAACCACACAGGTCCAATTTCTGGAATCATGGTTTGGGGGGGGACACAATAATTTATAATATCCTAGATTGGTAAAGTTGGAAGGGACCTCTGGGGTCATATCGTCCAACCCCCTGCGCAGTGCAGGATTCACTAAGTCATCACAAACAGATATTTGTCTTTGTTTGAACACTAACATTGAAGGAGAAAAAGAAAAACATTGAAGGAGAACTCGCCATCTCCCGTGGTGACCTGTTCCACTCATTAATCACCCTCACTGTCAGAAAGTCTAGTATCTAATTTGTCTCCTCCCTTTCAGTTTAAGCCCGTTGCTTCTAGTCTTTCCTTGTGCAAATAAGAAAAGGGATGATCCCTCTGCAGTGTGACAGCCCTTCAGATATTTGTAGACAGCTATTAAGTCTCCTCTCAGCCTTCTTTTTTTGCAAGCTAAACATTCCCAGATCCTTTAATTGTTCCTCATAGGACATGATTTGCAGACCGCTCGCCATCTTAGTAACTTCTCTGAACTTGCTCCAGTTTGTCTATGTCTTTCAAGATCTTTTTATAAACTCTCTCTCTCTTCCCTTGGGTACGATCACTCAGCCAGTTGTGAATCCACCTAACAGTTGCCTTGCCAATTCCATATTTGGTCCTTTTTTCAATAAGTATGGTATGAGTTACTTTGTCAAATGCTTTACTAAAGTCATGATATACTATATCTACCGGATTTCCCTGATTAACCCAGTCGGTGATTCTGTCATAGAAGGAAATTAGATTCGTCTGGCATGACTTGTTTGTTACAAACCCATGCTGGCTCTGGTTAATTACTCAATTTTTATCCAAGTACTTGCATACATGCTGTTTAATAATTTGTTCAAAGATTTTTCCCGGTATAGAGTTAGGCTCAAAGGCCTGTAGTTTCCTGAATCCACCTTCTTCCCTTTTTTGAAGATGGGGACATTTGCCCTTTTCCAATCTTCTGGGACTTATCCTTTTCTCCAGGAATGTTTAAAGATTGTCGAGTGGTTCAGCAATTACCACTGCTGCTTCCTTTAGTATCCTAGGATGTAATTCATCTGGACCTTGAGACTTGAATTCATTTAAGTTAGCTAAGTATTTCCTCACCATCCCTCTACTTATAGATAGCCTGCATTCTTTTATTCCCCCAATAGCATAGGGAAGATCAGTTGATATTACATCAACTTTCTGAGAGAAAACAGATACAAATAGGAATTTAAAAGTTCTGCCTCTCCAACATCATTCTTAATCAATTCACCGTTTTCATCTTGTAAGCATCCAATAGCATCTTTGACTTTTCTTTTGCTTTTGACATACCCCCAAAATCTTTTTTTTTTTTTAATTTCTTTTGGCCTCTGTATCAGCTTTAGCTTTTCTGACACTTGCCCTACAGTTTCTGCAGACCACATTCTATTCTTCTTTAGATATTCCCCCCTCTTTCCATTTGATAAACATATTTTTCTTCATTTTTAACATATATGCAAATTCTGTGTTCATCCTTCCTTGTCTCTTTAAATGCTTCCTATTCTTCCTTCTTTTAGGGATTGTTAACAATTGTGCTTTGGAAATCGTATTTCGCAATATTTCTCAACCTTCTTGCACATTTCTGTCCTTAAGAACATCCAGCCATTGGATTCTTCCTACCCTCTTTCTGAGCTCATTAAAATCTGTCTTTATGAAATCCAGCCTTGAAATCTGAGGTTTCTCAGGTCTTCCTTAGGGATGAGTGAGTATACTCGCTAAGGCACTACTCGCTCGA
The DNA here is from genome assembly GCF_035609145.1 of Eleutherodactylus coqui. Lineage (NCBI taxonomy): Eukaryota > Metazoa > Chordata > Amphibia > Anura > Eleutherodactylidae > Eleutherodactylus > Eleutherodactylus coqui. The sequence continues at coordinate 453,604,770 of NC_089837.1, read as the reverse complement.
GTAATGTGCCTTAGCCGAGTATCACCCTGCTCGTCCCTAAAGATTCGGGGGCCGCCGCAGCTGACAGGTGAGTTGCGGCGGGGAGCAGGGGAGAGCGAGCGGGAGAGAGGGAGAGAGAGATCTCCCCTCCCTTCCTCCCTGCTCTCCCCCGCAGCTCCCCGCCCCGCGGCGGCACCCGAATCTTTCGGGACGAGCAGGGAGATACTCGGCTAAGGCACATTACTCGAGTGAGTAGTGCCTTAGCGAGTATACTCGCTCATCCCTAGTCTTCCCTTTTTAACCAAAATTCAAGGATAGCATGATCACTGCCTTCTAAGGTCCCAGCCACCCTTACTTCCTCATTAATTCCCTTCCTGTTCGTAAGAATTAGGTCCAAGATACCACTAAGTAAGAAGTAAAGTCCAAGGCAGCATACTGGGATGCAATAGAAAAATAATGCTTTTATTTCTCCATAAAAATAGCTGCTGTTTTTATGGAGGAATAAAAGCATTATTTTTCTATTGCATCCCAGTATGCTGCCTTGGACTTTACTTCTCACTTAGTGTTTCTGGTGGAACCAAGATCGGGGTTTACTTTCCCTTGGCGTGCATTGATATCACAGTCCTGCCATTTTTTTGGATGTGTGAGAGTGCTGCCTGTTGACATTTTTTCTATTCAAGGTCCAAGATAGCAGATCCCCTTGTTTTCTCTTCTACCCTTTGAAAGATAAAGTTGTCAGCTAGAGTGGATAAGAATTTGTTGGATCCATTACTTTTACCTGAGAGAGATTCCCAACAATTGTCTGGATAGTTAAAATCTCCCATAATCACTATGTCATGCTTTTTTGAGAGCTTGGCCATCTGATGCATAAAGAGTTCATCAATATCTTCTGCTTGTCCAGGCAGCCTATAGTAAATGCCTACAATGGTGTCCTTTCTGCTATTCTCCCCTTGTATTTTTACCCAAACAGTTTCTACAGAACTCCCAGCTCTGAAGCTTGAATCTCTGTGAAGATTAATGTTTTCCTAACATACAACGCAACATCTCCTTCCGTTTTTTAAGGTCTGTTTTTTATAAATAAGTTGCAAACTTTAAGCCTTGTATTCAACTCACTGGTTGACAGATTAATATAAATAAAATATAACCTTTATTAAAGAATCATTAAAAACTCAGTCTATAAACAAACATATTAATATAGTATCCACATAGGGTGGGCTCATAAGGTCTAGTCCCAATTAGGGGTAAATTATATGTATATCACAAAGTGTAGGATCAATATTAATTTACTATACTGACTTAATAACCAGGAGAGTCTAGGTCAGTGGTGGCGAACCTATGGCACGCGTGCCAGAGGCGGCATGCAGAGCCCTCCCTGCTGGCATGCTGGCGGCCACTCACCAGGTTAGTGAATACCAGCAGGGACCGCGGCTCCTCTGTCGGTATTCACTCAGCTGCGCTGCTAGCGACACTGATTCTGGCGCACATTGTGATGGCAGTGTGCAGCTGGGATCCTCCTTCCCCCTCCGCTGACGTCTTCCTTTAGGTTCCGTGAGAGCAGGGCTAGGAGGCGTCCGGCACCACACTGACGTCAAAGTGTGCACCTGGGATCAGCGCCGAGCAGCAATGCAGAGCAGAGGGGCAGCGAAGCTTCAACGAGGAGGAGAGGGTGGGGGTGGTGGCCGCTGTGGGATGTTACTATTATACTGGGGGCCGCTGTGAGGTGTCATTATTATACTGGGGCCACTGTGGGGGTGTCACTATCATACTGGGGGCCAATGTGGGATGACACTATTATACTGTGGGCCACTGTGAGGGTGTCACTATTATACTGGGGAGGCTGCCATAGGGTGTCACTATGATACTGGGTGCCGCTGTGAGATGTCACTATGATACTGGGGGCCACTGTGGGATGTCACTATGATACTGGGTGCCACTGTAGGGTGTCCTATTATACTGGGGGCCGCTGTGGGGTGTCCTATTATATTGGGGATTTCTGTGGGGTGTCACCATTATGCTAGGGCTGCTGTCTGATGTCACAATTACTACTGGGGCCGCTGTAGAATGTCACCAATAGTACTGGGGACCACTGTGGAGGGGGGTCACTATTACCGCTGGAGGAGTCAATATTATTGCTGGGGCCGCTGGGGGGGAGGGTGACTGTTGTCGCTGGGGTCGCTGGGGCCGCTGGGGGGGGGGTGTCACTATTATTGCTGGAGTATGTTTACATGTGGCGGAAATGGGCAAGGCTGTTTCAAAATAGACAGCATGCAGATTTTGACTGCCTTTTAGATGTGCAAATGCTGCAGAATTTTCCACAGAAATTTCCGCTGAGGACATTCTGCAGTATCTCCGCATCCAAAAAGCAGTCAAAATCTTCACACTGTCTATTTTGAAGTGGCCCTGTCCTTTTTAGAACGACCAGGGTAAAATCATACGTCGTGATAAGCCCCGCCCCTGACGTGCTGACACTTTGCGATAAATAAGTGGGTTTTCGGTTGCATTTTGGGCACTCGGTCTCTAAAAGGTTCGCCATCACTGGTCTAGGTCATAGGACTGATGCAAATTGTGACACCAGATGGAGTTGGTCAGCCTTATCCAAAAAATGATGTTTTATTCAAGTAAAGATATTATTGATTGTTTCATAACCTAAACTGGCGAAAGCGTTATCTACCCTATCAAAGGGCGATCTCATTTTCACCAATGATGTTTTCAACTTGTTTGGTAGTCCCTTGATGCTTTCAATGTATTTAATGTTCCAACGCGTTTCGCTTTGGAGTAGGCTTGTCAGGATATTAACATAAATGATGTTGTAACTAGTGGCCAGTATTTATAGGCTCAACTATCTTTTAGTGTGATTATTCACACTCTATATCTAAGACAACCTGTAACATCAATATTATATCCCCAGATTGTTGTATCGGGAAAAGATTAGTGTCAAAAAAAGAGAGTAGCCGAGGCATCCACACTCGGCTGTACTATAGTTTAGCTGTTGATCGTATAGATTTAGGACCAACGAATGGCATCAATATCGTGCCCCTTAAAGATAATATAGGGCATTCGTTGATGTCATTCTATTTCTTATTGACCCGTATTTCCAAGTCCCCTTTCCTCTATTGTATTTCATGGAGGCTTATCCCTAATTCAATCCCTAAGTCAATAAACTGTTACTCCAGAAAGAGGTAAACCGATACTACAATCTGAGGATATAATATTGATGTTACAGGTTGTCTTAGATATAGAGTGTGAATAATCACACTAAAAGATAGTCTTTAAGCCTTGTATTCCAATCGTGTGAATCATTCCACCAAGTTTCCGTGATGCCTATGACATCATATTTCTCTTCCTGTGTTAGGAGCTCCAATTCTCCTTGTTTGTTTCCCATGCTCTGTGCATTTGTGTAAAAATATTTTAGTTTGCACCCTTCTTGATAACTTCCGTGCTTTCATTGTGGCTATGGATCAAGTGTTTGATGACCCCAACTTCTGTGCAACCGCCGAAAGAAGATTGCATCATTCCTGACAGGGTCGACGTTCGGTCTTCGAGTATACAGTGGAATTTCGTTATTGGGCCAATGACACCCATAGAACCCCATCGCACAGCTGAGTCAATTCCGAAGAGGACTTTTGGAAGAAGTTAAAGAGGAGCTCACCAGAATGGAGATCCTGGATGATTTGGAAGACTTCATCCAACTAAGTATCTGCATAGATCAGAGGCTTATGGAACAGCGGAAGAAGAAGTTACGTTTTTTTTTTTGGAAATAACCCATCCTATTCGTTCAGTCTATCTACCCTGAACACCCAACCAAGGGCGGACTCTTCACCAAAATCAATAGAAATTGACACCATCCGTAAACCTCTTTCCATGGCAGAAAAAGAGAGGCGTTGCTCTGAGAATTTATGTTTTTACTGTGGGGGGTATGGTCATTATGCTACTAACTATTTTAATAAGTCCCAGAGGACCATTGCCTTCACACATGATATGACTATAATTAACTCTGCCATCCTGAAAGAGCAATTTCATCCAGCATCACCCATCCCTCTATTTCGTTATCATTATCAAGATAATTATGGGGAACTGCAAAGTCTTAGGCACTTCCATGTTAGATTCAGGAGCTGGAGGCCAATATGCTCTTGCTAACCACATTGCAACCAGAGCTAAAATCGAATCTGTTGACATGGAAACTGTGGACAGACTCCCTCTGGTTTCTGGCCTTGTCAGTCAGGAGACCAGAGAACAGGAAATTTACATTTGAGTTGGATCATCATGGGACAATCAGTTTTCATCTCATCTCCTTTTCGAAATTTCCAGTCATCCTAGGAATCCTTTGGTTCTTGACTCACAACCTGGCCATTAAGAACAATCACCTTCCCCTCAGAGCATTGTTAGGTGAATTGCCAATCCAAGCTGTCCACATCCAGTCTGGGGCAAGACCCTAAGAGTACTCCCCTTGAAAACAAGAAGTTGCCATCACCAATACCAGTCATTTAACGAAGTCTGCAGCAAAAAGAACACCGATCATCAGAGTCTACTCATTTATATACATAGTAACTTACTGCAATATACATAAGAATCCCTGGGAGGCTTTACTGAGTAAGCGTATTAATAACATCCCCTCAGCCTCCAGGAAATTAATATCCTTTTTTTTGCTAGCTACAAAACCAATCGTGGAAACAGGCTTCACTGGATTTTTTGGCAGTAGAAACGTAGAATGGATTGGTATTTAATTAATGAAAAATTAACATCAATAGTTGAAGATAGACATGAAGGGTTTCTGAAAATGTGGACTCCATGGATAAACTACACCCTCCGTTCCTAAAATAGTGGGCCCCAAACACCATATAAATTACCATTTATAAACACAACTATATAGCCCTGTACTCTTTCTCCAGACACTGACCCCACGAGATAGGACCCCCATCCCCCCCCCCTTCCCTCTATCCTGACTACTCTCACTTCCTCTTCATCTTTAAGTAGGCTAGCCCTGGCCAGGCCATCTTTGATTTTAGGATTTCTTGGATGAAGAAGTTCATACATAATCTAAGAGTTTTTATCATTCAGAACAACATATATGGAATTGTCGTTTATCTAATTTGGTACACTGTTTGATTATAAAGCAATCACACTGTGTTGTACCTGATAAATACCTCTTTGTCAAAATTTCAAAATTTAATAAAAATTGTTACTTAAAAAAAAAAAGAACACCGATCAATCGTCCCCGCATTGGCCGTATGATTGTCCTATTGAGCTGCTTCCTCGATCCTCTATTCCGTTTGGGCATATCTACAACCCTTCGGAACCAGAATTAAAAACTCTTCGGGAATATTTGGGTGAAGATCTAAAAAAGCACTTCATTTGGCCCTCCTCCCTGGCGGGAGCACCCATATCCTTCGTTTAAAGGAAAGATTCTACTCCTCGATCATGCATTGATTACCGGGAACTAAATAGGATCGCTATTTAGATTCCAGGAACTGCTGGAGTGTCTGTGGACAGCGAAAATCTTCACTAAACTGGACCTCCAGAGGAGCATATAAACTGCTACAGATCCGCCCCGAGGATGAATGAAAAACGATGTTCAGAACAAGATATGTGTTTCTCCCATGCTTGAAAGCGCTGCGGAATAAGTTATCGCTATACAAATAACGATGATAAATGTATATCATGCGAAACTCTGTATAGATTTTCTTAAAACATCTGCCATGTATGTATCCATTGAAAATGCTAATAAAAATAAGTTTATAAAATAAAATAACGATGATTATTATTATATGGACACTTTGAATATCTAGTCATGCCATTTGTTCTTTGAAATGTTCCTGCCACCTTCCAATATTTTATTAATGATGTAATTCGAGAGCTACTGGATCAATTTGGGGTGGCTTACCTCGATGACATCCTTATTTTCTCTGACAACATGGAAGAACATCGTAACCACATCCAGTTGGTCTTGGAGCGACTCTGGAAAAACCACCTCTATATCAAACTAGAAAAATGTGAATTTGAACAGACCTGAATGCAGTTTCTGGGGTATATCCTCTCTCTAAACAGTCTGAGTATGGACTTGAACAAGATTAAGGCTGTTGTGGATTGGCCCATTCCCAAGAACTTAATAGACATTCAATGCTTTGTCGGGTTTGCAAATTTTTACTGGAAATTCATGAAGAACTTTTCAAAAAACATCCTGCCAGCACTGCTCTCATGAAGAAAATGCAGCCATTTGCATGGTCCCCAGCGCCAGTGGCGCAGGATGTCTTTAAAAGATTCAAGACCCTCTTTACGTCAGCACCGGTACTGGTCCACCCAAATCCAGAATTACTTTTTATTGTCGAAGTTGATGCCTCGAAATCAGCAGTGGGTACTATCCTATCTCAATGAGTCGGAGACAAAATGCAGATGCATCCATGTGCATTTCTATTATAAATCTTATCGCCTGCAGAAAGAAACTACGACATTGGAAATAAGGAAACTCTAACCATCAATGTAGTTTTCTCTGAGTGGACACAGCTTCTGGAGGGAGCTCATCAACCGGTAACTGTTCTCACAGATCATAGGAATCTAGAATTTCTCCGTACTGCTAAAAGACTATTAGTGAGACAAGCACAATAGGCCTTAATCTTCTCAACATTCAACTTTGTCTCCTACTGACCAGGCTCCAGAAACAGTGAGGCCGATGCTTTATTGAGGATTCTGGGTGAATCACGGGAGGGTAAGATGGATAGTACTTTTCTGGCCCTCCCAAAAATTGGGGGAAATTCTTAACCCTAAGGAATTGCTAACAAGGGTGAAAGAAGGGTATGAAAGTGACCTTTTCCTCAAGCAACCTTCCATGGAAGTACAGGTTTCATACAAAAAGGGGTTCTGGATGCACATCAACAGACTGTACGTTCCAGAAGTAGGTCGAATTGAGATCCTAAATTAGATCCATGACCCTGGAGCTCCTGCTCTGATTTTTTTAGTTGCCAAATTGCAGGGAAGATGTGAAGGAATATGTAAACTCCTGCTATATGTGTGCATGGAACAAGATACCTCAAGCTTGTCCTTTTGGTATTCTACAGCCTCTTCCTTCTAGATTTTGGGAATCCATATTTATAGACTTTATTGTAGATCTTCCTCCATCAAAAGAGATGACCACCATTCTAGTAGTGGTTGACCAGCTTACTAAGATGGCCCATTTCATCCCCACCAAAGGGATCCCAACAGCAGAGTATACAGCAGAACTGGTGATCAGAGAAGTTCCAGACTGCATGGAATACCAGATGATGTAGTTTCCGAGAGGGTGGTACAGGTCACATCAAATTTTGGGAAGAACTTTTGTGTGGCCCTTGGTATCACCGTAAACCTATCTTCAGTGTTTCACCTCCAGTCCAACAGTCAAACCGAAAGGACAAACCATACTCTTGAACAGTATCTCTGATTCTTCATCTCCCAACTCCAGGACGAATCGGTGGAATGCCTACCAACGTCGGCGTTTGCTTATAATGTCAGACATTCTACCTTGCAGAGTCTATTTTTTTGTGAACTATGGACTACATCCTGTGTTCATTTCAAGCCTCCTGTTCCCACGGCCAACCACAGACTATTAACCTTACAGGAAACTCAAGAAAAATTAAAGACAATACTGCAGGAGGCTCAGACGAATTACAAACAAGCTGCAGATTGCCATTGAAGGGCCTCTCCTGCCTTTCAGGTAGGTGACAAGGTGTGGCTGTCTATCAAGAATCTGAAGAGCCATGTCCCTTCTTCCAAGCTCAGCCCAAAATATATGGGGCCATTTCTAATCACGGCAAAGGTAGGCCAAGTAGTGTTCCATCTAGGCCATCATCCCATGTACCAGACTCCAGCTGCCTCCTTGACCACGTTTCTCACCAGCCGCGGCTACAGCAAGTGACCCCCGTCTATGACATTCCAAAGGGAGGTGAAGATGCCTTCTTCTGCTGGGAACAAGACCACACAAGGACCTATGACAACATCAAGCAAGCTCTCCTAAAGGCACCCGCACTGGGTTTACATAATCTGGGAAACCATTTATACTGAATGTCAATCAGAAAAATGGACTGACTATCGGTGGTTTCATGCAGATGATAGGCAACAGGTTGATGCTATGATCCAATCTCTCCAAACAACCTTACAATGTGCCCATGGGATGGCCTCCCTGCCTGAGAGTACTGGCAGCAACAGTGGCCTTGGTCGCAGAAGCTGACAAGACTTCACAGTACGGGTGCCTCATTCAGTCCTAAAATTGATGGATGCTTAAAAAAAAAAAAAAAAAAATCTGTGGCTGACCAATGTGCAGTTGTCCAAGTACCAAGGGCTCCTTTGTGAAAACCGAAGACTGAAGTTGGAAGTGTGCACTACTCTAAATCCTACTGCCCAACAGAACTGGAACCCTTGCTACAATCAAGGTGAACAGAAATGGCTGAAAACAAAAGCTTGAAAATACACACCTCAAGGCTGGTATACCTTCCCAGATGGAATAATTGTGGTCCTGACAGCACTAGCACCGAAAATGTCAAGAAAATGAATGAGGACACACTGAATCCATCACCATGGAAAATCTAATCCAAGATGTGCTGAAAGTCCCAAGACTTACCAGTATCGCTAAGGTGATAGGGCAAATGATAAATTTTCTAGCTAAGAATAACTCCAGACAAGGTCCTCTGAACACTAACTTATGGAGCAACTCCCTTCGAAGATGTACTAGTGGACTTTACTCAAATGCCTGCAGCTGACAGATGGAAGTATCTTCTAGTCTTTGTCTGCACTTACACTGTGTGGTTGGAGGACTTAACGTAGGTCAGAAAAATCAACTGAAGTGGCCAGAGCACTACTTAGAGATAAAATTCTAAGGCACAGGCTACTGGTATAGCGCGAGTCAGACATTAGACCAGCCTCTGCCGCAGAAATCTTAAAAAGAGCTGGCCCGCTGTTAGATCATAGAGCCCCAGAGCACAGGAAAAGTTGAACACATGAAGTGGACTTTTAAACTTGCCTTAGGAAAGCTCTGTCAGGAGACTCGCCTAAAATGGCCCAAGTCCTACCCAATGCTCTGCTCAGAATCAGATCTGCCCCCCACCAAAAGAACAGGTTACCCTCCCCCTTTTTGAAATGATGCATGGTAGGCCTAGCCCAGTAGTATTAGGACTTAGAGCAGACAACAAAGTAGGGGGAAAGATGATAAATCACCAGCAGATGCTTGCCCTGGGTAAAATCATGACAACTATCACCAAAAGAGCAGGGGAAAGGTTATCTATATGTTTGAATACTGCTGTGCACTTTCTACCAGGGAGAGGTTTGGGTAAAGGATTGGCATCTCTCAAACCAAGGTGGAAGGGTCCAAACACTGTTATTCTATCTACTGCAACTGCTGTTAAAGTTGCTGAGATGGGACCTTGAATCCACCATACTAGATTCAAATTGGCCTCCACTGACCAAGCCTGCATATCACACCCGACAGATCCCCCTAAAGCTTACCATCAAAACCTCTAGAAGTGTTCTGGACCAGAGACTTTGACCCTTCCCCCTACCACCCACCCCAGTAGCCCAAAGAGGGTGGAGGAACCTAATGACAGATATTTGTACTGCATAGAGACATGGTTTTCCTGTCAATATCTAAGAGCTACAGCTGAAAGACAAGAATGAAAAGCCTACTAAAAACTGTGATACTGTTTATTGATGATAGGCTGTGGTAATGTAACATACTATTGCTCCCTGTTATCAGCCAGAAAGCTGAAATATAATATAGACTTTTCCACTATAGTCAACGGTTTCTATGCACAGAGGATGTAGCTACTGCAAACTAAGTTATGTCTTATTAACTTTCTTCTCTTTATGCAAAATGTCGTTAACTAAAATGTTTTCTTCTAAAAAGGCTGTATATTACTATTGGTTATGTGTAGGCTTAGACTGGGCTGGCTTTGTAATTTGATGCAGAGAAAGCCCATGTTACAATCCCGCACCTGTTTGTTGAAAGTGAAAGTAGAATTTTTCTTCCTGATTTTGTTCAAAGTGTTAACCAATAGTTATATTGAGTAGGCTGGCTTATTCACATTCATAAGGGCTTATTCCAACGTAGGTGTATCGGCCGGGTTTTCTCGCCCAGCCGATAGACGCTGTCCCTCTCTGCAGGGGGAAAAGGCGGGCCAGGTGGGAAGCAGTGCACTGAGCTCCTGCCCCCTCACCACTGTTTGCAGTGGGATGGGGGTGGAGTACACTGCTCCCAGCCCACCTCCTCCCACTGCAGAGAGATAGCGTATAGCGGCTGGGCGTGAATATCTGTCCAATATATGCATGTTGGAATAAGCCCTAAAGCACTGTGAACTTTGTCTAGGCAATCAGAGTTTTGGACTTAAGTGCCTCTGGGTCTGTGTGCACAAAAATAAATGTATGCACTTCCTGAAGAGAGATCCCGGAGTGTCCTGTTTAATCTTGTACTACAGTAGATGCTTCCTAGAAATTACTCTATCCTCCTCTGGTAAATCTGGCAGTACAGCTTTGGGCGCTCATGACTTTGGGGTGTACAAACTTACTTGACAAGTGCAGCCTCTGTCTTTTTCCCTTTTAAGGTAACCAACTTGCAACTTTTCCCCCCTTTCTTTACGCCACCTCTTGTCACTTAGTTACTGATGGGCAACCCTATTTCGAATTGTAGGACAAGACTAGGGTGTGAGTGCTCTAACTAGGCAAGAAAATACCAGGGAGAAATTCAGGTCTACTAGATTGATAAACTTTGTTTGTGTTTAAGTGCATATTATAGATTAGTTTTTTTTTTTTAAACTGGTTTTATGGGCACCACTTGCATGGTCAGCATTCTGTGATGTTTTAACTCCTTTGTTGGATGGGGAGGTTTACAGATGCCTTTCAAAAGCTGCCTCTAACTTGTACATAGGGAATATACAGAATGGTTATCTTTAAGTGCCTTTAACTATATCAATTTATCTTTAAAAATTTTACCCCTTTCCATGTGCACTTATGCATTATTTTAATAGTGTGATAATCTGTCTAAATACAGCTACAAGGACAATTTTTGGGGTTTGTAATTCTTACGTTCTGTGTGAACAAAGCCCATGCTAGAGGTTCTGTTAAGAGCCTCCACGCCTCTATCTATAGACAGTGGATTGGAAAGGGTTAAAAAGGAGTTCTCTGTTTTTCCCCCATTGATGGCCTGTTCTCAGTATTGAATAGATCAGTGTGTCCACCGCTGCTGGGAATTCCCACAATCAGCTGACTACTGATGCCATAGTCCCTACAGGAAGTGCAGTAGGCAGATTGCACTGAACACCGTGCAGCACAGGAAGGTATTGTAGGTGCCTTCTGATGCTTTAAATTAGTTATAGATAATATATTTAAAGGGGTTGTCCAGTTACCAGACAACATCCCTGCAATAGGGACAGACTGTAGTAAATAACTGAGCATTACTTACCCGGATCCCAGCAGCAGCCTGGCTGCAGTCCTGACTTTTGTTGCAACAGCCTGGGTCACCAGAAATCAGGCAACAGCTGCAATGGCATGTTCCCAAAAGCCTGTCATCATGGTGCTCAGGATGTGAGCACTGATGCCAGCGGTGATGCTGCAACCTCATTGGCTGCAGACATCACCTGACTTATGGGCAATGTCAGTGGTCACAAGAAACACCAGGACCATAGCGGTAGATTCCAGAGGAGATCTAAGTAATATAACAGACTGAGTATTGCTACAGTCAGCCCCACTGAAGGGATGTTGTCCAGCAACCACACAGCCCTTTAAACCTTTTGTAAGAATGTACAGATAACAGTGCTGCACCAAGTTATTTATTGTACAAGGCATTGGGAAGGCCAGTAACAGCCCTGGCCACATTTTAAGAACGCTTTAATATCTTAATGAAACCTAGTGCAACAAAAGCAAAAACACGTGCAACATAACAAAACATAAAAAGCAAAGACACAATAGAAACACTACAAAAATTAAGAATCCTGTAGATTAATTGCAAGGGAAACTGAAAGTTGCAAAATACAGAACTTTCTAATGAAGAGAATGCTATTGTAAAAGTCCAATATTACCACTTATTTAGATCAGTTTTTTTTCAAACTAGACAGAACTTGCTGAGCTTATATCCCATAAAAGGCCATATGCTGTTAATATACATAGCAATGAAGCTGGAGTTCCATTATTGCGGCTTTTAAGATCTACAATCCAGTGCTGTCAATTAAAGTGCAAGTAAAGAAAAGTATAAGGAATGCAGATACAATGCTGTCTCCATAGAAGAGATGGTCAGGACATCTGCTGACAGGCAATTGAACTGAACAAGACCACATCACACGTGTGGCCTGGGCCACATTCAGCAGGTATTTCCTCCATTTCCGTTTAGACATGCGGTGGCAATTTAATTTAGTACAAAGTTATAAAAAACAAAAAACTAAAATGCAAGCTTTAGTCCGGTTCCTCATTTAAATAGTTAACATACTTCTGCTACTTATTTACTTTTGATACGTTAAATGTCCAATACAGTTAAAAAAATACAAATGCCACAGCTTGTGTGTGGGGCATCAGTTTTTAAATCCTCCACATTGCCCTGCTTTCACAACAAAGTCCTTAAGCAGCATGCCATCCATCCGCCAAAATGCCATGGTCTGCGTCACTCCCGTTAGATGGTTGACACAAAATTTGAAGCAGAAGTCTTCCAAATCCTAAAGAGGGAGGGAAAAACAAAAAACACCACAAGATAGTAAGTTTGGAATTCAATGTTTTAAAGTAGCATGTTCATTGATGCTTGGAGTAGTCTATGGTGCAGAGACATCCATTTTTGCTCCATAAATCCATTAGATTGAGTCTTCAATAAAGTGAGAATATTGAACAAAGTGGAAGGTGTGCACAAGGTTAAAGCCGCTTGCAGCGGTTTCAGCTCCAATGAGCCTTACGTCATGTTCAGACCAGAGTTATGGGTTTCAGTTTTCCTGCTCCAATATGGCAACAGGTAGACCGAATCCCTGGCTGATCCATTTTAGGATTTAACCGAGCAGAACCTGATGACTAAGGATTTCTACACCCTGGAGAGCACGACATTGGGCTGTGAAACTGCCAGATATCGTGCGATGTCCCTGCCAATGTGAAGCATTTGTGTCAAACACTTCCCATCACTTCAGTACAGTTGTGATCCTCAACAGGGAAACCTCCCAACCTTAATTCAACGGGAAGCCTCACACTGTGTGCCATGTGTTCCAGCTTCGTTGAAAACAATGTGCGATGCGTTCCGAAGGAACACCCAAAGAAAAACACGCCGCGATTTATTGCAGCAATTCATGAAAACAAAACTAATCTACATGACCTTATTCAAAAGAATACATCTTTACATCTCAAATCGCACAAACAGAGCACGATTTTCACGGCCGTGTGAAAGCGGCCTACAGTGTTCATTTCCTGTCCAGCATTTTACTGGATGAAAGTCCTACAAGCAGGACTTTTTGTATCCGGCATTTCATGCCAGAACTGTGCCAGAGTCTCGAGCCTCTAGTACAGAAGTGACCACCACATTAGATTTCGTTATAGATTATGCCAACCACCAAGTATTTACCTGTGACTTGTTCAAAGGCAAATGCAAGATCCCATACTGTAAAGCAATATGCTACAAAGTTCTGCTGTACGACAGAAGTCAGAAGGCTCAGCTGGAGGACTTTACAATCAAGGAAAGCTACTCAGCACAAACCAATCCTGCTGATCTCTGGATTCAGCCGACCTCACTAACGCTGCGCCTTCAGAGCAGGAGGTTTGGCTGTGAAGACATTTTACAATGTGGAAGAACGCTTCATAAAAAGGTGAAGAGTTTTACAGGGTAAGGCTACATTCACATAGGAGAGCGTGATATCGGGCCGAGTCTGATATCACACCAATTGGAAGATTTTGATTCAAAAACGCATCGATTCTGTGAGTGATTTTTCGGGCGCGTGAAAGGATTGCAAGCGTTTCCCCATTTACTTTAATGGGAAACATCATACGGCATGCGAGTCAGTGTCTTAAGCCATGAGCGAGTCCTAAAACCAAGTTCAAGAGCAATAACTGAAGGATTTACCTTTGCCTCATACTGGACTGCAGCGGAGTGTAATAGAAAGGCATTTTCCACGGTTATCCCCCTCTTGATGATGTGCTGACACAATTTCTTTAGTCTATTTTCACAGTAGGATGTTGCGAGGTCTAGGAGTCCTGGAAATAAAAGCAGAAAATTAAGTTGATGAACTACTAGGCCTAAGGGCTCCTGCACACTGCCGAGAGCAATATCGGTATGTGATGTGATTGGCACCCAGGTATCGCTCTCGCAATTCTTCTGCAGCCCTGGATGCAAGGAGTTTCTGCATGGAGACAGTGTCCTATCCCAGCAGGGCTGAAGGAATCTCCTGCCATGGCTGTCACAGCTGCAGCAGGAGATGGTATTCTTCTCCCATTGCTTCCTATGGGGCTGGCGGCAGTCCCATTGAAATCAATAGGAGATGCTTGCGATCCTCTGCCACTGCTGTGAAATATGTTTGGAAAAAAACTGGCGTAGGCAACGCTATGAAGCATAGATGTTCTGAAGAGTAGCAAATGTTAGGTACCTATAGCGTCTTCTGGCGGCAGGTCTACGGTGTCTGTATACAAGTACTGTAAGAAGGAGTAGTACACTGGATATGAAAACTGGTTAATTTCTATTACTTCCTTGGAATTTTCATTCCAGTGAGACTGGAACATTGTGCGGAAGTGTTCACATCTGAGAACAGAAAAGGCATAGTCATATACACAGTCATGCCTACAGCATCACTACATCCAGAAGACCTCTTCACTCAACACTGGCCTGCACAATTAGGATTTCTTTGAAGTGGACACTTACAGAAAAGACATCAGCGATATGGAGACAAGGCAGTAAACACAAAACCACAGTAAGTTGTTTACTGAAAGTCAGGAGAAGCCTAAAGGCCCCTTTACACGCAAATGATCTTGCAAACGAATGGCTTGAAAGATTTAGCAATATATTTGCATAAAGTGTTAGCTGTTAACACTTTATCATCTTCATTTGCATGTAAAAGGACCTCTGAGTTGTTTGCAGAGCTCAGCTTGTGTTAAAAAAAACAAAACACATACCCAGCTGTGCACATAGCTACCACAATATTCCATTGTTCTCACGGCTGCTGGCAGATTGCACTGTTCTCCCTGCGGCACGTTTTACACAAGCTGTGCGTAGAACAGGAATGTAAGAGGAACGTTGTTTGCCCAGTCTTTCAGCGGCTGAACGATGGATTTTAAGTAAACCAAAATAAATTGTTTAAACGAAAACTGTACGATGCCTGCGTTTACATGCAATGATCATCATTCAATGAAAGCAATCCGTGCGGGGACCGCAGAAGAATGGAGCATGTTGAGATTTTTCATCTATGAGTGGAAACCAAAATTGGTTTTCCCTCGTGCGCATGAAGAATCACTTTTCCATAGCATGCTATGGGTGGTATTTGCTACGGAATCTGGAGGCGGACAGCCGCTCCAGATTCTGCAATTCAAGTCAGCCTGTGTGCATGCACCCTTAGAGTACGTTCATACATAGCAGAAAGGTTGCAGTTTTCAGGCAGCGAAAAATCCACAGCATTTCTGCATCAAATACAGCACAGCTGGTGCAGAGTGACAGATTCAGCTGCAGATCTATGCTCCCCTCTGAATACAGCACACTCCCTGCCAGCACCAAGAGCGCAGCACACATTGTCATCCTGCAACAGCTATTGAGTGCTGCCATCTTTCCCTCTGCAGAAAGTGTACATTAGTGCTTGACATGGTGGGCAATGCTTCACTGCAAGAAAAATCGCAGCAATAATAGCAAGTTTGCTTGAGATATCTGAGAGTCAGTGCTGCCACTTGCAATTTTCTCGAGAGACAATAGAACTTTCTAGTGTTAAAAAACATTGCACGACAATTGCAAGTTCGTGCGATGCAACAAAACAAGGCTCCATAGGGAAACATGGGCAATTAAAAAAAGTGCAAAAAACTGAAGATAGAACATGCCAATTTTTTTTGTCACACAACATTGCACGAGTGAAAACATTGCACTTCCATTTTACTGCCTCAGAGTGAATGCTGAGCCATCTCATAGAACATCCAAGCGACATTTGGGGAGCCATGCCTCTTCCTCACACGTACAGGCACTGTGAGTCCTGAGCAACAACCCCCCCCAACCAAACTACTGATGACCTATCCTGAAGATGGAACATTAATAGTATGCTCCTTGGAAAACCTTCAACTTAGCGAGCAATTACACTTCTGTTAGAACAAACAGAATTCTAGCCAACAGCTCTGTTTTTGGAATAGAGAAAATTCCCCCTCCCTCCCATTGATGGGGTTTAAAAAAAAAAAATAACCCCCCCCCCCCCCCCCAAAAAACAAACAAAAAAACCCTAAAAGCCAAAAAGCATAGGTTTCAGTTTTTAACTTAACAGTGCAGTTGTCTGCAGCGCTATTTTCCTCCATTAAAAATGGAATTCAAACAGAATGGAAGCAAGCCAAATTTTTGATTAAATCAATGGAGCGGGGGGGGGGGGGGGGGGGGAATTTCAGAAAGTTACCAAATCCAAGTTCAACTTTGCTACATTTGTAACCCATCATATGGTGGCTGGAGCATGGCTTTGATGAGACTGAGGAAGGTGGGCCTGGCAGACTTTGGCACCCAGTTACATAGGTGCTGCAGGGAGGGATTATATTTTCATTGTTAGGCTGGGTTCACACATGGCGGATTTGTCGCGGATTGCCGTTGCATATCCACACTGTGGCAAAACCGCTGCGTTTGCAGTGCAATGCAGCACAAACGAGATTTGCCAAAAAGCTGTTCTCACAGGACGGATTTTTTACACACAGCCGCAGTGCGAAAACGCAACTGCGTCGCGGTTTTAAAAGATGCAGCATGTTCATTTTTTGGTCTTTTCCACAGCGCTTTTTTGTCAATAGACCTCTATGGACGCAGCCAAAACCACACCAAATACGCAACAAAAGTAGAAGCGCTGCGGAAAAACCACTTGCGGATTTTTCCGCACGAAAATCCGCAAGCACAAATTAACCTTTGAAGCGGTTTTGCCGCAGAAGCAGTTCTTCTGCGGCAAAACCGCAACAGAGAAAACGTGGCAAAAAAGCGGCAAATCTGCCAGGTGTGAACCCAGCCTAAGTCATTATCAGATTGCAAGGCCATCAAGTAAAAAAGCCACAAACCAAAATCTTGAGGCTTATTAACATGGCCGATTTTCACAAGATTTCTGCATGGCATGTGTTTGTCTGTTTTAATATGCATCTCAATGCACAATTTGCATACCAGCACGATTTTTATTTTCCATTATGAGTATTGAAATACGCCATTTTTCAACATGAACACTGCATGTACAGCAAGCCGGTCTTGAAAAACCTCACAGTTGCAGGGAAAAACAAAAACAGACTTACGAATACGATATGTCGTATTTTTTGGATTAATACGGTACTCAGCGATGCAAATTCAGTCTTCGCCACAGACTATGTGAAAGATGTACGATTGCTGGGGCCCCAACACTAGAATGGGTTCTTGAGCTCCAGGAGGAGTCTGAATAATAGTGGTCAAATATACGCACTGCTGCTCTGCTCAATATATATGGGACAAGAGAACACCCGGCCATGTCAGCAAGTCCCTATAAAGACTGAATGGACCACCACTCTAAGCTATTCTCAATGGAGGCTCAGGATTGACATTTATCGTCAATCCTGTGAAATGAACATTTGATAGCTCCTATAAGATAGGCTAGCTGAGAACCATTAAGAGCACAGGTAGTCTTTATAGGATTGTTTCATGATTGGTAAAAACTGTCCTGAGACAATCCTATAAACAGAAGTCAAACCACTACTTGAAAGACCTTGCTATAAAGCGTTGCAGAAGATTACTGCTCTTTATCTGCACCGTGTCAGAGGCTTAATAAAAAAAAAAGTAAAAAAGATATAAAGTACCTTATTTTCAAAACTGCTTTATGGACATGAATATCTTTTCCTTCCACGCGGAATCTCAGGTCTGCCGTTTGTTCACTATCAAACTCCCTCCTTAATGACTCTGCAACTGTTAGAAAGTCTTCAGGTTCTAGATGAAATATAGAATAGGAGACTGATGAGAAGTCCCACATCTTCCAGTAAATCACTATATAGTGTAGAAGCCAATCCGTATAAATTATGGGGAATTTCAGCTCGTTTTTCTATTTATTCTGAATGCAAGTTAAGAGCCAACATGACATGCAAGTAAAGGAGACCAGAGCAGCTGGAGAAGGACTTACCTACAGAAAGCATGCGCCACATGACTGGTGGGTTGGAAAAACAAGCAAATACATCATCTGTACAGGTGAAGTTTGTGAGATGAGGAGCGAGAATGATCTGGCCCCGACAAGGGCCCCACATGTACACTTGTCCACTTTGTGACCGGGCAGCAGATGTATGAGATGAGTGACAGGCTGCAATCTCCACTATTCTGCAAAAAGATTAATATTGGTTGTTTACATCAAGAGACTCTGAAGAGCTTCATAAGAGTGTCAGAACATGTGCAGTATATATTACTTTAATACTTTGTAAATAGCATAAGAGTCCCATCAGAAGTGAAACCTCCAGAATGGTCCTCAGATAAACATGTACTTGAATTCCACAAGTCAAGTGGATGACGTTAAGCCCCATTCACATGCAGTGGAAAAGTCTGTAGGGCCGAATTTAAAACTGCAGCGAGTCAGTTTACGCCGAATTGAGTCCTGCTTGTTTTGATAATCCACAGCAAATCCTGTATGTAAAAATGGATTTTGCCACAGATTTGCAGCAAAGTCCATGGCAGGTTTTCTACAGCGGAAAATACATTCCATGTTGATTTATTTAAAATCTGGTGATGTTCTAAAAGAACCGCAAAATTTCACTGTTCTGGGAAGGACCAATTGTTGGGGACAGTGAACCAGTTCAATAGTATGCCGATGCCAAAAGTGAGCCTAGTGTTCAAATCTGGCCAGGAAGTTGATGGGGCAGTGGGGGTGTTTGTCAGATTTCATCTCCTCTTTATTAATACACAATGTCAAACAGAACTTCACCCATTATCCTCCAATTGCCTCGGTGAATTTTGAATACAATTTTGGGCTATTAAGCAGATTCAGATGTAACCACAGAAATTAGTGCTGCAGGAGGAGTTCACCAGTTGTCTGTATAGTATGGTGTTCTTACCATATTAAGAATTGTTGAATACTGGCCGTGCCAATTTCTGTGGTTACAGCTCATGCGTTTGCTAGCAGTCTGTTTTTTTAGATCGGCCAGAAGATGTAAACTATGAAGGTCACATACTTTAACATGCATTGCAGTTTTATTAAAGGGGTATTCTGGGACTTTATTTTCTCTGTCAATGACCAACAGGTCATCAGATGTGTGGTGAGCCAAGTGGTGGGTTCCTGTCAATCAACCAATTCCTGGAGTCAAAGTCACCATGGTCAGTGCAGGAAGCAGAGAGTGCTGACCATAGTGCAGCAGACCAGGCTGGTATTGCAAATGCAGCTCATATTTAACTCAATGGAAGCAGCACCTGCAATACCAACCCTGAACGCTGCACTATGGTCAGCACTTCCTGCGCTGACAGCAGCCCTGGGAATCAGCTGATCGGCAGGGACCTGCTGCTCGGATCCCTGCCAATCTATGAATGACAAACAAAATAAAAAGGGGTATTCTAGGACTTGAGAGCAGGTTTCCTTTAAAGGGGTTGTCCAGCTGACTAGCCAGGTCTTTAGGCTCAGACTAACAAATAAAAAAAAGTTACTCCTTACCAATCCCATTCTACAGTCAATGGCTTCCCTGAGCCATGACCCTCTATAGCCAAGTAAGTCAGTGTAGAGCGGGACAATGAAATTGGACAAGGTAACCACCAGAATGGGAGCAGGACATTAATATTGTGAGGGACTTCATTATGCCAATTTTAGTCCACCAGAAATTCATTTACGTTGCTAGCACAGTTTTGACTGAAAAGAATATGTCCCGCTAGAATGTCTTATGTGGCATAGTCAGTGAAATCCTCCAGTCTACTATACCTTTCATTGGTCTCAACTTTAACTGGAGAAAGCTGGTTGCTTTTGTTGCCAATACCTAGCTGGCCGTTGGTGTTGGCTCCCCAGGAGTAGAGATAGCCTTGGTCAGTCAGTCCCATAGTATGGCTGTAGCCACATACAATCTGTAAGGAATTACAGAAGATGAAACATTCCTCAGATCTACGAGCACGAGATCAGCTATACACAGATAATCTACTCCAATAGAAGTGGCCCAGTGTTATCACTTATGGTTGCACCATTAGGCAGCTTTCAGACCAGCGTATATTCCCTTGTATTTGGTCTGTTTTGCAGAATAGAATACAAAGCCAATCTAGTCACATGGCTGTATATTCAGTCTTAATGCAGCATGATCCTTATTTTCTGTATTTGCTTAATATACATAGGCAAATATTGATCTAATAGTGCTGAAATACTGACGACATTGCAACCGTATGTCATCTGTAAAACATAACAGATCCGTATTATAGGCTTCATACAATATGCTAGTCTGAAACTAGCCTTAGTCTGTAACAGTCAAATAAGGAGTTATTGTGGAAAATGCATAACAAAGTTTATAGAGAACCGCTATGCAGCACAACTGTCGAGTGAAAAGTTGTTAGGCAAGGACATAATATATCAGACTTCTTTAGCAAGTTAAAAACCAGCTGTATACATTTTGGGGTAAATCCTTATATTAGAGGCATTTACCCCACCAGGAGCAGGAAGACCCAAGGTATTAACACCAGGGATGAGAAGCAGACTTCTGGTCCACCTGGTTGGCAGCACCTCCACCACTTGTTCTCTACAACCTTCCTCAAAGGCCCTGGGCTCACACAGGACTCAGGCTTGTGCTCCATCCTTTTGTCATCTTCAGCTACGTAGCATGTGCATGCCTGGATACAGTAATTTTAGTCTTTTATCTACCTTTTTACAATAGAAGTACAGTGTGTACACGTTTGCCCCATTTGTACATTACTCTAAGAAAAAAACAAAACAAAAATAAAGTTCAGGCCTTCAGTTATGTGCTACTGCAGCTAACTGTAGTATAGACACCCCTCAGCTGAAATAGTAATAGGTTAGCCCAAGTTTCAGTTGTGCCATTTTGAATTAACCCTTTCCAATCCATTTTGTATCCTGGTTTTCCTAGGGGGCTTACTCTTTCTGCTGTTATACAATGGCGCTATCTGTTGGCTAAAGCCAGTACTGCATGAGGTGACACATTGGATAGGCTCCGACAGCAGAGAGGCTGGCAATATACAGTAAGAGAACCACGGACGGACGTCTTCCAACATCGTACCTGTACAGCCTTAAATCATAATGTCTTCAGATGTCAGACAGTGGATTGGAAAGGGTTAAAGTTACAGTACTACTAAAAAAACTACAGCAATGCATCAGTACTGGCACATGTGATTACACAGTGACCATCCACTGCAACTACATGCATATATCACTACTGATCGCTAACACACTTGGACTTCCCATTCCAGCTGCTGCCCAGCAATTAGCAAGGAACCTCAGTTACATCAACCTTAGGGCTTCTTCAGACAACTGTACATCAGGCAGGTATTCACGCCGGCTGATATACGTCGTCCCTCTCTGCAGGGGGAGGAGGCTGGAAGAGCCAGGAGCAGTGCACTGAGCTCCCGCCCCCTCTCCGCCCCTCTGCACTATTTGCAATGAGGGAAGGCAGAATGGGATGGAGCTAATGTCCAAAACTTAGCCCCACCCCTGTGAACGCCTCTGTATATCGGCTGACGTGAATACCCGGCTGATATACGGTCGTCTGAATAAGCCCTTAGCATGTTGAGGCACCCTGCTTTCACATGGGCTGCAGTTAACCCACATTACGCATCCAGATCTGCCCCTTAATCTGCTGTCAAAAATTCTGCACCAAACCCTCATCTCTGCAGATTTTGAGGCAGAATGAGGATTTTCAATTCTTCCTCAAAATCCAACTTCAGCCATGCAGATTTCTGCAGAATTAACCCTCAGCTTGCGGCGTTTCCTGACTGCTAATTCCGACTATGAAAGGTCCCCAAGGGTGCTTACACATGGATGTAATATACTACAGAACTGTGTAGAATATTCCTTTGTGCAAAGAGAAAAAAAAAAAAATCCTTGTTTCCAACATGCATATTTGATGTAGAATTCAAGATGGCAGAGTGCAACGGGCAATTTTACAGAAAAAAAAAAAATGCAGAATTGGATGTGTTGATTTTGATAACAAATACTCTATTGTACGAAAGGTCCCTTATGGCTTACTCACAGGTGTATATATGATGTCTGTAAAATACGCAGTATGCAGGTAATACTCATGTAATGTGTATTTCCTGTGCATGTTAAATCCCAAATGCCTATATTGGTGTGTATTACCTGTGTAATAACCAAAATAGGACATGCTGCTTTTTTCACGTCTGGATTTTGCGCATGGCTGTGTGGGTCCCTCCAACTTCTCCAATGTGCAGTGGAGGTTTTTTTTAAATCTGCTTTCACGTGCGAGCTGCAGACGTGCCGTCCATTGGACAGCTTCCATCGACTGCAATGAAAGCAGTCCGTGCGGGACCTGCAGAAAAATGGAGCATGCTGCATTTTTCCCCCCTGCGCGTGTGATCTGCAAATCGGGAAAACTGACATCCACAGTCTTTAGTTACCTGTGGATGCCAAATAATGGTCTATGAGCTGATTGCACTGTGGATCGCACATGTGAATTCCACAATTCAATTATGACTGGACATGAGGCCAAAGGGTGCAGTTAAGTGAGCACTAGCAGCTGCTGCAAGCATTTTCCCCAATTGTCTGGCTGCACTTGCATCCCAGCAATTGGCACTATTTCACGTCATTAACACTTCTTCCAGTGCCAATTACCAGGCTGTACCCTGCACAACTTGTTAAATGTTGGGAAACAATGCTAGCAGCTGCTCCTAGTGCTCATGTAATAGTGGTCTTAAATGCTTACTTAGGGCTCTTTGCCACGGTGCTGACGTTTTTTAGGTTTTCACGTCTACTCCGTATAAGTGCCTGAATGGGCTTTTTTCCACGATCATGGACAGCGTTTTCTCCCCCATTCACATGATTTTCCCCCCCGCTAAAAATGACAAAGACGCACCCTGCAAAAACCCTCACTTGAAAAAGCCTCAGGATGACTTCCAGTGCTTATAGAGGCACCTGTAAGCTTTTCACAGTGTTGGACGCTGCAAAAATGCCTCACCCTGCCTTCTTTCCCTGTTCCCATAGGAGTCTATTGAACCTGCCAGTGTATATTGGCCAAAACATAGCTCCAGAACTATGTTTTGGCTGAGCTTATGTGCGCCGGCCACGCATGTTCTTTTTTTCGTGCTGCCGGTGTATTTACTTGCCGTGAACGGCTGCATTGGAAATCAATGCTTCACATTTCTACCGTATATGTGCCTGGGCATGATAACTCGCCGTATATGTGCTCCTGGAAATAAAGCCTTAAGGATATTGGGCTACTACATAAGTTTCTCTCACCTGAACTACACACACTTGATTAACAAACACCACTTTGCAGGGAATTAGTTGGTTTCCAGTTCCTCCAACTCCAAGCTGACCAGTGCCATTATATCCCCAGCCGTAGACCTAGACCAAATGCAACAGGTTTATAGCAATTCACCAGATATCACATTTATTTGGTCGTGCCACGTTCACAGACAGGTTTTTCATGGTTAACCATCATGATTTTCTTTATTTACTTCTGTAAATAAGTTGGAGAAATAGCCCCAGAACGGTCTCACTACAGCTCCTGTAGACAGACATGACATTTTGTACAAATCTCCCCATAAAGTCGCATGGGCCCTCTACTGGAACTCCTACATATCTCCCCATATTTGGAGAGCTAGGGGAGGGGCTAGAAGGCTTTCCCAAGAGCAGGCGCAGGGCTAGAGGGATTCTCTGAGATTGTTCCCTAGTAAAGAGTGGGCAGGGCTAGGAGGCAGACCCCACTAATCCCAGCCCCTCTCGGCCAGAGAATAATCACTATGCGCATCCCTCTAGCCCCCACCCCCACTCTCAGGGAAGCCTTGGGAAAGCCTTCTAGCCCCTGTCCCCATGTCTCCAAATGTGGGGAAACATGCAAGATCTCTGTAGCCCCCCCCCCCCCCCCCCCAAATCCTTGTTAGCGCGCGCTGGGTGGGGGATTTAAAGGCTGTTTTGCGACCTTCCATTGAAAAGGATGGGCCATTTCGTAGATATTTAGTGCAGAGAGGCTTGATTGAATACACTGCATGGATTATGAAACCAATGATTTTTAGTGGTTTCATTCTCATTTTTCCCCAGCGCTAGAAAATCTACCGCCAGTGCGCAAGAGCCCTAATGCACACTGCTCTGCTCCCATTGGGTAGTGCTGATCACATGAGCAGCTATAGCCAGAGACCATGTCTAGTGCATTTTAGTCTAACACTACCAACACTGTACAGAAATTAAGTAGTTTGAAGATTGTGTCAGTCATCTTGAACAGCCAAAAACAAGACCCGAACCGGAGGAGTGGAGGGACGGCAGAGAACTCCTCACACATTTGGAGTTTTGCTTTGAAGGAAACAGGTAACTACTTTTCTTCTCTTTAGCGTATTGAAGACAACCACAGAGAAGAGTCAGAATGTCATACATTTCTGGGATCACATCTCAGATGCACATGATATATTTTGCCTCACCTGTCCGTTGTCGGTTATGGCCATAGAACATGTTGGTCCAGCTGCAACTGCAGTTACTACCTTGGTGTTTAATTGGGCGCACACTTTCCGAGCAACTGGCTGATTTGCTGTGGTCCCAGAACCAATTTGTCCGCAGTTATTGTATCCCCAAGCATACACCTAGTGAGTAAAAAAGAAACGACAAAATACATGGCAAGTCACCTTGAATGTACTACACAGAATGGCCCACAGTTCACATTACAGCTCATGTAGAGATAACAGAAGCAAGAAATTAACTGCCTAGTGACACTGCCTTTTCCTCCCAGCTTTAAAAAAAAAAAAAAAAAAAAAAAAAAAAAAGACACAAAACTTGTTTGTCCATCAAACGCTGATGTCTGAGGTAAGAGTTGTATTTTTCATATTGTACTTACACGAAAAAAAGTGACAAAAAAAGTTGTTAAGGGGTTAAAGTTGTTCAAGTTTAATAGAACAAACTATTACAGGAGAATACCAGTAGGAGACAAAATCACCAAGTCACTAAGAACAAAGCAAATGCGAAACTGAAGCAGTGTTACCCTTGGTTTAGTCCACAGACTCATCTGGCAATTAGTGACAAAATGCTAACTACAAACTGCAGTTTTATTAATTTACTAAACATTACCTCTCCATCTGCTGTTAAAACCATGGAGTGATGGGAGCCACAAGCCACTTGCATCACCTTCTTTGAGAGCACATCAATGCAGATCTGAAGGGGTACTGTACCTTGGACAGTGTTACCGTTCCCAAGCTGGTTATAACCATTGTGCCCCCAAGCATAAAGCTCGCCATCTGCAGAAAGAAAAAAAAATTAATAAGATTTTGTACTTGCCATTAAGACTCATCCATTTCATTGGGTGGGGTAATGGGAGAGATTCATCTAAAGACTGGTTAGAGCTGCTGCCACTAGGAGGCGAATACTAAGCAAAAAGAGTGTTAGCTCCTCCTACCAGCTATAACCCTCCTGCTAGCCAGTAGAAACAGCAAGTGGGATAAAGACAAGTTACAAATCAAACAGTAAAAGCGTTAGATGCAACAGTTAGAACCAACCAAGTCATGAAGTTACCTGAAAGCGATGCGCTATACAAAGAATTTAATTTTTATTTATTTATTTTTTACAATGCAGATCTCTTGCATACATTACATGTATGCTGGCTACTCATTTTACCAACCTCAGAAGGATTGAAGGCAGAGTCAACATTGAGCCAGCTACCTGAACCACGTGGGAATTGCACCTGCAACCTTCAGGTTGTGAGCGAGAGCTTAGGACTGCCTTAGCACTCTCCGGTACACTAGGTTGTACATCATGATCAGATAAGCTATTAAATAAAGATTGCATACCTTCGGTACAGACCAGAACATGCGGGCCGCTGCCATAACTAATGCCAGTTATTTTCTTGCCACAAAGGATGTCAAGTCTTCTTGGAGTCATAGTGCTTTGATTATCTCCTGTTCCCAGACAATTACTGCAATTTTGCCCAAATGCAAATACCTGAGAAGAAAAATTTAGTAAACAGTTATGAAGTCTGAGTAACTTAGTAGTACAATTTTCACAACTATTTTGGGGTAACATTAAATGGCTAAAAACACTGCCTAAAATTGCCCCCCCCCCCTCCCCCAACATGTGCAAAAAGTTTTCCTCTTCAGCATACATTGGTGTGGTACTGTACATGTTGACCCCCCAACCCCCTCTGTATAGAAGTGTAGATTTCAAGTTTCAGTGGCACAGATTCTAAAATCCACAAAGTGTTTAACCAAGATGGTCACAGTACAGGTGTCCGGGCCATGATCACATTGGCATCAGAGGCTCAGTACAGAGTTTCCAGCACAAAGTATTAGACGCATTAGCATTCTGCACCATTTTGTCAGGGAAAATGCCAAGTGGTATGCCAACTTCTGACAGACCTCATAGTATGTTCCAAGCTGGATATTCTGCCATTTGTCATTTCCATCATATCTGACCCCCAACAATCAACTATTCACTCAGGACAATTCTCTTGTGCATTGAGCTGATGTGCACCAGAAGTCTCCATGCAGAGGTCCAACATGGCATGGCAGGCAGCTCCTATTGAAGTGAATGGGAACTTAAAATCACTGATTGTAGTGGTTCCAGGCAGTGACCCCTCAACCAGCTATTGATGCCTGCTGTGGAAAGGTCAACCATTTAAAGCCAAAATTTGTTCTGAATGGACTAACAGAGCCGCCAACATTATGGTCAATTGTTGGTTTTCAACCATTGTGCCCCTAATAAGGCCAATAACTCACACAAGGGAAGAATCACTCCATACGTACAAAATCAAACTGGGCATATGCTGTATTACAGCACCGTGCAACACAGTGTACGGAGGCATAATACAGCTGTGTACATGAGAACATGTTCAAAAAGGTGAGATTTGTTGTAGTTACAAGAAACAGCAATAATGTTAACCGGCACTTACCTCATCATTGTCAGTGGTATAGATGACTTCATTTGCACACGTACCAAACACACATGCTTGACGGATGGAGGCCACCTCTTGGGCAGACAGCAAAGTGAATAGCGGCCACTTCCCAAAATCCACCATACTCTGAATGGGTTTCTCAACAGGTAGGGGCAGTCTGAAATACTAAAAAGCAAAATGAAAACCAAGTTATTATAAAGGCATAAAACTGCATCATAGTTACATAGTATGTTAGGCTGAATGAAGACAATGGCCATCTAGTTCCTCCAGAGGAAGGCAAAAAAACAAAAACAAACCAAAACAAACAAAACACAAAACAAAGAGGCAGAAGCCAATTAGTCCATTCAAGGGAAGAAGAAAAAAAAAAATTCATTCCTGACTCCATAATGGCAGTCAGAATAACCCCTGGATCAACCTTTTAATTACTTAATTGCATTCATTCTAGGCTGACAATCATTTTTTGAAATGGTTAAATAAAGAAAAAAAATTGCACAATGTCTTCTGCAGCTTTTACATATACCTGTGCATAGAAACTGCAGTCTGAGTCTCAACAGATTGTCAGCAAGGCTGGACCAACTGTTTGGTTGCTCTCCGCTCCTGAACATACCTGGCTATTTAAAAAGTTTCTTTCTTGTGCTCATAAACTAGCTGAGAGGAGAGATAAGGGCTGAAAACTAAGCCATCAGCCCAGCCTAAAAAGCCATTTACACGGGACGATTATCACGCCAAGTTTGTTCAAGGCTTTAAGCAGGCATTTGAAACCCAGTACTGAGCCGCCATTCATTGCAAAGGGTTTTCTCAAAACATTTCTTGAAGGGTTTCTAACGGGCGCTAAAACTAACGCTGTATGTTCCATTTAGTGCGTTTTTAATGATCCATATAACTCACTGCAATGATGGGGTGCGTTAATCACGTTTACAAACTCTGTTCTAAAGGGCGGTGTTTTTACAAATGCCTGTGAGTGGCCTTAGCCATTCCTCAGCCATTGAGCAGTGACACCGCTCAGATGAGCGCTTCACCTTGCTTGCTGTAGGGATCAGGGAGGGTCTCTGCTACCATACCCCTGAGCAGTTAAAACCTTTGGCATCTCAAGTTTTTAGAAAGCAGTTACTTTTAAAGAGGTATTCCAGGACTATCTAAAACATTCTATGGCTGACCAACAGATGATAGTCAAGGACCCGACGCTCAGATCCCTGATTAGCTGATTCCCGGGTCTGCCATCACTGTGGTCAGTGCAGGACAGCGCCGACCATAGCACAGTGGTTGGCATTGGCACTGCAGCATAGCTCCCAATTAAGTCAATGAGAGTAGTGCTGAAGTATTAACCCCAGCCGATGCGCTATGGTGAGTGCTTTACGCTCCTTGCGCAGATTGCTATGATGGCAACAGTGGGAATCAGCTGGGCAGCACCATCAATAGAAGTAAGAAGCCCAGGAATACCGTTTAAGTCAGTGATGCCCACTAGCTGTCAGGGCACTGCATTTGGCCCTCATAAGAAGGGTGTTTACTATTCAAGATGCCCCCTGACCCACTTCTATTTATCTCAGGGTTCTGAAACGTCAGACATGTAATGATATAAGTCTCTATAAGTCAAGTTCCAATTTGCAACTCTGAACTGATAACGGTCTTTTACAGGTGCTAAAGTGGTGCGAGGCCAGATAATGGATCCAGTAGCATGCAAAGCAGTCATCAGGTTCCTTTACTTGAAAGGCTGCACACCAAAGGAGACGGTTAATGTGATGAAGGTTTTTGGGGGAGGATTCCCCATTATATGATGTAGTCAGGAACTGGCATCGTCAATTCAAATGTGGTCGGATTTTGGTGGAAAATGCTCCAATTCCAGGGTGACCCACTCTGCTATTGATGGAAACCATCCAGCATGTGAAGGCTGCCATTCGGGAAAATCACTGCGTAACCATTCGTGACCTAGCCCAAAGTGTCAAGACTAATG
Source organism: Eleutherodactylus coqui (assembly GCF_035609145.1). Taxonomy (NCBI): domain Eukaryota; kingdom Metazoa; phylum Chordata; class Amphibia; order Anura; family Eleutherodactylidae; genus Eleutherodactylus; species Eleutherodactylus coqui. The sequence continues at coordinate 453,575,690 of NC_089837.1, read as the reverse complement.
TGGGCTCCATGGAGAAAAATAAAATCATCCAAGACCATCTTCATATCCATATGGTATCCGCTCACTGGGTTCCCCAGCTGCTCACACCTTTCCAGAAGCAGGAACTAGTTGAATGCTCCCAGGCTCTTATGACGATGTGCCATGGAAACCAGGTGGACATTAACAAACTGAGCACACGGGATGAAAGCCGAGTCTATCACTGATCTAGATACTAAAGTCTAGGCGATGCAATGGAAGCATCCGGCCTCACCACCTCCAGAGAAGACATGTGCCTCGGGCGGCAAGGTCATGCTCAGCCTTTTGGAACCTGCGCGGAGTAGACTTGATGCATTTACTTGCAGAGGGTACCATAAATATTATGGCATATTATGCTTCATTGCTGTGGAGATTACAAGAGGCCAGCAAGCCCAAGAGACGTGGCATGCTCACCAAAGGGGTCCGCCTTCTGTAAGACAATGCCTCATGTCACAACTAACATGTCGCCCAGATAGAAGCACGCTGCAGGTATGAAATTCTACCACATTTGCCTTATTCACCTGACCTCCACCTCATTCCAACAATGAAGTCATTTTTGAAGGGCAAGCATTTTCCAGATGAGATTTCGATTTCTGAAGACATGGCTTTTGGTGCAACCTGTCGCCTTCTACAAGCGAAGTGTTTACACTTGGATAGAGAGATGGGAGAAGTGTGTCTCTAGGTGGCACCAATGTAGAGAAGCACTAATAACTCTGCCAAGTGTCGTTACGCTCAGTCCACAGGAAATCTTTAATCCCTTAATGCCTCAGGGCGTACACTTACACCATGCGGATGGCATGGGATTGGAAGTAAGCCAGCCGCATCCGGCAGAAGTTCTGCAATGCCTAACCATGGCAATCATAGCAGTTAAGCATCAAGTCCCCTACAGGGATATAAAAAGTGTAAAAACACACAATGGCAGAATTGATGTTTTTTCCTTGCTAAGAAAGAAAAATAAAAAATAAAAAAAAATAAAAAAAACAGTAATACAAGTTTTACAATAGTCTATGTACCCAAAAAGGCATCAATAACTATAGTTCACCACGTAATAAACAAGCCCTCATACCGCTATGTCGATGGAAAACAAAAAAAAAAAAGTTATGGCTTTTGGAAAGTGGAGATGAAAATCCCAAAGATTGTTACGTCCTAATGGCCATGTCCTTAAAGGGTTAATGAACAACCCCCGTACATGAGACCCTGAGGGGAAAGCAAATTCAAAAGCTCCCTTCCCAGAGATAATTATCAGACACATCTAATCGCCTGACCTGTCAGTTTTAGTCGTTTGAGCACCTTTCATGCAAACTCTGCATTGTGTCACTCTTCTTGATATTGTACAAGTGACAACTGGGCGTTGCCATCCCTTCATCAATCAGGCGCCCCGGCACAGTCAGCAGTGACACGACAGCATAAGTGCGCTTTCACACGAGCGCAATTTAATAGTATATTACGTGGCGAATGCATTTAGTGAAAGTTTTAATTTTCACTGACCCATTCACACTTGCGCAAAAAAAATTATGCATATAATATGCACCCCCCCCCCCCAAAAAAAAGACAAAACGCAGCACGTTCTATTCTACCATGTATTCTGCGCAATAGAGCCCCATTGCCTTCTATGGGTGCTTAAACACAGCTAAATTGGATATGTGCAGTGTTTATATGCAACACCGCCAAGCGACAGATCGGGTTTTTTTTTTTTTTTTTTAAGCGTGCAATAAATCTATATATCTATATATCTATATATACACACATATACACACACACACACACACACACACTTTTTTCCCCCCTGCCATAGAGTGGTAAAACTCCACTTTATACACCCAGCGTCTTACAACACGCTGTGAGCCAGGTCTTTCACCGTTACACGCACACCATACGTGGTGAGTGGAGACAATGGACTGTCATTGTTCGATGCACGCTGGCATGCGGACACGTTGTACTGATACGCAAGAGAAATAAGTCCCAGCTCGCTCCATCTCTCCGCGGGCGTACACAGTGCCGTACGCAGCCCATATGCATGCAGCCCTATTAGGCTATTAGAGACGCGTGAAAGGAGCGCTTCTATAAGAACCAGTAAGGGCCCCTACAGAAAAATAAATATCAGTAAGTGGTCTACTGCGCAAAAAAGTTTGGGACCCTCCAATTTAGATGACGTTCTCAGACTGATCACCGATATGGCTTTATTATTGCACTAGACTGAACAATCACCATGGAGACATTGTAACAAGTAGTAATTCCTGCCCACCTGACTGCTCCACAGATCAGCACAGCAACCAATACAGAAGCGAAAGTGCAATTAAGACAGGAGATGCAGCTGCTCCCCCTACAGGACAGGAAGTATTGCACTGACCCGCACACCAGAACCCTCCTAGTAAGTAGTACTACAAGTCCCAGCACTTCCTGCCAATGTTTTGCATCATGGCTACTCCGGACAAGCCAGTGTCCGCTGTCCTATCCGACCCTTCAAATATACTTACCGTCTGCACTGGGGACACCGGGGCTAGAGGGGTTTCCTCACTCTCAGAGGTGCAGGCACAACTGGCCGTGCGGCTCCCTCTGCGCGCCTGGTACCAGGTGCGACGGCGACGGCTCTGCCCGTAGTGAAAGACCCGGCGAGGAGGAGCAAATGCCATGTCACGTGATACCGTGTCAGCCTACAGGAGAGGCGGGAGCAACGCAGGATAAATACTGTTCACTAATTGGCTGTCGGCTCCATTGAAGAATCTGATTGGTAGCCATGTTCCCGCCCCCTAACATATAATACATGTATGGCGGATGTAGAGGCTGTGAGAAGGTGGAAGTGGTGTGAGGCGCTGATAATGGTGGGAGATCATAAGCGTACCGTTAAGGGTCGCCATGGCGACCGGACCCTTGCGCAGAGGAGGTCCACAGCTTCCGATGGAGGGTTTAGGTCGCCTCTCTACTCACCAAATCCAACAGGACCTGTGGTCACTTAGCAACGCGGATCACATGAGCCGACTCCGGTCATGTGATCCGGTCATGTGATCCTCGATGCTATGCCCACAGGCCCTGGACTTTCATTTAGAGGCTGTCAGGGCACCACAGGGGGGAGCAGAGAGGGGAGTCAATCTGTCTGTCTCGCTCCCCTCATATCTATCTACGGCTGGTATAAGTTAGTCATCTCCCTGAACTTTTGCCCCCAAGTCTTTAGTTATGCCTCTGGTTCCCAGGACTACTTCCAAGCATTTCCCCTTCTTTATGATGTTTCAGAAGAGGAGCCTGGTTGTTTGCCCCCCCACTTGTCAGCTCTTGAAAGAAGAGACGCTTCTCGTTCGCACGGAGAGGGAAGGAACGAGCGCTGGTTAATCCGAACAATAAGTGATTGGACAACGATGGTTTTTATGCCTGCAGAAAATGAAGAAAAAGCGAACGATTCTTACTTAGTCGTTGGCTCGTGTTTAGACGGAGCGATTACACTGGTCTGCGAAAAAGTTTTTTTTACGAGCGGTTTTGGTTATTCCACGTAATCTTTATATTTTTCGGTACGCTGAATCCGAAAATGACCTCCGTTTTGTCATAGGACGTCACGTTTCCTGACAATTCAGTTATCTATGGTAAATAAGGCAATACCTCAAAATAAATGGAAATAGACTTTTAATCACATTTTACATGAAAATCATTTTTGAACTGAAATGAGCCACTAAAACACACTGAAACCGTTCCTTCTTCCCTGTGAGGCTCCTCTTGATACATTTACGCTTGTGAGTAGCATCTGGAATGTCTCTCTGAAGCATCCAGCAGTAGTCTGCCATCATTGGAATGCTCCCTGGTATCTTCTTTCCATCTCTTTAATGTCCCGGTGGAATCGTTCACCTTGTTCTTCACTCACAGCTCCCACATTTTCAGGAAAGTAGTCAAGCTGGGATTGGAGAAAATTGGCAATTTCAAACTCATCAGACAACCTAAAGCTTGAAACGCTTTCAGCATTCGTCCGATGATCTTTTTGTAGTCAGGATCTTTCTTATTGCCTAAGTTTCTCTAAGACCTCTTTAAATGCAATCCACCCTTCTTTTTGAGAATCCGTCATGGTACTGACAAACTCTTAATAAGCTATATCCTTCTAATGTCTGGTCCGACGAACACACCTTCCTTCAATTTTGCCTCTGAATGGCCTGGAAACTTGGTGACCAAATATTTGAAGCATTCTCCATCTCTTGGAAGTGATTTCACGAAATGGTTCATCAATCCCAATTTTATATGGAGAGGTGGTAGAAGAACTACACAGTTTCTCGGAGGACATTTTTTGGACCGACTGTGAGCACCCTCGGCTGCCAACTCTTCTTGGTCCAGTGATTTTGTCGGTCTTGACTGTCTCATTGACACAGAAAACAAGGGTATTTGGTATATCCAGCTTGTTGCCCGAGCAGCATGCACAAGACCTTTAAATCCCCACACACTTGCCAACCGTGGTCTTCATATTTAAGTTTATGAAGAACCAATTCCAAATTCTCATAGGTTTCCTTCAAGTGTACAGAATGACCTTCAGGGATGGAAGCATAAAAACCACCGTTGTGGAGCACAACTGCTTTGAGACTTCTTTTTGAAGAACCTATGAAAAGACACCATTGCATTGAATCATATTGGATTTTGAATTGACCCATCAACCCTTTGACATCGATGCAATAAACCAACTTGTCTTCCTGGGCAAAGTAAGGAACAAGCTCCTTTTCACGATGTCTAAACCATGAGAAAGACACTCATGGCAATAATAAGTTCCTGCTTTTGAGCCTTGAACCGAGTAACTCAGAGGCATCTTTGGGAAGCTTCAAGTCTCTTACCAAATCATTCACCTCCTCCTGGGAAAAAATTTTTGGTCTTGTATCATCTTCAGAGTCAGAACTTGATTTGTCATCTGGTTCAGGTATGACTCCACCTTCATCGAAGCGAAGTATCTCTTCCAAGGTAGCAGGGGACTTGGGTACTGGTATATCTGTGCCATGGGGGATGGGATGAATTGCTGAGTGAAGATTCGGGTATCAAATGGAATCCTTCCATTCAGAATTCTACCCTTTCACTTCGCATGAACAAAAGTAACAGTCGTCACTATGGTTCTTTTGCTCTCGCCATACCATAGGAATCCCATAACAGAAAGCTTTTTTTCTTACCCTTGAACCAATTATCAGAGGTCTTCAACACACCGTTTGCTCACTTTATGAGGCGCCTAAACTTTATCTTGATCTCCAAGTTTTAGTCCGAAGTATTCAAAGTATACTTTTTTCACAAAGTCTGTAATATTTAGCTGTTGCTTCAACACTGTATAGCGAATTAACACACTTCCGAGGAGCCATAACGCTAACTTGGGGAAACACGATTTAAGAATGACGAGCTAACACAAAGAGATTGTGTGAGTTACTCCCTCTCTTCCTGTTTGTCAGCAGCCACAGCAGCAGAGAGCTGGCGTCACTGGCAGTGGTGGCAGACACTGAGCGGGGGAGCGAGCTGTCCACAGGATAAATGTAAGACTTGGCTCAACCTCCATAATAATGGATGGGCCATGGAGTAGTCCCGCCTCAGAAAATACTATACAGAAAGAGCGAGCAAGTTGATTGTTTTTCCAAAGCTTTATTGATTTACCCAAATATTAGAATAGAGGCTGGACGGGGTTCCCGTTCACTTCTATGCACTTGTGGGGACATTGCAACATGTTGGCTGATATTACCTGCAGCTTTTCAACGGTGATGTTGCTGATAGTGTTTGTGATGTTTTTTCTTGAGTTCATCCCAGGTATGTGTTAGGTCTGCTGCCTTCCTGCGGTTCTGAGCATCGCTCTGCTCCTCTTGTGTGTATGGACTCTGTGTCTGCTTTCTACCAACACTGGATGAGTTAACCAGTTCTCTGGCTCCCAGCCCAGCTGCAGGGTAAATAGGCATTTCTCTCCTATTTAAGCTGGGCTGATGTACTTACTCTTTGCCAGTGTATTGGTGTGCGTTTGTTCCTGACACTCAGCATTCCTAGGTCTCCTGTCTCTGACTTCGTTCTGCTTGTTCCTATACCTCTGTATATCTTACCCTTGCTTCTTCCCTGTTTTGGTATTTGGCTTTGTCGTCCAGCATTGGCTTCCTATCTTTGACTTTATGTCTGACCTGTATCTTGCATATTTGTTGCTCCCTGACTTTGCATGTTATCCTGGTTTGTTCCTGTCTTAGTCACTCAGCATAGATCTCCTGTGTGTAATATCTTTATATGTGTCTGCTGCCAATCCTGTACTTCTCTCCTGTGTTCCGTTAGGGACAGTCAGGCCCGAGAGGAAGACAGTGGGGCCGTTCTTATTAGGACGCCTATCCCGATTATATGCAGGTGTACCCCAATCTCCGTTACTAGCAAAGGGCTAGATTTCCCATCTGACCACCAGGGGTCAGCTGCCAACCACACCAGGAGTAGCCAAAACCCAAACCTGTTAACTGGTCCACACTCATTATCTGTAACCGTATGCAGATTATTGGCAAACACTTTCTGCTTTAAATTTCCCCACAGATAAAAATCACATGTGGACAACTCCTAGTAATGTGGTGGCCATAACCCAGTTTTCACAGTTCATAAACCTGAGCCAGTAAGTCATGGGAGGTGTGACTTGTTGCCCCATCTTGTTGAAACAAGCAGTATATCCTTTCTTTTGGTCGTAAAACTATTCCAGCATGTCTAGAGAAGCCGCAGTATTCACAGATGATTCAAAGAGAAGTGGGTCCACTGTTTCTGACACTGCACACCAAATGCCAATTTTGAGGTCGTGCAGTAGAGTTTTGTTAGTCAGGTTGGGATTTTCAATAGACCAGTACTTGTATTCTATGAATTCACATGACCTGATAGATGCAACCACACTTCATCTGTCATAAAGTACAGCAATGGTCCAAAAATGGTCCAAAAATCTTCTAGCACTCATAGTCAGCAACCACGTAATTTACGCATTTAGCTTTGTTGAGCTCCTGCACACGTTATTTGGTGTGGTTTTAGGTCCAGAGATTTCAGCACTCACCGACACATTGTTTGTGATACACCAACTTGCTGGGACAAGTCTTGTTCTGCCAAAATGCGTTGTATGTACATAGGAGTCTCCAGGTGGAGAGTCCTTCTGTTACCTCTTTAATAAACTGAGTTATTCTGACCGCACGGATTGGCTGTGGACCTGGTTATACCTGGCATAGGACGCAGGACCTACAGCATTATTATACAAGGCCTTCCTGGACCAAGAAAGGGGGGGAGTTAATTACCCGCTGTACACTGGGTTCCTCCCCTCTCCCTAGTGAGTACAACCCATTTCACTTTTGCTTGGAGCGCAATAGAACTCTTCTTTATATTCATTGTGGGACCCCCATCATGTCTTGATAAGAGGTTTATTTTTGTTCATTATTGCAGCTCTCCACTGGGTGGATCGCAAGTGGATTGGACAGTCTCCCTCAATTATTACTTTATTGTTCTCACCTCCCAAGGCGCCGTACCTAACTTATGCTTTTATATTATACTACGGAGGTAAAATGAAAGGGCTACGGCCTCCTCCAACAAGTTTTGTGGGTGCTAGGTTCACACCCTGTATTATAATTGTTTAAGATGCTGAAGGCTTTAATGCTAGTCTTTTATGGGTATGTGCAGCCATCGGGGAGGAAATCTGCACCAAAATCACTGTGTGGATTTTCACCACAAAATTCATTCATTGCATGGACAGGCATGAACAGAGATGAATAGGGATCCACACACTACTAAATAGTGGGGGATCTCTGGGATATAACATTTGTTGTCTATCTTATATATAGAATGCAAAATCTGTTAGTGTCGTATACAAATTCCAAATTCTGGTCCGAATTAAGCGAAATTTTGTATTGGCAGTTTTTAGCACCAGGCGACAATTACCAGCCTCATTACAAATCGGCGGCGGTGGGGGGGAGCAGCGAGGAGCGGGGGGGAGAGAGAGATTTCTCTCACTCCCCCCACCCCGCATGTTGATCGGACGAGTAAGCAGTTACTCAAAAAGACCGATGCTGTCTCTCGTGTCAGCCTTAAAGGGGTTGTCCCGCGCCGAAACGGGTTTTTTTTTTCAATAGCCCCCCCGTTCGGCGCGAGACAAACCCGATGCATGTGTTTAGAAAAAAAAGGATAGTACTTACCCGAATCCCCGCGCTCCGGTGACTTCTTACTTACCTTGCGAAGATGGCCGCCGGGATCTTCACCCAGTCAATGGGGGCCGGCCGATCCGTGGCCCGTCCACGATTGACATTGTAGGTTCCACAGGAAAGCAGTTGTTTAAAAAAAAAACCTCCAACTCTACTACACATGTGCACCGGCGCATCTGCACTATAGGGAAAAAAAGACCCGGACAGGTATGCATGGTCCTGGGCCGCAGGAAGGGTCGGAGGCCTAAAACTACTCAAATAAATAAACCACTGCCTGACACTTTAGAAGTAGATTAACCCCTTAGTGACCAGACCTGTGTCCGCCTCAATGACAAACTAATTTTTTTTTTTTTTATTAGTTCTTATAGAGGACTTAAAGGGGTTGTCCCGCGCCGAAACGGGTTTTTTTTTTTCAATAGCCCCCCCCCCCCGTTCGGCGCGAGACAAACCCGATGCAGGCATAAAAAAAACAAACCGTCCAGTACTTACCCGAATCCCCGCGCTCCGGCGACTTCTGACTTACCTTGTGAAGATGGCCGCCGGGATCTTCACCCTCGGTGGACCGCAGGTCTTCTGTGCGGTCCATTGCCGATTCCAGCCTCCTGATTGGCTGGAATCGGCACACGTGATGGGGCGGAGCTACGAGGAGCCGCTCTCTGGCATGAGCGGCCCCATTCAGAAGAAAGAAGACCGGACTGCGCAAGCGCGTCTAATCGGGCGATTAGACGCTGAAAATTAGACGGCACCATGGAGACGGGGACGCTAGCAACGGAACAGGTAAGTGAATAACTTCTGTATGGCTCATAATTAATGCACAATGTACATTACAAAGTGCATTAATATGGCCATACAGAAGTGTATACCCCAACTTTGTTTCGCGGGACAACCCCTTTAAACGAGCATGCTCGCTCATCTCTAGTCTTCATACTACATAATAAATAGGGCTTAGCTAAAGTAGAAAATGTAGATCACAGACATAGGACCTGGAAAACCACATTTTTCTAAAATAGCTTCTACGTAGCTCCAGTGGATCCGGTCAAACGCCTTTTCTGCATCTAAAGTGATGAATAAACAAGATATATGACCAAGCTCAGCGGTCTCAATAAAATTCAGGAACCGACGGGTTCCACTGGGGACCTGTCTCTGTGGAAAAAAATCCTACCTGATCCGCGGCAACCGACGTTGAGAGACTTTTAAATTGTTTGGCCAAAAGTGCCGCAGTACAGTTATCATGAGCGTAAAATTGCATATTCATTTTATGAAGAGTAATATCATGTTTTACCACTAGGAGGCTCTGAAGCTTGGCACGTCATTTAAATATCTCTTCCGTTCTATGGGGTGTAGGATCAGTCATACTTAGAGAATCAGTGGTTAGGAGATCAGGAGAGTTAATTCCCCCTCTATTTCTTTTAGCTCTAGAACAGTATTTTATTACGACTCCTCTTATATCAGCTTTATGGGCGTTTCCCACCGAAAAGACACTAGGGACTGACGAAGAATTAATGGAAAAGAACATTTCTAACGATTTTTTTAGGATAGAATCAAATTCTGGGTGTGAAAGAATGTACTCATTAATTATCAAAAGGAAGGAGGGAGAATGGGGAAATTTCTTGAGTAATGACAAAGACACTAAGGCATAATCTACCACGTAATGGTTCTGATCTCGGTCTGTATAACCTCTCCCAGCCCCCTGGATAACAGCGATCATGTAAAAGTTAAAAAAAAGTGTAAAAAAAACTTTGTTTCATCTACCCTCCCGGATCATATTACGTACCTAAGGCCCCCGGATTTATCCACGGACCTTACCCCACCTTCTGTGCATGCTCCTGTCACTAAAATGGTGGATGCATGCGCAAAAGCCAAAGATTGACAGGGTAATTTAAAATCTCCCCGCTCCTGCCTACCAAATGTAGCCAAGAACCCGGAGATTTCACGGAGGGCCACGATACATGGTCCTTAGTTACGTGATCACTATTACCCAATGGATAAGGGCGATCACATAAAAGTAAAAAAAAAAGTTAACGTTTCACCTCCTGTCATGGATTTGATCTGTGCGGGGAGTGAAATTACTTGCCTAAGACCTCTGGCGATGTCCCCCAACGGGATCTTTATCCGCGGACTTTTCCCCAGTTTCGGCGCATGTGCCCGTAAACAAAATGGCAGACGCAAGCGCAGAAGCTGGGGGGGGCCCGGGAAATGTAAAACCTCCTTGCTCCTGGCTACTAAAGGTAGCTGAGAGCCTGGAGCAGTGACTGAGGGTCGGGATGAGCGGTGAAAGTTAACAGACAGTTGAAGTTTAACCCTTTCCAATCCAATGTCTGACGTCTTCAGACATTCTGATTGAAGGCTGTATAGCTCCGATGTCGGAAGATGACCGGCAGGGTATTCTTACTGTATATTACTGGCCGCTATGTTGTTGGGGGCTTCTCCAGCATGTCCCATACCGCAGTACTGCCTCTAGCCAGCAGATGGCGCCATTGTATAATGACAGAAAGAGAAAAACCCCTAGGAAACCCTAAATCCAAAATTGGATTGCAGTGTTAATTCTCTGTTTGGTTTGGGCTCCATTGTGCATACAGACAGAAGCTTAAAGCCATAATGGGTATCACTGAACACAGGACAAACAGGGGTTTCCATTTTGGGGTGAAAGTCTTTATTCATGTCTGCTGTACAAAAGAAAACTGGAGATATCTTTCTGGAGTGACAGGACCAATTTCTAAGGCCTATTTACATGCAAAGATAATGTTTCAAACGAAAGATTGATAATGTTCCTGCTGAAAGATTGAAAGATTTAGCAATCTATTTGCATAAAGTGTTAATAGACATTAACACTTTATTATCTTCATTTGCATGTAAAATAGGGCCTTTAGTCGTTAAAGGGCTATCTGTACCTGGATAAGAATTTAGGTTGCAAGAGGAATCTTCCATGTCTAGATCATCAATAGTAACAGTGTGAGATATTTTTTTTTAGATGAAGGCCCCTTATAGTTAGGAGAGGCCTGTAGGGAGCCAGGTGCAATTCTTTTGGTAACTTCTCTAGAAGCAAGACTATGATCTGCTGTTCCCATTGGAAAACAGCTGGAAGAAGGATGTTGTGAAGGAGAACAACGCTTCTGGGAGTACCACTGCAGCTTGGTCTAGTTCAGGGCTGTGTTGGTAGGTCTCCACATCCCCATCAACACTGCAGGAACCAGGAGGAAAAAAGTCTGTAAGTTTCCTTGGGGCTGTAGATTTGGTGCGGTTTCAGACCATTATTGGCTAATATTAATAGGCTCTGCGTAAGATCGCTATATTTCTTCTTAAAACAGACAGGTAATAGTTTAAAGCAGGTTGTCGTCGTGATCTGTAAACTATTGAGTCAAGAGTTGTCCCAGATCACGGTATGAGAAAATGACGAAAACTGACTTGAATGGCCATGTTGTGAGCCCCCTTTAGAGCTTTGTAAGATAAAGAATACAAGTCAACCAAGTTTATAGTATTGGTGTGGAAAACAGAGCATATTGAATGTAGTTATCCATTAGCTAAATGCTGATGCTATGACGTGAGAGGGTTGTTCACACTTTGTGGTTTGGCAAATGAAGGCTACATATGCACATGACATATATAATTTATTTCCTGGAGTACACCGGACAGTGAGAGACCCTCCTGTGTCTATCATCCACCTTTCCAATTCCTTAGAGTCAGCGGCAGCACCTCAGCACCGTCTCTCCAGCTCCTAACAGTCCCTTGAGTGCGGAAGATTCAATGGATATGCCAAGTTTATTCAATGTACTTTTAGGCAATACTACAGAATACTGAGTACAAAGTTTACCAACTGACTATGAAACAATGGATTCCAGATAGTAGATAATCCTACTTATAAAGGTGCATTTAGACACAAAGATTATCACTCAAAAGATGACTTTTGAGCAATCATTTTTGTATAAACTACTACTTGGTACTAATGCCTATTAGTAGCAATTAGTAGTGTCTGAGCAGCCGGGAGCTGTAGTCAGAGAACAGACCACCGCTGTTCTCTGAATAAATTCCCTTTGTTCTGCCATGGGGCTGACAGCTGAGACAATGTAATCAGCTATTATCAGCAGTCCCTGGGCAGAACACAGCATACAGTCCGCCTTATCAACTTTTCTGCTGAACTATGGATTTCATGCGGAACTGATCTCCACTGTTTGGCAGAAAAGTGAAAGATGGGCACATTTACGCGCAACGATTATTGCTTAAAAGATGGCCTTTGATTGAATTTTGAGCAATATCGTTGTGTCTAAATGGGCCTTAACTTAAGATAGCACAAGGAGGAAGGAAAAATCAGTAAATACAAGCTGATAAATGTTAGATTTAAAGGGATTCCACTACTGGGACCTGGGACCCTAGCCCCATAACCAAGGAGGCATCTGAATGGAGCAGCAGCAGCACACTTGAATTTCAGTTTATGCTCAGGGGCTGAAAAATGCAGGAACAGGAAAGGGCTTTCCACAAACTGCTGCCACAAAGTTGGAAACATTACAATTGTCTAACATCTTTGTTTTCTATAGTATCAAGATTTCCCTTCATTGGAAATATAGCGCAAAACCTAAAAAAACATCTCTTGTTGTTACTTTACCCAAACCTGACAAGGAGGCTATCTCGCTAGAGAAGTCAATAATGTTGGGAAATAACCAGTGGAACCAAAACAAGTGGCCGACAAAGAACACGCTGGCTCAACACTATCAAAATGGATACCACTGTGTGCATAAAGCAGTTAAAGAAGCAGTGCTTGACAGAAGCATGGAGAATGTTTGCCTATAAAGTTGCCGAGAGGCAAACATGACTAAATGGTTAGATTGATTGAACATTATTCATACTTCAGTAAATTTTTTCAAGCACAATTTATTCTGGCAGGTAGTGTTCTCTAGGCATCCGGCAAACCCAGATTCATCCATCAGATTACTAGACAGTGAAATGGAATTCTGTCACGTCTGTCTCCTGGGATCATAGAATGGTAGAGTTGGAAGGGACCTCCAGGGTCATCAGGTCTGACCCCTTGCTCAGTGCAGGATTCACTAAATCATCCCAGACAGATATTTGTCCTGCATTTGTTTGAACACTTCCATTGAAGGAGAACTCACCACCTCCTGTGGTAACCTGTTCCATTCATTGATCGCCCTCACTATTAGAAAGTTTTTTCTAATATCTAATTTGTGTCTCCTCCCTTTCAGTTTCATCCCATTGCTTCTAGTCTTTCCTTGTGCAAATATGAATAGGGCTGATCCCTCTGGACTGTGACAGCCCTTCATCTATGGTACAACAGATGATCTGCAGCTTTCCTGCTCAGGTATGAGCGATTGTGCTGGCTGGACGTGTGTATGTCTCCAGCCTGCCAATCACCCTAGGTCAGTACACATAAAGCTGTCTTCCCAGGTGTGAGTGTGGTCAGCTTTCTCTGTTCTCATTCTCTCTCTGTATGTGGTGTGAGCAGGTTATATGTGTGGTGGCTGCAAGAAAGGTTTGTGTTGGTTTGGTTAGGTTGCTGGCCTCATAGTTAGTGTAGGGACTAGAGGTATAGCCAGGAGCCATGAAGCGGCCCATTATCTTCCATATTTTGATTAAAATGTTAACTAATACCTGGCATTTATAGCATTAACATCTGCTACTATGGTTTGCGTTTTGGCTGCTTTATGGTGTGATTATGGCTTTGTGTATCTTCTTACTCTGTCCTAGCCTGGGTGTGTGGGTACCTAGGAACAGCTAGGGCCCAGATCCGAAGACAGCTGAGCCGTCCTTTATTGGGGCGATGTCTCCACTCAGGTAGGTTTGTGTCATTTACCCTAGTAGAAGATAGGGAGAGGTGCTAATTTGTGGTAGTTCGCCTGGTGTTCCCTATCCTTTGATAATGTTCGTGTGGGCCCGGTGCTCATTTTACCGGATGAACGTAACAGATTCATCACTCAAGAGAATGTTTCCACTATTCTAGAGTCCATTGATGCGGTGCTTTACACCGATTCAGTTGACAAGTTACACATGGTGAGCAAAAGTTTGTGTCCACCTGCTTGACCATGAAAACCCATTTCAAAAAAACTTCTGACACACAGCTCTTATGCTGGTGTTATTTTTAGGTTTAAGGTCACGCTGATCTTCAAGTATGTCACGTACTACTACTGGTGTTTATTGGTGGAGATTACATGATTGTGTACTTGATTTTATGCACATGTATGAAAACAATAATTAGATTTGTCCATATACTTTTGATCAAAGAGCTTAGTGAATTTATGTACAGTTGGTATCATTGCATGGGATTGTGTAGAAGTTATTGGAATTGTCTAGGAAAGCCTTACTATAATTTAATCTGCATCAGTGGTGTAGCAATAGGGGTCACCGTGGTCACAATTGCAACCCAGTGCCTAGGCCAGGGGGGCCCAGGGGGCCACCTTTCCACACTAACACAGTGGAGGAGAACAAGATAAGGGAGAAGACTAAACGGAGATCAGGGAGAAAACGCTAACATGCAGGAGAAGCTGCCCACGTCAGGCAGAGGACCTAGTGAGAGTGTAAGGGCTTTTCATCATGCCCTGGCTCCTACAGTGCCGCTCACATCACTCATCCAGCACAGGGGAATAGATATGGAGCTGTAGAAACACCATGGTGGCAACTTGACAGAAAGTGTAAGTAGTAACTTACATGTATCTGTCTCAGACAAGCATCTTGTGTGCATAGGGGGGAAGGGGGATCAAAGCAGCATTCAATATGAGAGAGGGCAAGAGAATCAGGAAGGGTCATCCGGTGTGACAGGGGGTGTGGGGGGAGTGGACAGCCATGAACAGGCATACTGTGTGATGAGGAGGCGGAGGGGACAAATCATGCTAGGGCATTATGTATGATGGGAGAGAGGGAGAGAGACATAAAGGTATGTTTTTAGTTAGTTAAACATGGTGTGGATTACTGTAGAGGACAATCTGCCCAAATTCCACATCAAAACCAAAGCGGGAAAAAAAACGTCAAAATCCGTGCCATTGCTTACATTCTCTGCTGGAGGAATTGTGGGCACACTGGCACTATTCTTCACATCTTTTGGGACTGTCCTATCATTACTCCTTGGTGGACAAATATATTCAATCTCCTCACACAAATCTTTCGTGTTAATATATTACCTAATCCAACCCTGGCCTTACTGGCATTAGGAATAGAAGATCTCCTCTTAAACACTAGAAGGCTTTCCTGCCATATTTTTATGTGCTATGGCATCAAGTTATCCTTTTTTTTTGTTCATATAATTTTGTGCTTTCAACCGATAAATCAGATTTCAACATGTGTACTAAAATTGAAGGTTGATTGTTATGTTACTGTAACCTTGTTGATGTAAAACTTATAAATAAAAATTATTGGCATAAAACATTCTGTGCTATTGGTGCTGATTTTGACGCAGGTTTGATGCGAATCTGCAGCAAATTTCACCCTTTCAATTTTCTTTTGCAGTTTTGATGCAGAATTCTGTGCAGATCGTCCGCTGCCAACAACAAGAGTCATTTTCTGCTACTTGGGAACATATCCTAAGGGGCACCCTGTGTGATTTGGGGGAAGGGGTGCACCATAAGGGGTACATTGTATAATGGGGAGAAGAGAGCCATA
Organism: Eleutherodactylus coqui; assembly: GCF_035609145.1. NCBI lineage: Eukaryota > Metazoa > Chordata > Amphibia > Anura > Eleutherodactylidae > Eleutherodactylus > Eleutherodactylus coqui. Next base: position 453,559,947 of record NC_089837.1, on the reverse strand, counting down.
GGGATCAGTCAGTGTGAGGGAGAGTGGGGGAGAGATCGAGGAGCGTTCTGAGTGCCCGCGGCTCCTTATCCCGGGATTAGCCAGCCATGTGGATGAGATTTTGCAAAAACCTGGTCTTCACGGAGCGGCCAATATGTTGCAGCACAGCCGGGTGAAAAATGGACCTGCGTAGTCGAATTCAATTCCGCAGCATGTCAATTCAATTCAATTCTACGGGGAGAGAAAGCCACAGCGGAATGACGACGGCCGAACGGCTCCAAAACTCGTGACAAAATGCCACAGGTTTTGAAGCTGCGTCTCTCCTATGGAAATCTTGCGGTTTTTCAGTGTGGCCAAGCCGCGAGATTTCCGTCCCGTGAGAATTCAGCCATAGAATCATCTATGAGTGAGGATGGTATGAGCAATGGTCTGTAAGCGAGTCACCTGGTGAGCAGTTTGTGTGAGATTGCTTATTAGGAATAACAGCTAGTTGGCACTTATTAACCACTTAATGCTACGTCAGTTTATGTCGTGGCGGTTGGTACTTAACGCAAGAGAAAGTAAACTTATGTCCTGTGAATGGTGTGGGCTCAGAAGCAGAACCCATGTCATCCTGCAGCCGGCCTCCCACTGCAACAGCGTGATCGATAAAAACAGTGATGCCAGCTGTTAGCCCTCTACATGTAGCGTTCTTTGTAGATCACGACATGTAAGGGGTCACAAATGTAATTGTGGAGGGCCGATGGATTGCCAGGGAAACTGGACGCCAGATCCTGCTCTCCTAGCTTATCATAGCCTATGATCGCTATTGTAAGTGATAAGTAGAGATGAGCGAACGTGTTCATCCGAACTTGATATCCGTGCGGATATTAGGGTGTTCGGGATGTTCATTATTCGTAACGAACACCATGCGGTGTTCGGGTTACTTTCACTTCCTTCCCTGAGACGTTAGCGCGCTTTTCTGGCCAATTGAAAGACAGGGAAGGCATTACAACTTCCTCCTGTGTTGTTCCAGCCCTATACCACCCCCCTGCTGTGAGTGGCTGGCGAGATCAGGTGTCCGCCTAATATAAAAGTCGGCCCCTCCCGCGGCTCGCCTCAGATGCCTTGTGAGTTAGATGAGGGACAGTGCTGTTTGTACCGGAGCTGCTGTAGGGAAAGAATTGGTAGTTAGTGTAGGCTTCAAGACCCCCAAAGGTCCTTATTAGGGCCACTGATAGCTGTGTGTTGGCTGCTGTTAGCAGTGGCAATTTTTTTTTTCTCAAAATCGCCTCTGCAGAGCGTTGCACCCGGCATTAGGGACAGAAGTGTTGCATAGGCAGGGAGAGTGTTAGGAGTGAGTGTAGCCTTCAAGAACCTCAACGGTCCTTTCTAGGGCCATATTTAACCGTGTGCAGTACTGTCCAGGCTGCTGTTAGCTGTGCTGCATTTTTTTTTCTTCTCAAAATCGCCTCTGCAGAGCATTGCACCCTCCATTGATACTGCAGGGAAAGAATTGTGTAGGCAGGGCCACAACACAGTTATTATTCATTGAATATACGCAGTGCGGCCTTTTGCTTGTAAAACAAGTGAAAAAAATTATATTTGACCTGCCTCTGTCCATCCTAAGGGCTGTGGACACGTGTCGGCTGCGTGTGCAACGTTTAAAAATCAGACGCACCCAGCTACGTTTTACTGCTGGCTTCGCCATTTGCTTTCCTTAATTTGGAAAAAAAATACCTGCTCTGCCAAAGTTATAATAACTCTGCTACCCTCAAGTTCTGTGCCACATTAGCAGGGCCACAGCACAGTTATTAAACTTCTCATGTTCATTGAATATACGCAGTGCTGCCTTTTGGTGGAAAAAAACTGAAAAAAATTCTATTTGTCCTGCCTCTGTCCGTCCTAAGGGCGGTGGACACGTGTCGGCTGCGTGTGCAACGTTTAAAAATCAGACGCACCCAGCTACGTTTTACTCCTGGCTTCGCCATTTGCTTTCCTTAATTGGGAAAAAAATACCTGCTCTGCCAGAGTTATAATAACTCTGCTACCCTCAAGTTCTGTGCCACATTAGCAGGGCCACAGCACAGTTATTAAACTTCTCATGTTCATTGAATATACGCAGTGCTGCCTTTTGGTGGAAAAAAACTGAAAAAAATTCTATTTGTCCTGCCTCTGTCTGTCCTAAGGGCGGTGGACACGTGTCGGCTGCGTGTGCAACGTTTAAAAATCAGACGCACCCAGCTACGTTTTACTCCTGGCTTTGCCATTTGCTTTCCTTAATTGGGAAAAAAATACCTGCTCTGCCAGAGTTATAATAACTCTGCTACCCTCAAGTTCTGTGCCACATTAGCAGGGCCACAGCACAGTTATTAAACTTCTCATGTTCATTGAATATACGCAGTGCTGCCTTTTGGTGGAAAAAAACTGAAAAAAATTCTATTTGTCCTGCCTCTGTCCGTCCTAAGGGCGGTGGACACGTGTCGGCTGCGTGTGCAACGTTTAAAAATCAGACGCACCCAGCTACGTTTTACTCCTGGCTTCGCCATTTGCTTTCCTTAATTGGGAAAAAAATACCTGCTCTGCCAGAGTTATAATAACTCTGCTACCCTCAAGTTCTGTGCCACATTAGCAGGGCCACAGCACAGTTATTAAACTTCTCATGTTCATTGAATATACGCAGTGCTGCCTTTTGGTGGAAAAAAACTGAAAAAAATTCTATTTGTCCTGCCTCTGTCCATCCTAAGGGCTGTGGACACGTGTCGGCTGCGTGTGCAACGTTTAAAAATCAGACGCACCCAGCTACGTTTTACTCCTGGCTTCGCCATTTGCTTTCCTTAATTGGGAAAAAAATACCTGCTCTGCCAGAGTTATAATAACTCTGCTACCCTCAAGTTCTGTGCCACATTAGCAGGGCCACAGCACAGTTATTAAACTTCTCATGTTCATTGAATATACGCAGTGCTGCCTTTTGGTGGAAAAAAACTGAAAAAAATTCTATTTGTCCTGCCTCTGTCCGTCCTAAGGGCGGTGGACACGTGTCGGTTGCGTGTGCAACGTTTAAAAATCAGACGCACCCAGCTACGTTTTACTCCTGGCTTCGCCATTTGCTTTCCTTAATTGGGAAAAAAATACCTGCTCTGCCAGAGTTATAATAACTCTGCTACCCTCAAGTTCTGTGACACATTAGCAGGGCCACAGCACAGTTATTAAACTTAGATTATTCATTCACTAGAGGCAGTGGGGCCTTTCGTTTTCAAAAAAGGGAAAAAATTATATTTGGCCTGCAGTCTTGCGCCAATTTATTTCCTGCCTGTGAAATCAAATCACTGGTAATACAGCATGCTGAGGGGTAGGGGTAGGCCTAGAGGACGTGGACGCGGCCGAGGACGCGGAGGGCCAAGTCAGGGTGTGGGCACAGGCCAAACTCCTGATCCAGGTGTATCGCAGCCGACTGCGGCGCGATTAGTAGAGAGGCACGTTTCTGGGGTCCCGACAGTCATCGCACAATTCATGGGTCCACGCGGGAGACGGTTATTAGAAAATGAGCAGTGTGAGCAGGTCCTGTCCTGGATGGCAGAAAGTGCTTCGAGCAACCTATCGTCCAACCGCAGTTCTGCGCCGTCCACTGCTGCAAATCAGAATCCTCTGTCTGCTGCTCCTCCTTCCTCCCAGCCTCCTCACTCCACTACAATGACACCTGCTCAGCTGCGTGAAGACTCCCAGGAACTGTTCTCTGGCCCCTGCTCAGATTGGGCAGCAGTGGTTCCTCTCCCACCAGAGGAGTTTATCGTCACTGATGCCCAACCATTGCAAAGTTCCCGGGGTCCGGGGGATGAGGCTGGGGACTTCCGCAAACTGTCTCAAGAACTTTCTGTGGGTGAGCAGGACGATGACGATGAGACACAGTTGTCTTGCAGTCAGGTAGTAGTGAGGGCAGTAAGTCCGAGGGAGGAGCGCACAGAGGATTCGGAGGAAGAGCAGCAGGACGATGAGGTGACTGACCCCACCTGGTTTGCAACGCCTACTCAGGACAGGTCTTCAGAGGGGGAGGCAGGGGCAGCAGCAGGGCAGGTTGCAAGAGGCAGTGCGGTGTCCAGGGGTAGAGGCAGGGCCAGACCGAATAATCCACCAACTGTTTCCCAAAGCGCACCCTCGCGCCATGCCACCCTGCAGAGGCCGAGGTGCTCTAAGGTCTGGGAGTTTTTCACAGAGACGCCTGACGACCGACGAGCAATGGTGTGCAACCTTTGTCGCGCAAAGCTCAGCCGGGGAGCCAACACCAACAGCCTCAGCACCACCAGCATGCGCAGACATATGATGGCCAAGCACCCCACAAGGTGGGACGAAGGCCGTTCACCACCTCCGGTTTGCACCGCTGCCTCTCCCCCTGTGCCCCAACCTGACACTGCTATCCAACCCCCCTCTCAGGACACAGGCACTACCGCCTCATGGCCTGCACCCACACCCTCACCTCCGCTGTCCTCGGCCCCATCCACCAGTGTAGTTCAGCGCACCGTCCAGCCGTCGCTTGCGCAAGTGTTTGAGCGCAAGCGCAAGTACGCCACCACGCACCCGCACGCTCAAGCGTTAACCGTCCGCATAGCAAAATTCATCAGCCTTGAGATGCTGCCGTATAGGGTTGTGGAAACGGAGTCCTTCAAAAGTATCATGGAGGCGGCGGCCCCGCGCTACTCAGTTCCCAGTCGCCACTACTTTTCCCGATGTGCCGTCCCAGCCCTGCACGACCACATCTCCCGCAACATTGTACGCGCCCTCACCAACGCGGTTACTGCCACGGTCCACTTAACAACGGACACGTGGACAAGCACAGGCGGGCAGGGCCACTACATCTCCCTGACGGCACATTGGGTGAATTTAGTGGAGGCTGGGACAGAGTCAGAGCCTGGGACCGCTCACGTCCTACCCACCCCCAGAATTGCGGGCACCAGCTCGGTGGTTGTATCTGCGGAGGTGTATGCTTCCTCCACTAAAGCACCCTCCTCCTCCTCCTCCTCCTCCTCTGTCTCGCAATCAAGATGTGTTAGCAGCAGCATGTCGCCAGCAGTCGGTGTCGCGCGGTGTGGCAGCACAGCGGTGGGCAAGCGTCAGCAGGCCGTGCTGAAACTACTCAGCTTAGGCGATAAGAGGCACACGGCCCACGAACTGCTGCAGGGTCTGACACAGCAGATCGACCGCTGGCTTGCGCCGCTGAGCCTCCAACCGGGCATGGTCGTGTGTGACAACGGCCGTAACCTGGTGGCGGCTCTGCAGCTCGGCAGCCTCACGCACGTGCCATGCCTGGCCCATGTCTTTAATTTGGTGGTTCAGCGCTTTCTGAAAAGCTACCCACGCTTGTCAGACCTGCTCGTAAAGGCGCGACGGCTCTGCGCACATTTCCGCAAGTCCCACACGGACGCTGCCACCCTGCGCACCCTGCAACATCACTTTAAGCTGCCAGTGCACCGACTGCTGTGCGACGTGCCCACACGGTGGAACTCTACGCTCCACATGTTGGCCAGGCTCTATGAACAGCGTAGAGCTATAGTCGAATACCAACTCCAACATGGGCGGCGCAGTGGGAGTCAGCCTCCTCAATTCCTTTCAGAAGAGTGGGCCTGGTTGGCAGACATCTGCCATGTCCTTGGTAATTTTGAGCAGTCTACCCAGGTGGTGAGCGGCGATGCTACAATCATTAGCGTCACCATTCCTCTGCTATGCATCTTGAGAAATTCCCTGCAAACCATAAAGGCAGCTGCTTTGCGCTCAGAAACGGGGGCAGGGGAAGACAGTATGCCGCTGGATAGTCAGGGCACCCTCCTGTCTATTTCTCAGCGCGTACAAGAGGAGGAGGAGGAGCATGAGGAGGATGAGGAGGAGGGGGAAGAGACAGCTTGGCCCGCTGCTGACGGTACACCGGCTGATTGCCTGTCATCCTTTCAACGTGTATGGCCTGAGGAGGAGGAGGAGGATCCTGAAAGTGATCTTCCTAGTGAAGACAGCCATGTGTTGCGTACTGGTACCCTGGCACACATGGCTGACTTCATGTTAGGATGCCTTTCTCGTGACCCTCGCGTTGCACGCATTCTGGCCACAACGGAATACTGGATGTACACACTGCTCGACCCACGCTATAAGGAGAACCTGCCCACTCTCATTCCCGAAGAGGAAAGGGGTTCGAGAGTGTTGCTATACCACAGGACCCTTGCGGACAAGCTGATGGTAAAATTCCCAGCCGACAGCGCTAGTGGCAGAAGGCGCAGTACCGAGGGCAAGGTAGCAGGGGAGGTGCGGAGATCGAGCAGCATGTACATCCCAGGCAGTGCAACAGTCTTTAAGGGCCTGGACAGCTTTATGGCTCCCCACCAAGACTGTGTCACCGCTCCCCAGTCAAGGCTGAGTCGGCGGGAGCACTGTAAAAGGATGGTGAGGGAGTACGTAGCCGATCGCACGACCGTCCTCCGTGACGCCTCTGCCACCTACAACTACTGGGTGTCGAAGCTGGACACGTGGCCTGAACTAGCGCTGTATGCCCTGGAGGTGCTTGCTTGTCCTGCGGCTAGCGTCTTGTTGGAGAGGGTGTTTAGTGCGGCTGGGGGAATCATCACAGATAAGCGTACCCGCCTGTCAACCGACAGTGCCGACAAGCTAATACTCATCAAGATGAACAAAGGCTGGATTTCGCCAGACTTCTCTTCTCCACCAGCGGACAGCAGCGATACGTAAGCAATACATAGGCTGCACCCGCGGATGGAAGCTACGTTCTCTCTCACCATCCAAAACGGGGACATTTCTGCTTCATCAATCTGTGTCTAATATTCCTCCTCCTCCTCCTCCTGCTACTCCTCCTGAAACCTCACGTAATCACGCTGAACGGGCAATTTTTCTTAGGGCCACAAGACTCACTCAAATAATTTTTCTAAACAATTTTTAAAAGTTTCAATGCGCTTAAAAGCGTTGGAACTGTAACTTGAACCAATTTTTCGTTACACTGGGCTGCCTCCAGGCCTAGTTACCACTTAAGCCACATTAACCAAAGCGATTAATGGGTTTCACCTGCCCTCTTGGCTGGCCATGGCCAATTTTTGGGATGTACATTAGTACTGTTGATACAGCAATTTTTGTGCGCCCTCGCCTACAGTGTAATCAAATAAATTTTTAGCCCACCTGCATTAAGCACGACATTACTACCTCAGCTGTGTTGGGCAATGCACTGGTATATTTTTATGTACCGCCGGTGGCTTCCTGGCACCCACCCATGCTGTCGGTCCACAGGGAGTTGTAAATGCATCTGTGTCCACTTCTAAAGAACCCCAGTCAGACTGGGGCATGCAGTGTGGGCCGAAGCCCACCTGTATTACGCACAACATTACTACCTCAGCTGTGTTGGGCAATGCAATGGGATATTTTTGTGTACCGCCGGTGGGTTCCAGGGAGCCACCCATGCTGTAGGTGCACACGGAGTGTAACCTACATGTGTCCACTTGTAAAGAACCCCAGTCTGACTGGGGCATGCAGTGTGGGCCGAAGCCCACCTGTATTACGCACGACATTACTACCTCAGCTGTGTTGGGCAATGCAATGGGATATTTTTGTGTACCGCCGGTGGGTTCCAGGGAGCCACCCATGCTGTAGGTGCACACGGAGTTTTTACTACATGTGTCCACTTGTAAAGAACCCCAGTCTGACTGGGGCATGCAGTGTGGGCCGAAGCCCACCTGTATTACGCACGACATTACTACCTCAGCTGTGTTGGGCAATGCAATGGGATATTTCTATGTACCGCCGGTGGCTTCCTGGCACCCACCCATGCTGTGGGTCCACAGGGAGTTTAACCTACATGTGTCCACTTCTAAAGAGCCCCAGTCAGACTGGGGCATGCAGTGTGGGCCGAAGCCCACCTGTATTACGCACAACATTACTACCTCAGCTGTGTTGGGCAATGCAATGGGATATTTTTGTGTACCGCCGGTGGGTTCCAGGGAGCCACCCATGCTGTAGGTGCACACGGAGTGTAACCTACATGTGTCCACTTGTAAAGAACCCCAGTCTGACTGGGGCATGCAGTGTGGGCCGAAGCCCACCTGTATTACGCACGACATTACTACCTCAGCTGTGTTGGGCAATGCAATGGGATATTTTTGTGTACCGCCGGTGGGTTCCAGGGAGCCACCCATGCTGTCGGTCGACAGGGACTTCACAATAGGGAGTTGTACCTGCCTGTGTCTATGAATTAAAAAGCCCGGTCTAACTGGGGCATGCAGACACCTTGACAGAATGAATAGTGTGTGGCACATAGGTTCCCCATTGCTATGCCCACGTGTGCAGCTCTTGATGGCGGTGGCACAGGATTCTATTTCTCATTGCTTCTGTACAGCATTGTGGGCTATCGCCCCACCCCTTTTAAAGAGGGTCGCTGCCTAGCCGTGCCAACCCTGTGCAGTGTGTGCCTGCGGTCCCTCGTCATGGCAGACGCACTTCTAAATAGACATGAGGGTGGTATGGCATGAGGGCAGCTGAAGGCTGCGCAGGGACACTTTGGTGTGCGCTGTGGGGGGGAGGGGGGGCGGTTGGGCAGCATGTAACCCAGGAGAAGTGGCAGTGGAGTGTCATGCAGGCGGTGATTGTGCTTTGTTGGAGGTAGTGTGGTGCTTAGCAAAGGTATGCCATGCTAATGATGGCTTTTCAGAAGTAAAAGTTGTTGGGGGGGGGGGGGGGGGCCCACTCTTGCCGGTATTCTGGCTTAATAGTGGGACCTGTGAACTTGAGATGCAGCCCAACATGTAGCCCCTCGCCTGCCCTATCCGTTGCTGTGTCGTTCCCATCACTTTCTTGAATTGCCCAGATTTTCACACATGAAAACCTTAGCGAGCATCGGCGAAATACAAAAATGTTCTGGTCGCCCATTGACTTCAATGGGGTTCGTTATTCGAAACGAACCCTCGAGCATCACGGGAAGTTCGTTCCGAATAACGAACACCCGAACATTTTGGTGTTCGCTCATCTCTAGTGATAAGGCATTGCAGTGCAGAAGTCCTGTAATAGCAATCATAGCTATTATGGTTCAAGTCCCCCACAGGGACATTAAGAAAAAAAATCTTTGCGCACCATTCCCTATTTGTATAAGGAATGTAAAAAATTCCCACATATTTGGTATCATAGTATCTGTAACAACCTGTTCAATAAATTGAACACACTATTTGTCCTTCACGGCAAAAACTGTGAAAACTTTCCCTATAAAAAACGGAGGCAAAATGCTTATTTTGTTTGTTTTGCCTCCAAAAACCTGCAATAAGGGCTTATTTACACAAGCGTATATCGGCCGCCATTTTCATGGCCGGCCAATATATGCTTCTATCTGAGCAGTCCCCTCCTTCCCTCCACCTCATCGTCTTTCTGCCTCTCTCCTCCCCTTCGGCTGTTTACAATGGAAGTGGGTAGGACTGGGTTAGAGCTAAGCTCCCACTCCTTGTCCACAGGCAGCAATGGGAGTGGGCGGGACAGAGCAGAGCTTAGCTCCGCCCAGCCCCCTCCCATTGCAAATGCCAGAGTGGAGGAGAGAGGCAGAGAGACGGTGAGGGGGAGGGAAGGGGGGACTGCTCAGAAAACACCGGCCGATATACGCTCATGTAAATAAAAACTACAGCTCGTCATGCCAAAAAAAAGCCCTCATAGAGCTCAGTCCATGGAAAAATAAAAATGTTTTAGAATTTTGAATGCAGTGATGTAGAAAGTTTTTTTTAACAAAAAGTTTTTATTGTGCAAAAATGCAAAAACCTAAAAAAAAGAATTCTAATAATTTTGGTTTTGTCATAATCATACTGGCCCGCAGAAAAAATGTATCGTGTCATATATGCTGCATGATTAGCACTGTAAAAAAATGGCAGAATTTTTCTCTCCCTGTAAAAAAAAAGTGTTACAAAACATTATATGTACACGTAAAAGATACCAATAAAAACTAAAGTTCTCCATGCAAAGAACAAGCCCTCATCTGGCCATGTTGACGAAAAAAAATAAAAAAAGATATGGCTTTTTTGAAAAGTGGAGATGAGAATCGTCAAAAAATCATTGTGTCCTTATGGTCAAAATAGGCCGTGTTTCTAAAGGGGTTAAAGAGAGCAGCAGAATGATGGAATTGTTAATGGTGTGTGGCTGTGCTGGGAAAAGCATGTAGCCAAAGATATCTGTGTTCTGAATTCTGCAGAGATAAATGGTGGCTGGAAAACGTCCTAATGGCGGTCTGGGAAGGATAGAGAAGAAAACTAAAAGTGACCGTCGCCAGTAATCACTGTATTCACTATCAGTGGGCTGGTATCTGACCGTTACATGCGGATTTCACTATGAGGCCTCGTTCACACGAGTGCTGTGTTAGTGCAGTATAGGAGCGTGAAAAGATTGCGGGGTTAACCCCTTCCCGCTCCATGACGTACCGGTACGTCATGGGAGCCTGGTACTTCGCGCAAAATGACGTCATCGCGAGAGCCCGGCCTGTCACCAATGGCAACAGGACGCCAGACACTGGTGTCCTGTATTGCCTATGCCTATGATCGCTGTATAAGCGATAAGGCATGGCAGAGCAGTAGCTCTGCCATGCCTTATGACAGCGATCATAGGCACAGTGCTGCAAGTCCCTCAGAGGGACTCAAATTGTGTAAAAAAAAAGAAAAGAAAAATGTAAAAAAAGAAAAATGTAAAAAAAAAAATGTAAAAAACCCCCTTTTTTATGCTTTTTATAATATTAGCATAAAAAAAGGTAAAAAAAATTAAAACCCCAAATATTGGTTATTGACGCGTCCGTAACGACGTGTACAAAAAGTTGAACACACTTTTTATTTTGTACAACAAAAAGCGTAAAAAAAAACGCTAAAAAACAAAGGCAAAATGGTAATTTTTAGCATTTTGTCTCACAAAAAATGCAATAAAAGTGATCAAAAAAGCCATACATTCCCCAAAATGGTACCAATAAAAACTACAGCTCGTCTCGCAAAAAATAAGCCCTCATAGAGCTCCGTACATAGAAAAATAAAAAAGTTCCAGGACTTTGAATGCAGCTATAGAGAAAAAAAAATATTTCCCAAAAAAAAAGGCTTTTTATTGCAAAAAAGTGTAAAAACCTAAAAAAATATAACAATTTTGGTATCGTTGTAACCGTACCGACCTGCAGAAAAAATTTAGTGTATCATTTATACTGCATGATTAACGCTGTAAAAAAAACCAAAAATCTATGTCAGAATTGATGCGTTTTCTCTCCCTGTTATCATAAAAAAATAATAAAAGTTTTACGATATTGTCTATGTACCCAAAAGTGGCACCGATAAAAACTACAGCTCGCCACGCAAAAAACAAGCCCTTATACGGCTGCGTCGACGGAAAAATAAAAAAGGTATGGCTTTTGAAAAATGGAGATGGAAAAATACCAAAAATCGCTTGGTCCTCAACGCCAAAATAGGCCACGTCATTAAGGGGTTAATTAGCCCGTTCACCCGATCGAAGGTGCATGTTTTCCAGCTCCCATAGGTTAGGTCCTATCTCTTCTCGCACCACGGATCTTAGTTGCGGCCTTGCAGTCGCATGTCCTATCTTTGATTGGTGCGAGCATTTAGCGTGTCTAAAATTCTTTCATGTGAACACTTCTACAGGAAACCATTGGTTCTTATAGAAGCGCTCTTTTCACAAGCCTCTAATGGAAGAAAACAGCGCACGAGTAAACAAGAATTGAGCCTCTGTATCGGAGGTGAACATGTTATAAAAGTTCGCTTATGTTGTCTTTACTGTATACATTGTTTGTATGCTGTCTCCAATGTGTGTGTATGTATGTGTATATATAATTTTTTTGGGGGGGAAAGCAAAACATGTCTTGAGTAGAGATGAGCGAGCGTACTCGGAAAAGCACTACTCGCTCGAGTAATTTGCTTTATCCGAGTATCGCTGTGCTCGTCCCTGAAGATTCGGGTGCCGGCACAGAGCGGGGAGCTGCAGGGGAGAGCGGGGAGGAACGGAGGGGAGATCTTTCGCTCCCTCTCTCCCGCCCGCTCTCCCCTGCTCCCCGCTGCGACTCACCTGTCTGCTGCAGCAGCACCCGAATCTTCAGGGATGAGCACAGCGATACTCGGATAAAGCAAATTACTCGAGCGAGTAGTGCTTTTCCGAGTACGCTCGCTCATCTCTGGTCTTGAGGCTTGTGCTCTGGATCTGGCAAAGCTCCTGATTACTAATTGTGCATTGATGCTACAGTGAAGTATCTAAAAGTGATGGACAAGGAGCAGCCGTGAAGTGGAGTTGGTGGGGGGTGGCAAGCTGAAATTTTGCACCCGGGCCCATGAGCCTTCAGCTACGCCCCTGATCTGAATAGGTCAAAATTATTTATAGAGGTCTGAGTCTTGTTTTTAATTACCCAGAGCTGCAAATCTCCTGTCTCCCTCCACACAATCATGGAGTTACATGAAAAAATTGTCTGCCTGCACGCATCGGGTGCGCTCCCTGGGGTCATACAGTTCCATTAAAGAGGTTTTCTGGTTAAAAGCCATTGATGACCTGACTTATATTCTAGATAGATGATCAATAGGAGATCACCAGGGGCCCACCAACTGAGTTCCCCACCAATCTGAGGATGTGAAGGTTCTTGCGGCTGGCAGAAAGTCTCAAAACGCCATATATCACTGACCACAGAAAGTAAGTGCTTGAAAGACATCTGAATTAATGTAACTTGCATATTGCAGAAATGCTTATGTTTATATCAGTTTCCTTGTTATTGATGTGATTAAAGGGGTTGTCCAGTCCTTTTAGGACTTTTACTTTGATGACCTCTCAATCAGTAATTGATCAGTGGAGGTCCAGTGATTACTGGGCTTGCTGTCAATATGGACAATGGAAGTTGTGCCTGCAATATCCAATCAAGCCACTGCAATACAGATAGCGCTGTCAGCAGTGGCAGCAAACCCAGTGACGGACTGGAATCCCAAGCAGCGACCACCATCAATCATCTATTGATGACTTCTCCTGAGGATAGGTCATCAATAGTAAAAATCTCAAAAGTCCCAGACAACCCCTTTAACTGCTTGTTCCCATTTTTTAAACTAACGTTTTTATAAATTTAGTGGTTCTCTAGGTATTTTAATTGGTAAATTCTGGCTCAGAGATCAGAAGATTGTTATTGTTGCAGAACGTACAGGATGCTACACTCTCACATCCTGTTTCCTCTGATGATCACGTTGTGGGTTGTATATAGGAATTCATGCTACGGAAGACACAGAAACACTTCTCTGTTTATGAAAGAATATATCAGGAGAGAACATTTATTTATAAACTTTTAGAAATATAAAATAAAGTAGGGATTTTTTAAAATTCATTCTTATTGAAAAAACTTTTCAGTGTACAAATATATAAAATACGTTTACTGTGGTTGTCCACTTGCATACCATGGATGACCTCAGGTTTGCCATCCAGGACCCCTGCCAATCAGCTGTTTTCCAGGCCAGTGTGCTCAAGCACTGAGATAATTTCTGCAGGAAACAGACAGCTCCGTTTCCTCTACAGTGGCCAGCTTTGGTATTACAGCCAAAGTTCCCTGAAATGAATGGGAACTTAACCTGTAGTACCAAGCTATGTTACTGCAGTGTGAACAGAGTTGTCTGCTTCTTACAGAAATCAGCTCAAGGCATAAGCTACCAGCCTGGGAAACAGCTGAATAATGAGGGCAGGAGACCCCTGCTGATCTACTTTTGATAGCCTATCATACAGGTTGGCCATTAATAATTTACACCTTGAAGCTGAGACTAATTTTAAAGGAATCATTAAAGGCGTATTGAATTTATTAGGAGCTGTGCTGCAATACCAACCAAGGCCACAGCGCTATGGTCAGGGCTTTTTGCCTCCTACGCTGACCGCAGTTACAGCAGCCCTGGGAATCAGCTGATCAATGGCGAACCAAGCAGTGGATCCTCACCATCATTAATTGATGACCTGTCACTAATGGCAGAGCTATATACTTGCCAACATATAAGTAAGTCCTAAAGTGTTCATTATGTGTAAGTTCTGCCCTTGTATCTTTGGGAATGCCATCAAAACTGCAGGAGGCTTCTCTTTCAATACAGAATTTGCATAAGCCTTTTTGTGGTGTGGGACAGGCCCACACATTTTGCAACTGTTGTAAAGTATTTCAGTGAGCATGGATGCAGATAAGGACACTGCACTTCCAATAATTGACATTGTTTGCTATCACACAGTCACTTGGTAAAATCAGCTAATTTTCTGGTATTCCCTTTTTTTAACTTAAAGGGATTTTCCGAGATTTTTTTTTTCACAAACGGTAACCCATTGTACAGCATAACCAAGAAGTTCATACTCGGCTCTCCCCACATGTCCCCCACCAGCGTCTTCAGGTCTCCTAGCTGACGTCATGTTTGCAGGCTGCTTTCAGCCTCTGCCGTCTTGTAAGTAATGATTGCTGAGCTCTGTCATTGGCTGCAGCAGCAGGTTTAACCCCTTAGTGACCAAGCCTGTTTGCGCCTTAATGACCAGGCCAAATTTTGCAAATCTGACACGTGTCACTTTAGCATGGAAAAACACCAGAAAGGTTTTGCATATCCAAGCGATTCTGACATTGTTTTTTCGCCACATGTTGTAATTCATTTAGGTGAAAAAAAAGACCGATAGAATTTGTGTTTATTTATTAAAAGCGCCAAAATTGGGAAAATTTTGAAAAAATCGTCATTTTTTCACATTTCCAACTGCAATATCTCAAATATGTGCAAACATAATATAGAAATTTTTGCTAAGATTTATATTTCCATCCGTTTACTTTATTTTGGGCGCACATTGGAAAAACTTTAGTTTTTTTTTAACCATTTAGGAGACGTACAAATGTAACATTACTTTTCAGCATTTTGAGGAACACTTTGTTTTCCTACACCAATCCAAGATTGGAAAGGCTCATAGGAGTCAAAATGATAGATACCCCCACAAGTGACCCCATTTTAAAAACTACACCCTTTAACGTATTCACTGACGGGTGTCATGAGTATTTTAACCCCACAGTTTTTTTTTCAGGAGTCAATGCAATTTAGAAGAGAAAAACTAAAATTTTATATTTTTGCAAATATGTCATTTTAAAGACAGGACTTTTTTCTATAGTACACATGAAAATTAGGATTTGCACCCCAGAATGGATACCCCTGTTTGTCCCGTGCTCAGAAACATACCCATTGTGGCCCTAGTATTACGTCTGGATGCACAATGGGGCCCAAAATGAAAGGAGCAACCGGTGGCTTTCGGAACAGAAATTTTGCTTGAAGGAGATTTAGGCCCTATTGCACACTTGTAGAGCCATTGAGTGACTAAAATGATGGAGAACGCCCACAAGTGACTCCATTTTGAAAAGTAGACCCCTTAACGAATTTATCTAGGGGTACGATGACTTTTTTGACTTCACAGTTTTTGAATGAATCTAAGCCAAGCCGAAGGAAAAAAATTACGATTTTCATTTTTTTGGTAATTCTGTCATTTTAAAAGCAGTTTTTTTGTACAGCACATATATGAATGAAGACTTGCACCCCAAAATGGATACCCCTGTTTCTCTCGTGCTCAGAAACATATCCATTGTGGCCCTAATCATATGTCTGGATGCACAATGGGGCCCAAAATGAAAGGAGCAACCGGTGGCTTTCGGAACAGAAATTTTGCTTGAAGGAGATTTAGTCCCCATTGCCCACTTGTAGAGCCCTTGAGTGACTAAAACGATGGAGAGCGCCCACAAGTGACCCCATTTTGAAAAGTAGACCCCTTAACGAATTTATCTAGGGGTACGATAACTTTTTTAACTTCACAGTTTTTGAATGAATCTAAGCCAAGCTGAAGGAAAAAAAATACGATTTTCATTTTTTTGGTAATTCTGTCATTTCAAAAGCAGTTTTTTTTGTACCGCACATATATGAATGAAGACTTGCACCCCAAAATGGATACCCCTGTTTGTCCTGTGCTCAGAAACATACCCATTGTGGCCCTAGTATTACGTCTATATGCACAATGGGGCCCAAAATAAAAGGAGTAACCGGTGGCTTTCGGAACAGAAATTTTGCTTGAAGGAGATTTAGTCCCCATTGCCCACTTGTAGAGCCATTGAGTGACCAAAACGATGGAGAACCCCCACAAGTGACCCCATTTTGAAAAGTAGACCCCCTACCGAATTTATCTAGGGGTATGATGACTTTTTTGGCTTCACAGTTTTTGAATGAATCTAAGCCAAGCAGAAGGAAAAAATTATGATTTTCATTTTTTTGGCAATTGTGTCAATTTAAAAACTGTTTTTTTTGGACAGTGTACATAGGAATGAAGACATTCACCCCAAAATGGATACCTCCGTTTGTCCCGTGTTCAGAAACATACCCATTGTGGCCCTAATCTACTTAAAGGAAGCATAGCTAGGCCTATAATGGAAGGAGCACCCATTGGATTTCAGGGTACAACGGAATAAATTCCAGTCCCCATTGCCCACTTGTAGAGCCATTGAGCGGCCAAAACGATAGAGAACCCCCACAAATGACTCCATTTTAAAAACTAGACCCCTTAACAAATTCATCTAGGGGTGTACTGCATATTTTGACCCCAAAGTATTTGAATGAATCTAAGCAAAGCAAAAGGAAAAAATTACGATTTTCATTTGTTTGGCAATTTTGTCAATTTAAAAACTGGGGTTTTTTTTACAGCACACATAGGAATGAAGACTTTCACCCCAAAATGGATACCCCCATTTGTCTCGTGTTCAGAAACATACCAATTGTGGCCCTAATCTACTTACAGGACACATGGCTAGGCCCATAATGGAGGGAATGCCCGCTGGATTTCTGGGCAGAACTGAATAAATTCCAGGCCCCTTATATGGAAAAAAAATTGACTTCCTAAAAATAATCCCCCCCCCGCCATCCCCATTTTTTGGCATTCCCTAAATATTAGATAAAGGTAATAACATAAACTGCGTTTTATGTCCGAAGACAGGGGTAATTACGGAGGCTGCTTGGGATGGGCACATGGGGCAAGAAAACCGTGTATCCCCCCTCCTCTCATGTATTTTGGGGGGTATTTCGTAACCTCAGCGGCGGGTATGGGGTGTAAAATGTGGCGCTCTGTGAGGCTTTGTAATTTTGCTGCGGTGCAGCGGTCTCACAGAGAAGGCGGTCAACAAGCTGCTCCTGGAACTGCAGGAAGGCGAACGTTCCAGGGGCTTCTTGTAAATTACGTATTACAGGTAGCGGTCTGAATAACGCTGGGCTCACGCAGCCGTAGGCGGAATCTGCTTGCGGAGGCGCGCAGCGGATTCCAGCTGTGAGCCTGGCTGTGACCCTGCGTACGGCCGCGTAATGTACTGCGCATAACTGCCTACTAACACAGGCGGTTTTTTGTTTATATTTCCCGTGCCGTCGCTTAGAGATGACCCGGGTACCCGCAGCCCGTACACAATGTGTTTGTATATGGGCTGCGGGTATATCTGCGGTCATAGAGCACAATGGGCTCTAGGTCGCGGATATCCGCGGTAAAATATAGCATGCCGTGTTCTGTTTCTGCGAGTGGATTACGTAATTCCGACCTGCTAATTGGGGGGAATTGTGTAATCCAATGCATGTGATTGATCCGTGGATTACCGCTGATCAAGCGCATGCAGAACCCGTAATTCCTCTCCGATCATGTGTGACCGGCCTAATGTTAGTTCGCTACTTTATCACGTGACCGGGGACCGCTCAGCGAGGCGACCAGTCACTGCTCCAAGCACTCAGCGACCGTTGGTCGCTGGGAGCAAGGAGATTTAAAATTTCCTGGGCTCCCCGGCTCCTGCGAATGTGTCCGGCATTTTGCCGGCGGGCGCATGCGCAGCAGCCGGAAGGGTCCATGGAGGATAATCGCATCTGGATTCAAATGCGGAAGCCTCCGAGAAGATGTTTCACCTCCTCTCACCGATCGCATCGGTGAGGGGAGATGAAACTGCCACTTTTTAAAGAACTTTTACGTGATCGCCATTATGCATTGGATAACGGTGATCACGTGACCAGTAACCGCATACCGCGGCTCCCCGTGACATCTCCAGGCTCTTAGCTACCTTTGGTAGCCAGCAGCAGGGAGATTTTACATTTCTTGGGCAATCTTTCACTTTTGCGCATGCGTCTGCCATCATGCTGATGGGCGCATGCGCCGAAGCTGGGGTAAGGTCCACGGATCAACATCCCACCAGGGAACAAATCCGGGACCTTGGGTACGTAATTTCATCCCCCCTTACGGATACGATCCGTAAGGGGAGATGAAACTTAAACTTTTTTAACTTTTAACTTTTTTTTTTTTTTTTTTTTTACTTTTTAACTTTATATGATCACCGTTATCCGATGGATAGCGGTGATCATATGACTGGAAACCGCATACAGCGGTCCCCAGTCATATCTCCCTGCACTCGGCTATCTGTGTGGGAGGTGAAACTTTTCTTTTTTTACACTTTTTTTCACTTTTCCGCGATCGCCGTTATCCATTGTATAACTGCGATCGTGGTACCGGGGACCGCTCACCGCGGTCCCCACTGACATCTCCTGCCTCCCGGCTACCTACAGGAGCCGGGAGCCAGGAGATTTTAAATTTCCCGCGCTGCCGAGCCTTCTGCGCATGCGGCTGACGTAATGCCGCCTGGCGCGCATGCGCAGAAGGACAGCTACGGGGCCCGAAGCATCGGGACAGCGGGGAGCCGTGCCGCGGACCTCGGTGAGTAATTTCAGCTGCTCCGATGGATCCGATCCATCGGAGCAGCTGAATCTTCAACTTTTTGGGCACTTTTATTTACTTTTTTGCGATCGGCGCTATCCATTGCATAGCGCCGATCGCAATGCCGGGGGGGGGGGGGGGGTCCGAACAGTCCGGGATGACAGCTCCATGCTATCAGCTACCTGCAGACACCGACAGTATGGAGCTGTCATGTCCACAGCCCGAGGGGCTTTATTCTCTGCAGGACACATGTTTTTACGTCCTCAGAGAATAAAGCCCACTTCGGGAGGACGTAAAAACACTATGGGCTGGTCGTTAAGGAGTTAAAGGACATCACAGGCTGATTGCAGCCTGTAAAAAAAAACATCACAGCAGAGACCCGGAGTCACCTGCGGGGTCACATAGGGAGCGTAGAGAGGTATCAGCTCCATTGTTATGTTGTGCAATGGGGGACCCATTAGTAAGAAAATGCTTAATTTTGAACAACCACTTTATCTTTAATTATTACCTGCTACTTAGCGAAAAATGCATCCTTTCGAAAAACAATACATGAAATCTAGTCACAAATTTATTATGTTAAGTGTTGACTGAGATTTTTCTGTTGGAGGAGGATGAAAAGGGCGGTTAAACTAATACAGTGCTATACCATTGGACAACATACACTCTGTATGTTGTCTAATGTGCTAATAGTGTATAGAACCAGAACCACTTTAATATTTTTTTTCCATGTGGCTGCTATCATGTGGGGTCAAATCACAACCTCCAACTTTAATAGACATGTTATACAACCTCCATAGAAGTCTATGAGGCCATGCTGTACATATGTACGCCTCCGATTTCATAGTGTTATTTTAAGTGAATTCTATATATATCTGCTTCATTAGATGCCATATGAAGGAACTACTCTGCCCTAGAAATATGGGGAGAATACCACCATATTATGGCACTGTACATTAAATGATTTGTATCCTTCAATTTAGCTGATGGACCTTTGGTCTTATGGCACCCTATACACATCCTGCTTTTGACAACCATGAAACTGGACTCCTATAGAGTGGAATCTGGTTGTCTTCAGCAATTAATCCAGGTTTAGTCTGGGCACTGACGACGCCTGTGTTCATGTCTGGAGACACTGCCCCACCGCTGGTGTGATGGTCTGGGGGGCCATCACATACAACAGTCGGTCACCCCTAGTAGTGGTACAAGGGACAATGACAGCTCAGCGATGTGTTCTGGACATCCTGCAGCCACATGTATTCCTCTCATGGCGGCTTCCAAGAGGCAGCAGGATAATGCTCGTCCGCACACACAAGGGGGTCACAGGAATGTCTCCACAGCATTGTCACACTTCAGTGGCTTGCCTGGTCACCAGATTTATTGCCAATAGAACATATATGGGACCATCTGGGATGCCAACTGCGACAGCCTACGAGTTTGCACAATGTAGAGGTTGAGTTACAGCAAATGGGGAGCGATATACAGCAGAATTGCATACAGAACCTGTATGCCTCCATCTCCACCCGTATCGCATCTTGTTTCCAACCCAGAGGTGGCCCGCCAAGGTATTGTAGTCTCCCGTCAAGTGTTCAGTTTTACACAATAAATTCTCCTTTTGCTCTGATAGTGTAATCACACATAGAAACTCTTATTCCTTTCCAACAACTCCTTCTGGGTATTTGATTATTTCTGACAATGAGTGTATTTCACACTGGAGGGAACATTGAATATCTGTTGTAGACAGCATACTCTTATTTAGTCCTTGGTGAAGAGCAGATTGTGTTAAAAGGGCAGCAGTTTTATTATATGGACACCAGGTGGTGCCATGGCATTAGTATTAATGCAAGTTCCATTGTCATATTTTCAGGATATACTGTACTAGATTATGTTCACATTGCTTTTTTGGCTCTTGTTTCAGGCTAATTTCACACGGGCGAGTGCGATATCAGGGCGTGAAACCCGAACTGATATGGCGCTCACCAATGTGTGATTTTGTTGCAGATTTCACCGTCTCGTATCACTTCAGGGAAGTGGAGAGTCAGTCTCCCATTGTTTTCAATGGGGGAACCTCGCATTGCACCGTGTGCACCTAGCACATGTGCAATGCTGCCGCTGGCTCCATTAAAGACAATGGTCTGTGCAAGGTCACGCCCAAAGATAGGGCATGCCGCAATTGTTTTACCCATGCTGCATTGCGGTATGATGCTGGAAAAAAAAATTGCTCATTTTCGCACAAGAATCTCGGCCGTGTGAAACCGGCCTAATTCTTATGCTGCCCAAAATTCTCAACCATACATATTACACGGTGACTTCATGGATGCCAAATAGTAGTATCTGTCACGCATGGGGTAGATGGGTACAAAAGATTAACTGGGTCCAATTTGTTTATCCGCATCATTTCTGCTATGTGCGAACGTACCCTTAAGGTCTCGTTCGCAGTGCGACAAAGTCGAATGATTTTATTGCGTTGCTACAATGCTACAAATCGCATGTATGTGAAGCCCATGCCTTTCTATGGGTTCCTTCACACATGCGATGTTTTGTAGCATGCAACAACCCGTCACAAAAACCTCACGCGTCCCACGATATGACCGTGACTCGTGAGGTTTTGTAGCCCATTTTTCCCTATGGAGCCTTCCTCTCTGTTGCATCGCATCGCACGAAAATGCGATTTTCGTGCGGTGTGATGCAACTTTGACAGTAGGAAATCCTACTTTCAAAGCTATCATCTAAGCCCAAGCTGCAGGGAAAAAAAACAATATACATCACCTAGAAGCACTGTCAGCCGACCACGTCCTCTCCCCGGGTCCTGGCACTGATTCTCTTCATCATCTTCTGGCTGGGGATTGAAAAATCCCCGCCTCATGGAAGTGCTGGCTGTGATTAGCTGACGCTTAGCCAATCACAGCCAGCACTCAATGAACCAATCACAGCTATTCATTGAGCGCTGGCTCTGATTGGCTAAGCATCACAGTGCTCAGGCAATCAGAGTCAGCGGTTCCTGGAGGCGGGGATTTTTCAATCCCCAGCCAGAAGAGAAGCTGCAGCAGAGCCACAGACAGTGCTTCTTTTTTAATCTTTTTCTTCAAATACGGCTTATTTTCGGCGTAGGGCTTGTATTTCAGGCATGTGTTGCTACAAAGTCATGGTATCACCGCCAGAAACCGCAGTGATATCGCACGGACCAGCGATGTGATATCGCTGCGATTTTCTTGTAGCAATGCCGTGTCACCCGTGTCAACGAGGCCTAAACAGGACATATCAGTATGCACAGCATCACAGAGCAAAACATGACAATAGTCACCAGACATATACTTGGTAATAAAGGGTGTGATTTACAGGTGTGGCGTAACACAGAGTGAGAATTCACACTTGCATCCCTTATATCAGCACATTGACAAAATTTATGTATTAAGCACATTGCGCTTAATACATAAAGAGGTGAACACGTTTTTAAGTATTAAGTGCATCTCGGTCCAACCTGGCATATATTTCTAGTATACTATACGCCAGTTTTTGGCATAAGTTATACATAAATCTGTTGGTCCATGGCGGCCATGCCCCCTCCCAAAAATCTCACCTGGATGGAAAGAACGGAGAGAGAATGAAGACCCGCCATGCAGCGTACCCACTTTCCAAATGTGAGTGATGACCGGTAGATAGCTGGAGAGAGGAGAGTGGCCAGGAACAGAACCCCACAGATAACTAGACTGTGGACTCATCTGTAAACCTGTGAATCCTCCCTGTCACACCACTTTGTGTCTTGTACTGCTTCCCTGCCAGCGTGTATTGCTAAAATGTACGAAGTTATTTCCAGCAGATCCCAGCTGTGAGCTCGTCTGTGACCCTGCGTACGGCCACGTAATGTACTGCGCATAACTGCGTACTCACACAGGCGGTCATGCACGGTACGCCTTTTTTCGTACTTTTTTTGTAGTTGCGTATGGGCTGTGGGTATATCCACGACCATAGAGTACAACGAGCTCTATGTCACGGATATCTGCAGTAAAATAGAGCCTGCTGCGTTCTGTTTTCTGCAAGTGGATAACATAATTCCGACCCGCTAATGTGAGCGGAATTGTGTAATCCAATGTATTTGAATGTTCAGCGGATTACCATGGATCAAACGCAGTTTCTCTCCGGTCGCGTGAGACTAGCCTAAGGTAGATCGCTACCTTTTTATCACGTGACTGGGGACCGCTTAACGAGGTCACTGCTCTTGGTGACCGTTGGTTGCCGGGAGCAAGGAGATTTAAAATTTCCTAGGCTCCCCGACTCCTGCGCATGTGTCCAGCATTTTGCTGGCGGGCGCATGTGCAGAAGCTGCAGAATGTCTGTGGAGGAGTATTGCATTCCGGTTCAAATGTGGAGGCCTCCGGTAAGAAGTTTCATTTCCTCTCACCAATCGCATCGGTGAGGAGAGCAAACTTTAACTTTTTTAAAAACTTTTACAGTAACCAACAGCATGGAGCTGTCACGTCCACAGCTCACGTGGCTTTAATCATCAGAGGAAGCATGTCTATACATCCCTGGAGATTAAAGCAGGACGTAAGAAGGCAAAGGGGTGGTCACTAAGGAAAATGGAGTATGCTGTGTTTTTTTTTCCGCTTGTAGTGAATTCATTGAACTCAATGGGTTCTATTTTCTGCGTATTGCACACACACATTTTGCCTAAGCAAATACGCTCGTGTAAAAGGGCTCTTAACCTGCCCCACAGTTTTTTCCATAAGAGAGCAGCATAACATTTACCCCTCCCCATTACAAATTTCCCATAGTTCAGCTGAGTAAATTTCTGAATAACATTACAATAGGGAGTTGTACTATAAGCTACTCCCTAATAGCTTCTGAAAACCAGCTCTCAACAAGAGCTTCACTTTAATTTTGGGTGTGCCGAGAGATATTGAGTCGGGAGGGGTACAGTTTCTCCTTGTGTAGACTGCTTAGTAGGCGTGAGGAGACTTAAAAGGCCATGCAATGCTCCTCTGGGAGATGTGGGATGCAAATGGTGGATGGTACAACGGTTTTGACTTATATTCCAAGTCATGTTGCATAGGCTGTTAAAGGGAACCTATCATCAGTTTCACCAAACTAAACCAAGAATAGCAGTACATTTATCACAGACCTCTCTCTCCCAAAGTTATTTTGCTATGTGAGTTTATAAAAGTATACCTGAGGAATCACAGTTTAAAATTTTTGTGTACTACATGCAAATAATGTAGAGCAGTCCGGTGGGCGGGCCGGACCATCACTGCTAGCTGCTGGTTTGGCCCAAAAATCTTCCGCTTTCACCTTGTGGTTTATATACTAGGTGTCATCCACACATTGTTGGCAAGTCTTGTGCAAGCACCGCGAGTTTGTCTACTGGCGCATGTGCAGATCTTTCTTGCTGAGTTTGTCTATCCCACAGACAAAGTCCCTGCTCATGCACAAGACTTTGTAGCGCTGTGTGCATGACGCCCAGTACATACATCAGGGGAGATAAGAGAGGCTGACTTTTGGGCAAAACTAGCAGCTAACAAACGGTCCGGACCGCTCTACCTGATTTGAATGCAGCACGCAAAACTTTGACACTTTAATTCCTTAGGGATACTTTTATAAACACACAGCTAAATAACTTCGGGAGAAAGAGGTCCATCTTAATTGTAGCACTGTTCTTGGTTAATTCGGTAAAACTGATGACAGAAAAGATATCCACTTACCCTTATTGCAATCCCGTCGCTTCATAACAGATGATTCTGTACCACAGGATTTTCAGTTCTTAAACCAACTGGGAGATACGATATGTAATGCTGAAGATTTACGCATCATCGGGGATACGATGGTGACCCATTCCCCAGACATTGTCGACACAGATTAAAGTCTGTTATTTCACTAATTATTCTGGAATCCCCAACCCGTTAAAAACACAATCTCCAAAATCTATAAGGCTCCGATACAGAATGAGCACCAACCCTCCTTTATCCCCCAGTGGGAGTCCGAACTAAACACCGGCTTCACCGAAGATGAAGTAAATGATATCCTACACAACTCACATTCGTCCTCCTCCACTAGGTTTCAAGAATTAAACTATAAAATCGTCTCCAGAGGGTATAAAACTCCAGCCCTCCTCAACAAAATAGATCTGGATTACTCCCCCTATGCTGGAGATGCTCAGATAATGTCGGCACATTCGTCCATATTTGCTTTTCATGCCCGTACCTACGACCATTCTGTGAGGAGATCCAAAGATCACTTGGCCTTATTTGTACAACTAATATCACCCTCACACCTGAGATGGTCCTCTTGAACATGGGTGCCCCAGGCCTCTTAGGTAAATATAAATCTATTGTCCCATTTCTCACAAATGCAGCTAAAATTGTAATCCCCAGATACTGGAGAGACCACATAATCCCCTCCATGCTAGAGTGGTATAAGGAGGTGAACACTATATGCTCCTTCGAGAAGGTCAAAGCCAGACGTTAAGGGGACCTGAAGGAATTCACAAATCTCTGGAACCCTTGGTTTACTTTTCTACACGGAGTCCCTGGCCCACCACCATAAACTGTTGATGCCCCCCAACCATTGGATTGTTCTCATTTTATTATGTGATCGCAATACATAAGTGTTCTATCCGTTGTATTTTTTTCTCATTTTTGAAGTTTCTAGTGTATTTTCAACAGAGCAGTCACTGTTTCTGTGTTGTTTACAGGATCGAATGATTTGCAATGTGATTATCCACTCATTTACCTTTATTTTTGTTGTAGCCCCTCCCCCATTCTACCAAAATTGAAAAATAAAGAATATTTATAAAAAAAAACCAATGACCGGTTCTCTTTAAAAGGTTTGACATTGACTTGTAATTTCGAAACCTACCTTCTAATAGGTGGCAATGCGACAATGCTACAAATCGCATGTATGTGAAGCTGATGCTTTCTAATGTGTTTCTTCACATTAGTGATGTTTTGTAGGCTGTTACATTCCCAGAAAAATAAATCGCGGCATGCTGGATATTACCGCGATTTACTGTTTGGTAGCCAATGTTTCCCTATGTAGCCTTCCTTTCTGTTGCATCTCATTGCACAAAAATGTGGTTTTCATGCGGTGCGATACATCACCTAACAGGCGCTGTCCGCTCTGCCGCACTTCTCCTCCGCAGGTCCCCAGAACTTGTTTGAAGTCTTCAAGCAGTGCTTCCTGTATTGGAGATTCAAAAATCCCCGCCTCCAGGAAGCGCTGGCTCTGATTGGTTCTTAGTTAAAGGCTCCATCCAGGGTCTCCGCCGCAAATTCTACCCAAAATCCCAGGCAAAACAGTCCAGCATGCCGGATTGTTTTGTCTCTCAAAATGCCTGGTGGCATGACAGAAATGAGACGGACTCGATGAGATCCGTCAGGGCACCGTTCCTGTTGATGAACTGCCACACATGGCACTTCCATTATTTCCACTGTTTAATTGTTATGATGGAACTGAACAATGGAAATCCAAGTGAACGTGTGAACAGAGCCTTAGGGCTCACACGAGCATATGCGTTTTCACGTTCACTCGTCTGCGCCGTGAATTCGCACGAATAGACAATTTTCCGCAATCAAGGCCTGAGTTAATTAGTGTTTTCCAATCCATTCACACAGCTGGGTGTGAAGTATTAGCGAAAAAAATATGCCGCAGACCGGAAACCTCTCGCTCGGCATAAATCCTCGGAATGATTTCAAATGCCTAAATAAAGGCACCTCTAAGCTTTCCCCTACATTTGGATGCTGCTAAACTGCCTCACCCTCCCTATTTTCCCAGCTCCCATAGGAGTCTATGCGAGCCGCCAGAGTAAATCGGTCAAAGGATAGAACCAGAACAATCTATTCACCCAGCATATAATAGCAGTCGTGGTCTGCTATTTGGTCATGTGTGTTCTATTTTTTAGGGTGCAATGTTTTTACGCGCCACAAATACGCCCATGTGAACGAATGCATTAGAATCCAATGCGTCAGATGGTTGTGTATATCTGCCGGGCGTAAAAAAACACATATATACGCTCGCGTGAATAAAGCTTTAGGGCTTCTTCACACGGATGTGTGCGTTTTTGCACAGGCCTCAGTGCAACGTATTTGCACTACGTGTATAAACTAGGCTTTTTTGTGTTTGTATCGGTTTATTTTACTGTACATTTTGCGTTCACAGAACATGTTTATTCGCACACGGGACACAACCACATGCTGATTTAAATGGCTATTTAACCTAATGAGTTACAGATGTTCTATTTTCTATGGAAATTGGCCAGCAGATTGCACACTTACTTGCGCATTGCGTGCACATTTGCGCATTCCTGCCCCTTATAGTTTTCTATGGGGACCCTTGAAGCGCTAATGCACCAAAAAGTAGAGTATGCTGCATTTTTTTCTACGTGCACGCAAAATGTGTCTGTGCCCCAAAGAGAAATGAGAACGAATCCATTGAAATCGATAGGTTCTTTTCTCTACGTATTGCGCGCACAAATACGCCTGTGTAAAGGATCCCCAAGAGTACATGGCTACTTTTGTCTTGCGATCTGTGCAATTGCAAGAATAAAAAAACTAATAGGCTGCTCTCAGACAGGCGTATTTTAGCTCTGTATCAGGTCCGTGTTCTGCAGACGGTAATATGGAACTAATGTGCCTCTATCGCGATATTCACATGGCCATATATTTCATAGCCGTTTTTTAAAAAGGTAGTATGGCCTACTTTTTGTGTATTTGCCTCCATATCGCTATTGTTTTCTATTGGGCAAATACAGATCAGTATTTGCCCAGTAGAAAGTAAAATATATAGAGGCAAATACTGACAAACAGCTGTAATCTAATCTCGAACATGTTTGTAGTACGGATCCGTATTACGGACGGGTTTCCATACGCTCATCTGAAACCGGCTTTAACAGAACAAATAACACCTTGTGACTACAACCATGTTTATGATACCATTATAAAAGGAAATAGGGAACAGGATGTGGAATTTTGTGAGGTCAAGAAAAAAACATGTGAATATGTATTGCTTTACATTTCTTGTACGATCTTGAGCTATAGCCTAGAGCAGAATTCATAATTCTGCATGCTTCAGATTTGAAATTTCATTCATGCAATTGTTTAAGCCCTATTCTGTTCTATTGCTGTTAGCAGCATATCCGAGGTTTACACTAGGAAATGCACTAACAAGAATTATGATTTTTGGTGCCGCTTGAAGGATGTGATCACCCAGCATATGAGCGTTTGTTTCTTCACCTGGTAATCTTTGCAACTGGCAGATGATTATGTGGACTAACATTCATGATCACCTCCCTAAAAGGTCCATAAGAGCATCAATATTTTGCTGGCTGGAAACAGTGTATGCAAATAGTTACACTACATAGTCAATCTCTAAGTTTGATCAGAATATATAATAACATTATGGGATGACAGTAGACAGCTGTGTTTATTTTTGATGATGTCAGAGCATGTGACATTATGACACTCTTTATTTGCAGTATAGTTGCGTGATTCAGTATTATCTGATGCCAGAACTATAGCCTATATACTCAAGCTCTAGTCCTCCAATGGCTTGTAAGAATATGACAGTATCTTATTATATTAATCATTCATACATGTGCAGTTCTTGGGAGTGACTCAGGGTGACAAGCCTTGAAGAAGAAATAGCTCTGAAGTTAGACTGGACAAAGTTCATGGCTCATGTGGACAAAGGAGATCCAAAAGACTAAGGTGGACTGCAGTCGCATTGCCCTCTTGCTAAACACATACACTCATCAAAAAAGTGAAACACATAGGAGTTGTCACAATCGAATGAAACTTTATGTGTGTAATTGTAACGTTCTGTATGGTATCCTGTGTAACAGCCCCAAAGAATTTACTGTAGCACGTGACGCCAACACTCCAACTTAACCCCCAGGATGGTATGCCGAAGAAATAACAGAGTCGAGTCCAGTAACAGTTTAAAAGTCTTGGAGTGTACAGATTTACTAACTTTGATATTTTTTTAAATACAGGAATGAATTTACAATTCTCCGGTGGGGTACTTGGAATAGATACAAGTAGATGCAGTACTAAGCAGGCAATTGAACATGATGAGAAATTACCAAGCTATTGATTTGATTAAGACCTGACTTCAACGCTCTCTCCTTTTACTTTTTCCTGAACCTGTTTGATTAGACATTTTTCCCACTAGCTGCTTTAGGTGAAGGGTTGATTTAAGTTTAGCGAAGTGTATATGAAGCAGAGAGACAAGTGAGTAAAGGCTAATCCTGGCTTTGACTTTACCAGGTAGCTATGTCTCACTGTTTGTAGAAGACCGACCTCAGAAAGGTTCTCCTCTGCCTCTGCTGGGGGTACCCAGTGAGCGGGTTTACACCTCATTCGACCTTGGGTGAAACGTGTTGCACTGCTGGATTACTCTTGTACCGGTATCTCCTCCTCTCTGACATGACTGACTGCTCCTATCTCACACCTGGCTGAGTCTGCCTAACTGCTCACTGTCACTCCCTTTTATCTCCTCTGTTTCTTTCTCAAGCTTTCTGGACTCTTCCCACTCTTACATAGGGACTTGTGTGGTGGCTTTCCTGCCCTTGGACTCTGCACCAGTGAACCAGACTGTCAGCCAATAAAAGACCAGCTGACATCAGTGTTAAGCTCTAGGCTTAGAGAAGAAGGGGAGACACAGGGTCTGTCCTACAGACATCACCTTCTACATCCATGGACGGCATATAAACGGGTGTGACAGGAGAAGTCTGCTGTGAGTCTTCTGTAGGACCCCTGGGCCACTATATCCTGCAGTATATCGGTCCTTGTTTGCTGTAACTGAGCCTCTAGATCATGTAAACTCGTAGGCTGATGAAGTTCGTGTCCTAGATGGTCCCATGCATGTTTTATTGGCAATAAATCTGGCGACAGGCAGGCCACTGAAGTGTGACAATGTTGTGGAGATATTCCTGTGACACTCTTGCTGTGTGCGGCCGAGCATTATCCTTCTGGAAAACACCTCTTGGAAGTCCTGCCATGAGAGGAACACATGTGGCTGCAGGATTTCTTGAGCATATCGCTGAGCTGCCATTTTCCCTTCTACCACTACCAGGGGTGACCGACTGACGTTTGCGATGCCCCCCCAGACCATCACACCAGCAGAGGGCAGTGTGCTGCTCTACAGCAAAGGCAGGATTGACGCGCTCACCCGTAGATCTGCAGGAATGAGGTCATCATCAGTGCCCAAACTAAACCTGGATTCATTGTTAAAGACAACCTGGTTACACCTCTGCAAACGGAGGCAACGGAAGCTTGCAACAACATCATGTATTTATGTTAGCCATTAAAAGGTATCATATCTACAAGATTACTTAGTTTCTCTTACTGAGAACAATCACATTTTGCTCTACTGGCTAACATGGTACTAAACTTTTCTCGTTTTACCTAAAGGCAGTACATGTAATGGGCACCATGAGAATGAACGTCCTTCAGCCAAGAGCATGGAAATGTTTTTGACAAACACAGGGGTCTGTAACAATGGTGCCACCTGTCTCTGGATCATGGATATTGAAAATGTTGGAGCTGCTCGTGCTTGTCGGATCAGATGGTCCTATCTATTGGTGGTCTCTTGAGGGTGTCCTGAGCCCGGTTGCCTTGTGTGCCCTCACCCATCCACTGGTCCCAACACATCTTAACATTCTGATCAAATCGGCCCAGGTGGTGTGCAATTTATTAATACGACCATCCAGCTTCTCACATCCCAATAATGCACCCCCTCTCAAACGTTGTCAACTGGGTGAAATCTTTTTGATAATGTCGCAGAGGCGTCTAGTGGTCAACAAGCTCTACACAAGCGGCAAAAAGGTCACTACACACAAGGAGCCTCTGAGAGGTTTTTTATTGACCAAGGTCAGAACCACTTTTAGAGCGTTGGGTGGCAAGACCGTTCATCTAATCACACCACAACTCTATCTGCCTGAGATGTAACTGCATGCCATGTTTTTCAGCAAAACGACAACAACTTCCAGGTGCTTGATTTTTTTAGACAATGGAGCTGGATTCACACAAATGTATTTGCGCAGTGTATTATGCACTAAATATTTGCATGCGCAATATCACATTAGTGAATTTTGTTTGCGTAAGACAATACGCAGCATGCTTTATTTTCCTATGTATTTGCGCACGGAAAGAGCATGTATTGAACTAAATACACTAATTGCCTGTTTCAATTAATGGCAGCATGGTCGTGTATTTATTTGCATGCCACACACAAAAGGTTTAGTAGAACAGCAAATACGCAAATATGCAGTGCAAATGTGTGCTTTTAATGTGCTTACATTCGTATGACACAGGCCTGAGTGAGTGTTGTGTAGCAACCTTCTAAAAGCCATTCTGCTCAGCCTGTATTGATTGGGGATTTATATTTGGACTTCCATGGAAGCTTCTATTTTTCCCAAGTTACAAAATAATCACACAATCACTTATATTAAAAAAGGTTCACTGGTTTATATAAATAGCAGTTAAAAAGCTGGATATAGTTGTGCCAGTAATCAGTGACTGAGTGCTGATGTCATGAACGGCCCAGTTGATCACCTCTTCTTTGCTTGCTGGATGCCACTTAATCCGGGTGGTTTATTCAAGTCTGTTTCTAGTCTCTGTATGTATTTAATGCTATACTGGCGGCAATCCAGCTCTTCTATATGTCTGTGTTCAGTCTTTATTGCCCTGCTGCCCCAGCAAGTCAGTGGTAAAACCTTTCCCCAAACTCTTAGGCCTCATGTGCACGGGGAAAATCAGGCCTGCTACGGATTCTCCATGGAGAATCCGTAGCGGGTCCCTCCTGCCCCGCGGACATGAGGCATAAAAATAAGAAATAACTCACCTCTCGCCCGCTCCGGATCTGCCCTTCGCCGCGGCTTCATCTTCTCTCCGTTGCGGCCGGATCTTCTTTCTTCGGCCCGGCGGATGCGCAGGGCACGTCGGTTGCGTGCCCCGCGCATGCGCCGGCCCGAAGAAAAAAAATCCGGCCGCGACGGACAGAAGATGAAGCCGCGGCGAAGGGCAGATCCGGAGCAGGTGAGTAAATTTCGATTTTGGTCTCCCGCGGATCCGGACGGCTTCCATAGGCTTCAATTGAAGCCTGCGGGAGCCGTCCCCACGGGAGACCCGCACGAAAATGGAGCATGGCCCAGATTTTTTCATGCTCCATTTTAAAAAAAAATCACTTTTATTGACCATCCGCGGGTATTTATCTACCCGCGGGTGGTCAATGCATCCCTATGGGATGCGGATCCGCAGGCAGGAGAAGAGTTAAAATCCGCTGCGGATTTTAATTCTTCTTTTGCCCGTGGACATGAGGCCTTAGGCACTTTGCTGATAGCTGTAGCTCTACTAGATCCTGACTACAGACTATTCCTGAGTACACTCCTGCCTTGCTTTCGGATGCTACACTTGGAACTTGTACTATTACAATTATCTCTTTTCTAAAATTCCTAAAGTAATTAGTGATAGACCGCTAAAATCAGCGTCTCTGTCACTATACTGTAGTGCCCGCTACCAAACACCAGTAGAGTGCTTTCACACACACCGCAATATTTTGTTCGACTTAGTGGAATATTTCACCTATCGAAATTTGCAGGTCTAAATGCGGATTTTGATGTGGAGTTGTTGGCAGAATTAAGCCATTTTGCAAATCTGTTTATAATCTGCCTGTATGGATTTGACAGGTTCCCTTTAAAACGACCCTCCAGTTTTGAGACAAAGTTCTATCCAGGACAGGAGGAGGAGTGGTGGTAAGGTTTACATTAACTGCAGTTGTTCTCTGCCGCCCCTCTAATTTGCTGGGTTCGGGGTCTGTTTTCAGCTATTCAAGATGGCTGATGCAATATTCAAACTGCACACTGCTTTCTGATTGGCCAGTGCTCATCACATGAGTCACTGTGGCCAATCAGAGAGCAAGTGTGGTGTATTAGTAGATTAGGTAGTCTGAAGATTGTGTAGACCATGTTGAGAGGACTCAGAACCACCAAATCGATGGGACAGCATAGAGCAACTACTGTAGGTATTATATGCCCATCTACCTCTGGTACAGGGACAGAGTTTTGTCCCAAAACTAGAGGGTGACTTGAAGGCTCTAAACCATCTGTACCTACTGGAAACTGAAATCTGTTGCTGCTCATAACTACAGTATTTACAGGTCAATCTTAAGAAAACCCCTGAAAAGCGAGGCCGGACTCACACGGCTGTAAGCGTAAATTCTGCGTGGGTCACACAGCATATTACCGCTTTCTGTGACCCGGCCTATAGTCGTGTATGGCAGTGAAATTGTACTGCGCATGACACCATATCTCACGCACGCTGCCATGTGCAGTTCACCTGTTTTTTTATATTTCCCACGCCGTTGCATATGGACGCACATATATTCGTGCCCATTGAGAACAATGGGCTCTATCTCTCTTATAAACACAGCAAAATAGAACATGCTTTTCTTTTTTGTGCTTGCGTATTAAGCAATTTCGACACGCAAATGTAATCGGAACTCCATAAGGCAATGTAATTGATTGCCTGTGAATTACCACGTATCACACACGCATACAGTGCATGCGTAATACACAGTAATCATACACTCGTGTGAGCCTGGACTAAAGTGCAATAAATCACATATAATATGTAAATTATTATGTATGCTTATAAATGTTATGACTACAACATTTTAATATAGATGGATAAATCACTTTTGGTAAATACGTTATGACCCAGTACTCAGTAACATGGCAGTCCATAAAGTGTTTCAGTGGAATGGTAATGTAGGCATGCTTCTGGTGTGGTAGTGTCACGTGTGGGAGGGAGTGATGCATAGCTTGGTTTTTATACGTGCCTTTTTATAGAGGGACGTGGGAAGCCTTTATTGTACATCAAATTTCTTTTCAAAAGGCAGTAAAGACACAGTAAAACAGGAACGTTTAGTACATATTCATAAAATTACGTCATGGACTTTGGAGCAGATAAGGATCAAAGCTACAGCTTACACTAAGTGACGCAACCAACATATATAGGCATAGTTTTAAGAATACCGTCAGTGTTGCTCGTCATGATCGTCCGGGCAGTAAAGCCCTTCCCGATTTTTGGCTAGGGTCCATCGCTTGGAACCCTGACCGATCAACTGATTGTGCATCCGCTGACAACGCCGCAATTACACAGAGGTCGCAGCAGAAGCAAAGGAAGTCACTCCTCTGACCTCTGTGTAGTGGTGGGGCTTGTAACTGCAAGCATAGCTCTCCTTGAAATCAACGGACCACCATCAGCGGCGGGCCAAAGCCAATCAACTATTGATGACTAGAGATGAACGAACACGCTCGGATAAGTCAGTTACTCGAGCGAGCCTCCCTCTTCTCGAGTAACTGCATTCTTGTCCGAGCGTGCTCGGGGGTGGGGGTGGGGGGGGGGGAGATGTTTCTTTCCCCCACTATCCCCGCCACCCCCTGCTGCCCCTCCGAGCATGCTCGGACAAGAATACAGTTATTTGAGAAGAGCGAGGCTCGCTCGAGTAACTGACTTATCCGAGCGTGCTCGCCCATCTCTATTGATGACCTATCCTGTGTATAGGTCATCAATAGTATTTTCCCTGGAAAACCCCTTTAAGTACAATTACCAGTGGATAATGCAGGGAAGCAGGTAATACGGCATGTTCATTGAATGCTGCTAAAGCATTCGGCAGCATAGAAAGGCTCTTCTTATAGGAAGTGATGCACAAATGGGGTTTAGCTCTGCTTTTATAGACTGGATAAACTTACTTTATGCAGACCCTAAACAGGTCAATGGTAGCTTTATTTCTACCTTCTCGTTACATCGGGCAACACGCCATCAATTTACTCTATCCACACTCTTATCCGCACTTGCAATATAACCCCTAGTGAGCAATATCAAATCCCTCTCTGCTATTGCTGGTTTCAGATGTGGCCCCATAAATGAAAAGATAGCATAATATGCAGATGATATGCTGCTCTTTTTGGCGGGTGCAGGAGTATCTTTCGAGACAATTAATGAATATGGCAGCTACTAAGGCCTTGCTATCAACTGAGATATGAGATACTCGTAAATCTTTTCTTATGCTCATGAATCAACTGTTCATACTGAGCATGCCCCCATAAGGCCCATATACACGTAATGATTGTCGCTTAAAATTCGCTTAAACTAATTAAAGTGCACGATAACCGTTATGTCTAAACGTGAGCCATCATGCACTTTTCGTTTGTTGCTCAGTTTCAGCCTGCATAAAAATCACTTCCGGCTCGCTCACTTCTCGTTATGTCCGAACACTCCCCACTCAGTGCTTAACATAGAATGTAAAAGACCTAGTGAAAAGAGAACAATTCTCAGCCATGAGCTGCCTGTCTAAACGTTCTGCAGGAGTGAGACCGTTCATTGTGCAAACAAGAATCGTTCCATATAAAAGGGCCATTAGGCCGTACATCCTCTTTTAAATACTAGGGTGTATGTATCTCTAGAAGCAGCTCCGTCATTTACTACCAGTCCACCATCAGGGCTGGTGGTATTTAATTTTACCTTTAGGCGAACTTCACATGGGCGTGCACGATATGGGACTGTGAATCATGGCCCCCATATCGCACTCCCCAGCATGTGAATTCCCAGAGGATCCAAGGCGTTTTTATGTCAAAACAGCCTTGCATCACTTCTGGGAAGAAGCATTCCACTGCTGTGGTTGACAGCCATGGCAGAGGATCGCAGAGTTTCTTCTGTTGTTTTCAATGGGAGACCTCGCATCACTTCAGGGAAGAAGCATTGTGCACCTAGCAAGTGGTACAATGCTACCGCCGGCCCCATTGAAAGCAATGGGTGATGGGATGCGAGAGCACGCGGAAAGATAGAACATGCCAGGATTTGTTTACTGCATCGCATCGCGGTGCCATGTGGGAAAATATTGCTCATGTGTATGATCCCATTCAAAAGAACGGGTTCATATTTGTGAGAGTTTTATGCATCTCGCAACACACAAATCTTGCGCGATTTTCTCACCAGTGTGAAGCTGACCTTACTCATCAGTAGCTCTGCTAACAGTCCACCATTAGGGCTGGTAGTGTTTTCATCCTACCTGCACTCATCAGTCGCTTTGCTACCAGTTCACCATCAGAGCTGGTAGTAGATTTAAACAGCACTTTTTATCCATCATAGTGTGCCAAGTTTTCTATTTTTCTCAAAAAGCAACTGTCCTATGAGGAAACCTTAGTAGTAGAAACACGTCAAGGCCTTCTTTTTTTTTTTGGGGGGGGGGAGGGGGTTGAAAAGTCCAAATGTTGGAACTTAAATCAGTATAGAGGGACTTAAGCAGTTGGAATATCTCTTTGACCTGAGAAGGTTATCTGCCAGAAAGATTGAGGTAGCCAGCTCAAAGCCTCTCCTGCTAGAAGTACAGCTAAGGACCGCAGCCTGATTAGACAGCTGGGAGCGAATGTGATTTAATCCCGACATCTTTCTGGGGCTTCCATATTGTGGTGAACTACCAAAGTGTATATTCGCTAGAAGGCTAGCAACCCATTTAATACTGAGTGTAGTGAGTTATCAGTATTCCACTCAAACTGAGATCTCTTGGGTTCTTTTAAATGGTTCCTGGTTTTTCATCTGAGGGACATTTTTTTGTGACCTATTTAAGGTTCCACCAAAAGGAATTTAATTATTTTTGGATAGCCACCATCCATGTCTATCACTCTCTGTATGTAGGGGAGGAAAAAACAAGCCTAATCTCAGTTTGGGAAAAAAAATCAACTACAGCTAATATATCTACTAGGTTAAAAAAAAAACTATTGACCATTTTCCCAACTTCAGCTTCTATGTCACTTCTCCTGCTGAGGTAGTTGTGTTATTTTTGGATCTGTGGCCCTAAAGATACCAAAATATATATGGTGAAGGCCAACCTACTATTTGCTGATAAACAGCATTTTTAGTGCTTTGGACTTGGCATTATTAGCCCATTATTTTCTGTTTGTGAAATAAAAGTTATGTTTTAACGGAACTTCCCAGTGAATTTTTTTTTCCAGAATAAAGGTTCTCTCTGCCGCTGTGAGATAAATTCAGAGGTGGGATGTGAGCTCTTGCATGGTGGGTAGAATAAACATAAGGCCCATTTAGACACAACGATTATTGCTCAAAATTCGCTCAAAAGCCATCTTTTGAGCGATAATCATTGGGTGTAAATGTGCCCATCTTTCAGTTTTCTGCCGAACGTTGGTTTTCTGTTCTGCTTGAAAACAATCATTCGTCAGGACAGCTGATAAGTGGGACTACACGCTGTGTTCTGCTCAGGGAGCGCTGATTACAGCTGATTGCATTCTCTCAGCTGTCAGCCCCACGGGCAGAACAAAGGGAATGTAATCAGGGAACAGCGGGTGGTCTGTTCCCTGAATACAGCTCCCGGCGGCTCACACTCTACTAATTGGTACTAATAGACATTAGTACCAAGTAGTAGTTTGAGCAATCATCTTTACAGTGTAAATGCACCTTTAGTTAAGATTAGAGATGAGCGAGCACCCAAATGCTTGGGTCCGTGTTATTCCAGTCGAGCTTTTTGTGAAATTCGAGAGCTCTACCCAAGTAACGAACCCCATTGACTACAATGGGAGACTCGAGCATTTTTGTATGGGGCCCGCCGGGTGCCAAGCTTTTTTTTTGGTTCTTGTGTGTGTTCTCTTTCTCTCTCTTTCTCTCTGCCAGCCAGCCAGCCAAAAAATTTGATGTGCGGGGAGGTGCCAAAACTGACACATCACAGGGGGAAGGGGCAAAAAACTGGGGCGGGGTCAAACACGGCGTGATGCTCGCTCGAGTAGCGAGCACCATTGAGTATGCTAATACTCGAACGAGCATCAAGCTTGGCAGAGTACGTTCGCTCAACTCTAGTTAAGATGATTCTGGATGCCACAATTGTTTTACCTGCTCCACAATTCTCCCATCTGGATAGCACATAGTTTCTTCAACAAAGTTAATAGTGTTTTTCAAGATTTTATATGGTGTAAACAGAGTTCCCGTATAAAACTAGATACATTACATCTTCCAAAAAAGGAAGGCAGAATGGCTCTACCTAACCCCCTTAGCATATTATCTCGCCTCTCAAATGCAAAACGTTCGGTGGTGAGATTCAGAGGAAACAAAAGATGCCAGCTTTCACCTTCCGAAAGGTAATCTGAATTATGCACATTTATTTAAGGCTCTGGCGCACATATGTTTAAGTGTAATGTTCATCTTATCCCCACACTTTTACTCAAGGTCTCGTGCAAAGCTAGAAAGTTAATAGAAGTTAAGGGGTTACTGAATTCCTGGAAGGATAGCGATATTACACGTATTTCTCAACTAATGTCAGGCACTTACTACAGACAATTTGACCAATTACAAAATTACTATGATTTGCCACATAGCTATATTTATCAACACTTACAGTTGCGACACACTTATTGAGCAGAATTATCCACCACAGAGATAAAAATCTCTCAGTTCACTATTGCAGATATCATTGGCTCAGCTGCTTCCACTGAAGGGAAGATCTCAATTTTATGTACACATCTTCAGGCTCGCTTTAATTCACTAGCTCCTACTACGGTTAAGAGCAAATTGGACGGGGAGACATTGGCCCTATATAAGATTCGCAGATGTTTGAAGTCCTACAGATGACTCCCAAATCATCCCTAAGCAAGTCACATAGTTTGTTGCAAATATATTTGTTGCAGAGTGTATTGCACTCCTGCTTCCTGCATAAGGTAGGGGTGCGGGTTTTTCTCCTCTGTTTGTAATGCAAAACACAGTTCGCAGGGCCGATACACATGATGTTGCACGGTCTGAAATTAAATACTGGTCAGAGGTTCTTGCTTTAATAATGTAAACTAGGTGACACTGAATGCTGCTTCTCTAGTATGCATACAGATAGTCCCCGACTTGCGAACATTCGACTTACGAATTTCGCTAGATACGAACTATCTGTACAGCACAGTATGATGTAATGCTATGGCACTACATCATACTGTGCAGGCACCGGGCAGGCTTCTATCAAGCCTGATAGAAGCCTGTCCGGTCACATCGCGGTTGCTGGGCAGCCGGGGGCCTTCTGAAAGGCCCTAGGGCTGTCTATGCAGAGCGCCTATCAAGCCGTGCGCTTGATAGGCACTCTGCATAGGCAGCCCTGGGGCCTTTCAGGAGGTCCCCGGCTGCCTAGCAACCGCACAGCGTCCCGCGATCTCATCGTGGGACGCTGTACGGGCCCCCTGAACGTCAGGTGCCGGCTGTTTCTTACAGCGGGCACCCGGCGGCAGCAGTTCCGACGAGCCGCGCCGCTCGTCAGAACTGTTAACACTTTAAATACCGCTGTCAGAGCAGTATTTAAAGTGTTAACAGTTCCGACAAGCGCCACGGCTCGTCGGAACTGCTGCCGCCGGGTGCCCGCTGTAAGAACAGCCGGCACCCGACGTTGTATGGAGCGGGATCCACCCGCGATCCCCTCCATACAACCATTTGTTCGACTTGCGAACAAAACGGACTTGCGAACGGGCTCCCGGAACGGAACCTGTTCGCAAGTCGGGGACTAACTGTACTTGGGTATGCGAGTCACCTCCCCGTGGTGGTAGTGAAGCAGACTGCGGCAGCTAGACTCTTATATACATAGTAACATAGTGTGTTAGGCCGAATGAAGACAATGTCCATCTAGTTCAGCCTGTTTCAATCTCCTTGTTGATCCAGAGAAAGGCGAAAAACCCCAAGAGGCAGGAGCCAATTAGCCCTTTCGGGGAAAAATTCCTTCCCGACTCCCTAATGGCAATCAGACTGTTCCCTGGATCAACCCCTAATAGTTCCTACCTGCCTGTATACCCGGATTAACAATTAACCTAAGATTTATATCCTGTATATCCTTCCCCTCTAGA
This sequence comes from Eleutherodactylus coqui, assembly GCF_035609145.1. Taxonomy (NCBI): domain Eukaryota; kingdom Metazoa; phylum Chordata; class Amphibia; order Anura; family Eleutherodactylidae; genus Eleutherodactylus; species Eleutherodactylus coqui. The sequence goes on along the minus strand of NC_089837.1, from coordinate 453,520,385 downwards.
AAGACATCAAGTCCCCTCCTAAACTCCTCTATGGATTTTGCCACCACCACATAACACATAGCACGTATATGTAGCACGTAAGTTGATAGCTCAACACTGGCTTGACGAAAACCCTCCTTTGCTTTGGGAATTCAAAGAGAAGGTCAGTCGCCTTTTACTATTGGAAAGGGGGATATATCTTAAGCTGTGGATGAAGTGGATGAGTACCCCTGGTCTGGCACTCTTACAGCTTCTTCATAGTAATGTGTTGCAGGGTAGCTCCAACTAGCTGTTGCTCTCTATCACTATGTAAGATATGTCACTATGGCAAAATACTTTACAGGCTCAGGAGACTCACCAACATTTTGACAATGTACTTGCCCTTGGAATACGTCCCCGGACCTAAGCATCATCCATGACATATCCTGTACCACACATATTTATACCACACCAAATATTCCTACGACTCACAGGTGCCACTATGGTTGCTCTGTAGTCCATGACCTGACTGTTGTGTCGTATGTCCTGCTCCTATGATGCTACCTTAACTTTGTGCGCAAGTGTGATTCTCACTTAATGTGAATACTCTAAATAGCACTAATAAGACTTGTATGCTTTAAGAACAATTCTACTCATCGTATTTTCTGTAGCTGGATTGCCAAAGAATAACTGTTAATAAAAAACAGACTAAACATAGAAAAACGAAAACATGAAGAAAACAAGGGGTAGTGAACGTGTCAGTAGTTGTGATGGTAATAGAGGACAGACGAAGTTGGCGCCTCAAGCGACTCCCACTGATGCAACAGCTCCACGTTCTGCATGAGACGAACTATGTCGGCTGCCGTTCCTTAGAAGTGTTTCTATCCATGCGTTATATCTGCTGGACGCAGAACAGGTCGTAGATTGGATGACACAGCATGTGTCAACTACCACCACTTCCTCTTCATCTTAACCCCAGGCACACAGCAGTCAGTGTTGCACCAGTTGGCCATGAGCATTCCCCCTGTACTTCACCCCATGCCAAAAAAAAACAAAAACCGCACCCTCCGAAGCGGTCCACATGGATCAGTATCAGGAGCTGTTTGATCATTCAGTGTCAAGAATTTCAACAGGGCACTCCAAACAACCAGAAGGAGAAGACCAAGACATTGTATGTGTATGTAGTGATACCCAACCATTTTTTTCCTCCAAAGAGTACGATGAGAGTGGGTCAGTGCAATCAGCTCTCCACATGCAATGTCTATAAAGGGGGATGTAGAAACAGAGGTGCCAGCTCCTGTGGCTCACATCAGCATAACAGCCACATGAACGTCCACCTGTTACCATGGAGAGTCCACCTGGGACAGAGGGCAAAAAGTCAGCCCCGTCCTGCTCTCTCTTCTGCTGATGTAGCTGCCTCTTCTTCCATCTTCCTCCCTGTTCATGCAGTATCCTCTGAGCACAAAGAGGTAGTTTTGTCTAGAGGCAGTAGCAGGACCAATTTATGCCTCTCCTCCATACTGACTATGAGGCTGCAGGCTTCAGAGCCAGGAGTGGGAAACAGCAGACATGGAGCCAGCACCATCAGCACCACCTTCCATAACATTGCTACCTACGACAAATTCCAGCATGTCCTAGGTCAGCAGCCAGACCTACATATCTCAGCTATGGAAGCGTAAAAAACATGTATCACCCCAATCACCCGCAAGCACACAGCCCGAATACAAGCACTGCACACCTGCTGATGATAGAAATGCTGCCCTTCAAGCTAGTGGACACAGATGCCTTCTCAGAGTAATGCTCCATGCTAACCCACAGTATTAGATATCCAACCACCATTTCTTTGCCTAAAAGCTATCCTTGCCCTGCACTGCCATGTGAGTGATAATGTGTCCCTGGCGCTACAGAACACTGTTAGTGGCAAGGTGCACCTGACCATGGATACATGGTCCAGCAAGCATGGGCATTACATAGCCTTAACAGCACACTAGATCAATGTCCTGGAGGTGAGGATGAAGCCACAAAAGTAGCCTTTGTTTCATGGTACCCCCAAGACTTGCAGGACATTCATCCGTGTCTGTTCCCTCTTCACTCCCCTCCATCAACCTCCTCCTGCCACCCTTCAATACCCTCTACATTGACAATGATATCAGTATCTCACAAAACCTGGCCTCCAAACACTCAGGAAACTGTGTCATGCTTTGCTAAATCTCATTTGTCTAGTTAAGTGCAGCCATACTGCCATAGAGCTGTTGATGGCTCTGCAGGCTAACCCCACACAAGCTGAAGCCAGGCAAGGTCATGTGTGACAATGGGGCTAACCTCATGACAGCCCTTCACCTAGAAAATAATACCTTGCCTGGGCCATGTGAGGAACCTGGTAGTCCTCCCCAAAACAAAAATACTTAAAAAACACAGGAAACAGCTATAATTGTAATGTTAGCTTTTCGAGGAGGCCCATGTTTGGGAAATCACCTGGTATAATTTTTCTTTATAAAAATTAAATTTATTGTAAAAAAGCACCATACCTGCTGTTAACTTGGCACAATTTGTGGTCAAGAAAAAGCTAGAGTTGTAATTTTTTCCCTTGGAGGAGGCCCATGTTTGGGTCTTCTCTTCACCTTGCATACATTTTCTTTTGAAAAATTAAATTCATTGTTAAAAAAGCACCATACCTTACCTGCCCGGGTTATGTAGATGTTTAGGAGGGGGATATAGGTGGAAGCTTTTCAATGGAACTTTGGCAAAAGGCCTTTTTCCTATCACACAAGTTAGCAGTAGCATGTAGGCTTTAGGATGTTAACCAGGTGGTGCAGAACATTAGAAAAACTATATAAAATGTATAATCAGTTTTTCCCCTATGTTGGAGGTGCTCTGCTGAGGTAAGCAATATGATTCACATATGGTAGGAGTGTCCTTTGGTAGCCAGTCTTTGGATAGATATTATGTTCCTCTGTAATCTCACTTGTGGTTGATGTTCTTCGGATCCATCTCTAAAACAAAAAAGGTTCTGTTATGATTCTTTGTCTTGGCATCTAGACAGATCATTCCCAGATTGTGGCACACCACGACTGCTCCCTCTAGGGCTACATGGGTGGAAACCCTGAACACCCTCATGAGATGAGAGCCGATGAAAAAAATCTCCTTTTCCGGGTTTTGTGCCATTTGGCAACCATGGGTGCAAATTCAAATCTCACAGAGATTTAGAAGTTGCATAAATCAAGTCGTGTACGGCCTATAATATTCATACTCCACCTTAGGTTAAGAGGTAGATATGTCTAGGGACTCTCCAAACCTCCTTATTTGCCTCCCCCCTTCCCTTGTCCCCCATCTGTTCTATACACCATGGGTTGTGTTACTATGTGTAATTTTTGGTTTAGCAGACCCTGTGGGTCTTTTTTGTTTTTAGTGACACCTCTATCCTCCCAGTGACCAGTGATGAGTGATTAGTGGAATGACCCCACACCAGTGTAACTGTTTTTGCCATGAGCACAGTGTTCCCCAGATGTGTGACTGTAATACCACGCAATTTGGTGTCATTTTGCTGCATTAGTGACCTTTTGAATGAACCTGATTTTTACTGCATTGACTTTAATGGAAATCGAGTCTTTCCAATGCCCAATTATTTTTGGAAAATCAGGTCGATCACTCCCAACCTGATTATTTCAATGTGCGCACATCACTACTGTCTAATAGTTACTCTTTCGCAAAATGATGCATGATGTGGTTACATCTTTCATATAAAATAAAAAAATGTGTATATATATATATGTATATATATATATATATATATATGTATATCAAATCTAGGCTTTATATTTGTATTCACTGTTCATATATTCTTCATTGACTGCCGTACCATGCACAAAAAAATTTGGTTTGACATGTGTATTTGCAAAGTATTAGTAGATAACGCTTTTCTGGACTTTGAAAAAAAAAAAGAAAAACAAACACAGACATAAGACTGAACACAGACATAAGAGACAAGAAAAGACTATATGTGCATCCATCTTGTCCACAGAAATCAGTGTATTTGCTGTGGCAAGCGAACTTAGCCTAATAATGCCCCCAGATTGGGCACCAAATTAATACAAATCCCAGAGCCAAAAATTTTGAACTGAGATCAGAAAAAAATTGACTTACCTCTCCTGCTCCATGCGTCACTTTCTGTATTCTGGGTCAACATACGTAGGGTACATTTTGTACACTCTGGGCATTGTGTCAGTGATAATGACCAATAAGCATTTCCGTCAGTCTGGTGGTGAATATGCTTATTGGTCAGTGTTCCTTTCCTGCAATGGCAAGCCGGCCATTTTTATAGCCCCTACCCCCATAGTAATAACCTCCCTTTGTTCCTCCTGAAAGGAACAATACCCATTTTTGGCTCATATAATAGTGCCCTCTGTGTGCTCCTGCCCCCAATGTAAAAATACTTTATTATAGGCCTCCAAATAATCCCGTCTTGTTCCTGACAAATGTAATAGTGCCCCATGTGTGCCCCCCCAAAGTAATTCTCCTTTTATGTCCATAATAATAATCGACCAAAATAATAGTGCCCTCCCCATAAAAGCAAGCAAACAACTGAACAGCAAATGAGAATCGTGAGGTTATCGCTCATCGTTCAGTTTCAGACGGCATAAAAACTAGCACCGGCTTGTGCAATTTAAACACTGATCGTTCAGTGTTTCACTTAGTAATGTGAACTGCACGATTCTTAATGAGAATGTTGCAGTTTAAACAGGCTTCATGAGCATGAACGAGCAGATTACAATGTTATCTGCCGACTCTGCCTGCGGTCTACTGAGAGATAAATGTGTTTGCTTTATCTCCAGTAGCTAAACGTTGGATTTTAAGTTCACCTTAAAATCACCGATCAAACGAAAAGTGTACGATGTCCGCGTTTACGTGTAACAATAATTGCTCATTTTCGGTCGTCTTAATAAATTTTGAGCGATAATCGTTACGTGTAAATGGGTCTTAAAACAGCCATAACCCCCTTTAACAAGTTAATAATTGTGAATATAACAAAAGAAAATGGCCATATACTCGTAAACCAAGTCTGCTCCTTTTTCTTAACCATGGACATACCTATAATTGGTTTTAAGAAATGTGTGGGAAATACAATTTCGATGAAACCATAACATAAAGCGGTTGACGACGGCCATATAGCTACCGCTACTGACTAACAAAGCAGGGACATTCCTATTACCTCTAACCCAGAGACTGTTCAGTTTTCTAAGTCATTGTTATTTCATATGAAAAACCTGTTTGGAGAAGTCTGACACATGAGTCTTTCATGCCGTGACACAATATGCAAATCATAGAGTCACTAACACATTATTTGATGAGGAGGAGACTGCAGTTCCGGAGTGGAGTTAAACTGCCTTATCCTACAGTTAGACAACTTCTGCTTTGTGATGAAATCTCTCTGTCCTGAAGTCAGAAGAAAAGGAATAATGAGAAGATGCAAGATGTTTCTCCTTTAACAGGAAACGGTCAGGCGCTGGAATTACCGTAAGCTATTATCTATATAGTATATCTATGGGCTCTTGTGTTATTTTTTATAGTTGTCATTCAAGGGATCGATGCTGTTTAATGTGAAACTCCAACCAGTAATGTCCGGAGTTCTAGGATGATGCTTGTTGTATACCTTGTAAAAGCCTCAAAACTTTTACTTGAATGATTCATGTAACTTTTTTATATTCAAATTTTTGAAAACAAGGGAAGAAACAATATAGATTTTTGTACGGTCTAATTAATTTCAGTTCTGTCCAGTGATAATTGTAACATGCAAGTAACCTCACTATAATCATAGTGTAGTCTGACCTGTTAGAACATTGTGGCCTCTGCTGTAGTGCGTGAAGTTGTGATGAATGATTTGTCATTGTGGAACTGTAACTGATGTTCTAAAAGAAAAAAAAACTCACTGCAATAGTATAAAACCATCAAAAGGCTTTCCCATGTGGTGGTTTTACTGCATTTTTTGCCCCGTGACAGATAGAGCTATTTTTTATATCTCTTTTCACTGACTTTTTTCTGTTTTTCATTTTTATTATGCGTAAAAACAACTTTTTTTTAAAAATAGAAGTTGTTTATTTTTTTTATTAATATATTTACGCTAAAATAAAGTATAGGAATGGGTTCCTTATTTTGTTTCGGACATTTTTGGTTGGTGTCGGCGGTGGGTTATTTTTTTATGTATATTTTTATTTTATTGTGTAATTTTTCTTTACTTATTTTTGTAACTATTTTTTTTAACATCTATGACCACTATGACTTCATATAAAACCTCTGGGTATCATTCACATTGTCTTTTTTAAAAAAAATTTCTTCATACTTTTCCACTGTAGCTGGGGCATCCATTAGGAGCTCCAGTCACAGGAGGAAATAGAGCTGATTTGGGTCTTTGCCTAGGGTCAGTCGGTCACATGACCTCTGGGTTGATTAGCGGAAGTAACTTTCGCTTTCTCCCGTCACTACATAGCACTCAAGTGATTAAAAAACTCTTCTGACTTCATCGGGTACTAGGCTGTCACTTACAGCCAAGGACCTGACCTGCTCCTGCTTGATTGCCGTATTTTTGCTATCGTCCGGGATTAAGGCCCAAGGCCAAGCCGTAAATTTACTGTGCTTAGTCCTTAAAGGAATAATGAGACTATTTGTATTTTTTCTCATCTTTTTTCAAGGCGGTTGGCCTCTCTTGATAATCTTTTCTGTTAGGATAGTCCAAATGGATGACAGAGAGTCCTGTAGCCGGGGTCTCCAGAGATCTTCTGTAATCTGCGGCGGCCCTGCCACATGTTTTTGAATTTTTTGCAGCGCTGCCACAGGGAAATTAAATGGAGGGCAAGTAATAAGAGCAATTCTTGCACTTGATAACTTAGCACATCCTTACGTTACAGAGACAGCCAATTGATTTAAATGAGAACCATCTACATTTTAAAGGGGTTTTCTGGGACTTAATTTTTTCTTACAGGCTTAAAATGGTAAAAAATAAAGAAAGAATGGATACTCCCCTACTCCAGTAGCTCCTAGTCCAGTGCTGGAGCCCCAGTCCCCACAGCTTGGAACCTGGAAGAAGCCATTGTTTAGTCATGTGACATACATTGTGCACATGACCGCTTGGTTAATCACAAAACTTCAGGTGTGATGCTTCCATGGCCACCGAAGCCTGTGATTAGCTAATGGGTCACATGCACAATGTAGAGCACATGACTGCCCATTGATTTCTGCCAGGTTCAGAGCTGTGGAGATATGGGGTTCCAGCACTGGACGGGGAGCCGCTGGAGTATGTGACTATCAATTTTGTATGTATTTTTCACCATTTTAAACCTGTAGTTTTTTTTTAAGTCTTGGAAACCTTCTTTAAGCTTTACACAGTTCCAATAGGCTGTCTCTGTAATGTATCAATGTGCTGGGTCATCCAGAGCAAGAAGAGCTCTTATTATTCCCACTCCACGTTAGCTGATAAAGGAGGGTCCTAGAAAACTACCCCCTATTTACTTAAAATTTCCTCTAAGAACATTTAAATATTGGTTTTCTAACTTGTATGTAATGTTTTTATGAATACCAAAAGGTCCTTTTACACGGGACGATTGTCGGGTGCCCAAAAGTTGTCCCAGCGATAATCACTCCCGTGCTTTCACACAGGAGCGAGGATCTCTCATTGAATGGAGGCGGAGTGGGCCAAGATCGCTTCCAGCCCTCCGCCTCCATTCACAGTAAACAGGCAGTCATTCATAGATGAACAACTGCCTGTTTACGCAAGGTGATCGTCATTAGGCTTTTATGTCTGCACAAACTGAACAACGAACGTATTATCAAATAACAATTATCGTTCTGTGTAAAAGGGCCAAAACTGTGATTAGCGATCACAATACAGCTGAACAGATACAAACAGGATATGAAACCCATGGAGAGATTATACTGGTTACATGTTATTTGAGAGTTAATAGAACAACTAAGTGATGCACCAGAACTTGTCAGAGGTAAAACCAGGCTTGAGTAGAGGCCAGTGCCGTCTTAACAGCATTATGGGCCCCCGGGCAAAGCGGTGTGCTAGGGCCACTATGACAAATAAAATGTGACAAAATGAAAGTCTTCACACATGGCAGGGACAGATTGAAGCCTAATTCATATCCCGACACACAACATTATCATATATGATACAAGGTGCATTGAGCTGTTAACATACATAGATTAGTATGGGGCCCCTATGCTTGTGGGGCCTCAGGCAAGTGCCCAAAATAAGGTGGCACTGGTAGAGGCAGCCGAGAACCAAAATAATGTTTTCAGTAATATTTGCCTCTGTGCCCTCAGGAACAGGAGAGGGAACACTACTGTGAATCACAGAAAAGCATCTTGACAGGGTCACGACTGGAAGACAAGGCAACAAATATAAGACAGGTCAAATGAATGAGAAACAAAACTGTTGGATTACAGAATATGATTCGATAGATCAGTAAGAGGTGGATGGTGAGAAAGACACTCATGCCACAAACTGTGCTATCAACCTTCAGTGTATCATAAAGACCTGGATAGTGTCGGGACGTGCTATAGTAGTATAGAGGGCAAAGAACAAATAAAGAAAACCTTATATTGCAGTTTACACTGCTGATATCAAATATGGCAACTACCATTAGTAGCATGGGCAAAGCGAGTTAACACGTTATCACTCTGTCACAGTCAAGTGCTATATAAGAAAGTTAAATATTATTTAGTTGAAAGCTTCAGTCTGTTTTACAGCCTAGTATAAGCCCATCGAGATACACATAATGCCTGGATCATAGCCAGGGGCGTAACTATAGAGGGTGCAGGGGATGCAGTTGCACCCGGGCCCAGGAGCCTTAGGGGGCCCATAAGGCCTCTCTTCTCCATATAGGGAACCCAGTACTATGAATAAAGCATTATAGTTGGGGACCCTGTTACAAGTTTTGCATCGGGGCCCGGGAGCTTCAAGTTACGCCTCTGATCATAGCCTTCACCTTTCTACAGGTGTGCACGATTCTACTGCTGCCATGAGTCATACACGCTTCATTATCAGCGCCTAGAAGTGCTAGGAAGTAACAGGCAACACTTGAACATATTCCCAACTGATAAAGAAAATTGTCACCATCCCACTCTGCTTACAAAGGATTTGCATGTACCTGACTCAGACGTAATTAACCCTTTGAGCTTATAGTTCATAATTACTATTGTCCACCTTTGCAACCATTTACATTGCTCAAATGCATCTAAAATTTAAAAAATGCATATTTGAAAATGCTGTAGTATTTATTAAAAATATAATTTTTTGCGTACAGCTACTTTGCAGAACCATGTGTCCCCATGGTTACAGACTACAAACAAAACTGCAGACTATGCTTTCTTATACTTTTTTCTTAACTCTATGCCAATTCAAAACAGCACAGAGGCGTAATTTGAAGCTCCTGGGCCCCACTGCACAACCTGTAACAGGGCCCCCACCTATAATGCTTTATTCACAGTACTGGGCCCCCTATATGGAGAAGAGAGGCCTTATGGGCCCCCTAAGGCTACTGGGCCCGCGTGCAACTGCATCCCCCTATAGTTATGCCCCTGCTTTTGCATATGTTAGGTGTATGGGAGCCAATGGATTAATTTAGCATGTGCATCAATAGCTTTTCCTGTATATATGCCGAACATAAAGTAAAAACAAGATGTGAATACCCACTTAGACAGTCGATCCAATATTACAAAGTTAACTATTAAAAGAATTGCAGTGTCGCACAGTATTATTGTGTCTTTTGTGTACTGTAGGTCGCGGTAAGATGGGGCTAGTTCTCCTAGACTTCCAGTTATATTATTGGGCCGCACAGTTATCTCAAGTCCCCTGGGAACACAACTGGCGGCACGATAGTGTGATGGAATTGCTTGTGTGTGCGACCATACAACATAGTATACAAGCACCTCACTTATCTCCTTTTTGGTGAAGTTGTAGGTCACATATGTGACTTTGACAAGTATACTGTGCTGAGGCAAATCTTTATGGTAAGTTCAACATGTAGGGCCCTATATTGCAACGCCATGCATTGCAAATTCAATTTTCTGGAATCGTCTTTATTGTTAATGATTTTTCAAATTCCCCATTTTTTGCTGGAATCTCCAGGTAGGAAATCAATATCTATCATTTATACTGATCTCATGCACTTTAACTAGAGGGAAATACTAACAACTTAAGCATAAAGTGATGCAGATCTGTATGGCATTTGTGAAATACAATGGAAACTGACCTTAAAGGGGTTGTCCCACTTTTAGCTGTTTTGCTGCAGGAAGCAGACAGCTCCGTACAATATGCAGTGTCACAGATGGGTATTGCAAGCTAAATCCTATTGAAATAAATGGGCTACTGCACAATGTACGAAGCTGTCTGCTTCATGTAGTAAACCTGCTAGATGTGGGACAATCGCTTTAAAGTAACTCTCCATTCTGGGAAAAAATTCTCCCCCAGGACAGGAATAAGAGGGGGTATATTGCCTACAGTTGTTTTTCTCTGCCGCTCCTCCAATCCCTGTCATCAGGGATACTGGACATACATTTTCCACGTAGTGGCTATTGCAAAGTAAAAATGAATTATTACATGCTGGTCATTCAAATGGCTGTCCATGTAATACATGGATGGTAGTGATGAGCGAGTATACTCGCTAAGGGCAATTGCTCGAGCGAGCATTGCCCTTAGCGAGTACCTGCCCGCTCGAGACAAAAGGTTCAGGTGCCGGCGGCGGGCAGGGAGCTGCGGGGGAGAGCGGGGAGGAACGGAGGGGAGATCTCTCTCTCCCTCTCTCCCCCCCGCTCCCCCCTGCTGAATGCCACTACTCACCGCTCCCCCGCGCCTGCACCCGAACCTTTTGTCTCAAGCGGGCAAGTACTCGCTAAGGGCAATGCTCGCTCTTGCTCTTTGTTAGCAACTCTCCACTTTGCTAATGGAGAGGATCACAAGCAGATAACCCTCTTCTCTGATTATGTCCTTTTGCCTTAATAGGGCATATGAAAAGAGGTCGCCTTGCATTCATGGACTACATACATGTGTTATATATGTCGTATATTATAGGACACGTTATTATTTTCATCTAGCTCATTCTATTAACTTTTTTCTTAATTTTTCAGAAAATCATCATGGGAGCACAAAATTCTAAACCTGTGCACAAGAAGCAGTCCCGGGTGGTTATGTTGGGTCTTGACTTTTCTGGAAAATCAACAATTCTTTATAAACTTAAAATGAATCAGACAGTAGAGACCTTTCCAACCGTTGGATTTAATGTGGAATCCCTAGAAATCGCCAAGAATGTTTTTGTAACAGTCTGGGATGTGGGAGGCCAAGACAAACTACGATCGAATTGGAAAGAGTACCTGGAAGATACAGATGTCCTCATCTTTGTGGTAGACAGTAGTAATAAATTCAGGATACAGGATGCTACGGCAGAGCTGCTGACGATATTGAACAATGAAAATATGGCTGGAGTTCCATTCCTGATTTTGGCCAACAAGCAGGACATACCTGAGGCCCTGTCCACCAAGGAACTTGTAAAAATTCTCAAAATAGAAAATTATGACGATAGAGCTTGGGAAATACAAGGATGCAGTGCATACACTGGAGAAGGATTGGCCGAGATGGTGAATGCGGTGTTGCGTCTACTTAAGAAACCACGAGAACCATAATAGGTTCTTGGTCCTCAATCTAAATTCAAAATGAACTACAGAGAAACCACTGCAAAAGATTATGCCTTTATCTGGACCAGATTTCCTGTGACAGATTTCATAGCACTGGCTATCTTCTTTGAGAGGACCATTCCTCTAGAAGACCATTTTTGGGTGATCATCTCAGTGAGGTTCCTCTGCATATTGTTTACATGTCAGCTTGTTTCATTCAGTCAGAGTTTTAATTATTTAAACATTTCATCAAACTATCAAAAACTATTTATAAACATCAGTATATGATTGCTCTAGTGGCTACTAGTACAGTAAAATAATAGTGGTCAATTTTGCACATTACGGGGGGCTTCAGATATGAGCCTTGATAAACAGTACATCCAATGGCCTGTTTCCCTGTTTGCAATGAGGAGGTTGCTGCTCATGTTATCACTCTCTTTAATAGTCTATGATGATTATCCATCCAGTCGCATCTGACCTTTGGTCACTTTATGGATCAATGTTCTCCACGCATTTCTGTCTTTCACAGCTTCTTTCAGTTCCGCGATTGACATGTTGGTGGTGGCCTTGATTGTATCTAGCCATCCTGTTCTTTGTCGTCCTGATCTTCTCTTTCCATTGACTTTGCTGAGCATCAGTACTGTTTCCAGTGAGTTAGCGTCCATTACTTGGCCCAAAAAATAGTCGCTGTTTGACAATTTTGCCCTCTAGTGATATTTCCCGTTTGACGCGATCTAACACTACCTTGTTCATTGTCATGGCAGTCCAAGGTATCCGTAGCATTCTCCTCCAGCACCATAGTTTGAATGCGGCAATAGTCTACGGGGGATACAAGAATAATTGAGTGTCTTCAGTTGGTTTCATGTCTTGTTCACTGTAATGTACAGCCTTCTTTCTGCTGATAGGGGAGGCTGGATCCCTGTTTTCTGACAGGTAGGGTTAAGTTAATCTGACTTCTACCTACTGATATGCTTTAAATGTCTATGGTGCCCACACTAAAAAAACTTTCAGAGCTTCCTATGCGTATAGATTATATTGCTTTGTACCGCTCAGGTCCTGGGTTCAAATCCCACCAAGGACAACATCTGCAGGGAGTTTGTATTTTCTCCCCGTGTTTACATTGGTTTCCTCTGGGTATTCCAGATACCTACACTCCGATAGGTGAACTTAGATTGTGAGCCCCAAAGGGGACAGAGCACAATACCAAGTGATGTAAAGCACTGTGCAATATGCATGCACTATAGAAATAAAGGTGATTATTATTATTCTGAAACACAGTGAGAAACAGTAAGGGCGCTTTCATACTGTCTGCTTTTTACCACGTTTATGGTAAAAATCGCCATACAACGATCCCATTGACTTCAATGGTGCCTTGTAGATCTGTGCTTCATAGCGGCATTTCTAACGCTGCGATTTTCGAGTGTTGCTCGTTCTTTTTTTCTACGTTTTTTTTTTTTTAACGCACCTCATCCCCCATCACAATGATGGGGTGCGTTAAAAGGCTCTGTCAAAGGCTGTACTGTGCATTCAATAACGCAGCTCAAAATCGTGGTAAAATGCTGCAGTTTGGAGCAGCGTATATCTGAACGCACGCGTGAGAGTGGCCTAAGCCATGCTAAAAGAAGGCATAGTGTGCATACAACCACAGAAAACAAGCCACACAATTACATTGTTTTAATAAATTATACTTTGTATTTAAGTAACTTTGTTTGAGTTTTTCTGCAATAATTTTGTTGTTAATTTTGCATAACTGCAAATACGATTATTCCATTTCCTCCCTTCCACCTCTGCATTCATGTGTTCATTTATTCATTCTTTTGGTGGTTTAATAACTTTGCTGAGTCCTAGCATGAACTTGCACAGCGCAGATTCTATAGCCCTGTTGTAGGCACACTCAACTGACACTTCTGTGCATGCACCACCATTCCGTGGTTGCACAGCGCATGCACAGCATTTGGGCAGGACGAGAGGCGTAACTTGAAGCTCCTGAGCCTCAATGCAAAACCTGTAACAGGGCCGGTACTGTTGTATCTTGACGCCACCAGAAGCTAGGGGCTTGACAGGCCTTAGATAGAGGAACGCCCCTGTCATGCCCCTAGCTCCTGATTGGCTGCAAGATACTTAGGCTGGGGAAGATACTTACAGCTGCCAGCACACTGTGGAGGGCCAAGATGCCTTTGTAATAGGCCTCAAGGACTCAAAATCATGTTCAGGTACAGTCCAATGGCAATATACAGTCAGAACAGGGGTTAGGGGCTGCGGACGGAAAAGGGAACCACAGCAGGAGGAGATGAAATGTCTGGTCATTTAGCAACCGAATGCAGCCATTGGAAGGAGCAGCTGACATCCGTCTGGCAGGTGCTGGAATCTCACAAATGGCTTCTGCTTGCTTGAAGACCTCTTCAGGGATTAAAAGAACATGACTTCTTTCTTCCAGAAACAGCACACACTTGTACATGGGTTGGTGGTATTGCTGCTCAACTTCTTTGACGTGAACAGGCTTGAGCTGCAATACCATGGACAAGTGCGGCAAAAGGTTTGAAAGAAAGCAGTCAGATTTCTTTCTAATGCCAAACAATTTGTTTATTGCTGCACTGTTGATAAACGAGCACAAATAGGTTTAAATGATATTTTATCTTCATCCATAATGAATGTTAAAGGCACCATAAGACACTTGAAAATGCACTTTTTCTTATAAAAATGTATGTAATAATCATGTTACGTGGTTAATTTACAGAACTAATAGAATATATATATATATATATACACACATATACATACATTATATATATATATATATATATATATATATATATACACACACATATATCTGTATATCTATCTATGGTCCCCTGCACACAGGCGTAAATTCTGCGGTGGGATTTCCCGCAGAATTTCCGCCCGTGGAAGCTGCCATAGGATTGCGTTCGAAAATGCAATCCTAGGCAGCCCGCCGTGATTTGTCCGCGTGAAATCATGCACAGAAAACAAATTGCGTCATGCTCTATTTCTGTGCGGGCTCTGTCACTCCCCGGCCACCGGCTCCGCTCTGCGCATGCGCCGGCTGGCCGGCCGCTGGCACATCAAAAAATCCGGAGCCGCGGGAGAGGTGATTGCCACACTGGTCCCTGCAGGGGCTTGGTCAGGTCCCACTGAGAGATCCGACCCGGCCGTCTGCAGGCGACCTATCTGTCTATCTATATATGTATAAGCTAACTCATGTTTCCGGAATAATAGCTGTAGTTAGATTGGGGGAGTAATATTACTTGGTGCCCTCTATTTGCACCTTTCTGCCATGGTTTTTCTTCTATCATTTGGTATGGCCATAGCTTTAACCCCTAAACTACCGGGCCATAGTGTTTTTACGTCCTGCAGCTGCAGGACGTGTATGGAGGGAGGTAGCGGCGCTATCTCCCTCCATGCAGCACGGGCTCCAGCTGTTTATTACAGCTGACACCCGCGGGCAATAGCCGCGCTCGGCTAAATGCCGCTGTCAATTCTGACAGCGGCATTTAAATCCCCCGAACGCTGTTTGGGGGTCCCGTAGGTGTCATGGCAGCCGGGGGCCTAATGAATGGCCCCAGGGCTGCCTTAGCAGACTGCCTATCAAGCCATCCACACAGGGTGGCTTCATAGACTGCCTGTAAAAAAGCAGTATGACGTAATGCTATAGCATTACGTCATACTGCAGGAGCGATCAAAGCATCGCATGTTAAAGTCCCCCAGGGGGACTTCAAAGTAAAGTAAAAAAAAAATCAATAAAGTTTTTTAAATTGTAAAAAAAAAAAAAGTTATAAAAGTTAAAATCACCCCCCTTTTGCCATATCTATTATTAAAAAATCTAAATCATAAAATAAAAATATGTATTTGATATCGCCGCGTCCGTAAAAGTCCGATCTATCAAAGTAGTGCATTATTTTTTCTGCACGGTGAACGTCGTCCGAAAAAAAAAATAAAGAACGCCAGAAATGCATTTTTTTAGTTACCCTGTCTCCCAGAAAAAACGCAATAAAAAGCGATCAACAAGTCGTATGTATTCCAAATTGATACTATCGGAAACTACAGGACATCCCGCAAAAAATGAGCCCTTGCTCAACTACGTCGACGAAAAATAAAAAAGTTATCGCGCGCACAAAATGACCGCAGAAAATAATTGAAAAAAATGTAATATCTTAAAAAAAAAAATACAAGTACTACAGCAAAAACAATACTATATAAGTTTGTTATCGTAGTAATCGTACTGACCCATAGAATAAAAATATCAGGTCGTTTTTGTTGCAGTTTGTGCATCGTAGAAACAGGACGCACCGAAAGATGGTGGAATGTCGGGTTTTTTTCCATTTCTCTCCGCTAAGAATTTTAAAACGTTTTTCAGTACATTATATGATACAATAAATAGTGCCATTGAAAAATACAACTTGTCCCGCAAAAACAAGCCCTCATACAGCGACTTCGATGGATAAATAAAGGAGCTACGATTTTTTAAAAGGGAGTAGGAAAAAACAAAAATGGAAAAAAGCAAAAAAGCCTGGTCACTAAGGGGTTAATAAGACTACCTGATATTCTACCTGGGTAATATTCTAACTTGTTAGTCAATCCTTCTAAAATCATACAAGTTTGATCCCATGACTTTAGCCAGCCTTTGGACTCATGCACAGGAGTCTGTATGGCTTTTTTAGCGCAGATTCTGTCGGACTTTATGGGTCCCCAAACACAGTTGTTGCAGATTTTAACTTGTTTGTCATAATTTGTGGCAGAAAGTTATCTTAACTTCAGTCATTAAAAAAAACTATGATTCTCTTATATCAACAAAAGCCATTGTAAGCTAATGAGTAAACAATCTGGAACAGCAGGATATTAAACTTTACTGCATTTGTAGTCTCTTCTAGGAGCAATGCTTTTAAAGGAGAACACCCCCATAAACACGGCATCTGATGGAGCGTGGCATGTTTTTTTTTTGTGCTGAATGGGTACAGAAACAATACAGCACGAGATATTCTCATCTGGGAAAACAGACAAAAACAGGGCATGCCTTGATTTCTTACATGGATCTTAGGTCCGTGTGAAAAAACACGTCTGAATAGCCTTATTGGCTATTATAGGTCCATATGTTATCCGAGTCTACTCCACTGTAGACCCGGGCTGCACATGAACTAAATACATGGCTATGTGAATTAAGGCCCACTTAGAAACAACGATTATCGCTCAAAATTTGCTCAAAAGCCGTCTTTTGAGCGATAATCGTTGTGTGTAAATGTACTAAAATTGTGCATTTTTCGTTAAGCCGTCGCTCATAGTTGTCTTTCAGCGTGCTGAAAGACAACGATGAGCCTTATCAGGAGTTCACAGCGGGATACAGCTGATACTATTGTTTTAGCTGTATCCCGCTTCTTGATGACAGGCTGGATATGAAGAACAGAGCGGTCCAGGCAGAGAACAGCTGGATGCAGAAGACAAGTGGGGACACCCTGCTAGTCTTCTGCATCCTCCGCTCGGAGTGCCCGGCTGTATAACAGCCGGGCGCTCCGTGCAGAGAACAGCTGGAAGCAGAAGACAAGTGGGGACACAGTAAGCCTTTACTGTGGCTCAGGCAGAGGAGCTTGTCTCACATCCAACGCCTTTAACTCCAGTTTCCGATGATGTTGCATAGACATTAATAATGAATAATTATATAAAAAACAATTAAATAACTTTTAAGGGGTATTCCAGTCTATTCTAACTGATGACATATCCCATGAATAGTTAATGGACAAGGATTCGCCACTTGGGACCCCCGTCCATCACCTTATCATCCAGCCCATTGCACTCTACATCTGTTATCATCAATGGTCAGAGTAAGCAGGTGGAGCGTCGGCTTCACTGTCATTGCAATCAATGGGAGCGCAACGCTGCTGCTATACTTTCTGCTCAGGACAGGACGTGATGTCCCGACCATGAGAGGATCAGGAAGCCAATATCCCTCTGCTTCCTCTGACCATTGATGACTATGTTCGGCCTGCTGCAGAGCGCAGCATGCCGGATGAGCAGATGGCGGACGCGGGTCCTGAGCGGCAGACACCCGTCCATCAACTACCAATGACCTATCCAGGTCATCAGTAAAATAGACCGGAATACACATTTAATATAATATTAAATCATATACTACAGACTGTCTAGTAGTTCTCCTTTAATGATGCCAATAAAATACACAATTACACACTACACACATTATATAGATAGAATACTGAAAGTACAAGTCTAATTATTCCTGTTTGCTTGGCTGCTGTTTACACATTAGTCATATAGGGCTCAGCATTTTACTGGCAATTATGAACAGTGGCTGAAAGAATGACACAGACCCAATCAGCAAGCAAGGCTAGTTTGGTAATAATGGCTGCTATGTATGACTATACTATGTAGCATTCCGTGTTTTATTTGTACAATCATAGCATTCCAAGCTGCCCAAAGAAGTGACAAAACATTGAATGCTCAGAATTCTTTGTACACAATAGCAAAATTAAAGGGGTTGTCTCGTGGCAGCAAGTGGGTCTATACACTTCTGTATGGCCATATTAATGCACTTTGTAATGTACATTGTGCATTAATTATGAGCCATACAGAAGTTATAAAAAGTTTTTCACTTACCTGCTCCGTTGCTAGCGTCCTCGTTTCCATGGAGCCGACTAATTTTCACCGTCTAATGGCCAAATTAGCCGCGCTTGCGCAGTCCCGGTCTTCTTCTTTTTTCAATGGGGCTGCTCGTGCTGGATGCCGGCTCCGTGTAGCTCCGCCCCGTCACGTGCCGATTCCAGCCAATCAGGAGGCTGGAATCGGCAATGGACCGCACAGAAGCCCTGCGGTCCACCGAGTGAGAAGATCCCCGCGGCCATCTTCATCAGGTAAGTAAGAAGTCACCGGAGCGCGGGGATTCAGGTAAGCGCTCTCCGGTGTTCTTTTTTAACCCCTGCATCGGGGTTGTCTCGCGGCAAACGGGGGGGGGGTTGAAAAAAAAAAAAAAAACGTTTCGGCGCGCGACAACCCCTTTAAGGCTCGATCAGATGAGCGTTTTTATGTGCGCTCAAAAAAAGCGCTTCTAAAAGAACAAATGGGTTCCTATAGAAGCGCTCACATGAGAGAATGAAGGTGCACTAAACGGACCGCACCTAACAGAGATAGGACAGCGTCTTGGTTACAATGCCAAAATGCAGGCCCATGCTGTGCGCTGTGTAAAGTTTCAATTGAGTCCTATAGGAGCAGGAATTAATGGGAACTCCTGCACAGGAAATACATTCCCCGCTACTTACAGCAGGGCATTTAAAATGTGCTGCTGAGAAAGCACATTTTTAATGTCCCGCTGCAAACTCCTGTTAGTCCCTGTGGGGATAAGGGGACTCCCCGAGGGTTCCATTAATCCCCACAGGGACTAAGAGGAATTTAGAAAAGGACATTTAAAAAGTGCTTCTGGGCAGCACCTTTTAAATGCCTTGCTATAAGCAGCAGGGTATTCCTCCTGCTCCCCTGCTGGGCAATTGCCCAGCAGTGAGGGCAGTAGGGGACTCCCCCTCTCTCCCAAAGGGAATTCCCTATAGCGGGAAGAGGGAGGGGGCGGAGTTACAGAGCTTCCCCTAAGGGCTTTTCCCGATAGTGTGTGAGAAGGGGGTGGGGCTAGAGGGATCCACCCCTAGCCCCGTCCCTCTATGGTTTGTTCTAGGGAATTTCTGTGAGAGTTTTGGTAGCTCCGACCACTCATTCAAGCCCCCACCCACTCTTTCTGGGCTATGGGGATATCCCTCGGGATTTCCCCATAGCAGAGGAAATAGAGAGGAGCTATAGGAGATTTCCCCATAGCAGGAAGATCGAGGGGAGCTATGGGGGATTTCCCCATAGCAAGGGTGAAAGAGTAGAGCTATGGGGAATTAACCCATAGCCCTGCTCCATCTCTGCCTGCTCTGGGGAAATCCTGAAGCACTGCGGGGCTTCTTGTCTCTCTCCTCCTGGAACAGCCGTCGCTGCTCCAGGGAATGGAAGACTTTCAGGCACATGAAGATCTTGTCTTGTATTTTTACCCTCTCTCCACAGATGAAATGTCAAGCCTAAAATCTATGACAAAATCTGCTTGTAACACATTATTCATTGCGAATAATTTCTTCACCCTTTTAACATACCTTAATATTAGCGTAAGAGCTGTGGCACATGCCCCTGGTGCCCTACGCTAGCAATGCCTGTAGGTTGCTGAAAGGCAGGGCCGTATTTGCCACTAGGCACCCAAGATCTAGTGCCTAGGGCGGCCCTGCATAGGAGGGGAGGGGGGAGTTGTCAACCCTTAAATGAGGGAGAAACATTTTCTCTGTACTCCAAGGTCATTTAAACTCTCTATTGGCAGAACTTTGAATTGCAGAGGGCACTACATGGCTGTGGTTAAGCCGCCTCTATAATATGAATGCAGCACCTGGCTGCATTTTGCGAGCCTCAACTGCTGCTGTTTTCCCAGTGCAGACTGCTAGTTTTTCTCAATACATGTCCTATTCCTGTCCATACCACGGACGAGAATTAGGATATGCAAATGCATGTCAATGTATGGGCAGTCCATGTATCGGACAGCACACAGACTGGTGTCCACGTGGCGTCGCATGCAAGTTGCACCCGAATTTCTAAGGCGCAACCTTCACATATTGCTAGCGCATGTGTGACCTTAGGGTCCTTTTATGCTGGTAGATTTTGTGCCAAAAACAAGTGGCAATCAAAATTTTTGCATGTCGGTCAGCACTCACTCTATTTACATGGAGCAATCAGTAATACTGTATATGCCCAAACAATCATTAGTGCGATTGTTGTTGACAGCATATCACTCTTTACAGGAGAAGATATGATGCCGACAACAGATGATTGATCCCGCTATTCTATCCTGCACAAAGTATCAATGAAAACCTGGAAAAATGGATACCTATAAGTCCCCATTTCAGTATTTTTAATTATTTTCAGTGATTAGGCTCTGTTCAGGTCCCGTCCAGGGGTGGCATTTTTAGAATTTTAATCATAAAGAACAATACGATCTATGGGCAGCGGCCATAACGTGGTTTTAGCAGGCTTTAAGCTTGGCTCTGGTGTTGAATCATGTAGTACTCTTGATTCTGGTGCCGTGTCTAAGTAGTTAGCAGTTTTCATCTCTTATCTATGCAGTAAGCTTAGTTCTGTTGATGTATCTATGTAGCATGCTCAGTTCTAGTACTGTATCTATGTAGTAAGCTATGTTCCGGTACTGTATCTGTGCAGTAAGCTATGTTCCGGTACTGTATCTGTGCAGTAGCATGATTGATAAAGATTAGAGATGAGCGAGCGTACTCGGAAAAGCACTACTCGCTCGAGTAATTTGCTTTATCCGAGTATCGCTGTGCTCGGGTCTGAAGATTCGGGTGCCGCTGCGGCTGACAGGTGAGTCGCAGCGGGGATCAGGGGAGAGCGGGCGGGAGAGAAGGAGAGAAAGATCTTACCTCCGTTCCTCCCCGCTCTCCCCTGCAGCTCCGTGCCGGCACCCGAATCTTCAGGGACGAGCACAGCGATACTCGGATAAAGCAAATTACTCGAGCGAGTAGTGCTTTTCCGAGTACGCTCGCTCATCTCTAATAAAGATTAAAGATAAATGATAATTTTATTGTTTATTGATAATCATCTTCTTGGCAATTCTTGTTATGATCATCCAAAAATAAACAAATAATTGACTAGTGTAAATAGGCACTTGGTACATTCAGTCTGAGAGCCTAGGGCAGGACAAACTGTAAATACGGCCCTGCTGACAGGAAGTCCAGAAAGGTCTTCTTCACCATAATCACCATTATATCTAACCTATCGCCAGTTCTGAAGCTTCCAGATGTATATGTAAAAGTTAAAAGCTTGACGAGTTCACTTTTCATGGCATCTTGGCTGTTGTATGTCAGTTCATGTAGGAATAAATCAGCTTCACGTCCGCACAATTCTTTTTAGATCTCCCAGTATATTAGCTGCTGACTATAGATGTAGTGTCTGTCTGTACTTGTATTACGTGTTGTTCCACCTGTGATTTATTTAGTTTTCAATCAGATGGCACTCCCTTATGCATCCCTGAATATAAATGGGTTAGAGCAGTTTATGTTATATAATAATAATAAAGAACCTGTTACTTGTTTCTTATCGAATACCACACAGTAACATCTTACTGAGAACCTAATAACGCTGCAGCTTCTATGGGTAAAACCCATATAAAGTCACTCAGATCAGTTCCCAAGCATCACTAAATGACAAATAGGTCTATAATGAATAAATACAGTATACTATATATAATAACTTACTCCCTCTACTTAATTATGGGTAATGACTATGGGGAGAGTGGTACTCCACTCCCCTCTTTCCAAATGACAGTGGCTCCTGGTCATGCTGAGCTGTGCCCTCCGTCAGACAAAGCAGAAAAGCAGAGGAGAGTTGAGATGGAGCTGTGGGCCACAATCAGGCACACAGAAGTGTATTCAGGCACATGAAGCACCAGAAACAGTAGCGCTTGTGTGCGCTGTAGAGTAACCCCACACCCTGAGCATGAACATTCTCGGCACCCTGCAGGCACCATATAGGAGAATTCTTGATGCGCCACTGGTGCAGTGCAGAGACGTAGTGATGGGGCAGAGGTGTTGCCTGAGAGTAGCTGGGAGCAGGACAGACTGCAGAGCTGGAGAGCGAGGGTCTGCAGGTAGCATAAGGACTATGAGGGAGGGACTGTACAGCTTTCTGGTGCTGGACTGCTGGAGACAATGCTGGAATTCAGGGCAAGGAGCTGTCTAGAGGACAGAGAGCGTGCGGGACTGCACTGTAGCACAAACGGATCAAGACCAAAATGAACACTGAGAAGTTTGTTGCCATCGGTTTGTAAGTAAGGCCGGCCTCAGTAAAGCTGTTAGGTGTGGACACCATCAGAAACAAAATAGCCAACCTGCAGGCCTGCTGCAAACGTAGACAGAGTCATGTGTAGGCCATTGTGCAATCGCTGCAGATTCTATGCTGGAGTATAAGAGACTGGACTGTGAAAGTTGCATTAAGCAAAGTTGAGCCGGAGATTTTGTAACCATAGTTACTGGAGTTTATTTAACGATGTGTGAAGGGTTAACTCCTTTTTGGAGACGAACTGTGTATCCCGAATCTGCATTGTGAGACCACCTACCCACGACAATGGAGTTGAGTCAAATTTCACTGTCTCTGTGGCACTTGCTGAATTGTTGGTTTTCTATGTCATGCTTCGTTAAGAGAGCTCATTCTCATAAACCCTATTAGGAAATTCTAAGTTAATTAAGGGGGATCCTCTGTTTGGGATTCTCATGTAGTAGAGGAAGGCTAAAAGAGCATCTCTCTTTCTCTCTCTCTCTATCCTGTCTTGTCCAACATTATAGACAACCCATTGATTTCGATGAGCATTAATTTCCCGTGTTGGCGCTACAGGAAAGTTGAATATTTGGGTGAGGCGTTCCGAGGGTATACCCAAAGAACGCCATGCAGGAAGAAAAAAATAAAATAAACATAGCTCACCTATATGACCCTATTAAAAAAAAATAGAATTAATGTTCGTGTGAGATTTGTGTGTCTCACAACGCACAAATCTTGTGCAATTTTCTTGGCTGTGTGATAGCGGCCTGAAGACTCCTTCACATGAGCGTATGTGGTTTTATATTCGCTTGTATGCGACATTCATTTGCATGAATGGGCGCAAAGTCCCGAGAAAATTAGCATTTTCTTATCCATTCACACGGCTGGGCGCGACGTATTAGTGATAAAAAATATGCTGCAGCCCAGAAATCCCTCGCTCGGCCGAAATCCTTGGAATGACATAAAATGCCTAAATAGAGGCACCTGTAAGCTTTTTGCAGCGTTGGATGCTGCTAAACTGCCTCCACCTCCCTTTTTTCCCTGCTCCCACTGGAGTCTATGGGAGCCGCCAGCGTATATCGGTCGAAAGATAGATCCAGAACTATCTTTTCCGGCCGTACGTAAAAGCGCCCATCGATTTTGGTCGCATATGTTCTATTTTTTTACAGTGCAATTTTTTACATGCTGCAAATTCGCCCATGTGAACAAATGCATTAAATCCAACGCCTCAGATGGTCGCGTTATTCGGCCGGGCATGAAAACGAGTTTACATAGCCACGTATATACGCTTGTGTGAATAAAGCCCGAGGCAGTGAAACCCTTTAATGTGAATGCACTAGGCCTCTTATGCAGATATGAACAAAAGGTGTCGAAACAAAAGCATGGCTTACTCCAAGGCTTCTGAAAATGCATACAGTGCGGGTTATCATAATATGGCCTGTATCAAGCTTTTTTCTACTGTTTGAGTCATGTAGATGTGATTTTTTTTTTTAACTGGAAGGTTTTTCTAATAGATTTTTTTCTCGGTCTTCTGATTCTGGTGGAATGTCAGATTACCGTCCCGCCTCCTGAATACATTACAGTGCAATGTGTAGGAAGACTCCATGTATAAATAATCACAGTTGTAATGTTGGTGTAATTGTATGTTACTATATTTATATGCATGCATACATTTTTATGTCCTAGGTATGACTATTAGTCATAGTCACAGGACGCACCGGTTGTGCGATTGAGACAAACTGTGAACAGCGTCATGAGATCACATGCAATAATACATGTAGGAGATGCCTATAATTAGTTCAGGAACCGATGACATCATCAGGACGGGTGGTGCGCTGTATTGTGAAGGAACCTCGGGTCTATTCATTTTTATTAAATATACTGTACATTATCAGAGCATTAGTATTAGGATATTAATTGAATCTTCTAGGGGTTAAATGGTAGCAGCGATCAGACAATGATGATACTTTCCCTTTAAGTCCTAGATTGGGATTAACTACATTAGATCCTGTTCACATATTTCAAACCTATATTAAAATTAATTTTAAGGGTTCCTTCATACAAGCATATGCGCATTTTTAGATGCCTCAGCGTTGTGGATTTTGCGGAATGAACTATGCTTTTTTGCGCATGTATTGGCATATCATACTATACTTTTCGGCCTGCAGCGCATATTAATTTGTGTACGGCGAACAAGACAGACCGATTGAAATGGCTAATTAGTTCCAGATGTGTTCTTTTTTCAGCCGAATGACAGCGTATCACGCATCTCCTTGTGTATTGCGCCCGCATTTGCGCACCCCAAATTGACGTCTATGGGGACCTTTGGGGACAAATGTGCAAAAAAGCAGCGTGTGGTGCTTTTTTTTTTTTTGCACGACCGAAATGGGTGCGTAAAATACAGAAATGTATTATTCTCTGCGTATTGTGCACGTAAGTTCTACACGCACAAATACACCCGCATGTAGGGGCCCGAACTGAAACAATTTTACTAAACATACCCATAGGATGAACACATTGGCCTCATTTGTCAAAATTGTCAATAGAGAAACTGGCCCTGTTGTCCAATCAGAGAGCAGCTTTCCTTTTTCCCAGAGCAATACGAACTATGTTGGCAACAAGGTCAGTTTTGATGAATGAGTCCTTTAGAGTTTTTTGCAGTCAGTGTGTTTTTTTCCCCCTGCACCATACCAGTATGTTCACACGTTGGGGATTCTCTACAACAGAAAATCTACAGCAAATTGCGCTGATTTGATGCACATTTTGGTGCAAACTCTCTTTAGATTTTGATTAAAAACAAGCAACAAACATCTAGACCTAGAACTCGCTATTCCCATAGACTTCCTAGAAGTTCCTTCTTTTTAAGTGTGGGTAAAAGTAAATCAACTGGATGTGGGACTGTAGCATCATCGTCTATACAACATTTTTTCCCACCATCTTCCTCCCAGTTTCAGCCGTGACGCCTTACATGAGCACTACAGTAACTGATATGGGCATAGTGCGTACAGAAATTGATGTAATAAGTGCGCTTGTTATAACACTATTGGGAGTTTCCCCTACAACTCTACTGAATCAGAACTTGGGGCCTACTGCAGTCTGGATACCACAACTAACCCCCATAGCACCTCCTTTTTTTAGGGCAGTCGAGCATACAGCTTCACGACCAAGACAAACTGAAGTGGAATCAGAAATAGGCCCTAACGAGCACGCCGTAGAAGAGCACTTCTTCATTTTGTCCTCACACAAAATTCTTTTATGTTTGATGGATCTTCTTTCACTAAAGACATTGCCATGGGTACAGCATTTGCCCCTGTACATGCCAGCCTATTTCTTGGGTAGGCTCAACTATTGCCTTTTCAGGTTTGAATAATATACAAATCACATCCTTTTTTGGGGCAGGTACATTGAAAATATTCTGATTTTGTGGGACAGTGATCGTAAATCTTTCCAACAATTTGTCAATGTTCTTACTGCAGTATTAAGGATATAAGGATGAGCAAAAGACAATTTTTTTAGACTTGACCATCTCTATTGATTCCAATGGTAATAAACAAACCAAGATCTTTCGAAAACCCATGGCCACTAATAGTTTTGTACTGTGGCTTAATTGGCATCTCCCATCCCTTAAAAGATACACCAGTGAGCCAATATTTAACAGGAAGAATATACAGCTCAAATGAGGTTGCTTTTCAAGCGGGATGTAATGTATTTGGTAATTTGAAGTGAAGGGGATATCCCACAAAACACCTTAAGAAAGCTTACCAACAAGCTAGATCAGAACCTAGGGAGCGTTTACTAGACCAGAGTCTTAATAAGGATGATAATAATAGACAACTCCTGAGAGGTGGTGGTACCAACAATGCCTATGTAGATTAAGTTAAGAGAATTTTGGGTAGGCATTGGTTTATTGTTCTTTTGGATGCTGCCAGCTAGACCTAGCATCACGTATAGAAGGGAACCTAACCTTAGGGACCTTTTAGTACATCGTTTATTCTCAGACCCTCATGTGAACCGAATTGGCTTATATCAGTGAATTTTGACAGATAGCCTTGTGGTGACTTCCCTTTTTGTTCCTTTGTCATCAAATCAAAATTCTTTATCACCCCTGTAGATAACAGGAAATATAAGATACAACAATTCATCAATTACAAGAGCACAGCTGTTGTGTATATGGCACAATGTGCGGGCCTTAGGGGAATATGTTTGAAAAATACAAAAGAGAAAAGAAAGGGAAAAACACCAGCTTACCAACCAATCTTGGCCTAGGACAGAAGCACGGACACGTTTGACTAGGTGCAGCAAGGATGCAAAAAGTAAAAAAAGGAGGCCCGGTTCATCCAATGGGAAACATTTATAAAAGCACTAAACATTAATTTGATATGCTTCTAAAAAAAATTTAAGGTCATGTAGACCAAAAATGACCATATCACCCTAATTCAGGGGCCTTGTGTGGCGCAGTGTTAAGGCAGCAGAAGGTAGTCCTAAGCTCTCACTCACGACCTGAAGGTTGCGACCCTGAACCATGCAGGGATTGAACCCGCGTACAATCCGTGCATGGTTCAGATAGCCGGCTCAAGGTTGTTTTTACTTCCCTAATAGAGATAAGCGAGCATGCTCGGTTAAGGAAATTACTCGAGCGAGCATCAGCATTTTCGAGTAACTGCCTACTCGTCTGAAAAGATTCGGGGGGCGGTGGGGGGGAATGTGGCGGAGATCTCTCCCCCCCGCCGCCCCCGAATCTTTTCGGACGAGCAGGCAGTTACTCGAAAGTGCCAATGTTCGCTCGAGTAATTTCCTTAACCGAGCATGCTCGCTCATCTCTATTCACTAACTTTTTTTCCTAAGTCGGCCTGCTGTGGGATTTGAATCTTCTGATCACTTTAGTGATAAATTGCAAAAAGTAAGAGGTTAATTGTATTAAAGAAAAATAAATGTATTGTATTTTTTTGCCACATTGTGTTTTACAATCTTATAAATGAGATTAAGTATTAAGTAATCTCCTCCCCCCCCCCCACACTTTATATATACACACACACAAGAAAATTCACAGATTTTTCCAAGATTTGGAGAAGAGAATAGTAAACATTAATGGCTGTGAGATAAATGCTAGAAGATGATTCTATTAATTGTACTGCCTCTTTGTGGCCAATACCAAATACCAAATTTCTTAGGAAAAGGGAAAATAGGCAAACTATGGTGTGTATCATTGCATTAATAGTGCTCTGCCCATAAAATCCAAAAAACTTACAAACTCTACTATCATTGACATGTTCAAGAAAATAATTGAACTTTCTCAAGTGTAATTAATTACTCATAAATCTACTGTAGACTGCTTTTTCCTTACATCCTGAATACTGTCACTACTATTAACATTTTGCTCGGTCTGGCATGTGAATGAACTAGCTCTCTCTTCCTCTTTCCCAGCAGGAAGTACCAGCGCAGTCTTAAGCTTCGAGCAGCCGATGCCAGTAAATATAATCTTGTCTCTCAGTGCTCAATAGGTCATTTTCCCGCAAATAATAACACAAAGTGATAAGTGTATACAAAAGTGTGGAGACAAGTGTATAAAAAATATAAAATGACATCAATTAACAAGAGTGAAGCGGCATGACACAAGGAATCAGACAATGACATTGTAGTTAGAATGATTTCCACTATATCCTTATCGTGACTTTTTGCCAATTGGTTTTCTGCCAACATGAATTTTTTTAAGTTCCACCCAGGACTGCAGTAGTAAGAGGCCAGGAACTGCAACCCATATGCCATTGAAGAGCACTAAATAAATCCACAGATACAGAAAGTTTGAGGTATTTAGATTCGGGCTTCCAATTAACCAGTCTGGACAAAATGTCATCCATCCTCCATATAGCTCGCATACACAAAGAGTGATTTGTATGAAATGCCTGAAAAACAAGAATTCGATTAGTAGTAAAAAGGAAGCACGTCAGTTTAAACCATTCTCAGGGCGTAAATATACATCTTGGGTGGAATGCAATTCCTATGAGTGGACATACAGCACCATCCATAGGATGTAAATGTATCACAAGGATATGCAATCATGTCTGGTCAAGGGGGTCCTGACCACAGTCGCCTATGCTGATCGCATTGACGCTTTTGCCACTTTGTGTCTTGTCAGCAGTAATTGGCTTTCTCTGGTGTTCACATGGTTGACTCATTATAGCTAGTAGCCAACCATGTGGCCACTGGAGATAGCTAAAGTGGTTGTCCCACTTCTAGTTATTTAGCTGAAGGAAGTGGACAGCTCCATGCATTGCACAGTGGCCCAGGTGGGTACTGTAGGCTGGGTCCTATTAAAGTGAATGGGACTCAGCATGCAGTACCAACTCAGACCACTATGCCATGTACAGAGCTGTCTGCTTCCTGCTGCAAAACAGATAGAAATAAGAAAATCCTTTAAAAATAGAGCCAGAAGAAGTGAAGCAGCACAGCACTTTCTTGTGCTGTCACCACTTCATTATAGCAGTCAGCAGGGACGACAGTGGTTGTACATTTATGGCATCAATGTCTCCCCTGAGATAACCCCTTTAATTGCAAAATGTAAAATTTAATATAAAAACGCTCACTGTGTATTCCTGTGCTTATCTGAAAACCTTTGGTCCAAATTTCAATAATGTAGTGCTGGAAAAAAAACTGATGGTGAAACAAGCCATGCAAAAGCAAATAGATCCGACCTGCTGAATAAAGTCCCAAAAAGTTTATTGAGAGTTCATAAAATGCTGAGGCAGATTCTGCAGACCCCAGTCTAGCTTATAATACCGCGGTAGTGTAGCAATATTACAAGTCGGGCTGAGGTCTGCAGAATCTGCCTCAGTATTTTATGAACTCTCAATAAACTTTTTGGGACTTGATTCAGCAGGTGGGGGGGGGGATCTACTTGCCTTCACATTAACCCCTTTAATCATAAATCTGGACATGGCAGCGTTGGACTGGGGTGCCACTAAAATTCATTCTTGGGGCTCACTGTATAGTTACATGTAAATCCGAACTGTTCCCCACTTGCAGGTTCACCAGCGATGCACACTGAGCTGCATGAACAGCAGTTTCCTAAATCATTCTCTTTCCATGGGGCAGAGTTCCAATGACAACCTTGCACAACAGCATGAAATTGAAAATTTTCCACCACTTCTTTCCAAAAGCAGAACAAAAGGTAGTTGCCAGCGGCAAAAGGAGCAATTCTGATAATAAACATTAGCGAATTGATTTATAAAGTGGCGTGACATATCTTCCCCCGTCTATTTTTTACTTATTTGTCACACCTTAATAGTTTTCAAAAACTAAAAAGAATATAAAACAATTATAACCTGATGAAACAAGAAAAAAACAACTTGAAATGCTCAGTGGAAAAAGTTATCCAACACTAATGACCTGTGTGAAAAGATAAAATTCTCCCCCAAACCTTAAAGGGGTTTTCCAGGCCAGAGTTATTGATGACCTATCCTCAGATTAGGCCATTAATAGCAGATCAGTTGGGGTCTGACACCCAATACTGCCACCGAGCATCTGAAAAAGTGAGCTTCCAGCTGAAAGGCTCAAAATGCTGTCTGTTCAGCAGTGGCCCGGTATGGTAAAACGGGTTTTCCACTGAAGTAAATGGGACACAGCTGCACTACTAGACCCCCATTGATAGCATTAGACTGGAAAAACGTTATTTTTTTAACTTCGTTTTATTAGCAAAATCCTGAAGCAGTAGAACATACATTACGGCATGTATACAATTACTGATACTTCGTTTTTGACTTCTAACAAGTTTCCGTCAATACAGTATTAGGGCTTATTCAGACGACCGTATATCGGCCGGGTATTCACGCCCGGCCGATATACGGCGTCCCTCTCTGCAGGGGGAGGAGGCTGGATGAGCCAGAAGCAGTGCACTGAGCTCCTGCCCCCTCTCCGCACCTCTGCACTATTTGCAATGGGAGAGGGCGGGGTAGGGGTGGAGCTAAGTAATGCCACTTTAGGGTCTAGAGCTAGAGGGATCGGTAAAAGTCTGGACAGGAAGATAAACACCTCATTCCAAAGTTCTCCCACATGGGGGCACCCCCACATCAGATGCCAAAAATCGGCATCCAGCTGGTAACATCTGTGACATGTGGAGGTGTCGGCTTTACCCATCTTTTGCAGTTGGTCTAGCGTGAGATATGCCTGGTGTAAGATATATAATGGTATATGTTTGTTATTAATTGCTGGTGACACCCATAGGTGTGATTCCATTATCTCCTGCCAGTCTTTTGATGTTAATGTGGGTATGCTTGTTTTCCACTTATCATAAATAGAGAGTGGGTCAAGGCTTATCTTGGCGGACAACAAGTGTGTGTAAAGTGCTGATATTAATCCACTAAGTCCCTGTGATTTAAGAATACCTATTGTTGGGTATTTGGAAGTTTTGGTAGATTCCGGTGGAAACTGTGCATTCAAAGCATGTCTCAACTGAAAAGTTGAAGTCTAGGTACTTTTAGATTGTCTTGTAATTATATATAGGACAGCAGTATATTATCTGGAAAACCCTTCTTAATACCTGGCTGCGCCACCTTCATCTACAACAACCAAGTGCTTGAAAGTGATCCAAGGTGGCTGAGTGAAAACAACTCTGCAAGGAACAGTGGGCCAAAATCCCTCCACAGCAATGTGAAAGACTTATCTCTAGTAACTGAAAGTACTGCTGGAGGTGGCCACAAGGAGGGTCATGGTGCTCAAGGCTGAGCTACATACAACACTTAAAGGGATTTTCTGGGCAAATTTTATTGATGATCTATCTTCAGGATAGGTCATTAGTAGGTAATCACTGGAGATCCGCCACTCAGGATCCCTAGTGATCAGCTAATCTTCCAACCCCAAGTCAGACGGAAAAGTGCCATAGAGGGCTTCACTCCAATATAAATCAATGGGTGCTGAAACCTCCTATTACGGTTCTGGCATCTCTGGTCGGATGCGGAAATATAATAGGAGGCAACGTTCCCATTGATTTCAATCAGGGTGAAGCTTTCTATGACACAAGCGACGACTTCCAGCTCTGCTGCACTGACAGCGGATTGGATGATCAGCTGTTGTCAGTGATCCTGACTATCCTGAAGATAGGTCATCAATAGAATTTGCCTGCAAAACCCCTTTAAAGGGTTATTCTCATCTCAGAAATTGATTATGTACTGCCTCACCATGTCTCACTGGCTGCAACAATCAGGGTGGGAGAGGTGGTTGGGTTTACGAAGATAACGGAGCTCTCTGCACATAGGGCTGACACTTTTTTCACCAATAAAAGCTGGTAAAAAAAAGGAAAAAAAATGTAAAACACTAATTTTTGGGGTTTTGCTTAACACAGACTGTGAGTTGACTCTAGCTGTGCATCCTGTGCTTTGCCGTCTTAATACCTCCCATAGGAGAGAATTGAAGATAAGGGGCTTGAAGGACAATTATTTCCTCTTTAGGGCAGCAGATGTATATCTGCCATAGAGCTGCAGAATATGTTGGCTCTACATAACTAAAGATTATTATTAATCTGCATTTATAGCTCCCGCAGTTATGTACATGGATTATCCTCATGGAATAAATCTAATTTGTGCACAGATTTCCTGCCGTGGAATCTGCTTTAAGATCAAGAAGTGGCATATGAGTTCTACATCAGATTTTACCATGGGAATAAGGCCTTACAGCTAGAGATGAGCGAGCATACTCGCTAAGGACAATTACTCGAGCGAGCATTGTCCTTAGCGAGTATCTCCCTGCTTGGAAAAAAAAAGGTTCGGGTGCCGGCGCGGGTGACAGGTGAGTTGCGGGAGTGAGCAGGGGGGAGCGGGGGGGGGAGAGGGAGAGAGAGATCTCCCCTCCGTTCCTCTCCGCTCTCCCCTGCCGCTCCCCGCCCGCCGCCGGCAGCCGAATTCCAAGCGTGCAGGTACTCGCTAAGGGCAATGCTCGATCGAGTAATTGCCCTCAGCGAGTAGGTCTGCTCATCTCTGCTTACTTACAGCCCATTTAGGACACTTGACTGCACTTATGAGGGATTCCAATCATTAGATGGGTAAAAGTTCCAATTCCACACAATCATTTTGTATCTGTATGATTATACAAGTCATTGCATGCTGTATTTGCTCGGATGATTTCCACTACTCGAAGGCTCTCACCTGTAGTACTTATCCTTTATGATGGCGTATGTCAGCACTATAGCCAAGAGTCCGTCTACAACAACTGTGAGGATCTCCAGTGATACTATAGTGGGGTCTGAATGGAGCCAGCGCTCATCTGCTTTCCCATATTCCTTCCCTGTCAAGGCAGAAAAATGTCACGACAAGAGAAATAATTTCTGCACAATATATATATATATATATTTATTATATATACATACACACACATACATACAGCATACAACAGCATAAAGGGTTAATACAGGTAATGCAATACAAAAATACCGGATCATCAGGAAAACTTAGATGTGAACTAGTTCTAACTATAAACCCCGCCGGCCAATGGATGTCATGTTCAGATGACTACAATAGGGCCAGATTCACACCAACGTATACGCATTTGTAGCATGTTTTTGTGCATTGGGCGTATTTTACTGTACCTTTTGTGCATGCACCAATGTCCTCAGGCATTGAAATGGCCAATTAGTTTAATGAGTTCAAGATGTGATCTTTCCTCAAGTAAATGTGCAGGAAATACAGAACGCGGCGTATTTTTTTGTGTGACCGAATTATGCCAAATATGCGCATGTGAGCAAAACCATTGAAATCAATGGGTTCGATTTTCTACATAATGCGTGCTCACATTTTTTGTGAGCAAATGCGTTCGTGTGAATCCGGCCCAATGGTATCATCTGAACACTCAGGCTGAAGTTGGCCGTACACACATACTGAATGTTGGCTTAAGGATAGCAATAACATGGATGTTCGTCTAGAATGAGAATCTGAAAGGGTCAAGATCTTGGAAACTCCAGCTACCTGTACATCATTCCCTACAAGGCACCTGTAAACAGGTAGTCTAAAGCGGACATGGTCCTAAATATCTGTAGTGTTGGCTGAACAGCTGTGCATTTATCTTCCTGAAAATAGACATATGACTGTGCCTGTAGGGGACTCACCCTAAAGGGTTAAGATTTCCTTAGACTTAGGAAACCTGAGGTTGTATTGACCTCTAGTGGCCAGTTTGAAAAACAGCACCCAGATAATGCCTTCTGTGTGCTGAGCTTTGATAAGCTGTTTGAAAAGGTCCTGAAGGTTCTGGGGCGCTAAATAAAGGATTTTATGCTGCGTTAGAGTAGGAGAGCGCAGGAGACTTGTTAGCTGCAAAGAGGAGTTGCGGCTGGGGAACCGAGGAGTGATATCCTACAGGAAAGCCATGGGAATAGCAGGCTTAGCATAGACGTGGGTACCCCTTGTTGCACAGATGGAGACTGTCTAGGTCTGCCGGGTGACCGCAACAGAGACAGTGAAAGCC
The DNA here is from genome assembly GCF_035609145.1 of Eleutherodactylus coqui. Taxonomy (NCBI): domain Eukaryota; kingdom Metazoa; phylum Chordata; class Amphibia; order Anura; family Eleutherodactylidae; genus Eleutherodactylus; species Eleutherodactylus coqui. Next base: position 453,486,449 of record NC_089837.1, on the reverse strand, counting down.
AAAGTTACAAAGGAGCTGCCAACTGAAGAGTGACGATCTGTGGGTGAGAGTTCAGGACTGTGACACAGATACAACAGATCAAGGCCCACCAGCAAACATTGAGAATGTCTGCATCATCAGGTTGTAAGTGAGGTCGGCCTTATTAAAAGCCAAACAGTGTGCACACCCACAATGCCTTTCTAGGAACTAAGCAGACCTGCTAAGAGTGTAACACGACAAACGCCATTCTTTGGGATAATGTCAATTGTAAGGCTCGAATACATAGTGCGGAACTGTGATTTTTATCAGAATTGAGCCCAGAGCTATTGAACGACAATATTACAGTTTTGCAAATCCACCGGTTGCGGAAAGGGTGTCTGTTTCATGCAGGAAGATATGTAGTACAGTGATTGGGGTCATGGATTTATACAAGGTGCCAGACAATGCAATTCCTGATAGTAACCATAGCCACTGACATATTAAACCTCCTGATCTGCCCTAGGTGTGACAAATGTGCCATGTATTACCCAGGTGGATACTTACACAGAGAGGCCAAAGCCCCATCAGATGTGGCAACTGTCCCCACTAAGGAAAGGTAAACGAATGGTCCCTCCTGGAAGCACAGAAACACGATATGCTGATTATTGCTCTACTCTGTCAATTGCATACTACTGACAACACATGATTAAATCCCAGCGGGTTGTCAGCTGAACATCTTGAATATAGATGAAAATATTTTCCAGGCCTTAAAGAGTATCTGCCCTTTCAGTCTGCAGCGCTCATGCTAAGTCGGCCATTTTTGGCTCCTCCTGGTAGCTGCAGCCGATAACGACCGATGGAGCACAAGCACTGCAGACTGAAAGGGCAGATACCCTTTAAAGGGGTTTTCTAAGCGATTTTTATGGATGAGTTTTATTCTGAGAAGCGGTCATCAATAGTTGATCCGCTGGCATCTGCCCTGACCGGTCAACTGTTTGGGCGCTTGCTGTCACAGGCAAAACACACAGGGTACGCAGATTGCTCTGTTCCCTGTGCAATGGCCAGTGCTGGTGAGGGAAGGCGCAGCTGTCATTGATCACCACTGCCGGCTATTTACACAGGGCTCAGAGCAATCTGCTTATGCTGCGTATAAACATGGGCAAATCTCCCAAGCCTCATATTCTGTAGTTAGCTAGATCGGCACATGGGGGGAATTTAATCCTTTGTAATCCAATTTTGGATTCAGGGTTTCCTAGGGGTTTTTCTCTTTCTGCCATTATACAATGGCGCCATCTGCTGGCTAGAGCCAGTACTGCGGTATGGGACATGCTGTAGAGGCCACTGACAACAGGGCAGCCAGTAATATACAATAAGAATACCCTGCTGGACGTCTTCTGACATCGGAGCTGTACAGCCTTCAATTAGAATGATGTCAGACAGTGGATTGGAAAGGGTTGATGTAATCAATCAGCAGGGGCGTAACTATAGGGGATGCAGAGGATGTGGTTGCAACCCGGCCCCGGAGCCTTAGGGGGCCTATAAGGCCTCTCTTCTCCATATAGGGAGCCCAGTACTATGAATAAAGCATTATAATTAGGGGCCCCGTTACAGATTTTGCATTGGGGCTCATAAGCTTCAAGCTATGCCTCTGGTAATCAGTATTAGGATGTTAGAGTCCTGGACATGTTCCTTAGAGTGGCTTCACAGGGGCATATTTGCGTGTGCAATATGCATAGAACCCATTGATTTCAATGGGTGTGCCTACATTTCCTCTTTTGGAGCACACATTGCGCACGCGTGGAAAAAAGACGTAGAATACTCTACTTTTGTACACATTTGCGCATTAAAGGGTCCCTATAGACGTCTATGGGGGATGCGCAAATGTGTATGCAATATACAATGGGAGGCGCAATGCGCTGTGCAATTGAACGGGAAAAAGACCACATCTGAAATGTATTAAGGCTAAATAGTTATTTAAATCGGGACGTGGTTATGTCCCATGTGCAAAAAACCATGCCATGCAAGCGCAAAATGTACAGTAAAATACGCTGATACATGCACAAAAAAGACCCATTCATAGCGCAAATACATTACGCTGAGTCACGTCCAATTGCATATACACCTGTATGAAGCTGCCCTTATATATGAGATATAATGTATGCACATTTATTACTCACCAGCGTGAAGTGCACAATGGCATCATAGAAGAGCCAGACCAGCACCCATCTGTCAGTGCCAGAGCACCTTTTGCCCAGGCGTTGGGCCAATACGTAACCCAATGCCAGCTGAGCAGCACAAGCTACCAGGGAGTACACAGTGACTGCACTTACAAGTGGTGCCCCCTCTCCCTGCCCAGCAGCTGCCATGGCTGCTGATCCTGGGGATTCCCTCCTACACTGCAGGTAAAGCTTTGAGTACAATGTGGAGGGAGGGGGCACTGGCTCTGGGCGCACAATCCCCCACCTACTGGCAGAGCTGAGTGGCTGCATACTGGATCTCCCCATGTACAATCCTCCCCCAGCCACTCCCATTACTAGACTGATGGAGAGGGGGGCAAAGAGCAAGCCTGCGGAGGGTTGGAGTATTCATCACGTGTTGTGAAGGTTAGGGGCGAATCCAGGGTTTTATTTTGGGGTGGGGACTTTCAGTCGGAGAAGCTCCCAACCGTCCTGAATGTTACATGTACAGAACAGTTGGAGTATCTTGCAGAGGGATTGGTAGGGGGTCTATGAGGCAACTCCTCCTTGTGATCTGGAGCATCTATGGGAAAGCTGGGTTACAGGCGGCTCAGTGTTGAGTTCAGGCCTCCAAGGTCCTACCGAGTCTAGAGACCGAATGTATTGTCAGTGAGCTACAAGGCTGGGTTCACACAGGACGGATTTGCTGCGGAATTTCCGTGCAGATTGTCCGCACGGCAATTCCGCACGTGGTGAAACTTATAGCCACTCAGTCTCTGCTGATGAGCAGTGGGACCTGGGAAAGCTGGGGTACAGCGGTGAGCTTACCGGTAGTTGTAATCAGGTTTTCTCACCGCTCAGCAGCAGAGACTGAGTGTGACTTCGGGCTCCTTCACACAAGCATAGGCATTTTTTAGAACAAATGATGCTTTTTTTTTGCACGTGTAGCATTGTGTTTTACTGTACTTTTTATGCCTGAAGAGCATGATCATCTGCACGAAGCGAACAAGACGCACCGCTTGAAATGGCTAATTAGTTCCAGATGTCTTTTTCCATCAGAATTACGCAGCATATTACACATCTCCTTGTGTATTGCACGCCCCCCAATGACTTTTATGGGGACCTTTGATGTGCAGATGTACAAAAAAAAAAAGTAAAGCATGCTGTGTTTTTTTTTCACGACCAAAACGCACGCAAAATATGTGTGAACTAACCTATTGAAAGCAATGGATTCCATTCTCTGCATATCATGTGTGCAAATATGCCTGTGTTAATGTTCCCTTAAGCTACCTACACACCGGCAAGCGTTATATCGGGGTGAGAAACTCAGCACAATATTGCGCCCGTAAGCGTGCGGTTTAACCAATCCTCTCGTATAAGTTTCACACACGATACAGGATTGGATGTGTTTCCCTTTGGTTTCAAGGGGAAACACATCACTCGCAATCACAGCACATGGCATTCGAGAGCCATGCAATGCATTATAGGTCCCATTGAAATCAATGGCGACGCGTTCCGAGGACCGAGACGAGATAGGACATGTTGCTCATGTATGTGACCCCGTTCAAAAGAATTGGGTTCATATTCCTGCGAGCTTTGTGCATCTTGCAATGTACAAATCTTGTGCAAGCTTCTCGGCCTCATTCATGCGTGATTTTTAGTTCTGTCCAATTCTGAGATGGATGTCACGCACCCAAGAAAATGACCCATTTATTTGAATGGGTTAATACACACAAGCGTTTTTTTTCTCTCGGGCCGATTGGGCAAATCGCTGCATGTCCTATTTTTGTGCAATTATTCTGCAAGAATTGCCCATTATTTTCTATGGGAAGGTAAAATAACGCATCACAATTGCATGCCATGTGACTGCGATACGTTTTAAAGCACGTTACTCTGGGGACACACGAGAAAAGACCCAGAAACTGCAGAGCAGTGAAAAAATGCATGAGAATCTTATGGAAACACTCAGCTATTCACTCGCCCGTGTGAACACAGCCTAAGATTAGAAGCTTAAAGGAAGCAGCCAGCAGGACTCAGGCAGCTGCTAAGAACAGTACGCCGCCTGTGCTGAGCGCAGCGCCGCTGGTCAGGTGATCTGGAAGTGCCAATACCTGATCAGTCGCACTGCGCTCACTAGAGGCCGCCTGGCATCAGGTGAAGGAGTGCGCTGACAGTTGAACACTTCGGAGGTGAGCACTGCATCTTTTGAAATCAGCGGTGGGCATGCAGCCAATTAAGGGCTCATGTCCATGGGCGGGTTTGATTTCCAAGATCCGCGTGGGGAATCCGGAGTTTAAGCCGCTCATAGACCATCATGGGCACCTGCAGCTTAATTAAAGCATGTGGGTTTATTTTCTGGACCTTCCGTGCGGGGGGCCTGCCCACATGCACAGAGGAGACGACGGACGACCTGCACTGGTAGGCAATGTCTTCCTGCCCCGCCAGCGGACATGATACCTAAGGCCCAATGTTCACGGGCGGATTTGATTTGCGGAATCCGCACGGGGCACCTGCCCATAGGGAAGCATTGACATCCACTACTGAATTTAAGCATGCAGATTTGATTTGTGGACCACTTTGTGCAAAAAACTAATCGCAGCATGCTCTATTTCACTGCGCATTGGCTCAATAGAAGTCAATGAGTGCGGATGATCTGCAGTGCATCTGCAAATACAATTGCAGATTCACTGTGGATTTGAAGGTTAAAATCAATTAGGGAGGTGGGGTTGTGGATTTTTTTCCCCCCACATGGATAATTTGCAGTGCATCAATGTACATCCGCGATCTCCCGCAAATGGTTTTCGCAGGTCTCCCGCTGTGGAAATCCATATGCAGAATCCAATCCACCCGTGGACTTCAGGCCTAAGGCCTCATGTCCACGGTAAGAAGATTTCAAATCCGCAGCATTTTTCCTGCACGCGGATCCGCACCCCATAGGGATGCATTGGACACCCGCAGTTAGTTAAATACCTGCGGATGTCATTTTCCCCTTGAGGCGCGGATTGCGTGTGCAGGAAAAAAAAAACGCGGCATGCTCCATTTTAGTGCAGGTCTCTCGCAGGCTTTTATTGAAGCCTATGGAAGCCGTCCGGATACATGGTACACCCGCGCCTGAATTTCTGCTCTCAGAGCGCGGGAGAGCAGGAGTTTAAAAAAAAAAAAAAAAAAAAGGAGTGACCGGCGCATGCGCGCGGCACGTTGCCGGCGTGCCGAGCACATCCGCCGGGCTGAAGAAAGAAGATCCGGCCGCGACGGAGGGCAGGTCCGCAGCATCCGGAAAGGTGAGTAAATTCTTCTTTTTAGCCTCATGTCCCCAGGAAAGGAGAGACCCGCTGCGGGATTCTCCATGAAGAATCCGCGGCGGGCCTGATTTTCCCCATGGACATAAGGCCTAAGAGTCAAAATCTGCACCAATGGTGTGGACTTGGACTGTTTTGGATGTGGAAATGCTGCAGAATTTGCCGAATGGAAAGTGGATGAGATTTTGAAAATCTCAGCCACAAGCTGCAGAAAGAATCCGCACAAAACCCGTGCGGTAATTGACATGTGGTGCAGAATTTCATTCAGCAGCGTGTCAATTTTATCATTGTTTCCGTTGCCGAATTCACCTTTTCTCAATGAGGAGGCGAATTCTGCCCTTAAATATGTGATAACACCTGTGTCAAAACCTGGAACAAGGGGTGCGGGTTTTGGGGCAGGCTTTTCCCCGTTGAGGACATTCCGCTGGTCAGGTGATGAGGAAATGGCCATCGGGTGCCCAGAATATCAAAGATAAATTCATGTATTGTGGCAAGCCACGCCCCATGGCCACACCCCCTTTCTGGTAGGGTATGTGCTACGGTAAAGAATTTTCCCCAGGGGTGCCCCAAGGCTGAAAACCTTGGGAAACACTGCTCTGGACATGCTATGGACTAAGGCGTGAATGAGGAGCACAGGTAGTCAGATGTGCCGCATGATGTCAGGGCATCAGTACCTTCTGTTACTGAGTGTAGAGCAGAACGCCCGGGCAGACGCACAATCTTTCTTTCAAGGTATCCCACAGGATATCCTCACAGTACTTAACAGAGCAAAGATGATCAATCCAACACATTAGAAGAGCGTCAAGTGTCGCCCCAACTAGGACACATCGGCAGCCCATAATAGGGTTGCTGCTCAAGGGCCGATCAGGCCATGGCCACACATGATGGAATGTTTCTGCTACGGCTCTTCCCATAAATCAGTGACAATTCTACAGGCAACTCTGTATGCGTTATATATGGACTCACCCCATATTTCCTTTCTACACACTGAAGGGCTGAAAACCACAGTGAATTTCTCTGGAACTTACATAACAGGTATGCTGTAAATGTGGTCATCAACAGAATGCTGGACTTTCCCCAAAGCTTTTTACAGCTACATGTGGATTGTGTTTCCAAAACCGCTTTGTGAGATTGTTCTCAGTAGGAGAAACCAAGTAATCTTGTAGATATGATACCTTTTGATGGCTACAAAATACAGGCTGTTATAGCAAGCTTTTGAACCTACACAGGGTTCTTCCTCAGGCATAATGGAACAAATCTGAAGACTTATTTATATTAAAGCATGATCACATAGGAGGGCACCAACAAACTTAATTTGCACTTGGATAAATACCAGAGACCGGATAAAAGGACACAGATGTTTTGTGATTTAGATACATACCATGGAGGGATGAGTATAACAGTAAATAATTAGTCCAGTGACAAGGAATGTCACGTGTCATTTGTTGCGGATTTGCAGTACAAAATCCAAAGCTAATCTGCTATGCCTACGCTCACGCTAAGGACTTATGGTCCATTTACACAACGATTGTCGCTCAACAGTCGTTCAAATGTACAGAAGTGCGCGATAATTGCTGCATCTAAATGGAAAGCCCTTGCTTGCCTTTCATTTGTCGCTCAGTTTCAGTCTACATAAAAATTACCGCTGGTACGCTCACTTCTTGCTATGTCTAAACACATAGAATGTGATGCACTGAGCAAGAAGTGAGCGATTCTCAGCGATCAGCTGCCTTCATATGCTGTCTATACCGCTCTATAGGGCAATCTAATTCTCATGTGTTTTAATACGCAGTGTCCACACGCACATGTCCATTGACTTTCATTAACTCCACTCAGTGTATTACACAGCCGTGTAACGCGCAGTGAAAACATGGTCGTGGACACGAATCCTTATTTGTAGTATCATACACATTTCTGCATATAAATGAGATCAGTTTACTCCATGTCTCTTCGGATCCATTTCATTAGGCCTTGATGAGGGACAGAGTAAAAGTCTGAAAAGCTCGCTATAACATTGTGTATTTTTGTTAGCCATTAAAAAGGCATCATATCTACAAGATTACGTGGTTTCTTACTGGGAACAATTGCATTTTGCACGAATACGCTGCACAAACACTCATGTGAGCGAGCCCTTATTATAGAATTACTATCGGCCCTGTGATTGATACCACAAGGCTGATGTGGCCCTTAGTGAAAAAGAGTTTGACACCCCTGTATTAGGATTACAGGTTCACCCTTTTTTATACATCCCAAAATCGTAATTGCTCTTGCAGCTGCCAATTGACATTAAGTACTACTTAGTTTGTATGCCATGCTGATTTGTGGTACAACCCTACCATGGCCACACGTTGCCCAAACTTAGTCTTCAACTTTGAACTTATGACAGTTCACATTAGCTTGCAGCAGAAAATTCCATGCAGGAGAAAGTGTCATCCACGCTTGCTTGCAGAATAAAATATACAATCTTCCTTTATTTAGACATATTTAAAATTGCCAGGTATACACATCTCTGGACCAGACGCGTATCGGTTGCACAGAGCCTTCGTCAGTGGATACGCGTCTGGTCCAGAGATGTGTATACCTGGCAATTTTAAATATGTCTAAATAAAGGAAGATTATATATTTTATTCTGCAAGCAAGCGTGGATGACACTTTTTCCTGCATGGAATTTTCTGCTGTTTAAGCCCAGGACCGGGGGCAGGTGAAACCGCTTGAGCAAGCAGTGGATCATGAGATATATGAAGTGAGCAAGCTGACAGCACAGTACACTATTTTCAAGTGTCTTTTTCTCTGGAATTAGCTTGCAGCATCTTCTCAGTTCTCCATGTTGGGGCCAAAAGCGTCAGGAGGACATCAGCACACATTCATGAGCCAACTAAATGCAGAACTTGTGATGTAATTAGAAGCAATGCATTCTTTAACTAAAAATGTACTTATAGCTTTCAGTGCTACAATTCCTGCACCCTGAAAAGACACATGTGAAGTTATACGAGTAGTGATGAATTAAAAAAAAAAAATTCTTACATTCAGTGTGCATTCACACAGATCAAGGCTGGATTCACACGAACGTATATCGGCTCGGTTTTCACGCCAAGCCGATCTACGATGTCCTCGTCTGCATGGGGGTGGGAAGGATGGAAGAGCCAGGAGCAGGAACTGAGCTCCTGCTCCCTCTCCACCCCATGCCACTATTTGCAATGGGAAGGGCCTGATGGGGCGGAGCCTAGTCCCAAAGCTTAGCTCTGCCCCCATCCCACCCCTTCTATTGCAAATAGCGGCGAGGGGCAGGGAAGGGGCGGGAGCTCAGTTCCTGCTCCCGGCTCTTCCACCCCCCCTCCCCCTGCAAACAAGGACACAGTATATCGGCTCAGCATGAAAACGCAGCCGATATACAGTCATCTGAATAAGCCCTTAATGTACAAAAACTGGGCCACTCAATAATGGACTCTAGTATTCCTGCCGCCCCCTTATGCGCATGGTCCTAAACTGTAATACAAGCTAAAACAAGACTATACTGTTAAAAGCAGGCAGAAGTCTTTAATATCATTCTGAAGCCAGTATTTTAGTGTTTGGTTTTTTTTTTTGGTTTTTTTTAAATTTTCATGGAATAAAAAGTTTTAGAAGTCTGGTACAAAACAACTACATTAGAAGATTAGTCCTACAAGAAAACCGAACCACAAATAAAAACTAGGCACCAGGGAATACGATATAGTATTTGATAGCAGCTTTTTATTGGTTACAAAACCTAAGCCCATATACAAAATTAGGAACACATTTTGATGCCTCTTTTGAAAGAACATTTTAGTCTAAACAGTTAATAAAAACAAAAAAAGGAAAAAAACAAAAAAAAAAAGAAAGAAAAATATGCATTTTTCCAAACACTGTTCTGAAAACAAAAAAGTGCAGCAATATTCTTTGTTTCTGTAACTATCACATTATGCAATCCCTATCAAAACTTAATAAGGTCACAAAATAAAAGCTACCCAGTTTGCTAGGACTTTATAGAAGAACTTGTCATCTGGTTCTCTAGGGCCTGGGGACAGACAGCTCTCCCTGTGGTCGCCATTCGCTAGAGAACGGACAGACGACAACTCCGATTCCAAACATTTATATACACACTGATGTCTTTATTCCTCTCCGCTGAAGGCCTATAAAGTGTTTCCACCAATTAAAATACAAAGAAATTACTTCTGGAAACCCTAGAAACAATGCGGCCCGATACAGCTTTTATATATATATTTACATGTATATTTTATGTAATGTAACATTTGTACAAATTAATTAAAAAAAGGGAAAAAAAAAGTTAAACCATGGAATAAAAACATTTAACAAAAGAATGGAATTTTTTTTTTTTAATTTTTTGAGTATTGTGACCATATCAAGTTCTGCTATAAACCTGTCTACCTTAAAGTAAAACACCACAAATATTAGACTACTATTGTGTGAATGGGATGCAGCTATGATATGAAGCCAGCTCTAAAACTCTGGATGATAGGGTGGGGAAAAGGGAGGGGGAAGAAAAAAAGGCACAATGAACTTCAACTCATTTTTTTTTTATGTGCACAAGAGTTGAAAAAGTTTTGAGCCACCTTAAAGAGAAATCGAATCTAAAATTTATAAAACCTATAAATAATCAGAGGCCAAACTGCTATATTAAAACAGATTCTTTAGCAAGTAAAAATCTTGCAGTTTAAACATACACTTGTATCCATCTTGCGATACAAGACAAACCCCCCCCCCCCCCCTCTTTAAAGTGGCTCCACCTTGGCAGATATATATATATTTATTGTAATGAATGCACACCTGCTGTGTTATCAGAGATTGAACTATTTAACAAGGAAAGTGGATCCACAAAATTTGGATGGCATCTCTTTTCATCATCACAGTAAACACAACCCAAGTCTGCTACCTAAGAGAAAGACGAAATAAAAAAAAAAAAAAAAAAAAAAAGATTTAATTTAACTTATTATCCCTTCACATCAGATCACGAGGAAACCAGACGCACAATAATCTGCGTCTTCCTATTTCAATATGTTCCTCAGGCGATTGTAGCTCCCCACCAGAAAAAAAAATTAAAATTTTTTTATTACATATATGCATATCTGAAATAAAGCCGTTCAAATAGAATACCACATCGTTGTAGGCCCAGATTCGGAGCGTTACCGTTGGCATGAACCTGGGTGAAGAAATTAAATAAGCCTGCTAAAGTTTGTGGGGTTATTGAAAGGCAACTGTACAGAAAGGACAAAAATGGGGAATACCGCTACCCCACAGGATGGTACTGCCTGATGCCAGTATACAATGCTGCCTCTTCAGCAAGGCTTGTTTTATTCTTTACCAACATATTGTATTAAGAGGAGGTTGGAAATGAGGAAATAGACTGCAATACAAACAGTCCCAATTGGCATGAGACTAGATATAGTGTGCCGATAGCTGGGCTGTGCATGGAGCCTGTATGGGTGTTCCTAGGACTACACACTCCACATGTCTCTGTATAGTGCCGTATTAGGCTGTGTTCACACGTAGCTGCAGACTGCAGCAGATTTCACACGGTAGGGGTGAAGTTTGCTACAGATGTGCACCAAATTCTGCAGCAACATGTGAACGCACCCTTACAGAGAACACCTCTCATGGCACATTTTCCTTTCTGAAGCAAAAAAGAAAAAAATGGGTATGAAACCAAAGGGCATACACCGGGTGCAAAACGGCTCCGTAGACTTCTATGAATGCCATATTATAGCTCCATACAAGTTCAGCTTGTAGGAGGGTCACAAGGCTGTGCGCATGAAGCTTAAGTCACGTGTATTCAGGAGCATTCTTGCTTTACCTGTGTATGACCGTCTCATCTGATGTAGAAAAAGATGTGTCATCAAGGCCAACTTTAATCTAACAGCTGGAGCATATTACGGGCACATTTATGCACCTGAAAGCGTGCTTTCATACGAGCGGACGTATTCCGCAAGATGCAGAAGAATTTCTGCACCCAAAGTCTGCATGTGGTTCTGTGGGTATCAGAGCGGACGTTCGCAGCTGCAGATTAAGTGGCCTCTTTCCGTGTGTTTTATCAAAATAAAAGTGTGTTTGACTAAATATTTCCGTATTCCAAAGCTAAAAATAAAGATTCCGCATCAAAATCTGCATGCAGGTAATGGGAGTGGAAATCTACAGCAGATCTAGCTGCGGAATGTGGAAATATTCCACCTGTGTGAAAAGGGCCCCAATATAGACGAGTGTCCCGGCTCAATTATGTGTCTGCTGCTCCGAACTCACAGCAGCACAGATAATGTGAGTTTGGCTCAGACGACCAATGGTTGGCCTGGGGCACTCATCCATATTGTAGGCACATAAATAGTGCCAGCGATACATTTGTGTGAAACGGTGCCCAAGTGAGGGTGTGGAATAGACCCCAATGCTTCCTGTAGATGTCTCCGCATGTGTCAAGCTAAAACCAATTTTCAAGGTGTCTTCAAAATAAAAAAGTTTGAGCAGCCGTTGGAACTACAACTCCCAGACAGCTTGTAATTCAAGAAAAAAGGGAAAGCTTGCCTAGCTCACTTCTATATCTTCACCGTTTCCAACCAATATTCTCAAACGCACTGGATACAATGTGGAAATCTATTTCAGACAATTTACAGTAAACATGAAAAGCCCAAATTAAAGAAAAAGAACCTAGAACCACCTGAACAAAATGTAACATCGCATGTCTACTGAAGTTGAAAGCAAGGTTTAGTTTTCCCCACCCACAATTTAGATTTTTGTTACCGCAATTTTTTATTTTTTTTGGGACGCTTGCTTTCAGCTTTTACTCAAGTTTGACATGTTCTATAGCTTTGGGGGACTCCATGCACAGGTTTTGGTTACTTGAAAAAACAGCAAAGAAAAAACAAAACAAAAAAAAAACAGGTGGAAGTGGCGGGATAGGGCTCAATGTTCAGTAAAATACAAACCGGTTCGCTTTTCATTACAGTTTTCTCTTAACAGATTTTTTTTTTCTCACTGATTCACCCAAGTTATCTTTTATTCAGTTTCATGAATTAAATCTTTTGGCTTGCATGTTTTTTTTGTATCCATTAAATTTTTTTTTTTTTTTTATAGTTCCTCAAAATATGAAAATGTCTATGGAGGAAGATGGAGGCTCAGAGTAGACGGCACTCTTGCAGAGTCTTCCACAATGTATGCATTAGAGCAAAAAGTCTTGATGTACAGTGCACCAGATTCAAGAAAAGCTACTTTTTCCACAGGAAGCTGATATGCCATCACTATGAAATTATCTTAACAACGAAAAAAAAAAAATAATAAAAAGGCTGAATGTTTGTGGCAGTCAGCACACAGTGCCAAATGGAGAAGGTAAAAAAATACGGCTGGGTCTGTTAGAATTTCAAAGAAAACCGAGCTCATGCATATGCAATTACAGTCCATGTGAGTGACATTTGGCAACTGCAAGTGAAAGATACATGGTTCGCTTTAGAAGCATCAAAATGAAGAGGCGTTTTGTGACTTGAAGCTTTTAGGGTTTTTTTTGCCTTCAACCGGTGGACGTCTGGTGGTGCTAGAAGTTGAGGGACAGAGAAAAAGCTGCACTGCAACACACTTAGAAGTTAAATTCTTTTGCCTGAAGGTTGGATGACGGCTCAAAGTTGTAGGTACCCCCCTGGTTGGCTTCAGGAATGAGGCTTTGATCTTCATCGATCTGTCCACAATAGAAAACAAACAGTTAACATGTATAAATTCCTCATTCTGGAGGCATCTGGGTAAGCAGGTGATGGATCAAGTACTGATAGATACGGTTACTGATCACATTCTTAAACAGGGTTGTCTCCTGAATACACCACTTCTTAAATTGATGCTGGGAAGCCATTTAACCACCTTTATTCATCCAAGGTTTAAATTGTGTTTTGTGGTCCCAGTAGCAGAAATCCGCTTTATGCGTCTAAGTCCCGTGAAACTGCAGCCATGACTGAAGTAAGGAAAGCGTACTCAAGATGGACTGCTCCAGCTACGATACATGAGCCATCATTGCAGGGACTTTCAATGCGGTTCTGTATTTGCAGATGGTGGGCAACCTCTTAGGTCATCTCCCCATTGTAGCAGAAGGCCACTGAGTACTTTTCTTACTTCTGTCTATCAGAATCCAATGGGACTTGGAGACATGGAAAGTGGATTCCTGCTTCTTGCAGGTTACTCTTCAACTTTGCAATTTATTTTATTCTCGCCCTCACACAGGAGCCATAATACAAAATTGAAATCCATGTTCCAGGGGCCCGAACGCCATACCATTGTGTAGTGCATCCATACCTTACTATTAAAGTAGGTTACTGTTACTTCAATATAGGACACCAGTATTGAGATATAACACTGGATGAGTCTTTTTGACTACACCCTGTATAGCCCATTGGGGATCAAAATGTACATTCACCCAACTGTATATTTTTAAAGTGATGGAGAAAACACACAAGAACATAAACCCTCCATGGCGATGATGTCCTTGGTGGGATTTGACTCCAGGCCGCCAGCACTGCAGATCTATAGCGCTAACTACTGAGCCACATCTGGCTATACATTTCCCCTGCACTCTGAAATGGATGAAATTCATCTTACACCTGTATCCCAGATTTCACTCTGATTTTCAAAAACCCACAGCATGTGAATAGACTTATGGGCCAGAACAGAGAGCGGATTTGTAAAGTGGGAATATGAGAAGGGAATGCACTGCGACATCTATAGGATTTAATAGGGCAACAGATCCAATGTATGGCCCAGCCTAGAAGGGACTGTCGCACAGTAGCCATGAGCAGTGTTGAGGGAAAGGCACTGGGGCACACGGAGCTACGCAAACTATAAGCCACAGCTGAAAAAACACTGAATTGTGTGTTTATGTGGGAATAATAATGGAAAATGGAATTAAAGAAGGACTTACATCATCACCAGAGAAATACTGATCTATGATTTCAAATGCTAGTTTGTAAATTTCTTCATTCTCATGCTGCTGCAATGCTTCTATTTTTTCCAAGCCTGAAAGAGAACAAAGTCATCAGTAAGTGACATGAAGCTTTATGAAAAATCCTTTAAACCTAGTGCCCACGGCCGTGACGGGCTCCGCAAGTGGGTGCCCACAGCGTCACGTGCCGCGCCCACTGTATAGAGCAGCATATGGGGTGCAAATTTAAAGAAGGTTTGCCAGAGATTCTTCTCTTGTTAAACGTATAGCTATTTTCTTTTATAAAAAAGACAGACAACGTTTCCACCACTGGTCTGCGGTCTTTATTAAGTCACTTGACAAAGACCGCAGAACAGCGGTGGAAACGTTGTCTGTCTTTTATAGAAGAAAATAAGGAACTACAAATTTTAACAAGAGAAGAATCTCTGGCCAACCTTCTTTGAATTTACAGCCATATGTTGCTCCATGTCTGCTGAAGGATTTATAGTGGCCGTTATCTAGGTACTTATCTCTAAGTATATTATTGACACTAGGGTCTATATAAGTGAATTAACCTCTCAGTACCGTATATACCGGCGTATAAGGCGACGGGGCGTATAAGACGACCCCCCAACTGTCACCTTATACGCCGGTATACAGTGGAGAAAAAAAAAAAATTCATTACTCACCTCCCACGGCAGGCTGTCGCTCGCTCCGGCAGGCTGTCGCTCGCTCCTCGTCCCCGGCGCAGCATAGCTTTCTGAATGCGGGGCTTGAAATCCCCGCTTCCAGAAAGCTAATACACACGCCGGCAGCCATGACATCATTGAATGGCTGTGATTGGCTAAAGCACACGTGGCTTCAGCCAATCACACTATTCAATGACATCATTGAATGGGTGTGATTGCTAACACGTGCGCCTTCAGCCAATCACAGCCATTCAATGCTGTCATGGCTGCCGGCGTGTGTATTAGCTTTCTGGAAGCGGGAATTTCAAGCCCCGCATTCAGAAAGCTATGCTGCGCCGGGGACGAGGAGCGAGCGACAGCCTGCCGGAGCGCGACAGAACGCCGTGGGAGGTGAGTAATAAATTTTTTTTTTTTTACACTTTTTTTTTTTGTATTACCGGCGCATAAGACGACCCCCGACTGCAGAGCAGATTTTTCGGGGTTCAAAAGTCGTCTTATACGCCGGTATATACGGTATATGTTTGAAGCGTTGAACCAAAGTACCTGGAGAAAAGCCACACAAAAGCAAGGAGAGCATGTAAACTCTACGCAGACGTGTTCTTTGGTCAGATTCAAAACCAGGACCAGTGCTGTAAGGCAACAATGTTAAGCATTGCGTCACCATTACCAAACATGACATCCTGCTGCAACATTCAGGATTAGGATGCAACTCCAATCTTAGCAGTTTTACTTATTAAATGTGGAGAGAAAAGGGAAGAGGCTCCCTCTTACCCCACTGGCCCCCCCCCCCCCCTCACCCAAGATGTGTGACCCTAGCCATTGCACCCCCAATAGTTGTCCTTGACCTTTAAAAATGTTCAGTTTTCCTAAATTTCCCTTAAGCTTCTCACCTCCACACTCCTCTATGATCTCAGCAATTGTGCTCGCTTCTTCTCCAGCCATTATAAGAATGTTTTTCAAGCCGTCTAAGACTACCTGGACAACTTGTGAGTCTTTCACGGCCAATAAGTTGCAAAATGGAGGGATGACATTCTGCTGCACAAGGTACTCCACCTGTATAGAACAAGCAAAAAGTGACATTTACACAGTCTGAAGTCCATAGAACATATTTGGTCTTCCGCAGTATCACACGCCTCATCATGCAGAGGCAGTACACGTTTGACTACTGCTCCATTTATACAGGGGGACATGGGACCCCCATCATTCAGACATTTCCCATCCAGTGGATAGGGAATTCGTTCTTATTTTGGGTTAGCTACTTTAAAATGGTTTACCAAGTCACAAAAACTTTAAAAAAATGACTGCACAGTGTGCGAGATTTGTTAATTCTGATGCAAAAGAACGGTGAAGCTGTTGGATATAATATACAACCAATTGGATATAGATTTTAAATAGTTTGTTTTGCACAGTATTAAAAAATACAGTAACCTCCTCCAGTTGTTTTACTGCTCCTAGGCAGACCAGTGTGTCTCCATAGTTAGACTTAACACACCCTGGGTAGTCTGTTCTGCATTACTGCCTTCCATCAGTTCCTTACTTTTTGCTGGACCCACAAGGTTTCCTAAAAGTCATGCTCCTCCATCAAACACTCACATCCACTATAACAATGAGTTTCAACTATAAATCCTTGGCTTACCTGGTCTTTCCGGCCACTTATTGTTAAGTTGCTGATCGCCCACGCGGCTTCTTTTTGAGTTCCAAAGTCCCCCTGCAGGACAAAAACAGTTCCATTAAATATTTTCCAAGATGACCAACATTTCTATACATAGAGAGAAGATGAAAAGCAGTACTGAAAAATTCAATCTATACAGTTATGGCAGAATGAATGAAAGGGCCACTCATTTCCTAGTGTGTAGTTTTACTCTGGATCACCACATTTCACGAGCCTGGTGCACCAAATCTAAAAACAAAAATCTGATCACTAAGGGGCATTTTTTGGCACTGAGAATTTGTGGAATACCTGTACAAGTAGCTGCTGAAAAGGAATTCTAGATTGGAGCTATGCCAGGATGAAAAAACGGCAGCAGAACCATTTAGACACTAGATGTAACTAGAGAATAAACTTCCTACAGACATCAAACAGTGATATCTGCCAAAAGAACAAGCCGTGCTAACAGGGAAAACGGCATTGTTCCAGAAACAGCTACTGAAATACTCATTTCTACAACAGATGATACTGTCCCTTTAAAGGTTAGTCCCAAATCTAGCCGTTTTGCCGCAGAAAGACGGCTTTGTGCATAGCCCGCAGTACCATCCTGGGCTCCTGTGCAAAGCCACATTACTTCCCCAGAACTGAGCCTGCAGCATCAACCTAGCAGAAGAGCTAGAGAAGTGCGACAGCCCCTTTAAATGCACAATATGTAAATCTACTCTACATTAGCATACTTGGACTCACCTTGGCTAGCTGGTGTATTATCATGGGGATTAGTCCGGCATCAATAACCGCTTGAACCTGTTGCTGATTTCCAGCTGTGATATTGGAAAGGAACCAAACTGCTTCCTAAAAGCAAGAAAGTACAAAATGCAAATGTAATACTCCACATACGGTGTGCAAATGTCCACTGATTACATTGCAATACCTAAGGGTATGTGCCCACCGAACAGATTTGCTGTGGATTTCACATGAAGATGCACATTAGCAAAAAACACAGCAAATGGAACGTCTGTCACGCCTCTTAGGGCAGAAATTCCCCGACGCAGCTAGGTTAGCGCTAGTGATACATGTGGGGGTCTTTGCTTCCGACTCCTCTCGCTGCATGCGGTGGTCGATTGCCTTATTATGTGGCACCATCTTTAACCGGGAATTGGCAGGTGTCTTGTTTTCTGTGTTCTTTTCCATGGATATGTAATTTATGGCACTACCCCGATTCATCTATTGTCTGATTGTTAGCTTCTCACTTGCACTTCTTACCGAACATTTTGGTTTTATAGTTGTATAGGAGTGGGGTGGGATAGATAACACGCAACATGGTGGTTACCACTTGTGCACTGTTAAATTGGTTTTAATTCTTTTTATGGGTGTCTATATGGGATGATCATATATGCGCCTTAAAGGGGTTGTCCCGCGGCAGCAAGTGGGTCTATACACTTCTGTATGGCCATATTAATGCACTTTGTAATGTACATTGTGCATTAATTATGAGCCATACAGAAGTTATAAAAAGTTTTATACTTACCTGCTCCGTTGCTGGCGTCCTCGTTCCCATGGAGCCGACTAATTTTCGCCCTCCGATGGCCAAATTAGCCGCGCTTGCGCAGTCCGGGTCTTCTGCAGTCTTCTATGGGGCCGCTCGTGTAGAATGCCGGCTCCGTGTAGCTCCGCCCCGTCACGTGCCGATTCCAGCCAATCAGGAGGCTGGAATCGGCAATGGACCGCACAGAAGCCCTGCGGTCCACGGAGACAGAGGATCCCGGCGGCCATCTTCAGCAGGTAAGTATGAAGACGCCGGACCGCCGGGATTCAGGTAAGCGCTGTGCGGGTTGTTTTTTTAACCCCTGCATCGGGGTTGTCTCGCGCCGAACGAGGGGGGGTTAAAAAAAACAAAACCCGTTTCGGCGCGGGACAACCCCTTTAAGATCATATCTTTTAACCCAATCCTTGCCATTGGTGTGCCTATACATTTTGCATGTACCCTTTATGTTTTTGGTACAGCAATGCAACAGATTAGCTTTGTGGAGGGTGAAATTCATGTTTAAAATCCACAAACCTCTGGTATGCTGTAGATTTAAAACCTGCATTGTATGTTCATAGTCAGATTTAATGTAGATTTTTGCAGCATGTGGATGTGATTTGTTTAGGTCTCTCAATACATTTTTCCAGCTAGAATTCCGCATCGAAAAATCAACAACATTCACACCCCACGAAAGCACACATAATGGTAATTTTAACACCTATGTTGCCGCCCATTCCTGTAATGCAAAACTAGCAATTCCCTCATAAGGTTATTTACTTCTATGGATTCCAGAAGCCCCACTGTTGCAGAATACAGGCTGCTGCTTATGGCAACCCAACTGTGGAGCCCTCAGTGATCAAACACTTATCACCCATCCTGCAAATAGATACCGTATATACCGGCGTATAAGGCGACGGGGCGTATAAGACGACCCCCCAACTGTCACCTTATACGCCGGTATACAGTGGAGAAAAAAAAAAAATTCATTACTCACCTCCCACGGCGTTCTATCGCGCTCCGGCAGGATGTCGCTCGCTCCGGCAGGCTGTCGCTCGCTCCTCGTCCGCGGCGCAGCATAGCTTTCTGAATGCGGGGCTTGAAATCCCCGCTTCCAGAAAGCTAATACACACGCCGGCAGCCATGACATCATTGAATGGCTGTGATTGGCTAAAGCACACGTGGCTTCAGCCAATCACACTATTCAATGACATCATTGAATGGGTGTGATTGCTAACACGTGCGCCTTCAGCCAATCACAGCCATTCAATGATGTCATTGAATAGTGTGATTGGCTGAAGCCACGTGTGCTTTAGCCAATCACAGCCATTCAATGCTGTCATGGCTGCCGGCGTGTGTATTAGCTTTCTGGAAGCGGGGATTTCAAGCCCCGCATTCAGAAAGCTATGCTGCGCCGGGGACGAGGAGCGAGCGACATCCTGCCGGAGCGAGCGACATCCTGCCGGAGCGCGACAGAACGCCGTGGGAGGTGAGTAATAAATTTTTTTTTTTTTACACTTTTTTTTTTTTGTATTACCGGCGCATAAGACGACCCCCGACTGCAGAGCAGATTTTTTGGGGTTCAAAAGTCGTCTTATACGCCGGTATATACGGTAAGCATTTATGGTTTGCTGATTTCACCTTCAAATAGGTTTCACATTTTCTGTACATTCACCGTTACTTTGTTTATACTGAAATGTATGGTCTTAATATTGTACAAACATTCTCAAAATACCTTATTAATTTTCTCTTTAGGATGTGTCAGTAGATTTTGAAAGTGAGCGAGAACGTCGCAGTTTAACACCACTTGAGTCTGTTCATCTGTGCCAGTTACTATATTACCCACAGCCCTTAACGCTGCTGTCTAAAAAGAGGAAAAAAATAAAATAAAAGGATTTATGCTTGCATTCATTTGATTAATCACTTATATGTAGATTCATAGTAAATCAGGTTTTATGTAAACCTGGGAACCCTTGTAGTAACATCTAAGTATTTTAACCACAAATACCAAGTTTGCTCTACTAAGAGGGGTTTTAGCATTACCAAGAAAAACCCTTAAGCAGCTGGTCTGGTTATAAAACTAACTATACTCGCCACTCTTTGGGCCCTCTGGACATACCTGAATGGCTCCCACAACCCCAGCTTCTGGGTGTACAGCTGGCCACTGCGGCCAGTCAGACCACAGCATCACAGTTCGAACTCCTGGCGTCAGCACTCACATCCTGGACGTTATGATGCTAGCAGCTTGGGGCCGATACACTGCAGCTTCATATTGGCTGTACACCCGGTAGCTGAGGGTGAATCGCATGGTATGAACCACCGACTTGACTTTTTAGTGCACCATTAGTGAGGTTAATTCTGTTTCTTTGTAATTGTATCTTGCCTCTGGTGTCATGTCTTTGTTTCAAGCACCCCATTAGCTTTTTATTGAGATCTATGCGTTCTTCACATGTGGCTTGATGTCTATGATTAAGGGCAACATGCCTGCCTGACATATAAGACAGCACATGCTCTGCTCCTTCGTGTCCGTCTGGACTGTTTAATAAAGCCTGAAATCTTAAACCTAACACTGGACTTTTAGTTTTCCCGTGCATGGGTTGTAGTTTCCAGACCGTCCTTACATGGGAGCTACTGCAGAGGAGCTGGTCTCTGGTTTGCATTTCAAAACACTACTAAAGGGAATTGGCGTTTAGAGCTTCCACTCAAAAGATCCCAGAAGCATGGTTTGGCAGGCCGGTTACTATTCCAAGCTGTGAACAGTCTATGAATATCCGACAACTGGCTGAGCATAGCTGACCGCTCTCACAATGCTCTGAATGTTAGCTGGATCTGAGAGATGAATAGTGGGAGGTCTAATTTAAAAGGGGTATTGCCATCGCGGTTTTTCATGGCTGAGATAGGAAAACCCTCAGTTTCCGTCCCGCTGAACGCAGTTTTTGTAGCCTTTAGCAAAGTGAATGAGAGCTACAGAAACAGTAGCACAGTGAGCTACACTACTTCCATAACTTCAGAAGTTAGGGAAACAGTATAGCGTGCTGTACTACACCGCTTCCATAGCTCCTATTCACTTCAGCTAGAGCTACAGAAACAGCGCAGGGCTTAAGCATTCCACGGGTTTAATAGTTACCAGGTGGATGGGGCAACTATAGATATGGGAAACCATTGCCATAACTATAAAAAGCCAAGGTAGGAATACCTCTGACACTTAATGTTTCCTAAAGGCGAAAAAAAAAGCCCAGAGTGGGAATATTAATCCAAAAAATAAAATTCTAATTAAGACAATCATAAATCCATCATAAAAGCACAGAAAAAAATTCTTACCTGAACTTTTACTTCCTGATGACTCAAAAGCGGTACCAAATATGGCACAACTCCAGAATCTATCACCATCTGTATTTGTTCATTGCCGCCATCCGTTAGGTACGACAAGGCCCATACTGTATCCACTAGAATCTAGAGGGGAGAGGAGCAGACTTATACTGACAGATAGCAAAACCAATAAAGCAAGAAACCTACAACATGATAAGGTATCAGCTGGTAAGAAAACAAAGTTACAAACTGACTAAACAGTATGGAATATTAACCCTTTCCAATCTCATTTAGGGCTCCTACCCACTTAATTTTTTTAACGTGTTTTTTTTTTAACATGAATGTCAATGGGACTTTATGTTAAAAACGCATTGCAAGTTATTTTGGGTGGGAAAGCACGTTGTGGGTTCCTTGCAATTACTCAGAAACATAAAGATGAACTCAATGATTTTATTAGCAATTATTTTCTTCAATTAAACGTGAGTTATTACTATTATACATCTGTGATATGCAAACGACAAGTTGGATGTTGTAACTTTGGATGGGAAAGTGTTAATTTAATACATAGTAATACCAGAGTGAATAATATACTTACATTAATGTCCGTATGGTATATAAGTACACAAAGTGCTGGCAAAATCTACATGAGGAAATAAAACAAACTTACATTAGGTTGGATAACTACATTCCTGTAACCATAGTCGCACATTAAAAACACTAAGGCAAAATTGAAGTTACAAGAGAAGGTGGCACTCCATGTTAAAGAAAAGGGTTCCTGTTACAAGGGGACAATCATATGCAACAGTCATACAACTGCACTTCGTTTATGGATTTCGGGTAAACATCAGACTCTTCAATATCATTAAGACGTATCAGTTTTGAAGTGACACGCACTGCAGTATAGATATTAGAATAAAGATACAGCAAAAGCATTTTAAAGACAGCTCCAGTCTACCCAGCAGAAGGGGCAAGCAAATATTAGACGACCGGCCACCTATTTTTTTTACTTAAATAATTGCATTCCCAATTAAATAAATTTCAGAGAAATTCTTAGACCCCTGAGTTGTGCCGTTGGTTATTCTTGACTTGCTAGAAACTTTTCAATACATTGACAACTTGGTGTTACTAGTTGAGGGGGTGGAGGGTGTCCCTACATAGTCTGACCCTGCAGAAATTAGGGACGAGTGTGCCAGACCATAGGGACACCTCTTAGACAAGGGGAAATGGTAAAACCCAGTTGTCAATTTATTCATAGAATTCTTGGGAGGAACAGAAGACAGAAAGTTATCAGGAAAGGTGCTCTCAAATTATTACACTTTAAATATATCAAAAGCTTTAGGGCTAATTCCCACAGGCGGCTATTAGGTCCTATTGAACCTAATAGTGCAATGCTCACGATGCGGTAATTCCACCGCGGAATTCCGGCCTATGAATTTACCCGTACTCACCTCATGTTCTATTTGCCGTGGATGTACGCGCAGGTGGCTCCCATTGCAGTCAATGGAAGCCGTCCATCACGCTATGCTACAGCGGAAGATAGCATGAAACGCTTCCTTACCATCTGCGCATCATGCGGCGGATCCAGAGGCAAGCATGGGGACTCTGGGGGGGCGCCGTGACGGGCTCCGCTGCGGAATTCCACTTGCGCAGCCCGTGACGGCCGTGGGCACTAGGCCTTAAGAGTTAAAACATTTAGTACGAATCAGTCATAGGTTATTTCAAGACAAGCCACACCTAAAATGTCAGGGTTTATACTAAACTTTACAATGGCAGTTATCAGCTTCTACAGTTGAATGGAAAGAAGTGCACTTAAACACTTAAAACTCTGAAATTATGGCAATGTAGTCCCAACCATGAACAGTAAAAGGTTAACATCTGATAAGAGTGATGCCATGTCCCTATGCCACTTGCTTATAATTATTGGGCTCCTGACTTTGGAGATCCTTTCCCCAGTCTTAAGAATGAAGGGTTTGCAGCACTGCTTAAAAAAAATAAATAAATAAATAAAAAAATAAATAAAAACACAAACACACAAAACAAAAAACACCCGTCTCCTTCACTTCCTCCCCCCAGCATGGGGAACTGCAGCCGGGCCCATTCACTTAAATATCTCAAACACAATGTTATCAGATGGGAAATAATCCTTTAATTAGAACAAAACAGATTCAGTCATGTAACTCACTACTTCATGAATTGTGTAACATGGCCATATATAGAAGAACTAGGTTGTACAAAGACCAAGCGACCAGTACTTTTCACTTTCATTACCTCTTGCACGGTCTCCATTGGTGGTGGAGGGTCCTTATTCCTGCACAGATTGACAATGACCCATGTGACGTTCCGGAGGAAAGTGATGGGGATGGAAGGGTTAATGAAGGACAACAGCGGTTTGACAACTCCAAGTGAGATGACATAATCTCTACACTGAGGGCCATCACCTAAAAAAAAAAAAATTTAAATAAAAGGTTTTCAAAGAAAGCTGACATTAAAAAGGTTATTGGGGAAAATGGGTTATCTGGGAATGTGCAGGTAAGATTCCCCGTCTTTAGGAGTCAGGTTTTTATAGTGTACACAACTATTGGAGGGCAAAGAAACTGGTGATGTGGAATAGTAGGGCGCTAGGGCTAACTTACTTTCTGAATTACAGATTTACGGCTCACGCATACAAGCAAGTATTCTCTGCATTTTGTATATTTTAAGGATTGAATACGGACCTATTGAATTAAACTGGTGTAGTCAGAGGAACAAATTTTACACAAAAAAAAAAAATAAATAAAAAAATACAATTGCAGCGTGTCCCATTTTAATCTGTATGCAAGGACCAGAATACCCACAGAAAGTCTATAGGAGCATTAATTTAAAAAAAAAAAAACCCACAAAAACAAAACTGAATACAGATGTCACATGTGTATTCACTAGTTTTTACGCATGTCGACAGGAGTGTGTTGACCTCAATTGGGCTTTTTTGCACATGTGAAAATAGTAAATACGCCCCAAAAGTGCATATACGCATGCAGTGACAGATTTTTTTCCAGCCAAAATTGCCCATATGAACGAGTCCCAATTAGGCCGCCAGTCCACGGCTGGGATAGAATATTGCTAGGCTCACCACGGAGAATGGGCGGCATGCCGCAATTTTAATCACACAAGTGGAGAATCGCTATGATTCCCCGCTTGTGGACGTTGGGCTGCGCTTTCCATACTTCTATGGAAAGCGTGTCACACGAGCTCTGCGGGCGATTTATCGCAATAACTCGCCCGTGGACGGCTATATGATTACGTGTCAGCTATCAAACATTCCATGCACACACAACGAGAGACACCTACCAATGATGTTTCCGAGTGCCCAGACAGCTTGTTCACAGACATTTTGATGCACAGAATGAAGCAGCCTCAGAAATAGGGGAACAGCATCTATTTAGAGAGAAGAAAAGTCAGTCAATGAAGGACATTTACAGAATTCAGAAGGTAAACCTCAGAACTCTTGTCAATACTGAAACCTCACGACAAAGCACTTTAGGTACTCCCGAAAGGACAAGACAGCCCGCTAGGCTCCGACCACACTCCTAGTGATTTATGAAGATACAGCAGGTTACATCTTCATCTGACCGGCAGTTTGAAGAGGTTTTCTGAAAACTGAGCAAGCGATTGTGTATACAAGGCCACATTTAAACTATAAATCAGCACAGGCCAATTTTGGCAAGGGTCTTAGTTGCCAGATCCTACCGACTGGACATCCATAATGTATTTAGGGGACACTAAAATGTTTTTTCCTGAGAACTCCTACTCAGATAAAGGGGTCTAAAGTTATAGGCCTCAACTGCATTAACTATGTGAATAAGTCAATATGTAAACTATAGCCAAAAGGAAAATAACCAAAAGGTTAGAATAAAATCTTGATGACTGTTCATGTGTACCCAGAATTTTGCCAGAAAGTCAAAACTTTTATACCATTTACTTTATAGGAGTTGACACTCAGCTTGTCTTTTACAGAACTCCAAATTCTTCACTTTAGATAAAACAGAATTAAAAGGTTGTTCTGCAACAGCTCCCTATCCTTTAGGGAAAAAAAGTTTAAGCTTTTTAATTAAAAAGTATACAAGCAGGTGCCGATAAGTCCTTGGCTTTGCCATTTTAATTTGTTTTCATATCATATGAAAGCTTAAACTTTGCAATACTTTGTGAGCAAGCTTTGGCCCAATCTCATGTGCCATTCTTATGTTATGTAGGTATGAAGATAACATGGCAGCAGATTTCACTGCAAAAGGAGAGGAGATCATAAATGAAGTTTCTGTTTCGGAAAAGGGATGTCACCCAAAGACATTCACGGTGACATGGGGCCCTTCATATTACACATTGAAAAGTTGGGATGGCAAATTTAAAACTGGCCACTTCAACACTGACAAAGACCTTTCCAGGAGACCTCCAGTGGTGACCGTTCTAGAAAGCATAGATGCCATCCAAGGCATAATCCCAGAAGACCATTGAATTTCTGCCAAGTTGATAGCCGAGGTTCTGAACATTTCCAGAAAAAGTTGGGTCCATAATTCACAATCATCTGGACACGAGGAATGTGTGCCAGGTGGGTCTTAATTAAAGGGTTTGTTAACAGATCCAAAACGTGGCCTATTGCAAGCCTCCTGGGAAATTCTGCAGTGTTTGACAGGATGTTTAAGTCTTGTCTAGACTGACGATACACAAGATGTGGATTTTTATATAGGATTCTGATTGAAACGATCGGACAGAAAAATGAAGAGACACAGTAGTACCTCGCATCCAAAAACATTCAGAATGCAGAAATTGTCATCTAAGATAAAGGCGTCTATCTTCTGGGATAACGTTGACTACTGCTTATGGACTACCTTCCAAAAAGGAGACTACTATCACGGCTGTATATTGCACAACACTTCTAAATAAGTTTGAAGAAAGCACTAAAAATAGAAAAAAATTTTTTTTTAAAAAGTGTGAAAAGTTGACCCAAGATGTCGTATTCTTTCATGGCAATGTCTCATAATATACAGTAGCTATCACCCAGAGCAAACTGGCTGATGTGGACTTCGAGGTGCTGGATCAGTCACCCTCCTTGTTCATCTGATCTGGCACCGTCAGACTATCATCCGTTTTCTATTCTGCTAGATGGGGAACATCTGGGACCTGCATAGTTAAAGAAACCCCAACTCCGTATTCAGCTGGAGACTGGCCACAACAAATATGAATGGTAGGGCCAGACACCACTGAATATGGAGACTCCGTTGTGTCTGCCAGCCTCAATTCAGTATGAAGGGTAGTTTTGCATGTGTAGCCAACCTGGGGCAAAAATGAGGGCTTGTGGTCCTTTGCTCTATTAAACAGTGGAGGTCAGATCCCCTAGATTACACTTTTATGATACAACAGCAAGATTTAAAAAGAAAAGTTAACCTACACCAAGTGTCAGGATTCGGTAAAAGGAACAGATGTACCCCACATAGTACTTACTGGACTGGACCACTGCTTGGGTTTGCGCAGATGTTCCTGATGCAATATTGGTTAATGCCCAGGCAGCCTCAAACTGTAAAGAAGGACTGCAAAATAACAGAATTTTTAATTATACTACATTATCTTTATAAACAATTGTACTTTTTATGGATAATGTATACCATCACCCATGAAGTTTAAAAGGGTTTCTATCAGGACTATAAAAACTTTTCCAGCAGGTGGGACCACTATAAAACAAATCATCCTCCCCTCTCCTCAGACCCAAGCTGCCCACACTGCCCCAGCTTCTGTGTAGACGACCAGGTGGAAGCACATGTCCGCTGCGGCCTCTCATCGGCGCTCCTGGCATCAGCGCTAATATCCTTGGCACTATATTGCCAGGCATTTGGGGAGGTGACATTGCAGCCTCCGATTGGCCGCAGCGGTTACACATTTCCACTTGGCTGCTACCTGGAAGCTGAGGCACTGAGCTGTTCCGGTGGTCCGAGGAGAGGCAAGTATGATTTACATATGTTTATTTTACAGTGGGCCTAGCTGCGAGAGGTTTTATCACCACTCTAAAAACCATTCAACATGGTTTGGTCGATCATAAAAGTTCACTAGATGGGGAGGGGGAAAAAAAACAAAAAAAAAAACAAAAAAACACAAGCCTTGAAGTACGTACTTATCATCTGCCTCTAGACATTTCACCAATATTGGGAGAATTCCAGATTTTATGAGGTCATCAATGGGTGGGTTTCTGTCACTTGAAAGCAACTTTCTGAAAATAGAAAGAACACATGGATTATAACTAGAGAGAAGTTTATTCGTCATATCATGTAGCAGCGGCCTTATTTTCAGACATAATCAATACTTAAAGCTGATATAACTGCCTCTGACTTCACATTTCAGTGACTTTACCTTGCAGCCTGTACAGCACTTAGTTGAGTCGTTGGATTATCACTGGTAGCATTCTAGAATTAAAGCAAAAAGAGTTAGTGTAGGCTGGCATAACTTCACTGAAACAGGATATTTGGTCTATTTCATTCCACTTTAGACAATCGTATGGCTGCTTTGTATGTAACCCATCAGACAGTTTGCCCATTATAAATACCAATACTCAGTCAATATTTAAAAGGGAACCTGTCACTAGGTTCAGCTTGCCCAAACACAAGCAGTATAGTCAGGACAGGCAGCCACATTACAGGGAGGTATGTTTTACATCAGAGACCTGCAATACCAAACTGAGGCACTAAGCCTAATGGACCGCTTGGTAAGCCTTCTGGCAGACAAAATCCATGTCAGCTGATTGTCAGGAGTCCTGGACAGCAGACTAGCGCTGATCGGGTATTTATGAGCTATCCCGATGACTGGTCACCAATAGTTGTGGTGGACCAGAAACCCCATTTTAGCAGCAGAAAATCCGCATCAATCTCTGCATCAAGTACTGCACCAAATACAGTGTCAAACATGTGTCAATTGACCCCCTTCAATTGGAAGGGTGAAATCTAGTACACAAATCCACATCATAAACCACGTCAAAATCCGCACCAAAGGGAGTGGATTTTGATGTGGTTCCGCACCAGAATCTGCAACACAAAATATACTGCAGATTTTGGTGTGAATCTGAACCAAAACCTGCAATGTGCGAACATACCATTAAAAAGATCCATGTAAGTTAGATAGTCAAGCAACACAACCCTGTCTGCATGGAAAAATAATATCACATGATACATACCTGTAGTATTACTTCTAGTGTTACATTTTGCTGCAATGGAAACAAAACTACATTAGCATTTTGTAGAGTCAAATCAGTGCAGCAGCCTTTCATGTTCATTTAATGCCTTTTACTATATTTTACACTGACTGGAGACCATTACATCTTAGATTTTCACAGCTTTTTAAATCAACCAACTATTGCTATGAGACTTCATTAGATTGGAGCATCAGGGTTATAACCTCACTATACTAATAAGAATAAGTACCCACACAGAAGAGCTGGCCATGCTATATTGTAGCCACATGTCAGCAACCACTATTCTGGGACCCCTTTTAAGGGTCTACCATTTTTGTTGCTCTTTCAGGGCTCAATCCCATATTTATCGTAAATCATTAGAATGCACACATGCAAATATCTTTCACAAAAAGGTATCTACACGTCTATGATTGATGGTAAAACAGATTACTGGTGTTGGCAGTACCCAGAAAACAGACTACGATGCAACAGGCACTGCGTCACTGGTCAACGTGGGTGTAGCTATAGGTAGCAAACAAGATAATGCTTAATGGGGGGTTTGCACCATAACCAGTAAATGTCTGGCTGGGAAATCAATTAAATCGGGAGACTGAATGGAGAGGCGACCACAGTCTACCAGCATACAAGTCTAAGTTACAGGGAAGGCAAAAAAAAAAAAAAAAGTTGGTTTGGTGCAGGTCCCTTAGACTAGATTCACACTCGGCAATTTGAAGAATTGTTTAAAAGAAAAAACAAGTGAAGACAAACGCTCCAGTCAAATGTTGCTTTAAAGTTAATAAGCAAATTACTGAAGAGTCTACATTCACAGTTTTACTTTTTAGCTTTTTTCTTCCTTAGAGCATGTCCACATGTACAATAGCGGAAACGCTGCAAGTTTTCCCATAGTGTTAAATCCACAGCATATTATAATATAATACCAGCAGTGTGGATGAAACGTTCTGGAAATTTTAAAATTTGCAGCTCATCAATTGATGCTGCGAAATTTTTTAGCGCAGATTTCACCTCTTCAAAAGAGTCGGTGTAACATGCACCAATATCCCCACATGTAAACATAGCATCAAGGAGTTTTAAAACGCTTAAAAAAGTAGTGTGTGAAGGTAGCCGTGGACTTGGAGACTACTTTCTCCATTCAATCTCTGCTGATGTGGCGGCTGGCAGATGCTCCATACAGGTCTCTTAGATATCATTAGGTGTCAGTATTACTTGGGCCTCATACTAACTGCAGGCACTTTCAAGTGGATACCAGACACGACACGTAACACATACCGATTTGAAGTCTCCATCTACATCGGAATCTTCTAAGCTTTCTTCTTGGGGAACATTTCTCTTTTTCAAGAGGTGCTCGTCTCTTTTGTTCTAAAGGCAAAATAACCAAGTTTAGTGGTGATTATGCGGCATGGATACAAGTCATAGTACATCAGGTACAAGCGGCTTAAACATACAAGATTTGTGTTTTGTAAAAAAAAAAAAAAGTTTAAGGCCTCATGCACACGGGGCTATACACCTCTGAGGCCATCTTCAGTCCCTACTTCTGATCAGTGGGGGGGGGGTTAGCAGCAGGGCACCCATTGATCAGTACTTTTGACAAGTTAGTAAGGTTTTAATGTGCTCCTTTAGAGCAATATATTCTGCCAATGTGTCCGTTGGACCTGTAAAGGTTGTGAACCCCTTCCTTAAGCTGGTAAAGTTGCATTATTGTGGATGCATGATGATAGAAACTGACCTGACCTGTTCACAAAGGATTAAAAAACACACACCACATGGGATACCATGTATGGTAGACTAGTTTTTCTAGTACATTTAACATTAGTTTTCTGATCCACTATAGGTTATGGATACATTACACATACAGAAATATGTACGAGTCATAATTCTATATTTATATTACCTTTCGTAGCTCTATGGTGACTTCATTTCTGTGTCTTCTCATAGTCTAAAAAATAAGATAAGATTGCATTAGTTGGAGGAAGGGTAGGAGGGTGTATAATACTCCTTTCAATGCGCCAACGACGCCTTTTGCCTGTCTACATAGACTGTATGAGACCGAACAAGCTAGTGGTGACGTCACTCGCTCAAACCAGAATAGGCTCATCTAAAAGGACCCCAAGAGCGCCTGACGCAGCACTGTCTGCTCTCCCCACTCATTTAGCCCAGTGCCTGATGGAGGGACCAAGTCTTTGCTTCGTTTCCACCTCCTAGTGGCAGGAGCTATAGCCAAGGTCCCAATGGCACAGATTGGAATTTACATTTACGAGATATAATCTGGCTTCTGCAGTGTATGGGCGCCAACTGAGATCATCTGGGCCACTAAACATTTGGAAGTTCAGAGAACAAAGCTAAATTTCATGCAAGTGTTCCGCACTCGTTCCTGCAGGTCTTGGGTTCTAGGATGAGTTGGCAATCCTGGATACACAGACATCCATTCTAGTTTTGAACTGCTGGACCATAAAGAAAGCTTTACTGCATTTCCTTCCATGTCGGAAACAGAGAACATGTAAAACAATTGTAGCTTGCATGCTTTGTGACTCTAATGCACTCTACCCGTAGGAAAATGAGCTCAGCAAATGAGCAGCCGAGGTGGGTGTGATGCCACTAGTCATATGAGCAGGATGTGCCAAGCCCTGGCAGCATACAGCTCTGGATTTTGACTCATCAGATATCCAAGGTGACTCACGTCAGACACCAACTCTAAACACACATTTTTACAAAAGCACAATATTCCATAATTCAGCGTTACGCGTCACCCTTGGCAGCAGCGCTTCTTTAAGGAGACTTTGCATTCCATGTAGATTTCCTCTGAGATATGTCTGACATTTAAAAGGAAGAAGAAGAAAAAAAAAAAAAAGTTTCGTGGAGCGATCATATTGCTGGCCATGCCGAGTCATACATGTTTGCAAAGCAAGATCACATGACAGAGGAGTTTAACATCTTATTAACCATTAATGAGCACCTTAAGTCAGTGTGCTGAACTCCATAAAGCCTTCTCAGATCTAGCAGGCGGCCACATTACACGCTGATAAGTTATAAGATAAGTAGATCTCTCTACCAACAAAAAAAAAAAAATGAATATGTAAGATGTACAGCTAGAACATTATCCAGATGCTAAAAGTCATCAGGGTCAGCTGCCAAGCTCCGGCTAGGCTCACACGTTTGTAGCCATTGGTTGGAGGTATATTGGGAGGACTACTGATGTATACCTCTAAAGGAGGCTACAATGTATCAGACTATAGGCATACAGCTCCCCCCACCTTCACCCTGCCCCAAGCTGGAGAAGCATCTGTCAGCAAGTTCCCCCACTTGTATGGACAGTTACATCACTGGCGCTTCCCCATACATGGACAGGAAGTATATTGTAGTTGTCTAAAGATGGACCGCCCCATCCGCACGGCCTTTAACACGTAATGATTATCGTTTAAAAGCCATCTTTTGAGCGATAATCGTTGGGTGTAAATGTGCCCACCTTTCACTTTTCTGCCGAACGATGAATTTCCATTCAGCGTGAAATCCATCGTTCAGCAGAAGAGCTGATGACACGGACCGCGTGCTGTGTTCTACTCAGGGAGCGCTGATAACAGTCTCAGCTATCAGCCCTGTGGCAGAACAAAGGGGATTTATTCAGAGAACAGTGGGTGGTCTGTTCTCTGAATAAAGCTCCTGGCGGCTCACATGCTACCAATTGGTACTAATAGGCATTAGTACCAAGTAGTAGTTTATGCAAAACATTCACTCAAAAGCCATCTTTTCAGCGATCATCTGTGTGTAAATAGGCCCTTAAGAGCTGCCCCAGAGTAGTCCCAGCTCAGCCTCTCAGCACTCGGACCTGCCACCGTTGACACAAGTCTATATTAGTGGGCTGGAGTTTATGATGCTTCTAGACAGAATGATTGTTCAAATTAGTGCAAATGGATAAAACGTTCCATCAATATGTGAGCCAACGACAAGCGAGGAGGTTTTGTTTTCTGTCTGCATAAAATGAGCGAGAAGAGAACCAAACAGTTTGCTTGTTTACAGATCGTTCAGGGTTTAAGATGGTGAATATGAAACCCTGAAGGATACTGAACGATTCTCATTGAACGAGTGAATGATAAATCTTCCCCTCTAAACAGACTGCACAAGAGCGAACGAGCTAGTGATGGGTCATTGGCCCGTGCAAACGAGAATAGTCCAGTCTAAAAGCACCATAAGTGTGCAGGTAAGGCGGTTACATAACGGATGCCCATCGTCTATGCACTTGCGGTGCCTTGCAGCACGTCAGCCTTTGATCTTAAGCCCGACAGAGGCCTTTTGGGTGTTCAGCCTGGTGTCTTCTGGACAATGTCGTCACCGGAACTCCCTGGGGTATTAACTGACGCTATACAGTGGTATCTCAACAATATGCTCTTATGGCGCATATATTTGTTGTCCAACAGGACAGTCCATTACACTATTCTATACGTTTTTGTGGCATACTGATTCATTCACCCAGCCAGAGGCCAAAAGGAGACACATTAAAGGGGTTGTCCCACGCCGAAACAGGTTTTGTTTTTTTTCCCAATAGCCGCCGCGCCCCCCCCCCCCCCACCCCCCTGTTCAGCGCGAGACAAACCCGATGCAGGGGTTTAAAAAAAAAACAAAAACGTTTAGTACTTACCCAAATCCCCGCGTTCCGGTGACTTCTTACTTACCTTGCGAAGATGGCCGCCGGGATCTTCACCCACGGTGGACCGCAGGTCTTCTCCCATGGTGCACCGTGGGCTCTGTGCGTTCCATTGCCGATTCCAGCCTCCTGATTGGCTGGAATCGGCACACGTGACGGGGCGGAGCTACGTGGACCAGCTCTCCGGCATGAGCGGCCCTATTCAGAAGGGAGAAGACCGGACTGCGCAAGCGCGTCTAATCGGGCGATTAGACGCTGAAATTAGACGGCACCATGGAGACAGGGACGCTAGCAACGGAACAGGTAAGTGAATAACTTCTGTATGGCTCATAATTAATGCACGATGTATATTACAAAGTGCATTAATATGGCCATACAGAAGTGCTGAACCCCACTTGCTTTCGCGGGACAACCCTTTTAAGGGTGAGTTCACACGTTGGGAAACGCAGCGGAAAACGTTTACTAAATCAGAGTGAACGGGAGTAAAGAAAATCCTGTAGGGGGAGGGGGGGGATTTTCTGCATTTCTGCTGCAGAAATTCTGCAGCGTTCCCACAACGTGTGAACGCACCCTTAATGTACATCACCCACGTTATGCTCCATGACAAACGTAGGGCAAAAATGTAATGTGAATACAGTCTCTGTACATGGAAACCTCCCAACTCTCCCCTGATGGAAAGGGAAAAACATATCAGATTGTGTATGTTAATGTGGCTGGTCCTTTGGTCGCAGGGATATCAGAATGTCCCTCAATCCACCGCTATAAACTGCAAGCTTTACCATGCTTATGTTGAAATTAGGAAAGCTGGCAGCATTTTTTCAACTGGTATCTTGTTCATCGCCATACCAATATAAACTGCAATTTACATGTTCAATGTGCTGCACTTTCTTCATTTTCTGTGTTTTTACAAGCTTTTTGGTGGCTTTTTCTATAGACAGACTTTTTTTTAACATGCATTTTTCCAGGCTTAGAGGAGCCTATAAGAAAACACACTGCAAGTGTTCCCCACTTGATCCCAGCTACAAAGAGCAGTCACCCCCATTGTCCAGTGCACAGAAGTCGCCATGTACCAGTCACTTGCCGTAGACAGCCTCGGGAGGGCAAAACTGGCCGGCTGATCATTGCACACCTCTCCCCTGAAAACAGGATGGATTAGAGGCGACAACAGCTACTGCATACTAAAGCTGAGTGTCCTCTAGTCTACATACACAGACTCAAGAGTGGTCATTGCTCTTTAGAGTCTTGCTGAAAGGTCAAAGAGCGGTGACATATCTCCTCCTCACTCCAGATCATAAACACCACCTAAAATGCTTCTGATTTATGTCACGGCTCCTAGTAACACCCGTGTAGCATAACCACTGTTTCAAACTTGCAGGAAGGCTTACGTCCCTGTGTGAAGCCAGAAGTATGCGAGGAATGTATGGAGCATCTGTTCATTTTGAAGGCTCAAAGTCTGACATTCAGGCCCCAACACCGTCGGAGTCATCCAAGACGCGTTTACAAAAACCATTCCCGTCTGGAATGATCTTGGAACGGGGAGGTTACAGCAGTGGATGCTGGAAGCTCCTTGTCTGATATTTCCAGGTCAACAGATAAAGAAACCTATGTTAGGACTCATTGGTGGACATCATATCTACCTCCAAACACAGCTCCATGTTGCAAACAGAACCAAATTGTTCCAAGTGAGAGAGTGTCTCATAAGCAGAGCAAGTTTGCAGTAAAGTCCCTGGTGGATATATTCCCTCTCGCATGAAACAATTTGTATATTTCACCACGATGTCAGTAGAACAGATACGAACCACGACTGATATTACAGTAAAACTCAGATCCCCAGAACAGACACAAACTGATCATAAATGCACTGTAGTTCATGAACTGATAAAGTTGGAAGGGACCTCCAGGGTCATCGGGTTCAACCCTCTGCTCAGTGCAGGATCACTAAATCATCCCAGACAGATTTGTCCAGCCTTTATTTGAACACTTCCATTGGAGAACTCACCGCCTCCCGTGGTAACCTGTTCCACTCATTGATCACCCTCCGTCAGAAAGTTTTCTCTAATATATAATTTGTGTCTCCTCCCTTTCAGTTTCATCCCATTGCTTCTAGTCTTTCCTTGTGCAAATGAGAATAGGGCTGATCCCTCTGCAAGTTGACAGCCCTTCAGTTATTTGTAGACAGCTACTAAGTCTTAGCCTTTTTTTGCAAGCTAAACATTCCCAAATTCTTTAACTGTACCATAGAACACGATTTGCAGACCATCCTGATAACTCTTCTTTGAACTTTCTCTAGTTTGTCTAGGTCTTATTTTAATTTGGGGCACCCAGAATTCCAGGGGAGGTCTGACTAAGGAAGAGTTGAGGGGAATAATTACCTCACGTGATCTGGATTCTATGCTTTTTGTAATATATCCCAGAACTGAGTTTGCCCTTTTGTTGCTGCATCACATTGTTGACTCATGTTCAGTCTATGATCGCTTAGTATATCCAAGTCACATGTGCTGCTGAGTATCACAATTCCTCTTTCTGTATATGCTTTCTTCATTTTTCTTGCCCAGATGTAGGACTTTGCATCTCTCCTTGGTAAATACCATTCTGCTAGTCGCTGCCCACTGTGCAAGCTTATATGGATCTTTTTGAATTCTCTTTCTAGCGTTCGCTTTCCCTCCTAGCTTTGTGGCATCTGCAAGTTTGTTCAGTTTCCCCTCAATTCCCTCCTCCAGATCATTTATAAAAATGTTAACCACTGTGCCCAGGACAGAGCCTTGTGGTAGCCCACTTAAAATTCTTCCAATTGGATGTGCAGCCATTTATGACCACTCTGGAGTACAATTTTCAATACATATAGTATGAGAAACTTTTTCAAATGCTTTATTAAAGTCAAGATATACTAGATCTACTGCATTTCCCTGATCAACCCAGTCGGCGATTTTGTCTTAGAAGGAAATTAGATTCATCTGGCATGACTTGTTTGTTACAAACCCATGCTGGCTCTGGTTAATTACTCCACTCTCATCCAAGTATTTGCATACATGCTGTTTAATAGTTTGTTCTAAGATCTTCCCTGGCACAGAAGTCAGGCTCACAGGCCTGTAGTTTCCTGGAACCACTTTCTTCCCCTTTTTGAAGATACGGACATTTACCTCTCTCTAATCTTCTGGGACTTCTGTTCAAGAAATATTCAATGATTATGGCGAGCTATTCAGCAATTACCTCTGCTGCTTCCTTTAGGGCTCCTTCACACTGGCGAGGGCAATATCGGGCCGTGAACCACGGTCAGATCTTGCCCTTGCCATCCATGTGAAACCTGTGGATTCGAGGAGTTTTCACATGAAGACTTAGCCCTGCCGTGATGCAAGGCTAAAAGGAATCCCCCGCCACAGTCACAGCCACGACAGAGGATTGCAGAGTTCTCATTGAAAACAATGGGCAATATCGCAGAAAAATAGGACATCTTGCAATTTTTTCCCTGCATAGCATCACAACACAGTGCCATGCAGGAAAACATTGTTAATGTGAATGAACCCATTCAAAAGAATGGGTTTCAGATTTATGAGTCTTGCAACACACAAATCTCGCACAATTTCCTCACCAGTGTGAAGCCACCCTTAGTAATTTGTGCTAATAAATTAATCTGCTAGAATCTTCTCAGACAGAGAATATGGAGAAGTATAGCTGAAGAGAGGAAGTATTTGGTCATGTTCACACCTAGCAATAGTAGTATGCATTCCAAAATTAGGATGGCACAGATCAGTCTAGCCTTTAAATAGATATCCGTATCAGTTTCCACTCTATGAACCAACATCATAAATGTGAGAAGTTACTAATGACTTACACAGACATTGGCCAAGTCAGTGCAGTGAGATCAGGGCTAAATAATAATTTCCTCTATGGCAAGAGGCTCAGACCTTGGATTCAACTCATCCTAATAGGCATGGAAATGCTTCCAGTTTAAAATACCCCATCATGGATAACCAGGGATTTTAATTTTTGCGTGTGTGTATATTTTATGTCCAAGAAGGGGGTCTCCACTATGTGTCCCTTTTACAATGCAATGCTTCAGAGTGCCTCATGTGAATGGAGTAGTGATGTGAATGTGTGACTACCGCAGCATTTACCTCTATGGAATGTGAGAAGATAGCCAAGTACATGCATCTTCAAAAGAAGTGAATTGAGCAGTGGTCAATTTTCTTGATATCGTTGAACTGGTATTATTGTAGCTTGACGCCACCGGAAGTGGTGGGTGTATTCAACAGTTAGGCTGCTTGACAGCCAGGTAACACCCCCAGTGGCTGATTGGATTCCTCTGGCTCCAGGGGACACTGACGGCTGCCTTGGCATGGAGCTTCTTACAGCACCCCCACACCCCGCCCCTCCCCCAAATCCAGCTGCAGGGTACATTGACAGCGTGCGGTGCTGGTAACAGTGGTGCGTTCAGCTGGTGAGTTCTCCCTGCTTGCCCCCTAGCATGTCCAGTGCAGTTGTTGATGTCATAGTCGTCGTGCAGCAGCAGGGAACCGTGAAATTAATGTGTGTTCAGCAGAGGGGGCACTGACAGCGGCGCCTGGCACCTTTAAAAAATAAAATAAAAATTGCCCCTCGGAAATGCAATGGCTTTCGGGGGCAATCACAGCCGCGGATACTACAGCAATGCTGCCTAGGGAAAGGGAAGCTAAGGAGTCACTCGCTATCTTACACGTCCAGCATCCGCCTGTGGAAGCCCATCCGCCTACACTCACAAGGTCCTGCAGCCATTCAACTGGGGGCGTGACCTGGCTGTCAAACAGCCTAATCCTTGTCTCCACCCATCAGTTCCGGTGTCGTCAAGATACAAGAATACCCGTTGAACTCCCCAAGTGACCAGACATTTATTTATACTGTGGATAAGAGGGGAAGTGTCTTTAGTGGGGAAAACGTTTTAAGCTATGCATCTGGCAGGGCTTAAGTACTAGGATGGCATACTTTAGACGGTGGTGGAATCTAAGTCAATAGACATATACTGACTCCAAAAATCAAGCTATGTATTCAACCTGTTACCATTTTGCCACAGTAAATTACTACCAATTACTATATAGGAGTCATTTAGGGAGTCCGAGTTAAGAGTTTGTGTGAAGAATTAGACTCAGCTTTGGCTTACCAACTTGCACAGCCCTGGCAGTTTTGCATTTACTGGTGGTAACTTCTTAAAAATGGGCAAACTATTCCAGAATGAATAAGAGTTCAGATGCCTTCCATGGATCTCTGAATGGTCTAAGGAGTTCAAAAACTAATAAGGTAATGGTTCCATGAAACGGGCAGTAACATCAGAACCACAGTGACTCATATGTGATGTCAGCCCAGTCATGTTGACTCTGTCCTGACCTTTGTCTTTTTTTTCATAAGCCAGTGTCAAATTCATCTTCACAAACTATACTGACTTGATTCACATTAGCAAACGGAAACTCTTAGAAGCAGTGGGCTAATTAGATTTCCCCCTTGAAGGAAATCATTGTAATCCGGGACATTAGTTAATTGCTGATGCAAATCAGACATTTGCTTGTGTCAGCAGAATCGAGTGGTGGAAGCAGATTAGACTCATCTACTATAAAATATACAATCATTGTCAAACACAATCCCTCCCCTAGGAGGAGTTGTCGAAATCTAATGAAACTTTCTATGTGGGATTGTAACATTGATATAAGTGATTACAATAGGATAATGTATTGTGGAGAACTGATCCCTGGAAGGGAGGCTCTAGAACCCTGTTATACCGCCTCTAGCTCGGATACAAGATGTGATACTGGCAGGCATGGAGGCTCTAGTACCCTGTTGTACCGCCTCTAGCTTGGATACAAGATGTGATACGGGCAGGCATGGAGGCTCTAGTACCCTGTTGTACCACCTCTAGCTTCGATACAAGATGTGATACTGGCAGGCATGGAGGCTCTAGTACCCTGTTGTACCACCTCTAGCTTCGATACAAGATGTGATACTGGCAGGCATGGAGGCTCTAGTACCCTGTTGTACCACCTCTAGCTTCGATACAAGATGTGATACTGGCAGGCATGGAGGCTCTAGTACCCTGTTGTACCACCTCTAGCTTCGATACAAGATGTGATACTGGCAGGCATGGAGGCTCTAGTACCCTGTTGTACCACCTCTAGCTTCGATACAAGAGGTGATACTGGCAGGCATGGAGGCTCTAGTACCCTGTTGTACCACCTCTAGCTTCGATACAAGAGGTGATACTGGCAGGCATGGAGGCTCTAGTACCCTGTTGTACCACCTCTAGCTTCGATACAAGAGGTGATACAGGCAGGCATGGAGGCATACAGGTTATGTATGGTATCCTGCAACTTATTGGTCCATATTTGCTGTAACGGAGCCTCTAGATTGTGCAAACCTGTAGGCTGTCGAAGTTGGCGTCCCAGATGGTCTCATACATGTTCTATTGGCGATAAATCTGGTGACAGGGAAGGCCATGGAATTGGGACACAGACATTCCTGTGACCCCCTTGCTGTTGTGCGGCTGAGCATTATCCTGCTGGAGGCTTTCAAGAAGCATTTTCCATGAGAGTAACACACGTGGCTGTAATTGTACCTCGTACTACTTGTAGGGGTGACCAACTAATATGTGATAGCTCCCCAGACCACCACAGCAGCAGTGGGGGGCAGTGTGCCATTCCACAGCAAAGGCAGGATTAAGGTGCTCACCCCTAGGTCTCCAGACTCTAAAATGGCCATTGTCCGTGCCAAAACTAAACCCGGATTCATTGCTGAAGACAACCCGGCTCTACTCTGTGGCAGTCCAGTTTTGTGGTACATGACGCCACTGCAAACTGAGTCAGCGGTAGGAGTGCATCATAGGCAGTACATCTAATGGGCGCTGCAAGACCAAAAGGTCCTTCAGCCAACCGCTTGGAAATGGTTCCGACAGACACAGGGGCCTGCAACGATGGCCCCTGTAATGATGGACAAAGACAGTTGGAGCTGTTCATGCTTGTCAGACGACCAAACGATCCTCTCTATTGGTGGTCTGTCAAGGGCATTCTGAGCCGGGTCGCCTTGTTTGTGTGCCCTCACGCATTCACTGATCCCAACACCTCCTAACAGTCTGGTCCGAATGGCCCACGTGGCAGTAATTCATTGATACGACATCCAGCTTCTCAGATTCCAATAATGCGCCCCCTCTCAAACTCTGGTTACTGGGTGAAAGCTCTTCTCTGCGTCGTAGAGGCACCTAGTGGTCAACAAGCTCTACACAAGTGGAAGAAGAGGTCCACTACATATAAGTAGCCACTGAGACTTTTTATAGTCCATGGGGGGGGGAACCAGTTTAGGGCCTCAGGTGACAAGACCGTTCATCTAATCACACCACAATTCTAATCACTTACAGTTCTGCCTGAGATGTAACTGCATGCCGAGTTTTTGCAGCAAAACAACTCCATCTAGGTGCTCGATTTTTTTTTTGACAGTGTAGGGGTTTAGGGGTGCACTTTTTAATTTTTTTCTTCTTTTACATCTCCAGCAGAAATTCATATGGTTGGTCTCCAGTTCAAGTGATATTAGGCTGCATATGTAAACAGGCATAATTAGATTATATGATCTCGGCAAACCTCAAACTTTATTTTTAGGCAGTATTGTGTATCTAATTTTCTGCTCAGGTCACCGGTTTACCGAGAAGTGTCAATTTTTATGCAGTATAAATAATTACACTGAAGCAAAATTGCATGAAGGTCCCTGTGTGTATGAAGTGCTGATTGACATTTGGACAGTGTGCCAAGTGTCCACTTCCAGAAAACATATTAGTTTGGGGAAATAGCAAGATTTTATTTAGTAAATTTAGGTTTTAATTGAATATGTCAAAAATGTAAAAGTTGTCCCGGCTACTAGAGGCAAAAAACGGCTAAGAAACTGGCAATGAAAAGGTTAACTAGGTGGAAGAAGAAAATGATTGTGCCAGCCCAGTATTACTGAAACTTGGCACACAGGTGAAGAGCCTGTCACTGGCGGTTAGCACTATGATATGAACTATGTACTATCTGTAATAGATTGTATTTGCTCAGAGTGGCTTATAGAGGACCCACCACATCTCCATCTATCTTACTAGATACTTGTAGAACGCTGGAACAACTTCTCCATTGTGCTGTTCCTTGGTTATTCCCCCCCTAGAAATTAGGAGTCTCTGTAGGGGGTCTCACTTATGGCCAGTAACCAAACACTCATGGATGAGCATCCGTCAAGCACTTCATTACTTACAGCTCCTGCCCATATATCCCATTTGGGTATATCAAGTAGTCCCCAATTATGACTTCCCACTACGAGCCAAGACAGAGCAGCTCTGGTAGACCCATAATGACCTGACCGATGGCCATGTAACGCTGCACATCTCATGCAGGGAGAGGAAACGTCTAGTTAGAGGCAGCAACAGCTGATTGCCGGGGATTAAAGAAACCGGACCTGCTGTGATCAGCTTCTCCAAGCCAAGGCTAATAGTGTAGTGCAAGGATGGGTCAGACCTGCCAGAGCCACACTTATATAGGGGGCTACGCTTTGGCTTATAGATGGGGACCCTCAATTGGGATTCACCTCTATAAAGGTCTGTCTCTAATAGGGTAAGTGGAATAATTCTGCAACCACCAATATCAGGGTGCTGTAAGTACAAGTGAGGACTTCTAGGGGTTCGCTGCTTACCAGACAACATTGCTGCTATAGTTCTAACGGTCTTCGAGAAGTACTTATCTGTCTGCTGCAGTGCCACAGTTGTGAACTCCTGGCATCACGGTGCTCAGGATCTGAGCACAGATGCCAGGAGAATGGCAGCAATGGTCAGGTGACATCTTCCACAACAATCACCAGGAGGATGGCAGGGCAACAGTGCCACATGAAGAAAAGGGCAAGTTCTGCTGTTATTTTAAGACGTTGGCGCTATTGCAGAAAGGCTGTCCGGTAACTAGACAACCCCTTTAAGTACATAAAACATACATGAAGTGACATTCACAGCGAAAAAGGCCAGCCTACAATGAGGAAGGAGACGGTAAGTTGGGGATACTGGCTAGAAGGTCATACACATAACCCCGGATATAGAGTGCCCATTAAAGGGGTTGCCCCATAAAAGCAAGGCATCCCCATCCGTAGAATCAGGGCTGTGGAGTGGGTAAGCGAAACCCCCGAATAGTTCATATGTAACATTTAAGTGATAAATTTACTGTATTAAAATGCTAAGCTCAGGCCCTTTCCTATTGCTGTCGTTCTAGTTAGAAATGCTTTTGATAAATAGGGGCTTAGATGAACATTTATAGGGAATTTCAAAAACTTTCCTAAATTCCTATGAAAGGAAACATGCAACAAATTCTGCATTACAAAAAACAAAACAAACAAACAAAAAGACAAAAACACACAGATAGGATAAAAAAAGTGACTAAGCCAGAATCTGTACATTTCTACCAACTCCACCAAAATGGGGTCATGACTCAGACTCACAGAATAGAGGATAACTTTCTGATCTTAGGGGTCCAACTGCTGGGACCTAGCCGGCCTGAGAACAAGGGTCCAGTGTTTCCAGGAGTAAATTCAGATAGACACAAGTGCATGTATATTTCTGCATCAGGCAATGCAAATTTGCTCATGCACCAGTTTCCCCCCCCCCCCCCCCACCCCCTTTACCATTTTGCATGTGCCAAAAACCCCCAGCCAGTCCCGTACATAGAAATGGCTAATTGGCCTAATTAGGTTCATACGTTCCATTTCCTTGTGTAAATGCACAGGACAATAGAACATGAGTGTTTTGGTGCAATTGAATTGTGCACCCACAATACGCGTCTGAACGAACCCTTTAAAATCAACAGGTTCTACTCACTGCGTATTGTGTTTGCAAAAACAGTTGTGTGAATCCTGCTTAAATGAAGCAATGATTACACATGTTCGCTGCGGCTCCACTTAATTCAAGGGCACCATCACTGGAGACGAGTTCAAGCGCTTGGCCATCTCCAGGAGTCCAGCTGAAATGCACAGGGACCACTTCTCCGTTCCGGAATGCACCAAACCCTCAGAATCAGGTGATGTCCCATTGGTATCTGTATGTGTCCTGTGGACAGGGGATAACCCCTTTAAAAAGGAGAGTGCCTCGTCCTAAGATAAAGATAAAGCAGCGGTGAGCGATCTACTTGAAGGATCATGTCTCGGAAGAGAATATTAATAGCATGGACCACCTGATGAGGAGCTACATTACATTGAGGGGACCTTAGACTGAAGTCTGGGTGTTATTGTGTGGATGCTCAACTCATGATCTAACACATTCTACATATCCATAGGACAGACCTGCTGAAACAACAAGCCCATTACACCAGGAAAGCCAGTTATTACGCTCTTTTATATGTCCGTGCCCGTCTCGCAGCACTGAAACCAACAGCTTGTTATGTTCTCCGTGCGAGAGGGCTTCCTCCAGTTTAAGCGAATACTCGGCCATTCTTGATGAACGTATAGACTATAACTCAGCGTAACATGGTGCTCACTGCAGTGACCACAGGCCGTGATCAAGGCATTCTGGTGAAAGAACCCAATTAGAATGCGATCATCAAGCTGGGAACATGCAACAACTGAGCAGCACTCCTCCAGGCCTGCAGAACAGTGTAAAAGGAAATCTTTCCTGTCTGTACAATACTACACCACAACACATAAGCCATAGGTG
The DNA here is from genome assembly GCF_035609145.1 of Eleutherodactylus coqui. Lineage (NCBI taxonomy): Eukaryota > Metazoa > Chordata > Amphibia > Anura > Eleutherodactylidae > Eleutherodactylus > Eleutherodactylus coqui. The sequence goes on along the minus strand of NC_089837.1, from coordinate 453,442,418 downwards.
GAAACCGTATAGGATGTACAGGCTGTAAGACGGAGCTCTACAGGGCACATCAGAAGGTCTACAGGGCACATCAGAAGGTCTACAGGGCACATCAGAAGGTCTTTTTCTTCCATGGCAGTAACTTAGAACGACTGGAGCGATATCCGCAAACGGGAGCCCAGAGCGGAATCCGGCTCTGACTGCAGCCGACATACCTGCTTTCTCCTGTATTACGGATGACCACGGAGGCTCGTCGGTCATGCGCAGTAAAGAATTTTTTCACGCGAACGAACTACTGCATCCACACGGAAAGCCAGCGGCATCAGTGATCACCAGCAAGCATATTTTGGCACTGTCACGCGCTGTGTTCACGAGGCCTTAGGCTGTTCTCTGCAGCAGAGAGTTAACAGTAGCACAAGCTATACCTAGTGGTGCAGATTTTGCTGTGGATTTGACAGCTTGTTTTCTCTTTTGCAATGCAAACAATTGACATGCTGCAGATTTAAGGTTTGCAGCGTATATAAAGTCCGCTACAGAACACAGAATTTTTCCCACACATGGATAAGATTTGTTAAATCGCTTGTACTGTAACTGCTGCAAATTTTTCATGCGGAATATACACAGCATTTACAACCAGTGTGAACACATCCTTAAGGTTACTTTACACGGGCACATAAGCACCCAGCAGTCAGCCCAAAACTTCACTCCTGCACTGTCACACAGAAGCAATAGTCATTCGGAACTCTCCAGCCATGCTCCTCCATTCACTGTGAACAGGCAGTGTATGTGTGTTAATTTATTACACATTTAAAGGGATCCTGTGCCCGGTATTATTGTATCTTGTCACCACCAGGAAGTTAGGGGTTTGACAGGGCTTGGATGCAGGAACGCTCTAGTCACACTCCTAGCTCTTGATAGGGTGACATCCATAAGGTCCTATAGCTGCAGCCTCTGTACTGCTTTTTGGCTGCCCCGGAGGGTTAGGGTTCTGCCTTATTTCTCAGGCTAAGTCTACATTATTAGGTGTAAGAGCAAAAGCCTTTACAGCTATAAATGTAAGCCTAGTAGGAAAACTAACCCCTAACCCTAACCGCCCACGGCACAGCCAAAAAGCATTACAGGGGCTGCAGCTGTCCCTGGGCTCCCTCACTGCTCTGCGCCGCCATAGATTTGCACCTGCCTCAGCAGGGTCCTCCGGCGCCTCTGTGTGTTCCACCACTCCCTGCCACTGTCTTCATGCCGTGGCAGTGCACGGTGTCCTCCGGCAGCTCTACCTCTAACTGAATGTGCCAGCGATGCTGCTCCCTGCCTCGGCGCAGTCTACTGTCTGAATGTAGTAATGCCCCCCAGCCAATCAGAAGATTGGGGAGCTGCTGCCTTGTTACCACCCCTAACTTTCGGTGGTGACAAGGTACAATAATATCCCTGTGCCCTGCCTGAAGCACCAAAAACTAACAGTGCCGTTAAGCGAGATAATCTTTTAGTTGTTTAATGCTCGCCTACTCCAACCACTGAAGTCTGTGCAACACATGAAAATCTGACTTCTCAGATTGCCGTGAGCACGCCCTCTACTCGTATGGCAGAGCACACAGGACTCAGAAGAGTGTCAGATTTTCATAAGCGGACGAATATACAAGACATCACCCAGCTCCATGTTACCTTGCCTAACAGCGCAATAAGTTAGTTTATGGTGCTTTAGGCAGGCGACAGGTTCCCTTTAATTTGAGGAATCTAATAAATTTTAAAATAAAAAGAAAACATTTGTGGAGAGAGAATTGATAGTTAGAGGACCCAACATGAAGGGGGGGGGGGGGGGGGAATGTGAGATGTGGCCTCTGTTGCTACAGATGGAGATATTCTTGATACATGCAGCACCATGTATAGTCAGATGCTAAGGTTTATTAGACCTCATGTGACCTGAAACTTTAGCTTTCAGGGTTGCATGTCAATTTGGCAATAAAAATGAGGCTGTGATCCTGCACAGGTACATCCACAACCATAGCCACTTGCCCACTGCTCAACGCTATATGCTGCAGCGGTAGTTCTTGACCATGCAGCAGCGTGGTTATATGGCGGCTGAATTAAAGCTCTGCAGCATATAACTGCACGGCTGAGCCCTGAGAGGAGCCTTCGTCTTAATGAAGTGGTTTTGGATGAGGGGGGAGAAGATGCTGGAAGACATCCTGAGGAACAAACCATCCAACACGCCCGATCCTCCTCCCTACCGGCAGCAGACATTAGGGGACCAGTAGGCTGGCGGCAAACATCCATCCAAGGGTGCTTTTACAACAAACGATTATCGGTCGGACGAGCGAACAATCCAGTTCACTCACGTAGCCCGTTTTACAGACCGATACATCCTTGGCTCGTTCAAGCGAGAAATCGGTCAGTCATTTGCTGTATTAGTGAGTGAACAAGCGCTGCTTAAACCAAACGACGATTTTTACGCCATAAAAACACTAAAAGGAACAATTATTGTTCGGTCGTTGGCCGTCTTTAGACTGAATTATAGTTCACTTTCGCTTGCTTGAATGATTTTCTGAATGATAATCATTCCGTCTACAAGGGCCTTTAAATGTATATCCAGCTTTAAAAAGCGAGTCATTCCCTGAAAGGCCTATGGGGCGGCCGTTGGTGTTTTCCCAGAGGGTTGGCACGGGGCGCCTCCTCTAGTTGTACACATTACATGAAGGAAGTTATCCATGGCGGCTGAATTACATATAAAATGACTTACGTGAATGGGGGCCACCAAACTCCCCTTAACAGCACATGTAGCCCATCCCCCTCCCCCTGTGCTTTAGCATTCAGCCAACAGCTAAGATGTATGGCCACCTATGCATTCGAAAAATGACGTTTGCATATCTCCAGGAATACGTACATATGCACACGGTTAGCCATCTACTCACGGGCAGTAATCAAAAAGAAGACTCCCACAGTATATTGTTTCCACCCAGCGGCTGAACACCTCCACATCCCACAGTCAACTGCTCCAGCGGCTTCCATGTACTGATACAATGTAACGAGTGATCCTGCTGCTCCTGCATATAAAGGGCTTGTACTACACTAACATTATCCCCTTTCCACAGGGCAGTGATAACTTTATGATCAGTGTGGGACCGATTGCTAGGACCTCTATAGATCCCAACAGTCCCTGCACCAAGGAGTAGAGGACGCCGATGTGCCGCTGCTCCATTCATCTCCAACACAGTGCCGGACATTGATGAGCACTCCTTAGGGGAGAAACTTACCTTTTGGTACAACCCCTTTGAAGCAACCCTCCAATCCCGGAGAAACAAGGATGGCGGCCCCGCTTCTCCATTCCCTGATGCATACTGCGCATTAGTAGGAGACACGACACCCGCTCTGATTACCCCGTGCGGCCCATGTGATCAGCATGTAGCGTCTTACATTGTATTAGGACGCATCAGTAGTCTAGCAGGTAGTCTATCAGTCTATCTAACAGTGGTCCAGCGGTTGTATCATATGGGCCAACGTCCTCAAACCTTTGAAATCTCAGTCTTAATGAGTCCCGACCGGTGGGCCAGGCTCGGCTGTCCACGGTACTCACCAGTCCTCGTGGATGACGTCTCCTCCGTCACCAACAGACCTGACCATATCCGAGCCTCACCACGGACCAGCGAGCGTGCAGAGGAGTGGGTCACTTCTGCCCATGATAGCGCACGCACCTATCTGCGGTGTGTGTGGGGGATGGGGGGGGGGGGGGTAAATTTGGATGAAACTGGAGAATCATCTACGTCACTCAGACAGAACGACCTAGCCAGAGATTGGAGTGGACTGCAGAGCCATCCGACCCACGGGCTGTTCAGGGTTAGAGGGGGTTTCCAGGACTGAGGACTCTTTTACAAGGAAACGATCATTCAAAAATTGTTTAAATGAGTGATAACTGTACGGTAATCACGGCCAACGATGATAATTGGTTCGCTTACTGTTCATTTCATGATACCAGCGTCGGCTCGTTCCCCGATCATTCACCTATATAGTGAATGATGTATCGGCTGTATACGCGGGCACATGTGAGTGACCTCTGACCGTTTGCTTGTGCGAACGATATATTGCACCTTAAGGGCCTTTTACACGTCTGTTTACTGCGCAGTCATTAGAGCGAGCGGTTTGTACGATGATTGTCCGTTGTAAACGCGGGCTGCGACCGATCAGCGGCGAAACGTTAGATTATCACGGATCGGATCTAGAAGTCATTGTCTGCCGCAGCGTTTGGTCTAAACAGACGGAACGACCAGCGGCGGTCGGGAAAAGCATCCAATTTACGAAACTACCCAATTAACGTGTAGATAACACTCAGCGAACGGCAAACAACCGCTTCATCACCGCTGGTCACATGTCCGCTCCATCCTGCCACAGAGCAGCCATAACTATGGATGACCAATCCTGGGAACGGACCACCAATGTCTGATCGCTGGGGGTCATCCTGAGCAGACCGACGAGGCCACAGCGTCTGGGGGGCGCCGCAGTGTGCTCATGATGATTGGCAGCACGGCCGGCACTCTGTCCTGTCCAACCGACTGGTACTGAGCTGCCAGATACCGTACGGCGCAACGCCGGTACGGACTGCAGTGACAATGGCGCTCACCGCAGCAGCGGACCCCACAAGGACATCAGGCTAATGACCCAATCCAGGATTTTTCTATTCACTGACAGCAAACAAGAAGTGGAGCCCATTAGTCTAATCAGTTCCCTGCCTGCAGCCACCGACAGGCGGCGCCCTCCCCGGGTGACAGGTGAGGAGTTGGGGCCGCAGTGCTGCCATCTAAGGGCAGATGGATTCCCGGGCACTTCCGGAGCTCGCCGTCCATCCTGTGAGCGGGCCTGCAATGCAGAGCACATCCCCCGCACACCGGCCGGGCTGTCAGCATGCCGGCACCCTCCCCCTGCGGCATCACTAATCCGCCGGGCACCTCCTGTAATCCGGGGACTAATCCCCGCGCCTGACCCCGCCGTCACACCCGGCCCCGGATGACTGGGACCCCCGCTCCGAGCGCCCGGAGGCCACCATGTTGGAGCCTGGCAGCGCTAACACAGCGGCCCCCGGTATAAGGCGGCCCGCCCGGCGCACTGACCTCCACATCTCTGCCCTTGTTCTTGAAGCTTTTGATCCGGTGGTTCTCCAGGCCGGCGCTCTCCGCCATGGCGGCTCTCTCTGCTTCTTCCCGTTACCGGCTGCGACACCACAACGACCGCGCCAGCCGCACTCCCCCGCCCTGCGCGCACTCGCTTCGAGGAGGGAATAGGAGGTGGGGCGCGAGCGTCACTCTGGGCGGGGCCTACTGAAGAGGCGGGAACAGAGTCAGTGTGAGGGGAAGCCGGCGGAGCGTCACAGATACCGGCTGCTCTACTGACACAGGGCTTTATGTGTTAGGTCGGTCCGCGCACAGCACGACACAAGTGAGCCGCCCTCAGCTGCTTCATGTTCTGGGCTGCTGCGGCGGGTTATGTGCTGAGTAATGCTTACTGTAAACGTTTAATAAAGTTTAGGAAAAAAAAATACACTTGCCGGTGGCGTTCCTTTGTGACGTTCCATGTCACATGGTACAAAAGAACGCTCCAGAGCCTGGCTTTAGTGGGCGTGGTTACGGGACACGCCTCTTCTTTAAAAATGTAGTCTGATGCCCCGCCCATTTGGGTAACCCCAGCGTTTTCTAGCAGAGGCGGTTATGGCTGACTGTAGGATCGCTGAAGCCCATTAGGTTTCACAGGAAGCTCCAGTGTGTGTGCTACTAAGGGGGCATATAAGTAGTGAAGCTGTTCTGTAGGAGTGCTCTGCTGTGTCTAGTGCTACTTGGATCCATTACACAAGGGATCTGGCCAATGTGAATAGTTAAACAGTGTTCATGTCTGTATCAGCGGCCCTGATGTCTATCCAGCGAAGATGGATAGTACGTAGATGATGGCACGGTGGTGACAAAGGCATTTTTCCCTAGAAAACAACTTCGATTTAATTCCGCTCCATAAGACGGCATTTCTACTTGAACCTTGCAGTATAATAGAAAATTACGTTTTACTTATGGCTACATAACATTTACAATTCCCTTCGTATGTAGTAGCAGCAAACTGTGATCTCAGCAAGAGAAACCAAGGGTATTAGTGTAATATGTCTCCACTGGAAGTGTGGGTGTGACCGGGCTGAGCTAGCGGTCACGCCCCACAGCTCCTGATTGGCTGCGGGATGTATACGCCTTCACCGAGCTGGTGAGAGAGATAGCTCGGTGGAGGCAATGGCAAAGCAGGAATACGTGCGCATAAATTAGCTTTATTTGCTGACGACCTTCTAATGTACTTAACAAATCCTGTGTGTACACCCGTCTGGTCCAGGACTTTTGCCTAATTTCAAATTTTTAATAGATTCTAGGATCTGTAGTTCTGTAAAATCGTGTTCTAATTCGGTAGCTATCTCGTGTCGTATGGGATCTCACTCCTTCAAGTAAGGCCCCCTGCACACGGGCGGAAATTCTGCGGCGGGATTTCCCGCAGAATTTCCGCCCCTGGACGCCTGCATAGGATTGCATTGCAAAACGTAATCCTATGCAGACGGTCGCGATTTGTCAGCCGGCACATCAAAGAGCCGGAGCCGCGGGAAAGGTGAGCGCCGCACTGGTTTCTGCAGAGGCTCGGGTCGGGTCCCGCTGCGAGAATCCTTGCAGTGGCATCTGACCCGGTCGTCCGCAGGCAGCCTATGATGTAATATTTTCAGGTACTTGTGGCTGTTGTTGACCTCTGTTCCCTTCAATGTCATATAGGTTCTGGTAGTATGTTTGGGATGTTTCTAAAATATCTGCAGTTGAATGGAGCAGCCCTTTATTTTGGGAATTAATGGAGAAGATGTACAGCGGGGAGGCCCAGGGTGTATTGCTTTGGTCAGCCAGTGGCCGCATTTGTTACCGTATTCGTAGAACCCGCTCCGGACTCTGCCTCTATAACATAGAGAAGCTTGACTAAGGCCTCCCTCACACAGGGCGTTTGCAGAAATGCAGCGTTTTTCAACGCTGCGTTTACTGCAGATTCTGCCCGGTTTCAGCAGCGCTGGTATTCTTTATGCCAGCGTTTTGGCTGCATTTTTAGAGCTTGCCAGCGCTGATTGGCTGAGACAGTCAATGAGGGCCTGTGAAAGGGCATCGAGCCAGCGCCGAGAACCAATCACAGCAATCTATTGCTGGAGGCGGGGTTCTCAAACCTGGCCTACGGCAATAGACTAGTCAGTGCAGTAGAAGCCCGGATCAGTGGCAGAGACCAGCGGCCACGACCCGGACGGCAGCGGCTAGGTGAGTATTGCTTTTTTTTTCCTGTTTAGTGTAGCTCGGACTGATTTTTGGGGTAGGGCTTATATTGCAAGCCCTTCCCCCGAAAATTGGTGTGCGGTTAATGCTGCCAAAAACGCAACACTAAGTGTCGAAACCGCTGTCCGTTCATTTCAATGGGCAACACAGGGCTGAGAACGCCCCAAAAAAGAACACACAACCCTGTCAAAGCGCAGCGTTGAAGACGTGTGTGAGCAGCCCATTTGAAATGAATGGGTGCGTTATACAGCGTTTAGCGCAGCGCTGAAAATGCAGCGCCTAATGCTGTACAAAAACGCCTGTGTGAAGGAGGCCTTAGTATAGTGAGGATTTCCTGGCGAAGAGCGGATATCTCCATACGCAACTGGTCAGATGGGGAGGACTTAATAAAGATTTCTAAGGAATTTAGGTTTATGAGGAGGGTCTCTTTTTTCAGTCTGGAGCCGTGTGGTATGGGTATTCCCACTTCCCACTGAATGGGGGCCTATGTGGTATCCGACAAATGGTCGTCGGTGATGTTTTTGATTGCTGTCTGCTCATCTTTTAAATAAAGTGTATCATTTAGTAGGTTATCGTTGAGCCTCCAGGAGTGGTACCCTCTCACACCTATCACATTATTTAGGGTGCCGCAGACTAATATGATACGTTTTAATGGCTCACAAAAATACATGATGTTATAGCGAGCTTTCAAACCTACGCAGGGTTCTTCCTCAGGCTTAATGGATTAGCTCTAAAGACGTATATAAATATATATACACATACATATAAAATAGGCACAGACATGGTGCAAATACTTTACACTTACTGTGTTTCCCCGATAATAAGCCCTACCCCAGTTTTCAGGGGAGGCTTGAAATATAAGAACCCCCCCCCACACACACAAAAAAAGCCCTAGCTAACCTGCATTAAAAAAAATCAATACTCCCCTGGTCCGTGGCGTACCTATGCCTCACGATGGTCTCCGGGCAGCACTGCGGCAAGATGCAATGTCCTCTGCTCTGACATCTCAGCTTCTTTCTGGTGACGGGGCTTTCAATACCCTGCCTCCAGCAAAGCGAACCTTGTGATTGGATCAAGCACCAGCCAATCACAGCCAATCAGTGATGTCATTCACTGAATGGCTGTGAATGATTGAGCGCTGGCTGTGATTGGTTGGCGCTCGATCCAATCACAGCGCTTGCTTTGCTGGAGGCGGGGTATTCAAAGCCTGATCACCAGAAAGAAGCTAAGATGTCAGAGCGGAGGACACTGCAGCTTGCCACAGCGCCGCCAGAGACCACCGCGAGGCATCGAGACGCCGCGGAGCAGGTGACTATAAGCCCCCCCTTCCCTGAAAATAAGACACTGCCTCTTTTGGGGCAAAAAATCTATATAAGACAGTGTCGTATTTTCAGGGAAGCCAGAACAGGATAAGCAGAGGAGAAAATACCAATGTAGGGTTGTTGTTGCTAGCTAGATCCTCTTTTTCCTGTGACGTTACGTACATTCTCTGCAGTCTCTTTCCTGCAGGTCACTAGTGACGTAACATTCGCTGCCTAGCAGGGAATGCTGAATCCTATGTTGGGCTATTGCCAGAACACTAGCGGCGAGACAGCGTGCATGCGTAGTCTCAGCAATAGCCAAGCATACGGTTCGGAAATTCCCTGCTAGGCAGTGAATGCTACGTCACTAGTGATATAGCGTATATTGACCTGCAGGAAGGAGACTGCTGAGAATGTACGTTTCGTAAAAGGAAGAAGAGGATCCGGACGGCTGGAGGTGACATGACCCAGGGGATTGGAGGAGCCAGGAGAAGATCGTTTAGGAGAAGATACGGTAAGGAGGAATAGGTAAGTATAGGATTTTTTTTTTGAATGACAGAACCCCTTCAAATAGTCCACTGATAATGATGTAAAAATTTTATGGTCTCTAAATTGGTGTTAGGGGGTCACCAGGCCTGTGTGTTCTCTCTGCTATAGATTTCTCATATTCTGTAATGATGCATGAAGCCACTTGAGATGTTTATTCCTGTTTTGAGAGTGTCAAAGATAATGATCTACTTGTACTCCCAAATTCTTCTATGACGTTGACATTTGAAGTTGCCTTTTAATATAGTAACCTTCATATGTTCTATGTTGGTCTGTGGCTAGAAAAATGCTCAGCCACAGGTAATTCTGTTTTTCTTTAATTTTGTGGCGGTGAGACCTCATCCTGGCTTTCAGTTTTTGTCCTGTTTCTCCAACATAAAGACCTCCAGCAGGACATAGTTTATAACCATCTTTGACACACTCAAGAGAGGCATCAACATCTCAAGCGTCTTCATGCTACAGTAGAGAATATGAGAAATCTATAGCAGAGAGAACACACAGGCCTAGTGACCTCCTAACACCAATTTAGAGAGAAAAAAAACCCTTTCAAATCCTTATCAGTGGACTAATTAAGTCTTTCTCTTCTGTTCATCCTGTTCTGGTATTAAGTGTTAATTAATCACACCATGTCTGTGCCATTTTATATTTATGTGTGTTGTGAGGGATTAGCGGTTAGGATCGGTAGCAACCTGGGCATAAGCAGTCAGAGACAGTGACACTTGCGATAAAGTCTTTAGTCCAGGCTTTGCCTGGGTTTATTTCCAAGCAAACAAAAGCAAAATACAGGCCTTAACATCAGGCAAACATAGCGTAAATCCTGCTCGTCTGAGCACTTACTATACATGGAGCGTCCCTGTCTACACACTGGTAACAAATGGCTCCTGCACACCACCAGCCAGGACTCTCAGACCTGCAAAGGTCTCAGCTCTCTTCCTAGGCCCTGTAGGTCCAGGCTTTATATGGCCTGGTACCAGCCCCACCTGGTACGTGGGAGTGACCATCCCACCCTTCACTTTGGTCACTCCAGGAAAAGCCGGCCCGGATTATGTGGCTTGGAGCCACTTACATACTACAACATGTTAGTAACTTAATGCTACTAACACTATACTGCCGGCTTCCTCCACCGAGCCCAGGCTGCTCGGTGGCACGTATCTGCCCAAGCGCTCCCCAAAGCAGCATAGGAGAGCATCCTAGGTGAAATATACCTGCCCTCCAGCACCTTGCCGGTCACCGTCTCACATACCCTACCCCTCTGTTCGAGCCTGTGGGGTCGGACACCTTTCGCCGCCATGCAATGCGTCCTTGATAAGGCATCGGCATTGCCCTGTAGCTTTCCGGCCCTGTGTTCTACCGAAAAACTGAAGTTTTGTAGTGTCAGGAACCACCTAGTGACTCTGGCGTTTCTTTCTTTTGCCTGTGACATCCAGGTTAAGGGAGAGTGGTCTGTGATCAGCCTGAAGTGCAGACCTAGAAGGTAGTATTTTAGGGATTCAAGGGCCCACCTGATGGCTAGGGACTCCCGCTCAACTATACTGTAATTTTTCTCTGGTGGCGTGAGCTTCCTGCTCAGATAAATTACGGGATGTTCTGCTCCCTCTACTTCTTGGGACAGAACTGCTCCCAGTCCCACATCGGACGCGTCTGTTTGGACAATAAATTCTCTTTTGAAATTGGGTGTGACTAACACTGGACGTCTACAGAGGGCCCGTTTTAACTCTTGGAACGCCTTTTCTGCGTCAGGGTTCCACTTGACCATGACTGACTTACTGTTCTTGGTCAAGTCTGTTAGGGGCGCTGCTATGCTAGCAAAGTTTTTCACGAACCGCCTATAGTACCCTACAATGCCTAAAAAGGCTCTCACCTGCTTTTTAGTTGTGGGTTGTGGCCAGTCCTGAACGGCTTCAACTTTATTGACCTGGGGTTTTATAATACCCCTACCTATTATATACCCCATGTATCGTGCTTCTTCAAGACCCAGGGCGCACTTCTTTGGGTTTGCTGTGAGCCCTGCTTTTCTAAGGGAGTTCAGTACTGCCTGTACCTTGGGTAGATGGCTGTCTCAGTCTTCGCTAAAGATGATGATATCATCTAAATATGCTGACGCATATTGACGATGGGGTTTGAGTATGATATCCATCAATCTTTGGAAGGTTGCTGGGGCTCCATGCAAACCGAAGGGTAGGCAGATGTACTGAAACAACCCTTCTGGTGTGGCAAACGCGGTCTTTTCCTTCGCGCTCTCTGTAAGGGGGACCTGCCAGTAGCCTTTAGTAAGGTCGAGAGTGGAAAAGTACCTGGCATGACCCAGTCTCTCAATTAACTCGTCCACTCTCGGCATTGGGTATGCGTCGAATTTTGACACGTCATTTAGCTTCCGGAAGTCGTTACAGAAGCGCAGAGAGCCATCAGGTTTTGGTATCAGCACGATAGGGGTGGACCATTCGCTTTTCGACTCCTCAATTACTCCGAGGTCTAGCATTTTCTTGACCTCCTCTGAGATGGCTCGTCTGCGGGCTTCTGGAACCCTGTACGGTTTCAGCTGAACCTTTACCCCTGGTTCAGTTATAATGTCGTGTTTTATGACACCAGTACGCCCTGGTATATCAGAGAACACATCTGAATTACGTTGTATAAATTCCCTCGACTCTTGTTGTTGGGATTTGGACAGGGACCCTGATACACACACCTCTGGGACCCCACCATGGGGGGTGCTCACTGCAGTCAGGGCTTCTCTGTCCTTCCATGGCTTAATTAGGTTTACATGGTACAACTGTTCTGGTTTCCGCCTACCTGGCTGGTATACCTTATAATTTACCTCTCCGACTTTCTCAATTATTTCATAGGGCCCTTGCCATTTTGCTAGGAATTTACTTTCTAGGGTGGGCACCAACACTAGTACCCGATCCCCAGGGTTGAAGGTTCTCACCTTGGCGGACCGGTTATATACCCGGCTCTCCGGCTGCAGCCACTTTCTCACCAGGTGGAACAGGTCGTACATCTGGGAGCGAGCTGGAAGGTGGTCAGCAAAAGTCCAGGCATGTACGCGTCGGGCCCGCACATGGGTGTCCACGCCCAAGCGTGCCAGGATCTCACCTTTCAACTTATTATAGTCCTTGGCATCCTGCTCACCGAGGTCAAAGTAGGCCTTTTGGGGTTCTCCCGTCAGGAAAGGCGCTACTACCTCAGCCCACTGAGGCGCCGGTAACTTCTCCCTCTCGGCCACTCACTCAAAGACCGCGAGATAGGCCTCGATGTCATCGGTGGGTGTCATCTTTTGTAAGGCCGCCTGTACCGCGGTACGGGTGGTGGGGAGCGAACCAGACGACCTCTGCACACTTTGCGCCAGGAGAGCATTAGTCTCGGCCTGAGCTCTCATGGCCTCCTCATGGATCTTTTGCTGGGTCGCCAACGCTTGTTGCTGCTGCACGTTCATTTGTTGCTGCTGAGCAAACGTTTGTTGTTGCTGCATGTTCATTTGTTGCTGCTAAGCCAACATTTGTTGCTGCTGCACGTTCATTTGCACCAGCTGCTTTATCAGTTCTTCCATCTTGGCAGTGTCTGATTCCTGCGCCATTGCAGCTTTCACCCAGGACATGGTGGTCACAGCACTCTCCCGTCAATCTCTGTTGGGCGGTTGCCCTTAGCAACGGTTCTCCAGCTGCTACAGCGAAATGTCCGTTAATTGGTGTATGTCTCTTTAAGACCGCTGCCCGCATCCTCCACCATATGTGAGGGATTAGCGGTTAGGATCGGTAGCAACCTGGGCATAAGCAGTCAGAGACAGTGACACTTGCGATAAAGTCTTTAGTCCAGGCTTTGCCTGGGTTTATTTCCAAGCAAACAAAAGCAAAATACAGGCCTTAACATCAGGCAAACATAACGTAAATCCTGCTCGTCTGAGCACTTACTATACATGGAGCGTCCCTGTCTACACACTGGTAACAAATGGCTCCGGCACACCACCAGCCAGGACTCTCAGACCTGCAAAGGTCTCAGCTCTCTTCCTAGGCCCTGTAGGTCCAGGCTTTATATGGCCTGGTACCAGCCCCACCTGGTACGTGGGAGTGACCATTCCACCCTTCACTTTGGTCACTCCAGGAAAAGCCGGCCCGGATTATGTGGCTTGGAGCCACTTACATACTACAACGTGTTAGTAGCTTAATGCTACTAACACTATACTGCCAGCTTCCTCCACCGAGCCCAGGCTGCTCGGTGGCACGTATCTGCCCAAGCGCTCCCCAAAGCAGCATAGGAGAGCATCCTAGGCGAAATATACATGCCCTCCAGCACCTTGCCGGTCACCGTCTCACAGTGTATATATATTTATATACGCCTTCGGATTGATTCCTTTCAGCCTGAGGAATAGTAAAGATGGGATAGCACCATAGAGGAAAATGCTTCCAGATGTCAAAGCATGCAAATAAGAAGGACTTACCTGGTGTGGACACCCGGAACCCAAATGGTAGGGACCAGGCCTCCACACCTGCAGTCCTGGCTTAGCAGATAACCAGTCATAGAATCATCGAATGGTAGAGTTGGAAGGGACCTCTATTACTCTGCACTGTGACAGCCCTTCAAATATTTGTAGACAGCTATTAAGTCTCCTCTCAGTCTTCTTTTTTGCAAGCCAAACATTCCCAGATCCTGTAACCGTTCCTTATAGGACATTATTTGCAAACCGCTCACCATCTTGGTAACTCCTCTCTGAACTTGATTCAGTTTGTCTATGTCCATTTTAAAGTGGGGTGCCCAGAGCTGAACACAGTATTCCAGATGAGGTCTAACTAAGTAAGAGTAGAGGGGGATAATGACCTCACGTGATCTAGACTCTATGCTTCTCTTAATACATTGCAGAATTGTGTTTGCCTTTTTGGCTTCTGCATCACATTGTTGACTCATGTTCAGTCTATGATCTATTAGTATACCCAAGTCTTTTTCATATGTGCTGTTGCTTAGCCCAATTCTTCCCATTCTGTATGTGCTTTTTTCATTTTTCTTGCCCAGATGTAGGACTTTGCATTTCTCCTTGTTAAATACCATTCTGTTAGTGACCGTCCACTGTTCAAGCTTTTCTAGATCTTTTTGAATACTCTCTCTCTTCCCTAGTGTTAGCTATCCCTCCTAGCTTTGTGCTGTCGGGCAATTTGATCAGTTTCCCATAAATTCCCGCCTCCAGATCATTTATAAAAGTGTTAAACAACACTGGGCCTAGGACAGAGCCTTGTGGTACCCCACTTGATACATTCTTCCACTTGGATGTGCAGCCATTTATGATCACTCTTTGAGTACGATCACTCAGCCAGTTCTGAATCCACCTAACAGTTGCCTTGTCAATCCCATATTTGGTCATTTTTTCAATAAGTATGGTATGAGATACTTTGTCAAATGCTTTACCAAAGTCGAGATATACTATCCACTGCATTTCCATGATCAACCCAGTCGGTAATTCTGTCTTAGAAGGAAATTAGATTTGTCTGGCATCACTTGTTTGTTACAAACCTTTGCTGGCTCTGGTTAATTACTTGCATACATTACTGGTTAAGTACTTGCATACATGCTGTTTAATAATTTGTTCAAAGATCTTTTCCGGTATAGAAGTCAGGCTTACAGGCTTGTAGTTTCCTAGGTCCTTCTTCTTCCCCTTTTTGAAGATGGGGACAACATTTTCCCTTTTCCAATCTTCTGAGACTTATCCTGTTCTCCAGGAATTTTCAGAGATTATGTATGACGAGGGGTTCAGCAATTACCTCTGCTGCTTCCGTTAGTATCCTAGGATGTAATTCATCTGGACCTCGAGATTGGAATTCATTTAAAGGGGTTGTCTCGCGCCGAAACGTTTTTTGTTTTTTTTTGCATAGGCCCCCCGTTCGGCGCAGGACAAACCCAAGGGATGCGTTAAAATAAAATAAAAAAAATTACTTACCTGAATCCCCGCTCTGCGACTTCTTCCTTCTTCCTACTTCTTCCTTCTCCAAGATGGCCGCCGGGATCTTCACCCACGATGCACCGCGGGTCTTCTCCCATGGTGCACCGTGGGCTCTGTGCGGTCCATTGCCGATTCCAGCCTCCTGATTGGCTGGAATCGGCACACGTGATGGGGCGGAGCTACGCGATAATGCGTAGAAGGGGCGGAGTCAGAACGCCGCTCGTGCCTGGACCGACCAGAAGGAGAAGACCCTTCTGCGCAAGCGCATCTACAAAAGCAAGAAGACCCCGAAATTAGACGGAGCCATGGAGACGGGGACGCCAGCAACGGAGCAGGTAAGTGAATAACTTCTGTATGGCTCATATTTAATGCACGATGTATATTACAAAGTGCATCAATATGGCCATATAGAAGTGCTGAACCCCACTTGCTTTCGCGAGACAACCCCTTTAAGTTAGCTATGTGTTCCCTCACCATCTCTCTGCTTTTAGATGGCCTGCATTCTTTTATTCCCCCCAAAAGCACAGGGAAGATCAGTTGATGTTACATTTACTTTCTGAGAGAAAACAGATACAAAATAGGAATTTAAAAGTTCAGCCTTCTTAACATAATTCTTAACCAATTCACTATTTTCATCTTGTAAGCATCTAATAGCATCTTTGACTTTTCTTTTGCTGACATACCCCCAAAAATACTTTTTTATTGCTTTTGGCCTTTGTTGCAAGCCTCAATTCATTATTAGCTTTTCTGACACTTGCCCTACAGTTTCTGCAGACCGCATTATATTCTTCTTTAGATATTTCCCCCCTCTTTCCATTTGATAAACATCTTTTTCTTCGTTTTTAACATGTGTGCAAGTTCTGTGTTCATCCATCCTGGTCTCTTCAAATGCTTCCCATTCTTCCTTCTTTTGGGGATTGTTAACGATTGTGCTTTAAGAATCTCATTTTGCAATATTTCACAACCTTCTTGGACATTTCTATCCTTAAGAACATCCAGCCATTGGATTCTTCCTACCTTCTTTCTGAGTTCATTAAAACCTGCCTTTCTGAAATCCAACCTTGAGGTCGGAGCCTTCTCAGGTGTTCCTCCTCTTTTTATCCAAAATTTAAGGCTAGCATGATCACTGCCTCCTAAGGTCCCAGCCACCCTTACTTCCTCAACCATTCCCTCTCTGTTGGTAAGAATTAGGTCCAAGATAGCAGATCCCCTCGTTTTCTCTTTTACCTTTTGGAAGATAAAGTTGTCAGCAAGAGTGGATAAGAATTTGTTGGAT
Source organism: Eleutherodactylus coqui (assembly GCF_035609145.1). NCBI lineage: Eukaryota > Metazoa > Chordata > Amphibia > Anura > Eleutherodactylidae > Eleutherodactylus > Eleutherodactylus coqui. Next base: position 453,426,080 of record NC_089837.1, on the reverse strand, counting down.
CCATTACTTTTACCTGAGAGAGATTTCCAACAAATATCTGGATAGTTAAAATCTCCCATGATCACTATGTCGGGCTTTTTTGAAAACTTGGCCATCTGATCTAGAAAGAGTTCATCAATATCTTCTACTTGTCCAGGTGGCGATATTCCGCCGCCCCAGAGCAGGGGAAAGAACTGACAGTTCTCTGTGATGAGCCTGACAGATAGGCTCACCACGGAGAATTGCGGCAAATCACGGCATGCTGCGATTTGCCGCCCGCGAGCGGAGAAACGATATGATTCTTTGCTCGTGTACAGGGGGGCTGTACTTTCCATAGCAACGCTATGGAAAGCGTTCACTGCTACCCCGCGGCCGGATTATCGCCGCGGGGGAACACAGTGCACAATCGCCTGTGGACAGGAGCTTTAAATGCCTACAATGGTGTCCTTGCTGTTGTTCTCTCCTTGTATTCTTACCCAAACTGTTTCTACAGAACTCCCATGCTCTGAAGTTTGAATCTCGGTGGAGATGAATGTTTTCCTAACATACAACGTAACACCTCCTCCCTTTCTTTTAGGTCTGTTCTTTATAAATAAGTTATATCCTTCAAGCCTTGTATTCCAATCATGTATATCATCCCACCAAGTTTCCGTGATGCCTATGACATCATATTTCTCTTCCTGTGTTAGGAGCTCCAATTCTCCTTATTTGTTTCCCATGCTCTGGACATTTGTGTAGAAACATTTTAGTTTGTGATCAGTGTCTCTTGCTCCCCTACTTTCCTTCTGAATGTTTTCTTTTTGTTCTTTCTTTCCACTTCTAATAGCAAAGTTCTCAAATGAATTAATTAGCTGTATAGTTTTACCTGGCCTTTCACTTCTCTTCCCATATTGTTCTAGTTTAAAGCCCTCCTAATAAGTGAAGCAAGGCACCCACCAAATATATGCTTACCTGTTTTTGTAAGGTGCAACCCGTCTCTAGCAAGCAGTCCATCATATAGGTAATTCACTCCATGAAATCCATATCTAATCGCACCATCGACTAAAGGCCCATTTACATTGGGCGAGTGTCAGGCAAATGATGCCCGACACTCGTCCCTGTATCCCCGCGCTCCCGTGCTTCTGCACGGGAGCTAGCGCAGCTGGCTCGCACACGGAGCGGCCAGCAGGGGGGCGGGGCAGTGCAGGAGATTTCTCTTCTCTCGCTTCCTCGTGCCCTCTCCATTCACATAACACAGGCGCCGTTCGCTATTGAATGGCAGCTGTTTAAGCTGCACGATGAGAGATGATCTTCATCGCTCATCTTTTAGCAGCACAAAAGACCGGCAATGAAGATCATCGCTCATCGTGCAGTTTAAACAGCTGCCATTCAATAGCGAAAGGCGCCTGTGTTATGTGAATGGAGAGGGGCGGGGGAGCCAGAGGAGAGAAATCTCCTGCACTGCCCCGCCCCCCTGCTGGCCAATCCGTGTGCGAACCAGCTGTGCTAGCTCCACGGGAGCGCAGGGATATAGGGACGAGTGTCGGGCATCATTTGCCCGACACTCGTCCAGTGTAAATGGGCCTATAGCCAGTTGTTCACCTCTAGAATCCTGTTCCATCTTCTGGGAGGATGGATGAGAAGACCGCCTCTGCTCCTAGTTCCTTCACCTTCTTTCAAAGTCTCTGCAGATAGTTGCAAGGTCTTTTTTTGCAGCGTCATTTGTCCCTACATGTATTAGTAGGAATGGGTGGTGTTCTGTAGGACTAAAGAGTCTTGACAGCCTATCAGACACATCTTTGATTTGTGCACGTGGAGGACAGTATACCTTTCATGAGATGTCAGGTCCTCCTATGCCAACAGAGCTTCCAACCAAGAGAGATGCAGAGGGGTCCAAAAAAATTGCTCAAGGAGTTTTGGAACATAGAAAAGAAAATGTATATTGTAAAAAGCTCCGCGCTCATAGGTGGCAGTGGTACTTTTATAATATAATCAATTGACAAAGGCACAAAAAAAATCAATGTTACCACTTACTTTGAAGGAGGGGGTGTGTTACATAGAAGCCCCACTAGTGGTAGTAACCTAGGTAGGCTTGAAAAAGGTGCATTATTGCACAGAAATGTGTTGTCTGTAATTCCTGTTATCGTTGGTTTGCTTCTAAATAAATTACGTGGACCTGATGCCGAGTTTCTAACGTTTGTGGTTACTACCACTAGGAGGGGGCTTCTGTGTAACACACACACCTCCTTCAAAGTACGTGGTAACATATGTTATTTTTTTGCCTTTGTCAATTGACTATATTCTAAAAGGACCAGTGTCAACTATGAGCGCGGAGCTTTTTACAATATACATTTTCTTTATTAAGCCTGAGGAAGAACCCTTTGTAGGTTCGAAAACTGGCTATACCATCATATCTGGTTAGCCATTAAAAAATATCATCTATACAAGATTACTTGGTTTCTCTTAGTGAGTACAATCACATTTTGCTATACCGTACCAAACTAGTTTCTTTTTACCTAGTAGCAGCATAACTTCCATAGAAACTCGGATCTTTCGAAGATGCACCTTATACTTGGGTCACTGCTGGTAACTCAATCTGTAACGCCCTGTAGGGACCATGTCTTTAGACCAGGACACACAATGTCGTAAATATCCATACTATGGATCTCTTTTCTCTCTTTGCGTGTGGCGTCTTGCTACATCTTTACATATGTAATACATCATACTAATACTTCACACTGTTTCTTATTTTAAAAAATACCCTTCCGCTGCTTGCGGACTCTGGAACCTGGTTTGTATAAACTCTACCACCACAGTCCGTAAATATCGAGGCTCATTTCCGATTAATGTCCCAATGTACTACTAATAGTTCGAATGATTACTGTTTATATCTTCGCTACCTTCACAACTGTCCACTGCGCTATTTGTTCAGTTTAAGAAATGGAAACCAGACGGAACCGAAGCGAACCGAAAGCTTTCAGTTTGTTCAAAAACTATTGAAATTAGTTGTGAAAAAAACGGATCCATTTCCTTTTACTTTAGAGAAACGGAAAGCCATAACGGAGCCTAAACTCAGATGTGAATGGGGCCTTAAGGCTTATTTACATGAACATATTTGCGCAGCATATTACGCATGTGATAATAATAAATAATAATAATAATAATCTTTATTTGTATAGCGCCAACTTATTCCGCAGCGCTTTCAGGCATGGATAAATGCAAAACAATACAACAATTACAATATAAAGTACATTGGGTTAGACACAAATGGGTTGAGGGTGGTACAGGAGGTGCAGGGGGTGGGGAACACAGGCAATAGGAAATATTATGTACAGATCATTTATCAGAAGGCAAACAGGGTGGAGCACCATAGTGAGGGGCAGGGGACTAGGTCAGGAGATTTGGTATGCTTCCCTGAAGAGGTGCGTTTTTAAGGCACGTCTGAAATTTCGTGCATCGGGAATTGTCCGGATGCCTTGGGGTAGAGCGTTCCAGAGGATGGGTGCTGCTCTGGTGAAGTCCTGTAGGCGAGCATGTGAGGTTCGTATTACAGGGGTGTTTACTCTGAGTGTGTTGGCCGATCGGAGTGAGCGTGCTGGGTGGTATACCGACAGTAGGGAGGCGATGTATGGTGGCGCAGCGCCATGCAGAGCTTTGTGAGTGAGGTAGAGGAGTTTAAATTTAGTTCTGCAGTGGATGGGCAGCCAATGCAGCGACTGGCATAATGCAGAGGCGTCTGAATAACGACTGGATAGGAAAATGAGTCTAGCTGCTGCATTTAGTATGGATTGGAGCGGAGCGAGTCTAGTGCGGGGGAGGCCAATGAGTAGCGAGTTGCAGTAGTCAAGCCGGGAGTGGATGAGCGCAACCACGAGCGTCTTTAGCGTGTCCGTGGTTAGGAACGGACGTATTTTAGCAATATTTCTGAGGTGCATGTGGCATGTTTGGGCCAGAGATTGGATATGGGGGGCAAAGGAGAGGTCAGAGTCCAGTGTGACGCCAAGGCATCGGGCATGCCGTCGGGGGGTTATGATGGTGCCAGACACTGGAATGGAGATGTTGAGGGGAGGTCGGTTAGAAGGTGGAAAGACAAGGAGGTCAGTTTTAGAGAGGTTTAGTTTGAGAAAAAGGGAGGACATAGTGTTAGAGACAGCAGACAGACAGTCGGTGATATTTTGGAGGAATGGTCCAGAGATTTCACGAGAGGAGGTGTATAGTTGGGTGTCGTCAGCATAGAGATGGTATTGGAGGCCGAATCTGTGGATGGTTTGTCCAATTGGGGCAGTATAGATAGAGAAAAGAAGGGGACCAAGGACCGAGCCCTGGGGTACCCCGACAGCGAGAGGAAGTGGAGCAGAGATAGAACCAGCAAAGGAAACACTGAAAGAGCGGTCAGAGAGGTAGGAGGAGAACCAGGAGAGAGCAGTATCCTTTAGACCAATAGAGTGGAGCATAGTGAGAAGGAGATTATGGTCGACCGTGTCAAATGCAGCAGACAGGTCAAGGAGGATTAGTAGAGAGTAATATCCTCTCGACTTTGCAGTCATCAGGTCATTTGTTACTTTTGTAAGGGCAGTTTCGGTCGAGTGTAGAGAGCGGAAACCAGACTGGAGGGGGTCGAGGAGTGAGTTGTCAGAGAGAAAGCGAGTAAGCCGGGAGTAGACCAGGCGTTCCAGTAGTTTGGAGATAAAGGGGAGGTTTGAGACGGGTCGGTAGTTAGCAGCATTAGTCGGGTCCAGGGTTGGTTTTTTAAGCAGAGGGGATATAATGGAGTGTTTGAATGAGGAGGGAAAAGTGCCAGAGGTTAGGGAGAGGTTGCAGATTGTGGTAAGGTGAGTAATGAGAGCTGGGGAAAGGGAGCGGAGGAGGTGAGAGGGGAGAGGGTCGCTGGCGCAGGTGGTAGGGCGGGCAGTGGAAAGGAGCCTGGAGACTTCTTCCTCTGTCGTTGGTTCTAACGTAGATAGTGAGTAGGTGCTGGGTGCAGTGCTGATGAAGCTGGGATGAGGGCTAACCACGCAGCTTTCAGAGATTTCTTTTCGAATGTGGTCAATTTTTTCTTTGAAATAGGCAGCTAGCTCTCCAGCAGTCAGGTCTGTCGCAGGGGCCTGTTCCTTGGGGCTGAGGAGGGAGTGAAAGGTCTCAAAGAGTTGTTTGGGGTTGTGGGATAGTGAGGAGACAAGGGAGGTGAAATAAACTTGTTTGGCATGGTGAAGGGCTAGGTTATACATTTTAAGCATGAATTTGAAGTGGAGGAAGTCTGCTGGCAGCTTTGACTTTCTCCACAGCCGCTCGGCGCACCTAGAGCACCGCCGGATGAAGCGTGTTTGGGACGTGAGCCAGGGTTGCCGTGGTCTGCGTTTGACAGCTCGCGTCACGGGCGGTGCCACTTCATCCAAGGCACGGCTGAGGGTGGTGTGGTAGTATTCGGCTGCCAGGTTAGGGCAGGGGAGGCGAGAGATGGGCGATAGGGAGGACTGAATAGCTTCGGCAAACTGTTTAGTGCGGACAGACTGGAGGTTCCTAGAGGTGCGATAGATAGGAGGGTCAGGAGAGATGCTAGGGTGCCTGATGGAGAAAGAGAGAAGGTTGTGATCCGAGAGTGGAAGTGGGGAGTTAGTAAAGTGAGAAGCAGAGCAGAGACGGAGGAAAACTAAATCGAGAGTGTTACCATCTCTATGAGTGGGGGAGTCAGAGATTAGCGATAGGCCAAGGAAGGAGGTAAGTGTTAAGAGCCGGGAGGCAGATGAGGAGCTAGAGTCGTTAGTAGGAATGTTGAAATCACCAAGGATGAGGGTTGGCATTTCACAGGATAGGAAGTGGGGGAGCCAGGCAGCAAAGTGGTCTAGAAACAGGCGGGTAGGACCTGGGGGGCGGTAAATAACTGCGACACGCAGAGGCAGTGGGCGGAAGAGTCGCAGGGTGTGGACTTCGAAGGAGTGAAAAGTAAGCGAGGGAGCTGAAGGAATGACCTGGAAGGTACAGTTTGGGGAGAGGATGATGCCTACTCCTCCACCGCGTCTGTCATCCGATCTGGGGGTGTGGGAGAACTGCAGGCCATCATAGGACAATGCAGCGGGGGAGGTAGAATCGGACTGCTGTATCCAGGTTTCCGTGAGGGCGAGCAAGTTCAAGTGTTTACTGGTGAAAAGGTCATGGATAGTTGGGAGTTTGTTACACGCAGATTGGGAGTTCCATAGGGCGCATTTGAATGGGGCAGGGGGGGCATTTTGGTAGAGAACAGTACGGGGTGGGCCTGGGTTGGGGGAGATGTCCCCTGCAGCTAGAAGTAGCAGAGTAGCAAGGGTGAGCACATGGCTAGGGGATTTGTGTGGGTGGCTGAGGTGTTTCTTTGCAGTATTAGGGGGTTGAAGGCGTCTTAGGAAGTTGAACAGTGCATGGGAGCCATACATAGGTGAGGAGAGGAGGGAAGGGCTGATGTGGATGGAGTGTGTTGGGGCTGGACGTTGAAGGAAAGTGTGAAGGCTTGAAAAGAGGATAGTGAAGGAGATTAGTGCAAAGAGGAGAGTATTTCCCTCCAGGCTTTGGGCAGTTGTGCATGTTACCTGTCTCCTGCACTGTCCAACTGCGCTGTATAACTGCATCATTCAACAGCATCAACACTTGTTGCTGGACACTTAGTGCTGGACACATCAGGGGAGGCTGCCTCAGGGGAGGCATGTGATACACAGTGAATAGAATCCATGTGAATTTGAATAGAAATGCAAACCAGAAATCAGCTCCTCTGCAGTCGCTCCCACACAAAGACTGGCTGGAAACCACACATTCCGTTGCGCAAAATATTATACAGCTGTTACGGTATACTACCCTGGATCTTACCCGCAACCCCTGTCCCTGCCTACTTGCCTCCACTGGTGGCTATCCCCAGGTGGGGCAACTGGACGGTGGTCCCTACTCTATCTAGGGACCGAGGAAGGGATGCTGGCGTACCTGGGTGAAATGGGTAGAATACCAACACGAAACAACACTGATAATACTGAGGCAGATGGAAAAACCTGGCAGATAGAAACAAGAAGCAGACAAGCTGACAGAGTCAGGAGACCTACAGATGCAGACTAGCTAATTCTCTGAAGGAAACCAATACCTGGCAGTGATTGCAGTCCCTGCCAGACTTTTAAACCAAAGCCTCCGCCCAGAGGCAGAGAGAGGGAGGCAGCCAACTCCCCATAGTACATCAAAAGGGAGCTAGTGCACGGCAGCTGCACTCACCAATGTGTGTGCGCGCATGGTGCCGCGAGCCACCAGCGGCCAGGCACCCGTGCCCCTGGCAGCCGGACCACAAGCCGGGGGCACACGCCCCGACCGCTGGACACAGCACCCTGCCGCCCCGGGAGGAGCCGCATGCTAACAACAGCATGTGCAAGAAAAAGCATATTAAACTAATTACCCATTGCAACCAATGGGAACATGGTTGCATGCTTTTTTGTGTGCGCAAATATGCTCAACTTACGTGCTCTAAAATACAATAAAACATACTGAGGCACGCAAAAATGCAACGCCCATTGCACAAATACATGGCATAAATGCACTTATGCCTGTGTGCAGCTAGCCTTAGCGTAGGGGCTGTTGGAGTATGCCTTTAAATGTAGAATCGGCAATAAGGCTACCGGGGTCTGAGTTCTCTCATGTGTCCAAATAATTACCGATAGTCATCGGAGAAAGAACAAGAGGCATCAACTGTTGGAAGGTTATATCAAACTTGCCTGCAAGGCAACAGTTGCCCAAAGCATCTCATGGAGTTCTGATTTAGATTGACTGTTCATACACCATGGGTACCTCCCATGTCTGATTAATTATTGTGAATGACCGACTCGTGAGCATATAGGCCCTTTCCCCTGAAAATGCCATGTTTGTGGTGAAACATGTCAGGTGGGCTGTGTTGATATTTTAACTGCAGGAATTGCTAAGATTTGCATTATATACTATTTAGATCATCGTTCCCCAACTCCAGTCCTCAGGGACCTCCAACAGGTCAGGTTTTCTGGATTTCCTCAGTATTGCACAGGTTATATAATTATTGCCGGTGCCTCAGACATTGCCACAGGTGTTCTTACAATAGGATATACTGAAAACATGACCTGTTAGTGGTCCCTGAGGACTGGAGTTGGGGACCCCTGATTTAGATGACTCTTTTGCTGCAGACTACAGCCATGCTCTTATAACTTCGTTTGGGATACTAGTATCATACTGACCATACGTATTAAAACACTACAGAATCTAACCTTTCTATATGGAACTTGTTGGACACTTGAACTTCCAGCATCCTTGGCATTTTAAACCATATGTATGCCTGTTAGTTCCTTTTATAGTGCTTACAATAAAGATTTCATAGAATGGTAGGGTTGGAAGGGACCTCCAGGGTCATCTAGTCCAACTCCTTGCTCAGTGCAGGATTCACTCAGTCATTCTAGACAGATGTTTGTCCAGCCTCTGTTTGAAGACTTCCATTGAAGAACAACTCACCACCTGGGGCAACCTGTTCCACTTAATAATCACCCTCAGGGCTCATTCACATGGATGATTTTACGCAGCTAAGTCACACGTGCAAAAATAATTGCGACTAAAAGAACCAATGGTTTTCTTTGGAAACGTTCAGATAAACTATTTTAAGCTATGCAAAAAAAAAATGCGCAAGATAGCACATCAGCAACTGAACTCAGTGACTGAAATTCTTGACCTATCTTTTGATTGAAAAATGCAGTTAGCTGACAAAAAGTGCTAAAGAAGTGTATGTTAGCGGGGTGTGTGTGTGTGTGTGTGTGTGGGGGGGGGGCTGAGATTAACTAACACTGCTAGGCAATGGGAGGTGGAGGGAGTTTATGAAACAATGCCAGAGGTAGGGGGGAGTGAGATTAGCAGCAGGTAGTGCTGATAAAAAATGTCAGATGGGTGTATGTAGTGAGTTGAAGGTCTTGTATTGCCTGTACGACATAAAAATCTCCCTCAGCAGCGCATTTTCTTGGCAACATGCAGCTCCCCATCTTGTGAATGGGCGATTTTAATGCTAATAAGTCTAAGGACTTGATCATGGAAAATCATCCATACACACAATTTTTTTGTCAATTTTGCCACAATTGTTTTGCGCGGCTAACTTCTGTGCGATTTTGACGCCCATGTGAACGAGCCCTCACTGTCAGAAAGTTTTTTTCTGATATCAAATGTGTCTCCTCCCTTTCAGTTTCATCCCTGATGTCTCTGCACTGTGACTATGCTAGGGTAGGGTAGACATATCTTTGGGCATTTGTTGCCTTGCAGGCAAGTTTGATATAACTTTTTGGAGCCCTGTCTATCAATCAGTACTCTTTCTTTTTAATTGTGTGATCTATTGTGTGAAGTCACCTCTGTGCTTTTTCTAAGGCTTCTTTCCCACTAGCATATATCAGCCGTCCATTTTCCCAATGCATAAGATCACATGGCCGTATTCCCGAGACGTAAAAGTGCCCGGCCGAGCAATGTAGCACCGAACGTTTTTACGTCTGGCCCAAAAGATAGTCCTGGAACTATCTTTTGGGCCGGAGGTGGGAGGGAGTTTAGCACATGGCTGCTAAACACCCTCCCTCTACTCTCCTTCCCGCTGGCTCTCTGCAATGGGAGGGGGTGGGACAGGGGTGGAGCTAAGCACCGGACCGTCCTGCCTCCTCCAATTGCTGGCTTGGACAAGGGGTGGGAAGTGGGTGGAGCTAAGCTCGCACCCCTTGTCCATAGCCATCAATGGGAGGAGATGGGACAGGTCGGCGCTTAGCACAGCCCCCTCCCATTGCAAAGAACTAGCGGGGAGGAGAAGAGCGGTGAGCCTGCGATAGGGAGGAAGGGAAAAAGGGCGACGGCATGGTAGTCTCAGTGCATATGTGGCGTGACCCATTCTGTCTGAACGGGCGCACAAACGTTCGATTTGTGCACCAGTTCACCAATTTTTTCTCTCCCAACACAGCGTACATCGGCTGGCTGTGAAAACGGCCGGCTGATATACACTCATGGGAAAGAAGCCTAACAAGCATAGCCCATTGAGCTTTATTTATCATGCAAAGCAGGAGGAAAAAAAAAAAGAATAGTGTCCAGTCATGGTTGACCAATACCCTAAGTTATACCTTATTGCAATAAAAAATAACAAATCCTACAAAAGTCTAAGGCCTAGTGCCCACGGCCGTGACGGGCTCCGCAAGCGGAATTCCGCAGCAGAGTCCGTCACGGCGCCCCCCTCCAGAGACCCCATACTCACCTTGGGATCCGCTGCCCCGCATCCGGAGCTGATGCGCCGGTAGTGTCATATGACACGCCCACAGCGTCACATGACGCAGGCGTTGGTGAGCGGGGAAGCGTTTTCACACCATCTACCGCTGTGCTACAGTGGAAGATAGCGTGACGGACAGCTTCCATTGACTGCAATGGAAGCCGTCCGCGCTTACACCTGCGACAAATAGAGCATTGCGCTATTAGGTTCAATAGAGCCTAATAGCTGCGGGGCAACGCTGCGGAAATCCGCCCGTGGGAATTAGGCCTAAAGGTGCACTTAGATGGAATGATTATTGTTCAAATGAACGAAAGTGAACAATAATAGTCTAAACCTGGGCCAATGAGAAACGAGAATCGCTCAGTTTCTGCAGGGTTAAAAATCATCGTTGGCTCGTTCACTTGCAATTCCTTTTAAACACGTCTCGTTCAGTATTTCATATAATGTGACCACTGTATGATTCTTGTATAAAGAGCCTGTCTAAACAGGCTGCACGGGCGTGAACGAGTTGTTGATGACCTCACCAGCTCGTTTGGCTTGTGCAAACGAGAATCTGGCACTGCATAACATTTAATTTATTCAATCATATGTGACCTGTTGCTTCCATCACTGATAAGAGTACAGGAATGCTGCTTCTACTACCTTCAAACTAAGCTATATTAACCCTTTCCAATCCAATGTTGGACCTCGTCCGATATTAAGATTTCCCTGCACAGCTCCGATTCCAGGCAAGGCCCAATACATTTCTGATAGTATGCAGGACAGCGCTTCAATGTCCGAGGCTGTTCTGCATATGTATATTACAATAGACAGTATAGAGTGCCGTCCTGTATACTGTAGCATACATTTGCAGAATAGCCTCCGACCTCAGAGTGCTGTCCTGCAGAGTGTTAGAAACACATATTGTACACACTGTATTTAGTTATAGGATGTCTCTGTACTACAGGGATATCTATCATTAGAGAAATTAGAAAAGAATAGTCTTATTATATAAATATGTTATAGAAACCTACATCTATTTACAGGATTCTTACAAATCAATGATCTTCCTGATGTGAAACCCTCATGTTTAATGCTCAGAACATTGCTAATAAAAATCATCAGAACAGGTCATTTTTGTGTGTTTATTAATACTGCGGTATGAATAATTCCAAGAAATCCAAAACACGTTTTCCCACCTAAAACAAATAAGAGCGGGGGAGTATGTGGATGGCAGGGAAATTAGATTGGAAAGGGTTAACCCTTAAACAAGTGTAACTCAGAATACTTAATACTTTCACAGGGCAATGTGATAAACATTTAACTGAAATGCATCACAGTCTCATTAATATGCAACAAAAGCAGTTTGCAGTGATACAGATTGGGGGAAAGAGAGGAGAAACCATGGCTGAAAATCAAATTTTGAGTAGTCTTCTCTTTTAGTGTCCCAGTGCAATCTTGAAGCTAGACTGTTAATTTAGAGCAGGGGTGTCAAACTCATTTTCACGGAGGGCCACATCAGTCTGATGGTTGTCTTCAAAGGGCCGAATGTAATTGTAAGGCTGCCTGTCCACAGGCAATTGTTCATTGCGTTACCCGCGGCAATAATCCGACCGCGGGTAATGCAGTGAACGCTTTCCATAGCGTTGCTATGGAAACCGCAGCCATGGATTTCACCAACAGAGAATCATAGTGATTCAAAACAATGAACACAAAACAAAATGCAAACACAACCATTCAAATGTATTCAAATTGAGGTTTTAAAAAATGCTTACCTATTTTGTTTTTTGCCTCGATGTCTGACACCGTTTTCCCATGGTCAGTGTGTCTATGTCTGGTTTTAGGTCTTGTGCTGCAGCAATCCGTAAAACAGCATGGAGGTTGTCATCGGTGATGCGTGATCTGTGCTTGGTCTTGTTTAGATTCATTATTGAAAACATGTGTTCACATAGATAGGTGCTCCCAAACATGGAAAGAACACGGGTAGCATGAAGTCGGAGCTGTGGCATCAAAGCAGGGGGCAGTAGTCGGTAAAAGTCCTCGATTTTAGCATCCTTGAACTTTGCTTTCAGGCCACTATCACTTTGAATATCAATCAACTCCATCTGAAGGTGATGGGGTGCGCTGTTGACGTCAGCGGTGAAAGGATTGTCAAAGATGGCAAAGCTTGAGTGCTGGGTTCTAAAGTCAGAGAAGCGCCGATCAAACTCATCAATTAAGCGACTCACTTTGGTAGCCAATCGAATGCTTGAAAAAGCTCCAGGAACTGAGGCTGAGATGCTCTGACAAACAGGAAAGTGAGCAAGATTGTCCTGGTCCAGTTGGCATTTCCATAGGTGAAGTTTACGCAGGAAAGCTGTGATCATGTCAGACATCTGTGTGATTACTTGTTTGCGCCCCTGCAGCTTCTGATTGAGTTGAGCGAGATGTTCGGTTATGTCACACAACATAGCAAAATCACATAGCCAGTGTGGATCTGACAGCTCAGCCAAGGGTTTTCCTTTACTTTGCATGAAAAGTGCAATTTCTTCTCGAAGCTCAAAAAACCGTTTAAGGACTGCGCTCCTGCTCAGCCACCTTACTTCTGTATGGTACGGCACGTCTCCATGCTCAGAGTCCATCTCTTGTAAAAACAGCTGGAACTGGCGATGATTCAAGCTACGTGCCCGAATGAAGTTTACTGTTTTCATGACCGTGGCCATGATATTATCCAGTTCCAGAACCTTTCCACACAGAGCTTCTTGATGGATAATGCAATGATACGTTATCAGAGGTGTGTGGCAGTTACTTTTTTTCATTTTCTCCTTCATAAGTCCAACTAAGCCTGTTTTTTCTCCACACATTGCAGGCGCGCCGTCAGTAGTTAGCCCCACCAACTTTTCCCAGGGTAATTTATGTTTACTAATGGACTTCTCCACCGCATCAAAAATGTCCTTCCCTGTTGTTGTCCCATGCATGGCAATTACATCCAAGAGCTCCTCCGTGACAAAGAGGTCCGCCTTCACACCTCTTATAAAAATAGATAGATGCGCTGTATCCGTGTTGTCTGTGCTTTCATCAACGGCTAACGAAAAAGCCAGATAACTGCATGCCTCCTCAACCAGCTGTGTTGTCAGATTTTCTGCTAGTTCATTAATTCTGTTTGCAATGGTGTTTCTTGACAAACTGACATTTTTAAAACTCTGCATCTGATCGGGGCACACCTGCTCACACACTTTTAGCATGCACTGCTTCAAAAATGCACCCTCCGAAAAACACTTCGAAGCTCGTGCAATCTCTTCAGCCACAATAAAGCTAGCTTTCACCGCTGAATCATTTTGGGCTGTAGCTTTTGTAAACATATTCTGCTGCGATTGCAGTCTACCTTTTAATTCTTCGACAATTTTTTGTCTGTCTTGCAAACTATATTTACCATATTTAGTGCCATGTTTGGTCTCAAAATGTCGTCGTATATTATACTCTTTCAACACGGACACTGCCTCATGACACAAAAGACATAGCGGTTTTTCTCCCTGAAGCACGAACAGGTATTCGCTCTCCCATTTTTCGTTAAACTGCCTTCCTTCTGCATCTATTTTTCTCTTGCTGGACATTTTCGAATTGGTGTACCAGCAATGTTACGGTGTGCCACCTAAGTAAAAGACCATTATGTCTTTTAGGAGCAGGTTAGATAATTGCCAACCCCTTCCACCTCTTTAGCACCTGTGTCCCAAATAATGCCTCCCTTGGTGTCCTGCATAGTAATAGCAGTAGTAATAGTGACCCCCACAACGGTCTCAGCAGAAACAGTGACCCCTACAGCAGCCATCACAGTAATAGTGCCCACTACAGAGGTCTCCGCAGTAATAGTGACCCCTACAGAGGTCTCCGCAGTAATAGTGACCCCTACAGAGGTCTCTTCAGTAATAGTGACCCCCACAGAGGTCTCCACAGTTATAGTGACCACTACAGCAGGGCACCGCAGTAATAGTGACCCCTACAGCAGCCATCACAGTAATAGTGACCCCCTACAGAGGCATCAGCAGTAATAGTGACCCCCTACAGATGCATCAGCAGTAATAGTGACCCCCTACAGAGGCATCAGCAGTAATAGTGACCCCTACAGGGGTCTCCGCAGTAATAGTGACCCCTACAGCAGCATCAGCAGTAATAGTGACCCCCTACAGAGGCATCAGCAGTAATAGTGACCCCCTACAGAGGCATCAGCAGTAATAGTGACCCCCTACAGAGGCATCAGCAGTAATAGTGACCCCCTACAGAGGCATCAGCAGTAATAGTGACCCCCTACAGAGGCATCAGCAGTAATAGTGACCCCCTACAGAGGCATCAGCAGTAATAGTGACCCTTAGAGCGGCCACCACAGTATTAGTGAACCCTACAGCGGCCAGCGCAGTAATAGTGACCCCTACAGCGGCCACCGCAGTAATAGTGACCCCTATAGTGGCCACCACAGTAATAGTCACCCCCTACAGAGGCATCAGCAGTAATAATGACCCCTACAGCGGCCACCGCAGTAAGAGTGACCCCTATAGCGGCCACCACAGTAATAGTGACCCCCTACAGAGGCATCAGCAGTAATAGTGACCCCCTACAGAGGCATCAGCAGTAATAGTGACCCTTACAGCGGCCACCGCAGTAATAGTGACCCCTACAGCGGCCACCGCAGTAATAGTGACCCCTACAGCGGCCACCGCAGTAATAGTGACCCCTACAGCGGCCAGCGCAGTAATAGTGACCCCTACAGTGGCCACCGCAGTAATAGTGACCCCTATAGTGGCCACCGCAGTAATAGTCACCCCCTACAGAGGCATCAGCAGTAATAATGACCCCCTACAGCGGCCACCGCAGTAATAGTGGCCCCTACAGCGGCCACCGCAGTAATGCTATTACTACTGGAGCCAATATAGGGGACACTATTACTAATAGTATTCCCTATATCAGCCCCAGAAGTAATAGCGCCCCCTGTGTTCCTATGCCACTGAAACCCCTCCCTTTCCTTCCCTTCTCTCTCCTCTGGTTTGCAGAGATTTCTAGTGTTCAATCTGTTCCCCTCTGTCCTCACCCCCCCCCCCAATTTGTTCCTAATTTTATATTTACTCCCTATTCCCCACTCTGCCTATATCTATATCTGCTCCCACCCTCCTCTCCTTACGTCCTCCTTGTAGAAGTCCCGCTGCTCCGCTGCTCACTGTCGCGCTCCTTGATTGAAGCTGCACACTGTGACGTCAATGTGCACGTCCGACGCCTCCTCCCTGCTGCTCTCGCGGAACCAGGGGAGGGGGAGGATGTTACACTGTGCGCCGCTGACTGAATACCAGCGGGGGAGCCGCGGCCCCCACCTTCCCGCTGGTATTCACTGCTGTGGTGAGCGGCCGTCGGCATGCGATGCCGGCCATGCTCGCGGGCCACATTGAACAAGGCAGCGGGCCGGATTCGGCCCGCGGGCCTTGTGTTTGACACATGTGATTTAGAGTAACAGAATACTAACGGCCTGGCCATGGCCTAACCTGAATTAAGGGGGGGATAGGGAAGACTTGGGAAAAGATAGGGAAGGGGAGTTTTTCCCATGGGGTGGATGCTACAGAAGACGGTCTCTGGTTGTAGGATGGTAATTTAGTAGGCATGTAGTATTCTTTTTACAGGGAGGTTAGGGATCTATTATTTTGCGAGGGGAAGGAGTAATCTAGCCATGGAGTCCATATTTAAAAAAGTTTTTCATGTCTACCGGCTAGAATAGAGGTCAGTTTTTCATTTATTGGGTACCAGTCTACCCTGGTAGACTTAACCTTGGTAAAGTCCAAGGAATCTTTGCGCCATGAACGGGCCAGGACTTGTTTTGTGGCCAGAAAAAGAAAGGAGATTAGCTTCCTAGAGTCGGGGAGATATTACTTATGCGTTTATTTAACAGCGCCTCCCAAGGGTTTTTACGTATGTTGTGACCTGTGACTGAATATATTAGGGAGTAAACTCAAATCCATAGCTTCCTAATCCGAGGACAGGACCACCAGATGTGGAACATATCTCCCGAAACTAAACATCGACGGAAACAGTTGGGAGAGCGTCCGGGTATTGCATGGGCTACTCGATCTGGGGTTAAGTACCAGAGAAACAACATTTTAAATGACGTTTCTAGGATTAATATATTTCTGGCGCTACTGTTAGTAGACTCCCATATCTGACTCCAATCTTCCTCAGAGAGTGTTTCGCCGAGGTCTTTTTCCCACCATGTTATGTATGACAGATTTTCAATTTAATACATTTTTTTCTGTAACAGAAGGAGTTAACAGACGAACAAAACTCAATATTATCCTGAATAGAAATACCCCACATGTGGACCTAGTGTGCAACATGACTCAAACACAGGTCTCAGACATGAAGGAGCACTGTGGATATTGGGGCCTACGTGTTATTAGGACACTTTCCAGGCGTCATTTCCGGTTTGTAGAGACCATGATGTACCAAGACATAAGAAACACCCGTTAAAAGACCACATTTTGGAAAGCACAACTCAAGAAATTCATATAGGGGAATAATGGGTTTTCGTCCTACTGAAATTTTGAAATTGGGCTTTGAAAATGAATTACAATTTTTTCAGAGCCATGTAGGTTTGACCCAAATTTTTCACAAGAGGCAAGAATGGAAAAATATCCCACAACTCGTTACCAAATTTCTCCCGATTATGAAAATGCCCCATTTGTGGATGTAAACGGCTGATTTGGCACATGGGAGGGCTCAGACGGGAGTGCCATTTGGATGTTGGAGCACAGATTGTACTGGAATAAATTTCTGGATGCCATGTTGCATTTGCAAGTCCCTGCAGTATTCAAAACAGTGGACCACCATAAAAAGGGCCCACTCACACAGGTGTGTGTCCTGCATGTTATGCTGGTAAAATATGCAGTACACAGTAAATACTATTATGTATGCATATTTGCTGGGAATTTAAATGCCTATATTGGTGCGTAATATGCATGTGGGGGGGAGGCAGGCGTGATTGGTCCAATAGAAATCAATGGGCTTTTAGCACCATGTATTACACGCATGAAAAATACATGCATAGTATGTGGACGATGTATGCCTCTGTAAGTGAACCCAAAGGACTTGAGTCATTCCATGTCAAGTGGTTTAATGCTCTCTACCTTCAGATCTCAGATTTTGTTTAAAATTAGTGTATTACATGCCCGTAGTATCAAAAGAAATCTCTCAAATCTAAGATATGAAGGTGAGGACTGTTTTAGACCACTTGACATGGAATGACTTTTGAGTCAGAGCAGCATGTAGTTTCTTAAGGCTATTGATGCATAATATACACAGTATGCATCAGGTAGTCAGCGGCAAGGCCATCTTTGTCTAGGACCAGCTGGTTGCACAGTCTTTTATGGAACACCACCAGTGGCCTTAAAAAGCAAAAAAAAAATAATGAAAATAAAAATTATATATATATATATATATATATATATATATATATATATATATATATATACACACACACATACTGCATTCAGACGTTTGCTGCATGTTACCAGCAAAATATGAAAGCTCCTTTTTTCCCCTCACTGTAGGTCCATGGGTTTGCAGATTGAAACATGCTTTGGTTCTGGCAATTTTTTTTTTCTGGCCTTTTCCCACATGCATCTTTGTATGACCAAAAAAAAAAAAAAAAAAGTATAATTAAAAAATGCCACTTATGGGGCACGAACCTCCACCCGATTACGGGGCCCTTTAAATGTGCCAATGAACAAGCAAATGCTTGTTTGTCAGCTAAAACTTTTTTTCTGCAGCATAAGACCATTATTGGCGGTACATCTCTCCAGGTGAACAGTGGATGTGCTGCCAACAATGATACTGGATTGGAGATGAATAATCAGTAGTCCCCAATACAGCCTATATTTGCCTGTGTAAAGGCCATTTAAATGAGCATCAATCTCGATCGGTGTGCATTTAAACGGCTGCTCTCAGTGTATGTAAAAGGGCCCATAGAATGGAATTTTTACTTTTACATAAATGAAGTCTCTCACTTTCTGTGTAAAGGGCTTTTTGCATCTCCCGATTACACTGCTCAACAGCATTTTTCCATCTGGTGTGCGATATCAATTCTTATGGATTTTTGGGTGCAGAATCCAAAATTACCTTCAGAAATGATGTATCACGTAAGGTTTTTATGTAACTTAGATTTTCAATTTTTAAAAAAAGATGTGTTTGCGCTTATTTTCTGGTGAATTATTTATATAAAATTAAATCAATGACCAAGCTAAACTCTTCATTTGAATGAAATACACAGTGGATGAAGTTCTAAAACTGGTCACTAGATGGCAGAACAGCGTAGTTGAGCAGGAAGGTTACCGACAGGAGCCTATCTGTACTGCTGTTTAGTGTTTGTTGTTATCTGCATGAAGCACTTCTTTTCATTCCTAACTCAGCATATTGGTATTTTTTGAGTTTCATTCACAAATACATCACCAGAAAAACAGTACTGAGTTTTTTTTTGTATTTAAAAACCAGACAGTATTTTTCAATACTGTATTATTGTCTATGTAGTAGTGCTATGTATCTCAGGAATGTAACGTGATAGAATCTGATTCTTCCACTGAATTCAGCACCCCAAAATTAGTTAAATCAACCTGTTTCCGAACCAGATACTGATTTTTTCCCCCCTATTTGCTGACCAGTGTTATCAGGCATGAATGTTTGTCCCATCATTGGGCGGTGTAAAAGGGCCAAAGGTCAGGAGACTAATGAGCAAACAAAACTGCTTGCTTGTTATGTGAAATAAGTTCATTTGTCCCAATACAGCCAACATTACAATTGTGCTTCCTCAGACAGTTTTTCGTAAATCCAGCTCTTTGTGTACATGTTCACACCAGGTCACTATTCGCGATGAATAACCAGACACTTATCTGCTGAAAGTTTATTTAAACAATTTTACAAATACAGATTTCAGACAACACAGAATCAATGGAAACCAGTTGTGTGACAGAGATGAACACGAGTAAACGTAAAAGCTAGCAGTACTGCTTCCAGTTTGCTTCGGCTACATGTGCAGAGGATGCAGCGACGCTGTACGTTAACCTGCAGGAATGACTCATACAGAAGGCTAGGGGTTTCCAGAAATTGCTTATTACAAAACTTTAGTAAAAACAAGCAGATTGGTGACAAACTTAAAAAGGGCACGTGCACTTTTACATCCAAGTTTCTTTAATTAATCAAGTAAACACGGGAAAATAAAAATGGAAACCTAACGAAAAGGAAGCAAAAACGGAAGAATTTTTGTTTTTTTACAACCCCACTAAAGTCAACAGGGGGGGAAAAAAACAAAACAAACATCTCTTTTTCAGTTTTATTTCAGTTTCCAAAAATTGAGCAAAGACACAGAAACCCTAAACTGAGCCCTAATGCAGGTATGATAGCAGCCTAAGTGTTGTGGGCTGATTTATCATGATAGGCATAACTGAACATAATTGAAGTCTATTTACCGTGTAAAATGCAACAAATATATCAAACTGTCGCACAATGTACGCCAAATTTCTTGCATCTTGCACAGAGAAGCTCATGGCAGAAAAAAATTGACTTCAAATATTTGCTTATGATAAATCAGCCCCATTGTGTGCATAGGAGCTGCACATAGAACCCCCCCCCCCCCCAAAAAAAAAACCAACCTGTACAGTATTTTTGATAAGAACTAAACAGAGTTGCAATATATTCTGCCTTTAGATGCATTGGTGTAATTAAAAATAAAATTGTTGCATTGCTGGAAAAAGCCACTAAAGGACTGTTATGCTCGCTCTTTAGGCCTTTCTGTACTTTTAGTCCCCCTTACTCTAAACTGGAAAAAGATTCCAGCAGAAAGAAGTTGAAAACAACCGCCCCCTTCCCTGCCCAATTGTGAGGATCAAAAATAATAAAAAAAAGCAGGTAAAATAGGATAAAAAGCTCTTAAAGTAATAATGAACTGTATACCATATGAATACAGAAAGAGCAAGAAAACTAAGAATTGGTTAAAACATATTTTATCTGATTTAACCCTCATGTGGTATCATGGGGTCCATTTGATCTAAGCCTTATTCATACCATGCTTCCCCAAAAATAAGACTTACCCCAATAAGCCCAACTCCGATTTTTTACACCTGCCTCCAGCAAGAGATTGCTGGGATTGGTTCAGGAACGCCGCCTCAGCCAATCACAGCCATTCATTGAATGATAATTGAATGGCTGCGATTTCTAGAAAGAGAATGCTCTCTCAGCGCAGAGTACTACACGGAAGACTGCCGAAGCGCTGCAGCCCAGTGAGAGGGACCCAAATGGTGCCTGCTAGGTGAGTATTAAGTCACCCCCCCCCTGAAAATAAGACACCGTGCCTTTTTTTGGGCAAAAATTAATAAGAGTATCTTATTTTCAGGGAAACACGGTAACAGTTCTACACGAGGTTTAAATCAAGGGCAAAGCTAAAGGCTCATGGCCCGGGTGCAAAAGTTTATCTTACGTCTCCCCCAACTTCTCTGAACCCCTTAATGCAAAGGCGAAACTTGAAGCTCCTGAGCCGCAATACAAAACCTGTAACAGGGCCTCCAACTAAAATGCTTTATTTATAGTACTGGGCTCCCTATATGAAGAGGAGAGGCCTTATGGGCCCCCTAAACTCCTGGGCGCAACCGCATCCCCTCTAGTTATGCCAGTGATTTAAAGAGGTTATCACGGCAGCCAATACCCGAAAGGCAGCCCTGGCTGCGCCCCAAAGTTCACGACATATACGGCAGTCGAAAGTGCACATGCACACCTCCAATTCCATTCACACCAGCTATCTCCAGAAGTCCCCTCAGCTGTCCCTCTGGAAGTGTGAAAGGTCCTTTTCAGGTATGGGCTGCAGTCAAACAAACCTCCTTTAATTTCCTATATAGGGCCTTATTTATGACCATTAGTGAAGACAAAAAGCGGAAGCGGTGCCCATAAATGTCTGTTAACTGTCTTACCTATTCTACAAAATATTGCAGCTGTATTCGGATTGGTCACTATGGGTTATACCTTTCTATAAATGAGAACTGTTCACTCATCCACAAAAGATAGGAGGTAGAGCCAATATAGCCAACCACATTATATCCCACTCTTTTCTGCCCTCATTTTCCTCTTTGGGCAAGTATTCTGAATAAAAATTTGCTAGTCTATTTTCTCACAATTCTATAAAGAGCTCGATAGTCTACTGACTCTTTGGTCATTCTTAAAATAAACTAAGAAATACATATTCACAAATATACAGTATCTAGAATATATTCACAGTGCATTTAGTCACAACATCAAAAAGGTGCAAGCGAACCTTACAAAAAAATAAATATATTCAATTACACTTTCATTGCAATCATTTTCTTAATATTAAGAATTTTCACCCAATTTTAGCAATAATGGACACAAATTTGGGGGTGATACTCCAAAACGTAATGTGCATATTTTTACTGCAAGATGTACTAATGTGCTTTAAGGGGTTGTTTCATTTCTCCATGTTTTGCAGCAGGAAGTGGACAGCTCTGTACGTTGTGTAGTGGGATGGGTTGGTACTGCAGGCTGAGTCCCTTCACTTCAACAGGACTCAGCCTGCAGTACCGATCTGGATCCCTACACAATGTATGGCACTGTCTGTTTACTGCAGCAAAACAGCTCAAAGTGGGACAACCCCTTCAACACTATTAATTTTATTACATTTTTAATAAATGCACAAAAACGCACTACAGTTTAGCGTATAGACCTAGGTGTCTCCATGGTTACAGAGTACAAACAAGCCCTTTCTATAGTCCGATTCTGCAGCCATATATCCTTCTCTTCGTAGTAATCTATAGATGGTAAGTAAAAGGGCAGAAAGTTGAACATCATGACTGCATAATCTGACTAAAGAATGGGTTTGTAGTCTAACTGTGGCTATAGGTTGGCATAAAAACGAGAGGATTTGAAGGATTATTTGCAAAGCTGTTCCATTTAAAGAGAAAAAAATATATAGTCATACTGCAGCAATAAACAAAAACTGGTTGAAAAAGTGGAGGGGTTATAGGGGGCTAGAAAAATAGGGCCTTCTTCCAGAAATTGCATCAGTCTTGTCCATGGGTTGCAAGTAGTTTTCCAGCTCTACCCTACCCACTTGAATACTGCAAAACACATACAGCCCATAGACAAGGGGGCGCCATTTCTGGAGAAAAGCAAATGTGTTTTCCGAATTTCATACCACCCCTTTAAAGGGTAATTAAAGTTTTTAAAAACTTCTGATATGTCAGTCACATTAGAAATTTAGAATCGACGGTGGTCTAGGTGTTGAGACCCACAAAGATCACTAAAGCAAATAGAAGAACTCACCTGAGCACTGTGCCCGTTCGGCTGCTATCAACTAGCTGGCTACGGACGCCATAGATTTTCTATGGAGTCCATACACTGTTCTGAGCAAAGCTGGATAGAGCCCAAACAGGCAGTTCTCACATGAGCACTTCTGCCCATTTGTGATTGTTTCAGCAACTGGACCCCCATTGATGAAAATGTCTGACATGTCAGAGGTTTTTAAAAGTTTTGTTACACTTATTGCATTTACTGACAAATGTAAGTTACTGATAATGGGTGATTGTAATCTGCAGCTAAGAAATAAGTATCTTCTGGAGGGAGGCGGCAAATCTCAAGTGAGCCTGACCTTTCGAATTAAAGGGGTTGTCCAGAATTTGAAAACATGGCTGTTATATACCAAAAAACAGAGCCACACGTGTCCAGGTTGTTTCTGATATTACTGCTCAGCAACTTTAAAAGGAGTATGACCTGAGCTGCAATACCACATACAGCCTACGCACAGGTTTGGTACTATTTTTGGAGTACAGCAGGCATGTTTTTTAACCCATTTGAATGGACATTTAGTTCAACCTGAATCTATTTCTTGACAGACTCTTGCAGGAATTTTTAGGAGAACGAAAATCCGACAAGTTTCCCAATTCTTGGAATATAAATCACTCTGAGTCTAGTATAACAGGTAACTGCTGTCGGATATTGTGGTGCATGGCTGAATTTAAAGGGATTGTATCAAAACCTAATGCTATCCCCTATCCTGTGGGCAGGCATTAACTTTAAATTTTGGTACAACCTTTTAAAACTGTAACATATCTGCCCAGTAACGGCTCATATAGGCTGGATTAACACAAAAAGTGCTATAAAAACAGCAAGTTTTTTGCAAAGCCCAAAACAGTTGAGAAGTATTGGTCTTTCACGTATACCCTTCCTGCCTTTTGAATCCATTCCTGGTTTAGGTTAAAAAACAAGCACCCCCACATGTGTTCCTCTCATGGCGGCTTCCAAGAAACATTTTCCAGCAGGATAATGCTCGGCCGCACACACAAGGGGGTCACAGGAATGTCTCCAAAACATTGCCACACTTCTGTTGCTGGACCTTCACCAGATATATCACGATTGGAACATGTTTTGGACCATCTGGGACACCAACCTCGACAGCCTATGAGTTTTCACGATCCAGAGGCTTAGTTACAGCAAATGCAGACAATATACTGCAGGATACCATATATAGCCTGTATACCTCCATGCCCACCCGTATCACGTGTATCCAAGCTATAGGCGGTACAACAGGGTGCTAGAGCCTCCCTGCTCAGCTGTATCACATTTGTATCCAAGCTAGAGGCAGCCTAACAGGGTACTAGAGCCCCCATGCCCGCCCATGGCACATCTTGTATCCAAGCTAGAGGTGGTACAACAGGGTACTAGAGCCTCCATGCCCGCCCGTAGAACATCTTGTATCCAAGCTAGAAGCAGTACAGCAGAGTACTAGAGCCTCCATGCCTGCTAATATCACATCTTGTATCCAAGCTAGAGGCGGTACAACAGGGTACTAGAGCCTCCATGCCTGCCAGTATCACTTCTTGTATCCAAGCTAGAGGCGGTACAACAGGCTAATAGAGCCCCCATATCACATCTTGTATCCAAGCTAGAAGTGGTACAACAGGCTACTAGAGCCTCCATGCCCGCCTGTATCACAATCTGTATCCAAGCTATAAGCGGTCCAACAGGGTACTAGAGCCTCCATGTCTGCCCGTATCACATCTTGTATCCAAGCTATAAGCGGTACAACAGGGTACTAGAGCCTCCATGCCCGCCTGTATCACAATCTGTATCCAAGCTATAAGCGGTACAACAGGGTACTAGAGCCTCCATGCCCGCCCGTATTGCATCTTGTATCCAAGCTATAAGCGGTACAACAGGGCACTAGAGCCTCTCTTCAATGGGTCAGTTTTCTGAAATAAAGTCTCCCTTTGCTCTCATATTGTAATCATTACAATTACTTATATCAACATTACAATCATACAGAGAAAGTTTTCTTAGATTCCGACAACGCCTTCTAGTGCTTATTTATTTATTTTTTTAGACAATGTGTATATTTTTTTTTAAGTTCCTGAAGTCTGAGCTCATAGAAGAACACCATGATGTAGCTAAATTGTAAGAACAGCTCCAAGTTAACCCTCAACCTCAATACTCCGTCTTTTAGGCCCCCTGTCCACAGCAGTTTATTCGCCGGCGGTAAACAGCCGGCAAATCACGCCGGCCGACGCTTCCCATAGCATTGCTATGAAAAGCGGCGGCATCTCTCCACAAGCGGAGAATCACTGAGATTCTCTGCTCGCGGTGGGCAAGTCGCAGCATGCTGTGAATTGCCCCAATTCTCCGCGGTCAGCCTATGTATTAGATAGGGCTGACTGTCGGAGATTCGGCGCGGGATACCGCATCGCCCGTGGACAGCCGGCCTTAATTTCTTTGTTAATGCATCAAAATCAGAACAAGGCTTATATTAGTGTTCACTAGTTAAAAGAAACAAACAAACAAAATCTGAGAACTGTGTCAATCCCAGGGTGCCTCATGCAATAACCCTGTTGCCAATATCAGAGCAGAACAGGACAGACAAATCACTAACTGGCCAAGTGTGCGTGAGAAATACCTCTGTGTTGGAGTTTCCATGCAGGCAAGTAGGATGTGATGGGTTAGATACTTCATGCAATGAGAAAGCAGCACAAAGTCATAAGGCACTCTGGGACTGAAGATTCAGAAAGCAGCAAAGTCAGCCACAGTTACATTAGAGCTGCCACAGTGACAACTAAAACCTGTTTAATCAGTCTGAGAACAGTGTATACAGCATACCACGGAAAATGCCCACTGGTATTGGACAACATGGGTGTATGTGTGGAGGAGAGGAGAGGCGACCTTACATAATACTGGACCAGTGTAAAGAGATCCACTAAGTTACTGGCTAATAGGTGATATGTACAATGACAAACTTCTTTATTCACCACAAAAATATCAGGTCGGGATGTATACACTGAGGTCCTCGCAGGTGGGAAGTGACACGGTAGAAAATACTTACACAAACAAGACCCAAAAGGTCTGCACCCAGTGATAGAAATACAAAGCACATTTTCGGTATGCATCGTGCAGCTTTGAATAGGAGACAAATACTTTGGAAAAGCTGGAAGTATTCAGTCTTTAGAAAATTTGCTGCTCAAATAAGATCTTCTCAAAGCCAGCAGGAGGAGTGTGGTAGAACTCGCTGAACTGACAATCCAGGATTGCACTGTCATCCACTAGAGGAGAAAGCAGGAACAGTGTCAGCAAAACCCACTAACATTTGTGGAATGTCACCGCATCTTCTATTGTTCCCATATTACGGACAGACACCGTTATGGGAGGTTGTGCCATTAAAGAGCCGTACATTTACTGTAAATCACAATATGAATTGTATCCTTAGGAGCTACTACAATACAAGAACATGGTTAGAGAAGACCTGGCACCTCTCCCCTGGCTTGTCTGTATTAACCATGAAACCATTCTGCAGATTTTTTTTTTCTTAGAATCGTCCCATTCCTCCTTGAAATGTACAAATAAACCAACAACTGGGTATTGATGTTCTGCCCATCAGGGTTTGTGTCGTACACACAAACTAGCCAATCAGTGCAAAATGGTGTTGGGGACACATCACATTTAGGCTGGGTTCACACGGGGCGGATTTGCCGCGGTTTTGCCGTGCGGAATTTCGCCGCGGCAAATCCGCCCGCGGCCGCTAATCTCGGGATTAGCCAGCCATGTGGACGAGATTTCTGAGAAATCTCGTCCACACAGGACGGCCAATCCGCTGCGGTAAGTCCGGCTGAAATCGGCCGCAGCCGCGGTTTCAAAAGATGCAGCATGTCTATTATTTACTTTCGTAGCGGCCGCGCTCTCCTCTATGGGAGCCCTGGTCGTAGCGGAAAAGCGAGCGGCCGGGCCGCTTCAAAGCCGCCGCGGCTTTTTCCGCGGTGGTTCTCCCGGTTTTTGCTGCGGCCAAACCGCGGGATTTCCGGCGGGAATACGCCCCGTGTGAACCCAGCCTAAGGCTGCCTTTCCACGAGCAAGTTTTCATTGCGAGATCGGCTGTGATAAATCGCCCATGGACCTTGAATGACACGCTTTTCAAAACGCAGCACGACGTCCACGAGCGGAGAATCATAGCGATTCTCTAATCATGGGAAAAAAAGACGGTTAAGGAGCGACCAAATTACTGTGCATGAATACATTAGTGGACAATACAACAATCTCTTCCATGATCGGTTTATACCCAGGACTGCAACGGTAACAAGAGGGCATCCGCTACGTCTAGAGGAACAAACGTTTTATCACCAACACAGAAGAGGGTTCTTTACTGTAAGAGCAGTGAGACTGTGGAACTCTCTGCCGGAGGACGTGGTGATGGCAAAAATCAATGGAAGCACTTGGCTATTTCTGTGGATTCCATTGAAATAAACACAGTGACAGTGGCATGCTTGGCCACCACTCCACTCAAGCCGCTGTCCTGTGGATACAGGATAATCTTTAGTCGTAGCACAACCCCTTTGGTCTTCCAGATTTTTAACATATATTAAAATTGTTGAGTTTTCAGCCGCTATCCTTCCATATGCACAACATCGATATCCTAATTCTTTACTAGCTTGATCCACATTTATTGAACTGATAACTGTATTAAAAACCTTCTAATCGTAGCCCAAATACCTTATTCTGAAAAGCAGAAAGCAAGCAGCCAAATCTTGATTTTAAAAAATCCCAAATGTCAGCATTTACTGTAGAATGTTAGTGATCTACCTCCCCTTTTCCACATAAACCGCTAATGTTCTTCAGCATCCTTATCACTTCCTCAGCTTTTGGTTCTCCCAAAGTGGATGTCACAGCTGACCTGTTGCAATAGTACATTTGCCATCAATGAACTCGTCTCCTACGATGGCTCCCGTCAGCAGGTGTGCCTGGCTGCAAGCGCTTCTATATAGAGACACACTGCCCTGCATTCACTGCAGGTCGCATTCACAGTGGGGTCTATTTTATACAGCCTTTAGACCTGGACCCCACGGTTCAACCAAATTTAGAGTTTATCAGCCGAAATAGGAATGCTAAAATGTAGCCATAATGTTGCGGTCTTAATAACATCTAAACTTGTAAACCACAACAGTTTGAAGGACATGATTCAGATTGAGAACACGTTGTGTCAATGTAGTTTACTACTGCTTTATAATGTGCCGAGGGCTTTAATAGAGGTTCTGTATTTCCTCCCCACTATGTGGATCCAAAATCTGAATTTCATCCACACCTTATATACTTTATGAGGCTGCATTTACAGTCAACTTTAACGGACACAAGTTCTGTCCGACTACAAAACAGACAGAACTCACATGAAAAACACTACAAAAGAATAATTACAGCAAGTCCTATTTTTGGACGATTGTTGTTCAATCACTCGTATCCTATTGCAGCAAAAAAAGAAAAAACACAAGTTGTATTGCACTTGCATGCGAGTGCGATGTGCTTTTTATCATTTTAACTATTGGAACCACATGCAATGCAAATTGCGTGTTTTTAATGCCGAAATGCATCGCACATACATGGAAAAAAATAAATAATCACAGAAAAACGGAGTGAAACGCAGGTCAGATTTTCACCCGTGTAAGTAGGGCTTAAGAGATGCTGGACAGCTAACATGACTTACCATACACAACAGGATACACGGTGCCTCTGATACCAGATGCAGGACAATGCATATTCTTTCCATTCAAGTAAACATTTAATTCTACGTGATCATAGGTGATGCCCTAAAGAAGGGAAGCAGAAGAATTCTTAAGTTCCAACTGACAAATTCCATAAACAAACATTTACCAAATTTCTGAGAATTCTAACAAATTTCTGATGTGATGCAGTTTATCGATATAGAAGTCCCCGACAACTCTAAGAATTCCACCATGGCAAGAACACCAGGGGGCAAAAAAAAAAAGGGGTTCTTTTTTTTTTCTAGAAGGCTCAGTTTGAGAAACCATATTATTAAATTCTGAGTTAACAGCGGGATTCCCCATTAAGGATATTAATCCACTTTCAAGAGCAGAGAATAACCACAATTCTTTCACATATCTATTTGCTCACTGTGTGGCCAATCCATTAATTTCAAGAATGCTGTAATGTTCCATTTCTCCTACAGTGGTGCTGCAGGGAACTGTAATTTGTTAGTAGGTTACCCTACTAATTATAACGAATTGATGGATTCACACCATCACACTCACCTTATGATTAGATGACCCCTCTAACAAGGAAATACCAATGGTGGAGAATCGCTTCATCCAGTGTTTGACCATAGTGTACACTTTAAATTTTTTGGAAAATTTTAGGATAGCACGGGAGCAAAAGAATCTAATTGGTTTTATAAGTGCACATATACTTCTAATATAAAGCTATACAGAGATACCTCAGGATGCAAGCTCCTTAGCTTGCGAGTTTTTTGACTTGCGAGCACCCTCTCCCGAATTTTTGCTCTGATTTACGAGCAACTCAGGTTACAAGCCTGCTTGCAAGTAAAAAAAAACTCGCAAGCTGAGGCTCAGGGGGTGGGGGTGAGGGCAGTCTAATACTCACCCATCGCCAGCGTTTCGTCCTCGCAATGGTCTGTGGCGCTGCTGCAGGCTTTTGCATCCTCCACGTCGAAAGAGCATTGCTTTCTGGATGCGGGGCTTGAATGCCCTACCTCCAGCAAGATAATACTCCGATTGGTTAACTCAGCACTGCGTCAGCCAATGAAAGCCGGCGCTGGGTTAACCAATCACAGCCATTCAAATCTCCTCCAGCCGCCTCAGGCCCCTGCTGGCCGCTCTGTGAGCAAGCCAGCGATACTCGCTCCTGTGTAACAGCACAGGAGCCAGTATTGTGGGGACAAGTGTCGGGGCATTCGTCCAGTGTAAATGAGCCTTTACTCTAAGGCGTTGTTTGTGTACAGGGAATAATACTGTCAATCATACTGAGCCGGGGATGGGCAGCTATGGCAGAATAACCATCCAGCAAGTCAGCCAGGCATGTAATAGAGGCAGCAAGCCAGCGTTAAACCAATTGTTCTCTATAAAATACAGTTCAAGAGATTGCATGACATTAAAAACAGAGTGCTCACCACTACATCCCCCTCCTGTGGAAGGCTATTTGCTGGCAGCCTGTTCTTCTCCTCGTTGTTGTAATAAATGGCGCCATCATTTCTTATCACAAGGCTGTGCACGTCTCGACCTAAAGGAATCTGATTTAAGTTTGCTTTTTGAGTTGCAACTCCGATTCCCCACACACCTGTAACAGCAAGAAGACAGCAAGTTGTAATATAGTCTCTCAAGTTCACGGCTTACCTAAATATTGTACAGCGACAACTATACGAGATGTGGAAACTGTACGAAATGTTAAAAAGCTCAAAAAGAAAAAAAAAAAAAAACACTAAAAAGAGCAAAACAAAAACTTACTTCATATAGTTACACAATAGCAGCACACAGTTTTCCCATAACAACTCTGCAACTTTTGCATGTCCCAACCCCAGTCCTGAAGGCCACCGTACAGGTCATGATTTGAGGATATCCTATAGGGAGAACACCTATGGCAATGTCTGAGGCGCTGACAATTATATCACCTGTGCCATACTGAGGAAATCCTGACCTGTTGAGGGGTCTTGAGGACTAGAGTTGGGAAACACTGGTGTAGACCAAGCCCCAGCTTATGTTGTGGAAGGTCCTTTCCATTTCTGTGATATAGGTACAACTATAAGGGGTTAAAACTACTTCACAATTCTGCTTGGTTAGCTCTGTATCTTATCAAGGTTTTTCCTTTTTTGCCCTATAATCTCTCTATAGAGTATATGCAAAGTACAAGAACAGTTACAAAAATAAAAGGACAAAATAGATATCCAGTACTTAGTGATACATGTTATGTCCTTTGTCTGCTCCCACGTATGCATTGTCTGGATGGACAGTTATTTCTATATAGCCTACTCTGGGGTGGGTTGAGGGGTAGTCACTTCCTCCCTACGCCTGCCCAAGTATAGGGCAATTTATTATCTATGCACAGAGCTGACTGATCTTTTCAACCTGCACTAATAACATAGTGTAATTTTATACTCCGTATGAAACCAGCTACCACACTTGTCATCGTTTATCAGACCTTAATATGCGATCCTCAAGAGGTGCCCATTTAATCATCACATGCAAACCACTATTTGAGATGGACTTCAAACTACTTCAAAAACAGTTAAATCGTATGCAATGACTTTATTAAGAGGAACAACTTACAAAATGTGGCATACACCCCGGGTTCTAAGGGAATTAAGTAATGTGACAGACCGTTATTTTCTATAAATTAAGGACTCTATAGTGATAGAGTCTGTCCCACTAGATTGGCGCATAGCCAATGTGGTGCCAATATTCAAAAAAATTGCCGAAATTGGGCACGGAAACTACAGGCTAGTAAGTCTTACTTACATTGTAGGCAAAAGGTTTGAAGGGTTTCAAGAGATACTATACTGGAGTACATCAAGGGAAATGGCTGTATAATTCCACATGTGTATGGGATTTATGAGGGGTCACTCCTGTTAAACCAACCTGATCAGCTTCTACAAGGAGGTAAGTTGTAGACTGGACCAGGGAGTCATTAGATCTTGTGTATCTGGACTTTTCCAAAGTGTTTGATACTGTGCCACATAAGAGGTTGGTATATAAAATGAGAATTCTTGGTCTGGACGAGAATGTGTGTAAGGGGGTAACTGGCTCAGCGGCAAAAAGTGGAGGGTGGATAGTAAATGATACACACTGATTCGGTCACTGTTACTAGTGGGAAACCACAGGTGTCAGTATTGGGCCTTATTTTTAACATATTGATAAAGTTATGGAAGTATTATATAGTAAGAAAAAAAAGTCAAAACTTGATGCTGCGTTTTTGGCAGCGTTAACCGCACATCCATTTTTGGGGGGAAGGCTTGCAATATAAGCCCTACCCTGAAAATCAGTCCTATCTACACTAGATAAAAAAAAAAAAAAAAAAAGGCAATATTCACCTAACCGATGCCGTCCGGGTTGTGGCCACTGGTCTCTGCCGCTGCTTCGGGCTTCCTCTGCACTGGCAAATCTATTGCCGTAGGCCAGGTTTGAGAACCCCGCCTCCAGCAATAGATTGCTGTGATTGGATCTTGGCGCTGGCTCGATGCCCAATCACAGCCCTTAATTGACTGTCTCAGCCAATCAGAGCCGGCAAGCTCTGATTGGCTGAGGAAGTCAATAAAGGGCTGTGATGATGCAGGCTCAATGCCCAGAGAACCAATCACAGCAATCTATTGCTGGAGGCGGTGTTCTAATACCTAGCCTATGGCAAAAGATTTGTCAGTGCAGAGGAAGCCAAGAGCAGCGGCTGCGACCCGGACGGCAGCGGCTAGGTGAGTATTGATTTTTTTTTCTTTCAGCATCCTTGGCTGTGCTGAAAACGCAGTAAAACGCTAGCATAAAGAATGCCAGCACTGCTGAAATCGGGCTGAATCTGCAAAAAACGCAGCATTTCTGCAAACGCCTGTGTGAGGGAGGCCTAATTTGTGTCTCCTCCCTTTGTTTCATCCCATTGCTTCTAGTCTTTCCTTGTGCAAATGAGAATAGGGCTGATCCCTCTGCACTGTGACAGCCCTTCAGATATTTGTAGACAGCTATTAAGTCTCCTCTCAACCTTTTTTGCAAGCTAAACATTCCTAGATCCTTTAACCGTTCTTCATAGGACATGATTTGCAGACTGCTCACCATCTGCTTAGACAAACTGAAGGAAGTTCAGAAAAGGGCTATGTCTTTTTTAAATTGGGATGCTCAGAACTGGACACAGTATTCCAGATGAGGTCTGACTAAGGACGAGTAGAGGAATAATTGCCTCATGATCTAGAATCCATGCTTCTACATCCCAGAACTGTGTGCCTTTTTTGCTGCTGCATCATATTGTTGACTCACGTTCAGTCTATGATCTATTAGTATACCCAAGTCTTTCTCACATTTGTGCTGCTGCTTAGCTCAATTCCTCCCATTCTGTATGTGATTTTTCTTGCACAGAAGTAGTACTTTGCATTTCCCCTTGTTAAATACCATCCTGTTAGTCGCCCTTCAAGCTTGTCCAAATTTTTTTTTAAAAACCTGCTTTATTCTCAAGTGTTAGCTATCCCTCCTAGCTTTAGGTCATCGGTAAACTTGATCAGTTTTCCTTCAATTCCTTTTTCTAGATCATTTATAAAAATGTTGAACACGACTTTTCTTTTGCTATACTACCAAAGTCCATTTTTTATTGCTTTTGTTCTCTGTTGCAAGCCTCAATTCATTAATAGCTTGACACTTGCCCTACATTTCTGCAGACCCCATTATATTCTTCTTTAGATATTCCCCCCCCCCCTCGCTTTCCATTTGAAAACATATTTCCCTTCCTTTTTTACATGTATGGAAGTTCAGTGTTCATCCATCCTGGTCTCTTTAAATGCTTCCGATTCTTCCTTCTATTAGGGATTGTTAACCATTGTGCTTTGAGAATCTCATTTCACAATATTTCCGAACGTTCTTGGACATTCCTGGTCTTAGGTAATCAATAGTATTTCAGACCGGAAATTCCCTTTAAGAACATCCAGCCACTGGATCCTTCCTACCCTCTTTGAATCCATTAAAATCAGCCTTTCTGACATCCAACCTTGAAGTTGGAGCCCTTTGAGGTCTTCCTCCCCTTGTTACCAAAATTTCAATGATAACATGATCACTGTCTCCTAAGGTCCCGGCCACCTGTAATTCAACCATTTTCTCCTTGTTGATAAGAATTGGCTCCAAAACAGCAGTTGATTTTTTTTTGTCTACATTTTAGAAGATAAAGTGGTCAGTGAGAGCGGATCAGAACTAATTGGGCTTTTGCCTGAGAAAGTTTCCCAAAAAGTGTCTTGATAGTTAACATCTCCCATGATCACTGTGCCAGACTTTGAGAGCTTGGCCATCTGATGCATAAAGAGGTCATCAATATTTTCTGCTTGTCCAGGTGGCCTATAGTAAATGCCTACAGTGGTATCCTTTCTGTTCTCACCTTGTATTCTTACCCAGTTTTTGCAGAACTCCCATGCTCTGAATCTTGAATCTCGGTGGAGATGAATGGTTTCCCAACATACAACGCAACATCTCCTTCCCTTTTTTTTTTAGGTCTGTTTCTTATAAATAAGTTGAATCCTTCAAGCCTTGTATTCCAGTCATGTGTATCATTCCACCATGTTTCCGTGATGCCCATGACATCATATTTCTCTTTTTGTGTTAGGAGCTCCAATTCTCCTTGTTTGTTTCCCATGCTCTGGGCATTTGTGTAGAGACATTTTAGTTTGTGATCGGTGTCTCTTGCTTCTCTACTTCCCTTCTAAAGTTTTGTCATGGTTCTTTCTTTTCACTTCTTATTATAAAAGGGTTACAACCCAGACAGATTTGAGACTTGGATCTTAGTATCTCCATATGAAAAGTATTGAATAATTTAAAACTGGATGAAGTATGTGTATTCATACGCAAATTATGGGGACTTCGTTGTGCAAAATGCTACACTGTTTTAGTTGTTAGTGAAGGTAGTCCTTCAGTTGTCAGTGATCAGCTATACTAAAAAAAAAAATCGTCGAGTTCTAACGCTGTACACCCAAATGTCTGAATTTCAGAGAGGTTGGATAATTGGGGTGTTCGAAATAAGGGCATCATGACTAACCTGCTGTACTGCTAAACTCAACTGGACACATGAATGGGGAACAGTTGTGTTTAGTAACAAATCCAAATTCTGTCTGGGGCAAAGCGATGATAGTCAACATATCCATCGTCGTTTTGGAGAAAAGGTTCACCTTGCTAGGATTTCACAGCGCCACACAGGTGCAACCCCAAGAGTCATGGTTTGGGGGGCATCTACTTATGACAGATGGTTGATGGCACAATGATTGACCACCAGTATGTTGACAGAGTAGTACACCCTGTTATACTCTTCATGAGCATCATCGAAAACAGTATCTTCCAACAGGATACTGCCCATCCACATACTGCAGCCATCAAAAGACATGCCTTGCAAGGTGCCATGACCATGGATTGGCCTGCCGAGCCCCAGATTTATCCCTGATATAACATGTATCGGACGTCATAGGTAGATGCATTATGTCAAGCCCTGCCCCATGTGAGAATGTCCAATGAGTCTGATATAAAGCATCCCTCTGTATGCTGCCATAAAGCTTATTTCTGCAGGAAAACAATATGGCCGCCCCCATAATCAGGTACAGACAATAATTAAAAAAAAAACAAAAAAAAAAAAACACAACACCACAAAACAATTAGAAAAATGGAAAGTGTTTTACTATCTACTTTGAGCTAGTAAAAGAAATATAGGCAAGTCGCCGTGTGAGATAATAAAGTAGGCAAGGGGTATGCAGTGCCTTTAGTCACAACACAGGTCATAGTATTGCTCTCTAACCTTGCACACTAATGGAAGGGAGTGCAGTCACACTGCAGCTTGCAAGTTGCTGAAACTCGACGACTACAAGGAATCTATCAAGTTTGAATTTTTTGCAATTGCTGTGTCGCAGCAACTTGTAAGCCACATCATAACCACATTCTCTTTCACTAGTGGACTAGGTCACAGGGCTACACAGCGATCTTTGGACATGTAATCACTGTGCAGCCCTAGACGTACTGTGACAGACTTGTACCACTTAAAGAAGTTGGCCAAACACCTATACTTTTTTTTTCTTCCCACAAACAGCTTTAAGACGGGTCGATTAACTTTAAAAAAAAAAAATCATTCAAACGAGATAAAATGAATGATAATCGTTCAGTCTAAAAGTACGCCAAACAGACAAACAATAATGGCTCACTTTTCGCTTGTCCATTTTACACAGGCATTAAAAAAAGAAATAAAAAAAAAATAAATCATTGGCTCGTTCATTTATCGTTCGGTTTAAACAGCGCTGGTTAGGTCCTTCAATCAAGGGAATGTGATGATTGAACGATTCCTCGTTTGAACGAACCAACAACGTATCTGCCGGTATAAACAAGCTGCGTGAGTGAACGGACCTACTTTGACGTTAGTCGTTCAAACGATCGGCTCATCTAAAACAGCATTTCCCCAACTCCATTCCTCATGGGCCCCAGACAGGTCAGGATTTCCTGAGTACTGCACAGGTGATGTAATTATGGTCGGTACCTCAGGCATTGCCACGGGTGTTCCTTTTAAAGGATATCCTGAAAACGTGACCTGTTGGGGGGTCCCTGAGGACTGGAGTTTGGGCAACACTAGTCTAAAAGCACCCCTAGACTGTCAGGAGATAAATGTAATAACACCCGCCTTATTGATTCCCTGTCACTTCCAGGGTTCTCAACGGTTCTGCTCTTCCTGCTCAGATGAGACAAACTCACATAACCATTGCACCGGTGAACTCAGTTGTGATTGGCTGCAGAGGTCACATGACATTCACATGTCATAACTGGAGCTGGATCAAAAGAGACCTGTGAAAGGCCAGCTTAGATTGGTAAGGTAAACATTATTTCTTTTGTTATTGCATGGCGTTTTTTTTACTCACCTGGTTCCTGCTCTGCACGGAAATCTTACTTTTTTTAGCTTGCCGTGTGTGTGGTCTCTCAAACTTTACGGGAGAAGGCGTGCATGGCAATCTTAATAGAGTCAGATTTCCGTGCGGCACAAGACCTTTGGTGGGGGATTATAAGAAAATACATCACCCAGCTCCTTGTCACCTCCCATAACACCACCAGAACTTAGTTTATGGTGCTTTAAGGAGGAGACGGGTGTTTAAAAAAAAAAAAAAAAATGCTAGGCTATACAGCCTCTTTACAAAGTTTATTCTCAGGATTGGTGGGGGTTGTGGCAGTCGGTCACAGCCAATCAGAAGCGCTAGCCGATCTTACAGATATGCCATCAATTGTGATCATGGGTATACCTCTTCAACCTGTATAAAGACGAGTAGTTTCCCTTCCACCTCACAATATCTAATAATGACAGTATACTATTCCCAGCTGTGGTTAGTAGCACCGAGTGAAGAAGAAGCAGTGATATTACAACGTGCGGCCATACCTACCTGTAGATTGAACTTTGAACTCAAAGTAGCTCTTGTTCTGATGCAGCGGTGCATTGGCAAGACACGCTCCAGTGCCACAGATTCTTCTGCCATTCTTCACAATTACTACATCAGTGCCTGCAATTAGATGAACCAATAAATTAGCAAAGCCATAACTAGTAGCCACGAGCCCCATTACACAACTGGGGCTCCTCTCCACGTTCAGTAGCAAGAACAGAGCCACTCTTGTCTACAGGCTGTGTCTGATATTGCAGCTTAGCTTCCCTGACATTCAGTGCGCTACAATACCAGACATAACGCAAAAAAAAAAAAAAATTAAAATTATTTAGGAAAAGGCCAGCAGAAGCAATGATAGCCCCGAGTATTTAGCTGTAGGCAGCAAGTGTGTCAGAGGCAGGGCAATAAGAACGCCTGCTAGATGCAATGCCAATCCAACACGTGAGACAACTGGTGTCGTGACACAATGGCAGGGCTGGTCACAAATGGCAACAAGATTAAAAATTCTTGATCACATTGGCAACCATTCTGGTCACCATCGTGAGACCTACCAGACAGTCCGTGCCAAGAGTGGTTGGCACTGATTTTTTGGAAGAGAGCAGCCATATTTTTTCAAACCTTGGTTACCCTGGAAGTCAGAACCCCGGGCCAGCACAATGACATTTACTTACGGACATCGACAATCTCTGCCATTATCCAGAAAGCAGAACAGAAGTGATCCATTGTGAGGTAGAAGAGATCACATGTCAATTTGCAGATCGAGTTTACATCATGGAATGCGAAGTATTGAAAAATTGCGAAAAATTGGCTACTTTCACATCTGTTTTCCTGTTGCGTTTGAGTGCGCAGGAAAGGGGAATCCCTGCAGCACCTTTTCTTCCGGTATTTTCAGCCAGATCTGCGAAGGAACCCCCGGCCGGAGGATCAGACACAGATGTGAAGCCGACCTTACCAAGTGCTGGTATAATTCAGTAGTATCGCGCGGTCCCCGAGACAAACCCTTATAAGACCAGTTATAAAGGATAAAAGACAGATCTTACTGAGGTCTACTCATTGTACCAAGGTCAGGGTCCACACAGGGCGGAATTCGCTGTGGGCTGTCCGCAGCAGATCCACAGGGGAAAATAAATACATTAAAAAAGTTAAAATCGGCATTGCAAAAATGTAGCGGATTTTGACACAGAATATTGTGTGGAATGCACCCCTTCATTTGAAAAACTAGAACCTGAGCAGAAATTCCAGTGTTTTAATTGACATGCTGCAAATTTAGACTCTTAGCCCCAACCCTGATCACATGATGGTGACGTCATCACGGGTCCTTTATCCTCCTTGTGCAGTGAATGAGGGATTATGGGCAGACTACATCTCCCACAAACCCCTGTGGCCTCAGTTTCTATGGATACAGCAACACTCAGTCTAAAAGTTTGTACCTGGTTGTTGCACACCTGTGGGGAGACTCCAATAAATGACACCTCACAAATTTACACATACACAGCTCGTGTGCTGACAGGACCTGTGGTGATATCACTGTCGTGTGATCAGTCACAGGGTCTCTGAGCTGAATGAGGGATTATCGGCGGACTACATTCCCCACAAACCCCTGCGGCCTCAGTTGCTATGGATACAGCAGTACTCAGTCTGGCAGTTTGTAGTCCCTGTGTGGAGACTCCAATAAATGACACCTCACAAATGTCCACATGCATAGCTGGCGGTGCATATTGACCAACAACATTGAAGCATAGTCTCCACCACTATCTTCACATCTCCTGAGCATGATATCATGTCATCTCAAGCGCTAATGCCACCAACACCAGTCCAGCCTTCATCCGATCGTCAACCATTGTCCAGTGTTGTAGCAAACCGTCGCTGTTGTGCAGACATGTCACCACAGAGGGTTCAATGCCACCGTGAAGGTAACGCAGCTAACGTGACACAGTGACAAGCCACCATGTCACCTCAGCCACTAGTTAAAGTTTGTAAATCTCGTGAAGCCGAGTGTCTGACGTGCAGAGCTGTGTGTGTGACGTGCATGTAGCAGAGCTGTGTGGCGCATTGCGTTACCAGAAACGCTGGTACTATAATTTTCCAATAATTACTAGTCTTCTAATAAAGAGCAGCAGTGGTGTACAAAAATAGATCTTCAGCATACAAGTTTTCAACTATGATGACAGAGGAGCTGTGCACTGATTGCTGCTTGAGGTCGTAACGCCCTTCTGCACAGGTACACAGCTATTCCTCCATGGAGGATGTCAAAGATGCCCAGGTGTAACCACAGTCTAACAGGCACTCAAGTACTTATGTCATCAATTGCTAAGTGTAAAAGCACTCTTCCCCTTAACTACCAGCAGTTTTGGTAACAGTATTTGGAATCACAATTGCAATATGGAGCGTCTCGTCCTGCGACAGAACTCGATAAAATGGTCCCAAAATATGAAGCACTATTTAATATGAAGTCTGTTAAAAAATGGTACAATGCAATACCAAAGTACTGCATTATGAGCAATCAACTGATCACAAGTTTAAGTCCTCTATAAGAACTAATAAAAAAAATAAAAATTAGTTTGTCATTGAGGCGGACACAGGTCTGGTCACTAAGGGGTTAATCTACTTCTAAAGTGTCAGGCAGTGGTTTATTTATTGGAGTAGTTTTAGGCCTCCGACACTTCCTGCGGTCCAGGACCATCCATACCTGTCCGGGTCTTTTTTTCCCTATAGTGCAGATGCGCCGATGCACATGTAGTCGAGTTGGAGTTTTTTTTTAAACAACTGCTTTCCTGCGGAACCTACAATGTCAATCGTGGACGGGCCACGGATCGGCCGGCCCCCATTGACTTCAATGGAAGCCGTCCATGCAAAAACTGCACTGAAATGGAGCATACTGCGATTTGATTTCGCATCCAAAGATCTGCTTGCTTTAATTCAGGTGCGGACGCCATGAACTGCGGATTGTCTGCGCGGGTGCCCCGTGCGGATTCCGAAAATTCAAGTTCGCCTGCGGACATTGGGCCTAGAGCTGCTAAAGTGTCAGGCATTTTACACAGGCCGAATTCTTGGTCTGATACAACGGGCGCCGATCAACATGCTTGTTTTATTTTCTTTGACATGGGCCAAGAATCGGCTTATGGGGATGAACATTCGCTAATACAATGGGTTATCCCCGTAGGCCGGCGGTATATCTCTGTGTTCACACGGGGAGACGTACCGGTTTATTCACATGTGCGACTTCAGACTGTAAAAACCAGGACCAATTTCAATGTATAGGACATCCGTATACAGAGAAGAGGGAGGGTGCATTTTTTATGTCTTCGTATGAATCGTGTGATATCCCCCCCCCCCCATCTACGCACAAAATAATTTGAAGGAGGTCCAATTTTTTTTCTACAACTACTTAGCAATGATTAGCAGAAAACAATCTCTGCTTGCAGAGACTTAGAGGGCTGATTGTGAACCACAATAGGACGGCCGTAAATGTTTGTTTTTTCCCATTTGATCCAAGAAAAAACGAAAACAAAACAAAACACAAGGACCTGATAAGAGCCTAATTGACTTCAATGGGTCTTTGTGCTGTCCGCTACAGACATGGAGGCTGGGAAACGCTGGTGTGCATTGCCCTTCATTGCCTCCATTCACTGCATATCACGCGCTGCAGTAATGTCCATGACATACGCCCCAAGAAGTTATCCCCTATTTACAGAACAGGGGGCAACGTCACCATCTTTGGGGACCCCCAGCGCTCCTGAGAACGGGGGTCCCGTATCTGCCTCTTCGCAGAGTTGCTTCTCCCACCAGTAGTGGCATCACACTGAACGGAGCGGCCGTGTATGAGCGGACGCCGATTCATTTGTTTCAATGGGACTGACGGAAATCGCCGAGCGCTCCTACTATCAGCTGAGGCAGTCCTACTGAAAGTCAACGGAGCGTCATGTGCGACCGCCACTCCATGAGATCGCCTCACTGGGGGTGGGGTGTAGTGTGCCCGGAGTGAGGAAGAGGAGGGACCCCGTTTCTCAGGGCTGTTGTGACGAGACCCCCCCCATCATAACGTATTCCCAAACCTGGGGGTAGGGGGTAATTAACATTTTGAAAAACTTCTTTAACTGCCATGTATTTATCAACTCATTGTAACCGCTGCCCTTTAGTGTCCCCAAACCAATATACATACACACACACACACACATATATATATATATATATATATATATATATATATATACACACATATACACACACACACACACACGTACACACACACACACACACACACTGACAATGCCCCATTGAGGCTGCACCCCGCACCCCCTGCAGGCCGGCCATGGACAGCACACACATATAGGCTACTATAGGAAGCGCTGGAGGACCGGACGCGCACTAACCGCTTGCCCCACGACTCACCCATGTGCTGAGTGTCCAGCTGCACGGCCGGCATCTCCTTCAGCGGGATGTGCCCGGAGCCGCCATCCCCACAGCACCTGAAACAACAGCAGAGAAACGACATAGCGACTACGCAGAGCTACAGCCAGCAGCGAGCTGCCGGCCAGGAGATGTGCTGCCTCTAGCTGTGTACAGAACGGCTCTGGAGGACGGTGGGAACCGTCACAGCGACACCTGCCGGACTGGAGATGTGCGGCAGCTTCCAGCTGTGTACAGAACGGCTCTGGGGGACGGTGGGAACTGTCACAGCGACACCTGCCGGACTGGACATGTGCTGCCGCCTCTAACTGTGTACAGAACGGCTCTGGGGGACGATGGGAACCGTCACAGCGACACCTGCCGGACTGGATGTGTGCTGCCGCCTCTAGCTGTGTACAGAACGGCTCTGGGGGACGATGGGAACCGTCACAGCGACACCTGCCGGACTGGATGTGTGCTGCCGCCTCTAGCTGTGTACAGAACGGCGCTGGGGGACGGTTGGAACCGCTACAGCGACACCTGCTGGACTAGGGAAGCACATTATGAAACTGCCTAAAAGAAAAGCTGTTTTTTTTTGTATTTTTTTTTACACCTAGTAACCAATCACAGCGCTGCTGAATAACGAAAGCTGGTCTGTAATTGGTTGCTATGGGTAGCAAAAACAGTTTTTCTTGGAAATCCGACATGATAATAAGGCGTATTGGAAAATCAAAGTAATCCCGGGAAAAAATGTAACCTATATTTTGGCCTTAAGGACGCAATGATTTTTTTTTTGGGGGGGTTTACCTTTTTCATTTTTCCATGCATGGACCTCTGTGAGGGCTTGTTTTTTGCATTATAAGCTGTAGTTTTTATTTGTGCTATTTTGGGGTACATGTGGCTTTTTTGATCGCTTATATTGCGCTTTTTGTTTTTTTACACTCTTTATGTCCCTGAAGGGGACCTGATCCATGGAAGCTATGACCGCTATGGTAAGGCATTGCAGGACTTCTGTAATAGCGATCATAGGCAATGGGAAAGCAGGATACCTGTATCTAGCGTTCTGTTGCCATGGCAAGCTGTCGGCTCTCAGTGATTATATTGCGGGGGTCCGATGATGTCAGAGGTAGCGCGCTTCCTAAGCGAACACTTTACAGTTGGGGGTTAACAGCAGGGCTACTCATGCGCCCACGCTGTTGCAGTGGGAGGCTGGCTATCTGTAAC
Organism: Eleutherodactylus coqui; assembly: GCF_035609145.1. NCBI lineage: Eukaryota > Metazoa > Chordata > Amphibia > Anura > Eleutherodactylidae > Eleutherodactylus > Eleutherodactylus coqui. The sequence continues at coordinate 453,383,859 of NC_089837.1, read as the reverse complement.
AGCCATCTGCCGGATGGCGTGGGCTCCCTTCTGTTCTTGCTACATCCTCATGACTGCATGCCTCACACTTATATCTCGCAGCCTTAATGCTGTGAGTGCAGCGACTGAGAACCGGGCCTTCAGCCAGGGAGACAGCGGGGTACAAGATGGCAGAGGTTCACGGTGTCTCTAGCTTCTCCTTTCTGAAAGGCTGAAGTATAGCCCAACTCAGAAACTAGCAAGGAGATAAGATTTTACCAGACTTGATTACCACCGATCAGTTCTAGATTATTGTCGTGACGCCAGTGTCCCCACACAAGTGACAAGTCATTCGTGATGAATAAATGAATCCGCAAACACAATAAATTTCAAAACCGGGGACACACAGTTTCCTTTTACTCATGATCCAACTTTGATTTTCCAATACAGGCAAATTACTTGTACTTCTTAACATGACAATAAATGCTTCTGAAGAGATTTGAGCTCTACCTTTCCGGACACACTTGACAACAGAAAGTTCTTTTTTTCTAAGGCACACATATCCTCAGTTGCTGTTATCTGATGGACACTGTCTGGGACAGCCACTCCTGTGCTACACGGTCTTTCAAACACTCTTAATTTCACTGCTAGTTATAGTGGGTTTTTGCACTTCCACTCTGGATGCGGTTCAGCGGGGGAGCATGCGGTACTTGCACTCCCACACCAACTCCTAGGCGTCATCTCCTGCAACTCCATGTCCCTGAAGGGGACAAGCCTTCTAACAGAAGAGATATGACGGCAGCTTAGCCCCAGCAGGAGTGTAAGCACATCTATCCTGCGTGCACATCCCTTTCCAACCACACACTACTCTCTTCTTCTCCATCTCATCCTCTCTTGACTTCTCCCCCAATTCCCAAACTACCAATCACATCACACTAATAGAGTAGGCAGACAAATAGATTTACACAAGATTGATATCACTCACTGCAAATGATGGAGGAACCCTAACTCTGGGCCACTACATGAGATATGCTCGTGTGAGCCCTGGCTTTAGACGCACTTGGAATAATTCCTTACTATACTGAGTAAACCAAAGAACACATTGTGACGTCCCTGGTGGGTCTAAATAAATGAGAGAGAGAGAGAGAGAGAGAGAGAGAGTAAGTGCCACTTTTGATGTCCCATTCACAGTGCCCCCACTTTATAATAATGCTTCCCTTTTGCCCCCATTTACTAATAATGCTCCCAATAGGCCCCCACTTAGTAATAATGCTACATGTAGGCTCCCACTTAGTAATAATGCTCCACATAGGCCCCCCACTCAGTAATCATGCCCCATATAGGCCCTCACTCAGTAATAATTCTTCTCAAAGTCTTCACTCAGTAATAATGCTCTACAGAACCCCACTCAGTAATATTACCCCTCATAGGCCCCTGCTCAGTGATAATGCTACATCTAGACCCCACTCAGTAATGCCCCTTACAGGCTCCACTCAGTAATTATGCCCCATTTATATCCCCACTCGGTAATAATGCTCTATATAGGCCTCAAAGCCAGTAATGATGCCTCATATAGGACCTCAATTAGTAATAATGCTCCATATAGGCCCTGACTCAATAATAATGCCTCATATAGGCTCTCACTAAGTAAAGATGCCCGATATATGCTCCAACTCAGTAATAATGCCCCTCACAAGCTCCACTCAGTAATAATGCCCCATAAAGGCAACCGGAGGGATTAACAGTTTCAAAAGGGGTTTATGAAACACCCTATGCACCCTCCAAGAATTCGGTAAATCCAACTCATAAGCTAGAGGATTAATGACTCGCGTCATGGCAAAGGGACCGATAAAACGCGGCACAAGCTTTACTGAGAAGAGCTTCAATTTTTAAATTCTACGTGGACAGATAGACCTTCTGACCAACCTCAAATGGCTCCAACACAGTGGACCTTTTACAACTACATAGTTTCATACGACCACTTGCTTCCTCCAGATTCTTGCGCACACCAGATCTCCCCCAACTCACTAGTAACAACCTCAACAGCGGGACAAACTGTAGCTACTGGAATGGAAGTCAGGAACCAGGGGTGCCTACCGAACACACAGAAGAAATGTGACACCCCTGTCGCAGAACTGATACGATTATTTATGGCAAATTCGTCCAAAGGTAAAAACTCTACCCACCAACTGACCCTCTTGCCCACAAAAAGACGCAAGTATTGTACTAGGTCTTGATTTTTACGTTCCGTTTGCCCATTCGTCTGCGGATGAAACGCTGATGAGAAAGAGAGAGATGTTCCCAAGTTTTTACAGAAGGCTCTCCAAAATTGGGCCACGAATTGGACCCCCCGATCCGAAACTATATTGACCGGTATTCTGTGCAATCTTATAATCTCTCTAATGAAAATCTTCACTAATTCAGCGGCAGATGGTAATTTTTCCAAAGCAACAAAATGCGCCATTTTCGAGAACCTGTCAACAACCACCAAAATGGTGGAACAACCTTGTGACAGAGGCAGGTCAGTGACAAAATCTATAGACACGTGCGACCATGGACTACCAGGTATTGACAGCAGCATTAACGGTCCCTCAGGGCTCTTATGGCGACTCTTACCACGTGCACAAGCTGAACACCGATTTACGAACTCCCCGACCTCCTGTGCCATGCCGGGCCAGAAGTAGAATCGGGTACATAGCTCAAGAGTCCCCTGGACCCCTTGATGCCATGCAAAACTGGAGGAATGAGACTCTTCCAGAACCAACAACCGCAGAGACATCGGTACAAATAACTTCCCTGCCGGAACCGCTTACGGGGCTTCTTTTTGATATTCCTGAAGCTGAGCCGGAAGGTTCCGTGTCAGGGCTGCCACCACGACACCGGGCGGGAGGATGCCTTCCGGAGAAGAGTCCTTAACCTCCGGAGTCCCGCAACTGCGGGAGAGGGGTTCAGCTTTCACATTTTTATCTCCCGGCAGGTACGTGACTGTAAAATTGGATCTCGAGAAGAAAAGCACCCACCTGGCTTGCCGCGCTTAAGACGCTTAGCATTCTCAAGATACACTAAGTTCTTGTGATCGGTGAAGACTGTCACCTAGTGTTGAGCCCCCTCCAGAAGATGACGCCATTCCTCAAATGCCCATTTTATTGACAACTGTCCTTTGTTCCCAACATCGTAGTTGCGCTCGGTGCTACTGAATTTACGGGAAAAGAAGGCACACGGACTATACCCTGAACAGCCCCCCTACTCTTGGGAGAGGACTGCCCCCACCCCAACCTCCAAAGCGTCTACCTCCACGAAAAAGGGCTTTTGAGGGTCCGGCTGAGCAAGCACCAGCACAGTGGAAAAAGCCCTCTCAAGTTGCTCAAACGCCTCTGAAGCTTCCGGAGTCCACGACATCACGTCAGCTCCTTTTTTCGTGAGATCAGTCAGCGGTTGTGCAATCACTGAAAAATTTCTGATAAATTTTTTGTAAAAGTTGGCAAACCCAAGAAAGTACTGAAGAGCCTTCAAATTGTCTGGTTTAGCCCATTGTGCAATTGCCGCAACCTTGTCTGACTCCATACACACATCAGTTGGACTAACGATATACCCAAGGAATGACACGTGTTTGACCCCAAATGAGCACTTCTCCAATTTAACAAACAATTGGTACTCCCGTAGTTGCTCTAACACTAAATGGAGATGTCTGACATGCGTGTCCCAATCCGACGAGTACACCAAAATGTCTTCCAAATAGACAACCATAAAAACTCCTAGATAATCGTGGAAGATCGCGTTCATAAACCCCTAAAAAACCACAGGGGTGTTGCATAACCCAAAGGGCATAACCAGACACTTGAAGTACCCCAACGGGGTGTTGAACGTGGTCTTCCACTCATCACTAGACTTAATATGTATAAGATTATAAGCCCCCAGAAGGTCAAGCTTAGAGAACCAGCGTGCTCCCACCACCTGGTTTAACAGATCAGGGATCAGAGGGAGCGAGCACTGATTTTTTATGGTGATCTTGTTTAAAGCCCGATAGTCAACACAAGGCCGCAAAGACTCATCTTTCTTTTCAACAAAAAATAGGCCTGCTCCAGCTGGTGACTTTGATGGCCTGATATGTTCCTTGGATAAGGCCTCTGAAATACAGGATTTAAGAGCCTCATGCTCCCAACCCGACAGATTAAATATGGCCCCCTTAGGGATGGGGCTATCCGGGACCAGATCAATCCTACAATCCCATTCGCGATGTGGGGGCAATACCTCAGAAAGCTTCTTAGAGAGCACATCTTGAAAATCCCGTAAATAGTCCAGAATACTAATAGTATCGGTGGAGCACAATGTAACAGGCACTAGATGATCCTGACAGAACCCTCCCCACCGAACTAGCTCCAGAGTAGTCCAATTGAACTGAGGATTGTGGGTCCTTAGCCACGGTAATCCCAGAATGATATCCGCGGACATCTTCTCTATGACCAGAAATGAAATAACCTCCGAATGTAATGCGCCCACCATGAATCAAAGTTCTGGTGTCCTCCAACGCACTACCCCTGATGATAGAGCGATTGCATCGACACTGGTAAAGTGGATCAGCAAACCTAACGCGGTAAAACGTGATAACAGTGGTCTTACGAACTGCAAATGGATAAGGTTCGCGGCTGACCCAGAATCAATAAATGCCTGGCCCACCCTGTGAAAAGCCTTGTAAGCCAATAATTTAGGGAGTACCTGACCTCCCAGATGACCCTCCCGACAGTCACCTAGGAGCTGAAGCTTTCCTGCTGCTTCCATATCTGCCTTTCCTGGCAGGACGCGATGCGATGACCAGCCTTGCCGCAGTAGAAACAGAGTTGGTTTGAAACCCGGAACCGCCTCTGTTCTTCAGGACTCAACCGGGCCACTTCCATACCATCAGCTCCGGGGGTTGACAATGGGGTACAGGCTGTAGAAGTCGCCAGAGACTTAGCACCACGTTCTTGACGGTACTCTAGTTTAGCTTCCCTTCTAGACCTGAGTCTACGATCAGCTCTGACTGCCAATTCCATAGCCTGATTCAAAGTAGAGGGTGACGGATGGGACAGCAATAGATCTTTTACTGGATCAGACAGGCCTACCAAAAACAAATCTTTGAGCACACAGTCATTCCATGCAGATTCACCTGAATACTGCCTGAAACGTGAGCAATATTTTTCTGCCGACTGGCACCCCTGGCGTAGGGCCAATAACTTACTGACTGCATAACCTGCATGATCGGGTTGATCAAAAATATTCCCGAGTTCAATGAAAAAAAGAGTCTATCGACTGCAGACAAGCTGAATCAGCCGGTAAAGAATAGGTCCATGACTGAGGCCCTTCTCTGAGCAGAGACATAACAATCCCCACCCATTGGGGCTCGGACCCAGAGGAGCAAGGCCGCAAGCGAAAAAACAACTTACAAGCCTCCCAGAAGACAAAGAATTTTTTCCGGTCCCCCAAGAACACCTCGGGTAATGGGCATTTAGGTTCAGGTACTAGATCAGCGGGCACAACCAACCGCTGCTCATGATGGCTGAGACACCCCGACAGGTCCTGAATAGAGATGAGCGAGCACCCAAAAGCTCGGGTCCGCGTTATTCGAGTCGAGCTTTTCGTAAAATTCGAGAACTCTACTTGAGTAACGAACCCTATTGACTACAATAGGAGACTCGAGCATTTTTGTATGTGGGACGCTGGGTCCCGAGCTTTTTTTTCTTTTTTTTTCTAGGTTCGTCTGTCTCTCTCTCTCCCCTGCCTGCCAGACAAAAAAATTTGCCATTGACGCTCGAAGCGTTGTGGCGGGGAGGGGCCAAAACAGGCACGTCACAGTGGGGAGGAGCCAAAAACTGGGGCAGAGTCGAACACGGCTTGATGCTCCTTCGAGTAACGAGCACCATCGAGTACGCTAATACTCGAACAAGCATCAAGCTCGCCAGAGTATGTTCGCTCAACTCTAGTCCTGAACCATCTTGGCCAGGTCACGAATCTGACCGGTAGTCATATTGTAGGACTCCATTCACACCGTGAATCCCACCTCAAAAAAAAACGCAGGAAAATATTTTTTGGGCCAGTTATTATGTTACAGTACTAGTAGTGTGCACAGGTACACACGGCATGGGACTCCCTCACCCACGCCAATGTCCCTTCCTGGATGTAGCCCCAAAGGTGGACAGGTCCAGGCCGCCAACACTGACCCTACACTGCCTAGTGGCAGGACAGGAAGGAACCTTTGTACCTATGCAGATGACAACTTACTAGTACTGACAGGCTAGGCAGATGGAATAAACCAACACGACAGGAAAACCACAGAACACAGGCAGAGCTGGATCGAGAAGAGGTAACTTTTACTGGAGCAGGACTGAAGTCAAAGATTTGGTACCATGTTAGCCAGTAGAGCAAAATGTGATTGTTCCCAGCAAAAGAGAAACCACATAATCTTGTAGATATGATACCTTTTAATGGCTAACAAAAATACATGATGTAATAGCGAGCTTCCGAACCGACGCAGGGTGCTTCTTCAGGCTTAAATGTAAAAGATCTGAAGAGGCATGGATATTTATACACACTTCTAACATACATACTTATGACAAGGCACAGATATGGATGTAATTGGTTTGCACTTAAAAGGAATTCTGCAACAGCAAACAAACTTTTTTGTCTAGGCACTGATAGCGAAGTGAAAGTTTTATGGTCCCTAAATTACTGTTGGGGGGGGGGGGGGGGGTTGTCAGGCTAGAAATGCTACAAGAGGTACACAATGTTTGCACAGTGTTTAATTAAAAATGTTTGTGTACCTCTTGTAGCATTTCGCCCCTTGGGCGGAGACCAATCAAACCGGCTGACTGGAGCTCACACCCAGCCACTATAACTCACAGAGGTAGAGCACGCGCGTGCACCACACGCCGCGCCTGCTCACCGGAGCACGCTGGCGCAACATCATCCCAGAACGCCATGGCGAACTGCGCCACTGCCACCCGTGGTCCCTGACCGGCCTTATGGTAAAAGTATGTTTAGACAGCAAAATCCAATTCGAATTTTTCTATTGGCTCATGCCTTTAACCCCTTGAGTGGCACGCCCGGAAATTTTCCGGGACGAGCTCCACTGCTCATAGTGACATAGCCCGGAAGATTTCTGGGCTATGTATCACTATGGGAGCTGCAGAGCACAATGCCACAAGCTGTGGCAGTGTGCTCTGCCTGCACAGACCCACACAGAGCAGTGCAAGGGCTTTGAAAAACCAGCAGAAGATATTACCGATATGTCGGCAACCTCCTGCTTTGTTTACAGGTTGCCATAGAGACCATCGGCTTGTCAGAAGCAAGCCGATGGTCTCTGTGGCAGGGAGAGCTTGGTGCTTGGCTGTCAGAGGACAGCTAGGTACCTGCTCTTACAGCAGAGATCAGAGAAAACCTCCGATCTCTGCTGTGTTAACCCTTTACATGCTGCAGTCTATGTGACTGCAGCATGTAAAGGGCTGTCACTGCAGCATGTAAAGGGCTGTCACCATCGGACCCCTGGAATGTGATCAGGGGTCCTGATGGGTCCCTGTGGAAGTCCCCTAAAGGGACAAAAAAAAAAAATTAAGGAAAAAAAAAAAAAGGTAAAAAATTATAAAAAAAATAATAAAAACACTTGTCTCCCTTTACTTTGTAAAAAATCAAAAATACAATCACACATGTGGTATCCATGCGTCATAATGACCCAGAGAAGGAAGTTAATACATTATTTAACCCCTTAATGACATGGCCCCTTTTTTTCTTTTTTCCCCATTTCTTTTTTTCCTCCCCCCTGTTTAAAAAAATCACAACTTGTCCCGCAAAAAACAAGCCCTTATATGGCCATGTCAATGGAAAAATGAAAAAGTTATGGCTCTTGAGACACAACTGCAAAATTAGTTGAAATTCAATGATTAGACCATTTTAAAAAACCTGCCCTGGTGGGCACGACAGGGTGGTAGGAAACCCGCCACTCAAGGGGTTAAACTACAGCAGAAATCAGTGGCTAAACTGCAATTTCTGCTACACATTTTGCCATGGATCTGCACATGGATTTAGTCCTTTTGCCTACAGGCGAAATTTCTGGCAAAAAAACAACATTGTGAAGATGGTAATGCAGTGTATTGTCAGTGGATTTTGACATGGATTCAATGTCAAAATCCACACAAAAATGCTGTTGTGCGAATATATCCTAATACCTGGTACTGGTGAAAGGAATAAAACTCAAGTGATTTGCTGGGATTTTATTTTTATTACGATTTTCTTTATGTTTGTTCAATGGCCGAGCTGAGCCCGCCAAAATAGGTCAGACCACGGGGGTTGTAAGATGGCTGTCACGGGCGGCTCTGTAATCCCTCCTGACAGTGGCAATAAGGGTGCTCTACTCAGATGTCACACTATGGCAAGGTTTACATATATAGATACATCTAAAATGAACAGTTGTTTTGTCACGGCTGACGCCAGTACTCCAGTCCTGAACTCGCAAGTCTAGTAATGACGGAACTGAATGGTACTGGACTGACCCCATTGACTATTATAGAGTCTGTCCAGCTTCCATCATGCCCTCCAACTAGAGTTGCCATCTTTTTTACCAAAAATACCGGCCAAAGTTAAAAAAATGGGTGTGGTTGGGGGTGTAGCTAAAAGGGATATCCCTAGATGTTTTAAACTATTATTATTGATGACAGACAATTCAACATTAGATGATCCAAAGGGACCTGCTGCTCAAATCCCCACGATCTGCTGATTCCTGGGGCCACTTGCCACTGTTGTCAGAGTAGGAAACAGACAGCGCTGACCATAGGGCAGTGGCCTGGGTTCGTATTACATTCAAAGGGAACTATACTTGCAGTACCAACCCAGTCTGCTGCGCCATGGTCAGCGATTTCTGCTTCCTGCGTTGACCGTTGCGTTGGGAATCAGCTAAATGGCCAGGATCCGAGTGGTGGATCTCTGATGATCATCAATAAAAGAAATTTAAAAAGTCCTGGAATACCCCTCTCACAAGGTGGGTATTGTCTGAAAATATATGACTAAACTGACAATTGGCTGTTACCATCCCTTTATTATGGCGCTATGCTTTAAGGCTCCTTGTACTAAGGTGCCAGCTGGTGATGGCCTGTAAAAAGGCACCAGCCACAGAAACCCCTCTATATTGGGGCACTAGCACTAGTGTTTTTCCTCAATCACACTTTTTTTAATTATGACACCGTCGCATGAGAAAACATAACAAGTTTGGCGGTTTTCTAAATACTGGTGTATCTAGCATCAATGACCAAGCATCATTGAAAGCCAGTCAGATGGCTTGATTTTCTCATCTAATGTGGATTCACACTGAAACTGATCCACGGAAAATCTGTTCCCTTTATTTTCTGCTGCACTCCGAGGTCATGGGTCCAATGTTCATGAGAAGCTCCAATCATATCTCTAATAAGGTGGCCATTTAGTGTACTAGGTAGTTAAATCGTATGTACTATTTAGTTTTCATTATTACCACTAGGAGGCAGTGTTGGACTATACTATGTAAAGAATCTCAACAGAGCAAATTATGGAATACTGAAGGTGCTTTTCCTTTAATTCACACTACTTCATTAGTAATCAGTCTTTTATAGGATTTCGTGCACTTTCTATTTATTCCTCCTTTTTGTCCCTCTCGTCCAATCTGTTCTTGATGTAGGACCTTTTGATTTTTGGTTTATCCACATGTTGATATCAAACAGCAATAGCAGACACTTTGGGTAACAGAGTATTCCCATTATTTAATGTTATGGAATATTGTGAAACTATGCCATAACATTATGATCTTTGAGAGTCTGATATCTGGGACTTCCACCGATCTGGAGAACACAGCCTCATTGAACTTAACTGGGCATCGTAAAGAAGGCTCAATGCTTTAGAGCTTTAAAGGGGTTGTCTCGCGGCAGCAAGTGGGGTTATACACTTCTGTATGGCCATATTAATGCACTTTGTAATGTACATCGTGCATTAAATATGAGCCATACAGAAGTTATTCACTTACCTGCTCCGTTGCTAGCGTCCCCGTCTCCATGGCTCCGTCTAATTTCGCTGTCTTCTTGCTTTGTTAGACGCACTTGCACTGTGTGGTCTTCTCCCCTTCTGCTCGGTCCAGGCACGAGCGGCGTTCTGGCTCCGCCCCGTCACGTGTGCCGATTCCAGCCAATCAGGAGGCTGGAATCGGCAATGGAACGCACAGAGCCCATGGTGCACCATGGGAGAAGACCTGCGGTGCACCATGGGAGAAAACCGCAGTGCATCCCTGGGAAAGGACCGGCGGCCATCTTAGGGAGAAGATTTTTTAAAGTCCTTATTTCGTCGGATCGGTAAGTAGCAAGTGGTTTAAAAACTTTGCTATTTTATGCCAGGGGGGTGACAGGGGGAAGAGGGTAAGATAAAATTTTGAGGTTTGCCGCGAGACAACCCCTTTAAGGGGTCCTGTCACTAGAAAAAAAATCCTATACTTATCTATTCCTCCCCAGGCAGTCTTCTCCTCACCGATCTTCTCCCCGCCGATCTTCTCCTGTCTCCTGCAGTCCCCCGGGTCACCTCACCTCCAGCCGGCTGATTCTTCTTCTTCCTGTGACGTTACATAGATTCTCGGCAGTCTGCTTCTTGCAGGCCATTGTACTCTACGTCACTAGTGACATAGCGCTCACTGCCTAGCAGGGAATGCCAAATTCTATGCCGAGCTATTGCCGAGACTGCACATGCGCTTTGTCTCACGTGAATAGTATATGAACACTCGCGGCGTAACCTACACTGATCTGCAGGAAGAAGAAAGCCGAGAATGGATGCTTCATCACTGGAAGAAGAATCAGCCGTCTCGAGGTGAGCTTACCCGGGGACTGCAGGAAACAGGAGAAGATCAGTGAAGAGAAGATGCGGTAAGAAGACTGATGGGGGAGGAATAGGTAAGTATTGATTTTTTTTTCTAAGGACAGAACCCTTTTGTTCATGCGTAACTACACTCCATAGCGGAAAGCGCAGTTGCACATACACCCGTGTGAAGAAGCCCTAACTTGTTTCTTTTTTAATTTCTGACTCTGTCGCATAGCGACACTGTGTATAAGTGCCGCACATTATGTACAGCATTTATTACACATCCATAGAGAACAATAGGGCTCTATCGCGCATCAGATGGGTTAAAATGGAACATGCTGCATTCTTTTTTATGTGCGTATTATAAAAATCAATGTACTTTCATTGACTCCATTGACAGCGTTACACTCGTATGAGCCTGCCCTTAGGATCAGTGAGGGGTCACTTTGATAAGTAAGTAATGGCATATTTTAGCAATATTACATTACTTTCTGTAGTGGGAACACCCTGATAGGCAACCATTGAACTAAGTCTAATGGCTAATTTAGAACTAGTATGGGATAGTTTTATACGATTATAACCTCAAGACATCGTGCTTTCATTTGTTTAAAGTGTCATTTCACAGATGAATTTGTTTTTTCATGCACCTCCGCAGTACTAGAGGAGATGAGCAAACAATAAGAAGTGAAGGTAGAAGCTTCAAATCTGTAACAGTTATTTCCTTGGATTATTAGACCTCTAAATGCAAATTCATTGCCATTTTTTCTGTTTGGTTTTATGCTGTGCAATTTCTTTTTATTGCTATTACACTGTGGAAATGATAAGCTGCCGATGACAGATCTGTTACTATTAGCTGTCTTTATTTGATGCTCCTAGTGCATAATGGTGTTCTGCTATGAATGACACGTGGGATTCATCGGGTCACTAAGGGCTCCAGTCCACGGGCGTAGCGATGTCCCGCGGCAGATCTCCGCCACAGGCGTAGCGATGTCCCACCACGGGAGCTGCCGCCGGGGAGCAGAGGAGAGCTGACGGCTCTCCCCACTGAGCCTATCTGACAGATAGGCTCACCGCGGAGAATCGCGGCAATGCTGCGATTTAAATCCCACGAGCGGAGAATCGCTATGATTCTCCGCTCGTCAACAGCGGGCCTACGTTCCCCATGTCTGGATTATCGTCGCGGGGAACGTAGTGAAAATTCGCCCGTGGACAGGAGGCCTAAAACTGGCCATATTACTTTCTGCAGCCATAAATGAAAAAAAAAAACGTCCAGTTCAAGTGTTAGGCTGCCTGCACACAACCGGATTTGCATTGCGGAATCTGGAGCGGGCGTCCACCTCCGGGTTCTGCAGCAAATACCTTCCATAGCATGCTATGGCAAAGTGACTCTTTCTGCACAATTGGTTTCCACGAGCACAGGAAAAATTGCAGCATGTTCTATTTTTAGGTGGATTCTGTGCGGACGGCTTCCATTGAAATCAATGGAAACTGTCCAACCCGTGGCCCTTCCGCAATTGACATTGTGGAAAGGTTGTGGATTCCGCGTGTCACCTAATGACGGTGCGGGGAAAAGAAACTTGAAAATAAACCTCCGTACTGTGCATGTCCGATGGCAGCTCGCTGTGACCATCCAGAGTACAGAAGAAATCGAAAGTAAACAGATACGCAGGTTCGCCTGCTGCTGTCAGGGTTGGATTCCGCTGCAGGCTCCCGCATGTGGAATCTGGCTCTGTCATGTGCAGCTGGCCTTAAAGGGAATCTGTCAGTGATAGTTCAGAGTGCATGCTGGTTGCATTGAGGTATACGAGTCTGCTAAAAGTATGCGGGAGAACCTGTTATGGTCTAATGATGCCAAGATTGGACCTTTTAGCCATAATTCATAATTCATTTGGCAATAAAAAAATATGTTTTGCACAAAGCCAACACTGCACATCACCAAAACACCCCACAATCAGTGAAAATAGTAGGGGCGGCATTATACTTTGGGGCTGTTTTTCTACAATTTCTACAATTTAATTGTTAACATAATAGTCAGATGTACTCCCCTTTTTTTTCTTTCATCCCTCTCTCACATTCTGTTATAGGAGGGCTACAACATGTCATTTAAGAAACTACCATTCAACCCCGCCCCTTTTGTTTCTCCCCACCCCTTTAACTATTGCAATTAATATGCCAGAAAATATATCCAAGCATTTGGAATTGCCAACCCGCCAGACTGTTGAATTCAATTTAATTCAGGCAAATTTCTTATTCCGTAATAAACTCCTAAATATTGTATGGAGTCTAAAGTAATATTGTGATGCAATCCAAACTGAAGGGTTTTGAAGTATATATAGTAGTTGTGACATTAAAACTATTTTCATAAGATTTTCCCTGCCAATTATCAAAAGTTCTGGAGAAACTTGCATTTTATTAGTAGCAGCCAGACACAGAACTAGTCCCCCATATTCATGAGCTACAGCCTAGCCACACCCAGGTGCACTTAAGGTAACACCTGATTTACATATGCATGCTCTTATGAGGGATTCTTCAGAAGTCATCAAAATAGCATTTTGTGTTAAATTTGGAGGAAGCACCAGTCCTCTGGGCAATCCCTGACTCACACAACTTCAGGCGTGCTCTAGAAACGTATCTCTTCAGGGAGGCATACCATATCTCCTAAACCAAACCCCTCTGTATGCCGCATGATAACATGCTCCCTGTCCTACTGACTGCAATTGCTGCTAGCCACAATCAACAGCCCCCTGCAGTCACACCGATTCTGCCGTCACGCGGCTTAATGTCTGACCATTGTCTATGTGTATAGCATCCCACACTCTCCACCTCGCCATACCGTGCACATCTCCAGCCCCTTTACCTTTTGTATCACCCCATTACTTGTAGTATGTAAGCTCGTTGGAGCAGGACCCTCACCCTTACTGTTTCCATCAACTGATTACTATTGTAACGATGGTTCTGAAATTTTTGTACTTTTGTCTTTCTGTATTTCCCCTGTCTTTGTAAACGTTGCAGAGTATGTTGGCTCTATACAAATACAGATTATTATTATTAATAAAAACAATTCCCTCCTGAACCTTATTTATACCTGTAACATATATAAAGGTTTACATCATGTTTCTCTGTGCCAGGATTAGTAAATTTTCCCCAGTATTCCAGATGTGGTCTCACCAAAGCTCTATACAGCAGGATCACAATCTCCCTCTTTCTACTGGTAAACGTCTAGCTATGCAGCTGAGCATCCTACTTGCTTTCTTTATGGCCTGACTGTGCTGTGGACTCATTTGAAGCTGTCAGAAATCAGAACCCCTAAACCCTTCTCTTCTGAAGTCCTGGATAACACAGAACAGCCAATACAATACTCAGTCAGAGGATCCACTTTTGATCCTGTCAAATCCATTGACATAGAAATAAGTGCCATGGTTTTCTGTTGAGGTTCTTTTACTTTTGATAAGAATACTGATCCCAAAAGAAAGCGAATAATGTCAGTACCAGGTTGTCAGGTATCAAAATCTAGGAGATCTCTTCTGCCACAAAACAGTTGCTTCCACTTTTGTGCTTGGGTTCACCTTAAAGGAAAATTAGAAGCAGCATCCATTGTATAAATGGAGAGATAAATATGAAGATAACTGACTTTTTAAGCTGACACTCAGCTGTTTATTTTATTCACCACCCACTCACGTCTTGAAACAATATCTCTTTCAAAATGCCTGCATAAAAGTTCACATCGTCCTCAAATCCAGCTGGAAGCAGCACAAAGAGCAGACAGCAGAATAGTCACACAATCAGCCCTCAGTAGCTTTATTTATCACTTCAAGGAGGATTCTCCCATTTTTTGATTCCTACTTTCAGATCAATGCTTTAATCTGTTGCTGGAATCTGCTGTATGATTCAAGCAACATATTAACCTGTAGTAAAAATGGACGATTGACAAGCATGTGAAACTTGTGGGAAAGTAAGTAACATTCTAATTAAATGTATTTACTTTGGATACAGTGTTGAAATCAGAAGACCTGAAGCTTTTTTGGACCAAATTCAAAATCTGGAAGAGGATCTCAATCAGAGGCGTAAGTTGAGGCTCCCGGGCCCCGATGCAAAACTTGTAACAGGGCCCCCAACTATAATGCTTTACTCATAGTACTGGGTTCCCTATATGGAGAAGAGAGGCCTCATGGGCCTCCTGAGGCTCCTGGACCCGGGTGCAACCGCATCCCCTGCATCCTCTATAGTTACGCCCCTGATCTCAACTACAAAGTGCTATTTATAATAAAAGGTGTCTTTGTATGCTGTGGAGAGGTAAATGGGTGGGTGGTAAGTGCCTGTGTTGCAGATTATGTGATGGCACAGTGATGACAGATGGAGGTGGAGGCGGCACATTCTCATTAAATATAACTTTTACTGAACAATAGCATAGTTTATAATAAGTTGCTCCATAGGAGGGCTTCAATACTTAAATGTTGCGTCAAAACTTTTCAGAACATCTTGGCTCCGTATTTTCCTTTGATTGCATTATGTAACCCACCGATGTGTACATTTCCTTCCACCTTCTTCTAGTTGGCCACAGCAAGGTACGAGTCTCATGGGCCTTCCTTAATAATGCCCGGTTCGTGTCTCACTAATTAAAGCTTCACCTGTCTTGTCCCATGGGAGCTGTGTTCCTTCACACAGAATACTAACATGTCGTAGATGTAATTTCTTCAAAGGTTTCTTTCCCAAATTAATAACTTGCGGATTAACTCCTGCTCTACATACTACCGTATATACCGGCGTATAAGACGACTTTTGAACCCCGAAAAATCTGCTCTGAAGTCGGGGGTCGTCTTATACGCCGGTAATACAAAAAAAAAAAGTGTAAAAAAAAAATCATTACTCACCTCCCCCGGCGTTCTGTCGCGCTCCGGCAGGATGTCGCTCGCTCCTCGTCCCCGGCGCAGCATTGCTTTCTGAATGCGGGGCTTGAAATCCCCGCCTCCAGAAAGCTAATACACACGCTGTCAGCCAGTTACAGCCATTCAATGACAGCATTGAATGGCTGTGATTGGCTGAAGGCGCACGTGTGTTAGCAATCACACCCATTCAATGATGTCATTGAATAGTGTGATTGGCTGAAGCCACGTGTGTTTTAGCCAATCACAGCCATTCAATGATGTCATTGAATGGCTGTAACTGGCTGACGGCGTGTGTATTAGCTTTCTGGAGGCGGGGATTTCAAGCCCCGCATTCAGAAAGCAATGCTGCGCCGGGGACGAGGAGCAAGCGACATCCTGCCGGAGCGTGACAGAACGCCGGGGGAGGTGAGTAATGATTTTTTTTTTCTCCACTGTATTACCGGCGTATAAGGTGAAAGTTGGGGGGTCGTCTTATACGCCCCGTCGCCTTATACACCGGTATATACGGTACATGCTACTCCACATTATCCAGTGCCTTGCTGCGCCATCACATTCTTTATCATAAACATTTCACAAGACATCTTACACCATACATTATAACCACATTACATAATAACTATTCTGCAAGGCCTTACATTTACCCCACTATGGTGCCAGGGATTTAACAAAATGCAGTCCTAGCGGAGTTAGTACACTCATGCAGATGCTGCTCTGAATCCGTGACACTATCATCCAAATCATCTCTCAAGTTATTGTGGGTGGCGAATGGGTAGCGTCATCTTCTTCTGCCCTCCAGGTCATCAGGGCTAACAGGGGGTCTGTTGCTCAAGTCCTTGCTGGTAGCCCCCAAGAGTTGCGTGAACTACCCTCTGCACTTTCCTGGAGTAGGCCATTGCCCATTGCTTGGGCTCTGCTCTTCTGCTCTCTGATGTCCCTCTGGCTGACTGCACAGGAGCTGTGATATAGCTTCTTCCCTTATATAGCAGGCACCTGAGACTCTTCCTGAGGTTTCTGGAAGGTTTGCAGGGCTGAGCCCAGCTCACTATTCCCTATGCTTAGGGTCTACGCTTGATGTGGGGACATCATAGATGGACGGAGCTTCCCCATTTCAGCACTCAGAGCGTGCTTGTTAACCCCTTCCTTATCTGCCATATTGGTGTGTGAGGTATGAGGGCGATGGTGCAATAATTGGAACATTCTTGAGCATCCCTTTTTTTGGAAGTGTAACAAAGACAGATCTTGTCTAGTCTTTGGGCCACGATTTGGAGCTCCAAATTTTTTAACATAGGTCGGTTAGGATCTTGACTGACACTGGTTTGAGCAGTTTGGCTGGTATGTGATAAATGCCTGGAGCTTTCCTGCTTGCTAGCTTTTTCAGGGCCCATGTGACTTCTATCTCCAGAATCCCCAGTTCTTGTTCTACTTGATGTACGTAATCCAATGGGTTGTCTGTTTGATTGCCTGCATACAGCTCTGCTGTATATTCTTGCCACCCACGCTTGATATAATCTTCTTGTAATAATTCGCCATCCCAGTCTTTGATGGATGCTGCCTTGCATAGTGCGAACGGTGCCCAGGTCTGCTTTACATGGGTGATGAGAGCTTGGGTGTGGTCTTGCTGGTTTGCTTCTTCCATTTTCGCACATTTTGTATTTAGCTGTTTGAATTCAATGATGGGGCTGGCAGCTTTAATAATAATAATCTTTATTTGTATACCACAAACGTATTTTGCAGCGCTTTCAAAGCACAAGGGAACACTAAA
The DNA here is from genome assembly GCF_035609145.1 of Eleutherodactylus coqui. Classification (NCBI taxonomy): domain Eukaryota; kingdom Metazoa; phylum Chordata; class Amphibia; order Anura; family Eleutherodactylidae; genus Eleutherodactylus; species Eleutherodactylus coqui. The sequence continues at coordinate 453,366,417 of NC_089837.1, read as the reverse complement.
CAAGACAATTACATGTGGTATACAATTATTTGGAAAGAGACGGGGTGCGGGTGATTCAGGAGCCACAGGGGCAGGAAATGAGGCACGGTGGAACCCAAAACAGTACGAAAATTACATATGGTATTTAATTAGAAAACAGAACGGCGCTTGTTGGCGATTCTGATGGATTCAACCGATAGCCATGGCAGTCATTTTGCTGATTTTTTGAAAGGGATGATTTTTTCAGCTATACTCTGCATGATGGATCTGATTTCCTCCCATAGAAATCACAGAAGCAATATAATTCTTTCAAAAAAATTATATCAAATCACCAAAAAAGAATACATGTAAAAACGAACTTTTATTAAATATCTTATAAAACAATGGATAGACCTGACAACATATATACGTAGGGTGAGACTCTGCTGTATGGATATTTACCAATGGGTTTAGCACCCTACAACCTACTCTCACAAAGGTGTAAGGTGCCGCAAGACCTGTACATCAGTATGTGATATCAGGATATAAATAGACAACTACAGGTCCATAGCACTGTACTAAAGCTTGCCAATGAGTAGGAAGGCACTCTCTTTTTGAATTCGGGAACCTTCGGAATTTGGTTTCTCTAAAGACAGACTTATATGGGAATGTCTGTGTTGTCTGTCTAGGCTCCTATAGAGTGCAGCACATAAGTAATGTAGAGCCAGCTATATATATATATATATATATATATATATATATATATAGCTGACCCCAGTGTTGCTGTGTCTCTGTGATAAATTGAAAAAAAGGGAGGGCTTGGCACCGTGTTAGCCAGTAGAGCAATGTGTGATTGTTCTCGGTAATCTTGTAGATATGATACCTTTTAATGGCTAACAAAAATACATGATGTTATAGCGAGCTTTCGGATCCTCCTTCTGTGCTAAATGTACAGCAGCTACAGGATAGCTATTTCCCCGTATCCACTCCCCACAGGTATGAAACCACCTTTACCTGGGTATATACTGTATATAATTATATATGTACAGCTGGTATAAACTATACATCCTGTATATAGTTATATCAATCATGCTGGTATACCTTCTACCAGCATGTTCGATATCACTATATACAGTATTTATAACTTATACCAGCTGTACATATATAATTATATACAGTATATACCCAGCTTATACCAGCATGGTACATATCACTATACACAGGATGTATAAGTTATAATAGTTGAACAAATAATTATATATCGTATACACCCAGGTTAGGCTGTTTTCACATGGCCAAAAAAAAATCGCCTGAGATTTGTGCGTTGCGAGACGCATAAATCTGGCCCAAATGTGAACTCCATTCTTTCGAATGTGGTCATACACATGAGCGATTTTTTTTCTCTCAAAATTGCAGCACGTCCTATCTTTGGATCCGCGGGGAAATCGCCCTCACCAATATGAAGTTAGTCTTATACTAGCATGGTCTATATCAGTGTATACAGTAGATGTTAAACCCACTGTATTTAGTGATATGGAGCATGCTGCTATAACCTGGATATCGCCCATATCTTATATATAAAAAGACTAAATCTGTTTGTGTCGTATACAAATCCACAGTTCTGGTTCGATTTGAGTGAAATTTTGCATGAGCGTCCTTCAGCACCAGGAACTCACTGACTTCCCCTATAATTTTTGTTGCCAGTAGCAACCAATCACAGCTCAGCTTTCATTTCTTATACTGCTGAGTAAAAATGAAAGCTGCGCTGTGATTGGTTTCTATTTTTAATACTGCTGTGGTAAATAGGTCCTAAAAAGGAAAAATAAAGGGGTCGCAATTTGATTCATCAATTTTAAGCACAAAAGTAAGTGACCCCCTATATAATGTAACTAATAACACTCATCTGTACTGCACAAATGTGAAATTTGGCACGACCATGCTTTAGGTTGTATATATGAATAATAAAGGGGTCGCAACTTGATTATTCAATTTTAAGTGTAAAAATAAGTGACCCCCTATGTAATGTCAGTGACTTTGCCAACAGTGTCCACTGGTGGCGCTTATGTAGAAATGAATGACATTAACGGACATTTCAGCTAATAGAAATATTACTGAAGATGGTTGCTCATAAGTTTGATGTGCCAATTGTGCAGAGCCTCATAATCAAATTTTTAACAAACAAAAGATTTGGGACCACTACAAAATGGCGCAGTAACATCACTTATTATGTAGACAAAGGAAATAACTTTGAAAGCCCAACTTTCAATAACCAATCCCTGCGCTTATAGCGCCGAGCAACATATTTGTATATAACCTAGTATAATTATATATGCAACTTATACCAGGCTGGCAGTGCACTGCAGTCTCTTAGTGGAAGGGTGGAGCGCATGCCCGGGGAGTCTGCAGCCCGTGATTTAGCGCTGGTAACCGCCCTCCTCCTTCAGTGCCACCCACAGCCGGCCCACAGGCTGCAGCAGTGAGACTGAATATGACAAGTGGCCCATTTTCTCGTGATCCGCCAGAGCCCAAGAAGTTTTGTGCAGACTAAACCTATCTGCTTTGTGGTGTGCTATGTTCATGTGCAAGTTTTTGCAAGTTTTCTTATCGGCAGCGACACATCCCGCGTACCTGTTGCTTATCCTACATTATGGACTATCACAAGAAAGTGTTTGATAGCTTTTCCATCTTCATACCACAGGGAAAGGGGTTTTAGCGCGGTCGCCAATCTTACGAAAAAAAATTATTGATTGTAAATCACTGGAGGTGGAGATGTGAGACTATAACTCACTAATCTGAAGCCAAATATTGACCACTTGCTATCGGATCATCCGGCTCATCCCTCCCATTAACAGCATTATTTGTGGATTAATTTTATGTAAAAATGTTCCTAGCTTCTGATTAGTTTTGTCCCGAATCCAAATATTTACTTGCATTTTGTGTCTTTTCAATAAAGATTAGAGATGAGCGAGCACCAAAATGCTCGGGTGCTCGTTATTCTGGACGAACTTTTCGCGATGCTCGAGGGTTCGTTTCGAGTAATGAACCCCATTGAAGTCAATGGGCGACCCGAGCATTTTTGTATTTCGCCGATGCTCGCTAAGGTTTCCTTGTGTGAAAATCTGGGCAATTCAAGAAAGTGATGGGAACGACACAGCAACGGATAGGGCAGGCGAGGGGCTACATGTTGGGCTGCATCTCAAGTTCCCAGGTCCCACTATTAAGCCACAATAGCGGCAAGAGTGGGCCCCCCCCCCCTCCCAAAAACTTTTACTTCTGAAAAGCCCTCATTAGCATGGCATACCTTAGCTAAGCACCACACTACCTCCAACAAAGCACAATCACTGCCTGCATGACACTCCACTGCCACTTCTCCTGTGTTACATGCTGCCCAACCGCCCCCCCTCCCCCCCACAGCGCACACCAAAGTGTCCCTGCGCAGCCTTCAGCTGCCCTAATGCCTCACCACCCTCATGTCTATTTAGAAGTGCGTCTGCCATGAGGAGGAACCGCAGGCACACACTGCAGAGGTTGGCACGGCTAGGCAGCGACCCTCTTTAAAAGGGGCAGGGCGATAGCCCACAATGCTGTACAGAAGCAATGAGAAATAGAATCCTGTGCCACCGCCATCAGGAGCTGCACACGTGGGCATAGCAATGGTGAACCTATGTGTCACACACTATTCATTCTGTCAAGGTGTCTCTGCATGCCCCAGTCAGACCGGGCTTTTTAATTCATAGACACAGGCAGGTACAACTCCCTATTGTGAAGTCCCTGTCGACCGACAGCATGGGTGGCTTCCTGGAACCCACCGGCAGTACATAAAAATATCCCATTGCAGTGCCCAACACAGCTGAGGTAGTAATGTCGTGCTTAATGCAGGTGGGCTTCGGCCCACACTGCATGCCCCAGTCTGACTGGGGTTCTTTACAAGTGGAAACAGATGCATTTATAATTCCCTGTGGACCCACAGCAGGGGTGGGTGCCAGGAAGCCACCGGCGGTACATAGAAATATCCCATTGCATTGCCCAACACAGCTGAGGTAGTAATGTCGTGCTTAATGCAGGTGGGCTTCGGCCCACACTGCATGCCCCAGTCAGACTGGGGTTCTTTACAAGTGGACAGATGTAGGTTAAACTCTGTGTGCACCTACAGCATGGGTGGCTCCCTGGAACCCACCGGCGGTACATAAAAATATCCCATTGCAGTGCCCAACACAGCTGAGGTAGTAATGTCGTGCTTAATGCAGGTGGGCTTTGGCCCACACTGCATGCCCCAGTCAGACTGGGGTTCTTTACAAGTGGACACAGATGCATTTATAATTCCCTGTGGATCCACAGCATGGGTGGGTGCCAGGAAGCCACCGGCGGTACATAGAAATATCCCATTGCATTGCCCAACACAGCTGAGGTAGTAATGTCGTGCTTAATGCAGGTGGGCTTCGGCCCACACTGCATGCCCCAGTCAGACTGGGGTTCTTTACAAGTGGACAGATGTAGGTTAAACTCCGTGTGCACCTACAGCATGGGTGGCTCCCTGGAACCCACCGGCGGTACATAAAAATATCCCATTGCAGTGCCCAACACAGCTGAGGTAGTAATGTCGTGCTTAATGCAGGTGGGCTTCGGCCCACACTGCATGCCCCAGTCAGACTGGGGTTCTTTACAAGTGGACACAGATGCATTTATAATTCCCTGTGGACCCACAGCATGGGTGGGTGCCAGGAAGCCACCGGCGGTACATAGAAATATCCAATTGCATTGCCCAACACAGCTGAGGTAGTAATGTCGTGCTTAATGCAGGTGGGCTTCGGCCCACACTGCATGCCCCAGTCAGACTGGGGTTCTTTACAAGTGGACAGATGTAGGTTAAACTCAGTGTGCACCTACAGCATGGGTGGCTCCCTGGAACCCACCGGCGATACACAAAAATATCCCATTGCATTGCCCAACACAGCGGATGTAACGTCAGCTGTAATGCAGGTGGGCTAAAAATTCATTTGATTACACTGTAGGCGAGGGCCCACAAAAATTGCTGTATCAACAGTACTAATGTACATCCAAAAAATTGGCCATGGCCAACCAAGAGGGCAGGTGAAACCCATTAATCGCTTTGGTTAATGTGGCTTAAGTGGTAACTAGGCCTGGAGGCAGCCCAGTTTAACGAAAAATTGGTTCAAGTTAAAGTTTCAACGCTTTTAAGAGCATTGAAACATATAAAAATTGTTTAGAAAAATTATATGAGTGAGCCTTGTGGCCCTAAGAAAAATTGCCCGTTCAGCGTGATTACGTGAGGTTTCAGGAGGAGGAGCAGGAGGAGGAGGAGGAATATTAGACACAGATTGATGAAGCAGAAATGTCCCCGTTTCGGATGGTGAGAGAGAACGTAGCTTCCATCCGCGGGTGCAGCCTACGTATTGCTTACGTATCGCTGCTGTCCTCTGGTGGAGAAGAGAAGTCTGGGGAAATCCAGGCTTTGTTCATCTTGATGAGTGTAAGCCTGTCGGCACTGTCGGTTGACAGGTGGGTACGCTTATCCGTGATGATTCCCCCAGCCACACTAAACACACTCTCTGACAAGACGCTAGCCGCAGGACAAGCAAGCACCTCCAGGGCATACAGCGCGAGTTCAGGCCACGTGTCCAGCTTCGACACCCAGTAGTTGTAGGGGGCAGAGGCGTCACGGAGGACGGTCGTGCGATCGGCTACGTACTCCCTCACCATCCTTTTACAGTGCTCCCGCCGACTCAGCCTTGACTGGGGAGCGGTGACACAGTCTTGCTGGGGAGCCATAAAGCTGGCAGAGGCCTTGGAGAATGTTCCCCTGCCTGCGCTGTACATGCTGCCTGATCTCTGCGCCTCCCCTGCTACCTGGCCCTCGGTACTGCGCCTTCTGCCACTAGCGCTGTCGGATGGGAAGTTTACCATCAGTTTGTCCACCAGCGCCCTGTGGTATAGCATCATTCTCGAACCCCTTTCCTCTTCGGGAATGAGAGTGCAAAGGCTCTCCTTATACCGTGGATCGAGCAGTGTGTACACCCAGTAATCCGTAGTGGCCAGAATGCGTGTAACGCGAGGGTCACGAGAAAGGCATCCTAACATGAAGTCACCATGTGTGCCAGGGTACCTGTACGCAACACATGGCTGTCCTCACTAGGAAGATCACTTTCAGGATCCTCCTCCTCCTCCTCTTCCTCCTCCTCAGGCCATACACGCTGAAAGGATGACAGCCCAGCAGCATGTGTACCCTCACCAGTGGGCCAAGCTGTCTCTTCCCCCTCCTCCTCATTTGCGGAAATGTGCGCAGAGCTGGCGCACCTTTCCGAGCAGGTATGACAAGTGGGGGTAGCTTTTCAGAAAGCGCTGAACCACCAAATTAAACACATGGGCCAGGCATGGCACGTGCGTGAGGCTGCCGAGCTGCAGAGCCGCCACCAGCTTACGGCCGTTGTCACACACGACCATGCCCGGTTGGAGGCTCAGCGGTGCAAGCCAGTGGTCGGTCTGCTCTGTCAGACCCTGCAGCAGTTCGTGGGCCGTGTGCCTCTTCTCTCCTAAGCTGAGTAGTTTCAGCACAGCCTGCTGACGCTTGCCCACCGCTGTGCTGCCACGCCGTGTGACACCGACTGCTGGCGACGTGCTGCTGACACATCTTGATTGCGAGACAGAGGTTGCGTTGGAGGAGGAGGAGGAGGAAGGTGCTTTAGTGGAGGAAGCATACACCGCCGCAGATACCACCACCGAGCTGTGGCCCGCAATTCTGGGGGTGGGTAGGACGTGAGCGGTCCCAGGCTCTGACTCTGTCCCAGCCTCCACTAAATTCACCCAATGTGCCGTCAGGGAGATATAGTGGCCCTGCCCGCCTGTGCTTGTCCACGTGTCCGTTGTTAAGTGGACCTTGGGAGTAACCGCGTTGGTGAGGGCGCGTACAATGTTGCGGGAGACGTGGTCGTGCAGGGCTGGGACGGCACATCGGGAAAAGTAGTGGCGACTGGGAACCGAGTAGCGCGGGGCAGCCGCCGCCATCATGCTTTTGAAAGCCTCCGTTTCCACAAGCCTATACGGCAGCATCTCTAGGCTGATCAATTTGGCAATGTGCACGTTTAACGCTTGAGCGTGCGGGTGCGTGGCGTCGTAGTTGCGCTTGCGCTCAAACTGTGGCACTAGCGACGTCTGGACGCTGCGCTGAGAGACATTGTTGGATGGGGCCGAGGACAGCGGAGGTGAGGGTGTGGGTGCAGGCCAGGAGACGGTAGTGCCTGTGTCCTCAGAGGGGGGTTGGATCTCAGTGGCAGGTTGGGGCACAGGGGGAGAGGCAGTGGTGCAAACCGGAGGCGGTGAACGGGCATCGTCCCACCTTGTGGGGTGCTTGGCCATCATATGCCTGCGCATGCTGTTGGTGGTGCCTCCCCAGCTGATCTTGGCGCGACAAAGGTTGCACACCACTGTTCGTCGGTCGTCAGGCGTCTCTGTGAAAAACTGCCACACCGTAGAGCACCTTGACCTGTGCAGGGTGGCATGGCGCGAGGGGGCGCTTTGGGAAACAGTTGGTGGATTATTCGGTCTGGCCCTGCCTCTACCCCTGGCCACCGCACTGGCTCGGCCTGTGCCCACACCCTCACTTGGCCCTCCGCGTCCTCGGCCGCGTCCACGTCCTCTAGGCCTACCCCTACCCCTCAGCATGCTGTATTACCAGTGATTTGATTTCCCAGGCAGGAAATAAATTGGAGCAAGCCTGCAGGCCAAATATAATTTTTTCGCTTTTTTGCAAAGGGAAGGCCCCACTGCGTATATTCAATGAACAATACGTTTAATAACTGTGGTGTGGCCCTGAAAAAGTGTCACACAACTTTAGTGTAGCAGAGTTATTAACTCTAGCAGAGCAGGTATTTGCCAGTCAGGAAAGACAATGGCGCAAGCCTGCAGTAAACCGTAGCTGGTTGCGTCTGATTTTTGTACGTTGTCCACGCAGCACACACGTACACGGAGACCTTAGGACTGACACAGGCAGGCCAAATATAATTTCTTTTCCTTTTTTGCAAAGGGAAGGACCCACTGCGTATATTCAATGAACAATAACTGTGTTGTGGCCCTGCCTACACAATTCTGTCCCTGTAGTATCAATGGAGGGTGCAATGCTCTGCACAGACGATTTTTAGAAAAAAAAAAAAATGCAACACTGCTAACAGCAGCCAGCACAGTACTGCACACGCTTAAATTTGTCCCTAGAAAGGACCGTTGAGGTTCTTGAAGGCTACACTCACTCCTAACACTCTCCCTGCCTATGCACCACTTCTGTCCCTAATGCCGGGTGCAATGCTCTGCACTGCCGATTTTGAGAAAAAAAAACAAAAAAAACACTGCTAGCAGCAGCCTGCACACAGGTAGATGTGGCCCTAAGAAGGACCTTTAGGGTTCTTGAAGCCTACACTGACTCCTAACGCTCTCCCTACAGCAGCACCAGCACAATAGTACTTTCCCTCAGCTAACTCACAAGGCATGTGTGGCGAGCCGCGGGAGGGGCCGACTTTTATACTCGGGTGACATCTGATCTTCCCAGCCACTCACTGCAGGGGGGTGGTATAGGGCTTGAACGTCACAGGGGGAAGTTGTAATGCCTTCCCTGTCTTTCAATTGGCCAGAAAAGCGCGCTAACGTCTCAGAGAGGAAACTGAAAGTAGCAGGAACACCGCGTGGTACTCGTTACGAGTAACGAACATCCCGAACACCCTAATATTCGCACGAATATCAAGCTCGGACGAGTACGTTCGCTCATCTCTAATAAAGATCTTTAAAAAATTTGTACGTTTTTCTTTTTTTTACAGTTGTCCACTCTACAAAAAACCTGCTCTAAGTGAGCAGCACCGTAATAACTTATCAACCCATTTGATAAGTTAATAAGTTAAGGACAATTCAATATTAGGCCGGCTGAACATGCTTGATTTACATTGCGGAATCCGGAGCAGGTGTCCGCCTCCAGATTACGTAGCAGATATGGCCTACAGCATGCTATTGAAAAATGCTTTTTCCTGCACATGAGCGAAAAAAAATCACAGCATGTTCTATTTTTCAACGGATTCCACATGGACCAATTCCACTGAAGTCAATGGAAGCCAACCGACCTGCTTGGCGATGATGCAGGAAAAGCAGGGGTTTAAAAAAAAAAATCTGTACTGCTCATGTCCGATGGTGAGCCGTTTGGACCATCTGCAGTAAAGAAAAGAATACTAAATGACAGGTATGCTAGCTGGGCACAGGGTCAGATTCTGTTGAGGGCTGCTGCATGCGGAATCTGACCCAGTTGTGTGCAGCCAGCCTTAGACAGGCAGGGGGTCTACAGAAAATAAAAAAATGTGGACTACGGGGCAAAAAGTTTGGGAACTTCTGCTCTAGAAGTTTGGATATACCCCATGTTACAAGCAGCAAATCTCTGGGAGATTCTCCACCAAGAGTAGAAACGTAGCTGGATTGAAAAACTTAAAACATTGATCCACCGCATGCCTAGAGTATGCAAGGCTGTCATACAGGTAAAGGGTGGATACTTCGAGGAGTCCAAATGTAAAGTGATTTCCAGATTCCAAGAGTGAGATCGACGATTTTTATTTCAAAAAATACATAAATCATACAACTTCTTGATTTTTGAAATTTTCTTCCTAATTTTACATTTTTAAGGGGTGTTTCAAAATTTCTAGAAGGTATTGTATTTGTAATAAATATATTTCTCCAGTAGGTGCCACTGTTGTGTTTTGTTTACCTGGTTTTTGTAGTAAGTAGAAACTGCTCTAGAAATGTTCTTTTTTCTTAGAAACCCGTAATATATTAAAATGCAAAAATGATCAGATGATTGTGATAACAATACAGTGGAAATATATATATATATATATATATATAATATATATATATATTTTAGTTACTCTTAATACACAGAAGCTTTCATTTTCCTAGGTTGGCATTGGCTGGGAAAAATTGGGAAAACATTTTTTTGCAACAGTGACTCCAAAGGAATTTATATTAAGGAAGAGCATTAATTAAGGTGAAATACCCATTTTGCATGGTTTCAAATATAAAAGGTTGTTCCATTTTATGAATACAAATCATGCAACTTTCTAATATACTTTGGCCCAAATTTATAAAGATTTTACCTTACTTTGTGGTGTAAAAAAGTTGCAAACTTTTGTGCATACGGGTATTTATGCAAAAATTTACAACTGACAGATTTATCTATAATTCACGCTAGAAACAATACTTCTAACGAACTATGTACAGAGGTACTAGAAAAAAATTAGACTTTTAATGCCATGTAGAACCAAAGCCGTTAACGGGTAGGCACACAATTATGCATAGTAGCATAGTGTTGCGATGAAGTTTTTTCACGACTACATCTTTTCACCATGTTAGCATCACGCGAGTGTTCACAGAGCAATACATTTCAGAACATTGGTTATTTATGCAAAGGCAAAAAGTCGGGTTGATGCCTGTAGTAGAGGAACAAGTGGATCGTGTTCATGAAAAGGCTCACACAAAGAACATTTGTTACTTAGTCATACAAACTTAAAGGGACATGTCACGTTCCCAGAGCATCATAAACCAAGATATGGTAATGGTAAGGGATGTAATAGGGAGACAGGTGATGTATTTTTTATGCTCATTCACTTCCGTGATCCAGCTGTGTCACTTGGTGAATTCCACGTAGCACACAAAAATCCGAGTCTTTCCTGAGTCCTGTGTGCGCTCTCCTATAGACTTGTATGGGGGAGCACGCACAGGGAACTCTGAAAAGAGTCCGATTTTTGTGCGCTATGGGGACATCACTGGGTGACAGTGCTGGATTATGGGAGTGGGTGAGTATAAAAAATACTGCACCCAGCTCCCTTTCACGTCCCTGAATAATACCAGAACTCAATCTATGTTGCACTGGGGATGTGACAGGTTCCATTTAAAGACATATAGCCAAAATCCTTACATGTTTTTAGTATTTCAGTAATACTTTGGTTTTACATAAAATGTTGAAAGTGTTTATTTCTGCTACAGTACCTCTGTATATGGAGTCTGATGTGGCATGCCACCATTTTTTCAGTTAGATTTGTACAGAATGAGGCTGTAATATTGCTTAAGCAGAAATGACGTGGATTTTCTGCTGCCCAAAATCCAAGGCAAAATCTACGTAATTTCTGCATCAAAATCTGCTGCAAAATCCACATCATTGGTGTGGATTTTGATGCAGATTTTGGATCGGATCCGCAGCAGACTTCACCCCTTCTTTTGGAAGCATGAAATCAGCTGCGGATTCTGCGAATACAGCATGTTATAAAGCGGAAAAACATGAACAATTTTTGTGAGCTAAGATTCAGTGGAACTAGTAATTTTATCACCTGTCACTCGGGCTGCGGTTGGGCACCACGGTCCGCTATCTCCTTTGTTGTGGTAGGCGATGTAGAGTTTAAGATGCGAGGTGAACACTGCAGGAACAAACACATTTTTTATTACAACTGATAACAGCAGGTAAAAATTCTTATGAAAGGATAATGAAACAGTAGGCATACAATTAAAGTTGATTCAACACATTTACAATTAAGTATCCTGCACAACAGGAAAGTAACATTTCTGTAGACAGTACTAACTCAAGAATAGTGGCTCATAACACCCAGGCTGTATTTAATAAAATAATTGCTTGAAAAGCTTGTACACAAGAAGTAATACATTTTTTTAACAGAAAATTCCAGCAAAGATCTGATTGAACAGCATGCTATGTCTCTAGCTGGCAGGCCTGCTTACTGTCTGTTGATTTGTGTGCACACTTGGTTTTCATTGAGGCTCATCCTTACTTACAAACTCCAGTGTCCTCTGTACTGAGATGGGGAGAAGAAACTAACAACGTCTGTTGGGGCTCTCCAAGCCATGGATAAATGCTGGATAAGGGCACACTGCTTGCTTCAGCGCCTTTTCCCCTCCGACAGCTGCACCAAGTAATCTGCACCTCTTTCCTTTGTGCATCTCTCACACCCCACACAGTGACTCTCCACTTCCTCTATGCCCGACCTACAGAGCCATGTGACCATTAGGAACATTAGTAATTAAGGCCACTGCAAAGCCTGCATCTCTCAATAATGGCCAGTAGATAGTACTACAGTATTACATATATAAAGCATATATTTGTTAGATTACTCCATTGGCCTTCAGTAAGACATGCACATTCCTGCAGAATGAGAATCTAAAGTTATGACTTTTGCCTGTGTTCCTGACCATCCTGTCTTCTGTGATCCCTTATCTTGGCTCTGTATTCTGGACTTCATCATTGCTTGCAGACCATCTGCCTGGACCTTGTTATTGCACCTGCGATGCCAGCCCTGACCTTTACTAGTTTTCTGGAGACTCACCTATTCACACCACCAGGTACCATACCGCGCTCCAGTGTACCATCAGCAGCCAGACAACTGAGACTATCTGTATGACTAATGGCTTGGGAACCCTGCAATAAAGACTGTATCCGATTGGAGTAGCCTAGGATGAAAAAGTGCTGCCTACTCAGTTTCAAACAGATGTGTGGCAAGGTGGACCCACATGCGTTTGCCTCCAGGCAAGCTTTCATTAAGCATATTTTTTGCCATCTGTATGTATGTTTTTTAGCCTGATCATCATATGCAATGCTTGCAATTCCAGCAAAGGTCCTTTTTTGGTCATGTTGATGTTATGTTCCCTTATTGACTATTAGAGATCTTTTTGTTTTGACTGTTAAAGAATAGAGATGAGCGAGCACCAAAATGCTCGGGTGCTCGTTATTCGGGACGAACTTTTCGCGATGCTCGAGGGTTCGTTTCGAGTAACGAACCCCATTGAAGTCAATGGGCGACCCGAGCATTTTTGTATTTCGCCGATACTCGCTAAGGTTTCCTTGTGTGAAAATCTGGGCAATTCAAGAAAGTGATGGGAACGACACAGCAACGGATAGGGCAGGCGAGGGGCTACATGTTGGGCTGCATCTCAAGTTCACAGGTCCCACTATTAAGCCACAATACCGGCAAGAGTGGGCCCCCCCCTCCCAACAACTTTTACTTCTGAAAAGCCCTCTTTAGCAATGCACACCTTAGCTAAGCACCACACTACCTCCAACAAAGCACAATCACTGCCTGCATGACACTCCGCTGCCACTTCTCCTGGGTTACATGCTGCCCAACCCCCCCCCCCCCCCCCGCACGACCCAGTGTCCACAGCGCACACCAAACTGTCCCTGCCCAGCCTTCAGCTGCCCTCATGCCACACCACCCTCATGTCTATGTATAAGTGCTTCTGCCACAGGAAAAGCAGGCACACACTGCAGAGGGTTGGCATGGCTAGGCAGCGACCCCCCCATAAAAGGGGCGGGCTGATAGTCCACAATGCTGTACAGAAGCAATGAGAAATCCAATACTGTGCCACCTCCATCTGGAGCTGCACACGTGGGCATAGCAATGGGGAACCTATGTGCCACACACTATTCATTCTGTCAAGGTGTCTGCACGCCCCAGTCAGACCGCGGTTTTTTATAAATAGTCACAGGCAGGTACAACTCCGCAATAGGAATTCCGTGTGCACCCACAGCATGGGTCGGTGCCAGGAAGCCACCGGCGGTACATAGAAATATCCCATTGCATTGCCCAACACAGCTGAGGTAGTAATGTCGTGCTTAATGCAGGTGGGCTTCGGCCCACACTGCATGCCCCAGTCTGACTGGGGTTCTTTTCAAGTGTACAGATGTAGTAAAAACTCCGTGTGCACCTACAGCATGGGTGGCTCCCTGGAACCCACCGGCGGTACATAGAAATATCCCATTGCATTGCCCAACACAGCTGAGGTAGTAATGTCATGCTTAATGCAGGTGGGCTTCGGCCCACACTGCATGCCCCAGTCAGACTGGGGTTCTTTTCAAGTGTACAGATGTAGTAAAAACTCCGTGTGCACCTACAGCATGGGTGGGTGCCAGGAAGCCACCGGCGGTACATAGAAATATCCCATTGCATTGCCCAACACAGCTGAGATAGTAATGTCGTGCTTAATGCAGGTGGGCTAAAAATTTATTTGATTACACTGTAGGCGAGGGCCCACAAAAATTGCTGTATCAACAGTACTAATGTACCTGAAAAAAATTGGCCATGGCCAACCAAGAGGGCAGGTGAAACCCATTAATCGCTTTGGTTAATGTGGCTTAAGTGGTAACTAGGCCTGGAGGCAGCCCAGTTTAACGAAAAATTGGTTCAAGTTAAAGTTCCAACGCTTTTCAGAGCATTGAAACATCTAAAAATTGTTTAGAAAAATTATGAGTGAGCCTTGTGGCCCTAAGAAAAATTGCCCGTTCAGCGTGATTACGTGAGGTTTCAGGAGGAGGAGCAGGAGGAGGAGGAGGAATATTAGACACAGATTGATGAAGCAGAAATGTCCCCGTTTTGGATGGTGAGAGAGAACGTAGCTTCCATCCGCGGGTGCAGCCTACGTATTGCTTACGTATCGCTGCTGTCCGCTGGTGGAGAAGAGAAGTCTGGGGAAATCCAGGCTTTGTTCATCTTGATGAGTGTTAGCCTCTCGGCACTGTCGGTTGACAGGCGGGTATGCTTATCTGTGATGATTCCCCCAGCCGCACTAAACACCCTCTCCGACAAGACGCTAGCCGCAGGACAAGCAAGCACCTCCAGGGCATACAGCGCTAGTTCAGGCCACGTGTCCAGCTTCGACACCCAGTAGTTGTAGGGGGCAGAGGCGTCACCGAGGATGGTCGTGCGATCGGCTACGTACTCCCTCACCATCCTTTTACAGTGCTCCCGCCGACTCAGCCTTGACTGGGGAGCGGTGACACAGTCTTGCTGGGGAGCCATAAAGCTGGCCAGGCCCTTAAAGACTGTTGCACTGTCTGGGCTGTACATGCTGCTCGATCTATGCACCTCCCCTGCTATATGGCCCTCGGAACTGCGCCTTCTGCCACTAGCGCTGTCGGATGGGAATTTTACCATCAGCTTGTCTGCCAGGGTCCTGTGGTATAGCAACACTCTCGAACCCCTTTCCTCTTCGGGAATGAGACTGGGAAGGTTCTCCTTATAGCGTGGGTCGAGCAGTGTGTACACCCAGTAATCCGTAGTGGCCAGAATGCGTTGAATGCGAGGGTCACGAGAAAGGCATCCTAACATGAAGTCAGCCATGTGTGCCAGGGTACCTGTACGCAACACATGGCTGTCCGCACTAGGAAGATCACTTTCAGGATCCTCCTCCTCCTCCTCCTCAGGCCATACACGCTGAAATGATGACAGGCAAGCAGCATGGGTACCGTCAGCAGTGGGCCAAGCTGTCTCTTCCCCCTCCTCCTCATCCTCCTCATCCTCCTCCTCCTCCTGAACGCGCTGAGATATAGACAGGAGGGTGCTCTGACTATCCAGCGACATACTGTCTTCCCCCGGCTCTGTTTCCGAGCGCAAAGCGGCTGCCTTTATGGTTTGCAGGGAACTTCTCAAGATGCATAGCAGAGGAATGGTGACGCTAATGCAGCATCGCCGCTCACCACCTGGGTAGACTGATCAAAGTTTCAAAGGACCTGGCAGATGTCTGCCAACCAGGCCCACTCTTCTGAAAAGAATTGAGGAGGCTGACTCCCACTGCGCCGCCCATGTTGGAGTTGGTATTCCACTATAGCTCTACGCTGCTCATAGAGCCTAGCCAACATGTGGAGCGTAGAGTTCCACTGTGTGGGCACGTCGCACAGCAGTCGGTGCACTGGCAGATTAAAGCGATGTTGCAGGGTGCGCAGGGTGGCAGCGTCCGTGTGGGACTTGCGGAAATGTGCGCAGAGCCGGCGCACCTTTACGAGCAGGTCTGACAAGCGTGGGTAGCTTTTCAGAAAGCGCTGAACCACCAAATTAAAGACGTGGGCCAGGCATGGCACGTGCGTGAGGCTGCCGAGCTGCAGAGCCGCCACCAGGTTACGGCCGTTGTCACACACGACCATGCCCGGTTGGAGGCTCAGCGGCGCAAGCCAACGGTCAGTCTGCTCTGTCAGACCCTGCAGCAGTTCGTGGGCCGTGTGCCTCCTATCTCCTAAGCTGAGTAGTTTCAGCACGGCCTGCTGACGCTTGCCCACCGCTGTGCTGCCACGCCGCGCGACACCGAATGCTGGCGACGTCCTGCTGCTGCTGACACATCTAGATTGCGAGACAGAGGTTGAGGAGGAGGAGGAGGAGGAGGGTGCTTTAGTGGAAGAAGCATACACCGCCGCAGATACCACCACCGAGCTGGGGCCCGCAATTCTGGGGGTGGGTAGGACGTGAGCGGTCCCAGGCTCTGACTCTGTCCCAGCCTCCACTAAATTCACCCAATGTGCCGTCAGGGAGATGTAGTGGCCCTGCCCGCCTGTGCTTGTCCACGTGTCCGTAGTTAAGTGGACCTTGCCACTAACCGCATTGGTGAGGGCGCGTACAATGTTGCGGGAGACGTGGTCGTGCAGGGCTGGGACGGCACATCGGGAAAAGTAGTGGCGACTGGGAACTGAGTAGCGCGGGGCCGCCGCCGCCATCATAGCTTTGAAGGACTCCGTTTCCACAACCCTATACGGCAGCATCTCAAGGCTGATAAATTTGGCTATGTGGACGGTTAACGATTGAGCGTGCGGGTGCGTGGTGGCGTACTTGCGCTTGCGCTCCAACACTTGCGCTAGTGACGGCTGGACTGTGCGGTGCGAGACATTGGTGGATGGGGCCGAGGACAGCGGAGGTGAGGGTGTGGGTGCAGGCCATGAGACGGTTGTGCCTGTGTCCTGAGAGGGAGGTTGGATCTCAGTGGCAGGTTGGGGCACAGGGGGAGAGGCAGCGGTGCAAACCGGAGGCGGTGAACGGCCTTCGTTCCACCTTGTGGGGTGCTTGGCCATCATATGTCTGCGCATGCTGGTGGTGGTGAGGCTGTTGGTGGTGGCTCCCCGGCTGATCTTGGCGCGACAAAGGTTGCACACCACTGTTCGTCGGTCGTCAGGCGTCTCTGTGAAAAACTGCCAGACCTTAGAGCACCTCGGCCTCTGCAGGGTGGCATGGCGCGAGGGTGTGCTTTGGGAAACACTTGGTGGATTATTCGGTCTGGCCCTGCCTCTACCCCTGGCCACCGCACTGCCTCTTGCAACCTGCCCTGCTGATGCCCTTGCCTCCCCCTCTGAAGACCTGTCCTGAGTAGGCGTTGCACACCAGGTGGGGTCAGTCACCTCATCGTCCTGCTGCTCTTCCTCCGAATCCTCTGTGCGCTGCTCCCTTGGACTTACTGCCCTTACTACTACCTCACTGCAAGACAACTGTGTCTCATCGTCATCGTCCTCCTCACCCACAGAAAGTTCTTGAGACAGTTGGCGGAAGTCCCCAGCCTCTTCCCCCGGACCCCGGGAACTTTCGAATGGTTGGGCATCAGTGACGATAAACTCCTCTGGTGGGAGAGGAACCACTGCTGCCCAATCTAAGCAGGGGCCCGAGAACAGTTCCTGGGAGTGTTCCCGCTCCTGAGCAGGTGTCATTGTAGTGGAGTGAGGAGGCTGGGAGGAAGGAGGAGCAGCAGACAGAGGATTCGGATTTGCAGCACTGGACGGTGCAGAACTGTGGGTGGATGATAGCTTGCTCGAAGCACTTTCTGCCATCCAGGACAGGACCTGCTAACACTGCTCATTTTCTAATAAAGGTCTCCCGCGTGGACCCATTAATTGGGCGATGAATGTGGGGACGCCAGAAACGTGCTTCTCTCCTAATCGCGCAGCAGTCGGCTGCGACACACCTGGATCAGGAGCTCGGCCTGTGCCCACACCCTCACTTGGCCCTCCGCGTCCTCGGCCACGTCCACGTCCACGTCCTCTAGGCTTACCCCTACCCCTCAGCATGCTATATTACCAGTGATTTGATTTCCCAGGCAGGAAATAAATTGGCGCAAGCCTGCAGGCCAAATATAATGTTTTCGCTTTTTTGCAAAGGGAAGACCCCACTGCGTATATTCAATGAACAAGAAGTTTAATATCTGTGGTGTGGCCCTCAAAAAGTGTCACACAAGTATAGTGTAGCAGAGTTATTAACTCTAGCAGAGCAGGTATTTGCCAGTCAGGAAAGACAATGGCGCTAGGCTGCAGTAAAGCGTAGCTGGTTGCGTCTGATTTTTGTATGTTGTACACGCAGCACACACGTAGACGGAGACCTTAGGACTGACACAGGCAGGCCAAATATAATTTTTTTCCTTTTTAGCAAAGGGAAGACCCCACTGCGTGTATTCAATGAAAAACAAGAAGTTTAATATCTGTGGTGTGGCCCTCAAAAAGTGTCACACAAGTATAATGTAGCAGAGTTATTAACTCTAGCAGAGCAGGTATTTGCCAGTCAGGAAAGACAATGGCGCTAGGCTGCAGTAAAGCGTAGCTGGTTGCGTCTGATTTTTGTACGTTGTACACGCAGCACACACGTACACGGAGACCTTAGGACTGACACAGGCAGGCAAAATATAATTTTTTTCCTTTTTAGTTTAGGGAAGACCCCACTGCGTATATTCAATGAACAAGAAGTTTAATATCTGTGGTGTGGCCCTCAAAAAGTGTCACACAACTATAGTGTAGCAGAGTTATTAACTCTAGCAGAGCAGGTATTTGCCAGTCAGGAAAGACAATGGCGCTAGGCTGCAGTAAAGCGTAGCTGGTTGCGTCTGATTTTTGTACGTTGTACACGCAGCACACACGTACACGGAGACCTTAGGACTGACACAGGCAGGCAAAATATAATTTTTTTCCTTTTTAGCTTAGGGAAGACCCCACTGCGTATATTCAATGAACAAGAAGTTTAATATCTGTGGTGTGGCCCTCAAAAAGTGTCACACAAGTATAGTGTAGCAGAGTTATTAACTCTAGCAGAGCAGGTATTTGCCAGTCAGGAAAGACAATGGCGCTAGGCTGCAGTAAAGCGTAGCTGGTTGCGTCTGATTTTTGTACGTTGTACACGCAGCACACACGTACACGGAGACCTTAGGACTGAGACAGGCAGGCCAAATATAATTTTTTTCCTTTTTAGCTTAGGGAAGACCCCACTGCGTATATTCAATGAACAAGAAGTTTAATATCTGTGGTGTGGCCCTCAAAAAGTGTCACACAACTATAGTGTAGCAGAGTTATTAACTCTAGCAGAGCAGGTATTTGCCAGTCAGGAAAGACAATGGCGCAAGCCTGCAGTAAAGCGTAGCTGGTTGCGTCTGATTTTTGTACGTTGTACACGCAGCACACACGTACACGGAGACCTTAGGACTGACACAGGCAGGCAAAATATAATTTTTTTCCTTTTTAGCAAAGGGAAGACCCCACTGCGTGTATTCAATGAATAATAAATGTCTTCTGGCCCTGCCTACACAATTCTATCCCTGTAGTATTAATGACGGGTGCAATGCTCTGCACAGCCGGTTTTGAGAAAAAAAAATAAAAATGCAACACTGCTAACAGCAGCCTGGACAGTACTGCACACGGATAGAAGTGGCCCTAGAAAGGACCGTTGGGGTTCTTGAAGCCTACACTAACTCCTAACACTCTCCCTGCCTAACCCCCACTTCTGTCCCTATTGCAGGGCGCAATGCTCTGCAGATCCAATTTTGGACAAAAAAAATAAAAAATATTGTGCTAACACAGTACTGCACACTAGTAGATGTGGCCCTGAGAAGGGCCGTTGGGGTTCTTGAAGCCTACACTGACTCCTAACGCTCTCCCTACAGCAGCACCAGCAGCAGCACTTTCCCTCAGCTAAGTCACAAGGCATGTGTGGCGAGCCGCGGGAGGGGCCGATTTTTATACTCGGGTGACACCTGATCTCCCCAGCCACTCACTGCAGGGGGGTGGAAAAGGGCTTGAACGTCACAGGGGGAAGTTGTAATGCCTTCCCTGTCTTTCAATTGGCCAGAAAAACGCGCTAACGTCTCAGAGAGGAAACTGAAAGTAACCGGAACACCGCGTGGTGCTCGTTACGAGTAACGAGCATCCCGAACACCCTAATATTCGCACGAATATCAAGCTCGGACGAGTACGTTCGCTCATCTCTATTAAAGAACTTTATGTCTTCAAACCAATAAAACCATTGTGAACCACATTCATCTGCCTGATACCTCTGCATATTCTGGGCTTATAAATCTAGTGGGCAGTCTTATCAGTGATGGACAGCCTTCTCTGTTTAACTTATGCTTATATGTTAGCTAGTGTGATCAATAGCAAAACTGTTATGTACTAAAATAATGTTGTTGTGCTGAAAAATCCTCCTAAAGTGCTGTCTCTTTTCCCCCTAGCTTGCTGTCCATTGTCTGCAAACTCGAATGACAAGTGGACTCTAGAATGCTAGAGCCGGGAATGAGTCATCAGTGTTATTTGAACTGTATGTATATAGAAGGAGAGAGAGAGAGAGACACGCATTCACAGAGAGCTGCAAGTAGAGCTAATGGTAAAATCTTCTGCCGTTTATACATATATACACTGCTCAATGTAACCTATCTGATGAGGTTATGTCTGTGTGTGTATAGCATGCATTTAGAAAGCAAGATCTCTGTACTTCTCTTTTTACAGTGTATAGAACACAGAACAGATAGCACAGCAACAGCTCCTCTCACCGGTCCAGGAAGGATGGAAAGTAGACATATAGCCTGCACAGGAGAAAATGGGGAATTTGCAAAATATAATGGTCAGAAAAAGGGTTATTCCTCATGTACACATAGGGAATAATTCTGAAAGGTTATCTGAAAATTCAGATATGCAGATATAGTTTCAGTAATTGAGTAGGACCGCCTGCTGGACCCCTAAGCTGAAATTGAGAGCTTGTTCAGATGAATAAGTTACTAGTTTTGCTAAATTGTTTCCCACAAAATTATATATCTATTTAGCTTCCCCTGCTTTATAGTATGCTGATGGCAGACCAGACTGCATATACAACATGAGAGGATACCTTTAAGAAACAAAGTTGTAATTAAACCCAGTGAAAGTCACAGAATATAGAGAAGCAAAAATAAAAGAAGAGGTAAAAAGAAGAGATAAACAATATAGCTAAAGGTCAATCATGTTTTGCCGGGTGAGTGTTGCTGCCCTAGTGCATCCAGCAAACATGAAGCTAGAAATGGTGGCAGCTGAATTATGGTGAAAAAACTAGTTTCATTGTGGTCTAGGATGGTCATGGGTTAATATATCTGTTTGACATTTTAAGCCTCCCAAGAGTCATGTTAAAATTGGAAAAACCCTCCCCATTTTTTATTGTACATTTTAAATTTAAGTTTTGTGTAAATTTATTTGGTGCCGAACTCAGTTGCCCTAAATGCATTTTTAACTTCTTAGTGACACAACCAATTTTAGCCTCAAGAACCAGTAAATCGTAGCCCCTTTTTTGTTCCAGCAGTCATATTTTTTTTATTTTTTCCCCAATTTAGTTGTATGAGACCTTCAATTTTATGGAACGAGTTCTAGTTTTTACAAGAACCAATTCTGGGTGCATATAATATAATGAATACATTTTTATTACATTTTTACTATGGAGCAATAGAAACAAAAAGCAATATCACCATTGTTTTCTAATATTTATTTTTATGGTGCTCAGTGTGGTATAATAATAATGTTACATTTATTCTACAAGTCATTATAATTATGACAACACCAATTTTATAGAGGTTTTATTAAGTTTTACCACTTTTGCACAATATAAATCCTTTTTATACAAATAGACTTTTTGTGTGGCCACATTTTAGGACCAGAGCATTTTTATTTTGCAGTTGATAGACCTCTATCAGGCCTGTTTTTGTGGGACAAGTTGTAGTTTTTATTGGTACCATTTTGAGGTATTATGACTTTTAAATTATTTTTTATTCCTGTTTTGGGGAAATGAGTGTCAGGTACTTGGTCCGGGCAGGGGGCAGTCCCTAATCCTACCCGCAACCCCTGTCCCTGCCTGCTTGCCCTCCTGGGCTAAGTCCCAGGGCGACAACTGGGCAATGGTCCCTACACTTACTAGGGAAGCGGGGCATGGGGACCGAATACAGACAATGCAGGAACAAAACGAACACAGATGGGAGTCAGACAGTCCAAGTCAGCAACATAAAGGTACGCGGTACAGAAGGGTCAGGCGAGAGCGAAGTCCCAGTCAAACGAGTAGTCAAAACAGAGAGGCAGGCAATTCCAAAAGACGCGAGTGCAGCAGAGACCTAACTAACACTGGCACCAGCAGAAAGATACAGAGGCATTTAAATGCTGTCAGGGCTCCCACCCCAGCAGCTGATTTGGGGGGGGAGGCTGACAGCAACAGCATAGACTCACGGAGGCACTGGGGAGCCCGCCCCAGCCCTGAAGGACAGGCAGAGACCAGGGACGCGCACCCAGTCATCATGGTGAAAAGGACGTGGCGTGGCATCCGCAGAGTCCCTAGCAACGTGGCGGCGAGGAAGAATGCGGTGGCCAAAGGAGCTTACCAGGACCAGGGCTCTCCTGCACCACACAGCAGTAGCCTAGGTGACAGGGCCGGCAGCATGGACATGGAGGCCCCGTGAGCCGCTAGTCCAGACAATGAGGTGATCAGAAAAAAGCTACTTTGGCTTTTTTAGTTTTGTTTTTACGGAATTTACAATGCTGAATAAATAATGTAATATTTTATAGTACAGGCTGTTATAGATGTGACAATACCATTATGGGCATTTTTTTGTTCTTTCTATTTTTTCAATATTTAAAGCCTGAGTAAGCAAAAAAAATCAAATTTTTTTTCCGTAAAAACTTTTAGATGCCACAGTCAGCAATGACTGCATTATCTGCTGGGTTAAATGATGTAGAGGAATAATTAGATGAGCATGTCCTCAACATTTCACTCCTTTTCTGGAGAAAAACCCATATGTGACAATCAGAAAGCAAACATGCTCACTGATTGATGGAGGGTGATAACATTAACAAAATTTCATGTCAGCCCTCTCCTTGGACAGTGGGAGAGACAGGAGAATCACAGTGTTATGTTTGTGTGGGTAAATAAGCACGGGGCTAACATGAACGTGCCCAAAACAGGCTGAGTATAACACAAACAAGGGAACCTAAAACGGAATTCAGACTGGACTTGCTGACAGATACACCAACTGGACAGAAAACCGTTTACTGTGGACCGGACTGGTGGACAGACATAACATACGGACTGACAAATGACCAAAACACTCACCGTGTATACTGGCACACATAAGCAGATGATATAGCTATAAAAGTACGAGTACTGGTTCATACATTAGCCAATGAACTTAAGCCGCAAAGCCACAACAAGGCTCCTCATTTCTTGCTGTCCCTACACTAGTAAGACACATCTACTAGAGGACCCTAAGGGACACCCTAGTGCAGAAATTGCAAACAAACTCAGCAGAACAAACTGACACAAAACTGACAGAAAATAAACGTACAAACGTACATGAACCAACAACACACCAAACACACTACAAGCTGCAACGGACAAGGATACATGATCCAGCAGCATCAGACACAGTAAGCAGCATCAGCACAGATAACAGGACACAAGTCACAGCACAAGCTGCAACACAGAAATAACAGGACTGCTCACCCTGGACACCAAACAGACACTAACAGGAGCTGGGTATATATGTGAACAAAGACCCAGGGAATTGACTAGCAGGAGATTACCACACACAGCCAGCTCAAAATCATTCCACACCTGTGGGCTTGTGCTGCTAGAAACCATACTACTACAGGTCCCAGCAGCACAACCTAACACACGGATCTTCTATGCTGCCACTGGTCTCCTCTTCTTCTCAGCTCTGTAAACACACTAAAAATAAGAGCTGTAAAGTCATTATTCCAGACTCCGATTGAAATAGCTGTAACTCTGGTTTTGTAAGGGCTACAAACATGCTTTTGGTGTCAAGAATCCTACCTTTAAAAAGACACCAAAAGCATGTCAGTAGCCCTGATAGAACTGGAGCCACAGTTGTTTAAAATGGAACTACTTCTGTTTATTCAAAATTGTAACGTCCTTTTCCTGCAGAACAAACAGAGCTCGTCCAAAACTGCTGGGGGCTTAAAAGACCACTCCAGCCCAAACTGATGCACTGTATTACATCTTGTACAGGACTTGAGGGGGCGACGCATGACTCAGGCATTCTCTTTTTGGTGCCGCCTTCTGTTATTTCTTTTTTTTTCTATTTATTCTTTTCTTTTTATTTGAATACTGTGGCTCCATTGTGCTAAACGTTGCAGAATTATCCTAGTGTTTAGTTTATTAGTGTTTTTAGTATGAAACTAAATTATTTTCTTTTATGAGAAAGTTATACAAATTAAATAGTAATTAATGCAAGAACATGACCTCGGGAAAATTAACAAAAGATCCTTTCTGGCCATACTGAACTGTAAATCTGCTCGGCAAATACCAGCTGATTGTGTTTTTTCATATTCTTGTTTTTCATCCTTACATATATGGATTCATCTACCCAAAGATTCAAAAAATTGTAATTGTCAATAGATTAAGTAAGAGTGCATAGTGACCAGATGTTACATTGTTGTGAAGGGGAATTAAAACAAGAGAATCTTCTGAGTTTTTAGGGTATGATGTGTGTGTTTAAATCAAAACATGCATTGTCCATTATGGCTTTTTCACAGATTTGCTGTGTTTTTTCCCCCCCCCATTAACTTCAATGGGAAGGGAGTGGCATTAAAACATGCAAAACTGAAACATGTTCCTAGAACTGCTGCTGTAAAAAATGTGACAATGTAATCATGATAAAACTGCAACAAAAATGCATTTATTTTCAAATTGTACATAACAAAGGATATGTGTGGGTCATTTATCCCAATTAGCCATAACATTAAATCACCTAACATTGTGTAGGTCATGCCACCAAAACAGTCCTGATCTGCAAAGGCATGGACTCCACAAGACCTCTGAAGGTATTCTGTGGTATCTGGTACCGTGATCACATTTTGGGGGTCCAATGGTGACAGCCCTTTACATGCTGCAGTCGCATAGACTGCAGCATTTAAAGGGTTAACACAGCAGAGATCAGAGGTTTTCTCCATTCTCTGCTGTGTAAGAGCTGGTGCCCGGCTATCCTCTGACAGAGGGAGCCTCCTCCCTCTGTCAGCCCTTTACATGCTGTGGTCATATAGACCACGGCATGTAATGGGTTAACACAGCAGAGATCGGAGGTTTTCTTCATTCTCTGCTGTGTTGAGCTGGTGCCTGGCTATCCTCTGACAGCCAAGCACCAGCTCTCCCTGACACAGAGACCATCGGCTGGCTTCTGACAAGCCAATGGTCTCTATAGCAACCTGTAAAAAAAGCAGTGCAGGGCTTTGAAAATAGAAGTGGGAAATTGCCGGCAGATCGTCAATATCTCCCTGGTTCTGTTTTTCAAAGTCCTGCACTGCTCTGTGCGAGTCTGTGCAGGCAGAGCACACTGCCACAGCTTATGGCAGTGTGCTCTGCAGCTCCCATAGTGAAACATAGCCTGGAAATCTTCCGGGCTATATCACTATCGGCAGTGGAGCTCGTCCCGGAAAATTTCCGGGCATGCCACTCAAGGGGTTAATGGAGTGGTCCAGGAATTCGATAAAATTGCTGACATCTGTTCAGCCTGTGGAAACCTATCCTGGGACAGGATTGCGTGTCTAGATGGAAGGGGTCACAGATGGCATTTACCATTAAGCGTAACAGCACAGAACAGTATGGCATTAGGCTCGCACCCTAGCCTGTGTTCCTTTTTAGTTTAGAGATGGCAGCCATTTTGTTGAATTCCTGAACAACTTCATTAACTCCAAACTGCAGCGACCATGTTATAGAGCAGGAGCAGCTGAGCAGATTAATACATAGTTTTATCGGGAAAGGTTCAGTATAACTTGTATTTCATTTATTAAAAACTCTGCACAATCTGAGCTGAACAGTCCAATGGGTGAAGCTATCAATGGTCTGCCGGCACCCCATAATTGTTTTTCAGGGAAGGGCTTTACATATAAGCCCTACTTTAAAAAACAAAAATTTTAGTGTAAAAAAAACCAAAAACTTACCTGTCCGCCGCTGCCATGTCCCCATGGGGATGAAGAACAAATCTGCCGCATGCAGCAGATGTTTTCTTCATTCCCGCGAGGAAAAAGAATTCCCTGCTGCACCTGCCACATCTGTGACAGATGCAGCAAAGGAATTCTTCATCCCTGCGGGGAATAAAGAATTCCCTATCACAGCTGTCACAGAGGACAGCTGCGATAGGGGATCCAGCTGATGGCATCCTGTAATTGTTTTTCAGGAAAGGGCTTTCAATATAAGAATACTTGAATGGGTGAGTGCTGCCTCTGATTGGCTGATCACAGGGACCAATCAGAGGCAGCTCTCAGCTGTCATTCATTAGCTGAGAGCTGCCTCTGATTGGTCACAGTGCTCAGCCAATCAGAGGCAGCCCATTCAGCAGGTGTGGATTTTAAATCCCCGCTGCTGAATACTACTGAGAGCAGTGCAGGGAGAAGAGCCGCTTGGACGCGGCTGAGCCCGGCAGCTGAAGGGAGGTATGTATTTTTTTTGTTTTTTTTTTACACTACCTTTACTAGATTTTCAGGGAAGGGCTTATATTTAAAGCCCTTCCCTGAAATCCAATGACAGGTGGCGGCAGCAAGATCCTTTACCGCAGCTGTCATGTGTGACAGCTGCGGTAGGGAATGGAAGAATTCCTTTGCTGCATCTGTCACAGATGTGGCAGGTGCAGCAGCAGGGAATTCTTTCTACTAGCGGGGATGAAGGAAACATCTGCCACATGCGGCAGATGTGTTCTTCATCCCCGCGGGGGACACGGCAGCAGCGGACAGGTACGTTTATTTATTTATTTACACTAAAATATTTCTTTTTCAGGGAAGAGCTTATATGTAAAGCCCTTCCCTGAAAAACAATGCACGGGTGCCGGCAGACCATTGTTTTCAACCATTGTTTTTATCTCTAGATCTGAGATTGATGGCAATCATTGTATTACCTTGGACCTGAACTTGGCTTTGTACCCAAACAGCAGTTTATATCCACATATGGGGCATTTCTGTCTTTGGGACAAATTGTTTAACAAATATTGAGGTGCTTTTTCTCCTGTTGCATCTTGTGGGAACGACAGATTTAGAGCTAAACCTATATATTATTTTAAAAAGTGTTATTTTTTTATTTTCATTGCCCAATGTTAACAAGGTTGATGAACCACTGATGGGCTTAAAATGTTTACAACACCTCTAGATGAATTCTTTGAGGGGTGTAATTTATAAAATGGGGTCCTTTGGATGGGGTTTCTTATGTTTTGGCACTTCATGGCCTCCACAAACCTGAAATGACATCTGGAGGAAGTTTTAATAAAAGGAAGATCCTGAAATCAATAAGGTGCTTTTTAATTTCAGAAATCTTTGTGTTTGAGTCATGTTGCATACTAGCACCAGATTTGGGATATTTCTAAAAGCTGCAGAATTGGAGTTATAAATGTTGAGGGTTTTTTTTGTTAACTTCTGCTATGTTACAGAAAATTGATATACAAAATGTCTAGATTTTTCTTGAAATCTGCAAGAAAACTAGAATTTTTAAAATTTCATCTGCATTTCACTTTCATTCCTGCGAAACACTTAACACGGTCTCAAACTTTTTAAATTCAGTTTTTAATACTTTGAGGGGTTCAGTTTTTAAAATTGGGTAATTTATTTTGGTTTGTAATATATAGGCCCTAAAAGCCACTTCAAAACTGAAATGATCCTTAAAAAATAAATTTTGAAAATGTTCTTGAGAATTTGAAAAGTTGATCCTGAGAAAATAACAAGATGCTTACCAAATGATGCCATCCTAAAGTAGACATGGCAAATGTTACACTCAAAAACAATCAAGCACCTAGAAGGAGGAGTTGGAATTGAATATATATATATATATATATATATATATATATATATATATATATATATATATATATATATAATTGTAATGTTGATATAAGTAAGTGATTACAACATCAGAGCGAAAAAATAACTGAACACTTGAAGGGAGGCTCAAGCACCCTGTTCTACTGTCTCTAGCTTGGATACAAGATATGATACAGATGGGCATGGAGGCTCTAGTACCCTGTTGTTCCACCTCTAGCTTGGATACAAGATGTAATATGGGCCATAATGTAAGATGGTCTCATAAATGTTTCATTATCAATAAATTTGGTGAACGGGCAGGCTACGGAAGTGTGGCAATGTTGTGGAGGCTCCTGTGATCCCCTTGTGTGTGCGGCCGAGCATTATACTGCTGGAAAATGCCTCTTGGAAACCACCATGAGAGGAACACGTGGCTGCAGGATGTCCTGAACATATCGCTGAGCCATCATTGTCCCTCGTACTACTACCAGGGGTAACCGACTGTCGTATCAGATAGCCCTCCAGGCTATCACACCAGCAGTGGGGACAGTTTGCCTCTCCACAGCAAAGGCACGATGGAGGTGCTCACCCCTAGGTCTTAGTCATGTAGACAACTGTGGTCAGTGTACAAACTAAACCTGGATTCATTGCTGAAGATGACCTCGTTCCACTCTGTAGTAGTCTAGTTTAATCGTTCATGACAGCACTGTAAATGGAGGCGACAGTGGTTGACAAAGGCAAGACTTGTAATGGGCGCTGTGAGACTAAATGTCCTTCAGCGAAGCATCGGGAAATGGTTCTGATAGACACAGGGTTCTCTAACAATGGCGCCACCTGTCTCTGGATGGCAGACAACGATCCTCTCTACTGGTGGTCTGTTGAGGGTGTTTTGAACCCTGTCGACTTGTGTGTGTCCTAACACATTCACTGGTCTCAACACCTCCTAACAGTCCGGTCAAAACGGCCCAGGTGTCGGGCAATTTAGCGATACTAACATCCAGCTCGCATTCCAATCATGCCACCTCTCAAACTGTTAACTGTGTGAAATCTCTTCAATTGCATTGTAGAGGTATATCTAGCAGTCAACAAGCAAAAAAATAGATCTCCAACACACAAGTAGACTCTGAGAGTCTTTTATAGGCCAAGGGTGGAAGCACTTTTAAGACTGTTTATCTAATCACCCCACAACTCTAATTATTTACCCTGTTTCCCTGAAAATAAGACAGTGTCATATTAATTTTTGTTCAAAAAGGTTTAACTTGGTACATATCTACCTGACATATAACTGCATGCTGAGTTTTGCAGCAAGATGACAATTCCTTTTAGGTGCTTGATACTTTTTCACAAAGTGTATATTTATTATAATTTAGTATGATTATCACTAGCTGAAAATTTGAAATTTATAAAATTGCTAATTTTTCACAAAAAAAAAACGCAAAACGTGTCAATCAAATTTCAGCAGCAGCATAGAATACAATGTTTCATGAAAAAAACAGTCTAACAATCACTTGGATAAGTAAAATCATTCCAAAGTTACCATCACATTAAAGGGGTTGTCCCACGCCGAAACGGTTTTTTTTTTTTTCAAACCCCCCCCCCCGTTCGGCGCGAGACAACCCCGATGCAGGGACTTAAAAAAAAAACCGCACAGCGCTTACCTGAATCTCCGCGCTCCGGTGACTTCTTACTTACCGGTTGAAGATGGCCGCCGGGATCTTCTCCCTCGGTGGACCGCAGGGCTTCTGTGCGGTCCATTGCTGATTCCAGCCTCCTGATTGGCTGGAATCGGCACGTGACGGGGCGGAGCTACACGGAGGCGGCATCCAGCACGAGCGGCCCCATTGAGAAAACAAGAAGACCCGGACTGCGCAAGCGCGGCTAATTTGGCCATTAGACGCCGAAAATTAGTCGGCTCCATGGAAACGAGGACGCTAGCAACGGAGCAGGTAAGTGAAAAACTTCTTATAACTTCTGTATGACTCATAATTAATGCACAATGTACATTACAAAGTGGCCATACAGAAGTGTATAGACCCACTTGCTGCCGCGGGACAACCCCTTTAAGTGCTGCATTTCAGATTTGAAAAATGGGGCTATGACGAAGGTCAGAACTGTCTGCAGCATTAAGGAATTGACCAGGGCAAATTAGTAAATACATTTTCTGCTGTGACTCTGGTATTGAACGTTTGAGCGCAGCTTTTTTTATTTGTAACTATGACAGAGAAGCCCTGCAAAGACTTATAAAGGATGGTTATGTCATGCATAACTTTTGATTCGCTCATGGTCTTGTGAAACCCCTAGGACTGTCATGGATATCCTCCTGCCCATAAATGTATGATATACTTGATATGACTGCTAGTTCAAGTCCTCCGTGAGGGACTCATAAAAGAAAAAAATAAAATTACGTTTTTTTAAATAATTAATTAGTAAACAAAAAAAAAATTAAACTTTAACTCATTTCCTTATCCAAATAAATGCATAAAAATTGTGGTATGTATATAAAATCCCAGTTATTAAAATATTACATTATTAATCCTACATGGTGAAATCCGTCGGATGCAAAATATATGCAAATGGAAGAATTTTTTTTTTGGTCACTCCACCCTTTGCGATGCAAAGACTGAAATTTGTGAAAAATTTGTCCCCATATCAAAGTTTTATTTTTTCTACCCAATAGCGTTTTTTTAACGCTGCAATATCTGCATTTTTTTCAATGGGACTTTCTAATGTTAAAATCGCATTGCACAAAAATCGAAAAATCAAAAACTTGCGATTTTTGTGCAATGCAATTTTAACATTAAAAAAAGTCCAATTAAAAAAAAGGAGTGATATCGCAGCGTTAAAAAAAATGCAAGTAGGTAGAAGCCTTAGGTTGTGGATTTTGCTAAATTGACAAAAAAAGTTCTGTCACAGTGTTCAGTGATGAGGGGACTCCCTGCGGGGATTCAATATGCACAGCACAGACCTTGCTACTGCACGGATGTCCTATCTTTTGCAGGTGCAATGGTCTTGCACCTGTAAAAGATGGACATATGAACACATCATAGGGAACCAATGCTTCTATCAGACGTGCTTTTTTTTTTTTGCACACATAACTGCACACAAAAAAATGCTTTGCCCTCAGGCCTCGGTCAGACAAGCGTGTATCTTTATGCATCCATGTTGTGCAATAAAATGCGCTGCACGGATGTGCAAAATATGCATGATCGAAGCTCCATGCCCATTGCAGGCAACCCCTGCAGTGATTTTCGGGGGAAGGGCTTGAAATATAAGCCCTTCCCTGAAAATCATCCCTAGCTGCTGTAAAAAATAAAAAATATATATACTCACCTCTCTGGCGCTGTCGGGGCTTGGTGCGTCTTCACGCTTGGCTCCCCGGCACTGTACTAAAGTTCTTTCAGCAGGCGGGGATTTAAAATCTCCACCTCCTAAAAGGGCTGTGTCTGATTGGCTGAGCGCAGTGACCAATCACAGGCAGCGCCCATCTGTCATTCAATGAATGGCTGAGCACTGCCTGTTATTGGCTGAGCGATCAGCCAATCAGACACAGCCCTTACAGAAGGAGGGATTTTAAATTCCTGCCTGCTGAAAGAACTTCAGTATAGTGTCGGGTAGCCAAGCGTCAAGACACACCGAGCCCCGACAGCGCTGGGAAGGTGAGTGAAAATCACTGCGGGGGTTGCCTGCATCCCATTGCTTTCAATGGGGTGGCTGAAGCGCTCGCCCCATTGAAAGCAATTGGAGAACATTGCGGTCCTCTTTCACAGCTGTCACAGCTGTGGCAGGGGATTCCTTCATCCCTGTGGGGAGTCCCCTCATCACTGAACAGTGCTGTCAAAGAGAGAAGAATTCCCCGCGGGGATTCTTGCGGAGCACAGACCTATAGGGTGCACGCATGTCCTATCTTTAGAGGTGCGAGTATTTTCATGCCTGTAAAACATGGACATGTGAACACATCATAGGAAACCAATGCTTCTAATAGATGTGCGGTTTTGTGTGCACATACGCGTGCACAAATACATGCTCATCTGACTTCGCCCTCAGAGTGTAAATTTACAAGCAAGCAGCGATCTGATGCCCTGGTCAATGTCCAGCAGCAGCTGTTCATGGCTATAATGCTGTTTTGTTAGAGTTTTACTCATCTAATTAATTGTAATATTGTAACACGTGCTTTCCACTGCTGGATGTGATTTGCAATGTTCTTTATTCTGTAGGGATGGTCAGATGATTTGTTTGTTACTACATTGTCTGGAGTTTTTAAATATTGACTAACACAGAAATTTAGTTTTATTTCTTCAATTAAACATATGTTTCAAATAACCTGCAATTAAACAGTTTGCTAGAAAACTCCCAGATGTTTAATTTTGATATCTTTGTATAAAATAGGGAAACATTGGTCAAAGCTGCTACAAAAAGAGTTACAGGATGGGAGTTTTTAGGTTCCGAACAAATCCAGCACCTGGACCAGATCTGCCTTAAAGCAACTTGTGTTCCTGCCTACACATAGCACCAATAGTGCTTGTCATCTAGTTATTAAACTAGTGTTCTATCACGGTGGTCTGCTATTTGTGAAGCCATACTTGCTTATTTACTCTCTGTTCCTGGTGGTCAACTTGTTTAATAATATCCCTGTTGGCACAGTGATTTTAACAGAAATGCTGGTGGTGAAATGATTTTTGAGATTGTTATAGTTTCTACAGTTTATTTATTGTTTCCTTTTCAAATGTTTACTGTGTATTCTGAGTGTAAATGTTGTATCACTGCCCCCTCCCCTGCCCCCTTCTTTTCCCCTCCTAGGAGTCCATACCATTTTGGTGGTTTCCTGTGTGGTCTCCATCTGTTGTACCGACTACAAGTCGTTGATAAATGTTCATGGCTTAACTCCAACTTTAAGAGTGTTTTTGCCTTTAACTACACTAAAATGTTTTTTCCAAAAGGTTACCTGTCTCCAGGAACAACACTTGACAGGCCAAAAAATATTGGTTCTTAATGGGAACCTGTTATGTCCCCGCAGCACCATAAACTAAGTTGTGGTGCTGTTAGGGTACGTGACAGGGAGCCGGGTGAGCTATTTTTTATACTAACCTACTCCCTGGTTAGTACAGTCGGGAAGGATTTTTTTCCTCCAAAGGAGCAAAATTGGCATCTGCCTCGTTGGAGCTTTTTTTCCCTTCCTCTGGATCAACAAGTAGGGGTAGGTGGGGGTGGGGGGTCAGAAACAGGCTGAACAAGATGGATATTGTCTTCATTCAGCCTAGCATACAATGTTACTAGGTTACAGTGCCTGCCACTGCAAATATGAATCTTTTCACAATGACGTATGCACATCCTCCCATAGACTTGTATGGGAGAGTGCATGCATGGTACCAGTACCATAACTTAGTTTATGGTGCAGTGACGACGTGACAGGATCTCTTTAATATAGCCTGGATTGCCAGGGGTTACCACACAACACACCCCAACTACTCCAGAGGAGTATCAATATTTACTGTACAGTATTTGCATTCGGAGACTGTCCAGGTTTTGTGTGATCATTACGGTACATATGTCATTGTTCTAATGCCTGGAGAGTAGACCACGCTAAGCCAGAAGAGAAACCTGGCCTAATATCTCCCCAAATTCCTAGAAAGTTTTCCCAATGTCTACTTTTCTACCACATCCTTCAATTGTACCAGCTCTATCAAGCACCTAATTTAGCCAAACCCTTCCTTAGCCTTTACACCCTGCTCCAGTCTAGTCGTACCATTTGACAAATGCCTCTGTAAATAGATGGCAGGCATTCCTGAACTCTCTACAGGTGTGTTAGAAGATGTTGTGGATTTTTTTTCTATCAAGGATTGTTAGTGCCTGAGAGACTCGAATTCAAAATGATTTTTTAAAATATAGTCTATAATACTCCTGCCAGAATTAAGACACTGGGTATTTTTGATATTTGTGTGCTCTTTTGGTGTTGGTGAGAACAGGGCACTTTTGTACATGCAGTATGCTAACCCTTTTTAATCCACTGTCTGACGTCTTCCTAAATTCTGATTGAAGCTTGTACAGCTCCAATGTCAGAAGACGTTCAACAGGGTATTCTTACCGTTTAATGCCAGCCACTCCACTGTAGAGAGCCTCTCTAGCACACACACACTAGCTTTGTCCAGCAGATGACACCGTTGTATAACAGCAAAAAGAGAAAGCCTTTTAGGAAACCCTGAATCCAAAATTGGATTGGAAAGAATTAGAGCCACTGCCGGTTTTGGGTCAAAATTCTGTCCTGGGGCCAGAGGGGCAGAGGATATGCTACTTGCACATGCTATTCTCTACCATCTGTCCATTCTGCAGGTTCAAGGGCTTGTTTTCAACCATCTAAGATGACTGGTGCAATCTTCAGACTACCTAATCCTCAACAGTGCATTAGTAGTGTTATACTACCAATGCACTATACCTGCTTTAAGATGGGTAAGGACTATTCAGATGATCAGTGCTGGCCAATCACAGAGCAGTGACATTGTGTATTAGTAGTTAGAAAATTGCAGTAGCCATCTTTCTCTCTTCTGAGCATCTGTTCTCTTGTTCACAAACACTCATTTTGACTTTCTCAGGGTTCTATTTCTTCAAGTATGCCTCTTGTGAGTCCTAGAACTCTGGTGGGACAGAGAGTATCTTCTTCAGATTGTTCCTGTTTTTTGTACAAAATGTTATAATTATGGATTTGAAGTGAACTGGTACCCCCGGCACTAGTACAATAACTGACACCCTTACCCTTGCACAAGGGCTCAGACTGATTGATTCTTATATACTGTACTACAATATTCTTTTCATGAATTGGAAATGCAAGATGAAATTTGAAAAGATTTGGTCTATATAGTTACATAACACCATTACTGTAAGTGAAGTTATAACGTAAGGTGATAATCTCTTTAGTGACATTTGGGTGTGGCAAGGCTCTGCTGATCCTAGACTAAGGGTGGGCTTTTACACTGGCAGATCATCTGCCCATGCTAATGATCATCAATCAACAATGAGCATGTTGGTCGCTGATTGTTAATACTACCTACATGTGCTGATGAACAACTTCATGGAAACAAACGATCATTAATATTGCTTGTTCATTGGCTGATATTTACATAGCTCAATTATCAGACCGAAGGACATTAGGGTGAATGTTGTTGCCCAGTTATCAGGCCATGTCAAAGACCCTTCCATAATCCGAGCCTCCCACTCCTATCTCCGAGACTTCTCTCAAGCTGCACCAGTTTTCTGTAATGCGCTATCCAAGACATTCACCTTAATGACCAATATCCAAAGTTTTAAACGTGCTGTAAAAACACATCTCTTTAGGAAGTCCTAAAACATTCCTAATCTAACACTTCTCTGACTACCCATTTTCCATACCCTCCCTCAGAATCTGATTCCTTCATCCAACATTATCCCCCACAATCCATGCACTCAAAAGTGCTTCATATCCGCGCTTATGCAAATAACAGCTGTTGACCGGCTTATGCAGCTTTATGTATTCTACCCTATTTAGTAAAGATGGTTGGATCATTGTACAGAACAAGTGAAGCAGTTTGGTGGATGGGTGATGGCACAGCAATAGTACAACAAAAATAAAAAAATATAGAAATTTGGTATCGTATTAATCGTACTGACCCATAGAATGAGGTCATCATGTCATTTTTGCTGTAGTGTGTACACTGTAGAAACAAGACCCCCCCAAAGATAACGGACTAGCGCTTTTTTTTTTCATTTCACTCCCTGTATAATTTTTAAAAAGTTTTTCAGTATAATATTTGGTAAATTACATAGTTTCATTGAAAAATATACCTTATCCCACAAAAAAAAGCCCCTTAGACATCTGCGCTGATGAATAAATAATTCAGATTTTTTGAAAATCACAGTCCCGATCTGGCTTTTTCCGGCAGACGTCCCTGCTGCTCTCTGGCTCCATCTTTGACCCGTAGTTATCAGGGTCCTGTCAGTCCTACTGGCTGCTTCCCATCATGCAGCCTCTGCCACTTAACTGGACTTTTTGTTGGCTCCTGGCTCTACTATGCTGCTGCTGCTGTCTCTGGCTCGGTACACACTCTGTGATGCAGCTGCTTTTCCTTTTATATCAGGCAACTGAGGTGCCGAGAACTTTCCCAAGCTTGTTGCAGTGGGCGGGACCTATGCCCATTCAGCTCCCTAGCACTAGCCCGCCACCGCTGACATCAGGGAGGGTGGAGCCTCTCATCAGTAGCGCTCTCAACATGCCATTCGAAGCATCTTCACACTTTTTCCCTTGCTTGGCCGGAGGCAACAGAGCTTAGTGGCAGTAGCCAAGCCACTTGTCAGAGCGGCTGTGAGCTGCTACACTGCAGAGGGCAGAGTTTAGCATCGCTCTCTCTCTACACCAGTAATTTTAGCTCTAATGTCACCCCTATTTCCTCGTAGATTGTAAGCTCTTGTGAGCAGGGCCCTTATTCCTATTGCTCAATTTTTTATTAGTTTAATACTATATGTGATTTTCTCTGATTCTCTCTGTCCACGTTCCCTCTAAACTGTTACATTCTATGGAATATATTGGCACTATATAAATAAAGATTATTATTAGCCCTTCTGAATGTGTGCTTGACTGTGAAAGTCAATGTATAATTATTTAATCCCACTGAATACATTGCATTTACTGTGTTTCTCTCTCGTGCTGCGCCTGGGATTTAATTGGTATGCTGCTATGTTTTCTGGCCCTGTTTTTGTTATGTTTATAAAACTGCTATTTAAACTTAGGAAACTAACTTTATATGCAATTTGACAAGAGTTGTCCATGTACTTAGACATATATTTAATATACATTAAATAAATGTATACTTTAACGTATATAAAGTAAAATATATATTATGCTGTATATACATTTAAATTCTCAGATTAATCTGCAATACCAGGGGTCACATACTGTAGGTGTAAGCAGCGACCTTAGTATGGGGCCCTAAAACAAGCCTGTCTATAAAACAATTCCCACACAAAAAGCTCCTGAATTTTGTCTCTGGGGACTAAATACAAGAGATTTTGTGGTAAAACAGTCTGGAAAAGCATTTACGTCTGTAAATTGTAGATAAAATGATGGGACCAGATGTGTCTCTTGGGCCACTGACTGGTTGTGAACCTTATTTGGAAAAACATGAAAGGAGCTTAAGGGAAATACATAACAAAACAGTCCAGGGGCTTATGTGCTTTGAAGATTGCTGTATAAATAATCTTGCAGCTATTTTATTTTTATTGTTTGGGGACATTTCTGTGGATTTTATATATTTTTTTCACTTAATTTAAGTAAGTTATGAATTATTTTTAAAGTGTGTCATTCAATTTATTGACTTGTACGCTGTCAGTAGTTAAAAACCGCCATGCAGTGAGTGTTGTGTATTTAAAGCAACCATGTACTGAAAATAATTTACTTTATAACATTGTTGTGTTTTATATGCTAGCTAGCTATGTAGAAAAAAAATGTAATTGCTTGTTGGTTTTAAACCACAAAACAATAAAATATTCAGATGGGAGCTATGAAGGTAGGAGTTTGGAGGAATCTCTGACAATTAGCGCTCATGAAATATTGTAATTTGAAGGAACACCCCAGAAAAAAAATAGACTGTGTAGAGCCTTTGAGAGAGTGCTGCATGACAGAGAGGTTACCTGTTTGGTGTTCTTTGACGTTATGTATGCAAATAAGGAAGATGGAACAATACCTCTGCAGCGCCGCCTATTGGATGGCAGCATTCCTTCAAACCAATGTCAGACTCTTTAAACAAGTCTTTAAAACAATGATTGGGAATTGAAAAGCAAGCCAAAATCCATACACAGACAGCTGTTTCGGGTTTTTGGCCCTCATCAGTGTGCAGTAGGTGTCTGGCTTGGCTAGTTAGAGGCCTATGACGTGGGTCGGGATTGGTATTAGTTCTCCTTGAGGAGAGCACCTAGAAGATCTGTGGAGACACCTAGGAGGTGAGTGAAGAGACTTATAAGGCACATAACTATAGATGCCATATTATGGCTTACACAGCTTAAAACCCTCACGTTAACTTCACGTTGGCGAGCGCAATATATGGCCATGAATCCAGCCCCCATATCATGCCCCTACCATGTAAATTCCCCAGGGATGTGAGGCGTTCTCATATCAAAACAGCCTTGCATCACTTCGGGGAAGAAGCAATCGATTCTGTGCTGCAGCTGAGGATCGCAGAGTTTCTCCCATTGTTTTTAATAGGAGACCTTGCGATCCGCAGAACCCATTGAAAACAATGGATGCTGTGATGCGACAGCATGCAGGAAGATAGAACATGGCGCGATTTGTTTCCTGCATCGCATCACAGTACCATGCACGAAAACATCACTCGTGTATAACCCCATTTAAAAGAATGGGGCTCATATTTGTGCGTCTCGCAACGCAAAAATCTTGCACGATTTTCTTGCCTGTGTGAAGCTGGCCCCAGACTATATGCATATGGATGTGTTTTCTGTCCAATTTTCAGACCGAAAAAATGCATGGGAACAGCAGCCATTCATTAGAATGGGTATATGCACACAGGAATGAACGAACAATCCGAGTAAAAGAAATCGCAGCATGCCCTATTCTTGTCCGATTTTCGGACAAGAATAGCACATGTCAATGTATGGTGTTCAGCACATGGACAGGATGTCTGAGTGCTGTCCGATGTAAGTTGCACTCGGGAAGTGTTAAGGCAGCAGAATGCAGTCCTAAGCTCTCACTCACAACCTGAAGGTTGTGGGTTCAATCCCCATGTGGTTCAGGTAGCCGGCTCAAGGTTGACTCAACCTTCCATCCTTCCGAGATCGGTAAAGATGACTTGGGAAGGCAATGGCAAACCACCTCGCAAAGACAGCCTGCCAAGAAAACGTCACAATGTGACGTCACCCTAGGAGTCAGCCACAACTCGGTGCTTGCACCAGGGGACTTTACCTTACCTTATAGATGTAAAAACTCTGAATCAATATGCCCCCAAATTTGCCTCCAAACCTTAACAATCTCCAGAATACAGCAACAGCCCTGCCTGGCTGTAAGGTTAGCTTTTCACTATAACTGGCCAGCCATATGACCTCTGAAAACAGCTGAGCAATGCCAACAAGAAGCAAAATGTCACCATGCAACGGAAGACCAATCAGACATTAGGAATGGTTCAAAAACTTTCACTTTTCAAAGCCCATTGTAGTGAAGTCAATTGAGAAGCATTTGCTTGCTTGTACTTCAGAAGATATAATCTTACACAGCAGGGACACCTGATTAAATGAAATACATTTTGTCTTTTTCTAGCTAGGTGTTGTTTTGTTCAATGTCAATAAAGCTATCAGGATAATATTTTCATTATGATTTTAGTGCATTTTACTTTTATCTTCAAAGTCGCTTATATTTTTTTTCTAAACAAATAAGCTGTTATTGCACCATTTTCCTTTGAAGTGAAAATAGTCTTAAAAAGGAACAGTATCTGAAAATGCACTAAAATGTTATCATAGTTCTTTACAAAGTAAGACTCAATCAGCCGAGCACGTATCATAAGGAATTTAATGAAAAAGATACACACATTTTGCCTCTCACATAATCATGGGACTCTAAAATTGTCTCAAGGGGACTTTCTAACATGAGAAGGAAAATTCATCGTTCGGAGCCCATGGTTTCAATTTGCTGTCACATGGTTTAAATTAGACATATATTTATTAAGGCTGTTAAATGTTCAGATTAACTAAGGAAAGAAGGTCATTCAAGTTAAGAGAAATCATGTTCACCGCTTTACGGCACTTCAAGTTAATCATACTATAAAACGCTGAGTAAATAATACAAACAAACTGCACTCTACAACATGAAATCACATTCTGAAAATATTAGAATGTACCATTGATCATTTTCTGCCTCTTGGGCATAGCATCTCAATGAGTTCAGTGGACCTTAGCTATTTTCAGTTCTATGTTTGACGTCTTTGAAATGCAATTAATAAGTGATGTATATTTCAAAGCCTTTTCCACTTCAAAGTGAGAATTCAACTTTGGAATGAATATGACTAAGAATTGACCCTCTCTAAAGGGTACTGAGGTTTTGTCTGACACTTGGCCAGTACTGAATGCCTCTGTGGTTAGGTTTCTGGTCTATTGTCATGTACACACTTTCCCATCACCTGACGTGCTTGTGAGAGGAAGGGGTTAATCTATTTTACTCACTTAATCATGCATTCACCTTCTACTCAGGTTGCAAACTGAGCACGAATCGCATCGCAACACAGTCCATACACCCTCAATACACACTGTTCTCCAAGGGTTAACACTAGCAAAGCCTATGAGGTTCAGAGTCACAAGGACTAAGCTCATTAAAGTTTTAAGCTTTTATATGAAAAGAAGCAGTGCTTACAAGACATAAAAAGAAGGCAAAATAAAATGACATAGTGATACAAGCAAAACAATTATAAGATACAGAAAGCCGAAATATACAGCAAGTTCTTAAACTCTTTTCATCACTGGGATAAATAATAATGGAACATATCATGGGATTGGCTGGCCTCTCAAAATATAAATGGATTTCTACTGTGCAACACATGTTTTGTAGTGCCAGTCCCTGACTCAGGTAGCAGGACTGGACAGTAAGGTAATAAAGGGCAAATAAAGTGAATATTCTACATCTTCCTGTAACTCTCTTCCCCATCAGATGATGGGAAATACTTGATTTGGATTGAAAGATGTTCATCTGCTTTTTCTTTTGAAGCTTGTCCAGCCCGACCTAAAGTGGTAAACTCAACAGTCCTCTCAGAGCTTCTTCCTG
The DNA here is from genome assembly GCF_035609145.1 of Eleutherodactylus coqui. Lineage (NCBI taxonomy): Eukaryota > Metazoa > Chordata > Amphibia > Anura > Eleutherodactylidae > Eleutherodactylus > Eleutherodactylus coqui. The sequence goes on along the minus strand of NC_089837.1, from coordinate 453,325,819 downwards.
CAGTAAAAGTTCTTGGCCAATTCAAAGAGCTTATACAGATAAAACCAAGTCAACTTTGTGGACACTAAATAAATACAAAGATATACAGTCATCATGATACATTTTCATCACATCCATCTTAAGAGGTATCAGTTACCCAGAATTATTACTGTATTTGTGAAAAGATTTTTAGAAAATTGAGTAATCTAAGACATGTAGAATGGCTGTCCTTAAGGAAAAAGCTGACATTTTAAATTTAATCATCCCATGGAAAACCTGTGTCTTCCTAGTTGGATGAGTGAAACTATATGCATTTATGGAGAATGGAAGGATGAATTTCACATTTCTTCTATTGTTTTTTCATATTTTATATCTCTAAACAAAATGTCATAAAAAGCTGTCCAAAAACCTTCAATGACTGACAGGTGAATGATCATTCAGCTGACAGCTATACTTCCCAATTTCTCCATAGGCATGCATGTTTGGTTCAGCCAAATATGCATGTATTGTCAATAGATGTGGGTGTAAGTTGTTGCCAGATACCTCTGAGAGTGGCTTATCTCCCATGAGTACAAAAGGATCAGGCATATTTAAATTCAACATGCCTGATCCTAGTCTTTCCCATCTGCTGAATGAACATTGGCCAAACGTCAAATACACAATAGATGGCTGACAATCCTCCAAAAAGTGTTAGGTTTAGTCAATCTTTGTCTAATATGTATGCCTACCCTAAGACAAAGACAACCTAAGAAAACACAAAATATAGTTTTTAAATGACCATTTAATTTAATTCATGCCAAAAAAAAGCTAGCCAATATTTATATCAACCATGTAAAATATTATTGCCTCTCTAAACTTAATTCCTGGTTGTTTTAACTTTAGTTTTAACAACTGCAATCAAACTTTTTAGATCATTATTTTTATAGCTGGGTGCATTATTCTTTGGAGAACTGCTCTAATCAGCCAGCTTGGAGGCTTTCTAGCATGAACTGTCAATTTAAGGTCCCACCACAGCATTTCAGTGGGGTTTAATTGAGAGCTTTGATTAGGTCACAAAATCTTCATTTAACTTCTTTTATCCATTAGGAGGTGGAATTTGCTTTGCACATAAGATTGTTGTCTTGTTGCATAACCTAGAAGTAGTGCTTAGGCGTCAGCTTTAGATCATTGTGTAGGGGACCCTACATCCAGAAAAAGTTATGAGACAGAGTACAGATCTGCATAATAAGGGTGACTACCCACTACAGTTCTTTTTCACTGCAAAACTTGCAGCGTTTGTTTTTCTCCAGGGGACTTGTTAATGTTAAAATCGCATTGCGCAAAATCACGATTTCGCGGTAAGTTGCGATTTTGCCGCGATGCATTTTTAACATTAGAAAGCCCCATGGACACTAGAAAAAAAAAACGCAGCAAATTCGCAAACGCTAGTAGGTAGTCACCCTAAGGCCTTAGTCACACGGGCGTTTTTTCACGCGATTTGCGGATCGCATGACGGATGCGCATCCGCAGATCGCGTGACCGGTGCGCGCAAGTCGCCCGCAAATCGCCCGAAAATCTGCTCCTAGCCACGTTTCATTAGAAACGGGCCAGAGCTGTCCAGCGCATTGCATTCAATGGAGACGGCAATAGAGCCGGCTCCATTTAAAGCAATGCGCTGCGGGCGAGCCCGGGATGAATTGTCGGGAAGGGCTTAAATATATAAGCCCTTCCCTGCAATTCATCCTAAAATGTGTAAAAATAAAAAAAATATATATACTCACCTTCTCCCGGCAGCCGGAGCTCCGCGCGGCCGTCCTGCAGTGGGTGTGAAGGGGGTGTGAGTCAGACCTGCCCCCTGATTGGCTCAGCGCTGAGCCAATCAGAGGCATGTCTCACTCACACCCATTCATGAATTCATGAATGGATGTGAGTCAGACCTGCCCCTGATTGGCTCAGCGCTGAGAGGCAGCAGTCACTCACCCATTCATGAATTCATGAATGGGTGTGTGAGTGAAACCTGCCTCTGATTGGTCAGGGCTGTGACCAATCAGAGGCAGATCATTCAGCTGGCGGGGATTTTAAAGCCCCGCCGGCTGAATAGTGCCGAGAAGCAGTTCAGGAGAACTGACAGCGGCCGCGGCTGGACTCGGGCTGCAGCGGAAAGGTGAGTATACAATTTTTTTTTATTTTAACACATTTTAGGATGAATTGCAGGGAAGGGCTTATATATTTAAGCCCTTCCCGACAATTCACCCCGCGCACGCCGGCAGCCCATTGCTTTCAATGGAGCGGCTGTATTGCCGGCTCCATTGAATTCAACGGGCAAACATCGTTCTTCTCTGCCACAGCTGTTACAGCTGTGGCAGAGAAGAATGATTTGTCTTCTATATGTTCTCAATGGGGTCGGCGCTGCTGCCGCCGGCCCCATTGAGCGCATATAGAGAAGAGAACAGGAATCGCAGATCGCAGATAGGTGCGATCTGCGATTTCTGTTCTATAATTTATCGGACGAGCGCATAAAAAGCGCTCATGTGTCCGATACCATTGCAAAGCAATGGTTTTATACAATCGCCGGACGCATGCGCATGCGCAAATCGCGGCTAAAAACGCCCGTCTGACTAAGGCCTAAAGAAGAACTTTACTGGGCAGCTGTTTCAATATCACGGTCCCTTTGCAGAAATCAGTGGTACAATACTTGAATGTTTCACACTCTTTAGAATACTGCAAAATAGTTCTGTACTCTCTAGCAACTGTTACAGTTCACACTACAAGTCCTGGTCTGCTGCAATTTATAACACTCTTCAAAAAGGCAAGCTTTAGTTATGTTGTTGGCCACTGTAGCAAATATCCTTAGTCACTCTGTTACACTTAGGCCATTGAGTTGTTCTCAACTTCTTGAACGTTCTATGGCCTTCTCCTGAAATGCGCAGTCTAATGTAATTACTATCAGGCCTCTTGTGGCTCTATGGGCACACAACTTGTCATCTGGTGTATTTCTAACAACTGTTTCTCGTTCACTACAATGGCTGTATGACCAGTATTCTCGTCCACAGTCCTCTGACTGGTAATCTTACTCTTCTATGGTTTACTCTCCTAATCCCCCGTTGTTCCAGAAAGGAGGTTCTATCACCCTCTTGTGCACAGGTTCCTGACTTGCTGTGTCGGCTTACTCGCCCTTGCGCACTTTTCTTCTTCAGCAGCATATACTACCTCCACATTTACATGGTACTATCCCTACCATAGTTGTCTGGTAATTATAGTATTGGTACAGTAATTACAGTAATTAACAGTACTATTAGTTTAGGTCTGTTACACTTGCTATGGGCTGTATATATATATATATATATATATATATATATATATATATATATATATATATATATATATATATATATATATATATATATATACATACACTTATGAAAAATACACAAATATAAAAATTTTCACATAGGCTCCTACATGCTTTGATGGATCTCAACCAAACTTGGTACACATACTCTGCGTGATCCAACTTGAAATACTGCTGGGGAGGAAGTCAACTATTTGTTTCTCATAACATGCAATCACAGCACAGCTTTCATTTTACTAGAGCAGCTTAACTGGGTTGTACCAGAATATCACGGGACTCCCGTTTTCCATATCGGTGGTGTCTCACCGCTGAGATCCCCACTGATCTGGACAATGGGAGTTCCATGTCCCACTGTCCTGTCTCTGCGAAGGTTGCTTCTTTGCCCGCAGTGATGTCACACTGAATGGAGCACTGGCCTAGCATGTGTGGTCTGCCCTCTATTCATTGCAGTGGGAGTGATGAAGTGGGCAGTCCCATTGAAAGTAAATGGAGCACTGGTGCACTTTCGTCATCAGTGCTCAATTCAGTCTCCTCCACACTGCAAGGGGTGCAGTAACCCCATAGCGAAGAGGACAGGGGATACGGGAGCCCCATTCTCAAGATTGGCGGAGGTGCACATCGTGAGACTCCCACCACTCAGCAAGTTATCCTCTATCTTGTTGATAACCTTATATTCAGGTGCGAGCCTTTTGATATTTGGTGGCCAGGGCATCAAGGGGTGCAGAGACCCTTGAAGAGCATAGGACTCAAATTCAAAAAGACAAGGGAAAAGCCAGTGCATCAAGGGCATCAGAAACCTGGGCAACATTGGGTATATAAGCCACTTAACATTATCTACTGACGACATTCCTATAACAACACCCTGTAGTTGTACATTACTCATCCATATTAATCAGCCCTTACTGTAGTATCTATCTACTACAAGATAGTCTACAAATTATACTCCTCATATGAAGACCCGTATGCATATATTGTACTGTACAATATAAAGGCATATTTAGATATTGTACTTTACATATAATGGTATGTTTAGATAACACACTCTAACACCCATTACTATCATAATTTCTTCAATTGGATACATTCTTATACTCTTTGGCATATGCACACTCTAATTGGTTAATGCTATTCAAAATAAACATTTTACTATATTCAGCTATAATAGCTTTCCTTAATACAGAGGGTTAACTTTTCTGACCCCCTTACAACTGTCTGATGACATGACATTTTCCTTCTGGACTTCCTGCTAAGAATCAGAATTCAGGGATTACTCAGTTATTGGAATGTCACCCAGGCCCTGAAGCTACAAACTATCCCCATACATAGAAGCATAGAAGAATGACGGAAGAAACAGACCACATATCTGTCTGCCCTAATATTATTTATTTTTTTCTTAGGAAACATACCATCATGTTGGTACCACCATATGTGACTGTTGGTTTGATGGTCTTATTGAGATGTGTATACAGCAGATCTAATAGGACTTGAGTCTTCAAAAAAGTTTTCATCTATTATCTTTTTGAGGCCGCTTTCACACGGCTGAGAAAATAGCAGGAGATTTGTATGTCGCAAGATGCACAAATATGAACTCCATTCTTTTGAATGGAGTCATATACACAAACTGCATATCCTATCTTTCCGCATTCCTTGGAATGCATCGCTCATTGTTTTCAATGGGAATGTAAAACACATTGTATGGTGTGCGATGTCAGGTTTCCCATTGAAAGAAGAGGGAAACACTTGCCCATCCTCCAACACAGCTGAAAGCCATGTTGCAGAATCACCACTTTAGGGGGTCTCATGTGCAGAGTGTTAAGCTCTCGCTCATGACCTGAAGGTTGTGAGTTCAATCCCCACAGGTAGCCAACTCAAGGTTGACTCAGCCTTCCATCGTTCCGAGGTCGATAAAATGAGTCCCCAGCTTGCGATTCATTCATAAATAGCTGAGCACTAGCTGTAATTGGCTGAGCGCTCAGTCAATCAGCACAGCCCCTTCAGGAGGCGGAAATTTTTAAATCCCCACCTGCTGAAAGTGTTGGACAGCAGTGCCGGGGAGCCAGCTGGAGGACGTGCTTGAGTGGCGGAGAGGGGAGTACATTTTTTTTTTCTTTTTTTAACCAGTTAATGATGATTTTCAGGGAAAGGCTTATATTTCAAGCCCTTTCCAGAAAATCATGCTACGGGGTTGCCACAAACCATTGAAAGCAAAGGGATAACATGCCAGCTGTGGCAGAGGATCGTGATCTTCACTGTATGTTCTCAATGGAGTCAGCGCTGCTGCCGCCGGCCCCATTGAGCGCAAGGTGAAACCCCTGGATGCTAGTTTCCAGGGGTTTCACTTACACAAAACACAGGTTTGCCACAGTTACATGCGTTTTGCAAACCGGTGTCCTATATTTTTCGCCGCAGGCATTTTTCCGCATGTAAAATTCGCACATGTGACTGCTGCCAATGAAAAGCATTAGTTCTATCTAGTGCTATTTTTTTAATGTGCCCTAACTAAGCGGGGACATCGCCCCAATAAAGGGCGGCACAGCGGTCTTCGGATCACGCCACCAGAATGGAACACATACACATGACCGGGACAGAACAGGAGCCAGAAAACACAGCATACAGCAGCCAAAATGCAACCACTAGTAACAGGTGATAGGCTATATATAAATACCAGGTATTAGTTGACATTTTGATAAAAACGTGGAAGCTAGCGGGCCACTTCACGGCTCCTGGCTATACCTCTAGTACCTACACTAACCAGGAGTCCAGCAGCACCTTACACAGGTCGCACAGCAAGCTGCAACAGGGCAGGAGCAGGACAAGGTCGCATAGCAAGCTGCAACAGGGCAGGGGCAGGACAAGGTCGCACATCAAGCTGCAACAGGGCAGGGGCAGGACACAGATCACACAGCAAGCTGCACCAGGGCAGGAACAGGACACAGGTCGCACAGCAAGCTGCAACAGGGAAGGAGCAGGACACAGGTCGCACAGCAAGCTGCAACAGGGCAGGAGTAGGACACAGGTCACACAGCAAGCTGCAACAGGGCAGGAGCAGGACACAGGTCACACAGCAAGCTGCAACAGGACAGGAGCAGGACACAGGTCGCACAGCAAGCTGCAACAGGACAGGAACAGAACACCAGGCATGGACTCTAACATATAGTGCAAACCACACAGACTCCACACAGAGCTCACATGCACACAGAGGGGGATAGACAGTCAGCTACCAAGCTGACATAGGGAACTGTGTCAGGGATCCACCAACTGACACACAGAGCGAGACATAAGACGTTTGGAGGCTTGATCTGTCAGGGGAAGGAAAAAGGGAGGCTGCATGTGCTGCAGACAAGGACTACAGGTGTCCAACAGTCTTTAGGGATGCAGAGAGACACAATAGACCTACATGCAAACACAGATCTGAGTGGGAACAAAGCAGATACATCCAAACAGTACAAAACCAGTCTCAGACTGAGACGAGCTGGGTTTATAAGTGCTGCAGACTAAAGGGGATTGCCTGCTGGAGAATACCACACCCAGCAGCTCAATTAACTCCACCTGTGAGATGAGCTGCTAGGAACCTTAGTACTACAGATCCAAGCAGCACACCATGAGATCCAGGTCTACACTATGGACGTGTGCAGAAGCGCTGGCCGGCGTGCTGCCACACATGCGCAGCAGAGATTTTTTTTTTAATCTCTTGCTTTTCTGTAGAATCTGTGGCACATCCGCAATTGGCTTCCGGCTCTGACCATGGCCAGCGACACTGTGTACCTTTCTTCTTTTCTGTACTGCAGATGGTCGTGGTGAGTCACTGTTAAGGTGCATTCAGACGACTGTATATCGGCTGAGTTTTCACGCCCACCCGATATACAGCGTCTCTCTCCGCAGGGGGAGGAGGCTGGAAGAGCCGGGAGCAGTGCTCTGAGCTCCCGCCCCCTCTCCACCCCTCTGCACTATTTGCAATGAGAGGAGGTGGGAAGAGGGTGGGGCTAAGTTCTGGGAATTAGCTCCGCCCCCATCCCACCTCTCCTCATTGAAAATAGTGCAGGGGGGTGGAGAGGAGGCGGAGAGGGGGCGGTAGCTCAGAGCACTGCTCCTGGCTCTTCCAGCCTCCTCCCCCTGCAGAGAGAGATGCCGTATATTGGCTGTGCATGAAAACCCAGCCGATATACGGTTGTCTGAATGCACCCTTAGACATACAGATTTTTTTTTAACTCCTCCTTTTCCTGCGGAATCCGTGGACCATCCGCATGACAATTGCGGACGAGACACGGAACGGATAGCTTCCATTAACTTCCATGCTTTTATTAAGCTGCAGACGCCCATGTCTCCCTATATGCAGCATGGATTGTGGATCATCCGCATGGATGCCCCACGCGGATTTCGCAATTCAAAGTTATAGATTTTTCTATAACCTCGTGTCCGGCAGCTATAATCACTCTCTGGCTACAAAGCCATATGTTTTGCTCTGTTTTTATTCATTATATAATAAAGAAATTGTTTTTAGATTCTATTCTGTGAGTTGCTGACTATTAGAATCACGGCCTCTGTGATCTTAATGTTCACATACGGTTTTTTTGCAGTGATTTTGCCTTCATGTTTGCTAAACTTTTTGTAGTGTGGCAGAAATTATAGTAAAAGTAATAAGAAGATGCCTTGAAAGTATCTGGTTTAAGTTGACCAAGCTTTTAATTAATTCTGTAAGCGGCCAGATGTTAACATTGAATAACATTGTTTCTTAGCATATTTAAACTAACAGTCTAATTGCTCAGCGCGACTCACATAACATACTCAGATTGGGTCATCGTTACTTGTGGGGTACCACAGTGGTCAGCATTAGGGTATGTTCACACAGCGGAACCCGTTGTGCATTTTTCTGTTCAGATTCTGCTTTTAAAACTGCAACAGAAATCTGCAGCTATACCGCTATGGAGCTTGCCGTGGATTCGCACTTGAATTTAGCCCTTTGCAATGTGTTCTCATGCCTATCCACATGAAGAAGTGACATGCCAGTTCTTTGCCCAGATCCACGTGGAATCACGTTGGAAATTCAACATGTGAATTTTGCCCATTGACAGGGCTAAATCCATATGCAGATCTGCTGCAGAAGTCTGGGGCTTAGCTGCAGGTTTCTACCACGGTTTTACAGGCAGAATTTGCGCACAAATTCCATATTGGATTCTACCATGTGAACATACTCTTAGACCTTATGGTGTTTATTATATTCATTAGTGACCTTTTATAGGTATTGCACAGTAAAGAATAATTTAATGAGGTTTGATCATTTATCACTGATAAATGTAAGGTTATGAGTCTGAGAAAGGGAAAATACTGTACATACCAAGATTACTTACCAGGTGGGAAAACACTGGGTAACATGGACCTGGAAACATACATAGGACTCTTAGTTGATAGTAAACTTAAAGGGGTTTTGCTCTTGACATAACCCATGATCATATGCTGCATATAAACATCATAGAGCAGGATTCCATGCTCAGGACTAGAGATGAGCGAGTATACTCGCTAAGGACAATTACTCGATCGAGCATAGTCCTTAGCGAGTATCTCCCTGTTCGGCAGAGAAGGTTCGGCTGCCGGCGTGGGTGACAGGTGAGTTGCGGCCATGAGCAGGGGGGAGAGGGGGGGAGAGAGGGAGAGAGAGATCTCCCCTCTGTTCCTCCCCGCTCTCTCCCACGCTGCTCCCCGCCCGCCACCGGCAGCCGAATTTTTGCTCCCGAGCGGGCAGGTCTTCGCTAAGGGCAATGCTCGATCGAGCAATTGCCCTTAGCGAGTATGCTCGCTCATCTCTACTCAGGACCTTCCTCTTTAAACCAGAACCACTAGTAAGACCAGTTCCCCTTCTGGTGGACATTTCCGCTGTCCTGTTATTATAGGATAGCCATTCATGTGAATTCATGGAATATTACATTTCCTCTGCAATAGCCGCTGCTACCCCATTGTCAAATTACTAGTTAGACCAAACTTTACAAATGACTACTTAGACCATATATGCATTGATTATTGTGTACTCTTTTGAGCACCAGTGAACAAGAAATACATAGTAGGGTTTTAGCGAGTTTAAAAATGGGTAACCAGAGTAACAAATTGAATAGTCAGACTACAATACCCAGTCACATTATGAAAATTAGGATTATTTAGTTAAGAAAAAAAACGGCTGAGGGGGCGACCAAATAGCTATGTATGAATATATCAGGGATCAATACAGAGATCTCTCTCACGATCGGTTTATTCCCAGGACTGTGACTCTAAGATATCTCTATTGGCATCTCTGGAGCTGCGCTATTAACACCACAGCGTCCTCTCAGTTGCATTTTCTTCTTTACTACTACTGCTCTACTTCTGGTCCTCAGCCAAAACCAATAAACCTTACTAGATATCCTCATATCACCTCAGGCAATAACTGAGTAGTCACCAAGGTATCACCTCTCTGCACTTTGCCGCGCTCTTAAAGGAGTTGTAGTATAATACAATTTAAAGCAAATGACAGCACACAAAGAAAAGCACTACATGGCGTGACTACCTTGCACTCCCCTAAACAGTGGCCTGCAGTGCATGCTGTGATGGATTTTGCTTTTTTCTTTGAGCTTAAAGTATCATTGGCTGTTATCTCTTGTGTAAATCCAATAGATTGGGTCTGCTCAAACATTTTCTACTCAGACCTCACCAGCCTGCACAGAAGACGTGTCCGGATTCAAGAAGAGGTACTTGCAGTTTTGGGATTCAAAATGTTTAACTGCAGGTTCCCTACCTTTTAATGATTAAAATAGGAGAGTGAGTTGTCCACAATGTAGTGTGGAGCAGAAAACTTTCCCTAAACTAACAAATAAAAGAATTACAAGAGTCCAAATAAAAATTATTATAATAATTTATACTGGATCAAAATTAATTACATAACTACAGTCCCATTACCAAGCTCATTATATAAGTACAGCCCCAAAACTAAGCTCACAGCATAAATACAGCACCAGAACCATGCTCATAACATAAATACAGCATCGGAACCAAGCTCACAACATAAATACAGCACCAGAACCAAGCTCACAACATAAGTACAGCCACAAAACTAAGCTCCGATCATAAATACAGCGCCAGAACCAAGTTCACAACATAAGTACAGCCACAAAACTAAGCTCCGACCATAAATACAGTACTAGAACCCAGCTCCTAAATAAAGCCCCAAAACCAAGCTCATAAATAAAGCCCCAGGACCAAGCTCATAACATAAATACAGACCCAGAACCAAGCTCATAAACTCAATATGGCACCAAAACCATCTCAAGGATAAGGATACAATTGATTAATGGACTGCTGGCACATCATTTGAATGTGCTTTGCTTGTAGAAGTTGATCAGCTGAAAACCACATTGCGAAACCATAGTGTTTTGCATTAAAAATGCTTTCAGTTTTCAGCAGTATTTTGATGTGCAATAAATATCCACATCAAAGACGCCATAGAAGTGCTATACAAGTATGGTGTAACAATGCAGCCTTAGGCCACATTTAGATGGCCATATGTGAGTAGAGCCTGAGATTCTATGGGGAAACTCGCAGCGGACAGCACACAAAGATGATATCTGTGGACACTGATCATTGCTGCGATTTATTTTTACATGGACCGTATCCTCGTATGAACAGCCCCTTTGGCTAAAACAGGTCAATGTGTTGTCTGTGAAATACAAGAACAGCGCATGGATGGAGAATATGACCATCTCAATGGGCCCTAAGTTGCCTGCTGGTCACTAAACAGACACCCTAGCAGTCTACGGATCAGCCTAGCAATCCACTATTTAGCATTGATGGGCGGATTAGTGGGCTGCTGGCCACTAATCAGTCACTGACTCACCCATTGGAAGTACAAGAGGCAGCAGTAGTCGGCTCGCAGGTGGGAACCAGCACCTAAAGGAGAGAGGAGCCAGTAGGACTGGATCAATGGCAGCAGCCAGCAGGTGCAAGTAGAGGAAGAACGGCATTGTGTCAGGCAACAGAGGAACTAGGGAGGCAGAGGCTGCGTTAAGCTACTCCTGTACCTAATGTCCTGATGCCAACTTTCAAGATGCTCATGGGAGAAGCAGGAGAACTGCTGCAGCACACCAATACTAGCAGGTTTAGTAGCTGCACTGTGCAGGCGCAGCGATCGGCAGTCGGGCAACCTGGCGGCCCACTGAGACAGCCATTGCGGGCCTGCACTGTAACAAGGGGGCATCCTCTACATCTAGAGCAAAGAAGGGTTTTGCAACAACATAGAGGGGGGTTCTTTACTGGAGAAGCAGTGAGACTATTAAACTCTCTGCATGAGGAAGTTGTCAGAAATGACACTGATTTAATTTACTAAAATCATTCAAAAGGGGCCTGGATATGTTTTTGGGTGTAATACTACAGTTTTGATTACTAGATTCATTCTGATTGTCATATTAGGAGTCAGGAAGAAGTTTTCTCTTCCCCTAATATGCCAAAAATTGTTTTTTGTCTGATGGAGTTTTTTTTTTTTTGCCTATTTACCTGAATCAACATTGCAAGATAATTGGCTAAACTGGGTGGACTTATATCTTTTTGCAGCCTTGCAAACAACGTTACTAACACTAATTTACAATCTAAAACTAACTTACAATCCTTACAACAAAACATAATTTATCTACTGCACAGAGTGCTCTGCATATTTAGGTGGGTTTCCTCTAGGTACTGTGGTCCCCTCCCCTCCACTCCAAAACATGCTGATAGGTTTCCTGTACAACTGACCCTTGTTTGTCTTAGGGTGCATTCACACAACCGTATATCGGCCGGGTTTTCATGCCTAGTCGATATACGGCGTCTCTTTCTGCAGGGGGAGGAGGCTGGAAGAGCTGGGAGCAGTGCTCTGAGCTCCCGCCCCCTCTGTCAAGTAGGCAGGCTTATTAAGCCCTTCCTGCAATATGATTTACATTTACGTCATGCAGCATCGGGGTATATATGAAGAGAGATCGCAGGGTGACCTCTCTTCATACATTGCAGGTGTCAGCTGTTTATTACAGCTGACACCCATGGGCAATAGCTGCAATCAGCTGCGCGGCCGATCGTGGCTATAAACTCTTTAAATGCCGCTGTCAGACAGCGGCATTTAAATCCATTGTTCAGGGGTCCTGTATGCCTTCCCTCCCCCACGGTGAGATCGCAGGGAGCCGTGCAGGTGTCATGGCAGCCATGGGGTGGCTTGATAGACTGCCTGTCAGATTGCAGTATTACATCATTCTGCACAGCATTGCATCATACTGCTACAGCATTACATCATACTGCAAAAGCGATCAAATCATTGCAAGTTATGGTCCCCTGGGGGTGGCTAAAGAAAAAGTAAAAATTAGATCAATAAAGTTTTACTAATTGTAAAAAAAGTAATACAAGTTTAAATCAACCCCCTTTTGCCATATCTATAATAAAATCTAAATCATAAAACAAAAATACATATTTGGTATTGCCGCGTCCGTAAAAGTCCGATCTATCAAAGTAGTGCATTATTTACACTGCACGGTGAACGTCGTCCGAAAAAAAATAAAGAACGCCAGAAATAAACTTTTTCAGACATCCTGTCTCCCAGAAAAAATGCAATAAAAAGCGAACAAAAAGTTGCATGTATTCCGAAATGGTACCAACGTAAACTACAGGATGTCTTGCAAAAGATAAGGCCTTGCACAACTACGTCGACAGAAAAATAAAAAAGTTATTGTGCGCAGAAGATGGTGGCAGAAAAATTTTTTAAAACATTAAATGTCTTTAAAAAAAATAAAAGTAGTACAGCAAAAAAAAAAAAAAAGAATCCAAATTTGGTTTCATAGTAATCATACTGACCCATAGAATAAAGTTATCTCGTCATTTTTGTTGCAGTTTGTGCGCTGTAGATACAAGATGCACTGAAAGATGGCGAAATGTCATTTTTTTTTCATTTTCAAAAAAAGGGCTGCGTCATTAAAGGGGTTGTCCTGCGATAGCAAGTGGGGTTATACACTTCTGTATGGCCATATTAATGCACTTTGTAATATACATCGTGCATTAAATATGAGCCATACAGAAGTTATGCACTTACCTGCTCCGTTGCTAGCGTCCCCGTCGCCATGGTGCCGTCTAATTTCAGCATCTAATCGCCCGATTAGACGCGCTTGCGCAGTCCGGCCTTCTCCCTGGTGAATGGGGCCGCTCGTGCCGGAGAGCTGGTCCTCGTAGCTCCGCCCAGTCACGTGTGCCGATTCCAGCCAATCAGGAGGCTGGAATCGGCAATGGACCGCACAGAGCCCACGGTGCACCATGGGAGAAGACCCGCGGTGCATCGTGGGTGAAGATCCTGGCGGCCATCTTGGTAAGGTAAGTATGAAGTCGCCGCAGCGCGGGGATTCGGGTAAGTACTAAACCTTTTTTTTTTTTAACCCATCCCTTGGGTTTGTCTCGCGCCGAACGGGGGGCCTATTGAATAAAAAAAAAACCTGTTTCGGCGCGGGACAACCCCTTTAAGGGGTTAAAAGCTAACACTCATTGGTTTATATTGTCTTTTAACTTAGACAAAGAAAGTAGGAAGTATATTTTACTTTCTCTTATGCCAGTTACGTACATACAGCTACAGTAAGTCAGAGAGGGTGAGTGAGGGGGCTAGTGGAGGAATTCCAGTACAGGCTCCTGGTGTCTGGTTACACCGTGTATCTCAGCTACAAATAGTATCACATAGATGAGGATTAGATACGTAGCATAACAAATTGTATCTACTTTTGTTAAAGAGAGAAACCTCTTTTAGTCAACTACTTTTATAAAAAAGGGAAGTTAATAACAGGTAAAGTTAGTATACAGTAGCTACATTGCATTTGGTAGATACGTAGCAATAGATAATGAGAAACAATAGCTTATAAGTTCTCGCACCGCAGTAATAGATTGCCCCTTAGTGGCCGCAATAGTAATAGTGCACTCCTTTAGTAGCATCAGTAATAATAGTGTTACCCCTTAGAGGCCCCAATAGTAATAGTGCCTTTGTTAGTGGACCCACGAAGCAAGTCCAGTCCGGCTGATGCAACTGTTGTACGCAGAGACTCTGCTTCACCCCTGGCATCTGCTTTTCTCTCAATACAGTACGCAGCACAGACATTGGGGGAAAAAGGAGGGTCGCAGCATACAGCAGCTGCGGCGACAAATTCGGACCTACTTCAGTGAGTAAACTACTTGCCACCATGGTTGCTACCTGGCCGGAGGTGCTCACAGGGAGCATTTGTTTTTTTTACTGGCCATTAATATGACTGGTGAAAAATAAATACCAGCAACAGCTCTGTAACTTAATTATCAGTTATGCTGGAGGTTTACTGGCCTGGTGCTAGTCACTGATGAGGCCTCTGGTATCAGGCCAGCTCACTATCTGCAGTACTGCTCTGACATATGAGTGTGCATGTTTTAAAGGGACAAAATCAGCCACTTCTTGCAGGGGGCTAGCTGTTTGCTTATCTTAATAACTAAGCCAGCCCCATTCTCTGTTTCTGTAATGGGCATTGTGATGCTGCAGTACATAGAATGACCTGCAGAGGGCTGTAGAGATGAGAGAGAACACCTTTGGTGTGGCAGGAAGTACCATAAAAGTATGAGTTCCTGCCGCACTCAGGGGGAAGTTGGCTACCAGCCAAAGTGAGAGGCTGAAGCAGCAGCCATCAGGCACTTGGAGCCTGAGGTCCGTGCAGACCAGTCTGTGACCATCCCAAGTCTGATAGAGGATGACACCTTTAGACTTCCAGGTGAGGGGTGGTGATGGAAACACTGCAGGTTGTGAACTCCAAGAGTTGTTTTAAACGTGTTTACTGTGATGTGGAATAAATGTTGGCAGGTGCCAGATTTGCAAGAAGTCCAAGTCTCTGGAGCCTTTGTGCACATCGTGCTCATTCCTGACAAAAGGATGGCGATCTTAAGGGGAAGCAACCCCTAGCTTCCTACAGCATGTAACAGTGTTACGGGCACAGTCATTACCACGCAATCCCATGTTGGAAATGGGTTGTAAGTAGAGGCTATGCTACCGCAAGTCAGAAAAAGTATTCTGGGTCCCTGGAAAACCCGTTTAACTCTCCATTCAAACACTTTCCCCCTTTATCACATCTTCTACTGGGTTTTTCAGTACAAAACATGTAACCTCTATTTTGTTTCCTAATAGGAACATGAATCAATGATGGCAATTACTCTAGACTAGAACACAGGGGCATACCTAAAGGCTCAGGGGCCCGGGTGCAAAATTTCAGCTAGAGGCGGTATAACAGGTTACTAGAACAGAAAGCGGTCGGACCCCATTATAGTCAACGGGGTCCATCCAGTGCTGTTCGGTTCCATCTAGAGATGGAACCATTCAGCCAAGGGGATTCCCCTTTTCTGCTCCCTGAACGGAGCAGGAAAGTGGAATTCCCAACAGAGGTGTGAAACCACTCTAAAATAAAACAAGCTGCAAACAATCTACCTACAGTCCTAAAATGTATTCCATTGAAGCTGACTATAGCTACTTCCCTAAGCAGATATCCGGTTATGATTAATTCAGGCCTTTGTGTGATATACCAGTAGAGCCACTTAAATTTCCATCACTGCGTGCTCATAAAACGCTGCATAGTGTAAATAACCTAAGATGTATTTCATCATTTACAAACGCTGGCTTTTAAGTGGTATCTGTAAGAGTACTTGGAACAACATAATTAGAGTGTATAAAGTTTTCAGAATTGTCAATACCTCATTAAATGTAAATTAACCATCACTATATGCAGACACTGTACACAGCTGAACGATATAATCAAGCTTTGTAATCAACAGAATTGCGCATAGGACATAATTTAGCTACAGTTCAAATAAGTTTAACATGTATATGAGTGTACCAAATGGAAACCATTTCGGAAAAATGTACTATGTGATTACCTGAAAATAAAAACAAACTACCGTAAGTATAAACTAAAAATAAATTGAGGGTGTACCAATCTAGCGATGTGACCCATTGTACTTAGGTAGGATTGACACTGGTTTCGATGAGTGGTGTTTAAGGGTTTCCTCTGGTATTTACCACTTTAAACCAGGGAGTTCAAACTTTGCTACAAAAATATCCCCATCCGGTGGTCCGATAGTAGCAAAGGCAGGTGTAAGACAGAGGGGAAGATCTTCTCGATCTTCTCCTTCACCGGCAGTTCGAACTCTACGCCAGGAGTTTTGAAAAAGACGCGGGAAGATAGTTGTTGCCCGATCTCGCTTGCACATTGTATTCACTACGTGTGGGACTGATTGGGCAGGTCCTATTTTTTTTCCTGGCCATACAAATCACGGTCGGGGAAAGAGATGGTAACACATGAAACCATTGAAATCCCATAGAGATCAGTGGTTTGTTTTGTTCTGTTATACGGTTGTGATTATCATGGCTGTATAAGGGGACAAATGTACGCTCTTCTGAATCCGCCCTGACTGTGTTGCAATTGGTCAGATAATGCACGTGAGAATTGCCCATGTGAATGCAACCATAGGCTGCATTCACATATAGTGTTTTCAGATCTACATTTTCTATGGATCTGTTTCAATGTGAATCTACATTAAAATGGGAAAACCAAGCAATCAGAGTGGCTTCCAATGAAGTCTGGTCATCGGTGCTAGACAAGCCAGGGCCAGGATTTTAAAAACTGCCAACGATGTAATGTTTTCCTGTCCAACGATGTTGAGAGATCACTTAGAATGGCGTAACTGAGAAAAAGCATCCAGTGAAAAGCAATGCTGTAGACATAAACAGCTTGCCAACGAAATGGGTCAGAGGAGAATATCACAAATCCTTCTGACAAGTGGTGCACAGTCATATAAACTGCAACTGAATACAGTGCTAATTCTCCAACTAATGTGTCCAAAAGCACAGCTCGTCAGTCCTTAGCACAGATGGGCTATAGTAGCAGACTATCAGTTCCAGCGCCATTTCTGTCTAAGAGAAACAGAAAGACAAGACTCCAGTGGGCAAAAGAGAAAAAGTTGGATCACCGAACAGTGGAAAAACATCACACGATCAGATAAATCCATTTCTGGTGCACCGTGCTGATGGGAGGTCAAAATTTGGCACAAGCAGCAAGAATCAAGGAACTTTTTCTATAAGCTGTCAACTGTCCAGGCAAGTGGAGGTGATGTAATGGTGTGCGGAATGATTTCTTGGCACACCCTGGGTCCAATATTCTTGCAAAAGATTTCAAAACCCAGTGGAATCTGTGTCTCAACAAATTGCTGCGGTTCTGAAGGCCAAAAGAGGTCCAACGTGCTACTAGATGGTGTCTAATAAAGTGGCCATTTAGTCCATATTCACACTTGGCAGATTTGTTGCAGAAATATCTGCATCTGTCCAATACATTGGTTTGGGGCTTGCAGAAATACCCCATTTGCATAAACTGTCAACCGTGTATTATATCATCCTGCCAGTGGACACTGTATGTCACAGCTTTTATGCTGAATTCAATATACTTAGATATTTTATTAACACTTATTGTCTGATTCCCTTTTCTGTCTACTGTGTTTCTCGGAGGCTTCGGATCATGGGTACAGCCAAGGTGAGCAGGCTCATTTTAAATGCTTGATTTGTAGTAAAGAGCTGATTTCTGATGCTGATTCTACCACTTGTCCAGCTACATATATCACAGGGATTATCTAAGATCTAGTTTACATCTCCATCTGTAGATTCCATCTTCCTGCTTCATTATTGTCAGATTTGCCCTATAATGGAATCAAATGGCGCTGAACCGCAGGTCAGACTCCACTGACTTTAATGTGGTCTGTCCAGTTTTCATTATGCCCTCCAACATTTTCGTGGACAAATAACACTGGATGCAGCACTAATTAAAGGGGTTTTCCAGGGAGAATACTATTGATAACCTATCCTTAGGATAGGTCATCAATAGTTGATCGGCTTGGGTCCGTCATTCGGGACCCCGACCGTTTTGCTGAGTGGCCGCATACTGTCAGTGCTGCAAATACACAGAGGTCAGAGCTGAAGCAGCGGAAGTCTCCGCGCCCACCTCTGTGTAGTGGCCGGCGCTTGTAACTGCAGGCACGGCTCTCATTGAAATCAACACGAGCTGTTCCTCCAGTTACAAGCGCTGACCACTACACAGACATCGGTCATGGTCCCGAGCGACGGACCCCAGCCGATCAACTATTGATGACCTATCCTAAGGATAGGTCATCAATAGTATTCTCCCTGGGAAACCCCTTTAATTCTGGATTTATGTGGACATCTGCGAAGGAGGCTCCAAATGGAACATCTGACGCCGATCTGAAGGAGCTCTTGCTCAGATGATCCCTTTGGGTCTGTTTTACCCATTTAACCTCTATTACTTACTACAAAAATATCCCTGTCATTTAACTTTGGAATCCAGACAGCTGATATTATTCAAAATGTTCGTGCAACTGAAAATGGTCAGTGAACTTATAAATCAATTGCAAAGTGTCTTCTTAGCTGGAACAAGCAATCCATTCTAATGTATTCATTTAGAACAATGTTGCCTTAGTTCTATGTGCAGTCCCAGAAAACAGCGTGATGTGAATAGCCTTTAGTGATAGTATGTGGGTGCCAATGTACAGCTCACAGTAGATGCACTGTCCTGATGAGATGCACACAGACTCAATCAATTTGATGAACTAAGCCGGCATTGACGTGCTACATATAGCTATCTGTCCCTTAATGAAACAACTGGAAACACAAAAAAGCTGTAGTAAATATTTTAATTAGACTACAGATGGATTGGCATGTAAATTGTCTGGGTGTATAGAGTCCTGTGAAGCATCGTAAATATTAGTCTGGGGAATCTAAATAGTAGACGGTGATGTGTAGATTCTAAGTAATTTCTGTGGACTTTATCATTGGACTGAAAACATTACAATCATGCCCTGATTTTTGTAACATAAGAACAGTATGGGTACACAGCTGAAAAATGTACTGTCCCCATACAAGGAAGACACCGCTTTTCGATATTTTATTGGATTGATTATACTGTATATTTAGTGCTTTATTTACTTATGCAACAGTATTACATAAGTTTTTATCCCCTGCAAAACACAGGTGAATCTATAAAGGAAGGGGGGAAGGGGGATAACTGTCTGATCGCTGGGGATCCAACCACTGGGAATTATAGTAATTTTGACATCCGCACACAGAGAGTTCCTCATGTGAATAGAGTCATGGTGGCATATGTAACCACAGCTCCATACACTTCTATGTGGCACAGGAAGATTGCTGAACGCATCCATCTCTCTTTGTCCCATAGAAGTCAATAAAGCAGTGGTCATGCATGCCAACATGATTCTATTCACACGAGGAACTCTATGTGTGCAGATGTCAAAATTACTAGAGGTCCCAGCAGTTGGTTCCCCAGTGATCAAACATATTTTTCATAACCTATGCATAGATGTCACTAGTGGGGAAAACACCTTAAAAAATAAACAGCCATTTTTTCGTTTTTTTTTTTTTTTTCATTGCCTTCCAAAAGCTACAAGTTTTAGATTTTTCCATTGACATAGTCATATGAGGGCTTGTTTTTTATGGGACAATTTATATTTTTAAAGCCATTTTTTAGTGTAATAAATAATGTTTTGAAAAACCTAATACATTTTTAAGTAGGGCTAAATGAAAAACAAAAAAAGCAATTGTCCCATTGTTTTTAGGTTTTGCTCTTATGGGGTTCAAGGTGCGATAAAAATGAAATGTCCACTTCAGTCTGTGGGTCAGTACGAATACAGTGATGCCAAATTTATATAGTTTCCGTTATGTTTTACTACTTTTAATAAATTAAAAAATTTGTTTTTAAAATAAAAAAATGACCTTTTTTTGCCACATTTTGAGACCCATAATTTTTTTTTCTGTCTATGGGGCTGTGTGAGGACTTGTTTTTGTGAGGTGAGTTGTAGGGGTTTTTTTGGCACCATACTTTACATATGTACACCTTTCATTCAATTTTTTTTTGTCAATCATGTCAGATAAGGTGTCAAAAAACCCATTTAAGGTATTGTATATTTTTTTCTGCAGTATTCAACATGAAGGATAAATAAGGGGATATTTTAATAGTGCAGACTTTACTAGATGCAGCAATAATAATTATTATGTAATTAGGAGGTGATCAAGAACTCGATAAGAGTTCGAAATGCATTCTCTGATCCTGACGTTATGGCACTTGTTTAATAAAGCAGGACACTTTTCCCTTTAAACCAAACTATTTTCCTACTCTGTTATTTGTAATTATTATGTACATGTTATACTGTTTGGATTTTTTGATGGTTATAAATGGAAAAAAGGAGGAGGTTGAACTTTTAATATATATTTTTTAAATTTTATTATGTTTTTCTTTTTAGTCACAATAAGGGAACTTGTGATCGCCTAATCGTTGTAGTCAGGTGTCATCTCTTTCATACAGACAGCACCCTCCAGGTATACAGCAAGCTCAACCCCTAAGCCTGCTCTGCTCCATATCCCTTTCACCCAACAAGCAATGATATATATGTATATCATTGGTTCTTAAGGGGTTAAAAGTAATTACATTTCTTTTTTATCTACGGTACCAATAATTAATTAGGCCCAACAACATTGTTTTGAGGTAAAAAATGCAACTCCTGAATCAAAGTATAACTTCATCCTTTGGTCAAAGATGGGCAGTGATGTACATAGAGGATAGGGGGCCATCAGAAATATTAAAAAATCAGGCCCCTTTCTTCTTGACTAGAGATGAGCGAGTATACTCACTAAGGACAATTACTCGATCGAGCATTGTCCTTAGCGAGTATCTCCCCGCTCGGCAGAGAAGGTTCGGCTGCCGGAGCGGGTGACAGGTGAGTTGCAGCCATCAGCAGGGGGGGAGAGGGAGAGAGAGATCTCCCCTCCGTTCTTCCCCGCAGCTCCCCGCCCGCCGCGGGCAGCCAAATCTTTGCTCCCGAGCGGGCAGGTACCTGCTAAGGGCAATGCTGGCTCGAGCAATTGCCCTTAGCGAGTATACTCACTCCTCTCTATTCTTGACATGACTACACTGCTAGAAACATTTTCATGGCTTGAGTATATTTTCCACTTCTTCTTTGCTAACATTGGAACACCTGTGGAGAGCACATCTATGTGTAAGCTCTCACTACCCATTATGGTAATGGGACAAGCTTGAAAAAGGCTCCATCTCTCTGAGGAGCTAGAGTACCAGGATAAAGGATGCTAACACACCACTGTACACAGTAAAGAAACTCTAGTGCTTGCCTTGTATTGTGATACTATGTAAACTTGTTACAATTCTCTATTATTGGCTACTAATACTTAGCATGTGCAATGTCATCAGTCTCTGGGTAAAACTCTTTTTTAATCACACACGGTTTACTTACTGGCTGTAATTGGTAATTGGTAATCTATAAATATTCCTGAGCTTAGTTAAGGTTTATATAGTTAAATATATGTATAGAAGATCAAATAAAGTAAAACAGATGATAAAGAGTTCTATTTGCTAAGCAGAGTACATTTCTAAGTCCGTCTTTAGTCATCTGTCTTTCCCTGAGTAGACTCTTGTGTGAGCGAAGGTCAATCGCAGCTTTCTTCTTTGGGCCTTGTAATCTTCAGATTGTCCTATTTTTTCTGAACAAAATATCTGGATACATGTGTCAAGTAAGTTAGAAAATGAAGTAGGGAACATGATGGTGTTCCAAACACTATGGTTTCTCTCACACTATTATGGGCTAATAAGCACAGGAACTGGACCACTAGTCAGCAGACGAAGGTTCTTTTCACAAACAAATCAAAGTTTGAGATATTTGGGTCAAAGAAACAAAAGGTCATTTGTTTTGTTTGGAGATGTTTCGGAAGTGGTGAGGTTGGGGAATTACTAAGAATCGAAGGAACCTTCTCTGGTGCATTTCCACAAGCCCCATATAGTCTGCATACAGGAGACCCATCTCACGCTTGATACCACCAAAGTTCTGTCCAAGCACTGGGTACAGTGCTTATATCACTTGTCCTATTCCAGGGGAGTGTCTTTATTGGTACGATGCTCTTTGTTGGGAGGTTGAGCAGTCTAGAATCGATCCAGAGGGCAGATTTATTCATATAAAAGCCAAAATTAACAATGAACCTGTAATTATCTTATGTTATTATAATCCTCCTCAGGCTTCCATCTCTATATTGATGGACTGCATTTCATTTGCGTCTACCTCACCCACAGCATCTGTAATTTATGTGGGAGATATAAAAATGGTAGTGGACCCAGCCATGGATAGATTTGTGGGCAGTGCTAGCTTGGGAGGAGCTGCGGGGCCAACCAGATTAGCTTCTGTGATATCGGTTGCAGGGTGGAGTGATTTGTGGTGAGTATTCCATCTGAATTCCCAGGAATTCTCATGCCACGCTGCTCATAATCACGCTCTTAGTTGTATAGTCTATATATTTGGATCCCTGTCTCTATTCTCCCAAGTTAGCTCCATCTTGTATCTCCAGAGAGGAGTTTCTGATCACTCCTTGATTTGGCTAGCTTTAAAATCCCCTGATCCGCCCTGCCAAAAAAGATGGAGGGTACACCCATCTGGCTTTCATTATTCAGTCCCATGGATCATATCCCAGACCAGATACAAGTATATTTTGAGGCGCATGAGCAGGCCCCGGATTGTATCCTGGTGTGGGATGTGTTTAAGGCATACCTCAGCGGATGCATTAGATCATCTATATCCTTCATTAAAAAGGCTACAGTGAGGGAGGAGGAGCTGGCGGAGCTGTGTAGGTCCATGGAGAGGGCATTTATTGCTGATCCCATGGAGACCAATAAGACGAGATGGTTGCAAATAGGGAGAGATTATCTCATGTGCCTGAGAGAGAAGGCTCAGCACCACCTGTTCTTCAGCAGTCAGACATTCTTTGAATTAGGTAATCAGTTCAGTAAACTCCTGGCATATATAGTCCGCCAACACTCCTCATCACCACTGGTGCTGCGGATAAAATCAGAAGAGGGTGTTGTGCTTACGGATCCAACTGCTATACTTGGCAGATTTAGACAATTTAATGAAACACTCTACCAAACCCAAATTACCTATACAGATGAAGAACTGGATGCATTTTTAACAAATATTGCCTTTCCAATGTTGCAGGAGGACCATGTATCCTTATTAGAATCCCCCATCTCTGCTGATGAGATCGAGGAGGCCCTGCAGTCTGTGTCCAAAGGTAAAACCCCAGGACCCAATGGCCTCCATCTGGAGGTATATTTACAGTATAGGGATTTGTTTTTCTGCATCTGCTCCTTCTATAGAATGATGCCCTGTATAGGGGATGCCCCCCAGATTCCTTTAAGGAGGCCAACATAATCCTTATCCTTAAACCTTATAAAGACCCAGAGGAGTGCGGCTCATATTGGCCTATCTCCCTACTGAACTTAGATTATAAAATACTAACACAAATCTTGGAACTTCGCTTAAATTTAGCTATACAGGACATTGTTCTCCCAGATCAATGGGGATTTATACTTGGAAAATCCACTTCAGATAATATGCAAAGAGTGCAGATAGTCACACAGGTGGGGTGGAGATGGCAATCTGATTGGGCTTTAGCTTTCCTTGATGCTGCCTATGCATCTGACTCAGTCGACTGGCCTTATCTACTGGTGGTGCTCTAAAGATTTGGGTTTGGAGAAATATTTATTAAATGGATCTCTATAGTATAAATTTCTCCTGTCGCTACAGTCTCAGTAAATAATATGGCTTCTAAACCCTTTCAGTTGACCAGGGAAACTCGCAAGGGCTGTCCTCTTTCCGCTCTCTTGTTCGCATTGGCCATAGAACCACTAGGATTACTCCTTCGTCAAGATCCCATTTATGAAGGCATAGTAATAGGCCCAAAGAAAAACCTAGTCGGACTATATGCAGATGACTTGATTCCGTTTGGAAACCTTACAGTGCCCTAAGGATATGGCAGGCACGGCACTACCCAACTTTAAACTATACTACCTGGTGAGCCAGATTAGATACATTCGCCACTGGCTTTCTGATTCAGACCTCCCAAACTCGGAACATCATTTGATGCACTTCTTATCTGAGACTTCCTTCTGGATTGTACTGGAAAAAACAGACCAGTATAATAAACTACTACTCCCAATACATAGATTGGCCGCCAGATTCTGGCAGATGTGTAAACAGATATCTAGGTATGAGGGCACTGCCCCGGAACCCCCCTATGGGGAACTAGAGCACTCCCACACTTGCTGAACCTCCCAGACATGCAATTTTGGATAGATCTTGGAGTCCCCTTCTTGGAGCATGTATACATTAATGGAGTTTTGGCCTCATTGGAGCAGCTGCAGCAGTTTTACCAGATCCCTACAACCAGCTTCCACAGATACCTCCAACTAAGGCATGTGCTCAACGCCCAATTCTCAGAGCCACATCCATCCCTTTCCACCTATCCCTTGATATGAGTTTTGCGCACACATCGACCTGGGGAGGTAATCTTGCAGATATACACGCATCTCATTCAAGCTCAAATTTCACACATAGAGCTGAAGAGGAGTGCAGTACTGTAATGTCCTCTTACACTTTAGTCTCGCCAGCAGCTAACAAAATGATTCAATTGTACTTTATACATCAATGATACTTGACACTGAGCAGACTCTTTAAGATGAATAGAACCCCTAATACACAATGTTATCGCTGTCAGGCACCCAATACTAACTTTAACCATCTGATGTGGAGCTGTCCGATGAGATACTCCTTCTGAACAGAGGTTACAGACTTCCTGGGATAACTTTTGGGGGTGCCACGTCCACCAAACCCCACTAAATGTCTACTAGGATAGACATGGATGGAGAGCAGTGGCAATTCCATATCCACATTTGTCTTGGTGAGGTGCTATTTCTGGCCCGTCGGGCTGTAGCATTGTTCTGGATGGATAGGAGCCCTTGATGCTCCCCCAATGACGTGATCTAGTCAATTCTATTCTCCCATATGAAAAAATAGTATACAAAAACAGAAAGTGCCCAGATAAATTCTATAAAATCTGAGGAATTTGGCTCATCAACTACAACCCACACGCAAAACGCATTTCACCAACTGGTGGACCAAATTAGGTTTTCGACCAATCCAGGTGCCATTTAGTCCTTCGTAGGTCTGATGATAATATCCTGAACTTTGCAAACTATCTTTCCAAATACAGTTATACTATGTTATACAGTGTATATTGTTTTAAGAAATTGTAACCGATTTGTAGACTTGAACCATGTCACACTCAGGTTTGTCACTAAGTAATATAATTTGATATGTTCTGTTATTCTCAATAAAACGAGTTAAAAAAAAAAGTATCGAAGAACCATGGACTCCAATTGCTACCACAACATCCTGATGTGTTACACCATCCCTTCCAGCACCCATCTTATTGGTCATGGCTTCACACTGCATAAAAAATTATGTTCAATCAAAAAATGACACCAGCTGCTGAAGAACATGGTTTGGCCATCCAGCTGCAAGCCATTTAAAATCCTATGGGATTGCCTCGTGTGAAGGCAGCAGAATGCAGTCCTTAGCTCTCACTCACGACCTGAAGGTTTCGGGTTCAATCCCTGCATGGTTCAGGTAGCCGGCTGAAGGTTGACTCAGTCTTCTATCCTTCTGAGGTCAGTAAAATGAGTACCCAGCTTGCTGGGGGGTAATAAAAACAAATTATCTGAAAGCACTGCAGAATAAATTGGCGCTATACAAATAACAAGTCCCTTCCCTCATTTGAGCAGGTTTGTTTGAGATGTGCAACTTGGAATAACTGTGATCGCTGGTAATATTTTGGTGAAAAATCTTTAAGGATCTCAAAGGGTTTTTGTACATATGAGTACAAAACATGTTTATTTGCCTTAGGCCCCTTGTCCATGGCAGTTTATTCACCGGCAGTAAACCGCCGGCGAATCACGCCGGCCGACGCTTCCCATAGCATTGCTATGGAAAGCGCCGGCACCTATCCATGAGCGGAGAATCAATGCGATTCTCCGCTCACGGCCGGCTAGCCCATCTATTAGATAGGGCTGATCGGCGGAGAGTCGCTGGCGGCTCCTGCTCCCGGGCGGCGGCTCCCGCGGTGGAGCTTCGCCACGGGATACCGCATCGTCCATGGACAGGGGGCCTAAATCTATCCATATTCATCAGAAACTCTACAGTAGCTTCTTTTGCTCATTTCCAAAAAGTTGACACTTTGCATTGTGTATTGAAACTAATGAGCAGTAGAGTATGTGTACCCTTGGAGACAGGTCAGCCTCCTACAATATCATCATTTTTAGTTGCCCTTAGGCTGCTACCTAAATTATATTTACTTGGATTCCAGTTGAAGATCTGAAGAGGGCTATATGTTTTTTTTCTTCTAAATTAGGTACACAAATAAATCATTTTAATTTGAATAATTTGTATGTGACAGCCAAACGCCCACAGTATCAGGATGAAGGATGCTAATTCTTCAAACAGCAGCTTGTCTTGCTTCCAGATATAGAATGCACAGTAATATTGCACAGAAAACTTTGCTAAATGTCCAGGGTACTAAAATAGATGAGTGTAGGTGTGGATATAGAATGCTAATGCCTTAAACCAGATAAAATAATGTACTTTCTTAATAGTTTTAATTTAGAATTTACTTTAGAAGAATTATTAGTTGCATACTTGTAATAAATACATCACATGCAGTGTTATCTACCCTGTCATAATAATTTTTGCCCCAAAAGAAGCACTAGGTCTTATTTTTGGGGGATGTCTTATCATACTTAGCAGGCTCGGTCTGGGGCCTCCCGCTGCTCTCTGGAGCTCTGATGCGCTGAGCTGTGGCATTGATTGGCCAATTCATAAATCCCGCTCAGCCAATCAATGCAGCGCTCAGTGAACCAATCACAGCCAATGCATTGGTTCATCAAGTGCTACATACATTGGTTCTCGAGCGCTGCTCAGCCAATCAGAGCCATCGCTTCTTGGAGGTGGGATTTATAAATCTCGTAACCAGGAAGTGATCTTCTGTGGGTAAACGAGGACTGCAGGACGCACGGCGGAGCTCCAGGCAGCAGTAGGAGGCCCCAGACCAAGCCTGCTAGGTAAGTATGCCTTTATTAAAAAAAATAATGTAATGTAGCTAGGCCTTATTTTCAGGGTAGGTCTTATTTTTGGGGAAATGGGGTATCTGACAAAACCCCATCTTATAATTTATCATTGCATATTCTCCTTTGATCAAAAGTTCAAAATACTCCATCTTCTAAAGCACCAGAGGTGTAGTTAGCTTTTCCTGCACCCTTCCACCCAACCAATTAATGATTTAATGTAATGTAACTTTTTAAAAATGTATTTCGTTCTTACTTTGAGGAGTTGGGATTGGACATTGGAGGGTAACTAGCCACATTACGGCTTCTGGGCAGCTGGGATGCAGCAAAAATATGTGTTGAGCAGCATGTTGCCACAGTTTGTAAACTGATTGTTATTGGCCACATGGTTTTCCAAGTAAAAGAGTTGTTTACCTGCAAAATTGTGCAGCCATTTCACAATCAATTGGAAACCATGCCAACAGTATCCTGGCACAGATTTAGGCTGTACATGCCACTCAGGGATGTAGCTAAATGCACACAGACTGTGGTGCAAAAATTTAGTTTGGGGCTACTATGTGTAACTTACTTTGATGGTTGCTGGTGACATTCCATCCATAACTTTCCACTGCATCGCTGAGTCTCTCAGGCTGTTCACACGGGGTAAATTTAATTGAAAACCGACATCAGAAATCCATGTGGTTGCCGTAGGAAAGCCTCTTGAAGTATAGGGCGACTTGCTGTGGTCCGGTCCGCAACAAAGTGTAAAGTTGGTGCAACTGCAATCTGTGTTATATTGTTTTTATGCAATGTTAGAGTAACTAATGACTTTCTATGAAGTGAAACCGTAACTTCCATTTTAAGTAAAGTGCAGTGTTTTTAATAAGTGCTGCCTCTGCCTCCATCTGTCATAGCTGCGCCATAGTGTCACCCTCCTATTACTACGCAAACCTCCATTTTGCTGGTGCTTTTTAGAGCTAAAGAAGAAGTGACCTTGCTCCCTTGAAGGATGGGGGGGACACACATCATTTCAGCTAATCACCTACCCTCCTGGAACTGAGCTCAGGGACAACTGATAATTAGAAATTAAGCCTACACAAGATGAAAGCCGCTTAAAATTTTAGAATACAGGACAAATAATGGTCAGAAATAATGTTAATTCTCATGTGCACATGACTAATTATTGTAAAAAGACAGAATGTTTAGGGATGCTTTAAATGTACAACTGGGACTTCCTTTATATACTAAAATAATGAATAATAAAGGTAGAAAATCATGAAGTGCAGTCACAGAAAAATAAATCGGAGAGAGGAGAAAAGTGCAAACTCTCATCAGTACAGGAAAATAATAACAATAGAGATAGAATAGAGGGTGGTAAATAGTTAACTCCAGTATAGAGCGGCTAAAATGAATAGGATTTGTCAACATATTGCTCTAATATTAACCCTTTTCAATCCACTGTCTGACATCTTCCAAAATTCTGATTGAAGCCTGTGCAGCTCCAATGTCGGAAGACGTCCAGCAGGGTATTCTTACTGTATATTACTGGCTGCTCTGTTGTCGGCGGGGCCTCTCCAGCATGTCCCATACCGCAGTACTGGCTCTAGCCAGCAGATGGCGCCATTGTATAATGGCAGAAAGAGAAAACCCACTAGAAATCCAAAATTGGATTGCAAAGAGTTAAAGCAGTGTAAACTGATCCTGGTTATCTAACCTCTTAGATGCTAAGGCCAATAGCCATCAAGTGTTTTAGACATGGAGGGGTCTGTTACCCCATATGTGCGCCCTGAGGCCTTAGTCACACGGATGTTTTTTCGCGCGGTTTGCGGATCGCATGACGGATGCACATCCGCAAATCGCGTGACCGGGGCCAAAAAAAATAGCTCGAAAAATCTGCTCCTAGCCGCGTTTCATTAGAAACGGGCCGGAGCTGTCCAGCGCATTGAATTCAATGGAGCCAGCAATACAGCCGGCTCCATTGAAAGCAATGCGCTGCGGGCGATATATATTTAAGCCCTTCCCGACAATTCATCCCGCGATCGCCCGCAGCGCATTGCTTTCAATGGAGTCGGCTGTATTGCTGCCTCCATTGAATTCAATGGGCAAACATCGTTCTTCTCTGCCACAGCTGTTACAGCTGTGGCAGAGAAGAATGATTTGTCTTCTATATGTTCTCAATGGGGTCGGCGCTGCTGCCGCCGGCCCCATTGAGCGCATATAGAGAAGAGAACAGGAATCGCAGTTCACAGATAGAACAGAAATCGCAGATCGCACCTATTATTTATCGGACGAGCGCATAAAAAGCACTCATGTGTCCGATACCATTGCAAAGCAATGGTTTTAAAAAATCGCCGGCTGGATGCGCATGCGCAAACCGCGCGAAAAAACGCTTGTCTGACTAAGGCCTCAAAAGGTGATGACTTGATGCCAATAGGTTACAGTGGCTATACAGCAGTATAGTAATGTATTGTAGAAATGATTGAAGGATCGCAAGGTAATTAATGAGACTTCAAAAATGAGACTTTATTGTTGCAAAGTATTGAAAAAATAAAATAAAATATGTCTGGAACTGAAAAGCGCTTTAAAAAAAGTCAACCTGCCATTTATATTCCACAGCGAACAGTGTAAAATTAATAAAATGAGAAACAAAGGCAGACTTGTTATTCCCACCCTGCCCCCTCCAAAAAGCAGAAAATCACTGAAGAATACAAATCGCCCAGAAACTTTTTGGATTAAAAAGTGCCTTTATTGTTGAAAAGTAGTAAAACCTAAAAAAGACTATACATAGCAGGTATCACAATCATTAGAATTATCCATAGAATAACAAAAATCCCCAAACAGTTGTAGAATTGCAGTTTTTTTTTTTCATTCCTACCCACAGACGATTTAATAAAATATAGTCAAGAAATGATATATAACCCAAAATTATAGTACTTAAAACTAAAATAGAAAAATGAAAAGATTATAGCTCTTGAAATCCAGTTGTACAAAAAAATTCTTGCATTCTGAAGACTTAAAATAGGCTCCTGGAGTTGTAAAAATCACACGTTTATTATGTTTTTTTTATATATTTTATTTGGTCTTGCAAACTCAAGGTGGCACTGTTGCTTCTCTAATTTAAGCAATTTTAGATTATTAATGCAAAAGCCTTTCACAGATAAAATCACTTATAATTTCTTAACCATAAACTTTGGATAAAACCGTTCTAAACTTAAATGCATGTGTCTGGCTATATAGTTTTTTGCCTTCTTATTCTAGCTTTTAATGCTGGTCATAAAGTCCCAACTATACACTCCTTGTCAAAGAAAGAATCAAGCACCTAGAAGGAGTTGCTGTTTTACATCTTAGGCATGCAGTTACATCTCCGGCTGATATGCAAATGATTAGTTGTGGTGTGATTAGATAAATGATCTGGGCACCTGAGGCCCTAAAAGTGGTTCCAGTCTTGGACTATATAAAGGCTCAAAGGCTAGTTGTGTGAAGTGGACCTCTTTTTTTTGCTTGTGTAGAGCTTGTTGACCATTAGATGCCTCTATGACGCAATCAACCAGATTTTGCCCAGTTATCAGAGTCTGAGAGGGGCGCTTCATTGGAATGCAAAAAGCGTAATGGTTGTATTGACTAATTGCCCGTCACCTGTTGCACTGTTAGGAAGTGTTGGGACCAGTGGATGCGTGAAGGCATACACACAAGGCGAATGAGCTCAGGACGCCATCAACAGTCCACTGGTAGAGAGGATCGTCTGATCGTCCTACAAGCACGAGCAGCTCCAAGTCTTTCGTTGTCTGCCATCAAGAGACAGGTGGCACCATCATTAAAGGACCCCTGAGTTTGTCATAACCATTTAGTCACACGACTCCCAATATGTGTACTACCTTTGACACCCACTATCATCTTAATTTGAAGTAGTGCCATTAAAAACAAAACAGTAAGATTGGAAACGGGTTGTCTTCAGCAAAGGATCCAGATTTAGTTTGGGCGTGGTGATGGCCGTGTTCCTGTCTGGAGACCCAAGGGTGAGCGACTCAATCCTGCCTTTACTGTGGAGCAGCATACTGCCCCACTGCTGATGTGATGGTCTTTGGGGGCCATCGCATACAACAGATTAGCACCCCTAGTAGTGGAACGAGGGACAATGACGGCTCAGCGATATGTTCAGGACATCCTGCAGCCACATGTGTTCCTCTCATGGCAGGGCTTCCACTAAGCATTTTCCAGTGGGACAATGCTCGACCGGACACACAAGGGTGTCCCATGAATGTCTCCACAACATTGCCACATTCCCATGACTTACCCAGTCTCCAGATTTATTGCCAGTAGAACATGTATGACATCATCTGGGACAACAACTATGAGTTTGCATGATCTAGGCTCATTTACAACAAATGTGGAGCGATATGCCGCAGGATACCATACAGAACCTTTATGCCTCCTTGCGCGCCCGTATCACATCTTACATCCAAGCTAGAGGAGGTACAACAGAGTAATAGAGTCTCCATGCCCCTCCATATCACATCTTGTATCCAAGCTAGAGGCGGTACAACAGGGTACTAGAGCCTCCATGCCCCTCCCGTATCACATTTTGTATCCAAGCTAGAGGCAGTACAACAGGGTACTAGAGCCTCCATGCCTGCCTGTATTACATCTTGTATCCAAGCTAGAGGCAGTACAACAGGGTACTAGAGCCTCCATGCCTGCCTGTATTACATCTTGTATCCAAGCTAGAGGCAGTACAACAGGGTACTAGAGCCTCCATGCCCACCCGTATCACATCTTGTATCCAAGCTAGAGGCGGTACAACAGGGTACTAGAGCCTCCCTTCAAGTGTTCAGTTTTCCGTAATAAATTCTCCTTTTGCTCTGATATTGCAATCACTTACTAATATCAACGTTGAAATCACAGATATAAAGTTTCATTCGATTCTGCCAACTTCTTCTAGGCGCTTGTTTTTTTGTTTTTTTTACAGAGTGTATGTACACAAGCCTCAGAAATGTGAATAATATAATGCACAATTATTAACTAAGCTAATACAGCTAGTTCAGAAACCATATAAACAATATAAAGTCAGAACAATAGAAAATAAAAAATTACAGTACAGTACATGCAAGTTGGCAAAAATGTGGCAGCTGCTCTTCTGCCAATATGAGAAGCTGTCCAACATTTCCTGAAATGGTCTGCTGGGGGTACCAGTGATTCTATTGTTCCAGGACAAGTCTTCTATTTGCATACATAAATAAGTTATTTTGTTTTATTTCTTATTACTCCTGAATCTATGAATGCAATCTGCTGTTGGTATAGCTTGGCATAATAATCTTTCCTTGATGTAATGCACTTGGCACCACTTATTTCAATATAACATTTTAAATGCATTATGTCATCTTCTGCACCATTAGCTATCATTACAACTTAGCAGAAAATCATAAAGTTTCTTAAGCAGCGAGGATAGCCTGAAGGGTGTGGCTATAAGGGATGGAGTGTAACATTTTACACCATCTATCATCTACTTCGGCCTACACCCTTTGTATGACAAATTATATATCTTGTGGACATCATATATTAATTATTCTATGAGCAGAATAGTGGTCACCATATAATCTAAGGCAGTGTTTCCAATGGTAAGAACACCTGTGGCAATGTCTGAGGACCGACAATAATTACATCACCTGTGCAACACTGAGGAAATCTGTAAAACATTACCTCTTGGGGCGCCTTGAGGACTGGAGTTGGGAAACACTGATCTAAGGTGTTGTCATTGTATGGTACGTGTGGATCTCCGATCAAAATTTAGAATAAAAAAACAACCAGAGATAAAATCACAACAAATGCTGCAGCCACAAGGGCAGAAATTAAAGGGGTTGTCCCGCGCCGAAACGGTTTTGTTTTTTTTTTAACCCCCCCCCCCCCCCCCCCGTTCGGCGCGAGACAACCCCGATGCAGGGGTTAAAAAAACAAACCGCTCAGCGCTTACCTGAATCCCGGCGGTCCGGCGTCTTCATACTTACCTGCTGAAGATGGCCGCCGGGGTCTGCTCCCTCCGTGGACCGCAGCTCTTCTGTGCGGTCCATTGCCGATTCCAGCCTCCTGATTGGCTGGAATCGGCACGTGACGGGGCGGAGCTACACGGAGCCGGCATTCTGCACGAGCGGCTGCATTGAAGAGAGCAGAAGACCCGGACTGCGCACAGGCGGCTAATTTGGCCATCGGAGGCCGAAAAT
Source organism: Eleutherodactylus coqui (assembly GCF_035609145.1). Lineage (NCBI taxonomy): Eukaryota > Metazoa > Chordata > Amphibia > Anura > Eleutherodactylidae > Eleutherodactylus > Eleutherodactylus coqui. Next base: position 453,292,259 of record NC_089837.1, on the reverse strand, counting down.
TAGTCGGCACCATGGAGACGAGGACGCCAGCAACGGAGCAGGTAAGTATAAAACTTTTGATAACTTCTGTATGGCTCATAATTAATGCACAATGTACATTACAAAGTGCATTAATATGGCCATACAGAAGTGTATAGACCCACTTGCTGCCGCGGGACAACCCCTTTAAGACACAGATTTTGCCACGATTCCGTGTCAGATTCTGCTATGAATCCATGTCAATTTCCACTTGTCAGGCCTCACATGGAATATTGTGTACAGTTCTGGAAACCGGTGCTCAGGAAAGAAGTCGCAGTTCTTTAGGGTGTTCAAAGATGGGCAACATCGTGCTGAAGGTTGCCACCTTTGTCACGAAAAAATGCCGGCCATGGTAAAAGAGGGCATGGCTTATTACGGCATATTATTTGACCTCCGGGCAGCCGGTGGCCTCTATTGATCGCAGCCTTGCTGGCTGTTGAATCACTTGACACAGTGGCCCCAGTTGAAATGGCGATCCCCACAGTGGCTCCAGTAGAAATAGCAACCCCCACAGTAATATTAACCCCACAATAATATTTACCCCCCTCAATAATATTATTAACCCCCCTCAGTAATAATATTAACCCCACAATAATAGTAACCCCCCCAGCAATATTAAACCCCCCATCAGCAATAGTAGTAACCCCCTCAGTAATAATAGTTCCTCCCAACCCATATACCGTAAGATGCACCTCCTACTTCCCACCCAAAATTCTGAAAAAAATGTACACAAAAATAACCCCTAACTACACTACACCTAAAAAAAACAAACACCAATACTCACCTACCACCGGCGTTCCGGAGCGCTTGCGGGTCCCCAGCGCTCCTGCAGGCTGCCGCGATGTCCTCTGTGCTGGCAGAGCATTTCTTTCTGGAAGCGGGACTTGAATTTCCCACCTCCAGCAAAGATAATGCTCTGATTGGCTAGCCAGCGACGGCGTCAGCCAATTAGAAGCCGGCACTGGGTTAACCAATCACAGCCATTCAATGACGTCATTGAATGGCTGTGATTTGGTTAATCCAGAGTCAGGTAGGAACTTTCAAATGTTGATCCAGGGATTATTCTGACTGCCATTATGGGGTCAGGAAGGAATTTTTTCCCCCCAAATGGGCAAAAATTGGCTTCTGCCTCATTGGGGTTTTTTTTGCCTTCCTTTGGATCAACAAGGGGGGTGGAAACAGACTGAACTAGATGAACATTGTCTCCTTTCAGCCTAACATACTACGGTATGTTACTTCAATTGAGGTAAAAAACAGACGGCTGTATGCACAACTACACTCGCTGCTACGGAGCATAGTTGCGCATGAAAAGGGTTTTATTTTCTTACTCCAGCCGTTCAAACTCTGCGCCATAACGTGCAAGTTTGAAAGAAGCCGCCAGAAGATATGTCCTGCCCTATCTTTCCAGCAAGTAGTTAAAGGGGTTGTCCCGCGGCAGCAAGTGGGTCTATACACTTCTGTATGGCCATATTAATGCACTTTGTAATATACATTGTGCATTAATTATGAGCCATACAGAAGTTATAAAAAGTTTTTTACTTACCTGCTCCGTTGCTAGCGTCCTCGTTCCCATGGAGCCGACTAATTTTCGCCCTCCGATGGCCAAATTAGCCGCGCTTGCACAGTCCGGGTCTTCTGCTCTCTTCAATGGAGCCGCTCGTGCAGAATGCCGGCTCCGTGTAGCTCCGCCCCGTCACGTGCCGATTCCAGCCAATCAGGAGGCTGGAATCGGCAATGGACCGCACAGAAGAGCTGCGGTCCACGGAGGGAGCAGACCCCGGCGGCCATCTTCAGCAGGTAAGTATGAAGACGCCGGACCGCCGGGATTCAGGTAAGCGCTGAGCGGTTTGTTTTTTTAACCCCTGCATCGGGGTTGTCTCGCGCCGAACGGGGGGGGGGGGGGGGGGGGGGGGTTAAAAAAAAAACAAAACCGTTTCGGCGCGGGACAACCCCTTTAATATTACGTGCGGGAAAGATAGTGCAAGTCTTATCTTTTCCTGCCTGTACTATTAACGAGCGAGAAACTCGATAGTGAAACTGAAACCATTGCAATCAACGGTTTGGTTTCATCCTGGTATGCGGCCATGATTATCACAGCTGCATAATGGGACTAATACACGTCCATGTGAGGAAGCCCTGAAGATGTAACATCTGCTGCAGATTGGCATAAAATCCACCTCAACATTTTTGCCATAGATTGAGGGCTTCTTCAGATGATCGAATACGCTCACCTCAGCGCGACATATTTCTGCATGAATGAGTCATTTTTGCACACTTATTACTGCATAGTGCTGTATTTTTTTGTGCACGCATGGCATGTTCACGTGTGCGCAAAACCCCCCCACCCTGATTTAAAAGGCTATTCAGCCTAATGAGCTCCAGATTTGTTCATTTTCCCACGGTTTTCGCAGCATATTGCACATTTGCACGAGTATTGACTACGTATTTGCACAGCTTTCATAAATTTCTATGGGGCCCTTGGTTTGCAAATACGCAAGAAAATGTAAAACAGGTCCTACTTTTTTGCGTGTGTGGGAAATGTGCTTGCAATAAAGGTTTATGTGACGAACCCAATTTACGCGCACAAAAACACGTGTAAATACGGTCGTCTGAAAGAGCCGTGAGGAGCGGACTTTCCTGCTTCAGAAAATCTGCACCAAATCCACTACACGCACCCTAAGGGCTTATTTAGATGACCATATATCAGCTGGGTATTCATGCCGGCTGATATATGGCGTCCATCTCTGCAGGGGAAGGAGGCTGGATGGGGGCGGTGCTAAGTCCCGGAATTTAGCTTCGCCCCCCGCCTTCTCTCATTGCAAATAGTGCAGAGGGGCAGAGAGGGGGCGGGAGCTCAGTGCACTGCTCCTGGCTCTTCCAGCCTCCTCCCCCTGCAGTGAGGGATGCCGTATATCGACCGGCGTGAATACCTGGCTGATATACGGTCATATGAATAAGCTCTAAAGCTGTCAGGGAATGTTGGAAGTAAGGGCTCCTGCAGACAATCGTAGGCGTAGATATGCTCACGGTAGCATGACGTAATTGCGCTGTGAAGGGAGCACTGTCATGGGCTATTGTGCGAGTATCTGCACTATTTACTGTACTTATCTGTCTGCCAGGCCTATTCACATGGGCGCGAGACACACCCGCACCATGATTAAATTGTCTGGGAAACCTAATTAGTCCCTGGTGTTATTAATAAACACCCCCAAATCGTGCGGTTCAGCGCACAATGTTTGTGTGCGCGAGGTGCACACCCAAATAGACTCTCATGATGCCTTGTGTGCGTAAATGCGCACAAAAATGGAGTATGTTGCGTATATTTTCTCACGTGTAAAAATTGACCGCAAAAATGCAGAATGTGAGGGAACCCATTGAAATCTATGGTTCAATCTTCTGCAGTTTGGGGGACCGATTTTTTTTCCCCCTAAGGGCCCATTCACGCGGACACAGTTTCTGTCCATATTCAGTTTGTGTTCTTTACTGACCGAATATAGAGTGCAGACCCGCTGAAATAAATAATGTATTCAGACATGAATTAAAAGAAAATTGCAGCATGATCAAAATCATCCATTAAGTCTATGGGAATGTAAAAAAAAATGCAGTGAAAACGTATGTTGGGCAACTCCGCTCGCCACTATAGAGTGCAGTTGCGCATGAACAAGGTTTTTTGCTTTTTGTCTCTGGTCATTTAAACTCCACGCCATAGCACAGGAGTTTGTAAAAAGAAAAACGCTGGAAGATAGGTCCTGCCCTATGTTTCCGGCACGTAGTCTTAACTACATGCGGGACGGATAGGACAAGTCCTATCTTTTCTTTGGCATAGCATTCATGCCTGAGAAGAGAGCTAGTGAAATCAATGGTTTCGTTCTGTCTCCTTACACGACCGCATAACAGGACTAAAACATGTTCGTCTGTTTAAGCTCTTACACATATAATCATTCCAGTTTTTTTGCATGTTGCCAGGAGACAGTCGGAAAAAAAGTGACATCAATTGGACCTTCTTGCCTTTTTAAAACCGGATGCAATACGGGCTAAAAACCTAAACTGCATAGAATGAGCCCTAAAAGTGTTAAAACAGCCAAAAAAGTGACGGCTTTCGATGACAGCAGGATTGTTTGTATTATTGTTAATACATATTTATTTGTTTTGCAATATCTGTCATTGTATATTTACTAACCTGCCTGCAGCATACAGTGAAATATATGGCTATGTTGTCACTACACATATAAAGACTATTCTAATCTCCCCGATCCCCTAAAGAGACATATGTATTTATGAATGATATTAGCAGCAGACTTTCTACTTCATCCTTGGATAGGTTTTAGCAGAAGAAAGTATCCGAACAAATCGTTAAAAGAAATTGCAGTGTTTGCAATCATTTAACGTCCTGAAATTCCCATTTAAAATAATGTATGTCTGTGAAATCCCCATCTGTACATGACTCCATACATTACAGCATCGCATCTAAGTGAAGCCGATTGGTTTAGGCTGAGATAAATGATCAAAGAATTATTATTTCTGCAGGGCGACATTCATTCGTAAGTGTTTTAGTCCATGTAAGATGCCTTCATTGCTGTATTAGACCAGACAAAATGAGTCACTTCACTGTAAAAAGCTACTTCGTTCCCACAGCATAATCAGGGCTGTATTGCATGAAGTCATCTCTATTTCTGAAATAACTACTTAATTCAGATATAAAACGTATGGCCAGCAATGCGCTGCCTCTCATAAAACATGATTGCTTTTACTATGAAATATTGGCATGCTTTTTTTCTATCACTAATTTATGGCTGTAAATCCCTTCGATACGAAGTAACGATTTGAACTTAATGTATAATACATGTATTTAAGTAATGCTGCGATTGGGAAGTCTCTCTTCTTACAATGAGTTACAGTTAGAGTCACATTTTGACCTTTAGAGCGTAGAATGCAAGTGTTTGTGTAGTCGGCTCTGCAGAAAGTATTGATTCTCATACTGTATTTATAGAGGAGCGAGTTGCTTCTTGTTGTTGATACCTTATGGTTACAACGGAACTTTTGTTCTCAGATGAAGGGTTACTATTGTGCCAAGTGACATGCTGAAGCGTGACAGAATGGGAGCCCTGCATTACATGCCAGACGCACAGAGGCACATGCATGGCCTTTATTAGGCTCTTAGAAACAATTCTTACATGATAACCCTAAAGGGATAATGCTACATGGGATTCAACATATTTAAAGGGGTTGTCCCGCACCGAAACGTTTTTTTTTTTTGCATAGGCCCCCCATTCAGCGCAGGACAAACCAAAGGGATGTGTTGAAATTAAAAAAAAAAATTTTACTTACCCGAATCCCCTCTCTGCAACTTCTTCCTTCTTTTCCTCCAAGATGGCCGCCGGGATCTTCACCCACGATGCACCGCGGGTCTTCTCGCATGGTGCACCGTGGGCTCTGTGCGGTCCATTGTCGATTCCAGCCTCCTGATTGTCTGGAATCGGCACACGGGACGGGGCGGAGCTACGCGATGACGCGTAGAAGGGGGCGGTGCCAGAACGCCGCTCATGCCCCGACCGACCAGGAAAAGACCCTTCTGCGCAAGCACGTCTAATCGGGCGATTAGACGCTGAAATTAGACGGCACCATGGAGACGGGGACGCCAGTGCAGGGAAGGTGAGTATATAACTTCTGTATGGCTCATATTTAATGCACGATGTACATTACAAAGTGCATTAATATGGCCATACAGAAGTCTATAACCCCACTTGCTTTCGCGGGACAACCCCTTTAAGGATTACTTGCACTTTCAGCTAACTTTTGACGTATCATAGAGACCTGTCAAAAGTATTAATCAGTCCCGCTGCTGAGAATAACGACTTTTAGAACGAGGGGGCTTCAGGGCTCATTGGAGTTTTGTTCCCCCTTGGATGTCTTTACTGCGTTTCAGTTCCTTCTGGTGGCTGAAGACAGCCTCATAGAGGTATATAGCATATTCTATAGACCTCTGTGAAGGCCATGTTCAGCTTCTGGAAACAGCTATGAGAGCTGAGGGGGAACAGCGCTTGGGTGAGCGCTGCAGCCCCCTTGTTCTAGCAATCAGCGGGGTATGCCCACTGATCAATACTTTTACCATGTCTCTATGACACGTCAAAAGTGATCTGAAAGTGTACAAGTTTCTCTTTAAAAAGGTTGTTCACTCTAACATATTTACAGCATGTGTAACGCTACACTATGCAGAGAAAATTGGCATCTACGTTCATATTCCAAGGATCCTTAATAGCATTTTTTGACCACTGGAAAACAGAAAACCTTATTAAAAAACATAAAAAACTCGTTGGGGCAGACTTGCTATTGGAAATATGCCATCATATTTATCATGTGTTTTTAGACCCTTTAAAACCCTTTTCTACGTCTTGTCTGACAAAAGGGTATGGCTTCATGAAAAGTAGATGTGGCCTAATGCGCCATAAATTGTGCTACATGTTGGCACAATTTTAGGTGTAAACTAAGCCAACCATTAGGTGGTATAACGTAAGGGCCTATTTTCTGTCTGTACTGCATCCGTAATTCATGCGGACGTAATACAAACGCCATACACCATTTATTTGCATTGGTCTACTCAGATGTGTGTTTATTTTGCCGAACAATTGTTTGCATTAGAAAACCGCCACAGTAAGTCCTATTTTCGTCCATATGTACCGACCTATGGGATCGTGTAAAAATGCAGTAAGTACGTAGTTCCACGTGTATTCATTGTTCTTTTTACGCATGTTGCCAGAAGACAGTGGACAATTACGCCTTCTTCCATTTTTTATGCATGTGAAAAATGCAGTGAATACGGATGCAATACGGGCAAAAAGAAATTAGCAATATTGCATGCAGCACACATGTACACACGCAGTGAAAACGGCACCTTTCAAGGACCAAAATTGCATAAGCCCATGTGAAGGGGCCCTAAGGGCTTTTTCCGATATGCATATATCAGCTGGGTTTTCATGCCCGGACGATATACGCTGTCTCTCTCTGGAGGGGGGCCGGGCCGGGAGCAGTGCACTGAGCTCCCACCCCCTCTCTGCCCTCCCTCCGCCCCTCACCACTAGTTGCAATGGGAGGGGGCGGGACGGGACAGAACTTAGCCCCTCCCCTTCATTCCCATTGCAAACAGTAGTGAGGGGCAGAGAGGGGGCGGGAGCTCAGACCACTGCTCCCGGCCCGCCTCCTCCCCCTGCAGAGAGAGACAGCGTATATCATCCGGGCGTAAAAACCCGGCCAATATACGCACGTCGGAATAAGCCCTAAGGGCGCCTTCACACTTGCGATAAAATAGTGCAATGCAAGAGTGACTTAAAATGCAGAATTATGAAACCAATGATTTTCAATGGTTTCCTTCACATTTGCGAGGTTTTCACTCATGCGATATTGCGAGAAAGAAAAATCGCAGCATGTCCTATCTTTCTGCGTTTTGCTTTTTTTTAAAAAAAATCTCCCATGTTTCCCTATGAAGCCTCCTTTTTACCGTATTGCAATACACGAACTTGCGATTTCCGTGTGATGCAATGTATTTTTAACATTAGAAAGTCCTATTGACTTTCACGCTAAAAAAATCGCGGCAAAATCACTCGAGAAAATCACAAGCGGCAGTAATGTTTTTGTGAGAAAAAGCAGCACTGACGCTCAAAATCATGGGAAAAAAGACACACTTTTGCAGCGATTTTCTCGCAGCAAAATCGCGATCACCAGAGTGAAGGAGCCCTTAGACTATACAGCTTAGGGCCGCCTGCACACGGGTGAATTTTTGCTGCAAAATCCGAGCAAATGCCGTCCATAGCATGCTATGGGAAATCGATTTTTCCTGCGCACGAGCGGAAAGCAATTGACATTCCGTGGGAAAAGCAGGAGTTAAAAAAAAATCTGTACTGCACATGTCTGATGGTTTCCGCGACCATCCGCAGTACAGAAAAGAAGAAAGAATACAGGTAGCAGGATCATTTAGTGGCGGTCACTGTGCAGAAATGGGCGGGAACGATGACCTCACAGGAAAGGTTTTTTTTTTAGAATCTGCACCTAGTAAAATACGCAAGCAAATCTGCAACTAAAACCGCGCCTCTCAAAAAAAACCCGCTGCGTTTTTTTCCGCAGCAAAGGTCCTGCGGATTTACCGGCGGTAGAACCGCTGAAAAATACGCGGTAAAAACCGCGTCTACATTTGGACATTGCATGCGGATTTGCCACAGATGCGGTGAGGTTGCGGCAAAACCGCGACGGTAAAACCGCGACATTTACGTGGCAAATCCGCCCTGTGTGAACCCAGCCTTAAACCTGCACATACATCTTTTGAAGGCAGAGGTTTAGCTGACTACTGACAGCCAGGCTCCTGCTCTAACATAGAGGAATAGAGAAACCTCAGCCAAAAGCCTGACAAAGGCCTCCATGTCTGCCTTGTAAATTATCCCATTAGGCCCTGCTTCCCACAAATCTAATATGTGTCTGTTATAGTCTTAGTAGAACATACTACATAAGTAATGCAGTGTACTATCCTAGCAATCCAACAATCACATTTTCAAGTTCCCTTCAGGAACTGAAAAATATTTTCAAAGAAAGTTAAAAATATGTAATTTGAAGAAAACAATTCCAGTTAAAAAATGCATTTTTTCCCGCAAATGGATAAAATAGCAAAAAAAATTTGAAACCCAACACCCAATAGATATTACCAACCCAAAACGATTCAAGTATTTTGTTATTCATCTCGCTTGGTTAACGTTGTAAAAATATTAGTAAAAAATGTTGTCAAAATTCCTATTTTTCTTTTGTTCGCGTCCCAAAAAATGTAATAAAAAGTAATCCGAATGTCATCTTTTCACAAAAAAACTCACATAGCTCCATTAACGGAAAACTAAAAATGTTAAGGGCTCTAGAATGTGATGATGCAGATTCAATTGCTTTTCTGTAAAAATGTGTTTTTATTGTGCTAAAATAGTAAAAAATAAAAAAAATCTACATAAATTTGGAGTCACAGTAAGGCTTCATTCACACAAGCGTATATCGGCCATGCTTTCATGCTGGCCGATATATGCTGCCCATCTGATGCATTGGTTTACAATGCATCAGTTCAGATGGGCATATTTCTGCGGTGTAAAAGCACCCAGCCGGCCAAGATTACACATACGAACGCATTTTGGCCGGGCGCTTTTACGTTGGCCAGGAAAGATAGTTCACGAACTATCTTCCTGGCCAGAATATGGCGGCTGCTCACATAGACTCCTAGAGAAGGGAAGTGGGAGGGAGTTTAGCAGTGTGTCTTCTAAACTCCCACCCCCTTCACTCCTTCTCTCCACCCATTGTCGGCTGTTTGCAATGGTAGGGGGCGGGAGCTAGCTGCCAAGCTCCCTCCCTATCCCGCCTTCTCATATTGCTGGCAGCCAACAAGGGGTGGAGAGGGGGCGGGAGCTTGGCACACTAACTCCCGCCCCGTCCTGCCACCTCCCCTTGCCCAGAGCTGGTGAGGGGGTGAAAAAGGGGAGGCAGTTTAGTAGAGCCAAACTGTCTTTCCCCGCCTGACGGCAATCTGGGCTCAGCGTATATGTGCCAGTCACGGGCCGTCTGAATGGGCGCACAAACGTCACTACACTCATGTGAATGAGTCCTAATTGTGCTGATCCAGATAAAGTTATTGTGTTAGTTTTATCAAATATTGAATGCTGTAAAATCAAAATGCAAAAACAGTGGCGAAATTCCTAAAGTCTTTGCTATCTGCCCTCCTTTCAAATGTAATAAAAGTTCTACAACACATTATATGTACCCCAGAGTGGTGTCATTAAAATATTCAACTTGTACCAAAAAACGCAAGACCCCATACAGCTACATCAATGAGTGTGAGCTTAGCACACTAGCTCCCGCTCCGTCCTGCCTTCTCCCCTTGCCAAAAGCCAAAGAGTGGGAGAGAAGAGGGCAACAGTTTAGCAGAGTTAGAGCTTATTCACACATCCGTATATCGGCCGGGCTTTTACTCCTAGCCGATATATGGCGTCCCTCTCTGCAGGGGGAGGAGGCGGGACAGACCGGGAGCAGTGCACTGAGCTGCCGCCCCCTCTCCGCCTCCTCTCCACTCTTTGCAATGTGCTGAGTGCACTGCTCCTGGTCCAGCTCCCCCCCCTTCCTGCAGAGAAGGACACTGTATATCAGCCAGGCATGAAAGTCCGGTCGATATACGGACGTGTGAATAAGCTCTTAAACTGTGTGCCCCCACCCGACAAAATTGTAGGCTCGGCATATATGCTTCGGGCCATCTGAACGTGCGCACAAACTTTATATTTATGCGCCCGTTCATGCGTTTTTACGTCGCTGGCAGGCGAACGTAAAAACGTCGATGCCTATGTGAATAAGCTCTAAAATAAAAATATATACGTGTAAAAAGAAGACAACCCACCGCGGACACCAACCTAAGGGTTTATTTAGACGACCGTATATCGGCCAGGAATTAGCCCCGCCCCGTCCTGCCTCCCCTCATTGTAAATAGTGCAGAGGGGCGGAGAGTTGGCAGAGAGGGGGCGGGAGCTCAGTGCACTGCTCCCGGCTCTTCCAGTCTCCTCCCCCTGCAGAGAGGGATACCGTATATCGGCCGGTGTGAATACGCAGCCAATATACAGTCGTCTGAATAAGCCCTAAACCATACAAATTATATATCAAAAAACCCAAAACAAAATGAGATGCTTATTCCTGTACTTTATTTAAGTATTTTATAATATACTAATTTTAAATTACATTTTTTTTAGCTTTTTACTCCTAAAAAAACTAAAAAGCAGCCCTGGATGTCACTGAAAAAATAAATTCTGCAAAAATAATTTTGGTACCTGAAGAAAAAAAATATGGCAGTAAAACCACCACATGGATAAAATCCCCAAAAAGTGCATGATCCTTTAGGACTGAAACACCCTGGTCCTTAAGGGGTTAATCATGGGTCTGTGTATCTGGTAAATTCAGCCGCTTGATGACTTGATGCTTCGTGCATACTAGCCAACAGAACTATCCAGTCTACCTGCCAAGTGTTACCATCGGTCTCCAGTGAATATACAGAATATGTTGGAGGTTCTCATGAAATAATTGACTGCAGCTTCCACTGATTGACAACTCCAGATTCACTAAAAAAAATTTATTATTGATTTTCCTGTCTGTCGAAATGATGAGTTAGGCAGGATTTTTGTTTTTTAATCAAAACTATAGGGTAAGCATTGACTGTGACATATGAGGTAATGCCGCTTCACATGCTGCTGTGTTTTTAAGTTGTTAGGTCAGTTCAGTCATCAGAATCAAATTACGAGTTAATAGTGAATCTCATTCATCTGACGCGCAAGTCCAAGAATTGTCACACAAATCAGGATGATGTCATGCAATGGATGATCTGTTAGGAAAGTCACCTTCAAAATCCTTTAAAAGAAACGGGGAATGCATGAGAAAACTGAAAATTACAATCTTGTTTTATTTTGGCTCACTTGGTGAATTCTGAGCAGGTACTAGATGGCGGGACTATTAAAAATCGCATTTGGCATGTACCTGCAGATAGAGCATCGGGTTTAGCATTTATTCAGTTTCTTTTTTAACATATACTTTAATATACTGATAACTCTCGGAAAGTTTTATGCAGACTGGTGTTTGTTTTTGCTCTGAAAAATTGGTCTGATGACTTGTGCGATTTTCATGCAATATTTTTTGTATTTTTGTGATTTTCACGCGCAATTTTCATCCATTTTGTGCCTGATTTTTACATGTCTAAGAAACCCCATAAATGTACAGGCTCTGCATTTCCTGGTTGTCTTTTTTTTTTTTTAGTCCCCATGATTAAATTGGTTAAAATGCGGTTGTTCCCAGCAAGAGAAACCAAGTAATCTTGTAGATATGATACGTTTTAATAGCTAATAGAGATGAGCCAGCACGCTTGGATAAGGCAGTTACTTGAGCGGGCATCACTCTTCTCGAGTAACTGCATTCTTGTCCGAGCAGGCTCGGGGGGTGAGCTGGGGTTAGCGGGGGAAGAGAGAGATCTCTCTCACTCTCACCCCCGCCCCCCCCGAGCCTGCTCGAACAAGAATGCATTTACTCGAGAAGAGCGATGCTCGCTTGAGTAACTGCCTTATCCGAGCGTGCTCACTCATCTCTAATAGCTAACAAAAGTACATGATGTTATAGCTAGCTTTTGAACCTCTCAGGATTCTTCCAAAGGCTAAGGGCTCTTTCACCCGAGAGTATGCGTTTTGACGTTTGCCGCTGACGACGAAAAATGCATGAATGGATGCACATATTTAACATTTGTGCGCCCGTTAAGACGGCATGGGCCTGGCGTATTTACGCTGAGGCCGCAATGCCATTTGGAGTGGGGAGACAGTTTAGCTCTGCTAAGCTGGCTCTCAGCAAGGGGAGGAGACGGGATGGCGTGGGAGCTAGTATGCTAAGCTCCTGGCCCCTCTCCACTCCTTGTCCGCAGCCAGCAATGGGAGGGGGCGGGGCAAAGCTAAACAACTACCGTAACTCTGCCCCATCCCATTGCAAACAGCCAGCAAGGGTCAGAGAGGAGGAGAGAAGAGGGAGGGTGTTTAGCAGTAATGCTGCTAAACTCCCTCCCACCTCCCTTCTCCGGCAGCTGTCATTGGCTCCCATAGGAGTATATGGCAGTGGCCTATTCCGGCCAGGAAAGATAGTTCCAGGACTATCTTTCCTGCCCTGCGTAAAAGTGCCCAGCGCTATATTGGCCTGCCAGTCGCTTTTACGCAGCGGGAATACGCCTTTTACGCAGCGGGAATACCCCCACTGGAATCCAATGCATCAGATGGTATCTAATATCGGCCGGCCATGAAAATGGTGGCCGATATACGCTCGTGTGAATAAGCCCTTAATTAAATAGATCTGAAGAGGTATGCTTATATATACACACATACTTATGACAAGGCACAGACATGAATGTGATTAATTTGCATTCAAAAGAATACTACAACAAGATGAGTTGAGAAAGAAATAAATACTTAAATAGTCCACTGATAAAGATCTGAAGGTTTTATGATACCTGAATTAGTGTTAGGGGGTCACCAGTCCTGTGTGTTATCTGTGCTATAGATGTCTGATACTTCCCTGTCACACATTTTTTTCAATTGGTTAAAAATATATCAAAATTGCATCAACACACCCACTGACGTCAGATTTTGGTCGGATTTTTTTTTTTGGTCTGAAAATTGCTCAAAAAGGACTTATTCAGATGACTCGTTGCAGCGCATTTGTGCATGAACAAGGCTGGATGAGGTAATATTGTGCGCGTGTCTGCACATTGTATTGTACTTTTTGTGCACGCAGGGCCAGTTCACATGCGCGCGGGACACACTCTTTCCATAAATTGAAAGGCTATTAGACTAATGTGGTCCAGACATGTTCTTTTTTTTGTGGTGTTGCACACTGTTTCACGCGTATTTTTGCACCTCCCATAGACTTCTATAGAGACCTTTGCTGCACAAAATGCAGGAAAATAGAGCAGATCTTACTTTTTTCTGAGCGCACAAAACACGCTCATGAGAATGAACGCATTGGAATCAATGGGTTCTATTCTCTGTGATTAGCGCGTGTATATTTACATGTGCAACACACGCAAATACGGTCATCTAAAGAAGCCCTAAGTGCAGCTTCACACAGACGTATTGCAAAATACGCTTGCGCTCACTTCTGTGCAACTTTTTTGTGCAGTGGACTAGTGTACTTTGCGTGCGTGCTTGCACCCAATACTGTGCGTATTTGTGTGCACATTGGTGTATTTTACTGTACTATTTGCGCCCAAAAGGCATGTTCATGGACAAAAATATGGAAACACCATACAAAATGCATGGGATTTAATCAGTAGCACTAAGCCGTCCTATTGACCCCTACTTGGCTGAGAGCTTTCCCGCCAAATTTGTGTTTACTTCACCTCTTTCGCTGCTCTAGGTGGTGTGGGAGGATAGCTCGATAGCGCGCGGGTTTGGTGGCATACAGAGATGGGAAACCAGCGGATGTAGTCCAAAAGCAGGCGTGACCTGCGTTTATTTTATAATAGCGAAACAAAAGTCCGACCTTATCTTCAGGCAAACAAATAATAATGAAAATCCAGCTATTAGGCCGTCCGGTTGCACTTGGCAGGTGCAGTCTACAGCAGGGCTTCTATCTCCAGCCGGTCACACAGGCTGCCAGGGTCCAGCAGCCATCTTAGCTCCTCCTGTGTCCATGCACCTGCCATTCATATACACCCTGCAGGCTCAGCCTCAGCCCCTGGCTGATTGGCTTCGCCCACACCCTGGAGTGGGGGAGGTGGAATGGATGGCCCCACTACCAACCTGACATCCATTCCAAAAAAACCAGGACCGGATATTTTTAAAGAACAGATCTCCAGCAACTGCTTGCTGGAGACCACATTACACTCCTGGTTTCCCACGTCCCCAATAGCGGGACGTGACCCTCCTCCAGTCCCCTTATGCGTAATACCGGAATCGAGGGGTGACGTAGCGACCATCCACTACTACGCCTCTCAGTACCTCACAGTGCTTTTGGGAGCCAGCTGGTAACAGCAGCTAAGTGGCTCAAACCCCTGACCAACGGAACCTTGTTGCTTGGGCAGATGTTCACTTCTGCCCAGCAGCATCTGTGTCATATGACCTCTACCTAAAATTGGTCTCGACGTGCCTTATTGAAATAGGATTTAGAATCCCATGTAACTTAAGGCATGCATTTCGTACGGTGTTTCCATATTTTTGTCCGCCCTCTTTAATAATATTTTTATTTTTCCATTTACAGAACTCTATGAGGATTTGTTTTTTGTGGGATGAAATCTAACCTTCATTTTTGGGAACTTATAACATTTTGATAGCTTTTTATTCTATTTTTTTTAGAGGCAAGATTAACAAAATCTGCAATACTGTCATGTCTTTTATTTTTAATGACATTCATCATACAGTATAAATAATATGCAAAATTAATTCTCCAGGCCAGTACGATTATGTCGATACTATATTTATATTGTTTTTTTTTCACACTTTTTAAAAATAATGCATTTTTTATTGCTGCATTTAAAGACTTGTAACATTTTTCAATTTTTGTCAATGGTATTATGTGAGGTTTTTTTTATTCGTGGTATGCACGTTAAATAATGTACTACATTTTTCTCTGGGTCATTATGAATGCAGATACCATATATGTGTTTTTTTTTTACATAGTAAAGGGGGAAAGATGGGGTTTTGATATTTTTAGCATTTTTTAATATATTTTTTAATACTTTTTATCTTTTTATTTTTGCCTCACTAACGAACTTGATTATCACCATATTTTATCATTCTTCTAATACGCTACTAAGCCTCATAAGCCACTGTAGCAGGAAGACTCGGAGGCTATATTCAAGCCTCCAGGTGACCTAGCAACCAATCAGAACATCGCTGAGGTTTGTTGGGTGACAGAGGGAGTCCTTTCCCTCTCTTAACCTTTTAAATGCTATGGTGGCACTGACCGCGGCATATAAGGGGTTGAACATTGGGCATCTGAGATTTCTTCAGTCCCTTGGTGTAAGAGCAAATACCTGCCTGTCATCTGACAGCCGAGCACCCACTGTCTCTGGCAAGGGAGACCTGTACCAGCCTTTTCAAGCAGCGTTCGTTCACACCTAACTACCACTTGTCTGGCGGAGGTGCAGTGAGAGTTCAGGCTACCACCCAATTGTGTCATCTGTAACATGCCTACACAGTGGAATTCCATGTTTCATATGCTGCAGAGGCTAAGCCAGGAGCAAAGAGCGATCACGTGTCCAAAATGGTTAGTTGTGATGATGCAAAGATCAGTATGATCATCCTTGTTGTTTGTCTGCTGAAAAAGATGCTACAAGGCCTCAGGGATAATGATATGTTGTTGTCACAGGAGGAGGAAGAGTAGGAGAAAGAGACACCAATTTACCAACTGTCTGGCCAGTCCACCATTGCTCAACACCGCAGGGAGGGTGGCTTTAGGCAAGAAATGATGATGTCATCTCCAACACGTTTCTCCACCCATGGGAGAGGTATAGAAGAGGATGGGCAAGAAGAGGAGGAGGAGGAGGAAGAGGAGGGGAATAATATAAGTCTAGAGACAGGGGAGGGGGCTATGCAATGTTCTTTCCATCCATAACCAACCCTAGCTATTCCATGTGGATGGTGGGACCATATGGGGGAAACTCTTAGACCTGACCCCAAGGAATTTGGGCCATCATCCTTGAGCGCTTTAAGGCATATGAATGCTTTTATGCTGCAGTGCTTGCAGATGGACCGTCACACAGTCCACAAAACATCAGATCATCACTGGGTAGCCACCCTCATTCATCCCTGCTACAAAGTCAAAATGATACATCTCATTCCGGCAATGGAAAGGGCCTTCAAAATGCAGCATTACCAGGACAAACTGTTAAGCAGATAGAGCAGAACATTCTTCCATAGCATCTGCAATGGATCGCAGCTCTGCGGCTCATGGCGGACGAGCAGGAAACTGCCACAGCAGCACTACCACCGGTGGCAGAGAAAGTCTAACAGAGGTGTGGTATAGTTTTTTCAGCCCATTACAGACTGCAGCAAAAGCATAGGTTAGGACTGACAGCCGCAGGCAGCACTTTTCCATGATAATTCAAGAGTATGTCAGCTCCCATGTGGATTTGCTCAGACATGGAGTTGGCCTCTTTGACTTCTGGGTGTCTAAGCTGGATGAGTGTCCAGAGCTTGCACAACATGCTTTAGAGGTACTTGCTGGCCCCACTGCCAGTGTCCTATCAGAAAGGATGCTCAGCAAAGTTGGGGTTGTAATAACTGACAGACGCATCTGCCTGTCAAAGACTATGCGGATCATCTGACATTTATAAAAATGAACCAGGCCTGGATTTCACCTGACTTGTGCATCTTCCATGGCAGATCCCACCGAATACTTAGCACGCTGACAATTTTTACTCGCATATGACTGAGCATAAATTTATATCAAAGACTATACCGTGTCCTCAAGATGTGTTTTTCCTGCTGGTGGTGTAATAACTTGAAGTTGTTATGACAAACTGTATAATATAGTTTTGTAAGATTGTTATTTTATAATATAGTCATTTTCACTTTAACAATATATTGCTAAAGTGGATTTGGTGGTTGGAGAATCAACAAGCCCGAAACCCCTAGAACCATAATATACAGTATGACTCTGAATTCTTAGGTTGCTGTCTAACCCCTGAGTTTTATGCTCATGGGAGGACCCAGAGTTTATATATACACCCACTCAGTTCTGGAGAGTAGAATTGCAGTTAGTTGGTGAAGGATAAGTGTAGCCAGAAGTGCAGGTAGGAGTGAAAAGATCGCATCTAAATAGTACCATTTTTAGACGCGCACAACGCTCGCACATGCAAAAGATAGAACATGTGAGTGCAAACTCGCATGCCAGCTCCGAGGTGCGCGCAAAGATAGGAGATTCCTATCTTTGCTGCGTGCTTTCCATAGACTCCTATGGCAGCCTTGAAAACACGCAGAACGCACCTCAGATTTTGTGAATGAGATACTTCAAGTGATCTTTTATAGCATTATAGCCGCAATCTTTTCTCGCGGCTATTGTGCGTGACAACAGCGCTCGTGTGAAAGAGCCCGAAGGGACAGCTACCTACCGTTTCATCCTGAAGTCTGAGCAAGGAGAGGAAAAGGTGCCAGACACAATGCTTATCGTTTACCAGGGCTCCAGTGAGACACCCTGACAAGCAGTATGGGAATTTTTGGTACAAAATTGGTATCTCCAGCCATCAAACACTGTACATTTGACATATGGACATGGACTGTATAGAACACCATCTTGTTCATCTGATACTCCAATAAAAAGTGAGTTTTTGTTAGTTAATCCTGACTGCTGGAGCTCCTTTCCACTATGAGGACCTGCACCATGCTGCAGGAGCAGAGACCAGCACCAAAGACCAAGTCTCCCACCATCAACTCTATTTGTAGCATGACCAGGTAGGAGTCAGACTGCAAAACTGTCTCTCACTCTGGTATGGGGCAAATTAGCATCACAAACTACAACTATCATCATTTTCACTTGTGACTTAGCCACATGGGAGCCAGCGTACATAGCCACCATGAACCCAAGCTGATTCCCAAGTCCAGCTCGCTGCACCTTCACTATGTTTCCTTCTCTTATTTCTACCCTAATGCAAAATATGTTAATATGGAAATACAGAAGTACAGCTCTCATGTTTCCACAAGGAGCACACTCTGCCCTCTAGATGCTGTTGCTACTGGTGGTGGTGGTGGAACTGTTGCGGTTCTCATACTCCTGCTTCTGCCATATCTTTCTGCCATAATACCCCTGTTTGTGCCCCATAAAGTAATGGTGCCTTCACACGGTAATAATTTCCCCATTGTGCCCACCACAAAATGGCAGTGCCTCTTTATGCCTCACAATTATAATGCCATTCTTGGTGATCGTGCACAGTGATAATCTCCCTTTGTGCCTACAAGGTGATACTGCGCCACAGTTAAATTGGGCCCTTTGTGTACCCCACAAAGTAACAGTGCCCCCTTTTTACCCCCTTCAAGGTAATAGTACCCAGGTGCCTCCACTGAGCCCCCACAAAGTAACATTGCCCCCTCTATGTGACCAATAAAACAACAGTGCCTCCATTGTGCCTTTCTCAAAAGTGACAGTGCGCTCTTTCAGTTCTCAATAAAGTAATAATGCCCTCTTGTGTCTCACAAAGGAGTATAATGCATAGGTAATAGTGCCCCTTTTGTGCCCCCACAAACAATGCTTTCTATGATTTAAGAAATTATTTAATTGGTCATTTTTTGTTTCTTTAAATTGTATGTGCCCTGAGGTGCTGGTTAGTTATGTATTGTTGCAGTGCAGGAACTTTAGAGCTGGGTCTGTTCATTGCTAAGCAACCACTTCTGCTACATTGATGACATCATAATCATCTGGACCAACTCCAAACAAGAACTAATAAAATTCCATCAGAGATTCAATGTATTTCACCCCACCATAAACCTGACATTAAGCTACTCATATACAGAAATCAACTTTTTGGACACCACCATTAAAATTTCAAACAACTCAATACAAACATCTTTATACCAAAAACCGATTGATCAGCCCACATACCTCAGATAGGACAGCTTCCACCTTAAATACATCGAAAAGTCCATCATTTACAGCCAGGCCATCAGATACAACCGGATCTGCTCCAACCCAACAGACAGAGGGGAACATTTATACCATCTTAACAGGACATTTTTGAATCAGGGATGCCATCCCACCTAATTGATGACCAAATCACCATAGCCACCAGGATACCCAGAAATCAACTAATCCAATATACAGAGAAGGAAGAAAACAATCATGTTCCTTTAGTAGTGACCTACAATTCACAGCTAGAAGTACTAAGGAAAAGTGCAAAGAAACTCCATCATACCCTACACAAGGATGACCGTCTGAAAACCATATTCCCCTCCTATGCTACAGGCAGCCTCCAAATTAAAGGAACTTTATAACCAGGAGTGCATTGCCCTCGGACACACAAAAAGGAACTTATCCGTGTAATGTAAGAAGCAACAAGACTTTCTTACCTCTACTGACCGCAGAAAGGATACAAATCCACAACACAAAATGAGATTATAAGTTCCCAGGGAACATTCACATGTTCCACGTCTGATGTTCTGTACCTGATCCTGTGCAGTAAATATCTTGTTGGGGGCCTTTATGTTGGAAAAACAGGACAAGAACTTAAAGCGAGGATGAGACCTAATTGCCACACAATTTAACAGGGAAAGACAGAATTACCTGCGGCCGAGCATTTCTCTAGTCATGGACACGACATAGAAGATATGAAAGTTATGATACTGAAAAGCAATTTAAAATCACAAAGAAGAATTTGGGAATATAAATTCAGAACAATTTTTTCACACTTTTAATAGAGGGTTAAATTATTCACGAGGATTCATGAGTGAGTGTGCAGTATGAGAAATCTATAGCACAGATAACACTGCTGGCCTGGTGACCCCCCACCCCCTCCCCAACACTAATTCAGAAACCATAAAACTTTCACTCCCTTATCAGTGACTTCTTACAGATGTTTGTATTTCTGTGCTCAGAAACGCTCTTTTCTCCTTAGGGGGAGCAACGATATACTATTGCTTTTAATTCCCAGTCATTGTAACAAGGCTTGTATAAAAAATCTGACTTTGACTTGAAGGAATGCTGCCTTTCAATAGGTGGCACTGTGGAGGATTTATTCCATCTCCCTTATTTGCATATTTCTGTGCTAGGATTCACTAACTCAGGGACTATAAAACCGTCACTCCCTTACCAGTGACTATTTCTTTTAAGGGCAAATACATCCATGTATGTGCCTTGTCATAAGTATGTGTGTATAAATATGCATGCCTCTTCGGATCCAATTCATTATGCCTTGATGAAGGACTGAAAGTAAAAGTCCGAAAGCTCGCATTAACATCATGCATTTTTGTTAGCCATTAAAATGTATCATATCTACAAAATTACTTGGTTTCTCTTACTGGGAGCAATCACATTTTGCTCTACTGGCTAACACGGTACCAAACGTTTATCATGAAGCAACCACCAACATGGTAAATTTTCACGGAACTGTGGAAATAAGTGTAGTTATGCAGCAGTTATTGGTCCGGGCTGCCCGAATAGTGGCGGACCAATGTTGTTGACTTGGTTGGTGCAATTGAGTGCAAAAGCGCTGCGGAATAGGTTGGCGCTGTACAAATAAAGGTTATTATTATTACTATAAAAGGACTGGCTGCAATAATCAAGATGCTCGATGGTAGAGATGTTCCCAGTTCATAGAATGGTAGAGTTGGAAGGGACCTCCAGGGTCATCGGGTCAAACCCCCTGCTCAGTGCAGGATTTACTAAATCATCCCAGACAGATATTTGTACAGCCTTTGTTTGAACACTTCCATTGAAGGAAAACTCACCACCTCCTGTGGTAACCTGTTCCACTCATTGATCACCCTCAATGTTAGAAAGTTTTTTCTAATATCTAATCTGTGTTTCCTCCCTTTCAGCTTCATCGCATTGCTTTTAGTTTTTCCATGTGCAAATGAGAATAGGGCTGATCCCTCTGCACTGTGACAGCCCTGCAGATATTTGTAAACAGCTATTAAGTCTCCTCTCAGCCTTCTTTTTTGCAAGCTAAACATCCCCAGATCCTTTAACTGTCATAGGACATAATTTGCAGACCGCTCACCATCTTGGTAACTCTTCTCTGAACTTGCTCCAGTTTGTCTATGTCTTTTTTTAAAGTGGGGTGCCAAGAACTGGACACCGTATTCCAGATGAGGTCTGACTAAGAAAGAGTAGAGGGGGATAATTACCTCACATGATCTAGACTTTATGCTTCTTTTAATACATCCCAGAATTGTGTTTGCCTTTTTGGCTGCTGCATCACATTGTTGACTCATGTTCAGTCTATGATCTATTAGTATACCCAAGTCCTTTTCACATGTGCTGCTGCTTAGCCCAATTCCTCCCATTTTATATGTGCTTTTTTCATTTTTTTGCCCAGATGTAGGACTTTGCATTTCTCCTTGTTAAATACCATTCTGTTAGTCGCCACCCACTGTTCAAGCTTTTCTAGATCTCTTAGAATACTCTCCCTCTTTTCCATAGTGTTAGCTATCCCTCCTAGTTTTGTGTCATTGGCAAATTTGATCAGTTTCCCATCAATTCCATCCTCCAGATCATTTATAAAAATGTTGAACAACACTGGGCCTTGGACAGAGCCTTGTGGTACCCCACTTGATACATTCTTACACTTGGATGTGCAGCCATTTATGACTACTCTTTGAGTACAATCACTCAGCCAGTTGTGAATCCACCCAACAGTTGCCTTGTCAATCCCATATTTGGTCATTTTTTCAATAGGTATGGTATGAGATACTTTGTCAAATGCTTTACTAAAGTCAAGATGTACTATATCCACCGCATTTCCCTGATTAACCAAGTCGATGATTCTGTCATTGAAGAAAATTAGATTCGACTGGCATGACTTGTTTGTTACAAACCCATGTTGGCTCTGGTCAGTTACTCCATTTTTATCCAAGTACTTGCATACATGCTATTTATTAATTTGTTCAAAGTTCTTTCCCAGTATATAAGTCAGGCTCACAGGCCTGTAGTTTCGTGGATCCACCTTCTGAGACTTTTTCTGTTCTCCAGGAATTTTCAAAGATTATGGCAAGTGGTTCAGCAATTACCTCCACTGCTTCCTTTAGTATCGTAGAATGTAATTCATCTGGACCTTGAGACTTGAATTCATTTAAGTTAGCTATGTGTTCCCTCACCATCTCTCTGCTTATAGATAGCCTGCATTCTTTTATTCCCCCAATAGCACAGGGGAGATCAGTTGATTTTCCATCTACTTTCTGAGAGAAAACAGATACAAAATAGGAATTTAAAAGTTCGGCCTTCTCAACATCATTCTTAACCAATTCACCATTTTCATCTTTTAAGCATCCAATAGCATCTTTGACTTTTCTTTTACTGACATACCCCCAAATTCTTTTTTATTGCTTTTGGCCTCTGTTGTAAGCCTCAATTCATATTAGCATTAGCTTTTCTGACACTTGCCCCACAGTTTCTGCAGACTGCATTATATTCTTTTTTTAGATATTCCCCCCTCTTTCCATTTGATAAACATAGTTTTCTTCCTTTTTAACATGCGTGCAAGTTCTGTGTTCATCTATTCTATTTTCATGTGTTGCCTGTGTTCATACAAGTGCTGCAAAACAAACAATAATCAAGGCGAGCGCCTGGCACTTAAAACAGAAGGAAGTTGAAAAGTACAATTTAACTCACCTGGTGTCAGGCATGTTATTGCAGCGACACTCCTGCACCAAGAATCCAAGTATGCTTGTAGCAATATCTTTTAAAGGGTCTTCCAAAATCCAGTCCGTTGGAGAGCTGCAGCGTAGGATAACCGAATTTCCGATAAGGAACGGGTAAATAACAGCAATAGAAGAAAGAAAAAATCCCTCACTGCGCTTCTGATGGAAGTACCTTAAAGAAGTCTCGCCAGTGTGTATAATCCACAGAGATAGGTTTTTATTACTTAAAACCACTAGGGTAAAAAAGACCTCTTTGGAAGGTCAAACCACAAGAAAAAGATATAAATACATGCAACGCGTTTCGGCGGAAAGAACCGTACAGGAGGAAGAAAAATTTGCAACTTTTCTACCCCAGTATCCTGGTATAGACCTGTTAGTAAATGTCCTTCAATTTTTGAAATGGATTGTATCTACCGCTTACTGTGAATGGATGACCTTGGACTTGATTGATATTCCAACATCATCCATTCACAGTGAAGGGTGGGGACCGCCAAGGGACTTGACAGAGATATAGAGCCTGTCCAGGCGAAGGAAGGTGAGTATAAAAAAAAAAGACACAAGGATAGGGTCAGCAGGGCTGCGAATGCAGAGCCATGCAGCCAGCACCACTCATCCTATCTCATGACAGGCGCTCTTTAAACAGTTTACCATTTCACTAAACTTTATTCCCTTTTGTGCTGTATATGTCCAGTACAGTCATGAGGTCCATAAATGATTCCTACATACAAAGATTAGAAGTACTGGTACAATGATTACAGCAGTGTAAAGTTTCTTAGATACAGTAATAGACTTATAGTCACTTTTCAGATTTCTTGGAAAATTATAAACTCTATCATAAGACATCAACTTCTAAATAACATCTGAAAGGGTCTTTGTGATGACCCCAGACAAAGAGACTTTGTAATGAAATGCTTCTTTTTAGGAAAAAGTAAATGCCACATTTACAGTAAATGCGACTCAATTAACAATTTACAGACTAGTTAAAACAAACCCACAAAGTAGACCCTTGTTAATAAACCAATGTTATATGCTAGATTTACCAAGCAACAAAATGGCAACATTTCAGATAATGGTTTTGGTGAACCGACCCAAATTTTTTGTGGAATATTATAAACTAGCTGATATACCCGGCTTCGCCCGAGTTAATTTGGTACTGGTGTTTATCTGGTGTTCACACAGAAAATCCTATGAAGTCGTGGTTACTTTAGAGATACCGGAAAAACATATGTTCACCATTTTGCATAGTTCTCTGCGTTACCCAGGAAACACCACGGGTAGGTAACCATGCGACGTTTCCTTTATATAAAATGACATCAGGAAGTGAGAGAATTAGATTACGTACATAAAATTTGGATGCTAATTCTTTTGCACTTAGAATTGAATAATCGAGTTGGGACCCATTAACTTTTCCTATTTATAACATAATGAATGCCCGTGCCAAATTTCACGTTTCTATGACACCGGACAGTGAGAAAATTACATTCCGTACGTAAAATTTGGATGCTAATTCTTTTGCGCATAGAATTCAATAATCGAGTTGGGACCCATTAGCTTTTCCTATTTATGACATAATCAATGCTCGTGCCAAATTTCACGTTTCTATGACACCGGAAAGTGAGAAAATTACATTCCGTACGTAAAATTTGGACGCTAATTCTTTTGCGCATAGAATTGAATAATCGAGTTGGGACCCATTAGCTTTTCCTATTTATGACATAATCAATGCTCATGCCAAATTTCACGTTTCTATGACACCGGAAAGTGAGAAAATTACATTCCGTACGTAAATTTGGACGCTAATTCTTTTGCGCATAGAATTGAATAATTGAGTTGGGACCTATTAACTTTCCCTATTTATGACATATTCAATGCGTGTGCCAAATTTTAAGTTTCTATGACACTGGGAAGTGAGAGATTTAGATTATGTACGTAAAATTTCGACACCAATTCTTTTGCGCTAGAATTGAATAATCGAGTTGGGACCCAATTACTTTTCCTATTTTGGAGATAATCTATGTTTGTGCCAAATTTCATGTTTCTACAACATCGGGAAGTTGGAGAACTTTTGGCGAGTCAGTCAGTCAGTGAGTCAGTGAGGGCTTTCGTCTTTATATAGATGGTAATTCCCTATGCCAGGGGTGTCAAAATGTTTTTGTCATCAGCTTTCTGGTAAGTTTTACTGACGTGGTACTAATAAATCTAAGCACAAAATGATAATGTATGCCTTCCACCGTACCCCGAATAAAAATTACAAACACCCAAAAAGAGGTACAGCTGCAGACAGCGCTAAAAAATGACAAATAGACAACCTAAATTTAAAAAAAAATGTTCTCAACGCTAAAGAAAGAATACTGCTCCTTGGATGTGGAAGACTGTGAGTCAGCGGCTGTAGAACACTATGCCAGGAATATTCTTGGCACAGGAGTCGGTGTTGTGACGCAGATTTAGGATATGATGTAGCAGAAGGAGTACCAAAATATACAATATTTATTAAAGAACAGAGTACTGCAAGAGAATAATGTTATATGGTGGTGATAACAAGCAAGCAATTAATGGTTACCATGAATTAACTTAATGATGGCTACAGCTAAATATCCTAGGAATGACTACTTTGTGCACAATAACAAATAATGCTGGAAGAGAAATATCAATGATGCTGTACAAAGATCAGTCCAGTTGAGCAGATGTACAAATTACGTAACACACAGTTCATGTTTTAAGGATTAACACTCTACTGTTATCAATATGATCTATTAGAAACACAGCGTTCCAACTCCAGTTGACGTGTCGCTATCATGCAGGCGCGTTCCCCGGGTGTAGTCCATAACAGTGAGCACTTGAGATTCGCAAAATAATCCAAGTGTTTAGGTGCAGCGCCTTCTGGCATAATAGGCCTATTACTTAGAGGGGTTTTCTGAGTTATTTCTTTTATATAGTTTTGGACTCCTCATGGTCAAAACTATATAAAAGAAATATACTCACTGCAGCACAGGACTGCAGGCTGTGTGACATTCTGTCACATAGGCTTCTAATGTAGAAGCCCCAAGGCAGGTTTACGGGAGGTCACTGATGACTCCCTGCCGGCCCCTATTGGCTTCAATGCTCATGTGGGTAAACAATTCACATCACCACTGCAGCCGATTTGAATACCAATGGTGGTAAGCAGAAGGTGAGTATAGAGGTTTTTTTAAAATTAACCTATGTGTCCCCAATATTTAAGTTTCTCAGAAAACCTCTTTAACTCCTTCCCGCTCCATGACGTACCGATACGTCATGGAAGCCTGGTACTTCGCGCAAAATGACGTACCGGTACGTCATCAGGATAGCGCGAGATCATGACTGACCTCGCGCTATCCCGCAGCGGGAGCCAGCTGTCAGTCACAGCCGGCGTCCCGCTGCAACAGCGGGGGGCATTGGAGATGTGCCCCCCCCGCTGTTAACCCCTTCCCTGCCGCGATCTAAGTAGATCGCGGCAGGGAAAGAGTTCACAGAGGGAGCGTGGCTCCCTCTGTGTCTCCGGCCGGCTCTCGTGATGTCATCGCGAGAGCCCGGCCTGTCACCATGGCAACAGGACGCCAGACACTGGCGTCCTGTATTGCCTATGCCTATGATCGCTGTACTAGCGATAAGGCATAGCAGAGCAGTAGCTCTGCCATGCCTTATGACAGCGATCATCGGTACAGTGATGTAAGTCCCTCAGAGGGACTCAAATACTGTAAAAAAAGAAAATAAAAATGTAAAAAAAAGAAAAATGTAAAAAAAAATGTAAAAAAACCCCTTTTTCTAATATTAGCATAAAAAAAGGTAAAAAAAAAATTAAAACCCCACATATTGGGTATTGATGCATCCGTAACGACGTGTACAAAAATTTGAACATGCTTTTTAAAAGCGTAAAAAAAACGCTAAAAAACAGAGGCAAAATGCTAATTTTTAGTGTTTTTCCTCACAAAAAATGCAATAAAACTGATCAAAAAAGCCGTACATTCCCCAAAATGGTACCAATAAAAACTACAGCTCGTCTCGCAAAAAATAAGCCCTTATAGAGCTCCGTACATAGAAAAATAAAAAGAGTTACAGGACTTTGAATGCAGCTCTAGAGAAAAAAAAAGATTTCCAAAAAAAAGGCTTTTTAGTGCAAAAAAATGTAAAAACCTAAAAAAAATATAAGAATTTTGGTATCATTGTAACCGTACCGACCCGCAGAAAAAATTTAGTGTGTCATTTACACTGCATGATTAACGGTGTAAAAAAAAAAAAAATCTATGTCAGAATTGATGCGTTTTCTCTCCCTGTTATCATAAAAAAAAATAATAAAAATTTTACGATATTGTCTATATACCCAAAAGTGGCACCGATAAAAACTACAGCTCGCCACGCAAAAAAAACAAGCCCTTATATGGCCGCATCGACGGAAAAATAAAAAAGTTATGGCTTTTGAAAAATGGAAATGGAAAAATACCAAAAATCGCTTGGTCCTCAACGCCAAAATAGGCCATGTCATTAAGGGGTTAACTAGTCCCGTCCCTATTGGGATGCACATCTAATATTTGGGTTTGAAGCTGGCCTCACTTATGGTTCCTTTTGGATGAGAGTTGTCGCTTCTACTAGGCCAGACATGTCT
Organism: Eleutherodactylus coqui; assembly: GCF_035609145.1. Classification (NCBI taxonomy): domain Eukaryota; kingdom Metazoa; phylum Chordata; class Amphibia; order Anura; family Eleutherodactylidae; genus Eleutherodactylus; species Eleutherodactylus coqui. The sequence continues at coordinate 453,264,749 of NC_089837.1, read as the reverse complement.
TGGGTGAGAAAGGTAACTCTACCTCTGCTCTCTGATATCTGTCATAGTCCAGTTGTTTCCACCTGGTGGGGCCTATAGTGCAGACTCTCTCTCTCCAGGTGGCACCAGGCAGTAGGCAGTCTCTGGTAATTCAGTCCAGTGGCCACAGTATCCTCTAAGAAGCTCCTGCCACTTCTCTACCCTTGTTGTTGCTGCTCACTAAGTTTCTGCCAATCACAGGCAGCAGTTTATCTCACCAGCCTTAATCCCTGCACTCTCTGTAAACTTTTGCGCTACTTTGGAACACCACTCCAGCAGCCCTGCCACCTCACTGTATCACCGAAATTGTCATTTTTATTTGGGAACCTCAGCTTATCAGTAAGCATGCATTAGGCATGCTCAGTTCTATTGTGCCAAAATTTGGCACACATGATAATTTGGCATGATTTTTGGTGCATGCTCTGTCTATCACCTTAGCAACTTTTAATCTTTTAGGGAAGCCCCTTACATTCTCATGTGCTTTACTGTAGGCTGGACACCCAGGTCCTATACAGTGATTAGTGGTATGCATTGCAGTAGATACTCTAATGTTTTCTAGAAACTGACTATCTGCATGGAGTTTGTGAAATCTCTTTTTGTATTTTATTGTTAAACAGAAAAATATACATGTGATACCCGGGAATGGAATTTTTGTACCACCAACTGTGCACCCTTATGACTTGTGCTTTGTAATGTTTTAATAGCATTTATTATTGTTTTTTTGGTTATTATTGCCCACTGTTTTGTACTACAGATGGTGGCCGCAGCTTATCAAGTCTACTAGTGTTAGACAAAGGGAAGAGGCAAAAGTTATATACGACAGCCACAGATTTGGACCCACTGCTAGAAGGTACAGGATAGGTGGCCCACTGGTGTGACTAGCTAGGATTGTTGACACAATCCAGGCAAATCAGACTAGAGGAATTCCCAGGAGACTGCAGCACCAAGAATAGAGCAACTTGGAAAGTGACCATCTGTGCTAGGCAATAGATTCCCAGACGTTGTGTCGGGTGGATCTACTTGAATTACCTATCCGCAGTTCCAGGGAAAACTCAACTGCTGTCGGAAAGACAAGAATGCTTAAAGTATCTGGAGTGTGAGCCAGGAAGGTAATCACATGGTGAGCCAAGTCATGGCACAGTGGAGGGGAGCATCAGCCCACACCAGCAGCAATAACACCAACCACCACCACTGAAGAGATTTGTTTAAAAGTGGATGCTCAAGGACTGGGCCATCATCTTCAGATGTTGTATCAGTAAATCGTAAGTTAACCTATATCTCTGGAGTCTTTATGAAAGGAGTTCTACCAGAATTACAAGTTATTCCCTATCCACAGGGATCCAGCAATCTCCTCTTGGTCCAGCAATCACATGCCAGGACCCAACCACGTTAATAGCAGAGGTAGATCACAGGGGTAGTGACCAGGGGTTACCTTAAGCCCGATTGTCACTCGTGACACCACCCTTCCGTCCTCTGGTGGATCTTCCTGATGAAATAAAGTAGTCCACACACAGGGCAACTTTCTGAACAAGAACCGGGAACAGTCAGTTCTATCCATTTACTGTAACCTTTTAAACTCCAATCCAAATAAACAGTCCTGGTGAAGGTACAACAAGTAAGACTGGTGCAACAGGGAGGATTCTCGGGGTACTCGGATAATCCACAGTCCAAGTTATCTGTGTGATCCCACTCCTGGCAACTCTCTCTCTCTACCGGTCAACACTCACTCTCGTTGTCCTCCTCTCACTATAAAACAGCTTGTCCTACTCCCCACGCTCAGTAGCAGCATTGAGGTCTCCTGGGTAGAATGGACCCAGGCCGAGCATAGGGAAGTCGCTCAGCCTCCTCCATCCTCTCTACACACAGCCCGATCTGTCCGGTATCTGTGTGGCTCACTTACTCCCCTCCTTCTGCATTCTGCAAACACATACATCTAACATCCTAAGGTGACTATAAAATGATACACAAAATATGATACATTTTCCAGACAGGACTAGACATACCAGACATTAACCCTCTCGGTCCTGCAACCATTCAATCCACATAAATTTGATGCACTCCACAAACATGGCACGAGACAGACATATAACATTTATGGAGGGACCCTACTAACTCTGGGCCACTACATAGACATCAGTAATTGATTACACCAGTCATGTGCTTCGACAGGCATGGGAGGATGGAGGGGCAACAGCATTGTATCTTCTTCGCAGAGTACAGGTAAGTACTGTTTTGTTTGTCCTTTTAAGACAGTGAGAACTATTGTTGCAATGTAACCAGACAAGCCCTTTAATTTGTGAAACAACCCATAATAAAAAGACTCTAGCAGTGACAAGTGATTGAGCGCTTGTCCAAATGGAGTTGTCTTCTGCTGGACCCTTATGGCTCATTACTATGTGTTAAACCAGGGCTAATTGGAAGGTTCTCTATTTTCCTAAGCATGTAGGACCCTTTCAAGAATACGTTATTTATTTTTAGAAGTAGGCAGGTACGCACGTCTTTGCAACTCCTACTATATCGTTTGCGCCTCTTTTGAAAAATGTGGTGCCATCTAGTGGTATAGAGACGCATTTCCTGTTATTCAGAACATAAGTGAAACAAAATACATAAAAAGAAAAATAAAACAAACCATATTTTAAGGGGAAAAAAAACCCTCAACTCATCACTTTTGCTTTCCAGGTGACACTATTTGCACAGCTGGATGTATACACAAAGGTTCAGAGGGCAGAGTGCAGGAAGTTCAGCAAGTGAGTTATTTCTATTCAGTCAGTCAAAAGCAAGCTTTAAAATATTAGTTGTCACTGTAGAGAAACGTGATGAAAAGTTCAGAAGGTCGTATTTATATGATATTCAACAAGACGTTATTGTCAGTGCTGACTAGTTTTTGGCCTGTCTACTAGTTCTGACGACTAGTGTAACAATCTCAGGAGGAGCCAAAAGTGCCTGTGGGGGACTGTAATGGATGGAACTAATATTAATGTGAAAAATGTAAATTCTGGCCTTTGTCTGTAATTAAGCAGAACGTATTGCCTTGTGAGCATGATGAAGTTCATATTCTGTAAATAGATCCCACTGTTTCAGGCAAGCCTACCATTCATCCATCTATATTCAGGCCCCCAGAGGTCAGACACAACTATAGTTTTAGTGCTACAAGTTTTCTGCCAGATAAGGACAATCCATCCAATGTTTACACAAATGTTTTATTCTTATTTATAGAACTTGAGCGCTTCCAGGTGCGTTAACGCTTGTCGATTCTTCTAAGAAGGACAATTTCATTACTCGAATCCGAGATATTCTTCAGCAGTTTCAAGCAATACATTTAATATTGTATACTACTTTAAGAAATGTAAAAAAATATATATTTACAATAAACATTTTGAGAAGGCATTGTATGAGAGTAATGCTCAGTGCTCCGCTGTTCCATGTTATAGGTTTTAGCCATGGCCACAGGACAGGACTGGTTTCTGTTATTGGCAAAAAATATATGGCTCTTGCATGAAGTCATAATATGTCTGTCTGCATGGAGACTAAAACTGAGCTGAAGCACAGAACGTTTACATTACATACTGATAGCTGGTGACAAAAATAGCAATCTTGTCCATCAGTCAGACTCATTCTCACCATTTTGATAGCATATCAATACAATTAGCCAAGAATTATCTACATTAGAAAAGTGTTAGATGGGAAAATTAAAGATTATATTTTCATCTTTGCTTTTTAGAAGGGGCATGCCTAAAGGCTCAGGGGCCCAGGTGCAAAAGTTCAGTTGAGGGTTCCCCCCCCCCTCCCAGGCCTCCACCTCTGCATTCCCATACCCATACCTCGATCGTGCTGCATACAGCGGCAAAACAAATTTCCGTACATGAACTAGCCCCTTGGTATAATCTTTGCAAACATGACTCATTTCCTGCACTACATGAAAATTTGTTTGTAGCCCCTTAGGCCACTCTCACACACACTGCTTTTTACTACTATTAGCACAGCACCCTGAGCGCCGTACGAACCGTGGTACAAAGCTCCCATTGATTTGAATTGGGTTACTAAAATTTGTGCTTGAGCGTCGTGTTCCTGACGCCGCGATTTTCGAGAGCTGTCTGTTCTATCTACACAATGATGGGGTGTATTAAAAAACGCTGTACAATGCGTTCAAAAATGCCGCTTCAAATTGCAGTAAAAATGCCACGATTGCAAGCTGCATTTTCTGAACACGTGTGTGAGAGTGGTGTTTCTTTGTGTGTAAAGCGTGCAATTATATACAATATATACAGGGAGATGTACAACTTATACTAGTCATAGATAGTCTTCTCTGCTGCTCTCCAGCTCTCTCTGTCAGCTGCACCACAGCAATCACGCTGCTGGCAGAGAGACCAGCCAGTAATGCACTCTATGTGCATTTGTATAAGGCAGAGGGCACCCTCTGGGCCCCCTCAGTGCAGGGGCCATGTCACCATCGGCACCCCTCTTTAGCAATTCATATTTCTTTAGAATAAACATGATATAAAAGCAGTAACACTCTTTTTTTAAGAAGCATTCCAGTGAGATTTGTGTATCCTTTTTCATTTATTTTCAAGTCAGTGGGGTTAGGCTGCGATAGTACAGTGTATATATACAACCCACTGATCATGTGTGCACAGAGAGTTATTTCACAAGGAGATCATAAATTATGCTGTTTAGGGCTTGAATGTGTAGTGCTGCCAAAGGCATTATTTGTATGGAGACGCCATGGAACTCTGCAATGGAACTGGTAAATAAATACTTTTGGTATTTAGTGGTTGCATTCCCTTTGAAAAAATGGAAAAGAGGGATACACACATATACATACTGCATATGTAAAAGGACGGTGATTAAACTAGAGGAGTATAGAGGTCTCTAGGGAAAAACTGTGGGGCAGAACACAATAACATTTGGTGTAGCTACTCACATTGAACCATATCTATGGAAACATGTTCAAGGAGCACTCATTGTACCATGTCTATAGGAACAAGTGTCAGGAGACATTGAACCATGTCTATAGGAAGAAGTGCAAAGAGATATTGAACCATGTCTGTAGAAACAAGTGTGAGGAGACATTGAACCATGCCTACAGAACATGTGCAAAGAGCACAAAGTGAACCATGTATATAGGAAAAAGTGTCAGGAGACATTGAACCATGTCTATAGGAACAAGTGCGAAGAGCTATTGAACCATGTCTATAGGTGCAAGTGCAAGGAGCACATATTGAATGATTATGGGAATAAGTGCAAGGAGCAAACATTAAACCATGTCTATAGGTTTTTCCAACTTTCCAACCTGATACTCACTAAGCCATTGTACAGTAAACACACATCTGTCCCAAACCACAATGGATGGTCCTTAGCCATTAATTGAGAAGTACTAAGACACTTCAGCAGTGCCAAATATTCCCCTGGGGGCAATATTCTGTACAATTTTTCTTCCCAAGAAATCTAAACCACATAACACACTGTTATTGTGTTCTGCCTCACAGTGTTTTCACTAGGGATCTCTTGACACCCCTAGTTTTATTTTTTAGTTATGATCACCATCATATATATAAATATATATATATATATATATATATATATAAAAAATAGTGACATCATATTTTATATAAATATATAAAGCCTAACAACATACTATGCTTACATTTACACTCATAGCTCATCCATGGGCTCAAGTAGAATGTATGCATATACACACACACACACACACACACATATATATACTAGCTTACCCGTCGCGCGTTGCTGCAACATCAGAAGAAAGGAAAATCAAGGAAACTCGTTCTTATAACATTGAATTTACATTGTGTCTTATGTTGTTTTAATTCTATGTATTTAATCAAGTGCTTGTGGATACACAATATTTTTTGTTTTTCCGTCTGGTGCGTACACGAATAAATCCGAAGGTTTTCCGACACGTGAGCTGGCCACATACAGTTGTCCATGTGAGAAGCACGGATTCTCCAAATCTAGCCCACACACTTGCAGCGATTGCCCTTGTGCTCTGTTGATGGTCATTGCAAAAGCGAGTCACATCAGAAACTGTAAACGTTTGAATTCAAATGGTATATCTGTTGGGATAATTGGAATATGTGGCAGCAGAATATCTTCCCCTTTGAATTTCCCATTCAAAATTGTAGCTACGATGACATTGTTCATCATCTTTTTCACTGAAAGTCTTGTACCGTTGCAAAGTCGTGGTGGATGGATGTTTCGGAGAAGAATGATAGGCACGCCTATTTTCAATGTTAAAATGTGCGGTGGCATACCTGGAAAATCGAGTGAATTCAAGAATTCCGTTGGGTAATTGACAGCTTCATCTTGATTCATCACAGTATCGATGGACTTATACGTTGTCGCTTCGCCTGGTATTCCATTTTGAATGCTGAAATTGATGGCATTGACATCGTTGTTGGTAGCTGCTAATATAGCCCGTGCGCTGAGCCACTGATGATTTTTGTAATTCCGCGCGATATTTGGGAACACCTTTTGGATCAATTCGTCTTTGGTTGATGTCATCTTTCCAAAGTTTGTTGGCAATGTGATACATTGTGTAGATCTATCGATAGGCATTTTCCCATTTCCAATATCCAGCAATTGTTTTGCGAAACGTTCGGCGGATGCATCATTTTGTAGTTGAACACGCATATTGGTTTTCAAAGTCAATTTCTTAACATGTTGCCATAGAACTGATGATTTGAGACATGCATTAAGACATAATCAATGCTCGTGCCAAATTTCAAGTTTCTATCACATTGGGAAGCGAGAAAATTAGATTCCGTACGTAAAATTTGGATGCTAATTCTTTGGCGCTTACAATTGAATAATCGAGTTGGGACCCAATAACTTTTCCTATTTATGACATAATCAATGCTCGTGCCAAATTTCAAGTTTCTATGACATTGGGAAGAAATTTCAAGTTTCTATGATATTGGGAAGTGAGAAAATTAGATTCCGTACGTAAAATTTGGACGCTAATTGTTTGGCGCTTAGAATTGAATAATCGAGTTGGGACCCATTAGCTTTTCCTATTTATGACATAATCAATGCTCGTGCCAAAATGTTAAGTTTCTATGACATTGGGAAGCGAGAAAATTAGATTCTGTACGTAAAATTTGGACGCTAATTCTTTGGCGCATAGAATTGAATAATCGAGTTGGGACCCATTAGCTTTTCCTATTTATGACATAATCAATGCTCCTGCCAAATTTCATATTTCTACAACATCGGGAAGTGAGAGAATTAGTGGCAATGATGGAAATCGAACGATCTACGTGAGGGGGTCATAGCTGTTGACGACGCACGCATGCGCGCCATTTATCGTAGCATAAATGTACTATGCCTATAATCCTCCCAGGAGTGTACTCAACAACTTCCCAAAGTTTCATGGCGATCGGATGAATGGTGTAGTAGCGCATAAAGGACAAACAGACACGCACGCAAATTCCGTACGTAAAATTTGGACGCTAATTCTTTGGCGCTTAGAATTGAATAATTGAGTTGGGACCCATTAACTTTTCCTATTTATGACATAATCAATGCTCGTGCCAAATTTCAAGTTTCTATGACATTGGGAAGCGAGAAAATTAGATTCCGTACATAAAATTTGGACGCTAATTCTTTGGCGCATAGAATTGAATAATCGAGTTAGGACCCATTAGCTTTTCCTATTTATGACATAATCAATGCTCCTGCCAAATTTCATGTTTCTACAACATCGGGAAGTGAGAGAATTAGTGGCAATGATGGAAATCAAACGGTCTACGTGGGGGGGTCGTAGCTGTCGACGACGCACGCATGCGCGCCATTTATCGTAGCATAAATATACTATGCCTATAATCTTCCCAGGAGTGTACTCAGCAACTACCCAAAGTTTCATGGCGATCGGATGAATGGCGTAGTAGCGCATAAAGGACAAACAGACACGCACGCATACAGACATACATTCAATTTTATATATATAGATATATATGTGTATATATATATATATATATATATATATATATATAAAATTGAATGTATGTCTGTACATACATATATGTCTGTAATATATATATATATATATATATATATATATATATATATATATATATTATCCATAGTATATTTTTTTGATTTATAGCACTCTCTGCTCACATGTGCTCTTTTTTACCACTATGGTGCCAGCATAAAATATACATTTGCTCCTCTTGCTCCAACTATGTTCATTAAAGTGCTGAATCTGCATTTGCCTGGTCTAAAAAAGAGCTAAACGCTTACCACAAAGCCCAACCAAAGCCAGCTCAGCATTTCCAATGCCACAGGTATAAAGCGCTTCAGAGCAATGACCAACTTAAAGGTTATTCCAACTGATTGCTGATAAAACAAGAAACTAAAGTTTAAGCAGTCCCACACTTTCAAAAGACAGCATCCACAAACCTACTGAAGTATTTGCACTACTTGCATGAAATAAGGGAGGTAGCGAGGAATCTATGTACATGAGTTAAAGGACATTTTATATGGCTATAAATCTGTGTGCGCATTTTACTAGTATGATTTATGTATGTGAAGCCCTACAAGTTTTGAGAAGACTCAACTCCACCCATAACTTCTTTGCTAGTGTTAGAAAATTAACATTTTACACCTGCTTGCATGTCTCAATTCTTGGTATATACTATTAACTGCTGAACGTTTGCCAGACATTCGTTTTACTAGCCTTGATCTATTCTAGAAATTCAGTTCTTAACCCGTTGTACATAAACCGCAGGGGGTGTACCCCATGAATTTAGAAAATACTTGGCTCAGAGGCATAACGTGTAGTTAAGTTGCAGGGCACCATTGCAAAATCTGTAACAGGACTCCCAACTATAACGCTTTAGGGATTGTCTAGGGCTTTTTGAATTTTTTTCTATTGCTGACCTGTCGTCAGGACAGGTCATTGATAGATGATGGAGGAGGGTCCACTGCTCGGGATCTCTGCCAATTCCTGGTGCCATTGTCACTACAGACAGCACAGGAAGCAGATTGTGCTGGCCATAGCACAGCAGCCTGGGTTGGTATTGCAGGTACAGCTCCCACTGAATTCAATAGGAGCTCTGCCTGTTGTACCAAACCAGGCAGCTGCGCTATGGACAGGTCGTCAATAGAAAAAAAATTTAAAACGTCCCATAAACCCTTTTAATTTATACTATTGGTCTCCTCATATGGGGAAGACCTTATGGGCTTTCTAAGGCTCCAGGTCTGGGTGTGACTGCCTTTTCTGCACCCACGAGTTACACCCCTGCTTACGCTGTGCATATGCTGTTAATAAACAGTTCAGTGTACTGTCATAGCCTTGTGGGTACATGGATGTAATTGGTTTGAGTAGGAGCTAATTGGATTTTAAACTTGAGGCAATTCTGTTTTAGACCAGTGCTTCTCAAATCGTGTCCTGGATTGTTGGTGAGGCAAAGGTGGTTGTATGGTGGTTGTATTTTTTTTAATGGTTGCACCAATTTTGGTGCAATCTTGAATAGTGACCACTGAAGCCTGTGATATTGACTGAGTGGTCACATGCACAATGAATGGCATGTGACTGTAGGAGATTCTTGTAGGTTTAGAGTAGTGGGGACCTGAGCTCTAAAACTGAACTGGGAGGGTGGTGGGACATTGATGAGGTGGGTATGTCTTATTACTTATTTTTCTATTTTATTACATTCCCCGCCATAGTTTACTTTTAATTTCTTTTCAAAAGGGTTTTCCAGGTCTTAAAATGAATGATTTATCCACAAGATAAGTCATCAAGAGTTTAGTGTTACTGTTCCTTGGCCCAGAACCCTATTTGATCAGCTGTTTGCTGGGTCAGCTGGCATGCTTCATGGGGCAGAAAAGCAGATAGCTCAAGACATAGTGCAGTGGCTTGGAGCGGTATTGCAAGCACAACTCCCATTCACTTCAATGGGAGCTGTACCTGCAATATCACGCTGTGCCACTGCACAGTGTATGGAGCTATCTGCTTCCTGCTTCCTACAGCATGACAGCTGTCCCAGCGCACAGCTGAGGGTCCAGCTGGCCCACCTATATGATCATCAATTTTTAAGACCTGGAAAACCCCATTTACTTACAGCATTTATTAGATACATGGTTTTGGCATTGCATTAATGGGAGTTCTCAAGGTAATTTCCAAATCAATGAGATTTGGTGCGTAGGTATTAAAACTTGCCAGAAATGCATCACACTTCAGGTGATTGTAAAGGCAATAAACATGTTCTATCCTGCTATCTGAGTTCGACTACATGTATCTGCATAAGAATGTTAACTTGAAAAAATTGCAAAAAAATTATTCTGCACTTACAATTTTAAAGCAGGAAAAAACCCACTTTGTTATTTTTGCCTGTTTACTGCTGAATTATAAATACTGTAATTATAATTACTTTTTTTAATGACCTCATGCCAAATTATTTAGGATCTCCTTTGACCGGGATCTGAATTTTCAATTTTGGATCTAAATTTTCTGGCATGGAGCACATAAGCTCAACTCACATGAGTAGAATGGAGAAACAACTGTTTCCCATACCATATTTCAGGCAGGAAATTAAATTGTTTTTGCCTGGGGTCATTGTATGTGCAGTCTCATGCACCACTTCATGACTGTCTCAGTCCTCCATAGTCCCAAGACTGCTGAAATCCTGCTCTAAAACTATATAGTGAGGAACGGCCCACTAATTTCTAAGAATGGCTATTGTGTCTTTTACTGCTGAACAACTGCAATTACTGATATTGATGTTTTATCAACTCTATATTAAATATTGTCCAATCTGCAGCACCATGTTTTAGAACAGAATTAGCCTAATAGATTGATCTATATTTTTGTGGGAAAATATTCAATAACATAAATTAGACTTCAACACAGTAATCACGCTTAATGTGCATAGTTCATAGATGACAAAATTACTTATCATGATCGACGGGTCTACAAACCTTTAATTCCATCATCTAATAGATCCAGGCTTGATTCCTTTACAAGTAACAGTTAAGTATTTTAGCCTTCTTACAAGCAAAAATGTTCCAAAAGGCTAGTGTTTAACATGCTACGCTGCTGAAAGGCCTGCTTAGTCCCTCAAAGTCACTTTTCAATGTTGACACTGTTTAGCTTTTAATGAGACTGGCCTCACTTACGACCCCATACAAAAGTCCTCCTCACCGGCCTTGCTCAGTCCCAATCTGGTTGCTTTGCAGCACAGTTTTCCTGACAGTTCACTCTAACGATAAGGTAACCAGTACAAGCTGGCCCTGCAGTCTTTGGCTTCTCAGCAATATTTTATTCTCCAGCAGCAGATTCTTCTGGTCCACAAGTCTCTGAACTCTTCCGCTTTTTCTTTGTGCCTCAGAGGCACTGCTGATACTATTTCTTGCACTCTTCCTTCATGATACAGCTTCAAAGCTTTGGGAGATTTTCTGGGGGCAGAAGGTGGAACTTAACCAGCACTGGCAACCTCTGTGACTTTAGGTGCTCCATGCACCTAAATCATGGGCAGCATGCTTATTTCTGGGACACAGCCAAGGTCTATTCCTCCTCCACTTTCCCCTGTCTGGCCTGATAGGGGGTGGAGCTTGACATGGCTGAGAATCAACGCAATTCATAAGCTGGGAGAGTGGGACAGCACTCCCATCTTACAATTTATTAAACTTTTATTTGTTCTGTGCTTAGGAGCCCAATAGATGTTCCTATTCGGTGATTGTGCACACAGCTTTAGCAGTCAATCATGCAGGAAAGGCTGTTAATCACTGATTAGGTCCACCCACTGGCCTCCTAAACTCAGAACAAGCTAAATTTGAAGTAATTTTGAAGCTTTTCCCACAAAAATATATTTCAATCTACTCAGCTCATTTCTGCTCTAAAACATGCTGTCCTCAGACTGGACTGCATTTTTAATGTGTCAGGTTCCCTATGCAGAATGAATCACGTATTAATATAGTGAATAGTGGTGCTATACGTGCACATGTAATTTGATTTATCATGATGTATTTGCTGGTTCTCTGGCTAGGAGATTGAGACTTAGAAGAGATCATGTGTGAGTTTCCTGGTGTACTCTGCCAGAGCTTTTGTCATGCTTTGTCGAAAGGTCCCTCATCTGAATGTCGTTACATACTGGCACACGTTTTTGAGAATTAAGGGTTATACTTTACATCACCTAATACATTACGGTGGAAACTTTCTTAACTTTATGCTATTAAGCCTTTTCAAATGTAAAAGACTGATGTGTCCAATGCACACCTCTAATATTACCTGCATAACAAACTATTAGTCTGTAATTTCCTACATCTTCAGGCTTATTTTTATGTCTTTCTTTTTCCTATTTTCCATAGCTTCTCATCTCTTTATCAAGATTTTCAGAATATATTTAACTGGAGCTAAATTTTCGTTCTTTGGCACTTTAGAGCTATGCAGCATCATTTTCAGCTTTTTATCTTTAAAGGCTATGAATACCTTTGATATGTAAAAATGATTTCTATATATATTAATGCAGCTTTCTTAACTCAAAGTAACGCTAAACTTCATATTGCAATCTCTATTCTTTCACTCATTTTCAGACTCCTTGATATGCAGCTCTTATGGCTTGACAGACGAACATGATAAGCCGCAATTTTACGCATGGGAAACTCCCGCGTGCATAACACGAAGAATAAAACCCACTTCAATGGGTTCATTCTCACTTCTTTTTTTTTTGCCGGTGTTGTCTTTGCGAGTGCAAAAAAATAGGACCTGCCCTATCTTGTGCGTGTTTGCGCACTAAAGAGCCCCACAGTGGTCTATGAGAGGTGTGCAAACATGCATATCTACCCGTGCAGGTGTGCGCTAAATGTAGCACATATCCGCGATCATCGGCACCTTGTTAAGTAAATCAGCTTTTTAACCCCTTTAGTGGCACGCCTGGAAAATCTCCGGAGCTTGCTGTACTGACCATGCAGTTAAACCCCGGAAGATTTCTGTGGACAGCTCTAGTGCTGAAATGCTGGCCAGGACACACAGCTATTGTGCCACGGTACACCTTTGCCACTTCGAATTACCTCAAGAAAATCTTCGGGGCTTGCTGTGCTGACATGGTAATAATAAACCTGTTACTGAAGGGGTTAAATCAGGGCGAGGTGATTCCCCCACCCATGTGAACACGTTTCGGGGACGCACCCTTTTGTCAGTTCGGCTGGATTAGACACAACAGGAAGCACTTCTTTCTCCCCTGTCCCCCTGCTACATACAGGACTTCTGGCACACCCAAAACACCTTTGGGGTTGTGTCACCCCCAGGCATCCTGTTGTGTCCAATCCAGCCGAACTGACGAAGGGGTGCGTCCCCGAAACGCGTTATCAATTGCTGGTTTTTATCTTGTGAAATAATAAAAAAGAAGTGCCTTCACTATCACATATTGGATCTTTTATCTTCTTGTAGCTTAGAGGGTTGCGCCCCCACACCAGTTTTTTCCCACATTCTTTTCGCTACACTCACGGTCACCCTAGTGGAGCGTCATCTGGTTGGCAGCACCTCCATCATTTGGAATACTCCATCATTGGAAACACTTTGTACTTCAGAAATATTCCACCACCCTCAGTGGGTCTTGCTCCACCCCCCTTTTTCATCTCTTTTACTCACATTAGATATGGTATGAGGTATTGGTTCGTATTTTGGCCAAGACACTTAAGACCACGAGCCCACGACAAAGGTCCTCTTGGTCTCGTGGGTCACTACTCTCACAAGACAACTTACCCCTTGAGTCCTGCCTGAAAGCGGGGCGATTGTCCCAATAGGGACGGCCCCACCCTAGAACCTGAGGACCTAACTAGCCCTAGATGGTAAATGATCCAAGCAGACAGGACACAGTTCACACCAACACACCAGGGAATGCACACAATGCAGAACAAGGCTGTTTGTACCACATGTCTGGCCACCTGCTCAGACCCACAGAACACGTCACTGCTCACACCATATAGAACACCATGCATGGAAGCAAACACAAAGGCGTTGGAAAACCAGCATCCTCTAGCCAGAGGGGCTGGTATATATGTGCAGCAGAGCAGTGGGGATTGGCTGGCTGGAGAAACTTCACACCCAGCCAGCTCAATTACCCCACACCTGTGAAGATGTGGTCCTGGAAACCCAAGTACTACAGGTCCCATGAACACAACCTAACAGCATTGAGCCAGGAGCAGTGATCTGTAGGATCCATATCAAATTCAGCATGGCAGCCAGCTAGGTAAATTACTGAGTATACAGTCTGCAACGGCCAAATGGTAGGAAATATTTAACAAAAGATATTTAGAGAGTTGCTTCATTTTGCAGTGCAAATGAACAATAAAAAATGTGTGCAAAGGTGCCCGGACTCATTTGGGCTTTCCACATTAACATTATCTGTGTGTACTATGGGGTTGTCATCCCATCTGCTGGGCCTGATGACCAAAGGCCTCGTGTCCATGGGCAGGTCGAATTCTGCATGCTGTAATTTGTCATCCGCAAGCGGGAGCCACAATTGGTTTCCGCTCGTGTGCATGAAGAATCATTTTTCCACAGCATGCTATGAAGTATTATTGTTGCGGAATCCAGAGGTGGATGCCTGCTCTGGATTCCACAGCAAAAATCCACCCGTGGACATTGGACCTTACACAGGGCACTTAATAATAAGGGCTGGAAACAGCAAGGAGTGAGAAATGCTGAGCTGAAAACCAAGTGACTATCAGCCTATGCAAACAGGCAGTCTTTCATCTATGAAGGACTGCCTGTTTGCAGACAGTGGAGGCGAGCAGCTGGATGAGATCTCCGGGAGCTTCATTTCCATTCCCTGAACGACTATCACTCCTGTGTGAAAGCACAGGAGCTAAAGTCTGTGGGATGGCTATCAGGCACTTAAGCACCAGACAGTCGTCTCGTGTAAAGGGACCTTTATCTTCCAGCACTCTTACAGTGAGGCAGGCAAGCATCTCCGTGGCAGACTGGGTGAGTATAGGCCACTGCTTTAGTCTATTGATCCAGAAGCGATTGAATTGCGGCTTTCAAATTCTCTGAAAACTTGGTAGTTTTGACACAACAGAATACATAGACAAGTGGTCATGTTGTAAAGGATAAGCCTACTCAGAGGCATTGAATTAATGGAAGACATGAGAAGGTCCTGTGAGCAGAACCGTTTTTTTAGGAAACAGGCACTAGTGTAACTATAGGAGATGCACCCAGGCCCAGGAGCCTTAGGGGGCTCATAAGGCCTCTTCTTTCCATATAGGGAGCCCAGTACTATGAATAAAGCATTATAGTTGGGGGCCCTGTTACAGGTTTTGCATTGGGGCCCAGAAGCTTCAGGTTACGCCTCTGGAAACAGGGAATGCCTGGCTAGGAATTTGGAATTGCTGGTACGTGTTCTGCTTTTTGTTTTTCTTTAGATGTTTTACGGAGCAAGTTAGCAGGGAGAAAATCTTGACAAAAACAGCAAAACACATATAAGAGATGAATGTGAAAATGTTTTACTTTCCTGAAATCTTGCAAGCAGCATGGTTTTGCCAAAAATCAGACCCCGTCCATTCATCTTTACTTATTATATTAACCTTACAGCATGAACTTACTGTACTTAACTTCACTCCAAGACACATATCTCTTTTTCCTAGCTAGGATTGGAAAATATGACGGCGTTTTTGTGCATGGCTTCTGTCTGGTATTGCAGCTAATCCCCATGAACTGCAATACCAGATATAGTTCATGAACAAGAGTAGTAAATGTGTTGTACGATATTTAATTGAATTATATATATATATATATATTTTTTTTTTCGTGGATAGATTTTAAATTTGCATGGAAACTTTAGTTGGTTACAAAAAAATTGTCAGGTGATCAAGTAAAAGATTGCTCTGGTCATGAGGAGGTTAAGCGGTAATAATAGACATATTCATTGTTATGGAACACATTACACACAAATCTCCTTATTGAGTCACAAGGGAGCACTGTGATCTAGTTGTATCTGCTGACTCTGCTCTTTCTAGGACATCTGTTTAGATGAAACTACTGTGCGGCTGGAGGTGAAAAAGAAAAATCAGTATAAAATACTATGTGGAAATAAAACCACACAGAAATATATTTTTGTTTAAACCGCATTACTTTTATTATCGTTGTTACTCATAGGAGATTTATTTTAAAATAAATGATCCAACCTGCTTTTTAATGGAAGATTTAAAGACAGTGGTTAATACTTTGAGCTCTTAAAACAAACTTTCCCTTGATATTATGCTCCAGTGTAATTGAAATCTGTCAGTAATAATTGTTTAAACATTGATTTTTATATGTGGGTCAGACCTCTACTCCCAAGCAACGAAGACAAACTACAGACCCTTACAACTCAAAATAAAGACGTGTAGCTTCATTGTTGAACTGCAGTACCTTGAGATGACCATAGGTGATGATTTTGAAGGCCCACCCTCCATCCAAACATGTCCACTTTTACTTTTGTTACCCTTGCACTTGTGGAGCGTATCATCAAGAAGGTCTAAAAGGTTTTGTAATCAATCCATAAGAAGTAGACTCTAGTGGCAAGTGATTGGCTCCAATGTCAACTCCTAGTTGGGTTGTCATCTGCTGGACCCTTGGAGCCCATTAGGCCCCATGTCCACAGGGAAAATCAGGCCCGCCGCGGATTCTTCATGTAGAATCCGCAGCGGGTCTCTCCTGCCCCGCGGGCACGAGGCCTAAAATCAGAATAAACTCACCTGCTCCGTACGTTGCGGATCTTCCGCTGGGCCGAAGAAAGAAGATCCGGCCACGAAGGAAGGAAGATCCGCATCGTCCAGAGCAGGTGAGTTTATTCTGATTTTAGGTCTCCTGCGGATCCGGACGGCTTCCATAGGCTTCAATAGAAGCCTGCAGGAGCCATCCGCGCGGGAGACCCGCACGAAAATGGAGCATGTCCGGATTTTTTACCGCACGCGGATCCACACCTGACGGGAAAAATGACATCCTATATATCTATTCACATAGCCGTATTCTTCACGATTGTTTGTTTTTTAAAAAGCCAGCATGACCTATTTTTTGACCGATTTTGGTCAAACTAACTGTATATCATATGATTTGCATGCTACTATCTTGAAAGCTTAATGTGGTTTTAACTTGTGTTTTTAGCACACGTTTTTTGACGCACGTCGTGGTTCTTCCTTTTCATGGGGTTCCCATAGTAACTTGTGTTAAAAATGCATTGCACTCACATGCAAATGGCATGACATACAATTGGGATGCGCTTTTAATGCTCCCATAAAATCACTTGTAATGGGTGATTCTTGAAGAAAAATAGGTCATGCAGCGATTTTTCTTAGGGCGCATTCACACGGTATATTTGCTGTCTGTATTACATCCGTATTTTTTATGGACATAAGACAGGCAGCATAGTGTATTCGAATAAGCATTTTTTCGCGGACCAGTTGTATTAAAAAAAGCAACATGTACTATTTCACTGTAATTTTTATGTTGCCAGAATATCACAAAAAAATGACATCATGTGGGCCTTCTTGTTTTTTTTCCACACGTGAAAAACACTGTGTTTACAGTTGCAATATGGATGTAATAAATGCGCGCATACAACAAAAATGCATGCAACTTGCCCATACACAGTGAAAACGGTGTGCTTTTCACAGACTGAAATTGCATATACCTGTGTGAATGAGCGCTAACTTGGACTATCAAGAGAAAAATTGCTCATGTGAATTAACCATTTCGAATGGCTTCTTTTCCCATGCAAGTTCTGCCTATCTTGGAAATGGACAGAACTCCCATACAGGTAACCCACCTGTGTGAATGCACCCTTATTTGGATGTTCAGTGGTCACAGTCCTTATTGAAATGACGTGAATATAACTATAGGTGAAGTACAAGGCAATTATCTATGGGGGTTAAAGGGGTTGTTCACCTTTGAATTATTAATGACCTATCCTCAGGATAGTGTTTTACATATGGTTGCAGCTGTCTCTCTGCTCGTAGTTTGCAGTTCTTTGTGCAGGTCCAGGTCCTTATAGCTTCAGGGCCTTCAAAAATGACCCAAATGAAACAGAGAATTGCACCATAGATTGTTTTGATTGCAAATATTATTCATGTATCTTTATTTTTTTTTCACATGGGTTTCAATAATTTTTTTTACTGTAACCGTAGGAACATTAACGATGATATGTCCTTCCCCAGAAACCAAGTAAATTTTAAAGAAGGGCACTCTATGTAAATTGTCCTTGTGGGTGAAGTAGAATGTATCCAGTAGAAAATATTCCAGCTCTCCCGGACCACAACACAGACTCTTCGGTCCGTAATGTATTTTATTCTTTATATGCAATGCGTTTCGGCAATTTACAATCTCTCTACACATATATATATATTAAAAGTTTTTAAAATCCCCTTCACACGATGCACGCCAGTGTCGGAGCCATCTTGGCGTCATGTAATCGGCGTAATTTCCTATCCATGTGACTATACACGATAGGAAATGACGCCGATCACATGACGCCAAGATGGCTCCGACACTGGCGTGCATCGTGTAAAGCGTAAGTGGATTTGAAAAACTTTTAATATATATATATATGTAGAGAGACTAGGAATGTGTGATATGCTTGAGAAGGGCAAACTTTGTAAATTGCCAAAACACGTTGCATATAAAGAATAAAAAGACATTACGGACCGAAGAGTCTGTATTGATCCCTGGGGTCCGGGAGCGCTGGGATATTTTCTACTGGATACATTCTACATTGACTTACAGCCCACGAGTGGGCTGCATCCCAAGGACGTCTCTCCAGTTATCTGGATAGGAACGCAGGGGGGTTAAAAAAGCTGTCGTAGATATCGGGTGCCAGTGGATTCTCGGTCCTGAGAATTCCACTGAGCACCAGGTGAGTACACACTAATGTTCACCTTTATCCCATGTTTTGCAACAAAGAGGTGCTGATACACAACTTTTCTATTTCCTTGTGGGTGAAGACTAGGGATCCAATGGGGCCCACATCCCCCAACAAATAAGTTAGAGCAGGCACTGACCAAGAGAAAGCATTTCACCTGGCTGGTGCCTGTTCCAACTTATTGGTTATATACTAGAGATGAGCGAACCTACTCGTTTCGAGTAATTACTCGATCGAGCACCGCGATTTTCGAGTACTTCTGTACTCGGGTGAAAAGATTCGGGGGGCGCCGGGGGGGCGGGGGAAGGCGTGGCGGAGCGGGGGGTAGCAGCGGAGAACAGGGGGGAGCCCTCTCTATCTCCCTCTCCCCCCCACTCCCCGCTGCAACCCCCCACTCACCCACGGCGCCCCCCGAATCTTTTCGCCCGAGTACAGAAGTACTCGAAAATCGCGGCGCTTGGGCGACAAAGGGGCGTGGCCGAGTACGCTCGCTCATCTCTATTATATACATGTCACAAGCGAGGACCTCTTAGTGTCTGTGACAGATATATATCACTATAGAGTCTAGATACTGCCACTGTACCCACAAGATCAGTAATAGGAATGCAGCTGATTACTACAGTTGGGCTCCTGCTGCAATTGCTAGGATATAAGAGAGCTTAAAGGAATATTTCAATAATGGGACATTTTATGCACTTTTCACCCATCCACTTGAAAGGTGAAAAATGACAGATTGGTGGAGGTCAAAAAGCTGTGACCCCCACTGATCCTGAGAATGGGGGACCCATGAATTTGTATTTCCCAGTTTAAGATACACTGTTCCACTTCTGTAGTGTAGTGGAGAACAGAGCTGCTGGTTGCACATGCATAGTAGAGACTCCATTCCTCTCGCTAGCGCAGGCAAATAGCTGAGTGTTGAATTCAACTTGGCTACCTGTCTGCCCCGTTGGAATGAATGGCGCAATGTAGCTCCATTCGTTTCAATGAGGCAGACAGAAGTAGGCGGGAGCTGTGCTCGACAATCTGTCTGCTACATTAATTTTATTGAGGGAAAACAGAGATAGTCGAGCACAGCAGTTGGTTATCTGCTCTGCCACTGGAAAAAATAAAGCCACTGCTGCACATGTGCGACCAGGAGCTCCATTCACCACTACACTACAGAAATGGAACAGTGTATCTTGAACTGTGAAATGGGGGGGACACAAGTCCTCCATTCTTAAGATCAGTGGGGGTCCCAGTGATCAGACCCCTACGTATCTATTAATTTTTACCCATTCTGCAAATAAGTGAAAACTAAATAAAAATTCCATTGCTGTAATACCCCTTTAATAATGAACCCCAGATCTGCCATCTTACTACACCTATTAGACTCAGTCAAAGATCAGGCCCAATAAGGCACCAAATGTAAGGTGAACAGGCATCTCGATTTAGGTGGGACAGTCCCACTCTCGGACTCTGTGTCCCGCTTTCACCAGGGTCCCTAAGCGGAATAATCCTTTGTCCCACTTTTGTGACATCTAGTCACCATGAAGGTGATTACCAGCCTGGGTGCCATGGCTTCTCAGCTGGTAATCACTCAATGGTGCTGCTGTGGGATGCACACACTGACAGCAGTGTGTGCACCTGGGATCATCCTCCCCTGACCTCTCCTCCTTGGTTCCACAGGAGGAGAGGAGAAGGGAGGAGGTGTCCGGTCACACACACTTCCGTACTCAGTGCCGAACAAAGGTGCAGTGGTGCTTTGAAGACAAGGAGGAGGTAAATATATTGATCTCAGGGGGCTTCTGTGGGGGTCACAATTAATACTGGGGCAGATACAGGGGACACTATTAGTAATGGTATCCCCTATATCAGCCACAGTAGACATAGTGTTCCTAGTGAGGCCATTGTAGGGGTCAACATTACTACTGGAGACAATATAGGGGACACTATAACTACCAAGACCACTGAGGGGGTCGCAATTACTACTCGGGCCAATACATGGGACACTATTACTACTGAGGCTACTGTGGGGGTGACTATTAATACTGGGGTCATATAGGGGACACTTACTACTCAGGCCGATATAGGGGACACTTACTACTGAGGCCACTGTGTGTGTGTGTGTGTGTGTGTGTGTGTGTGTGTGTGGGGGGGGGGTTTACAATCCGCAGCTGATTTCATACTATGCTAAGTTCTTCTCACCTCCTCCAAAGGCTTTCCACAGTCAGCGCACTGCGGTTTTCGGTTTCCAGCGACCTGGTCAGGTTAAGCCACTACAGGCTGTTGGAAACCAGAAGCTGAGGAGCGCTGACAACAGGAAGCCTTTGGAGAAGGTGAGGTGGATACGTTGTGATAAGCCCCCCACCCATGACCACACCTCTCTGTCCCACTTTAACCCGGGGAAAATGTGATCACTTTTCCAAATACAATGTAAAAAATAGTTTAAGCGAATGTTCAAAAAATAAAAAAAATAAAAAATACGCCTTTCCACCTTACACATATTTTTCTCACAAATATTATGCATCACTGACTCAAACTACAGAATCATCACATTATTTAACCCGCATGGTCATGGTGAATTAAAAAAAAAACACCTTTCCCAAATTGCTGTATTTTGTCAGATCCCTAATTGAAATGTTTACTATGTATTATTACTACAATTATTATTTAGTGTAATTTCCTCAATATTACCATTATGTGTCTAAATCATCAACAAAGTGGATTAAACAAGGCTGAAATGTCAGGTAAATCATTAACTAGATGGAATCAAGCTGCTATGTGAGTCAGAATAAAGAAAATATCCCACTGCTACAACTGTAAAATTGCAATTTCAACTTTAATCTAACAAAACAGACAGCCAAATAGATGGTTTATACAAGACAAGGAGCAAGCAGATAAATTTCCAGGGCTGGTGAACTCATCATGCTTCTAGATCTATAAAGTTAATTATAGTTCAAAAGAATATTGAGAACATTAAAAGGGATGGTTGTGTTCACTGCATTCTTGTGGTTTAAGATCTTTCAACTTTTCGGAGCTCTGGAAGCAGTTGCAGTATGACTTGTCCTTTAAAAGAGACGAAAGATAAAAAAAATGTCTGTGTTAATCAGCCCCTTGTGCCACTGGGGCCCACACATTTCGCTGTTCTTCCCCGGGAGCCCTGTCTTTTTTAGACAGAGTCTGAATCTGGTAGATTTCAATGGTACATTGGTGCTGCATATTTTCAACACCTCACAATGTACTTCTTGGCACAATAAAATAAGGGAAAATAAAATAACTTTTTACTCATGTTTTGCCTTTATTTTTAGACCATACGCATCTGTCTGGTCCTGCACTTATAATACTCATCGTATGTGCTCTACATAGCAGTTTCAGTATAATTATCTTGAACTACTGTGATCACTGTATAGAAAAACCTACTCAATGTACATATGCCCTGTACAGTTAAAAGAAAAGGTCTCCTGGTGCAAGCACCGAGTCATGACTGACTCCTAGGGGGACCTCACATCATGACAAGATGCAAAGTATCTCAGTGAAGACCCTATATGTACCCTATACAAACAAGGGTTTGAACCCTTGTAAACCCTTGTTTGTATAGGGTTGATATAGGGTCTCCACTGAGATACTTTGCATGTTGTCAAACAGAATACCCCTCAGACTTCTTCTGTGTGTGTTCGTCTGTCCGTTAGCCCATCCATGTCTTTTAAGTATGAATAAAGATTAAACACTTTATTTAATAGTCTATTCTGTGACAGGAATATTCCAATAGTCCATATAAATAGTCAGCTGTAGCTGTGATGGAAGCCAGGAGGTTTGATCCAGAAACCTCAAAACTGGATAGATAACAGAGATCTTAAAAAGTCATCACTTGAGGGCACTACCCTATTTGAAACTGACAATAAGTCTCACAAGTCCACACACGAGATCCACAACGGGTTAAATTGATATTCCTTTATTGTTTCCACCCCACACTGGCGTCTTCATCAGGTACCTGCACCAATATTTAGCAGTAGTGAGCTGAAGAGTTAATTAGAATACACTTTTTAGGCCACCGCTCTCAGGAATCCTAATTCACCAACTTTGTGTTTGTAAAGGGACAAGTGGCATAAATTGATAAAAAACACAAATGTTGTGCAAATGCATATGTGTCAAAATTTTCAACTTTTTTTCCACCAGAATTCTGTTTTTTCAGCAAACATAAACGTCCAATGGGGAGAATGTGCTAAAGACTGGGATTATACGCCATTCTTAAATAGCAATAAGCGGGAGAAAGATGTGCCAATTTTTTTACAGGTGCACGCCTCTTATTAAAATTGGTGCATTCTTTGGCTTTCCATGCTTCAGAAAATGAAATCTACGCCAGCTATGAACTGGTGTAGTTTTGAGCTATAGTTAAGCTACATTCTAGTGTAAATGACAGTACATTTGTTGGACTCTATGACGCTCCTTTCGCTAAGCCTTTTCAAGTTTTAAAAAGTGTTGAGAGCAGCAAAAGAGTAAAAAGTAACACATTTTTACGCAAATGCAGCATGCACCACAATTTGCAACCTCTTTCTGCCATGACACTGGTGCAAAGCCATTGGTAAATCCCCCTCCCCCCAAAGTGCACTTGCCTTCAGACTCCAATAATGTAAATCCAACCGCATTACGAGGCAAGTATAAGGCTTGGAATGCGAAATTGGCTGTAGATATTCCAGGACCACCTGGCATTTTCTAAATTCGCTCCTGCTCAGACCACATTTCCAAGACTAGTTTTCAATCTGGCATCTTGTGATGGACTGATAATAAAACAATTCCCTCATTTTGTATTTCCAGTAAAAACCCAACAGTATTTTAGTATAATAGTATACCAATAGTGATATTACCTTACGCTGCTCTAGAGTTTCAGGCGGCCATTTTTATTTTTCATTTCTTTTTACAGATTGGTAATCTACAAAGACAATGATGTCTGCTTTCCTTTGCCCACCATAGTATTTATTTATCCAAAGGGCTCATTGAAAGTATTACCTTGAGAATTATTACTCAGTGAATTAATTATTCCTCTGCCTAAATGGAAAATATATTTATACCCTCATAAAAATCTTATTGAGTGCACAGAAACAGGTATTTTGGAAACAATGTATTTTTATATCGTGATGTAAAGTTGCAAGGGCCAGAATTCATTTTAACTAGCTGCTTGGGGACAGTTTGCCAAGACCAACACCTAATCATACCAACTTCAGCGACCTATCACATCACAAAATTAACTAAAAGGAAAACGCTTTTGTAGCCCCTTTGGGTTATACAAGCATTATGACAGGGACAAGGAAGAGGTGATTCAATTTAATTACCATATTGTCACATGGCATGTTCAGAAATTCGCTTTCAGAGGAGAGCAAAATCAATTCATGCAAAATCCAGATAACCGAAATAAATTTCCAGTGTCACCTCCAGCCCTCCCTGCTGCTGGAGCTGCAGTTACCAGCTGAGATACTGGAATGAACTATATAAAGCTACTCTTTAATACCTCTTAAAGCTCACATACGTGGAAAGAGTTAGTTGATTACACTGGGATGTTTTTTACATTTTCATCAAGTCCACAGTAACAAGATGCCTAGTATGTAGTAGATTCATAAAGAAGATCTGATTAAGAAATCCCAATACGTACCGCCATGCCCAAAACCATAAAAGAAATAACAAAGCAGATGACCGATATGGATACGGGAGCTACTTTTAGCTCCATGCAAAGTTGTCAATAGAGAGTGTGTTTTTAGAGCTATAATTAGAGATGAGCGAGCGTACTCGCTAAGGCAAACTACTCGAGCGAGTAGTGCCTTATGCGGGTACCCGCCTGCTTGTCTCTGAAGATTCAGGTGCCGGCGTGGGGCAAGGAGCGGCGGGGGAGAGCGGGGAGGAAAGGGGGGGGGGAGGGGAGATCTCTCTCTCACTCTCTCCCCCCCGCTCCTCCCTGCTCACTCTCGCAACTCACCGCTCTCCCCCGCCGGCACCTGAATCTTTAGAGACGAGCGGGCAGGTACTCGCATAAGGTACTACTCACTCGAGTAGTTTGCCTTAGCTAGTACGCTCGCTCATCTCTAGCTATAATGGGTCACTGGTAAGGCGCCCGGGTTCTTTTAGGATACAACGAGGAATATGGAGACATGAGAGGAAAAATAATAATTCATTTGCTTGAGGATAGATAGGATGGAAAGGTTCATGCCAACGAAACAGATGAATAGTACTACCACTTATAGCTGCGTACTGACTACACTACTAATACTACTGTCTAACTCCAGACTCAGAATAACATCACGCTAATAATGGGGACTGTTGTATTTGTAAATAAATATCACACATCAAAAAGGTATCACAAAAGTCAAATATATCTCCATAACAACTTTTAAACTGCCGAGTAAGTCCACAACTTAGGAGCCACAAATGACCCAGTTCAATCGCTATATTAGCCACATAGTCACCGGGAGCTCCCATCTGTGATGGCAAAATGTGGGGCAATTCGGCAGCTTGCTGAACTAGAGGTTCTTGGCAACAGCAGTCTTCAGCAACAGCTCCTTTTCTTAGCAATAAGCACAGCAGAACTCTCTCCCCTGAACTTTCCATAATCAATAGAGATGAGCGAACGTGCTCGGCCACGCCCCTTTTTCGCCCGAATACCGCGATTTCCGAGTACTTCCGTACTCGGGTGAAAAAATTCGGGGGGCGCCGTGGCGGCACGAGGGGTAGCAGTGGGGAGTGGGGGGGAGAGGGAGAGAGAGAGGGCTCCCCCCTGTTCCCCGCTGCTACCCCCCGCACCGCCACGCCTCTCCCCGCCCCCCGGCGCCCCCCGAATCTTTTCACCCGAGTACTGAAGTACTCGAAAATGGCGGTACTCGGGTGCGTAAGTACTCGAAACGAGTACGTTCGCTCATCTCTAATAATCAATAATTCTCATTTCATGCTCAGCCTGCTTATTTAGTTCCTCAGAGACCCTTTCTGGAAGTTTCCAGCATATTCCTATTGAGCATGCTCAGTAAAGCTCATAAAATATAATAGCTCCATTTACTTCTATTGGTAACACTTTCTGCCTGTACTAGCACTCCCCTTGGGTCCTTTATTATTGAAATCTACATCACTGTCCATTGACTTTAATGTGGCTGGCTTTATACTAATTGTAGCAGTGGCAGCTTGCTGCCCTGTTTTAGAGCAACCACCTAAATAGCCCTTGGCTATATATTCTTTTACATGTGAAGATAAGTTGGTTAACGTGAACACTGCTTGATGATTTACCAAGTTGTTAGCATTCAAAAGACATGCTTTTATATGTAACAATACAATAATTGTATGTTTTTTTCATAACTGGAATCCTTTTTGAGATTATGCGTCTTTCCTCCGATAGAAGTTAGCATCCTTATTTACACAAGGGGATATAACGCCAAAAGACAATTTTTTTGCCATCATAAAATATTTCATTAATGACAAATGCCCAAATTCTTGCTGATTGTGCAGTCACTTTACATGTTAACGCTGGACAATGGTTGGCAATGTTTGCTTGAAAAAATTATTTATTTTACAATTGTCCTGTATAAAAGGCCCTAAAGTCTGTAAATGTAGCAGTTTTTTCTTCCCTTCTCTCAGCAGAAACTTCAATAACAATGTAAGGGCTTGTTCAGACAAGCGTGGTTTTAGCGCAGTGTAGGCACGTGGAAAGATCGCGGCTATACTGCACTAAAAATAGCGTGAAGGTACGATTTCCAGCTACTACGTCTGAAGCTTAATGCGCAGTGAAAATGCCCGTTCACACGCTCGGAAGCTGCGTGTTGTGTGTTATCCAGCTCCCATGGGAGTCTATGGAGACTCCTGCACATCACGCACCAAAGATAGATCAGGTCCTATATTTTCTCGCACCACGGACCTGCACACACATGTCCTATCTTTGTTAGGTGCAAGTTTTATGCACGTCCAAAATTCCTTCATCTGAACGATTCTATAGGAAACCATTGGTTCTAATAGATCTAATGATCTTTTTACGCACCTATTCTGTGTTAAAATCACACTTGTGTGAAAGAGCGCTGTTTTAGCGCAGTATAGGTGCGTGAAGAGTTCGCAGCTATACTGCACTAAAGATCGAGTGAATAGGTGATTTCTAACTATTTTAATTAACTGAAAAATTGCCCGTCCACACGATCAAAGGTGCGTGGTGCGTGTTTTGCAGCTCCCATAGGAGTCTATGGAAAGCACGCATCAAAGATAGGTCAGGTTCCCTCGTTTCTCACACCACAGACCTTCAATGAGGCCTTGCAGTCTCAGGTCCTATCTTTGATTAGTGCGAGTATTTAATTCCTTCATCTGAACAGTTCTATTGGAAACTATTGGTTCTAAAAGAAGCAATCTTTTCACGTGCCTTTAATGCACTAAAACAGGCCTAAGGGCTTATTCACATGAGCGTATATCGGCCACTGTTGGTCGGCCGATATATGCTACCATTCTGATGCATCAGATCACATAGGCGTATTTCCACAGCGTAAAAGCGCCCAGCCGGCCAATATAGCTCCAGGCGCTTTTACGCCGGGCAGCAAAGATAGTCCTGGAACTATCTGCCCAGAATACATCGGCCGCTGCATGGGCTCCTATGGAAGCCAATGACAGTGGCTGGAGAAGAGAGGTGGGAGGGAGTTTAGCAGACTGATAAACTCCCTCCCCCTTCTCTCCTCTCTCCTCCCCTCTGGCTGTTTGCGATGATAGGGAGTGGACCTAAGCTCCACCCCCTCCCATTGCTGGCTGTGGACAAAAGGTGGGGAGGGGGCAGGAGCTTAAGCCCGCCCTCATCCCGCCCGCTCCCATTGTAAACAGCCAGAAGGGCGGAGAGAGAAGGTGAGCTGGCAAGGAGGAGGGAAGGTGGAGACAGTTTAACAGAGCTAAGCTGTCTCTCCCTGCCCAACAGCATTATGGCCTCGGCGTATATGCGCTGGGCCCGGGCCGTCTGAACAGATGCACGAACTTTAGATTTGTGTGCCTGTTCACACGTTTTTACGGCACCAGTGGGCGCAAGTAAAAACGCCTACGGCCGTGTGAGAAATCCCTAAGGAACAGTCTTTAACTCAATAGCAACCAACTGAACTAATAACCACCAATTCTTGAAATGCTTATTAACTTAAATGAAAACAGGTTTCCATCTTCTGTATTTCTCTCTGGTTAATTGAAGTGTCTGTAAAGATGATACTATCCATTTACCTACAGTTCAGGCAAAATGTTGACAGACCGTTCTATTACAAATTGTCTGTCATGGACTGCTGCTCACTTTTCTGTATGCTGAAAAAAGTGAAAATAAAACAAATAAATGAAAATATAAAACTGTTATTATTAATTTTTCAAACCTAAAAAAGAGAATTCAAATCACCCCAATACCGATGGTGGAACACTGAGTGAGTTAGGCTTGAGTTCAAGATCTAAACCTTCCTGAGGAAACTGTAGAATTTCAGGAACAGAAGGACTGGAAGGATAAATTGAATTAACGTTACACCAGGAGAGAAACATCTGCCAAACTTTAGAGTAAATTTTGTTTGCAGAAGTTTTTCTGGCGAGCTTCAGTGTGTTAATTACTTCAGTAGAGAGACCTTGAGGGTGAGACAGTAGGCTTAACCTGTCAGATTCTGGGGCGTCAAGTATAGTTTTCTGAGTTCTGGAAGAACTATCTTTTGTAAATAATAGGTGTTGTCTGAGGACTACTGTTAATAATCTGTTTTTGAAAAGTCTCTGAACAGTCCAGAATCATTGCAATGGCAGATGCTCGGTTTCCTCTACAGGATATTCTTTAAAATGGGAAAAATCTTTGTGTTTGGGGCAAAGATATGTTTATGAAGAGCATCAAGTCTTATCATAAGACGACAATAAAATGTATTTTACTTTAAATGTCACAATAGAAGTGAAGTTGTGATTGGACTAATAATCACAATGTCATGGTGATTAAATGATCTAAGATACCTCACATTTTTTTCTGACTCAATGGCCTTGTAATGAGAATTTCTAATTTGAAGACATTTTTGGAATGATTTGACTTATCTATTATTATTTTTATATGGAATGCATCCTAGAACATGTTATCTTATGTGGGGGGTTTATTGATTAGTTTATAAAGTATGTATTTAATTGCTTTTGCCTTTTTTGTCAATTTGAGAATTTGAACTAGTTATTGAGAGTTAATATCATTAGCAAAATAAAAATTGTGCCCTTCATAGTGTATAAATTGAATGAGTTACAGCTTAATCACATGGGGAGCTAGGCGCGTGAAAAACATGCGGCTATTAGAACTAGAGATGAGTGAGCACGCTCGTTTAAGGCTGATGTCGAGACTGCATCGGTATTCTAGAGTAACTGATTACTGGTCCGAGCAAATGCGGCGGGGGCGGCGGGGGTGAGAAAGAGAGAGATCTCTTTCACTCCCCCCCCCCCGCCGCCCCCCCCGCATTTGCTCGGCCGAGTAATCAGTTACTCGAGAAGACCGATGCTCACTCAAACATCAGCCTTAAACGAGCATGCTCGCTCATCTCTAATTAGAACCAATGGTTTCCTATGGGAAAGTTCAGATTCCTTCATCTGAACGTTCCAATAGAAAACCATTGGTTCTAATAGCTGCATGATTTTTGTGCGCCTAGCTCTCTATGTGAAAGAATGCTACGGATTTAAAATATGCAGCGCATGTCAACTTTCTGCACTGGTTTTGTGCAGATTTTTTGCGCAACGTGTGGACGAGATTTTGAAAATTTGTCTGCTACTGTAAATGCCGCAGATCAGTTTCGTGTGAAAATAGCCTTAATCTGATAACTGAGATTTCACGATTTTGTGTTTTTTTGTGTTTTACAATGGTAAATTTTTTGTTAGTCTACACAGAATGTGATTTAGACCTTCCAGCAGCTCTTTCTGACATTTAAATGTAAGGACTTATTTTATCTGTATTAGCTATCTGCTTTTTCTTTCATCTTTATGTTGTATTACGCTTGGTTGACATTTTGGGTGCTTCAAACCCAATTATCAGTTTTCTATAGTGTTCTGGTTTCAACATACACTATTAACAACATACAGTGATCTCAGAATGAATTAACCCCTTAATGACCAAGCCTGTTTGCGCCTTAATGACCAGACCAAATTTTGAAAATCTGACATGTGTCACTTTAACATAGAATAACTCCGTAAAGGTTTTGTATATCCAAGTGATTCTGAAATTGTTTTTTGCCACATGTTGTACTTCATTTAGGTGGTAAAAATAGTCCGATAGAATTTATGTATGTTTATTAAAAGCGCCAAAATTGGGAACATTTTTAAAAAAATTATTATTTCTTTAACTTTTTCATATCTAATATGTGTAAACATACTGTACAAATTTTTGATAAGATATTTATTTCCATCTGTTTACTTTATCTTGGACGCATATTTGAAAAGCTTTTGTTTTTTTAACCATTTAGGAGACGTACAAATTTAACATTGATTATCAACATTTTGAGGAACATTTTGTTTCCCTGCATCAAGCCAAGATTGCAAAGGCTCACAGGTATCAGAATGATAAATACCCCCACAAATGACCCCATTTTAAAAACTACAGCCCTTAATGTATTAACTGAGGCGTGTCAGAAGTATTTTGACCCCACAGTTTTTTTCAGGATGTAATGCAATTTAGAGGAGAAAAAATACAATTTCATATTTTTGCAAATATGTAATTTTAAAGACAGGATTTTTTTTTCTATAGTGCACATGAAAATGAGGATTTACACCCCAAAATGGATACCCCTGTTTGTCCCATGTTCAGAAACATACCCGTTGTGGCCCTAATATCATGTCCGCATGCACAAACCCAAAGGAGCAGCGGTTGTCTTTTAGAACAGACATTTTGCTTAAAGGAGTTTCAGGCCCAATAGCACAATGTATTGCCCTTGAGCCACCAAAATGATGGCGAACACCCACAAATGACCCCATTTTGAAAACTAGACCCCTTAACGAATTGGGTTTTAGGGCACAACTGAATAAATTCTGGGCCCCATTCCTCACTTGTGCAGAAAAAAAATTGACTCCTTAAAAATAATCTCTCCCCCCCCCCCATCCACATTTTTTGCCATTCCCTAAATCTGGTATCCCTCCTCCCATGCTTTTATTCCGGGGTATTTCTTGACCTCAGCAGCAGGGATGGGGTGTAAAAAGTGGCGCTCTGTGAGGCTTCATAAGCTGGCTGAGGTGTGGCGGTCTCACACAGAAGGCGCTTAACAAGCTGCTCCTGGAACTGCAGGAAGCCAAGTGTTCCCGGGGCTACTTGTAAATTATAGATAGCACTCTGAATAATGCTTGGTTAACACGGCCGTATGCGGAATCCGCTTGCGGAGGCCCGCAGAGGATCCCAGCTGTGAGCCCGGCCGTGACCCTGCATACGGCCGTGTACTGCGCATAACTGCGTACTCACACAGGTGGTCATGCGCAGTACACCATTTTTTGTTTGTATTTCCCGCACCGTCACTTAGCGATGACGTGGGTACTCGCAGCTCATACACAATGTAGTTGTGTATGGACTTCGGGTATATCCGCGACCATGGAGCACAATGGGCTCTATGTTGCGGATATCAGCAGTAAAATAGAACACCCTGCGTTCTGTTTTCTGCGAGTGATTACGTAATTTCAACCCACTAATGTGAGCGGAATTGTGTAGTCCAATGCATTTGATTGATGTGTGTATTACCGCTGATCAAATGCATCAGAATCCACAATTTCTATCTGGCCTAAGGTAGATGGCTACCTTTTTATCATGTGACCGAGGACCGCTCAACGAGGCCACCAGTCACTGCCCCAGGCTCTCAGTGACCGTTGGTTGCCGAGAGCAAGGAGATTTAAAATTTCCTGGGCTCGACGGCTCCTGCTCATGTGACCATCATTTTGCTGGCGGGCACATGCGCAGAAGCCAGAAGGGTCCATGCAGGATGATTGCATTGGGGTTCAAATGCAGAGGCCTCCAGTAAGAAGTTTCATCTCCTCTCACTGATCCCATTGGTGAGGGGAGATGAAACTTGAACTTTTAAAAAAACTTTTACATGATCGCTGTTAGCCATTGGATAACGGTGATCACGTGACCAGGAACTGCATACCGCGGGCCCATGTGACATCTCCAGGTTCTCGGCTACTTTTGGTAACTAGGAGCAGGGAGATTTTAAATTTTCTGGGCAATCGTTTACTTTTGCGCATACGTCCACCATTATGCCGGGGTATGGTCCACAGATAAAGGTCACATCGGGGGACAAATCCAGAGACCTTAGGTATGTAATTTCATCTTCCCTCACAGATACGATCTGTAAGGGAAGATGAAACTTTAACTTTTTACATTTTTTTTACATTTTTTAACTGTACATGATCACTGTTATCTGGTGGATAACAGTAATCATCTGACCGGGAACCGTATACAGTGGTCCCTGGTCACATATTCCTGCACTCGGCTATCTTTGACAGCCGGGTGCAGGGGAATTTTAAATTTGCTGGGCTCTCCGGGCTTCTGCGCATGTGCGCAACATCGGTGCATGAGCAGAAGCCCGCGGCAGGTCCCGCTCATCGGGGGACATCACGAAGGACCGGGGTGAGTATTTTTACCTTTCCTCATGGATCCAATCCATTAGGGGAGGTGAAACTTTAACTTTTTTACACTCCAGCTGTTTGCAATGGGAGGGGGCGGGTGCTTTTCTCTGCCCCCATCCCACCCACTCCAATTGCAAACAGCCGGAGGGAAGGAGAGAGGAGGTGAGCCGGCAAGGGGGAGGGAAGGGGAGGCAATTGCATTACGGCCTCGGTGTATATGCATCGGGCCCGTTCCGTCTGAACAGGCGGACAAACGTTAGATTTGTGTGCCCGTTCGCTTTTTTATGGTGTCAGCAGGCACATGTAAAACCGCCTACGCTCGTGGGAAAGAGCCCTTAGATGTCATTTTTGTCTGGGAATGACTGGGAAATGTTTTGAATGGATGAATGGTCAACTTTGATGCAGCCGATAATTTTTGTGCCTGCATAAAATGAACGAGGAACAATAGGTGAACGAATTATCGATTATTGTTCAATCATTGGCCATGCTTGCACTGAACATTTGGTCATTTTCTCACAATTCAACGATCATTTGAACAATATTTGTGACTTATCTAGGGGTGATGGAATTGTTTCACTATTTTTACCGTAATCAGCACAAAAAATACTGTTAAACCCACTAATTAAATATGCTACAATTTTTTCATCGCAGACCTGTGTAATTGTTCCATGTAAAAGTCCTTGTTCTGTTTGTATGAATAAATTGCTAGAGTTGTCCCTCATGGTCGTCTGTTTACTTACTGGTTTTCTAGTCCTAAGTTCAAAAAGGAGTTGCAGACATACAAAAGGAGAGTCGAGGGGTGATTTATTTAATTTTTATAGAATAAATCACAAGAAATGAATATTTATACACTATTAATATTATACAACTATACATAATTATACAACAGGACAAAAACTGAAAGCCAGGATGAGATCTCATCACCACACAATTAAAGAAAGACAGAATTACCTGTGGCAGAGCACTTTTCTATTAACGGACACAACAGAGAACACATAAAAGTTATTATACCTAAGGCAATTTCAAATCACAAAGCCATAGAAGACTTTTGACACTTTCAACAAAGGGTTAAATTCTCCAAGGGGTTTCATGTGTAGGAAGTATGAGAAATCTATAGTATATATAACACTGCTGGCCTGGTGACCCCCTAACACTAATTCAGGGACCATAAAACCTTCACATCTTTATCAGCGCACTATTTAAGTTTTTATTTATTTCTATACCCATCCTGTTGTGGTATTGTTTTAAGTGCAAATTAATCACATCATATCTGTGCCGTGTCATATGTATGTGTGTATATATATGCATGCCTCTTCGGATCTATTTCATTCTGTCTGAGGAAGGACACTGGGAGGTTTGAAAGCTGACTATAACATCATGCATTTTTATTAGCCATTAAAAGGCTTCATATCTACAAGATTACTTGGTTTAACTTGCTGGGAACAATCACATTTTAATTATACATTGGAACACTCAGTCACTACAAGTACAATCATAACCTAAAAAAGTTTGTGGCAGGGCTCACCTATACTACAATACCAGGGCTGGTCAAAGGGACAGGCTGTGCTCCGCTTCAGAATTTGCGCATAAGGGCAGCTTGGAATACCGTTGTGTGTGAGTGGCCAACTCTCCTCTTCTCTGCAAGTACAACCCACTCTTCTCTTCTGCTGATGCTACAATGTGCAGAGAAGAGGTCAGAGGGGAGGAGCTAAAGGAGGAGTCTGTCTGCTGGGGAGGAAGCGGAGATACTGCAGATGCTAAATGAGGTTGTATTTACATGGGTAAGTGTGATTTAGGTCAATGAAAGTCTGACCTACATCGCACTTGTATTTTCTGCGATTTTCATGCATGTGTCGTGCATTTCGGCATTAAAAATGAGTGATTTGCATTGATATACATGCGTTTTTCACACCAGTAAAAAAAATTGCAAGTGGGTCCTTTTTCCAATTGTTAAAATGGTAAACTCATTATACTCACATGTAATTTGCATAACATGTCAGTGCAATGTGGCTTATTTTGCTGCCATAAGAAATAAATCGTGATTCTTGCAGAAGAATCACTCAAAAATACGACATGCTGTGATTTTTTGATCTCGAGCTCTGGGTCCAAAAGAAAAATTGCTTGTGTATATTAACCCTTTGCAATTCAATTTTGGATTCAGGGTTTCCTAGGGGGCTTTCTCTTTCTGCCATAATACAATGGCACCATCTGCTGGCTAGAGCCAGTACTGCGGACATGCTGGGGAGGCCCCCGACAACAGAGTGGCCAGTAATATAC
Organism: Eleutherodactylus coqui; assembly: GCF_035609145.1. NCBI lineage: Eukaryota > Metazoa > Chordata > Amphibia > Anura > Eleutherodactylidae > Eleutherodactylus > Eleutherodactylus coqui. The sequence continues at coordinate 453,230,040 of NC_089837.1, read as the reverse complement.
AGTAAGAATACCCTGCTGGACGTCTTCCGACATCGGAGCTGTACAGCCTTCAATCAGAATGTCTTCAGACGTCAGACAGTGGATTGGAAAGGGTTAACACATTGATAATAATGGGTTCCTTTCACGTGTGCATTCTGTTTATCTCGCAATTGGAGACAACTCACATGTGAAAATCACCCTTGTCAATGCAGACTTACGTTAATACGATTCAATCTGTATAGTGGCTATGTCAATCTAGATCAGATTATTATATGGACACTTTAGCGGCCATGGACCTCAGAAGCACTGGGTCCCAAACCAGCCCTTTAGAGTAGGGGCCATAAAAGTCAATGTTCACCATATTATATTCTGTGCAACTAGGAAATTGCATGAGGTCTAAGAAAAAATAAAGTCATATTTTGAACTTTGTATCTGCTGATGAAATAAATTACAGTAACGATCACTCACAATAAGGCTCTGTCATCAACAAAGAGTTAAATTATGGTTGTAAGGAAAGGATGTAAACATACACAGATTTTCCCTTCTGAAAAAAGCAGGTCCAATTTCATGCAAGCTGCACAAGTCACTAGATGGACCTGGCAGCCAACAGTTTTTTCCATAATACAGCATGAGCCTTGCAATGAATTATAACTTAGCAAACACATGAGAAAATCTGTTATGGTAATAATTTACCTTGGTGTACTTAAAGCAAGCATTTATTTCTCCATTTGTATTGGAGATGGCAAGTAGCATAAATTGCACAGCCCCAAGTGCATAAATGTTCTGACTATTACGGTATAATGAAGTATAACTTTATATCTCCTGGCACTTATAGATTTTGCTTTGGGATCCTGTGTAAAAAGACACAGTGTAACAAAGACATCATAGCACAATATGTAAAATATTATTTATTTTCTTTATAATATATTTTTCTGTCTTGTAAGTTAATAAAGTAGTTTGAAAGCTGTTGCTGCATGTTTTCTGTGATTAGAATCAGCTTTAATTCCAACTGGGCAGAAGCCAGTAACTATATTATTAGCCAGGGAAATATAATAGACCCATTAAGTTACCTAGTACAAGAATGTATTGTTTGGGATTAGGAAACACCATACTGGAGCAACTGGAATAGAACTAGGGGCAATATTTTTGTATGATAATGCCATATTCATTTTGGGCACAAGATATCCTTCCAGGCAAAGGTAAAAAGAAATCAGCTATTTGATAATGTTTTAAAAACATATTACATAGTAACATGGTAACACAGTAAGATAGTATGCTAGACTGAAAAAAGACAGATATCCATCCAGTTCAGCCTGTTTTCACCCACCCTTGTTGATCCAGAGGAAGGTAAAAAAAAACAACAATGAGACAGATTTACACCATTATGGGGAAAAAATTCCTTCCTGCCCCATAGTGGCAGTCAGAATAATCCTTGGATTCACATTTTCTACCTGACTCTAAGGGCTCATGTCCACGGGGAAAAGAAGAATTAAAATCCGCAGCGGATTTTAACTCTTCTCCCGCGCGCGGATCTGCACCCCATAGGGATGCATTGACCACCCGCGGGGTAGATAAATACCCGCGGATCGTCAATAAAAGTGATTTAAAAAAAAATGGAGCATGGAAAAATCTGGACCATGCTCCATTTTCATGCGGGTCTCCCGCGGGGACGGCTCCCGCGGGCTTCCATTGAAGCCTATGGAAGCCGTCCGGATCCGCGGGACACAAAAATCACATTTTACTTACCCGCTCCGTTTCTTCTCTTCGGCGCCGCGCCATCCTCTCTCAGCCGCGGCCGGATCATTTTGCTTCGGCCCGGCGCATGCGCGGGGCACGTCACCGACGTCATCGTGCACATCCGCCGAGCCGAAGAATGAAGATCCGGCCGCGACGAGAGAAGATGACGCCGCCGCGAAGAGAAGAAACGGAGCGGATGGGAGGTAAGTTTATTGTCATTTATTTTTCTTTTCAGCGCTCATGTCCGCGGGGCAGGAGGGACCCGCTGCAGATTCTACATGTAGAATCCGTAGCGGGCCCGATTATCCCCGTGGACATGAGGCCTAAGACTGGCAGTTGGAAGATATCCGGATCAACATTTTTTTTGTTATTTAATGGCTATATTCTGTAATGTTGTAGAGCTCTAAAAAGACATCTAGTCCCCTCTTAAACTCCTCTATAGATTTTGCCATCACCACATCCTCAGGCAGAGAGTTCCACAGTCTCACTGCTCTTACAGTAAAAAAACTCCTTTTATGTAGGCGATGTAACCTTCTTTCCTCTAGAGGTAGTGGTGGCCCTCTTGTTACCGTTGCCGTCCTGGGTATAAACAGATTATGGGAGAGATCCTTGTATTGTCCCCTCATGTATTTATACATAGTTATATGGTTGCCCTTTAACCATCTTTTTTTCCAGGGTGAATAATCACAATTTTGATAGCCTCTCTGGGTATTCCAGTCCCCTTATTGTGTTTATTAATTCAGTTGCCCATCTTTGAACCCCCTCAAGCACTGCAATGTCTTTCCTGAGTACTGGTGTCCAGAACTGTACACAGTATCCCATGTGAGGCCTGACAAGCGACTTATATAGTGGAAGAATAATGTTCTCGTCCCTCGACCCTATATATCTTTTAATGCACCCTAAGACCTCGGTCAGACGACCGTTTTTGCCGCGATTTGCGGATCGCATGACGGATGCGCATCCGCAAATCGCGTGTTCATGAATGGGTGAGTGGGAGCTGCCTCTGATTGGTGAGGGCTGTGACCAATCAGAGGCAGCCCATTCAGTAGGCGGGGATTTTAAATCCCCGCCTGCTGAATACTACACAGAGCAGTTCAGGAGAACTGCTGGCCGGCCGCGGCTGAACTCCGGCTGCAGGGACAAGGTGAGTATATATATTTTTTTTATTTTTACACATTTTAGGATGACTTTCAGGAAAGGGCTTATATTTTTAAGCCCTTCCAGAAAATTCATCCCGCACTCGCCGGCAGACCATTGCTTTCAATAGAGCCGGCTGTATTGCCGGCTCCATTGAATTCAATGGGCGAACATCGTTCTTCTCTGCCACAGCTGTTACAGCTGTGGCAGAGGAGAATGATCTTTGTAGTATATGTTCTCAATGGGGTCAGCGCTGCTGCCGCCGGCCCCATTGGGCGCATATAATAGAACACAAGGAATCGCAGATCGCAGATAGGCGCGATCTGCGATTCCTCGTGTCCTATAATTTATCGGACATCCGCATAAAAAGCGGCCATGTGTCCGATGCCATTGCGAAGCAATGGTTCTATATATGCGCAGATCGCATGCGCATGCGCAAATCGCACGAAAAAACGCCCGTCTGACCGAGGCCTAAGACTATATTTGCTTTTGCCACAGCTGACTGGCATTGATTGCTCCAGTTAAGTCTACAAGCAACTAGTAACCCCAGGTCTTTTTCCCTATCACTTTTCCCTATCAGTACCCCATTTAATGTATATTATTGACATCCATTTCTCCTGCCCATGTGCATAACCTTACATTTATCAATGTTGAACTTCATTTGCCATTTTTCTACCCAAGCCCCCAGCTTATCTAGGTCCATTTGCAGCTGTTCATTGTCCTCTGTTGTATTAATTATCTTGTATAATTTTGTATCATCTGCAAATATCAATATTTTACTGTGCAGCCCCTCTATCAGGTGATTGATAAATAAATTGAACAGAATGGGGCCCAATACTGAACCCTGTGGTACCCCACTAGCAATGGTGGCCCAATCAGAGTACAAACCATTTATTGCCACCCTCTGCTTTCTATCTCTGAGCCAGTTCTGTACCCAGATACACACGTTTTCACCTTGAATGAGCTGTCTCATTTTATATATTAACTTATTATGTGGCAAGGTGTCAAATGAGTTAGAAAAATTCAGACATACAAGATCAATAGACTCTGCCAGGTCCAATCTAGAACTTACTTTATTGTATAAGCCGATCAAGTTGGTCTGAGATGATCGAACCCTCATGGACCCATGCTGATGATGAGTTATTCCGTTGTTTTCCTTGAGATATTCCAGGATGGCATTTCTCAGAAACCCCTTGAATATTCTTCCAATTATTGAAGTGAGACTTACTGGCCTGTAGTTACTAGGCTCTCTTCTTGACCCCTTTTTGTATATTGGAACCACATTGGCAATGCGCCAATCCAGTGCTACAACCCCAGTCTCAATAGAGTGCCTAAATATAAGAAATAGCGGTCTGTCTATCACGTCACTTAATTCACTTAGAATGCTTGGGTGGATTCCATCTGGACACGGCAATTTGTCAATTTTAATCTTTTTTTAGCTGTCTCTGCACTTGCTTATACGTTAGGTAGGTGATATTAAGTGGGGTTTTCATTTTGTCCCTTTGCATGTGACAGTAATTTTTCTTTCATGAATATGCTTGAGAAAAAACTATTTAATAGATTTGCCTTCACCCCATCATCTTCTATGGTTTCTCCTGCATTAGTTGTTAAAGGGCCAGTGCTTTCAGTGCAAATCATTTTACTGTTTATATAATTGAAAAATAGTTTAAGGTTATTTTTGCTCTCTTTGGCAATTAGTCCCTCTGCCTCCTCCTTTGCAGTTTGTATCTTTTGCTTACATAATTTGTATTTTTTTATGTTTTTAGCGCTTGCTTTCAGGCCTGCTTGTTTTAGTAATTTAAATGCTTTCTTTTTTTCACTTATTTCCCTCGTTACAGTCTTGTTGAGTCACATTGGTTTCATTCTTGTTGTATTTCTTTTATTTTGGAGGGTATGAGCTGATCACATGAGGTACTTAGAATGTTTTTAAACTTCTCCTATTTGTCACCTGTACTGTTATTTTCGAAGGGGGTCAGAAACGCTCTTTTCTCCTTAGGGAGAGCAACTATATACTATAAACTAAGTGAGGAGACTCAAATGGCCACGCACGCTCCTCTGGGTAATATGCAAATAAGGGAGATGGAATAAATCCTCCACAGTGCCACCTATTGAAAGGCAGCATTCCTTCGAGTCAAAGTGGGACTTTTTATACAAGTCTTGCTACAATGACTGGGAATCAAAAGCAAAGCCAGACTCCATGTACATACAGCTGTTTCCGGGTTATTGCCCATCATCAGTGTACAGTAGGAGTCTGGCTTTTGCTAGTGAGAGGCCTGAGACAGGGGTCAGAAACGCTCTTTTCTCCTTAGGGAGAGCAACTATATACTATAAACTAAGTGAGGAGACTCAAATGGCCACGCACGCTCCTCTGGGTAATATGCAATTATTGTTATTTTCGAAGACATTGTCCCATTCAATGTTGCTGAGAATGTTGTCCATTCTTTTTTGTCGCTCCCTGATAAGGCTTCCTATTGAATGGTAGTTGGAAATTGATTATATTGTGGTGACTATTTCCTAAGTGTCCCTCAACCTGTACCCCCATGATTCTGTCTGGTCTGTTGGTTGATAATAAGTCCAGCATGGCTTTTCCTCCAGTTGGTTTCCATACAATTTGGGTAAGGTAGTTATCTTTAATTGTTCTGAAGAACTTATCACCCTTGTGAGTTTTGCAGTTTCTCTTATTATATCCAGATAATTAGTCTGCCATAATAATTACTTAATTGTGGTTTGACACCTCTTCTATTTTTCTTAGTAATAAGTTTTCAGTTTCATTTGTTATCTTTGGTGGCCTGTAGAAAACTCCTATCAGGATTTTATTCATTTTCCCTCCCTCTATTTCTACCCATAGAGATTCCACTTTTTCATCTCCTACACCTATATCTTCTCATAGTCTTGGCGCTAGGTAAGATTTAACATACAGACATACCCTTTCAAGTTTCCATGGTCCCTTCTAAAGAGGTTGTAACCCTGTAAATTCACTGCCCAGTCCACTTATTATCAAGCCATGTTTCCGTTATTCCTACTATATTGTAGTTTTCTTCAGACATTCGTGCTTTAAGGTCACCCACTTTACTGATCAGACTTCTTGAATTTGTCAGCATACACTTAACCACAATAACCACAACACTATACAGTTGTGGTTATTGTTCGTATTTATGTTACTTATGGCCCTTTAAGCTGCTCTGTCAGTTCTAGCTGTACTAACTCCTCCCCCTGCTCGACCCCCATTTCCCTTCCTTAATCCCAGAACCCTATCTACACTGTCTTCCCCCCTATTTCTCTTGTTGACCTCTCCACAGTCCATTTATTACTTTAATTAATACTAGTCTGGGGTATTTGCTTTGGAAAACCTATTTATAAGCATGGAATAGGGAATTCTGTGCTAATAGAATAGGGGTCCTGCATTTGGAACTATCATTCATTAACTTATGGAGAGAGTGTCTTTAAGGGCATCTCTTACTCTGGAGGACTTAGCATATTAGGCATTACATGGACAACTCATGCTTTTCCAAAGTCAAATTGTTGTGTGATGAGGTAGATCCACATCTGCCTGTCTGACACATTCTATTGATATTCCATGACTTCATAAACCCCTTTAAAATTAGATTTCCATTATTCCATATAATAAATCTTGAAATATTGCAGTTTTCACACAAACTAAACCAATAAGCTGATGCTTCCTGTTTTCTGTAGCTCACTTGTCAGCTTGCTGTATACATTGAGGCAGGATGAAAAAATTTATCTTGTTATCAAAAGAGCGATATTAGGAGTTATTGACAGCTCCATTGTACTGCTAGAGGCCTTGATAAAGGTACATTTATATGGGCTGATAGTCGCCCAAATAGTCTCTCAAACAAGCGTTTATGGGCATCTCTCGGCTCATGTACTCACGGCCCCTGACGGCACTGAACGGGAAGTCACTAAATAGAAGTAAAAAATAAGAACGCACACACATTTTTCTTCTACGACCTCAGATCTAAATAATTAAAATAGAAGACCTGAAACATTCCTTTTCAATTTTTTTCTGTTTAATAAGTCATCAAGAAATTTACATTGCAGAAGTTTTGAGTATCGTATTTTCAATTCTTGTAATTGTTAGGACGGTAAAAAGACATAGTTGTCTTGTAGCACTGGACAAGCTGCATTTTTTCACTAGCTGTATTAATGTAGGTTTCCTATGTGCACCATGTTTTATACCTCAAACACAGCTGTATAGGGAAACACTGAGATATGTACAAATATTATTAAAATATAACCTTTATTTCTTCACTTAAATTCTATAGTGAAAGGCTCCGTGGCATAGTATCCTTGGCAGAACGCTACAATATCCTTTCTATCTTTGATAATATTCCTCTTAAATAGTATACTCCAAAAAATGTTTTCCTGTTAGGCCTCATGTCCACTAGGAAATTCGGGCCCGTGCGGATTCTCCATGCAGAATCCCGCAGTGGGACCCTCCTTTCCCGCGAACATGAGGCCTGAAAAAAGATTTAACTCACTTGTCTGGACGCTGCGGGTTCCCGTCCGTCGCGGCCGGATCTTCTTTTCCTCTGCCCGGCGCATGCGCCGTGCACTCTTTTTTTTTTGAACTCCTGCTCTCCCGCGCTTCCGCGCCGCAGAGCAGAAATTCAGCTGCGGGTGTACTGTGGGACCAGATGGCTTCCATAGGCTTCTATAGAAGCCTGCGGGTGACCCACAGAAAATGGGGCGTGCTGCGTTTTTTCTCCCGCACGTGAGAAAACGCAGATCCATTAAAATGTCATCCGCGGGTGCAAATTTCAATTTAATTGACCGCGGTCGGCCAATGATTCCCTATGGGCAAAATTGTGATTCAATTTTGCTAGTGGACATGAGGCCTTAGAGGAAGTGGATGGTTATATTAATATGCCCTCTCAACTGTAGGGCCTCACAGGTGGTATATGGAAACCAAGCATGATATGATTCAGATTTTAAGATGGTTTATTGGTATATTGTTTGAGCAAACAAGTTCAATCATCCCCTTAATTTCTATAGAGATTGCCAATGAGCTTCTTGTTTTTAATGAAGAAACAAAGTTTATAGTTTAATAATATTCTCAAAGCTGTAGTTTTGATGACTTGCTATTAAAAAACATCATAAATCAAGAGCATGTCTGCTTGGGACTTAAGCCCTTAAGGACACGGCCTATTTTGGCCATAAGGACACAATGATTTTGGGGGGATTTTCATCTCCACTTTTCAAAAGCCTTAACTTTTTTATTTTTCCATTGACATAGCCGTAGGAAGGCTTGTTTTTTGCATGGCAAACTGTAGTTTGCTACCATTTTGGGTGCATATAATAAATTGAAAAACTTTTGTCCATTTTTTTGCATCAATTCTGCCAATGTTTTTTTTTTTACTGTGTTAATTATGCAGCATAAATGACATAATACATGCTTTTGCATGCTGGTATGAATACGATGATGCAAAAATTTGTTTTTTAGGTTTTTCCAATGAAAACCTTTTTCTTTCGGACATTTTTTTTTTTTACATCATTGCATTCCGGGTCCCATAACTGTTTTATTTTTTAATGGATTGAACTCTGTGAGGGCTTATTTTTTGAGTGACAAGCTGTAGTTTTTATTGGTACCAGTTTGGGGTACTTATGGCTTTTTGGATCACTTTTATTGTCTTTTTTGGGACACAAAATGAACAAAATAGGTATTTTGGCTCTATTTTTTAGACTTATTTATGCTTTTTGCTATACAGGATAAATAATGTGTTCAATTTATTGTACAGCTCGTTTTGGATAAGATGATACCAAATATGTGGTTTTTGTTTTTATTTTAATTTTTATATAAATGGGAAAGTGCGCAAAAAAGGTTTTCTTTTTACACTCTTTTTTTGTTTCATATTCTTTATGTCTCTATAGGGGACTTGAACCATAAAAGCTCTGATTGCTATGATAAAAGCTTCTGTACTGCAACGCACAACTCACAATAGGGATCACAGGCCATGGCAGTGTATGGCATCTGGTTACCATGGCAACCCATTGGCCCTCTACGATTATATCAAGGAGTGCAGATGATGAGACAGAGGGAACACACTCCCTCTGTGAACTATTTACATGCTGTCATGTACAATTATCATGACCTGTAAAAGGGTTAAAAAGCCATGGGACGCCGACAGGATAGCACAGGGTCAATTCTGAGCCCACGCCATCCACAGGACATAAGTTTACATCCTTTTGCGTTAACTGCCCCTGGGTCTGGACATAAGCTTAAAGAGTTAAAATGTGGATACTACTGCTACTATTATTACTATTAACAAAAAAATAACTGATAATACAGTTCTTTTTCAGTTTTTATCTCCATTAATTATAGTTCAATGTCTAAAATATGATCAAAGAGAATATATAGTTAAAAAAAAGAAAACTTGACTTATGTAAAAGAAAAAAAAGCAAACATTCAAAAACAAGAATATGGTGCCTAAACCACAGCGAGGGGGCTTGGATGATAACGTAATTTCACAAGTCAGAGCAAACAACGTCTAGAGAGTGAAGGGCCCTTATGATGTGGTTATTTTTGCAGTTTATCTGTCTAGAGATTACTAAGCGAAACTGTTTTAAGAGAAAAACTTACCCCGCTCCTCTGTTATGCATATTGCCTAAAATAATGTATCTCATGCAACATAGTTTATTTGTCCGACTCCTTGAAAATGTAAAAACGTTTCTAATACCAGTCACTTTCAAAGTAAAATGCTTAATGTACAGGAATTGTCTACCTAGTTTTAAGAAAAGCAAACCGTTCATGCCAAGGTGTTAATCAAGTTATTGTAACAGTCTATTACTTTAGCAAGGGACTAGACTTTGTGGCTCCGATTGTACATTAGGGTAATAATATGTAACTAAGCTCATATGGCAAATAAATGTGTAGTAGCATAGCAGGTAAGCACTTAATTCACCAAGTTATTCTGGACTAATTTAGTTCTCTACCACAATGAAGAAATTGTCTGACTGGTAAGGTAGATGAAGAACACTGGCCCTCTGGCCATGGATGATTTGTAAGACAGCATTTAGCTTCCTTCAAAAGTGTCCTTTTTATTAATAAAGATTTGTAAGTACACCGGCCACTTTACTCGATACTCTTTTTAGTACCAGATTGTAATTAGAACCTCGTTAACCATCACAATAGCATAAATTATATGTGGCATGAATTCAACAAGGTGAGATACATTTCTTGGAAATTGTGGTCCAGATGGTACAGTTCTGTAAACAGCACATTCATGCTGTGAATATCTCACTTCCAAAGTTGCTCTATTAGATTCATAACTTTTAAGCAGAGTATTTTAACTAATGTTCGCTGGATGTCTTGATTTGTATACCTTTCCTTGAACTGCAGAGACTACCATATATGAAAGTCCCAGGAGATCATCAATTTCTGAGATGCTCAAACCACCTCATTAGGTACCAGGCATCACTCCACAAGCAAAATCATTCATATGACATTTCTTATCTGTTCTGGTGTTTAGTCTGAACGAAGACCGTAACTATTAGGGGTGCAGAGGTAGCATTTGCTACCTGGCCCTAGACCCACGGGGGGGGGGGGGGGAGGGCAAAGTCTCATATTAGAAAACAAGAGTATTATACATGGGGAATAGATGATTGGGGTACCATGTTACAGATTTTGCATTTGGGCCCCTCCATTTAGCCTCTGCCTAATCTTTTAAAATTCTAGCAATACTCCTTCCTGCTAGTGTTGCATTAATTGGCTTCTTAAGAGACCCAACGACGCAGAGGAAAGTTGAGTGAGGGCCCCCATGCTGAACTTTTGCATCAGGGCCAATGAGCCTTTAGCTACACTTCTGGTCTGAACACCCTCTGTACTTTATTCCTACAGCATTATGCACAGAGGTGCCTATTAGAGATGAGCGAGCATACTCGCTAAGGCAAACTACTTGAGCGAGTAGTGCCTTATTCGAGTACCTGCCCGCTCGTCTCGAGATTCGGCTGCCGGAGCGGGTGAGCGGTGAGTTGCGGGAGTGAGCAGTGGGGAGTGGGGGGGAGAGAGGGAGAGAGAGATCTCCCCTCCGTTCCTGCCCGCTCTCCCCCACAGCTCCCCGCTCCGCCGGCAGCCGAATCTTTAGAGACGAGCGGGCAGGTATTCGAATAAGGCACTACTTGCTTGAGTAGTTTGCCTTAGCAAGTATACTCGCTCATTTGTATTGCCTATACATGATTAACTGATTTGATATTTATATCAATGAGCAGGAGGACAAGTGGCCACCGATTGCATGTTTCCACTGTCAGGGTGTCCTTTACTCAAAAGATGTTGTTGAGTGGAAGAAAAAACTTGATCTATTCTGTGTGTTCTGTTGTCTGGAAAATAGTAAGCAAGATTGATTATAGCTTATTTTATAAATTACTCAAACAAATTTGAGTTACTTGAGTACAGAACTTTTCAACAGGTATCCAAGATTCTCAATACATTTCTATGGATAGCCATTTCTCCGTGATACTACAGCAGCACAACGTTGCTCCCAAAACTGCAATTTTAAGTTTTTTTATATTGTTGCAAAAATCCCTTTTGTTAGGGCTGCCAGGTCATTTCCCTCACAGGAAACCACTAAAGTTGTATCATTGACTACATCATGTCACTATCGAGCCCTAGAGTAATGTGATCTTTGATGCTAAAACTAAGGTAGAAACAATTCAATTCAACTGCAAAAATTGTACTATAGTTTATTTTAAATTTTGGATTTTCATTTCAGACTTGTCAATTTTATCTCCTTTATAGGAGGCAAGTGCCCCTTGATTTTGGGTATACAAATATGGGTTCTGGTGTATGGTTTAACACAGCAAGCTTAGTATGTATATTCACAGTGAATAGAAGTCCCCTATAAATTATAGATAGTATTTGTTGACTGTTTTGGTTTATTTTTTCATTCATTTTTCTTTATTTTTTGGAAATCACAAATGTTTAGAATCAACTGAATTAAGTTAAAACTTCTTAAAACTTTATAGGTGTATTTACTATACTGTATTTACAGACATTGTTACAGATGTCTAACGATATGGAGCTGGATGCAGTCTGAACGTAATCGACCTTATGAGCCTTTTTGGTTACTCACTTTAATATTGTAAGCTTTTGAAATGTATTTGTGAGCACAAGACACAGGTATACTTTACTGTATATAGTCATATTTTTTTCTTGCAGGGATAAGAATCTAATGAGATATGCTGGCAAACAAATGTTACTTTCCCTATAATTTTCTGGGCCGTAGTCCACGGATGAGTACCTCTGCCAGAGCCTGTTCGTGCTCTCCATTCCCCCCAGAGCCATGATATCAAACTCCTGCCAGGAATGGCCTTCAGGCTTTCTTGCTTGGGCTCGGAGCCACAGAACAAAATGGCTGCCAGATCATGCTTGTGAGCCTCATACTCACCTGGTCTCTTATTTCCCTTTCCAACAATTATATAGAAACCTTAGAATCAATATTTTCTTCAATGTGCAAATAAACTACCATATCAGGAAAATAAGTGATAAAACATCCGTACCACACAAGTTTCCTACAAAAATGATTACACTATGCAAAAAGGATAGCAGCTGCAAGAAAGAAAGTGAGATCTAATTGTAAAACTTGAAAAACTTACAATAAGGGTGTTGATCATGATGATTGATATCTCATGTTACCTTAGTGATTGGAGAGTTGGATAGTGAGACACAAAATAAATGTTTCATTTCATGGCGGTCATTTGGGACATCTATTGGATGCTTGATAAAAGTGAGTAGATGAGTTTTTAGTGAAGTCATATAGACCTGTGATAGATCCACACACACCTATTATATAGATAAGTTGTATCAAGAGGGAGTGCTTCTTCTTTCTTTTTTCACTATCTTTACTTCAAGAGATACTAAACATTACAAGGTAGACAGATACCATATGAGGAACTCTGCGAACTTCTTTAATCACAGTGAACTGAAAGCTACATGAAACTGAACTTTTGATATACTGTAGCTCTAATTATCTATATCAGGGTCTACACTAGGGCCAGGTCAAGGAGGAGGTTCACATACATATGCCTTTTTGTCGACAGCTGTATTTGTGGCCCACATTTTATTTAGTTAGAAACCGACTTATACTGAACAAAAGAAAACAAGACCTATTCGCAATACATTTTCTATAGGCCCTGTACATATAAAAAAATGCATAGATAAATGAACATACACGCAAAAGATGAGTAAGATACCACTTAGGCCTTAGTCACACGGGCGTTTTTTCACGCGATTTGCGCATCGCATGACGGATGCGCATGCGCAAATCGCGTGACCGGCGCCGAAAAATCGGCCCAAAAATCGCCCAAAAATCTGCTCCTAGCCGCGTTTCATTAGACACGGGCCGGAGCTGTCCAGCGCATTGCATTCAATGGAGACGGCAATACAGCGGCTCCATTGAATGCAAGCGCTGCGGGCGAGTGTGGGATGAATTGTCGGGAAGGGGTTAAATATATAACCCCTTCCCTGCAATGCATCCTTAAATGTGAAAAAATAAAAAAAAAGGATGTACTCACCTGCTCCCGGCAGCTGGAGATCCCGGCGGCCGGCCTGCAGTGGGTGTGAAGGGGGTGTGACTCAGGCTTGCCCCTGATTGGCTCAGCCTGAGCCAATCAGAAGCAAGTCTCAGTCACACCCATTCATGAATTCATGAATGGGTGTGACTGAGATCTGCCTCTGATTGGCTCAGGCTGAGCCAATCAGGGGCCAGTCTGAGTCACACCCCTTCACACCCACTGCAGGCCGGCCGTGGGGATCTCCAGCTGCCGGGAGCAGGTGAGTACATCCTTTTTTTTTATTTTTTCACATTTAAGGATGCATTGCAGGGAAGGGGTTATATATTTAACCCCTTCCCGACAATTCATCCCGCGCACGCCGGCAGCCCATTGCTTTTAATGGAGTCGGCTGTATTGCCGCTCCATTGAATTCAATGGGCAAACATTGTTCTTCTCTGCCACAGCTGTTACAGCTGTGGCAGAGAAGAATGATTTGTCTTCTGTATGTTCTCAATGGGGTCAGCGCTGCTGCCGCCGGCCCCGTTGAGCGCATATAGAGAAGAGAACAGGAATCGCAGATCGCAGATAGGTGCGATCTGCGATTTCTGTTCTCTAATTTATCGGACGAGCGCATAAAAAGCGCGGCAATAAACGCCCGTGTGACTAAGCCCTTACCTTGTAACAGAGAAGAAAATAGAGGACTCTTCTCTTTTTTAAGGTTGGGTAGAACATGCATTGTACAGTGTTGCTTCATTAAAGGGGTTTTCCAGGGAGAATATTATTGATGATCTGTCCTCAGGATGGGGTCTGTTGCTTAGGACCCCAAATGATCAGCTGATTGTACGCTCGCTGATTGTGCTACAATTACATAGAGGTCGATGTGGAAGCAGCAGAAGTTTGCTCCAACCTCTGTGTAGTGTCTGGCGCTTGTAACTGCAGGAACAGCTCGCGTTGATTTTAAAGAGAGCCGTGCTTGCAGTTACAAGCGCCGGCCACTACACAGAGGTCAAAGCACAGACTTCCACTACTTCCACTCCGACCTTTGTGTAATTGCAGCACTGTCAGCAGATCAGCTGATTGGTCAGGGTCCCGAATGACAGACCCCAGCCGATCAACTATTGATGACCTATCCTGTGGATAGGTCATCAATAGTATTCTCCCTGGAAAACCCCTTTAACCTGAGAGAGGGAGGTGTAAAATGTCACGTAGCAGGGCGAGGGGAAGGAGGGAAGGCTCTTAGATTGTGGAGTGACTGGTACCCAACTTTCAAAGACCCTGGAAAAGTGACCATGAGCCACAGCCACAACTCTACAGAAATCCGCCTGGCCCTGCACCGTAAACCAATTCGTCCTTCACTGGAAAAGAGGAGAGAGGGGAAGGGATGATACCTATCGATCCCGCCTCTGGTCCTCAAACATTCCGCAGTATTGCAAGCTGGCAGTCGTTAGAATACAGGCTGATTTGTACCCAACTTCCTCACAGGCTTCTGCATGCGTGTGAAGCGAAAGCTCAAATCACCCACCTGATCAGTTCTAATGCACTCCAGAGCTATGTAATATGCATACAGCTGCCACCACCAATTTCGTAGTGGTAAATTGTAACCCAATTATGATTTATTAATACGAGGTGCTGATAAGTCTTTGGCTTTGTGTTCTTTTTGTGTTCTTTTTGTTTCTATGGTAACGAATGTTACATCACATGAAAGCCTTATGTGTCTAACATATGTTTTCAAAATTTTGTGTTTGTAGCTTATGGCAACAGTGATCTAGGCATGCGGGAAAACAAAATGGCGGAGTCTAAGGCGATATTCGCAGCAAATGAGAGCAGAGGAGTGATAGAATTCTTGTTTCTGCAAGGAAAGTCCACGAAGAATATTCATGGTGATATGTCACAGACATTGGGGGATCAATGCCCTTCATATTCTACAATTAAGAACTGGGTTGCCAAATTTAAAATGGGCCACTTCAGCTCCAATGATGAGGAACGTCCTGGACGACCGAGCGGTTGTTGTTCCGGAGATTGTCGATGCTGTGCACAACCTCATATTGGAGAATCTGCCAATTTCAGCTAAAGGAATAGCAGACATCATGGGGATTTCTCGTGAACGTGTTTGTGTCATTATCCATGAACATTTGAACATGAAGAAGCTATCTGCAAAGTGGGTCCCCAAATGTTTGACAACAGATCAGAAAAGCATGCAAGTGAAAACTTCCCGGTCCATTTGTCAGCGTTTCCGGACCAATAAGAACTTCCTGGATCGACTGGTCACTATGGATGAGACCTGGATTTATTTGTATGACCCTGAAACCAAGGAGCAGTCAAAAGAGTGGAGGCACAGTGGTTCTCCTCGCCCAAAGAAGTTTAGGGTGCATAAATCAGCCACTAAGATGATGGCGTCTGTGTTCTGGGATAAGGAGGGCGTGCTGCTAGGGGACTACCTTCACAATGGTTCCACAATCAATGCAAGGTATTACATTGAACTTTCGGACCAATTGAAGGCAGCTCTGATGGCCAAAAGGAGTGGCAAGCTGTCCAAAGGAATTTTGTTCCTGCAAAACAATGCCTCCGCTCACACTGCACAAGCGACCACGGCAAAACTGGTGGAGCTAGGCTTCCAGCTGGTTGACCACCCACCTTATTCACCAGATCTAGCTCCCTCCGACTATTATCTGTTTCCAAACCTGAAGAAACTCCTCAAGGGTACTAAATTTCACACCATTTCTGATGCCATGGCTGCTACGGATGACTGGTTTGAGAGACAACCGAAATCCTTCTTTTTGCAAGGCATACAGAACTTGGAATACCGATATAAGAAGTGTGTTGACATCAGTGGAGAGTATGTGGAATAAATGTAAAGTTTTATCTTCCTATCTAATTTCTTTCTGGGTAAAGCCAAAGACTTATCAGCAGCCCCTCGTCTAATCTTCGGAGAATATGGTTTTGTGTTAACACGAACGAGGCTCACTAATTAATATAAAGAAAATTTTCAATGAAAAGAGCAATGCTTATTTACAGAAAAATACAAAAATGATGTTACAAGATAATCGGCAAGAGACTTACATATGATATTACAGACAGTAAAATAACAGGGATTAAAGTAAGAGTGTTACCATTCTTATGCGTGGAAGCCCACGGGTTACTATGGGGCAGTCATCACGATATAGTGACCTCCAAGTGGCTGGTCAGAGCACACATCCATGTGTGGTTTTTAAACTCTCACTGGGGTAACTCCCATTTAGTTCCTTCAAGCCCCCATGGGGGGCTGGCTTACCTTAGAACACATAATCCCTAGAATATATATTTTCTTCATAACTCTGTGTAGGTGTGACCCACCATGAAAATATGATGATGACGTTTCCTCATCGTGATTTTACGTGCGTTTTGAGTGCAGACATGAGTAGTTTCAGACGTATCTGGTTTGAGATATGCAATTCTTGGTTCCTGAGCATCATGCAAATATGGGAGTCCCTGCATCTTATTCGCGGTGATGCGACATTTCACAAAATATCCTTATCAGGGGGCTGCATCCTACAGATCTTTCATAATTTATAAATTACATTTTTTCTTTGCCTTGAAGAAACGTCCTTTGTTAACTTTGCCTCCAAAAGTTATCAAGTCTGGCTTTTGGCCTTCAGAAAATGGGGGCGGAGAAGTTCCCAGTCCTTATCAAATAATATAAACAGTTTCTGCTCTGCCTTCAGGGGCTGTAGGACATCAGAGACCCCCTGGGGGAATATGACAGGCTTTTTGAAGCCTGCTGCTCAAAGCTTCCTACAGCACTGGGCTTTCCTATAAGTGGAAAGGCAGACTACTGCCTCCACATCACAATACATATCTATCCCTCTAATATCTTTATCTATCTCTCTGGTATCTATCTACATGTACAATATCTACCTAGTAAGGGGAAAGGATGTCAACTCAACTTTCCTAGTGTCCTGAACGTCAGCTGAAATTGCAATTCGCTACTCAGCTTGGCCTACTGAAAATTTATTTAGAGCTAAGATTTTTGGGACAAGTGGATGAAGACATTACGAGCCCCAATCCTATACTGAATCTGCATGAGTTTTGAAATCAAAAAGCTACTGTAGTGTATATAAATAATAGGTTTATTGCTATATCAAGAGCTTGAATAAAACTTTATGTAATAATTACCAGTCTGTATTGATTGACAATGTCATCATCCATATCTTCCAACATTTCTATATTAAATTCCCTTGCACAATTCTGAATCTCAGAAAGTCAGTTTCGGATTATGTGATTCTGCATTTCGTAATAATTAAACCAAACCCCTGGATTTGTGACTCATTACATGGACAGTCATCAGCCTGATTCCAGATCTGTGACCTCCTAAGTCATCGCCTTTTCCATCTTATACACAAACCTTATCTCTAATTGCTCTGGCTTATCTTTATGATGTGTCACCCCATGTACAATGTTTTGATGTAACATCATTTATATGCCTTTCTTTCAGTTCTTCATTTGTAAACCTGCCTGATGAAGGGGCCACTGTGCTCCAAAAGTTTGCAAATATAATTTTTCTGGTTAACCAATAAAGGTATAATTTCTATTGTACAATACTGTACTTTTGTTTTTCTTTATACAAAAGTATTTAACATCAAATAGATTTTTCTGGCTAACATGGTAGCGTACTATTTTTTTTGTACATTGCATGATTTTAACCCCTTAGTGACTAAGACTGTTTGCGCATTAATGACCAGGCCAAATTTTGCAAATCTGACGTGTCATTTTAACATAGAATAGCTCTGTAAAGGTTTTGCATATCCAAGTGATTCTGACACAGTTTTTTCGCCACATGTTGTATTTCATTTAGGTGGTAAAAATAGACCAATAGAATTTGTGTATATTTATTAAATGTGCGGAAATTCTGAAAATTTCGAAAAAATTGTTATTTTTTTCACATTTTCAACTGCAATATATCAAATATGTGCAAATAAACTGTTCACATTTTTGATGAGGTATATATTTCCATCTGTTTACTTTATTCTGAATGCACAGTTGAAAAACTTTAGTTTTTTTAACCATTTAGGGGACATACAAATTTAACATTAAAGGGGTTGTCCCGCGCCGAAACGGGTTTTTTTTTTTTTCAACCTCCCCCCCCGTTCGGCGCGAGACAACCCCGATGCAGGGACGTACAGAAAGCTCACCGGAGTGCTTACCTTAATCCCCGCGCTCCGGTGACTTCTATACTTACCTGTGAAGATGGCCGCCGGGATCCTCTGCCTCCGTGGACCGCAGCTCTTCTGTGCGGTCCACTGCCGATTCCAGCCTCCTGATTGGCTGGAATCGGCACGTGACGGGGCGGAGCTACACGGAGCTACACGGAGCCCCATAGAGAACAGGAGAAGACCTGGACTGCGCAAGCGCGGCTAATTTGGCCATCGGAGGGCGAAAATTAGTCGGCACCATGGAGACGAGGACGCTAGCAACGGAGCAGGTAAGTATAAAACTTTTTATAACTTCTGTATGGCTCATAATTAATGCACAATGTATATTACAAAGTGCATTATTATGGCCATACAGAAGTGTATAGACCCACTTGCTGCCGCGGGACAACCCCTTTAATTATCAACATTTTGAGGATCATTTTGTTTTCCTGCACCAAGCCAAGATTGCAAAGGCTCAAAAATATCAGAATGATAGATACCCCCACAAATGACCTCATTTTAAAAACTACACCCCTTAATATATTCACTGAGGAGGATCATGCGTATTTTGACCCCAGAGTTTCTTTTCAGGAATTAATGCAGTTTAGAGGAGAAAAAATAAAATGTCATATTTTTGCAAATATTTCATTTTAAAGACAGCATTTTTTTCTGTAGTGCACATGAAAATGAGGATTTGCACCCCAAAATGGATTCCTATGTTTGTCCTGTGTTCATAAACATACCCATTGGGGCCAATAATCTTATGTCTGTATGCACAATGGGGCCCAAATCAAAAGGAGTATCAGAAGCCGGGGAAAGGTCCGCGGATAAATCTGGGGGCTTTAGGTATGTAATTTCATCTCTGCTTATGGATGTGATTCATGAGGGGAGATGAAACAAACTTTTTTCCTTTTTTTTTTTTACACGTTTTATAACTTTTACATGATCGCTGTTATCCTCTGGATGGGGGTGTAACCGACAGCATGGAAATGTTACGTCCACATCCTGCAGGGCTTTAATCCCCAGAGGAAGCGTGTTTTTACGGCCCTGGGGATTAAAGCCCAGCAAACCAGGGCGTAAAAAGTCTATAGGGTAGTCACTAAGGGGTTAATAAAGAAATGTTTGAAAATATGAATGATGTAACTTCCTCTATCAGAAGGTAAGATTGCAGATATAAAAATATAGTAGATAATGGGCTAATGCCAGCAATATAGGTTACTTTTGAACAATACATTATTACATTGGGATACAAAGAGTTGTCTGTAGTAGTTGTTGTAGTTTTACTCTCCTCCTGACCACCATTTAAAAAACTTGTATCTAGAAATTCTCATAGTCTAATATATCCCGGACATCAATTATGCAAAAGTCAAACCTTGAATTTATATAGCTTTTTATTACCAATGTCAACTCGCAGTGAACAAGTACTGGGATCTCTG
The DNA here is from genome assembly GCF_035609145.1 of Eleutherodactylus coqui. Classification (NCBI taxonomy): domain Eukaryota; kingdom Metazoa; phylum Chordata; class Amphibia; order Anura; family Eleutherodactylidae; genus Eleutherodactylus; species Eleutherodactylus coqui. The sequence goes on along the minus strand of NC_089837.1, from coordinate 453,210,077 downwards.
TGAGAATTTGAAGACATTTTGGACTTTTTGTGCAAGAGGTCAGTTGCAATAGACGTAATTTGATTCTCTTGCTTAGAACAGGAAACAAAATGCTTAGAAAGTAGAGCTGTGGTGTTCTATGGCTGTCAAGAAGGCATTATTATTATTATTGGGATCATGTCAAGCTGGATTTCTACATTTCTGTATATCTATATAAAATTTCTTACTGCAGCAGCCTTTATTATTGCGCCTCTTCTATATAATTTAAGCTCAGTTTAAGAGCTTATGCCCAGAGCCACATAATAGATCCATAGCATCATAGAGGAGAATGCAGTGCCAAACGGAGCTATTATATGACTGCGAACGTAAAAGAGAAATAGCTGTAAGGGGTGCAGAGACAGTAGTGACCATCCATGGTTGAACTCTTTTCTCTTGTTTATTTGACCCATTTCTTTGAGTTATGCTTGTTGCTGCCTCCCTGGTGCCCTTCTTCATTAACACTCCATTACTTGTAGCCTCGGGTTCCTGTGATTCACATTCCGGGACTTGCCAACACAAGGGTGATAAAACCTGTGGCACTGTTCTGCTCTTTAGCCAAGCCTCTATGCCACCAGGTTCCTACTGTTGTGCCATTTCCCCCTCTTACTGCTCCACGTGTTGCTCTCAACTCTCTCAGTTCTCTTACATCACAGATACTTTTGACCGATATCTTCCTGTGTCCTTACAAACTCTTCTCCGGGAACTTTCTCTCCAACACTGCCCCCTAGCGCAGACTACTCTAGCCGTATCCAGGTCCTGGTGCCCAAAGGTCCCTTTGGCACATAAAAGGACATCAGAAATATAAACAGCACATGGTAGGCAGGCGCCCCTGTTACAGATTTTGGGGTCTGTGAATTTTTATTCTGTATTTAAAACCATATGGACTCTGCATGCTGCCATACAGGCTCTATGCATATGACTTTGCCATGTAAATGATGCCTTTGATGTCTTTTGTCACCGAAAGGACCAAAAATAATAAAACTTAGCTTTTATTGATTTTTAAATAATAAAAAGGCGTCCTTATATTTTCTCATATGTGCTAAAAGTCACACAATAATTAAAAACAGTAGGGCTTAGATATATAGATGAACACTGCTCTGTCCCAACAATCTAGGTGCATTGGCCGGGAATCGAACCCGGGCCTCCCGTGTGGCAGGCAAGAATTCTACCACTTCTACCACTTTTGTATTCCCTGATGTCTTTTTCTATCCAGGGTTACTCAGATTTCTATTTGTCAATGACTTGCACCACCAGATGTTTATTAAAGTGTGGTGAAGCACTCACTGTCAGTGACCTTGAACACTTTTAATTCTCTATCACAGGGTAGGCCTGATGTCCTCTGATTAGTCACGGTACAGTGATGTCTGTTAATTTACAGTCAGTAATATTGTACCTGACACACACATTTACTAGTACTGTCGTCCCATTTATAACAGTTGCTCATTAATATTGCTTGGGTCGTATTTGTTCTTATTATTTCTAGAACAATATCGCGGTGATTGATTTATATCGGGGTGACTTCTATATAAATCAATCACCGCGATATTGTTCTAGAAATAATAAGAACAAATACGACCCAAGCAATATTAATGAGCAACTGTTATAAATGGGACGACAGTACTAGTAAATGTGTGTGTCAGGTACAATATTACTGACTGTAAATTAACAGACATCACTGTACCGTGACTAATCAGAGGACATCAGGCCTACCCTGTGATAGAGAATTAAAAGTGTTCAAGGTCACTGACAGTGAGTGCTTCACCACACTTTAATAAACATCTGGTGGTGCAAGTCATTGACAAATAGAAATCTGAGTAACCCTGGATAGAAAAAGACATCAGGGAATACAAAAGTGGTAGAAGTGGTAGAATTCTTGCCTGCCACGCGGGAGGCCCGGGTTCGATTCCCGGCCAATGCACCTAGATTGTTGGGACAGAGCAGTGTTCATCTATATATCTAAGCCCTACTGTTTTTAATTATTGTGTGACTTTTAGCACATATGAGAAAATATAAGGACGCCTTTTTATTATTTAAAAATCAATAAAAGCTAAGTTTTATTATTTTTGGTCCTTTCGGTGACAAGTTTCATTAAAGTTGAAAAAGGATTTCATTGCTACGGTGACAATGCCTTTGACGTCTGTACCATTATTCTAAAACACTCTGCCAATTCTCAGCCATTTTCTACCCTTGGATCATTAATCTAAATCGAGCACACGCTTGCAGGAAAAAAAAATTCAAATAGGAAACAAAAACTTAAGGTAGTTGTCTGACCACTATAATCTCTGTTCATATACCTTATTAGCACATATAAATGTCATGGAGGGGAGTTCTATGCTGGGGAATCCCCTCTATGTGCTAGTAATGTAGGATAGAGTGGAGGATAGGGAATTTGAACCCATGGTGATCATTTTTTATCTCAGCTTGATTTTAAAAGAGAGTTGTTTGTATGAGTCAATTTAATTTAGAGGCGTTTTCCAGAACTTCTACTATTGATAACTAATGTTGCTCATCTTGCTCGGCCAGGCAACAAAATTGGACCAATTAGTGCCAAATTAAATCACGTAAATTAGACATGATTTTTGGATAAAATCCCCTGCTTCCACCATGTTTCCTAATCCTACTTCCCCCTCAAATAAAAAATATCTCAATATGGAAATACGAAGCTGCAGCTCTCATATTTCCATGAGGAGCATACTCTGATCTCAAGTTGCTGTTGCTGCTGGTGGAACTGCTGCTGCTCTCCTTCTCCTGCTTCCACCATGTTTCCTACTCCTTCTCCCAAAATGCATGCACAAGAAACAGCTGTAGCATTACAACTCTTCCTTGGAGAAGGCCCGTGCTTGGCTGCTCTGTTCAAATTCTGGTAGAATTTGTCCTTTGCAAACTTTATAACATTGCGTTTAAAACAAGCAGACTCCTGCTGTGTGCCTTGGTGTAATTTTTCGGTAACTTTACTGCTTTTCTTTGGAGGAGTAGGTGGTTCCTGCTTAAGTGTTGTATACACCAGTCAGAATATGTCCTTGTAAAATGTTTGACATTGCTATAAAAAAAACAAGCAGCACACCTGTGTAGTCAGCGGGGAGTTGGGGATGAGCTTGGGTTCACTACAAGTGAAAGGGGTGAAATGGGGGATGATGGTAATTGTAGTTTGTGATGCCAGTCTGCAGCAGGCCAGTGTGAGGTGCAGCTGGGTAGTTGCACTCCCACCTGGTTGTGCTACAAAGAACGTTTTTGGGTTGTTGGGGGTTGTGGTCCCTATGCGGCGTAGTGCAGGTGTTCCATAGTGAGAAGAAGCTCCAGGAGTCAGGGTAAGGGTGAAACAGGTAAAACTCACTTTTATTTGCAGTTCCAGATTAAATCAGGTTATGTCCACAATAGTCCAATTCCCATCCACAGCAATCTGGCTTTTGGTGACTGGAGATACCGCCCTTTGGCACAATGTGTTATATCTAACACCGCTTTCTGAGGAAGGCAATTAATCTAATAATAATCTTTATTTGTATAGTGCCAACTTATTCCACAGTGCTTAAAAAAATCTGTCTCAGTCTGTCCTGTTTCAATTTTTAAAAATTAAATCTTCTTTTGTTTCTTTATCTTTCCTTATTCTAATCTTTTTTACAATTTTCTACACCTTTCCTTCTCACCGCACTATTACTCTCTAAGTCTGTACTTGCCTCTGACTGACTTGTTTATTCCTACTCTAGCTATTCTGCTCTTCAGCTGCCTTCCTTCTGCTTTCTGAAATCTGGTTGGATTTCTATATAGACTCTAAATCCCCCCCCCCCTAAGCATCGAGCTCGGGGGGCTAGGCAGGAGCCTAGTCTACCCACTAATTGGGACTTGTTGGTCCTCCAATTACCAAATCCAATATAACATAGTATAAATTAAGATGACATACACACATTTTAATGAAACTATAAACATAATTTAAAGAAACATAAATATTTAAATTAACTATATACATACTCTATGTAGTGACAACTCTAAGTTACTGCACCTGCTCTCTTTCTTGGTAGCTCTACAGCTGTTCCTTAGAGCAGCCCTGTGCTTGAGTATTGTCTTCACTTTGCAGAATTTCTCCTTGCCTAATTGATGACTGCTTTTAAAACAAGCAGCACATCTGCTGTCTTCCTTGGTGCCATTTTTGATTCAGGAGGCCCTATGTGGGCCTTCTTTTGTTTTAAATGACACCTCGGTACTACGATTGACCTCTACACCATTAAACACTATTTTGACCAATCATTAGGAGGAACACAGTGTTTCCCAGATGTTTAGCTATATTCACATGCAGATTTGGGAGCTTTGGCTACACTGGGGACCTTCTGAAGGGCAAAATGGTGAACCCAATTTTCACTCCCATTGACTTTATGGGAGTCAAAATCAGCAGTCCCAATTCAGACGTATTTTGCTGAAATCGACCCGATCCCAACAAAAAACAATTATTCCACTAATTGCTCATCACTATTGATAACCTATGCCAGGAATCAGCTGATTGGCAGGCATCCTAAGGATAGGTCATCAATAGTAAAAGTTTTGGAAAACCCCTTTAATATACTGATAGAAGACCTTAATAGAGATGAGCAAGTATACTCGCTAAAGGCAATAGCTCGAGCGAGCATTGCCTTTATCGAGTACCTGCTTGCTCGAGATGAAAGGTTTGGGTGCCGACGCGGGGGAGCGGTGAGTAGCGGCAGTCAGCAGGAAGGAGCGGAGGGGATAGAGGGAGAGAGAGATCTCCCCTCCGTTTCGCCCCGCTCTCCCCCGCAGCTCCCCGCCCGCCGCCGGCACCCGAACCTTTCATCTCGAGCGGGCAGGTACTCGCTAAAGGCAATGCTCGCTCGAGCAATTGCCTTTAGCGAGTATACTCGCTCATCTCTAGACCTTAACTATTAAGTTAACAGTAATGTCTGCCAATAACCTAATGCCTTCCAAAAGCCTTCATCTTGAACAGCACAACCTTTTGTTGTACTTTTTCCTCCATCTTATCTTCCTATCTATCCTAAAGCTACAGGATTTCTTATGTTTCTTCGCATGTATAAATAATACCCTGGTGTCCAAGGGTATATGAAAAATATATATATCACTGCATTCCGTTCAAGACAGGAGGCTAAACACTTTGAACCACCGAGAGCAGCACAGCTAATAAAGTTGCTTTCAAGCAAAAGTACTAGTACTGTTATGAGTGTGAGGTAGCTGTAGGCGGCTGTTTAAAGGGCAAATCAAATCATAATGAACTTCTGTTATATCTTAGACACTTGCAAGAAGACAACATTGATAAAGGCTGTGGTCACATTTTGACTGAATTGCCCTTTTACATCAAAGCATTGATTTAACATTGCAAAGTCAATCTTTTAATCTCTTCATTATACAGTATATAAAACTAAATTAGAAAAACAGAAAAAAGAACATTGTAGCAAATTGTTCCAACCTGTAAAGGCCTCAATACCCAATGAAAATAGCCGATAAAAAGTTCACAGATGATCAGGACAAGAAATAAAAAATTATCAGAAAACAAAATCTCCAAACAATTTAATTACTTTAAAGAGCAACACTGCTCTCTGGAAAAACCTACTGTAGGGGGCAGGATATGTAATGTGTGTAATAATTTAAGCACATGAACTGGTATTACTACCCCTTTTCGTAATAGTCCATGCTTGACAAAGTACAGCAGCACTGGGACTGGAGCAGAGGTGGAGCCAGGACCAGGAGGGCTTACATGTTGTCACTACTTTTCAGCTTCCCACCAACTTGCTTCCACGGAGGGGCAGCTGCACAACAGTGCTGAAGCAGGAGGCCCCATTGGAGATGGGGGCCCCAGACAGTTGCCCAGTTTGTCTACTCTAATGTCATCTCTGCCTGCCCTCTGCATGCATTCTGCCCATAATACAGGTAATATTAGGAGCTCCCAAAATGCATGCAAGGGGTTGGCACAGCAGAAAGTCTGTGAGATGAATTTTCAGCCAATAGTTGCACAGCAGGAAGTGATGTCATAGTAGCCCAGTAACATTCAGTTACTTCTTGTAGTGTTATAGACCTATAGTGTAGAAGGAACCTTGGAAACATGCATTTAACCCAGTAAGGACCAAGCACTGAAAAGTCACGTAATTTATTAAACTGCTTCTGCAATTAATTAAAAGCAGGATGGGTTGTCAGCTGTTAGTCACAGCTGATAACCCAGAGGAGGAGGGAGAAGTGGATTTTAACCGCCGGGGTTCCCTGCTACAGCAGAGCTGCAGTGTCCTAGAAGACCGTGATTAGCTCTGCCAGTGACTAATGTCACTACAGGGGATGTTTCTCCCTGCAACTAAGGCTCCTATGGATACCCCAGCTACAGTAGAAATATGTGAAATAAAAAAAGAACATGTCAATGTCCCCCAGAGGTGTTATATGACGTCATGGGGGACATAGATAGTAAAAAAAAATAATTACATAAATAGGTAAAACAAAATTCCAAAATAAAACTACAATATATACATAGGAAAGAAAATAACCCAAAGCCGATGCCAACCAAGACCATCGCTATATGCGCCCTGTAATCCCAAACCATACATATTACATATCAAAACATCTGAAACAAAATGAGGAACCTGTTCCCATACTTTATTTTAGCGTAAATATACTAATTAAAAAAAAATAACCATAAATGTTAAAAAAAATCTTTTTTTAGCTTTTCACCCACAATAAAACTAAAAAACTGAAAAAAGTCAGTGAAAAAGATATTAAAAATATAGCCCCATATGTCATAAAAAAAATGCAGCAAAAATAATTTTGGTAGCTAAAGAAAAAAATACAGCAGTAAAACTACCCTACGGCTAAAATCCCTAAAAAGTGTCAGGACCTTTAGGTACAAAACAGCCTGGTATTTAAGGGGTTAAAGGACAAGTGTGCAAACAAAAAGTTACATTTTACTAAATGTGATAATTTGCTTGGTGTTTTACTTAGAGAACAGCAGTATGCTCAGTGCTAAGCATACAAACCCTGTTTAGAGTGATACTTTGCTAAAAGTTCAGTTTATCACAAACCTACTGAAATGCCATCTGCCACATGGTAGTAAGGAGGAAGGCTCACATGATCTTAGGGTGGCAGTTCTTCTTCTCCCTTTTTCTTCATAAACTTTACCTTAAAACAGCTCAAAAGTAGTGAGATACACTCCTAAAGGCCCATTTAGACACAACGATTATCACTCAAAAGATGGCTTTTGAGCGATAATCGTTGTGTCTAAATGGGCCCATCTTTTAGTTTTCTGCCGAACGATGGCCCTCAGTTCGGCTTGAAAACCGTTGTTCAGTAGAACAGTTGATAAGACAGACTGCACGCCGTGCTCTGCCCGGGGAGGGCTGAGAACAGCTGATAACATTGTCTCAGCTGTTCTCAGCTGTCAGCCCTACAGGCAGAACAAAAGGAATTTATTCAGAGAACAGCAGGTCCTCTGAATAAATTCTGCTCCTGGCGGCTCACATGCTACTAATTGGTACTAATAGGCTTTAGTACCAATTCGCAGATTATGCAAAATGTTCACTCAAAAGCCATCGTTTGAGCGATCATCTCTGTGTCTAATGAGTGTTATACTGGGATTTTATGGCTCTTACACAGTGTTAAACACTAGTTGGTGAAGATCTAGTTTTGTTTGCACTAATTTGGACCGAAGCAAACTTTTGCCAAAATTTGGCAAACCACACAAGGCAAACTTTTCAAAAATTCGCTCACCACTAGTACTTGAGCTGCTCTCCAACAATAAAGAGTGTCATTTTCCCTCCCTATTCAGTAGATAAAATGAAAGGAGATTATCCACAATATGTGTGTTTATATGTTCGCATATAGTTTATAGCATTTTATCTTTTGGTCTCTGTATTGTTTCTTTGACAGTTCTCTCGACTGCCATTAAGTCATGCAGTAGCTGGCCTTCATTTCCCAAACACACAGCCAGCTGCTTATATTACATTAGTGACTTAGGAAAGCTGATGTCACATTGTTCTCACCCCACCCCATAATTATGACCAAAATATGAATTAAAAATTCCACATGGATCTGCGCTCCCACCTGTTTCCTGCTATGAAGTGAGGAGAGAAATCCATGCACATTAATACTCTCTTAAGATTGGGAATATTTTATTTTTGTTATTTAGCACTTGTGATGACAATGATGACAGCAGTAAATTCTCCTTGTGTTTCAGGCTTCTCCAACTGAACAATTTAAGTATATGCAGGTTTGCCAACTTTTTCCATGTTTCATAACAGTGCTCTAGCACATTTAAGCTCCTCATTAATGGTATTGTTTTTGGTGGATACTGGAGAATTGTAGTCACCATCGTGTAATGTTTTCTGCTTTAAAATTTATGAACCTTGAAAATAGTCATGAAAACCAGTGTTTCCCATTGAAATTATTAGTTAAAGAGGACCTTTCAGCTCGCCTGACTTGCCTTTTGCACTGTACTTTCCATGTAATAATGCTGGAGCAACCTTTATTACAATTCTGCATAGTGCCATTCCACTGTTATTCCTGGAAATAATAGAATAAATTGGCAACTGGATATCATTCCCTGTATAAAAAGAGTACAGTCTATACAAACTAAATAGCTGCTGGCTGATAAGTCATCCATGCAACTTTATGTCTACCACCTTGTTTCATAAAAGCTGGCTGAACCATTGTACATAAGCACTTTAATCTTTTGTGTCATCCCTATTTACTCTAAAGATTGCAAGCTTTTGTGAGTTGGGCTCTCACTTCTTTTGTTTAAACTATTAAAGGGCTGCGCATGATAAAACAATTTTTTCATCCCTGCCCCCGCCTGCTAGCAATTCCATGATACATCAGCACAGCATCACATGCCCAGCTAGAGCCAGTACCATCTCTGCCTGCTGGGATGACTATGTGGTTATCATTATCCTCTATGTTTTTCTGAATAAGCTAAACAACAAAAGTATACAGTCAGACGCATGAACTGTGATCTTCATTATCGCTGTGTGACCCTCCAATCAGTAACTGCGGTAGGAGTTTCTATTCCCTTGTGAAGGTAGGTATTTCCCCTAGCCGGCCTGTCAGCCATAATAAAAGTGTATTTATTCTGGGCCCGCCTCTACATGAGTGCTGGTTATTTTTTTGCCTGAAGTGTTTGGTGTAGCAGCAGTCATCTACAGCTAAGTACTAGTGGTGATACTTTTACTATGAAGTTTATTTACCTTTGCATAGCTCTGTTATATATAAATAGCATCAGGGGTGTAGCTAAAGGCTCATAGGCCAGGGTGGAAAAGTTTATCTTGGGGCCCCCCAACTTCTCTTAACCTCTTAACGCAAAGGTATTACTTGAGGCTCCTTGGCCCCAATGCAAAACCTGTAACAGGGCCCCCAACTATAATGCTTTATTCATAATACTGGACTCTCTATATGGAGAAGAGAGGCCTTATGGGCCCCCTGAGGCTCCTGGGCTCCTGCATCCCCTATAGTTACGCCAGTGGATAGCATTTCCATCTACTATATATCCTTCCCTATCCTCCAGCTGGACCCTCCACACTGAAGTTGGTTAGGGAGAGCATTTCTACTCTTATATTGGTGTTTTCTATATGTTGATGTCTTAATTCATGTATATGTTGGTGCATTGCGGACATTAATCGCGTCAAGGTTTGATGTGCTGATGACATTCGTGAGGGTTGCTGTACTTGGGCCCTGCAAGAATGTAACAATAAGATATGCCTGTAATAATGTTAGTATAACTCAGGCCTCCTATAGTGAGCCACACTATAGGAGGTAAGATAATAGCTGTAAGAATGATGATGCAGCCAACATCCATTTTATGTGTATGTCTATGCCAGCTTTTGCCAACTATTGAAAGAGGTACACTTTAATACGAGGGGTGGAGGAGTGGAAGGGACTTGTTATTTGTATAGTGCCAACTAGAGATGAGCGAACGTACTCGTCCGAGCTTGATATTCGTGCGAATATTAGGGTGTTCGGGATGCTCGTTATCGTAACGAGTACCATGCGGTGTTCCGGTTACTTTCAGTTTTCTCTCTGAGGCGTTAGCGCGCTTTTCTGGCCAATTGAAAGACAGGGAAGGCATTACAACTTCCCCCTGTGACGTTCAAGCCCTATACCACCCCCCTGCTGTGAGTGGCTGGGGAGATCTGATGTCACCCGAGTATAAAAATCGGCCCCTCCCGCGGCTCGCCACACATGCCTTGTGACTTAGCTGAGGGAAAGTACTATCGTGCTGGAGCTGCTGTAGGGAGAGCGTTAGGAGTTAGTGTAGGCTTCAAGAACCCCAACGGCCCTTCTTAGGGCCACATCTACTAGTGTGCAGTACTGTGTTAGCACAGTATTTTTTTTTTTTCTTCCAAAATTGGATCTGCAGAGCATTGCGCCCTGCAATAGGGACAGAAGTGGGGGTTAGGCAGGGAGAGTGTTAGGAGTTAGTGTAGGCTTCAAGAACCCCAACGGTCCTTTCTAGGGCCACATCTATCCGTGTGCAGTACTGTCCAGGCTGCTGTTAGCAGTGTTGCATATTTTTTTTTTTCTCAAAACCGGCTGTGCAGAGCATTGCACCCGGCATTAATACTACAGGGATAGAATTGTGTAGGCAGGGCCAGAAGACATACATTATTCATTGAATACACACAGTGTGGGTGTTCCTTGTAAAAAGCAGGGAAAAAATTCTATTTGGCCTGCCTCTGACAGTCCTCAGGGCTCTGTGTACGTGTGTGCTGTGCGCTGAACGTTCAGAAAAAATCAGACGCAGTCAGCTACGTTTTACCACAGGCGTGCGGCAATTTTTTTCCTGCATGGGAAATCCCTGATCTGCTGTAGGTAGCGAATTACTTTGCATCACTGCAGTTCTGGGACAAATTGGCAGGGCCACAACACAGTTATTAAACTTAGTATTCATTGAATACACGTAGTGTGGGTGTTCCTTGTAAAAAGCAGGGAAAAAATTCTATTTGGCCTGCCTCTTACAGTACTCAGGGCTCTGTGTACGTGTGTGCTGTGTGCTGAACGTTCAGAAAAAATCAGACGCAGTCAGCTACGTTTTACCGCAGGCGTGCGGCAATTTTTTTCCTGCATGGGAAATCCCTGATCTGCTGTAGGTAGCGAATTACTTTGCATCACTGCAGTTCTGGGACAAATTGGCAGGGCCACAACACAGTTATTAAACTTAGTATTCATTGAATACACGCAGTGTGGGTGTTCCTTGTAAAAAGCAGGGAAAAAATTCTATTTGGCCTGCCTCTTACAGTACTCAGGGCTCTGTGTACGTGTGTGCTGTGTGCTGAACGTTCAGAAAAAATCAGACGCAGTCAGCTACGGTTGAGTGCAGCCTTGCGCCAATTTCTTTCCTGCCTGGGAAATACCTGCTCTGCCACAGTTAGTAACTCTGCAACAGTAAAGTTCTGTGACAGTTTTGCAGGGCCGCAACACAGTTATTAAAATTATTATTCAGTGAATAGACGCCGTGGGCCTATCCTTTTAAACAAAAGGGAAAAAAGTATATTTGCCCTGCCTCTGACAGCCGTCAGGGCTCTGGGTACGTGTGTGCTGCGTGGAGAACGTAAAAAAATCAGACGCAACCAGCTACGGTTGAGTGCAGCCTTGCGCCAATTTCTTTCCTGCCTGGGAAATACCTGCTCTGCCACAGTTAGTAACTCTGCTACAGTAAAGTTCTGTGACAGTTTTGCAGGGCTGCAACACAGTTATTAAACTTAGTAGTATTCATTGAATACACGCAGTGTGGCTTGTCCTTTGAAAAACAAGGGAAAAAATTGTATTTTGGCTGCAGGCTTGCGCCACTTTCTTTCCTGCCTGGGAAATCAAATCACTGGTAATACACCATGCTGAGGGGTAGGGGTAGGCCTATAGGACGTGGACACGGGCGAGGACGCGGAGGCCCAAGTCAGGGTGTGGGCACAGGCCGAGCCAGTGTGGTGGCCAGGGGTAGAGGCAGGGCCAGACCGAATAATCCACCAACTGTTTCCCAAAGCGCCCCCTCGCGCCATGCCACCCTGCACAGGTCAAGGTGCTCTACGGCAGTTTTTCACAGAGACGCCTGACGACCGACGAACAGTGGTGTGCAACCTTTGTCGCGCCAAGATCAGCTGGGGAGGCACCACCAACAGCATGCGCAGGCATATGATGGCCAAGCACCCCACAAGGTGGGACGATGCCCGTTCACCGCCTCCGGTTTGCACCACTGCCTCTCCCCCTGTGCCCCAACCTGCCACTGAGATCCAACCCCCCTCTGAGGACACAGGCACTACTGTCTCCTGGCCTGCACCCACACCCTCACCTCCGCTGTACTCGGCCCCATCCAGCAATGTCTCTCAGCGTAGCGTCCAGACGTCGCTAGCGCCACAGTTTGAGCGCAAGCGCAAGTACGACGCCGCGCACCCGCACGCTCAAGCGTTAAACGTGCACATTGCAAAATTGATCAGCCTAGAGATGCTGCCGTATAGGCTTGTGGAAACGGAGGCTTTCAAAAGCATGATGGCGGCGGCGGCCCCGCGCTACTCGGTTCCCAGTCGCCACTACTTTTCCCGATGTGCCGTCCCAGGCCTGCACGACCACGTCTCCCGCAACATTGTACGCGCCCTCACCAACGCGGTTAATGCCAAGGTCCACTTAACAACAGACACGTGGACAAGCACAGGCGGGCAGGGCCACTATATCTCCCTGACGGCACATTGGGTGAATTTAGTGGAGGCTGGGACAGAGTCAGAGCCTGGGACCGCTCACGTCCTACCCACCCCCAGAATTGCGGGCCACAGCTCGGTGGTGGTATCTGCGGCGGTGTATGCTTCCTCCACTAAAGCACCTTCCTCCTCCTCCTCCTCCAACGCAACCTCTGTCTCGCAATCAAGATGTGTCAGCAGCACGTCGCCAGCAGTCGGTGTAACGCGGCGTGGCAGCACAGCGGTGGGCAAGCGTCAGCAGGCCGTGCTGAAACTACTCAGCTTAGGAGAGAAGAGGCACACGGCCCACTAACTGCTGCAGGGTCTGACAGAGCAGACCAACCGCTGGCTTGCGCCGCTGAGCCTCCAACCGGGCATGGTCGTGTGTGACAACGGCCGTTAGCTGGTGGCGGCTCTGCAGCTCGGCAGCCTCACGCACGTGCCATGCCTGGCCCATGTGTTTAATTTGGTGGTTCAGCGCTTTCTGAAAAGCTACCCCCACTTGTCATACCTGCTCGGAAAGGTGCGCCAGCTCTGCGCACATTTCCGCAAATCCCACACGCACGCTGCCACCCTGCGGACACTGCAACATCGGTTTAATCTGCCAGTGCACCGACTGCTGTACGACGTGCCCACACAGTGGAACTCTACGCTCCACATGTTGGCCAGACTCTATGAGCAGCGTAGAGCTATAGTGGAATACCAACTCCAACTTGCGCGGCGCAGTGGGAGTCAGCCTCCTCAATTATTTACAGAAGAGTGGCCCTGGTTGGCAGCCATCTGCCAGGTCCTTGGAAAATTTGAGGAGTCTACCCAGGTGGTGAGCGGCGATGCTGCAATCATTAGCGTCACCATTCCTCTGCTATGCATCTTGAGAAGTTCCCTGCAAAGCATAAAGGCAGACGCTTTGCGCTCGGAAACAGAGCCGGGGGAAGACAGTATGTCGCTGGATAGTCAGAGCACCCTCCTGTCTATTTCTCAGCGCGTTCAGGAGGAGGAGGAGGAGCATGAGGAGGATGAGGAGGAGGGGGAAGAGACAGCTTGGCCCACTGCTGACGGTACCCATGCCTGTCATCATTTCAGCGTGTATGGCCTGAGGAGGAGGAGGAGGAGGAGGAGGAGGAGGATCCTGAAAGTGATCTTCCTAGTGAAGACAGCCATGTGTTGCGTACAGGTACCCTGGCACACATGGCTGACTTCATGTTAGGATGCCTTTCTCGTGACCCTCGCGTTACACGCATTCTGGCCACTACGGATTACTGGGTGTACACACTGCTCGACCCACGGTATAAGGAGAGCCTTTGCACTCTCATTCCCGAAGAGGAAAGGGGTTCGAGAATGATGCTATACCACAGGGCGCTGGTGGACAAACTGATGGTAAACTTCCCATCCGACAGCGCTAGTGGCAGAAGGCGCAGTTCCGAGGGCCAGGTAGCAGGGGAGGCGCAGAGATCAGGCAGCATGTACAGCGCAGGCAGGGGAACATTCTCCAAGGCCTTTGCCAGCTTTATGGCTCCCCAGCAAGACTGTGTCACCGCTCCCCAGTCACGGCTGAGTCGGCGGGAGCACTGTAAAAGGATGGTGAGGGAGTACGTAGCCGATCGCACGACCGTCCTCCGTGACGCCTCTGCCCCCTACAACTACTGGGTGTCGAAGCTGGACACGTGGCCTGAACTAGCGCTGTATGCCCTGGAGGTGCTTGCTTGTCCTGCGGCTAGCGTCTTGTCAGAGAGTGTGTTTAGTGTGGCTGGGGGAATCATCACGGATAAGCTTACCCACCTGTCAACCGACAGTGCCGACAGGCTTACACTCATCAAGATGAACAAAGCCTGGATTTCCCCAGACTTCTCTTCTGCACCAGCGGACAGCAGCGATACCTAAGCAATACGTATTATGCACCCGCGGATGGAAGCATCGTTCTCTCTCACCATCCAAAACGGGGACATTTCTGCTTCATCAATCTGTGTATAATATTCCTCCTCCTCCTCCTCCTGCTCCTCCTCCTGAAACCTCACGTAATCACGCCGAACGGGCAATTTTTCTTAGGCCCACAAGGCTCACTCATATAATTTTTCTAAACAATTTTTATACGTTTCAATGCTCTTAAAAGCGTTGAAAGTTTAACTTGAACCAATTTTTCGTTAAACTGGGCTGCCTCCAGGCCTAGTTACCACTTAAGCCACATTAACCAAAGCGATTAATAGGTTTCACCTGCCATCTTGGTTGGGCATGGGCAATTTTTCTGAGGTACATTAGTACTGTTGGTACACCATTGTTTTGGGGCCCTCGCCTACAGTGTAATCCAATTAATTTTTTGCCCACCTGCATTACAGCTGACGTTACATCAGCTGTGTTGGGCACTGCAATGGGATATATTTATGTACCGCCGGTGGGTTCCAGGGAGCCACCCATGCCGTGGGTCCACGCGGAGTTGTAACTACATGTGTCCACTTCTAAAGAGCCCCAGTCTGACTGGGGCATGCAGTGTGGGCCGAAGCCCACTTGCATTAAACATGACATTACCTCAGCTGTGATGGGCAATGCAATGGGATATATTTATGTACCGCCGGTGGCTTCCTGGCACCCACCCATGCTGTGGGTCCACAGGGAATTATAAATGCATCTGTTTCCACTTGTAAAGAACCCCAGTCTGACTGGGGCATGCAGTGTGGGCCGAAGCCCACCTGCATTAAGCACGACATTACTACCTCAGCTGTGTTGGGCAATGCAATGGGATATTTTTGTGTATCGCCGGTGGGTTCCAGGGAGCCACCCATGCTGTCGGTCGACAGGGACTTCACAATAGGGAGTTGTACCTGCCTGTGTCTATGAATTAAAAAGCCCGGTCTGACTGGGGCATGCAGAGACACCTTGACAGAATGAATAGTGTGTGGCACATAGGTTCCCCATTGCTATGCCCACGTGTGCAGCTCCTGATGGCGGTGGCACAGGATTCTATTTCTCATTGCTTCTGTACAGCATTGTGGGCTATCGCCCCGCCCCTTTTAAAGAGGGTCGCTGCCTAGCCGTGCCAACCCTCTGCAGTGTGTGCCTGCGGTTCCTCGTCATGGCAGACGCACTTATAAATAGACATGACGGTGGTGTGGCATGAGGGCAGCTGAAGGCTGCGCAGGGACACTTTGGTGTGCGCTGTGGGGGGGGAGGGAGGGGGGGGGGCGGTTGGGCAGCATGTAACCCAGGAGAAGTGGCAGCGGAGTGTCATGCAGGCAGTGATTGTGCTTTGTTGGAGGTAGTGTGGTGCTTAGCAAAGGTATGCCATGCTAATGAGGGCTTTTCAGAAGTAAAAGTTTTTGGGAGGGGGGGGGCCACTCTTGCCGCTATTGTGGCTTAATAGTGGGACCTGTGAACTTGAGATGCAGCCCAACACGTAGCCCCTCGCCTGCCCTATCCGTTGCTGTGTCGTTCCCATCACTTTCTTGAATTGCCCAGATTTTCACACATGAAAACCTTAGCGAGCATCGGCGAAATACAAAAATGCTCGGGTCGCCCATTGACTTCAATGGGGTTCGTTATTCGAAACGAACCCTCGAGCATCGCGAAAAGTTCGTTCCGAGTAACGAGCACCCGAGCATTTTGGTGCTCGCTCATCTCTAGTGCCAACATATTCTGCAGCGCTTTCAGGAAATGTATTTATTTATAACCCCCCACCAAGCTGGGTACTCATTTAACCGATCTCGGAAGGATGGAAAGCTGAGTCAACCTTGAGCTGGCTACCTGAATCATGCGGGGATTAAAGCCGCAACCTTCAGGTCATGAGCAAGAGCTTAGGACTGCATACTGCTGCCTTAACACTCTGGGCAACAAGAGGAATAATTTTTCTGGTCAGCTAACAAGCTTCATACATGGACAGCGTGTTATTTCTTGCTTATGAACTATCCAAATTAAAATGAAAAAACTTTGGAAAACAGGAAAGTCAGATTTAAAAAAAGTCAGATTTTATTTCAGTCAAGTAACGATATAATTTATCGTTATTTGACTCAATTATGTTACTAATTGCAAATAATTATAATAATACTTATTAGAATCCATATAATAATTATGCTGTGCTAGTTTATTAAAATGTACTGTAGTTACATATATTTACAGTATATGCTTCTATATATTACAAGGGCTACAATGGGCAGAGTATGGAGATGCTGTTCTTCAGAATTTGCCAGAAGTAAGTCCTGAGTATGTTAAACATAGTGAGTGCTAAACCAGTACACTAAATGAACTATAGTATGGCAAAAGTTAATAAAAGTACTATAAAAATAAGTGAAATAAAATTGGATAAGGACTGCTCCAGACACATGATACATTACACATTGTGAGCAGGTTTCTTTTCCTTCTCAAGGCCTTTTTCAAGAATTACCTATCAGGGAATCAGAGTCTAATACGTCCAGCTCAATAAGTCGTAGAAAAATTCAGCCTTTGTAAATGGGAACATGAAGTCTTTTAATAGATCTTTGAATGATTTGCCAAATGGCTTAAGGTCAGAAGATGAAGGAAAGAAGCCAAGTTTTGGCTGTTCCAGTGTGTCCTGAAATTTGCTTTCCTCAATGGAAAAACAGATTAGGACTACAAGTACCAGGACTACGTGAGATACCCGTCTAGTAACATATCAAAGTAATGATTCCCAAAAATAATAGCCAAAGCTGTCTGAATGCAATAACTGCTCTTCTGTAAAGGACTAATAATGCCTCATGCCAATACATAGGAATTCTCTGTGGCTGTATACTACAGTGCTGTAGGCACTCCATGTGCCACAGTATAGTGCTTCCATAAAGCTGTGCAAATCTTCTACACCTTTCCAATATGGCATCCAGTGGAATACCAGAACATTTTTTTCTTGTCATATACATACAGTGGTTGTAGGAGCAAGTACAGCAGCAGAGGACCCCTGTGCAAAAACTGTATATGGACTCTATGCTAATTCCACAGAGACGGTGTGAGGCACTATAACTTGCAATATGCAACTTTCTTCCCATTGAAAAGCATTGAATTTCACTGATAGTAAGTTTCAATGTAGCATGAGGGTCTTAGACGGTTCCAGATTATCCATTTTTTTCCAGATTATATGAATGCAGTTCATACATAGAAATCAATGTACTCATAACATCTATTCATTGCACTGCATGTATACAGAGCTCAAAGCATGTGTTTAATGTATATTATCTAGAAGAAGAAATGTAAAGTTTGGATAAGAGTGCTCAGATGCTGATTTATAGCAGTGAGCCCGGGTGAACCCTTTCCATGTGTGTGAGTTGCGGCTGACTCGCATCGGACAGCACACAGACCTGTCCGTATCTGATTTACATTGACAAGGTGCATAGATACGTCTTACTATGTCCTATTTCTTGTCTGTGATAAGAATAGGAATAAGACATACCATGAGCTTTTTTTCACGCAGATGGTCAACATGACAAAACGTCAATCTGCGTAGCCCCATAGGCTATAATAGGGCCGTGTGCTGCTCATGAATTTAGACGGAAAGCACACGGCACCAAATACAGTAGGGAGCTGCAGGCCTAAGTGTAACAAAACTTAAAGGGGCTGCCCAGGAATGCAATAAAATGGCTGCGGTCTTTGCAGATTCTGAAAACCTGTCCTAGGACGGGAGAATGCATGTGTAAGCCGGAGGGTGTAGGGCACTGGCGTAACTATAGGGGATGCAGGGGATGGTCCAGGAGCCTTAGAGGGCCCATAAGGCCTCTCTTCTCCTTATAGGGAGCCCAGTACTATGAATAAAGCATTATAGTTAGGGGCCCTGTTATAGGTTTTGCATTGGGGCCCAGGAGCTTCAAGTTACGCCTCTGCGTTAAGGGGTTAAGAGAAGTTGGGGGGCCCCAAGATAAACTTTTGCACCCGGGCTCATGAGCCTTTAGCTACGCCCCTGGCGTAGGGCGTAGTGCTCCAGGTGGGCCAAGCCAAACACTATGCTGTAAAGAACAGCTTACTTTATGATGCGTGTAGGACCTGACAAGTTCTTTGTAAAGCTACCTTCTGGTCCTGAACAAACAAAGACGGATGCCTATTAGTACCAATAAGTAGCACGTGAGCCGCTGGGAGCTGAATTTATTCAGAGGACCACCCGCTGTTCTGTTCTGGGCTCAGTCACATGGACGCCGATCTGTGCGTGTTTTTGCACGATAAGACGGCTGCACTGCATGCGGACGACTCTCTGCATGACTGGCTCCATTGTCGGCCATGTGTTCTTTCTTCCGGCGGTGTGGAGAGTCGTCCACACCTGCAGTACAGTGGTCTTAATCGTGCAGAAACATGGGCGGATCGGCGCCCGTGTGACTGAGCCCTCTCTTTGTTCTGCTGTGCTGATTACAGCTGAGACAATGTAATCAGCTGTTATCAGCAGTCCCCGGGTAGAGCACAGTGTGTGGTCCATCTTATCAGCTGTATTCCATTGTTCGGTAGAAAACTGAAAGATGGGCACATTTACACGCAATGATTATCACTCAAAAGATGCCTTTTGAGCAAATTTTGAGCAATAATCCTTGTGTTTAAATGGGCCTTTAGTCTTCTTGCTGTAGAGGAAATTGCAATTCTAGTCAGCTAATACTGCAGACTGCAAAGAGTTGTCTTACTCTTTAGTTGCAAACTGCATAGAAGTATACAAGACCAAGTCCCTGTTCTCTCTTCCCTCCTCTGAGCAACCGCTTCTTCATATCTTTCAGCCATCTGAGGCTGGTGGGATTAGTGCACAAGAGAATGCACTTGTGGATGTGTCCCACTGTTAAGTGCAAATAAAGGAGATACCTCCACAGTACCACCTATTGGAAGGCAGCATTCCTTCAAGCCAAAGTTAGACTCTTTATACAAGCCTTGTAACAATGACTGGTATAGATGAGCGAGCATACTCGCTAAGGGCAATTGCTCGATCGAGCATTGCCCTTAGCGAGTAACTGCCCGCTCGGGAGCAAAGATTCGGCTGCTGGCGGCGGGCAGGGAGCGGCGGGGGAGAGCGGGGAGGAATGGAGGGGAAATCTCTCTCTCCCTCTCTCCCCACCACTCCCCCATGCTCATGGCCGCAACTCAACTGTCACCCGCGCCTGCAGCCGAACCTTTTCTTCCGAGCGGGGAGATACTCGTTAAGGACAATGCTCGATCGAGCAATTGTCCTTAGCGAGTATGCTCGCTCATCTGGACTGGGAATTAAAAGCAAAGCCAGACTCCATGTACAGACAGCTGTTTCAGGGTATTTGCCCTTTATCAGTGTACAGTAGGAGTATGGCTTTGCTAGTGAGAGGCCTGTGATGGGAGACAGAAACATTATCTTTTCTCCTTCGGGAGAGCACCTAGCAAAGCCAGACTCCTACTGTACACTGATGAAGGGCAAATACCCTGAAACAGCTGTCTGTACAGTATATGGGTTTCAAACAATACAAGTGCTTCAATTGGTTTACAGGTTTCAATGGTATGGACACTTCTAGTGGCTTCCAGGTTTCAATAGTATGGAGAATTCAATAGCTTACGGCTAGCAGAATATTGTAACACAGTTTAAAATACTTTTGCAACATAATCCAGAATACTCAGCAACACAGACTTTGGAATCTTTGTAACACTCTATTGACTTGCCAGTCTTTGAAGAATCAAGTACAGTCTCTCAACTATGAAGTAACTTCTTCGAATTAACATAGTCCCATTAAAGGGGTTGTCTCGCGAAATCAAGTGGGGTTATACACTTCTGTATGGCCATATTAATGCACTTTGTAATATACATCGTGCATTAAATATGAGCCATACAGAAGTTATTCACTTACCTGCTCCGTTGCTAGCGTCCCCGTCGCCATGGTTCCGTCTAATTTCGGTGTCTTCTTGCTTTCTTAGACGCGCTTGCGCAGATGGGTCTTCTCCCTTCGGCTCGGCTCGACAGCATCGGCGTTTTGGCTCCGCCCCCTTGTACGCGTCATCGCGTAGCTCCGCCCCGTCACGTGCCGATTCCAGCCAATCAGGAGGCTGGAACCGGCACACGTCATGGGGCGTCATGGGGCGGAGCTACGCGATCATTCATTGGGTGAAACTTTGTAATAAATGATAGTTTTAACCAACCAATGACAGACTGCCATCGTTTAAAAAGAGGTTTGCTGCATTTTAAATTTTCATTTGATCCATTGTGGCCCTAATCTTCTGTCTGTAGGTACAACGGGGCCCAAACTGAACGGAGTATCAAACTTTAACTGTCTTAACTTTTACGTGATCGCCATTACCGCGGCCCCTCATGACATCTCCAAGCTCTCGGCTACCTTCAGTAGCCAGGAGCAGGGAGATTTTAAATTTCCTCTTGCCCTCCCCAGCTTCTGTGCTTGTGTCCACCATTTTAGTGAAGGGCGCATGTGCGATAGCTGGGGAAAGGTCCACGGATAAGGATCTCGTCAGGGGTTAAGTTATTTCACCTCCCCTCATGGATTGGATCAGTGACAGGAGGTGAAACTTTAGCTTTTTGTTACCTTTACGTGATCGCCGTTATCTATTGGATAACGAAGATCACGTGACCGGGAACTGCGTACCGTGGTACCCCATGAAATCTCCAGGTGCGGGAAGATTTTAAATTACCCCGGCAATCTTCGGCTTTTGCGCCTGGTCCACCATTTTGGCAACTGACGCATGCACAGAAGACGGGGTAAAGTATGCAGATAAATCTGGGGGCCTTAGGTACCTAATTTCATCTCCCCTCATGGATATGACCCATGAGGGGAGATGAAACAAACTTTTTTTCTTTTTTTTTTTTTACACTTTTTTAAACTTTTAAAAACTTTTACATGATCAATGTTATCCATTGGATAGCAGCATACAGCTCCCAGTGACAGCTCCCTGCTCTCGGCTACTCATACTAGCCGGAAGCAGGGAGTTTTTAAATTTCCCGTGCCTCCTGGCTCTCTGCGCATGCGCGTGACGTAATGCATCTGGCGCGCATGCGCAGACTCTGGCGGCAGGTCCAGGGAGGACAAGAAAGATGCTGAACATCGTGGCGGATGGGGGGGGAAGGAGTATTCTCAGCTCCCCTTATGGATCAGATTTTTTAGCTTTACATTGATTTTAATGCGGTCAACGGTACCCGGTGGATACCGACGATCACGTGACCGGGAGTGGGGTCCCGCGGCCCCGAATGACAGCTTCATGCTGTCGGCTACCTCTGGTAACCGGCAGCATGGAGCTGTCATGTCTAGAGCCTGCAGGGCTTTCATTCCCAGAGGAAGCATGTTTTTACATCCTCTGGGAATTAAGCCCAGCAGGCCTGGATATAATCATGTGACTGTTTGCTCAAACATCAACCTACTTTAATCTAATGTGTATGGCTTCCTTCAGACGCTTGTGTATGTAATTTCTTTATGATCTCAGTCTCTGGTTACTTATCTGACCTTTTATACGCCATGGACATTCAACTTGTGTCTAACTGGCTCACTCAGATAGTCTTTACTATGCTAGTCTGTCTCTCACGAACTCAGCAACTCAATCCAGCAGGTCCCCGACCAGAGCTAATGTAGCTACAATGGTCCAAACTGTCTAGGTACTCTCTTTCTCTGGCTAGGAGCCTCCAGGCATTTCCACAGCTTACATTCTCAAGCAGCAGATTGAACCTGCCCTCTGTTTCACCACATCTAGCATGGTAGCCGGTGAAGAACACCAAAAACATGGCTATTGAATCTAATGTTGGGACTGTAAAAGTATTAAATTATATTTTATGGAGTAGTGTTATGGGCATAATATTTGTGCCATGTGCATAGCAAGAAATATGTGAGTAAAAGACGCATTGTAGTTCAATTTTACTAACAGGGTCCCAGGCGCTCTGCATGCAGCTTTGTCATAATTAACCTTTATAATCACACATGCTATAGACATTGAATTTTTAACCTTGTTGGGGTTGTGTGGGTTGTGAGGGGGTTGTTAACCCCTTAAGGACATGGCCTATTTTCGGCTTAAGGATGCAACGATTTTTGGCTGATTTTCATCTCCATTTTTCAAATGCCATAACGTTTTTACTTTTCCGTCGATGCGGCTCTATAAGGGCTTGTTTTTTGCGTGGCGAACTGTAGTTTTTGATGGTGCCATTTTTGGGTACATAGACCATATTGTAAAGCTTTTATTATTCATTTTTATGATAACAGGGAGAGAAACCGCATCACTTCTGCATAGATTTTTTTTTTTTTACAGCGTTAATCATGCAGCATAAATGACACAATACATTTTTTCTCGCACGGATCTCACGGTCTCGGCAACGGAGAAGAAGCGTTGAAGTCGGCATCTCTCAGTGGCGGAGCATCATCTATGGACCTGACACTGACGGCGGTGGAAGTGGCAGCTGTGCACAGAGGAGCAGGCGACACGGAGGTGATAATCCACGCAGTGGAGCAAAAGCGGTGCTTACATTATTACCTGTAAATGCTGCCATGTTACAGCGGTAACATGGCAGCATTTACAGCTCATAATGTAAGCCTAAGAAAAATGTTACCCTGACCGCAAGCCTGCAGAGAACGCACATATCTATCCACACTGTGCTACCAGGACCTGACAGCCTTGACCCTATTGGAAGCTCCTGTCAAACGCTTCCGGTGGCGTCAAGATACACTAATACCCTGATTAATAAGGCTATGAAACCCCTTGAGTATGACCTGAATTAAATGATTACTTTAACAGGGACCAAAAACACACAACACCTACAAAGGCCACAAAAGAGATTATCACACTTCCCTAACTGCCTGGTTACACACAATGCTCATCATCAGTTGAACAGTAGCCATCAGTAATCATATGTTTCTAATAAGCATCAGCAACTATGTCACTCAAATGAGATCTACACATTTAGTCCACCTGTCGATAGGCATTGCGTTTTAACGCAGTGAACTTCCACCACAGGAGAACACTAAAGTCACCGCAATTTTCCACGATGAACCTATCATTATGATAGGTTCATAGTATTACTTCTAATTAGCCCATGCAATACTCATTACCACTATAACTGTTGTACAATAAACAGCATCTCTACAGCATTTCCCTAAGTAACACAACACTAACATCACTTCCCTACTAGAGATGAGCGAATATACTCATTTCGAGTAATTACTCGATCGAGCACCGCGATTTTCGAGTACTTCCGTACTCGGGTGAAAAGATTTGGGGGGCGGGGGGAGGCGTGGCGGAGCGGGGGGTAGCAGCGGGGAACAGGGGGGAGCCCTCTCTCTCTCCCTCTCCCCCCCACTCCCCGCTGCAACCCCCCTCTCACCCACGGCGCCCCCCGAATCTTTTCACCCAAGTACGGAAGTACTCGAAAATCGCGGTGCTCGGGCGAAAAAAGGGCGTGTCCGAGTAGGTTCACTCATCTCTATTCCGTATATATGCATTATCATTTACATTGCTCTTCTCCCTAAACATTTGCACTTATACTTCTCTAGCTAATCTCATCATCTCTACAATTACACACAATTAGGTTAACTTTGTGCATGCCCCTTCCACACCCCAATGCCCCCAATTCAACTAGCAATGCAAACTATGTTTTAAAGTCGATGTCCACTTTTTGCATTGCTCTAAAGCATCTAAATTGAAAATTAATTAACTTTGAAAACAGTTTTGCCTACAGCTCCTATACAGGTCTATATGTTTCCATAGTAACAAACAACAAGGAAACTGTGTTGTCTGATTCTACCTTTATACCCTGTTCCATCTGTCGCCTTCTTCCTGCTTATCTATGAGATGTATGATAGCTTAAAGTAGGGGACAGATAGAAGGAAATATGACAATAAGATAAGACTACTCTAGGTTTGTATGCAGCCTATAATCATGGAAATATATACGTCTGCAATGAAGCTGTAGACATATGCCAACCGAACTGGAAATTATTATTAAGACTGTTTGCAAGGTTGATTCATTTTAGATGCATTGGAATAATAAAAAGAATTGGTTGCCATGATAAGGAGGGGTAACAAGCAATTTTTTACATATTTTTTTAAAATAATATCTCAGCCAGGGGTATCATTGTGCCAGGGAACACTAAGGGAATACCCTGGTACTTTTATTTCTTGGCAGGGTGAACTTAAAAGAAGCCCCCTATACTCTGCCACTTTCAGCTGTATCTATGTCCTCACAGCATGGATACGGTTGAATACAATTACTCTGTTGCCATGCTGACTCCCATGCAGGGTATTCATGGAGCACTCTGCCTGATCATAAAGAGAATTGTGCAGATGTACAGTCATAGCTGCACAGTACTTGCTATCTGGTCCCTCAGTTCATCCAAATGATCAGTGTAGGGAGGAAACAGGAAGCTGAATCATCAATGTTCAGCTTCCTGGTATGATTGAAGATGTGTTAGAGGGAAGGAAAGGGAGCAGTCTGTATGGGGAGTCATGTGGAGCAGACTTTATGAAAGGGGAGGTCATGGGGGGCAATCTGTGTGAGAAGACACCAATGGACATCGTGGAGTCCAGTTTTTGTGAGGGCAAGACCTTCCAAGCA
This sequence comes from Eleutherodactylus coqui, assembly GCF_035609145.1. Taxonomy (NCBI): domain Eukaryota; kingdom Metazoa; phylum Chordata; class Amphibia; order Anura; family Eleutherodactylidae; genus Eleutherodactylus; species Eleutherodactylus coqui. Next base: position 453,184,938 of record NC_089837.1, on the reverse strand, counting down.
GACTATGTGAGAGGGGGACCATGGGGAACATAGGGTGCAGTTTGTGTGAGAAAGGAACAAGGGGCGGGGGCAGCTGTAGGAGAGATAGGAGCATGGGGAGCAGTCTGGGCAACAGTGGGATCATAGGGAGCAGTCTGTATGAAAGGAGGGGCATAAGAAACTATCTGTGTGAAAGCAGTTGTATTAAAAATGACTTTTCACTGTATTGTCGATTACCTAGGGAAGAATTATTACCATGTGGGGGCACTCTTACTAATGAATCACTTTTTCTAGGTAGGGGGCATTTATAGGCACTACTAAGTGAGGGCACTGTTACTGTCAGGCAAACACTAAGAGGACACTATGTCTGTGTAGGGACTTTAAGGGCGCATTATAAATGTAAAGGGGCACGAAGAGTGCAGTATTAGTCTGTGGGACACATTACTTTGTAAGGAACAATTCCTGTCTGGGGCACATCTATTTGGCACCATTTTTGGGAGATTGGAGAATAAGTATAAAGGCGCCAAACTGTCAGTTCTGCTGCTTCGTATGTCTTTAACACCCTGGAACTTTTTTGGAGGATGACGTCCCTGAACTCAGCAAGGAATATTACTGGAAATATGCTTTTAATATATCGTATCTTGGAAAAAGTACCATCTGCTCTCTTCTCAAATCGCTCATATTTTATTTTACAATTCTAACTTGGAAAATATCTTTTTTAGCTGAGAGCAGAAGAAAAATAATTAATTAAAAATTACTTTATTAACACAAAATGTGCACATTATTAAACATTCCTCCTCTGCTGCTAACTATTTTGGATTTTATTAGATGTTCATTACAATAATGTATTTATTTATTTATTTCATATCAACAAATGTAGCACAGTGTATAGATAAATAATATAATGAATGTATTTTGTATGAATGAACACGTGAATTGATTTTGTCCCATTATGCGACCATGAAAATCTTGGCCGCATAACGGGACGAAACAAAACCATTGATTTCAATAGTCTTCTTTCACCTATCGGGATTCTTGGGTGGTAATACTACACTTAGGCCGCCTGCAGACGAGCGGGTCGGATCCAGCAGCGAGAATTCTCGCCGCGCGATCCGACCCGAGAGCCTGCAGGGACGAGCGCGTACTCACCCGCACCTGGCGGCCCCGGCTCTTTCATGTGCCGGCTGCTGCGCAGCCCGGAGCCGGCGGCCAGGTGAGTGCGTGCCCCGCAGAAAATTAGGACATACCGCGGTTTATTTGCCACGCGAGATTTCGCGCGGCCAAACCGCGGCCGTCTGCATAGGAGTGCGTATTTTAATGCACTCCTATGCAAACTTTCAGCGGCGGAAATCCCGCGGGAAATCCCGTGGCGGGATTTCCGCTCGTGTGCAGGCGGCCTTAAGAAAAGATAGGACCTATCTTCCCACTTTTTTCGTCAAACTCGTGCGGAATAGCATGGAGTTTGAAAGGTAAAAAAAAAGATTTTTACCTTGTTCATGAGCAACTACGCTCTGTAGGGGCAAGCATAGTTATGCATAAACCCATTTGAAGAAGCCCTTAGACTATTTTTTAACAGCATATTTACCATACTATGTATTTTTATACATATGTGGGAAATTAATACTGCAACTATTAATATTAACACTCACCTGTTAAAATAGTTCCTAACCGCTCCATTAAAAATAGAGATGAGCGAGCATACTCGCTAGCGAGTATTGTCCTTAGCGAGTACCTGCCAGCTTGTGAGAAAAGATTCAGGTGCCGTTGGGGGTGAGCGGTGTGTTGCGGGAGTGAGCAGGAGGGAGCGGGGGAGGGAGATCTCCCCTCCGCTCTATACCCGCAGCTCCCTGCCCGCTGCCGGCACCTGAATCTTTTCTCACGAGCGGGCAGGTATTTGCTAAGGACAATACTTACTCGAGTATTTGCCCTTAGCGAGTATGCTTGCTCATCTCTAATTAAACACTAACCTATTCGTAAATATAAAAAGTAAGATAATCATTAAAGAGGTATTCCCATCACAGTAACCACAGGATAGAGGATAAGTCGCTGATCGCCAAAAATAGCTGAGCACTTGGCTATGTCCGGTGGACCCATTGAAGTAAATGGAGAGGAGTTGCATATGCAAGAACTCCATTCACCACATGTGACGCGCCAGGGCTACATTCTTAGGATCAGTGAGGGTCTCAGTGGCCCCCCCCCCATTGATCAGCAAGTTATCCACTATCATGTGGATATCAGATAACTTGCTATGGTGGCACTACCCTTTTAATAACCGTTTCAAATGATAGATAATTGTGACTTTAATGGCCCCTTTACACGAACGTATCTGTGCTCGGAAAATTTGTGTGTGCAATATGCAGAGAATAGAATTCACTGCTTTCAATGTGTTCATCTCTATCACCCAGTTTTGCGCGCCCAATGTGCTGTTTTTGTTTTTTTTTGTTTGTTTGAATTGACGGAGACATCAAAAAAAGACGATCATGCGAAACTACACTCCATAGCGGCGAGCAAAGTTGTACATACGGCCGTGTGAACTTGCCCTTATCACGTGGATTTCATGCAGAATCCGTACAGAATCAAATCCAGGGCAAATTCTGCTGTGTGAACAGGGTCTAAGACTACATTTACATGCAAGCCTCCAATCCACAGCAAATCCGTGGCAAACTTCATATGCATAAGGCCCGCTTCACACAGTCGGGCCAGATTTTGCATGCGGAGGCCCGCAGCCGATTCTGGCTGTGAGCCCGGCCTGCAACTACATATACCTGAATTATCTGTATTGAGGATGACCACAGCAGATTGCCATCAGTCATGCAAAGAACATTTTTTTTAAATCAAAATTTGTATTTCCCACACTGTCGTTTAGCAAGGACAGGGGTACCCGCAGCCCATACGCAATGCTAATTCTGATCGCGGATTCCGGAATTGGAATTTGCCTGTGTGAAGTCGGTCTTAGGGCTTTGACAGAGGAGCGTGTAACGTAATATGTGCGCTTCTGCGCAGGCAATTAGTGCATTTTGGGCTCGTGCCTGCAGAAATATAGAGCATATTTGCTCAGACACCGCTCGTTCACACGCACAGGGGGATCATGCCACTATGATTTAAAAGGTAATTTACCTAATGAGGTGTCGGTGATCGTGGGTATGTGCTGCATTTAGCCAATGCAAGGTTTTTTCAGTCAAAAACGCCTCCCTTCACTGATGTGAAGCAGCGATCTTCCGGCGTGGCCTTCAGCTGTTTTACTGTCTAATTGAAAACAATGGGCAATGTGTTGCGAGGAAAGCAAAAAGATAGGACTCCATTCAAAAGAATGGAGTTCATATTCGCGCGACATTAGTGCGTCTTGCAATGCACAAATCTTGCGTGAATTTCTCGGACGTGTGAAACAGGCCTTACAATCAGATTTGGTCCCAGATTTTACTTCTGATTTTGTCATTGTTTCACCCTCCATGACATAGTGTGAATTAAGTCCCATTTATTTGCTTTGTACTGTATCAAACCTGTTTAGCATGGATTTCGCACTGAAAATCCATAACTAATACAACCTAACTGCAGCATGTAACTAAACATCCCTCATGCACTGAAGATGGGTGTGTTACTACAAATTCTGAAGCTCGCCATGACTAGCAGATGTTCCACTACTAACAAAAATACAACAAGCATATCTAATATAGCTATTTATGAGCAATGCATGCAGAGCTAGAACTATACTAAACCTTGCTTGTATATGTGCTAAGGTGGGGGGGGGGGGGGTTACAACGTGGCGTCATCATGTTTTCGAAAGGACTGAAGCTTCAATGGAATGATCAATGCGGCTTTTCACCATTTGGATCCATTACAATGAAGTAGGCCCCATGGATGGCAGAGGGATCACAGGTAGGTCTTTGACTGGGAGGCTTGCAGAACCTAGTCACTAGTTAACCTCAGTCTCGAGGCCATATCAGGAGATGTGGGTCGAATCGCTAGGTTGTGATATGAAGATAGACCTCCGTTGGACAGGGACTGAAGAAGACACCATATTGATACTGTGTCCAACCTTAACTCTATTTCACCCCTCAAGGAGGCTGTTCTTTTTTTAAAATTTTTGTTTTTTCCTCCACCTCTGATTTTTCTATAAACGTAGGGCTTGTTTTTTTGTGGGATGAATTGTATTTTTTAATGGTATTATTTAATGCACCATATAATGTGCTGAAAAATGTAGAAAATGCTAAGTGGAATAAAATAGAAAAAAAACACAATTCCGCCATCTTTGAGTGGGTCTTGTTTCTATGGTGTTCAGCAAAAATGACATGATAACTTTAATTTTTGTGGCTCAGTACGATTGTGATGATAGAAAATTGATATAGTTTATTTTTTATTGTACTACTTATATTAACTATCATTGAAAGAAAATAAACTTATTTTCTGCCATCTTCTGACAGCCATAACTGTTTTATTTTGCTGTCAACATAGTTGTGTGGGGGCTCATTTTTTGTAGGACTTCTTGTAGTTTCTATTGGTACCATTTTGGAGAACATCCAACTTTTTCATCTCTTTTTACTAAATTTTTACTTGGATATGGGGTGACCAAAAAAAAAAAAAAAATCGCAATTCTGATGTTATATATATTTTTTCTTCTGACGATATTCACTATGCAGGATTAATAATGCATTACTTTGATAGAGCAGATTTTTATGGACACAGTGATAGCAAATATGTTTTTTTATTTTGATTTTTTGTCATAAATATGGAAAGAGGTGGGGGTTAACCTTATTAGCGTTTATTTTTTTAATAATTAAAAAAAAATTACAAATTTTTACATTTTCTTTTTAGTCCCCACATGAGACTTGAACTTGCAGTCCTTTGATTTTTCCTGCAGTATATTGTAATGCCATAGTATTACATTATACTGCAATCTGACAGGCAGTCTATGAAACCACGTCACAGGCATAAATCTGCATAGGCAATCTGCGAAAGCAGCCCGGGGGGGGGGGGGGGGGATTCAATCTCATCGTGGGGGAGATATTTGATATCCCCAAACTCCGATTGCGGCATTTAAATGGCACCATTAGAATTGAAGGTGGCATTTAAAGGTTTAACAGCTGCAATCAGCATGAGCGCTGATCGTGGCTGTTGCAGACAGGTGTCAGCTGTCACAGACAGCTGACACCTACATTGTATCAAGCGGGATCGACCCTCAATCACCGTCCATACAAACTAACTACTAACCTCCATGACGTGAATGTACATCATGGAGCTTTAAGGGGTTGATGTCTCTGGCAATCCACGACAACGCACAGTACTGCCATACAGGAACTCCTTCAAACTTGGAGTCAATGCATGGGAGGGCGGCAGACGTTGGGACCTCGTCACTCTGAAGATTCAAATATGGATTTGAACTCGGATATTGCTCCTGAGGTTTAGCTTCCAGCAGTGGACCCAGAACTCCACAGTCTCAAAATCACACCCGCGTTATAAGGCTGTGAAGTACAAGCAAACAGAGGGGCAAGTACAGCATCCCTCCTAAAGGGACATAGTTTCCTTATATGCCCTGTGCATGGGTCCCAGTGTCTACATGCCTCACATGATCTATTGCACATTAACAAAACAATGAAACAGAACAAATCAACAACACAATAGTAATCATCCTCAGGCAAACCCTACATAATGCTGGATCGGCTATATACCGCATAATCAAAAGTAAATGGGTTCAGGGTACAGTTTTGCCTTCCTCTGGACCAACAAGGGGGGGGGGGGGGCTGGAAACAGGCTGAACTAGATCAACATTGTCTCCCTTTGGCCTAACATACTATGTTACTATGCAGGGGTTCCCCCCTACAGCAGTATCATGCAGAGACATAACTTGAAGCTTCTGGGCCCCAATGCAAAATCTAATGGGGCCCCCAACTATAATGCTTTATTCATAGTGCTGGGCTCCCTATATGGAGAAGAGAGGCCTTATGGGCCCCCTAAGGCTCCTGGGCCCGGGTGCAAACGCATCCCCTACATCCTCTATAGTTACGCCAGTGGTATCATGGCATTAGTAATAAAAAGAAGCCATAATGTGCAAATAGAGCATAATATATAACTTTCTCTCTACTTCATCGGTTATATAGCACCCCATATCCCAGTTTGGAGAGAGATACAGAAACTGTTAGGTTTTTAGATCTTATACTAAAGCTTTCAGATGGTATTTTCATTTCAGCCTCATTCCAGCTTTATCCGATAGAAGCGGTATAGTGATATTTCTGTTTTATTATTCTAATAAACTTAAGAAAAGCCTCAACCTTCTTAGGATAGGATTGTCCTACCAAATTGGAAAATTCACGTCAGTGTGTACATAGGCAATAGTATCAACAGTGGATTAGCTTAGAAGTGTATGTCAACAGAACCCAATAACTCTTTTCAACTCATCAAAACCTGTGGCTGGCAAATGTTGCATTTTAGCTGCATTAAGCTGTTTCAAATGTTTTAAGAAGCTTATCGTGATTTTCTTAAATTCTAGCCTCAAGACATTGGATTCACTTCGTAATGACATTTAATGCTACCATTATGTAACTAAATATATTCTGTCTGTGCAGTGGGAATATCACAGAACTGAAATGTATTGCACATTGCGCTTGACCCTTTGTGATCTGAACTGTGCAACGGGCAAAAAGAATGGTAAGCTCCTAAACAATTACACATTTTTCTTAATTTCTGCATTGTACTACTGAAAAGTACCGTATATACCGGCGTATAAGGCGACGGGGCGTATAAGACGACCCCCCAACTGTCACCTTATACGCCGGTATTCAGTGGAGAAAAAAAAAAAATTCATTACTCACCTGCCCCGGTGTTCTGTCGCGCTCCGGCAGGATGTCGCTCGCTCCGGCAGGCTGTCGCTCGCTCCTCGTCCCGGCGCAGCATAGCTTTCTGAATGCGGGGCTTGAAATCCCCGCTTCCAGAAAGCTAATACACACGCCGGCAGCCATGACAGCATTGAATGGCTGTGATTGGCTGAAGGCGCACGTGGCTTCAGCCAATCACACTATTCAATGACATCATTGAATAGTGTGATTGGCTGAAGCCACGTGCGCTTTAGCCAATCACAGCCATTCAATGATGTCATGGCTGCCGGCGTGTGTATTAGCTTTCTGGAAGCGGGGATTTCAAGCCCCGCATTCAGAAAGCTATGCTGCGCCGGGACGAGGAGCGAGCGACAGCCTGCCGGAGCGAGCGACATCCTGCCGGAGCGCGACAGAACGCCGGGGCAGGTGAGTAATGAATTTTTTTTTTTTACACTTTTTTTTTTTTTGAATTACCGGCGTATAAGACGACCCCCGACTGCAGAGCAGATTTTTCGGGGTTCAAAAGTCGTCTTATACGCCGGTATATACGGTAATATTGTGTTGTGTTAATGCATTTCTCATTTACACTTCTTAACACAAGGCTGCGGAACAATTACTATTTTTTGTTATTTCCCAAAAACCTTCAAAATGTATGGAGGATGGTACTTAATATTTTTTGTTTGTTTTTGTTCCTCTACATCTGCTGCCCCCTTAACATGAAGTGTTTGGCCCATGGCCAAGCAACTTACAAGTAGTCATATAATTATTGAAACCACATGTTCATTAGTGAAGTTGGCACCGTCTCAATAACCACTGTCCGGGCCCAACATTATATTCCATTATGTTGCAGACAACAGGACAGTGTAGGACATATTTTGGGCATGAGAACAAACAGACTCTTTTCACAGAATCCAAATGTTAAATTGCAAGAAATGTGATCCATTTTCTATCTATATATACATGTTCATGCATGGTTTCTCCCAGGTCATGTTTAATACAAAATCCATATTTTATGTACATGCAGAATCATTAATAATTATCTCTTCCAGCTAAGAAAGGCAATGTATTCTGATGATTATATAGAGTAATCAATTTCTCCAGAGGAGGACATCTCATGGTATTGTAAGAAATGCCGTATATACTATGGAAGGTTTAATAGAAATTCAGTTCACCTATCAGTATGTTTTTAGAGAATGGTAGAAGACCAGAGAGAACTCAGATAAAAACATACAAAAGTTGGGAGAAGCTAATAAAAAATGCTAATGTTGCTCTAAGTCTAATAGGAGAAGTTCACATCAGCTAAAATAATCTTTAATAGGAAGTTTTAAATTAATTCAAATCTTGCCCCAAACAAGCCAAAAGTTTGTTTTCGACGCAATATACATCTGGGGTATTCGCATCTCGGTAAGTTATCCCCTATTAATAAGATAAGGGATAACTTGCTGATTGTGGGGGTCCGATCGCTGGATCACCACTGATCTGGAAATATTTCCCTCGACGTGTCTCTAAATTTTGACAGTGCACCACCGCTCCATTCACTTCAGTGGGAACTGTCTGAGATAGCGGAGTTCAAGGGCTAAGCAATCTCCAGTCGTCCCATTCACTTCATCCTCTGTCAAAATTTAGGGACGCATCGGGAGAGATGGCTCTGGATCTCAACAGTCGGAGCATTTACCAACCAGCAAGTTATCCACTATCCTGTATATAGATAGGAATACCCTTTTAAGTAGGTTTTCCTCTTAGGACAAAGTTCTTGAAGATTTTTTGTTAAATACTGTACTTTGAAATTCTGCTCCATTCTATAGATATTAAAGGGGTGGTCTCGCGAAACTAAGTGGGGTTATACACTTCCGTATGGCCATATTAATGCACTTTGTAATATACATCGTGCATTAAATATGAGCCATATAGAAGTTATTCCACTTACCTGCTCCGTTGCTAGCGTCCTCGTCTCCATGGTTCCGTCTAAATTCGCCGGCAGCTTGCTTTTTTAGACGCGCTTGCGCAGTCCGGTCTTCTCCATTCAGCACGAGCCGCTTCAGTGTGCTCCCCGCTACAGCTCTTCTGCGCATGCGCAGACGAGCTGTCACTGCTCGGGAGCGCGCTGGATCGGCCATTCTGTACCTTCCTCTGTTAGAGGAAGGTGCAGAGCTGCCGAGCTGTCCGGAGAAGCCACCCAGCTGTCCCGCCGTCCAGCTGTCCTGGTAAGTGATGGGCCGGGGGGGCTGCCGCTGCGCCGGGCTGCGCCGGGGGGGGGGGCTGCCGCTGCGATGGGGGGGGCTGTCGCTGCGATGGGGGGCTGTCGCTGCGCCGGGGGAACTAGCGCTGGGCCGGGGGGGGCTGTCGCTGGGCCGGGGGGGGGGCTGTCGCTTGGCCGGGGGGGGGCTGTCGCTAGGCCGGGGGAACTAGCGCTGGGCCGGGGGGGGGCTGTCGCTGCGCCGGGGGGGCTGCGCCGGTTACCTGCTGCCTGGCGGTGGGTGACTGGTCGGCGGCTGCGGTGGGTCCGGTCGGCGGCTGCGGGGCGTCTGGTTGCCATGGAGACACAGCTGGCAGCGTCTCGGGAGCGCGCACGTCGGGCTGCAGCGAGCGACGGGAAAAGAGCTGGCGGCCATCTTGGGGAAACTTTTATAAGTTGCTGAAACGCTGGAACGGTAAGTACGAACCAGCTAGAAATGTCATTTACAGGGGGGCTTAGTAATGTGTACTTAATGGGGGGGACTGGGCAAAAAAAAAATTCACTGCTTCCTCGAGACATCTCCTTTAAGCTAAGGCTACATGGCAACTTTGGCCATCACAGGAGTGGTATGATCGAAGATCTCTGTGTAGCACTGAGACCTCGCACTACCATTAAACTCAATAAAGTACAAGTCACAGGTAGCCACACCCGTGATGCTAATGGTCACAAAAAGTCAACTGAGATTGGATTTTTTGTGACCATGACACTGACTTGCACTATGACTCTATTGAGTTCAGTGGCAGTGTAAGGTCGCAGTGTTACACAATGATCCTTGGTCATGCAACCCCTGTCATGGCCAAAGTCGCTGTGTAGCCTAGCCTTGTCCAATTTTTTCACCATGCTCATCCATGTGTTTAAAGGGAACCTGTCACCAGTTTCCAGCAGGGCAAACCAATGGCGGCTAGGTACCATTGAAGTATCAAGTATTCCACATCTTTTTTTCTTACTGTACTTAATTACAGTATACCTTGTGAATAGGATTTTTAATAATTGCTGTGCCATATGCTAATGTGGCTCTAGCAGTCTAACAGTGAGCCTTGACCATCTCTGTGGTCCACAGCATGCTCCTTAACCTGGCCCCTCTGAGCATAATGGATATGGATGATGTCCCCTACCTTATCCACATTCTAGTCCAAATCTTGAGCACGCCCTGTGTAACCAAGGCCCAATGCATGCACAGATATTTAGCTCTATTGTGTGCAGACTCATCTAGCTCTTCTGTGTATGAGACAATTCCCGATTGCATGGCGCATTTGCGAGATTTATATAGGACTGTGCCAACCCAGTAGCTGAGTCACAGTGCCAACTCGAATTTGGACTATAGGCCCAAATGAACCTCACCTAGAGTGCCTGTGAGTCAAACTGCAATCTGGAATCTTGGTCAACATGGTGGCTCAGGGCTTAGCGCCGCTGCCCTACAGCACTGGGGTCCTGCCAAGGGCAACATCTGCATGAAGTTTGTATGTTCTCCCCATGTTTGCATGTGTTACCTCCAGGTACTGTGGTTTCCTCCGACACTTCAAAAACATACTAATAGGGGAACAGGATAACTGCCACCGACTAAAAGCCGTGGATAAGATGTGCAAAGCTTCAATACCCTTCATCCCCATCACAGAAACAGAAGAGACTTCAATTATAGACTGTCCCTAGATGAAAGGAGGAATCTTAGGATCAACATGTTCATGGATGATTGATAAAATGTTTTGGTCGCTGGTTCAATAAAACATTAATAATCTTCTAGATGTCATGTCTTCTATGAACTATAGTTGCATGTTAAAGTAAATGAACCCTTCAGAATTCTCTGCATTTTATTATGTGGTCTGATTGTTATCTAAATCAGAAGTATAGACAAATACAAGGTAACTAATAGTGCACCGACAGTTATACTGCTCATGTCTTTTTCGGAGCACATCAAGTAATGATCAACACTGCAGGAGAAAAAGTGTAACTTTGTGGTAATAACAAAAGCTCCTTGGCAAAAGGTGTTTCAGTTAAAGGGGTGTCCATCTTTACACTGTTGATGGTCTATCATTGGGTTGGTGTGCTGATGTATGGACTTCGGTGTTGCCGGAAACACGCAGCTCTGATCCCACCGTAGTGGTCCAGGTTGGTATTGCAGGCAAAGCTCCCACTGAATTCAAAGGTGAATGATGGTTTCAGGATAGGCCATTAATAGTTTTAAGCAGGACAACCCCTTTAAAAGATGAGACTGGAAGTGCAGGTTTACTGGTGCTTTGCCCATTAAAGGGGTTGTTTCACTTTGAGCTGTTTTGCTGCAGAAAGCAGACAGCTCCATACATTGCGCAGTGGCCCGAGTTGCAGTACCAACCTGGACCACTGTGCAATGTATGGAGCTGTCTGCATCCTGCAGCATAATAACTAAAAGTGGCATATTCCCTTTAAATAAAGACACACTCTATGGTTACTAACAATCTAGAGCACACACAGATATATAAACTAGAGTGTATAAAAAACTATACTATACACCTACAATTAAATATACTTCAACACAAGAATAAAAATATACATATTTTATTATGAGAACTCATAACATACATAAAGGGATGACACAGGAATCCATATAAAGCCTCATCACAGGTCAAATTAAACATAAAACATGATCAAAATCATGTAATCAGTAACTGAATAGTAAAGTGCAAATGCAATAATGATCCAGTAACCTGACATAGGAAAACCACCTTATAAATGAGATGTAAGGACATGAAAGTGAATACAGACCCAGATGAGAGGGGCTTAACTATCATGGATGGTGATGCCACTTACTGTACTTACATATCCTCTTATTCTGGAGGAGGGGGTTAAAGTTTTACCTTGTGGATAGCAGCACAGGATAGAGTGCCACGGGGGTGTAAGAAGTCTTATATAGACCAATCAATGCTCCTTGTGAAAAAGCCATGCAAATGAGTAATGGAATACTCCCCCACCTCGCCACCTACTGGAATGTTAGCTACCATATGAGTCAATTTCAGATTTTTTTAAACAGGTCTTGCAATATGACTAGGGATATAAGTTGTTTTGGGGTTATTTTCCCTCATCAGTGTTCAGTAGGATTATGGCCTTTCACCTTGCCAGCCAGAATTACTAAGGGAGGACAGTGGTGCCTATAAATCACTAAGACAGTGCATCAAGGTCTATAAATTGCTAAGCGGGCAGAGCGGAATCTATAAATTACTAAGAGAGCACAGCAGGGCCTATAAATCACTAATGGGATACAGCAGACCCTATAAAGTATGAAAGGTGGGCTTAGCGTGGTGTATACCTTACTAAGGAAGCACAGTGGGGCCTATAGGAAAGGGAAACCTATAAATTAATAAGCAAGCACAACAAAGGCCTATAAATTACTAAAAGGGGACAGCGGAGCCTATGAAATATAAAGGAAACAAAGCGGGGCCTATAAGTTACAAATGAGCACAATGGGGCCTATAAATTACTAAGGGAGCACAGCAGTTCTTATAAAATACTAAGGAATCACATTCAAGCCTATAAATTACTAAGGAGACATAGCAGGGCTTATAAATTACTAAAGGGGTACAGGAGAGCCATTAAATTACTAAGGTGGCACAGTTAGTCCTAAACATAACTCATGGGTACAGCAGGGGCTATAAATTACTACGACAGCACAGTGGGACCTAAAAATTATTAGGGGGCCAAGCAGGACCTATAAGTTACTATGGAGCACAGCAATGTTGATAAATTACTAAGGGAGCGCATTTGGGCTTATAAATTACTATGACAACAGGGAGTCTTATAAATTATTGAGAGTCCACTTTGACTCTTTGGCCCAATGGCCCATATACATCTGGTTATGGCCTTTATTAGACTGTAAACCATATCACACATGCTCCCTATATACAAGAATAATTACTATAATATTGTACCCTGTGTATAGGAGTATAACTACTGTAATACTGCTACGATGTACAAGAATAAAACTACTATAATACTGCTTCCTATGCACAAAAACATAGTATGCTAGGCTGAAAAAAGACAAATGTCCATCCAGTTCAGCCTGTCTCAACCCCCGCCCCCCTGCCCCACCTTGTTGAGCCTGAGGAAGCCAAAAAAAAAACAAGTGAGGCAGAAGCCAACTTACCCCGTTCTGGCGAAAAAAATCATTTCCGACTCCATTATGGCAGTCAGAGTAATCCCTGGATCAACATTTGAGATCAATAACCCTTCTGGTTATTTAATATCTATATCCTGTAATATTGTACTACTCTAAAAACATGTCTAGTCCCATTTAAATTCCTTTATCGATTTCGCCATCACCACGTCCTCAGGCAGAGAGTTCCATAGTCTCATTGCTCTTACAGTAAAGAACCCCCTTCTGATGTTGGCAATGAAACCTTCTTTCCTCTAGATGTAGCGGATGCCCTCTTGTTACCGTCACAGTCCTAAGAAAAAACAGATCATGGGAGAGATCCTTGTATTGTCCCCTAATGTATTTACACATAGCTATTTGCATAATTATTTGATCGCCTCTTAACCGTCTTTTTTCCAGGGTGAATAATCCCAATGTTAATAGCCTCTCTGGCTATTCCAGTCCTCTCATTCCGTTTATTAATTTAGTTGCCCTTCTTTGAGCCCCCTCAAGCAGTGCAATGTCTTTCCTGAGTACTGGTGTCCAGAACTGTATACCAGTACACAAGAATATACAAGAATATAACTATTAGAATAGTGCCCTCTATGTACAAGAATATAACTACTATCATACTGCCCCCTATGTACAAGAATATAACTACTATAATACTGCCCCCTATGTACAAGAGTATAACTGCTATAATAATGCCCCCTATGTACAAGAGTATAACTGCTATAATACTGCCCCCTATGTACAAGAATATAACTACTATAATACTGCCCCCTATGTACAAGAGTATAACTGCTATAATACTGCCCCTTATGTACAAGAATATAACTACTATAATACTGCCCCCTATGTACAAGAGTATAACTGCTATAATACTGCCCCTTATGTACAAGAATATAACTACTATAATACTGCCCCCTATGTACAAGAATATAACTACTATAATACTGCCCCATATGTACAAGAGTATAACTACTATAATACTGCCCCCTATGTACCAGATTATAACTACTATAATTCCCCCCGCTATGCAGTGTCAGAGTGGGGTGTTAGGGCCCACCAGTAAAAATCATTCTGGGGGCTCACTGTATATCTACATGCAAATATCACCTGATCCCCATTTGCAAATTCCCTGCCACCACATTCTCCATAACCATCAATGGAAAGATGGCTACATTTGTGTGCAGCCCTGTTCCTACTAAAATATATAGATAACATGGCAGGTGAGACTTTGTGGACCCCCATCCACCTGATAGATGAAGGTTGCAGAGGTGGCATTCATGACATACAGTATGTTATAAAAGGTGAGCTCACATGTAACAGCCACAGCATGGCGGAAAAATACACCGACTTGCATTTTTATTGTAAACCAGCAGTTTTCAAACTGACTTTTAATGTCTATGTGGTTTTGCAGGCGAACAGCAGCTTTACCCACAAAACTGTGTGGCCATTGACAAACAGTTTCAGAATCATACCTACTTGAAGAGACGCTGTATGTTAGTGTGTTTTGCATGTCACCTCACTTTTGAGAAAGTTCCTTAGATTTTCAGTTGTTTGTAGCTGAAAGTTACAGTTCCCTATGGAGGGGAGGAACCTAAAAAAGGAGTGTATTTTAATTGCCTAGTCAGAGAGGGGGCGCACATATTTTTTTTCAGTAATAGCTACTGTCTGACCTTTACTTCAGACTGTTTCTGACTTGGGGCCCTCTCAATATGCTGCCTGTCTCTTGCCTTGGACTACTGGTTATCTCAGCTCTGTGAGCTGGTAATATATGCTCACTCAGTGCCAGGCTGCAGGCAGAAGCATAAAGCTTCAGGATGTTTAATGACAAGGGGCAATGTCAAGAAGCCAGGAAGGGAGAATACTGACTGGCCTGTCACTGCGCCTAGATGTCATCTCAGCCAATACTTCTATATAAATAAACTATCCAGTTTTTATATGGATAGCCAATCTGAATATAGTGCAGGTGGGTGAGAGGGCTGGGGGCCCACTCCTGTTCAAGGCCAATGGGGGATTCACCTATTCCCTGTGGGCCAGCCTGAGCCTGGAAGGCTTCAACATGTTCCTGAGCCCTAACTACTTGGCTGGAGGAGACACATAACACCACTGGGAAAAGAATTAATAGCAAAAAAATACACAAAGTCCAAATACACTCATTGTCATCAAGCACCTAGTAGGAGTTGTCAGAATTGAATGAAACTTTCTCTGTGTGATTATAATGTTGGTATAAGTAAGTGATTACAATATCAGAGCAAAAGGAGAATTTATTGCAGAAAACTGAGCACTTGAAGGGAGGCTCTAGTACCCTGTTGGACCGCCTCTACCTTGGATACAAGATGTGATACGGGTCTGCATGGAGACTCTAGTACCCTGTTGTATCTCCTCTAGCTTGGATACAAGATGTGATACAGGAGGGCATGGAGGCTCTAGTACCCTGTTTTACCACCTCTACCTTGGATACAAGATGTGATACGGGTGGGCATGGAGGTTCTAGTACCCTGTTGTATCTCCTCTAGCTTGGATGCAAGATGTGATACGGACGGGCATGGAGGCTCTAGTACCCTGTTGTACCTCCTTTAGCTTGGTTACAAGACGTAATACAGCCGGGTATGGAGACTCTAGTATCCTGTTGTACCGCCCCTAGCTTGGATACAAGATGTGATACAGGAGGGCATGGAGGCTCTAGTAACCTGTTGTACCACCCCTAGCTTGGATACAAGATGTGATACAGGTGGGCATGGAGGCTCTAGTACCCTGTTGTACCTCCTCTAGCTTGGATACAGAATGTGATACAGGAGGGCATAGAGGCTCTAGTACCCTGTTGTACCGCCTCTAGCTTGGATACAAGATGTGATATGAGTGAGAATGGAGGTATACAGGTTCTGCATGGCATCTTGCAGTGTTTCGGTCCACATTTGCTTAACTAAGCCTCTAGATTGTGTAACGTCATAGGCTGTCACAATTGGCGCCCAAAATGACCCCATACATGTCCTATTGGCAATAAATCTGGTGATCATGCAGGCCATGGAAGTGTGACAATGTTGTGGAGGCATTCCTGTGAAATCCTTTATGTGCGGCTGAGCATAACCCTGCTGGAAAATGCCTCTTGGAAGCTGCCATGGTAGGCAACATATTTGGCTGCAGGATGTTCTGAACATATCGCTGAGTTGTTATTGTTCCACGTACCACTACTAGGGGTGATCAACTGTCATATGTCAAACGCAGTACACGTAATGGTCTCCATGAGACCAAATGTCGTTCGGCTAAGCACATGATAATGGTTCGAATTGATACAGGGGTCTGTAATGATGGTGCCACCTGTCTCTTGATAGTGGACAACGGGACAGTTGGAGCTGCTCATGCTTATTGGATAATTAGACAATCCTCCTTACTAGTGGTCTGTCAATGGTGTCCTGAGCCCGGTCGCCTTCTGTGTATGTGTAGTGTCCCAGAATGTCATCCTGGTCCTCTCCATAATTGTCATACATGTATTGTATTATGTGGATGCACTGTGCAAATGTGTCATGTCAATTTTCTGTATGTATGTTAAACAGCTGCAGTGTCTGAAGGGTTAACTCCCATAAAATAATTGCCTGTCAGCTCTGCTCCTGAATGTATCTTTCTTGCTGTGTCATGTGGTACAAGTGAGGTGATAAAAGTGAGTGTCTGAGAGTGGGAAAGGTTGTTGATGATCATCCATCTACCCATGCTGTTGGAGGCCCCACAGTGATGCAGGGAAGCACCTTTAGCTTCCCTGCATTGAAAATGGAGAAGAAGGAGAGGCTCCCTATGTTGAAAATGAGGATTTTCCCTCTTTCCCGATCAGCTGAAGAAACCGCAAGGGCACAGGGAGACATCTCTGGTTTCCTCATGTCTAATATGGAGGAGAAGGAGAGACATCCCTACCGCATGTGAAACGCATGAGAGAACAAGTGAGTCACTAAATCCCCCAGAATGAGAGCAACCCCCAAGTAATTCTGTATAGAGCGACCCAACATACCAAGCACCCATTCACACTACAGGCATTATTTTTCCTGCGTGGCCATTCGCCATTAGGATCATTACACAGAGGTTGGTGATTGTGACACCCACGCGAATGATGTGCGGGGTGTATTTAGGCTAAGCCTTTTCTTCAGTGATTGCCTGCCAGAGTGTATGTGGAGAGACCCCTACCTTTAACCTCCTCCGAAGTATACTTAATTTCCAGGATCGGTGACATATAGATAACATGGACTATAGGGCGGTATCGTTCCTGTGTCTTTTTCCTTTCCAACCTCTGAGCTTTTGCCTGTAACTGCTGCCGTGAATGATGCCTGTAACAACCTGTTTATTCAAATTTATCTAAGTAAAGTTTACCGGGTCTCAACCGTTTTTGAGGACCCGAGGCACGATACACAAGTCTCTGTGTTTATTACTCCGCCATATAGAATAGTAGCGTCATGACATGATATATACTTCTACAAACATTCCCCCTAAGTTTCGGCTACACCGAGACAAGGACTAGGCCTTGGCCATACCCACAGTGAGTGGAATTGTAGCACACACAGGTCCCAGTGTTCAAATGTAATACCTAGTGGGTGTTACATATGCTCTCACGCAGCCACTGGTTCCAACACCTCCTAAAAGTCTGGTCAGAACGGCCCAGGTGGCGGGCAATTTGTCAACACGACCATCAAGCTTCTCTCATTCCAATAATGCACCGCCTCTGAAACTCCTTTAATTTGGTGAAATCTCTGGAATTGTGTCGTAGAGGTGTCTAGTGGTCAACAAGCTCTACACAAGCGGAAAAAAAGGTCCACTACATACAAGTAGCCTCTGAGAGCCTTTTTCTAAGCCAAGGATGGAACCACTTTTAGAGCCTCAGGTGGCAAGACCGTTCATCTAATCACACCACAACTCTAATCATTTGCAGATCTGCCTGAGATGTAACTGCATGCCGAGTTTGGCAGCAAAACAAAAACACCTTCCAGGCACTTGATTATTATTATTTTTTTTTAACAAAGAGTGTACCTTCGTTCAAATTCCTGACATAGTAACCTATACCAGAGGTGTAAATTAACATGGGAGAGACTATTAACAGTCTGGACCAATTAACATGGGCTGGTTTGGTGCATTCTGTCACCTCCAGGGCAAAGTTCTATATTACCATGCAGAGCTCTAAAGATAATTAGCAGGTGACATCACTGTTACTTAATAATTATCTTTTTCAGTTTGATTACATTTCTTCCTCAACAACCAGTAAAACTAATTATCTAGCTGAAGGATTTTCAACTGTTTGGAGCCTTAATAAGTATCATAAAAATCTGTGCCTGACCCTTGTAACTAACTTTAGATACTGAGAAAAGAAATTGAATATCAAGAATTGGCAGAGAAGTTTGTTTTTATTCCCTAAATTTGGTGTGTTCTTACTGAGCAAATTTTATCTAAATTATACTAAGATTTTATTTTATCTCTGACATACAATAGTAAATAATCAAATCTTGGCAAGTCTTATTTGGGTGTGCATGTATTTCATGGCAGCCAATTTGGAAAGCCCAGTGGTTCTTGCCTAATACAGTCACGGAATTCACACTTGCATGACCTGACCTATGAGTCGCCAATAAACAGGAGCATAAGATACGGAATTACCAGATACCTTTATGATTTATTGCTCGATAACACACAAGCAGGTCATGAAATCATATGACACTTAATTAGGTTCAGCTTTTCTATGATAAATGTAGCTGAAATGTTTCGACTAACTATATACTGAATTTATTGGAGGTTTTGATAACATAGGCAAAAAAAGCCCATAAAGCTGTACAGGGGTAAATAGTAATTTACAAGCTTGTAAGTCACAGTTGCTGCGAGTGTAACATTCTGTAAAAAGAATACATTTGTGTTGTTTATGCTACAGAAGCAGCAGAAAGAGGGGGTGTAAAAACTGGGGTCTAGTCATAAAACTGAAGATCTCTCCACACTTAGGGCTCATACCCACGGATGGAGTGGGATATGCTCATGGTTTTATGCCGAGGGAATCCTGCGTGGATAAACAAAAAAGTTCCTGCAGGCGATGGTGCAAAAAAAACTTTTTACTGCCTTTTTCCGCTTCCTCCATTAATACTATATTTTTTATTCATATTTTTTATGCTTTATTCATATTACTAGGCTTACTATATGGAGAAGATAGGCCTTATGGGTCCCATAAGGGCCCTGGTTCAACCGCATCCCCTATAGCTACGCCCCTAGCTGGGTCAGCAAACTGAATATTTGCCCCAGGTAAAGAAAAGGAAGGTAAAAGGGGAAGGAAATGCAGCTAATGTATATAAAACTAAAAGACGGGGTGAGGGTGGGTATGCAGCTGCAGTATGTAAGTCTATCAGTGAAATAGAACTCAAGAACTTAATTTCTGTAGCCTTAGGGGCTAATCACACAGGCTTTTCTACCATCCGTTTCATATACAGACAGCAGAAGTGTGTTTCTGCCTGACTGTGGGTCTCCAGACTCAGAGTCAGAGAACCACAAATGCATATGATGCTCCAAGTTTAGGTCCATAGACCCACGGTCAGGCCTGGACACACTCCTGAAGTCCAAACATGAAACAGATGGAAGAAAAAACAGTATGGTTAGCCCCTTAGGTCGTGTTCACTTGATGAAATGTGTGTGCATATTCCAACACAGACTCCATGCTAAAATCCATGTCAGAGTCTAAAGTAAAAAGTTGGTCACAATTGCCTTAGGACATGTTCACATAATGGAATGTGCGCACAAATATCGACTTACTATATTCAATGGAAATCCATATGGTATGAATTTTTCCACACTGTATCAATTGATATATCAAGTTTTAATATGGTTTCCACGTGAAAAGTGCAGTGGTTGGACACGTGCGGATGTGCCCTATTGAATAGGGCTTAATCAACATGCAGGTCTGTGGCACTTCAAAACGCATATCCGCCGCACAAATTTGACGATACTCTGGATTTTTCTAATGGAAAAATCTACCATATGAACGTGAACTTATAGAATAGGGCTTTTATCCAAACATCTCCCCAATTTTTTTTTTTGGAAAAAAGAAGTATAACCAGCACCCTCAGTAAGGAGGAGACAGTTTAGATATAAGAAAACGCAGACTGACTGACAGGGCTGTGAACCAACCCAGCCAGCCCATCAGCTAAACAACTCTATTAAGATTATTGGTTAGTTGGCTGCACTGTCAATTATAATCAGCCAGTCCTTCAGTTAAACAGCAGCAGGGAGATGTTTAACCGTTGATGACCAGAACTAACTGAAGCATGTGTACGCCAACAGGCATGCCACCTGATGTAGTGATGTCACCCCAGACCTGATCCTGAAACACAAGAAAGCAGTGCCAGTGGCACCATGACACAGGATTACTATAAAATGAATAGACCTTTTCAATGACATAAAGAACCACAACCGTTAAACAGGTAGACACTCAATATATGTAGTAGCATAGAGTTGGGATGAAAGTTTTTGTAACTGCAACTTTTCATGACATCAGCACCCCCTGAGCACCCGAAGAGCAAGAAATGTCAGAACACCGGCTGTTTATGCAAAGAGAAAAGTTCTGGGAGACAACCTGTAGTGGGGGAACAAGTGGATTGCGTTCATGAAATGGCACATGTATAAACATTTGCTAATTAGGGTCCATTGCACCAAAGTTTTGATCTGAGACCAACAAGACTTGATAATCAAGTAAACAAAATACTGTTGTTTTTCATAAAGGAAAAAGTCTTATAAGTAACCAATCAATTCACTGAAGTATCCATCTTTAGGAATTGGTTGATTTTAGATGCCATCTGTCATACGGAATGCTATGTAAACTGAGACAACACATGCTTATTAGAAATTATACCATCCGAATGTGTAAACTGCACAAACATTGGATCCACTGCTAAATCTAATAGTAATACCCTGCCAAAACGTTAGTCACCATATCAGAAAAGGTTCACTGAATCAGCACATTGCATGTGTGGTTTACAGAGACTTTTAAAAGATTATTTTAGAAAGTGAGGTTTATGAATGTGAGATTGAAAAAAGAAAGGCACTGCTTTAGGGATAATGTATGATTGAAGTCAGAAAGAGAAAGCCCAGCTCTCTCATTATATTTATCTAGACCATTAGCCATTTATCAGCATGTCTTTAATACCAGAATAGGCCATAGTAATATAATGGTAGTCATTAAAAAGTCCCCCCCCCCTCCAGAAATAGCGTCACTTTTAACCATGTTTGAAATAACAGGTCAGTATCATTTAAGTGAATGGAGCTGAGCTTAACCCTTTAAGAACCAATGGGCATATTTGTCCCATAGTTTTAAACTGTTTCAAATTCGGCTGAATAAATAACCGTCCGGAAAGGATTAAACACCAGAATAAACCCTTATAAGACATGATAAAATAAATACAATAACATAATATAGTGACAATGTAATTATAAATGGGACAGTGTACCTCCCCCTATTGTAAATTATAAGGATACTAAAACATCACTAAAAAGTTGTGATTATGTTGGGTGTGTCCTTTTATGACCTGCTCCAAATGTGTAAGAGCTCCTGATGCCATCTCACAGAAGAGGGGTTTTGTATTTACAGGATGCAATTACATCAGTTATAGCTGCATGGAAAAATAAAACTAATTCAGCATGAACCCCATATGTATGAAGGTGCACTCCATATTTTTAAATACACTAATTTTTTTCATTTTTGGGAAAAGGGCACTTGGTTTTTTAGACGCCTAAGTTTGATTGATTTAACAAATGATCTGTCCATTTTCCTTTTTAGGAGAAGGTAAACAATGCCAGATGAGACCTGGTGTTGTTCAGTAGTTAGGAGTATATTCCTCAACATATATACACAATTTTGGGAAATATAGACCTTATTGCTCTGTTTCCCAGACTAGAGTGCCACTCAGCAGGTTCATATGTCTATATAAAAAAACCCTTACAGCCCAATAGGAAATGGAAGTGGAGTGGCTGGCTACAAGTTCTAGCCCTCTCTATTTCAGGTTGATACAGTTGCAATAAAAGTTATTCAAGGTCAAGGCAATGATCTCTTCTCTTTAGCTGGTGGACTATTTTTTTGACATTCTATCAAACATCACAGTTAAGAAACTTCTAGCTAGTCCAGGTATTTGATACGTTTTATCTCAAGCACACCTGATGTAGCGGTTGAAGCCTTGATTAGTTGCATCAGGTGCGCTTAAGGTAACACCTGATTTACATATGCATACTCTTATGAGGGATTCTATTCAGGGGTTTGAATAATTCTGAGACTGCAGTAGTCATTAAAATAGCATTGTGTGTTCAATTTGGAGGAAGCACCAGTCCTCTGGAACGCACCACCCAAAAGTATCCGGGCAATCCCTGACTCACACAACTTTAGGCGTGCTCTAAAAATGCACCCTTCAGGGAGGCATACCATATCTCCTAAACCAAACCCTTCTTTACTCAGTCTGATAACATGCTCCCTGCCCTACTGATTGTAATCCCTGCTAGCCGTAGTTCCCCTGCAGTCACACCAATTCAGCCACCACACGACTCAATTTGACCACTATCTATGTGTATAGCATCCCTCGCTCTCCACCTCGCCATACCCTGCACATCTCCAGCTCCTTTACCTTCTGTATCACCGCATTATTTGTAACATGTAAACTCGATGGAGCAGGACCCTCACCCCTACTGTTTCCATCAATGATTACTAGCTGTGACCATGGTTTTGTTTCTGTCCCGCCTGTATTGTAAGTGCTGTGGAATATGTTGGCGCAATATAAATAAAGATTATTATTATATTAGTTGTGTTGAGTTACTTTATGTCAATTGTTCTTCTTTGATTAACTTTTTTGCAGGCAGCTGAATGTTTGTAAATTTGCCAAACAAATTCTAATTTGCGATGGAGGTTGAATAATTTTGTTACAACTGTAGCATGTGATAGCTTAAACAAGCACCATAATGGGGCCTCATTCTGATTTTATGGGGACCCTCTGATCTATGTATACCAACTCGCATAAATTATAACTAGGACAACTTGCAAAAATATTTAGTTTAGTAATTTGGAAACTTTTCGCTTATATCACATACATTTATAAGAGTAACAAAATAATCTTGTAGATATGATATCTTTTAATAATTAAGGCCTTATGCCCACGGCCATGGCGGACTCCGCTAGTGGAATATCGCAGTGGAGTCTGCCACGGCACCCCTGAAAACCCCCATACTCACCTCCCAGATCCGCCGCGTTATTCCCATTCCTCAAGCTGGCGTGCATGTCCAGTACAAAGCATGATGCGCCGGTAGTGCGGGATGACGCGGGAGGCGGTTGGCGGGGATGCATAATCACGCGATACGTCCGCTGTGCTACAGCGGACGTATAGCGTGACAGCCGGCTTTCATTGACTACAATGGAAGCCGGCCGCGTGTATACCCGCAGCAATTACAGCATGCCGTGGTTTCTTTCACGCTGCGGAATTCCGCAGTGTGAACATTGAGCTATTAGGTTCAATAGAACCTAATAGCTGCGGCATAACGCCATGGATTTCCATGGAAATCCAGCCGTGGGCATTAGCCCTAACAAAAAGAAATGATGTTAATACCACAAGTTTTCAACACTACTTAGGTCTCTTCATCAGGCATGCTATAACAAAATATCTGAAGAAACACATACATATTCACAAAAAACATCTAAATAGCATTATTAATTTGGATTTAGGATGTGAAAATACAAATGCAAAAAAATATCTGATACTTTGAACACCGGATTAAATATCTCCAAAAGTTTTATGGGGGGTTATAACATCTACGAGATAGTGGGGGCACCAGGACTCTGAAGTAACAACAATTTTAAAACTGTTATACACTCTTATCTGTGGATTAATTAAGGATTTATTCTCCAAGCTTATTCTGTTATTTTTATGCAAATTAATCACCCTATGTCTCTGCTTTCTGAATATATACTGTATATTAGAGATGAGCGAGCACCGAAATGCTTGGGTGCTCGTTACTCGGGACGAAATTATCGCGATGCTCGAGGGTTCGTTTCGAGTAACGAACCCCATTGAAGTCAATGGGTGACCCGAGCATTTTTGTATTGGTTTAAAATTGGTTCAAGTTAAAGTTTCAACGCTTTTAAGAGCATTGAAACGTATAAAAATTGTTTAGAAAAATTATAAGAGTGAGCCTTGTGGCCCTAAGAAAAATTGCCAGTTCGGCATGATTACATGAGGTTTCAGGAGGAGGAGCAGGAGGAGGAGGAGGAATATTATACACAGATTGATGAAGCAGAAATGTCCCCGTTTTGGATGGTGAGAGAGAACGATGCTTCCATCCGCGGGTGCAGCCTACGTATTGCTTAGGTATCGCTGCTGTCCGCTGGTGGAGAAGAGAAGTCTGGGGAAATCCAGGCTTTGTTCATCTTGATGAGTGTATACCTGTCGGCACTGTCGGTTGACAGATGGGTACGCTTATCCGTGATGATTCCCCCAGCCACACTAAACACACTCTCTGACAAGACGCTAGCCGCAGGACAAGCAAGCACCTCCAGGGCATACAGCGCGAGTTCAGGCCACGTGTCCAGCTTCAACACCCAGTAGTTGTAGGGGGCAGAGGCGTCACGGAGGACGGTGCTGCAATCGGCTACGTACTCCCTCACCATCCTTTTACAGTGCTCCCGCCAACTCAGCCTTGACTGGGGACCGGTGACACAGTCTTGCTGGGGAGCCATAAAGCTGGCAAAGGCCTTGGAGAATGTTCCCCTGCCTGCGCTGTACATGCTGCCTGATCTCTGCGCCTCCCCTGCTACCTGGCCCTCGGAACTGCGCCTTCTGCCACTAGCGCTGTCGGATGGGAAGTTTACCATCAGTTTGTCCACCAGCGCCCTGTGGTATAGCATCATTCTCGAACCCCTTTCCTCTTCGGGAATGAGAGTGCAAAGGCTCTCCTTATACCGTGGATCGAGCAGTGTGTACACCCAGTAATCCGTAGTGGCCAGAATGCGTGTAACGCGAGGGTCACGAGAAAGGCATCCTAACATGAAGTCAGCCATGTGTGCCAGGGTACCTGTACGCAACACATGGCTGTCCTCACTCGGAAGATCACTTTCAGGATCCTCCTCCTCCTCCTCCTCTGGCCATACACGCTGAAAGGATGACAGGCAAGCAGCATCTGTCCCCTCAGCAGTGGGCCAAGCTGTCTCTTCCCCCTCCTCCTCATGCTCCTCCCCCTCCTCCTCAACGCGCTGAGATATAGACATGAGGTTGCTCTGACTATCCAGCGACATACTGTCTTCCCCCGCCTCCGTTTCTGATTCCAAAGCGTCTGCCTTTATGCTTTGCAGGGAACTTCTCAAGAGGCATAGCAGAGGAATGGTGACGCTAATGATTGCAGCATCCCCGCTCACCATCTGGGTAGACTCCTCAAATTTTCCAAGGACCTGGCAGATGGCTGCCAACCAGGCCCACTCTTCTGTAAATAATTGAGGAGGCTGACTCCCACTGCGCCGCGCAAGTTGGAGTTGGTATTCCACTATAGCTCTACGCTGCTCATAGAGTCTGGCCAACATGTGGAGCGTAGAGTTCCACTGTGTGGGCACGTCGCACAGCAGTCGGTGCACTGGCAGATTAAACCGATGTTGCAGGGTCCGCAGGGTGGCAGCGTGCGTGTGGGATTTGCGGAAATGTGCGCAGAGCTGGCGCACCATTCCGAGCAGGTATGACAAGTGGGGGTAGCTTTTCAGAAAGCGCTGAACCACCAAATTAGACACATGGGCCAGGCATGGCACGTGCGTGAGGCTGCCGAGCTGCAGAGCCGCCACCAGGTTACGGCCGTTGTCACACATGACCATGCCCGGTTGGAGGCTCAGCGGTGCAAGCCAGCGGTCGGTCTGCTCTGTCAGACCCTGCAGCAGTTCGTGGGCCGTGTGCCTCTTATCTCCTAAGCTGAGTAGTTTCAGCACGGCCTGCTGACGCTTGCCCACTGCTGTGCTGCCACGCCGCGTGACACCGACTGCTGGCGACGTGCTGCTGCTGACACATCTTGATTGCGAGACAGAGGTTGCGTAGGAGGAGGAGGAGGGTGGTTTAGTGGAGGAAGCATACACCCCCGCAGATACCACCACCGAGCTGGGGCACGCAATTCGGGGGGTGGGTAGGACGTGAGCGGTCCCAGGCTCTGACTCTGTCCCAGCCTCCACTAAATTCACCCAATGTGCCGTTAGGGAGATATAGTGGCCCTGCCCACCTGTGCTTGTCCACGTGTCTGTTGTTAAGTGGACTTTGGCAGTAACCGCGTTGGTGAGGGCGCGTACAATGTTGCGGGAGACGTGGTCGTGCAGGCCTGGGACGGCACATCGGGAAAAGTAGTGGTGACTGGGAACCGAGTAGCGCGGGGCCGCCGCCGCCATCATGCTTTTGAAAGCCTCCGTTTCCACAAGCCTATACGGCAGCATCTCTAGGCTGATCAATTTTGCAATGTGCACGTTTAACGCTTGAGCGTGCGGGTGCGTGGCGTCGTACTTGCGCTTGCGCTCAAACTGTGGCGCTAGCGACTTCTGGACGCTACGCTGAGAGACATTGCTGGATGGGGCCGAGGACAGCGGAGGTGAGGGTGTGGGTGCAGGCCAGGAGACGGTAGTGCCTGTGTCCTCAGAGGGGGGTTGGATCTCAGTGGCAGGTTGGGGCACAGGGGGAGAGGCAGTGATGCAAACCGGAGGCGGTGAACGGGCATCGTCCCACCTTGTGGGGTGCTTGGCCATCATATGTCTGCGCATGCTGTTGGTGGTGCCTCCCCAGCTGATCTTGGCGCGACAAAGGTTGCACACCACTGTTCGTCGGTCGTCAGGCGTCTCTGTGAAAAACTGACACACCGTAGAGCACCTTGACCTCTGCAGGGTGGCATGGCGCGAGGGGGCGCTTTGGGAACCAGTTGGTGGATTATTCGGTCTGGCCCTGCCTCTACCCCTGGCCACCGCACTGGCTCGGCCTGTGCCCACACCCTGACTTGGGCCTCCGCGTCCTCGCCCGCGTCCACGTCCTATAGGCCTACCCCTACCCCTCAGCATGGTGTATTACCAGTGATTTGATTTCCCAGGCAGGAAATAAATTAGCGCAAGCCTGCTGTTAAACGTAGCTGGCTGCGTATGATTTTTGTTTACGTTCTGCACCCACCACACACGTACCCAGAACGCTGAGGACTGTCAGAGGCAGGCCAAATAGAATGTTTCCCTTTTTTTGTTAAAGAAAAGGCCCACTGCGTATATTCAATCAATAATAAATATGTCTTCTGGCCCTGCAAATGTGTCACAGAACTGCAGGGTTGCAGAGTTATGAACTACAGCAGAGCGGTGATTTTTCCCAGGCAGGAAATAAATTGGCGCAAGCCTGCTGTTAAACGTAGCTGGCTGCGTATGATTTCTTTACATTCTGCACCCACCACACACGTACCCAGAACGCTGAGGACTGTCAGAGGCAGGCCAAATAGAATGTTTCCCTTTTTTTGTTAAAGAAAAGGCCCACTGCGTATATTCAATCAATAATAAATATGTCTTCTGGCCCTGCAAATGTGTCACAGAACTGCAGGGTTGCAGAGTTATGAACTACAGCAGAGCGGTGATTTTTCCCAGGCAGTAAATAAATTGGCGCAAGCCTGCTGTTAAACGTAGCTGGCTGCGTATGATTTCTTTACGTTCTGCACCCACCACACACGTACCCAGAACGCTGAGGACTGTCAGAGGCAGGCCAAATAGAATGTTTCCCTTTTTTTGTTAAAGAAAAGGCCCACTGCGTATATTCAATCAATAATATATGTCTTCTGGCCCTGCCTACACAATTCTGTCCCTGTAGTATTACTGCAGGGCGCAATGCTCTGCACAGCCGATTTAAAAGAAAAAAAAAATGCAACACTGCTAACAGCAGCCTGCACAGTTCTGCACACGGTTAAATGTGGCCCTAAGAAGGACTGTTGGGGTTCTTGAAGCCTACACTCACTCCTAACACTCTCCCTGCCTAACCACCACTTCTGTCCCTGTAGTATTACTGCAGGGCGCAATGCTCTGCACAGCTGATTTTGAAAAAAAAAAAAAAGGGCAACACTGCTAACAGCAGCCTCCACATGGATAGATGTGGCCCTAAGAAGGACCGTTGGGGTTCTTGAAGCCTACACTAACTCCTAACGCTCTCCCTACAGCAGCTCCGGCACCAGCAGCACTTTCCCTCAGCTAACTCACAAGGCATCTGAGGCGAGCCGCGGGAGGGGCCGACTTTTATACTCCGGTGACATCTGATCTCCCCAGCCACTCACAGCAGGGGGGTGGTATAGG
The DNA here is from genome assembly GCF_035609145.1 of Eleutherodactylus coqui. NCBI lineage: Eukaryota > Metazoa > Chordata > Amphibia > Anura > Eleutherodactylidae > Eleutherodactylus > Eleutherodactylus coqui. The sequence goes on along the minus strand of NC_089837.1, from coordinate 453,156,496 downwards.
GCTTGAACGTCACAGGGGGAAGTTGTAATGCCTTCCCTGTCTTTCAATTGGCCAGAAAAGCGCACTAACGTCTCAGAGAGGAAACTGAAAGTAACCCGAACATCGCGTGGTACTCCTTAAGAGTAACGAGCATCCCGAACACGCTAATATTCGCCCGAGCATCAAGCTCGGACGAGTACGTTCGCTCATCTCTACTGTATATGTGTTTCTTCAAACATTTTGCTATGCTAGCCTGATGAAGAAACCTAAGTAGCTTTGAAAGCTTGCTGCAACAGCATTTCTTTTATTAGCCCTGAAAAAGTATCATACCTTAACGAGAGCAATAACATTCAGATATTTTAATAGATCATGCCTGATGAAGAGACCGAAGCAGTCTTGAAAGCTTGCACTGTTAGCATCATTTCTTTTTGCTAGCCATTAAAAAGTATTACATCTACAAGATTATTTTTTGTCTCTTACTGCGAGCAATAACTTTTTGTTTTACTGGCTAATACCATATTAAACTTTTTTTATGTGAGGCGCACACACTAGAATCAATTTAATAAGAAGCCAATTACCTTCTCAGTGTATTTTGTTTCACACATTAGGAGAACATGCAAATGTAGTCAAATTTGAACCCAGGCTGGCCCCAACACTGCAATACTACAAACATAGCCACTGTGCTACCCAGATGGGCAGCAAAGTATTGTAAGGGAAGCTTAGTTAATAACTGCATCATAGTGAGTGCAGTGTTATCTTTGGTAAATCTCGAGAACTCATGTTAGAGAACATTGCAAATGAACGAGTAACCCCAGTTACAAATCTAACTTTACAAAATGCTAACATGGGGAACTGTATGTAAGAACTCCATCCATTAAAAATCTTTTAATCATGACTTTGGCACAGCTTATGAATCATTAACATGCTATTCATCTATTGATGTCATGACCAAAATAAAATTTTAGGAACGAGTCAAGAAAAAAATCTCATCAGATTTGTTCATGAATAATTGTATCAGAATTGGAGAGTGTCCAATCCAAATGTTACTCTGATGTGAACAAGCACAAGTTCAGTCTACTTCATAACATGCAGAATTTATTCTCCACTCATTTAAACCCCCACCAGAACAATGTTAATGAAAAGAAAAGGTCATGACCAGGAATGACCTATGGTACTTCTGCTGTTTAAATCTGCAATGTGGTGCTTTCATAATACTGTCATTACTCTACTTAAACAGGGTTTAGTGTAATCAATAGGTTTACACTTTGTTCACATTTGCATAGGAAGTTGTAATGCAGATTTAACAGGATGGTGCTGCTACTTTAGCGTAGCTCGTCAATCTCAGATCATTAGGGGCTTACTCCTGGTACCCCAACCAATCAGCTTTTTGAAGGGCCTACAGCATTTCATTTTATACCAGGCATAGCACCATACATTTTTTAGTGGCTGTACATGATATTTCAGTTCAGTTCCATTCACTTGAATGGGAATGAGCTGTACAAAAGGCCATGACTGATGATCATGACAACGTAGACTGAAGAAGAGTTCATAGTAGTCATCTGAGAGCAGCTGAATCTTCAAACAATTGATTGGCTCGGATGCCGGGAGTTTAGGCCCATTTAGACGCAATGATTATCGCTCAAAATACGCTCAAAAGCCGTCCTTTGAGCGATAATCGTTGCATCTAAATGCGCAGCCATCATGCACTGTTCGTGCACTGTTCGTTCACCGTGCATTTCTAGCCAGCTAGAAATGAGTGATGAGCCTTATCAGCACAGCACGCTGATATCCCACCAGCGGTGCTGATATCATTCTTTCAGCTGTAATCCCGCTGGCAGTTCTCAGCGGGACACTAGCTGAAAGCACCGAGAACAATGCAGCTGTTTGCATAATCCAAACAGCTGCATTGTTCTCTGAGCTATCGCTGTGGTATCCTGCTCCGCCTACATAACTCTTAAGTAGCTAATTAGCTACTTAGTTATGCAAAGATGATCGCTCACAACTGACACTTAAACTGTCGTTTGAGCAATTTTTGAGCAATCATCGCTCCGTGTAAATGGACTTTAGAGACCCACATGTGTGATACTGATTGATATTGATAATCTGACCTATGGATAGGTCACCAATATTTAAATTCCTTTACCCTTTTAAAGTTCTATGCCTCTGTTGAACAATAGATTCTCAATGCAGCCAAGACTGGAATCCTCAGAAGATGGAACTAAAATGAAGAGTAACTTTGCAGCCGCATTAGAGGATTTCTATTCAAAATGTAAAAATAGCCATAGATCAAAAGTTAGAGCAGGAAGCAATGTGTGGTAGTTATGTTTCTGTTACAGGGTATTATCACTTTCGTTTTCTGTTGTGGTGGCCATTTTTGTGACAAAAGGTTGGTTGATGGTAAACCAAATATATCAAATTTGATATCTACTGAACATGCATAAAAAATGAAAAATGAACATTTATAAGAGAAACTAATTGAAGTCATTGTTGCAAAAATGGATGTTGGGAAAACTGTCTCAGATTAAACTCTGGCTATTGCTTTAGGCCTCTTTCACACAGGTGATATCGGCACGCGAAAATCACTGAAAAACGTGTCTTTGTTCCCGCGATTTTTGAGCGCCAGCATTGCTTTTTCTTGTGAAAAATCATGCATCGCATCACTGCTGCCTGCGATTTTCTCACATAAAGGTAAATAGGAGTTTCTAATGTTAAAAATACATTGCATTGCACGAAAATAGCAAGTTTGTGCGTTGTGATGCAATAAAAAAGGAGGGCTCCATAGGGAAATATGGGAGATAAAAAAATTACACATCACTGAAAAATAGAGCATGCCGTGATTTTTTTCTTTCATAACATCGCATCAGTAAAGATAACGCTAATGTGAAGGAAACCATTGAAAAGCATGGGTTTCATAATTCTGCGTGACTTTCTTGACCGGGCGAAAGCCGCCTTAGGCTGGTGTGACAATAGGCGTTACGTGTTAGCTCATGCATGTGTGTGTTTGGTTGTAATCTTTGATTGCGCATTTGCGTATGCAAAAAAATACATAATCATGTCCTTTTTTTGTGCGCAATATGCTGCCCAATGGCGTTCATGTGAATCTGGCCTTAACATCTGATTGAGTTCTATATGACCATCCTTATATTTTAGACGGAGATCTTCTTTAAATATCGTAAAAGCATCATCAGTAGAGATGAGTGAGCACGCTCGTTTAAGGCCGCTACTCGATCGAGTAGAAGTCTTATCAAGTAAATGTGTACTCGCCCGAGCAGCATGCGGGGGGGGGGGGGGGGAGCAGGAGGCAGCGGGGGGAGAGTGAGAGAGATCTCTCTCTTCCCCCCGCTGCCCGCCCCTCCCCCACCCCCGCGCTGGCCCCTGCAGCCCCCCGCATGCTGCTCGGGCAAGCACACAGTTACTCAATAAGACTTCTACTCAATCGAGTAGCAGCCTTAAACAAGCGTGCTCGCTTATCTCTAATGATCAGCAATTCTTTGATATATTTCTGCTCCTGATTATTTTACCAGCAGGAGACATTCTGATAACACAGCAAAAAAACAGATGGGAAATCATATTGCCTATGACTGCAAAATAGATTTGTGGAATATATCATAAACGTCTGATAGGTGATGGTCCAAACTCTGGGACCCTCAACAATCAGGAGAGCACTACCCTCATTCTGTCAGGTGAGGCGGCTGCAATATGGAGTGGGAAATGAATGAAGAGGTGGCCACTAGAGATGAGCGAGCATACTCGCTAAGGACAATTGCTCGATCGAGCATTGTCCTTAGCGAGTATTTCCCCGCTTGGCAGAGAAGGTTAGGCTGCTGGAACGGGTGACAGGTGAGTTACAGCAGTCAGCAGGGGGGTGAGGGGGGGAGAGAGATCTCCCCTCTGTTCCTCCCCGCTCTCCCCCGCAGCTCCCCGGCAGCCGAATCTTTGCTCCCGAGCGGGCAGATACTCGCTAAGGGCAATGCTCGATCGAGCAATTGCCCTTAGCGAGTATGCTCGCTCATCTCTAGTGGCCACTTGTTCTACCAATAGAGGACCCATTAAATATTCCATGAAATGTCTTTGGTTGGAATATCTCCTGAAGCTGCATTTTAATATTCGTCTTATCAATATATGACCAACAAGGTTGCAAAAAAATTTTCCTGTATGAATGCCGCTTTACATGAGGTCACTTTAAGATCTTGATTTTGTTTTTGCATTTCTCTCAATCAATATTGTAAGAAAATAATTTGACCTTGATGGATTTTGGTATTTTTCATCCTTACTATGTTATTATTTTATATATTGCTGTTAAAAGAACTAGAAATATCAAGAAAGAATAACGCGAAGGGTCCTGGCTATCCACGGAGGTGACTCATGAGAGCCATTTCCATCTGTTGAAAATCATATTTTATTCAGACTGTCAGCAGAGGGTGTTGAAGGACTGGAGACGCCAGCAGTGGTAAGTATCTTCTATACCACAGGGGGTCTGGACCAGACCCAATTTTTTTATTTTTAGTTTTTTGCTTTTACTATAAAAACAGTGACATAGCTTGTGAATGTTATGACTAAAACTCTTCACAGACAGCAGTAACAACAAATGTACTCAGTTTTAACAAGAAGCAAAACCACTGTGCAAGATAAAGTCCACATTGAAGGTTTCTTACAAGGATGTTGTCAGCATTCCTCGATGTATGGGCTTTGCAGAACTTCTGCTGCTTAAGTAATAGGGCATATTGGCAAGATTCGTCTTAAAGAAATAATGCCTGTAAGTTTTTTTTAAAATAACAAGACACCCATTCTGCCTTCCCCAACTTTCAAACAAGAGTTAAGACATCATTAGCACTAATAGCAGAATCACAGTATAATATGCTGCCAGGTCAGCAATAACTTTAATTGTTGCCTTAAGGGTGCTTAGCTAATATCAAAACAGCGGCCATGGATCCAGCGTGCTAAAAATCAATTTGGCTTGGGCTACTCCCAAGGGCAACACTAGGGGTCCTCTAATATACAACTTTTGACCCCCACCATTCGGGATATGGTCTTTGTTGCAGAGGCTCCCAGGCTGTTACCCTTGGAGTAGTCTTGGTATTGTGGCAGCTGATGCAAACTGGTAAAAGCAACTGTAGTGTGGTTGCAGAGGAGTAGGCAGAGACACGGTCATGATACATAGCAGAGGTCAGAGCAAACAAAATTTGTGCACAACAATATAACAGTCCAAGGGACGTGTGAGGCAGCTGACAGAATTTTCATCATGCAGAAACAGACTAAGGCCAGGATTGGAGGATATGGGAAAGCTGATCATAACAAGAACTAGTCAAACCAGGAGTCCGTCAGAACAAGTAAAGACCTTTGCATATCAGATAGGATTAGTTGCTTAGACACCCTCCAGTGGGGATAGGGAGCTTTAAAAAGACTGGGGCTTGTCTGCATTGGCTAGGAATGGAAAGGCAGGTCAGCTGCACGTGCGCACCCTATGGACACCAGGAAACTGATAGGTAATGTTATGTCTGCTGCATGGGACACAGGAGAAACAACACTGCTGCCATCAATGCCAGGGGTAAGTAAGTGGAGCTGTCCACTGTGACCAGCCATCATAACAGTTAGATTTTCTTTGACTAGGGCATACATGAATTAAGGTCTTTTTACACAGGCAGATTTCCCACCTGGTAATGAGCATGGATCCACAATAATTGCATATCGACTGGCACTTGTTTAATGTTTAAATGCAGTAATCGTGATAAGCGTGGGTACGAACTATCAGTAATGCAATTAATCCTCTAAATATAGTTTATATTTTGTTGGCAGCACATCTCCAGTTTACACATGGAGATGTTCCGCTGACAACATGCTTTTTTTCTGGCCATTTAAAAGATGTAGTCAGCTGACAAACAAGCATTTCTTTTGAGCATTTGTTTGGATGGCCGATGTAAAATCTATAGCATGTGAATTTATGCTGCAGATTTTGACAGCGGATTTCAACCTTTGTAATGCACCCAAGATAAGTGTTTCTCAATGTTTCTAATGGCCCTTTTACATCGGCCATCCAAACAAATGTTTGAAAGAAATGCTTGTTTGTCAGCTGACTACATCTTTAAAATGTCTTCAGCGGAACATCACAACAACATGTGTAAACTGGAGATGTGCTGCCAACAAAATACAAACTATATTTAGAGGAATAATCGCATTACTGATAGTTTGTACCCACGCTTATCACAATTACTGCATTAAAACATATTAAACGAGTGCCAGTTAGAGATGAGCGAACGTGCTCGGCCCCGCCCCTTTTTCGCCCGAATACCGCGATTTTCGAGTACTTCCGTACTCGGGCGAAAAAATTCGGGGGTCGCCGTGGCGGCGCGGGGGGTTGCAGCGGGGAGTGGGGGGGAGAGGGAGAGAGAGAGGGCTCCCCCCTGTTCCCCGCTGCTACCCCCCACGCCGCCACGCCTCTCTCCGCCCCCCGGCGCACCCGAGTACTTTTCACCCGAGTAGTGAAGTACTCGAAAATCGCGGTATTCGGGCGAAAAAGGGGCGGGGCCGAGCACGTTCGCTCATCTCTAGTGCCAGTCGATATGTAATTATCGTGGATCGATGCTCATTACCAGGTGGGAAATCCGCCTGTGTAGAAAGACCTTAATTCATATATGCCCTAGTCAAAGAAACTTTAAACTGCACCAAAATTCATACCTATGTTCCTTTGTGGTAAGTTGGCAGGGAATATACCTTGTGTAAAGGCATCCTTGGTGCCTAAAACGGGTGGGATGATTTAGTCCCATTATAACAGAATTCATGAATGGCTGAGTGCTGCCTCTGATTGGCTGAGCACAGGAACCAATCAGAGGCAGCTCTCAGCTGTCATTCAATAGCTGAGAGCTGCCTCTGATTGGTCACAGTGTTCAGCCAATCAGAGGCAGCCCATTCAGCAGGCGGGGATTTAAAATCCCCGCCTGCTGAATACTACTGAGAGCAGTGCAGGGAGAAGAGCTGGCTGGACGCGGCTGAGCCCCGGCAGCTGCAGAGAGGTGAGTATACTTTTTTAAAAATTTTTACATGCTTTTAGGAGGGCTTATATTTTAAGCCCTTCCCTGAAAATTACTACAGCGCTGGCTGGTAGCCCATTGCTTTCAATGGAGCCCATGTGACCGAGCCCTTTTGTGCGGATAAACACTGCTAGCAACGTTTTTCCACCGTGATGCCGCCAGCTTCGGTCACACTTTTTTTTTTAACACAACAGTTATGTGCACAAAAAATCGCGCAACAAAACACCCGTGTGACTGAGCCCTTACTGAGTAAAAACCTGGAGTTTCAAGTACATTAAGTACAGTGCCGCATGGGCGTAAGTGCAATTGCACACGCCTCAGCGCAATATCTTGCACTGAACAATGCTTTTTGTGTGCATGTCAGCGTATTTTACTGTACTCTTTCTGCCCACATGGCATGTTCATTTGCACGTAGCGCACGCACAGAAATAGCTAATTAGTTCTAGATTTGTTCTTTTTTACAAGGGCAATTATACAGTGTTTCATGCATCTCCTTGCGTTTTGTGGGAGCATTTTCGTCACCTATTGACTTCTATCAGGACCTTTGGTGCACAAAAGTTCTATTTTGTTTTTGCGTGACTGAAATGATCACACAAAATACAGAATGCGAATGAACCCATTAAAATAAGTGGGTCCTATTCTCTGCGTATTGCGTGCACACATTTTGCGCACTCAAATATAACCATGTGATGGCGGCTTAAATGTGGTGTTAATTATGTGGGAATGGCTTAATGTGAACTAGCCCAGTATTCATGGGATTCTGTCAGTAGGTTTGAGATTCTCTAAGATTTGTATGTTGTCTTTGGCTGTTCCTTAAGTAGGTGAAAACCTGTCTTTTAACCACTTTAAAATATGGACCCGAATTTAGTTTTCAGAGAAGCAATTAAAATACAGAGAGAGAATAAAATATACTACAATGTAAAATTTTAAAAACTTTTATAGAGTATCCAACATCAACTGCACCTTTTTTGAGGGGTGTAACTATATGAGACACAGAGGTTTTAGTGTCATTGAAGCCTTGGAGGTTCAGGCAGCCTTAGGGACCTTTAACACATGATAGAATATTTTCCAACAGCGTTGCAGGAAATATGGCCTCCCGCGGAATATATTTAGCACTAGAGATGAGCGAGCGTACTCTGTAAGGACAGTTACTCGAGCGAGTATCGTTCTTACCAAGTACCAGCCTGCTCGCCCGCAAAGATTCGGATGTCGGCGGGGGAGAACGGGAGGGAGATCTCTCTCTCCCCCCCACCCCCCACTCCCACCTGCTCACTCCCGCAACACAGCGCTCACCCACGCCGGCACCCGAATCTTTGCGGGCGAGCAGGCAAGTACTCGGTAAGGACGATATTGATTTAAAATCCCCACCTGCTGAAAGGGCTGTATCTGATTGGCTGAGCATACAGCCAATCACAGGCAGCACTCAGCCATTCATTGAAAGACAGCTGTGGCAGGGGATTCTTTACTCCCCGCGGGAGTCCCCTTGTCACTGAACACTGTGACAGTGCTGTCACAGTGTTCAGTGACAAGGGGATTCCCCGCGGGGAATAGTTATATGCACCTTGGACCTATGGTGCATGCATGTCCTATCTTTTACAGGTATGTGTGTTTGCACAGCTGTAAAACACGGACATGTGAACACACTATAGGGAACCAATGATTCTAATAGACGTGTGGTTTTGTGCACACAATTGTGCGCACATAAACACACTCGTCTGAATCCACCCTTATTGATGTGAAATGCTCATCTGCTGTTGTCAGAAATTATTGATTGCTCTTATTGCTGCTACAAGTGGCACAACCAGGTATTAAAGGGGTTGTCCAGTGACTTAAATTTTTTTTTATAAAGAGGGGGAATTCTGTAAAATAAAAAGTGAGACTATACTCACCTCTTTTGCTCACCCCACTGTTCTGGTCCCTCTGGTCTGCCCTTGCCTCCTGGCAGACAGTCACATCCCATCTAAGTATGTGACTGCTGTGGCTGATCTCTGGCTTCCTGCATCGGCACTGCCTAGGGCAAGGATTGATAAAGTGGCCTACATCAGTGCCCAGGGGCTAGAGCAATAGAGAATGGAACAGCAGGTAGAACAAAAAAGGGAGTGTGGTCTCATTTTTATTTTTACAGCATTCCCTTGTTATATAAAAAAAGAATAATTAAACCCCCTTTTAGGTTAGAGGGGGCAGTTACTTTTTCACATGGCTATATAAGTGTTTTATAACTTTTTTCCATCAATAAATGAGAAGACAATAGACAATTTAATGATTGATGGACAGACAGACAGATAGATAGATAGAGTATTAAGAGTATGACATTTGAGACAGAAACTGAAAAGTTATGTTTGTCATTGGGGGTTTCCCTGGTTGCAGCCTGATATTTCACCTCAATTGGGTTTCTTCTGTCCCTTAAAATTACATTTCGCCTCAGTTTGGTTTGTGGCTGAGACAAAACGGACAAGTTGCTGATGAAGCAGTTTCTTTCTTTTACCAAACTGCTCGTTCTGGTTTACTAGTCTGATAAATTGCTTTACAAATAATGTACTCATTGCAGAAGCAACCCATTGACCCCGTTGTGAATCTTAACTTGTCTTATGACAAAGCCTACATTACCAATGCAAACACCCAGGTTGAATTCAGTTATTTTTAGTCTGTATTAACGTAGAATATTAGAATGACTATGTAACTGGTCAAAGATAACATGTTGTATCCAGGCCATTCTATAGTTACAATGATCTATTTGCCACTATAATATTGGTGGAGTCATCCTGTTGGGACAACTCATTCAAAATGTGATGCCAAAACTGATAGCTTACATAATAAACAGCGGGTGCAACAATTTAAAAACATTCTTTTTTTTTTTTTTTTTTTTTTTTTTTTTTAAATCAAATTTTTTATTGCATTTTAATTATAACAACAATTCCGCAACAGTTATTGAGATGGGTTACAGTTTGCATTTTAAGTACAATCTTATCTGCTTTAACAAGGTCTTCGCGCATTGGGAAGTCCACTCAGAGGCTCATGAAAGTTGGCTTGAAGCCGTTTGAAGTAACACTCCTCCCTACCGCGAAGGCTGCTCCGGACCCCCCTGGCAACAGGCAAGGGTGGTTCTGCTATGTAATATTAGCTAAAAAAGAAAAAAAAAAAAAAACTCTTCCCATCTCATCACTAGCAGAGTCTTGAAACATTTAGACATGGAGGGGAGGGGGAAACGGGAGGGGAGCGGGGGGGAGGTAAGGGGGGGGGGGGGATCTCGGTACCCTTCAATGTGCTTAAGTCAGAATTGACCAGAGGAGAATCAGAGGCAGGTGAGAAATCCTGATATCCCGATATGGACGGCTCACCCATAAGGGGTTGGCACAGGAGGGGTTCTTATAACGCGTCAACTATGCTGAAATTTGCATAATGAACATTGTATGTGTACCGTAGGTCTATTGAAATTAGCATCCCCTAATTGTTCGGAGCATTCGTTACCAAACAATCGCTCTCCAGGGAATCCAAGTATCTATAAATTTGTCATGTGCCCCTCTGGACCAAGCCGACAGTTCCTCTAAATTCGCTAGGGTATCAACCTTATCTCGCCATTGAGTTAGTGTAGGTGGATCTCTCTGTTTCCACTTTAATGGTATAAGGGATTTTGCAGTATCTATCAGCAGGGCAGTCAATTTATTCCGTAGTGGATGGAAAATCGGAGTCGGTCTCCACAGGAGAACCACCTCAGGGGAGAGAATCAGTCCCGGAGAGATTTGCCTCAGTACATACCCCACCTCTCTCCAAAATTTAGTCAGAGCCGGGCACTCCCACCATATGTGGAGGAAGGACCCAGTTGCATCCCCACACCTCCAACATAAATCATGTGTGCTTAATTTATGATCATGCAACCACTGCGGGGTCCTATACCATCTTGCCAGAAGCTTATAGTGAGATTCCTGTGAGGTGACGCATGGTGATAGACCAAACGCGGTCTTAAGAATAAGCTTGGTCTCCTCTGGGGACAGAGAAATCCGGAGCTCCCTCTCCCACGAAACGAGGAAGGCAGGGCTCACGTCCCCTGGCGGGGAGACAAAGTGTTTCCGTATATAAGAGACCTTTCTGGTTTGGGCATTGTCCCCCGCTAAGGTTGTCTCAAACGTTGTTAGGGGCCTGGTGGTTTTGTGGTCTTTTAGAAAGTTGTTTATAACTTTTAATAAGTGAATCGAGGTGAGGAAAGACAGGGGATATTCAGGTAGAAGATCCTCTAGCGATGGAAGAGGGTATTTGTACGCTAAGTCAACTACATCTTGGATTCTTTTGTCTGCCAGTGGTTTCCAGATTCTAGCTGTATGTGGGTCCAGAGAAAGACCCATATATCTGTGCAAGACAGATAAGGGTGCGCATGGGGACGGGCTTGGAGCCAGCGTAGACCCCAGGGTAGCCCAAGCATTCATCAGTCCCTTTGTAAGGGGATTAGTATTCTGTATCCTCTTATGTTTCTCCTGTGGAACCCAAAGTTCCTCCACCATATTAGAGCCATGGGCTCCTTTAGCTAGGGACTGGAGCAGGGGGTCCCTAACTGGGTGTGTTAGTTCCAGCCAGTGATTTAGTTGTGCAGCCAAATAAAACTGTTTAGGGCATGGTAGGTCCACTCCTCCCTCCGAGCGCCTTCTGATTAGCAGACAATGCGCCAGCCTCGGCCGCCTCCCCATCCACAGATATCTTGTGAAAATGGTACGTAGAGACTTGAAGAAACTCGATGGAATAAACACTGGGAGTAATCTGATTTTATAAAGTATAATAGGAATAATGTAGGACTTCAGAATGTTTTTTCTGCCTAACCAGGATATAAAAGGGAGGTCATAGGTTCTGACTAGATTCTTAATCTTTCCCAATAAGGGGAGGAAATTTGTTATATACAGGTCTTCTGCTTTTTTAGTAATTTTGACCCCCAAGTACTCAATTGACGAGTCAGCCCAGGTAAAGGGAGATTTACTTATGATCGCTTTAAGTCTATTAGGTGGGATAGAAATATTTAGTGCCGTTGATTTGGATAGGTTAATTTTGAAATTGGATATCAGCCCAAAATCCTCCAGCAGCCGTATTAGATGGGGAAGACCCGTCTCTGGGTTCGTTACTAGGAATGTTATGTCGTCCGCGTATGCAGACGCAGAGAGGGTCCTTCCTCCTACTCTCAGTCCCTGTATCAGGGGGTCTAGTCTTATTTTTTGGAGGAAGGGTTCGAGGGCAAGGATGAAGAGCGAAGGGGACAGGGGACATCCCTGTCTCGTTCCATTACCTATGTTGAACGGGGAGGAGAGGGAATCGTTAATTTTAAGCCTGGCGTGGGGCAAGGCATAGAGGGAGAATATCGCTGTAACAAATTCTGGGGGGAAGTTGAAATTTAGAAGGACCTGCTCCATGTAGACCCAGTTTATGCGGTCAAACGCTTTTTCGGCGTCTGTACCCACAAAAGCTAATGGGATATTTTTGCTTTGGGCGTATCTTGCGGCATGTAGCAGTCGGAGACAACCGTCCCTACCCTCTCTCCCCCTGACAAACCCCGACTGTTCTAAGTTAATCAGTTTGATGATAACTTTTTCTATTCTTTTCGTTAGAATTTTCGCCCAGAATTTCATATCGAGGTTTATCAGGGAGATCGGGCGGTAGCTGCCGCAGGACTCCGGGTCCTTGCTTTCTTTGTGTACTAAAGTAATGTGCGCTTCCTGCGCCTGTCTCGGTAGGGGGGTGCCCTGCAACAATGCATTAAAGAGGTCCTTTAGATGGGGTATAAGGGTGCTTTTAAATGTTTTAAAGTAGCTTAATGAAAGTCCATCAGGACCTGGGCTCTTTCCGGGTGGGGCATTGTCTATAAGATCCTCTATTTCTTGGTCAGTGACCGGTGTCATGAATGCCTCTAGGTCCTCCTCTTCTATTTTTGGGAGGTCTAGGTCTCTGAGGAACTGGTTAATCTGCTCCTTGGCATTGAGAGTAGCTTCTTGAGTTAGAGGTTCTCTGAGATTATAGAGAGATGCGTAGAAGCTTCGGAATTCGTTCGCTATATCGGTTGTGGAGGAAACCCGTTGTCCGCAAGAGGTTTTGATGCACTTTATGTGATTCCTGGCTTTTGCTTTTTTGATGAGAGCAGACGTGTATCTGCTCCCTCTGTTACCCTGCGCGTACGTGATGTCTTTTAAATAAAGGTGTTTTTTATTAAATTTAGACTCCAGTTTGAGTTTAAGTTCTTTCCGGAGCACAGTTAGTTCTTCCATGGAGGTCTTGCTGATCGAGAGCTTAGAGACTCGCTCTAACTTAGCAATTTGGAGAAGTTTGTTGTCTATTTCTTTTTGCTGTCTCTTTTTGGCTCTGGATCCCGCAGCAATTAGAAGGCCTCTGACAAACGCCTTATGGGCCTCCCAAACCAGAGGAACTGGTAGTTCGTCTGATTTGTTTAACTGGAAATATTCCTCTAATGATGTTTTCAGCTGTGTCCTCTCTTTCTCATTATCTAAGAGGGAGGGGTTGAGTCTCCAGCGCCATTCTCTGGGGGACTGAGGAGGCAGACAGAGGTTTATGTGGACCGGCGCATGATCCGTGACTAAGATGGGATCAATAGTCGCGTTTGCTACCTGTTGTAACAGGGAAGAAGATATAAAGATATAGTCGAGGCGCTGGAAGGAGGAGTGGACCCCTGAGAAAAATGTGTAGTCTTTAATATTAGTATTGAAGCTTCTCCAACCATCCACGACACCTGTCTCCACCAGGGAGCGTTTTAATTTATTCAACTTTTTTTGAGATATTCGGGATTTACCCTCTGAAGAGTCCAATAGGGGGCACATCGTAAGGTTAAGGTCCCCTCCTAGTATTATCTGACCACTGGCAAAATGTCTTAAGGCTTCTACTTGTTTCAGCAGCCATGGTATCTGGTTGGTGTTTGGAGCGTAAAGATTTGCTAAAGTTACTTTATTATTGTTGAGAACGCCCTTTACGAATAGAGCCCTGCCTTCCTCGTCAGCATAACGCCCCTCACAGGTGAAGGTAAGAGATTTATGTAGCAAGATGGTAACACCCTTTGAGGCAGACGATGGGTGCGTATTGTGATACGCAAGGGGGAACTGTTTCCCCGGCAAGGACAGGCACCTGTCTCCCCTGAAGTGGGTCTCCTGCAAGAAAACAACCCTCGATCCATACCTTTTCAGAAGTACTGCAATGTGATGTCTCTTAGCTGGGGAGTTGAGGCCGTTCACGTTTAGGGTGGTGATTCGGATTATCTCATCCATAGCGTCTATGAAGAAGAGCTGACCTTTTCTCTTTCTCTAGTCGAATGTGAGAGATGGAAGATGATAAGAAAAAGCGTCAAACACCAATAATCTATACCAATCTGTCAATTCCAGAGATTGAAGGCGTATCAAGATCGGGTGGTGGATAGGGAAAACGCAAAGGAGGGCGGGAGACGGAAGGGGGGGTGTAAGGGGAGGTAGGACAAACAAACAGTAAACAAAGCAGAAAATACGAACAGTAAATACGTATCAGGGGGATACGTAGATGTGTTGTGAAACTGTCCCCCGGGTCGGCAGCCCTGGTTCCACCCTGGATCAAACCAGCCACGGGAGACAGAAAAAAAAAGAAGGGGGGGGCGAGTTGTCTAAGCCTCCAACACTGAGGGATAGGCAACTAAGAAATCCGCCTGATCCATCAGGCGCCCCCCGGGTCCATAAGTCAAAAACTGTAAAAAAGAAAAGAAAGAAAAAAAAAAAAAAAAAAAAAAAAACAACTTAAAGCTATACATATTTCAGCTTTTAGGAGAGAAACATTTTGTAAACAAGAGGTAAACCGATGCATATAGTTATTCTAAGTGCTCTAAGGTAGTTTACATCATAACAAATACAAACTTGCGTCACATTGTTTGCATAAACCGCAGATAAAGTGAAGGAGAAGAAGAAGAGGGCTTCCAGCCGGGGAGCCCACGAGCATCACAGGGGAGGATACATTTCGCGGGAAAGTCCTCCGGCATCCTCTCGGGACCATCTAAAATCAGGTCCGCTGGTCTGGGATCGGGATACAGCCACCTCTCATGATGTCAAGTGTCCAGGGTAGCAGTGGGATCTTTTGCCTTTTTCTTTTTCGCTTTCGGCGACTTAGGGTTGCTTGCGACCTGCCAAGGCTCAGAAAGTGTTAGACTAGGTAATTTAGGGAATTCAGGGAGAGGCATCCAAGAGGGCAAATCTATCGGCTCAAGCTCTAAATTCTCCCAGCAGCTCTGTAGATCTTCTGGGGAGCGAACTAACAACCTTCTCCCTTTACCGGCTATGCTTATGCCGAAAGGGAACAGCCACGAATAGCGAATGTTCTTTGCTCTTAAAACATCCAAGAGCGGGCGAAACAATCGGCGCTTCGCTAATGTCGTCGGGGAGAGGTCCTGGAAGATTTGAAAGTGTGATTCTCCGTACTTAAGTTCCTTGTTAGTTCTTGCCGTTTTTAGAATCAGAGCAGTGTCTTGGAAAGAAAGCAATTTACATATAATGTCCCGTGGGGGCTCAGAGGGGGCAGGTGTCGGTCTGAGAGCCCTGTGGATTCTCTCTATTTTTATTGAATTGGCTCTCTCTGCGCCCAGTAGCTGCTGAAAGATTTCAGAGGCTACCTTAGTAAGTGTCTCAGCAGCCCAGGACTCCGGCAGGCCCTTGAACCTCAAGTTACACCTCCTATTACGATTCTCAAGATCTTCTTGTGCTATGAGCGCTCGGTTGATACTGTCATGATGTTCCCGTAGAATTTTCTCCAAAGCGATCGCATGAGTGGAGACGGAGGTCGTTACTGACTCCAGCTCCTCCACTCTGCGCCCCATCTGCTTGACATCCTCTTTAATTTCAGTGAGGTCAGCGATTATAGGGTTTAGAGCACTAGCAAGTAGCTCTCTCATAAATCCCCTCGAAACCCCACATGAGTCCTCTTCATCTGAGGAGATCTCTCCCCTTCCGGTCTCACTGTTTGATGCAGCAGCTTCTGCCGCCGGCGCTATCTTGACTGACGGGTGCGGAGAGCGGGAGCCGCGCTCCTTCAGGTAGCGCTGCATGCCGGCTTGATTTTTTACTGTTCGGGGTGTGCAGGGTTGGTCTCCGATCCTCTCCTTCGTAGCTCTCCTCATTGTTTGCTCCTGGAAGCTTGCAAATAGACCCTCTAGGGCGCCATGCGGAGGGAGCTCCGGGCTTAAGCGGCCATCTTGCTCCGCGTCAGGCTCCGCCCCTCCTCTGCGGGGAGTTTGGTGTGTGGATGAGCGGTATGAGAGAGGGGGGGGGACGTCTCCCTATACAGCTCTATGTTCTTGTAGTAGGTGCTGAGCTGATGTGGGGGTCTCCCCTTATGCTTAAGGGTCTTTTGGTCTCTTCAGTAGGGTTTTGTGGCACTGTAGGCGCCGGCCCCCTCTCCTTTGGTGGCTCTCAGTGTTGTTGTAGGGGGGCGAGGGGGGGAGGGTAGTGTGTCCCCCTGTGGCTCTTCTGCAGCCTGCAGTCTGGGGTCTGCAGCCTGCTGTGTGTTGCTTGTGGTGGGGTCTGAGTGCCTCTGGGCAGGTGTTGTCCCCCCTTCTGTGGATCAGGGGTTCCCCCTGATGTTTGCTGGGGTTCAATGGCCCTGCACTTGCGGCCCCCCCCTCTCGGGTGTCTCTCACCTCCGCTCTTCTGCAGCCTCAGGAGGGCAGGCCTTGGTCTCCTCTGGTTCTGGGCCGGGTGCTGCTGTGGTCCGCTGTGTATTCTGGCCGCTGGAAACGGCCGCGCGCGATCGCCTCCGCAACTTCCGGTCCGGCGGGCCTGTAATTTAGCCCGGGGATTCTCCTGGAGGAGTAGGCCGCGATTCGGCAGATGCGGCCAGAGAGCTCCGGGTGGTCTCTATCGGGAGCTCTCCCTCCCGCGGTGTCAGCGGTATGCTCCTGGCCCTCGGATTACACCTGAGTCGGGTGCAATCTCACTTGGCAGCACGTCCAGCTCAGGAGCCTCCGAGATGGCGCCCGTTCCCGCTGCTGGCTAGGCCACGCCCAATTTAAAAACATTCTAAGGCCTTAGTCAGACGGGCGTTTTTAGCCGCGATTTGCGCATGCGCATGCGTCCGGCGATTTTGTAAAACCATTGCTTTGCAATGGTATCGGACACATGAGCGCTTTTTATGCGCTCGTCCGATAAATTATAGAACAGAAATCGCAGATCGCACCTATCTGCGATCTGCGATTCCTGTTCTCTTCTCTATATGCACTCAATGGGGCCGGCGGCAGCAGCGCCGACCCCATTGAGAACATATAGAAGACAAATCATTCTTCTCTGCCACAGCTGTAACAGCTGTGACAGAGAAGAACGATGTTTGCCCATTGAATTCAATGGAGCCGGCAATACAGCCGCTCCATTGAAAGCAATGGGCTGCCGGCGTGCGCGGGGTGAATTGTCGGGAAGGGGTTAAATATATAAGCCCTTCCCTGCAATTCATCCTAAAATGTGTTAAAATAAAAAAAAATTGTATACTCACCTTTCCGCTGCAGCCGGAGTCCAGCCGCGGCCGCTGTCAGTTCTCCTGAACTGCTTCTCGGCACTATTCAGCCGGCGGGGCTTTAAAATCCCCGCCTGTTGAATGATCTGCCTCTGATTGGTCACAGCCCTGACCAATCAGAGGCAGGTTTCACTCACACACCTATTCATGAATTCTTGAATGGGTGAGTGACTGCTGCCTCTCAGCGCTGAGCCAATCAGGGGCAGGTCTGACTCACATCCATTCATGAATTCATGAATGGGTGTGAGTGAGACATGCCTCTGATTGGCTCAGCGCTGAGCCAATCAGGGGGCAGGTCTGACTCACACCCCCTTCACACCCACTGCAGGACGGCTGCGCGGAGCTCCGGCTGCCGGGAGAAGGTGAGTATATATATATTTTCTATTTTTACACATTTTAGGATGAATTGCAGGGAAGGGCTTATATATTTAAGCCCTTCCCGACAATTCATCCCGGGCTCGCCCGCAGCGCATTGCTTTAAATGGAGCCGGCTCTATTGCCGTCTCCATTGAATGCAATGCGCTGGACAGCTCCGGCCCGTTTCTAATGAAACACGGCTAGGAGCAGATTTTCGGGCGATTTGCGGATGACTTGCGCGCAGCGGTCACGCGATTTGCGGATGCGCATCCGTCATGCGATCCGCAAATCGCGTTAAAAAAACGCCCGTGTGACTAAGGCCTAAGACTCCATTGAATTCATTAGGCGTTCACTGATGATATTATGAATGTACGTGGTTTTCAAGAACCCATAGCTATACCCTTAGGTTAACGAAGAAGACGTATATCTACCATAGTGATATAACTGTAGAGAAGGCAAAAGAAGCTTCATTAGTTGCATACTGATGTACCCCACCATCATCTGGGTATCGATCTGAGTTTGTGTGTTGGGGTAGTGTGTGTTTTTTTCTTTATTTCATACATTTCTGAGCTAGTGACATTTTTTGATCCCTTTAATTTATTTAAACTATAAGCTAATGCTCTATAAGGGCGCCCACCCACTGGCGTTTTTTTTACCTGCGTTTGCGTTTTGCGTTTTTCCTGCACAGGCATAGAGATAACATGTGTTCCTGTCCACTGGCGTTTTTTTTTGGTCCGTTGCGATTTTTAACATAGGAACTGTCAGTTGCATATGTGTCCTTATTTTTCTCTTAATGCACCCATGAATGTCAATGGAAATTAACGGAAAAGCCGCGAAAACGCCGCGAAAAACGCGCCGAAAACGCTGCGTTTTTCACGCACGGAAATCGCAAACGCCAGTGGGTGGGCGGGTGGGCGCCCACCCACTGGCGATTTTTTTCCCTGCGAAATTCGCAGCATTTTTTTCTCTGCAGGGGTCTATGGGACTTGTAATGTTAAAATCGCGATCGCGCAAAATCGCAATTTACCGCGAAATCGCGATTTTGCGTGATCGCGATTTTAACATTACAAGTCCCATAGACCCCTGCAGAGAAAAAAATGCTGCGAATTTCGCAGGGAAAAAAAATCGCCAGTGGGTGGGCGCCCTAATGGTGCTCTCCTACTAGTAGAAGCACTTGGGAACCACTATCGGTTCTTATGCCCCTTGCACGTGGAACAACTGGAGGTATCAATAAATACTATTGTGTCCAAGTGGCACCAAAGTTATCTCTAAGGGCTCAGTCACACGGGCACATCCGGGGTGCCGATGCGCCCGTGTTACCGCACGAAGAAGACGGCCGCACTGCAGATGTGGACGACTCTCTGCACCGCTGGAAGAAAGAACACATGACTGGCTCCATTGCAGTGCGGCCGTCTTCTTCGTGCAGTAACACGGGCGCATCGGCGCTCGGATGCGCCCGTGTGACTGAGCCTTTAGTATTACTGCGATTTGGCACTAAGGTCAAAACCATATGACTGTCAGTTAACAATAGGATAACAGCAATGAAACTCAATAATTTCTTTTATAAACCTTTTATTTGCTTATAATACCTGGATGCTGAACATGACCTGTTATGTTTGAGAGTGACCTGCAAGCTAGAAGGGGATGTAAGATACTTATATGGAACAGCCATGATGTATACTGACTTAATAAATAAAAGTATCCCGTAATGTACAAAAATGTTCCATTTTATTATGTAACTATGCATATTTTGATAAATACGTATGATAATATAAAGTAAGACCAAATTTCTATCAATACTATTGATATGATTTACAACATCCAACCCTAATGACTGCTATAAGACTTAAAATATTTAATGAATATGGATCAGACTTCAAAAATCTAATGCAAATATATTACAGACCAACACATTAATATTTACAATAAACTATTGTGGGTAAGAAGAAAATATAAATATAGTAGTTCCAGTATTGTAATAGCAATAGAAGTACCAGATTAAGGGCGGACACCCACTGGCGTTTTCTTCTCCATTGCGCTGCGAGAGCAAGTAAAAACTCTCGCCTTGCAGTGTGAGAAAAAAAAACAGGATGATGCGGGGATATTACCAGTCTTTTCAATGGGGCCAGCGGCATCAGCGCTAGCCCCATTGAAAAGATATGGAGAATACATGCTATCCCATTGCCTTCAATGAATGAATAGCACTATCTTAGCTATTCATGAATGAATAGCTAAGCACTATCTGTAATTGGCTGAGCGCTCAGCCAATCAGCACAGCCCTTTCAGGAGGTGGGGATTTTTAAATCCCGCCTGCTGAAAGTGCTGGATAGCAGTGTCAGGGAGCCAGCCCGAGGACGCGTGTGAGCGGCGGAGAGGTGAGTACTGTTTCTTTAACCTTTTTAATCACTTATTAATGATTTTCAGGGAAGGGCTTATAATTCAAGCCCTTTCCCGAAAATCATACTGCAGTGTTTGCCAAAAACCACTGCTTTCAATGGGACCGGCAGCAGCGCCGATCCCATTTAAAGCAATGGGATACCATCTTGCACTTCTGCCACAGCTGCCACAGCTGTTTTCACTTGCTCTCGCAGCACAAGATAGAAAATATCGCCAGTGGGTGTTCGTCCTAATACCTCAAGAACCTTTAGGCATAAATTGTCTGTTGCCTTAGGATCCACCTATCAGGTGGCCTATACGATAAGACATGTATAGCTTTAAAGTAGCCTTGTATCTTCATGCACCCCTGCCCCCCATTTTCACAACCTGTTGCATATCTAATTAGCATAAAAGTACCCACAATTTACATATGAATACATACTGCTCAATGTATTTATTTGTGAATGTTTCCTGCTGAAGATATTTGTGCACTTCTTGTAGGCACAAGCCTACTGAACCTATAGGTAAATCAAGTTCTGGACAAAGGTAATGCTATGCATAGTTGTATGTATAGGGACTTACATCTAAAGGCCCATTTAGACAACGATTATTGCTCAGAAGCCATCTTTTGAGCGATAATCGCTGCACTTAAATGTCTGCCCATCGTGCACTTTTCGTGCAGCTTGAAGTCAGTGATGTGTCTTATCGGGACCACACACTGATAGCATTCTTTCAGCTGCAGTCCCACTCGAGAACAAAGCAGCTGGATGCAAATAACAGACCTCCAGCTGTTATCTGCATTCAGCGAAAGGCTTTATTTGCACACTAATAAACTCTAAAGTAGCTGAGTAGCTACTTAAGAGTTTATGCAAAATGATCACTCAAAACTGTAACTCAAACTGATGTTTGAGCAAATTTTGAGCAATCATCGTTGCGTCTAAATGGGCCTTAAGATTGACCATAGATTTTAGATAGTTGTCGGCCAAACACTCGTTTGACTGGCAACTATCTCTTCCAACACCTCCATATACTGTACATGTAAACTAGTCCCAGCCAAGCATGCATATGTTCTGAATACAGAGAGGAAAGAAAACTACTGCCAGACATCATCAGCTCCCAAGAAACATAGGATCAGGCAGTTGAAATCCAGCTTTAAAAATAAAGTAGGCTTGCCCAATCCTGCAGTTCATAATTGCAACCAGTTTCTAATGCTGGAGAGTGCATGTGGATGCTCCAATGGACCTTTGGAGATGTATAATTCTATCCGAATTTTCTTTATAAAAATCCCAGCACTTCTGTTAAAAATGAACTTTTATTCATTTCATCATAAAAATAATCCAGGTAGTGTGATCATAACAGCGCCTACATGTTTCCAGTGTTACCGCTCGTAATCATGGTGAACAAGTGAATAAAAAAACCCTAAGTTTTAAAAGCAATACTATCCAATCAATAATAATAATAATTACTTGTACTTAAACTGGTCCCGCCCGCGGCTCGCCTCAGACGCATGCTGGCAGAGGTTAGGGATAGTGCTGCTGCTGATATAGGGACAGTGTTAGAGTAGGATCCTGTCGTCAAGAACCACAACGGTCCTTCTGAGGGCTACTCTTCATAGTGTGCATTACTGTTGTGGCTGGCCGGGAGCAGTAGTGCACCAATTATTTTTTTTAAGCATCTCGGGCTGTACAGGCCATTTGAACTATAGCATTCTCAGTCTGCAGTGCATAACGCAGAGTTTAGGGACAGAGCTGCTTCTATAGGGAAAGTTATACCGTCCTGAGCCTCCATGCAAGAACCCCAACGGTCCTTCTTAGGGCTACATCTGACTGTGAGCTTTACAGTTGTGGCTGGCTGGGAGCAGTAGTTCATCAATTTTTGTATTACGCATCTAGGCCTATTCCCAGTCTTTCAGTAATAGCGTTCTCAGCCTGCAGTGCCGTACAACCAGCTCTCACCGTGAAACTGCACTCTAACATTTCCTAGCCTACTGCAAACTAGTTCAGTTATATCATTCTGTGTCTGCAGTGCATTAGACAGAGGTCTCACCACTAAACAGTACTGTAATATTTCCTGGGCCACTGTAAGGTTTTTCAGCTCTGCCGCTGTGCAGAGCGTCTCACAATACCTTTTCCTTGGTGGGGTTGAGATAGCCGCAGTTACCAGCACTATCCACTGGCTTTAGAGTCTTCTCCCACCCCATACAGCCTCTCTTATCTACAAGTCTCTGCGAGCGGTAAATTACCCCTAGGTATCAGCGCAAGACAGCGGGTTAATTTTTTCAAGTCGCAGCATACAGCCTCCGCTATCTACAAGTCTCTGTGTGAGGTGAATTAAGCCACAGTTGTCAGTGCTGTACAGTGGGGTAATTTATTTGGGCCCTGCTCTATTCTTAATCCGCCATGATGAGGAGTAGGGGTAAGGGTCCAGGACGCGGACGCGGTTGTCCAAGTGAGGGTGTGGTCACAGGCCGAGTTCCTGGGCGTGGTGAATCACAGCCGGCTGCTGAGGGATTAGGAGAGAGGCAAATTTCTGGGCTCCACAGCTTCATATCACAATTTACGGGTCTGCGTGGTAGACCTTTATTACAAACAGAGCAGTGCAAGCAGGTCCTGTCGTGGATTGCAGAAAATGCGTCCAGCAATGTATCGTCCACCCAGTCTTCTACGCAGTCCACTCCTCCTGGCCTAGGGACTGCAACTCTGAATCCTCTGGCTGCTGCTCCTCCTTCCTCCCAGCCTCCTCACTCCATGAAAATGACATATTCTGAGCAGGCAGACTCCCAGGAACTGTTCTCGGGTCCCTGCCATGAGTGGGAAAAACAGTTCCTCTCTCACCTGAGGAGTTTGTCGTGACCGATGCCCAACCTTTGGAAAGTTCCCGGAGTCCAGGTGATGAGGCTGGGGACTTCCGGCAACTGTCTCAAGAGCTTTTTGTGGATGAGAAGGATGAGACACTGTTGTCTGTCAGTGAGGTAGTAGTAAGGGCAGTAAGTCCGAGGGAGGAGAGCACAGAGGATTCGGAGGAAGAGCAGCTGGACGATGAAGTGACTGACCCCACCTGGTTTGCTAAGCCTACTAAGGATAGGGCTTCAGAGGGGGAGGCAAGTGCAGCAGCAGGACAAGTTGGAAGAGGCAGTGGAGTGGCCAGGTGTAGAGGCAAGGCCAGAGCAAAGAATCCCACAACTGCTTCCCAAAGCACCCCCTCGCAGCAAGCCTCTGTGCAGAGGGCTAGGTGTTTAAAGGTGTGGATGTTTTTTAGTGAGAGCGTGGACAACCGACGAGCAGTGTTGTGCAACCTGTGTCGCACCAAGATCAGCCGGGGAGCCCCCACTACCAGCCTCACCACCACCAGCATGCGCAAGCATATGATGGCCAAGCACCCCACAAGGTGGGACGAAGGCCATTCACCGCCTCCGGGTCCCACCACTGCCTCTTCCCCTGTGCCCCAACCTGCCACACAGATCCAATCCCCCTCCCAGGACGCAAGCACGAGTGCCTCCTGGCCTGCACCCACACCCTCACCTCCACGGTCCTCCACTCCATCAAGCAATGTCTCTCAGCACAGCGTTCAGCTGTCACTAACACAAGCGTTGGA
Organism: Eleutherodactylus coqui; assembly: GCF_035609145.1. Classification (NCBI taxonomy): domain Eukaryota; kingdom Metazoa; phylum Chordata; class Amphibia; order Anura; family Eleutherodactylidae; genus Eleutherodactylus; species Eleutherodactylus coqui. The sequence goes on along the minus strand of NC_089837.1, from coordinate 453,132,665 downwards.
GCGAAAGCGCAAATACGCCGCCACCCGCCCGCATGCACAAGCTTTAAATGTGCACATTGCAAATCAATCAGTCTGGAGATGCTGCTGTACAGGCTTATGGAAACGGAGGCTTTCAAAAACATGATGGCGGCGGCAGTCCCGCGCTACTCGGTCCCAGTCGCCACTATTTTTCCCGGTGTACCATCCCCGCCCTACACAGGACAAGTACTGTCGAGCAGGGCCACTATATCTCCCTGACGGCACATTGGGTGAACTTGGTGGAGGCTGGGACCAAGTCGGAGCCTGGGACCGCTCACGTCCTACTCATACCCAGAATAGTGGGTCCTACCTTGGTGCTGGTATCTGCGGCGTTTTATGCCACCTCCTCCAAATCCTCCCCCTCCTCCTCCTCCTCCGCCATGTCTACCTCTCAATTAAGAAGTGTGAGCACGTCGCCAGCAGTCGGTAGCGAGCGGCGCGGCAGCACAACGGTGGGCAACTGACAGCAAGCCATGCTGAAAGCTTAGGTGACAAGAGGCACATCAGCTTAGGTGACAAGAGGCACACAGCCTCCGAGCTGTTGCAGGGTCTGACAGAGCAGACCAACCTCTGGCTTTCGCCACTGAGCCACTAACTGGGCATGGTCGTGTGTGACAACGGCCGCAACCTGGTGGCGGCTCTGCAGCTCGGCAGCCTCACACATGTGCCATGCCTGGCCTACGTCTTCAATCTGGTGGTTCAGCGGTTTCTAAAAAATCTACCCCTCCTTGACTGACCTGCTTGGCAACATCTGTTTCAGCTGCCAGAGCACCGACTGCTGTGCGACGTTCCCACATGCTGGAATTCTACACTACACATGTTGGCCAGGCTGTACGAGCAGCGTAGAGCAATAGTAGAATACCAGCTGCAACATGGGCGGCAGAGTGGTAGTCAGCCTCCGCAATTCTTTACTGAGGAGAGGGCATGGATGGCAGATATCTGCCAGGTCCTCGGAAACTTTGAGGAGTCTAACCAGATGGTGAGTGGCAATGCGGCAATCATTACCGTTACCATCCCACTGCTTTGCCTGTTGAGAAGTTTGCTGCTAAGCATAAAGGCCGACGCTTTGCGGTTGGAACAGGAGACAGGGGATGACAGTATGTCGCTTGATAGCCAGACCACCCTCATGTCTATATCTCGGTGCGTTTTGGAGGAGGAGGAAGAGGAGGTGGAGGGGAGGAGGGGGATGAGACAGCTGGCCACACTGCAGAGGGTACCCATGCTGCTTGCCTCTCATCTTTTCAGCGTGTATGGGCTGAAGAGGAGGAGGATCCTGAATGTCATCTTCCTAGCGAGGACAGCGATATTTTGCATACTGGGACCCTGGCACACATGGCTGACTTCATGTTAGGCTGCCTTTCCCGTGACCCTCGCGTTAGACGCATTCTGGCCAACACGGATTACTGAGTGTACACCCTTTTCGACCCACCGTATAAGGAGAACCTTTCCACTCTCATTCCCGAAGAGGAAAGGGGTACAAGAGTGATGCAATACCACAGGGCCCTAGTGGAAAAAGTGATGTTAAAGTTCCCATCTGACAGTGCTAGTGGCAGAAGATGCAGTTCAGAGGGCCAACTAGCAGGGGAGGCACGGGGATCAGGCAGCATGTCCAGCACAGGCAGGGGAACACTCTCCAGCTTTTTGGCTCCCCAGCAAGGCTGTGTCACCACTCCCCAGTCAAGGCTGAGTCGGAGGGAGCACTGTAAAAAGATGTTGAGGGAGTACGTAGCCGATCGTACCACCGTCCTTGGTGATGCCTCTGCTCCATACAACTCCATACAACTATTGGGTGTCAAAGCTGGACATGTGGCACAGACTTGTGCTGTACGCTCTGGAGGTTCTGGCCTGCCTTGCCACTAGCGTCTTGTCAGAGAGGGTGTTTAGTGCAGCTGGGGGAATCATCACGAATAAGCGTACCCGCCTGTCAACTGCCAGTGCCGACATGTTTACACTCATAAAGATGAACAAAGGCTGGATTTCCCCAGACTTCTCTTCTCAACTGGTGGGAAGCAGGGGATCCTAAAGGATCTTTTCGCTGCAACAGGAGAAAAATGCATCCTCTATCACCCCAAAAAAAGGGGAAAATTAGCTTTGTGTATCCCTCTCGGATATTATTACTCCTACTTCTAAAACAGCATGTCATCACGCTGAACTGCCAATTTCTATGCGGCCCAAAATGCTCTATTTAAAACTTTTATCAGTTTTTAAAGTTTTAAAACATAAACTTAAACCAATGTTTGCGCAGGGCTGCCTCCAGGCTCTGTTACAAATTAACCAATAGCGAGCTGTATCTTCAAAAAATGTTTGTGGGTTTCACCTGCCCTCGCGGTTGAGCAATTTTTCAGGGGTACACTTGTACTCTTGGTACACCGATTTTTCAGGCCATTGGCAATACTGTTAGCAAGCTACTTTTTCCAGGCTTCGCCTATACTCTTGGTAAACAAATTTTTACAGGTGTTCGCCTATACTCCTGGTACACCAATGTTACTGGGGTTCGCCTATACTATTGCTACAGAAATGTTACAGGGGCTTGCCTATACTTTTGCTACAGAGATGTTACTGGGGCCTGACTATACTTTTGCTACAGAAATGTTACAGGGGTCTGTCTGTACTTTTGCTACAGAAATGTTACTGAGATCCTCCTATACTCTTGCTATAGAAATGTTACAGGGGTTCACCTATACTTTTGCTACAGAAATGTTACTGGGGTCCGCCTATACTCTTGCTAGAGAAATGGTACAGGGGTTCGCCTATACTCTTGCTACAGAAATGTTACTGGTGTCCGCCTATGCTCTTGCTACAGAAATGTTACAGGGGTCTGCCTATGCTGTGGGTGCACAAAGACTTCCCATCGCGGTGTTTTACCTATCTGCCACAAATAGACTGACTGACTAGGGCAGAAATGTGGGCCGAGGTCCTTGGCAGGGTGAAACTCTGCCATGTTTGGGCACTCTGATTTCTTCTTGTATAATACCTTCTTTGTGCACCGACAGTATAGGCGAGCCCAAGGAACTACGTCCTCAGCGGAGTGAAAGTCTGCCATGTTTGGGCACTCTGATTTCCTCATGTGTAATACCATGTTTGAGTTCCTTGGGCTCGCCTATGCTGTGGGTGCACAAAGACTTCGCATTGCTTTGTTTTATCTGTCTGGCACAAATACACTGACTGACTAGGGCAGAAGTGTGGGCTGAGGCCGAGGCCCTTAGCAGGCTGAAACTCTGACATGTTTGGGCACTCTGATTTACTCATGTGTAATACCATGTTTGAGTTCCTTGGGCTTGCCTGTGCTTTGGGTGCACAAAGACTTCCCATTGGGGTGTTTTACCTGTCTGGCACAAATACACTGACTGACTTGGGCAGAAATGTGGGCCGAGGCCGAGGTCTTTGGAGTTGTGAAACTCTGCCATGTTTGGGCACTCTGATTTCTTCCTGTGTAATACCATCTTTGTGCACCCACAGCATAGGCGAGTCCAAGGAACTCAAAGACTTCCCATTGTTGAGCTATCTGACACCTACACAGAATGAATTGTGTGGGGACACATGGATTACCCATTGCTATGTAACTCACGGCACCTTGGGTCACACAAGGTGGAGGCTGGGACCGAGCCTGACCCTGGGCCTGCTCATGTGCTTCCCACACAGAGTATTGCTGCATTGTGGAGATGTGTAGAAGTGCTGGCACCTGAGTCCCCTTTATGCCCACGTTTGCGGCTCCTGACAATTTTGTGACCGAGGTGGCACAAGATTGGAATGATGATCGTACGTCAATTTATCATCAATTCTCAACAGCATTGTGAGCTATCACCCACACTTTCAAAGAGGGTCGCTGCCTAGCCCTGCCAACCCTCTGCAGTGTGTGCCTCCGGTTCCTCATCATCCATTACGCACCTATAAATAGACATGAGGGTGGTGTGGCTATGAAGCGAGCGTGTGGAATGGGGCCAGCTGAACACTGTGCAGGGAAAATTTTGGGTGCGCTGTGGACGCAGGGTCATGCGTGGGGGTTGGACAGCAATGCCAGCATGTAACCCAGGAGAAGAGGCAGCGATGTCACCCGCAGGCAGTGATTGTCCTTGGTTGCAGGTAGTGTTGTGCTTAGCTAAGGTGTGCCAGCGCATGTGCCTTGCTAATGAGGATTTGTCCGAAGTAAATTGTTAGTGGGGTGATGCCAGACTCTAGCCCCCATTTTGGCTTAATAGTGGGACCTGGGATCCTCATATGCAGCCATGCATGCTGCCCCTGCCCTTCCCTATCCGTTTCTGTGGTGTTTCCATGATATTCTGATGTTTTCGGGTGTTTGACAAGTCATCACCTATGCATCGGTCCCATACAAAAATGCTTGAGTCGCCCATTGACTTCAGTAGGGTTCGTTACTCGAAACGAGCTCTCGAGCATTACGAAAAGTTCGACTTGAGCACCCGACCATTTTGGTGCTCGCTCATCTCTACTCCCTGTAATAATCTCGAAAGGTGTCTGCTGTTTTATTTGGATCGTATGTTTTTCATCCGGACGTCCTCTTTATGGAAGATAGGTGTAGCCACTCCGAGCATGGAGATCTATAATAATGTTCGTGGGGGTATTTTTTCAGTAAATCGTGGGACCGTAAGTATTTTTGATCTAGTATCCCTCGTAGTTCTTCTCTGGCATTGCGTAATTCTATCTGAACTGATTAGGATTAGAGATGAGCGAACGTACTCGTTTCGAGTAATTACTCGATCGAGCACCGCAATTTTCGAGTACTTCAGTACTCGGGTGAAAAGATTCGGGGGGCGCCGGGGGGCGGGGGGAGGTGTGCCGGCGCGGGGGGTAGCAGCGGGGAACAGGGGGGAGCCCTCTCTCTCTCCCTCTCCCCCCACTCCCCGCTAAAACCCCCCACTCACCCACGGCGCCCCCCGAATCTTTTCGCCCGAGTACGGAAGTACTCGAAAATCGCGGTACTCGGGCGAAAAAGGGGCGTGGCCGAGTACGCTCGCTCATCTCTAATTAGGATCTATTGTTTTTGTGTGTCGTTTCCAAGGCACTAATTTTGTTGAGTAATTTTAACATATGGGGGAGCTTTCCCCTTTTCAACCATGTCCCGTGTTTGATAAGGGCCCCCTTTATTACACATTTTAGGGCCTCCCATTGTACTGGGAGGAGCATAGTATTCGATGTGTGGTGTAAAAGAAAATCTGCTATTGTTTGTTTGTCCTCCCAAAACACTGTGTCTTTAACAAAGTTAACAAAGTTAGCTAAGCCTCCAAATCCATGTTCCCAAGGGGACCTCATGGATTTCAAGTGTGAGGAAAATTGGTGCGTGGTCAAACCATAGCATGTTGCCAATGGAGGCCTTAGGGTGTAATGTCAGGGCATGATAACTCAGAAAGAATATATCAATGTGACTATATGATTGATAGATTGGTGAGAAATAGGAGTAGTCCCTGTCCTGTGGGTGCAGGATTCGTCATACATCAACTACTGTGTTTCTCCAAAAATAAGACACTGTCTTATATAAATTTTTGCCTCAAAAGAGGCACAGTGTCTTATTTTTGAGGGGTATGTAATAATACTTACCTACCACCGGGGTTCCGGTCCTCATACTGGCCTCCGTCACTGCTGCAGGCTGCTGCGTCCTCCTTCAAACTGACAGAGCAGTTCCTCCTGGAAGCGGGGCTTGAATACCCTGCCTTCAGGAAGCTAATGCTCTGATTGGTTAATCAAGTGTCGCGTCAGCCAATGAGAGCCGGTGCTCGATTAACCAATCACAGCCATTTAATGATTTTATTTCAAACTTTCTTGGAGCATGAACTCTATGTCCAGTGACTGGAACACACAAGAATCTGGGTAATGGACTTCTGACTTCAGGTTTATGAAGCGTTTTTAGCTTTAGGCGGTCCCCTGGCTCTGCAAGGGCGAACCCGCCTAGGGCACAGAAGCAAATATTCCCCAGGGAGGCCCAGTGACAAGCTCAGTCATTCTGGAATGGATAGGTGTAGAAGTCCAAGGGCCGAGAGGAATCCTGGGAAGTCCATTGGGAATCGGTGGGTATCAGCCAAGCCATTACATCGCACTTTTAGACGAAAAGGGAAGCCCCAGGTGTAACTCAAATTGTGAGATTTCAGGGACTCCAGGCGAGGACAGAGAGCATGGCATTTCTGCAGTGTGAAGCGTGAGAGGTCTGTAAATTTGAATAGGGCTACCTCTGAACAATACTGTCATCCCTTCTCTCAGTTTCTGGGAGATTGCTTCTTTTTGCAGGTAATGGCGCTGTCTGCAGATCATGTCCCTGGGGTGAGTAGGGTCCATTGGTTTGGGGCCTAGAGCCCGTGTGCTCTGTCTAGCTCTAGAGGTGTGTCAGGGGGACTGCCAGAACATTGTTGAAGATGGTCTGGAGGGTGCTTGATAAGTTCTTAAGTTCTTTTATCTCTGGCAGACCTCTGACCCGCAGATTGTTGCACCGGGCTCTGTTTTCGATGTTATCCAGCATGTCCCATAAGTAGCAAAAGTGTGATGCATGGGTGTCTAAGGTTGATTGGATAGTGTCAATTCTGTTGTTGGATTTTTGTAGTTTAGTGTCCATGGCATGCACTCTGTGCTCTACCGTCTGTACCTCAGACTGAAGTGTGGAACTTTCTGCTTGATACATAGCAGCCTCTAGGCAGCTGATGTAAGCCTGCATATCATTTTGGTGGGTATTGCGTTCATGCGGGATCCTATGTCTTGGAGTGCCTTCATGGTGCAGTTGTCATTGGTTGTGTTCAGTACAGTAGCTAGTACATTGTTGTGTACAGTGTCTTTGACATTCTTTGAGGTACTATCCGTTATTGTGGCTTTCTTGGGGATATCTCACCACTATATTCAACCTCTCTCTGGCCTCTGGCATCTTTCCCTCTTCTTTCAAACATGCCATCATATCCCCATTGCTAAAGAAGCCGACTCTTGACGCAACTGACGTTGCCAATTACCGACCCATCTCAAACCTCCCCTTCATCTCCAAATTACTAGAACGGCTGGTTTACTCCCGCCTTGTAAGCTATCTATCAGAGAACTCTCTCCTCGACCCCCTACAGTCTGGTTTCCGACCCCAACACTCCACAGAAACTGCCCTTACAAGGGTATCAAACGACCTACTGTCAGCCAAATCGAGGGGTGACTACTCCCTACTGATCCTCCTCGATCTCTCTGCAGCATTTGACACAGTTGACCACAAACTCCTCCTCAGTATGCTTCGTTCCATCGGCCTAAAGGACACTGCTCTCTCCTGGTTCTCCTCCTACCTATCTGACCGCTTTTTCAGTGTCTCCTTTGCTGGCTCTACCTCTCCTTCTCTTCCCCTTGCTGTTGGGGTCCCCCAAGGCTCGGTCCTTGGCCCCCTCCTTTTCTCTATCTACACAGCCCCTGTTGGACAAACCATCAGGAGCTTTGGCCTCCATTACCACCTCTATGCTGATGACACCCAGTTATACACCTCTTCCCGTGACATCTCTGCACCTTTCCTCCAAAACATCACCAACTGTCTGTCTGCTGTCTCTAACACCATGTCCTCTCTCTACCTAAAACTAAACCTCTCTAAAACTGACTTACTGGTGTTTCCTCCTTCCACAAACCGACCTCCTCCTGACATCTCCATCTCAGTGTGTGGCGTCACCATAACTCCTAGACAACATGCCCGCTGCCTTGGGGTCATATTCGACTCAGATCTCTCATTTACTCCCTACATCCAGTCAGTGGCCCGAACATGTCGGCTGCACCTAAAGAACATCTCAAGAATCCGCTCCTTTCTCACCATAGACACGCTGAAAACGCTTGTTGTTGCCCTCATCCACTCACGGCTCGACTATTGCAACTCCTTGCTGGTCGGCCTCCCCTGCACCAGACTCTACCCTCTACAATCCATCCTGAATGCGGCAGCCAGGCTCATATTACTGTCCAGCCGCTACTCAGACGCCTCTGCCCTGTGCCAGTCACTGCACTGGCTGCCAGTTAAATACAGAATTCAATTTAAACTTATTACCTTCATCCACAAAGCCCTCCACAGTGCAGCGCCCCCCTATATCGCCTCCCTCATCTCAATCCATCACCCAGCCCGGGCTCTCCGCTCGGCAAACGAAACTAGACTGCACACCCCTCTAATTCGAACTTCTCACTCCCGCCTCCAAGACTTCTCCAGAGCAGCACCGGTCCTCTGGAACGCACTACCAAAGAACATCCGGGCAATCCAGGACTCGAAAAACTTCAGGCGTGCTCTAAAGACGCACCTCTTCAGGGATGCATACCGCATTTCCTAAACAAACCCTTCTGTACTCCGCCTGATAACATGTTTCCTGACCTACTGACTGCAATCCCTGCTAGCCATCATAAACCGCTCCTGTAGTCATATTGATCCTGCCGTCGCATAGCTAAATGTCTGACTGTTGTCTGTATATAGCATCCCTCACTCTCCAGCACGCGATACTGTGCACACCTCCATCCATTTTACCTTCTGTATCACCCCCTTACTTGTAGTATGTAAGCTCGTTGGAGCAGGACCCTCACCCCTATTGTTTCCATCAGCTGATTACGATTGTAACCGTGGTTCTGTAATTTTTTGTACTTTTGTCTCTGTATTTCCCCTGTCTATGTAAGCGCTGCGGAATATGTTGGCGCTATACAAATAAAGATTATTATTATTATTATTATTATATTGGTATGCAATAGGGCCAATTGGGTTTGGGGCTCTCTAGAGGTTTTACTTGGAGGTTCATTATTCTCCTGTGTCAGTGTGGCAGAGGGGAGGGACCCTTACACAGCCCAGCTGTCACAGGGGGGCCAGGGGTCTCTCCTGCCTGATCCTGCTCTCTGAGAGCCATGCTGGGGGAAAAGTGGGTGGGTTAAGGAGCTGAGGGTGTGGCCTGTTCTGGTGGTGTATTGTGGGGCAAGATGGCAGCGCCTCCCACGGAGGCTTGATTTATTTGCAGGCTAGGCTGCACAGGTCTTCTGCCTGCTGAGATGACATGACTCATCAGACCTGCCTCCAAGATGGCAGCGCGTACTGCAGGGCCCTGGATCACCATGTGGTTAGGCTGTACAGGCCCTCTTCTCATCAACCCCTGGTCCGGACCCTCTGAAGCTTCCCACAGCGGCTCAAGCCTGGTAGGGGAGCGGTTGAGTTCCTCCACTTCCCTCTGTGGCAGTACTCTGCCCTGGGGTTGTAGTTTCGGGCCTGGTAACATCGGCTGTGGGCAGGGCCACCTCCAGTGGTTGGTGGGGTCCATCCCCAGCTTTCCTCAGCCCGTCGCCGGGAGAGAGAGGGAGACCTTGTCTGCTCCATAGCTAAGGCTATTGATGCTGCATGTCTGTCGGGCCGCTCCTGGGCTTCCTCCTCCATCTCCTTCATGAATTTTTGGATCCCGCTGTTGGATCCAGGACTCTGAAGGAATTTCGTGGGACTCTTGGTCTTCTTTTGGTTGCTCATGTTGGGAATTATAGTTTGTCTGGGGTGTAAAGGTGTTTTTTTTTTGGGGGGGGGGAGGGGGGTTGGAACCTGGATGGGAGCTTAGCCAAGCTGCTTCCTCAGCCATTCATAGCCAGGCCACGCCCCTGCTTTGTAGTTTTAAATCCATGGGGATCAATTCTTTGCTATACTGTGTATACCAAAGATCACACTTATGTGTGCCTTGTCGACCTAAATAATGGAGTAAAAGTTTATAAAGTCTATTAAAAAAAATTACATTGTTAAAACTTTTTGTTGCATTGCGTAAAAGAAAAGAAAAAAAACAAATACATGTGACATCCCATATAATTACCTGCACTGTCATTGAAAAATAACACTATACCAAGACCCACAGTACCAATAATGATACAGTATAAGAGCCAAATTATACTGCCACAATGTAATTACATATTGCCACCACATAGTGCCTAAAACCACTATAATGTTAATAAATAAAGACCACTACAAATATCAGTATTACCACTAATAACATTATATGAGGGCCAAATAATACTGCCAGACTGTGACCACATTACACCACTACATAGTGATCAACACCAATATATTATCACTGAAAAAAGACCTCTACAAAAATCAATAATAAAACTATATGAGGCACAGATAATGCCTCTAGACAGGTACTATATATTACCACAATAGTGTTGCTGAAAAAAAAAACTACTCTGCTTCCCTGAATATAAGCCCTACCCTGATTTTTCAGGATTGTCGGGAAGGCGTGAAATATAAGCCCTACGCAAAAATAAGCCGTAGTCACGTTACATAAAAAAAGGCTTCCTGCAGTCCTCAGCTGTCCACAGAAGTTCACTTCCTGGTTATGGGATTCATAAATTCCGCCTCCATGAAGCAAGGGCTCTGATTGGCTGAGCAGCGCTAAAGAACCAAGAAAATGCAGCGCTCAATGAAACAATACAATGGCTATGATTGGTTCATCCAGTGCTGCACTGATTGACTGAGCAGTGCTCAAGAACCAATCACAGCCGCTGCCTTGTGGAGGCGAGATTTATTAATTGACCAATCAATGCTGCGCGTCAGCCAATTAAAAAAATCCTGCCTTCGCAACACGATGGCTGTGATTGGTTCATCAAGTGCTGCATTGATTGGCTGAGCAGAGCTTGAGAACCAATCACAGCCATTGTGTTATGCATTCGGGATTTATGACTTGTCTGACCCCCGGCATTGATTGGCCAATTCATAAATCCCGCCTCCGCAACGCGATGTCTGTGATTAGTTCTCGAGCATTGCTCAGCCAATTAAAGCAGCGCTGGATGAACCAATCACAGCCATCTCTTCCCGGAGGCAGGATTTATGAATCGGGCCAATCAATGCCACGGCTCAGCCAATTCATAAATCCCGAATGCACAAAACAATAGCTGTGATTGGTTTTCGAGCGCTGCTCATCCAATCAATGCAGCCCTTGATGAACCAATCTGTGGATAGCCAAGTACTGTAGGAAGCCTGCCAGAGCTCTAGAAAGCAGTGGGACGGATATGGACCGAGCCTGCTAAGTAAGTATAATAATACATCCCACCAAAAATAAGACCTAGTGCCTCATTTTGGGGCAAAAATTAATATAAGACAGGGTCTTATTTTTGAGGAACCATGGTATACAGTAGAGCCAGACTCAGTAATAATGCACATCATAGGCCCCCAGTCAGTAATATTGCCGCTAATATTACTGACTGGGGGCCTAATAAGCCCAAATTAAGTAAGAATGTGAATCATAGGCCCCACTCAGTAATAATGCCCCTCAAAAGCCCCCACTCAGAAATAATGCCTCTGATAAGCCCATGTTAAGTAATAATACCCCTCATAGGTCTGTATTCAGTAATAATGACCCTCATAAGCTCTCATTTAGTAATAATGCCTCTGATAAGCCCATGTTAAGTAATAATACAATACCCCTCATAGGTCTGTATTCAGTAATAATGACCCTCATAAGCTCTCATTTAGTAATAATGCCCCTCATAGGCCCCCCACTCAGTATAAATGCCTCTCATAGGCCTACATTCAGTAATAATGCCTGTCATAGACCCTACTCAGTAAAAATGTCTCTCGTATGACCCCACTCAGTAATAATGCATCTCAGAGACCCACATTAAGTAATAATGCCCCTCATAGGCCCCAGCAACTCCCATCCTCATAATAGCACCCCTGATAGGCCTCACCTCTATAATAGTGCCCCTCCTAAAGCCCTTCGTGTATATATATATATATATATAGCACATTTAAACTCGCCTCCATTGTTGCGTTCTCCTCAACTGATCTCTGCAGCCACACTCGTCACATGATCGCTGTACCTGGAAGTATGTGGAGTGCGAGCACAGCTACAGAGGCCAGTAGTGGAAAAAGCAACCCAGGAGGTGAGTATTACTGTGTTTTTAAACTTTTATTTTGGTACATTACAGCAAATAGATTTGTATAAATTTCTGTCCCTCAGCAGCGGGCCCCAGAACATGACCAGCCCACTGGGAATTTTCCCGGTAGGTTGAATGGCCAATCCGCCCCTGGATGACCTCAACTTACACAGTTAAATCCATAATGAAAACTTCTGCCATCACTGTACCTATTACCCACCCTTTAATGTGCCTCATGACTTATGATGTTTGTTTTACATTATGCACATTATGGCAGCACTTTAAGAACATGTACTGATGTCTGTACTGATATTTTAACCACTCACATGTTATACTCTTTGATATTTCTGAACAAATGATTCTTGCTATACTTTTCTTCCATTCACCTATTCACACAGGTCAAGCAGAAGTTTTAAAGTCCTATTTACAGCACGAGGGAGTAGCTGGCTCAGGAATTTATGGGATAATGTGTTGCAGCTGGACTTTCTTTTTATTTATAACTTAGAACTGTTTTGCCTCACTAAGCAGAAAATATCATAATTCCTCCCTGTCCTTTTGTGTAACCTGTGCTCCTTTAATTATCATCACGCTTCAAGAAAATTCCAAAATCCCATCTCAGTAACTATTATCAGCTGACGTTTTCTAACACACATTCCCTACTCATGTACTGTACATAGACACACATATGCTATATTCCAATGTGCTTACTGTACATAAGTCCGGAATCACAAGGAAATGTTCTCCTTTTTGAAAGAATTATTTTTTATGAAGACATCCTTAAATTGAATGCAAAAATAAATCCAGATAGAAAATAAAAGTTGTGAAATGTGAAGCCAACCTTATTGTTCACATTTGACTGCAAAGACCCATGTTCAGCAGCACTGCTTCACTCTTCCAAATTCCCATATGCCCATCCCTAAAGAGGTTCTCTTGATGGTCTAGCCTCAGGATGGGTCTGAATGTCTCAAAGTCCCAAAAAGTAATTAATTAAAGTAATTGGGTTCCAGATCTACTAGATTATTACGCTGTGTATGAACAGTTATGTGAAAAAGTACCTGTCATGGATAGGAGAGAGGAGAGATGGGGAGACCCCGATCAATCCTGCTTCTATCACCAATTTCTCAAGGATCGACTATTCCAAGCGCTCTCACCGCTGTAAACACTTGTCATGGCAGAGTCTCATTTGATCACTCTAGTGGGATTGCAAGCACAGAGTCTTTAGAATACAGACAGATTTGTACCCAGCTTTCCCAGGCTTCTGCACGCATGCAAGACGAAAGCTTAAATCACCACCTGATCCGGTCTAATGACTCCAGTACTCTACAATACCACACATACTCGCTGCCAACACAAGCTTTTGTTTCCCAGCTAAGCTGGAACCCAGACTGATGAATTATTAATACAATTTTAAGAGTCATGGTTAAATTTTAAGAGTCATTTTAAAACAGACAAGGTTTGACTAATAAATTGCAGATTTATTCTAACAAAGACTAGCAGTGCTATATATATATATATATATATATATATATATATATATATATACACACACACACACACACAAAAATATACAGAAAAAGATGTTACAGTGGAGATTCGGTTTACAGGTATACACAACAAACAGTACTTAAATAACACAAGGAAGAAATAAAGCAGATACCAGATTTGGAAAGTTTGTCCCAAGGTTCTGATTGTGTGGAGTCACTAAACACAATGGGAAGGTCCTTATGCTGTGGCGTATCTTCGAAGGTTTGACCACCAATCTGTCTGAGCCCCCAGTTTTTAAAGTTTCCCCAGAACACACCTACCCCCTCTGAGGTCATTCAGAGAAGGGTGGAGTAAATGCGTACGTAGCTGTAAAACACCATAATTCCCCATTTCGGTCATATCTCTGCAGGAGATACTCCGATTGGGAATATATTTTCCTTGACCTTCATACGACCAATAATCCTTATTAAAAGAGGGTTCCCTAATTTGCATTTTGGATCTGGAATGCCTGTGAGTAACCAGCTCCTAGGTGAATGATTTTCCTTAGACTTCATGGTCACACAATTTGGTATCCTTATGCTAATTCTAAACTAAACAGACAAGTGGAGCCAAGAGGCAAGAAGAGTTGAAGGAACTTATTCACTCTGGTCCAGGGATCAGACAATTGCCTTTCTAAATGCGAATATTCAAAAGGCAGGAGGGACTGATAACCATATAACTGCATTCTAACTACTCAAGGTCTGATTGAGATATCACAGTGATACTAAAACGGATGACACATGCAGCTAAAATGGTGGACGCCCCACCAGTCTCTATATCACAGTATCCACAACATATTTTTTTATTTTTTAACATGTGTGGACATACAAATGGGAGAAATATGTATCAATAACTTAAAATTCATAGATATACATACAATTTAATTATGTGGAAAAAAATGTATTTAACAATTTCATTATGTGAAAAAAATATCTTTAACATTACCTTAAAGGGGTTGTCCAGTTATGAATTATTGATGGTCTATCCTTAATACAGTGCTCTGAATAGTCTACTATTAGCACCAATAGTAGTCGATCAATGGGGTCTGCTCCGCGGGACTCCCGCTCATCAGCTGTGTTCCAGGCTGGCTCATGCACCGAGCCGATTTCTGCAGGATGCAGATAGCTCAGTTCCCACTGCAGTAACCTGGAGAAAGTTAAAGGTTATAGACACCTTTGAAGACGCTTTTTGTTTTTCACTTGCATACATGTCCTTGAGGATGACAATCATTTTTGCAATATGGTTTTATTAACCCTTTCCAATCCAATTTGTATCCTGGTTTTCCTAGGGGGCTTACTCTTTTTCTGCCTTTTATACAACGGTGTTATTTGCTGGCTAAAGCCAGTACTGCATGAGGTGACACGTTGGATAGGCTCCGACAGCAGAGAGGCTGGCAATATACAGTAAGAGAACCCGACGGATGTCTTCCATCATCGGAGTTGTACAGCCTTAAATCATAATGTCTTCAGAGGTTAGACAGTGGATTGTAAAGGGTTAAAAATGTTGCACCATTTGTCTTCTGCAGCTTTTACATATCACTGTATATAGACATTGCAGTCTAAGTCTCAATGGGAATCCATCAGTGAGGACAGACAAACAGTGCTACATTTTTTATGGAACCCTATCGCAACATGATTGTCAGCCCAAAATGTATTTATTTAACGGGGTTTTCCGGGACTTACAGAAAAAGTTAAAAGGGCTTAAAATTAATGCAAAAAATGAATACTACCCTATTCTGCTGGCTTTTCGTCCAGCGCTGCAGCCCCAATGTCTGCCGCAAAGAACCTGGAAGAAGCAGCGGGGGGTGAAAGTGACATCATATTGATGACATCACTAGATCTATGGGATTTATATGACTTATTTGATAAAACATCTTGTCATATTTGTTAAATGAGGTTTACCTCCATCCACTAAATCTGCTTCTTCTTTTAGGATTATCTTTTTTTTCTGGCTTCCATTACATAGTTGTATTCAGAACGTTTTGAAGACTACAAGGGATTAACAATGCACATCTTGCTATTTTATCACATCACATTCGTCCAGAGATATTGAAAACACACTTAGTGAGGACATGATACTTTACTGGATTACTGCTGTTTGCTGATGTGTTTTCAGTGTCAAATAGGAAACCACATGGAAAACACAAATAATAGTCTTTCAGCCTAAGCATATATAACCATTGCCAGACCATTGGAGCCTAGCTGCAGGAAACTGACTGTCATTATACGGCCATCCAAGTGGCTCATTATCTAGGATGCTTTTTGCAAGCTGCAAATATAATTAATCTTTATTTGCTTGGTCAGTCATTTTATAGGTTTTATGGGAATATTGTTTTGGGGACACAAGCTTTAGGACTCATTTACACAGAATAATCTGTCAGATGCAGATGCCTGACAGGCCGTCCCAGCAATAATTGTTCCTGTGCTGTCACACAGGAAACAGCAGCGCTAGTAAATGGAGGCAGAGTAGATCGTTCCAGCATGCCCACCTCCATTTACAGTAAATAGGCAATAGTTCATAACTGAATGACTGCCTGTTCATAGCAACCAATCCGTGTTCAGTGCTGAGATCCCACCAATTGCTAAAATGAATGGGAGGAGAAGCTCATTTAAGTACTGTGCCTATTGTGCTGCTATCAGCAAACAGTGTTCAGGCCCCTTAAACTTTCTATGGAACCCATACACCGCTCTAAGCAAATCCAGAAACAGCCAAGTGGGCACAGTGCTCATATGGGCAATTCAGCCTATTCTTTTTTTGATCAGTGGGGGTCTTAGCATCTAGACCCTTACTAATCAGCATATTGGAGGTAATGTATGGCACGTGGAGGTACTATTTAAGTACTTCTATGTGCCATGTCTCTCGGATTTTCAGGTGAAGGAGCCTCTGTGACAATCCAAGGTGTGACGCATGAGGCAGCCATTATTGCTGGTGTTGTGTTAATTCGCTGTATCGGTCTCTTAGTACCTTCCCGGTCATCAATCTCCTCCCTTCCCTCAGATTGGTGGCAGCAGCAGAAAAGAAGGGGCATCCTACCTCTGCTGCAGCAACAGTTTGTAAGCGTCTCCTGGATGCTTATTTGCTGCTGCTTCAGAGGAAGACAGACACAACTCCTTCAGGGCTCAATCACATGGGCACCGACCCGCCCGTGTTTCTGCACAATAAGACGGCCGCACCACGTCCAGACGACTCTCTGCATGACCGGCTCCATTGCCGGCCATGTGTTCTTTCACCGGCCAGTGTGGAGAGTCGTCCACACCTGCAGTGGGGCCGTCTTATTGTCCAGAAACACCGGCGGATCGGCGCCCGTGTGATTGAGCCATCAATCTGATAAGGGCAACTGTGCTAATCAGTGATTAGGGGGAGACTGGACGTTGTGCAGCCATGCTGTCTTGCTACGCAGGGAGCAAAAAGAAAAACACAACTTGCAAAAACAGCCATCATGCTGCTCTGCTGATGGATAAAAACAAAAATGTTAGCTCTCGGAATATGACGACACAAAAACAAATGTTTTATTTCTTTTACTTTTTGAAAAAAAGTAATGACCTAAAAAACTCTATACGTTTTGTATTGCTGTAATTATACTGACCAGCAGAATAAAGCTAACAAGTTATTTATAATGCATTGTGAACAGCATGAAAACAAAACCCCTCGAACATGGTGGAATTGCTGCTTTTTCATCCCTCCAGAGAAAAAAAATTAATAAACTCTTTTCAATGCATTATATGTACCCCAAAATACTGACATGGAGGGTTCTTTCGAATGACCGTATGCGTCTTTACTAGAGATGAGCGAATCTACTCGGTTCGGGCGTGTTTGAACTCGAGCACCGCTTTTTTAAAGTAACTCACTACTCGGACGAAAAGATTCGGGGGTGCCGGGGGTGAGCGGGGGGGTTGCAGAGGGGAGTGGGGGGGGGGGAGAGAGCGCTCCCCCCTGTTCCCCACTGCTACCCCCCGCTCCACCACACCGCCCCCCGAATCTTTTTTTCCGAGTAGTCAGTTACTCGGAAAAAGCGGTGCTCGAGTTCAAACACACCCGAACCGAGTAGGTTCGCTCATCTCTAGTCTTTACGGTCACCCATATGCGCCGTAGAATAGCATGGATGAAGAATAGCCACGATCAAGTCCCGATCTGTAGCCGCGTATTTTCTGCCGTTCACACGGCCGGCTGCTGCAAATCTGCAAAAAAATACGCTGCAGTGCGGAGAACCCACGATTGACAGAGATCCTCGGAATGACTGCTAATACTTAAATAGAGCCAGCTGTCTTCTTTTCCCAGCGTTAAACTCAGCTAAACTCCCTCCCCCTCCCTTTTTTTAGCTCCCTTAGGAGTCAATGGGAGCTTCCATCGTATCTCGGCCAAAGATAGAGCAAGATCTATCTTTAGACGCAGCATAAAAAATTATTGGAATCCAATGCTTCAGATGGTCACGTTTTTTGCCTGATATTTGGATGCAGCTAAATAGTGGCGTATGTATGGCCATGTGAATAAGGCCTGAATTTACTATTAACATCAATGAGCTGCAATACCAGAACCAACCCATGAACAAGAGTGGCGCTACTTCTGGGGAAAAAAATACCCTTTTTTCGAATCTCCTCAATTAATGATAGATTTGTCTGATCACACAAATATTAACATGTCAGATTCATTTTCATTACAATGACAGATATTATTACCAAATGATAACAGTCACTGCACATTTCCATCAGAGCCTTTTTGCAGGTTCCAAGCATCGTTATTTATGTTACTTATTAGGATGGACAAGTATGAATATAAACATTATTGTGGGATAGGATTCGGTTGCTGTAATTTATGGTGGACATCAATACATCCCCCAGTATGGGGTAAATGGAAGCCATTGCTGAAACATAAGCCGTTGCATAAACTGGTTTGTAGTAGAGAACTGTAGCAGGAATAGCAGCGAAGTCATTCAGTGCGGGATTCTGTCACAGCGTGAAATGTTTGTGCAATATGTAAAATTGCATTAGACCCTTTAAACACTGGCATCCAGTCACAAGGTTTTTTTTTTCCACTTGAAGTTATTGCTCTCTATATACATAGAACATCTGTTGTAGCGCTCTATAGCTGATGCCTAAGGTTTTGGCTGCAGCTAAACTGGCTCAATGTGTTCTGCGTTGAATTCAGATCCTTATTGAAAATTAATAGCACCGCAGAAAGCATTGTGGTATTTTATCATTAACATAAAAGAATGATTTGGGGACAATGGTGCAATAAAGATTCCTAGGGTTTGTTTTTATTGAGGAGCAGAACATGCTGCTTTCATTTAATGCCATGATTCAGCTTAGAAACTAAGGCCAGTACGCAATTCTGAACCAATGGGGGCATATGATGCTTTTTACAGAAAGAAATCACTAACCTATAAAATGATATTAGAGACACAGGCTCAAGACTTTTCATTCAGAATATAAGAAAAAAATCCCAAATATGACAAAGATCTGGTTTTCATTCCTGACCTTGGCATTCGGTGGTTGGCGGTTGTAGTATTTCCTAAGCTGCCTGCCACGTGGTACGTGTGTAAGAAGCAGCTGGGTGGGTATTTTGCTTGACACAAGGAGTCACACAAGAAATAAATTTGAACTTGGGTTTGAGGCAGAAATATCTTTAATGATGGTGGAAATTGGAGATCAACCAATGTAAGAGGAGCAATATTCAATACTGGCCGGATGGTGTACAAACCAGGGTGGCCTTTGTATCTGTTCCAGGAGGCTTCAGCTGCATCAGTAGTGAAAGCCTTCTACAAATTAAGTCAAGTGGGACTGTTCTCTTGGCATTCTGTTGCTCTGCCCAGCCAGATACTGGCACTATTTAATGCCTGCTTTACGGTAATGCTTTTGTTTCTTTCAGCACAAACTCACCACTCTCAAGTACATCACATGTAGAAATTGAACCCAGTGATATGTGGGGGCTGCGACGTATTACGTCAAGTTTGCCACCACACTGCCTTGCCAGATTTGGAGTCCCGTTTACACCAGACCGTATTCTGCTCACGTCTTACAATATCACTGGCTTATACAAGTATGGTGCATAACATTGTATATACAGTCACGAGGAAAAACTAAGTCTACCCTTTTTGAAATCTATGAATTTACTATCAAACATCTTGTCCTTAGGGCTCATACCCACGGCTGTGGCAGACTCCACTAGCGGAATATCGCAGCGGAGTCAGCCACGACGCCCCCCAAATTCCCCATACTCACCACTCCGGATCCGCCGTGCTAGTCCCGTCCCTCGAGCTGGCGCGCATGCGCAGTGCAGCGCATGACGCGGTCGGCGCCAGTGACGCGTAATCACGCGATACCTCCACTGTGCTCACATCGGAGGAATCGCATAACAGCCATTAACTACAAAGGAAACCAGCCGTGCATTTTCCGCGGCAATTAGAACGTGCCGTGTTTTTTTTCACGCTGCAGAATTCCGCTGTGGAATTTCCGCAGCGTCAACATTGAAAGGCGGACAGCTATTAGGTTCAATAGAACCTAATAGCTGTGGCATAACGTCGCGGATGTCCGCTGCGTGAAATGCTGGAAAAATCCATTCGTGGGCATTAGGCCTTAGGAAATCTTTAAATTAGGTAAATACAACCTCAGATAAACAACAACACATTGGAAATTACACCATGCCAGTATTTATTTAACTAAAGCTAGGCCAAAATGCAGAAGCAGTGTGTGAAAAATTAAAGGGAAATACTATTTATGACCTATCATCAGGGTAGGTCATCAATAGTTGATCAGCTGTTCAACTATTGATGACCTATCCTGATGCATGGAAAACCCCTTTAAGTAACCCATAAATCAATAGCCCGTGGAATCACCTTTAGCAGCACTAACTTACAGTAATCATCAGTATGACTATATCAGTCTCTCATATTATTCTTCAGTTCATTGAGGTTTGTTGGCAATCATTTATGCACAGCTCTCTTAAGATCCCACCACAGCCTTTTGACCATTGACTGGGTCATTGCAACACCTTGAGGTTTTTTCTCTTTTAGTCATTTTGATGTAGGTTTGTCATTGTCCTATTGCATGACATAGTTTTCACCGAGCTTTAGCTTTTAGATAGATGTCTTCACTTTTGCCTCTAGCATACTTTGGTATACAAAGGAATCCATGGTGGACTCAATGACTGCAAGGTGCCCAGGTCCTGTGGCTGCAAAACAAGCCCAAATCATCACTCCTCCACTACCGTGCTTGAGAGTTGGTATGAGGTGTTTGTGCCGATATGATGTCTGCACAAATGGTACTGAGCATTATGGCCAAACACCTCTACTTTGGTCTTGTCTGTCCATAGAACATTTTTCCAGAAGTTTAATGGTTTGTTCAGATGCAACTTTGGAACCTATAGCCATGCTGCCATACTCTTTTTAGAAAGAAATCTTGTAGAAAGTAACCCTTCCAAACAAGCCATACTCGCTCAGTTTTTTTCAAATTTACTGTCATGAACCTTAACATGTTACACTCTAAGGCCTTTAGAGTTTGAAATGTAGCTCTTTCTTTTTTCTCATTGTGTTAACACACATATGAATGCTTAGAGGAGCAAACTGCCAAAGTTTCTGCTTTAATAGAGGTGGTCACACTTGCTGATGACCAATTAATCAAGATCATTTGATCAGCACTGGGCTTCTACTTACCTTCTAATTACTGTGAATGCTGTTAGGGCGTACTTAATTTTTCACACACTGCTTCTGCATTTTGGCCTAGATTATGTTACATAAATAATGACATGGTATAATTAGTGAAGATCAGCCATTGCAAATTTGCTGCAATTTGCCATGGATTTCTACTGCTGTGAAAATCCACAGCAAATCTGCTAAGTATGAACATACCCTAAAGTGTTTAGTTTAGAGAGTCTGATGGATTCGCATGTCCATATTTTTGCTGCATAATGTGTTGCATAATGAAGATAAAAATAATCTGCACAGATGCATCAAGATTGACACACGTGAACATACGCTTATTTTATGCTCACATATTGCATATTTGTTGTAAAGACTTCTGCAACTATTCTATATAGCTGAATAGGGTTTGTAAAAAAAAAACATATACATGCTGCAGAACCAACCACATTCAGATGTATTGAGCAAATCTGCCACGTTTGCATATTCCTTTACATGTAAAACCTCAGCAATTTGCACAGTGCCTTTCATAACAGATGACCTACATGTCTTACACTGTATGTGCAATCACTCCCTCCAAAGACCTGCTCTCACCCCAGGCTTTCTCATATTCATCTTACTCACCATATCAGTTCCAAATAACTTTCACAATACACACGAGGGTTAATCTATGTTCTGGACAAGATCTGTATTCTGTTGGGGACAGGACAGGACAGGACATCTGCATGCGCTGCTTGCTTTTACATGAATAAACCTTTCCTGAGGTCATTGGAAACCAGTTCATTCTCAGCACATGCAATACACTAATTTTTGTCTTGTTTTCTGTTATATTGACTCCAGTTAATACCATATGTGTACAGTTCATCATCCAAGTCATAAAAATTCCTTCTAAATTCCAACAAGTAGAATGCAATGTGTGGTGTATTCTCCATATTTTCAATATTTTATTTGTGTTTTGTCATCTGTTTTGTGGCACTATACATCAGAGCTTGTACATTAAAATTTGATATTGGTGCTAGTTCCCAGTTTCTGTATAAAAAGGTCTCACAGGATAGACCCTTGGGCTACAAAATCAGGTGCAGAAATGTACTCAACCAAGACACTGCTTGAAGCAACCTTTTCTATCGAGCATAGGCTAGCCATAACATTCTTATGACGTGTGTAAATTGTAAAATATGTAAGGCTGCGGCCAGCATATTTTTTATTTTTTGGGTTGTTCATGCTCATGTTTGCTATGTTATATTTAATTGCTTGTTGCATTGTTTTCATACAAAGGCTGGAGGCTAGCAGGAAGCTCGAGAAACCCCATATGTGTAGCAAGAAGGGGTGATGCTAAGAGACGCCTGCAAGATATAAAACACGTGTGACGCAACAACACATGTA
The DNA here is from genome assembly GCF_035609145.1 of Eleutherodactylus coqui. Lineage (NCBI taxonomy): Eukaryota > Metazoa > Chordata > Amphibia > Anura > Eleutherodactylidae > Eleutherodactylus > Eleutherodactylus coqui. The sequence goes on along the minus strand of NC_089837.1, from coordinate 453,110,281 downwards.
TTGTGGAGTTAGTGGCATTGAAAAAGAGAGAAAGTATGTTAGCGGACAAAAAAAGGGAGAAGTAGCTCACAGACTAAAAGCCCACTTTTTGTTTATAAAGAAATTCAAACATTACCTTGATTTGTCCTATTTAAGATATACAAGTTGATAAAAAAGGAGGGGGAAGAGAAAAATGGAACCTGCTTAGGCCCTAATAAGCCCTAGGTCTATCTCTAACAACAATGGGGCACCCGCTCCGAGAAGAGCAACCCAGGCAGGAACTTGGCCCTATTTACCCTATTAGACCCTAAGTATAAAGATAGGGTAAAATGGGAAATAAGAATGCAATGTCTCCAACAGGATACTCTCGCGAACTACAGATAAAGTTGTTTTCAGTGATATCCAAAAAGCAAGGTCTATTCCGCCCTTTTACATAATATATATTCTCTCAACGTGAGCAGATTTATTTCTTGAAAACTCAGGTTGCTCAAGCCATTTTAACTCAGACTTGTAGCTCCGTGCCCATGTCTTATCAATTGTGATAAAAAAGAAAAGCTTCTACTTTCGTATCGAGCTAGAAGGAATGTAGACACTTTGATTAAGTGCCAAGCTTGAACCACCGAAACGGTACATGGAACCCATCTGCTAGCCATATTTCGCATTTTCATATGTACTGTTAGAATCGTATGCACAGATATGGATGAAATGTTTATCTCTGCAGCCAAATCTTTGCATGTCCATCAACGGACTGTTTCAATGTGATCAATGTGAGATTCGTCTATGGCTGTTACAGGCCAACTTGCTCCGGTCTCATGCTTGACACTTTCATGTCCTTCCTTAATCGCTGCTACTTATTTCAATTTTTGTATTGTATACCACATATTCTCTGACTTTGTTATACTTCAAATGTAGCGGGATGTTGCCAATACTTTTTACATGACCTCTCATATATCAGAGAGTCAGTGACATATGGACTGTATATTTTCTCTCCCGTGCCGGTCTAGCAGGCTGGCTGCGCTTATTTTTTGACCAAGTCATAGAGAGGTAGAGAGTGAGTGGGATGTTGCCAGCAAATGTTCAAGATTAATACCTACCTCCTGTGAGAGTATTCGACTGATATAAGATGCAACTGCAAAAACATCAAATTTCTATATTTTTTAGTTTTCTTATATTTACCCCTCAGCTGGTTTACAGCATATGTTCTTACATCATCAGAATTTTTTTGCAGGGAGCAGACACAAATATCAGAAGGTACCTTGTTTTCCAACTACAAATTTGATAGGAATAGGATTTTAGTTATATTGGCTATTCAAATATTCAGCAATGGGTCTGCAAATTCACCAGTAATTTTGAGCCATGGATGGGAAACATTAGTGCAGTCCCTTACGTGTAATATAATAGACTGGATTCTTTTTCTTAGGCACCAGTGGCCCCTTGCCTGCAGGGCCCCTTTGCAGCTGCAAGGATTGCACATATGGTATGTCAACTTCTGGTTATTTGTATCTACATTAGCAGCCACAGAGGTAATGAGCATTTGGCCTTAAATGGGTTCTTTGGGACCAACAAATAAAGTCATTTGAAGTGAGCACGTTAATGCTTTCTGATGTAACACATGAAGTGAAATATCCCTTTTTTCATATAGAGTTCGTCCATAGACTTTCTATGTTTAACATTCATCATCCATTAACCAATCCAATGCAATTAATTAACCGAAGCGGTGTATTCCAAGTATGTGATGTACAGTCTTTAGTGGACTTTCTTAGTCATAGAAAATGCCTTTAAAATGTTGAGAAATATGATCTCTTCATGCTAATATCTACTGGTTCTTAGTAGAGACATACTATGTAGATTCTTAGTAGATACATGCGTCTACCATATATAATCCATGGTGTAATGGAGCTAGAAGACTAGAGACATTACCTAAAATTATCTCAGTGTTCCATTGCTCTTGCCATGTGCCTATGTGTCTACTCATACATAGGGCCTCTTTGTATACACATAAATGAGTGGTCGTGAAGATAGATAAATAGATATATCAGGAAAATGAGTGATGGCATAATCCTCTATTCCACCTATGTAAGACTCCTTGCACCTTGTGGTGTTCAACACAAAGAGAAACATTACACTCCCTGAAACATATTTATGGCTTCTGACGTAGCCATCCAAAATCCTACTGTAAACTGGGCAAGAACCACAAAACAGCCGTATATCGATAGATATTCTGGTTTGACTTAAAAACCTAGTCATGTTACAAAGCCTGTTAAAAGGGTGAATAACTCAGATGGTAGCTACCTTCCAGTAGCTGAATTATTTGCATAGCTTTTTTCCAGAGAGCATAGCATGGCTTTTGAAAGACTCTCTACACTCATGTGGTGCTCTCCACAAGAAGAAACATTACCCCCATGTAATACAGTATATAAACATATTGAGAATTGCACATACACAGTTCTACAATAGGGCAAAAACTGCTTTTTGAAGAGATGATCTACTCTGACTGATAGAGAAGGAGGTATCCCAGCATATAACTAGAGGAGGGCAACAGCCACTTGACTTAGCGATGGTACCAGGCTAAAGCAGCAAACTGAACCTTTACCCCAGGTGAATGAAAGCCTAGACACGGCTCTGGAGATTCTAACTGGTCAAAAAGAGGACAACCCTTTTAAGGTGCATGTAATCAAAATGGGAGAGCTATTCCATAGCAATATATCTTTAACAGCACATTGCAAACCTATGATGGACTATTGAAAAAGCTTGGAAATACCAAAAGAATATCTACATGTGTTTCATCGACTACATCAAGGCCTTTGACTGCGTCGACCGTGACAAGCTATGGCACGCCCTAGAAGAGCTGGGCGTATTGGCGCATCTAGTCAAGCTGATAAAATCACTTTATAAAAATCAAGAAGCCACTGTGAGAACACATTATGGGGACACAGATTGGTGTGGAATTGGCAAACACATCTGACAGGGCTGCATCCTCTCTCCCTTCTTATTTAACCTATATGCGGAAGTGATCATGCAGAAAATGGACCTAGACGAATTGGAAATCTGGGTGAAAATAAGTGGCAGAAACATCAACAATCCCCGTTATGCGGATGATACGACTCTACTTGCAGAAATACAAGGAGGTTTGAAGCAGCTGAGATGTAAGATTAAAACTGAAAGTGAAAAAATGCGGCTCTACTAGAGATGAGCGAACGTACTCGTCCGAGCTTGATGCTCGTTCGAGTATTAGCGTGTTCGAGATGTTCGTTATTCGAAACGAGCACCATGCGATGTTCGAGTTACTTTCACTTTCCTCTCTGAGACGTTAGCGCGCTTTTCTGGCCAATAGAAAGACAGGGAAGGCATTACAACTTCCCCCTGCGACGTTCAAGCCCTATACCACCCCCCTGCAGTGAGTGGCTGGCGAGATCAGGTGTCACCCGAGTATATAAATCGGCCCCTCCCGCGGCTCGCCACAGATGCATTCTGACATAGTTCAGGGAAAGTGCTGTCTTGCTGGAGTTGCTATAGGGAGAGTGTTAGGAGTTATTTTAGGCTTCAAGAACCCCAACGGTCCTTCTTAGGGCCACATCTAACCGTGTGCAGTAGTGTGGAGGCTGCTTTTTGCAGTGTTGCACTTTTTTTTTTTTTTGTATATCGGCCGTGCAGAGCATTGCGTCCTGCAGTAATTTTACATAGTCCAGGGCCACTAGTGGTGAGGTAGGGACAGAAGACATATTTAGTGTATATAGGCAGTGGGCCTTTCCAAAAACATTTGGGAAAAAAAATCTATTTGGGCTGCCTGTGACCGTCCTCAGTGTACTGGGTCTCTGCTGGGGGTAGTTGTCCTAATTCATACGCAGCCAGCTAAGTGTTACAGCAGGCTTGCGCAAAATTCTTTCCTGGCTCTGCTGTGCGTTTCCTAAGCGAAGTCAGCCTCCAACCACAGGCCAATAAGCGGCACATTTAATTACAGCATTCTGTTTCTGCACTACTGGTAATACAGCATGCTGAGGGGTAGGGGTAGGCCTAGAGGACGTGGACGCGGGCGAGGACGCGGAGGCCCAAGTCAGGGAGTGGGCACAGGCCGAGCCAGTGCGGTGGCCAGGGTAGAGGCAGGGCCAGACCGAATAATCCACCAACTGTTTCCCAAAGCGCCCCCTCGCGCCATGCCACCCAGCAGAGCCCAAGGTGCTCTAAGGTGTGGCAGTTTTTCACAGAGATGCCTGACGACCGACGAACAGTGGTGTGCAACCTTTGTCGCGCCAAGATCAGCTGGGGAGCCACCACCACCAGCATGCGCAGGCATATGATGGCCAAGCACCCCACAAGGTGGGACGAAGGCCGTTCACCGCCTCCGGTTTGCACCACTGCCTCTCCCCCTGTGCCCCAACCTGCCACTGAGATCCAACCCCCCTCTGAGGACACAGGCACGAGTGCCAACCGGCCTGCACCCACACCCTCACCTCCGCTGTCCTCGGCCCCATCCAGCAATGTCTCTCAGCGCAGCGTCCAGACGTCGCTAGCGCAACTGTTTGAGTGCAAGCGCAAGTACGCCGCCACGCACCCGCACGCTCAAGCGTTAAACGTGCACATAGCCAAATTGATCAGCCTGGAGATGCTGCCATATAGGCTTGTGGAAACGGAGGCTTTCAAAAGCATGATGGCGGCGGCGGCCCCGCGCTACTCGGTTCCCAGTCGCCACTACTTTTCCCGATGTGCCGTCCCAGCCATGCACGACCACGTCTCCCGCAACATTGTACGCGCCCTCACCAACGCGGTTACTGCCAAGGTCCACTTAACAACAGACACGTGGACAAGCACAGGCGGGCAGGGCAACTATATCTCCCTGACGGCACATTGGGTGAATTTAGTGGAGGCTGGGACAGAGTCAGAGCCTGGGACCGCTCACGTCCTACCCACCCCCAGAATTGCGGGCCCCAGCTCGGTGCTAGTATCTGCGGCGGTGTATGCTTCCTCCACTAAACCACCCTCCTCCTCCAACGCAACCTCTGTCTCGCAATCAAGATGTGTCAGCAGCAGCAGCACGTCGCCAGCAGTTGGTGTCGCTCGGCTTGGCAGCACAGCGGTGGGCAAGCGTCAGCAGGCCGTGCTGAAACTACTCAGCTTAGGAGAGAAGAGGCACACAGCCCACGAACTGCTGCAGGGTCTGACAGAGCAGACCGACCGCTGGCTTTCACCGCTGAGCCTCCAACCGGGCATGGTCGTGTGTGACAACGGCCGTAACCTGGTGGCGGCTCGGCAGCTCGGCAGCCTCACGCACGTGCCATGCCTGGCCCATGTCTTTAATTTGGTGGTTCAGCACTTTCTGAAAAGCTACCCACACTTGTCATACCTGCTCGGAAAGGTGCGCCGGGTCAGCGCACATTTCCGCAAGTCCAAGACGGACGCTGCCACCCTGCGGACCCTGCAACATCGGTTTAATCTGCCAGTGCACCGACTGCTGTGCGACGTGCCCACACGGTGGAACTCTACGCTTCACATGTTGGCCAGACTCTATGAGCAGCGTAGAGCTATAGTGGAATACCAACTCCAACATGGGCGGCGTAGTGGGAGTCAGCCTCCTCAATTCTTTACAGAAGAGTGGGCCTGGTTGGCAGCCATCTGCCAGGTCCTTGGAAACTTTGAGGAGTCTACCCAGATGGTGAGCGGGGATGCTGCAATCATTAGCGTCACCATTCCTCTGCTATGCCTCTTGAGAAGTTCCCTGCAAAGCATAAAGGCGGACGCTTTGCACTCGGAAACGGAGGCGGGGGAAGACAGTATGTCGCTGGATAGTCAGAGCACCCTCATGTCTATATCTCAGCGCGTTGAGGAGGAGGGGGAGGAGCATGAGGAGGAGGGGGAAGAGACAGCTTGGCCCACTGCTGAGGGTACCCATGCTGCTGGCCTGTCATCCTTTCAGCGTGTATGGCCGGAGGAGGAGGAGGAGGAGGAGGATCCTGAAAGTGATCTTCCTAGTGAGGACAGCCATGTGTTGCGTACAGATACCCTGGCACACATGGCTGACTTCATGTTAGGATGCCTTTCTCGAGACCCTCGCGTTACACGCATTCTGGCCACTACGAATTACTGGGTGTACACACTGCTCGACCCACGGTATAAGGAGAACCTTTTTCACTCTCATACCCGAAGAGGAAAGGGGTTCGAGAGTGATGCTATACCACAGGACCCTGGCGGACAAACTGATGGTAACATTCCCATCCGACAGCGCTAGTGGCAGAAGGTGCAGTTCCGAGGGCCAGGTAGCAGGGGAGGCGCAGAGATCAGGCAGCATGTACAGCGCAAGCAGGGGAACATTCTCCAAGGCCTTTGCCAGCTTTATGGCTCCCCAGCAAGACTGTGTCACCGCTCCCCAGTCAAGGCTGAGTTGGCGGGAGCACTGTAAAAGGATGGTGAGGGAGTACATAGCCGATCGCACGACCGTCCTCGGTGACGCCTCTGCCCCCTACAACTACTGGGTGTCGAAGCTGGACACGTGGCCTGAACTCCCGCTGTATGCCCTGGAGGTGCTTGCTTGTCCTGCGGCTAGCGTCTTGTCAGAGAGGGTGTTTAGTGCGGCTGGGGGAATCATCACGGATAAGCGTACCCGCCTGTCAACCGACAGTGCCGACAGGCTTACACTCATCAAGATGAACAAAGCCTGGATTTCCCCAGACTTCTCTTCTCCACCGGCGGACAGCAGCGATACCTAAGCAATACGTAGGCTGCACCCGCGGATGGAAGCATCGTTCTCTATCACCATCAAAAACGGGGACCTGTTTGCTTCATCAATCTGTGTATTCTGTTCATCCTCCTCCTCCTGCTCCTCCTCCTGAAACCTCACGTAATCACGCCGAACGAGCAATTTTTCTTAGGCCCACAAGGCTCAGTCATATAATTTTTGTAAACAATTTTTATACGTTTCAATGCTCATTAAAGCGTTGAAACTTGCACCTGAACCAATTTTTATTTTAACTGGGCTGCCTCCAGGCCTAGTTACCACTTAAGCCACATTAACCAAAGCGATTAATGGGTTTCACCTGCCCTCTTGGTTGGGCATGGGCAATTTTTCTGAGGTACATTAGTACTGTTGGTACACCAATTTTTTTGGGCCCTCGCCTACAGTGTAATCCAATTAATTTTTTGCCCACCTGCATTAAAGCTGACGTTACATCAGCTGTGCTGGGCACTGCAATGGGATATATTTATGTACCGCCAGTGGCTTCCTGGGACCCACCCATGCTGTCCGTCCACATGGACTTCCCATTAGGGAGATGTACGTGCCTATGTATACTTATAAAAAACTCGAGCCTGACTGGGGCATGCAGTTTGGGCCGAAGCCCACCTGCATTTAATCTGACGTTAGCTCTGCTGTCCAGGGCACTGCAATGGGATACATTTATGTACAGCGGGTGGGTTCCAGGGAGCCACCCATGCTGTGGGTGCACACGGAATTCCCATTGCGGAGTTGTACCTGCCTGTGACTATTTATAAAAAACCGCAGTCTGACTGGGGCATGCAGACACCTTGACAGAATGAATAGTGTGTGGCACATAGGTTCCCCATTGCTATGCCCACGTGTGCAGCTCCTGATGGCGGTGGCACAGGATTATATTTCTCATTGCTTCTGTACAGCATTGTGGGCTATCGTCCTGCCCCTTTTAAAGAGGGTCGCTGCCTAGCCGTGCCAACCCTCTGCAGTGTGTGCCTGCGGTTCCTCCTCATGGCAGACGCACTTATAAATAGACATGAGGGTGGCGTGGCATGAGGGCAGCTGAAGGCTGCGCAGGGACACTTTGGTGTGTGCTGTGGACACTGGGTCGTGCGGGGGGGGGGGGGGGTTGGGCAGCATGTAACCCAGGAGAAGTGGCAGGGGAGTATCATGCAGGCAGTGATTGTGCTTTGTTGGAGGTAGTGTGGTGCTTAGCTAAGGTATGCATTGCTAATGAGGGCTTTTCAGAAGTAAAAATTGTTGGGAGCGGGGGGTCCCACTCTTGCCGCTATTGTGGCTTAATAGTGGGAACTGGGAACTTGAGATGCAGCCCAACATGTAGCCCCTCGCCTGCCCTATCCGTTGCTGTGTCGTTCCCATCACTTTCTTCAATTGCCCAGATTTTCACAAATGGAAACCTTAGCGAGCATCGGCGATATACAAAAATGCTCAGGTCGCCCATTGACTTCAATGGGGTTCGTTATTCGAAACGAACCCTCGAGCATTGCGAAATTTTCGTCCCAAGTAACGAGCACCCGAGCATTTTGGTGCTCGCTCATCTCTAGCCTCTACCTGAATTTAAAGAAGATTAAAATTATGGCAACTGCAAAAAAAGGCTAAATTCAAATCAATGAGGCCATAGAATGCATGCGAGACTTCATCTTCCTTGGTTCAAAAATTAACCAGGATCGAGAATCTATGCCAGAGATAAAATGTAGGATAGTATTGTGGCGAAGCGCGATGCTAAACATGGACAAAATCTGGAAAACTAGGGATATCAGCATAGCAACTAAATGCAGGACAGTGCAAACCACTGTTTTCCCCATAGCCATGTATGGATGTGAAACCTGGACTGCGAAAAAAGCTGATAGCAGGATTGATTCATTTGAACTGTGGTGCTGGCGAAAGCTGCTGCGTATGCCCTGGACGGCGAGAGTAACAAACAGAGAAGTCCTGAATCGTATAAGACCCGAGATATATCTGGAGGGCAAGATGGCCGGGCTCAGGCTCATGTATTTTGGACGTGTAATGCAAGCAGAGTCGCTAGAAAAATCTATAATGCTTGGACAGATCAGTGGCAAAGAAGACCCGGCCGCCAAAGAACACAATGGCGAATACTGGCATGGATATCACACAACCGAAAGAAGCAGTGCAAAACCAAACAACATGGAGGGAGCTCGGCTTTAGGGTCACCAAGGGTCGTGAATGACTAAACGGCTAACAACATCAACAAGGGAAGAAAATTCTCATATTTTTGCACAGATCCCCTTTTTGAAAAATGAAGATTTTTTATTAAACATAAAAAATCTAAATTCATCTCAATAAAATAATATAAAAATTGCATTAGTTAAATCAAATTTAAGGAGAAATCTAGAATAAATAAGGGAAGATCACATTGGTGATCAACTAAGTTATAGATATGTCATTTTACCAAGGGAGTGGCTCAATGCCAAGTCCAACTTCAGTAGTGTGTAGTAATCAGGGTCGCCAACTGTCCAGAAATTCCTGGTTATTATTACTGTAATTATCTTCATTTTACAGCTTATAGTTAATGCCGGTAATGCGTTCATATCACTGACCTATAGACATATAACTTATATTCTTTATCATTCAGTATGATTTTCCATCAATGTTGGCTAGCCATGATTTTTTGGATAAGTTGTTCAGAAACATTAAAAATTCATGTTGACATCCCTGTTGGTAGTCTTATTTGTTCACTGTATGATTCTATTATTTGAGCACTACATGGGTATATCATAAGAGATGAGGGGCGCAATAGAAGGTACTGTAGTCATACATCTGCAGCACAAAGTTGTCATCTTCACTACGCGATACTTGGACAGTTGTAAGCGAATGATAATTCACAAAGTATGCAGTTCCACACAGCAGTGGATTGGCTGTATGGGCATGGATGATCATTAATATGATCGTTCAGTCCTATCTATATAGCTGCAGATAGGTCGATTCATAGATAAATTTAATTTTGTGCAAAAATGAGCATATAACAAAATATTCATATAGACTGGGTCACTGACCTAGTTCTGTCTCATAAACATTTGCCAAATTTCTTTCTTTCCAAGTTTTGTGATTCTTGAATTGATTGTCCATTCTGTCATGTCTTCGTATGTTTATGCTAAGACGAACAGAGATACATAGTTAATACAGAGATCCCAGAGCAGCTCTGTGCACAGAGCATACAGAATGCCTCTAGCGTGGGAAAATTTCCATCTGTGCCCTGAAAGGCCCCGCTTATAGGTCTCATTGGGGATTTACACAGGAACTTGTGTGCAAATGAAGAAAGGGTTTAATTTTCTCAGAATCAAAGGTGAAATTAAAAAAATAAGGTTGTCTGAAGAAGGCAAGTCACACTACGCAGTCCCCAAACAAGCAAATATTATAATAATAACTGCGTAACACTGGAACATCTGAAATCAGCTGTCAGCAAAATCAAATGTTAAACCTAAGCTACCACTGCAGCTCTACTACAGACGTACATATATACACTATATATATGTACTTAGTTGAAGCACCTTTCACAGTGATTACAGTGTCTAGTTTTCTTGGGTATGATGCCACAAGGTTTTCATATGCGGATTCGGAAATTTTCTGCCATTCTTCTCTGCAGATCCTCACAAGCTTTTAATTTCTCTGTGGAAATCCATTTACAGGTCTCTCCAGAGATGTTCGATTGGCTTCAATTTAGGGCTCTGGCTGGGCCACTGAAGGACATTCACAAAGTTACCACTCCTGTTGTCTTAGTTGGGTACTTGGGGTCATTGTCTTGTTGAAAGGGGAATCTTTTGCCCAATCTGAGGTCCCTTGCACTCTAAATCTGGTTTTCATTTAGAATATCTCTGTAGTTTGCTCCATTCAACTTTCCATAACGCTGACCAGTCTCCTTGTTCCAGGCGCTGAAAAGCTATCCCCCAGCATAATGCTGCCACCACCATGCTTCACTGAAAGTTTGGTATTGGGCCAAGAAGTTCAATCTTTGTTTCATCAGATCAGAAAATCTTGTTTCTTGAACTCCAGGCGGGCTTTCCATTTTACTAAGGAGAGCCACTCTGCCATAAAGCCCAGATTGCTGGAGGCTGCAGTGATGGTTGACCTTCTGGAAGTTTCTACCATTTGCACACAGGATCTTCGGAGCTCAACCAGAGTGACCATTTTTGGTCAGCTCTCTTACCAAGGCCGTTCTTGCCTGATTATTTGGTTTGGTGGGTCTGCCTGGTTGTTCCAAACTTCTTCCATTTAAGAATTAAAGAATATAAGAATTAAACTTCTCATAGGAACTTTCAGTGCAGCAATTTTTTTGTAGCCTTCTCTATATCTGTACCTCCACACAATCCTGTTTCTGAGCTCTACATGCAGTTCTTTCCTCCCTATGGCTTTATTTTGGTTCTGTGGAATCTTATATAGATGGGGTGTGTCTTTTACAATTATGTTCAATCAACTGAATTTACTGCAGATGGACTCCAATTAAGGTGTAAAAACTTCTCAAAGATAATAAGAGCAATGGGAGGCCCCCAGAACACAGTCATGTTTTTTTTCCCAATAACATTAAATGACAATTAATTTGTAAATTGTGCCAATTTACAGTAAAACCACATATCAGGTTGGCTTCAGATGAGTGTATGCGCAAATAAGCTTGCCTCAGCGCAACCTATTTGCGCTATGAACGAGGTGGATATATGCGCGCATATTGGCATTGTCCTTTTTTAACACACATGGGGCATGTTCACATGGGCATGGGACATACCATCTCCCCGTGATTTAAAAGGCTATTTAGGCTAATAAGGTCCAGATGTGTTTTTTCAAGGAATTGCACAAAGTATTGTGCATTTGTGCATCTCCCATAGCCTTCTATGGGGTACTTTGGTGCACAAATGTGCACAAAAATATAGCAGGTCCTACTTTTAAGAGATAACAACAAAGTCATTGAAATCAGTGGGTTGTATTCTCTACATAGCCACCCTCAGTGTGTTTTGTGGCTGCACCATGGCTGCTACGTATGTTGCAGGGGCAGCACGGTGGCTCAGTGGTTAGCACTGTTGACCTGCAGCACTGGGGCCCTGGGTTCAAACTTGAGCAAAGACAACATTTGCATGGAGCCCATGTGTCCCTCACACTCCAAAAGCACATCGATAGGCAAATATAGATTGACGATGTAAGCAATGACAACCTGCCTACTATACAACAGAATCCATATGCACCATGTAAAAAAACAACAACACATGAGCTCATGCTTTTCCATCCAGATTTGCAAAATCCACAATGTATTACAGTAGCAGCGAAGTGGATGAAATCTAATCTCTTCCACGGGATGCAGAAAACCTTCTATTTGTAAATTGATTTATAGTGAAGTTCACTTCTATTAAGTTTCCACATGGGAATTCTGCACATAATGCACAGCAAAAACTACATTAAAAAAAACACGTTTCAAAACAATTTCTTGAGGCGTAATTCACATGTGAAATTCAGCTGTAAGTTCGTGTGAACATGCCTTAAATGCTGTAGAAATTCCGCAGCATTTCAGACTTTGTGAAGTCACACTTTGGGTTTCTTCAAACAGCAGAATCCACTTTGGACTTTTCCGTGTAGATTCCGCCTTAAAATCTATGGCCACGGATTTCTACTGCAGCTTTATATACTGTGGATCTGCTGTGGATGTATGTATTTTTTTCTATACGTGGATTTCAAATCCTCATGCAGAAAATACTCCCACCATATAGACTTGCAGTGTGCATTCCCATTGAAAGCAATTTGGTATGGATTTGCAATGGATTTGATGGGGAATCTGCGGGGATTCCACATCAAATGAGCAGCGCAGAAATGGCATGTCAATAAAATTTTACTGTCCAGCAAAAAATAGGGCATGACTAAAGTTTTTCCATTAAAATGAACAGTAATTTATTGCAACAAGTGAGTCCATATCAGCAAACAGCTGAAAATGAGAAGCTACACAGTAGTTACAGTAGTTAGACATAAAACATACGCACAAGCTGTGTGTTTATGTGAAATGTCAGGAAAGGAAATCTTCACATTCTGGTTTGTAGATAGGAAAAAATAGATTTATTGCTCATGCATACACATTTACACACATGACTTATTGTACATCTTACTGACCAGCTGAATGGGGTAAATTATTGCTGCTGACTTGTGGAGTACATTCTTGGGAGAAAAGAACAAACTGTATTGTGTATATTATGTAGACTGTCTATAACACTTATTTTAAAGGGAATGTGTCATCAGAAAATGACCTGTTGTATAAATCAAGTTTTTATGTTAAAACTATTTTCCTTTTTTTCTTAGAATTTTCAATGTTACAAACTATATTATAAAAAAAATCCTAAAATCCTGACAACTAAACATACCGTAATAATAGTCTGACACTTCCTGTCCTGTAGAGACAACTTTTCAGCAGTCATCTTCTTATCATCACAGACAGGATTACAATGATAGATAACACCTGTATGAAGTTAACACAGGATCCACCATTCACAATAGGTGATGGTCACAGCTTACCTCCTCCCCAGCCTCCACAATGACCTTTGCGCAGGTCACAGAGCATGCCTAGAATGGTTCCTCATAAAAGTCAATGGGTCCCTTCCTGTCTGTTTTATCTATGGTTCATGAGTTCTGCTGTACAGCATCTCTAAATGTTTCTAACTACAGCAAAGGCAAGATGGCAGCCCCCATAGTCATTTATGGGTAATAGAGTAAAAAAGCTACAATCTAAAAATGAAAAATAAAATTAAAAATGTAAAATGTTTCACTGTCTGGTTTTAATTAGTAAAAAATATAGGAGACAAAGACCCTTAAACTCTTCTCACTATAGGACATATAGTCACATTTAGAGATGAGCGAGTGTACTCGCTAAGGCAAACTACTCGAACGAGTAGTGCCTTATGCAAGTACCTGCCCGCTCGTCTCAAAAGATTCGGGTGCCGGCGGGGGAGAGCAGTGAGTTGCGGGAGTGAGCAGGGGGGAGCGGGGGGGGGGGGAGAGTGAGCGAGAGATCTCCTTCCCGTTCCTCCCTGCTCTCCCTCGCCACTCCCCGCCCCCCGCCAGCACCCGAATCTTTTGAGACGAGTCGGCAAGTACTCGCATAAGGCACTACTCGCTCGAGTAGTTTGCCTTAGCGAGTATGCTCACTCATCTCTAGTCACATTATATGAAGGAATGAATTTTCTGCAAACTGGCATACATATACCTTGCAAGGTTCAAAGAAAAGTAAAAAGAACTTGTCGCTGAACATCCTGTGAAATCCCAGGGCAGCACGTTATAGGGCAGGAACTGGGAACGGATTGATATGTAGCATGGTGGGGAAAAAATCCAAAAGTGTAACTTACACAGTGGGCAGTTGTGAAGTCTGTCAATCATTGACTAGGACCGCCCACCGGACTCCTAAACTCATAGTGAGCGGGCATTTAAATTCATGAATTACTGTACAAGTTATACTGAATCCTTTCTCACAAAACTATATATCAATTCGCTCAGCTCCTTCTGTAACCTATTTCTCACTTATCAGACTGCATGTTCAATACGACAGGTTCCATTTAAGGCTATAACAATGGCTTGAGCCTTGCAAATCAATTCTACCATCTCTACCAAAGAGTTACTTTTATGGGACAGAGTTAGTTAGAAATGTTGCAGAAGTAAAAGCTCTTTTAGATAAGCAAGGAGTTACAAGGGTGAGGCGAGACTAAATTATAGTTCTATTTGATGGCTCAACACATAAGGGATGACATGGACCAAGAAGCTGATGCCACAGTTATCCTAATGACAAGTGGAAAAATGCACTTTTTCCAAGGAATTACTTCAGTTGCTACCTATTATGAGGAATGATGCTGAATTCCTTACAGGTTTCACCCTTTGTTTAGTGGGGTTGACCTCTAGGAACTGGCATTTACAAATTGTGCCAGAAAATTTCCCATTATTGTTATCTCCAAAAACAATTTTGTGACTTTCCTTTGGTGTTATATAGCCCCATTTACATAACATTTTACGAAGATTTTAGATACTGTAATCTCAATGAAGATAAAGATCGGACTTTAAACTTATTCCTGCAAATCTATGTTTTTCCTTTTATTTTCACAGAAGATGACTATCTACAACCAGAAGAGATTAGGCCAAGTCAAAAGGAAAGAAAGTAATTCTCCAATGCTTTTAAATCAGAACTCTAATGCCAGGCCAAAAGATGTTGGGCCAAGACTCCTGAGGTTTGCTGCAATATGCAATGAATCTACCTTAGCTTGAATTTTGCAGACAGTATTTTAGTTACTAGTTAGAATTTTTTACACCAACTTTAAGAAAGTTTTATTTTTCTTCATAAAAACAACAATTTGTAATTTTCTATTTCTATAATAAAAAAAACATGCCATGAAGGAACTCTATCTAAAAGATGAATATCTGCAGGTACTCATGTGCACTTGCACGCACGGATTCCATCTGCTGAAACCCACTGCAGAATCCAGCCGTGCCCGCAGATATGGACAAAAAAGACATTTTCTTACCTGTCCAGATCCAGGGTGGGTCTCCTCTGTGACGGCCAGATCTTCTTTCTTCAGCACGGTGGATGCGTCTGGGTGTGCTGGCCAATCTGCCGGATACACGCGCAGTGCAATTTTTTTTTTTAAATCTCCTGCTTTACCACGGATCTGCGGCATGTCCACAGTGACAGCTCCGGCTGTGCCGCAGATCAGACGGCCTCCATTGACTTCAATGGAAGCCATTCCTGTGGAATCCATAGAAAAATAAGGCATGCTGCGATTTCTTCCAGTGCATGCAAACCGCGCACTGGGAAAGAATTACATCCACATGCTTTTACCTGTTTTGACACTAATGCATCCCTATGGGTGGCTTGATTTGCTGATCTTCCACGCGGGTTCCACAAATCAAATCCGCCCATGGGCATTAGGCATTACACCCTACAATTTATGTTGGCTTGAAGAAGTGACCTAGCATCGTCAGTTTGTAGCTTTTCCCATTTGTTTGTTGTTAGATCCAGCTGATGATTAGTTGGTGAAAGCCTCCTGACCAGCTTTGTTTGCATCTTCAGGCTACTTTTTAATGTCTTTCCAAATCCTGCAAGGTCACACTTACAGGGCATCTTTTCTAAGTCCCAAAAAAATTCTTTGGGCAGCAGTCTGCAAGCATTTGAAGGTTTCCTCACTATGGGCCCATTTACACTGGACGACGCAGAGCGCCCAACAGTTGTCCCAGTGATAGTCGCACCTGTGCTTTTAGATAGAAACAATCATCGCTCAGTGAATGGAAGCAGGCCAGGGATTGTTCCTGCCTGTCCACCTCCACTCCCAGTAAATAGCCAGTCATTCACAGATAAACAACTGCCTGTTTCCTTAGACCGATCATCGTTCAACTGTAATGCATATATAAACTTAATGACAAAAGATAAGCCAACGAATTATCATTCATTGTTCAGTTGATGATATTTTAACATTAAACAATAATTCTTTCAGTTCTCATTGTAACGCTGGAATCTGAAAATGTATCGGTCCGTGTAAAAGGGCCCTATCTCTCTCTTTCTTTTCATAAAAAATTGGTCTTCCACAAGTTGCAAGTTGAAGGCCAGTTATTTGGTAGTACAGAGTGCCTGATTTCCCTGTATTCTTAGAGTTATTTCCTCATTTGCTCACTGTAGCCTATCTAGGGTGGTGTAGCACTTTAGTATGGGTCCCGGGGATGGTTTTCCCTAATACCAAGTGCTATTCTCCCCATTTCACTCCATCAACTGCCTCAAGTTGCTGTAAGCAACCTCCTCACATAACTATCACAGGGTTGTGCAGAGTATTCTTAGTGCATCTTTGAGTACAACCAAATACCCAGTCAACATACTTGCCCAACTTGCAACTATAGAACATATTAGAATACCAAGGGCTTTATCAACAGTGCAGCATGCATATCTGTGCGGCACAAAACATCTATGAATGTGCCAACAGTCAACTATTTGCAGTGTAAGGATGCCGTGATGCGGTTGGTATGCTGGCATTGCACATTAGTTTCCAACCCTCTTACACTTCTCCAAACCGTGAAACCTAAAGAGTAGCACCCCCGAACAACAAGATGTATGTTTCCCTTCAGACAAGAGCTTGCCTGAGATACAGTAGTGGCTGAAAACCCTCGTTCATTTTCTAGGGAAATCATTTCACTCTCTCTTGTCTGCCTAAAAACAGATGTTCCCGAAGTGAGGCATTATACAAAGAAAATAGTGCCAAAGAAAATGGTCTCCACAAATATATTGTTATTCTGAGATGGTTTTCATTTCGGACCTATAGTCAATCTCCTTAAAGTACAGTTATCTGGCATTAATGCTTTCTTGCAAGAGAAGTTCTGCTATCATCACCTAATAAAGAGGTTCTTCAAAGGATTGAAAGTTTTGACATCTGCAGTTTGGCTGCCTCCCTATCTTGGCACCTAACCTAGGTCTATAAGTGTTTGTCGGATCCTCCCTTTGAACTCCTTATGAAGGTATGACTGAAGATTATTTTATGGACGGCATCATTCCTGGTTTGCGATCACATTGGTCAAGTGGGTTAGAGAGTTGCCGACCTTATCTACATACCCCTCCTCCTTTTCTTGATAGTTTGTTCGGCTTGTCTACTGCTTGGATTGTGCATTCCTTCCCAAAGCTCTTCTGGAAGAGAATGTGAACAAAAGAAATGTGTTTACCATCTTTCTTTCTTCATTCATCCAGTTATGAAGAAGTTAGATTGCATCTTTAAGATGTCAGAAGAGCAGTTGAGATATATCTTATTTGTACAAGAGTCCCAGAGCCAGTATATTTGCATTTCACAAAAGGCAAAAAAACCTATGTGTGAATAGGACATTTTTTCCCATTCGCTTATAGCTTACATCTGGAAAGTGTATTTTTTCACACGACATGGAAAAATGCCAGAAATTACACACAAAAAACACATTGTGTAAACCCAACTTGTCTACTGTATTATCACATGACCAGATTGCCGTGATAGGGTAGTCTAATACTACACCTTTTCTCTTTTTAAGATCTACTTAAGATCCACTCCTACCTTTCTTTACTTGAACCTGGCCTAATACTGTAGCCTTCTCTACTTCTCTGTGATTTTGTGGCATTTTACTTCTCACATCTGTACATTTTAGGATAGGTCATCAATAGTCAATCGATGAGGTTGTATCACTTGGGATCTCCGCCAATCCTGATGATACGTCATCAATAGTAAAAGTCCTGGAGAACCCCTTTTACCCTGCCTGGTCACTGGATATAAACCTCAACAAAATGAGTTTTCACACTCATAATAAGTATTGGATATAAAAACTAATCACATATCAGAAACTTTGCCTAAAAAAATCCGATCCTGTAAAGAAATAGGGATTTTCATTTTACAAGTTAGAGTCTGAAATGAATCTGACCAGAGCTTGGTTTATTTTAAATGGTTTACCCTTTTATTACTCAACAGATTAAATATATCTTCAGATATAAATAAACACCAATTTCCATCTGGCCTGACGGACTGTTTGCCAAACTCTCACCACAAGCAACATATTAAATCCACAAATCTGGGATTCTAATTATAAGATTGGCACAACGTTCCTCACGTCAACCTGAGCACAACACATAAAACTGGAATCATGTTACATCATTATATTGGTAATGTCACTTGATGCCAAAGGTCGTTGACCAGGGACTCCAATTAGTGACATAGTAAGAGTAGGTTTCCTATTAATGCATTTATAGGAGCATTAAGAGATCTTTAATACATGTGCAAAAGAGATCTTCAGCACATGTTATTGGATGCTGGGGCATGGAAAGAAATCTGCCATTTGTTATTTTTTATTTATTGGCAATGGATATCATTGTGGAGAACCTGGCAAATTGCTGCATTGGACATCTGCTATGTATAGACAGACTTCAGCTGCAATGAAAGTCTAGGGACCCTATATTTCTTATGTACACAAGCAGAGGCGACTCCACTCATTGTTTACACCTGTTTGGTGTTATATTATATCAGTATTGGCGCACATTTTCTTTTTTGTGCAGGCCATTTTAAACATTCACTTGGCCTAACTTTACCCAGCTCGATCTGATCTTTGTTGTATCACTCAAGTGCTGACAGAAAGAATTTATACAAACAATATCAGTAATTTAATTAAAATAGCAGACCATTTTTTTTCGTTTTCAGAATGTGATCTTACAAAAGGGAAATTGACTTTTTTATTGTTTCGGCCTGCAGAAGTAATGGTAATGTATCATACGACACAGGATCTGCGGATCCTGCAACAAATGCACAATACAATTTGGCCTTTGGACTATTTCACATGGGCGTAATACAGGCACATTTTCGTTCTCGAATTATAAATGCAAATCCCACCTGACCCGTAAGTTTGGCCACCTAAACTAACAGAATCATAAGGATTTGGTCTTAGGCTGGTTTCACATTTGCCATTTTATGTATTTTGCAAGTGTATATAGTGCATACGTATTCTGCAGTGCTGTACACCACTTGATGTCCCCATTGGGGCTCATACTCTAAGTTCACTTATTAGTTTATTTTTGGAGAAGTACCTGGAGGAAACCAACAGAAACTTGGGGAAAACATACAAACTCTATGCAGATTTGAACCCATGAGCACAGCATTGCAAGGCAACAGTGCTAACCACGGAGCCACCATTTTTTATACAATTTTTTTTCCATTCACACACAAAAATGGGCTCAAAATTCTTTGTTCTTTGTCTTCTTTTTGAATACACTCCTGGTTTTGTCTCAAAAGTGCATCAAAAACTATGTGTGATTCTGGCCTGACCCTTCACATTCCCAACACATATTTGCAATGCAGTCTGAGTAACATTCTAAGGAGATGGCAAAGCAATCCATATAGTTGTATCTTATTAAGTCCCCATGATTTTGTAATCTCTACTGTTCTCCATGGTTTTTTGCTATACAGCTATAGGCTGCCGTACAGTGTCTTTGTACAACACATCCACTGAATGATAACTTCATTTGAGACACACATATATTAGCACATTGGACCTACTTGGACCTTCAAAACTGCTGCAGTTCATTGTGTCACACATGCACAGGTATCATAGGACCCAAGGTATGCAACAAGCATTCCTCACACCTATGCTCATGCCATTACTCCCCCTTTGCCAGCCTAAACTGTTGACAGGAAGGCTTCATCAATGCATGCCGTATGCGCAAAATTATGACCCTCCAGTCAGGTGCAACAGAAATCTGGTTTTATTTGACCAATAAATGTTATTCCACTGGTCAGTCTCATTTTTCTGTTTCCCTGTTAGAGCAATGGCACTCAAAGTTGTCATTTGCTGTTATAGCTCATCCATGCTAAGGAACAACGAAGTGTGCATGAGGACATATTAGTTGGAGCACCCGCCTTGTATTCAACTGTAATTTACTTGACTGTACACATTACAACGATTTTTACATCTTCCCATGGACCCTTTTGTGATGGACTACTGAGTCTATGATTGGCTGCAGCATGTGACCTCCTGTTCACAGACTGATTGCAAGCAATAAACAGAGCGTCATAGAGGAGAATACAGCACTGGTGTTGTGGGAATCAAGGATGGGTGAGTATAGGCTCTTTTATTACTTTTGGGCATGGCCAGCATGAATTAAAAATTACTCGCGGAAACTTGTTTAAAACCTGAGCTACATGAAGAATATTTAGCAGAGCAAAACTGCTATATTTCTTTTTGTAGGTATGTCACTGTCTGCAACTAGGCACACCTTAATATAGCGACAATAGTGTAAAAATTAAGGGCTTATCCTATCTGAGAGATTTATGGTATAACCCTAGGATATACCTTCACTTGTTGATTATGACGGGACTACTGTTGGATACTCACTCACTTGGGAATCAAAATAGATAGAGCGCTGGTAAAGTACTGCAACCCTTCCTATTTAAAGTTGTTGTTTTTTTGTGAAGTTGGAAGACATATTAGGAATAAATGGCAGAAACAGAATGGATGTCCATATAAGGCACAAAACTGAGGAAGCCACTGAGGTAGAGGAACTTTTCCTTTTTAGGTGGAAAAAGATATGGTGACTTGCTGCTATTTGGCACTACTATGTGGGTTCCACTTACAGAAATCTTGATTTATGACACTACTATCAATCTCCTGACATATAGTACCTGGTAAATACATGTATTATAACATAGTTACATCATAATGCATGGCTGGTAAATGATCTTTCAGCTACCCAAAACTGTGGATGTCTTGGGAATTATGGATCCTTGCGAAGGGACAGGAATCTAATGTATTCAAAAAACAAACTTTAATTCCTAAGTGTCCGAGATAATGCGAGATATTCCATCCCAGATTTTTATGCACTATCCATGTTTAATCACTATTAATCTATAAGATATAGGATCCTCAGGGGCGGAACTAAGGGTGTGATTTCCACTGTAAGCATGTGGAGCTAATATTTTTTGGCTAAATCAAATTAATGACCCTTTTATGTATGTGAGATTGCCGTTTGGTATCTGATCAAGAGGGAAAATAAGTTTGTTATGTTTACAGACTGATTCTCACCAGATAGGATTCTTAAAGACCGTTATCCTCCCCTTTATATAGAGATTAATATCAATGTTATGCCAAGCAAAATAAGGATGTTAATTGCCAAATATATATTGACAAGCTATGGCATATGATTAGCTAAACTCCGGATATACATATTTTCCTGTAATCTTTATATGATGGAATACAGTCAAAAATTGCATTGTAATCTCACATTTTAATGAACCTCACAACATGTAATTATTTTGTCGATACCTGCGATTGTGATATTATTGGCTTTGTCTGCATAACACTATATTTACTTACTGTATATATTCGAGTATTAGCCGACCCGAGTATAAGCCGAGTCAATAAGTTTTACCACAAAAAACTGGTAAAACCTATTGACTCAAGTATAAGCCTAGCTAGACTCGAGTATATACTATATACTAGGTATATAGTATATACTAGGTAAAAGAAACCCCGCAATACTCACCTCCCAGCCTGCATATGTGTCCCCGATGCGATGGTCTCCCCGGCGATGTGGCAAGCTGCTTCAGACTTCTCCTCGCTCTCATCTCCCTGCTCGGTTTTCAATTCCCTCCCAGTCAGAGCTGTGTAAGTAAGCGCTGTGATTGAATCGAGCACCAGCCAATCACAGCTGGCGCTCGATAAACCAATCACAGCCATTCAGTGATGTCATTCACTGAATGGCTGTAAATGATCGAGCGCCAGGATTCATGCATGACTGGAAAGTATGAGAAATCTATAGCACAGATAACACTCTGCCCTGGTGACTTCCTAACACTAATTCAGAGATCATAAAACCTTCACATCTTTATCAGTGGACTATTCAAGTACTTATTTATTTCTCTATTCATCCTGTTCTGGTATTTTTTTAAGTGCAAATTAATCACATCACGTCTGTGCCTCGTCATATGTATGCATGTGTATATATATTCATACCTCTTTGGATCTTTTTCATTATGCCTGAAGAAGAACCCTGAGTAGGTTTGAAAGCTCGCTATAACATCATGTATTTATGTTAGCTATTAAAAGGTATCAGATCTACAAGATGACTTGGTTTCTCTTACTGAGAACAATCACTATATTTACTATATCTGTGCAGACAATGTTAAGCTAAGACCCTATGCATAAACCTTCATCTCACCAAGAAAGACTTTTACAACAGTATAATTATGCTGTACATTATTGTAGAGGCTTTATATGCAATAAATACCATGTATAAATGTGCAGTTTTATTAGTCATGATTTAATATAGTAAAACAGCACTTCTCACTGTATTCTATTCCATACAAGAGAACTGTAGTCAAGATTTTGCATCTAGCTCTATTATATTCCAAGGGCATAGGAGATTGAATTACTATCCGGCACTAAGTATGGGCTAGATAGTGAAGCCAACAGTACAGTAACTCAAATTTAAGTGAACCTGGCTATCTCCCCAAAACACTACACAGGAAAGCGATACTGCTTTCTGCCGTTTTCTCAGCTGGATCTTTCAATATATGAACCACTTTTTTTCAGTTCCTTTTTTTCATAAATCTTTAAACCAGTTATAAGAACAGCTTCCAAATCTTAACATGAAGCCGCTTTATTTTGTTTTTCTATTCTGTCATCTTGGCACTTTTTTTGCCAATCCTAACCTCCTGTTGGATACGTTTCTACCTCTCATGCCAACTACAAGAAGGAAATATGATAAAGGTCCAACTTTGATTTCAGTGGTGAAGAAGACTTCTTTTCATTGAATGCATTGGGAAGGGATTCTAACATAACCTTGGATGAAGAAAACTCAATGGAAACCTGTTACGTACTGTAATGTTATTAGACAGCTTTAGGTTCAGGGCAGTGTATATTAGTTAAATTTGGAGAATTGCCTGTCCAGATGTTCTGCTTAAGTGTCTGGCTTCCAGCTTTCTTTTCTCACCACTTTCCTTGGGTTTGTTTAAATCTCATTAAGATTTACTTTGCTATCCTTATAAAGGAACTTGTAAAATGCAGTTATCAAATTATCTAATGAAGACAATTAATTTAACAGTCCTGCTACACCCACTATCGAAATAATTGCGAAAGTTAACAGGCTTGGAAAGAATAGAATGATATTCGATATAAGTCACATGATAGTCATATCAATTTTAGCAGCTTTGGAAGTGGACTACTAAAGTTTTCAGTCTTGGAAAGTTAATAGGCTCTTTTTTATTGAAAACCGTCATAATCGAAGGGAAATGTGAATATAGTTACACTTTATTTCCAGATTTATATAGTTAGATATACTATTGCACAGCTGCAGCAGCTTTATTAGTACGCCTGATATTTGTCGTGTTATTTATGACTGTCATTTTCCTAAAATCACTCAATGTAAAAGAATTAATGAAGAAGATAGTTAATCATTCAAACTGAAATGTAAAACATTTAAGAAGTGTGGTGGATGACAATATAGTGAATATCCATCCTTAAAGGGTTTGTCTGGTCTTATGAAAATTGTTAAAAATAGATCCAAATCAGTTAAAATAATTTTTTAAAAAGCATTACTTACTTGTCCTCACCCTCGGCGATCCAGTGCTGCAGCCCGGCGGTTCTCCTGGTCCTTGTTTTGGTATGACTATCACTTGACCACTCAGAGGCTGCAGCGGACAGGTGCTCTTCTCCTGCCATCACCACTCAGATTTTGGGGGCCATGATGCAGGGAGAAAAACACCTGACTGTTGTGGCCTCTGATTGGCTGCAGCAATCAGGTGGTAGTCATTCCAAAACAAAGACTGCGGGGGTGCAGCGCTCAATCGTCCAGGGGTGAGGATGGGTAAGTACTGCAACTTTTATTATTTTAACAGAATTGGATCTATTTTTAAAAAATTCTATAACACCCGGGCAAGTCCTTTAAACATCAATCACAAAAAGTAGAGCTATACCACTTTTCTTGGTAAGTGAATGTTTTTTATGTTAGATTTGATCTATTTTGAAGACCATTTACGCAATATCATTCACCGCAAAATGGTAGGTTAATATGTAGCTTGTTATTTTTAATTTGGATAGTCCTCTTGCAATACAGGGGTGGTGTTAAAATCGGCGATACAGTCTCTTATGGTCTTTCCGTGCTGTGGGGAATCTCCCTGATACAGTAGTGATGGTGGTGACCTCCACTCATGGGCCTTTACCTATGATTGGCTACTCTTCGTGGTGCACTTGGTTCTCTATCCCCCAGGCATTCACTCTCTGGCCAGACCTTGAACCTTGCTGTCTTACTCCAACAGCAGACAGCAATCTGCACTGTGTACCACTATAGTCTGTTGCACCATTTTTTCTTCACCCGGTACAGCTCATCTGTCTCACCGCAATAGTTTGTATAGACTCAATTACTGTGGTGAGGGGGCCTTCCTCCCTTCCCAAACCTGGATGCTGTACTTGTCTGGCTCCTCTTCTGCTGAGCCACCCAGTTATCAGCAGCCACACTTCTGTCATTACAGCCATGGTGCACATTCTACAGCCAGGGATGGTGTTCTTCTATTCCACTTGGCCATGTTCACCTGTTCAACATCCCCTACTCGGGCCATTATAATTGGTCTCTTTACTGCTGGGCCCTTTAATACTAGGGGTCTCGTCACATGCAGCTGCTCCTTAACAATGCAGGGGGCTCAATCCACACTCCTAGCAGGGGGATGCAGCTGCTCCAACCCCATAAGATTGCCTCCACCACTTCACTACTGGAGCTGTGGCACACGCTGGTGTTTTTGTACAGTTGACCCCCACTTCCCTTTGATGTCACTGATAATGCTGTGACTAGAGATGAGCGAGCATACTCGATAAGACAAACTACTCGAGCGAGTAGTGCCTTTTTCGATTACATGCCCGCTTGTCTCTAAAGATTCGGATGCCGGCAGGGGGCAGGGAGCGGCGGGGGAGAGCGGGGAGGAACGGAGGGGAGATCTCTCTCTTCCTCTCTCCCCCCCACTCCCCCCTGCTCACCGCCGCAACTAACCTGTCACCCGCGCCGACAGACGAATCTTTAGAGACGAGCGGGCAGGTACTCGAATAAGGCACTACTCGCTTGAGTAGTTTGCCTTATCAAGTATGCTCACTCATCTCTAGCTGTGATGCATCACCAAGGGGAGGGGTCTTAACAGATGACACTGACTGCATCATCAAAATAGGGAATGGCTTGGCAAATAAAGGCGTGGTTAATGCTATGGGGCAGATCTTCTTGTGGTGGGGGTGAGCTCCTCCACTGCTTTATACACTTTAACAACAGATAATTCCAAAACTCTGTACTAATAATACTCCTAATACGTATTGCTGTTGGAGCTCCATTTCCTGATTAACTAGAGGGAGCTTAGCAGCTTAATATGTACTATTTATACATATAACTCAATAATAAAACAGTCTGCAGTAAGCTCATGAGCTCCCTCTAGTGATGACTGTAAGCAAAAAGATTTTTTTTCATTTACCACTATCACTATGCAATTAGAATTCCAGTGAATAACAAGCTTATGTAAATATACTAAGTTTACAAAAATTAACTTTTACCTTTACATCATTTATTTCCTCTGCTGTCATAAAAACTGCTATACTACTTATGCAAATGACTCAAAAGTCCAATGTGAAAAAGCCACCCAGCTTCTGCATGTTAGAGTCAGGATTGCCAACTGTCCATATTTCCTGGACAATCCATAAAATAGAAAACTTTTTCCAGTCTCCATAAAAAACTTGATTTTTTTTAAATATAGAAGAGGTTGTACAGTTTATTTTCATTGTAATTGTCATCATCATTTTACAGTTCACAGTGAATGCTGGTAATTTGTTCATATTAGTATTTAAGGCTTTAGACATGTATCAGGTTGACCACATCTTTTTCAGTTGTTATGGTAATTTGTCTGTAAAAAAATATTTCTGTTAAGTTGTCTGGAAAAAAGAAATAAACAGATTTGTAACCCTAGTTAAGGCCTGTTCACACCACATTCAGGCTTCTGTTTCCGGTTTCTGCCAAAGGTTTCTGTCTGTATTGCCAGATGGAAGCTTGGAAGGGACCATAGGCTTCCAGTACTAAAACAGAGATCAATAAGGTCTCAGTTTGAGCAAGTTTCTGCACCTCTCCTAGTGGGTTATCCTCTCTGGCACCAATGAAATAAACAGAACCCTGCTCAAACTGAGACCTTATTTGAGTAATGGAAGCCAATGAAACTAGGGAACAGAGGCCTGAATGTGGTGGGAACAGGCGCTTAGTCTTAATGCACACAACTGTATCAAAATAATGTTCTAATACTATTACACTATGGCGAAATTGTGTATGCATCTATACATGGCCGCACTACCACACCCAGCTGGTTCTGGGGCACTAGGAAACCTGGTTTCCCAGATGCTAGTTTGCTAAAGTAATAGCTATGCTGAGACTTGCTTCACAACACTGGGGAGAAGAGATATGAGAAGGTATAAAAGGCCAAATATTGGTGCCAGATGTATGTTTGCGGTAGTGATCATGTGTGATGTCTGAAGGTTCTGCTGAGCATGTGCAGAGCAAGCAGGCATGAAGAAGATGCTGAGGAGTAAGGGTGGGCTGAAAGCAGAGACAAAGGGACTGAGAGAAGATCGGAGTGGTATGGTGAAGCCATAGTGTAGCCACCAGGAGGCAAGTTGGGGAGCTGGTGAAGAGTTTGAGAGACTTTGGGAGCCATTAGTTGGTTGTGTTTGCATGTTGAGGTGTAGAGCAGACAGGAAAAGGCTAGCTGCTCTGAAGCCTACAGTGGAAGACTGTCCAGGCCAGTCTACATAGTGAGTGGACAGGTGGAGTTAAGATGGACTATATAAAGCCTACTGTCTTTTGGAAGATAAGTTAAAAATGTTAAATCATTCCTACCACTGTGTCGAAAGAGTAAAAGTTTTTTACGCAATCTGTGTTACAGTTACACTGCTGCTATGGCAAGTTAAATTGAGCGGTGCTTTCCGAAAGGACTTGAACTGGGTCTGTTAGCATTCTGTCGTCTGAGGACTGTACTCCTCCATTGATCAGCTTATATGCAAGATGCATATCACACACTTGAAGCTGAGAGTAGTTCGGCATCTATGAAAAGTAGTGGCCATAGAGGCGCAGGACCATATCCTTACTGACTGACCGGTACATATAGCCGAGACATAGTGTATCAGGAAGTATCCTTCCAGAGACCCACAGTGACACAGTAAGACAGGCAAAAGTCGACAGTCACTTTGGTGCAACCCAACTTACAGAAATCTCTGTCATATCTTGAGGTCCTCTACCCCAGTCTATGAACCGATCAGAAATATTCAGTGTCACTGCTGTGAGTCATCTAAAAGTTATCCATTGAACCCCAATGGTCTGCATCATTTTACAGGGGGCAGTTCTTACAATTCTATGTATACTATAGACTCAAAATGCTCTGGATGGTTTCCACATTGGTTCGGTAGGGAATCTGTCAACAAAAGACATGAAAGGTTCCAATGCTTGTGTTATTACAGTTTTAGTTTGTGTTTGTCTGTAATTTTGAACTAGATAACAATCAGACCAAATTTTAATAGCAATCAAGGCAGAAATTCAGGTAATCCCAAAGGGTTCAATTACTTTTTCTTTCAATTGTAGGTTAGGGTACTTTTACATGGGACAGTTGTTGAGCACTTCAGCTTTCTCACAGGAGTGAAGATTGTTCAGTAAATTGAGGTGGAGAACACTTTCTTCCACCTCCATTCACTGTAAATATGCCGTTATTCGTGTAAATGGCCAGGCTTGGCTCCAATTACTAAATCACTAATAGTCTGCTACTGTTTAAGCCTCCATTACATCGCTACTGTCTGCATAAACACACACGTTATCAAAAAACTAAACAAGCACCTAGAAGGAGTTGTTGGAATCAAATGAAAATTTCTATGTGTATCTGGAAATGGTTCTCACAGACACAGGGGTGTAACGATGGTGCCACCTGTCTCTGGATGGTGGACAATGAAACAGTTGGAGCTGCTTGTGCTTTTCAGATGATCTTTTCTACTGGTGATCTGTCGAGGGTGTTTAAGCCTGGTTACTTCCTGTGTATGCCTTCTCACATCCGCTGGTCCTAATACTTCCTAAGTGTGGTCAGAATGGCCCAGCTGATGGGCAGTTTGTCGATACGACCATCCAGCTTCTCACATTCCAATAATGCGGCCCTCTCAAACTTGTTAACTGGGTGAAATGTCTTAGATTACATCGTAGAGGCGTCTAGTGGTCAACAAGCTCTACACAAGTGAAAAAAGAGGACACTACACACAAGGAGCCTCTGAGGGCCTTTATATAGGCCAAGGGTGGAATCACTTTTAGGGCTTCAGGTGGCAAGACTGTTCATCTAATCACACCACAACTCTAATCATTTGCAGATCTACCTGAGATTTAACTGCATGCCGAGTTTTGGGGCAAAATTAAAACTTGTTCTAGGTGCTTGATTTTTTTTTTCCACAAAGAGTGTATTTCCCAACAATCAGTAAGACATGAACATATTCAGTGTTAAAACTTTCTGTCTGCAATTAAAAAGCCATGCAAAGAGACAAAAAATACAAGTATATTAGGAATGCCTTGAAAGTGTCTGAATACAGGTTCACTGATCTTCTGTAAATGCCAGCTAAATCAGATCATTAGAGTATAGTTTTGCACCTGCAATTACTACTTTAGCCACTAGAAGATTACAAGTGATGTGAGTTCCTCCCTTTTCATTTGCGCTCCCTTTTACAGTTGTGAAGGCTGACTATGTGAAGCAGTAACGTTACAACCATTCGCCAAGGAAACCTGATCTTCTGCTTCAGACTCAGGCTGCAAACGTTGCATTTTCTTCAACATCCTAATCTAAGTCATCTTTATGGGTATTCAGCTGCCAGCAACTCCCTAAACTATTTCAAGCCATGAGCACACTTGCTAAATAGTAAAACTGAGAACATATATGTTAAAAAGTATTGGCTTCAAAATGTGAAAAAAATCTGTTACAAAGTTAGTTTTAAAGAGACACAATATATGTCACAAAACCTTAAAAGGTCCTGCCTGCTTTGGTGACACTTCTGTACACCCTTGTATATCCTGTGAAATAACAATTCCAAATGGTTTTTTTATTAGGACTCTACATTGTGGCGTTCCTCTGTTATGCCTCCTGGAAATGTATGACTAAATTGACAGTTGAATCTTACCTTTCTATTTGTCAAAAAAATGTCTCCTAATGCAGTCTGGCAATGCCTGGATTGATTGAAGTGTATCAGATTGTGTAGGAAAATACCTATAGTGCACTTCAACTTGTAAGGATCCATAAAGTGGACTCATTGGGTTATGAATGAATTTTATATAAGGCTAGACAGGGGTGCAGAATTTAACAATTTCCTATTGCTTAAACCTATTTATGGATATATAGGCTTTGCTGAAGAGGTATCTTATGTACTGTTACAATTGGTTCTATAAGCTTAGTGGTTAATTGTCTGCAAGCACAGGCTTCTAATTTGGTGGTTGACACTGTAAAATATGGCGATTGGCATTTCTCTATGGGGTAGTGGAAATTGACTATTTCTCAGTTTTCCTGGTTTATGTCACCTGATGGGCATAGGGTGCAGGAGTCTCCATTGCTGAACAAATAACGATTTATTAACTGTCAAACAGGAAAATGGTAACTTGTCACACATGATCTGGGATATCTCAGTCCGTCAATAAGGTTCAAGAGTCTATATGAATGGTGGTTAATCAGAGTCCTAGCCTGGTTGACCGGGATCAGCAATAAAGGATAATTGCCTCACTAAAAGGTCTGTAGGTCCATTAGCACAGGATACCTGTAACAACTCTATGCCTGGATGACTAGATGGTTCATTTACAGACCCGTTGGCACAGGTTCAACATCATGACAGGGTAGGGATCGAGGGAACCACTTGGCACTGACTTCACTATTCTGCACCCCTTTCCCTGTTCACTAGAGGAAAACTGTCCAATAGACAATTGCTGCAGCCTTGTAGCACAAACCAAGAGAGACTCCCTTCCTCCTCTGTTAACAGCTTAGCTGCCCTCTGTGCACACTGTGCATGCCTTCCTCTTTCTCCCAGAGGGAACCATCCTAAGACTATTTCTGAAACACTACAATACACCAGGAGAGACTCCTGCTTTAACCTCTGTCCTGCATCAAGCAACTACTTGCTGTCTTTTCTCCCTGCTCAATTGTTCCTCTGTTCCTGCCTTGTCTTAAAGAGACAGTACCATTACAAAAATAAAACAGGTATTTCTGGGTTATCTGTCACCACTTTTCTAAGGTTCTATTATCAATGCTATCTTGCAGGCTATTGCCGCGTTTATACCACCTGAATAATATTATAAATATTTATGTTCTGGAGAAATAAAAAGAGTTTAAGAAATAAATAGTGTTTTTTTACGCAAATGTATTGGTGAAACATTTGTGAAATGAATTTAAAAAGTGGTGACAGATAACCCACAAGTACCAAAAAATAACATCATACTATCATTAAACAGTGATAAAACCCCCTCCTTACAACTGTCCAGAATACTGGACAGCCCATGTAGTGCTGTACCACTTCACCCTCAAGTCACTTACATAAGTATCACTGAGACCAGCTTGCACTCGGCCTCCCGGTCCGAACTAACTTTACCAACTGAGTCACTTACATCAGGCCTTTTAGTGCTGGACTCTACTCCACTCTGCAATGCAGACCTCTGCAAGATGAGGGAAATTACATTGGTCAATAACACACTGTGGAAGATAGCTAACCCTAATTCTTCTGATTCTGAATAGGTCTTTCTCTCTAATCCTTGTGTTCTCATAGATTGCGGAAGGCCCTCATCACAAGTGTTGGACTGGCAGAAATTCTACTTATATCTTGACCATAGCCCCACGCACATGTAGTGGCACTTAAAGGGGTTGTCCCGCGCCGAAACCGGTTTTTTTTTTTTCAATAGCCCCCCCCCCCCCCCGTTTGGCGCGAGACAAACCCGATGCAGGGGTTTAAAAAAAAAAAACCGTCCAGTACTTACCCGAATCCCCGCGCTCCCGCGACTTCTTACTTACCTTAGTAAGATGGCCGCCGGTATCTTCACCCACGATGCACCGCGGGTCTTCTCACATGGTGCACCGTGGGCTCTGTGCGCTCCATTGCCGATTCCAGCCTCCTGATTGGCTGGAATCGGCACACATGACGGGGCGGAGCTACAAGGAGCAGCTCTCCGGCACGAGCGGCCCCATTCGGAAGGGAGAAGACCGGACTGCGCAAGCGCGTCTAATCGGGCGATTAGACGCTGAAATTAGACGGCACCATGGAGACGGGGACGCTAGCAACGGAACAGGTAAGTGAATAACTTCTGTATGGCTCATAATTAATGCACGATGTATATTACAAAGTGCATTAATATGGCCATACAGAAGTGTATAACCCCACTTGCTTTCGCGGGACAACCCCTTTAAGCCTAATGTCCATATTTCAAGCCGCCCATAGGGAAACATGGGCATCCACACCTGAATTTGATTTGCGGATCTTTGGGTGCGGAAATCAAATCGCTACATGCTCCATTTCAGTATGGTTCCCGCATGGACGGCATCTATTAAAGTTAATAGAAGCAGTCCGATCCACGGCCCATCCGTAGCTGACACTGCAGGAGTTTGAAAAGAAGAAGCACAGTGTATGTGCGCCGGCGCACCAGCAGGCACTTCCGCACACATCCGCAGTACAGAAAAAAGAAGACCCAGACAGGTAAGCAGGGTCCTCAGCCGCAGGCAGGGTTGGATTTCACTGTGGCCACCTGCCCATGGACATGAGGTCTTACATCACCATCACTGTACTATTTGTGGGTTTCTCTGCATTACTTTACACTACATTACTCCTACATTACATGGAGCATGGGCACACCCTTCTGCCATCATGCCATATATACTATGCAGGCTGTGTCACTAACCACCATATTGTTGCATAAAAACTATATACAATCCTTCAGGCACATTGCAGTGCTGCCAAGAATAAAAGGAACATAAATAAAGCACCCAAAAGTTCACTTGGAAGCTGCTGATTTCCAAAAGTAAAGGGAGACCTTTCCAATTTCCCTAGAGAGGGCCACAGGTCAAGGCATGTAGATAGCAAAAGAGGCTCAGGATAAGCCAGGTCTATAAAAGGAGAAAAGATATGAGCATGCATTTGTAGCAAATAGGGAGCTTATTGCTCAGGCATCAGAGCGGTGTCTTGACCTGGAACATATCACGGAAACGCAGCTTTCCATTGGCTGATACATTATGACGCTCACATGTACTTTCCCTGTTAGAATGGAAAAGTCAAAAGTGCACCCCCCTAGAGTAACATAAGAAGGTAGTGGGCGGCCCAAGTAAACATCACAGAAGATAATAACTACATTGCAGATATGGAGGATGCCTAGTTGTTGCAAAATCTATTTGGCACTGATTAGATATATGTTACTGGAAATCTGACATTCTGCAAGGAAATAACTGGCAGTGTAATTGGAATGCTGTGTCAGATTGGCAGCAAAGCCACTACAGTATTTCTTTGAGGGAATTTTAATATATGAAACCCAAGTAGGCACTTGTACATACTAAATAAAATTCCAACCCACCATGGAGGTAGATTAAACTAATGACATATTCTAGCAGTCACAGGACACAAGAAATGCGATACAACTGTAAACTGTGCTACAACTATTTTAATTGCATCACTCAGATACATTTGTAAAAATGTACATTGTAATTTAATGATTAACTGTTTAACACTAAAGGGTCTATAAGTATGTCTTCCAGCAGCAGGGTATGTATGTATGCCTGGGGGTTAAGTCCACTCAATACACGGAAGCTACCAGCTGTCTTTGACATCTGACATCCACATGCAGCAGCTGCGATCAGAGATAACTCTGATCGGAGCTATTAAAGGGGTTGTCCCGCGGCAGCAAGTGGGTCTATACACTTCTGTATGGCCATAATAATGCACTTTGTAATGTACATTGTGCATTAATTATGAGCCATACAGAAGTTATCAAAAGTTTTATACTTACCTGCTCCGTTGCTGGCGTCCTCGTCTCCATGGTGCCGACTAATTTTCGGCCTCCGATGGCCAAATTAGCCGCGCTTGCGCAGTCCGGGTCTTCTGCTGTCTTCAATGGGGCCGCTCGTGCAGAATGCCGGCTCCGTGTAGCTCCGCCCCGTCACGTGCCGATTCCAGCCAATCAGGAGGCTGGAATCGGCAATGGACCGCACAGAAGCCCTGCGGTCCACAGAGAGACAGGATCCCGGCGGCCATCTTCAGCAGGTGAGTATGAAGACGCCGGACCGCCGGGATTCGGGTAAGTACTACCCGGTGTGTTTTTTTAACCCCTGCATCGGGGTTGTCTCGCGCCGAACGGGGGGGGGAGTTAAAAAAAAAAAAAACCCGTTTCGGCGCGGGACAACCCCTTTAACCATTTAGATGCCTCTGTCAAATTGCGTTTTTTTGGGTCATCAGGAAAAAATGTTCTAAACAATCAAAAAGTTATACGTATGTACCCAAAAATGGTATTAATAGAAACTACAGATTGTTCCTCAAAAAACAAGCTTCCACACAATCACATTGACGGAAAAATAAAAAAGCTTAGGGTGGCCAGATGATGTGACAGAAAGCAATTTTTAAAAGGAAAAAATATATTTTACTTTTTAAACGTAGTACAATAAAAACTATACATTTATTATTGCCCTAAATGGTACTGGGCCACAGTATAAAGTTAATGTGTCATTTTTGCCGAATGGTGTAAACCATAAAAACAAGTCCCACAAAAATAAAAAAGTCTAAAAGTGATTTTTTATTCCACTTAGAAACGTTTTAAAGTTTTTTAGTACATTATATGATACATTAAAAATGGTACAATTGATCCATACTCCCTGGCTCCATAGCTTAACACAAAAAAGCCCATTTAAATTCTTCTTAATAGCAATGAGACAAATAATTCTGAGGCTCTGGAAGTCTCCCTCGCCCCCCTCGAGAATTCAATGGCTGAAAACTGTGGACCATATAGCCCAAATAGAGGAAATAATGGCTCACGACGAGAACAAAAGAGAGAGGTACTATTCAACCTGGTCAGCCTGGATACTATTCTGCAATTCCAAAGCTCTGAAGATCTGGCTCCAATCGGGCGTTGTCCCAGTTTGATTCCATTATTCTCACGGTTCATACTGTTCAAACACAGGCTGCCTAAGTGAGGCCATTAGTGCTTTCCACTCCCCTCCCTCACCCCGCCCTACTCACCCCTCTGTCCTCCCCCCTACTCTGTCCTCTATCTTCTACCTATCGCTCTCTCTTATCTCTACTAATCTTCACTATGTTAACCTTATTATTTCTTTCCGTTTTTCATAAGAATTGTTATTTGAATGACATTTTATGACAAAATGCACAAAGAGCCTATGAAGCAATGTGTATGTCAAAGTTATTATATTTTCGAAAGCCCAATAAAAACATTTTGAACAATAAAAATGGTACAATTGAAAAATATATTCCATTCCCCAAAAAACAAGCCCTCAACAAGTTTCACAGGGAAAAACAAAGATGAAAAAAACAAAAAATGGCCGCATCCTTAACCCGTTCCAATCCACTGTCGGACGTCTAAAGACATTCTGATTGAAGGCTGTACAGCTCCGATGTCAGAAGACGTCCGGCGGGGTATTCTTACTGTAGATTACTGGCCGCTCTGTTGTCGGGGGCCTCTCCAGCATGTAACATTTCACAGTACTGGCTCTAGCCAGCAGATGGTGCCATTGTATAATGGCAGAAAAAGAAAGCCCCCTAGGAAACCCTGAATCCAAAATTTGATTGTAAAGGGTTAAAGGTGCCCGCCTTTCTGTTCCTCTGCTACTACTTTCCATAGAAGAAGTGAAAATTGAGCATTTTGGAAATAAAGATTTTATGGGTGACTGCATATGGTAGGCATGTCTTTAATTCAAGTCAAGCACATGCATTTCTTTAGAAACTACACTATGGGTCTCAATGGTCTTTGTTTAATATGTTTGCTAGACTTTAAAAAAAAGTTAAAATATATATTTATTTGTGTGTAACATAAGATATTTGCTTTCTTGTGTGCAGCTTTAACATATTTTATTGAATTAAGCGCACAGTGTGAATTATATATGTAGTTTTAATAAATCAATATATTATAATGACCACTAATATGACTACTGTCTTTTATAAGCCAATATGTCTAACTTACAAATTGATTTCACCCCTGCCAAGTTGTCCTTATGTGCCCTTGTACAGGCATTGTATTCCAAAGGGATCTCTCTTCAGCTGATAATGAATTATGAGGTGACGTACAGCTTTAAAGATAAACATAAGAGTAATCTGTGTGTTATACTGCGTCATTTTGTTCTTCATCATTATTATTTCTCTGTTGAGTTCAAAAATTACTGTTATTAGAAAATCTGTCATCAGCTCGAAAGAGACCATATACAATATGCAGGTCCAAAATTCTTCTAATTATGGCGTTAAAGGATAAGTCCACTATTAATCTGCTTTTATATAACATGACTTCATTCCAAGCCTACATTTAGCTAATAGAAAAGTACAAAATTTTCTTCTATGTTCCATTTATGACCCAACCCAGGTTATACTATTCTTCTTCTACATGGATAATATAAACGTGTGCAGAATCTCTTCACAGCAAATGTGGAAGTGACCCTTGGGCCACTAGTGCTTTTTGTTTTACAAAAATGAATTCAATTAAAAACAAAAGGGCAGCACTCCAACTCAAAGTTAAACTGTTACCAAATATAGGGAAGGACTCTGTTGGTATGACGGTACTGTCAGGGTCCAGGACAGATAGTCACACCTAGAATCCTGGACTGCTCAGCAACAATCAGGTACTGTATGGCAAGGCATCCTCGTCCACTCGGAGATACAGAGAAGTGTATTGGGTGTTGTTCCAAAAAACCTTGGTACCAGTATAAGAAATATGGGATAGTAAAATAACACAGCACTCCGGGATAGGCCATTAGCAATTAATAAGGGCAAATAGCCTAAAGTCAGTGGAGGTGGCTAGACAAAGTCCCCCATTATCTCCTTCCTGGAAGGCTCCAATAGTACTCCACTGCTAGAGGGTTCCAGTGAAAAAATAGGTAGCACACTGTGTAAGGCTGAAAAATAGACATCTGTCCATCTTGCTCCACCCCACCCCTATGTTGGTCCGGAGGAAGGCTAGAAAAACTAGAGGTAGAAGTCAATTTTTCTCCTTTTAAGGAAAAAATCTGGCAATTAGAATAATCCCTGGATCAACAATCCTTCTGAAGTAATTAGTGAGTATAGTGTTACAGGCCCCTCTTAAACACTTTCAGCAAGTTCACCATCACCACATCCTCAGGCTGAGAGTTCCATTGTCTCACTGCTCTTACAGAAAAGAACCCCCTTCTATGTTGTTGAAGAAATCTTCCTTCTACTAGACGTAGGGGATGCCCCCTTGTTACATTCACAGTCCTGAGTATAAGTAGATGATGGGAGAGATCTCTATATTGACACCTATTTATACATAGTCATTAGGTTGTCCCACAGCTGTTTTTTTCAAAACTGAATAACCTCAATTTTGATAGATAGTCAGAATAACCAGATAAGTATTCGTAGCAGAGAACACGAGCTGGGATATTACAAATGCAATGTGTTTCGGAGGTATAGAAACATAAACATCACCTCGCCTCTTTTTTTCAAGCAGAACATACTTCCCTTCTGCTTGATAATGGAGGCGAGGTTTAAGTTACTATCACCTCCAAAAAGTGTTGTAGTTGTATTATCTGAACTTGTGTTCTCTATGAATCAATAGTTAACTGGTCATCCCAACTACCTATCTTTTCAATTGAACCCTCTGGCAATGGACTACTATTTGAGCCTTCCAGGAAGGGGGTAATGAGGGACTCTGTCTCACCAACCCTTCAAAAGTAAGTTCTTTCTGTGTTTGGGATACTTGCCATGATTAAATGCCAATGCAAGGAATAGGTAAAGGAATGAACAATTCTGTTATCAAAGGGGCATGGTGCCACGAACCAGTACCAAGTTACTCAATTTTGACTTTGCTGTGATTACTATTCTCTGTACACAGTATACCCCAGGACTCAGGTTGGAATAGTTTTATCAAATTTTACTTTTTTTCTATATGCTTTTTGGCAAAGTTTGTTTTCCCCAAAACATATATAGTGGTCCATTAAACTGATCCTGAAGAATATAGTAAGAATAAACTACCAGCACAATCAGTTATGGGAGTAAAAGGGGTTATAAGCGTACACAGGACACACACAAGGCAACCGAGCTCAGGACGCCATAGAGTGACCACCAATATAGAGAGAATCAATAGAACTGAAGCTTTTTTCCTCCATATAGATAGTTGCAACGTTTCGGCCTATAGATAGGTCTTTGTCAAGCATAATGCACTATCCTTACTGCATAGTATATATAGCATCACAAAAACCACCTTCAACATTTACAATAGACATACATCAGCTGAAAACACAAGCACAGAATGCATAAAAAAACAATTATCATACTTAAAATCAATGCCTTACATGTGTGCTCCATCTGCCGCATGACAAGTCCCCAGCATCCACCTGTATCTACAGCTCATGTGTAGGTATAGGTGGAATCCCGTGAGAAGCAACAATGGCGTCAACGCTTCAAAGTCGGCAATGGAATAGCGCATGTGCGGTGACTTAAGATGGCGCAAGAAGCCGATGGGGAAATCAAATCAGGACATAATGTTGCTAAGAAACTCCAAATAACCCCGGCACTTTTCCGCAGCCACAAGTGACATTTATGTCCATTATTGCTGTCTACCTCCATAACATCCATACTAGTTTTAAACAGCTCCACACCCACTGAATAAATAAAGAACTAAAAAGTCTACACTAAGACCCAGTAAGTATATCAAATTGGGGCATAACATTGTTAGAACCCCAGCAACATGTTGCAGCAGCAAGTAGTGTCTAGAACTATAGAAGAGAATGCACTATCACTGTCTACCTCACTCATAATGGTACTCATCAGTTCTATGAACACTGAGCAAACAGAAGTCCTAAACTAATTCCCTATATTCAGATCCCCATCAGCTCAAAGCCATCAAAAGGGAGAGCAGAAAATGGGGGTGAAATATAGTAAATATCTACCTAGGGACAAACCATTAGGGAAGGTGGATTTACGTTGGGAAAGTGTAGGACACTTTATTGGTCCTGCAGTGTCTCAAACATGAAAGGTCTCAAGTAAATAAACCTAGGAAATATGTCAAATATGGGTATAAAAATACAAATAGATAATATGGGCTGTATACCATTTTCTAAGCAGTGACGTCACTGCAAATTACAAGTAAAATTTCTTTCCTTATTCTCAACATATCAAAAAAATAATAGATCAAACAGTAATCAGATCGATGCACACGGAGGCTTCAGGTGAAACAACACCAAATGGGGAACACCTCTGGACATCACGCATACCTACAGGAAAGACACAAACATAATTATTAATTAATTATTATTATGCATTAAAACTATGCAAAATAGTATAACATATTTACCTACATTAAGCTACAGAACCACATTCTAAATATAAGGTGCACATGGATAGTCTAAGTTAAGGCCCAACGGGGCCATAGTACCAAGCTCATATATCCATCTAAGCTCCTTACGCTTCAAGAGTCTCACGCGGTCACCTACCTTCCCTCGGTAATGGAGCAACACAGTCAATAATTTTATATTTCAACTGACTAATAGAGTGTCTGGGTTCGATGAAATGCTTAGGAATTGGTAGATCGATTTTACACATTCAAATAGTGCTGTTGTGGTTGACAATGCGGGTTCGAGCCTCCATGCTCGTCTCACCCACATAGTCAAGACCACATGGGCATGTGATTAAGTAAACCACAAATGTGGTAGAACAGGTAAATCTCCCATTCAAATAGTACTTCTGTCCTATCAGTGGATATCTAAAGTGGTCACACTTCAAGATGTTACTACAGCATGAACATGCTAAACAAGGGAAATTACCATTTTTTACAGGTAGCAAATAGAGATGAGCGAACGTACTCGGTAAAGCACTACTCGTCCGAGTAATGTGCCTTATCCGAGTACCGCTGTACTCGTGCTGAAAGATTCGGGGCGCTCCGCTGCTGACAGGTGAGTCGCAGCGGGGAGCGGGGCAGAGCGGGCGGGAGAGAAGGAGAGAAAGATCTCCCCTCCGTTCCTCCCCGCTCTCCCCTGCAGCTCCCCGCTCCGCAGCGCGTCCCGAATCTTTCAGCACGAGTACAGCGGTACTCGGATAAGGCACATTACTCGGACGAGTAGTGCTTATCCGAGTACGTTCGCTCATCTCTAGTAGCAAAGTTAGCTGTACTGACTCACCCACTGGTGATATTAAGGGGCGTACCAATATATAGCTCCTCTTATAAGCTATCATAGGGGGTCTGGAGAATTCAGGGATATTGCTGCAACATCTACTAAGTGACCAGTGTTTCTGAATGATGTTTTTGACCTTACGTTTGGCGGGGCCATAAATTGAAACAGAAGGAATTTGCGATTCTTTTGGGACTGGTATTTTTCAATCAGCAATTCTTCCTGAGTCAATCTCCTCCCTTTAGCACTAGTATCATGTAACAATTGTGTTGGATACCCTCTGTTCTCAAATTTCCTACACATTTCCTCGAGTCGAGTGTCAATCATCTCGTTATCAGTGATGCGGTATACACATAACAGTTGTGACCACGGGAAAGATTCTATCATTCTCCTTGGATGATTGCTCCCATAGACTAAAAAGCTATTTCTATCAGTCATCTTTGTAAAAAAAAGTCGGTTTTCATCGACGAACTCAGAATCGACACTCTCACATCGAGAAAATGGATAGCTTCTCTAGATGATGCCATAGTAAATTCTAGTTTGGAATACATCCTATTCAGAAATGCATGGAATTCAGACAACTCTGAGTCCATACCCTTCCACAAAACAAAAATGTTATCTATATATCAATGCCAACAGACAACATTTTTCCAATGGACTGACAGGTAGATATGGTCTTCCTCACATATGCGCATATAAATATTGACATAAGTGGGTGCCATGTTGGACCCCATAGCGGTGCCCTGTTGCTGACGGTAGTGCACCCCCACGAACATGAGGATGTACTCTAGCAGCAACAGGGCAAACCGCTAGCAACCCGCTGTGAGAGTAGATGCCTTACGCAAAGCCTAACCGCAGATATACCCCTCACATGAGTGATCGATGTGTACAGGGCAACCACATCAAAAGTGACTAAATACATGGAGTCTGACACAGTGTAGTTACCAGTTTTGCGTAAGAAGTCACCATTATCCCTTAGGTAGCATTGCGACCCCTCGGAGAACCTCCTCAATACCCTATTCAGGAAACGAGCACTAGTACTAAATAGTGAATCGCAGCCTGCCACAATAGGTGTGCCAGGTGGTTTTTGCAGACTTTTGTGGATTTTAGGTAGCTCATATAGCATAGGTGTTACTGGGTATGGAACATCCAAGAATTTCTGTAGATTACCATCAATGATGCCCTCCACATGCGCATCATTAAACAAAATCCTTATTTGTTTTTTGATATCTAAATGTTAGATTGCTGTTTAATTTCTCATACACCATATCATCAGATAACTGACGATAGATCTCCTCACAGTAATCCTTGGTGTCCATAACCACCACCACTCCACCTTTATCCGCTGGTTTCACTATTATGGATTTGCCATCCGCTAGTCTTTTAATGGCCTGACTGTTTTCTACAGTTAAATGAGGCTTTGATTTTGCCCCCTTCTTAGACAAATCAGATCTCAAGTTATCAATATCCCTCTGTACAAGGGTAACAAATGTCTCAATTGCATGGTTAGTAGATAGGGGTGTAAATGTACTCCTGTTGCTTGGTTCGACACCAGCTATGGAGAAACCTTCATGGGGGTTGGAATGCGCAACAGGGGCCCAGTACTTTTCCGGGCAGGGGGCAGTTGCCTGTTCGATGATCATGTCGTGATGTTCACGGATCCTCTTACGTGTCCGGGCATGCGTCTTTCCACCTCTTCGCCGAAAAGTACTGGAGCTTCTTTTCTCTTGGTCCTGGCACCTAAGCCATGGCCCAAAAAAGAATTATTACCAGCACTGCCTCTTGATGTATCATCTGTGGAATCTGGTCCTACAGTAGAAAATCGAAATCTTGTCATCTGTCGAGGTTGGCGTTTTCTCTGTCGGATTTTTCAGTATCTGCTGTCATGCTCCCCCGTATCCTTCATTTTACTATTCTTCCAGTTAAACACGCGTCTGTTTGCGTAATCATCCATATCTCTGAACCACTTCACGCATTTAATGTCCTCTAACTCCTCTTTATAATGTAACAGTGAGGAAGATTTACTTTTATAGAATGCTTCACAGTCCTGTACAGACATGTTTTCCAACAACAGCTTTTCTGTGTTCATAACCCTTTACACATCTAGATCTCGACTTGCAAAAATTCAAGATTTAGAAGGATTATATCAAATGAGAACTTATTTATAATAGTGGTAAATTTTGCCCAGAAAGCTGAGTTGTTTGGCGTGAGTG
This sequence comes from Eleutherodactylus coqui, assembly GCF_035609145.1. Lineage (NCBI taxonomy): Eukaryota > Metazoa > Chordata > Amphibia > Anura > Eleutherodactylidae > Eleutherodactylus > Eleutherodactylus coqui. The sequence goes on along the minus strand of NC_089837.1, from coordinate 453,068,525 downwards.
TAAGGCATATATGGGGCTGCAAACCCCTTGGTATTCGTTTTGCACTGGCATACTCCCTGAGCGTTGTCATGCGGAGCATTAGTGAAGTCTCCTTTCTCTTCTCCATTTCCCATCTCGGACGGAGATTTTCAACAGAAGGTGTGCTCAAAAATGAGCCATTGTAATTCGCCCCCATGGATCCTGTGGGCATTCTCTTCTATGTAGGTAAATGTTATGGAGGATCCTGGTGCATCATTGAGGAGGTTATCCATTTATGTAAGTCCACTTACAGGGTGCACGCTTGTATTAGTCTGGCAATAGACTTATAGGAAAAAAGGATATACAAGCAGCACTCACTTCTAAATCCACAAGGGCAGGACTACAAAAAGGTGCAGAGGCACAGCAGTAGGAACCCGGACCTTGGTTCCAAAGAAACAAACAGTGTTAAAGAATGGAGTCCACGGCAGCACAAGTAGATGCAATAGAACTGAAGCTTTATTCCTCCATATAGATAGCTGCAGTGTTACGACCTATAGATAGGTCTTTGTCAAGCATAATGCACTATGCATACTGCATATTATATATAGTATCACAAAAACACCTCTACCAATCACAATAGACATACATCAGCTGAAAACATAAACATAGAATACATATAAAGCCAATTAGCATATTTAAAAATAATTCCTTACATGTGTCAATTACACATGTCAAGTTCACAGCGCCCTACTGTATCTACAGCTCATGTGCAGGTATATGTGGAATCCCGCGAGAAGCAACAATGGTGTCACCACTTCAAAGTTGGCAATGGCATAGCGCATGTGCGGTGACTTAAGATCACGCGAGAACCCGCTGGGCAAATCAAATCACGGCATAACGTTGCTAAGCAACTCCAAATAACCCCGACACTTTTCCACAGCCACAAGTGACATTTAAATCCATCGGAGGGTTACTTAATTTTGACCTTCCTGTGATTACCATTCTCTGTACACAGTATACCCCAGGACTCAGGTTGGAATAGTTTTATCAAATTTTACTTTTTTCTTTATGCTTTTTGGAAAAGTTTTTCCCCAAAAACATATATAGGGGTCCGTTAACCTGACCCTGAAGAGCCTAATAATAATAAACTACCAGCACAATCTGTTATGGGAGTAAAGGGGTTATAAGTGTACACAGGCGACCGAGCTCAGGACGCCATTAGGAGATCACCAATATAGAGAGAATCGTTTGACCATCCGACAAGCACAAGCAACTCCAACTGTTTCATTGTCTGCCATCCAGAGGCAGGTGGCACCATAGTTACAGGCACCTGTGTTTGTTGGAACCATTTCTAGGTGCTTGGCTAAAGGATATTTGGTCTCACGGTGCCCATTACATATACTGGCATTGATACCCACCCACTGTTGCCTCTGTTTGCAGTGGTGTCATGAAGGACACAACTGGACTGCTGTGGAGTGGAACCGGGTTCTTGTCAGTGACAAATCCACATTTAATTTGGGCAATAATTACAGCCTTGTTCCAGTCTTAAGACCTAGGGGGGAGAAGTTCAGTCCTGCTTTCGCTGTGAAGCGACACACTATCCCTACTTGTGGTGTGATGGTCTGAGCATACAACGGTCGGTCACCCCTAGTAGTGGTATGAGGGACAATGACAGGTCAGTGATATGTTCAGGACATCCTGCAGCCACATGTGTTCCTCTCATGGCTGGGTTTCCAAGAGGCATTTTCCAGAAGACTAATACTTACCTCCATGCCTGCTTGTTTCACATCTTGTATCCAAGCTAGAGCTGGTACAACAGGGTACTAGAGCCTCCATGCCCCCTATATCACATCTTGCATCCAAGTTAGAGGTGGCCCAGCAGGGTTCTAGAGCCTCCATGCCCGCCCATATCACATCTTGTATCCAAGCTAGAGGTGGTACAACAGGGTACTAGAGCCTCCATGCCCAGCTGTATCACATCTTGCATCAAAGCTAGAGGTGGCCCAACAGGGTACTAGAGCCTCCATGCCCGCCTGTATCACATCTTGCATCAAAGCTAGAGGTGGCCCAACAGGGTACTAGAGCCTCCATGCCCTCCTGTATCACATCTTGTATCCAAGCTAGAGGTGGTACAACAGGGTACTAGAGCCTCCATGCCCGCCTGTATCACATCTTGCATCAAAGCTAGAGGTGGCCCAACAGGGTACTAGAGCCTCCCTTCAAGTGTTCCATTTTTCAAAATAAATGTTTAGTTGCTCTGATATTGTAATCACTTACTTATATCAATGTTCCAATCACAAATATAAAGTTTCATTACATACCAACAACTTCTTCTTGATTTATTTTGACAATGAGTGTATTCATGTAGACAGAAGCAAAGTAATAGAGGCTTGAACAGTTAGTAGTGGACTATTAGTGGGATAGTAATTGGAGTCAAGCCTGGTAATTTATAGAGAGTATTAGCAGAACTTATGGAAACTGGTTTCAGATTCTGCAAGTGGTGGAGGGTTATTTCTCTGTCAATGAACTGTGTGAACTAAGCTGTGATTTGCTGTGCTATTACCCTGTGCTAAACTTCAAGTTGCCTTTCTGATCTATGTATTACCAGCATTGTGATTATTCCATACAAATTGTGGAAATTATTACCTAGTACTGTAGGAGAGCAGTTATCAGGGTGGCCACTAGAGGCCAAAATTCTACAAAATGGCAGTAGGTTGCGTATGAAACCAAGAAAGAAGAATATGTTGGGCCGTGTAATGGCATTGATTATGGAGCACCTGAGAGGGATGTGCCTCTCAGATTTAGCTCTGAGCTCATTTTTTTTCTGGAGATATAAGCTACTCACCAAGAAGCATGACAAGGAATGGCACCCCTATGCTTACAAGCTGATGGTAATGCACTGTTTATGTTGATGTTATGTGACATTAGACCTGGTGGTGAGGCAGTACATTATGTATAGTTAGAGGCCAGATGGCCAGGTGCTTCTTTTGATGTCATACACTGTGAAATCTGTGATACAGTGTGAACACTGCTGTAAAGTAATAAAAGACTTGTGAAGCCAGATTCTTAAGAGAAAACTAAGTTGTGGAGATGTGTTCCTAACTATGTCACCACCTGTCTTCTGAGGAAAGGGTGACAATCTGAGTGTGACTAATCCCCAGTTGGGCACAGTACATATATAGTACTATTTCTAAGACTTAGCTAGCAGTAGTTAGTGTATACAAACCATAAATGTTGATTTGTTTTCCTAATATTTCACTATAGTTCTTATAGAGTTATTTGTCCTTAACCCATTAAGGACCAGGCACAGTAAATTTACGGCACCTAGTCCTGGGCTTAAAGCACTGCTGATAGTAAAATTATGGTGGCGCTTTAAGCCTTCTGCCTCTGCAATCAATTAGTGGCAGGATGGGTTATCAGCTGTCAGTAACAGCTGATAATCCGGAAGAGAAAGCAGGAGGGTTTTTTTTTATCTTCCTGCCTTTTCCTTCCCTAAGTACACAGCGCTCAATGAGCACTATGTACTGAAAGTGAAAGTATAGTGTAACTTTCACTCCGGGAGCCAGAGGGTCACGGGACCGCCGGGGTTCCCTGCTACAGCAGAGCTGGAGGGTCATACTAGACCTAGGTCAGCTCTGCCAGGGACTAATGTCACTACAGGGGTTGCTTTCCCTTGTAACTGGGGCTCCAATGGATGCCCCAGCTACAGTGGGAAAGTGTCAAATAAAAAAAAAAAAAAAAAAAATGAATGTTCCCCAGAGGTCTTACATGACGTCATGGGGGACATACCGGTAGATAGTAAAAAAACATAAATCCATACATAAGTGGAACAATGCTACAGAATAAAACAACAATATATACATAAGAAAGAAAATAACACAAAGCCGACACCAACATAAAATGTCGCTGTATGCGCCCTGTAAACCAAAACCATACATACTATATATCAAAACGTCCAAAACAAATAGAGGAACCCATTCCCATACTTTATTTTAGCATAAATATACTGATTGTCATCTGATTGGAAAAATGATCATCATGGCCTTTTCACGCGACCGTAGGCGTTTTTATGTGAGCCCGCTGGCTCTGTAAGAGCGCGTGAACGGGTGCATAAATCTAACGTTTGTGCGCCCGTTCAGACAGCCCAGGCCCGGCGCATATACGCCAAGTCCACAATGCCATTGTGCGGGGAGAGACAGCTTAGCTCTGCTCTGCTAAGCTGTCTGCCCCTTCCCTCCCCCTTGCCAGCTCACCTCCGGCTGTTTGCAATGGGAAGGGGTTGGGCGGGGCAGAACTAAGCTCCAATCCCCCTCCCCACCCTTTGTCCACAGCCAGCAATGCCCCCCCATTACAAACAGCCGGAGGGGAGGAGAGAAGGGGGAAGAAGTTTAGCAGTCACACTGCTAAACTCCCTCCCACCTCCCTTCTACGGCCGCTGTCATTGGCTCCCATAGGACATATTCTGACATATTCTAGGCAGAAAGATAGTTCCAGGACTATCTTTGCTGCCTGGCGTAAAAGTGTCTGGGCGCTTTTACGCCTCGGGAATACGTCTATGTGATCTGATGCATTGGACTTCCAATGCAACAGATGGTAGTGTATATCGCCTGGTTCAGGTTCTGAAACCACCAGCCATCAACTTCAAGGAAAATATAGTACTATATGGCAACCACTGAACTACTTAAAGGGGTTGTCTTGCGGCAGCAAGTGGGGTTATACACTTCTGTATGGCCATATTAATGCACTTTGTAATATACATCGTGCATTAAATATGAGCCATACAGAAGTTATTCACTTACCTGCTCCGTTGCTGGCGTCCCCGTCTCCATGGATCCGTCTAATTCTGATGTCTTCTTGCTTTTTTAGACGCGCTTGCGCTGTGCGGTCTTCTCCCCTTCTGCTCTGTCCGCCACGAGCGGCATTCTGGCTCCGCCCCCTTCTACGCGTCATCGCGTAGCTCCGCCCCGTCACGTGTGCCGATTCCAGCCAATCAGGAGGCTGGAATCGGCAATGGACCGCACAGAGCCCACGGTGCACCATGGGAAAGGACCCGCGGTGCATCGTGGGTGAAGATCCCGGCGGCCATCTTGGTGAAGGAAGAAGAAGGAAGACGTCGCAGAGTGGGGATTCGGGTAAGTAATATGTTTTGTTTTTTTTAACACATCCCTTGGGGTTGTCCTGCGCCGAACGGGGGGCCTATGGAAAAAAAAAAAAACGTTTCGGCGCGAGACAACCCCTTTAAGGCCTGAGATAACCTTTGTCGTTAAAAGTATCATCCCGCAATGGATATATATCACCTATCTAGAGGAAATAATAATGTCTGGCTATTCAGAGGCCCACCGTTTGGACCTCCACAAAAATTAGAATGGGGGTCCCAAGCGTCCTGTTCTTTCTCACTGCATGACTGCTATGAGAATCAGTTTGAATACAGTGGTACTACACATGCTCGACTATGGAACTCACAAAGATTGCCAAGTACATTAATTCTTTTTATAACAGTGGGCCTCATTTATGAATGAACTGTATAACAGTAAGACTAGCATTGTTGCCTAAAGCAATCAATCATAGCTGAGCTTTCATCTTTCCAGAGAAGTTTGTAATGTAACTGGTTTTTCAACAGGTTTTGTCTTACCCGTGTCACATCCACGCTGCACACAAGCACCTCGCTCAGCACGGACGCAGGGGGAGGTTCACAACTACTGCAGTTGATATTATTATGCACTGTAGAACAGTGCCCACCACAACAGGAGTATGTAAACCAGTATGTAAAGCCTGTGCGACACAAGAGTACTACACTCAGCACAGTGTCAGAGAACATACACATTGCTGGAAATAGATGCACACCATGCTATGCTGAACAGTAGCACCACTCGAGAGAGAAGGAAGCCTGGCCCTAACCTAGCAGGAGGGTGAAGGGTCCCTGCCTAGAAGCGGAGTAATCACCTCGATAGAGGCATCCCCACGGTCTTCTTCCTGGGCCCTGATTGCCCCTTTAGAAGCCCCTGGAGAGATGAACTGAACAGCAACGCAAAACAGAAATGAAAACAGAAATACAACTGAAATGTAAACCGCAACAACTTATCTAATAGTAGCAATACACCCAGCACAGAGGAGCTCCACGCTCCACTACTCCTCTATGGAGTTGAAATAAGCAGCACTGAGCAAAGGGAGGGGTGAGAATATATAACTACTCCACACCTGAAGACTGGCACAGCAATTAGAGAAACCCACCTCCAACCTTCTCCCAGGCATGACCAATCCAGCATACATCATGCAGCAAAGAGAGACAGCACCTAGCAGTCTCTGCACATGGTGCATTAACCCTTGTCCTGCATAACAAGGCAACAGGTCTTGGCCTGCGTCAAGGCCACCATACCACGACGCTGTCACGACCGAAAAGCCGCAACAACCCACTTATTTGCTGCTTTTTTTTACCCTGTTTCATGTCTGTAAGTGCTGATTTTCAGGTAGCCTTCTCTATTTTTTTGTTGCTCTGCTGTTTCCCATCTTCTTTCGGGGAAGGGGCATGTAGCAAGCTACCATTCTGCCAGCAGCTCACTGTCCAGACTTTCTTGCCCTTACTTCCCATGCTGCATTGCATTGTGTCTGGTTTTATCAGCAGGGAAGCAGTATCTGAATGCCAACCCCTTTGATTTCCCAGGACAATCAGGCATTTAGAGACATACTGCCCAAATGGTTAGTAAACCCATTATAATATGTGTATGTAAAGTGTGCACACAGACACACACCCACATGCTGTAACTGCAAAAGAAGCAGAGAGTGTGAGGATCGCTATCACAGTGTCTGCAGGTCTATCAGCCTGTAAGTACAGGAAGCACATGTGAGGATAACCTCCCTCCCTGTGGGTATAGAAACATCCCTGTGTCCTTGTTAATAAGGAAGCTATATACCTAATGACAGAGAGTAGATAGCAGAGAAACTGGGAAACCCTCAGTGGCAGCAACTTCAATTGTGATTTACAGTGGTAAAGCAACACAACTTTTTAATGCAAGTATATTACAGAAATGATGAAACTAACACAAACTAGAAGATTAGCATAAATTGTTTGAAAAGTTAATGCCCCTTTAAGATGGTTGGTTGCTATGTGAAACAAGGACAGTCTTATTGTTAGACAATTTTGATAAGTGAGGCCCAAGAATCGGATAAGAAAAATACAAAGGAAGCCACCTCCCTTTGTTCACACCAATTTAAATGCTCGTCACCTACTTTCAGGGATTAAACAGCTGGGATCTGCGTTTTCTCTAATTCCAGATGTTAATGCGGAAGTCTGTCTGCCAATCTTGGAAATCCATGATGATGTATATGTATGGCATTATGTAGGAACGACATTCCCAGATGACAAGCATGTACTGTGCATCATTCAGTGTTAAGAAATTATAATTATTAAACATTTGACTACCATGTCATCCATGGATTGTCCAGCTTCCCCAGTTTGGGAATAGTTGACATAACTATAAAATAGAAATCCACAAATGTAATTTTTTTTTACTCCTTCATTTATTCTTCTGTCATTTATTTTTGTTTAAGATTACCTTATCCCAAGTTTAATCCTTTGTTAATAAACCCACAAAGCCAAGAATCAGTCAAGTATACTCATTACTTTAGAGTCTGTGAGTCACCAGTAGTAAACATTTTGACATTGAAGGTTAATCCTGTCTACTAAATGAGTACTAATAATGTCATAAAGCATCTCAATAACAACTACAAATCAAACAGGGAAACTAAGATAAATGATAATTAAGTGTTTTGTATTCCAGGAATTAAATTGTGTTTGTTATTAGATTAGATTATGTAAATATTTTATTCTTCACTGAGTAAGATCGTAAATTGTATTTATTTTTAATCAGCCTCCAGACTTCAGACAATCCATTCTGGCTGCTAGGAATCTAAACTGCTAGGAGTTTTTTCATTTGGTTTTTTGATTGTTTTTAGATTTTTTTCTAAAGGGGCCTGAAAGATCTATGCAGTATATCAGTCTGTAAAACTAACTTTCTGCAAGTACCAAAAACAAATATAAATCTTTAAAAATCTGGCAGAGAAAACTGGAGTTTTTCTCTTCCTTATCCTCTGCGTTTTTAGCCAAACATAAAGAGTGCTGTGATTAGCTACATAAGGTTTTTGCCTGGGCTGATCTCTATTAGATACAGAAAAGTGAAGCAAATTTAGGCCCTGTTCATAGTTACATAGTTTATAAGGTGAGAAAAGACACAGGTTCATCAATTCCAACCTATAATCCTAGATTCACTGATGTCCTATACAGCAGCACAACCACAGGGTAAATTCTGCTGCTGTGCACTATTAGGACTGATAGATTTTTTAACTGTATTTTAATTGGAAATTTTTATCACTTACAACAATTTTAAAGAACTGTAGTAGAAATAAAACTAAAAAAAATAGACACTACAAAGATATAATAAATGCTCACAGCACATGAACAATGGTAAAGAATGTCAATCTAAACAATTTAGTAGTAGACGCAAAAGTTAAGAGAATAGAATGCCTCAGAAAACACGTAGTATCCAAAAAGTAACCCAGCCACATAGTTATTTTATCAACTAAACACAATGTTTAGAACATAGCTAAGTGCCAGTCACAAGGCTAGAAAAATGGGGAAGGCTGGAGAATACATTCTGACCTACTCCAATATATACCACCAAAATACTTCATGGATTCACTCAAAAGCATGTTTGAAAATATGGTACTGGAAGGAGTCCCTCCCAGGCTGGAAAGCACCTAAAATGTTACCAGGAAGAGCAATGGTGTGTTTCAAGTAACTCAGAAATTTTTGACAAGGATAGCGGAAACACATCCAGGTGCCAACCTGCTGATGTTGCCTATGATGAAAGAGATTACCGAGCTTTACTAAAATGCAAAAATTTTTAACATGGAATATATGTGGAATGAACATTGACAAATTAGACATAAGAAAGAACAAAATGCAACAATTAAACATCGACCTTCTGGCGATCAGTGGACTTCAATGAACAGAGAATGAATACTTTACAAGTGGTGACTTCACAGTGTTCTACACAGGAAATGAAAACATCTGCCGGAATTGTGTCATCTTCATTGCAAGCAAAAAGATAAGTAAAGCTGTCTATGATTTCTCTGCTCTAAGCGATAGAATTATGATCATCCACATCAAAATGAACAATGAAGAAATCAAATTGGTTCAAGACTTCATCTTCTTGGGATCGAAAATCAATCGCAATGGAGAATCAGGACCCAAAATAAAACAACGAATCACGCTAGCTTGTAGTGCAATGTTAAGTATGGATAAAATCTAGAAACAGAAAGACATAAGCATTGCAACGAAATGCTGGATATTCAACACAATCATCTTCCCAATCACAACTTTCAGCTGTAAAAGTCGGACACTGAAGAAAACAGACTAAAGGAAGATTGGTGCCTTTGAACTTTGGTGCTGGAGGAAACTCCTGCGAATTATTTGGACCACCAAGAACACAAATAAAATAGACCTAGACCACATCAAACCAAAGTTTGCATTGGAGGGCAAGATTACAAAACAGAGGCTTTCCTACTTTGGCCACATAATGCAAGTTAATTGATCAAAAACATTGCCAATATTTGAAGTGGTCCGCGGCAAAAGAAGACCTGGCCACCAAAGAACGCATTGGCTTGATACTATGAAAGCTGACACCAACATGCAAATGATCAAACTGGAAGCAGCGGAAAAAAGAAGAACCGCATGGAGGGGGCAGATCCATAAAGTGTGCAAGAGTTGGCCCCGACCAAATGGATAAAGATAAGTAGATACAATCCAAAAGGTACCCCATAGATCCCAAACAGCAGAGACATGACAAATCTTATTCTAGTTGAGGGCAGAGTAATACTCTAGATTTCTCACATCCTTTATCTTAGCAAATAAATCAAGAAGGGATTTCCAGCATCTCAAAATCAAACATTGCGCGGCTGTCAATACATGAGATGATCTGCTAGAATGAGACCTACCATCCTCAGTCTTGGCCCTGGAGGCTTGGTGAGAAGGATCCTGCAAAACAGTCAGCTAAAGTGAGACTTGCCATGTCAAAATAAGTCTTACCCTTGGTAAAATGGGACCTGGTCTTAGTTCTAAAAAGTTCATAGAATCATAGAATGGTAGAGTTGGAAGGGACCTCCCGGATCATCGGGTCCAACCCTCTGCTCAGTGCAGGATTTACTAAATCATCCCAGACAGATATTTGTCCAGCCTCTGTTTGAACACTTGAAGGAGAACTTACCACCTCCTGTGGTAACCTGTTCCACTCATTGATCACCCTCACCTTCAGAAAGTTTTTTTCTAATATCTAATTTGTGTCTCCTCCCTTTCAGTTTCATCCCATTGCTTCTAGTCTTTTCTTGTGCAAATGAGAATAGGGCTGATCCCACTGCAGTATGACAACCCTTCAGATATTTGTAGACCCCTATTAAGTCTCCTTTCAGCCTTCTTTTTTGCAAGCTAAACATTCCCAGATCCTTTAACCCCTTCCCGCTGCAGGGCGTAAGTTTACGTCCTGGCAGCAGGGTACTTCCCGCAACAGGACGTAAACTTACGTCCTGGGGATAGCGTGGGATCACATATGATCCCGCGCTATCCCGCAGCGGGAGCCGGCTGTCAGGCACAGCCGGCGTCCCGCTGTTAACCCCTTCCCTGCCACGATCTAAGTAGATCGCGGCAGGGAAAGAGTTCACAGAGGGAGCGGACTCCCTCTGTGTCTCCGGACGGCTCTCGCGATAACTTCGCGAGAGCCCAGCCTGTCACCATGGTAACAGGATGCCAGACACTGGCGTCCTGTATTGCCTATGCCTATGATCGCTGTATAAGCGATAAGGCATGGCAGAGCAGTAGCTCTGCCATGCCTTATGACAGCGATCATCAGGGCAGAGGTTAAAGTCCCCCAGGGGAACACAAATGTTGTAAAAAAAACAAAGATTAAAAAAATGAATAAAAAAATGTAAAAAAAAGAGTAAAAAAAACATTTTTTATGCTTTTTCTCAGATTAGCATAAAAAAAGGTAAAAAAAAATAAACCCCCACATATTTGGTATTGTCGCGTCCGTAACGACGCGTACAATAAGTTGCACATGCTTTTGACTGTGCACGGAAAAAAACGCTAAAAAACTGAGGCAAAATGCTAATTTTTAGCATTTGGCCTCACTAAAAATGCAATTAAAGTGATCAAAAAAGCCGTATGTACCCCAAAATACCAGTAAAAACTACAGCTTGTCTCGCAAAAAATAAGCCCTCATAGAGTGCCGTACATCAAAAAATAAAAAAGTTACAGGACTTTGATTGCAGCGATTTAGAATAGAAAAAAGATTTCCAAAAAAAAGGGATTTTATTGCAGAAAAGTGGGAAAACCTAAAAAAAAATGTAAGAATTTTGGTATCGTTGTAACCGTACCGGTCCACAGAAAAAATTGAATGTCTCATTTATGCTGCATGATTAACGCTGTAAAAAATAAATAAATAAATCTATGGCAGAATTGATGCGTTTTCTCTCCCTGCTATCATAAAAAAAAGCAAAACAAGTTTTACAATATAGTCTATGTACCCAAAAGTGGCACCGATAAAAACTACAGTTTGCCATGCAAAAAACAAGCCCTAATACGGCTGCGTCGACGGAAAAATAAAAAAGTTACGGCTTTCGAAAATTGGAGATGCAAATCCGCCAAAAATCGTTGCGTCCTTAAGCCCAAAATAGGCCGTGTCATGAAGGGGTTAACCGTTCCTCATAGGACATGATTTGCAGACCGCTTACCATCTTGGTAACTCTTCTCTGAACTTGCTTCAGTTTGTCTATGTCTTTTTTTAAGTGGGGTGCCCATACTGATTTCCCTTTGAACCTCTGATAGAGATTCCATATAAACAACTATTTTTATAGGTTACTTCCTCTTGGCCATAACATTTTGCACAGAGTATGGCCGCCTGCAGACGAGCGGGTCGGATCCGGCGGCGAGAATTCTCGCCGCGAGACCCGACCCGAGCGCCTGCAGAGACGAGCGCGTACTTACCCGCACCCGGCGGCCCCGGCTCTTTCATGTGCCGGCTGCTGTGAGTGACGTTTCTGTGTGAGGCTCCGTGAGCCCCGCACAAAAATAGGACATGCTGCGGTTTGTTTGCCGCGCGAGATTTCGCGCGGCTAAACCGCGGCCGTCTGCATAGGAGTGCGTATTGTAATGCACTCCTATGCAGGCTTTGAGCGGCGGAAATCCCGCGGGAAATCCCGCCGTGGGATTTCCGCCCGTGTGCAGGCGGCCTATAAAGGAGATCCACACTTTGTCATCTGTGGATCTATACAATAGATTCCTCTCTGACAGGATCTTGCAGAATACTACTACCAAACATCACTCCCAAAGTTCCTTCACTTAACTATAATTAGGCCATCTCCCTTATAAAATAGATACAGAAATACTTTTATAGATAAATAAAGGCTTTAGAACTGTTTTACCTACTCGGGGGAGATGCACTAAAGAAGTCTTTAGTCTGGCTTGCATATTTTAGAACTCTGATCCCTTTCATTTTCTTAGAACCCACTCTACCACAGCAGTGTTCACCTACTGGTCTGAGTAAAGTCTGATCCTGCTGGAATCAGATTTGCTGTGCAGCTTGGAACTTGCACTTTATATTTGTCAACCATTATAGGTTGAAATTTCGGTTCTTGGAGGAGACAGCTCTTGGCGGTTGTTTTCGATTTCCACTACACAAGAGGGCCTTTCCTATGGGGTGACGTCTTACAAAATCCCCGTGGTTGCGTTGCTTTGTGGGATGTATGGGAAATACAGGTAGGAGGGGCTAGACATCCTTCATATAGTGCTTCATATAATTAGTGTTTAATTAGATTAATTAAAAATGACATCTGTCTTAGGCCTCAGTCACACCGGCGTTTTGACGCACAAATTTTTGAACGCATTAGCTATGCGTTCAAAAATTTGCGTGACCGAAGCCGGCGTCATGAGGGGAAAAACGCTGCTAGCAGCATTTATCTGCTCAAAAAGAGTGCTGCCAGCTATCCCCTTTGGTCAATGGGGCCAGCGGCAGCTGCAGCGGCCCCATTGACATACAGAGAACATCGCGATCCTCTGCTACAGCTGTGACAGCTGTGGCAGAGGATTTCTTCATCTCCGCGGGGAGTCCCATTGTCACTGGACACTGTGATTAAGAAATCCTCTGCCACAGCTGTGACAGCTGTGGGAAAGGAGAGCGATGTTCTCCCATTGAATTCAATGGAGCGGACAATACAGCCAGCTCCATTGAAAGCAATGGGCTGCCGGCAAGCGCTGCAGTGATTTTCAGGGAATTACAGCTGAGAGCTGCCTCTGATTGGTCAAATTGCTCAGCCATTCAGAGGCAGCCCATTCAGCAGGCAGGGATTTAAAATCCCTGCCTGGTGGCGTGGCTTGTACATGGACGGGTGAGCAGCTTCTTTCAGTAGCTCCCCGCCACTACCGACAATAACAGAAGAAATAGGCACTCACTGGCAGCCGAAACAACCCTCGAGCAGCCATGACAGGGAGGAGAAGGCAGCAGGACGGTCCCGGAGCAGCGGAGGGGAAGAAGACCGGGCAGATCGGCCGCTTCTTCGGCGCACCGAACGCCGCGCGGCAGGGACCCTAGATGGCGGCGATACGTGGACGCTCCTCATCTCGGCAACCCGCACAGGAAGAGGAGCTCAGCGGAGCCGACAGGAGCGCAGCGGAGGACACAGGAGAGAGCCGGGAGCGGGGGAGGACACTATCAGCCAGCAGCAGTAGCAGGCAGCCCTCCCCCTCCAGCGCGGCAGAGACACACGGGGCTTGCATAACCCCACAGAGAGAAGAGCCCGCAATGTCCTCAGCACACAATGAGAGGGAGAGGTCTCCCCCCTCCAGCCCCACAAACCCCCAGCAATGCAGAAGCCCTACATGGGGGAAATCACCCACACTGACTCCTACCCCTAACACAAGAGAAAAAACCCCCACATCCAGCTGCAGATCCTCCTGATGTACAGAACATCTCACAAGAGTCACCATCTGCAGCTGCGGCAGCCCACAGGGCTAGAGATAAAGCCCCATCCCCCAGGGCAGCAAACAAACATGGGACTTGTAGTACTATGCAGAGCAAAGCTACAAGAGTGACTCTAGCCCACAGTAGCAGGGGGGGGGGGGGGGCGCACACACCTAAGGCAGCAAGCACCTCTGGGACTTGTGGTGCTTCAAAGGAGGGAAGACGGCCCGAACAAAGCACCCCCTCAGCATCGGGTACAGAATCAATAGAGAACAAAGCCATAGAACAGGAAGCGGAATGGGACTGGAAAAAGCACCTAAAAACCCTCCCTACCACAACGGACATCATACAGCTATTTCAACAGTTCAAAGAGAAACAACTGCAAGCTCTATCATCCCTTCAAACCGAGGTCCATCAGCTAGGGCACAGAGTAAATGAGCTGGAGGAAACGCAAGAAGAAACTTACTCCACCCTGACTGCGCACGACCAAGCGATAAAAGCCCAGGCTGCACAAATCACAGACATCATGTCACATCTAGAAGACCTTGAAAACAGACATCGTAGGAACAACCTACGCATAAGAGGTCTACCCGAAGATATAGGGAACGACCAACTGGAAACATGGGCGCAAAACTTTTTCTCTGCATTACTACAAAGACCAGCAGACCAACAGCTTGAAATTGACCGTATACACAGGGCCCTGGGGCCGAGATCTACAGACCCCAAAAGACCACGCGACATCATTTGCAGTGTTCACTTCTTCAAATAAAAAGAAGCAATCATCAGACAGGCTCGCCTTTGCAAAGACCTAGCACACGAAGGTTCCACGATCTTGATATTACCAGACCTGGCAAGACGCACGCTTCAGCAACGCAGAGCTCTAAAACCGGTGGGAGACGCACTACGAGAGCACAGTATCCCCTATCGCTGGGGTTTTCCCTTTCAATTCACGGCCACAAGAGAGGGGAGATCAGCCTCGTTCCGAACCCTTAACGACCTGCCAAAATTCCTGGAAACTTTAAATCTGCCACCAACCACCCTGCCGGACTGGCAGTCACCGTTGTCGCTGCCCGCCAGGCAACCAAGAGAACAGTGGGAAAATGCACACCCAAGATCTCAAAAGAAAACAGGAAGCCACAGAGACAACCAAAATTAGGACGAAACCACCAGAAAACCCAACACCACCACGTCTCAAAGCATGCCAGCTGAGAACTTTACGCACTCTTAAAACGCCGTATGAAACTACAACACAAAGAAATAGAAAACATAAGACATGCTACGGATCCTCAGACACCATACCAACGCCACTGGAAGGAGTGAGACAATCTACCCCATGCACCACTGGGTGGGGGGGGGGAGCTGGGGAGGGAGTAGAGGGAAACTCAAGGAACATTGGATCCAAAATGTTGTGCTTTGTTTTGCTCTGCCTTCTTTCCTTCTCTCCGTCTTTTCCCCTGTCCGCATTCCCCAGCATAAACAACTCAATGGGAAAGCGTAGGCCAGACACGAGTTGGTCAGGATACACCACATCTCTACCCAGGAAAGCACAGACTTAGCGCAAGTGTGCAACATACAAAATAGGTCATAGTAGTTAAAATGAGACGGGACGGTTGCCTAGTTAACCCCAGGGTTTACCTATTGTTTAAAAGGGCCCGGTTAGGACCCCAATTGTCAAGTCGGAGTGAGCGGGGAAGCACCCCTGCCATGCACCTCTACGCCCCCCAAGGGAAGGACGGCTATCCTTGTCGTCCCCGCACTAGTCGTAGACTAGTAGCATCCCAAACAACTCTGGACTGGTTTCCGGAGAATCCCTCCCTTTCGACACCCTTCTCTGGGTGTACCAGGGTTCAACTCTCTCTTATCTTTCCTTTCTCTTTCTATATCTCCTTGCGCTCGGTGGGTGGGGACACCTTCGCTGCACCAATCACATGATGGAGCTGACATTCTGCACTTTCAACGTCAGGGGGCTTAACAAACCAGCCAAGAGAGGACAAATCCTCTCCCACCTACATAGAAAAGGAATAATGATAGCGCTTCTACAAGAGACACATTTAACAGTAGTCAGTACACCGAGATGCACCACACGCCATTACACCACATGGCACCATAGTGCCCATGGGGACCAAAAAATTGGGGGGTCTCAATTGCAATCCACAAACAGCTTCCCCATCGCTTGTTGGGATCCATGTCAGACCCCGAAGGTCGATATTTATTCATCAAAATATCAATTGGATACCAAGTGTTAACAATCGCTAACGCAACCAGGGGCAGGTTCAGTTCGGCTTGAAGACCCTGGATGTGCTGGCGCAGTTCGCGACGGGATCAAAAGTAATACTGGGTGGAGACCTCAACGCGTGTTTGGACCCCCCATGAGATTCATCTACGGGTAAGTCCGGAGTTTCCTTTGCAGCACTGTGCAGATTGAAGAGGGCACTGACTTCCATGAAGTTAGTAGATCTCTGGAGAACTTTACACCCAGGATCTAGAGACTACAGTCACTACTCAGTAGCACATAATAGCTACGGTAGAATAGACTACCTGTTGGTATCACACACACTCCTAGACTCGTCTCCTACAAGCTCTATAGGCAACATGGTATGCTCCGGTCTACGGATCACTCTGGGTACTTGCGGGGGACCGAGGGGGGAAAAACACATGGCGGTTAAATGACAACATTTTAAATGATGAAATATGCCTGAAAGAAATCTGATCCACGATAGAAAACTTCAAGGAAGACCATAAAGCAGACAGCACGGCAGCTCCGATAAAATGGGAGGCCCTAAAATGTGTAGCTCAAGGAGTTTGCATATCACATGGAACAAGGCTTAAAAAAGAGCGCACCCAGAACCTAGAGAAAAAACTAGAGGAGTTGGGAGCATTAGAA
Source organism: Eleutherodactylus coqui (assembly GCF_035609145.1). Lineage (NCBI taxonomy): Eukaryota > Metazoa > Chordata > Amphibia > Anura > Eleutherodactylidae > Eleutherodactylus > Eleutherodactylus coqui. The sequence goes on along the minus strand of NC_089837.1, from coordinate 453,051,677 downwards.
GCCTCAAACAAAAAAACACCCTCAGACAAATTACGGGCAGACATATCAAATCTGCAGGGTCAGGTCAGGGACATCCTAGACCAGGCAACCCTCCGCCACAGGGACAAAATCAAGGGGGGATATTATGAATATGGCGACAAATGTGGCAAATGGCTCGCAAGGGCCGTGAATACCAAGACCGCTCAATCCCATATATTTGCCATTAACTCCCCCAATAACGGACTGCTACACTCCACAGGAGAAATCCTCAATAGATTCCAGTCATACTACCAAGGACTGTACAATATTGAAAGTGACACGAATGCTAGCCAATCTCGAGGTGATACAAAAGTGCAAGCCTACTTAAACAAAAATGCCCCTCCCCCTATCCCGACGGAAGCAGCCCAGGAGCTAGAGACGGACAGTACAGAGCAGGAAGTAGCGGCGGTAATCAAGGACCTGAAAGTAGATAAGAGCCCGGGACCTGATGGGTTCACCCCACGATTTTATAAACTATGCGGAGACTTGCTGGGCCCTATCTTGGTAAAATCGTTCAATGCTATATCAAACAAATGCCCCTTCCCCTCACAAGCCTTACAGGCAATCATCACGGTCTTGCCCAAGCCTGGGAAAGACCCGCTAGAGTGCAGTAATTACCGCCCCATCTCACTTCTCAACTTAGATACAAAAATCTTCTCCAAAATAATAGCTACCCGATTGCAACCCCTAGTACCAACCCTAATCAATAAAGAACGGGTAGGGTTCGTACCGGGCCGCGAAGCTAGGGACAATACCCCCAGAACCCTCCCCATTATCCTAAGGGCACAGAAATCCAGGAACCCCCTTAGCCTACTGACAGTCGACGCTGAAAAAGCCTTCGACAGGGTTCACTGGGGCTTCCTGGAAGCAACGCTGCAAAAGATAGGCCTAGGAACGAGGGCTAGAGAATGGATTATGGCCCTATACAAAAATCCATCGGCAAAAGTGAGGGTCAATGGGGTCCTTTCACAGCCCTTGAAAATAGGAAACGGGACCAGACAGGGGTGCCCATTATCACCCACATTATATATACTTGTCATGGAATCCCTAGCAAATGCCATTGTCAGAACCTGCAACTCGCGGGGCCGCCGTGCCCGCACCACCGGTCCTGCCACCCGGGCTACAGGAGTGCGGCGTAGGGGAGCCCCGGTTCTGGTGATCTCCCCGGGCCGCTGTAAGACTGGTCGCCGCCGGGTTGCTAGGGAGGCAGCTGGTGCTTCTAGTCACTTGACTACCAGGCTGGCTTCCCTAGTAACGGTCTGTGCTGCAAGACTGGGGGCGTGCCCCCAGCACCTCCCTGATTAGCCCTGCTGCTGTCAGGCTCCCCGCCCCAATCAGCTTCTGGGGCGGGAGCACTGACAGCATTTAAATATGTGTGTTTTCCTGTCAGGCGTTGCCAGTGTTAGTTTGGTTCTCCAGCTGCACCCGCGTTTATCCTGACTGCTCTTGTGACCTCGGCTTTTCTGACACCTGCTTTTGGACTTGACTACGTTTTGCCTGACCCCTCTGTACTGCGTACCCTCTTGTTGCCTACCCGGATTGTCTGACCATTCTACCGTTGTTTGTCTCAGTGTCTGTTTGTCTCCCGTGTCCCGCTTCCCTAGTGAGGGTAGGGACCGTCGCCCAGTTGTCGCCCTGGGGGTTAGCCCAGGGGGGCAAGTAGGCAGGGACAGGGGTTGCGGGATATCTCAGGGACCCCCATATCCCGGACACTGTCCTGACAGTAACACTGGCCGAACGAAGGTCAGACCCTTGCATCCGCCCGGCGACTTTGAGCCCCTCGATGGAGGCCGTGGCGGCTGTAGCGAACCAGGTCCAGGTCCTTACGACCCTTGCCCAGGACCTAACCGCCCGCTTGCAGCCACGGGAACAAGTGGCAGCTGCAGGCCCCATGCAGCCCTCGTCCGCTCCAGGAACAATGTCAGAACCTCGAGCCACGCTTCCGGATTGCTTCTCCGGAGAGAGAGATCAGTTTTTTGTATTTAGGGAGAGCTGCAAGCTCTACTTTGATCTCCGCCCCCACTCCTCTGGTACTGAATACCAGAGAGTGGGAATCGTAATTACCCGCCTGAGGGGAGAGCCCCAAAATTGGGCTTTCTCGCTACCAGCTGGCTCTCCAGCCCGACTATCCCTTGACGCCTTTTTTTCCGCCCTGGGTCAAATTTATGACGAACCCGACCGGGCGGGCTACGCAGTCTCCAAACTCCTGGCCCTGCGCCAGGGTTGTAAGATGGCGGAGGACTACTGTTCCCAATTTCGTCAACATTGTACGGAATCCCGGTGGAACGATGCCGCCCTAAAAGACTTATTTTTGACCGGCCTGTCTGAGGCTCTCAAGGACCTACTTGTGGCCCACCCAGAGCCTAGAACTCTGGAGCAAGCCATGTCGCTGGCTATTCGAGCCGACCGACGTTTGAGGGCCAGACACGCCGCTCGGACCACCCCACTCCCCACGTCTACTTCTTCGACTGACCCGACCTTTTACCCTCCCACCACCGAGGCCATGGAGCTGGGAGCCATGACCCCCAAGCAACGACGGGAACACCGCCTGAAGAAGAACCTCTGCTTCTACTGTGGGGAGCCGGGTCACCGCATTGCTACCTGCGCCATGAAGCCACGGCAGGAAGAACTCCCGCTCCTAGGCAGTTGTCGGGGGGACTGTCTAGGAGCCAAGGTACTCCCTGTGTTGTCCAAGATGTTAGTGCCTTGCACCCTAGAATTTCATGCTTTCCACCGTACTGGGCAAGCCTTTGTTGATTCTGGGGCCGCGGCTAATTTCGTTAACTTTAATTTCGTTGCTCAACTGTCCGGAGTTTTGTTACGTTTAGAGACTCCGATTCTGGTTTCAGGAGTGGACTCCACTCCATTGCAAGCAGGGGTGGTTAATCTGGTTACCCCTGAAGTAAGGTTTACGATAGGAGCCTTACACGTGGAAACCTGCACCTTTCTAGTGATGAGAGATTTGTCTGTGGACGTCGTCCTAGGCCTCCCCTGGCTCCGGGAGCACAACCCGGTAGTAAATTGGGACACGTTGGAACTGGTAAAGTGGGGTCCCCGCTGTGTCAACCACCTTTGTGCGGTGAAGGTGGGAATCTCCACCTGCGAGGGGAGCCCCCTACCAGAATACCTCTCCGAGTTTTCTGACGTGTTCTCCAAACAATTATCTGAAGCTCTGCCCCCTCATAGGGAATGGGACTGTAAAATAGACTTGATTCCTGGGGCCAAACTTCCTAAGGGCCGCATTTATAACGTTACGGTCCCAGAGAGAGAATCCATGAGGGACTACATCCACGACAGTCTGGCCAAGGGGCACATCCGGCCCTCAGAATCCCCGGTGGGTGCCGGGTTTTTCTTCGTTGAGAAGAAGGATGGGGGTCTCCGGCCCTGTATTGACTATAGAGAGCTAAATAAAATCACAGTCCGAAACCAGTATGCTCTTCCACTCATTCCTGACCTCCTCAACCAGGTCGCTGGTGCCCGATGGTTTTCTAAACTTGATCTCAGGGGAGCATACAACCTCATCCGCATTCGGGAAGGGGATGAGTGGAAAACCGCCTTCAATACGCCCCTCGGGCATTTTGAATACCTAGTTATGCCTTTTGGATTGTGTAACGCCCCCGCCATTTTTCAGGGGTACATGAACTCAGTGTTTCAGGATATCATGGGGGTGTTCGTGGTTGTATATCTAGACGACATTTTAATTTTTTCCTCCGACTTGCCGAGTCACCATACTCACGTTCAGACTGTGCTAGCTCGACTCAGACATAACAAGCTGTTTGCTAAACTCGAGAAATGTGTTTTCGGGGTACAAAAGATATCATTTTTGGGGTATATCATCACGCCATGCGACTTCCAGATGGATCCTGAAAAGGTGAAGGCCATCACGGAGTGGGCCCAGCCAGGGTCGTTGAAAGCCCTTCAACGCTTCCTCGGCTTCGCCAACTACTATCGCAAATTCATTAAAGACTTCTCCGTGGTGGCTAAACCTCTAACGGACCTCACCAGAAAGGGGGCAGATGTGAGGACCTGGTCTTCTGAGGCTCTGAGGGCCTTCGATACCCTAAAGGCGGCGTTCTCTTCTGCACCGGTCCTAGTACAACCGGATCTGTCCAGCCCTTTTGTGGTGGAGGTAGATGCCTCTGAGTTTGGTGTGGGAGCGGTACTGTCCCAAGGTCCCTCCACTCTCACCAACCTTAGACCGTGTGCCTATTTTTCTAGGAAGTTTTCTTCCACCGAACGGAACTATGATATAGGCAACCGGGAATTGCTGGCGATTAAGTGGGCTTTCGAAGAGTGGAGGCATTTTTTGGAAGGAGCCCATCACCAGATCACGGTACTCACAGACCATAAAAACCTCACCTATCTAGATTCCGCTAAGAGGTTAAATGCTCGGCAAGCCCGCTGGGCCTTGTTTTTCTCTCGGTTCAATTTTGTTGTTACCTATAGACCCGGTTCTAAGAATGTCAAGGCTGATGCCCTGTCTAGGAGTTTTGGTTCTCCGGAACCTTCCGAGCCGGAGCCTGAGAGCATTCTCTCCCCTGGGGTGGTCCTCGCTGCTGTCTCCTCCGACCTTTCACCTCTCATTCACGCCGCTCAACAATCGGCTCCTGAAGCCCTTCCGGAAGGTAAATTATTTGTCCCGTTGTCACTGAGATTGAAAGTGTTAGAGGAGACACATGCTTCAGTCCTAGCTGGACACCCCGGCATCAGGGGTACTCTGGAGTTAGCGGCCAGACTCTATTGGTGGCCGCACATGGCCAAGGATGTACGGGTATTTGTGTCCGCGTGCCCGGTTTGCGCAAGGGGGAAGAATCTCAGGAGACGTCCTGAGGGGCCTCTTCTGCCCTTGCCCATTCCGTCCAGGCCATGGTCCCATTTGTCCATGGATTTTATTACTGATCTGCCATCCTCGCTGGGGAATACGGTCATTTGGGTAATAGTTGACCGTTTCTCTAAAATGTCTCACTTTGTTCCGCTTGGCAAGTTGCCTAACGCCAAACTTTTGTCTGAGATGTTCATCAAGGAGATTGTTCGGTTACATGGGATCCCCGAGGATATTGTGTCAGATAGAGGGGTTCAGTTCGTCGCTCGCTTCTGGCGAGCCTTCTGTAAAAATCTAAACGTTAATTTGTCCTTTTCCTCCGCTTTCCATCCCGAGAGTAACGGACAAACGGAACGGATGAATCAAGAACTTATCCAGTATTTGCGACTGTTTGTCTCTGATAACCAGTATCAGTGGGCCAACTACTTACCTCTCGCCGAATTTGCTATTAACAACCATGGTAACTCGTCGACCCAACTGTCACCTTTTTTTTGTAACTATGGGTTTCATCCCCGGTTCTCGCTTTCTACTCCTTTTGTCTCGAACAATCCGGCCGCTGACATATCCGCTGAAGAACTGTGCACAGTTTGGGCCCAGGTTCGTAAGAACCTTCAGGGTTCCCAAGAGAAACTGCGTAAATACGCAAATAAAAGACGTACTATCTCTGCACCTTTTGTGGTCGGGGAGCAGGTTTTATTATCATCCAAGAATCTGAGACTTAAGGTTCCCTCCCTGAAACTTGCTCCTCGGTTCATTGGCCCATTTACGGTTTCTCAGGTTATCAACCCGGTGTCATATAAGTTGGCACTTCCTGACCCCTGGAAGGTCCACAAGGTTTTTCACAAGAACTTGCTTAAGAAGTATGTGACTCCAGTTCTCCCCACCCAGAACCCGCCTCCTCCCTCTCTGGTACAGGGGGAACTGGAGTATGAAGTAGAAAGGCTTGTGGATGCCCGACGGGTTAGAGGTGGGCTGCAGTACCTGGTCCACTGGAGAGGATTTGGCCCTGAGGATAGGACGTGGGTCCCCGCCAGGGACGTCCATGCGCCACGCCTAGTCCAGTCATTCCACAGGGCTTTTCCGCTTAAGCCCGCACCGGGCCATGGGGGTCCGGTGTCCCCCCGTAGAAGGGGGGGTACTGTCAGAACCTGCAACTCGCGGGGCCGCCGTGCCCGCACCACCGGTCCTGCCACCCGGGCTACAGGAGTGCGGCGTAGGGGAGCCCCGGTTCTGGTGATCTCCCCGGGCCGCTGTAAGACTGGTCGCCGCCGGGTTGCTAGGGAGGCAGCTGGTGCTTCTAGTCACTTGACTACCAGGCTGGCTTCCCTAGTAACGGTCTGTGCTGCAAGACTGGGGGCGTGCCCCCAGCACCTCCCTGATTAGCCCTGCTGCTGTCAGGCTCCCCGCCCCAATCAGCTTCTGGGGCGGGAGCACTGACAGCATTTAAATATGTGTGTTTTCCTGTCAGGCGTTGCCAGTGTTAGTTTGGTTCTCCAGCTGCACCCGCGTTTATCCTGACTGCTCTTGTGACCTCGGCTTTTCTGACACCTGCTTTTGGACTTGACTACGTTTTGCCTGACCCCTCTGTACTGCGTACCCTCTTGTTGCCTACCCGGATTGTCTGACCATTCTACCGTTGTTTGTCTCAGTGTCTGTTTGTCTCCCGTGTCCCGCTTCCCTAGTGAGGGTAGGGACCGTCGCCCAGTTGTCGCCCTGGGGGTTAGCCCAGGGGGGCAAGTAGGCAGGGACAGGGGTTGCGGGATATCTCAGGGACCCCCATATCCCGGACACTGTCCTGACAGCCATAAGGAACAATCCCAACATTAAGGGCTACAAGACGGAGGCCTCAGCACAGAAAGTAGCTCTGTTCGCTGATGATTTGCAAATTTTTATGACCAACCCCACAATTGCCCTCCCAAGTATCCATAAAGAATTTGAACAATTCGGAAGATTAAGCAATTTCAAAGTGAATACACACAAATCCGAAATCCTCTATAACAACGCCGATCACAGCACACACTTCACCTTCAGATATACAGGGAAGACAGTCCTCACCAGCTGGTGCCCGCTCATCAGAGATCCTGGATCCTGGATCGCAATTTCAACAGCAAAGTATGTATGAGAGCAGCACTCCGGGGGTTGAATAAAAGAACAAATCTTTATTGTGCCCACACAACGTTTCAACCCTCCATCGAGGGTTGAAACGTTGTGTGGGCACAATAAAGATTTGTTCTTTTATTCAACCCCCGGAGTGCTGCTCTCATACATACTTTGCTGTTGAAATCCGAAATCCTCAATATTACGGTCCCACCAGAAGAAGCAGCACAATTAAACAACTCCTTCCCCTTCCGATGGCGCACAGACAAAATAAACTACTTGGGAATAACATTAACCTCGAACCTAGACCAACTCTTTGAGCTTAATTACAAACCGGCGCTCTCCAAAGTAGAAAAAGACTTACAATTGTGGAAGTCCCTAACAATGTCATGGTTCGGTCGGATCAATGTTTTAAAAATGGTTTCCCTTCCTAGACTTCTATATCTATTCCAGACCCTTCCCATCAAGGTTCCTAGAAACTTCATGATTCGTATCAGACGAATAACGACGAAATTTGTCTGGGGGAGATACAGGCCACGATTAAAATGTAAAACACTTACTAGAATGAAGGAAGCGGGAGGAACAGGCCTACCAGACTTTGACTTATATTACAAGGCGGCAATATGCAAATGCGTCCTGGACTTACTACACAATAGAAACACCAAACTTTGGGTGGCGATGGAGCAGGAATCAATACCAGGGGAAGCAACGGGGTTGTTTTGGATACCCAGGGGAGAAAATAGGAAAGAACTGAGACTACCTTCCCTCTTTACAAGTATTTTAGAGGTCTGGGACAGGTTTGGAAAAAGAAAAAACTTGGTGTCGTGCCCTGGACAACTCACCCCACTTGTAGGAAATCCTGGGTTGCCAATCCTGACAGACGAAGGATCGTTAATAGCTAGGCTGGGGGCCACCACACCACGCATTAGAGATGTAATGGAAAACGGGCATCTCAAAACACTACAAGACATTTTGGGACCCGGGGGGTCGGTGGCCGGAGCGTGGTTCCAGTACTTACAGATTCAATGCTATGCCCAATCCCTGGGTACAATGCCACTATTAAACAAGCCCTTGACGAGGTTTGAGGACTTGTGTGTGGCAAAGGTACCACCAACGAAAGAGATCTCCCTCTCATATCGCATTTTGCTAGCGGAGGAGACAAAGGACGAAGCAGTAGGGTTCAAGGCACAGTGGGAAAGGGAACTGGGGAAACCAATCCCAGATGGAGAGTGGTCAAAGGCTCTGACTCTGACCCATAAGCTATCAATCTCGGGAAAAATGCAGGAAATGAACTACAAGTTAGTTTCCCAGTGGTATAAAACACCATCCAAATTAGCCAAAATATACCCTCAGCTATCAAATAGATACTGGAGGTGCGCAGCGGACGAAGGGAACTTCCTGCACATATGGTGGACGTGCCCTGGGATCCGGAACTTGTGGGAAGATGTAAATAGGCTATACAACGCTATAACCCATGCCGGGATCACCTTCACCCCGGAAATGGCCCTGCTGTCAGTACTCCCAGGCTCTATATCAGGGGCAAAAAAAGGCCTACTCAGATTTTTCATCTTGGCCCTGAGGCAGGCGATCCCGAGGCTATGGAAGTCGACAACAACCCCAACTAGAATTACCTGGCTAGAAAACTTAGACAACATAAAACAACTAGAAGAGACCATCGCTAGGGACAACAATAGGCGCCAGAGGTTCTACGCGACGTGGGCGACTTGGGTGGCATTACGTTTCTCTGACCGAATCAAGGAATGGCTCCTCAGAGGGGAAATATCTAGGTAAGATGTTACAGCTCCAGGAAAATATAAAGGTATAAACCGACGAGGGGGGGGTGGCGCCCCCACCGGGCGCGGGGGAGATCTTCTTCTTCATCTTCTTCACCTATCTTTCTTAATTTCTATTTCTCTTACTTACAAACTCTACTCTCTGAAGTTCTCTCTCTTTGTACAATTATTCAGTTAAGAAAACCTAGTCATTTTTCTTATGTTAATGCAAAGCAAGTTACATGAACAATGTTTTTACGTGTCAAGATATGGGGGACAAACTCACCTTGTAATTGTTCGCACAAGTTGAAAATATGACTAAATAAAATCCGTTTGAACTTAAAATCCCTGCCTGCTGAAAACTACTCAGAGCAGTGCAAGAGAAAAGTCGTCTGGACGCGGCTGAGACCCGGCAGCTGCAGAGAGGTTTTTTTTTTTTTATTCTTTACACATTTTTGGATTGATTTTCTGGGAAGGGCTTATATTTTAAGCCCTTCCCCGAAAATCACTGCAGCGCTTGCCGGTAGCCCATTGCTTTCAATGGAACCGACTGTATTGCCAGTGTTATCGGACCACACCAGTACCGATCTGATGACCTCGTTGCCAGGTGCCAAATTGGTAGATATGGAAGCCCGTTATGAGAAGATTTTCTAGCAATTATCTATCAATAGCATGAAATCACTCCATGTTATGTCAAGACACTTCTCCATGAGAACTCAATGAATTCTACTTTATTATCAACATTACCAACTCTTATACAGAAAGAAGAGGGCATATTCACAAGTTACTTGGTACAAAGATTAGTATTACATAATTTACTGTTACAAAGGTGAAAATGCTTATTGATCATAAGACTTATTGACATCTACCAAATAGTCTCAAAGCTCTTAAGGGTCGTCTCAGACATGGAAATTACTGCAGTCTGGATATTGTTATTGCTGTAGACACTATTTCTGCTCTAGTTGTGCATCTTCTCTATTAACATAGCTTAGCCTTATTTAATTTATCTGTTGACTTCTTATCTTAAAATCCTAGTTACCGGCACTACAAAGCATAGGTTTTAGTCTTCTATTTAAGGGCCAATAGTCCAATACAAGGTAAGAAACATACACTTATTGCATTCTGAAACTTAACACTTTATATTCCATGACACCGGCTCTATTGAATTCAATGAGATAACATCGCTCTCCTCTGCCACAGCTGTTATCTTCACTATATGTTCTAAATGGGGTTGGCGCTGCTGCCGCTGGCCCCATTAAGCACTAGGTGAAAAAGAACACCGGTTTGCCGCACAACGCAGTTACATGTGTTCTGCGAACCGGTGTCCTATAATTTTCGCCGCAGGTGTTTTTCCGCATATAAAATTTGCACATGTGACTGCTGCTATGAATGTCAGAAATGAAATTGTATAGATCATGGGGGAAGACAAAAATTCCAATAAGGTGAATGCCTGTTGCCCCATATTAGGGAAAGTATTCCTTCATGACTTCAGAAGGAATCCCTGGATCAACATCCCATTTCCAGAAATGCAAGTTGTGATATTATGTCTTTCAAGAAAGACATCCAGGCCCCATTTGAATTTGTTCAATCAAATAACCATTAAAACATTATGTGGCAGAGAGTTCCATAGTTGTACTTCTCTTACAAGAAATAATCTCCATCCTTGATGATAGCATTGTCATGGTTATGTACCTATTGTATAAAAAGAGCCTTAGAAAGATTTATTTACTGTCTGTCCATATATTTATACATAGCAATTTGATTACTCCTAAGCCTAAGACATCTTTTCTCCTAACTGAAAAACCACAAGTTTGATAACTTGTCCTGGTCTTGAAGTTCACTCATTCCCTTAATTATCTTAGTTGCCGTCCTTTGTGCCTGCTCTAGTTTAGATATATACTTCTTGTACACAGACGCTCAAAATTAAACACAATACTCCATGTGTGGTCTGAGTAGTTACTTGCATAGAAGAAGCAAAAACTACTAGTGTGTTCTTGTCATACTCATGTGCATATACAGTAGGTATTATTGTATCTTGACACCACCAGGAAGAACTGGTGGAGTCAAGATTGACAGGGGAGTGATGCCCCCTGTACATGATTGGCTGCAGGTCCTGGCAGCTCAGTAAACTCATGCTGCAGCTGCAATCCAGGGAGGCTTTCACCTCCGTTCCTTCCTGAGGCACGCATTGGCCCAGGTGAAATTCCCTCCCCGCCAGCAAGCCAGAAGAAGGCACCCTGCTGCAATCCAGGGAGGGCTGCACCTCCATTCCTTCCTGGCCTCCGCTAGAGGCGCGCATTGACACAGTTGAAACCCCTCTTTCCGCCATCCACCCAGAATAACGCACCCTGCTCTGTTTAACAGCGCAGAGCAGGGTAGGCATGAGGGAAGACACAGGTCCATGAACTGCCTTTGCTGCCAGCGCCGCTTAAAGCCCTCCCTTTACTGCACCCCGGTCGGCATCAGCGAGGACACAGCACCAGCCCATCCAGCCACAGCAGCAGTACAGCAGGGAGGCAGTAGTGGAGGACGAGACTTTCTGACATGCGCCCCCGCATACTGCATTAGAAGAGCAGGTACCCAACATCAGCGGGGGAGTGACCGTTAAAGCCACCAGCCCACAGAGAGCAGAAGGAGGAGGACAGCTGGGAGGCCGGGGGACAGACACTTAGCTGCTGTAACAGCGCTGAAGCTGAGCAGTGGCTAACAGACACCGAGCCCCCCTTATGGACTTACTATGGCGCTTTCCCATGCAGTTTACCTCCTTCCAGGACCTTTGCTTCTTTAGCCAATTGGGGGCTAGGGGTGTGAGAGTGACGTTCCTCCTGTCAAACCGCTAGCTTCCGGTGGCCTCAAGATACAATAATACCGTGCATATATGCCTCATACAGAGGTGAAATAAGTAACAATAGTGCTACAGAATCCTTAGTATTATGGTTTATCACAGGCAGGAAAAAAATCGGAGGCTATCATAGTAAGTATTGTTTTTGTAGTGTGTTTTTTCAATTTATTTTATTTTTTGTGCTTAGTGATTGTTCTATGCTTGATTTTATATCTGTGCTCATGTGTGAATATATTAATTAGAAAAGATTTACACATTTTTTTAATTACATAATTTTTTTCCATCTAACTTTCCCTAGGGATCAAATTAATATTGCAGTTACCAACACTTAAAAATAGTTTTGCTAATAATGTTACATATGGTTTTCAGTATTGCTATGTTATACCGCAATCTGTAAAGATCCTATTTGAAAAAGTGGATAGCATGTAATAATAAAAATGAAAAAAAAAATTGGTACGGCGTTAGCTAGTAGAGCAAAATGTGTTTGTTCTCAGCGAGAGAAACCAAGTAATCTTGTAGATATGATACCTTTTAATGGCTAACAAAAATACATGATGATATAGCGAGTTTTCGAACCTACACAGGGTTCTTCCTCAGATCTACTCCATAAGCCTGAGGATGAACCCTGCATTGCTTCGAAAGCTCGCTATAACATCATGTATTTTTGTTGGCCATTAAAAAGTAGCATATCTAAAAGATTACTTGGTTTCTCTTGCTGAGAACAATCGCATGTAATAGTGTTATGGTAGACGTTTTTATTGTATTTATTAACCCCTTAATGACACAGCCCTTTTTTTATTTTGATTTCTTCTCCCTACTTTCACAAAATAATTTTTTATCATGTTTTTTTAGGGGCGAGTTGCATTTTTCCAGATACTATTGAATGTACTGAAAAACTTTAGAATTTCTTAATGGAGTGAAATTAAAGAAAAATCTCTAAAGACTTGGGGGGGGGGGGGGGGGACAGTTACCATGCCATACACACAGGATATTCAATCGGTGTCCATATCTTGGTTCATAAATCTAGTCCATTTCAAAGTTATTCCAGCATAATCGACTTGGAAGGACATTATATATACTTGTATTGTAAAATTTATGATTATGTCTGCCTACTAATCTTACTGTACAACCCGCCACCTTACAATAGTGTGGTCATGAGACAACTCCGGGACCATGTGGTGATGATGGCAGATATTCCTTTTCTTTCCTTGGAGACTTTAACTAAGTTATAGATCCATTCTGGGACAGATTTCCTGTGGGTGATATGGTAGTAGAGCACTCTTTGACTCCTCAATATTGAGTTAGTAACATAGGGGTACGGCAATACTCCTGTCATTCGAGCACATACCACTCCTTATCCTGCATGGATCTGGTTTTGGGTAATGACCTACTATACAATAATGGGTCATCATTGCATTGTTGCTTTGCTCCCTCTCTGACCATTCGCTCTGTTTGCGGAACCTGAATACACTGTTGTTGCTAACCTGCGGCGTAAATCCTGGAAATTAAATGCTTTTTGGCTGAATGTGATAAACAATGGTAGTATTACTGGGTCTCTTGAGGAATTTGCTATAATAAATCATGGCTCTACTAATAAATGTGTTGAATGGAATGCCACGAAGACTTATCTGAGAGATATTCTAATTTAGAGCATTACCAGTATTAAACATAAAACTCAGTGGACTAATTAAAGGTCCATTTACACAGAGCGATGATCGCTCAAAAATGGCTCAAACGACAGTTTAAGTGAAAGCTTCGAGCGATCATTTTGCATAAACCATTAAGCAGCTACTCAGTTACTTAATAGCCTATTAGCGTGCAAATGAAGCCTTTAGCTGAATGCAGTTAATAGCTGAAGGGCTCTTATCTCCATTCAGCTCCTTTGCTCTCCAACTGGTTAAATAGCTGAAACAATGCCAACAGCACTACCCGCAGAGAACTCAGCGTGCGGTCCTGATACGACTACAGGATGATTTTAAGGCTGGCTTGAATTTAACGATCAACTAGCAGTGCATGAAAAGTGCATGATGGCTGCACGTTTAGACGCAACGATTATCGCTCAAACGATTGCTTTTGAGCAATTTTTCAGCGATCATCGCTCCGTGTAAATGGGCCTTAAGTATTTACTCCTCTAGTCATCCTGTTCTGGTATTGTTTTAAGTCCAAATTATTCATACCATGTCTGTGCCTTTTATGTATGTGTATATATATATATATATATATATATATATATATATATATATATATGTGTGCATGCGTGCCTCTTCGGATCTATTCTATTCAAGCCTGAAGAAGAACCCTAAGTAGGTTTGAAAGCTCGCTATAACATCATGTATTTTTGTTAGCCATTAAAATGTATCATATCTACAAGTTTACTTGGTTTCTCTTGCTGAGAACAATCACATTCAGCACTAAGCATACACGGCAACAGTTGGGTAGAAATGGAACATACATATATACAGAATGGCACTCCTGAGTCATTATATAACTGGAGGGAAGCCCAGGAGGCTCTAACGCAGTATGATGTGGAAACAGCTGCATATAAAAGAGGGTTTGTAAAGCAACATTTTTTAGAGGCGGTGGAGCGAACAGGGATATGCTAACTATTCTTGCCAGGGCTCAGATGGCCTCTACATGTATTACAGGGCTGAGGGGTATCTCAGGGGAGTACTGCTGCACTGGGGAGATTTTACGCTCATTTTACCCCTCTGTATATTCCTTCAGGATACAAACCAGTGCAGAACAAATCCGACCGTACTTGGCAGACATTTCTTTGCGTCTTCTTACCACTGAGCAAATGCATTACTTAGACTTACCAGTAGCTGTAAAAGAACTACAGGAGATGGTGGAGTCTATGTCAAACAATAAGACTCCGGGCATCAAAGGTCTCCCAGTGGAATATATTATATAATAAACTAGGTGAGATTATGCTCTAAAAAACTGAGGAAGCAGCTAGTAGACAAGAGCTCTCTAAGTCTATGAAACACACAGTAATAATAGTTTTACTTAAACCAGGGAAGGTTCCTCTTGTGGCTGACAACTAGAAGCCTGTCTCTCATTTATCTGTAGATATTAAGATCTTGGTGAAAGTGTTGGATACCAGTCTATCATCATTTCTACCCTGGTACATACGGATCAGACTGGATTTACACCCTCTACAGCAATTAATATTTGCCATCTATACCTCAATTTAAAAATTCTGGTGGCTAACGCAGGAAAAGAGTACTATATCTATTAGATGTTGCTAAAGCATTTGATAGTGTTGAGTAGCTGTTTCTCTGGGAAGTTCTGCTAAACATGGTTTTTGGTTCTACTTTTATACCTGGTGGACATTGCAGACCCCAGAGCATGTGTACAGGGAAATGTTAGCCTGACCACCTCCTTTTCGTTACATAGGTGGACAAGACAAGGGAGTTACCTCTCCCCACTCTTATTTACTTTAACAATAGATCCCCTTGTGAGTAAGATTATTTGTCATGCGGGTATAACAGGCATTAAATGTGGTACAGATGAAGAAAGATTGCATTATACACCGATGACATGCCCTTATTCCTTGTGGCTCAAGGACATCTTTGGAGACAGCAATTGCAGTAATTAATGAATATGGTACTTAATCAGGTCTTGCAATTAAAAAAGCTAAATCCATACTTATGCGGGACACAGGCCAGGTGTGACATTCTCTATAGCTCATGCCTCTCTCATATGTACACAATTCCGTAAATACCTGGGAGTGCATATAACAAGGAGTATTTGTAATTACATTAAACTGAACTTAGATCACCAGCTGGCCAGATTTAAGCTAAAACTAGATTTTGGTGTAAACCCTCGTTGTCAGTTATAGGAAGAGTGAATCTTGTAAAGATGATCTAGATGCTGCAATTATTGTATTTGTTGCACAATGCGCCCCAATGGTTACCACAATCCTTTTTTTAATAAATCAGTTTATCAGAGATTTGTTGTTGTTGTTAGCTGTTTAGTCATTCACGACCCTCGGCGACCCTAAAGGCGACTCCCTCCATGTTTTTCGGTTTTATACTGCTTCTTTCAGTTGTGTGATATTCATGCTAGTATCAGCTCTGAAAGTATCAGCCTTCGTGTTCTTTGGCGGCCTGGTCTTCTTTTGCCACTGATCTGTCCAGCATTTTTCTAGCGACTCTGCTCGCATTACATGGCCAAAATACGTGAGCCTGAGTCTGGTGATCTCGCCCTCCAGTGATATATCGGGTCTTATATGATTCAGGACTTCTCTGTTTGTTACTCTCACCTTCCAGGGCATACGCAGCAGCTTTCACTAGCACCACAGCTCAAACGCATCACTCCTCCTTCTATCAGCTTTTTTCGCAGTCCAGCTTTCACATCCATACATGGCTATGGGGAAAACGGTGGTTTGCACTATCCTGCATTTAGTTGCTAAAAAGCTGTATCAGCTTGAATTCAATGAATGGCTGAGCGCTGCCTGTGATTGGCTGAGAGCTATGACCAATCACAGGCAGCAGTCATTCAATGTATGGCTGAGTGCTGCCTGTGATTGGCTGAGTGCTCAGCCAATCAGATACAGCCGTTTCAGCAAGTGGGGATTTCAAATCTTTGCCTGCTGAAAGAGATTCAGAGCAGTGCAGGGAGAAGACGCGACTGGATGCGTCTGAGCCCTGGCAGCTGCAGAGAGCTGAGTATATATTTTTTATTTTTAACACATTCTAGATAATTTTCAGGAAAAGGATTATATTTAAAGCCCTTCCCTGAAAATCCCTGCAGGGCTTGCCGACAGCCCATTGCTTTCAATGAGCTGCAGAAGCGCCGGTCCCATTGAAAGCAATGGGAGAACATCGCTCTTCTGTGCCACAGCTGTGACAGCTGTGGCAGGGGTATTCTTCAGCCCTGCGGGGAGTCCCCTTGTCACTGAACACTGTGACAGGGCTGTCACAGTGTTCAGTGATGAGGGGACTCCCCGCGGAGATGAAGAAATCCTCGGTCACACCTGTCGCAGCTGTAGCAGAGGATTGCAATCTTTTCTGTATGTTGTCAATGGGTCTGCCACTGCTGCCACTGGCCCCATTGACCACAGGGTGAAACCCCTGGATGTGACAGCATCCGGGGGGTTCACATCCAAGGAATCCCCTGCAAAGAACTACTACACTGCCACGAGCCAAGCAGAGAAGTCGCGCCTGAGCCCCGGCAGCGGCAGACAGGTGAGTATGCGATAGACATGATAATTAGTTAGTGTAAAATGTCTATTGATTTGTAATAAACTAGATGTATTACTCAGCTGTAGTGACTTTAACTCTTAGAGGCTAATGGCTGCATAATTTCATTATAGTAATTGCTGGACAATGGCATGCTGAAAGATGTGTGTGGTATAATGTTAGCCTAATACAAAAGTTCTACAGAAGCCTCTTAAAGAGTTAAGTCACATTCCAATACTGAAGAAGAGTATCCAGCCCCTCACCCACTCTCCAACTTCTGGAACAAAGGCTGCTATATACACTGGACTTGAGAGAGGTGTGGGAAGGTGGGGGTGGGGGATTCTATATCATCCAGCGAATAAGAAAATGTATATGTTACTGATGTAATCTGTTGCATGCCCATAAAGGGCAGGTATCATGTGTTTCAATAAAACTAGAGCTCTGAGGATTATAACGCAGAGAGCTGGTTGAGATTCAAGGCTGATGACTTGTATCTGATCAGATTCTTTCATTATGTGTGCACACTATACAATTAGGAAGCTACAGAATTACCATGAAGCCTGCTGGAGAAAAATATTATCCAGTACAATTATATGTTTGTTTTTTTTTTGTTTTTTTTTTTTACACAAACCAGGGATGATTTTCAGGGAAGGGCTTATATTTTAAAGCCCTTCCCCAAAAATCACTGCAGGTGTTGTCGGCAGCCTAATGCTTTCAATGGGCACGGACCTGCATTCACGCGTGTTTTTGCACCCTAAGTCACTATGTGGTGGTAATATATGATCAGGTCATGGTGGTACCGTATTATTTGGCCCTTATATACGGTTGTATTACTATTGGTAATTTTGGTCTTCGTGTAGTGAGTTTTGTTCAGGAACAGTATGAAGGTGATATGATTGATGATAATATTTGTACCTTGTATATATGGTGATATTATTTTAGGGACTGGTCTGGAGTAATATTTCAATGCTTAGCTGTTTGTAACATTATCCCTATTCCTGTATGGGTAGGGGCACATCTTGTAGCCCAGATGATTTAAAGTGTTACCCAACAGGAAATTGTTGTCCTTGAACTTTCACTCCCCCCCCCTCCCCCCCACTACCCCCCGCTACCCCCCGCCCCCCGAATCTGCTCGGACCAGTATGCAGTTACTCGAGAAAAGCGATACTCGCTTGAGTAATTACCTTAACCGAGCGTCCTCGCTCATCCCTAATGTGGAGTCATTTCTACACCACCCAGCTACTGGAGTGAGACAAATTTTGCAACTTTTTAAAAAGTTGCATTTCATAAGTGTCTCCAAATCTTGGCCATGAAGCAAGTGATGCCTACTTTTCTAGACACTTTGGAGAAGTAGAGTGATGGGTGTAACATCATTTCTTTTGGTGCAAACCAACAGTAAATTTATCTAAATTGATTTGTACAAAAAAAAGGTACAGTGTATGCCAGAATTCTAGCACACCAGTAATAAGTGTGCTGGTTATGTTTTGCATAATATAACAAATCAAATAAAATTAATATTTATTAATAGGCAACAATAGAAAATGTCGGTGGTTACATTATATTATCAGTTAAATCACACAGACACGGAATAAAATAAGTTAAAAATGTAAAATAAAAATGCCTTGGTTCAGTGATAACTGCAGACATCAGGTAACGTGTTACTCCCAGTTTCTGGTCCTCAGCTGCATGCCAGGAAGCGACAGGACTGATGATCTAATGTGCTATTTTAAGTGCATTTACATACCAGGGGTTACACTCTATGAAAGTGAATTTTGTCTGGGTAAGTCAATAGAAACTGCTGGCGATTCACGGAATAATTGTTTTGAAGCAATCCCAAATGAATGCACCTTTCCAGATTAGAACATGATGTCACTGTGAGGATGAAGTCATCCCTAATGTTTTAAGCTAATGAGATGTCAAGGAGCGAAGTAATTGGCACTGATCTCAACTCTTCATGGACGCAGAATCCTGCAGTGATTCGTTATATTAACACTGGGTAAGACATGAAAACTCAGATTTATGCAGCATAATGTGCTAACCTTAACAGATATTCTAGAAATCTATCTATCTATCTGCATTAATGCTTGAAAGTTTGTGAACCCTTCAGAATTTTCTGTATTTCTACGTATATTTAACCTAAAACTACATCAGAGTTTCATACGAATCCAAGTAGATAAAGATAAACCAAATCAAACAAATGAGTCAAAAATATTACACTTGCATATTTTTTTTAGCAAAATGTTTCAATATCACGTCTGTGAGTGTAAAACGTATGTGAACCTTTACTTTCAGTATTGGGTGTGACCTCCTTGTGCAGCAATAACTGCATCTAAACATTTTCGGTAATTGTTGATTAGTCCTGCACATCAGGTTGGGGCACTTTTAGCCCATTCATCCGTACAGTACAGTTTCAACTCTGTTATGTTGGTGGGTTTCGTCCCATGACCTTCTTGCTTCGGGCTCTTCCACAACATTTCTGTAGGCTTAAGGTCAGCACTTTGACTTGGCTATTCCAAAACTTTAACTTTATTCTTTTTTAACTATTCTTTTGTAGAACTACTTGTGTTGCTTTGGGTTGTTGTCTTGCTGCATGACCCATGCTCTCTTGAGATTCAGCTCACGGACAGATGTCCTAACATTTTCCTTTAGAATTTAGAACTCATTATTCCATCAATGATGGCAAGCCGTCCTGACCAGATGCAGTAAAACTGGACCAAACTATGTTACTATCACCACTATTCACAGATAGTATGTGGTTTTTATGCTGTAATTCAGTGTTTTTCTTTCTCCATACATAATGCTTCTCATTTAAGCCAAAAACCTCTATTTTGATCTCTTCTGTCAGCAAAAGCATTGTTCCAATAGCATTCTGGCTTGTCCAGGTGATTTTAGCAAATGGCAGAACAGCAGCAATGTTCTTTTTGGAGAGCAGCGTCATGATCCCTGCAATCCTGCCATTCACACCCTTGTTGTTCAGTGTCCTCCTGACAGTGGACTAACGAACATTAACATTAGCTAATATGAGAAAGGTCCTTAGTTGCTTAAGGCCCATTTACACGAGATGAGTGTCGGGCAAATGATGCCAAACACTTGTCCCCGTGTGTACTTGCTCCTATGCTGTTACACGGGAGCGAGTATCGCTGGCTTGCTCACAGCGTGGCCAGCAGGGGGCCAGGGCAGCTGGTGGAGTGTTCCCTCCCTGATCTCTCCCGTCCCTCTCCATTCACTGTAAGCAGCAGCTGTTCAGTACTGAACTGCTGTTGTTTACACTGAACGATCGTCATTCAGTTTTAAAGCATGCTTAAACTGAATGACTGGATGATTCTCGTCCCGTTATTTAGTTTAAGCATGCTTTTACATGGAATGATTAGCATTTAAAACCCTGCAGGAGTGCAGGGTTTTGAACGATCAGAATGATAATCGTCCCATGTAAATTGGTCTTTAGAGGTTACCTTAACTTCTTTTGTAACCTCATGGACTATTATATGCCTTGATTTATCTATCTAGCTTAAATATATTAAACACTTAATTAAATTTTAAAAAATCAACACCGCAACAGAAAAAACTTAATGTAAGGCTACATTCACAGGAGAGCGAATCTCAAGTGAGTTTTGGGCGTTGCGAGATCCATTCTTTTGAATAGTCATACAGATGAGCCTTTTTTTCTCCTCACAACGATGCTGCAAGGTAAAAAACTACTGCATCCTGCGTCCTATTTTTTCACATCCCTTGGAACGCAGCGCCCATTGTTTCAATGGGACAGTCAAACACATTGCATACCGTGCGATGTGATGTTTCCCATTGAAATCAATGGAAAACACTCGCCAATCCTCTGATTCACGTGAAACAAGCATCCGCAGAAAAAAAGCACATTGAAAAGCGCAATAATGGGCCGAGAAATCCGTCCCCATATCACACTCGCCCGTGTGAATGTAGCATAACAGTTATAAATGTTACAACTATAACAAGACGTAGTAATCAGTCTCTGATGATTGTAGCTTCAGCTTCTTATCTTGTGTGTGTGTCAGATGTCTGTCCTAGCTCAAGAGTTATGACGGACTTTTAGGGTTCCTGCACACGAATGCAACATATAAACGCTGGCGAGAGTGTGACATGATTGCACTCTGAATGAAGCGAGATCACATGTTCTTGCAGGCGTTTCCGCGCAGCTTACTGTTCTTTTTAACACTGCTGGGCCCATTTTGAACCAGCTCAGCAGCCTAATTAGTCCCTGGTGTTAGCAATTAAAGGGGTTGTCCCGCGCCGAAACGGGTTTTTTTTTTTTTTCAATAGCCCCCCCCGTTCGGCGCGAGACAAACCCGATGCATGTGTTGAAAAAAAAAAACGGATAGTACTTACCCGAATCCCCGCGCTCCGGTGACTTCTTACTTACCTTGCGAAGATGGCCGCCGGGATCTTCACCCTCGGTGGACCGCAGGTCTTCTGTGCGGTCCATTGCCGATTCCAGCCTCCTGATTGGCTGGAATCGGCACACGTGATGGGGCGGAGCTACGAGGAGCAGCTCTCCAGCATGAGCAGCCCCATTCAACACGGAGAAGACCGGACCGCGCAAGCGCGTCTAATCGGGCGATTAGACGCTGAAAATTAGACGGCACCATGGAGACGAGGACGCTAGCAACGGAGCAGGTAAGTGAATAACTTCTGTATGGCTCATAATTAATGCACAATGTATATTACAAAGTGCATTAATATGGCCATACAGAAGTGTATACCCCAACTTTGTTTCGCGGGACAACCCCTTTAACACCACAAAATTGCACAGTTATGCCCTGGGTGTGCAAATACACACTCAAATACAGCATCTTGCATATTTTTCCCCTCAACAGAAATCTGAGCAAAAACGCAGAATGTGAGGGAAATCAATGGGTTACATTGTCTGCATTTTTGCACGTGCAAAACCACATGCAAAATCGCCCGTGTGAAGGAGCCCTTACTGTAAAACTCCTCTAAGCTCTTTAGCTCCACTGATATATGTGTACTGAACTAATGATCAAGGTATTTATACAAATATCTCAGTATCCTGAAAGCTCTTTCAGACAAACACCCAAAATTGTATTATACACACTATCAGTCAAAGGCTTTTTCCAGTTATTTTTGGCATTAACACAGTTCAAACTAAGTAAATAACGTGAAATGGTTCAAAGCTTCAAAAGTAAGTTAAAAATATAAAAATAATATGAAATGTAAGAATAGTCTGAATTTAAGCATTCCCAAAGTAAGTGGAAAGTAGTGATTGAAAGATAGGGGTGAAGGATTGGAATTGTAGATTTGGGTTAGAGAGACATTCGGGATACAAGGTTCAGAAATCCATGGCATATCATAGTTCTTCCAGTCTATGGCAGGCACTAACGTATTGTACTGCTGTGTTTTCCTTCTCCACCAGCAGGACGTAGAGCTCCTCTTTCTTCTTCATGCAGCTGAAGTCCAGGAAGAGATCAGAGAGTCTTCTGAAGTTCCTCAGTGTTGTGTATCTGGGGCATCGCAGTAGGAAGTTGGCCTCATCCTCCACGGCTTCCTGATCACACTCTTGCCATAGCCTGCTCTCCCTCGGCTTGCAGTTCTGTCTGTGCTGTCATGACTTGATGGCCAGACTGTGGACACTAAGTCTATATCTGCTCAGGATCTTCGCTCTTTGGAGTTTGAATGGGAAAATTGTCTTCTAGAAGGGTGGTCATCTCATAGAAGATGGAAAGTACGCATTGTAAATGATGGTATATTACCCTGTATATTGCAATAGTTTTTTCTGCACTAGTTAAAAAGGAAAACATCTATCATGGCTTTGTGGTTCTGGAGAACTCCATACCTTCAAGTATCTAGTTCAAAATTTGTTGATTCCTGCTTGCTCCCATTCTCTGGTTCGTATGCAGCATCATAAAGATAAACATTGGCACTAAATGACTAATATTAACATGATCACATATGAAGGCAGGTGACAGTATTTGCAAAGCTAAAGAGAAGCTTATAATGTGTATTGAGCAGCCTCTTTTCATCCATACTGGATAATATATAGTATGCAAGCAATCAAATTATTTTACTATCCCCAAATTTAGGAAGATTTAAAGGGGTTGTTCAATTGCAAACTACTGATGGTTTATCCTCAGGATAGGCTAGGAGTAGTAGATCTGTAAGGGTCTGTCACCAGGGATCCCTACTGATTAGCTGATCTCTGGGTTGGTTTGCTGATGCTCTGAGCTGATTTCAGCAGTAAGCAGACAGCTCACTGCAGTGTCAAAGCTTGGTATAACAGGAAAAGTTCCTATTTAGTTCAGTGGGGACATGGCCTGCAATACCAAGCCTGGTCACTGCTGAGAGAATGGAGCTGTCTGCTTCCTGCAGAAATCAACTCAGAGAACAGCTGATCTGTGTTAGTCCCAGTTGACAGACCCCCACTCATCTAGCTATCAATAACCTATCCTAAGGAAAAGTCGTAAATAGTTTACAACCGGACAACTCCTTTAAGATGGCTATAATTTGGCCGCCTTGCAATATCTACGTTATGGCACAACAGCAATTCAGATTTATTTATTCAAACAATATATGATGGACTATTTAAACATACTTTTTTTGTTTAATTTTCAGAGATGCAATCCTTTTTTTTACAAAGAAAAAAAAATAAAAAATTATTATTTTTTCTTTTTAAAGCGCCTTTAATTTCAAGGCTCTGTACATAAGAGAATAGTTTTAAAATTAACCACTAAGCTTACTGATAGT
Source organism: Eleutherodactylus coqui (assembly GCF_035609145.1). Lineage (NCBI taxonomy): Eukaryota > Metazoa > Chordata > Amphibia > Anura > Eleutherodactylidae > Eleutherodactylus > Eleutherodactylus coqui. Next base: position 453,028,211 of record NC_089837.1, on the reverse strand, counting down.
CTGACATGTCCTCTTCTGCAGTGATCTCATATCATCACAGGCAGGATTACAATGACGGGCAGCAATTATATATAGATTACATAGGATCCACAATTCACTCCCCATCCCTGCACAATGAGCCCTGCACAGGTGACAGCATGCTCGCGCTTCCATAGAAGTTAATGGGTCAGGTCCTGACTCTTGTGCTATGGCCTATGAGGCTTCTGTAAAGTCTATCTGTAAAATCTATTAACTGCAACTCAGACAAGACAACCACCCCATAGACATGTACAGAAAATAGAATTTAAAAAAATCTTCAATCAGAAAATAAAAACGTTTTTCAAAAATGTAATATGTTTTTAGGAATAAAAATATAGGTGATACATTTGCCTTTAACCCCTTCATGCCTTGGGAAATATATTATGTCCATAGTATTTAGGGTTAATACAATACCTGCAGAAATACCATATACTGCATTACTCAAGTATTACAGTTGTGGCAATGTCTGTTGGCGGTTGGGGTCGGCGATGACACAGCAGCTCACTCTGTCCATTTATAACTCTGAATAACTTTATTTTCTTGAATATTCATCAATAACACGGAAATCCAGTAGAAATGCAGCAGCCACTGGCAGCACATACACTTTGTGCTATAAACATGACAAACACTTGCCCGTCAAGGCCCTAACTAAACAGTAGTTTCTTCACTCACTACAACATAGTGGCCTAGCGACACTACACATACCCAACAGGGTGTCAGTCTGGGGGTTGTCCTTCCCCATCAGGCTTGTGGCATTACCACAGCCTGGTCTCCAACAGACATCAGGGGGTTCAGCGTCCTCTTACCCTCCCTCTCAGGGAGTAGCTCCAGCTCTCTCAGAGCCTGGCCTGGCTCTGGCTTTCACTAGGGACTGAATGTGTCTGGAGATTTTAGCTTCTACAGACACACCCACACAGCTGTCCCTGCTGATTAGCCCACCTTCCAATACACAAAAGGCCTGTTTACAGCCCCCTGCAGGCCATTCTATATACCTCTTTGCCACACAGTACATAGTATAAGCAACAAATGATCATAAGTTCTGTTTCCCCTTAGAAGACTAAAAAAAGTGAAAAGAATTATTCTTGTAAAATATAAAGGATAATAAAAGTTGAAAACAAACCTTTTTTCATATTAATAAGAAAACAAAGCAACCTCGGTCCCTCAAAACATATTTGGTATCACCGCAACTGTAACAGCCTGCTCTATCAAAGTAATGCATTATTTATCAGTGAACGTTACCCTATTCCCAAGGAAAAAATTAAATAAAGACGCGATCAAAAAGTTTTATGTATTCCAAAATGGAACAAATAGAAACCATAGGTCATCCCACAAAAAATAAGCCTTAACACAACCCCATCGATGAAAAGATAATTTTCTTTAAGATATTTTATTTTTTTAAAGTAGTACAGCCAAGAAATAATACGAAAAGAAAGCAAAAAAATATATTAAATAAATAAATAAATTTGGAATCATCGTGGTCATACTAACCCACAAAATATTTAGATGTCAATTTAATTTAGCATTAAAAAATAGAACTTGTTCTGCAAAAAGAAACCCCTCAGACAGTTACATTGACAGAAATATAAGAGAGCTATGATTTTTTTGGAAATATGAAAAGGAAACAAAATTGAAATAAAAAACAAAAAATGGCTGCGTCCTTAAAGGGTTAAACAAACCCAGTACATATACTATCTTATAGCCTATGGAAGTCCATTTGGGACCTCCCTCTATAAGTAAAATGGAGAACCGCTACTAAGCAGAAATTCATGATTTGGTCAACTCAAGCTGTCCAGATCAATGGCTTACCATGTATGATGTGGTTGGCCATTCATTTGAATGGCTGCCATGTAGTGCTACATTTCCTAAAGCAGCCACTGCATGGCAAATACCTGGCTGGTCACAGTACCCCAGCAAAATCAGATGTCTGCCTGATTAACAGATAATAGAGGATGTCTATGATGAGAAAACCCCTTTAGGAATGTAAAGGATAAGGGAAACAATAGCACATAGTTGAAGCAAAAATTATTACTGCTTTTGTATTTCGTAATATTACATGTCAAATGAATTTTCTTCCCAACTGTGAACAATGACTAAACCATTTTTATGATTTGTTGAATTATTACCGCATTGATCATACTTCACAATGCATGTGGATCTGATAACTCCCACGGACATATTTCTGGCATTTCTCATTCAAATGAATATTTTCCCATAGCAAAGTATAGACACCTGAGTAAGCAGACAACTCATTAATACCAGCATTACAAAAACATGTTACATGATAGCAATTCGGTCTCCGATTTTTTTTTTTAAGTGTATAGACTGGAAAATATAGTCTTTCAACTTTAAACTTCAGCTAACATTTGCATTATACTGAAGCCTTGAAGGAGAATCTCTTCACATAGTTGTGGTAAGTGAGTCATTGTACCAGGAGACCAAGGGCCTCATTCAGACCAAACTTTCACACAGGAAAAATAAGTGAGAAACAAATGGATACAAACAGTTTTAATGATACCATTCCTCCAAGTGATTTGTTAGAGAATTACCTACACACCAACAAATGGAAATATGCTTGTGAAAGTTTCTACCAGTCGTGATTGACTTTTTCATTAGGCTTTCATTTCGACATATTTAGATCAAGGGTCAGGAAACTTAAAAAAAATATTTTTAGGGATTCTAAGGGATTGTATCATTTTATACAACATATATTTAAATAATACTGTTTATATGTCCTGGAATTTATCCTGGTGTAGGCCATCACAAGTTCACAATAACCAAATGCTAATTGAAAGTTTAGATTATGTTCTACATTTTATTCGTCTGTCTGTTCATCTACTATTCTCAAATAGTCATATATTTAATATTTGTTTCAGTGTATCTATTCTCTAACAGGACCATATATAGAGAATAGGAAAACCAATAGTAAAAGTTACAGGTACAACACCCTTCTGGTGATAGCTTACTTCCTCCACCCATGCACAGACGAGGGCTTATATGCAGAGGCGTAACTTGAAGCTTCTGGGCCCCTATGCAAAACTTGTAACAGGGCCCCCAACTGTAATGCTTTATTCATAGTACTGGGCTCCCTATATGGAGAGCTTCAGACAGCATGATTCGCCGGCAATTTACCGCTGGCTGAATCACGCCCGTGGACAGGGGGCCTTAGTTTAAAAGTACTTCTCAATTGATTGAAATGGTATTATTAATGTTCAAAGCATTAATGTTGTCATTTCCTTTGTGGTGTTACACAAAGTAATTTTTGTATGCCAGTTGTTTAATAAATAGGAGATTTTGGTCATTCATTTTCCAATGTCACACAGCATCACGTGGTGTTTATTTATTGTGAAGGGAGAAGGAAAACATGGACAGTGAAGTTGAGTAGGCCTAGCACATCAACGATACCCCTGTCATGTGAAATGCTTCATGTTCTAGTATTTGATAATAGGTAAATATTTTCCTACAGGTTTCATGTTGCAGCTGATGCAGCTACAAGCGAAAGGTATCGTTTGCGTTTCTCAAAGATTCACAACATCGGCACGTGGAACGTCCGTGGCATGTACATGGGCAAATTAGAAATCCTAAAAAATGAAATGGGACGGCTCAACATTGACCTGTTGGGTATCAACGAGCTTCACTGGATAGACAAAGGTTTCTTTAATAGCGATGATTACATTGTTTCAATGCCATAAACTATAGGAACATATCCATATGCATCAATGGGAATCCTCGCTCGATCACAATTTTGCAAGTTTATTCGCCCAAAACCGATGCAACAGATGAGGACATTGAAAATTTCTATGCCAATCTCCAGCAAGCAATCAATCAGACCCCTGCTAAGGATATCACTTTTATAGCAGGGGATTTCAATGCAAAAATCGGCTCTGCAGAAGACCTACCAGTCATTGGCAAATTGAGTTTGGGTGAGCGGAATAATGCATGCGACCGTATGGTCCAATGTTGCACGGAAAACTCCCTATCAATCATGAACACATGCTTTGAGCAGCCAAAATGCTGTTTATACAAATGGATGGCCCCAAATGGCGTGCATCAAAACCAAATCGACTTCTTCCATTGTCATAGAATCATAGAATGGTAGATTTGAAAGCGACCTCCAGGATCATCGGGTCCAACCCCCTGCTCAGTGCAGGATTCACTAAATCATTCCAGACAGATATTTGTCCGGGCTTTGTTTGAACACTTCCATTGAAGGCAAACTCACCACCTCCTGTGGTAACCTGTTCCACTCATTGATCACCTTCACTGTCAGAAAGTTTTTTCTAATATCTAATTTGTCTCCTCCTTTTCAGTTTTACTCAATTGCTTCTAGTCTTTCCTTGAGCAAATGAGAATAGGGCTGATCCCTCTGCAGTGTGACAGCCCTTCAGATATTTGTAGACAGCTATTAAGTCTCCTCTCAGCCTTCTTTTTTGCAAGCTAAACGTCAACTGCATTGGAAAAGCTCAATTCTGGCCATGAGAACACTTCCGGGTGCAGACTGCAGCTCTGATCATCAGCTCCAGTTGCAAAAAATCAAAGTCAGATTCAGCAACATCAAAAGGTCACCAGCAATATGCCGTTTTGATGTAGAGAACATCCCTTCATGATACGCAGTCAAAGTAAATAACAGATTTGAAACACTCAGCACCATCAAAAAAGACCCTGACGAATTATGGGAGGAAATCAAATCCATCACAGTGAATATAGCGGAACAAATCATCCCCTTCAAAAAATCAGCAAAATGACTGCCATGGCTATTGGATGAATCCATCATGATCACCAACAAGCACCAAGGAGTTAAAGGGGTTGTCCAGCGGCAGCAAGTGGGTCTATACACTTCTGTATGGCCATAATAATGCACTTTGTAATATACATTGTGCATTAATTATGAGCCATACAGAAGTTATCAAAAGTTTTTTACTTACCTGCTCCGTTGCTAGCGTCCTCGTTCCCATGGAGCCGACTAATTTTCGCCCTCCGATGGCCAAATTAGCCGCGCTTGCGCAGTCCTGGTCTTCTGCTCTCTTCAATGGAGCCGCTCGTGCAGAATGCCGGCTCCGTGTAGCTCCGCCCCGTCACGTGCCGATTCCAGCCAATCAGGAGGCTGGAATCGGCAATGGACCGCACAGAAGAGCTGCGGTCCACGGAGGAAGAGGATTCCGGCGGCCATCTTCACCGGTAAGTATAGAAGTCACCGGAGCGCGGGGATTAAGGTAAGTGCTCCGGTAAGCTTTCTTTAGGTCCCTGCATCGGGGTTGTCTCGTGCCGAACGGGGGGGGGGGTTGAAAAAAAAAAAAACCCGTTTCGGCGCGGGACAACCCCTTTAAAGCAGTGGGCACCATCGTTGAATTCAGGCAGCTAAATGCAGAATTTCTAAGAAAAGTCAGAGGAGACAAGGAGCGCTACTGGAATGACCAATGCGGGAAACTGGAAGAAGTAAACCAGCAAGGCCACACCCAAGCTTTCTTCGCTTCGGTGAAGCAGACCCAGGCATTGTTCGCACCACGCAAGGCTGTAACCATCAAAGACAGGGATGGCAAATTATTACAAGAAGAAAATCAAATCAAGCGTAGGTGGCAAGAATATACAGCAGAGCTGTGTGCAAGCGATCAAACAGGCAACCCACTGGATTACGTACATCAAGTAGAACAACAAACAGGCATTCTGGAGGAAGAAGTCATATAGGCCCTGAAACAACTACGAAACAGGAAAGTTCTGGGCATTGATCACATACCAGCTGAACTGCTCAAACCAGTGTCAGTCAAGATCCTAACCGACCTATGTAAAATGATCTGGAGCTCCAAATCGTGGCCCAAAGACTTGACAAGATCTGTCTTCATCACATTTCCAAAAAAGGTGATGCTCAAGAATGATCCAATTACTGCACCATGGCCCTCATACCTCACGCGAGCAAAATTCTTTTAAAGATCATATAAAAACGCATTGCGACAATTGTTGAATGAGAACTGTGGACGTTCCAGCTGGCTTCCAAAAACGACGTGACACAAGAGACCAAATCACGAACCTGCGCTGGATCATGCAGAAGACCCAGGAGTATCAAAAGGATGTGTACATGTAGGTCATCGACTACAGCAAAGCTTTTGACTGTTTCGAACATGACAAGCTTTGGAAGTGTCTGAAACAAATGGGCATCCCAGAGCATACTGAACAGCTTATAGGGTTGCTTTACAACAACCAAGAAGTAACAGTCAGGACAGCTTATGGAAACACGAATTGGTTCGGAATCGAGAAAGGCGTACGACAAGGCTGCATTCTATTACCAGTCCTGTTCAATCTGTACACAGAAATGATCACGAGGCGATGCAATTTGGACAAATTAGAAATCGGAGTCAAAATTAGTGACAGAAATGTCAACAACCTCCGATATACAGATGACACCACTCTGCTTGCAGAAAGTGAAAGGAACCTGGAATACCTTATCCAACGAGTGCAAAAGGAAAGTGAACACATGGGAATGTACTTCAACAGCAAGGAAACGTAAGTCATGACTGCGTTAGGCAATGGTACAGTGAATATAAAAATTAACAACGAAGAAGTCAAGTTGGTCCAAGATTTCATTTTTCTTGGATCCAAAATTGATTGCAACGGGCGATCTGGACCTGAGATCAAGAGACAGATTACACTTGGTAGGAATGCAGTGCAAGGAATGGAAAATAGCTGGAAAAGCAAGAATATTAGCATTGCAACAAAAACCAGACTGGTCGATGCAATAGTCTTTCCCATAACGACGTACAGTTGCAAAAGTTGGACTCTCATAAAAACAGACAGAATAAAAATTGGTGCATTTGAACTATGGTACTGGAGGTGAATGCTACGGATACCTTGGACTCCCATGACAATGAACAAGGTAGTGTTAGATCGCGTCAAACCAAAAATCTCACTAGAGAGCAAAATCATCAAACAGCGTCTCTCTTTTTTGGAGACGTGATGCGCGCTAACTCACTGGAAACAGTACTGATGCTTGGCAAAGTCAGAAAGAGAAAGAGAAGATAAGGATCACAAAGAACACAATGGCTAGGTACAATCAAGGCCACCATGAACATGTCAATCGCGGAATTGAAAGAAACCATGAAAGACAGAAATGCGTGGAGAACATTGATCCATGGAGTGACCGAGGGTCCGATGCAACTGAACAGATAATCATCAATGATGATTGTTCTTGGATCTGGAAAACAAAAAGAGATGGAACTGTAGTGAGCTATAAGCAGAGCTTGGTACAGAGAGATTGGAGATCAGCCATAATCAGATATAAGCAGTTCAGTGAACAGGAATTGGCGATCAGGCATCGTCAGGTATAAGCAGAGTTCGCTGTTGAATCTACCCTTCTTCTATGTGGCTTATTTCTGTTAACTCATGCACCTTTAGTTTGGTGTTCTTTTGCAGGATCACCATTTTTTTGATGGTCCTGTGGTATTTGAGTGTTATTTTTAATTGCCTTTAATGTCTTTCAGTGTTTCTGATTCATTACAGATTATAATTTGTATAATTACATAATATTTCCGTGTGCGCTGCTTTTCAGTGTGCTGCTTGCTTTTCGATTAGGAAGGTTAAACTACATTCCTACCCATCTCTTGACTAAATTCTGCCCTAATTTACGAGTGTGACCCTGTAGGCTTCTTTTCTGTTTTAGAAATTGTACTTTTCATAAAAGGATGAAAGGGTGCATAAATAAGTTGTTTTAGATAAATACTTCCCCTATCTTATTGAAGTCCCATATCTTGTTGGCAAATTATTGGAAGTCAATGTTCTCTTGTGCAAATTGTTTTTGAAGGTTCAGCGATTTCAAACAGCCAGAAAAATGTACAAAATTACAGGACGTAAAGTTTAGGTTCTTTCATGTGGAAATGACTTAACATCATAAGTGTTCTAATCTGCACATACATTTATTTTAGTCATTGCAATTAATTGCTTCCTAAGCTCATATGATGCTCTTGTAAGCCATTCTACTAAAATTATCAGAACATGTAATTTCTTTATGCATACAAGGTTTATTGACTTCAAACATCAAACAGAAACAAAAGGAGATGTTTTCAGTGTGTTCCCATTTATCTTACTGTGTGCAATGAAAATGGACGTTTTCATGATTGATTTGGGCTAAGGAACATGTCCTACCTCTTATTTTATGAATGTTTTGCTTTACTGCTCATCCTCACATCCTTTCAGCAAAGCTAGTACACTATAAGCATCCATCAGTGGTAAAGGTACATCGATGACATGCACCATTTATTTAATCTACCATGCTTGTAATATAAGAACCCCAAACAAGTGTGTAGAACACTAGGGTTAAACTCAGGTCTTTAGAGGAAGTTTTGATTATAAAAATATTGGTTTAGTGTAAGGTCACATTTTGTCATGAAAATTGGCTCTATGCATATAACCATATGTTTTTGTACTTATGTTCATTACATCCCCTAGTTTAAGCATCCCTGTTCCTAATTTAGTAGAAGACCAGGAGCCGATTTCAATAACTGCTTCTGGCTTCATGATTGGAGCCTTCCTGCTCCATTGTCTCCAATGCTCCTAGAGAATTTATTGTTTATGATCACAAAGGCTAGGCTAGACTCTGTGGTCATTGAGACTGGAAGTGATGGAACTTGATTGGAGTTATCATTGGATCAAAAGAGGTACCACTTAGGAAAATGACTACAATCAAATCACATGTTTTGTTACTAAACTTACAGTTTAAAGGGGCTGTCTATGGTCAGAAAAAGGGTCTGCCTTTTTCCTAGGTATGGTTTTGCCTGTGGGCTTTACATAGTATGTCCATTAATGAGACACAACCCATGGACAAGAGTGGAGCTGTTTCTGTGGCATGTTTGTTTTGGCTGGGTGTGGTGTTCTCCAGCCAGCCAATCTCCATTGGTCTGCTCCATATATATACCAGTCCCTCTGCAAGAGGAAGCTGGTATCCCTTCACTCTAGAGTTAGTTGTGAACAGTGTCACAGTGGCCAGACATTAGGTATGAACAGTCCAGTTCTGTGTTGCCTGCTATCCCTAGTGTGTGGGTGTGAACTATGTCTTGTCCTGCTGTGGATCGTTTACCATTTTTGAGCGAGTTAGGTCCTTAGGTTTCAGTGCAGGGTTGTCCTTATCTGGACAATTCCCCTGCTTGCAGCCAGGTTTCCTGGGGTTAGTTGTCTCATTAGAGTAGGAACCCACAAGACAACGAGAATCCTTGAAGTGGGCTTGCAGGCTTAAGTGACTTGGCCAGTCCATGAACTAATACCTTGTACTTATTATAGCAATTCCATCGGGTTATGCATAGGGGTATGATGGGTTCATGTTTTGAGTGTGGAAGGAAGGATGGATGTAACACAATACCTAACTCTTATTAGTCTTACCCTACTACTATATAAAGGCAACTACTGCTAAAAGTAAAGAAGTTATAGCAACAGAAAAGTACTTACTAGCTAATACCATCCATATAGGTTCAATAATGGTAAAACAAGTGAAACACGTTGACTTGGGGAATTCTGCCACAGATTTGACACAGAATCTGAGTGAAATATGCACCAATTCCGTGGCAAATCTGCTGCAAAGTTGCATCCCATTACTTTTAATGGGATTCTTGATGCAGATTCTGTACAGTATCCACACGGAATCCACATTTTCCATTGAAATGGGCCAAAGCCAGAATAGTGGGCATACATGTGCATAGCCACAAGTAATTTTACACAGGCTGACAGTTGCCTGAGTAATCACTCAAAAGAATGACTATGGGCAAGTGTTGCCCAGTGTAAACATAGGACCTAATAGGGCAAGTGATCAAGAACTGCTTGCTTGGTTTTCAGCTGACCCATGTAAACAGGCAGTCATTCATCTATGAACAACTGCCTGTTTACTCTGAATGGAGGCAGGAGGCCAGAAGAGATCTCCTGTGTTTTCTTCCTCCATTCCACAGAAGTGATGATTTTTTTGGATGACTGTCAGGTGCCTAAGTGGGCCAGCTGGTAAGAAAATGCTGAGAATTTTGCAATAGATTTGACATAGAATCTGAGCAGAATATGGACAATGCCACCACAAATCTGCTGCAAACCCACATGCCATTACTTTTAATGGGATTCAAATCCACGTGCAAGAAAAAAATATGTCAATTCTTGATATGGATTCTATAGCATATCCACACAGAATCCACGTTGGGAATTCCAACATTGAAATTCCATTTCAATGTTTCCTTCGAAAAGGGCTAAATCTGCTTGCCCTTTGGTATACATGTATACAGCCATGGCAGAAATACGCAGCTTAGCAGCAGATTTCTGGTGTGGTTTTTAGAGGTGGATTCTGCACCACAAGCTGCCAGGGCATGAGATCTTGTTAAATATAGTGCAATCTCACAGTTCTGACTAATCAAGCTCTGTCAACCACATTTATGCAGCAGTTACCAACTGGTAACATTAATATGGCAGTCCACAATAACAGAATATAGTTGAGATACAGTTGTGTCCCCTTTTTTGTTGTCTACCTGGATACATATGAAAATGTTATGCAAATCTAGCCTCAGGCTGGTGCGCACTTCCTGTGAGTACGAATGGCACCCAAGAGACTCGAGTGCTACTCGTATCAGACAGCACACCAACAACTTCTATCACCCTTCCTCCCAACAGAGGAACATACATAGTATATAGTTTAATGTATGTATGCAGTATCTCTAACTCTTCCTAGACCTCGAAGGATAAAGTACTGTAGACCACTAACATCAATAAGTAAAAAGGTTCAGCGTCACAACAGAATCCCAATAAAATTTCTCATCTTTATTAGAATAGCATAAAGGCATCTGTACCAGGAACATCAGCCTCATTGGCTTACACATTTCAGGAGTTCACATTATCCACAGGCTATTGATTTTTGTGGCGGACCCCACTCCTTGCGCTTGACAGTGGATTTCCACAGGCAGAGAAATTAGTTTTTCTGTGTTTTTCTTTGATTATACTACAGAGCCCTATGGCTCTTCCTACAAACTTTACCACTAACCTGTAAACCACCCTATATAGAAACATGTGATGTAGAGCATGTTGAAAGTTTTCAAAATTAGTGTAATAGAAAATAGTTTGCCATCTCCATTATGGGTGCAAACAAATTTGAAACAACTTTTTTAAAAATCTGCTTTTGCTCTTAAATGGGTTGTCCAGGGAGGGGAAATACTTATCCGGTCCAGCGGTGTTGAATCCCCGATGCTGGCCTGATGTTGACACTGTGTCAAGTGATATGGCTCTTCTGTTACCTGTGAAATCATCACAGAGGGCTGGCTTTTTCCTCATTCAATAACTAAGATAACCACCTTTTCTGTTTCTGAATTGAGCCAAACAGCCAACTTCCAGCAATTCTGTGATGCGTAACAAAAGGGCCATAACCACATGACCCGGTTTTGAAACTGAGCTGATAGTGAAGCTAAGTATTTCCTCTCCCTGGACAACCTCTTAAAATTTTGTTTCTTTTTGTGTTGCAAAATCAATGGTGACTTTCCATAGTCTTACAATTATTGACAATCTAGAAAAGTTTTTGGGAAGTCTACTTCTTTATGGCTTTTGTCCTGCTAGCTATTCTATACACAATGAAGTAATTATCCTACTTTAGTGTTCCCATAACATCATTTCAGTTTTTTTTTAAATTCAGGACAATAATTCAGACACTTAAGTTTTCTTGCTGATGAAATCACTTTGTTGAGACTACTTGTAAATTACATTACAATTGAAAATGTGGTAATAGATAATTCTTTTATAATATGGGTGTTGTACGTAAGGTCAAGACTCATTACCAATTTTTAACTATAGAATTAATATTTCAGTACAGCTGAGATGTGCAGACAGGCGATTGCTGTTTTTGTCTCATATCACAGCAGAGTGGGGGAGTTAAACTTTGCAGCATCTTCAAATATTGATCCTTTTCTCTCAGATGGCCCAACAATCTGCTCATTGACAAAGCCTGTCAATTGGCGCTCATTCACTAATGTTCACTCACAGCACATGATTGCATGTATAGGGACAAACAATCATTAATACAGTCGTTCTTCCCCATGCAGCTATCGTTGTTTGGCTGCACATCTCCCTGTGAGCATTTTTATGCTTCCTAAAAAGATTCAAACCACAACAAACACATGGACTCTGCGTCCAAAGAGCTGACATTTTCCAGGATCTGATGAGTCCTTTCATTTAGTGTGAATTACCCATTCAATGGTTATCATGGTGAACTTTACAGACAAAGGGTGAGGGGGCTTAAAGGGGTTGTCCCGCGCCGAAACGGGTTTTTTGTTTTTTTTTAACCCCCCCCCTCCCCGTTCGGCGCGAGACAACCCCGATGCAGAGGTTAAAAAAACACACCGGGTAGTACTTACCCGAATCCCGGCGGTCCGGCGTCTTCATACTCACCTGCTGAAGATGGCCGCCGGGATCCTGTCTCTCTGTGGACCGCAGGGCTTCTGTGCGGTCCATTGCCGATTCCAGCCTCCTGATTGGCTGGAATCGGCACGTGACGGGGCGGAGCTACACGGAGTCGGCATTCTGCACGAGCGGCCCCATTGAAGACAGCAGAAGACCCGGACTGCGCAAGCGCGGCTAATTTGGCCATCGGAGGCCGAAAATTAGTCGGCACCATGGAGACGAGGACGCCAGCAACGGAGCAGGTAAGTATAAAACTTTTGATAACTTCTGTATGGCTCATAATTAATGCACAATGTACATTACAAAGTGCATTATTATGGCCATACAGAAGTGTATAGACCCACTTGCTGCCGCGGGACAACCCCTTTAAGGCCAGAGGCGTAACTTGAAGCTTTTGGGCCCCAATGTAAAATCGGTAACAGGGCCTCAACTATAATGCTTTATTTATAGTACTGGGCTCTCTATATGGAAAGGAGAGGCCTTATGGGCCCCCTAAGGCTCCTGGGCCCGGGTGTAACCGCAACCCCTATAGTTACACCCCTGCTTAAGGCCCATTTACACGTAATAATTATTTATCAAAATTCATTTAAACAACCGAAAATTAGCGATAATCATTACATGTAAATGCGGGCATCGTGCACTTAAGGTGAACTCAAAAACCATTGTTCACCTACTGAGAGATAAAGCAAACACATTTATCTCTCAATAGACCACATGCTGTTACCTTACACTAGGCAGGAGCTAACAATGTAATCTGCCGGTAGCCAAAAGCAGAACAATGCAGCTGTTTGCATAGCTGGCTGTATGTTTTATCACATGCTGGGCTCTGCAAACAGCTCCTGGAAGCCCTTACATGCATATGAAGATAATAAAGTGTTAATAGCGATTAATGGCCATTAATACTTTATGCAAATAGATCACAAAAATCTTTCAATCTTTCAGTCATTTGAAAGATTATTTTTGCACGTAAATGAGACTAAATTTAGAATAAGATTATTTTTGCATGTAAATGAGCCTTTATTCTTCAGATGGGACACCCGAACCTACAGCATAAATAGAGCTTGTCCCATCACTCCTTAGACGTGATATTTTAGAGTTTGTATGTTACAATACTGGTGGATTATGCCTGGAATTCAATTAGACGGGGAAGGTAAACTTAGCACAATTTAGAATATTGATAAATGTCTTCAAGGAAACAACTAACAGGGAACACAATGTGGTAGGTAATCCACAAAAGTATGAGAATAGTCTAATAAATAGCGTTCACTGGGGCAAAAGAAAGGAGCTAGGCAGAATAGCTTAGTCACAATAAAGAAGCAAAGTTTAAGCTTTCTGTGTTAAATTAAGCAGGGCCACAAGGGTTTGTCCAACTTCTAAATGTTATGTTGCAGGAAGCAGACAGCTCCATACACTGTGTAGTGGCCCGGGTTGTTACTGCAGACTGAGTGAAATTGACGTGAATGAGACTCAGCCATTTATTTAAGGACAAGTTAAGGGGAAAATAGCAGCCTCCAGTGAAGGAGTAAAAGTGCAGCACAATACTTTAAAATGTGAAAGAGTGGCCACTAGTGATTGATTCCTAGAAAGACAGCAGAATCCTAAATTTGTGCTTCAATCTATATGGCTCACAGTTCCAAACATCCTTGATTTCATATGTGATGATATTTACACTTCATCCTGTGCAAAATATGAACATATGACCAAAGGCATCCTGGTGGATTTACCTGCTCTTTAGTGAACAATTTGGGCTGTTTTAGTTCTTTTGCTTGGGGTAAATTACTCCATTAAAATAGCTGATATTTTTTAGCTAGACTAAGAGGAGGTCAAGGGAATGCATAGCAAGGAGAAATACCATGCATCTGCTGTGGGGCCCTGGGAAATGGGGGCTCAGAACTGGTTTGCCCTATCCATTTTACTATTGGGTAGTGAGAACCAGAGCAGGCTTTTCTTGTCCAGATGAACTGCATTTTAGGTCAGAATGGAAGGAAGTGGAGGAGAAAATAACAGCAGATTCTTCTTTTCTGGGTGATAAGATCTGCGACCATAAAGAAAGGCCCATTTTGATATTTGCTATACCCACTAGTGAAGGGTATAACAGTAGCATTTGCTACCTTCCATGCAGGTTTGTACTAAGTTTCTTAATGTTGTGGTTTTAAGTTTATACATAAATAACATTGCAGTTTCTGCTATTTAAACCCTTTTCTAGCACCATTGTGGTTTTCCCATTGCACCTATTTATACAATATTTATTGACTTTGATTCTGCCTCATTTGTAGTATATAGTATGATCATTTGTTGCTGGACCTTTGTAAAGATTCTGTTTCTCTTTATGAAATCTGATGCTGCTCATTAATTTCCTTTTGCCTGTTGACCAGGCTAATACCACTTCCTCTTCTCTAGGTGACCAATCATGCTGCTAAAAGATCATTTCAAAGGGCCAACTAGCAAAAACACATTTTTCCATCAGCCAATCACAGGCAGCGCTCAACCAATGAATTCAATGAATGGCTGAGCACTACCTGTGATTGGCTGAGCACTGTGACCAACCACAGGCAGCACTCAGCTGTCATTCAATAAATGGCTAGGCGCTGCCTGTGATTGGCTGAGCGCTCAGCCCATCAGACGCAGCCCTTTCAGCAGGTGGGAATTTTAAATCCCTGCCTGCTGAAAGAACTTCACTACAGTGATGGGACCCAAGTGGCTATACACGCCTGAGCCCTGGCAGCGGCGGAGAGGTGAGTATATATTTTTTTTATTGTTTACACCAGATAGGAATAATTTTCATGGAAGGGCTTATATTTAAAGCCCTTTCCTGAAAATTACTGCAGGGGTTGCCAGCAAACCATTACTTTCAATGGGGCCACTGGCAGAAGCCGTGGCCCCATTGAAAGCAATGCTGCACGCGTGTTTCTGCATGTACATGGGTGCACCAGTTTTGTGCGTCCTATGTATGCACCCGCACACGCTCGTCTGAATGCACCCTCATAGAGGATGCACTGTTATATCCTTCATTATAAGTCTATTATGTCTCTAATCATCATCAGCAGTAATTGTGATAGAAGTTTCTGTGCCTCCCCGCCATCCCCGTTAAGAGCTCATGTGTTACATTTCATGCAGTTTCATCACACAGGAATTCCGAGTAACTGAAATAATGACTCCTGGAGAGAACAGTGAGACAAGTAATTTCCAGGTCATCACAATGAGATCACATGACCCACTTGAAGAGAAGAACTGTAGCAATTTTTAGATGGAAAGGAAAAACTAAATAAGGTATGACTATCTGACTTTTATATACTAAAGCACTGGTTGCATAATAAAAAAATTTTTATGTAAAAATAAATAAAAAGGTTAATAGTTATTGAGAAGTGAGATAATATTTAGCACATTAATTATCTCAAAAATGGAACAGACGAATCAATATGACAATACGTCTATTCTAAAACTTGCATCTTAGTGATTTAACTTCCTTCCTCTTTGTTCGTTTCTTCTAGGTTGGTTTACGTCCCTGAAAACCACATATTCAAAGAAGAAAGTGCACTGAAGTAATAATCTATCAACTATTAAATAAAATAATGTAATTATTCTGTATAGGCAAAAGCATGGTGAAGGAAGTGTGGAAACTGGAATAATATCTTCTAATATTTCTGATAAAAAGTTTTTATATAGAGAGAGAAGTTACACACAGAGCTGAGCAACTACACAGATGCAATGCTCATCACAGGCTCATGGCTTGGGTTCGAAATGGAGGTGTGAGCAGAGGCTAACCTAGTTAAAATTCAATAGAATTCATACAAAGTCATCAGAAGAATTCATTCGGGCTTATCAATAAAAGTCAGTTTGCATGTGCCACATGAATTGATTTTTTGGATGAGTTTGTATAAGCTTTCACTTTGCGAGTATAATACAATCATATTACAATGTACGTACTTATAGGATATCCACAGGATATGTAATAAATATTTGATAAGTGGGCTCTCATTGGGAGAACAAGGCAACTGCAGATTGCTAGAAATGATTTTCTCGTATATGAGTTATGGAAAGAGCCAAGCAAGCTTATTTCCGTAACTCCCTTAGACTTTAACCCTTTCCAATCCACTGTCTGATGTCTTCCTACATTCTGATTGAAGCTTGTACAGCTCCAATGTCAGAAGACATCCGACAGGGTATTCTTACCGTCTATTACCAGCCACTCAGCTGTCAGAGCCTCTCTGGCACACACACACACGTGCTTTAGCCAGCAGATGGCACCGTTTTATAACAGCAAAAAGAGAAAGCCTTTTAGGAAACCCTGAATCCAAAATTGGATTGGAAAGTGTTAAAGGGGTATTCCCAAAATTGACTTTTATCACCTAATAGTTTCTCGGCAACTACCGATATTAGGATGTGAAGGCACAGAAGGGAGCACAAATAGGAAGTGAGGGCACAGAGGGGGCCACTATTAGTGTCTGAGGGCACAAAGGGGGCCTGTACTACCAACATTATTGCCACTGTGGCTCCCTCAGTGCCCTCATATAATCCAGGTCTTGCAGGACTGTCAGACTTTGTATATACTCCCCATGCTGCCCTCACACCTGATCTCTCATGCTGAAGTTACTTTCATTTTCTTCTCACACAGATACGTGCAGCATACACAGCATTTCTCACTGATAATGGCAGCTCAGCTTCTCCCTCAGCTTCCGTCCTGTCTCAGTACAGGATTAGGAGACGTATGGGGAGGGAGCTGAACCCTGGTATCGGTGAGAAGTGACATGTATACTGCGTGTACCTATGTGAGTAGAAAATAAAAGTAACTTTGCATCAGAGAACGGGGGGGGGGGGGGGGGGGTTGCAGTGATAGGTCTTATTGTAGCACAGGGGGCCTTTGGGACCCCCAGTCTTAGGTTGCCATTCTGACCACTGCAACTCCTATAGCTATGCTAGTGGCTCCATTCATCTTCAATGAGACTGCTGGAGATTAGCTATTTCGATCTGCCCCATTGAAATGAATGGAGCAGCACTATGCTGCATGTCTCTTTAACGTTACATTATCCAACGATTAAACTCTATTTAAATAAAATTAAAAATTCGACTAGTTTTCTGAATAAAGCAAGGCTTCATCAGGATCATTCTAAATTACAGAAATATTCTCTGTGGGATTATGCTTTAATTTGGAGTCCAAGTATGTGAACAAGTAGATTCGGCAGCACAAGGAGTGCCTTTTGGTCTGTGATTGGATCCGACACTACTGTGAGAATGAGTCATTAATGACAAACAGAAAAATACATGTTCAGCTGTCAGAAGCTCCTAACAACTAACAAAACAATAGATAAAGTTTTGACTCTAGGGGGAGATATTTGCCTACACACAGTTAACTTCCTGTCTAATGACACATATTGCATCCAGACTCTACCCAGTCTGAAATAACATATAATAGACTGCACGCTGCTACACAGCAAACTTTAATGCAATGTGAAATGCTTGCCTCAATTTGTACACGACCACTTGTGTTATCACTTTAGTAGTTACATATACAATATGACTTCTTCAATTTTTAAAGCAGATCTCCTACCTCACTGGGTGATTTCAATGTAAGAAGTGAATAATATATAAAAATAATTGAAAAATGGATGGTGAATTAAGCTCAAAAGCAATAACTTGCACATAAAGCAAACCATCTTTATTGTAGTTTTAAAGGTAGTCCACTTTGTGGGCAGCACGGTGGTTCAGTGGTTAGCAATGTTGTCTGGCAGCACTAGGGTCTTGGGTTCCAGTTGTGACAAAGAGCAGACCTATATGAAGTTTATATGTTGTTCCCATGTTTGTGTGGGTTTCTTCCCGCAGTCCAAAACCATACAGAAATTTTGATTGACTCCTTATGAAATTGGCCCTAGTTGAGTTTATGTAAGATAGCGAAGCTGAGCTCCCTCCATACGCAGTAGATTCAGGCTGCATCACACAGATATCTCTGATTTGGGGCCATTTAAGCCATTAGATGCTGACAGATGCTGTTTAGATGACAATGGCATCTAAGTAGTTAGATATAGGAAGGGAGCTTTATTTCTAAAAAGTACTAAAACATAATAAAAACTATATAAAATTGTTATCGCTGTAATCATACTGAGCTAGAGAATAAAGTTAACATGATATTTATAGCACTCAGTGAACACTGTAAAAATGAAACCCAAAAAATAATGGTGGATTTGCCTTTATTTTCCGTTCCACCCAACTCAAAAATTGTTAAAAGGTTTTGAAAATATTATGCGGTGCATTAAATGCTACTACAGTGTTTCCCAAAAAATAAGACCTTGTCTTATATTAATTTTTGCCCGAAAAGAGGCACTAGGTCTTATTTCCCAGGAGATCTTATTATACTTACCTAGCAGGCTTGGTCCAGGTCCCTCCTGTTTCTTTCCAGAGCTCCAGCACGGCTCAGCCAATTCATAAATCCCGCCTCCACAACACTTTGGCTGTTGATTGGTTCTTTGACCGCTGCTCAGTCAATCAATGTAACACTTGATGAACTAATGTGATGGCTGTGATTAGTTCATCAAGTGCTGCACTGATTGGCTGAACAGTGGTCGAGGAACCAATCACAGCGATCACTTCCTGGAAGCAGGATTTATGAATCTCGCAACCAGGAAGTGATATTGTACGAGCGGCCGAGGACTGCGAGAACCACACCAGAGCTCTGGAGAGCAGTGGGAAGAACCTGGACTAAGCCTAATGTTTTCCCTTTTTTTTTTCACTGTAGTTGTAACTAGGGCTTATTTTTTAGAGTAGGGCTTATGTTTCAAGTCTCACTGAAAATCCCCCCAAATCAGGATAGGGCTTATTTTCAGGATAGATTTTATTTTCGGGAAAACACAGTATTAATGCAACATGTCCTGACAAAATAAGTCCTCATATAAGTAGGTCGACAGAAAAATAAAAAACATAGCCACTTGAAGGCTATGATAAAAAAAAACTGACAACGAAAAAATGAAAAATGGCTGTGACGGGAGGGGTTAAAGCAAGAAAAAAACTATAATTATCTTTAAATTTACAGTAATCAATTTACAACAGATTCATGAAGGGTATTTTTTATTGATCTTTGGCTGATGTAACAATTTACATGTACAATGCTAGTGAATAGTAATTTAGGAATTTCCATTCACACATTGCATTAGTTTCCGCAGTGGTTTTGCAGTGGTTCACAGCACAGACAAAGTGGTATTTTTTCCATTAAGATTTTGATGTGGAAAAAAAAAACTAATTATAGAAGTGATGTGAAAACACAAAGCTTTAATAGAAAGAGCTCTAAGAATGTTTCCTGCAACTGTTTCCTTAAGACCATATACACACATGGCAGAGATGCACACACCATGCAGGGAAGATCGACACATCTATGTATAATTTACAACAGATGTTGGCATAAATTTTGCAAGAAATGTACCCCAGGTCGGACCCGGCTTTAGGGCACCTTTTGCGCAGGGTGGAACATTCTGCAATTGCGCTGCGGAATATGCTACACCTGAGTTCCAAACCAAAATCCACACTGCTAAGACCTTAAATTGATGGGTACGCTTTTGTCCCGTTATGTGGCCATGAAAATCCTGGCCGCAAAACGGAATGAAGAGAAACCATTGATTTCAATGGTTTCGTTTTCATTATCGGGATTCTTGCGCGTTAATACTAAGCCAGAGAAAAGATGCGACTTACCCTATTTTTCACACATAGTTTTTCGACGTGTAAGAAGATAGGGCAGGACCTATCTTTCCACTTTTTCATCAAACTTACGCCCTATGGTCAAAAAATAACAATGGTTCATGTGTGTATACGCTCCGTAGCAGTGAGCCTATTAGCGCACTTGCCCATGTGTTTTTGAACCTAACTGTTGATTTTAATGCGGAATTGCTACAGGATTCTGCTATTTTCAATTCCGCCCCAAAATCCGCATTAGGGCTGTTGCGGAATATTCTGGCGTGTGTGAAAGGCCCCTTCGAGTCTATCAATCTATTACAAAATCAGATTGTAAGAATAAAATCTTCTATTTCCCGGCTAGAAGTAAATTTCTCAGACTTTCTTGAACAGTTAAGACAGAACCAGAACAGACTTACTGTCACCCAAGTAACATACAGTAAATGTTTTGTGTAGTCTAACAGACTCACATTGGTTTCTCTTAAGTCATCAAATGACCATCTGCTTAGTCAGTGTCTGCAGACAATGGGATTATTAGACGTGTGATTTATAAGAGAGGAATGCAATGCTAAGATATTTTTGAAATCTTGTGTGGTATGAAGCTCCAGAAGCCTGAAAAACGGAAGATATTTAAATACCTGACAGATGTATCCTACATATTCACAAGAAGCTATTTCATAGGTCATAGACAGTTTAGCGTGGCAGACACTAAGAGCTAACAGCAAGCCAAACCAGACCCCCTTAGGATAGATTCACACATACTGTAGAAAATCCGCAGTATTTACAGTAAAAGCCATGTTTATGGGATTTTATACTCGTGGTGCGGAAAAAAATCTAGGCAGAATTTGCAGTGCAATTGACATGCACTGTAGATTTGAAATCTGCACCGTGACCACTGTTTGCAAATTTTGCCCTTTACAATGTAAAGGATAAAACCTGTAGAATTACCATAATAAACAAAAAACACGACTTGGTGTGGAGTATTCCACTGCAGAAAATCCATAGCAGATCCCACCTATTTGTACTTATTCATATGTGTAACAGAATCCTGACCATTTTATCATTGGTGGCTGAGTATATTTTCAGTAGCCAATCTTAACACAGAGTGAGACATTAATAAAAACTTTTACGCCAAAATTCTGGCGAAAAAAGATTGCAAATGTTTGCATAGCTGCCTCTTGCAGAAAGATTTGCACCTTTTTAGCTTTTTTTTTTTACTTTTCTGAGAAGTGGGCAGGGCCCTTGGGTGGGGACTTGGTCACCATAAATGTACCCCAGGTTGCACCTATTGTAAATCTCTGTGTGGGCACATAGAGGTGCATTGTGTGCCGAGGGAAGTTATATAAAGATCGGCATTGAAAATGCCAGTCTTAGTCAATTTCCACCATAGAGATGAAGCTTAAAAAACAGGTAAAAACAAAGCAGTAACCTGGGTCTCTAATGATACAGGAGATGGACTTTGGTACTCACCTTAGGCTGGGTATGAACACTGTGGTAACCGTATTGTCCGAAACTCTGCCCACACGTAATCTTCCACAGTTAAACAGCGGACTACCCGACTCACCCAAGACAGTACAAATTAAATGCTACTGAAGAATATGGACAAACCTGAAAATTTGGAGCTTTCTCAATGAAGCTTAAATGTGTTTTGCATAATTTCTAGGACTTCTATTGATTTCCAGAACCACTCAGTGTCCCCCTTTACCTGTCTGAAATGTTGGGAGGTAAAAAAAGGTGTAGGCTAACCATCTGAATAGAGCTGTGGTGTGGACACAACTGCAATACAACTATGAAACATAATACGAGGCCCCGAAAAGGTGAATATGCATAATACAGCTCATTTTCTCAGTTAGCCTAATACTCCAAAGCAAAGTATTTGAAAGTACAGATGCAGCACAGGAGAAGACTTATTGATAGAACCTAGGGATTGTCATGGGAGAGGGTGACAGCCACAGTTCATTTGTTGAGGAGTTGGTAGATAAATATAGGAAGAGCTGTATGAAGTGCAGCATTATGAAGAGCTAAGAAGCATCTAACACAGTTTAGAACTTTTTTTTAGAATTCATATTCTTAAAATTGAACACCCCTGAACCTTTTTGCCTCTGACATTTATCGTCAGGGTTCAGTCAAGTTGAAAATAATGAGAGGATTAATTCCCTCATTATGAGTATGTGGCACCTATGTAGTCTGTGGGATGAATGAAATGGGGCTTCACTGGTGGACAATTAAGGAAACAGTGAGGAAGGTAGGTGTAACAGAAGCATTCTTGGACTCTGTGTTGCATTTCCTATGAGCCCATTGCTTTAGTCAATGAGGCTCAGAGGAAATGACTTAGGTAGCCCTGGCTCATGTAGCTTCTTCTCTAGTGCCCTCCTAGATAATTTAGTCAGGAAAATCAATGAAGACACTGTAGTTGAAAGCTTAACTAGAAGTGAGTTGAGAAACAATTGTCACCCAACTTTTTTTCCTATTTAGTTCTCATTTATTTAGATTTGAGGAGGAAGAAGTGGCATGATTTAGTTTCAATTGTACAAATTCCTGTAGCTAATGACTAAAGGAACACGTATTAATTTAGGTCAAAATTAGATAAAATTAGCATTTAAGGAAACATAAATTGGACTAGGATGCTGAAAAGAGTGGGGAAGCAGAAAGCAGTATGGAGTAAGCCACAAATATACACCCAAAATAATTAGAAATTATTCCACTAACACACATGTTGTAAAATCAGAGAGAGAAACAAGGTGTAAAATATTCAGGTACAACAAAAATACATATATCAGGATTATGGCTATTAAGAATTCCCAAGCTCCAACACACAGAGCCAAGTTTACCAGTTCTTATAAGTGATTCAAGTCATTCTTGATTTAGGGATTCGTGTGATTTCCTTGTCTCTGAGGACCTTCAAGTTGAGTAAGCATCGTCCAAATTGGATCACCCCTTTAAGGTCCAACATTGTCCTCCATGTCAGAATTCGATTAGATGGGAAATCTTTTCTGTTTTCTTATCACCACAAGACCCAAAATAAATAAAAACTAGTGATAGGGAAGTGAAAAAAGCACAAATATATGTATATACATAGAGGAAAATCTGACTCATCTTGGTAAGTTTCAGTGTAAATATTGTTAAAGATCTCGTTACCACATGACATTTTGCGTGCAGGTTGTTAGGTTCTGATATATTTGAAGTGGGAGCATTATGGTTTATGCTGACAGATATCTGCAGTTGCATATCAAGATAAAAGTAAGAAGGGATTTTTTTCTGGGGGAGCAGAAACTAAACATCGCAGTGTGGGAGTTCATAAAAACTATTTGCAACTTTACAGTTTTTTCATTTTGATTAATATTACCCAAATGAACAGCTCTGTCCTGGAGTTGAAGATTTTGATTTATCAATATCATTACGATTAGGCATAGATCACACTAGAGTTTCTTTGGCAGACCCTGCTTTACAGGAAAACCAAAGCATTATTTCCGTTTCTTTTGCTCGATCCATCAAACAGATCCTTAAAAAAAAGCAGGAAGGCTTGTTTCAGTTCATTTCTATTTCACTTTCGTTTTCCAGCATTTTAGCACAAAAACACATTGGGCATGCGCTAATATGCTCACCGCTACAGAGCATATCAGCACATGAACTGGGTTCTGTTTTTTTTTTTGACTAATCAAACTATGCACTAGTGCACACGACTTAAAAAAAAAGTGGGAAGATAGATATTACAGGTATTAACTACCTGCAAGAAAGATAGGGCAGTTGTATCTCTTCTTGTGCATAGTATTAATGCTCGAAAATCCCGATAGTGGAAACTAGAGATGAGCGAGCATACTCGCTAAGGGCAATTACTCGAGCGAGCATTGCCCTTAGCCAGTACCTGACTGCTCAGAAGAAAAGATTCGGGTGCCGGCGGAGGGCGAGGAGCCGCGGGGAGGAACGGAGGGGAGATCTCTCTCTCCCTCTCTCCCCCCCCCCCCCCCCCCCGCTCCCTCCCGCAACTCACGGCTCCCCCGCGCCGGCAGTCGAATCTTATCTTCTGAGTGGGCAGGTACTCACTAAGGGCAATGCTCGATCGAGTAATTGCCCTTAGCAAATATGCTCGTTCATCTCTAGTGGAAACGAAACCATTGAAATCACATGCAGTATTGTGTCTTCCTATATACAGTATATTCGGCTCTTATTACATATGGGTAGTGCTGAATCAGTATCGTGATGGGATTAATTATAACAAAGCTGCACCCGTTTGATTGTATTCCCTTCCTTTGTAGTTTTTTTTAAGTGTCTTTTTTTTTTTTGCAGAATTTCTAATGTTGTTTGCACAAAAAAAACTGAAATGTGGATAGTCTTTATTTTCCCTTAAAGGAGTGGTGGCTTGACAGCCTAAACTTTTTCTCTGACTTCGCCAAATCTTTAAATGATTTAGTGTCAGCTTGTGGTTTTATAAATGATTTAATGGCTTCTATGAGAGTTTCTGTCTAATATCCTTTTGTGTTCTCTTGGCAGTCAAATTATAGACTTTTGGGGTCTTTTATAAAAGGCAGATTCAGCATACAGATGTGGGCCAAGATAAAATGTGTATACAGTCAAAAGTCTTTCTGACGTTACTTAGTATGTGCATGCAAAACAGCAAGAGCACAATTTGTATAAGTATGAATCATCTAAAAAGGTAATAAGATATACATTTTAGTGACAGGCAGCTACATTTATAATTTATATTTACCTTATAAAATACATTGACGTATTAAAAAATATATATCAGTATAGAAAAGAAGATTACCGGGATACATATTGTTACAAAATAAACTTCTTATCCTACTTTGACAGCTGGCAATGTGTCTTAGATGTAGTGCAGAAATGTTGCATGTAAGGGTGGTTTCACATCTACGCTTGGGGTTCCGCTTTCTTGCTCTGGACAGAAGCTAACTGTGTCGGACGGACCCCATTGACTATAATGGGATCCGTCTGCTTTCTGCTCAGCTGCCTGGCTCTAGGATGAAAGAAATAGTGTTGAACGCAGCGCTTTTTCTTACAGTATATTGCGTTGGATCTGTGATGGAACCACCAACTGGAGGTTTCCACGCAGATATGAAACCGGCCTAACCTACTTATTTTAGATCTTTTCCTTCCATCGTCATCTTTTTTGACAATGTTTATTTTCTTTCTATGCCTGTGCTGAGTGGCCAGGTACTTGCTAGTTTAGGACTGCACACCAATCCTGACCCAATCAATTACCTCTCCTTATCTCTGTTTCTACCCCTCCACTTTCAAAGCAGAAGCCTCCAATGCAAGTTGAAGTAAAAAGACTGTAGCTTCATCTCACCCCTTACTTCTCCTTCTCCTCATTGTCTCCAGAGGGAAGACCACCCTTTTAGTGGCTAAGAAGGTTTCTGAACAGAGATCCCACAGGCAGCGAAATGAGAACTACAGACTGCTATAATTGAGGAACAAAAAAAGTTTATGTATTTATATTTGTTTCTAGTGCCGCGTCCCAGCGGCCACCTAGACACGAGGCCCACACTGAGGAGCTGGGAGGGTAGAGTTGGCACTTGTCACAGTGGCTCTTACCAGACTCCTCCCCGGAGGGACGCACGTAACTTCAGCCCAAGAACCGCTAGGCCTCTCCCAGACAACTCTGAGACAGGGATTGCCTGTATCCGTGTGGTGGACTATAGATTTGTCACATGTGACGCCACCATTCCTTACACAGCGGTATGACTCTTGGCGGAGAAATGAAGGAAGTCCACACAATTAACTTTAGAACCTTGGTCCCTGGGAACAGACAGGGGACTGGAAACATTTTACTTGTAGCTTAACAGTATACACCTTAAGACACACCGATGCAGGTAGGACAGTAAACTTGGGGTCAGGGAGAAAACTCAGGATGATATTGGTCCTGCAGTCTGTGTTATCTGTCAGGTATCACTCCTGGAAGGTGAACTCTCCAGAGGAGGATGGGGGTAGGGTCACTCCACAGACACTCACTTGATTCAGACTTGGATCTCTGCACAGAGGACTCTTCACTTCTCTCTAACTCTTTCTCTCTCAAATGGTTCCTGGAATTGGGGACATCAGGATACCACTCTTTCTCCTCCGTCACTCTTCACCACATGATGGTTGAAGGTACCACCTCATACTGTTGAAGATGATGGACTCACTGAAGACTGACTCTGCTCCCTACCACACCCCAATCACTCATATTTAAAGAAGACACGCAGGACATAAATTGATATTTTTCCAGACATTTCTCAGCCACTTTCAGACATTAACCTCTCATATGCTGCAGCTATGCAATACACATAACAAGAGACTAGACACTTTGCACAGTGCATCTACACAAAAGACATGACATGTATGACATTTATGGAGGGGACAGAAATATAGACTTCAGGCTACTACACTAGTTTGGACAAAAACAAAAAATAATTACATGAGTTAAATATAAAGAGCCTTGGCCCACTATTAATATTAGCAGGCAGCGAGTCCTGCAGATCACTGCAAGATAGCACATCTTTAAATATTTGAATTGATCAAAGAAAGCATTTAAGGTCCTCATTACACATTAGGGAAGAGTCGTTCAAATCTGATTATCTTAGCGGGAGAGGTTGAATATTAAATTTGCATGCAGGCCTCCTAATTTTTCCCCAACATATGATATTGGGGGAAAGGAAGATTGAACACGTTGAATTTCAATGCCCAATGGAGATAGATAGATAGATAGATAGATATGACATAGATAGATAGATAGATAGATAGATAGATAGATAGATAGATAGATAGATAGATAGATAATGTAGTGTATCAGGTCAGTTAAAGGGGTTGTCCCACGCCGAAACGGTTTTTATTTTTATTCAATAGGCCCCCCGTTCGGCGCGAGACAAACCCGATGCATGTGTTAAAAAAAAAAAACGTTTAGTACTTACCCGAATCCCCGCGCTGCGGCGACTTCTTACTTACCTTACTAAGATGGCCGCCGGGATCTTCACCCACGATGCACCGCGGGTCTTCTCCCATGGTGCACCGTGGGCTCTGTGCGGTCCATTGCCGATTCCAGCCTCCTGATTGGCTGGAATCGGCACACGTGACGGGGCGGAGCTACGAGGACCAGCTCTCCGGCACGAGCGGCCCCATTCACCAGGGAGAAGACCGGACTGCGCAAGCACGTCTAATCGGGCGATTAGACGCTGAAATTAGACAGCTCCATGGAGACGGGGACGCTAGCAACGGAACAGGTAAGTGAATAACTTCTGTATGGCTCATATTTAATGCACGATGTACATTACAAAGTGCATTAATATGGCCATACAGAAGTGTATACCCCCACTTGCTGCCGCGAGACAACCCCTTTAAGCTTTTAATAAAGGTCTAGATTCCTCCTGAATACCCATTGCCTGCCTCTTATAAAATGTGCACTAAGTTAAACATAATTAGCAGGATAACGTCCCTCTTTAATGTTCCATTGTATAAAAAAGTGACGACTGCTGCGGCATCATTCAGTATTATTTCCCGGCCCCAAACCAACCGAAATTAAAAGTTGCTTGAATTTACAGTTGCACGTAAGTGGATTATGACTCTATCTGGCATCATGAACACAGACAGCATTTCCTGATCTGAATTTGAATAGCACTTGTTTCTATGAGGATGTAGTAGAATACACAGTACAGTACATTAGAGAATGCTGAAACGACTTGCAATAAGAGACATGTTCTCTTTGGAGCAGATCCCTATTGATCACTATACTGAAGTGGCTGCAGAGCTCTCTGCCCATGGTTTTACGTTGTATGCCTCAGCTACACATTAACAAAGTGTGATTGTTCTCAGTGAGAGAAACCAAGTAATCTTGTAGATACGATGCCTTTTAATGGCTAACAAAAATATATGATGTTGCAGTAAGCTTTCGGATTGTCTATCGATCCTTCCTCAGGCAAGAATGGAACTGGTTTTGATGAGGCACATACAGTGATACCTTGGGTTAAGAGAGCCTCAATTTACAAGCTTTTTGACTTGAGAGCATGCTCTCTCCCAAATTTTTGCTTTGACTTAAGAGCAAAAACTTGGGTTAAGAGCTTTGCTCTCAATGGGGCCGCAGCCGCTGCTGCCGGTGGCCCCATTAAAAGCAATGGCTTGCTGACAACCCCTGCAGTGATTTTCAGGGAAGGGCTTTAAATATAAGCCTTTCCTTGAAAATCATCCCTAGCTGTAGTAAAAATTATATACTCACCTGTCCGCTGCTGCCGGGGCTCAGGCGTGTCTAGCCGCCACTTGTTCTCCCTGCATTTTTAATCCCCGCCTGCTGAAAAGTTTCAGAGCAGTGCACGAAGAACAAGCGGTGGCAAGACACGCCAGAGCCCCGGCAGCGGCAGACAGGTGAGTATATATTTTATTTATTTTTTTACTGCACCTAGGGATGATTTCAGGGAAGGGCTTATATTTAAAGCCCTTCCCCGAAAATCACTGCAGGGATGCCAGCGTACTATTGCTTTCAAAGGGGCAATGCCATCCCCACTGAAATTAGTTCCAGAGCTTCACGATCCGGAATGGATTAATGGCTTTTCCAGTCATTTCAATAGGAAAACTGGTTTTGAGATACGAGTGTTTGTGGTAAAGAGCTCCATTACGGAACCACTGGCGTAAGTATAGAGGATGCAGGGGATGCGGTTGCACCCAGGCCTAGGAGCCTCAGGGGGCCCCTAAGTCCTCTCTTCTCCATATAGGGAGCCCAGTACTATGAATAAAGCATTATAGTTGGGGGCCCTGTTACAGTTTTTGCCATGGGGCCCAGGAGCTTCAAGTTACGCCTCTGCACAGAACGAATTAAACTCTTAACCCAAGGCACCATTGTATATAATATACAAATGAAGAGAGGACATCCCTCTTGATTCACTTCCAAAGTGCACTTAGGTGATAGCAGAGGTAGAAAAAGCTGAAGTGAAACACGGGGAACATTAATGTTTTTTTTTTATTTTATAAGGCTCTGTTCACATATGTTTTGTGGTTTCTGTTAAAAAATGTCCACACCGACAGTGCTGGATCTGTCCCTTAAAGGTACAGTGATTTTTAATGAGGTCCGTTGGGTTCCATTATGGAGTCCACAGTTTTCCTGGAAAATATAGTGCTGTGTGCAGTTCTATTTTTTCCATCAAGTGTAACAGAATCTGCCATGGCGGTTCCAGTTACTGCTTTTAAAAACCTTTAAACAATAAGGATATTTACTGCAAGTTAGCTAAAATATCAACTTACACCATGTGCAGTTTCTGCTGTTGCAGGTTGCATGTTTGCTTGATAATGTTGGTTGAAATCAGGATATCAACATTGTCTGCGTTAGTCTGTAAAACGTTATTCTTATTCATGTTTTTGCTAAATGCGACGTTTTACAGCTAGTAAGGTGTGAAATAAAAACCCTTTGCATTGTTTAGTGGTGTCAGGGGGGTATTGTCAGGGAAAGAGATATACACTATATGGACAAAATTATTTGGACACTGCATGTTTTTCAGAAAAAGTGCTTTATTATTCTATTTAGTAAGGTGTCGGCCCTCCTTTTGCTTATATTACAGTTGTAACAGGACGAGGCATACTTTCCACAAGTTCTGTGTCAATCTGGGCAGGAATAGCTCGCCATTCCTTGCGGAAGGCTGTGAGAAAAGATTGTTGTGAAGGTGGGATGGGGGCGGTGTCGGACCCGCCGCTCCAGTTCGTCCTACAAGTGCTCGATCAGATAAATGAATAGTTATTACAAAATGAGCAGCTTTTTATTTTACCCATGCCCTTCCCAGCATACCGCTCGGCAAACCCAGTATTTACATATTTGCTGATTTTCTGCAGTGTCCAAATACTTTTGTCCATATAGTGTATATAGTGTGTGACGTCAGGCCATATATGAGAGCAACAAGTGCAGCATCTAGTGAGTAATCGAGCTAGAGAGCGACTGCCACTGTGAAAGTGTTACCAGGCAGTACCTGCCCGGTAGGGTATATTACCCTGGGCAAAAGTTTCCAAAGAGACTTGGCTGGATCTGCAGTAAAGCTGACTGTAGATTGATGACTATGTGTGTAGAAACCAGCTGAGTAACAGAAGTCTTCCCTAGCCAATCTTTCCAATGATCATATTATATCCTGTGAGTAGGAAAGTTGAGGTATATAAACCCAAGCCAGTCCGTTGTAACTGTTTAAAGACTGCACCTCACACTTGGTATGTACTCAGTCAAATACACAGCTTCAAGCTCTTGGATTCCAGTGGAATATCTGCTATGCGGTCCTAGTGATATGCAATCACTTTCTGTAATGGGAATAACCCTTTAAGTGAACGTTTGTAAACTATTTATGACCTATCCTTAGGGCAAGTCATCAATTATGGATCGTTGGGGGTTTGTCACCCAGGACTCCAGCCAATTGGCTGATCACTGGGTCGGATTGGTCCTGCACTGAGCTGATTTTTGCAGGAAGAAGACAGCTCCGTTTTTACTGCACTGGCCCAGCTTGGTATTATAGGCCAAGTTTCCATTCATTTCATTGAGAATATTCCTATTATAGGAAGCTGAGACTTCTGCAGTGAGAACAGACCTGTCTGCTTTCTGCAGAAATCAGGTTAGTCTACGAATATACTGGCCCAGAAAAGAGCTGAACAGCGGGGGGTCCTGGGTGATGGACCTCCACTGATCTACTATTGATGGGATGAAAATGAAAGGGAGGAGACACAAATTAGATATTAGAAAAAACTTTCTGACAGTGAGGGTGATCAATGAGTGGAACAGGTTACCACGGGAGGTGGTGAGTTCTCCTTCATTGGAAGTGTTCAAACAAAGGCTGGACAAATATCTGTCTGGGATGATTTAGTGAATCGTGCACTGAGCAGGGGGTTGGACCCGATGACCCTGGAGGTCCCTTCCAACTCTACCATTCTATGATGACATGTTCTGAGACTAGGCCGTCAAGACTTTACAACTAGACAAACCCTTTAATGTATGTATAAAAAGGCTTAAAGGGGTTGTCCCGCGCCGAAACGGGTTTTTTTTTTTTTTTAACCCCCCCCCCCGTTCGGCGCGAGACAACCCCGATGCAGGGGTTAAAAAAACAAACCGCACAGCGCTTACCTGAATCCCGGCGGTCCGGCGTCTTCATACTCACCTGCTGAAGATGGCCGCCGGTGTCTGCTCCCTCCGTGGACCGCAGCTCTTCTGTGCGGTCCATTGCCGATTCCAGCCTCCTGATTGGCTGGAATCGGCACGTGACGGGGTGGAGCTACACGGAGCCGGCATTCTGCACGAGCGGCCCCATTGAAGACAGCAGAAGACCCGGACTGCGCAAGCGCGGCTAATTTGGCCATCGGAGGCCGAAAATTAGTCGGCACCATGGAGACGAGGACGCCAGCAACGGAGCAGGTAAGTATAAAACTTTTGATAACTTCTGTATGGCTCATATTTAATGCACAATGTACATTACAAAGTGCATTAATATGGCCATACAGAAGTGTATAGACCCACTTGCTGCCGCGGGACAACCCCTTTAATGACCATTCCTTTAATCCGAGTGCAACCAGACTTGGCACATGTTTTTGTCTTTAACATTTAAGTCAACCTTTCCTGTTTAATTTCGTAATAAAAACAGTTGCTTTATTTGACAGATAAAAAATTCTACAAATCCACAAAACACAGATCATTTCCCCAAGACAATATTTGTGCAGATTCACCCTTGCTCTATTAATGTGGTGAGATTTCTTAAAATTCTGACATTCCTTAGACCATAGCTTAAGGGCTCGGCTCCATGTGTCGAGCAAATTTCCCAAATGGATTTTGTATTTTTAACCACAGTCTGGGAGATAAGTGTATGTCTAAATGAAGAAAACTGTCCTGTCCAGAACTTATTATGTCTGCTAGAGGAAGCTCAGACAAAACTTGTCAACTGAAAATCAACATGCAGGAGGCTCATGTCAAACTGAAGATCCTGTGGGCCGACAGAAAGTAGTGAGAGGGTGATACAATATCAATGAAATATATCACTGTGAGAACAATGGAAACGTGTAATCAAACAGGACTGTTTGGAGCTTTTGTCAGAACTAATTTAGGACTGATACTTCTATTTTAGTATTTTTGATGAACTGGGAGGTAGTCACTATTAGTCATGTTTGCGGTCGATGAGGCAAATGGATTGACCACCAACATATAAATATTTCTGCTGCTGTGTAGACCTTTAATCCAATCTTGACAGCTTTCACTGCTCCAGATAGAGACATGAGACACTATACAGTCTCTCCCAGTGCAGAATGGGCTATATTTTGCTTATTTTATGCTTTTACTTTTTTTTGCTTTCAATAGTTTTTATTAAGTTTTAAATAGTACAAATATATAATATTGGCACCATATAAGCAAGTACAGAATAATGGATGACAAATCACCAATGCAGACGTCAAAGCTGCCATAGTAAAAGACACTGAGTAAAGAAAACATATCTAAGTCAAAATTGGACTCACAGGGGAGAGACAAGACCAGCAAGGCAGCGGGAGAGAAGGAGACAGAGTTCAAAAACAAGCGCCTACTCTAAAGGAAGACTCGCGCCTGATTGGGAATCAACCAATGAAGTCCCCATACATGATATCCAAGGGGACTAAACGGGTTCAAGCTTAGACAAAGTTTCATTGACCATTTTCAACACCAGTTTTTTTGACCAGCTCTAGCACACATGAATAGTTCTTGAATAATTTTGAACAGTAC
Source organism: Eleutherodactylus coqui (assembly GCF_035609145.1). Classification (NCBI taxonomy): domain Eukaryota; kingdom Metazoa; phylum Chordata; class Amphibia; order Anura; family Eleutherodactylidae; genus Eleutherodactylus; species Eleutherodactylus coqui. The sequence continues at coordinate 452,995,450 of NC_089837.1, read as the reverse complement.
TTTTGGTCATCCATTGTTATGTAGGATTAAATTGGCTATAATCAAGTACTTTCCGGGGGATATGGCATTGCATTACAAAATGGAGTAATTCCTGCAAGATGACCCAGTAACGTTTCAAGATTGAACTAACCTGGGGCAGCTTAGATTCTGGAAAACTATGGTGGGCGTTTCCCTATGCACGGCTCTTAATACCACCTACCACAGGTTCATTGCTTGTACTGTTACTTGCACCGATTGGACTTTGCAGCCAAGCCCCTATATGGGGAATTATCTATTTCGGCTATATAAACGTGAGCCTTCAGAACAGAATCAGATGCTATTTGATACCATCAGTCCACCATCAGGGCTGACGGTTGCTCATTTGTTATTTTTGGAGATTGTCCTTAGCTTTATCAGTGGCTCTTTCTGGGTATTATTATTTTTTTTCTCACATACCAGGGTACCTTTGATTGCAATCTAGCCTTTTCTGATGTAGTCAGTGGCTCCCTGTCTTTGCTTGAAACTGTGCCCCATTAAAAGTTTGAGCACGAGTATTGAGACAAATCTGGTACTAATTGACTGTTTAGTCAGTTCATTTATATTTTTGACTTGGCTAGGGATCTTTGGTTGCAATATACTTGCATGTGTAGATATCCATTCAGTTGTGTTGGGTTCCTAACGAATTAGGAGCATCCTAAAGAAACGCGCCAAGCCTTTCAATATATCATTAAGTTCATATAATGAGCCTTTTTGAAATTTCTCTAATATTTTTTACAGATCTATTCTATCATTTATTGAGCTACAACATTTCTTTATGGTCAAAGTCTTGTGACCAGGTGTGACTTTTTAGACCTAGCGGACAGTGAGTCCTAAAAGTCTTTACATTTTTGACCCAGAGCATTTATTACAATCTGTTACATGCACCAAGCTGAAATATGTCTTCAATTATGGATGTAGATGCCCTTCTTGAACAGGCCCATTTCCATTAGCTGAGGTATCACACCTCTGTATTAGGTGTGATTACACTGTTGGCAGTTGACTGACTCGAATTGGCATCTCACTGCTCATGTCTAGATCTTGCAGTCTGATAGATGGCGTAGTTTTAGTCACTTGACTATACCTCCAGCCAAGGCAGTTTTAGACTACTAAGAACGTGCACTTTGATTTTTTGAGGCAGTCCGACGATAGGTCCTATTTCGGAAGAGGTTTGAATTCCACCTGGAGATGGCATATACAGACAGGTATTGGGTCTATCTCTTCCTTATAATTAGAAATCGAGTGACTTATACTGGGTGCTAACACTTTATGTGTTGCAGTTGTGCAGCCCTTATTTTAAATTTGTCAATAAAATTGTTTCTAGGGAGTTGTTCTTTTCTGTGAAGGGCTTCCTCAGAAGGATACATTATTAGAAAGGATAATACATACCCATAGGCTTGTATGGACCAAACACTAAAAAACTTGATTTGCACTTCACAGTTTTACCTAGGATTGCCTCAATTTTTTCAGTATAGAATGACACTACAATATCAAGTAAAGTGACTTGAAGGTACCCTCATGATCTCAGTGGTATTGCATCTGGGGTTTCCTATGATCACCTGTTAACACTGTAGAGTTAATGCAGTCCTAAGCTCTGAAGGTTGCGAGTTCAATCCCCAGGTGGTTCAGGTAGCCAGCTCATGGTCAACTCAGCCTTCCATCCTTCCGAGGTTGGTAAAATGAGTACCCAGATTGCTGGGGAGTAATAAATAAATTACCTGAAAGCACTGCGGAATAAGTTGGTGCTATACAAATAACAAGATTTATTTTAATTTTATTTATTCCGACGGAGAGCTGCTCTTTGCATTTGTACTCTGCTCTGGCAAACAGAGGGGAGCTGTAATATTTCACATGATTTGAGATTGGATCGTTAAGGCTACAAGCATGTTTTATACTGGCTAGAGTGGGGTTGTGGAGTCTAAGGGATGCCCAATTTTCACCCTTAACCCTTGCAATGGAGCGTAGATTTTGCTGCAGAGAAATCTATGAGGAAGAAGTTCTCCATATTCATGAGCTGCAGGCTATCCTATCTTCAAGTCATTGATTGACAGCTTCATCCCTATTACTTTGCACAGGGAGAAAACTGTCAATCAGCAGCTGAAAGGCACGGTTAGCTTGCAGTTAATTAATACTGAGGACTCTGTGTTTGTGCATATCATTGAGAGGACTCCTTTCTCACATGTGCTGCAAGTAAGGCTGCCTGTCCACGGGCGGGTTTTCATTGCGTTCCCCGCGGCGATAATCCGCTCTCCCGCGATTTACCGTGATTCTCTGCGGTCCTCCGCAGTCTATCTGTCAGATAGGCTGACAGCGGAGATCTGTCTGCCGGCTCCTGCTCCCAGGCGGCGGCTCCCGCGGCGGAGATCCGCTGCGGGATACTGCAACGCCTGTGCACAGGCGGCCTAATACAGTGTTTTGTTTTTTTTCTAAAAACACATTGTCACAGCCAGCCAATCATCCATACCTGCGGAAGTGTGCTCCTGGAAACACATAGAACTACAGATCCCAGGAGCACAACCTGACACACATGACAGATTCATAGGAGATATATAGGAGTGTCTGTCTCTATCTTGTGACATATGGTGACAGATTCCCTTCAAAAGAAATACTAGGAAATTCTGAGTAATAGAATCTCAAGACACCCCACCCCATCCATGGGCCAGAGCAGAGAGTGGCTACAAAGATAATCTCTTTTTCTTTCTAGATGATAGCCCATTGATTTTAAAGGGAACCTATCAAGTCTCCTAAGTTGCTCTCAGCGGTCTGTCACTTATACCTATTGGTTCACTAGTTTTAGAAATACAACTTTTTAAACTTTGCAGCACCAGACTGGAGATGGGTCAAATGAAGCTTATACAAATTCATATATTCACATTCCCTCACCCTCCTCCTCCCTCCAGATGCTGATTGACAGGTCCCTCCGTGTGCGCAGTTACACACAGGGACCTGTTAATCAGCACCTGAAGGAAGAATGAAGCCGAGGGAATGTGAATATATGGAAATGCATGAGCTTCATTGGACTCTTCGGTCCAGCGCTGCAAAGTTCCAAAAGTCAGATTTGCAACCACTAAACCAATCAGTAACCGACTACTGAAATCAATGCTTTTGCCACTATTGCTTGCAGCCCAGGCAGCTTAGGGAACTTGACAGGTTCCCTTTAAAGAGAACTGTGCAATGCTTCATTTCTCCTGTAGTGCCGCTGCATGGAAATTGAACACTTGCTGCTAAATTCCTAATATCTGTTGCCCCCAGCTGTGTTCCTCTCCGTGATTTGTTTCATATTGAGGGACCCCTCTAGAAAGCATTGATTTTCCAACATGGTGTACTTGTTTAATGCATTGATGTATAGAAGTTTTGACTGCTTCCATTATAAGAAATTGGGGTGTAAATTTAATGCACTAGGCTGGATCTTAAACAGTTAAAAAAAGTTTTCAGTGAGCAAAGCTTCATCAGATCAGGAGGGGAGCAGCCATAGACACATCCTGAATATTTTGCCTACTAGTTCATGCGCATCAAGAAATACTACGGTACTTTTTTTCTGTGCATGGGGTGATTAATCACACTGTTATATTTTACATAATGAAGACCATAACAAGGAAAGTCTGAAGTAGACTGGGAACTGTATTCTTAATGGCCTTTATTGCTCCTAATTATGCTTGGTGAAACCCTTAGCTTCAAATTACTCAGCAATTCCTTTGATTCCTCTTTTAGCTATGAAAATGTTAAAATGTATTTGTCCTGCCGTGCAAGTTGTGTGGTCTCATTTACAACATCAGAGGAACAATGAACATCCACTGCCCCGGCTTCATCTATATGTAGATCAAAAGCCCGAGTGCGCCTTGTTAGGGCGACTCTTGCATCCAGCAATCAGGGAGGTGTTTTTCATATACTTGAGATGAATTTAAGCTGAAAGGCAGGTGGCTCTATAATATGTAATCTACACGGTGCTGGGAATATTTGCTCTTTCCTTTCTGGTGTGTGGAATACAGGATATATTTATAAAACCAGCTGCCTTCTACACATGGAAACAGTTTTGCTATCCCTGCAGGAAGTTTGGCAAATTTGGGAATTTTAATGTTTTAATTTATGCAAATCATGATACTAAAAGCCAGCGTTACATAGTCTTTAACATAACATGTAAGGACTAGTCACAATCATAGGAATGAGATGAAAGATGAACAGGGTCACACTGATGGGAAGGGGAAATGAGCAAATTACTGATCCTCCTTTCTAGGATGGAGCATGTGGTGGAATGAACCATGTCTGGGAGGAGGGGGGTCTCTGTGCTCGATTGTATGTGCATGACTCTGGAGAGGGTATAAAAGTTAAAGGCTAAGATATCTTTGGGGGGCAATTTTTTTTTTCACTTAAATGCAGGGTTTAATTAAAAATTGCTTGTCTACTGCAAAATGTTTCATTTCACTGTATAGAGAAACTGTAGTCTAAGAGTGGCCTCACATGGGCGCTTTTTTGTGCGCATTTGTAGTGCAAAATCTGTGCACCGAATGTGCAGCAAATAGAGCTTAAACAAGAACACTGGGGCCTACCAAGTCAGCTCACCCGCCTACTCAAACATGGCGCTACTGTGACTGTGCTGATGTGAGCGGTTCTAGCAGTGCAAAAATGTATGGTAAAAAGTGCCAATACGGGCACTGTAACCCACCCTGCATAGTGCATATACATCTTGCTCTACTATAGCTCTTGTGCTTTCACAGAGGAGTGATAATCATTCAATGGATGGCGCCAAAGCATCTCTTCCAGCCACTCTCCTCCATTCACTGCAAACAGGCAGTCATTCAAAGATGAATGACTGCCTGTTTATACTGAGTGAGTAGTCACTCACTATTCTGTTTCAGCTCATTGAGATGGAATGACTATCGACTACTGAGTGACTTCTCGATCAGTACCTTGTCGGGTGCTGTGTTGGAATTTTAACGATAATTGTCCCATGTAAATGCATGCAGCGGCTCAGCGACTGAACAATAGTTGATCAGTTGTTCAGTTTGTGCATGCAGAAAACTGAACGACTAGCCGTTCAGTGTAAACATTAGTTTGGGGCATAAGTCTCAGTAGGAGATCTGTCAGTGTTCTGGACTGATTATCGCTTTTGTCTTGCACTTTTTATCAGCTAATTTATGAACACAGCAAAAGTAAACTTATCTGATAAGAATACGCAGGAGATGAGAGATAAGGACTGAAAGCACACTAAAGGCCCATTTACACGGGACAAACAATGCCCGACACTTGTCCCTGTGTGTACTCGCTCCCATGCTGCTGCACAGGAGCAAGTATAGCTGGCTCTCCGTCAGAGCAGCCAGCAGGGGGCCACAACAGCAGTAGAAGATTTATCTCCTCTCTCTCCCCCCCCTCTCCTCTCCATTCACTGAACACAGCGGCCCTTCACTACTGAACAGCTGCTATTTACACTGAACAATCATCGTTCAGCTCATCATCCATTGTGCCCTAATAGCTCAGTGTAAATAGCAACTGTTCAGTACTGAACAGCCGCTCTGTTAAGTGAATGGAGAGGGGTGGGGGAGCGCAAGGAGAGAAATCTCCTCCAGCCTCTCCACTGTAAGCCAACAATACTTGCTCCTGTGCAGCAGCATGGGAGTGAGCATGTGTGGAAACGAGTGTCGGGCATCGTTTGCCCGACATTAGTCCTGTGTAAATAGGCCCTAACGGATCTCCTGCAGTGTCTATATACACGGTTATGTAGAAGCAGCAGTAGACAAATGGTGCAAAATTTTTTATTACACTCTACTGCAAAAATGATTGTCAGCAAAAAATTGATTCATGCAAGTAAAAAAAATTGCTATCCCAACAGTTTCCGTAGCTTTACCTAGGCCTGAATAGTTATCTACACCAACTTTCAAACCGTATGCAACATTGTGTTGGGTAAAAAGAATTAGCCACAGTTCAGTTTAACAAATGAAGCTAACATATGTATAATAACACTTGCCCATGTATTAATTGACCTGTCTGCCCTACCACTACATGGCAGAGAGCATGTAGATGTCAAGACACATCAATGTCTTCATGTAGAGCAAGTAAACCCCTCCGACAGAAGAGCTGTAGATTGGGAATAACTTCATTAGGTGATATAACTCCTTTACCACACTATGACATACTTGTGCGTCAGCTGCAAGTTGTCATCACCATGCGAGCCCCGGCAATGCAATTATAGAAGATGATGGTTTTATACCAGCAGCCTGTGGTTTAGCAAAAGCTGCCAAAGCTGTTCAGCATTAGTGCCTGTTAATGCAAACCTTAGGTATACTGTACCGAATTTTCCACAGCAAGGCAAACAATACAACAAATTGATTTTTTTTTACTTTTTTTTATTGTTATGTACATTAAACAATGCAACAGATGTACTCCGAAACAATGTCTAAAAAATACTAGTCTTTGCTCCATTACAACACAACTATGACCAGTGATCACAACTTAGCTACATGATAGTCAGCAAACAACAAAGAAACTCTTTGGTAGTCTAAAATATACCTCCTATCTCATCAGATGGATGCTCTCACCCATGCTTTACACTACAGCTCTGACTGTTCAGGCTGGCTACTGTGTATACGCACAAGCCTAACACAAGCTCATCAGGAACTCAGTGTTTAGTATAAATAATAATAAGAGTCTAAAGTACTGTTATTTTAGTGCAGGGCACAACTATGGCACCCCTCACGAATATCACCAACACGTCAAACTAAGACACGATTATAGTAACATAGTATCTTACGCTGAATGAAGAATGTCCATCTAGTTCAGCCTGTTTCAACCTCCCCCCCTTGTTGGTCCAGAGGAAGGCCAAAAAAAAACAACCAGCCAATTAGCTGCTATGGAGGAAAAAAAAAATCCTTCCTGACTCCATAATGGCAGCCAGAGTAATCCCTGGATCAACATTTGAGATCAACAACCCCACTAGTCACATAATGTCTAAATCCTGTTATATCATAGTGTTCTAGAAAGACATTTAGTTTAGTTTACATTTTTAGTTTGAATTCATGAATGGGTGTGAGTCAGACCTGCCTCTGATTGGCTCAGCGCTGAGCCAATCAGGGGGCAGGTCTGACTCACACCCCCTTCACACCCACTGCAGGCCGGCCGCGCGGAACTCCGGCTGCCGGGAGCAGGTGAGTATATATATTTTTTTATTTTAACACTTATATATTTATGCCCTTCCCGACAATTCATCCCGCGCACGCCGGCAGCCCATTGCTTTCAATGGAGCCGGCTGTATTGCCGGCTCCATTGAATTCAATGGGCAAACATCGTTCTTCTCTGCCACAGCTGTTACAGCTGTGGCAGAGAAGAATGATTTGTCTTCTATATGTTCTCAATGGGGTCGGCGCTGCTGCCGCCGGCCCCATTGAGCGCATATAGAGAAGAGAACAGGAATCGCAGATCACAGATAGGTGCGATCTGCGATTTCTGTTCTATAATTTATCGGACGAGCGCATAAAAAGTGCTCATGTGTCCGATACCATTGCAAAGCAATGGTTTTATAAAATCGCACATCGCATGCGCATGCGCAAATCGCGCGAAAAACGCCCATCTGACTAAGGCCTAAATCGTACTTTTCATCAGACATTCTCGCTTTAAGCTCACCCACTTTACCGATTAGACTTCTTGCATTCGTTGCCATACAATTTAAACGGCTGTTATTGTTCTTTATATTAATTCTGCTACTAATGGTACTATTAGCTTTTCTGTCAGTTCTAACTGTACTAACCCCACACCCCGCTCGACCCTCATTTCCATTACTTGGTCCCAGGTCGCTATCTACACTGTCTACCCCCCTGTTTCTCTTTTTGCCCGCCCCCAGTCCCTAGTTTAAACACTCCTCCAGCCTTCTAGCCATCATCTCCCCCAGCACAGCTGCACCCTCCCCATTAACCCCTTGAGTGGCACGCCCGGAAATTTTCCGGGACGAGCTCCACTGCTCATAGCAACATAGCCCGGAAGATTTCCGGGCTATGTATCACTATGGGAGCTGCAGAGCACAATGCCACAAGCTGTGACATTGTGCTCTGCCTGCACAGTCCCACACAGAGCAGTGCAAAGGCTTTGAAAAACCAGCAGAAGATATTGCCGACAGGTCGGCAATGTCCTGCTTTGTTTACAAGTTGCCATAGAGACCAGCCGCTTGTCAGAAGCAAGCCGATGGTCTCTGTGGCAGGGAGAGCTGGTTGTTAGCTGTCAGAGGACAGCTAGGTACTAGCTCTTACAGCAGAGATCAGAGAAAACCTCCGATCTCTGCTGTGTTAACCCTTTACATGCTGTAGTCTATGTGACTGCAGCATGTAAAGGGTTGTCACTGCAGCATGTAAAGGGCTGTCACCATCGGACCCCCGGAATGTGATCAGGGGTCCTGATGGGTCCCTGTGGAAGTCCCCTAAAGGGACAAAAAAATATATATTTAAAAAAAAAAAAAAAAAAAAAAAAGTAAAAAAATTATTAAAAAAAAAAAAAAAACACTTGTCTCCCTTTACTTTGTAAAAAATCAAAAATACAAATCACACATGTGGTATCCGTGTGCGTCGTAATGACCCAGAGAAGGAAGTTAATACATTATTTAACCCCTTAATGACATGGCCCCTTTTTTTCTTTTTTCCCCATTTCTTTTTTTCCTCCCCCCTGTTTAAAAAATCACAACTTGTCCCGCAAAAAACAAGCCCTCATATGGCCATGTCAATGGAAAAATGAAAAAGTTATGGCTCTTGAGACGCAACTGCAAAATTAGTTGAAATTCAATGATTAGACCATTTTAAAAAACCTGCCCTGGTGGGCACGACAGGGTGGTAGGAAACCTGCCACTCAAGGGGTTAAGATGCGGTAGAGTCTGTAGCCAACAGCAAGGTCAGCCCAGTTCTCCAGGAACCAAAGCCTTCCTTCTTACACCAACTCCAGAGCCACTTGTTTACTTTCCTAAGATCCTGCTGCCTTTCTATTGTGGCTTGTGGTGCAGGTAGTATTTCCGAGAAAACTACCTTGGAGGTCCTCGCCCTAAGCTTGGTTCCTAGGTCCCTGAAATCATTCTTGATTGCCCTCCATTGACCTCTAATTGTTCATTGGTGCCAATGTGCACCATGACAGCTGGATCCTCACTAGCCCCTCCCAGTAATCTGTCAATCCAATCCATGATGTCAGGGGCGTAACTATAGAGGATGCGGTTGCACCTGGGCCCAGGAGCCTTAGGGGCCCATAAGGCCTCTCTTCTCCATATAGGGAACCCAGTACTACGAGTAAAGCATTATAGTTGGGGGCCCTGTTACAAGTTTTGCATCGGGGCCCGGGAGCTTCAAGTTACGCCTCTGCATGATGTGTCAAACTCGAGCTCCAGGAAGACAACACACCGTTTGAAAATCCCGGGCTTTATGGCAGATTGCTCTATCTGTCCCACTTATAATTGAATCCCCCAATACTAGGACCTGTCTAACCTGCCCTGCGCTCCCCATCTCCTTCTCACTGGAGCAGTCATCTCCCTGGCGTTCAGAGGGCATGTCGTGCTGCAGCGGTGCTGGCTCTGTAATGGCATCCTCCTGATCTGCCAACTTTGCAAACTTGTTGGGTTGTGCCAGTTGAGGACTAGCCTCCCTGGTTCTCTTCCCTCTACCCCGTCTGTCACCCCGCTAGCTGCCTTATCATCCTGCTCTTCCGAACTACCATCCGCCCCCGCCTCTACCCCAGCGAGTGCCTGCTCAGTGAGCAGCAAACTCCTTTCCATGATGCCAATGGATCTCAGTGTTGCCAGTCGCTCATTTAGATCCAGGATTTGGGCTTTCAAATGTGTGACGAGCATGCATTTTGTACAACAGTATGCACCCTCGATCGGCTGATCAAGGACCGCATACATTGCACAAGTAGCACACTGGACTGCATTGTCAGGCATAGATCTCATCCTAATGGGGATCTACAATTTACTTATGGAAGTAGTGAAGATTGACTAGATCACACTCAAAACGCGTCTCCGCACGTTCGCAACTGCTCGCGCTCCTCCACCAGTTCGCAACCAATCACGTGGCACTGCCTGTTTGCAACCGCTCACATTTTTTTTCATGACATTTACATGCAGGCACTTACTGACACTCACACGCAGGAACTTACACACAGACACTTACTGACACTTGCACAAAGGCACTTATTGTCAGGCATGGAGCTCATGCTAATAGGGATCTACAATTTATTTCTGGAATTAGTAAAGATTGACTTGATCACACTCCAAATGCACCTCCGCCCATTTGCAACCATTCACGTGCCTCCGCCCGTTCGCAACCGCTCACGCACCTCTGCTCATTTGCAGCCTCCGCCCATTTGCAACTGCTTGCGTGCCTCAGCCCATTTGCAACAGCTCATGCGCCTCAGCACATTCGCAACTGCTCACGCATCTCCGCCTGTTTGCAACTGTTAGCATTTTTTTATCACACTTACACACAAGCACTTATTGTCAGGCATGGAGCTCATCCTAATGGGGATCTACAATTTACTTAGGGAAGTAGTGAAGATTGACAAGATCACACTCCAAATGCTCCTCTGCCCGTTCTCAACCGCTCACACATGCCCTCCCTTTGTTCGCAACCGCTCACGCACCTCCATTCGCAAAACCTCGCGCGCCACCACCCGTTCGCAACACCTCGCACGCCTCTGTCCATTCGCAACTGCTCACGTTTTTTTTTGTTATAACGTTCACACACTTACTGCCCGCTCTCACTCAGTCATACAATTCTGCTTCACTTGCACCTCGCTCACAGACACTTACAGGCACTTGCACGCAGGCACTTACTCACAGACACTTACTGACACTTACACACAGGCACTTACGCGTAGACACTTACTGACACAGACAATTACACACAGACACTTACTTACACGCAGGCACTTACCCACAGACACTAAAGGCCCATTTACACTGGACGAGTGTCGGGCAAACAATCCTATGCAGACGGCCGTGATTTGGCCCCCCAAAATTTCGCAAGGCAAACAAATCGCGGCATGCTGTATTTCTGTGCGGGGCAGAAACGTCACTCACCGGCCGCCCGCTTTGCTCTGCGCATGCCCCAGCTGCCCGGCAGCCGGCACATGAAAGAGCTGGGGCCGCAGGAGCAGGTGAGTGTCACGCTGCTCTCTGCAGACGCTCGGGTCGAGTCCCGCTGCGAGAATTCTCGCAGCCGGATCTGACCCGGCCGTCTGCAGGCAGCCTAAGTTTGTGATTTACAAGGCTGTACAAAGCAAGGATAAAGTACAACCTTTAGTGCAAAAACATATTCAAACACAACAAAATACAGCAAAAACGTATGCCCATTTTTAGTGGAGATTGCAGTGATGATATAATCACCAAGTAGATTATTTGTATAGTATGTTGTTTACAGAGTCACTTGATAGTATCTAGCATATAAACTGGAGTTAATTTATTTGATATGTAGAGAATATGGAATATTCTTTGTTGGGGGTTTTTTTATTAGGAGAAAGTTACATAGGGGACTTTCTCATAGTGCTGTTGGACCTGTGGGCAGTAAGACCTGAGAACATGGTGGTCACTTCTGCTGCTATAGCTTCCCATTCTGTGCTTAGAGTGTGCGGAGGTGGATTATTTGTTTCTTTTCTATTTTGCATGCATGTTTGTGTGGGCACTTGTGTGAGCTTGGTGTAACGGTTGTTGGTGGAGCGCCTTGATTTAATCTGCAGCTTCAGCACGCCCTTGTCTGAAAAATTAATGATGGCTTCTTACTAGCTAGATTTATTAGATTTTCATGCACATAAATATAAGGTTATGCGTGTAGCTTATGGTCACAAGTGTTACTTCTACAACAGAGGAATAGAACTTTCAAAATCCGAAAGATATTAGAATATGAGTAAATATTATTCAACATCCGGAATTGTAACAGATTGGATTTTAACAGATCAAAACAAAATTCATAACAAATGCTCAGAGATCCTAACAGATTGTATTAGCTTTAATCCTTTCTGATCCACTGTCTGACGTCTTCCAACATTCTGATTGAAGCCTGAACAGCTCCGATGTCGGAAGGGTATTCTTACTGTATATTACTGGCTGCTCTGTTGTTGGGAGCCTCTCCGGCATGTCACATACTGCAGTACTGGCTCTAGCCAGCAGATGGCGCCATTGTAAAATGGCAGAAAGAGAAAGCCCCTTAGTAAACCCTGAATCCAAAATGGGATTGCAAAGGGTTAAGGATGGAACATCAAGTGTCTGTTACTTTACTAGGTGGACTGGCTATGCCATGGTGCCCCCCAAAATGACAGAACAGAGGGTAACTGAAAATGTAAATGGTAAAATATATGTCATGTATTTCTATTCGATGTAAAAATATAGTCTACCTACCTTTACGTTTTGATTCCAAAAGATCTGCAGTATAACTGATTTGTAGCATTTTCCTACAGCATCACCTGACTGTTTCTGAAATGCATACTTAAAAAAAATTTGATGCCTATTACCACCAGTAAGGGGCTGATATGCCGTGTGTTGCCTGAAAATAAGCCCTACCCCAAAAAGAAGCCATACTCTGAAGTTTGGCTATTTTCGGGGAGGCTTGAAATATCAGCCCTACCCCAAAAATAAGCCCTAGCTAGACTACATTTAAAAAAAACAGGTCCAGGTCCCTCCCGCTACTCTCCGAGCTTTAAGCCCATGCATTAGCGTAAAGACAGACTCTCTCTCCCATACGATACCCTCTATCTCTCCGCAGGAGCTCACAGACAGGTATTAAGGTCTTCTGACTATCTGTCTACCCTGTAGTGCCATCAGGGTCACTATAGGTGTAAATTTTAATTTTTTTTAATCAATCTTATTTATTTGTGTACATCACAAAGTGGCAATGTAGGTTACAAAACATCAGGTTGAAAGACTTAGAAGAGGCAACAGAAAATGGGACACGAAGGACACTATCAGAAATTATAAATGTAATCTCTTGTTAACATAGGTTGTATTATTTAAGCATAAGAGAGGTCAATACTTTCCTGCAATAATTTTATTGATTAACCCCTTAATGACCACCGCATAGACTTTTTACGTCCTGCTTTGCTGGGCTTTAATCCCCAGGGCCGTAAAAATATGCTTCCTCTGGGGATTAAAGCCCTGCAGGTTGTGATGTGACAGCTCCATGCTGTTGGTTACCGGAGGTAGCTGACAATGGGGAGCTGTCATGGGGAGCTGAGGGAAGCCCCCCATGTCCCATAATCTCCGGTATCCACCAGATACCGGCAATCGCATTAAAGTCAATGCAAAGTAAAATAAAGTTAAAGTTTCAGCTCCCATTATGGATCGGATCCGTAAAAGGAGTTGATGATACTTACACCCATCCTCTGCGATGACCTGTAGCGTTCTGGTCCTCCTGCATCTGACGCCGGTATTCTTTGCATGCGTACCAGACATCATGTCACGCCCATGCGCAGAAGCCTGGAAGGCCCGAGAAATTTATAAAGCTTCCTGCTCCCGGCTTGTATGAGTAGTCGAGAGCAGGGAGCTGTCGCTGGGAGCTGCTTTATGCGGTTGCCGTTCACATGATCGCTGTTATCCAATGAAGATGAAATTATGTACCTAAGGCCCCCAGATTCATTCAAAAACTGTGGGGTCAAAATACACAGAAGACCCCTTGATGAATTTGTTAAAGGGTCTAGTTTTCAAAATGGGGTCATTTGTGGGGATTCTCCATCGTTTTGGCGCTCAAGGGCTCTAGAAGTGAGCAATGGGGCCTAAAACACCTTCCGTAGTGATTTTCGGGGAAGGGCTTTAAATATGAGCCCTTCTCTGAAAAATCATCCCTTGAATGTTTAAAAAATAATAAATATATATACTCACCTCTCCGCCACTGCTGGGGCTCAGGTGCATCCAGCCTGAACTGCTCTGAATCTCTTTCAGCCTGCTGAAAGGGCTGTATGTGATTGGCTGAGTGCTCAGCCAATCACAGGCAGTGCTCAGCTATTCAATGAATGACAGCTGAGCGCTGCCTGTGATTGGTCACAGCGCTCAGCCGATCACAGGCTGAGGATATTTACTAGGGGTTAATTTGATGTGTGCTGAGCATATTTTCTTGACATTTTCTATCACTTCTGCCCCATAAGGTGTAATCATTGGCATTCCCACCAGATGTGTAGCAAGAAGCCATTATTAAGTCCACAACATCAACAGCACTCTGAGGTCGCTGTCTTTAATTTAGCTAGTCTGGCAGATATCATATACCACATCTTATAAGAAGTTTAAAGGAGTTTTCCTGGACACGGACACATCTACTAAATCTGATTTAAAATCCCCGCCTGCTGAAAGGGCTGTATGTGATTGGCTGAGTGCTCAGCCAATCACAGGCAGTGCTCAGCTATTCAATGAATGACAGCTGAGCGCTGCCTGTGATTGGTCACAGCGCTCAGCCGATCACAGGCTGAGGATATTTACTAGGGGTTAATTTGATGTGTGCTGAGCATATTTTCTTGACATTTTCTATCACTTCTGCCCCATAAGGTGTAATCATTGGCATTCCCACCAGATGTGTAGCAAGAAGCCATTATTAAGTCCACAACATCAACAGCACTCTGAGGTCGCTGTCTTTAATTTAGCTAGTCTGGCAGATATCATATACCACATCTTATAAGAAGTTTAAAGGAGTTTTCCTGGACACGGACACATCTACTAAATCTGTGGGAGTTGGTAAGTATTTTGGCAGTGTCCTCTCTGGAGAAAGTGCTCTTCAAGTCTTTCTCCCATTCCTTAAGGTACCATGGTTTATTGGGAGTGGAATTTAGTAGTAAGCCTTTATAAAGTCTCGATGTCCATTTATGTGAGTGGGATAAGAGCAGGGGTGTAGCTATAAGGTGTGCAGGGGTGGCAGTTGCTACTGAGCCCTGGAGCCTTATGGGGCCCAAAGGCCCCTCCCTCACAAAAGTAGATACAATTTTTATAAACAACACATGGTAGTTAGAGGGCCCTGTTACAGATTTTGCATTGGGGCCCAAAAGCTTCTAGATATGCCTCTGGATGGGAGGGGCATGTATGTTTCAGACCAGAGTGGATCTCTAAGTTTGTTGTTGCACTGGGTTTGACATTTTTTTGTGGATTGAAAGATATCCAGCCTGTTACGATCGTGTGGGCAAAACTAAGCACGGGGCCCACACGATCGTGCCCAAAGAGGACTGGGTACGCACACGGGTTTCTGGCAAACTGACCCTGTGCTACGAGGAGGTTGAGCTGGCCCTACCTAAGCGGGGACATTGCCCCAATAAGGGCAGCCCAGCGGTCTTCGGATCTGGGCCCTAGCTGATCCTAGGAGCCACGCACCAGAACAGGATGCATTCACATGCCACATGTCAGGGACTGAACAACAGGACACACAGAGCTGAAATACACAGCATACAGCAGCCAAAATGCAACCACTAGTAACAGATAGGAAGCTGAATATAAATACCAGGTATTAGTTGACATTTTGTACAAAACATGAAAGCTAGCAGGCCACTTCACGGCTCCTGGTTATACTGCTAGTCCCTACACTAACCAGGAGTCCAGCAGAAGCAGACAGAGTTCACATAGAACACTGCAACAGGACAGGACACAGATAGCAGGTCACACAGCAAGCCAACACAAAACTGACAGAATATAAACAAACAAATGGACATGAACCAGCAAGACAAAGATCACACAGCAAACTTCAACAGACAAGGATTCATGACTGCTCACCCTGAACACCAGACAGAGACTAACCAGGAGCTGGGTTTATATGTGAGCACAGGCCCAGGAGATTGGCTAGCAGGAAGAACCACACCCAGCCAGCTCAATCAATTAACCCTGTGAGGGCTGTGCTGCTAGGAAGCTTAGAACTACAGATCCCAGCAGCACACGTAACACAGCCTTTCCAGAAAAGTGATTGGGCGTTTTTGTATGAAAGTCTTAACTTGGTCAGGGGAGTCTGTTTTTATTTCCTTCAGCATGTTATAAACGGTCATGGATTTTAAATTATTCCAAGTTTTAGGTGTTTGTAAGGGTTTATTAGCTAAGATTGAGGGTATTAGTGAGGCCGGGACCATAGGGGAAAGTTTATGTGGGTCTGGTATTTCCGTTGCAAATTCCTTGAAGGTTGGTTCCAGGCGTAAATTTCTGTGAAGGTGCATGGAGGTGGAAGGGTTGCACTGCATACATGAACAGGCGTGAGATCATACTAAGCCCGGCACAGGAAATGGCCATGACAGTGCCTGTTACATAAATCACATTCAACCGTTGAACAACAACCATTAGCAGTTACGCAATCATTAGTAGCTATAGAATTTTCCCTAATAAACATCAGCATCCTATATAATTCCCCAAAGCAGCTATAGAAATTAACTAACTACACTAAGTTAACTGTTTCATCTCCCTTACACCCAGCGACAAAAGACTAAAAGTTTCAAGGATCTCTCTATATGTATAGGCCAAACATTTATATCTGGTCCATGACTTATGAAAATGTGACTATAAATGTACTTCCTATTTCACTACTTTTTAGATACTTGCCTCAAAATGGCATTATAAGTTTCCCAAGTATAGGAAACAATTTTCAGACATTCTCCTCAGGTAATAAGGTTGAAAATCACTGCCATAGAGTTTCCATGTAAGTATCACTATCATTGTGGTATTGGCGTGATATCTTGCAGGTGTTTAAATCTCCCATTGATCCTCCCTTGCACATTTACATAATACAGTGACACAATGTTGGCTGACAGATCTGATAGAGCTTTTATTAATGGAACAGTTTCCACATGGTGTAATAATGTAAATAAAGTGTCTCTGATGTCTGTCCTGAGTTCACTTCTCAATTATTTATTACTTGGACTTGACTCTTCTATATTCAATAGTCTTATCTTAATATTACGCAGGTCTTGTGTTCTGCAGCTGTAAATCTTTTGCATGCATCTGTTTTCCTATCTGTATTGGAGGGAATCAGAGTATGTGGGAAGTATTTGTGTTTTCACTCCTCGCACACTCATCCTTGTATTTTGTGTGTTATAGTGGTTTACACAGCGGGTTTTCTAAAGATTCAATGTTCTATCTTAAGAAAACACATCAGTTATCTCTGTTGCATAGCTATTTGGTTGAAAAAGAAGACCGGTGTCCTCATATTCCACCTTTCTCAAATCAATCATATAAGGTTAAAACTAGAGATGAGCGAGCATACTCGCTAAGGGCAATTACTCGAGCGAGCATTGTCCTTAGCAAGTACCTGCCCGCTCGGAAGGAAAGATTCAAGTGCCAGCGGGGTGCGGCAAGCGGCGGGGGGGGGGGGGGGGCGGAGGGGAGATCTCTCCCCCCTGCTCACTCCCGCAACTCACCCACGCCGGCACCCGAATCTTTTCTTCCGAGCGGGCAGGAACTCGCTCGCCCAAGTAATTGGCCTTAGCGAGTATGCTCGCTCATCTCTAGTTAAAACACATTCTTCGATTATGCGACCGTGAAATCAATGTTTTCGTTTTCACCATCAGGATTTTCGCCCATTAATTGTGCGGACGAGAAAAGATAGAACTTCCCCTACATTAATTGTACGTAAGGGAAAGATAGGGCAGCTCTATAGTGCGGAGTTTGAACGGCCGGCAAAAACAAACTACTATGCGCATCGGGCCATCTGAAACCACCATAGCTCAAAGATTAATTAAGTAACCCTTAATTATTTGTCATGAGCTACTGCATAGAACCGCAAGCCGTTTCTATCACTACATGCAGTTTAAAAAAAAGACGTTGTGATATAGAGACTGGTGGGGCATCCGCCATTTTGGCTGCATGTGTCATCCGTTTGTATCACTGTAATACTATTCAGACCTAGAATGCAGTTATAAGTTTCGCAGTCCCCCCTGGAGGGGATAAGCCCATACTATTCTCCTGACTCCACTTGTCTGTTTCCTTTAGAATTAGCTTGAGAATATCAAATTGTAGGACCATTAACTTGTTAATGAAGTCCAAGGAAATCATTCACCTTGCAGCTGGTTTCTCACAGACATTCCGGCTCCAAAATTCAAACTAGGGAAAAATCTTTTTAAGAAGGATTAAAACTAGAGATGAGTGAACCTACTCATTTTGAGTAATTACTCGATCGAGCACCGCGATTTTCGAGTACTTCAGTACTCGGGTGAAAAGATTCGGGGGGCACCGGGGGGCGGGGGGAGGCGTGGTGGCACGGGGGGTAGCAGCGGGGAACAGGGGGGAGCCCTCTCTCCCCCCACTCCCCGCTGCAACCCCCCACTCACCCATGGCGCCCCCCGAATTTTTTCGCCCGAGTGCGGAAGTACTCGAAAATCACGGTACTCGGGCGAAAAAGGGGCGTGGCCGAGTAGGCTTGCTCATCTCTAATTAAAACACATCTAAACTCATTGAGGGGCGGGCAGTGGAACAGCCCCGAATGGCATATTCGCGTAATAATTATGCGTCATGTTTGATATAGCTGAGTAGATAAAATCTTGGCCAGAAATATGCCAGGCATAAAAATCCCAATCAGAGGAACTCCTGCAGAGATATGGCTGAAATGGAGAATTATGGTCTTTCACAGGTATGTATGACCTCAGAGGGGGTGGGGGGGAGGGTGTTATGGGGAAACGTTAAAAACTAGGGCCTCAGAGAGACCCAGTGGTCAGACCTTCGGAGATACGCCACAGCGTAAGAACTTTCTCATTTGCTTCCAGTGACTCCACACAATCAGAACCTTAGGCCAAACATCCAAAATCTGGTATCTTCTTGATTTCTTCCTTGTTTTATTTTAACTACTGTCTGTTGTGTATACTTTTAAACCTTATCTCCACTGTAACATTCTGTATATTTTTAAATATATAAAGCCCATGCTTTCCAATGGGTTTCTTCACATTAACAGTGTTTTCACTGATGCAATGGTAAGGAAAAAAAACCCGGCATATTTAAGTGATTTTTTTGTAGCCCATGTTTCCCTATGAAGCCTTCTTGTTTATCCCATTGTATGAACTAGCGATTTTCATGCGATGCAATACATTTTTGACATTTCCTACCCCCAAAATAAGCCCTAGCTGCATTCTCTGAAAGAAAAAAAAAATACTTACCTAGCAGGCTCGGTCTAGGTCCTCCTGCTGCTCCGCCGTGCATCCTTCAGTTCAGTTCTCGTTCACCCATAGAAGATCACTTCCTGGTTGCGGGATTCAAAAATCCCACTTCCAGGAAGTGATGGTTCTGATTGGTTCATCTAGCGCTGCTCAGCCAATCAATGCAGCACTTAATGAATCAATGCGATGGCTGTAATTGGTTCATCCAGCACTGCATTGATTGGCTGAGGAGCAGTCAAAGAATCAATCAACAGACAGTTTTTTTCCATCGTCCCATTTCTAGAGCCATAGCTTTTAAATTTTTCTGTCAACATAGCCATAAGAGGGCTTGTCTTTTATGGCACAAATTGTATTTTTTAATGGCATCATTTTTGGATACATATGATATGATGTATCGTATAACTCTTATTAAAAAAAATATCTAGAGGGATTGGGAGAAAAAATTCTACCCTTTGATTTTTGGATTTCATTTTTATGACATTTTTTGTGTGAAATAAATAAATGTGATAACATTATTCTCTGGGTCAGGGCGATTCCGTCGATACCAAGTTTATATAGTTTTTTATGTTATGTTACTTTTGTACACTTAGGGCGAGCACCCACTGGCGTTTGCGTTTTCCGTGGGGAAAAAACGCCGCGTTTTCGCCGCGTTTCCCGCGATTTTTCCGCGCGTTTTTCGCGGCGTTTTCGCGGCTTTTCCATTAATTTCCATTGACTTTCATGGGTGCATTAGGAGAAAAATAAGGACACATATGCAACTGACAGTTCCTATGTTAAAAACGCAAACGCAACGCAAAAAAAACAGCAGTGGACAGGAACACATGTTATCTCTATGCCTGTGCAGGAAAAACGCAAAACGCAAAACGCAGGTAAAAAAACGCCAGTGGGTGCTTGCCCTTAGGCTAGTTTCACATGGGCGATCGCGTTATTGCAACTTTTTTTCTGTGATTTTTGAATGTCAGTGCTGCTTCTTCTTACAAAAGCATCACTGCCACTTGCAATGTTCTCGCACTTATTTTTCACGCAATTTTGCCGTGATTTTTTAGCGTGAAAGTCAATAGGACTTTCTAATGTTAAAAATGCATCGCAAGTGTGAATGAACCCATTTTAAAAAATGAGTTACTTATTTGTACGTCTCGCAACTCACAAATCTCGCATGACTTTCTTGCCAGTGTGAAGGAGCCCTTACGCTGCTCTCACACGGGCACTTTTTTCATTGGAGCCTAGCAGACATCGATTTTTGAGCGGAATCTGTTCTATTATTTCCGTTTAGTGCACCTTATCAATGATGAGGTGTGCTAAACCCCACTTAAAACACTTTAAAAAAAAAATTATTTACTTTTGTGTCGCAGCATTCCAAGAGCTATAGCGTTTTTTATTTTTCTACAAAGCTGCTCTCACTCAGCCCGCTTTTTACAGTGGTCAGCATGATGTTTCAATCGTCACGCTAAACGCTGTAAAACGCTCTCATTGACTTCAATGGGGCCTCAGACTAGCTTTAGGATGCTGTCTGCCCTACGTACATGTGTTTTAGCACTTTTTAATGCACCTCATCACCCATCACAATGTAGAATACGTTCAAACTCAGTGTTTTGCGAATACATGTGTAAGAGCGGCCCCAAGCTACATAGTGCGATAACGATCAGAAAAACCCGGCCTGATATTGCGCTTGTCAATGTGCGTTTTCTCTGCAGATGTGAGGCGTTGTCATGCAAAAATGCCTCACATCACGTCTATAAAATTGCAATCCTCTGGTGCTTGTTTCATGCGTGTCAATGGGGGGTTATTCAGATGTGCGTATATCGGCCGGGTTTTCACGCCTGGCCGATATACGCTGTCCCTGCCACTCACCTGCTCTCTGCTTCTCTCCTCCCCTCTGAGCAGTTTCAAATGAGAGTGGGCA
Organism: Eleutherodactylus coqui; assembly: GCF_035609145.1. Lineage (NCBI taxonomy): Eukaryota > Metazoa > Chordata > Amphibia > Anura > Eleutherodactylidae > Eleutherodactylus > Eleutherodactylus coqui. Next base: position 452,974,488 of record NC_089837.1, on the reverse strand, counting down.
GGACGGAGCGGAGCTAAGCTCCCGACCCTGCCCCTTGTCCATAGCCCGCAATGGGAGTGGGCGGGACAAAGCGGACGTTAGCTCCTCCCCCTCCCACCCCTTCCATTGCAAGCGTAGAAGTGGAGGAGAGAAGCAAGGAGCCGGTGAGTAGGAGGGAAGGGTGTGAAAACGCTGGCAGATATACGCTTGTGGGAATAAGCCCTCAGAGACATCATATCACACTCACATGCACATCACACGGCATGCGATGTGTTTGACTGTCCTATTGAAAACAATGAATGATGCATTCCGAGAAAAAATTAAAAAATAGGACATACAGCAATTTCTTTACCTCGCAGAATCAAGGGAAAACATTGCGAGGGTCCAACGGGTGAGAGGGGGAGCACTGACTGCGGCATGTAAAGGGTTAAACAGTGGGGGTCCATGGTCTCTTTGGTTTCCACTGTTAGAGCAGGTCCCAGGCTGTTATCCAACAGCCGAGCATCCGCTTTCCCTGGCAATACCCATGCAGGCTTCTGATGCAGTCGCCATCAAAAGATGGCGCATCAGAATAAAACTCCTTAACATAAGGGGTTAAAGGGGTTATCCAGGCAAGGGAAAAGTTTTGAAAGCAGTTCAGAATGGTGGCAAAATATAAAAGAAGACATATGCACCTCATCAGATCTCCTGCTACTTCTGTTCTGCTTGACCCAGTCCCCTGCTGTTTTCCACTACCTGCTGCAGTGACCATTTCCCCGGCACCAGGTATGTGTGACTCGACTGCAGCCAATCATTGACTCAAGCTTTATGACAGTTCTAAAAACAGCCATGAAATTTGTGCATCTTTGAAAGCTTTCTTGCCATTGTTTTTATACAAACGTGTTTTTTCAGGCTGTTTTTCCTATAAAGAAGTCCATGGGATTACTCCTTGAGGGTGACTACCCACTACAGGTTTTTTTCACTGTGAAATTCTCAGTGTTTTTTTTTTCTGCAGGGGTCTATGGGACTTGTAATGTTAAAAGCGCGATCGCGCAAAATCACAATTTACTGCGAAATTACGATTTTGCGCAATCGCGATTTTAACTTTACAAGTCCCACAGCCCATAGAACCGTGCATAAAAAAAAAAAAACGCTGCGAATTTTGCAGTGAAAAAAACTGTAGTGGGTAGTCACCCTAAGGGCGAGCACCCACTGGCGTTTTTTTACCTGCGTTTTGCGTTTTGCGTTTTTCCTGCACAGGCATAGAGATAACATGTGTTCCTGTCCACTGGCGTTTTTTTTGCGTTGCGTTTGCGTTTTTAACATAGGAACTGTCAGTTGCATATGTGTCCTTATTTTTCTCCTAATGCACCCATGAAAGTCAATGGAAATTAATGGAAAAGCCGCGAAAACGCCGCGAAAAACGTCGCGAAAAACGCGCGGCGAAAACGCTGCGTTTTTTTCCCGCGGAAAACGCAAACGCCGTGGTCGCCCTAAGGGTTCAGTCAGACAGGCGCATAAAAAAATCACAGTGCGCGTGTAAAAAAAAAAAAACGGGACCCCGGCCATTGCCACCCATATGTTCTATCTTTTTTAGGTGCAAATTTGATGTGCATGTAAAAATCGGACATATGACCGCTGCCATTGAAAAGCATTAGTTCTATATAGTTGCGGATCGCAAACGCAACCACTGCCGCTCTTTGCTGGCCTCGAAGGTGTACAGCAGAAGACCACTAAGGAAAGTGATTGGTTACATTTATATACACTGTTGCAGCCATATAAACGAAGAAGGACACTATGTATCAATGAAAAAAGGATCTAGATTCTAGGACAAGCCCTTTAAGTGAACCATGCTCTGCCATGCTATCTGTGCTTCATCCAGGCAGTGATGTTGTGCCCCTTAGATATCCGTCTTACCGTACCTCATGCTATTTTTAAATCATGCCGCTTGGCTTACCACTGAAGAGCAATTCCTGGCTACTTCAGCAAGACAATGAGAGAATATTTTTCAAACACTTGTCTAGAAACAGCGATTCTATTTTTATGAATTGTCTGGGGTATTGCGCACTTAAGAGTTATAATTGGCAGTTCCCTCCACCAAACATAATGGTCTTTGAAAGTATAACTACAAATTCCTCTAGCTTTACATTTCCCAAAAACGAAATCCGGGAGTGTAGAACAAAAGGTAATTGCAAATAGAAGTAGCAGAGCTTCTTGATTTAACATTGCCGTTAAAAAAAAGAGTATTTGCTCCCCTTCCATATACTCTGTTATTCCATATGTGTCACAGAGTCATTTTGAATGTACAAGATGTACTATTTGGGTTTGTTCCCAAAAGCATATTTTGGCGGAATACGCACTACGCAGCAAATATTCATGCAATATGCTTATTCACTGCAGATTTTATGCACCCATCAACTATAATGGTGCGTAATACGCACTACAATAGGACATGCTTCATTTTTTTCCCGCACATAATACGTGCTTGTGAAAAATGCAGATCTGAATGGCCCAATGGAAGTCAATGGGGTTTTACACTGGATATTATGCTCAACCATTTCATGTTCCCTTATATGAATGGAGCTGTGGCCCTGCATGCATGCTCCATGTATCTTTATGGGACTGCCAGAGATTGTCAAGCGCTGTACTCGGCTTCTCTATGGTAGTCCCATCAGGACTGGAGTGGTAGCTGTGGATCAGAGGGACATTTAATTGGTGAGTACCATAGAGAAGAAAAACTTCGGCAGCATCCAAGGTGCAAATTCAATATCCAAAAGGTTTTATTTTCCCATCACAAAAAACAAGCAGGCAACGTTTCGGCCATGTTGGCCTTTGTCAAGCAGCTGAGAGCTGCCCCTGATTGGTCCCTGCGCTGAGCCAATCAGAGGCAGCACTCACTCACCCATTCATGAATTCATGAATGGGTGAGTGAGAGCTGCCTCTGATTGGTGAGGGCTGTGACCAATCAGAGGCAGATCATTCAGCAGGCGGGGATTTTAAATCCCCTCCTGCTGAATACTACAGATAGCAGTTCAGGAGAACTGCCGGCCGCGGCTGAACTCCGTCTGCCGGGACAAGGTGAGTATATTTTTTTTTTTACTTTTTACACAGTTTTGGATGATTTTCAGGGAAGGGCTTATATTTTTAAGCCCTTCCCGAAAATTCATCCTGCGCTCGCCGGCAGGCCATTGCTTTCAATGGAGCCGGCTGTATTGCCGGCTCCATTGATTTCAATGGGCAAGCATCATTCTTCTCTGCCACAGCTGTTACAGCTGTGGCAGAGGAGAATGATTTGTCTACTATATGTTCTTAATGGGGTCGGCGCTGCTGCCGCCGGCCCCATTGAGCGCATATAGAGAAGAACAGGAATCGCAGATCGCAGATAGGTGCGATCTGCGATTTCTGTTCTATAATTAATCGGACGAGTGCATAAAAAGCGCTCATGTGTCCGATACCATTGCAAAGCAATGGTTCTATAAAATCGCCGGACGCATGCGCATGCGCAAATCACACGAAGGAACGCCCGTCTGACCGAGGCCTTAGTCATAATTGTCCTTGCAGTAGTCTGTTAATATATGACTATATATATATATATATATATATATATATACACACACACACGAGTGTATGATTATATACATATAGTAAACATTTAAACACAGTGTGCTATTATTTGTCTTTATGCATTTTACTTGGAATTTAGGAAAACTCGAATATCACTGCCAAATTATAAAAAAAACAGCACAAAACAAAAAAGTTATGGGAGTTGATTGCGGTAGGGCAACCTTTCCCTGACGTCTTCCTGTTCCACCTCTCTTTTTCTTCTTTGGCTAACTTCCTGTTTTCTTGGCCAGAGGTCTCTCCTTTTTCTATCATTCTTCTGCAGACAGATATTTATGTTCATTTATATAAATTAAAAAGTGGATTTTTTTTTTTGTTGGGCTTTTATTATGGCAATCCACGTGTCTGTAGCTGTTATTTTATACTTGAGTGACTTCTGGATGTCAGTTTTATTCCTTTTATTCTTGTTACAAAATATATTAATAAAACGAGATTACACAAAAAGGGAATGCAAACTAAGCTGCCTTTTGAGCGATAATCGTTGTGTGTAACTGCACTGACATCGTGCAGTTTTCGTTAGGCCGTCGCTCATCGCTGTCTTTCAGCATGCTGAAAGACGACAATGAGCCTTATCAGGGATTCACAGCGGGATACAGCTGATACTATTGCTTTAGCTGTATGCCACTCTCTGATGACAGCTGGGTATGAAGAACAGAGCGGTCCAGCTCTGTTCTCCATACCCGCTCAGCTGTATAACAACCGGCCACTCCGTGCAGAAAACATCTGGATGCAGAAGACAAGCGGGGACACCCCGCTTGTCTTCTGCATCTTCCACTCCAAGCGCTTAGCTGTATAACAGCCGGGCGCTCAGAGCAGGGAACAGCTGGATGCAGAAGACAAGCGGGGACACCCCCGCTTGTCTTCTGCATCCTCCGCTCGCAGCGCAAGGTGATCGCTCATCTTGAGCGATCATCTTGCTCTGTAAATGACACAACGATTATCGCTCAAAAGATATCTTTTGAGCGATAATCATTGTGCCTACATGGGCCTTTATAAGAGAGCATGAGCATGGGTTTATGGAATCGATCTTGTCAAACCAACCTGATCCACATCTATGAGGAGGTGAGTTCTACAGAGGATCTGGGTAAGGCCATGAATGTTGTTCATCTAGATTTTCCAAACGCATTTAAAACTGTGCTGCATATTGTAAAAATGTTGTTAAATAACATGAGAATGCTGAGATGGAAGGAAAATGTGCGTAAATAATTGTCTTAAAGACAGAAGACATATGGATGTCATTAAAAGAAAACATTCAGACTGGAGTACAGTAAGTAGTGGGGTACCACAGGGGTCAGTGTTGGGATCTATACTTTTCAATAGCTGTATTAATTACCTTGTAGACAGCTTACTGAGTAAACATTTCCATATTTCTAGACAACACTGAGCTCTGTAGGGTAATTGACACAGAGACCACTATTGTGTGGGTGGTTTCAAACATAAGGCGAATCAATCAAAGGCTTTACGACACTTTTATGGCAAACAAAAGATGCAAATTTTAGAGAGCAACATATTTTATTCTAAAATGTAAAACTTTTTAAACATCTGAACACTTTTCAAAAGTGACAAGAATAGGGACAGAGTTCCAATGTACACGGAGCCCCATACACTGAATGCCCTACTTACTCTATTCCTTGAAAATGGCTGAGAATAGGTCATGCAGCAATTTTATTTCAGATGGACCTCTGGTCAATATGTAAATAGCCTCACTGACTTTTGAGAGTCTGTGTGCTAGGAAAGCAGCCTTCTAATAGGTGGCACTGCATGTCCCATTTGCATAACATTTCTCAGAGGAGGATTGCATGACCTTTTAAGTCTCCTTACGCCTGCAAGGCAGTCACCACAAGAAGAAACTGCACCCCTCCAGATCCACTACCCGAGGAAAACATGGACAGCGCACTAGTGATAGGATAGACTCAGCCATTTGAAAAAGTCCTTAAAAACCGCCACCAAAAAAAACTTATAAAAATGCATTGCAGGACAGCCTTACTATTCAAAATGCGACACTTCTCTGGGCCAATTTGCACCAGAAAACTATATTACATGTTTTGTGCCACATTTACTATGTGCTTTTAGACACTTCTTCTGACTCATCTGAAACCTGGCATGACTTTGTGAAAAGGGGTGAGACCTAAATGGTGCCAAAGTGTGCCAGAATTTTGCTGCAATTTTTGCCATAAACTACTCCAACCAATAGGTCGTTATAAATGTAGACGCGACAGTCTTAAAATTCGGCAGATTTATCATGCAGAATGAGTCACTGCAATGAATTTTTTGTCTTAATTTGCATTGCCTAACTTTTAGGCCCAATGTCCATGGGCGGATTTGATTTGCGGAACCCTCACAGGGGATCTGCAAATCAATGCACCCATAGTTATGCATTTGCATGCGCAGGACAGTAAAAAGCATGCGGATGTGATCTTTTCACGGCGTGCGTATTGCCAAGATGCACAACCCCTCCCAGCATAGAACAGCTGATTACCCCAGGTCCCACTCTCGGACACACCTGGCAATCAGCTGATTTTGCTTGATGAAGCCAAAGCCAACTATATGCTTCTCCTGTAGCGGATGCTGCAAAGACAATGTAATTTTACAGGACAGCCAATTGCATGATTGGCAGAATATCTGCCGGAATGGAAGCGGCTCTCAATTCTGGATCATAAAGGAGGGTTCCAAGTGGAGGACTCCCCTCTATGAGGCTCATATGCTCTAAAAACCCACAACCTCTTGTCAAAAATAGGAAAAGGAGGCATATAAGAATATTGCATACTCTTCAAATGCATCAATGGACATACATTTTTCCATAGAGATGGTTCTAACAACTTTTACACATAAGCATCTGTGCTATGCATTTTGTTCCGTTCTCAACATATGGGCCCGTGTCGAAACAGTCCTTCCATTTCACACTTCCTGCATCATGGTAATTTGTGCCAGTACATATTGCACGCCTCTATGGACAACCTGTATAGCTAACGTTCCGCAGCACAGTCACATGGCATGTATAAATCATATGCAGCTGGATTTACAGCGTTGATCTGTTAACCCTAGATATTCTGCTGTTCAGTTACCATATCAGACAGTCATATGGTGTTTAAGCATGAGGTTCAGACAGCAGCTGTGTGAATTCTCAGCTCCATGGGCATGTGTCCTCTATAAACACAACTTTCCGAAGCATGATCAAATACTGCACAAATAACACTGAGTCAGAATTACAGCTGAAAAAATGGAGTCTGATTGTAATGACAACCAGACAAGGTCTAATTGGAACCATTTTCTGTAACTTCCTATATAATCTGCTACTGTGGCTCATGTAACACATGGCCGGTATTGGATGGAAGTTATATAGTAACTTAATAAACACACTTGCTAATGCTTCAGACCTAAGCCGTGCAATGTAAAGATTTGATTTTAGTTTTTACGTGATGCAATAAAAGGTTATTGCCACGCATCACACTTATTGAATGTATGGGATTATTCTCCATTGTTTCTATTTAAAATGCGAACTTGTAAAATCAAAATGAGTGACCATCTGTCCTGAATTACGCAAATCAGCTTGTCTAATTTTATAACAGTATGCAACAGATATGGGATGGAAGAAAGAAAGAAATGATGTTGGAAAATGCATTTTAGATTGCGGTACAAGTGAGATTAGTTTATTGCATGCAAAATAAAATGGAACTTTGTAAACTTTTTTTCTTTTCCAGGGCTACTCCCTAAATAAAGAGTAGTAGCATGTGTGGGCAATGAGTAGTAATACATGTTCCAGTTATTGAGAGGGCTCTGGAAATTGTTGCGTTCAGTCTTTTTTTCTGGAATTTTTTTGGATGATGCCTGCAGTTTGGCTTTTTTTGTAGCAGGTTTAGTCACACGTGTATTTTTTCTTTGGCTTTTATTTCTATAAAGAAGCCTATGGAAAAGTGCCAGAAAAAACACCAGACCCAGAGCAGAAAATATCGTAGACCTAAAAAACACAGCAAAGTTGTGAAAGAAGTGGCACTGCACAAAAACCTAATGTTTGCATGGTATTTCGTATTGTACTAATGATCTAGAGCAAGCATTTGGACACAGCTCTTCTTGCCACATAAAAAACTTCCCTACATCAAAACACCAAAAGACAGAAAAGGCAGTATTATTACTTATGAGGGCGTAAAAGATGGCATCATTACTTATGGGGCACGAAAAGAGGAGTGTTACTGATGTGGGCATTATTATTTATGGGGGAGAAAAGGTAGTATTTTTACATATGGGGGCAGAAAAAGGGCATTATTACCTATAGGGCAGGAAAGGAGGATTATTACTGATGGAGGCATTATTACTTATGGGACAGAAAAGGTTGTATTATAACTTGTGTAGACATTATTAGTGTGTAGCAGCAGAAAAAGAGTTTTGTTTCACGCATGTATTGGCACGTAAAAAAAAATGCAGAATGCATGTATAAAAAATGCGTGATCGAAGCTAAAACTCACACATAAATAGTGCAGCCCCAATGAAAGCAATGGGAGAGGATCGCTATCCCCTGCTGTGGCTATAACAGCTACAGCGGGGGATTCCTTGAATGTAAAACCCCTGGATGCTGTCACCTAACGTAGGGGGAAGATCGCGCTACTCTGCCACTGCTGTGACAGTAGATTCCTTCATCCCCGCAGGGAGTCCCCTCATCACTGAACACTGTGACAACACTGTCACAGTGTTCAGTGATAAGGGAAATGCCCTGCCACAGCTATGACAGCTGTGGCAGAGGAGCACAATGCTATCCCATTGCTTTCAATGGGCCGGAGCTGCTGCCGCCCCATTGAAAGCAATGGGTGAAGACAACCCCTGCAGAAATTTTGGCCAGGGGGCTTAAAATATAAGCCCAACCCCAAAAATAAGCCCTAATTGCATTGATGAATGGCTGTGATTAGTCATATCATTCAGCCAGTCAGAGGCAGTGCTTCCCGGAGGGGGGGATTTTTCAATCCCCGTCCAGAAGAAAATGAAGAAGAGTGCCAGGGACCCGGGGATAACACATGCTAGAGCCGGACAGCGCTTCTAGGTAATGTTTATTTTTTTTTTTTTTTCTCTCCCCATAGAGAAGAGCAAGAGCGCAATGGAAAAAAAAAAGAATTGACATGTTGCGGGTGTCAATTTCGCCCTGCATCACCGGTTTTGCCCGGCTTTGCCGCCCCATGTGGAAGAGATTTTTGCAAAATGTCATCCACATGGCTGGCTAATCCTGGGATTAGGAGCCGCGGGCGGATTTGCCGCACGGAATTTCCGCAGCAAATCTGTCCCGTGTGAACCCAACCTAAGGGTTTTACTTTTGAAAATCACTAAACAGAGGCCACATATCTCCCTGTCTGAATGGAGTGCCAGTCACACATGCCCACTATAGCTCCGTAGCGCAGGAGTTTGAAAAAGGCTGTGGGAAGATAGGACCAAGGGCAAGTCCTATCTTTTCTCACCGTACTATTAACGGGAGAGAATACCGCTAGTGAAAACAAAACCATTGACTTCATTGATTATCACGGCCACATAACAGGACAAATACACGCCCATGTGTTTAAGCCAAGAAAAGAAAACTTTTAAACTGAATTATATAATAATATGACAATACTATATCCTATACATATTACTTCTTAACTAAATAGTATTCTATGGATTTTTCTTCCCTCCCTGAAAAAAGGTAGTTTAATAATAATCATAAGACAACTTCACTTCCAAAAAAGTTGGGAAGCTGTGTAAAGTGTAAATAAATGAGAAAAGAATGCAATGTTTATAGACTACTGTAAAAAAAGAGGGGATGCTACACAATGGTAGACATGGCCCTAGCCCAACTTTTTTGAGATGTTTTGCAGCCAATTTCTAAATTAGTTAATTTTGTAAAAATGAAAAGGAAATGTCTCATTTTTGCCTTCTGATATGTGTTATATTGCAAATAAAATCAGGTTATTCCTTGGGGTTATATTTGACTTCGATCTCTCCTTTACCCCCTATAGCCAATCTCTGGCCCGAACATGTCAGCTGTGCCTCAAGAACATCGCAAGAATACACCCTTTTCTCACTGTGGACATACTAAAAATGCTCACTGCTGCCCTTATCCACTCTCAGCTCGATTATTGCAACTCGTTGCTGATCAGCCTCTCCTGCACCAGACTCTACCCTCTCCAATCTATCCTGAATGCGGCAGCCAGGCTCATCTTCTTGTCCAGCCGCTACTCGGACGCCTCTGCCCTGTATCGGTCACTGCACTGGCTGCCCATCAAATATTGAATTAAATTCAAACTCGCTACCTTCATCCATAAAGCCCTCCACAGCGCAGCGCCCCCCTACATTACTCCCCTCATCTCAATTTACCGCCCAGCCCGGCCCTACACTCCACTAACAAAATCAGATTAAGTGCCCCTTTAATTCGAACCTTTCATTCCTGCCTTCAAGACTTCTGCAGAGCAGCACCAGTCCTCTGGAACGCACTACCGAATACTATCCGGGCAATCTCTGACACACAAAACTTCAGGCGTGCTCTAAAAACGCACCTTTTCAGAGAGGCATACCATATCCCGTAAACCAAACCCCTCTGTACTTCGCCTGATAACATGCTCCCTGTCCTACTGACTGCAATCCCTGCTAGCCGTAATCAACCGGCAGCTGCAGTTATACCAATTCAGCCACCATACGGCTTGACCATTGTCTATGTTGTAGCAACGCAGGGGAACACTTCAGGCTACTTCAGGCTACAACCAAAATACTGTCCATGTCTCTTTTTATTCACTGGCTGAATATAACATAAAGGCACTGGTAATCTCCAGATAACAGAAAAACAGGAATAAGACGTCCTTTTTCACACCAACCATCCAGCAAAGCAAAACCACCAAAGTCCTTTTTAAATTAGCATGGCAATGGCCCAGCAAGCCCTTGTTGTGGTGTGTAGTGAAGTCTGCAGTTCTGCTCACTTGCAGCTTGTGTCTCTCACACCAGGCAGCTCTGAACTTCCTCTTCACACTGCAAGCTGCACCCATTTATACCCCTCACCTGTCTGGGCCAGGTGGAACTCAGTACTGGAGTGAGGGACGGACTGGTTTTACATCATGGATACTAGTAGTCTCCGTGATATGTACCTTCTGTCCCACACTTTACCTCTCACTCTACTACAATGTGTATAGCATCCCTCACTCTCCACCTCACCATACTGTGCACATCTCCAGACCATTTATTTTCTGTATCACCCCACTATTTGTAGCATATAAGCTCGTTTGAGCAGGACCCTCACTCCCACTGTTTCCATCAATCGATTACTTCATGTAACCATAGTATTGTTTTTATTTCCCGTCTTGTAAGCGCTGCGGAATATGTTGGCGCTATATAAAAAAAGATTATTATTTTCAAATCACACCAGTGCCACTCTCAAGATGGCCGCTGAAACGAGCGGTACAGGCACGGCGTGCTCAGGCTGCGATAATGTATTATGTAGTATCAATGTCACTCTCAAGATGGCCGCTAATACGGGTGGTTCAGGCACAAAATGCTCAAGCTATAGGGATGGATTCTTATAAGATCCTACTGATGTCACACACAACATGGCCGCTATCCAAAGCGGCACATGTGTGCTCACCAATGCCACACACAAGATGGCCGCTGATACGAGCGGCGCAGGCGCGGTAGGCTCAATTTGTAAGTGACACACTTGAGTTATGATAATACAAACTATGAACTCTAGCTGATGTCACAAACAGCATGGCCGCTATCTAAGGCGGTACATGCATGCTCACAATACCCAAAGTAGCCAAAAAAGAATAAATCCCATATAAGGGCTATCCAATATACAGGACCACCTCAAAACTGGTGGGCACCTACATATATGGAAACAAATAATAAGTTCCATATAGCAAATAATATTATTATCGGACATGGACAAACTAAATACCCACAACACCACATATATACAATATCCCAAGAAACCCCAGGGGTAAAAGGTAAAGGTCCAAATACATGTAGTAATTCCTTCTAAATAAAGGTGTATTAAAATACCAGAATCAGAGGAAACGAAAAATGGACGTGACATCACCAGAAATAAAAGAACATAATAATAAACACATCAGAAATGAAGCAAATACGATTTATACAACACAAAATACAAGTGATTTATAAAGTGGATCACAGACTCCCTACCCATGTAGAAGATATCCAATTATCAAGTCCAAAACACGTATCAAAATATCACAGAAAAAGAAAAGAAAGGGAAAAACGACAGCAGAAAAAAACACCAAAATGTCAATAACAGTCAAGAAGTAAATAAATAGCGTGTAAAGAAGATGCTGGGCTGGTAACACAGGATGGATGGACAAGGCACAGGGTCAACACCTGAAAACAAAAAACAACACTAATTAAAAACAAATATGTAACAAAGGGCAAACTAAAATACAGAGTAAAGAAAACAGAGAGGAAAAAACAATTTAGAGAAATGGCATACAATTATATTCTTGATTTAAACCAAAAGGGTGCATGGTATTAAGAGTATGTATTCAACGAAGCTCCTTTTTTTTTTTTTAGCAAAAGCTTTCTATCGCCTCCTCTTGTAAGTGGTAGGACATCATCAATGATGCGAAATCGGAATTGGCTAACACTATGCTTCCTATCGTCAAAATGCTTGGGGATGGGCAAGTCAAGGCATTTCGTACGGATGGTACTTTTGTGCTTTATCATTCGGGTTCTTGCCTCGAGTGTTGTTTCGCCAACATAGGCTAACCCACACGGGCAAGTAACCAAGTAGACAACATAGGTAGAAGTACAGGTGTAGCGTTTACGAATCCTAAAACGCTTACCTGTATACGGATGATGGAATTTGTCGCCTTTGACTAAATTGCCACAATTAAGGCAAGGGAAATTGCCTGGTTTTAAAGAAGCTGTTGGGATTGATTTTTGACAGGTACCATAGATTTCACCAATTTGTCTTTCAGGTTGGGGGGCCTACTGTAGGCCGTCATGGGTCTATTATTAAATTCTGGAACACCCTTAATTCCTCTAGCGAGGAGGGACCAGTGTTTGTTGATAATGGAGGAAATCCTACCGCTATGTCGCCCATAGGTGGAAATAAATGGAATCCTATTTGGGCCTGCAGTTTTAGGTTTCGGGACCAACAGAGTATTCCGGTCTAGTAGACAGACATTATCAACAGCCTTTCTTATAAGGGGCACCGGATAGCCCCTCTGCAAAAACTTTTGGCCCATTTGTTCAAGTTTCGTATCCACATACGGCTCCTCCGTAATCCTCTTAACCCGCAGGAGTTGGCTCCAGGGGAGAGAATTCACGGTACCCCTCGGATGAAAACTGTCGTAGCGTAAAATACTATTTTTGTCAGTAGATTTAGTAAACAAATCGACAGTCAATCTTTCACCATCCAAAATGACCAAAGTATCATGAAATGGAATTTTTTCAACAGATGAGTTCAAAGTAAATCTCAACTCATCATATTGGGAATTGAGGGAAGCATGCAATTGAATAAGATCCTCATGGGAACCAGTCCATAGAAGAAAAATATCGTCTATGTAGCGTTACCACACAACGACTTTGGTCCAGTGTTCAGACGTATAGACAAAATTCTCCTCGAAATGATGCATATAAATATTTGCGTAGGTGGGCGCGACATTGGACCCCATGGCAGTACCCTGTCGCTGCTCAAAGAAAGTACCCCAAAGGAAAAATAATTCCTGGTGAGGATAAACTCGAGCAGCGACAGGGTAAACTCAATGCAGCCAGGGGCCCAGTCACTGCTCACCAAATGCTGTCTAACCGCTGCTAGACCCTTCTGGTGCTGTATGGATGTATGTAGATACAGTTAGGGCCAGAAATATTTGGACAGTGACACAAGTTTTGTTATTTTAGCTGTTTACAAAAACATGTTCAGAAATACAATTATATATATAATATGGGCTGAAAGTGCACACTCCCAGCTGCAATATGAGAGTTTCCACATCCAAATCGGAGAAAGGGTTTAGGAATCATAGCTCTGTAATGCATAGCCTCCTCTTTTTCAAGGGACCAAAAGTAATTGGACAATGGACTCTAAGGGCTGCAATTAACTCAGAAGGCTTCTCCCTCGTTAACCTGTAATCAATTAAGTAGTTAAAAGGTCTGGGGTTGATTCCAGGTGTGTGGTTTTGGATTTGGAAGCTGTTGCTGTGACCAGACAACATGCGGTCAAAGGAACTCTCAATTGAGGTGAAGCAGAACATCCTGAGGCTGAAAAAAAAGAAAAAATCCATCAGAGAGATAGCAGACATGCTTGGAGTAGCAAAATCAACAGTCGGTTACATTCTGAGAAAAAAGGAATTCACTGGTGAGCTTGGGAACTCAAAAAGGCCTGGGCGTCCACGGAAGACAACGGTGGTGGATGATCGCCGCATACTTTCTTTGGTGAAGAAGAACCTGTTCACAACATCAACTGAAGTCCAGAACACTCTCAGGGAAGTAGGTGTATCTGACTCTAAGTCAACAGTAAAGAGAAGACTCCATGAAAGTAAATACAAAGGGTTCACATCTAGATGCAAACCATTCATCAATTCCAAAAATAGACAGGCCAGAGTTAAATTTGCCGAAAAACACCTCAAGAAGCCAGCCCAGTTCTGGAAAAGTATTCTATGGACAGATGAGACAAAGATCAACCTGTACCAGAATGATGGGAAGAAAAAAGTTTGGAGAAGAAAGGGAACGGCACATGATCCAAGGCACACCACATCCTCTGTAAAACATGGTGGAGGCAACGTGATGGCATGGGCATGCATGGCTTTCAATGGCACTGGGTCACTTGTGTTTATTGATGACATAACAGCAGACAAGAGTAGCCGGATGAATTCTGAAGTGTACCGGGATATACTTTCAGCCCAGATTCAGCCAAATGCTGCAAAGTTGATCGGACGGTGCTTCACAGTACAGATGGACAATGACCCCAAGCATACAGCCAAAGCTACCCAGGAGTTCATGAGTGCAAAAAAGTGGAACATTCTGCAATGGCCAAGTCAATCACCAGATCTTAACCCAATTGAGCATGCATTTCACTTGCTCAAATCCAGACTTCAGACGGAAAGACCCACAAACAAGCAAGACCTGAAGGCTGCGGCTGTAAAGGCCTGGCAAAGCATTAAGAAGGAGGAAACCCAGCGTTTGGTGATGTCCATGGGTTCCAGACTTAAGGCAGTGATTGCCTCCAAAGGATTCACAACAAAATATTGAAAAAAAAATATTTTGTTTGGGTTATGTTTATTTGTCCAATTACTTTTGAGCTCCTAAAATGTGGAGTGTTTGTAAAGAAATGTGTACAATTCCTACATTTTCTATCAGATATTTTTGTTCAACCCTTTAAATTAAACGTTACAATCTGCACTTGAATTCTGTTGTAGAGGCTTCATTTCAAATCCAATGCGGTGGCATGCATGTCCAAATATTTCTGGCCCTAACTGTATGTTGTTAGTCCCCAATAGACAAACTGCCTTAGATCTCAGATCCCTGGCAATGATTTGTCATAGGGGGTTGAAAATGACTCTTATTATGGAGTCCAGTTGCCTTCAGTGTAAATCCTGAATGGCAACCAGCCTGCACAGGAGGTGAACTAGTGGAGGGACACAAAGAGAAATGTTGTTTAAGACGCAGGCTACGAAAGAAACATTTCAAGTCCCAGTCCAATTGGAACCAGTCAGTGTGGGAGTCTGGACAAAAAGAAAGACCCTTTGCCAGCACTTTCAATTCTACATCAGATAAATGTCTAGATGAAATGTTTACCACCAATGCGTTTAGATCCTCCTCTGTCTCGGTGGTAGCAATTGTAGATTGGGCCTGATCCTCAATTCTCCCAGATTTTTTCTGTGTTTTTCTGTGCTTGATTCCTCCGCGTCGTAGTCTCCTCCTATTTTCGTTTTCCTTTTGGCTGCTTGGCCCCACCTAAAAAAGAAGGATGAGAAACAGAAGGATCCCTTCCTGATCCATCTGTAGAGGTAGAGTTAGTTGGTGACCGTTGTTGTCTCCTACGGTGTCTTGGTAACCGCCTGCCCGGCCTCCCTCTTTGCAGGCCTGATGGATTAGAATTTCCACCTGTACATTTCTGGTATTGCCAACTAAATATCCTGCCTGATAAATAATCCTTTTTATCGCGTAGCCATTTCAGACGTTTATTGTCCTCAATGGTTACTCTGTGCTTCTGTAAAAGATCAGTAGTCTTGGAACGCCTCTGGTCCCATTCTGTTTGAGATATTTTTCCAAGGATATCCACTTCAACGTTTGCTAGTTGATCTCGACATGACTGTATTTCAGTCTGTAAAAACTCAATATTGAGTAGCATAATGTCGAACGAGAACTTGTTCACTATCCCCTCAAACGTCTGACAGAATATGGTATTATCAGACATCAATGTTGGCCAAGTATGAGGTAGCAGACCTCGCGGGATGCGTTTAACCTTGAAGTACTCTCTTAACGTAACCATGTGTAATTGATGAGAAATAATCCGGCGGCTCAAATTTTCCCATTTTCTAATGACCATATCAATGGTAGATATGCTCAAGAAAGAGCCATCATCAGAGGTATCAGTAGCAAGAATTCTCTCTGTCTCCTCCTCTTTAAATTAAAATATGGAGCTACTGGAGGCACCCCCCTCCACATCAACACGCATGTCATTACCTCTAGCAGGTGCAGGCCGCTAGAGGTAATGACATTTTTGTAATCATCATCATCGTCATCTTTATTTATAAAGAGTCAACGTGCTTCGCGGTGCTTTACTAATTGGGGGAAACATGCACAAAAGAGGTAATAACAGGAAGTAAAAATAAAAACATATAATGTAAACTCTATAATTGCTAATTCTAATCTTAATAATTAAAAAAACTCCAAAATTTTTTGGCTATTTTTCAGCTTTGTTTTCTTATTATCAAATTGCTATATAAGCCATACTTACCCACTATTAACAAAAAAATATCTTAAAGGGGTTGTCCGATTTATGAAAAGCCATCTAAACAGGTCCCCCTGGTTTAAAATAAGAAAGCAGCTGATACTGACTGCTCTCTGCTCCCCGCTTGTCCAGCGGTCTCCCTGCTGATGTCATCTTTAGTGGCTGCAGCCAGCTTTACCCGTCTACAAACAAGCTGCTGCTGCCAATGACAGTGCTCAGCGATCGGCGCATAGTGCTGTAATTGGCTGCAACAGCAGGTTCATGGTATATCACAGGCAGCGGAGATTGGAGACTGCGGCGAGAGATGAGCAGGGAGCAGAGAAAGGTGAGTATCAGCGCCTTTCACAACTCTGACAACCCCTTTGCTATATTAGGCCTCGGTCAGACAAAAAAAAGATTTTTGCGCTGCTAGCAGCGCACAGAACGCGCATCTAATAAGAACCAATATGTTCCTATAGAAGCGCTCACATGACAATGTTAAGCGCGTGAAATGGTGCGTACCTAACAAAGATAGGACATGCAAGTGCAGGTAGCATGTAGCTCTGTGGTACGCACAAAAGGTAGGATCTGTCGTATCTTTGGTGCGAGCTGTGCAGGAGTTCCCATTGACTCTATGAAAACTCCTGCAAAGGAAAAGAAGATTCCCAGCTGCTTACAGCAGGACATTTAAAACCTACTGCCCAGAAGCACATTTTAAATGTCCCGCTGTAAACTCCTATTAGTCCCTGTGGGAATGAGTGGACTCCCGAGGGTTCCGGTAATCCCCGCTGGAACTAAGAGGAATTTACAATGGGATATTTAAAATGTGTTTCTGGGGATCCCCATAACAGGAAGAGATAGAGCAGGCTATGGGTTAATCCCCCATAGCAGGGAGACAGAGCGGGGCTATGGAGGATTAACCCATAGCAGGGACAGACAAAGCGGGCTATGGGTTAATCCCCTGTAGCCCCGTATCTCTCTCTCCCTGCTATGAGGAAATACCTAAGCCCTGTTTCGCTTCTTCTCTCTCTCCTCCTGGGGCAGTGATTTTTTTTTGCGCGGCTATTTGGGCGCAAAAAAATGCTCGTCTGACCGAGGCCTTAACATATTTATAAAAGAATGTAGCACGGAGACTGACAGAAAAGGAATAGGTAAATACAGAATTTTTGAATATTTGAATAGTCTTCAGTTAATAAAATAATACTCCAATTACATTAAATCATGAATAATATAGTATAATATACAATTAGTATCCAGGTTGACATTTCCAGTGGCAATATAGAAAATTAATTGATGTAAATCTGTTCTATCATTTCAAGAATAGGGACATTCAAGTAGCAAAGAGAGAGAGAGAAATGTGGGCCATAAGAAGGGACAAAAGAGAGAGACCTAGGATGTATGAAAGTGACACAGTAAATATTCACCTTGTGCTTGGGCTGAGTATGGCATGATGTTTTCTGGAATGTTCAACAGATGTATATACACTATGTAATTGAATGAATTGTTATGTGTGTAGTGTGTACAGAGAAGTACTTCTGTCTCCCATCAGCGTCCTGCAGTGCGATCACAAGGTACCAATGGGTTCACATGGCAGTTGAAAGCCTGACAAAAGCCTCCATTTCTGCCCTGTAACGCAATCTATTAGGCCCCACCCCCCAGAGTTTAATAGGCTGTTGTCATAGCATTAGTGGAATGCACAACATAAGTAATGCAGTGTACTGTCCTAGCGATCAAACAATCACACCTTCAAGTCCCCTTTAGGGACTAAAAAGTAGCATTGAAAAAAATTAAATACAAATTAATTTAAAGAAAAGAAATATGCAGTTTAAAAAAGCTAAACTATTTTTTCCCATGAAGACATGTTTTAAGTGGCTAATATGCCAAAAGAAATTAAAGAACCAACACACAATACAATGAAAAGTTATATGTACCTCAACATATTGCAAATAACAACTAGAACTCTTTAGGCAACAAACAAGACCTCATATATAGCTCTGATCTTGTAAAACTAAACACGTCATGAGTCTTAGAATGTGGGAACATAGATTCAATTGTTTTTTCTTTAAAAACATGTTTTTATTGTGTTAGAGTAATAAAATATTTTTTAAAATGTATATATAAAATTGGTATCGCAGTAATTGTGCAGATCCAGATAAAGTCATAATGTTATTTTTACCAAATAGCTCAAGAAGGGCCTGGACGTCTTTCTTGAGCAATATAATAGTACATGTTATAGTCACTGAAGGGTCAATGATTCAGGGATTATTCTGATTGCCATATTGAAATCAGGAAGGAATTTTTTCCTTTAAATTGGGAAAATTGGCTTCTACCTCATTGGGGATTTTTGCCTTCCTCCAGATCAACATTGGGGGGTAATAGGCTGAAATGCATGGACATATGGCTTTATTCAGCCTTACATACTATGTTACTTACCTATAGCTGATCAGGAGAGTACAGTTGATCCACACAATCCACAAATATACCTGAAAAGGGTAAAACATCTGCAGAATCACAAGTCGCTAGGGCAGTTGGTCAACTAGCTTACCAACTAGCTCCAATCATAACATTGCATACAACTGGCCAATCATAGGCCAGCTCTGACGGTAACATGACTTCTTCACTACAACCAATCAGCTTTCAGAGAACAAATTCAAAACTGGACAAGAATCATTTATATTGTTAATATTTTAGGACAGTAATAAGGGATGACATGACTCAATGACTTTCACTATGTTCCAATTTACTAAACTACAGGGTTTGCTAAACTGCAATATTTTTGCTGAGGTTTTGCCAAAATCATGACAAAAACACAAGTCTAAGTAGTTTTGAATGAGAAAACATTTGCGATAATCAGTTGATGTTGTGCATATATTCGCGGGGTTTTTTGTAAAGCTGGACAAAGCTAAGATGAAAAGTAAGGAAAAAAACATCTGCAGCTCAAGGAGAAGGAAGGTCTCAGTTTGAATCCTTTATCTTTCTCAAGTCTATCCATAGAAGTTCACAGGGTTCTGCAGACAAACTAGCAAGATTGCTGCTTAAGATCCAAAGTTTGCCACTTAGGAGAGTCGCTGTGATAGAAGCAGAGCAATAGAGGTTATCCATAAGGGAATTATTAGGTTAAACAGATTCTACCAAAATGACTGAATGTAAATTAGCTAGTCGATTCATAACAGCAATAACTACACAGAGGAATCCAACCAGGGGCAACATCTGATTGTACTTTGTACATATGCAACAATGTTTACCATGACTTTCAATGCGTTATGATAACTGGCTCTGCCAGTTTGTTTACCCTTTCAATGACTTTACAATGGGTTTTGTTGTCTTAAGAGAACAAAGACTTTTATTGACTTAAGATGAGATAACTTTCTGCCACAAGTTATCACAGACAAGTTAAAATCTGCAACATCTGTAAAGCCCCATTTACATGCAATGATTATTGCTCAAAATTTGTTAAAACAATGTCTTTTGAGCGATAATCGTTGCGTGTAAATGCTACCATCATTTGCTTTCCTGACAAACGATGAGTTTTAGTTCAGCATAAAAACCATTGTTCAGCCGGACAGGTGATACCAGGGACTGCATGCTGTGATTCTCCATGGGAGTGCTGATTACATTGTTCTCAGCTGCAGTCCCATGGGAGAACAATTGAGCTGTATGCAGATAACAGACCCCCCCGTGCTGCTATCCGCATAAGGGAAGGGAGGCTCATTTGCACACAAATGAAGCTAATAAGCTACTAATGGGCACTAATGCAAAATGATCGCTCAACTGTCATTCAAGCTATCTTTTGAATGAATTTTGAGTGATCATCTTTGCGTGTAAATGGGGCTTAAGTTCTTCTCATGTTTGTGCTGGTTTTCTCTGCATACTCCAGTTTCCTACCATGCTCCAAAAAGATACTAAAAGGGTAAATTAGAATTTAGATAGTGTGCTCAGATGTAGACAGGGACTGATGTGAGTGATGACATTGTATAGCACTGTGGAATATGTTGGCACATCGGAGATGCTGTCCTTCCGGTAGCGGTGCATGCGCAGAAGAATTAGGCCCACAATAGGGCCAAGCAGCATGTACACGCACCAGTCCGCTGTGGCATAACGCATATGAGAGAATTCAATTTTCCGGTGGAGACGTCATCCATGTGATTGAGCCAGAAAGAGATCGTTTCATGAAGCGAAGTGCAGTGACTAGAGATGGTCCAAGCCTGACTACCAAACTGTGCAGTGTCACTGCTATCTGCATGCAGTGTCAGAGATTTTAAAAGTCCATTTTGAAGATATATTTCATTCAGACCCTATAACTTCATAGGATTTCGAATCAACTCTGCTTTATTGGTCTGGAGCTTTAAGTGATTTTATGTACTCAGAACTGCTGATAAGTTCCCTTTAAAAATACAATAGCTTTTCTATACATCTACTTTTAGATACTAGATGGAGTAGTTTAGCCATATTGGCAGAAATATAAAGGTAAAAACCCCATTAGTTGAAGTGGAACACAAATTTTTGGGGATGTTATTTGTTCTGAATTAAGAAAATGTACACTCTACGTTTTTTTTTATCTTGTAGCATCCTGACATCCTGTATGAAAGTAAACCATGTCTGTGAGCACGCCCACGGCCGGTGGTTATGAGACTGCAGCCTACACATGTTCTCCGCTATGTTGTTAGTTTGTCAGACTACATAAGATCAAATCTTGTTTATTTGTTCACTGCCAAATGAAGCAGCACTAAACTTGTGCTGGACTTTATTGATTACATTGTGAAATTTGCTTAGAGCTCAGGAATTTTAAGGACATGTATATATTTATGTACATTTTATCACTCACAGAGGAATGTGATTTTCTACTTATCTGACATCACCATCTACACAATTTCTATTCTATTCCCACAAAAATAATGTCTACAAATACAATGTGAAAGTCATATTTGTATTTACATTAGACCACGTCACTATGGCCATCTAGATTATATCAATGCACCGCTAGAGTTAGACACTGTATGGGAGCATTTGGCCACAGTATGTCGTGGCGCAGAATTGGCCGCTCATTTCTGATAAAGATCTTCTGTAAACAGAAAGACACCAGGCAGAATACAAACATGAAAGAGAATTTGTTTCTCCAGCTTTTATAACCTTGGTTCACATTCCCCCATTTCAGACTCACAGGGACAAAATAATGCAAATTTAACTTTAGGAGAATATTGGGTTCAACTGTAGTAAAACGTGAGATTTTTAGTGGAGCTAGGCTTCAAATAAGTAAACATGATTATTCCTTGGGAGCGTTTACATGTGGGGGAGTTGCTGCTGTTAAATCCGTGTCAAAATTGATTTTGATGCAGAATCACGGCAGACCTGAACCCTTCAAAGACAGGATGAAATCTGTAGTGGATCAGCATCAAAATCCAGGTCAAAATCAACACCAAATGGTGCAGATTTTGGTGCAGATCCGCCACATGTGAACACACCCTTAAATGGGTGTAGTAGCAAATGGATGTTACTTAGAGATGAGCTAGCATACGCTCTAAGGACAATTACTCGATCGAGCATTGTCCTTAGCGAGTATCTCCCCAATTGGCAGAGAAGGTTTAGGTGGCGGCGCAGGTGACAGGTGAGTTGCGGCAGTGAGCAGGAGGGAGCGGGGAGGAGAGAGGGAGAGAGAGATCTCCTCTTCGTTCCTCCCCACTCTCCCTGTCCGCAGCCGGCAGCCGAACGTTTTCTCTCGAGCAGGCAGGTACTCGCTAAGGGCAATGCTTGCTCGAGCAATTGCCCTTAGCAAGTATGCTTACTCATCACTAATGTTATTCTTTGTATAATCAGCTATACATCTGTTTCTCCAGTACATGACCTGGACAGAACTTTTTGCTAACTGAAAGTAATCAATGAAAGTTTCTAAAAGTAATAAGCAAACTTTTGAAAAGTTTACTGAACTTTTGCAAAAAATTCAGCCCAGTCTGAATTAGTTAGAACCGAACTGGAAATTCACGAAAACCCCTAAAACTGGTATATAACACTGTCCAAGAGCCATAAAAGCCCTGTGTAACACTCTCAGAGAGAACCAGTGTTTAGGACTGGTTGAGTGAACTGAGCCAATAGAACCCTGTTTCAGGTAAAACTTTGCTAGAAGCTCAGTTTGGGTTTTGTGCCAAACCGAACTTTTAGCAAGTTCGACCAGAAACAGAGTTCTACTGGATCGGCTCGTTTAATATTAGTTCCTAATGAATAGCAGCAGACAGAGATCTTAAAAATCAAGAATAATTGATGCAGAAAGTATATTGTAAAACTGTGCAACTCGTTATACAAAGAATAATGTTTATTTGCTACAGATGAATTATCATTTACATTAACTGGTGTAGCACGATACATAGTACTCATAGCGCTCCTACGCTACGCTGTAGTCCAGCAGTCCATAGACTGCAATGGACGTTAAACTGCCATATGTATCATGACGAAAGTTCATTTGGTGATACATCTGTATAACCAGTTAGTATTGTAATGCATTAAGCAAATGCTGACACATAATATCAACTTGTTGGCCTATACATCAACAAACTGGTAGTAACTGAAGTCTCCTTTTTCTAACTGTTCGCCTTTAACCCTTTCCAATCCAATTTGTATCCTGGTTTTCCTAGGGGGCTTACTCTTTTTCTGCTGTTATACAACAGCGCTATATGCTGGCTAAAGCCAGTACTGCATGAGGTGACACGTTGGAAAGGCTCTGACAGCAGAGAGGCTGGCAATATACAGTAAGAGAACCCCGATGGACGTCTTCCAAAATCGGAGCTGACGTCAGACAGTGGATTGGAAAGGGTTAAGACCAAGACCATGATCTAGTTAAATGTTGCTTACAGGCTCCCTCTTTTCCCAACTGTCTCTCCTGAATGCAATTGCAGGATGCCAATGGGCTACCACAATAGCCGGGGGCCTAACAAAGAACTCCAAGCCTGCCACAGCTGTATGTCTATAGGTTACCTGTTAGTTTTACATGGATAGGAAATAATAGTTTGGTATACTGAATATACCAAAGCACTATAAAAGTGATCAAACAATTGCACCGTTACATCTGCTAGTGGAATAAAAAAATAATGAAATAAATGTTAATAAAGACTATACACAGCAATAAAATAAGTAAAGAAAATGCATTTATTCTATAGGACAATGAGAAAAAAAAAAGACAACAGCATTGTTGCTTTTTAATCCCCCCACCTACCTGCCCAAGAAAAAAAGGTAATGAATCTTAATCAATAAGTTCCATGCACCCCAAAATTAGGCCAAATGACAACTACATCTTATCTCACTAATAGCGAGCCATCATACACAGACAGACAGAAAAATTAAAATAATTATGACTTTCTGATGTGGAGACATGAAAACATTTTTTTTTGCATCATATGTGCTTCACACATTTGGTACCATAATGACCCACGGAGTAAAAGTAACACATTAGTTATGCTGCATGATGAAGAAAGCAAAATTTGAAATGCAAAATCAATTGTGGAATTTCATTTCATTTTTTTTCCTTCACCCCTTCCCAGAAAGAGTAGATAAAGTGGAATCAATCAGTTATATGTATCCCAAAATGATGGCATTGATAAATACAACTCACCCCACTGTAAACAAGTTCTGGTACTGCTCCATGTAAATATTAACTGACTCCTATTCGCAAATACCAGGCTGCCTCATTCTTCATACACTTCAGTGGAAAAGTGAAGAATGCAGCAAGTAGGACCTGGTGGACCCATGTTCACCCAATAGGTGAGGAGGACTACAGAGCTGGCAGTCACATGCAGTTTTACCAAAAAATAGAAGTTTTCAAATTGATTGTTAATGGCTGGAAAGCAAAAAGTGAACAGCAGCTTTATCCACAAAGCTGACTAGCCATTAAAAGGGGTTTTGTCATTAAAAAAAATTCTATACTCACCTATTCCTCCCCTGTCAGTGTCCTTACCAGATCTTTTCCTTGCTGAGCTTCTGCAGTGCCCCCGGAGTCACCTCACTGCACGCCAGCTGGCTTGTTATGAAAGCTGTATTCCTCACATTCTTCTTCTGGACGGGTCAGTAAAGCTTACATTGTTCACTGGCTATGAAGGAATGCTAATCTATTTCAGAGACAGCTCACATGAGCAGTCTCTGAAGTAGATCGGCACTCCCCCTGCTGGCCTGTGAACTGTGACGTAACGTACACTGGCTGGCAGGAAGGAGACTGCCAGCAATGTACGTAACCTCACAGGAAGCAGAAGAATCAGCCAGCTGGAGGAGATGTGACCCCCCCCCCCCCCCCCCCCGGACTGCAGGAGACAGGAGAAGATAGGTGAGGTAAAGATCTGGTAAGTAGACTGACGGGGGAGGAATAGGTAAGTATAGAATTTTTTTTAATGACAGATCTCCTTTAACTATAGGATAAGGATAGACTATTAATTTTAAAGAATCGGAAAACCTATCAAGGTTGTATCCACATCATTGGGGAAATGATGTAGTTCGGTTGCAAAAGTTCTGCACGGATCTGCAGCAAAACTACAGGTTAGGGCTCATGCCCATGGGTGTATGAGTAAAACATTGTTTCAGAGCAATGTATTGTTTATGGACAGCGTATCATATGCAGTCTATATAAATGTACAGGGCTCGCGCTGCGTGTATACGCGGAGAAATGGAGCATGCTGCGATTTATTTCTCTTGTATATTGATACATAGCGTCTACATGTTGGTGTGCGTGGATCAATGAATGTCCATTGACTTTGACTCCATTCACCATGTAACACGCGTCTATGCAACGCACGCTTAGGCCTTAGTCAGACGGGCGATTTTTCACGCGATTTGCGGATCGCATGACGGATGCGCATTCGCAAATCGCGTGACCGGTGCACGCAAGTCGCCCGCAAATCGCCCGAAAATCTGCTCCTAGCCGCGTTTCATTAGAAACGGGCCGGAGCTGTCCAGTGCATTGCATTCAATGGAGACGGCAATAGAGCCGACTCCATTTAAAGCAATGCGCTGCGGGCGAGCCCGGGATGAATTGTCGGTAAGGGCTTAAATATATAAGCCCTTCCCTGCAATGCATCCTAAAATGTGTTAAAATACAAAAAAATTGTATACTCACCTTCTGCCGGCAGCCGGAGCTCCGTGCGGCCGTCCTGCAGTGGGTGTGAAGGGGGTGTGAGTCAGACCTGCCCCCTGATTGGCTCAGCGCTGAGCCAATCAGAGGCATGCCTCACTCACACCCATTCATGAATTCATGAATGGATGTGAGTCAGACCTGCCCCTGATTGGCTCAGCGCTGAGAGGCAGCAGTCACTCACCCATTCATGAATTCATGAATGGGTGTGTGAGTGAAACCTGCCTCTGATTGGTCAGGGCTGTGACCAATCAGAGGCAGACCATTCAGCAGGCGGGGATTTTAAAGCCCCGCCGGCTGAATAGTGCCAAGAAGCAGTTCAGGAGAACTGACAGCGGCCGCGGCTGGACTCCGGCTGCAGCGGAAAGGTGAGTATACATTTATTTTTTATTTTAACACATTTTAGAATGAATTGCAGGGAAGGGTTTATATATTTAACCCCTTCCCGACAATTCCCCCCGCGCACGCCGGCAGCCCATTGCTTTCAATGGAGCGGCTGTATTGCCGCTCCATTGAATTCAATGGGCAAACATCATTCTTCTCTGTCACAGCTGTTACAGCTGTGGCAGAGAAGAATGATTTGTCTTCTATATGTTCTCAATGGGGTCGGCGCTGCTGCTGCCGGCCCCATTGAGCGCATATAGAGAAGAGAACAGGAATCGCAGATCGCAGATAGGTGCGATCTGCGATTTTTTGTTCTATAATTTATCGGACGAGCGCATAAAAAGCGCTCATGTGTCCGATACCATTGCAAAGCAATGGTTTTATAAAATCGCCGGACGCATGCGCATGCGCAAATCGCGTGAAAAATCGCCCGTCTGACTAAGGCCTTAATGTGCTGTGAAAACACGGTCGTGCCCATGAGCCCTTAGAGATATAGTACAGATACAACAGAAAATCAGCAGTGTTTTTTGTTAATTGGTATGTCATGACAGATATTGTGAAATTAGGCTGACACTCTTTTGAGGCTGTGTTATATAACACTAAATGTGAATGGCAGGAGTGTACATGAGTAGGTTTACGTTTCTTGTTACATTGGTTTTCTTTCTGTTTCAGGGTCAGACCACAGCCAGGTTTCAATAACCTGCGACTCCTTAATGTGGAAACCTACTAGTGTCACATGGTCCATCAATGATTCCCTTCCAGCACTTCCTGAAATACTGTCTTTAACCCATTAACGCCACAGGACGTAAATGTACGTCCTGGCAGAGAGGTACTTAACGCAACAGAATGTACATTTACGTCCTGTGGATAGCGCAAGATCTGAAGAGATCCCGCGCTATCCGGCAGCGGAAGCTAGCTGTCACGGATAGCCAGCCTCCCGCTGCAACAGCGGGGGTGCATCGGGACAGCGACCCCCCACTGTTAAACCCTTCCCTGCCGCGATCGATGTAATCGCAGAGAGCCCGACGGGTTGTCATGGCAACAGGACGCCAGCTACAGGTGTCCTGCATTGCCATTGCCTACGGTCGCAAATACAAGCGATAAAGCATTGCAGGACAGAAGTCCTGCAATGCTTTATCATAGCGATCATAGGTGCAAGTCCTTCACAGGGACACAAATACTGTAAAAATAATGTAAAGAAAAATGTAAAAAAACATTTTTTGTGCTTTTTCCCATATCAGCATAAATTTTTAAAAAATAAAATCACACATATTTGGTATCACCGTATCCGTAACAACGCATACAATAAATTGAACATGCTTTTTATCCTGCGCAGCAAAAAGCGTAAAAAAAAAAATGAGGCAAAATGCTTATTTTTGTATTTTGTCTCACAAAAAAAAGCAAAGAAAGTGATCAAAAAGGCTGTATGTACCAAAAAATGCTACCAATAAAAACTACAGCTCATCTTGCAAAAAATAAGCCCTCACAGAGCTCCGTCCGTAGAAAAATAAAAATGTTATAGAATTTTGAATGCAGCGATATAGAAAAAAATAATGATTTCCAAAAAAAGCATTTTTTTTGCGGAAAAGTGGAAAAACCTAAAAAAAATATGAGTGTTGGTATTGTTGTAATCGTACCGACCCGCAGAAAAGATATATTGTGTAATTTATGCTGCATGATTAACGCTGTAAGAAAAAAAACATCTATGACAGAATTGATGTGTTTTCTCTCCCTGCTATCATAAAAAAATTAATAAAAGTTTTCCAATATAGTCTATGTGGCCAAAAATGCCACCAATAAAAATGACTGTTCGCCACGCAAAAAAAAAAGCTCTTATACGGCCGTGTCGACACAAAAGTAAAAAAGTTATAGCTTTTGAAAAATGGAGATGAAAGTCTGCCAAAAATCCTTGCGTCTTTAAGCCCAAAATAGGCCATGTCCTTAAGGGGTTAATAACTCCACAACTTGAAGAATATTTTGCTATAAATCACCCTTCAGTTTCTTCTCCCATTACACTGTGGGAAGCACATAAAGTTGTACTCCGAGGCTTTCTTATCCAAATATAAGCCCAACAAAAGAGGGAGTGTCTAACTCGGCAACTAGAACTAGAACAAAAGTACTGCAGTCAGAAGATGCAGCCAAAAAGTGCCCATCTCGGTAGAACCTGAAAATACTTTCTCAGGCTAGGACAGATCTAGACTTATGCATTATGGACCTTGTTGAGCAGAAACTACGATGGTCCCACCAGCGCTTTTACATATTGAATAATAAACCATCTACACCTTTACCCCACAGACTTCCAGTTAACCGCACTGCAAGTCTATTTTTTAGGCTTCGCACAAAACACGGCGCAGCCACAGCAAACCTATTGACAATAGTATCAGAGTTCAAACAATTTTTGGTTAAACTCTACTCCCAACCACATCACCCATCCCCAAAGAACTAGCCTCATATTTTCAAGACATCACAATCCCCACACTCCCTGACACATTCTTGGATCACCTGGCGGTAAAAGTTACCCCAGAAGAGTTCTTTCTCCTACTATAAAAAAATTCTCCCCGATTTTCAATACCCATCTTGCAAACAACTTTAATGCTATCCGAGAGGGACAACAAGTGGGACAAACTTCTCTAATGGCAGCTGTTTCAATGGTCCCTAAGCTTTAGAGAGATCTACTGGATATACAGAGCTACCGGCCTATCTCCCTAATTAACATTGATGTAAAACTCCTCACCCAAATATTAGCCTTACGGTTAAACGTAGCTTTGCCATCTCTAATAGGAAAGGACCAAGTGGGATCTGTCCCCAGCCGCCAAGCCCCAGACAGTATCCGTCGAATATCCCACTTCATGCACATCTGCAAGACCAGGGGCATTCCTGCAATGCTGCTCACCTTGGGCTTTGACACTCTTAGTTGGCCTTACCTATTTTCAGTATTGGAACACTGGAAGTTTCCCACTGAATTCTTTATATGGTTGCAGATCCTTTACACTTCCCCTAAAGCCTTTGTTCACTATAAAGGCTTTTGCTCAGATAGTATTCCGATCCAATGAGGCACAATACAGGGGGGGGGCACTGACCCCTCTTTTTTTATTCTAGCCATAAAAATCCGCAACAACCCAGACATCATTTCCTCTCCCCATACCACTATCCCTAACCTTATGGCGGAACTGTCCAGGTTTGAGTCAATCTCTGGTTTGACAATTAATAATGCTAAGTCGAAAGCTTTCAATCCCACGCTACCCTCACACATGGTCTCCCTGGTTCAATCCAATTTTCTATTTAAATGAGTGTCTGGATCATTGGGCTATCTGGGAATAAATCTGACAAACTCCTATGCCTTGTTATATGCGCGAAATTACATCCCACTCCTCCATAAACTCAGACTACTTCTTGAAAGTTGATACCGATACCATTTCTCATGGATTGGTAGAGTGAATTCTCTAAAGATAGATGACATTTCTCCCTAAGCTCCTTTACGTCTTTAGAGCTCTTCCAGTACAGGTACCCGGGCACATCTTAAAAAGACTCAGCAGATGACACTCCGCTTTATATGGAATAACTCCATTTGTAGAGTGTCGCATTCCACTTTGTATAGACAAAGGCTGCAGGGAGGATTGAGAGTCCCACACCTATTAAAATATTACCAGTCAGGCCAAGTAGCCCAGCTAGCGTCCCTCCATTCCACAACTAATGCTCCTCTATGGCTTGATCTAGAGATCAGTGAGGTACACCATCTTACAGTGGACTCAATCTTGTGGACCCCTCCGACCCTTAGGCCCACTATTTCTAACACTATTATAGAACACACCCTTAGAGTTTGGGATTCCATAAAATACACCGGAAAACTGATTTCCCCTCATTTACCTCTTTTACCATTCATAAATAAGCCCTTTATTTTCTCTAGGATATGACTCCTTCCTTTTCTTTTGGAATTGGACAAATAAAGGCATTTCCAAAATATACCATTTACTCTCACTGGAAGGCATGGCCACATTGCCCGCCCTTCAAAAGAGTTCAGACCTACCACCTTCTGCAATGTTCATTACATACAGCTTTTTTTTTAATAAGAATGTTATATCCTCTCTTCTAAAGAACACAAACTCCCCGTTAACTATTACCCCATTCAAAACATATTGTCTTAAATATCCACAAGCAAAAGGCCTTATTTCACAGATCTTCTCGAGACCCGTACATTCCGCGTACCGCACACAATTATATGTATCAAGATGGGATCGAGATATAGGTAATACACTAGATGAGGATGAGTGGTTGCAAATTTGGAGGTCAACCAACTGTGGAGCCTGTAACATGCAAATGTTGGAAACTTGGTACTTAGTTCCTACTAGCATAGCATATGCGGTTCCTGGTTATTCTAGAGATTGCTTCTGGGGTTGCTCCTCCTCTGGAGACGTGTTCCACATATGGTGGTCCTGTCCTTGGGTCAAAAGACTCTCCCTTCCTCTCTCCTCTTGAACTGTTATTAGGCCCTGGTCAGGCCATTGATTACTATGAACCACATCTACGAGAAAACCAACATCGAAAGGCAAGAAAATGCTGATTTAACTGGAATACTATGACCTGGTTATAATTTGTCTAGTCGGATTATGTATTGTTTGGTATTCCCTTAACCACGACATGCCTGCATAACTTCTTCTACTGATATATTCTTCAATATATTGATCATTCTGAATAAAAATTATTGTTAAAAAAAATAAATTTTCTAAGCACAATTTTTTTTTCAAATTCTATGTTTATTTGTCTTTCAAGAATATAATTAAAATGTAACATTGTCAGATACAGCGGTGATATACAGATTTACGTATTTTCAAAAACTTGCCCCCATCAACCACAACAGGTAGGAACAGGATATGGATTAAAGGGGTTGTCCCGAGGCAGCAAGTGGGTCTATACACTTCTGCATGGCCATAATAATGCACTTTGTAATGTACATTGTGCATTAATTATGAGCCATACAGAAGTTATAAAAAGTTTTATACTTACCTGCTCCGTTGCTGGCGTCCTCGTCTCCATGGTGCCGACTAATTTTCGCCCTCCGATGGCCAAATTAGCCGCGCTTGCGCAGTCCGGGTCTTCTCCTCTTCTCTATGGGGCTCCGTGTAGCTCCGTGTAGCTCCGCCCCGTCACGTGCCGATTCCAGCCAATCAGGAGGCTGGAATCGGCAATGGACCGCACAGAAGCCCTGCGGTCCATGAAGACAGAGGATCCCGGCGGCCATCTTCAGCAGGTGAGTATGAAGACGCCGGACCGCCGGGATTCAGGTAAGCGCTGTGCGGGTGGGTTTTTTAACCCCTGCATCGGGGTTGTCTCGCGCCGAACGGGGGGGGGGTTTAAAAAAAAAAAAACCCGTTTCGGCGCGGGACATCTCCTTTAAGTTGTTGTTGAGGTTAAGCAAACTTGGAACCCATGCTCTAACAGGAATGTTGAGCCTGGGATTCCTATATTCTGAAAATTGACTGTTTGTCCACTTGAACCAGAGATGGGTTGGTAAACGGAAGAGGTGGGGTGGGGTTGAGGAAACACAGGGGTATAATGGGAAAGAAGAAATAGAGGGAGAGAGAAATGAAAGAGAAGAAGGCGAAAAAAAATAGATAAAAATAAAATAAAAAAGGGAGAGGGGAGCTGGAAATAAAGACAACCCCACCGCCCCCCTGCTTGTTGGTGGGGAGAGGGGTGTGTAAGCAAAAGATATATTCAAACTTGTACATGGGTCCCCAATAATGTATCAGGAAGGTCATTGACCGGGGCGGAGCCAAGCTGGGGCTGTGAGTGGCAGCAAGAGACCGGAGCTCCGCTGCTGAAATCCTGCTGCCCATCCTATAACCAGGACTACCTGGATCCTCCACCACTGCAGAGATTCCTTTGGTGGCCGGAACACTCTGGAGCTCGTCTGGAAGCCTCAGGCATCCATGACCCGCCACAGAGAGAAAGAGAGGGGCGGAGAGACGAGTGGTCAACGTACCCAAGATGGTGCTGCCCCACGTGCAGAGTGGGAGCAGACACCAAGAGGGGACAGGACACCGCAGTCTAAATGGAGCAGGGAGATGGCTGCAAAACTGGCCAGATATGCCTGCTGTCTACAGCAGGAGTTGCAGACTGCCAGAGGATGGGAGAGAGCACTATGCCATCGGTGAGCTCATCTACGGACAGTACACTGAAAGAGATGGAGAGATAGGGGGAAGAAGGGCAGACATGCAGTGGGGAGAGCAGCCTGACACATACAGGGACAGTTCATACAGAAACCTCTGATGTAGCAGAGCCCACACTGCAAGATATACTTGGAGCTGTTACCAAGTGCACCAACACTGTTCAAGCACTGTATCAACAGTTTGGCACTTTACATGAGCACATGGGGCTACTCAGGCAGGATGTACAGAAAATATCAGAAAAATTGACCACAGCAGAGGAGAGGATTAGCGAGATAGAAGATCGGGTGCTGCCTATGTGGCGTGAAGTGATGCATAATACCCAAAATATATTGTCTCTTCTAGCCAAGATTGACGATTTAGAAAAATGTTCCAGAAGAAATAATGTGCGCATAGTGGAGTTACCGGATAAAACGGAAGGCAATAACCCATCTGAATACTTGGAAAACTGGCTGATAGATTTATTTGGTAGAAATTCTTTCTCGCCAATGTTTGCAATAGAACGAGCCCACCGTGTCCCCACAAGACCTCCTCCCCCAGAGACTCCCCCAAGACCAGTTCTTATGAAGCTTCTACATTTTAAGAACCGAGACACCATATTGCGTGGTGCCAGAGAGAAGGGAGATATCAAAGTTAATGGCGCCAGGGTCTTCTTTTTTCCTGATTTTTCAGCAGAAATACAAAAGAAAAGAGGCACTTTCATGGATGCTAAAAAAAACATCTGCAAGAGCTGCGCATAACCTATGTGATGCTGTATCCTGCCAGATTAAGAGTAGCACCGCTAGGAGAAACACAGTTCTTTGATAACCCTAAAACTGCCTCAGCTTGGCTGGAAAGACATGAATCTGCAATACGAGGTGCCTCATGCTCGCCGTACCATATGGAGGAATAAGGGCTGATGAAGGAGGAACTGCTCAATAGTTCTCATTTTCTACCTGGGAAAATTGGCGGAGAGAAAGGTTGAAGTTACACCGTTTATCGAATGAAGAAATGGTTGCTATTTTTTGACAGTTAACTTGCCCTGTTTTTGCTTTTTTTTGCCTTGGTGGACTGGTGCTCCAGTCTGTGTGGGTTTTACAGACCAGTAAGATTTATATGGGAAATGTTTAAGTTTAATGTTGGTTATCTCTCTTGAGCTGATAAAAAATGTGATATCATTGTGCTGTCCTGGTGTGGGGAAATGAGGGGATTCTGGGGTGCTGCTGGATGCTTGATTGAGGAGATTTCTCCTGACCATACGCAATTGATGAGAAATGACGGACAAATTTCCTATTATTTCATGGAACATACAGGGTATGGAAGACCCGGTCAAGCGTATGGCAGTACTTCTGACAGTTCGACAGTTCCACTTGTTAGTATTGTGCTTGCAGAGACGCATCTTTCTCGAAAATTGGTCTCATCTAGAGATGAGCGAACGTACTCGTCCGAGCTTGATACTCGTTCGAGTATTAGCGTGTTCGAGATGCTCGTTACTCGAGACAAGTACCACGCGATGTTCGAGTTACTTTTACTTTCATCTCTGAGACGTTAGCGCGCTTTTCTGGCCAATAGAAAGACAGGGAAGGCATTACAATGCCCCCCTGCGACGTTCAAGCCCTATACCACCCCCTTGCAGTGAGTGGCTGGGGAGATCAGGTGTCACCCGAGTATATAAATCGGCCCCTCCCGCGGCTCGCCACAGATGCATTCTGACAGAGATCAGGGACAGTGCTGCTGGTGCCGGAGCTGCTATAGGGAGAGCGTTAGGAGTTATTTTAGGCCTCAAGGACCCCAACGGTCCTTCTTAGGGCCACATCTAACCGTGTGCACTAGTGTGGAGGCTGCTTTTTGCAGTGTTGCACATTTTTTTTTTTTGTATATCGGCCGTGCAGAGCATTGCGTCCTGCAGTAATTTTACATTGTCCAGGGCCAGTAGTGGTGAGGCAGGGACAGAAGACATATTAAGTGTATATAGGCAGTGGGCCTTTCCAAAAACATTTGGGAAAAAAAATCTATTTGGGCTGCCTGTGACCGTACTCAGTGTACTGGGTTTCTGCTGGGGGTAGTTGTCCTAATTCATACGCAGCCAGCTAAGTGTTACAGCAGGCTTGTGCAAAATTCTTTCCTGACTCTGTGTTGCCTCTTACATCACCGCTGTATTCCTGTCCACAAGTGTACTGGGTCTCTGCTGGGGGTAGTTGTCCTAATTCATACGCAGCCAGCTAAGTGTTACAGCAGGCTTGCGCAAAATTCTTTCCTGCCTCTGTGTTGCCTCTTACATCACCGCTGTATTCCTGTCCACAAGTGTACTGGGTCTCTGCTGGGGGTAGTTGTCCTAATTCATACGCAGCCAGCTAAGTGTTACAGCAGGTTTGCGCAAAATTCTTTCCTGCCTCTGTGTTGCCTCTTACATCACCGCTGTATTTCTGTACACAAGTGTACTGGGTCTCTGCTGGGTGTAGTTGTCCTAATTCATACGCAGCCAGCTAAGTGTTACAGCAGGCTTGCGCAAAATTCTTTCCTGCCTCTGTGTTGCCTCTTACATCACCGCTGTATTCCTGTCCACAAGTGTACTGGGTCTCTGCTCGGGGGTAGTTGTCCTAATTCATACGCAGCCAGCTAAGTGTTACAGCAGGCTTGCGCAAAATTCTTTCCTGCCTTTGTGTTGCCTCTTACATCACTGCTGTATTCCTGTCGACAAGTATACTGGGTCTCTGCTGGGGGTAGTTGTCCTAATTCATACGCAGCCAGCTAAGTGTTACAGCAGGCTTGCGCAAAATTCTTTCCTGCCTCTGTGTTGCCTCTTACATCACCGCTGTATTCCTGTCCACAAGTGTACTGGGTCTCTGCTGGGGGTAGTTGTCCTAATTCATACGCAGCCAGCTAAGTGTTACAGCAGGCTTGCGCAAAACTCTTTCCTGCCTCTGTGTTGCCTCTTACATCACCGCTGTATTCCTGTCCACAAGTGTACTGGGACTCTGCTGGGGGTAGTTGTTCTAATTCATACGCAGCCAGCTAAGTGTTACAGCAGGCTTGCGCAAAAATTTTTCCTGCCTCTGTGTTGCCTCTTACATCACCGCTGTATTCCTGTCCACAGTGAAACAGTCTGCAGTAATTTTACATTGTCCAGGGCCAGTAGTGGTGAGGCAGGGACAGAAGACATATTTAGTGTATATAGGCAGTGGGCCTTTCCAAAAACATTTGGGAAAAAAAATCTATTTGGGCTGCCTGTGACCGTCCTCTGTGTACTGGGTCTCTGCTGGGGGTAGTTGTCCTAATTCATACGCAGCCAGCTAAGTGTTACAGCAGGCTTGCGCAAAATTCTTTCCTGCCTCTGTGTTGCCTCTTACATCACCGCTGTATTCCTGTCCACAAGTGTACTGGGTCTCTGCTGGGGTAGTTGTCCTAATTCATACGCAGCCAGCTAAGTGTTACAGCAGGCTTGCGCAAAATTCTTTCCTGCCTCTGCTGTGCGTTCCGTAAGCGAAGTCAGCCTCCAACCACAGGCCAATAAGCGGCACATTTAATTACAGCGTTCTGTTTCTGCACTACTGGTAATACACCATGCTGAGGGGTAGGGGTAGGCCTAGAGGACGTGGACGCGGGCGAGGACGCGGAGGCCCAAGTCAGGGTGTGCGCACAGGCCGAGCTCCTGATCCAGGTGTATCGCAGCCGACTGCTGCGGGATTAGGAGAGAGGCACGTTTCTGGCGTCCCCACATTCATCTCACAATTAATGGGTCCACGCAGTAGACCTTTATTAGAAAATGAGCAGTGTGAGCAGGTCCTGTCGTGGATGGCAGAAAGTGCATCCAGCAATCTATCGACCACCCAGAGTTCTGCGCCGTCCACTGCTGCAACTCTGAATCCTCTGGCTGCTGCTCCTCCTTCCTCCCAGCCTCCTCACTCCATTACAATGACACATTCTGAGGAGCAGGCAGACTCCCAGGAACTGTTCCCGGGCCCCTGCCCAGAATGGCCAGCAATGGTTCCTCTCCCACCAGAGGAGTTTGTCGTGACCGATGCCCAACCTTTGGAAAGTTCCCGGGGTCCGGGGGATGAGGCTGGGGACTTCCGGCAACTGTCTCAAGAGCTTTCAGTGGGTGAGGAGGACGATGACGATGAGACACAGTTGTCTATCACTCAGGTAGTAGTAATTGGAGTAAGTCCGAGGGAGGAGCGCACAGAGGATTCGGAGGAAGAGCAGCAGGACGATGAGGTGACTGACCCCACCTGGTTTGCTACGCCTACTGAGGACAGGTCTTCAGTGGGGGAGGCAAGTGCAGCAGCAGGGCAGGTTGGAAGAGGCAGTGCGGTGGCCAGGGGTAGAGGCAGGGCCAGACCGAATAATCCACCAACTGTTTCCCAAAGCGCCCCCTCGCGCCATGCCACCCTGCAGAGGCCGAGGTGCTCAAAGGTCTGGCAGTTTTTCACTGAGAGTGCAGAGGACCGACGAACAGTGGTGTGCAACCTTTGTCGCGCCAAGATCAGCCGGGGAGCCACCACCACCAGCCTCACCACCACCAGCATGCGCAGACATATGATGGCCAAGCACTTCACAAGGTGGGACTCCTCCTGTGCCCCAACCTGCCACTGAGATCCAACCCCCCTCTCAGGACACAGGCACTACCGTCTCCTGGCTTGCACCCACACCCTCACCTCCGCTGTGCTCGGCCCCATCCACCAATGTCTCTCAGCGCACCGTCCAGCAGTCGCTAGCGCAAGTGTTGGAGCGCAAGCGCAAGTATGCCGCCATGCACCCGCACGCTCAAGTGTTAAACGTGCACATAGCCAAATTGATCAGCCTGGAGATGCTGCTGTATAGGGTTGTGGAAACTGAGGCTTTCAAAGGTATGATGGCGGCGGCGGCCCCGCGCTACTCAGTTCCCAGTCGCCACTACTTTTCCCGATGTGCCGTCCCAGCCCTGCACGACCACGTCTCCCGCAACATTGTAAGCGCCCTCACCAACGCGGTTACTGCCAAGGTCCACTTAACAACGGACACGTGGAGAAGCACAGGCGGGCAGGGCCACTATATCTCCCTGACGGCACATTGGGTGAATTTAGTGGAGGCTGGGACAGAGTCAGAGCCTGGGACCGCTAACGTCCTACCCACCCCCAGAATTGCGGGCCCCAGCTCGGTGGTGGTATCTGCGGCGGTGTATGCTTCCTCCACTAAACCACCCTCCTCCTCCTCCTCCTCCTACGCAACCTCTGTCTCGCAATCAAGATGTGTCAGCAGCAGCACGTCGCCAGCAGTCGGTGTCGCGCGGTGTGGCAGCACAGCGGTGGGCAAGCGTCAGCAGGCCGTGCTGAAACTACTCAGCTTAGGAGAGAAGAGGCACACGGCCCACAAACTGCTGCAGGGTCTGACAGAGCAGACCGACCGCTGCCTTGCGCCGCTGAGCCTCCAACCGGGCATGGTCGTGTGTGACAACGGCCGTAACCTGGTGGCGGCTCTGCAGCTCGGCAGCCTCACGCACGTGCCATGCCTGGCCCACGTCTTTAATTTGGTGGTTCAGCGCTTTCTGAAAAGCTACCCACGCTTGTCAGACCTGCTCGGAAAGGTGCGCCAGGTCAGCGCACATTTCCGCAAGTCCCACACGGACGCTGCCACCCTGCGCACCCTGCAACATCGGTTTCATCTGCCAGTGCACCGACTGCTGTGCGACGTGCCCACACGGTGGAACTCTATGCTCCACATGTTGGCCAGGCTCTATGAGCAGCGTAGAGCTATAGTGGAATACCAACTCCAACATGGGCGGCGCAGTGGGAGTCAGCCTCCTCAATTCTTTACAGAAGAGTGGGCCTGGTTGGCAGACATCTGCCAGGTCCTTGGAAACTTTAAGGAGTCTACCCAGATGGTGAGCGGCGATGCTGCAATTATTAGCGTCACCATTCCTCTGCTATGCCTCTTGAGAAGTTCCCTGCAAAGCATAAAGGCAGACGCTTTGCGCTCGGAAACAGAGGCGGGGGAAGACAGTATTTTGCTGGATAGTCAGAGCACCCTCCTGTCTATATCTCAGCGCGTTGAGGAGGAGGAGGAGGAGCATGAGGAGGAGGGGGAAGAGACAGCTTGGCCCAATGCTGAGGGTACCCATGCTGCTTGTCTGTCATCCTTTCAGCGTGTATGGCCTGAGGAGGAGGAGGAGGAGGATCCTGAAAGTGATCTTCCTAGTGCGGACAGCCATGTGTTGCGTACAGGTACCCTGGCACACATGGCTGACTTCATGTTAGGATGCCTTTCTCGTGACCCTCGCGTTACACGCATTCTGGCCACTACGGATTACTGGGTGTACACACTGCTCGACCGACGGTATAAGGAGAACCTTTCCACTCTCATACCCGAAGAGGAAAGGGGTTCGAGAGTGATGCTATACCACAGGACCCTGGCGGACAAGCTGATGGTAAAATTCCCATCCGACAGCGCTAGTGGCCGAAGGCGCAGTTCCGAGGGCCAGGTTGCAGGGGAGGTGCAGAGCTCAGGCAGCATGTACAGCACAGGCAGGGGAACACTCTCTAAGGCCTTTGACAGCTTTCTGGCTCCCCAGCAAGACTGTGTCACCGCTTCCCAGTCAAGGCTGAGTCGGCGGGAGCACTGTAAAAGGATGGTGAGGGAGTACGTAGCCGATCGCATGACCGTCCTCGGTGACGCCTCTGCCCCCTACAACTACTGGGTGTCGAAGCTGGACACGTGGCCTGAACTCGCGCTGTATGCCCTGGAGGTGCTTGCTTGTCCTGCGGCTAGCGTCTTGTCAGAGAGGGTGTTTAGTGCGGCTGGGGGAATCATCACGGATAAGCGTACCTGCCTGTCAACCGACAGTGCTGACAGGCTTACACTCATCAAGATGAACAAAGCCTGGATTTCCCCAAACTTCTCTTCTCCACCAGCCGACAGCAGCGATACCTAAGCAATACGTAGGCTGCACCCGCGGATGGAAGCATTGTTCTCTATCACCATCAAAGACGTGGACTTTTTAGCTTCATCAATCTGTGTATAATATTCATCCTCCTCCTCCTGCTCCTCCTCCTGAAACCTGACGTAATCACGCCGAACGGGCAATTTTTCTTAGGCCCACAAGGCTCAGTCATATAATTTTTGTAAACAATTTTTATACGTTTCAATGCTCATAAAAGCGTTGAAACGTTCACCTGAACCAATTTTTATTTTAACTGGGCTGCCTCCAGGCCTAGTTACAAATTAAGCCACATTAACCAAAGCGATTAATGGGTTTCACCTGCCCTCTTGGTTGGGCATGGGCAATTTTTCTGACGTACATTAGTACTGTTGGTACACCAATTTTTTGGGGCCCTCGCCTACAGTGTAATCCAATTAATTTTTTGCCCACCTGCATTAAAGCTGACGTTACATCAGTTGTGCTGGGCACTGCAATGGGATATATTTATGTACCGCCGGTGGGTTCCAGGGAGCCACCCATGCTGTGGGTCCACAGGGAGTTGTAACTGCATGTGTCCACTTCTAAAGAACCCCAGTCTGACTGGGGCATGCAGTGTGGGCCGAAGCCCACCTGCATTAAACATGACATTACCTCAGCTGTGATGAGCAATGCAATGGGATATATTTATGTACCGCCGGTGGCTTCCTGGCACCCACCCATTCTGTGGGTCCACAGGGAGTTGTACCTGCCTGCGTCTATGAATTAAAAACCCCGGTCAGGTTGGGGCATGCAGTGTGGGCCGAAGCCCACCTGCATTTAATCTGACGTTAGCTCTGCTGTCCAGGGCACTGCAATGGGATACATTTATGTACAGCCGGTGGGTTCCAGGGAGCCACCCATGCTGTGGGTGCACACGGAATTCCCATTGCGGAGTTGTACCTGCCTGTGACTATTTGTAAAAAACCGCGGTCTGACTGGGGCATGCAGACACCTTGATAGAATGAATAGTGTGTGGCACATAGGTTCCCCATTGCTATGCCCACGTGTGCAGCTCCTGATGGCGGTGGCACAGGATTATAGCCGTGCCAACCCTCTGCAGTGTGTGCCTGCGGTTCCTCCTCATGGCAGACGCACTTATAAATAGACATGAGGGTGGTGTGGCATGAGTGCAGCTGACGGCTGCGCAGGGACACTTTGGTGTGCGCTGTGGACACTGCGTCGTGCGGGGGGGGGGGTTGGGCAGCATGTAACCAAGGAGAAGTGGCAGCGGAGTGTCATGCAGGCAGTGATTGTGCTTTGTTGGAGGTAGTGTAGTGCTTAGCTAAGGTATGCATTGCTAATGAGGGCTTTTCAGAAGTAAAAGTTGTTGGGAGGGGGGGGCCCACTCTTGCCGCTATTGTGGCTTAATAGTGGGACCTGGAAACTTGAGATGCAGCCCAACATGTAGCCCCTCGCCTGCCCTATCTGTTGCTGTGTCGTTCCCATCACTTTCTTGAATTGCCCAGATTTTCACAAATGAAAACCTTAGCGAGCATCGGCGATATACAAAAATGCTCGGGTCGCCCATTGACTTCAATGGGGTTCGTTACTCGAAACGAACCCTCGAGCATCGCGATAATTTCGTCCCGAGTAACGAGCACCCGAGCATTTTGGTGCTCGCTCATCTCTAGTCTCATCCTTTAAAGTTAAATGGGCAGAGCACAGCTTTCACTCAATTTACTCCACTTGCTCCAGGGGGGTTAGTATCCTTCTTCATCAATCTATTCCATTTGTAACCATTGCACAGAGGATAGACGCGAGGGACGCTTTTTTGCCTCCATTGTAAAATATTTAATTATGTCTGTATGGCAAGGTACGTGTGTGAGATTTCCGAGGTCAAGGGCTTCAAGCAGGTTGGAGCCATTGTCACACAACCTCGTCTGGTTTCAGATTGTGTTTGGTCAGCCACATGTCAGCCTGGACCTGCAAAACCTACACAGTTCTTCGGCCATGTGGCTGCACTCCCCTAGACATTTTAGGACAGCATGTTGGCGTTTACCACATGCAGCGCAGTATGGAGGCCTGGCTTTGTCATTTACAAATACCTGTATCAATGTGGCGGGTCTTGAAAGGTGATACAAAGAGGTGGAGAAAGAGCAGAAGGAGGAGGGGGTGAGCAGGGCACAAATGAATACCCCGCACGCCTTGAGGATACCATGCAACGTGGACCACTACTTTCAGTTTCATGTCCCACTTGCAGGACATTGACTCAGTGTGCTGTTAAGCATATATAATACCCATGGCCATGCTCGCTGGACCACATGTTCGTGGTCAGGTGCACTCTGCCACCGAAAGCGTTCTGCAATGCCAAAGACACATTATCAATCACATTGGGGTGCAGGGCAGGAACAGCTGTTCCATTGTTATTCTTCCTGAAAATGTATAGATAAATTGTAGAAGCAACATAATACAGAGTTCTATGAAAAGATGCTCCAGCATTGTTAATTCATGGGGCATACAAGTATATACTAAAACAGACATGGCAGGAGAAACTTCATGGGATTACTTTTTCAAGCTCAAGTTTGCCCGATCACACGGCCAGGTGCGGTGTATTTACTTCACAGCCTGGATTTCCTTCGGTCGGGAGAAATCTTCTACAGTTGTTCTAATGGCTCTATAGGTCCAGCTCACATGGTTTAGCAGTGCTAGTTGCTGCTAAATTCACTCCCCCTTCCTTTGCCGGCAGCTCCCATAGAGACCTAAGGAAACTGCCATCTGATCGCAGCCGAAAGATAGGGCAAAACCTATTTTTTCCAGCTGCATCAAAACATCGGCCGGCGCATTCAGCTACCGACGTCCTATCTTCGCTGGCTAATAAGCGGCCATCTGAATGAAAGCATTGGAATCCAATGCTTCTGATGATTGCGATCTTTTATATTAGCAGCGTAAAAACGCTTGTGTGAAATAAGCGTAATGGTGGCTAAAAGACAGCCAAGCACACTGAGAGTACTGACAAGACCAGAATACAAGAAGTATACCTGATATTTTCAGTCAGGAAGAGACGAATTATATACCAAAAGGGAAATTGCTGATTGGCCGACAGAGCTGTCAATCGTCATAGACAGCACAGTTGCTGATGTAATTAATGAGGGTACTGATTAGCCGACAAAGCAGTAAATCACCAGCTAGAACTTCAGGTAACAATTCAGGACTAACTGAAGTATGTGTGCGCCGGCGGTGACGTGGCAGGATTTTTATATAGAGGCAAAGCTGTGTAACCTGCGGAAGTAGCAGTCGTACAGCCCCACTGCCACATAAGAAAACACTATTATAATACATCACACATGGTGGCCAAGAGGCTGTATTTCACAGTTTGCATTGGACCCAGGAGCTTCAAG
Source organism: Eleutherodactylus coqui (assembly GCF_035609145.1). Taxonomy (NCBI): domain Eukaryota; kingdom Metazoa; phylum Chordata; class Amphibia; order Anura; family Eleutherodactylidae; genus Eleutherodactylus; species Eleutherodactylus coqui. The sequence continues at coordinate 452,932,109 of NC_089837.1, read as the reverse complement.
TTTATAATGACTTACAAAGCAAACCATTATAATAGGCGAAATAGAGACTGGTAACATTTACTCTTCTGTAGAGGTGCCCATACCTTCAATAGCTGAGTGTTCTGCCAGTAGTTATTTTCCCGACTCCCTCATACACATGCTTAGGCAAACATGGATGTGTTCTGAATGGGAACATCAAAATACGTTGCTAGCAGACACCTCTGGTGGCGGCTTATCTCCTGCAGAACAAACAGATCGGGAGTTGAAATTCAACATCCCCAATCCTTCTTTTTGACTCTCTGTTGGAGGACAGTCAGGAGGCCCCCATATATATCAAATACTCAACCAGTCCTATTTCTCCAACATTAATCTAATTCATATACAGGTATTACGGGAGACCTGAATCGATCAAGTAAGACCAGTTGAAGCTCTATGTGAAATGTCTCTACTTTTAGATGATAGATTACCATGTGTTACCTGATTTATCAGTGAAACATAAGATCATGTATTTAATATATTGGCAGATTCTAGTAAAGGAAGAAGAAAATAAATGCAAAATAGGAAAAACAGGCTCTCCCCCAGGGATTCATACAAGTGTTCAAAATTAAAGAACGGAAATTAAAGCATAAAAATGAAAAGCTGACATTTATATACACGATTCATTCTGAAACTCGTTAGTCAGCATAATATGTTATACACTACGCAGCTTAGGCCAGGTTTGGGAAACTTCTGATAGTAATGGCTATGTGAAAAAAAACTGAACAGTGTGGCGGTAAGTAGCCTGAACTTCACCAATATAGGCAAAAAGGCTGAAGGTCCATGTTGGGCAGTGAAGGGCAGCTCTCTTTCAGCCAGGCAAGTGATGTGTCGACCTACATGGAGATATAGCAACCCAATGCCAAGGCATCAACTTGGGTCTTCATCTGTTACTGTGCAGGGCTCCAGATGTAGAATCAGGGACCATGTGTGTGACATCAGCTTTCCTGGACATTAAGAATTAACTGTAATAGAAGGGCATTCTGCTTGATTTCAGTATTCATGCCAGACAGGGAAGCCATATACACACACACATACATATGGCTGAAGTCACTGGAATTTGTAGTTGAGTCCGCTTCATACATATGTGAAGTTGATACTCTGCAGCAGTGGCCTGGAAATAGCTCTGATTGGGGCACCAATGGTTTGTCATGGCAGATATCTGCCATCTTAGCATAACATTGACAGGTACAATACACTGCAATATAAAAGAACTGCAGTGTATTATACACGCGCTTGTATTCTACAGTCCCCTAGCAGAACTAAAAAAAAACAGAAAGAGTTTAAGAAAATGTTCAAAAATATTTAACAAACAAATATTGAAAGCTCATTAAACCTATTTTCCCATTTATTACATAGAAAATATAAACAAGAAAAAATAGACATAAAGGGTATTGTCGCAGCCATAAAAGTCCAAAATATTAGAATATCATGTTATTTATCCTGCACGCTGTGAAAAACAAAATAATACCAGAATTGCAGTTTTTTTGTGGTCACTTCTCTAAAAAATGGAATAAAAAGTGCTAAAAAGTTGAATGTACCTGCAATGTAAAATGGTACCAAAAAAAACTATAGCTGCGTGGCTTATTTACACGAGCGTATATCAGCCAGTGTTTTCACGGCCGGTCGATATACGCTTCCATCTAAGCAGTTTCCCCCTCCCCCTCACCGTCTCTCTGCCTCTCTCCTCCATTCTGGCGTTTGCAATGGAAGGGGGCGGGACGGGGGCAGAGCTAAACTCTGCTCTGTCCCGCCCACTCCCATTGCTGGCTTAGCTCTGCCCCCGCCTTGCCCACTCCCTTTGCAAACCACTCGGAGGGGAGGAGAGAAGCATAGAGACGGTGAGTGGGAGGGACAGCACATATCGACCGGGCGTGAAAACCCGGATGATATACGCACATCTGAATAAGCCCTCATTGACAGAAAAATGTTAAAAGTCATAATTCTTAAAATATGGTGACACAAATCAAAAACCAGTTAGGCTCTATTCACATCTGCGTCGGAATCTCTGTTCAGAGTCTCCAGGACAGATCTGGCATGAAAGGCCAGACAAAAAAGTTGTGCATGGCAGGCTTTTCATCCTGTAAAAATGCTGGATGGGTGCAGGAACCGAATGGACCCCATTATAGTCAATGGCAACCGTTCAGCACCGTTTGGCTCCATTATGAGAGGGATTCATTCATCCTGGGAATTCTATTTTCCTGCTCCAATAACAGAGCAGTAAAACAGAATCCCTAGCGCAGATCTGAATTTAGCCTTAAAGGGGTTGTCCCGCGCCGAAACGGGTTTTTTTTTTTTCAACAGCCCCCCCGTTCGGCGCGAGACAAACCCGATGCACTGGTTAAAAAAGAAAACCGGAGAGTGCTTACCTGAATCCCCGCGCTCCGGTGACTTCTTACTTACCTGGTGAAGATGGCCGCCGGGATCTTCTCCCTCGGTGGACCGCAGGGCTTCTGTGCGGTCCATTGCCGATTCCAGCCTCCTGATTGGCTGGAATCGGCACGTGACGGGGCGGAGCTACACGGAGCCGCTCTCCGGCACGAGCGGCCCCATTCAGAAGAGAAGAAGACCGGACTGCGCAAGCGCGTCTAATCCGGCGATTAGACGCTGAAAATTAGACGGCACCATGGAGACGAGGACGCTAGCAACGGAACAGGTAAGTGAATAACTTCTGATAACTTCTGTATGGCTCATAATTAATGCACAATGTACATTACAAAGTGCATTAATATGGCCATACAGAAGTGTATAACCCCACTTGCTTTCGCGGGACAACCCCTTTAAATGTTTCCTTTTATTTTGTAAAAGTAGCAAAGCATAAACTATACATATAGATCTGGTATTACCATAATTGCACAAAATAAAGTTAAATGGGTTATCTGGGAACAAATTTTTACAAAACTTCCATGAGACTGCTGCACCAACACAAAAGAAGATATAATAACCCTCCCAGACCCACCACCATTCACCTTCCACCAGTGCCCAGTGCCCCACTGGTATTCACTTCTGGCTGCAGAGCGATGATGTCCTTTTATCAAACTGTGAACACCTTAACTCATCACCCGCTGAAGAGAGCCCCATTGATGCATCCCTATTAGCCCCATTAAATGGAGGAGAGGCATAGTAATTGCCAGAGTCATAGTGGGTATAGGCCCATGTCGTATGCATACACCCTTGTTGTGTCAGTCAACCTCTCCAGACTAGCTAATGTAGTTGCTGAAACTGTCTGTAGCCTGTGAAAGCTGCAGAGACTTGAGAGAGACTGATGCCTAATGTGGCCATTTTACATTGCAATGCAGTCTCTCAGTGGTAGGGAGGACCATGCTGGGTGAGTCTGCAGCGTGGAATTGGCTGACAGCTGCCCCAGGTAACAACCCTCCGTGATCGTCACCCAGAGACAGCCCTCAGCGGTGAAGCAGCATATGACGGGGGGTCCTTGGGCCCCCATTTGCTAAGGGCCAGTGAAGGTCTCCCAGAGTGTCTGTCTCCTTCCTAGTAGCTATTGAGCATATTCCACCCTCATGGAACCTCGCTATAAAAAGAATGGGAGGAGAGGTTCCTGCGGAAGTCATACAATAATGCGACTATACCATACTGAACAATACCACTATCCAAAGACTATGTTATAATACTGTGCCATGCATACATAAAATTGTCACATACTAAACACATAATATCAATATATATTATAAATAATACCACTCAGTAGCCAAATAGTAAAATAGGGTGGGGTAGAAGTCCTTAAAGGCTATGGACACCTTTGAAGGCATGTTTTTTTCACTTAAATGCATGTATTTTGGGCTGACAATCATTTTTACATTAGGGTTTGTTTAAAAATTTTGCACCACTTCTGCAGTTTCTACATATCACTGTATATAGACATTGCAGTCTAAGGGTACTTTTACATCAGAAGCCTGTCAGGCACTTCTGTGCCCGTATCTCCTGCGCTTTCAGATCTCTTCCAGCAGCCGACTGCTTGTTTACAAAGAACGAGAACTCACTAACTAGTTGCTTTATTTCAGTGTGCTTAAACAAAGGGACTAGAGGCTACTCAGCGATTTCTTGCTTAGTACCCTGTCGGGTCCCGCGTTTACATGGGACAACTATCTCTGAAAATCGGTTGTTTGAGCAATTTTTCGGCTGCTAGTTGGCTCGTATAAAAGTATCCTAAGTTGTCTGTCTGGACTCACTGATGGATCTCCTATTGAAACTTAGACTGCAGTTTCTATATATAGTGATATGTAGAAGCTGCAGAAGACAAACGGTGCCAATTTTTAAATCAAAAAGCTCTTGCACAAAAGATTTTCAGCCCAAAATACATGCATTTAAGTGAAAATAAAATCACCCATTCCAAAAAAAGTGTCCATAGATTTTAAATGGTGGAAGTCCTTAAATGGTGCAAGTCCTGAGGCAGATGCTCATTAGCCCAAGCTATTACTTAGTCATGGATATGATTCTAGCTCTAAACTAACCACAACCAAACATCTCCCAACAAATACTTATCTCATAATTATGAATGTTCTCTTAGTAAATGGGTTAAGGCTAGAGATGAGCGAACCTACTCGGCCACGCCCCTTTTTCGCCCGAGCGCCGCGATTTTCGAGTACTTCCGTACTCGGGTGAAAAGATTCGAGGGGCGCCGTGGGTGAGTGGGGGGTTGCAGCGGGGAGTGGGGAGGAGAGGGAAAGAGAGAGGGCTCCCCCCTGTTCCCCGCTGCTACCCCCCGCTCCGCCACGCCTCCCCCCGGCCCCCAGCGCCCCCCGAATCTTTTCACCCGAGTACAGAAGTACTCGAAAATCGCGGTGCTGGATCGAGTAATTACTCGAAACGAGTATATTCGCTCATCTCTAGTTAAGGCCCATTTACACGAAACGATGAAACCCTTAAAAATCGCTCAAACGACAGTTTGAGTGACAGCTTTGAGCGATCATTTTGGATAAACTATTAAGTAGCTACTCAGCGTGCAAATGAAGCCTTTAGTTGAATGCAGTTAATAGCCAGAGGGCTTTTATCTGCATTCAGCTCCTTTGTTCTCCGTGGGTTAAATAGCTGAAACAATGCTATCAGCACTACCCACGGAGAACTCAGCGTGCGGTCCTGATAAGAGCACACAATGATTTTTAGGCTGGCTTGAATGTAACGATCAGCTAGCAGTGCACGAAAAGTGCATGATGCCCGCGCATTTAGATGCAGTAATTATCGCTCAAACGATCGCTTTTGAGCGATTTTTGAGCAATCATTGCTCCCTGTAAATGGGCCTTAATTTGATGCCAGCACCCCTTTTTCCTACACAAGGGTCCAATAGGAACAATAACGCAGTCTGTTGAATATATCAACTGATTAGAGATACATCTTTTAAAAATACATATACTGTACCGCGTTTCTCCGAAAATAAGACAGTGTCTTATATTAATTTTTGTTCAAAAAGGTTTAACTTTTTTACATGTATAGCTGCCTAGACACTATTTAAATTGCCTTTTTTAATTAACTGTTAGCAGGGCTTAATTTTGGAGTAGGGCTTATATTTCAAGCATCCTCAAAAAGCCTGAAAAATCATTTTGCATCCTCAAAAATTCTTGAAAATCATGCTATGTCTTATTTTCAGGGAAAGAGAGTAGTCATTCATTTCCCCAAACATTCTAAAAGGCAAATTTCATGTTATATATTTGTCATGTAGGAATTCATTAAGAACTTTGCTAAGTGTAGTGTGAGCAATTACATTTCTTTTTGTCAAATATTAAGGTATGTTTTTCATCAAGCACCGTGAAACTAGACTGGATTCTCAAACAAACAAAGTCTGTGTGAAAAGGTTAACGAAATTGGCAACAGTGATAAGTTTATCTGTGATCACTCGTGAGTCATACAGAAAGTACTCCTACAAGCAATGACCTTTTTATATGTAACCCACGCTGAGTGAGGATTTGGTTAGAAGATACATATATTCTTCTGTTCTACATAAAATTCAAGACAAATGCTATTTTCATGCAACTTTCTTATCTTGCACCGTTCACCACATTCGAAGCAACATATTTCATGTATGTAAAAACTTGCAGCCCATCCGTTTAAATTTGATGGTTATGTACAAATATTTAATATCCAGCTATACTAGAATGTTGAAAAGGCAGTGATGACTCTAGTTGTAGGGGTTTTACCACAAATGAACATTAATTCATAGTTCTAGAATAAGTGATAAACATCTAATCAGTGGGAGTGTCACTTTCTGAGACTCCCACCGAGCCTGAGAATGGAGATTCCGTCTCCCCCTCTCAACCTCAGTGCGGGCTCGCTGCACCCACTCACAGTGGCGTGGAGAGTGAATGGAGCGGTAATCACGCATGCGCAGTGCCACTCTAATCATTTCAATGGGGCTGATGGAAATAGTCAAGTACACGCGCCCAACTATCTCCAGTAGTTCCGCTAAAAATGATTGGAGCAGCACTGCGCATGCATGACTGCTACTCCATTTAATCTTTCTCACTACAGGGAGTGCAGTAAGCCCACAGTGAGCTGAGGAGGACCCTAGCCTAGACCCCTCCATTCTCATCATAAAGGACCCTTTACACTAGCGAGGAAATCGCACGTTTTTAACACGATGCGAGAGTGCGAGCTCTCACAAGAAAGTGCCACACACGTTGTTCAATGACAGCCTTTCCACTTGCAATATTTTAGGGCAAGCTGCATGGCAAGGAATAAAAATCGCAGCAATATAGTATTAATGGAGACCGCAGAAAAACGCTTTGAATACCCCGCCACCAGCAAGCGAGTGCTGGGGCTGGCTCACAAGTGCCGTGGCTTGGCCAATCAGAGATGGCGATCGATGAGCCAATCCCAGCACTTCCTGGCTGGAGGCAGGGTTTTCAAAGTGCTAGATGAGTATTGATGTTTTAGTTTTTTTTCACTTTGCTAGGGCTTATTTTGGGGGGAGGGCTTATATTTCAAGACCACACCTAACCCCTCGAAAATATGTGTAGGGATTATTATCGGGGTAGGGCTTATTTTGGGGGAAAACGGTAATTGTTTAAAAAAAGAGAGTAGTAAAAAAAGACTTTTGCCATGTCTACAATAAAAGAATCTAAATAATAAAATGAAAATACATATTTGTTATTGTCATGTCTGTAAAAGTCCGATCTATCAAACTAATGCATTATTTACTCCGCACAGTGAACGTTGGCTAAAAAAAGAAAAAAAGAAATGTACTTATTTGTACACCCTGTCTCCAAGAAAAAAATGCAATAAAAAGCGATCTAAAAGTCGTATGTATTCCAAAATGGTACCAACAGAAACTACAGGACATCCCGCACAAAATGAGCTCTTATACAACTATGTCAACAGAAGAAAAAAAAGTGATTGCATGCAGTAGATGGCGGCAGAAAAGGATTTGAAAAAATTAAATGTTTTTGAAAAAAAATAAAAGTAGTACAACAAAAAAAACTATACAAGTTTGGTATTGTAGTAACCGTACTGACCCATAGAGTAAAGCGATCATGTCATTTTTGTTGCAGTTTGTGTGCAGTAGAAACAAGACGCACTGAAAGATGGCGGAATGTCATTTTTTTCATTTAACTCCAGTTACAATTTTTTTCAGTACATTAAATAGTACCATTGAAAACTCAACCTGTAAAAAACAAGCTCTCATACAGCTATGTCGATGGATAAATAAAGGAGCTACGATTTTTTAAAAGGGGTGAGGAAAAAACGAAAATGGAAGAAAAAAAGGGCAGCGTCATAAAGGGGTTAATGAACATTTCCGCTAAAACAAATATTACTGAAGATGATTGCGCATAAGGTTGATGTTAATTGCGCAGCGCCTCATAATCAAATTTTTGATGAACAAATGATTTGGGACCACTGCAAAATGGTGTAGTAACATCAGTTATTATGTAGAAGAAGGAAATAACTAAGAAAGACCACTTTTCAAAAACCAATCCCTGCGCTTATAGCGCCGAGCAACACATTTGTATATAACCTAGTATAGATCAGAAAAGATTATGCTTCAATGTACCTGTTTAAATGTTAGATGCAACTCAGCATCTCCATGTGCACACAAAGAAATCTTCGCCAGCTATGATCTAGCATATATTTCTAGTATAATTTATACCAGATTCTGGCATAAATCATACACAAAGGTGTTGGTCTAGGGCAGCCACTCCTCCCCCCACCCCCCAAAAATGGGGCACCCCTTTTTTTGGAAAGTGCTACTATGGCATAATGTTGAGGCTTTTCGGTCGCAACAGCGTCATGGCATGGTGGCCATGATACAGGGACACACCTGTCATCCTGCTACTATGCAAGACACAGGTTAACAAGCATTGTGCGGGGGGTGCTGGCTGCTATCTACCTGGATGCTGCATACTAGCATGCTACCTGTGAGTCATACCTGTGAGAGAGCGTTTGGGGTGTGGTTCCTTATCTGTGCTACCTATTGTCACGTCCCTGTGGCACACAAGCACCACACTCAGCGCGGACGCGGGGTGACGTTCACAACCACTCCAGGGAGAAGGAAGTCTAGCCCTAACCTAGCAGTAGGGTTAGGGGTCCCTGCCTAGAAGCAGAGTAATCACCTCAATAGAGGCGGTCCTACGGTCTTCTTCCTGGGCCCTGATTGTCCCTGGATAGACGAACCGAACAGCAAAGCAAAACAGAAATATAACTGAAAAGTAAACCACAGCAACTTATCTGGACGTAGCAGTACACCCAGCACAGAGCAACTCCAAACTCCAATACTCCTCTATGGAGCTGTAAAAGCAGCATTGAGCAGAGGGAGAGGTGAGAATATAAAGCTATACCTGACGACTGGCAGAGCAATTAAGGAACCCAACCGCCATCCTTCTCCCAGGCATGACTAAACCAGCAAACTGAGGCCAGATTTGCTACTTTTATTTTGTTCACCTCACAAAAAAAATGCAATGAAAAGCAATCTAAAAGTCACATGTACTTTAAAATGGTACCAATAAACAGTACAACTCTTCCCACAAAAAACAAGACCTCAGAGCTCTGTTGCCGGAGAAACAAAAATGCTATCAAACTTAGAATGTGGTGGTGCAGATTCAATAGTTTTTCTTTTTTTAATGTGTTTTTATTGTGCAAAAGTAGTAAAAAATAAATTTATAAAAACTTGGTATCGCAGTAATCGTGCTGATCCAGATAAGAAAGTTATGATGTTATTTTTACCGACTGGTGATTGCCATAAAAACAAAACCCCCAAATAATGGCAGAATTTCTGAGGGTTTTTTCCATCTCTCCCCCCAAAAAATGTAATAAAAGTTGAGTTGTTATATAATACAGTGTCGGGTCATTAAAAAATTACGTGTCCAAAAAAAAAAGCCCACATATGACTATGGCAACAAATTATGGCTTTTGCAGTGTGACAATGAAAATAGTCACAAAGCAAAAGCAAAAAATAAGTTAGCTACTAAGGGGTGAAGAGAGATTTCTGCCACTAGCTATAGTATCATGAACCCTTCTATGGAGCTTAAATATGTTTATTGGTTGATGTTTATTAAAGCATATTTTTAAAAAAATGTGCTAATTCTCCATCTGTCACTGTCTCACCATCTCACATCCTGAAACATGGCAATACTACCTTCCTGTTACATGTTCATCTTAGCAACATGGCTTCCAAGTATAATGGATTCATGACAAGTATGCTAAATACTTTTTCAAATACATAACTTTGAAACTTAACAGATCCCACTGGCCACTGGTGTACCGCAAACGAGGACCCATGGGCCCCCTGCCAGATGCTGCCTCACCGCTGTGGCCTGCAGGCCGCCTGTTATATATAGTGCTCGTGGGCCAGCACTTGGGAGGGGGAAGGCAGTGTGTCCTCCCACTTAGAGACTGCAGTTATGATTTGTCACAACTGCAGTCTATTAGTGCACTGCCAGCCACATGATTGGTCAGGCAGGTGGTGCACTAACGAATCACGTGGCCAGCAGTGTCACGGAATGTAGGAGACCAGAGGAGGTGGTAAGTACTGTAATCTATCTCCTATCTATCAATTGGCGTACCATCAGGGGATGCAGGGGTTGCAATGGCGACTGGGCCCTGTGCTTAAGGGGGCTATGGGGCTGCCCTCTGCCATAAACAAATGCACATTCAGGTTGCACTGTCAGCCGCATCATTAGTGCGTTCTGGCAGACAGTACGAGCCAGAGAGGAGGAGAAGGGGGGAGGGAAGCAGACAGAGACGCATAGCTTGGAGTGGAGCAGGGATGATGATATCATCACCCTGCTGCTCCCCTTCTGCTGACACAGAAGGGGAGCAGCAGCCGCATCTTCCTTCCCTGCTGCTCTCCTCACACAGACAAGTGGTCCGGGCCCCGAGGTATGTATCTATCTATCTGCTTGTCTTTCTATCTAATATCTATTTGTCTGTCTATTTCATATCTGCCTATCTATCGTATATCTATCTATCTATCTCTCATATCCATCTCTCTATCTCTCTCTCATATTTATCTATGGCTGGTATAAGTTATAGAATGTACAGAAAAGAAAAAGATCCTGCGCTCAGGGTGACCTCCAAGAACCTAGAGGCGCTGTCCACACTTTTCTTGTTTTCTGGTATAAATTATACATCTCCCTGTATATACTGTATATAATTGCACACTTTACAGACAATTAAAAAAACGCATCAAATATACATAGTGTATGCAGTTTCTTAAAAATGTTTGTGGTCCTGGAATACTGCATGCAGTTTTTGTATGTGTTTTTCTTTATTGTGGTTTAAAAGTACAACAAAAAACATGAACACACTCTAAGGCCTTAGTCACACGGGCGTTTTTTCGCGCGATTTGCGGATCGCATAACGGATGCGCATCCGCAAATCGCGTGACCGGGGCCAAAAAAATCGCCCGAAAAATCTGCTCCTAGCCGTGTTTCATTAGAAATGGGCTGGAGCTGTCTAGCGCATTGAATTCAATGGAGCCGGCAATACAGCCGCCTCCATTGAAAGCAATGCGCTGAGTATATATATATTTTTTATTTTTACACTTTTCTGGATGAATTGCAGGGAAGGGCTTATATATTTAAGCCCTTCCCGACAATTCACCCCGCGCACGCCGGCAGCCCATTGCTTTCAATGGAGCCGGCTGTATTGCCCGCTCCATTGAATTCAATGGGCAAACATCGTTCTTCTCTGCCACAGCTGTCACAGCTGTGGCAGAGAAGAATGATTTGTCTTCTATATGTTCTCAATGGGGTCGGCGCTGCTGCCGCCGGCCCCGTTGAGCGCATATAGAGAAGAGAACAGGAATCGCAGATCGCAGATAGGTGCGATCTGCGATTTCTGTTCTATAATTTATCGGACGAGCGCATAAAAAGCGCTCATGTGTCCGATACCATTGCAAAGCAATGGTTTTAAAAAATCGCCGGACGCATGCGCATGCGCAAATCGCGCGAAAAAACGCCCGTCTGACTAAGGCCTAAGGGTTTAGTCATACGGGCGCATCTGGGCGCGGATGTGCCCGTCTTCCTGCAGGATAAGACGGTCGCACTGCAGGTAGGGACGATTCTCCACACCGCCGGCAGAAAGAACACATGACCGCCTCCACTGTCAGAGTTTTGCTATTATTGAAGCAAGAATAGCAAGGCAGCCAGTACAGTCAGAGGTCACTTCTATGCCATTTCTACACACAGAGACAATTAATGTAAAAATTCTTTTTACACTGGCCAAAAACAAACATTGATATATATGATCATTAATTTCCCCTATTATCGGCCTGTGTGAATATGTTCATGTCTGATCAGATCTTTTATGTGAACATAAAAATGCTCACTCATCTGCAACTCAACTCCTCATGTAAACAGGAGGATGTGCCGCCAACAAATGCAATCTGTATGAAAACAAGTGATCATATGAACAATGCTAACAAACTTTAATTACATGTAGTCAGCAATAACGGCCGCTGGTCGGCATGCTATATTGTCAATTGGCACACTTTTAGAGACAGAGTATACCTGTATACCCCTAACCCTTTCCAATCCAATTTCCCTGCCAGCCGCACACTCCTCAACTCCCATTTATTTTGAGTCGGAAAGCACATTGTGAATTCCTTGCAATTACTCAACAGAAGCACATAAAAATGAACTCTCATAATGATTTTATTAGCAATTTTACAGCTAGCTCTGTAATGCAGTGTCATACAAAGGCATCCTATAACTGCATACAATGTGTATAGCACATGTTTTTAACGCTACACCGGACAGCACTCTTATGTCGGAGACTATTCTGCATATGTATGTTTTTGCAATATACATATGCAGAACAGCCTCTGCTATCAGAGAACTGTCCTGCATACTGGAACATACATATGCAGGACAGCCTGTGACATCAGAGCGCTGTCCTACATAGTGTTAGAAACATGTGTCAGACCTCGCTCGACATCGGAGCTATGCAGGGAAATCTGAATGTTAGACGAGGTCGGACACTGCATTCGAGAGAGTTAAAGTGACCCTCTGGTTTTAGGACACAATTCTGTCCAGGACCGAGGGTGGAGGAGGTATATTACATGATCTTCCTTTTATTCTACCAGTTCCAGATCCAAATTTTGGGAGGGTAAGATGACCATTGGCGTTTTATAACTACATTATGTAATGATTGCCCATGCAGATTACATGAGCAGTGATGGCCATTCAGAAAGGAGGTATAGTGTATTAGTAGCCCTAAAACTGCAATGTGTATAGCCCATGTTTATAACATTATGCAGGACAGTGCTCTGATGTCGGAGACTGTTCTGCAAATGTATGTTTCTGTAATATACACATGCAGAACAGCCTCTGACATCGGAGCGCTGTCCTGCATAGTGCTAGAAACATGTGTCAGACCTCGCTCGACATTGGAGCTATGCAGGGAAATCTGAATGTTAGACGAGGTCAGACACTGCATTCAAGAGGGTTAAAGTGACCCTCTGGTTTTAGAACAAAATTCTGTCCAGGACCGAGGGTGAAGGAGGTATATTACGTGATCTTCCTTTTATTCTGCCAGTTCCAGATCCAATTTTTGGGAGGGTAAGATATCCATTGGAATTTTGTACTACATTATGTACTTGTCGGATTGTGCTTCTGGGACCTGTAGTTCCATGAGGTCCCAGGAACACGCTTCCACAGGTGTGGGATAATTGAGCTGGCTGGATGTAGTATTCTCCAGTTTTCCAATCCCCACTGGTCTTCTGCACATATAAGCCACTCTGTACTTTCTGGTTGCTGCTGACCAGGAAATGTGACTGCTGCAGCCAATCACTGGTTATAGAAAGTCACTGCTGTGGCCAGGGATTGGCTGCAGCAGTCACATGTGCTGGTCAGTAGCAACCAGGAAGTCCAGAGTGGTTGCGGAGCAATTTTAAATAATGGGAAAACCCCTTTAATTATGTGGACACATAGCTGTTGCATATCACCACATGCGCAGAGACCCGGCAGTGGCTTATTTCCTCTGCTTTACAGCCCAACCCCACAGTCCATTCCTCCCGTCACCAAGGCGCCCTCTCACCTTTTAGTGCAGCAGCTTCTGCCATCCAGCACTGGTATGCCATTGGAGGAAAAGAGTTGGAGGTCCCGCCATGCCCCAGTCCCAGTTGCTATTTTCCTTCTCCCCAAACATTGCAGAAAAACTGAAACTCCTAGTGCTAGTATAAACTAGCCCTAATGTGCTTGATTGTACTTTTATATAGTATATGTGCTATGCATGGGGGCCAAGTGTCCGGAATGATCTTTGGCCCGCTCTGTCTCCATTCACAAAATGACTATTATTCCTGTTTATAGTAAGGAATCCTCTTAAAGGGATATTCCCATTTTAGGTATTTATTTTATATCCCAAGGATATTTTATAAATATCTCAGAGACAAGTTGCTGACTTACCAAAAGGTCCAGTGCTATAGCCTTGCTCCTATGCTAAGATTTGCCAGCCAGTCCCTATATATGGAGATTCCCTATAGTCACACCTGAAAGCTCAGATTTTAGGTGAAGGTAGCCTTTGTAGTTTGTGTGGATGCCCTTTTAAAGTATTGGGTGTCAGTAATGATTTTTTACTTTTATGAACAATTTTTTAGATTATTTCCTAGCGATTGAAAGGCGCAGATCTGTAAAAAATCTTATACTTTCTGCAACATAAGCTATTATTTTAAAGCTCTGCCTTTTATAGCTCATAAAATTATCAACATGATTTTATGACAAAAATAACATTCTGGATTATTACTGTGAGGTCATTCCGAACACTACAGGATACGGGGTATCAATTACAACACTAGGAGATATTGAATAGATTCATCTAAACTGTGAATTAAGTGAGAAACAATATTTATTTTGGCAACATGTAAACATTTGCGTCTGAGAGAAAAAGCTTTAACGGCTCGGAGAATATTCGTATTCTTATTCCTGATATATGATGTGTCTGGATCAATTGTAGGATCAACATCTGGCAGTTTTCTGCTAGGCTTATCTGTCAATCCTCTGGCATGGTAAAGGGTCATATAAACATGTTATATCATTATTATGTCTTTCTCTGATTTGCTGGTTCTCTGCTTTGTAGATAATCTGGGGGTTAGAAGAAGAACGTTAAATTATTGTGCGCTGTCTAATATTTGATCACCAGGAACATCATTTGTTTGTACTCTTCTTAGGGAAATTCTTTTTTTTTTTAATAGCGGGCAATGGTCAAGAACTCACTGCATATATCACAATAATGTATTCACAGAGCTGACCACACTAAGGGTAGGGTCACACATATTTAAAGGGCAGTAAATTTTCCATCCAGATTTTTGGAAGGAACATCCATAGTGGGGTACAGTAAAAACGTGGATGAGATTTAAACAAATCTCACCCACATGCTTTGGAAATTTTTGGGGCAGAGATCAAAGTACTGTGATTTTTTTTCAACCGCAGCGGGTGCATTTCCAACATGGATTGGTCATGGATTTATTGCTGCTTTTCCCCATTGAATGCAATGAGGAAGTCAAAATCCGCAACAAAACCCAACAGTTGTGGATTCTGTTGAGGATTGTATTAAAAAAAACACTACTTATCTTGTTTTTCTCGCTTTACACTCCTGCAGCAAGGCTTCTTTGGTCAATCACGGGAGCAATCCTGTAGAACACAAAGACAACCTATGTAACATTATGCTTAGTTTGCACTTAAAGGGGTTGTCTCGCGGCAGCAAGTGGGGTCATACACTTCTGTATGGCCATATTAATGCACTTTGTAATGTACATTGTGCATTAATTATGAGCCATACAGAAGTTATTCACTTACCTGCTCCGTTGCTAGCGTCCCCGTCGCCATGGATCCGCTTAAATTCGCTGTCTTCTGGCGTTTTTAGACGCGCTTGCGCAGTCCGGTCTTCTGCCTTGTGAATGGGGCCGCTCGTGCCGGAGAGCTGGTCCCGCGTCGTCATCGTAGCTCCGCCCCGTCACGTGTGCCGATTCCAGCCAATCAGGAGGCTGGAATCGGCAATGGACCGCACAGAGCCCACGGTGCACCATGGGAGAAGACCCGCGGTGCATCGTGGGTGAAGATACCGGCGGCCATCTTGGAGAAGGAAGAAAGAAGACGTCGCAGAGCGGGGATTCGGGTAAGTAATATATATATATATTTTTTTTTTAAACCCATCCTTTGGGTTTGTCTCGCGCTGAACGGGGGGCCTATTGAAAAAAAAAAACAGTTTCGGCGCGAGTCAACCCCTTTAATAATAATAATCTTTATTTGTATAGCGCCAACATATTCCACAGCGCTTACATAGACAGGGGGAATACAGAAAGAAAAAAATTACAAACATTACAGAACCACGGTTACAATAGTAATCAGTTGATGGAAACAATAGGGGTGAGGGTCCTGCTCCAACGAGCTTACATACTACAAGTAATGGGGTGATACAGAAGGTAAAGGGGCTGGAGATGTGCACGGTATGGTGAGGTGCTGAGTGAGGGAATGCTATACACATAGACAATGGTCAGACATTTGGCCGTGTGACGGCAGAATCGTTATGACTGCAGGAGCGGTTTATGATGGCTAGCAGGGATTGCAGTCAGTAGGTCAGGGAGCATGTTATCAGGCGGAGTACAGAGGGGTTTGTTTAGGGAATTCGGTATGCCTCCCCGAAGAGGTGCATTTTTAGAGCACGCCTGAAGTTCTGCGAGTCCTGGATTGCTCGGGTAGCCTTTGGTAGTGCGTTCCAGAGGATCGGTGCTGCTCTGAAGAAGTCTTGGAGGCGGAAATGAGAAGTTCGAATTAAAGGGGCGCTCAGTTTGGTTTCGCATTTAAGGGAATAACTCTCCACCTTACTTAGTTTTGGTAATTCTAGAATACGACTTACATAAACACAAATGGCAATGTCTCTGAGATTTCAGACTTGGCTCTGTTTAATGTCACTTCCTCAGTCCACTCCCGAATCTTCGAAACCGAAATTAATAACAGCCATTCGAATAACAAGTGTTCAATTGCTTATTAAAGTTCCCCTGTCATTGATTGCATCAGGACTGCTGATTAACTATTCTGTTCCTAGTGATGTGCACACCTAGCGGCTTCTCTGAGGCCAGCCTCACTTACACGTTATTTCCAACAAACTTTAAAATGTCCTCCTGGGTCTCAATGTATTGCTCCACAGTACACTCTTCTTTTTCTCTGGACTCATATAGCTTCTATACCCAGGTCCCAGTGCTCGCCCAGTCAGTCTGGCAAAAGCCCCTTGAGCAGCCTCCTTGGCAGACTCTGGTACTCTGCAGGCTATCACAGCTTTCCAGCAGCACTTTAGAAGCTTGTTGTGTTTCAGCATTCCAGGAGCACCTCCACTAATACAACAGACCTTGCTCTCTCCTAAGTGCAATGCAGCTGAAATTCCCTTTTATATTGGTGCCTGTTGCACCAGGAACATCTCAGCTCAGACTACATAGGGATGTAGCTTGCTACCCTGTTTCCCTGAAAATAAGACATACCCTGAAAATAAGACATAGCATGATTTTCCAGAATTTTTGAGGATGCAAAATGATTTTTCAGGCTTTTTGAGGATGCTTGAAATATAAGCCCTACTCCAAAATTAAGCCCTGCTAACAGTTAATTAAAAAAGTCAATTTAAATAGTGTCCAGGCAGCTATACGTGTAAAAAAGTTAAATCTTTTTGAACAAAAATTAATATAAGACACTGTCTTATTTTTGGGGAAACACGGTATCTTCAGCACTGACTAGTGCCATAGCTCTTTGGTGCTTCCTGTGCTTTATTTTAGTACTGTGCACTTAATTCAGGAGTATGGCTGTCTCTCCACTTCTCCGCTTCTATCTGCCATTCCTAACAGGACGTGGAGTTCAGCATGGCACTCAGGGCGCTTGCCAGAGCAGCTACATGCCACTATGGTAAGAGGGGAGAAAGGGCAGCACTCCCCTTCTTGTAAACACACCAAAACTGAGAAATATAGCACAAAAAATATTTCTAGTGCATTTTATAATTCTGTAATGACTTACAGCTAACAACTGGCTATGGTCTTTTTGCCATAAAAAAAGCGAAAACAAACATCAGGAAAAAAAGCTGCAGAAACACAATGTTTTCCTAAAAACACAGTGTATGAAAGCTCCCTAACTTTTCCTTTAAAAAGCTTATTTCTCATTATTATTTTCACATTCAGGAAATATAATAAGTAAAATAATTTGAAACTGCACTATGGTACACTTAGGCCACATGCAGACGGGTGATCTGGATTCCGCATGCGGAAGCTCGCAGAGGAATCTGGCTCTGACCTAGGCCGGCGATCCCGCAAACCTTCCTTTTTCTGTAGATGACTGCGGACAATCGCCATCGGTCATGCGCAGTACAGATTTTCTTTTTTAAGGTCTTTTTTTTCCTATCCGCAATGTCAATTGCGGATGGGTCATGGATCAGATGGCTTCCATTGACTTTAATGGAGGCCGTCCGCATGGTGTCCACATAAAATAGGTCATGCTGCAATTGTTCCTCCGCTCATGGAAATTGCAATTAGTTTCCGAGATTGTGCAGCAATCTTTACATGCCCTCAATGCATGCCATTTGCTGCGGATCCTCTGTGCGGACGCTGGACACGGATTTCTTAGTGCAAATCTGCCCATGTGCCAATTTTATACTGACATTTCTCAACAACTAAAGTTCTAGATAAAATAGTATAATTATATGCAAAACTATTAAAGAAGTTCTCCAGCTCTTAAAAATTGATAACTAGAGATGAGCGAGTATACTTGCTAAGGCACATTACTCGAGCGAGTAGTGCCTTAGCCGAGTATCTCCCCGCTCGATTCGGGGACCGGCGCGGGTGACAGGTGAGTTGCAGCGGGAGCGGGGGGGAGAGAGGAAGAGAGAGATCTCCCTTCCTTTCCTCCCTGCTCTCCCCCGCCGCTCCCCGCCCCCCACCGGCCCCCGAATCTTTAGAGACGAGCGGGGAGATGCTCGGCTAGGGCACTACTCGCTCGAGTAATGTGCCTTAGCGAGTATACTCGCTCACCTCTATTGATAACCTATCCACAGGATAGGGCATCAATAGCTGATTGACGGGGCTCAGCTGCCCCAGGACCCTAGTCGATCAGGTGTTTGCGGGACCAGTTGTCACCTTGTACAGAGCAGGAAGCAGTAGCTTAGCATGGTATTGCTGGCACAGCTCCCATACCCATTAATGGGTGATGAACCCCCCTTCAATCAGCTATTGATGACTATTATGTGATAGGTCATCACATTTTAAGACCTGTAAAACTACTTTAGCTATACCTGTTAAATATACTACTCTCATGACAGATACTGGAATATGATATCACTATATGATCTCCAGCAGTAATATCAATAGCAATAATTATAGATTTCACCATTTTAATCATAATATAAAGTTTAGAAACGATAAAACTTATAGCAATCTCTATAGTTAAATCCAGCAATGTGGTTTAGAGAGGACAGTGTGCTTGAAAACTCTTCCAGCTATTTAGTAATGCATATGAAGTCATGTAATTTTCAGAGTACATCTACTTAATAAACTCATCAATCTCTTTATTGTCAGCAGAACAAAGGTCAGTAAAGCAGGAACTATTGTCAGACATGATGAAAAATTACAAACTTGGAGCAACTCGAAACCATCACTAAAATTACAATCTATTTGGAAAGTATAAATCCATGTTTCTGGTTCCTTCGAGGTAAAATATACGCGGCGCACGTTTAACAATGCAAAATATGAGGTGTTTTAGCTGTTGTAACTTTTAAGTTAAAGAAAATATTACTCAACTTGTAACAGCAGGTTACAACATTGCCAAATGTAAATGGGATGGAATAGACCTTGTCACAGATTTACTCTAAAGTCTAAGAGACCCTAGTCTCTCCGCAGTGATTGGCACTGTTACCTTGCAGAACTGGGGTTATGGCTTTAAATCCAACCAAAGATAATATTGGCACAGAGTATGTATGTTCTCCACATACTTGTGTGAGTTCCTGCCAAAAACATAAGTATAGGTTGACTAGCTTCCTAGCAATTGGTCCTAGTGTGTCTGAAATAGCAGAATCAGATTGCCAATCCCATTGGGGACAAGGACTGATGTGAAGGGTGACATTATATCTGTTAGTGCTATATAAGAAACTGGAAATATGGAAGTATACTAAATAAATAATAGCACATACTGAGCTGAGAATGTGATAGCTATGTGCATTAACTTCCAAGTTGCCAGCTATTACCAGTCTTGTATGGAATCATTATAGACAGACTTGGGCAGTATCAATTGGAGATAGGGATGTCTGTTGCCCTTATAGGTGTTTTTTTTTCTGAAATGCTACAGCGTTTTAGACTAAATACACTTTAAAGTTTGACTTGAAGCGGAGCTTTGAGTCACGGCAGTGGGCCGCGCCAGCCTCTCCCCACCCGCTGCATGCAGTAGGCAAGGACAGTTTATGCAGTTGGCGAGGACAGGCCGGCACAGCCCATCAACCCATGACTTTAAGTTGAGCTCTGAATCAAACTTCAAGCTGTTTTTATTTTGAAACACAATGGCGTTTGTGAAGAAATACCCACTGGAACAACAGGCATACCTGTAGGTGTTGGTGTCGAAATACAACCGGACTGTGAGATGCCGATACTCAGCAAAGTGGCACCTGTGGTAACGAGTGTAGAATTTTTCCCTGGGACATTAGGCATAAATCCCTGCCCAGGGTGTAGGGGATGTGGATTGAGAGAGTAACTCTTTAAAGGGGACACTGAAACGTAGCATGCAGAGCAAAGTAATGGTGCCATAATTTGGTTTTAAGCAAGGCATTAATGGAGGCTGTGTAAGTGTTCATTTGTGCATAATTGTTCTATTGTTGCAACCTGATATAACATAGTATGTTAGACTGAATGAAGGCAATGCCCATCTAGTTCAGCCTGTTACTATTGCTCCCACTACCCTTGTTTATCCAGAGGAAGGCAAAAAAACACTAACGAGACAGATGCCAATTTAGCTGATTTGGAGGAAAAAATTCCTTCCTGATCCCATAATGGCACTCAGAATAGTCCCTGGATCAACATTTGAGTTCCCACTTAACTCCAAGGCCCGGATCAACAACGTCTATATCCTGTAATATCATAGTGCTCTAGAAAGGCATCTAGTCCCCTCTTAAACTCCTCTACCAATTTTGCCATCACCACGTCCTCAGGCAGAGAGTTCCACAGTCTCACTGCTCTTACAGTAAAGAACCCCCTTCTGTCTTGGTGATGAAACTTTTGTTCCTCTAGACATATTGGGGGCCCTCTTGTTACCGTCGCAGTCCTGGGTATAAACAGATCATGAGAGAGATCCTTGTATTGCCTCCTAATGTATTTATACATAGTTATTTGGTCGCCCCTTAAGGCCGCCTGCAGACGAGCAGGTCGGATCCGGCGGCGAGAATTCTCACCACGGGACCCGACCCGAGCGCCTGCAGAGAGCAGCGCGTACTCACCCGCGCCCGGCGGCCCCGGCTCTTTCATGTGCCGGCTGCCGGGCAGCCGGAGCATGCGCAGACCGGAGCCGGCGGCCGGGTGAGTGACGTATCTGTGCGAGCCCCGCACAAAAATAGGACATGCCGCGGTTTGTTTGCCGCGCGAGATTTCGTGCGGCCAAACCGCGACCGTCTGCATAGGAGTGCGTATTGTAATGCACTCCTATGCAGGCTTTGAGCGGCGGAAATCCCGCGGGAAATCCCGCCGCGGGACTTCCGCCCGTGTGCAGGCGGCCGTACTGTCTTTTTTTCCAGGGTAAATAATCCCAGTTTTGTTAGCCTCTCTGGGTATTCCAGTCCTCCCATTCCGTTTAGTCATTTAGTTGCCCTTCTTTGGACCCCCTCAAGCATTGCAAGATCTTTCCTGAGCACCGATGTCCAGAACTGTACACAGTATTCCATGCGAGGCCTGAGAAGTGCCTTATATAGTGGAAGAATATTGTTCTCGTCCCTCGCCCCTATGCCTCTTTTAATGCACCCCAAGACTTTATTTGCTTTTGCAGCAGCTGACTGGCATTGATTGCTCCAATTAAGTCTACAGTCAACTAGTATCCCCAGGTCTTTATCCACATCACTTTTCCCTAGCGGTACCCCATTTAGTGTATATTGGTGGCATCTGTTTTTGCTGCCCATGTGCATAACCTTACATTTATCAATACTGAACTTCATCTGCCATTTTTCAACCCAAGCCCCCAACTTATCTTGGTCCATTTGTAGCTGCATATTGTCCTCCTTTGTATTAATTACCTTGTATAATTTCGTATCGTCTGCAAATATCAGTATTTTTCTGTGCAGTCCCTCTATCAGGTCATTGATAAATATATTGAAAAGAATGGGGCCTAATACTGAACCCTGTGGCAAAGCACTCAGCTATCTCCAGCAGCCCCATTGATATGAATGCAGGGATAGTGTGCATGTCTAGCTAATGCTCTATTCATTTAGGGGCTTTCAGGATCTGCGTTCCCCTGATCGGTGGTGGTCCAAGTGGTTGGTCCCCCACCAATCAGATACTTATCACCTATCCTGTGTTTGACAGACCTGAAGAGAAAAGAGGAAGACGAGAGAAGAGGTCTTGTATATGTGTATACTAGTGGGTGATCTAGTGACTACAGACATCTCTCACTGTGGCTGCAACTTCCTGTCTCCATATAAAAAAGAATTAGCAAATTTGGAGTATAAAGCACTACCCTACCAGATAAAATACCAATAGAACATTAATTTATACATGTAAACTTTATTAATTTAGTGGAGTGGTATATATTAATTAGACTTGCTGCACACGACCGGGTCGGATTCCATTAGCCGGTGCCTACAGAGGAATCCGACCCTGTACCCTGCTGGCATCTGCAGCTACCTCTGCTCCTTCAGTGAGCCATTGGACATGCGCAGTGTAGTTTTTTTTTTTTAAACCCATGCTTTTCCCGCGTCATCGACTAGTGATGACACGGAATCCGCAAACTTTCCGCAATTTCAATTGCAGAAGGGCTGCAGGTTGCAATTGATTTCCACTCGTGTGCAGGAAAAAGCGTTTTTCTATAGCATGCTATGGGCTGTATGTGCTGTGGAATCCGGAAGTAGATGCCCACTCTGGATTCTGCAATGCAAATATGACCGTGTGCAACCAGCCTTAGTGAAAAACCTCGACTTACCATATAATTTTATTCAGAAATGAACATTGTAAGGAAAACTGGTAATTGGTTGTGAATAGAGATGAGCAAGCATACTCGCTAAGGGCAATTACTTGAGCGAGCATTGCCCTTAGCGAGTACCTGCCCGCTCGGAAGAAAAGATTTGGTTGCCGGCGGGGGCGGGGAGCGGCGGGGGAAAGCAGCGGGGAATAGAAGGGAGATCTCTCTCTCCCTCTCTCCCCCTCCCTGCTCACTCCCGCAACTCACCGTTCCCCCACGCCGGCAGCCGAATCTTTTCTTCCGAGCAGGCAGTTACTCGCTAAGGGCAATGCTCGCTCAAGTAATTGCCCTTAGCGGGTATGCTCGCTCATCTCTAGTTCTGAAGCCTTCAAATGAAAATCAAAGAAAAATAAGTCAGAAAGAGCTGCAGGAAGAAGTAAATTACGTTCCACATTGAGGACATGAGCTTCTTCAGGGTATTTACAGTACATACAGTGTACCAAAAAAATAAAATAGAGTTGCCCCACTTTGTGTGCATAAGAGCAGCTCATCCAGGTACAAAGAAGTACCGTACTATACTGCACAGAGGCGCTACTACCGGTAGATAGCCAATCAGTGCATGCACTGCCGTAATAGAGCTGTTCTACTGGTGAAATGCCCATGCTCATTGGTTAGATTGTCAACCTAATCAAAAATGTCACAGATCAACAGTTTTTCATACTTTAAATATGGTTTCAAGTTACATTTGCATAGAAAAGACCATTGTATCTTGAAAATATTGTAACCTGAGACCATTATAACTTGTCCACTGTATTACCATACATTGCACAATGCACGAGCATTGCCATACCTAGTCACATCCTGCAGCAATAATATTTCCATGTCAGTTCAAACTTTATGTATAGTTGCCCCTTCCTACCCATTGCCACTCCTATACTGCATAGATATGGATCAATCGCCCCATTTCTAGCTATATACTTCATACATAGATTTTTCTATTGTTTATAACATTGCAGCCACAGAGCAACTTTGTATCAAATTTAAGTGCAATGCAATGTGCAGCAGCAAACATGGTAATCCTTTTACAGTAAATGGCGCAATAAAAGGCCAAAGCATAAGAATTAGACAGCAGAGTCTGAAGCTGAATGTATGAGGGGGTACCCAAAAGAATCAGGAATCTTCTGATGGGTGGGGCATTACTAGTTCAGGCGTTGTTGGGGAAGGTTGTATTCGGCTTCAGTGATTTTTGTTTTTTCAACAAGTTGTTCAGTTTTTGCCTATTTTGTGATGACTGATTCATACAACAAATGCAGTCAAAGTTGAATACAACCAGGGGCGTAACTATAGAGGATGCAGGGGATGCGGTTGCACCCAGGCCCAGGACCCTTAGGGGGCCCATAAGGCCTATCTTCTCTATATAGGGGGCCTAGTAGTATAATTAAAAACGGCATGACATCCTTGCCTCGCCCTCCGAATTCACCTGATCTCGCTCTGTGCAATTTTTTTTATTTTCTTGAGACCTCAAAGAAATTGAAGAGGTGCAACAAAATACGGCACAAGTACTAAGAGACATCAATAATGCCGAATTTTAAAAATGCTTTGAGTAGTGGAAAAAATGTTTGGACAAATGTATTGCTTTATACTTTGAAGGAGACTGAAATTTCAAAATGTACAAGTAAATAGTTTATTTTTGGGTCCCCTCCATATACATACTGTAGTTGTCTTCTTTCTAAGACAGGACTGTTGCTTTATACAAATTTACACCACACTTGCACTTGCTGCCATTTATTACTACAGCTAATTAATTTGATTTATTATCTTTTTATGGAATATTTTAACCTGATGTCCCTGGATTTCGGAAGACGTAAGCCTCCGAAGCTTTGTCAGCAATTTCGCCAGACAGATTGTGATCACGCCATTCCCTATTCCATGAACAGTATAATTAAGACCCATTAAGCAATTAAGTGTTCTAACTATTTTCTTTAAAGCAAACACTTGATGTTGTTATCTTGTCATTGTCAAGTCCCTGCTGCAGTCTGTGTCTATCTCTTCTAGTTATCTGTAAATGTATCTTACTGACCTTCTCTTCAACTGTGGTAACTTATACATTTCTCTTGTGATTATAAACTGAAATTATCCTGTTTGTATAAGTCACTTGGGAGCATATAGGAAAAAGCAACAACTTGTAATTACAGATTATTCCTTAGCCTGTGACATATACTTCTATGCAGCTGTGCAGGAGGGATGTGTCAGAACTGGTTCTCTTTGGAATATACAAGTGATTAAAGGAAATGCAGATCATAAATTAAAGGGGTTCTCTGTTCTCTGTGACTAAAAAAAAATCACCCCCTTCCTTAGTATAGGCCAACCATTTCAGATCGGTTGCAGTGACTCTTGCACTTCTAATCAGCTGATTGAAAAGGCCACAGCGCTCTTCTTTATTTACCAGGCACAGCTCCGTATACTTACTAGGGGTTGTGCTTGGCATTATAGCTCTGTCATCGTCATTTGGGACTAAGTAGAGTTTCTTATTGTGATCGGCAGGGTAATAAAATCAGGCCAATTACACAGGTCTGCAAAAAAAAATTTTTTATAAATTGTTTTGATTTTGTTAAATCATCTTTATGTACCGTAGTTTTTTGCACAGATTTCAAAAATGACATGGGTTTTTTTCTATCACGTAGGGCTTGCCTACAAAATAAAGTTGAAGTATTTGGAAAAAATACAAAAAACTGATTTTTTTTTATTTGTTTTTATTATTTTAACATGAAGTAAAAGCAAAAAAACAACAATACCTAGCTAAAATAAGCATAATAGTGATACACATGTGTTGCAAAGTTATTATAAGTCTTTGTAAAAACGTTTTCTTTTTCCATCAAAGCTTCTTTTGGTACTTTTTCGGCTGTGTTCTTGTGAATTTTCCCTTTTTAACATCCAACAGTAGTCTGCCATCATGTTGACATTCCATCGACCTTGGTATCTGCGCTCCATTTCTTTTAGATCTTGATGGAAACGTTCTCCTTGTTCCTCACTTACAGCCCCAAGATTTTCTGGAAAGTAGTCCAGATGTGAGTGAAGGAAATGGACTTTGGTTGCTGAATTGTTACAAAACTACAAAATCTTGGGCTGCAACATGAGTGTCAAAGTTTTGTAGTTTGGGTCTTTTTTATTTCCAAGAAAGCCTGTTACAACAAGTTTAAGTGAATTCCAGGCATTTTTTTCTTCCATTTCCATTTTAGTGACAAAGATTTCCTCTTTTAAAAGTTTTCTTATGTCAGGCCCAACAAAGACTCCCTCTTTCAGCTTAGCATCTGATAGACTACGAAACTGTTCACAAAGATATTTGAAACACTCTCCTTCTTTGTGTAATGCTTTCACAAACTGTTTCATTAGTCCCAATTTGATATGAAGTGGTGAAAATAAGATCTTTTTAGGATCCACTAAACTTTGTCTTGCAACATTTTTAACTCCAGGAATAAGAGCCTTTCTGATTGGTCAGGTCTGCTTGACATAGTGTTGTTTCCTGTCACAGCTATCCCATTCACAGAGGAAACATGGAAACTTTGTGTAACCACTTTGTTGACCTAGTAACATGGAAATAACTTTCAAATCCCCACAAATGGTCCATTTATGGTCAGAGTAGCTGAGCTTATTAAGAACAAACCAAAGATTTTCGTAGCATTCTTTCAAATGGACTGAGTGTCCAACAGGCACAGAAGCATATTGGTTACCATTGTGAAGAAGTACGGCTTTCAAACTCCTTTTTGACGAATCTATGAAAAGTCTCCATTCCTCTGGGTCATACGTTATGTTGAACATTTCCATGATTCCAGGTACATTGTTGCAGAAAACTAGTTCACCCTCTTGTGTAAAAAAAAGGGACAAATTCCTTTTCTCTAAGTCGGTACCATGAAAATTAAACACCGGAGGCTAACATATGTCTTTCTTTAAGTCTAGACCCTAACACTTCCGCTGAATCCTTTGGTAGGCCCAGATCTCGTACTAAATCGTTCAAGTCTGATTGAGAGAAAAGTTTAGGGTCATTGGTACCTGGATCATAGCTGTCATCATTATCGCTGCTACTATGTGACATTTGGTCTAAATCGTCTAAAATATTGTCCAGGGTATCCGGAGGAGAAGGAATAGGCAAGTCAGGTCCATGAGGAACAGGGCGAATAGCCGAACGTATGTTGGTTGGGTATGAAATGTCCTTCCTGTTTTTTAAATTGAAGCCTTGCACTGAACAAGAACAAAAATAACAGTCATCACTGTGATTTTTAGGCTCTCTCCAAACCATGGGTACTCCAAACCGAAATGATTTCTTCTTACCTTGAAACCATTGTCTCAGTTCTTCAACACACACAGAACACACTATATGGGGAGCCCAAGATTTATCTTGGTCCCCTAATTTCATACCAAAGTATGCAAAATACACCTTCTGAACAAAATTAGAAATGTTCCTTTGTTGCTTCTTGACGGTATAAGACCCACAAATATAACAGAAACAGTTAGGAGAGTTGACACATCTTCTAGTAGCCATTTCTTCTAAATACCGTATCACAAAACTGTGTGATGCGTACACCACAGTGGCTGGCTCCACACTGAGTCACTGACTGCAGTCAAGGTCACGCCTAGCAGACAGTTTAGATTAGTTGTCGTACGCGTACCAAACCTGAAAAACCCTGAAAATAAGAACATTTCAGGTGAAATTTGTGACTTATCTAGGGGTGATGGAATTTTTTCACTATTTGTACCGTAATCAGCACAAAAAATACTGTTAAACCCACTAATTAAATATGCTACAATTTTTTCATCACAGACCTGTGTTATCTGATCCAATTTAGCAAAAAATGCCAAAATATTGGCTCTCTGCTTTGAGCAGAAAGGGCAGGTCTGCTGCCTTGCAGTGCTGGAGTTCTAGGTTTAAATCTGACCCTGATGGGGATTTGAACCTGGGACCCCAACACTTCAGGGCAGCAGTGCTGACCACTGAATCATGGGGTGCATCAAAAGAGTGGTCTAGTAGCATATGACAAGACCATTGTTCTTCCTCTTTAGAAGTCACTAGTCAGACCACACATGGAATATTGTGCACAGTTTTGGACACCAGTACTCAGGAAGAACATATCAGAGATTGAGTGGGTTCAAAGGTGGGCAACTCTAGTAATAAATGGAATAGGTGCATTATGATAGAGGTACCAGATACCAGGGAGGTTATCAAAATTGGAATTATTTACTTTAGAAAAAAGATTGCTCAGGTGCGACCTAATAACTATGTATAAATATATCAGGGGACAATACAGGGATCTCTCCCATCAACTTTATTGGACTGGCCACATTGTGCAAATGCCCGTTTACCATCTCCCAAAGCAATTACTATACACTCAACTCAAGAACTGAAAACGGAATGTTGGTGGACAGAAAAAGAGATTTAAAGATGGGTTTACAGCTAACCTTAAAAACTGTGGCATAGACATGGAGAACTGGGAAGCCCTGGCCCTTGAGCGCTCAATTTGAGGGTCAGCCGTTACCAACAGCACTGTGAACTTCGAAGAGATACTAATGGAGGGCAAAAGGGAGAAATGTATCAAGAGCAAAGCACGTCAAGCCAACAATTGTCGGAACCATCTTCCACTTCGAAACCAATATCCCCACTGTGAAACAACCTGTGGATCCAGAATAGGTCTCTATAGTCACCTACAGACCCACCACAAAGAACCCATACTTGGAAGGCAATCATGTGCGGCCTATGATGATATGATGTCTTTTTTCGACCTATCATACTATATTAGTATGTTACATTGTAAGGTGTATCCAGACAGCTATAATAAGCTTGCCAAGAATTGAACCCCTACAGATCTGATATTGATGACCTATTCTAAGGTGGCAGTTTGCGGGGCAAATATGCAAGGTGGTAGTGTCTCTGTGGGGGAAGTAATAGGCAGAGACACAAGGTGACAGGGCTGAGTGGAGGTATAAAGCATTGGGGGTCATAAGACAGTAGGGGAGGAGATACAACATTGCAGGGGCATTTTGGGGTTGGGAGGGGGGTAGCAAGAACTATGTGAAGGTTTGCACAGGATGGTAGGTACAGTATACTCCCCTAAGCAGGTTTCCGCTGCTGGTCTTGCTTGTGCAGTTTGTAGGGTCTGTTCCTTTAACCTAAGTTGCCATATAGGCGCCATTGCATTGGCACTTCACTGCTGTAAAGCAGACAACAGGAGCCTTTCTTGTATTTGAGAGCAGGCCTCTGGCAGCAGTACCGCTTTTACTGCCTTGGTTACTATGAATTAAAATCCATTCACACTAATAGGTTATCCAGTTTTATAGAAATAGAAGCACAATTACACATGGCTTACATGTTGTTCTTATTATCATACAAATGTGCAGTAACTTAGTTTGATACATGGAAAAACCATAATATTTCACATCTGCCAAAATAGGGGGAGGAACAAAGGAGCAAAACCATCATTTTTTAACATGAAAAACAAATGGCATACGGCCACAGGATCAGATCTAATCAGACACTAGAAACCCAGTGACTTTTAGCTGTGTTGCTCTGAAACTCGCTGTCTCTGTTAAGTGCATTTTCATTTCTTTTGGCAGGTAGGTACAATGTGACTTAAATTTAAAGACTGTATGTAATTCTATTTTAAACGTCTTTTTTGCTGCTGATGAAGCATGTAACACACCGGACAAATTCTGCAAAGCGTTCCAGCTGCGACGTGGCTAATGTGTAAAACACAGAATGAAAACATTTTTATTTCCATCATGATATTACTGCTTAGTATATGACCATTATGGCTTTTAAAGGACAATGTTTTTAAACAAAAACATGTCATAGGAGAATAAACATGAGAATACCACCTTAATGCTCATTGAATCTCTCTGATCCAGGGGTTGCCTGAGTTTAGGAAAGAAGGTAGGTTTTCTTCCAGAAATAGCACCACTCTTGTACTCAGTTTGTGTTTGGTATTGCAGCTTAGCACCATTCACTTCAGTGGGGAAGAGTTGCAATACTAGACACAACATGTGGACAGAAATGGTCTTTTTTCCTAGGAAGAATAAGTAAAAAATTATATTTTAATTAGAGATGAGCGAGCACCAAAATGCTCGGGTGCTCGTTACTCGGGACGAAATTTTCGCAATGCTCGAGGGTTCGTTTCGAGTAACGAACCCCATTGAAGTCAATGGGCGACCCGAGCATTTTTGTATATCGCCGATGCTCGCTAAGGTTTTCGTTTGTGAAAATCTGGGCAATTCAAGAAAGTGATGGGAACGACACAGCAACGGATAGGGCAGGCGAGGGGCTACATGTTGGGCTGCATCTCAAGTTCACAGGTCCCACTATTAAGCCACAATAGCGGCAAGAGTGGGCCCCCCCCCCCGCACTGTCAGCGTAAAGATCGTTCTCCTCTGCCATAGCTGTAACAGCTGTGGCAGAGAAGAACGATGTTTGCCCATTGAATTCAATGGAGCCAGCAATACAGCAGGTTCCACTGAAAGCAATGGGCTGCCGGCGATCGCAGGATGAATTGTCGGGAAGGGGTTAAATATATAAGCCCTTCCCTGCAATTCATCCAGAAATGTGTTACAATAAAAATATATACCGGCGTATAAGGCGACGGGGCGTATAAGACGACCCCCCAACTGTCACCTTATATGCCGGCAATACAGTGGAGCAAAGAATAAAAATCATTACTCACTTCTTCTGACGTTCTGCGGCGCTCCTGCAGGCTGTCGCTCCCTCCTGGTTCCCGGCAGAGCATTGCTTTCTGGACGCAGGGCTTGAAATCCCCGCCTCCAGAAACACAGCCAATCACAGCCATTCAATGACATCATTGTCATTGGCTGTGATTGGCTGAAGGCACGTGTGTTTCTGGAGGCGGGGATTTAAAGCCCTTCGTAGAGAAATCAATGCTCTGCCGGGAACCAGGAGGGAGCAACAGCCTGCAGCAGCGCCGCAGAACGTCAGAAGAAGTAAGTAATGATTTTTATTCTTTGTTCCACTGTATTGCCGGCGTATAAGGTGACAGTTGGGGGGTCGTCTTATACGCCCCGTCGCCTTATACGCCGGTATATATTTTTATTGTCACACATTTCTGGATGAATTGCAGGGAAGGGCTTATATATTTAAGCCCTTTCCAACAATTCATCCTGCGCTCGCCCGCAGCCCATTGCTTTCAGTGGAACCTGCTGTATTGCTGGTTCCATTGAATTCAATGGGCAAACATCGTTCTTCTCTTCCACAGCTGTTACAGCTGTGGCAGAGAAGAAGGATTTGTCTTCTATATGTTCTCAATGGGGTCGGCGCTGCTGCCACCGACCCCATTGAGCGCATATAGAGAAGATTTATGGCCTTAAGAAGGACCGTTGGGATTCTTGAAACCTAAAATACTCCTAACACTCTCCCTATAGCACCTCCAACACGATACCACTTTCCCTGAGCTATGTCAGAATGCATCTGTGGCGAGCCGCTGGAGGGGCAGATTTTAATACTCGAGTGACACCTAATCTCGCCAGCCACTCACTGCAGGGGGGTGGTATAGGGCTTGAACGTTGCAGGGGGAAGTTGTAATGCCTTCCCTGTCTTTCTATTGGCCAGAAAAGCGCGCAAATTTCTCAGGGAAGAAAATGAAAGTAACCCGAACACCGCGTGGTGCTCGTTACGAGTAACGAGCATCTCAAACACCCTAATACTCGAACGAGTATCAAGCTCGGACGAGTACGTTCGCTCATCTCTAATTTTAATCCATACTAATATTATAAATGCAAAAGTAACTCTGTCTGTTTGTTACCTTTTAAGGGCTAAACCGTAGAAGCGATTTTGATGAAATTTGGCAGGGAGATAGCTTGTATCTTGAGGAAGGACATAGGCTACCATTTATCCTAAAAAAAGTATAGAGTTCTCTAAGGAGCATGGCAAGACAGTTTTATTTGGTGATGAGCAGACACACCTCCGATCCGCCACCAGCGCCGCGTTATACGGCGAGGTGGAGGGGAAGGGGGCGCATATCATAAGCTATGCCTACACAAATGGGCAGATGTCGTTATAGCATGTATTCGATTATTAAGCTAGCGTTGCCCGGGATTAAAATTTGAGTGAAAGACACATTAACATGGATTGAGATTTTAAAGAAAATCTATGTTGCCCATAGCAACCAATCACAGCGCAGCCTTTATTTTACCTCAGCAGTATGATAAATAGCAACCAATCACAGCGCTGCTTTTATTTTACCTCAGCTGTGTAAGAAATGAAAGCTGAACTCTAGCAACCAATCACAGAGCAGCTTTTATTTTACCTCAGCAGTATAACAAATATTAACCAATCACAGTGCAGATTTATTTTACGTTAACTGTGTAAGAAATGAAAGCTGTGGATTTGCCTTTTCAATTCAAAAGGCTGCAATTCCCTCTAAAAATAGCATTTGCGATGACAATCAATAAGGCTCAAGGGCAAACACTTAAGGTAGCAGGTGTACATTTAGAAAAAATATGTTTTCCTCATGGGCAACTGTATGTGGCGCGCTCACATGTATACAGCTCACAAAACCTTTATATCCTGGCAAAAGATGACAAGGCCAAAAACATAGTGTACAGAATTGTGCTGACATAGCAGATTATAGTTACATTCCTTTCACTATTTCAACTTTTTCTGTTTCAATATATAGCAAAACACAGATTAGATTAAAAAAATACAAATTCCACACGGACGAAGTTGCGGGTAACAAGCTAGTCTCAGATAAAAATGTTAAAGTTCATTTAGACAGTATTTAGGTGAACCGTCTGCTTGTAATTACAAATGCTGGCTGCTGTGATCCTGGTCCGTCTGGGGACATTATAGATTTTTTTAACAGTTCTCTCTGCTGCCGTTGCTGCCTGTCGTCCCACTCCTCTCCCCCCTCAGCCAACTGATCCTAGGCAACAGGACCCACTTTATATCGCTGACACAAGCCAGGTTCCAGTGGTCAGCACTTGTAATTACAAGCAGACAGAAGTGCTGGTTGCCCGGATTTATGAACTGAATTACAAGATAGTAATCATTTGTTATATTATAATACAAGCCTTCCTGGACAACTTCAAGCCCCTTCCTTTCTGGCTGTATAGTTTTATATGTAGCATCCCCCTAACCCTACTGTAAAAGGCCCATGAACAACCCCCCATCTGTAGAAACTGTCAATCAGTCTGATGGATTTTGCAAGGAATTCAGTCCTCAAACCTATAGAGTACAACTATACAGTATAAGCGCAAAAGGAAAATGCTTAAAATTTTTTAATGAATTCAAATTACAAAAATTATTATTGCGCAAAAATGTTTCAATTAAAATTAAAAAGAATTGTGTACAAGGGTGCCCATAGCCTGGGCTCATGCCCACGGCCGTGACAGGCTCCGCAAGTGGAATACCGCAGTGGAGTCGGTCGCGGTCCCCCCCAAAGACCCCATACTCACCTCTGGATCTGCTGTGGGAGTCCCGCATGATGCGCCGGCAGTGTCATATGACGCAGCTGGCGGTGGGCAGAGAAGCGTATTCACGCTATACTTCCACTGTGCTACAGCGGAAGTATAGCGTGACAGCCGGCTTCCATTGACTACAATGGAAGCCGGCCATGCGTATTCCCGCGGCAAATAGGACATGCCGCGGGTTATATCACGCTGCGGAATTCCGTGGTGGAATTCCACAGCGTGAACATTCAGCTATTAGGTTCAATAGAACCTAATAGCTGTGGGCCAACGCTGCGGATTTTCGCCGCGTTTCACGCAGCGGAAATCCGGCTGTGGGCATTAGCACTTAGCAGGGAAACTTATTTTTAGATGGTTAACATGTTGCAGTTTTTCTCTCCCTGAACCTCACCTCCACTTCCCATATTTAAAAAAAATGAAGCTGAACTGATATATACAATTTCATAGAATTAGCAATGAAAATTGTACGGTTTTTATTACATTTTGTCCTGTATTTGAAGAGCTGTTTATAAACTACAGGTAAAATGTATCAAATGCAAATAAGGAATAGGTTCATTAAATGGACTTAAATTTGATAAATCGCTGTTGACAGTGTAAAAAAAAATGCCTTTTTAAATTAATTCAGGTTAATCTCCTTGACCATTTATCATAAAGTGACAAAAGCATTAGTATTCAAAGCATATTTTAATCTCCCGTCATAAACCTAAACTCCTTACAAGTGATAAATGTTCAGCAACTCCCACGTAACACACAAAAAAAGAAGAAGAACAAAAAATAATTTTATGTTACCCTGGATGTTTTTATCCAAATGTATGAAAACATGAAACAGGGAAGGACTTCCATAACATATGCTTTGAATCTATAGAATCTAGAACTAGATGGAAAAGTATCAATTCACTAAATTGACCTTTCAATAGGTAAACTGAAGAAGAGCCAATTTGGCATAAATGTTTAGAGCAAAACACAAATGATTATACGGAATCTTGCCAAAGATATGTTCTCCATTTCTCTGCCCCATATCTGTTTTCTTAACAAAGACAAGTACAGATATAATGGTGTAACAAATGACATGTGTTTTGGATAAGTTAGCTCCCAGATATATCACAGAGTTATCATGATGTTGAGTTGGCTGACATATATTGTACATGAGAATATATTAGGATCTAATACTGCAGGCTTATAATGCTAGTACTGCCACCTGGCTCAGATAAATGCTGTTGTAGCTGTCAGGTTAATTTAAGTCATTATCATGAATCAACAATGTGGCAATAACACATGATCACCTCCATTGTCCAACAGCGTTAAACTTAAAATACAGTTTTAGTGTCTGAAGGAAACATAGTCTTTTGTGGAAACTTGCTAAGGAGACCATGAGAGCAGTGGCGTAACTATAGAGGATGCAGGGGATGCGGTTGCACCCGGGCCCAGGAGCCTTAGGGGGCCCATAAGGCCTCTCTTCTCCATAAAGGGAGCCCAGTACTATGAATAAAGCATTATAGTTGGGGGCCCTGTTACAGGTTTTGCATCGGGGCCCAGGAGCTTCAAGTTACGCCTCTGCATGAGAGAGTGGTGGGACGAATGTCAGAAAATTATAAACACTGTTTCAACTTCTTTAGAAAGACACAAAGGTGTCACCTGAACTGGTCGGGACACCCAATGACAAGACTGAGGCCAAAAGAAGCACTTAAGGCCCAAGCAAAGATGATCGCTCAAAAGATGGCTTTTGAGTGATCATTTTGCATAAACTACTAATTGGTACTAATGCCAATTAGTAGCTTATTAATGCTTGTGAGCCGCCGGGAGCTATATTCAGAGAACAGCAGGTGGTCTGTTCTCTGAATACATTCCCTTTGTTCTGCCACGGGGCTAACAGCTAAGACAATGTTATCAGCGCTCCCCACAGCGTGAAGTCCCTGCTATCAGCTCTTCTGCCGAACAATGGATTTTCTGCAGAACATAAAATCATTGTTCGGCAGAAAAGTGAAAGATGGGCACATTTACACGCAATGATTATCACTCAAAGGATGGCTTTTGAGCAAATTTTGAGTATAATCGTTGTGTGTAAAAGGACCTTTAGTCTATCAGGCTCACTGCACATTCCTCTGTCCACACGCAATTCCCGAAGTTTGGTACAAGCATAGTATGTGGATTGCACGGCATCTAGAGACTTCAGTCATTAACCAAGAGGTGTGGTTTTTGGAGATGGAAGGGTAAAAAGCCAAGAAGCAAGAAAACCATTGGACTGTTTGAGACTAACTAGCATATCATGCATGCTGTGTGAAAACAGTGATCACATAAGAGTCATTGTGAATAGCAGAAATAGTATGATGACACTTGTATGTCAATTGCCATCTTGTGTTACGGTTGGGTCATGACGTCAATTTTAGG
The DNA here is from genome assembly GCF_035609145.1 of Eleutherodactylus coqui. Classification (NCBI taxonomy): domain Eukaryota; kingdom Metazoa; phylum Chordata; class Amphibia; order Anura; family Eleutherodactylidae; genus Eleutherodactylus; species Eleutherodactylus coqui. Next base: position 452,896,680 of record NC_089837.1, on the reverse strand, counting down.
TGACAGACTTCAAATTGAGAAATGTACCCCCTTCCCCTTTTTTTGTTTACACTTTTAATTGAATACCAATGTTTTAAGTCTAGAAGGTGATTTCTCCTGTGTTCATTTTCACAGAAGTAACCTGTTATACGAAGTGCGGGATGGGGTGTGAAAGTCTTCATATCTTATAGATTCATGTATTTAATTCATGTGCTGTTGATATTAAGGGGTGATGTGCTTCAATGTGGAAAGCCATTGTCCTCTATATACTAGCTTGTCAACCACAGATATGTGTACCTCCTACCCCCAGGGGTTACTCGCCATGTCTGTAGGGGATTCTTACACAGTCCTCATTTAGTGATTTTAATAGGCAGCATAGTATATGATCATAGCCTTTGGGTAATTTGCTGTAAATTGTTTTAAAGACACTTCTCTATAGCATTGTTCCTGTAATATCTTGCAGCACTCTCACATAGACTCAGAATTCCTTCATACAAATACAACTTACACGACTAAATCTTTATTCCGTATTCATAAGACTATACTTTTTTAGCATTCTCAGCACACATCACTTAGCTGAATTGGCCGTGATCTCATTCTACATGTCTGGAGTTGGATGATTGTTTTTTTCCTTATTGTTTTGAGTATAACTACTGGGTATTTTACAGAGAAACATATATGGAGACCTAAAGTCTAGTACCTCCGAAGTGGAAACTAACTATTCAATGTCCCAAAAGCACATTTCCTATTTATCTAAGTCAGGCTGTCTTCTCTCACAAACTGAAATCTCACTTTTACACTATTGTGGCAACCAAGAGATATTTGTTAGACAGATGTATTTTTTATACCCAAATGCAATTCTCAGACTGTGTAACTAGGAGTAAAGGCCATTTGGAAAATGAATAATTGTAAAAAGGAGAAAATGATGGCGCTATCCTTGTAATGTAAAGCGCATAAAAGTGAAGGTATTTACTAGAGATGAGCGAGCACCCAAATGCTCGGGTCCGCATTATTCGAGTTGAGCTTTTCGTAAAATTCGAGAGCTCTACTTGGGTAATGAACCCCATTGACTACAATGGGAGACTGAAGCATTTTTGTATGTGGGACGCCGGGTTCCGAGCTTTTTTTTTTTTTCTAGGTTCGTCTCTCTCTCTCTCTCCTGCCTGCCAGACCAAAAATTTGCCAATGATGTGCGCTGCGTCGTGGCAGGGAGGGGCCAAAATAGGCACGTCACAGCGGGGAGGAGCCAAAAATTGGGGCGGGGTCAAACACGGCATGATGCTCGTTCGAGTAATGAGCACCATCAAGTACACTAATACTCGAATGAGCATCAAGCTCGACAGAGTATGTTCGCTCAACTCTAGTATTTACCCAGTTCTTTTCTTTATTAATTAAATAATAGCCAGCGCAAATAACGTGTTTCAGGGACGCAGCCCCTTCTTCAGAAATGAAGGAATACTAATAAAACGGATGGAAAGTAGAAGGTAGGAATACCAATAATATAAAAAAAATTGACAAGAATAACATTTTTAATTCCCTGCTCCGTTTAGAGAGAGGATGTGTATGGACATGCTGGCAATACGCAATATACTGTGCATGGACAGTGTATCATACACAGCCCATACAAAGGTATAGGGCTCACACTGCGTATGTACGCAGAGAAAGAGAGCACGCTGCAATTTACTTCTCTTGCGCATCGATACGCAGTGTCCACATGCAGGTGTGCATGGAACAATAAAAGTCCATTGACTTTCATTGACTCCATTCACCGCGTATCATGCGGCTGTGCAACGCACGCATGATATGCGGTGAAAACACAGTTGTGGACATGAGTCCTTTTTTGTGAAATGTTGTACATTTCAGGGAAAAAAAACATACTTAGAAATTAGACTCAGAGATCAGGTCATAGAACTTTCAAGTCAAAGGGTGGACTGACTGCGCCAGGCTCTCCCACCCTCCGTGTATAGGGAGAGAGCTGTCAGTCTTTATTCTGCAGGCAGAAGAAAACCGGTATGGCCCGCCTCTTTGACTCGGAGTTCTGTTCTAGCTCAGCTCCGAGTCAAACTTTCAAAATAAAACATACATGGGCTGAACGGACATATCTGTGCTAGGTTCACTTTAATTTACTGTGCTTGTTACTGGGTACCTGAAAAACATAGGTGTAATGCTTCTGTTACTGTGGCCACTCCTATCCATATTTAATACTGCTGTGACTACCATATTTCCACCATCTACAGTTATTCCTCAAATGTCAAACAATGGCATCTAATATACAGCAATCAGCCCCAACATTACAAGCACCCCTTTAGCGTTATGTAGGTCCCCCTTATACAGCCAAAGCAGCTCTGACCCATCAAGGCATAGACTCCATAAGATCTAATGGTGTTCTGTGATTTCTGGCACAAAGATGTTAGCAGTAGACCCTAAGTTCTGTAAAGTGTGAGTAAACTGCTTCAAACCATGTTCCTGTTCCTCTAACCATTCCTAAGCAATTTGTGCAGTGTGTCAGGTTGTGTTATTCTGTTGAATAAAGCACTGCAAATGCACAATACTACAGCCAGGAAGGGTATACTTGGTCTGCAACAAATGGTACATGAATGTAAGAATCCAAGATATCCCAGCAAATATATTGGCCATCATATTGAGTCTGCCCAATTGTCTTCTTCCCACAGTGCATCATGGTGCCATCTCTTCTCCCAGGTAAGTGGTACGCTCACACCAAGCTGTCCACATGATGTAAAAAAAAAATGATTCCTCAGACCAGGCCACCTTCATCCATTGCTCCATGGTCGAACTCTGATGCTCACCTGCCCATTGTAGGTACATTTGGTGGTGGACAGGGGTCCGTATGGGCACTCTGACTAGTCTGTAATAGTCTACCATTTCAAGCAATTTATGCTACAGGAGCTCTTCTGTAAGATTGCATCAGATGGCTTAGCCTTTGCTCCCCACATACATCAATGAACTTGGAGTGCCAATGCCCCACCCTGTTGCTGGTTTACTAGTTATCCTTCCCTGGACTACTTTTAGTAGGTACTCACCACTGCATATCTGGAACATCCCACTAGACCTACGATTTTGGAGAAGCTCGGACCTAGTCATCTAGCCAACACAATTCGACCCTTGCCATTCAGATCCCTACATTTGCCTGTTTCCACTCAACAATTTCAAGAACTGACTGTTCACTTGCTGCCTAATATATCCCACCACTTTACAAAGACCATTGTAATAAGATACTCAACATCATTCACTTCACCTGTCAGTGGTTGTACTGCTCTGGCTGATCAATGTACGTCAGGCCCTGCTTATCTGACCACAGTCTGTAAGGATCTTGTTATACATACGGCATGACAAGATTTCATTGGCCAAGTTTTAAAGTGCTTTTAAGGTCCTTGTGGTATAGCTCAGGCTGCATGCTCCTGTTTGCTTTGGCTGCTTCTCATGTTTCTTTTTTATTGAACAGCAATTATATTGAAATATTTTATATAGAACAATAACATATATGACCATTATGAGCACACATTCCCCAAGAATGATCTGTACTTATTGAAATGAACCCTGATCCACAGATTACAAAAAAAAAAGTAATGATTTTAGGTTTAATAGGTTATTGCTTATTTTATTCTTGCCCTAGACTTGCCTGGCACTTCTATTGTTGATGCCTTTTAATACCTCCTTACTATATTACATTTTTAATGGTCCTAAGGAGCATGGAAAACTTTACTCGAAACGTAAAATCCATTCAATACCCAGAATGAAGCATTACAGTGAAATATTACAGCAATAGGTAGCCCATTACGAATGTGTGTGGTTTGGCTTCATTAATTCTCTAAAGCAGCAATCTTTATGTTGCTTCCAGACATCTTAGTTAACAGCGCCCCTGTGTAAGCTTATAAATGTTGAATTATAACTCACCATAGTGTTCTCACTTACCAGCTGAGGCAAAGGAACATGGCATTTACCTCTTGCATCTGCGGCCAAGCTTCAAGGAAAAAGTCGTCTTGACTTGCATCACCAAATATGTTCCTGGCAGCCATAAGTACCTAGACCATTGAGATACTCATAGTACTCTGCAAGCATAAGGTGGATGGAAGGAGTGCCACCCAAGCAGTTTTGAAGAGGTTATTCCCACAGATAGAAGCCCCATTTCTCAATGATGATGAGCCCATCATCAAGAGAGTACCTGCTGCTTTGGTGATCATCTGTTAGAGTGAAGACAATCAACCTGAAGCAATTAAATATTACGCACAGCCCTTTAAAGACAGTGGACCGTTCATATAGTACATAGATTTGCTGTGTCCCCCAGAGTGAGTCCAGTCTTTATTCGCTTCTCACAGTGGTTTGCTCTTAACTAGAGATGAGCGAACGTACTCGGTAAGGGCGATTTCGCAATCGAGCACCGCGATTTTCGAGTACTTCACTACTCGGGTGAAAAGTACTTGGGTGGGCTGTGGGGTGGGGGGGTTGCAGAGGGGAACAGGGGGGAGCCCTCTCTCTCTCCCTCTCCCCCCCCCCCCACTCCCCGCTGCAACCCCCCGCTCACCCACAGCGCACCCGAGTACTTTTCACCCGAGTAGTGAAGTACTCGAAAATCGCGGTGCTCGATTGTGAAATCAGCCTTACCGAGTACGTTCGCTCATCTCTACTCTTAACCCATGTTATAAACTGCAGGAATAGCTTTAAAAATATTTTACACAGTATAAAACCACCTTGTTCCGTTGCCCGTTCTGATGATCATATACACATTGTAGGCACTTTCGGCAATGGACTCTGACCGGTCTGGACCAACGGTGCCCCAAACATGGCAAGCTGCAATGCACTCCGCATTTATGCACCTATCGTAGACAGCCTCTGTTTTTACCGCAATTTGTGGCACTGTAGCTGAGATTGGAACAGAAGAGCTAACTGTCACCAGTTGGCCTTTCTTGGACCACTCTTGGTAGGTACTAACCACTACATATCGGGAACACCCCACAAGACCTGATATTTTGAAGATGTTTTGACTCGGTCATCTAGTCATCGTAATTTGGCCTTTGTCAAAGTCGCTCAGATCCTTACATTTGCTTGTGTTTCTACTTCCAACACATCAACTTCAGGAACTGACTGTTCATTTGCTGTCTAATATATTGACTCAAACTGACACTCAGCCAAGTATAGAGAAGGCCAAGGAGGCTTAGCAGTGGAGCCGCAATATTAATCAGATTTATGTTCAAAATAAAGACTTATTCAAATAAAATGAGGTAGAGGGATTTTTCTGTACTAACACTATATTGTTATTGTCTTCTTATTTTGTAATTCCATCTTTGCATTTCGTGCATTTTTTCCTTAATTGACAATGAGGATAAAAGTTTAACACAATGAAAATCACAATAACGAGTTTGCCTTGGATTTTTGCGCATGACCACAATGCAGATCCCATAAAAACAGTTCTAGGAACATTTCCTAGAAGGCCTTCAGAAAAAAGCAAGCTGCTATTTGCAACAATATTGTACAGACTCATATGAATGCACAGTGCCATTGTAGTTGTTCTTGGGCAATAATTGTGCACCTCCTTGGTTCAGTGCCAATCTACATGTGAACCCAATGTACACATCCTCTGGGCCTAAAACACTGTACTATTGCACTATGCAAATAATACGTTCCCCATTGTACATCTTGAAATCCTTTTTCAAAAATGTTGCTTTTTTGCCAGTTGCAATGTAATTAGAGATGAGCGAACGTACTCGGTAAGGCCGATTTCGCAATTGAGCACCGTGATTTTCGAGTACTCCACTACTCGGGTGAAAAGTACTCGGGGGCGCTGTGGGTGAGCGGGGGGTTGCAGAGGGGAGTGGGGGGGAGAGGGAGAGAGAGAGAGCTCCCCCCTGTTCCCCGCTGCTTCCCCCGGTCCACCACACCACGCCCCGCCCCCCCGGCGCCCCCGAGTACTTTTCACCCAAGTAGTGAAGTACTCGAAAATCGCGGTGCTCGATTGCGAAATCGGCCTTACCAAGTACGTTCACTCATCTCTAAATGTAATCCTTTTTTACTTTTAGTAAGTTTTGATATGTGAAGCCAAGAATGTATTTTCAATTAAAGCAACTTACAGATTTACAAGTTGAAGAAGATGGGAATGGTCCTCAAATGTATTGAATAAACCATATAATTGACTGTACATCCTTGCCAAGGTAACTCTAAATATTGACTATTTGGATATAAGTATAACCGTAGGAGCTGGCAACTTTATATAGTGATAAGTAAGAAGTAAGTAGTTCTTCTTTCTATATGAGCCGGCCCACAAAGAAAAACATCTGACTAATAAATTATGTGGTGGGTCTTGGTGGTTTAACAATTATTTTAAAACTGTAACTGAAACTAACGTGTTTTTCACATTACCAAAAGCAATTTACTTATGTTTAATCACCAGAAGCTCAAAATGAAATTGAATATGTTTAAGTGATAAAAATTAACTAGTCCCAGAGCTTACAGCACGGCATACAGACAATCTGAAGCTCTACTCAAGTTTCAGCTAAAATGTATTCAGATCATCATCAGAAATAGATCATGAAATGGAATACATACTCAAAAGATGGGCTTTTTGTATTTATTTATTAATTAAATGATCCTATATTAAATGGCTCAATGAAATATATGTCCTCCTCTAAAATTATTAGTTAACTGGATAGACTCAATCATTGTGATGACTAGCTGGTATAAATTTGGATGGCCAATCATGTTGCAGCATCCACTGTACAACTTCTCTTCGAGGCCACTAGCCCTGGTCCTCTTGCAACTTTCTGCTGTATTGCTGGGTCCTTCATGTAGCTCACTGATGCAGAACTATCACCAGACAGCCCTGAGGCATGTGTTTTCCTTAAAAACATTATCGTATATATCGGAGACAGCAAAACAATAAGACAACTTTTATAACAGGGTGGGCTTAGTTACAGCAGCTCAGCTCTAATATAACACTAAATAATAGAATCACAGTATAGTGTAGTCAGGTACCAGTTCTACATAAAGAAAAGTGATTAGCACCAATAATGACAGGTAATGTCTTCTCTGACTGGAGTTGTCCATTTTTCTTTATCTTCTATACCTGGGCCCAGACTGCTATAAATATTTCTTCCAGCCAAGACTTATCTTTACACACTCTCCCCATCCAGCTGCTACCCCCTCCTTTCAGTGCCTTCCCATAAAAATCTGCCATAAACAGTACTAGTGAGTGCCCCCTTTTGTGCCCCACAAAGTAATAATGCCTTAAACAGTCATATCTCCCCTATAGTGCCAACTACAAGAAATAATGCTTACTTTGTGCCCCCACATAGTACTAATACCCACACCGTGTCTCTACAAAGTGATAATTCCCCTGTTCCCCCAAATAACAGTGCCCCCATGTGCCCCTGTGAAGTAGTAATGCTCCCAATGTGCCATCACAAATTAATAGTGCTACTCAAAGTAATAGTGCCTCCTTGTGCCCTGCAGTCCAAAGCCCCCAAAAGTCCAACCAGGAATGCTAGATAAACTTTATTACTCATGCCGATGCCGGAAACATCTCAACAGCATGAAGAACCAAACTCCTCCTCCTTCAGAGTACAGTATCTAAAGCTACAGAGTGCATGAGAAGGGAGGAGGAGTCATGCTATTCGTGTTGCTTTGCTGTCAGACAGCAGAGTGAGTAATAAAGTTTCTTCGACACTGCTGGCTGAAGTTTCAAGGGTGAGAGCTCTAGATGTAACTGGGTGAGGGGGGCAATTGGTTGGGGGCCCAGTCTCAATTGTGACTGCTGTGACCTCTATAGCTATGTCACTAATAGGGGGTTCATTAAGACTGGCATTTCATGCATTGGAGTAAAGGCACATATCTCTTAATAAATCTGGCACATTTTGAACCGTCATAGAGACAGTTTTCATATCTTTCTGTCTTCAGGAATGGAAAATATGTCAGACAGATGCTGACTATTCCCTATTCCAAGATAGCCTCTCTTTCTTCTTTCATCACTTTAAAAATGTGGCAAGGAGAGAGATAAGTCACAAATTATAGCACAAATATGATGTACCATAATCTGTGACTTTTCTATGCCATAAAACTGGGGGAAAATTTTTAAATCAATTTCCCCAACAAACTGAAGTTTTAACTTCTAAATTCTCATCCTTACTAGAGATGAGCGAGCACCAAAATGCTCGGGTGCTCGTTACTCGGGACGAATTTTTCGCGATGCTCAAGGGTTCGTTTCGAGTAACGAACCCCATTGAAGTCAATGGGCGACCCGAGCATTTTTGTATATCGCCGATGCTCGCTAAGGTTTCCATTTGTGAAAATCTGGGCAATTCAAGAAAGTGATGGGAACGACACAGCAACGGATAGGGCAGGCGAGGGGCTACATGTTGGGCTGCATCTCAAGTTCCCAGGTCCCACTATTAAGCCACAATAGCGGCAAGAGTGGGCCCCCCCCCTCCCAACAACTTTTACTTCTGAAAAGCCCTTAATAGCAATGCATACCTTAGCTAAGCACCACACTACCTCCAACAAAGCACAATCACTGCCTGCATGACACTCAGCTGCCACTTCTCCTGGGTTACATGCTGCCCAACCCCCCCCCTCACGACCCAGTGTCCACAGCGCACACCAAATTGTCCCTGCGCAGCCTTCAGCTGCCCTCATGCCACACCACCCTCATGTCTATTTATAAGTGCGTCTGCCATGAGGAGGAACCGCAGGCACACACTGCAGAGGGTTGGCACGGCTAGGCAGTGACCCTCTTTAAAAGGGGCGGGGCAATAGCCCACAATGCTGTACAGAAGCAATGGGAAATATAATCCTGTGCCACCGCCATCAGGAGCTGCACACGTGGGCATAGCAATGGGGAACCTATGTGCCACACACTATTTATTCTGTCAAGGTGTCTGCATGCCCCAGTCAGACCGCGGTTTTTTATAAATAGTCACAGGCAGGTCCAACTCCGCAATGGAATTCCGTGTTCACCCACAGCATGGGTGGCTCCCTGGAACCCACCGGCTGTACATTAATGTATCCCATTGCAGTGCCCATCACAGCTGAGGTAACGTCCGATTAAATACAGGTGGGCTTCGGCCCACACTGCATGCCCCAGTCAGACTGGGGTTCTTTAGAAGTGGACACATGCAGTTACACCTCCGTGTGGACCGACAGCATGGGTGGGTGCCAGGAAGCCACCGGCGGTACATAAATATATCCCATTGCATTGCCCATCACAGCTGAGGTAATGTCATGTTTAATGCCGGTGGGCTTAGGCCCACACTGCATGCCCCATTTAGACTGGGGTTCTTTAGAAGTGGACACATGCAGTTACAACTCCGTGTGGACCGACAGCATGGGTGGCTCCCTGGAACCCACCGGCTGTACATAAATGTATCCCATTGCAGTGCCCATCACAGCTAATGTAACGTCAGCTTTAATGCAGGTGGGCAAAAAATTAATTGGATTACACTGTAGGCGAGGGCCCAAAAAATTGGTGTACCAACAGTACTAATGTACGTCAGAAAAATTGCCCATGCCCAACCAAGAGGGCAGGTGAAACCCATGAATCGCTTTGGTTAATGTGGCTTAATTTGTAACTAGGCCTGGAGGCAGCCCAGTTAAAATAAAAATTGGTTCAGGTGCAAGTTTCAACGCTTTAATGAGCATTGAAACGTATAAAAATTGTTTACAAAAATTATATGACTGAGCCTCGTGGGCCTAAGAATTGCCGTTCGGCGTAATTACGTCAGGTTTCAGGAGGAGGATGAATATTATACACAGATTGATGAAGCTAAAAGGTCCACGTTTTTGATGGTGATAGAGAACAATGCTTCCATCCGCGGGTGCAGCCTTCGTACTGTTTAGGTATTGCTGCTGTCCGCTGGTGGAGAAGAGAAGTCTGGGGAAATCCAGGCTTTGTTCATCTTGATGAGTGTAAGCCTGTCGGCGCTGTCGGTTGACAGGCGGGTACGCTTATCTGTGATGATTCCCCCAGCCGCACTAAACACCCTCTCTGACAAGACGCTAGCCGCAGGACAAGCAAGCACCTCCAGGGCATACAGCGTGAGTTCAGGCCACGTGTCCAGCTTCGACACCCAGTAGTTGTAGGGGGCAGAGGCGTCACGGAGGACGGTCGTGCGATCGGCTACGTACTCCCTCACCATCCTTTTACAGTGCTCCCGCCGACTCAGCCTTGACTGGGGAGCGGTGACACAGTCTTGCTGGGGAGCCAGAAAGCTGTCAAAGGCCTTAGAGAGTGTTCCCCTGCCTGTGCTGTACATGCTGCCTGATCTCTGGACCTCCCCTGCTACCTGGCCCTCGGAACTGCGCCTTCGGCCACTAGCGCTGTCGGATGGGAATTTTACCATCAGTTTGTCCGCCAGGGTCCTGTGGTATAGCATCACTCTCGAACCCCTTTCCTCTTCGGGTATGAGAGTGGAAAGGTTCTCCTTATACCGTGGGTCGAGCAGTGTGTACACCCAGTAATCCGTAGTGGCCAGAATGCGTGTAACGCGAGGGTCACGAGAAAGGCATCCTAACATGAAGTCAGCCATGTGTGCCAGGGTACCTGACGCAACACATGGCTGTCCTCACTAGGAAGATCACTTTCAGGATCCTCCTCCTCCTCAGGCCATACAGGCTGAAAGGATGACAGGCAAGCAGCATGGGTACCCTCAGCAGTGGGCCAAGCTGTCTCTTCCCCCTCCTCCTCATCCTCCTCATGCTCCTCCTCCTCAACGCGCTGAGATATAGACAGGAGGGTGCTCTGACTATCCAGCGACATACTGTCTTCCCCCGCCTCTGTTTCCGAGCGCAAAGCGTCTGCCTTTATGCTTTGCAGGGAACTTCTCAAGAGGCATAGCAGAGGAATGGTGACGCTAATGATTGCAGCATCGCCGCTCACCATCTGGGTAGACTGCTCAAAGTTTCCAAGGACCTGGCAGATGTCTGCCAACCAGGCCCACTCTTCTGTAAAGAATTGAGGAGGCTGACTCCCACTGCGCTGCCCATGTTGGAGTTGGTATTCCACTATAGCTCTACGCTGCTCATAGAGCCTGGCCAACATGTGTGGGCACATCGCACAGCAGTCGGTGCACTGGCAGATGAAACCGATGTTGCAGGGTGCGCAGGGTGGCAGCGTCCGTGTGGGACTTGCGGAAATGTGCGCAGAGCCGGCGCACCTTTCCAAGCAGGTCTGACAAGCGTGGGTAGCTTTTCAGAAAGCGCTGAACCACCAAATTAAAGACGTGGGCCAGGCATGGCACGTGCATGAGGCTGCCGAGCTGCAGAGCCGCCACCAGGTTACGGCCGTTGTCACACACGACCATGCCCGGTTGGAGGCTCAGAGGCGCAAGCCAGCGGTCGGTCTGCTCTGTCAGACCCTGCAGCAGTTCGTGGGCCGTGTGCCTCTTCTCTCCTAAGCTGAGTAGTTTCAGCACGGCCTGCTGACGCTTGCCCACCGCTGTGCTGCCACAACGTGCGACACCGACTGATGGCGACGTGCTGCTGCTGACACATCTTGATTGCGAGACAGAGGTTGCGTAGGAGGAGAAGGAGGAGGGTGGTTTAGTGGAGGAAGCATACACCGCCGCAGATACCACCACCGAGCTGGGGCCCGCAATTCTGGGGGTGGGTAGGACGTGAGCGGTCCCAGGCTCTGACTCTGTCCCAGCCTCCACTAAATTCACCCAATGTGCCGTCAGGGAGATATAGTGGCCCTGCCTGCCTGTGCTTGTCCACGTGTCCGTTGCTAAGTGGACCTTGCCAGTAACCGCGTTGGTGAGGGCGCGTACAATGTTGCGGGAGACGTGGTCGTGCAGGGCTGGGACGGCACATCGGGAAAAGTAGTGGCGACTGGGAACTGAGTAGTGCGTGGACGCGGCCGCCATCATACCTTTGAAAGCCTCTGTTTCCACAACCCTATACGGCAGCATCTCCAGGCTGATAAATTTGGCTATGTGCACGTTTAACGCTTGAGCGTGCAGGTGCGTGGCGGCGTACTTGCGCTTGCGCTCCAACACTTGCGCAAGCGACGGCTGGACGGTGCGCTGAGAGACATTGGTGGATGGGGCCGAGCACAGCGGAGGTGAGGGTGTGGGTGAGGGCCAGGAGACGGTAGTGCCTGTGTCCTGAGAGGGGGGTTGGATCTCAGTGGCAGGTTGGGGCACAGGGGGAGAGGCAGCGGTGCAAACCAGAGGCGGTGAACGGCCTTCGTCCCACCTTGTGGGGTGCTTGGCCATCATATGTCTGCGCATGCTGGTGGTGGTGAGGCTGGTGGTGGTGGCTCCCCGGCTGATCTTGGCGTGACAAAGGTTGCACACCACTGTTCTTCGGTCGTCTGCACTCTCAGTGAAAAACTGCCAGACCTTTGAGCACCTCGGCCTCTGCAGGGTGGCATGGCGCGAGGGGGCGCTTTGGGAAACAGTTGGTGGATTATTCGGTCTGGCCCTGCCTCTACCCCTGGCCACCGCACTGCCTCTTCCAACCTGCCCTGCTGCTGCACTTGCCTCCCCCTCTGAAGACCTGTCCTCAGTAGGCGTAGCAAACCAGGTGGGGTCAGACACCTCATCGTCCTGCTGCTCTTCCTCCGAATCCTCTGTGCGCTCCTCCCTCGGACTTACTCCAATTACTACTACCTGAGTGATAGACAACTGTGTCTCATCGTCATCGTCCTCCTCACCCACTGAAAGCTCTTGAGACAGTTGCCGGAAGTCCCCAGCCTCATCCCCCAGACCCCGGGAACTTTCCAAAGGTTGGGCATCGGTCACGACAAACTCCTCCAGTGGGAGAGAATTCGGAACCATTGCTGCCCATTCTGGGCAGGGGCCCGAGAACAGTTCCTGGGAGTCTGCCTGCTCCTCAGAATGTGTCATTGTAATGGAGTGAGGAGGCTGGGAGGAAGGAGGAGCAGCAGCCAGAGGAGTCAGAGTTGCAGCAGTGGACTGCGCAGAATTCTGGGTGGTCGATAGATTGCTGGATGCACTTTCTGCCATCCACGACAGGACCTGCTCACACTGCTCATTTTCTAATAAAGGTCTACCGCGTGGACCCATTAATTGTGAGATGAATGTGGGGACGCCAGAAACGTGCCTCTCTCCTAATCCCGCAGCAGTCGGCTGCGATACACCTGGATCAGTAGCTCGGCCTGTGCCCACACCCTGACTTGGGCCTCCGCGTCCTCTCCCGCGTCCACGTCCTCTAGGCCTACCCCTACCCCTCAGCATGGTGTATTACCAGTAGTGCAGAAACAGAACGCTGTAATTAAATGTGCCGCTTATTGGCCTGTGGTTGGAGGCTGACTTCCCTTACGGAACGCACAGCAGTTCCAGGAAACAATTTTGCGCCAGCCTGCTATAACGCTTAGCTGCGTATTAATTAGGACTACTACCCCCAGCAGATAGATACTGTAGGCAGCGTATAATATTATGTATACTGTTTCCCTCTGGCGGGATGACGGCGCTGATGTAACAGAGACAGCAGATCCAGGAAACAATTTTGCGCCAGCCTGCTGTAACGCTTAGCTGCGTATTAATTAGGACTACTACCCCCAGCAGATAGATACTGTAGGCAGCGTATAATATTATGTATACTGTTTCCCTCTGGCGGGATGACAGCGCTGATGTAACAGAGACAGCAGATCCAGGAAACAATTTTGCGCAAGCCTGCTGTAACGCTTAGCTGCGTATTAATTAGGACTACTACCCCCAGCAGATAGATACTGTAGGCAGCGTATAATATTATGTATACTGTTTCCCTCTGGCGGGATGACGGCGCTGATGTAACAGAGACAGCAGATCCAGGACACAATTTTGCGCAAGCCTGCTGTAACGCTTAGCTGCGTATTAATTAGGACTACTACCCCCAGCAGATAGATACTGTAGGCAGCGTATAATATTATGTATACTGTTTCCTTCTGGCGGGATGACGGCGCTGATGTAACAGAGACAGCAGATCCAGGAAACAATTTTGCGCAAGCCTGCTGTAACGCTTAGCTGCGTATTAATTAGGACTACTACCCCCAGCAGACACGCAGTAAACTGAAGACGGTCACAGGCAGCCCAAATATAGTATTTTTCCCCAATTTTTTGGAAAAAGCCCACTGCCTATATAGCCTGAATATCTCTTTCCCTGCCTCACCAGTACTGGCCCTATACTCTGTACAATGACTGCAGACTGAGGACGCAATGCTCTGCACGGCCGATATACAAAAAAAAAATGTGCAACACTGCAAAAAGCAGCCTCAACAATACTGCACACGGTCAGATGTGGCCCTAAGAAGGACCGTTGGGGTTCTTGAAGCCTAAAATCACTCCTAACGCTCTCCCTATAGCAGCTCCGGCATCAGCAGCACTTTCCCTGATCTCTGTCAGAATGCATCTGTGGCGAGCCGCGGGAGGGGCCGATTTATATACTCGGGTGACACCTGATCTCGCCAGCCACTCACTGCAGGGGGGTGGTATAGGGCTGGAACATCACAGGAGGAAGTTGTAATGCCTTACCTGTCTTTCTATTGGCCAGAAAAGCGCGCTAACGTCTCAGAGATGAAAGTGAAAGTAACTCGAACATCGTGTGGTGCTCGCCTCTAGTAACGAGCATCTCGAACACGCTAATACTCGAACGAGTATCAAGCTCGGACGAGTACGTTCGCTCATCTCTAATCCTTACCACAAAGGCTTTCAGAGGATATCAGAATAAGAATGGTTAAAGCTGATCAGGTCTGAAAAGTTAAGCTATACAGACAGGTAGGAATTATTAGAGGTTCCTCCAGGGATTAGTCTGACTGCCATTAAGGAGTCGGGAAATAAGTTTTCCCCCAAAAGGGCTAATTGGCTTCTGCCTCTTGGGGTTTTTTGCCTTTCTCTGGATCAACAAGGAAGTTAAACAGGCTGCACTAGATGGACATTGTCTTCATTCGGCCTTATATACAATGTTAGTGCTGCCCGATATCACGCTCACGCGTGTGAAATTAGTCTTAGGAATCAAACAAAAATCTCTCTAAAACAAACCATGTATCCCTAATGATTAAAAAGGACCAATAAGTAACGTCTAAGGATCCACTGACCTATTTTGTACTAGCTATTGTCATGAGTTCACTGTCAGACAAACTAAGCCAAGTTGAAAATATGACATTTTAGTTTAGATGATGAATATTATATGTTGTGGAACCCAAACACTGTATTCCAACTTAAAGATAATGTATCACATATATTTTGTACTAATTTCAAGCAGATTGTGAAACATATTCAATTTTCCTATTCTGTACATATGGGAATTCATTGGCCAGACTCATTAACGTTTATGAGAAAGTATTCTAAGCATGCTCTGTGACCTATGTAGAGGTCATTGTGCAGGGTGGGGGAGAAGGTGAGCTGTGACCATCACCTATTATAAATGGTGGATCCTGTGTTATCTATACATAGATATTACATTTCATTATAGCTCCGCCTATGATGATAATGAGATGACTGTGGAAAGATTTTTTGTACACAACAGGAAGTTTTATACTATTATTAAGCTTAGTGGTCAGAGTGAAAACTGCAGGATTTTAGAATTGTTTTTAAATATAGAGTGTGATATCAAAAATTTTAAAAATATATATCCAAAAATTCTTTTAAAATATGTCTAACATAAAAACTTGACTACTACAATAGGTTATTTTGTGATGACACATTCCCTTTAAAAACCTCACTTCAACTGTGAATGGTAGTGGTGACAATATTCTGGTTTAAGGCTGTTTTTACTACAGGAACAGGACATCTTGTCATCGTTTATACATTCTGGATTATACCAGCAAACTTTCCAGAGACTGTTGGGATATTTGTCAATGAACTGAAGCAATGACCCTAAACACACTAGTCATTCTACCAAGAATTGTTGAAGCAGAAAAAAAGCATTTTGAAATGGCGATCACTGTAAAAACCTTAATCCTTTAACCCCTTCCCGCCCCATGACGTAAGGGTACGTCATGGGAGCGGGTTACTTCCCGCAAAATGACGTACCCTTATGTCATAGGTGGTGGTCAGCTTAGTGGTCAGAGTGAAAACTGCAGGATTTTAGAATTGTTTTTAAATATAGAGTGTGATATCAAAAATTTAAAAAATATATATCCAAAAATTCTTTTAAAATATGTCTAACATAAAAACTTGACTACTACAATAGGTTATTTTGTGATGACACATTCCCTTTAAAAACCTCACTTCAACTGTGAATGGTAGTGGTGACAATATTCTGGTTTAAGGCTGTTTTTACTACAGGAACAGGACATCTTGTCATCGTTTATACATTCTGGATTATACCAGCAAACTTTCCAGAGACTGTTGGGATATTTGTCAATGAACTGAAGCAATGACCCTAAACACACTAGTCATTCTACCAAGAATTGTTGAAGCAGAAAAAAAGCATTTTGAAATGGCGATCACTGTAAAAACCTTAATCCTTTAACCCCTTCCCGCCCCATGACGTAAGGGTACGTCATGGGAGCGGGTTACTTCCCGCAAAATGACGTACCCTTATGTCATAGGGATAGCGCGAGATCATAGCAGATCTCGCGCTATCCCGCAGCAGGAGCCGGCTGTCACTGGTAGCGGGGGTGCATCGATGCAACCCCTTCCCTGCTGCAATCTAAGTAGATCGCGGCAGGGAAAAGGTTCACAGAGGGAGCGCGCTCCCTCTGCTACTCCAGCCAGCTCTCGCGATGACATCGCGAGAGCCCGGCTGGTTGCTATGGCAACAGGATGCCAGATACCGGCGTCCTGTATTGCCATAGCCTGTGATCGCTATAGTAAGCAATAAGGCATGGCAGCAGAGACGTCCTGCCATGCCTTATCGTAGCGATCTGCAGTGCTGCAGTAAAAGTCCCTCAGAGGGACACAGATTGTGTAAAAAAAAAGAGCAAAATAAAGTACAAAAAATAAAAAGGTAAAAAAAAAAATGTTAAAAAACCCAGATGTGAAAAACCTAAAAGAAATATAACAATTTTGGTATCGTTGTAACCGTACCGTCCCACAGAAAAAAATGTAGTGTGTCATTTATGCTGCATAATTAAAGGGGTTGTCCCGCGGCAGCAAGTGGGTCTATACACTTCTGTATGGCCATATTAATGCACTTTGTAATGTACATTGTGCATTAATTATGAGCCATACAGAAGTTATAAAAAGTTTTATACTTACCTGCTCCGTTGCTGGCGTCCTCGTTCCCATGGAGCCGACTAATTTTCGCCCTCCGATGGCCAAATTAGCCGCGCTTGCGCAGTCCGGGTCTTCTGCCGTCTTCTATGGGGCCGCTCGTGTAGAATGCCGGCTCCGTGTAGCTCCGCCCCGTCACGTGCCGATTCCAGCCAATCAGGAGGCTGGAATCGGCAATGGACCGCACAGAAGCCCTGCGGTCCACGGAGACAGAGGATCCCGGCGGCCATCTTCAGCAGGTAAGTATGAAGACGCCGGACCGCCGGGATTCAGGTAAGCGCTGTGCGGGTTGTTTTTTTAACCCCTGCATCGGGGTTGTCTCGCGCCGAACGGGGGGGGGGTTAAAAAAAAAAAAAACCCGTTTCGGCGCGGGACAACCCCTTTAAAGCTTAAAAAAAAAAACAAGAAATCCATGGCAGAATTGATGCGTTTTCTCTCCCTACGATCATAAAAAAAATAATAAAAGTTTTACAATGTAGTCTATGTACTAATAAAATCTACAGTTCGCCACACAAAAAACAAGCCCTTATACGGCCGCATTGACGGGAAAATAAAAAAGTTTTGGCTGTTGAAAAATGGAGATGAAAAAATACCAAAAATCGTTTGGTCCTTACTGCTAAAATAGGCCATGTCATTAAGGGGTTAAACACATTGTGAAAAGGTGAAGCATTCGTTTAAAAAATAAATAAATAAGATCTATTTTTGAAGCAATTTTTTTGATGAGGAATGGGCCAACAGTCTTTCAACCCATAAATGGCACTTATTAATCCACTAAATAGTCATCTTTTACAACATGCACTGAATGACCACTTTATTAGAGACATCTGCCCTTGCATGACTGGAACTTCCCTGTATGAAAATTAGACAATTGAATGCAGTATGAATCGATGAACCCTTCCTGTCAAGTGTCAATAGTTCAGGTTAGGGGAGGTGGAGTAATGATGTGGGAAATTCTTTCCTAGCATATACTGGGTCCTGTGACACCTGTGGTTGGATGACATGATGAATTGCTGCAATTCTGAGGCCCAAAGAATGTCCAACGTGCTACTGGAGGGGGGTTCTAATAAAAAGGATATTTCTTGTGCAACAATTACTAAAATCGTAGCTCCACATTTTTTCTCACATTAAACCCATGTAAACCCCTCAATATGTCACTGCTGCACAAACCATGGGCAGCATGAATCAGGGAAAGATAAGACTATTTGGGCCATGCATATTTTATTCTGAAACGTGGTAACATTTCAATAAAAAACATACTTCTAAGGGTTTTTTCTGAAACACTGCAGCACTTCAAAATAACATATACATGGGCTGAATGGGCATAGCTGTCCTCGGTTCATACTGCATGAGTTTCAGGCAACATGAATCTGGTGACAGTTTCCCAGATATGGGTGTTATTTGATTTCCTTCAGGGGCGGACACTAATGGAAATGGGCCCTTGAGCAAGAAGCATGTCTGGGCCTTGTAACTTCAAAGGCATTCTATATGCATGTCAAAATCAGAGGAAAAAGGTCCAAGGCATATGCCCCAATACACACACGCGCAAAAAATACTTATATACATACATGGTTATCAAGTAGTCAATAGTAAAATGGTGAACTGGTTACAAATAATGTTGAAAAGGCTAAACTTTTATATTCCTATTTTTATCAGTTTTCTCCCATAAAGTATATGTAACATCAACTGATCTTCCCTGTGTTGTTGAAGGAATAAAAAATGCAGGCTAACAATAAGCAAAGAGATGGTGAGGGAATGCTTAGCTAACTTACATGAATTCCAGTCACTATGTCCAGTTGAATTGCATCCTAGGATACTGAAGGAAGCAGCAGAGGTAATTGCTGAACCACTCACCATAATCTTTGAAAATTCCTGGAAAATAGGAGAAGTCACAAAAGATTAGAGAGGGTCAAATTTTGTCTCTATCTTCAAGAACGGTAAGAAGGTTGACCCAGGAAACTACAGGCCTGTGAGCCTGACTTCTATACCAGTAAAGATTTTTGAACAAATTATTAAACAGCATGTATGCAAGTACTTGAATGAGAATGCAGTAATTAACCAGAGCCAGCATGGGTTTGTAACAAGTCATGCCAGACTAATCTAATTTCCTTCTATGACAGAATCACGGACTGCGTTGATCAGGAAAATGTATATGCTGACTTCGGTAAAGCATCTGACAAAGTATCTCATACCACCCTAATTGAAAAAAATGGACGAATATGGGATTGACAACGCAACTGTTAGGTGGATTCACAACTGGCTGCACATCCAAGTAGAAGAATGTCTCAAGTGGGGTACCACAAAGCTTTGTCCTGGGCCCAATGTTGTTCAACCTTTTTATACAATGATCTAGAGAAGGGAAAACTGATCAAGGGATGGCTAACACTAGAGAAGAGAGGATTCAAAAAGATCTGGACAAGCTTGAACAGTGAGAAGTGACTAACAGAATGGTATTTAACAAGGAAAAATGCAAAGTCCTATATCTGGGCAAGAAAAATGAAGAAAGCACCTACAGAATGGGAGAAATTGAGCTAAGTAGCAGCACAGGTGAAAAAACTTGGGTATACTAATATATCACAGACTGAACAGGAGTCAACAGTGTAATGCAGTAGCAAAAAAGGCAAACACAATTTTGAGATGTATTAAGATAAGCATAGAGTCTAAATCACGGGCGGTAATTTTCCCCCTCTGCTTTGTCTTAGTCAGACCTCACCTGGGATACTGTGTCTAGTTCTGGGTACCCCAATGTAGTGTTTCCGGCACTAGGTTGGAGCCACGGGTGTAGCAGCCGTGCAGGTCCAGAGAGTAGTCAGGGGAGAGCCAGGAGTCAGCAACAGGTGGTCTCAGGTCACAGTACAAAAGAGGAGGCAGGTAGTGTTGTCAGGAGGAAAGCCATGGGTTGGTATCAGAAGATCTCATGATGGAGTACAAAGGAGGAGGCAGGTAGTGTTGTCAGGAGGAAAGTGAGAGGTCAGTATCAGTGGGAGGAGGCAGGTAGTGAGCTTTACCAAGGCTATGGAGCACAATAATTACGCATTAAGAGAGTGGCAGGGACAGGCTTTTATTATGAGCCTAATCAGGAACAGAGGTGGGGTCAGGATAGGGGAACAGACCAGGAACCACAGGATGATTGCTAGATACTAGCAGAAGAGATATCCAAGGGCTGGATAGCTCAGCAGAGAGAGCTGCCGACTGGAGTGCAGGAGGTCCCAAGTTTGAGCCCTGATACCCAATTTAAAATAGACATTGATGAACTGGAGCAAGTTCAGAGAAGAGTTACCAGGATGGTGAGCAGTCTGCAAACCATGTGCCATAAGGAACATAGGGAATGTTTAGCTTGAAAATAAGAAGACTGAGAGGAGACTTAATAGCTGTCTACAGATATCTGAAGGGATCAGCACTAATCTGATTTGCCCAAGAAAAGACTAGAAGCAATGGGATGAAACTGAAAGGGAGGAGATACAGATTAGATATTAGGAAAAACTTTTTGACAGTGATCAATGAGTAGAATGGGTTGCCTCCAAAGGAAGTTTTCAAACAGAGGGTGGACAGACACCTGTCTGGGATGATTTAGTGAATCCTGCACTGAGCAAGGGGTTGGAGCAAATGACTCTACCAACTCTACTATTCTATGATTGTAGTCCCAACGGACAACGGGCAATCTGGACCTGAGATCAATAGACGGATTACACTTGGTAGAATTGCAATGCAAGGAATGGAAAAGATCTGGAGAAGCAAGGATATTAGCATTGCAACAAAAACTAGACTGTTCAATGCAATCGTCTTTCCCATAACGGTGAATGGTTGCGAAAGTTGGACGCTCAGAAAAATAGACAGAAGTAAAATTGATGCGTTTGAACTATGGTGCTGGAGGAGAATGCTGCGGATACCTTGGACTGCCATGACAATGAACAAGGTAGTGTTAGATCGCATCAAACTGAAAATATCACTAGAGGGTAAAATCATCAAACAGCGGCTCTTTTTTTGGCCACGTGATGCGCGCTAACTCACTGGAAACAGTACTAATGCTTGGCAAGGTCAGTGGAAAGAGAAGATCAGGACGACAAAGAACAAGATGGTTAGATACAATCAAGACCACCATGAACATGGCAATCGCAGAACTGAAAGAAGCAGTGAAAGACAGAAACGCGTGGAGAACATTGAACTATAGAGTGACCAAATCATCATCAGTCCCAGTATACCAGGACCAAATATTACCATTATACATTAGTTAAATATTACCTTCAAATTGTTACTGAACAAAACAGTCTATACAAAGAGCAATATTACCAATAATACAACTGTAGAAGGACAAAATGATACCACGGGAACATGACCACTATCATTACCTCTACATAGTGACTCCATAATATTATCATACTATTAACATGCACTGACCATGTAGTGGTAGATACCAGTTCTACGGAAGCATTCTGCAGACCATATACATGATAACAATACAGAGTTGTATCCAGTTACTCACAGATTACATCTTCTCTGATTGGACAAGTTCCTGTTTTCTGTCTTTTCTATTTGGCTCAGACTGCCATGAAGACTTCTTCCAGCCAAGATTTGTCCATAGACTTTGCTGATGAGAAAACTTTTGCTCCTCACTTTTCCAAGCATCCATTTTACTATACAATTAACCCCTTTAGGCACAGGATGTAAGTTTATGTCTGGGCAGGGTGGTTCTTAACGCAACAGGACGTAAACGTATGTCCTGTGGATGGCGCGGGCTCAGCAGGGATTGATGAGAACAGTGATCCCAGCTGTTAATCCCTACATGCCAGGATCAATGTACACCGTGGCATGTAAAGAATTCACAGAGGGAGCACGGAGGGCCGATGGGTTAGCCATGGCAACCGGATGCCAGACACTAGTGTCTTGGCCTGCCATGGCCTATGATCACTATTGTAAGCTATAAGGCATTGCAGTACAGAAGTACTGCTATGCTTTATCATAACAGTCAGAGCTTTTATGGTTGACATAAAAAATGTAAAACAAACATGTAAAAAAGCAAACCCTTTTTCCGTACTTTCCAGTTTATATAATAAAAATGTTAAAAATCTCATATATTTGGTATGATTGTATCTGTAAGGACCTGTAAAATAAATTGAACAGACCACTTATCCTACACAGTAAAAAAAATATGAAAAAAACGCTGAAAACGAAGGGAAAATACTCATTATGTTCATTTTACCTCCCAAAAGATGCAATGAAAGTGATCAAAAAAAGCCAAATGTAGCCCAAAATGGTACCAATAAAAACTACAGCTCACTTGTGTTTTGTTATGATTTTTGCAAAACCTCTTCAAAAATATTGCAATTTAACAAAAGCTAAAGTTTAAAAAATATGATTGTAGCTAAAGTCAGTCATACACATCATATTTTACGCATGGAAAATACACATGGCATTGCTATATGCGCAATATTTAATTTTGCCTCCATTTATTAGTGTGCTAAAACATAAACAGTAAAAATAATACTTGCTGATTTGTTGCAGTCATGTGACCAGCAAAGCTGGCCCGTGATTGGCCAGTAACACCGAATGTTATGAGTGGAGCTGTTTATTAAGACCGTTGACCAACTGTCTTGCTCAGTTGAGCTGCAGCGACTTCCCTAGCAATTTGTGATTTTGCCAGGAGCAATTTTCTGCAGCTTTTTTACCCTTAGGCCTTGGTCAGACAAGCGTTTTTTTTTGCGCATGGCTCGCATCTGCCAAAATCGCGTGAGCAGGCAATTTTTTCATGTGCAGAAGACCCGAGTTTCATGCACATGAAATTCGCCTATTCACTGGAACAGCTGCAGTTGGAGAAGTGCTGTTGCTCCAGGAGGACAGAGTGAAGAAGTCCCACAGGGCTTCAGGATTTCCCCATAGCAGGGAGAGAGAGTGGAGCTATGGAGTATTTCCCCATAGCAGGGAGAGATGGAGTGGGGCTAAAGATTAATCCCCATTTGCTCTGCTCTTTCTCCCTGCTATGGGGAAATCCCCCATAGCTCAGCTCTCTCCCTGCTATGGGGAAATCCATAGTCCCATTCTCTCTCTCCCTGCTATGGGGACCCCTGAGGGATTTCCCCATAATGCAGAGAGTGGGCGGGGCTAGAGAGAGAGTGCAGAGCTATATGGATTCACACAGAGATTCCCCATAGCAAAACATAGAAGGGGTGTTGCTAGAGGGGCGCGGCTATAGGCAGATCCCTTTAGCCTTGCCACTTCATCCCAGGCTACAGGGAAAGCCTGTAACCCGCCCCCTCTCTCTACCGACTATAGGGAAATCCCTTGGGTAGAAAGAGGGGGAGGGAGTCCCCTACTGCCCCCCCCCCCCCCCGCTGGGCAATTCCCTAGCAGGAGGAATACGCTGCAGTTTACAGCAGGGCATTTAAAAGGTGCTGCCCAGTAGCACATTTTAAATGTCCCATTGTAAATCCCTGATAGACCGCGTGGGGATTAACAGAACCCTTGGGAGTCCCTTCATCCCTACGGGGACTAACAGGAGTTTACAGCGGGGCTTTTAAAACTTTAAATGCCTTGCTGTAAGCTGCAGGGAATCTATTCTGAGCGCAGGAGTTTACATTAACTCCTGCTCCCATAGGAGTCAATGGAAACTCCTGCACAGTGCACACAAAGGATAGTTAATGTTCTATCTTTATTAGGTTGTGCCATTTTGAGCTACTACATTCTCCTATGTGAGTGCTTATATAGGAACCCATTGGTTCTTTTACAGGCGCTCTTTATTCGCACCCAAAAACAACACTTGTCTGACCGAGCCCTCACCGGTACATTTGTCGACAGTGTGGATCAACTGCATTCTCCTGGCGATCTATAGATAAGTATTTCTCTGTACATACTACACACAAGACAATGGGGGAGATTTATGAAAATGTCTAAAAGAAAAGCTCTCTTAAGGCCCATTTACACGGAGCGATGAACTCTCAAAACTCGCAAAAAAGCAATCGTTTGAGCGATAATTGCTGCATCTAAACGCACAGCCATGGTGCACTGCAAGCTGATCGTTAAATTCAGGCCAACCTAAAAATCATGGTGCTGTCTTATCAGGACCGCAAGCTGAGTTCTCCGTGGGTAGTGCTGATAGCATTGTTACCCATCGGAGAACAAAGGAGCTGAATGAAGATAAGAGCCCTCAGGCTAATAACTGCATTCAGCTAAGGCTTCATTTGCACACTAATAAACTATTAAGTACCTGAGTAGCTACTTAATAGTTTATGAAAAATGATCGCTCAAAGCTGTCACTAAAACTGCCGTTTGAGCGATCTTTGAGCGATCATCGCTCTGTGTAAATGGGCCTTTTGTTGCCTATATCAACAAATCACAGTACAGCTTTAATTTTGTATTCTGCTGTAATAAAATGAAAGCTGGGCTTTGATTTGTTGCTATTGGCAAATAAGACAGTTTTGCTTTTGGACACTTGTCCAATATGTTCACATTACGCAGTGTAGGATGACACATGGAGAACATTCCAGAAAACATCCTGCCATACTCAGCTGAAGTACAATGTGCAAAATTTTCATATATCCCAAGTTTCTCTCTTTTGCTCTTACTTGTGGCCCACATTTCTCTCTCCCTCGTTGCTCTTTATATGCCTATCTTTTAGTACTGATAAAACAGATTAATCAATAAATTCTCTAGATTGCTGCTGGAAGTGTCAACCTGTATTTTATTTGTATACTAGCTGATTACCCGGAGTTGCCCATGTATTTTGTTTTCTTAGATATGAAAAGAATTTAAATATATGTGTGTGTGTGCTTGTGTGTGTGTGTATAGTGCAATTCCGGCATTCCCCCCCCTGCCCCCAGGGGTAGTGAGGCTGTTTTATGGGATGAGTTCTATATGTACCAAGTTTGGTTGAAATTGCTCCAGGCGTTCATGAGTCATGGTGGCGTTGTCCATGTATTTTTTTTAGACAAGAAAAGAGTTTAAATATGTAATTTTTGTTGCCAATAGCAACCATTCACAGCTCAGCTTTCATTTCTTATACTGCTGAGGTAAAATGTAAGCTGCGCTGTGATTAGTTGCTATGGGCAACACAGATTTCCTTTTGGACAGCTTTCATAACAGTCGGTGCTGGGCTCATTTCTGTGTAGTACATAGTGGCTTAGTGCTGGTGGGAAGCTGTGTGGTAGTTGGAGCAGAGGAGGAGGTTGTCTGTGTAATATATTAGTATTTGATGAGGAGGAGTTTGTCTGTTTAACATAAGACTGTGAAATAAAAACCATCTGCTCAAGTGCAAATTTGGCATCACCCCATTCTCCCTCTCAGGGGTATTGGGGCTGTCTTATTCCCCCCTAAATTTGTCCCCATGGGATGAGTCATATATGTTCCAAGTTTGGTTGAAATTGCCCCAGGCGTTCATGAGTTATGGTGGCACGTACACACATACATACATACATACACACATACATACATCCTATTATATATATAAATTACACCTCAAAATACTTATTATTCATGATTTGATGTAATCGGGGTCTTATATAAGGTGAAGACTGTCTCAACATATAGAAATGTATTAAAAATTGATCTGTTACAGAATGAATCATACATTTCTCACTTTGACTGCTAAATACATTTGGAAATATTTCAGATAGACTCAAAATGAAATTTCATGGAGACATAGAATTTAGGGAAAATGTGTCCATGAAGAAAGTTGAGTCCAAAATCCAATAATTCAGATGAAAGCACTTACTGTCACCATCATACGCTGAGCCCCACAATCAGATAGAATTGATGCCAGTAGTTATGTGGTTCAGTCTAGAATTAGTTACAGCAGTAACATTTTGGGTAAGAATGTTACTTTAACCTGTTTTGATACATGAGACCCAATATATTTTTACATCTTATGATTATTACTTATCTCTTTATCTTCAGATCATTGGATTATAACTGGATCTGGTCATACAAGTGAATTACATTTTTAATGCCTGTACTTGTGTTCAGGACAAATACAGTGGAAGACATAGAAGAGCTACACCAAGAGATGGCAAACATAGTCGGCCCACCGGAGGAGATGCTCCTGGCCTACCCATTACCTCTATTATCCAAATGTATTAAGAAGAGTAAACCTCTTAGGACATTTGGCCCATCTTTTAGGCCATTCATACACCAAAGCTGAAATCAACTCCAATTAGGAGCTAGCATAGGTTTCAGATATAAGTTATGCCAGTTTCTAAAGTAAATTATAATACATCTACAGGGTTATGTGCAGGCACGCCCCATTTAGCCTCACTCTGTCCACTTTTAGAAAAATGCTAAGTGCCAGACAAAAAATGTCAAAAATTTAAAATTATGGCGTGCATCATAATTTGTGACTTTTGTATGCCAGATATGGCATACAAGACTAAGTAAATATGCAGCTGTACCTGTTGGCATTTTTATTATGTATCCTGGGATAAGATTATATTCACATTATAACATTTATGTTATTATTATTTGTAACCCCTTAGTGACCACCCCATAGACTTTTTACATCTTGGTTGGCTGGGCTTTAATCGCCAGGGCTGTGAAAATACGCTTCCTCTGAGGATTAAAACCCTGCAGGCTGTGGACATGACAGCTCCATGCTGACGATTACCGGAGATAGCCAACATCCTGGAGCTGTCATCGGGGGCCAGGGGAAGCCCCCTGCCCCCGGTCACATGATCGCCGGTCTCCGCCGGACACCGGCGATCGCATTAAAGTGAATAAAAAGTTTTAAAAAGTTAAAGATTTAGTTCCTCTCATAGATCAGATTCATGAGGGAAGTGAGGGTCTTCCAGGACCTGACACCGGTGTCTGCCTATGCAGCCAGATGTCATTATGTTACGCGCACGTGCGGAAGAGAGCAGGAAGCTGTAACTGGGAACCGATATATGCGGTTCCTGGTCACATGATCGCTGTTATCCAATGGATAACAGCGATAATGTAAAGTTAAAAAAACTGTAAAAGAAAAAAAAAGTTTGTTTCATCTGCCCTCACGGATCATATCGTACCAAAGGCCCCCAGATTTTACTACAAACCATCTTCAAAATGGCAGACGCATGGGCAAAAGCCACGGATTGCCGGAGTAATTTTAAATCTCCCAGCTCCTAGCTATCAAACGTAGCCGAGAGCCTGGAGATTTCACTGGGGGGCGTGGTACACGGTCCCTGGTCACGTGATTGCCATTATCCAATGGATAACGGCGATCACATAAAAATAAAAAGAAGTTAAAGTTTCACCTTCCATCACAGATCCGATTACTGAGGGGAGGTGAGGTTACTTACCTAAGGCCTCCGGTGATGTTCCCCAATGGGGTCCTTATCCACGGACCTCTCCCCAGTTTGAGCGCATGTGTCCATCAGCAAATTGGCAGACACAAGTGCAGAAGCTGGTAAGGGCCCGTGAAATTTAAACTCTCCTTGCTCCTGGCTACTAAAGGCAGCCGAGAGCCTGAAGCAGTGACCGAGGGCCGCAGTGAGTGGTGTCTGGTCACGTGATCGCCATTATCCATTGGATATTGCCGATCACATAAAAGTTAAAAGACAGTTGAAGTTTGATGCTCCGTTTAGTTTCAGCCCTGTGGTGCAAACAGACATAAGATTAGGGCCACAATGGATATGTTTCTGAACACGGAACAAACAGGAGTATCTATTTTGGGGTGCAAGTCTTCATTCATATGTGTGCTGTACAAAAAAAACCCTGTTTTTAAAATGACACAATTGCCAAAAAAACGAAAATCATATTTTTTTTCCTTCTGCTTTGCTTAGTTTCATTCAAAAACTGTGGGGTCAGAATATGCAGTACACCTCTAGATGAATTCAGGGGTATAGTTTTTTAAAATGTGGTCATTTTGGGGGGTTCTCCATCGTTTTGGCAGCTCAAGAGATCTACAAGTGGGCAATGGGGCCTGAAACACATTTAAGAGCAAAATGTCTGTTCGGAAAGCCACCGGCTGCTCCTTTCGGTTTGGGCCCTGTTGTGCATACAAACATAATATTAGGGCCACAATGTTTCTGAACACAGGACAAACAATAGCATCCATTAAGGGGTATAAATCCTCACTTTCATGTGCACTATAGGAAAAAAACTGTCCTTAAAATGACATATTTGCAAAAATATGACATTTTATTTTTTTTCTCCTCTAAATTGCATTACCTCCTGAAAAAAACTGTGGGGTTAAAAGACTCATGACACCCCTCAGTGAATACACTAAGGGGCGTAGTTTTTAAAATTGGGTCATGTGTGGGTGTGTCTATTATTCTGACACATATGAGCCTTTGCAATCTTGGCTTGGTGTAGGAAAACAAAGTGTTCCTCAAAATTTTAATAATTAATGTTAAGTTTGTCTCTTCTAAACTTTCTCAAATGTGCTTCCAGAATAAAGTAAACAGATGAAAATATACGGTATATCTTATCAAAAATGTGTACAGTATGTTTGCACATAGAATCATAGAATGGTAGAGTTGGAAGGGACCTCCAGTGTCATCGGGTCCAACCCCCTGCTCAGTGCAGGATTCACTAAATCATCCCAGACAGATATTTGTCCAGCCTTTGTTTGAACACTTCCATTGAAGGAGAACTCACCACCTCCTGTGGTAACCTGTTCCATTCATCACCCTCACTGTCAGAAAGTTTTTTCTAATATCTAATTTGTGTCTCCTCCCTTTCAGTTTCTTCTAGTCTTTCCTTGTACAGATGAGAATAGGGCTGATCCCTCTGCACTGTGACAGCCTTCAGATATTTGTAGACAGCTATTAAAGGGGTTGTCCCGCGGCAGCAAGTGGGTCTATACACTTCTGTATGGCCATATTAATGCACTTTGTAATGTACATTGTGCATTAATTATGAGCCATACAGAAGTTATAAAAAGTTTTTCACTTACCTGCTCCGTTGCTGGCGTCCTCGTCTCCATGGTTGCCGTCTAATTTTCGCCGTCTAAAATGGTCGAATGGCCAAATTAGATGCGCTTGCGCAGTCCGGGTCTTCTGCTTTTCTGAATGGGGCTCCGTGTAGCTCCGTGTAGCTCTGCCCCGTCACGTGCCGATTCCAGCCAATCAGGAGGCTGGAATCGGCAATGGACCGCACAGAAGAGCTGCGGTCCACGGAGGAAGAAGATCCCGGCGGCCATCTTCACCGGTAAGTATAGAAGTCACCGGAGCGCGGGGATTCAGGTAAGCGCTGAGCGGTTTTTTTTTTAAGTCCCTGCATCGGGGTTGTCTCGCGCCGAACGGGGGGGGGGTTGAAAAAAAAAAAACCCATTTCGGCGCGGGACAACCCCTTTAAGTCTCCTCTCAGCCTTATTTTTTGCAAGCTAAACATTCCCAGATCGTTTAACCGTTCCTCATAGGACATTATTTGAAGACCTCATAGGACATATTTGAGATATTATAGTCGAAAATGTAAAAAAATGACAATTTTTTAAAATTTGCCCAATTTTGGCGCTTTTAATAAATATATACAAATACTATAACGTAATAGTATTGTCTAATTATAGAATTTAACTTAGAAGCTTTTCTTTTCATTTGAAGAGGTTTTCTCATAAACAACATTTATTTCCTATGCTTATCAATGTCCCATCGCCGATGACAAGAAAAGTGGTCCTGCGTTCTCCCTTTTTTCAAAATCAGATCATTCTTATAGAAATTTTATTTTTGAATACAGTTTACAATACATCCCTTAATTTCAAGACATTAATACATAAATAAGTTTAATATACATAGAATATATCATTACCCCATCCAAACAATACAACCAATCATAACTGTATTTAAGCAAGTCATAATCACCCCTATCCCCAACAAAAAATAAATAAAAATAAATATTTCGGCACATACAAAAAAAAAAAACTTAACTCTTCTCCACCTTTTCAGCTTTCTCCCTAAGCCCTTCCATCCCTTCTAAATCCCATCAGCTTTTCTATGATACCTCAATGCAACCAGCACTTGATGTAAACTATCTATTGTATATCAGACTATCTTTCCCAAAATTTCCTCAAACGTAGTCACTTTTTGAATGAAGTGGCAGCCGCTCATGTCCATTGCCACATGGTTCAATTCTAGAGGACCTCCAGATATAGCCAAGCACTGTATGTGGCTATCTTCGGTACTTCCGTAGAGCTGAATGGTACATCAGTGGACATATGCATAACCAGTACGTAATTCAAACAGGGAGACACAGAAGCCCCATAATCATAGACTGTTCAAAGGAAAACCCCTTTAAGAAAAAAAAGTTTCTAATCTAATTTCTATAAGAATATGATATTACTACATCTTATACATATTTTTATTGTGCAAAATTGGAAATACCTATAAGAAAAAAGAAAAATTTTGATCTCATCGTGATCATACCAGCCCGCGCAAAACTTGTATCTTGTCATTTAATCTGCATGATTAACTCTATAACAAAATGTCAAAATAGATGTGTTTTCTCTACCTACACTCCAAAAAATATGAATAAAAGTTTTACAATACATTATATGTACCCAAAAATTGTATCACTAAAAACTACAGTTTGCCATGCAAATAAAACAAGCCCGTAACGGCCATGTCGATGGAAAAATAAAAAAGTTATGGCTTTTGAAAAGTGGAGATGAAAATCTCCAAAAAATCCTTGAATCTTTATGGTCAAAATAGGCCATATCCTTATGGGGTTAAAAAAACTAAAAGTCTAAAAATAATTGCATTTATTTAATTAGTATAAGATATTCTGCATGCCATATATGGTTTTTTTTATAGCACACACATGTAGTTATAGGTAATATGTCTACATTGTTATAGTTGCAAAACGGATTTAAAAAGATGCAGATTTTGACATGGATTTTAGAGAGAATTCACATGAAATTTTCCACAGTGTATTCTGCCGTGTGAACATAACCTTAGAGTTAGGGTTATTCACATGTCCATATATTGGCCGGGTTTTCACACTGGGCTGATATACGGTGTCCCTTTCTGCAGGGGGAGGAGGCGGACTGGGAGCAGTGCGCTGAGCTCCCGCCCGCTCTCTGCCCCTCGCCTCTATTTGTAATTAGAGGGGCGGGGCGGAACATGGCTCCGCCCCATCCCACCCTCCCATTGCAAACAGTGGCGAGGAGCTGAGAGGGGGTGGAAGCTCAGTGCACTGCTCCCGGTCCGCCTCCTCCCCCTGCAGAAAGGGAGACTGTATATCGGCCGGCGTGAAAACTCAGCCAATATATGGACGTGTGAATAAGCCCTCAAATGTATTTTATGTCAAAATATGTCGGGGCCCCTCATCCAGTGTTGCACTCTAATGAACCATAGATTAGCTGATTGTCAATAATTAGGGTTGGGATGAAATTTTTCCCCTTCACATAGGGGTTGTTTCGCCTTCCTCTGGTTCACACCTTATTTTGCAGTAAACTCTCAAAACTGTCAAGGATGGCTAACATTTATATAGATGAAAAGCTATTAATAAAAGTTATTTTTTGATCACTTTATTCTGTCTATCTTCTTTATTTGAGATCTACTTCCTTAGTTCATAGTTACTTCCAATATAGAACAACTTCAATCTAACACAAAATTAAATGGTCTAATATTTTTTAAATGTGGAGTCCCAATGGAAGAGGCATAATCATAAATCACTAGTTTAATAATAAAGGTATTATCTCAACCTGGACACATTGGTGACAGAGGTGGGTTATCTACTTGGGAGTCACTGTTACTAGTCACAGCAGTGGACTTGGCAGACCATGTATTACATAGTCACTCATTCATTTGGATAAACCTTAGTGGGTTTTTGCAGATCTGTAGGGATCAGCAGATTTCTGCGAAGCAAAGGTTGTCCACAACTGATTGAAGTATACCTTTATATCTATTCTATAGAAATAGAAGCTTTGGCCATTTCCAAATGTATAGTTTTATTATCAGAGTTTTCTGAATTTGCAAAGAGAAACCAGGGGAAAATGAACTGTGCCATAGGTGCTGTCTGCTATCTGGAAAGCAGTAATGTACACAGAAGATAAGAGGCACCAAACAGAGATCAAAATAAGCCCCTATTATGTTGCTGGGTTTTAACACTCAGAACACAAGGGTCTGGAGTTTCCTTCCACTTCCCTGTCCTTTGTGTTTTTTTTTACCCACATTATTGCTGACAATGCAGTTTTCCCTTGAAAGGGAGTTTGGGGCAGGTTTTCATCACTTAGTAGTAAAGGGAACAGAACCAACCAAAGCTGGGTCCTCTCTCTCCAAGGGCCCCTTTGCTTTCATACCATATGTCTTTTTGATAGATAACATCTCTGAAAGTTATTTTGTAACAATCTGTCCACAGATGCTCAATTAGAGAAAAGTCGTTTAACTATTAGAATGCTTTCATACATGTCAGAATTGCACCACAAAGAAAAACATGCCAAAATCCACGTCTTACATGCAGATTTTGGTGCAGATTTGTCCATCGTGGAACTTTCCACCATATGCGAAAGAATGGCCATTTTGAAAGGGTGTGTATATAATGATATTTGAGGATATAATGTGCAGGGATGAAACTATTAACTGTGTTGGGTGAGCTTCCTGTCTCTTTTTGGGTGATTAGTGAGGCTTTGTAACGTAGATAAAAACTTGGCCTTGTGCAGTTGGGCAAATACACTCATTGTCAAAGAAAATCAAGTACCTATGAGGAGTTGTCAGAATCGAATAAAACTTTCTATGTGTGATTGTAACATTGATATAAGTAAGTGATTACACTATCAGAGCAAAAGGGTAATTCTTTGTGAAAAACTAAACACTTGAAGGCAGGCTCTAGTACCCTATTGTACCTCCTCTAGCTTGAATGCAAGATATGATACAGGCAGGCATGGAGACATACAGATTCCGCATGGTATACTCTGGCATATCGCTCCACATTTGCTATAACTGAGCCTCCAGATCATGCAAACTCATAGGCTGTCAAAGTTGGCATCCCAGATAGTCCCACGTGTTCTACTGGCGATTAATCTATTGACTGTGCAGGCCACAGAAGTGTGACAATGTTATGGAGGCACTCTGTGACATCCTTGCTGTTTGAGTATTATCCTTCTGGCAAATGCCTCTTGGAAGCCCAGCCATGAGAGGTAACACATGTGGCTGCCAGATGTTCTGAACATATCGCTTAGCTGTTGTTATCCCTCCTACCACTACTAGCGGTAACCGACTATTTTATGCAATAGCCTCTAAACCATCACACTAGCAATGGGGGCAGTGTGCCACTTAATAGTAAAGGCAAGATTGAGGCACTCACCCCTAGGTGTACAGACATGTACATAGTTGTCGTTAGTGCCCAAACTAAACCTGGATTTGTCGCTGAAGTCAACCCGGTTTCACTCCGTGGCAGTCCAAATAGAGGTGACAGTAGGTGGGTGTCAAAGGCAGTACACACAATGGGCATCGTGAGACAAAATTTCTTTTATACAAGTCCTTGGAAATGGTTCCAAAAGACACAGTGACTTGTAACAATTGTCCCACCTGTCTTTGGATGGTGGACAATGAAACATTTGGAGCTGCTCGTACTTGTTGGATGATCAGACAATCCTCTCTACTGGTGGTCCGTTGAGAGTGTCCTGAGCACGGTCACCTTGTGTGTGTGCCCTGGTGCCACTGGTCCCTACACCTTCCAACAGTCTGGTCAGAATGGACCACGTGGCAGGCAACTCATCAATCTGACCATCCAGCTTCTTACATTCCAATAATGCTCCACTTCCCAAACTCTACTAACTGGGTGAAATCTCTTCTCTGTGTCGTAGAGGCGTCTAGCGGTCAACAAGCTCTGCACAAGCGGAAAAAAGAAGTCCATTACATACAAGTATCCTCTGAAAGCCTTCATATAGGCCAAGGGTGGAACCACTTTTAGGGCCTCAGGTGGCAAGACCATTAAGCTAATCATGCAACTCTAATAATTTGCATATCACCCTGAGATTCAACTGCATGCCGAGTTTTGCAGCAAAATGACAACTCCTTCTAGGTGATTGATTTTTTTTTACAAAGCGTGTACTATACATAGTAGAATTTATTTAGAGGGGTGATATAAAATACTGAGTCATTTTAGAAAAATCATATAAATACTAACGTTTAGTGGGAGAAATGCTATAGTGATTGATTAAATAAATAATAAAAATTACCTGAAAGCGCTGCGGAATAAGTTAGCGCTGTACAAAATAAAAAGTCCCTAACAAGTCCCCTTATTGCATAACTACTGAAGTTCAATGTGCATTTGTGCATTGTTAATGTATGTTATGCAACTTCTTTATGTAAGTCTGTGCTGTTGCCACCATGGACATTATGTGAGTGGTCTCTATCTCAGTCACGGTAGCCAATTTAAGGGTTTGCATAACTGGGTACCATGCTGGGCAGGGCATGTGCATCTGATGAACAAACAATAAAACACATCTTGTCCCGAAGAGTGGTGTCTGTGTTTGGTAGAAAAAAGGCAGGTTGTGACATGCAAGTTGATAATAATAATAAACTTTTTTTGTAAAGTGCCAATATATCCCGCAGCACAGAAGTTGTTGTGTTGGCTGCAATGGTCGAGTACTCAACATGTAATTGAGGTTGAAGTAAGGTTGGGTGTGGCCTGAGTTGTGAGCCACAAAAGAAGCCTTGAAAGCCTGCTGTAGAAGAGGTTGCATACAGTTAAATCTGTAAGTGCTTGGTCAGTTGGACTCCCGTAGCTGCGGGTGCTCTAATTGTAGAACTGCTGTATTGCTGAGAGAGTGGAAGTCTTCCACTAACCCTTTCCAACCCGCTGTCTGACTTGTGAAGACATTATTATTTAAGACTGCACAGCTCCAATGTTGGAAGACGTCCGTCGGGGTTCTCCTACTGTATATTGCCAGCCTCTCTGCTGTCAGAGCCTATCCAATGTGTCACCTCATGCAGTACTGGCTTTAGCCAGCAGATAGCACCGTTGTATAATGGCAGAAAAAGAGTAAGCCCCCTAGGAAAACCAGGACACAAATTGGGTTGGAAAGGGTTAAGAGACTGTGAGTGCCTATCATTGTGAACTGCTAATGGTGTCTACTGAGTTACACCAGGCGTGCTAAGTAACTAAGAGACTGTGACTATATAAAGAGACTGACACTTGATCCTGCATGGGCTAACAAGCCGAGACAGTGCTACCAAGTAGTAAAGCCAGCATTGCCAAAGTTCTGATTCTGTTTGCCCAGTTAAAGTGACTATATTAATAAGTCAGCTGCCAAGTACAGACTGTTTTTGTTTACTGCAATGTGCGTTCCGTCTTTTAATCTACCTGCACTGTGGGACATCCCACAGGCTGGTATAGACATCCCACAGGCATGGGCAGAAATTCTGCGGCGGGATTTCCAGCAGAATTTCCACCTGTGCCCGCTGCCATAGGATTGCATTAGATAATGCAATCCTATGCAGACGGCCGCAATTTGACCACGTGAAAACTCACGCTGTAAACAAATCGCGACATGACCTATTTCCGTGCGAGAAACGTCACTTCTGACGCGTCGGCTCTGCTCTGCGCATGTGCCAGCTGGGTGGCAGCCAGCAGATAGCAGAGCAGAGTAGACGACAGAGCAGGTGAGCCTTGGTGGTCACTGCAGGGGCATAGCTCGCATCCCGCTGCGAGAATTCTCTCAGCGGGATCCGACCCAGCCGTCTGCAGGAAGCCATGCTGGTATAATTATTTGATAATGACCTGAAATCTAGTGGATCCGATGAGCAGTGTCTTAGGTAGTTCTTTACTTCTGTCTCTCTCAACTCTGCATTATCTATATTGGTCCCACTGAACTTTTAAACTCACTTGGATCTGCCTTTTATGCTTTTATGTATTGTACTGCATTGAAAGGTTACATTTTAAACAACCCCGTTTCAGTCATATGTACATAATAGGGCTACATTTAAAGAGTGCAAGATTCTTTTTAACAAGTTCTTGCCAATGTTAACTGATGGTTGACCCTATATTTTAAGTTCAGGTCTCATTAGTTCAGTTACTACTGGACTTCCCCCACACCATGTGAGTCATTACCAATCCTGTGGCTTCTTACACTAGCCTCTCCTGTCATTGCATCAGAATTTATATATAACTACAGCATACTCATGCATATAACTTGCATTGCAACAATGACATCACATATTTAATTTCAGAGCTTGTGTCATAGGGACTTTACCACTTCAATAATTATTTCAGGAGCAGTGAGAATCCTGCCGATTCGGATTTATAGCAAAATTGGGAACAGACCTGAGCATTTACAATAATAGAAACAAATATATCAATAAAAAGCTATACTGCATTCATATACTTATTCAGTATTGCATACAACATAACAATCACAAATGAGCCTCAGGTCTCATGTCCACCGGTCTGCATGGTTTTCCTGTGCAGAATCCTGTAGTGGATTCCACCCGGCCCGCAGACATGAGGCCAAAAAACACATTATACTCACCTGTCCGGACCGTCGCGGACGGATCTTCTTTCTTCTGCACGGCGGATGTGCTCGGGACACCGGCTTTCGTGTACTCCTGAACGTCGACAAAGCATTTCTTCCTGGTAGCAGGGCTTGAATTCCCCGCCTCCAGCAAATGATTGCTCTGATTGGTTCATCCAGCGCTGCATCAGCCAATGGAGTCGGCGCTCGATTAACCAATCACAGCCATTGATTGAATGACATCATTGAATGGCTGTGATTGGTTAATCAAGCACTGTCTCTGATTGGCTGACGCGGCGCACGATGAGCCAATCAGAGCCATCGCTTGCAGGAGGCGGAGTATTCAAGCCCTGCTACCAGAAAGAAATGCTCTATCGGCGTTCAGAACTACACGGAAGTCTGCAGCAGCGCTGCAGCCCAGCGCAAGGAGCCCGAACGCTGTCTACTAGGTGAATGTATCTAGGGCTTATTTACGGGGGAGGGCTTATATCTCATGCCCCCACCACCACGAAAATCAGCATAGGACTTATTATCAGGGTAGGTCTTATGTTTGGGGAAACGCGATAGATTGGAAGCAAGTTTCTCACTTCTGTTGCTTGAATTGTTAACTAATTGGTTACTGTGTAATGTCTCTTCACGTAAACCTTGGCACTGTATAAATAAAGATTATTATTATTATTATTGAAATTTTCAAATGCGGATGGTTCCTATTTGGTTCAAATGAAAATGGTTCCTATTTATGACAGATTCGAACAGTTCCCATTGTCATAATAGAGTCCATCAGGATTCCATTGAGGGTTCCATTGCATAGACAGCAAAGTAGTGTAGAAGTAAAGCAATGATTTAGTGTTTAGGATACATTAAAGTGATTGTCTTATCACAAAACCCCCTTTCAAGTGTGACCTATTCGGGCATCATAATTAGAGTAGTCCCTACTCAAGACTACCTTCTATAAGCCAAAATGTAGAGCCACTAACAATCAACGGCTCTAACTCTGGGGAATTAACAAGAACCCCTTGCCAAGGCCTGGAACACCCATCTCTATACTCCAAATTCAGCATGTGTCTCATTGGGATCATCAGGCATTCAAGATACAGACCGTGGTGGTGAGTGATAGCATTTTGCACACAGTGGCTAATGGAGTATTCGGTATTTGGACAGATAGCATTATTGTACTTGGTGATCAATAGTAAAGTCATTGTCCAGGCTCATTTATGGTTCAGGTATTTGAAGCATTCAACTGATTTATAGTGGTCCTGTGCTATACTTCATATATGGGTTACTAAATGGGATGCTTCACCTTTAGGGCTCTACAGTAAATAGATAGTTAAGAGCAGTGTGTTGATGAGCCCACAGAGTGGAATTGCTTTTAGTGAGACAATTGCCAATAAAACAATTTAATGTCCTGCTGCAAATATGAAGGCCCCAAAAGCTTAGCAAGTGTAGGTTGACCTTGTGTTTTTTTAAACACTATTGACTGCAACATCTAATAGGTTAAAGGCCCATTTACACGGGACGAATGTCAGGCAAATGATGCCCGACAATCGTCCACGCACATACTCGCTCCCTTGCTGCTGCACAGGAGTGAGTATCACTGCCTTGCTCAGCAGGGAGGCGTGACAGCGAGAGGAGATTTAACTCCCCCGCCTCATTTCATTCAGTTAACACAGCGGCTGTTCAGTACTGAACGGCTGCTGTGTTAAGTAAATGGAAAGTGGCGCAGGAGAGCAAGGAGTGAAATCTTCTCTAGCCACCCCAGCTCCCTGCTGGCCACTCTGTGAGCAAATCAGCGATACTCGCTCCTGTGCAGAAGCATGGAAGCAAGTACACATGGGAACGATTGTTGAGCATCGTTTGCCCGACTTTTATTCCGTGTAAACGGGCCTTTAATTGCCGAGATTAGAGTTATCTTCCATTTCGGCCATAGCCTCAGGACGTGAGCTTTTGCACCCGTGTCCTCAACTGCAGGCTGCCCGGCACAACTCAATGCATGACACATTGCACGATCGGGCTAATGTCATGATATATCTTTATAAGGGTACAAGCACCATTTTTCTGTTGCAATAATAATAATAATCTTTATTTATATAGCGCCAACACATTCCGCAGCACTTACAAGACAGGGGGAACAGAAACAAAGCCACGGTTACATGTAGTAATCAATTGATGAAAACAGTAGGGGTGAGGGTCTTGCTCCAATGCTCTTTCATACTACAAGTAATGGGGTGATACAGAAGATAAAGGGGCTGGCAGTGTGCACGGTATGGTGAGGTGGAGAGTGAGGGATGCTATACACATATGATGGTCAAATTCAGCCGTATAGTGGCTAAATTGGTTTGACTGTAGGGGGCGGTTGATTGCGACTAGCAGGGATTGCAGTCAGTAAGACAGGGAGCATGTTATCAGGCGGGGTTTGGCTTAGGAAATGTGGTATGCCTCCCTGAAGAGGTGCGTTTTAGAGCATGCCTGAAGTTGTGTGAGACAGTGATTGACCGGATAGTTTTGGGTAGCGCGTTCCAGAGGACTTGTGCTGCTCTGGAGAAGTCATGGAAGTGGGACTGAGAGGTTCGAGTTAAAGGGGCGCTTAATCTGATTTCATTGGTGGAATACTCCAAATTGACTGCTTTTCTTTACTCAAAGCAAACTAGTAAAATATCTCTCCACTTAGCCACCACTACGGGAAGCTTAAAATCTTTCTGCATATCAATGATACTTTAATTCTATAAGTCTGTTTACAGTAATGTCCTAGGCTTAGATACATTCTGAAGGTAATTTGCACATAATTTTAAAAATGAAATGGTGGGCATTAAAGTTATGTTACTTTTTGCCTAGTTTGCTTACATGGTAAAAGTTATGGTTGATAACATACAATTAAATATATAGAGATAGATAGATAGATAGATAGATAGATAGATAGATAGATAGATAGATAGATCGCAAATGCTATGTGTCTCAATTGATTATATGTTTAAATGGGTTGCCCAGCCTCCTCAAATTTTGAACAACTTACTTTATCAACAGGTGAACAGGTGAACAGAGACCAGCAGGGAACCTGGAAAGAAACAGCAGGGATGTGGGAGGGGATTGCTAAGAAGAGTATTACTGCTTTTCCTTTTTAATTTCATTCTAAGCAGCTTAAAAAAATGTATGTTTCTGAGCAATCACTTTAAGGATATCTACCTAATTACCTATATGACATCAGCCTTTTTTGTAAGTATCATAATATTAAATTTACCTATTTAGTATCTGGTATACGGTATGTGCCAAATATGTTAAATATCAAGTATTCTTAATAAAATATAAATAATATTTTTTCCCAATATGACAATGGCATATGAATAGTTTGCCTATATGGTAAATTATAAGGGTTTATTTATTTGGTAAATGGCTCATGCCTAGGTTGCCTATTTGGTAAATAGCATCACCTTATATATAAATGTCAAGTGCCTTATTTACAGATCGATAGCTAGACAGATAAACAAATAGATACTATGGATTGACATAATGTGGATAGATGATAGATAGATTATCTCCAAAACTGTTTATATTGACTTAATTATATACAAACAATATTCAACAGTTGATAATTAGATGATAATTTTTAAAACTTTGAGTTTATTTCCCATACACTAAAGAACAGTTTGTATGTAATATAGTGATATACTATTGGAATATAATTCATAATTGGCTATAGAATACAAGCAAATATAATACATAAAACACTGACAATTATTATACTAGAAATAAAGGCAGGAATTCCAAATACATCAAAGCAGCTTTTCTCATCACTCTATACTTGCTACCTCATATACTGTAACTGTGTCTAATATTACCTCCTTCATTCAAATACATTACACAATATAATTTTCTGTTATTTAATATTTGGTTAGGTAACAATATAGTTAGGACAAATTAATTAGTGACTAAGACATATATATTCTTTCATGTATTATGTAAGCGCTGGCAAACATATTTTAATATACTTTAAACTGTCCAGTTCCTTTTTATTTACAGTTATTACAATTAATTCTAAAGTAAGGGGTCTTAATTTGCTTGAAAATACTGACATAGCAACCTTCAGATTAACAAATGGAATGTTATGACAGAAATACATATTATAATATTAGTATTATGAAACTGCTGGTATTTTATATGAATATACAATGTTTTTGCTGTATTTCCTTACTGTTTATTTACTGAAGTAGATTTTATTTAAAATAATAATCGTTATTATATGAAATATTGTATATGTAATGCTAATAAAATAGAAATGTTTACATTTTTCACACAAAGCTCAAATAAAATCGAAGAGTATCTTTATGATACAACAGTTGCAGAAAGATAAAATAATATCACCTGAATCATATATTTTAAAAACCACTAAATGTATGTGGCTATTACAGCAAGTTCAGAACAAAATGGATAAATGTAGTGAAATTACGTGTGCTTGTTATCTACACAATAGACCTGCATTTCTTTTCACCCAGTACAAAGCTTTTTGTTGGGATGTCTGATCACTTTGTCTTGCCTTGTCACTGGCACTTGTTAAACACAAATAGTAATAATGCCCTGAACACAGAAATCAATATAGAGGCAAATTACTTCACCTCCACTATAACTAAACAACAACTATGCTAGTTACATAGATAATAGACAATAGAAATGTGATCATTAACCAATGCCTGTAGTTCTTTTTCAAATGTGGAATATATTTGATAACTCAACTATTATAGAACAAAATAAAATGTTTCAATTATCATCTAATTATCTTTTATTTATTTTAAGTATATTATTATGAAACATTTACAAAATATACTATCCTGGGTAAAACAAATGTAATTAACTTATAATATTAGTGATTCATGTAAATTTTTAATACTAAGACTAGAATAAATACTAGCAATATATTTACAAAACAGATTAATTCAGTTATTATTTTGATTCTTATTACAACTATTTTAGTAATAGTAGTAGTAATAATTTCAGATATATACATAGATTAGACAGACAGATAGATCAAGAAATATAGATAGATTAGATAGATTTTAAAAACATCAAACATAATTAATATGCAATAATTAATAAGCGTATGACTATAACTAATGCTAATTTTTATTCAAATATATTAATATAAAATGTTACCTATTAATATATGCATGTTCTATACAATGTGTATCTAATGGTATTTCACATACTTCTTTTTACACCTATTCCATATGACATACTATTTAATGACTAACAAATAACAATAGATGCATTAAAAAAAAAAAATTTGTAGTAGATATCCAATAATAAAATATGGAAATGAGCATTTTAAAAACAGAAATGTTAGTATGTGTTTCTCTTTTTCTATGATTTCATACATGTCAGCATTATTTTTTTTGGAATAGATCAAATGAATAGACCAGCCTAATTAATGAGAAAGTAAAACACAGTAAGTACTATATTTTATGTAATAGAATCTTATTTATTGTCTCTCTTAAATTCTGTTTATTTTTAAACGTGTTAAGACTTTGCAGGTTCACTTTGAAATTAAAACTGAAATTCTTCAAAAATGTTCTTTCTAGTAGAGACAAGCATCTTTCAGAATGAGCTGTGCTAGACGACAAACTAGCATCTACTATGTCCATATGTAGACTTCAGACTTTCCTCCAATTTACTGCTTTATAAACGAGAATAAACTGGTATATTTACAGGTGCTACAATATCCTTTTCCTTATTGGATCCTGACTTTTCATGTTATTCTAACAACGTCATACATTGATATTAGTAAAAAAAAAAAAAAGAAAAGAAAACAAGCTGCGTATGCAAACGTTGTGCACATTATATATGTATGTATGTGGTATTTGTATCATGTTAGCTGGCATTGCTTGTACCTCCACATTTTTGCCTTCATCGCTTTCTTACTGTGAAGAGGACTTGGCAGAAGACACCAAACCTTTCTTTTCTCCTCCTTCTCACACATATCCGGAAAATGCAGGCAATCCTTGCAGTATAGAAGAAAGGAGCAATTAATCCAGCAGTGGTGTTCATGTATTGCTATGCCCCATCATCACCCATAGCACAGCTACTCCACATGTACAGAAATGGAAAACTCTACCCTTTCCTTATCCTAGAAAATGTGCATTAACTCATCTGATAGTCATCTACTGTAAAGATGCATCAGTGTATTTTAGTGACTCATTTCTAACATGTAATGGACGAAATAACTCTGTGAATCATAATCGATTAAGTTTGTCAATGCAGAAATGACCAAACTATCCAAAATAACAGATAATAAAAATAAAATAAACTGCATTTAAAAAAAAATATTGTCATGCACGAAAGTTTAATTGTAAAAAAAAAACAGTAATGATGATATCATAATAATAATTATATATAATATATATTAGATATAACAGACGTTATAGAAAGTGATATATGCATGTGAGTAATTGTTGTGTATAGCATTGGGACTGTAGATAGAAGTCCAGTATTGTGTGCTATGCTGTGAGCATGGCTAACATTCCCTTGCCAAGTCTTTAGACAATATGAGCATTTATACATGTGAGAAGCATTATTGTGCTGCCAGTCATGAATAGTCCATTACTCTCCAATGCAGATGAGTGAGAACTGCATTCTGACAAGTGTCACATTCTGCCTGCAGCCACACATTTACATCACATTCATGTCTGTAGAGATAGACACTATAGGTGGCTGCAGGCTAGTGATAATAATACCGCAAGGTACACAGCATGCATGCAGCTGATTGCATATTATAGGAGTGATGATGACCCTAGGTTATAACGTAATATACGAAGCCATGTTCAGTAGATTCTAGGGATTGGAAAAAGAAATCTGTATCGTCCCTGTTTAGGAGTTTATAAAGCTGTAAAGATATTACATCTGGTGTATATTATGCATGTTATAATAACACGAGCGGACGTTGAATCATCTGCATGTGATCGGCCACTAGATTGATATCCAGGTCCCGGAGCTGCTCTAAATACTGCACATCTCATCTAATGAAATGCTGCAGAGAGACAGAGCTCTGATAACCGTCTGTAATGTAATATGTATCGCTGGTATACAATGTTTCTGCTTTCACGGCATTTGTTTTGCATTTATGTATCATTTATTTATGCATTTACACATTACACTTTTATTCCTGTCTGTAAAATTCTTTGCCAAGATGAGTGAATAGTGAAAGTTCAGAAACAAAGACGAATAAAGGAAAGAGTGAATTCGGGACAATGGAAAAGTAAAGAGAAACACCGGGAGGGAGAGAAGGAGGGACAGCAGAGGGGGGAGATTAGAGCTGAGGGAGTACACAGTAAGTAAGAAGGAGAGCAAAATATAAACGAAACTGTAGTAAAGAGTGTGAGAATGAATGAGAATAAGAGAGAATTGAAAGGGAGAGTGTGGTGGATAAAATGAATGAGTGTGGATACATGAAAGATAGAAAGAATGAAAATAAAGGAAAGAATGAGAAAGAAAGAATGTTGGAGTGAAAGACTGGAGGATGGATTAATAGACACAATGAAAGAATAAAGGATAGAAGGAATAGGTGAAAATGGAATAATGAAAGAGAAAAATTGAATGAGAATGACAGTATGAAGGATAGA
The DNA here is from genome assembly GCF_035609145.1 of Eleutherodactylus coqui. NCBI lineage: Eukaryota > Metazoa > Chordata > Amphibia > Anura > Eleutherodactylidae > Eleutherodactylus > Eleutherodactylus coqui. Next base: position 452,852,584 of record NC_089837.1, on the reverse strand, counting down.
TATAATAAGAATGAAAGAATGCACAATAAAAGGAAAGAGTGAGGATAAAACATATTGTGATAATGAAGATACAGTGCAGAACTGAATGAGTAAGAATGACAGGGAATAAAAGACAGGAAAGGTGTATAAAAGAAGTGAGAATAAATGAACGAATGAGTAATGGAAAAAAGAATAAGTGAGAATGAAGGCATTGCAGAAAGCTTATGAAAGGAAGGGAACAGTAGAGAATTTGAGACAGTAAAAATGAGTAGGAGAGGAAGCCAAAGTATGAAAGGGACTTAGAGATATGAAAGAAAGCAAATGAGAATGATGGGAGAAAAAATAGAGAGAATGAGATTGGATCACATATGTTTAGGTGAAAGGTATCAACAGACAATAATAGGGTGAGTGAGGATGAACAAGAGAATGAGATGGTAGTTGAGAAAATGAAAGGGAATAAAAGAAAGTGATTGAGAATGAGAGAATGTGGATATAGTCATATGTCTTTAGGTTGGACTCTTCGTTTTATTGAGAGACAATGCCTGTAGGGTCATCCAGTCTGCAGAGTGAGGCAGCTACTAAGGCCTTTACTTAACCCTTATGGCAAGTAGTAAACAGACAGCACATCTGCCACAAAGTGAACTCTTTGTAGCCATGGGCTGGCTGCAAGCCAGAGAGATGTGTAAATGTTTCCTTCTTTTGCATTTTTAAGGATTATTCTTGATTCACCAACATTTGTTTCAGTGCAGCACTGAAGAAGACTCCTAGGATAGGATCTTCTCTTTTGGTAACAATGAATAGCTTCCTTGTAAGCAGACTACAGGCTCTTTTAAGCCAGTCTGTAATTTTCCTGTCCCCACAGCAACACTGGGCATTTTGATTCCTCCCTGCAAGTTTATTATCAGAACATGCCTGTAGAGGGAGTAAGAATATATTAGGAAATTGTTGTTTAGGCAATGAAACAGAAACACGAGTAATCTTTCTCTTCAGTGATCAACACTGTAGAGAGGGACTTTGGAGAACTTGTATCCTGCCATTTTTTAAAGTAATGTATGATTTTCCTCCTGTAACCTGTTTTTCTCAGTTTTCACATATAGCTTACATTTGCCAATTTTATTATTAATTATTCATTGCTGTAGATGGTAGCGGGTATTGATTTACAAGTGCCAGCATGCTGGGATTTATAGTTCCACACTATGAAAGCTATGTGTAGACATTTTGAAACTATAATCAGTGGAAGAAAAATATGAGATAAAGCAAATGTTCTACCAACACTAGCATGATGTATACTGGTCAAGAAGTCAGTGAGCCTGTCTTAGCCATCAAATCACTGGATTTGGTGATTACTAATCAGCTGTACATACACCTCAACTCATAGCTTCTTGTGGGTACCATGATCACAATATTATATGACACTAGCAACTATAGACTATTTAAATAAGTTTCCATTAATTTCTATAAACTGCCCGAGGGCGTAAAAACTAAAGAAAAAATGTTGCTATACTTACTATACATACCTCACAAAATGCCACATTACCAAGGCAACCAACACCCCCCTTGCCGCCCTTGCTATGGTGGTATGTCATGCATAGTGATTTTACACACCTTGGCAGCATTGTCCTTGCTAGTCATGTTGGTATCTTCAGAATAAAAATGCCATTACACTGGATTATAAGTAAGACCCCAGTTGTAATGGGTGGAGGGAGAACTGGTGAGGTAAGTACAGCATAGATTTGGGTATTTTATTTAGCTTTCTAGGCTCACAAAGAGCTTTAAGGCCCATTTACACATAGTGGTCCTTGATATGACTAGACAATGCAACAATATTCATGCAGGATGGATGGATGGATGGATGGATAGATAGATAGATAGATAGATAGATAGATAGATAGATAGATAGATAGATAGATAGATAGATAGATAGATAGATAATGTAACAAACCATCAAGCTATTTTAGCATCCTTTAGCTTCCCATTGACAGTCATTTAGTCCATTCTTTTATGTTTTTGACAAAATATGTCAGTCTAATCCTAAACTGTAACACTAGTATGAATTAGCCTTAAACCGCCAATACCCATTAGATAAATGTTTGAAAATCACACAGATTTTTTTATATCTGCAGACAATCTAAAATGCACAGTGGACTCTTGACTGTTCCTTGATGGCAGACATCAGGGTAAACAAGGGTTAGACATGTTAGGTTTCAGCATGCTTGATATTTTGCCCTTTTGGGAGATAAACTGTTGAGCATGGCAGCAGCTTGTCTTCCTCTTCCCTAATGAATCAATGGGGGGGAGGTCACTGTAGATTTTTCCAGCTAGGCATAAAGCGTACATATGTCTTTACAAAATACTGTAGGCAGCTGAGAATAGGTCAGCTGTAGTGCTGCCAGAAATGTTGTATATAACCTGCATATTTTGGATCTTTTCCTTCCTTCTGCATCTCTGTTAATTTTTGCTCTATAACTGTGCTGTGCAGATGGGCCTTTACTAAGCTCTTCCCAGAGAGCTGTGCTGTGTGCTATGATAGTTGCCTCAACATTTGTTCTCCTCTCTTACAGCATGAGTCACAAATACAGGCTAAAGTAATGAGGTTGAAGCCTCATCTCCCTCCTCCCCCTCCCTTTCACCCCTCCTGTGTTCAGCTATTGATTTACTGAAAATAAAGAATAGTGCACCATGCCTCCACACATTGTGACACTGTCAGCACTAATTAAACAGTATCAGAATATCAGGCTGTGTAAGGACACACTCCATTGACTAAGGGAATGGTAACCCAATTGTCAATATATTTATTCATTTCCTGGAGGAATAACAGAGGAATTGCAGAACACAGAATTCTACGAAAAGATACTGCACCATTGTTATTTTATGGGTATTTAGTTAAACAGACATGACAAAAGGACAGTCACCTTTAACATAGGTGATCAATTATGCCAGACTAATGGGTTTCTAGGAAGACTCTTTTTACATAGCCATGTATATTTATAAATGTTCAGGGACAAGACATGTACAGAGAAATGGATGGAAGCATCTTATCCTTAGTGCTGCTTCACATTGTATATCTGCATAAAGGCAATCGGATCCTAAGCCATGGCCCCAAATATGATCTTTTTGAAGGAAAATCTTTACTACTTCATGTCCAGTTCAAAGGACCCTAAATGGCACACTGTCCTTCTTATGTGATCCCCACTGATCACTTAAAGGTGTTCCAGTTTTATGGAAATAAAACACAAAAAGTTATTCCCATCTCTATGGATAAGTTGGGAATACCCATTTGTATGCAGTGGTGGGACGTGACTTGGATTACAAAAGCAGCTGAGCTCACTGTTCTACACTGTTTACATAACTTTCATTCACTTCCATGGGAGTTATAATATAATAATAGTTTTTATTTATATAGCGCCACCATGTTCTGCTGGGCTTTACAAATTGGGGAAAACATACAAAAAATAGGTCATAACATCCAGTAATAAACGAGTTATGGAGACAGCATAGAACAGCGAGGTTGGCCGCTTCTGTAATCCCGCCCGCTAGTGGCTACCAAATACAGCCAGGTATTCCCATCTCAGCTATAATTGTCTGAGATGGGAATAACCATTTAATAACTCTATCATGACAAGTTCTACAACTTTCTGATATACTTTGTGTTTACATTTCTCACCATTTTCAAGATCTCTGCTGATTGTTAGAACATGAGAACATCTTTTTGTTCAAAGCTGAAAACTGTACATATGTAACACACAGCAGTGGATACAATTGTGCTCAGTCTGTGAGCTAAATACAATATATCAGTGACGTTAAAAGGTATGAGGTTGCAGTCCTGTTTGTTTAGCATATAGAAGATTGTCTATACTGCAAGTGATCATATCCACTACACAGTATTAGGTCTGTACAGGTTTTCAACCTGTTCTCCTTCACTGACAGGAAACAGAGATCTTGAAAATGGCGACAAATTGAATCACAAGCTGTCTAAAAAAGTTGCAGAACTTTTCATTACACTGCAATTCAGCGTTATAACCGTAAAATCAGAAAACCCTTCTTACGTTACCCCACTATCACCCCAGTCCTTCCATGAAACACTCGCGGGGGTCCAGGAAGCAGAGATATGTGACTTATTTGGGAGCTAATTGCCCCCAACCGTGACTACAAGGAACCACAGTGTGCGGACCCAACCAACCAAAGTCTCACGACTTTTACGTGACATGAAACTTTTCCGATTGTTACTGGGGTTTGCTACATTCTCTTGCAGATTAAAACGATTCTTTCTGATCTTATTTTATTATTTCTGTACATCAAATTATGTGAAAAACCATTAAAAAATGACAATGTGGCGCACTTTTTCATTGATTTGAGTAAAGACGCACGATATTTAGAGGTATAAGGTGTGTAACACGACGTAGAAAGTCAGTTTTTATTAACATGTTAAATGCAGTCCTAAGCTCTTGCTCACAACCTGAAGGTTGCAGGTTCAATCCCCACTTGGTTCAGGTATCCGGCACAAGGTTGACTCATATATTGATGGTTGATTGCAATAACTATTCAGCAGTACGTTGCCGCGGTAATCACGGATCAGCGCGCGGTCACGCCTGCAGGGTCAGTTCAGGGTTTTTGAAGCCAAATTTTGGAGTGCATCCTTAAAGGAGAGAAAGTCTAAGGGAATGACACTTCTTTTATTTCACATCCATTTCTAGTCTTCACGTAAGGGTGCGTTCACGCGTCACGGATTTGGTTGCAGGTTTTGGTGCAGATCAGATTTAATTCAAATTGAAGCGGTAAAGTCTGCACCAAAATCCACGTGACAACCGCAGCAAATCAGCGTCGTGTGAACGCACGCTAAGGAAGCGTTTTTCTCTACGCCTGAGGGTTACGCCACGGGTCTGGTAAACAGCGCTGCGACGGAACCTCCGAATGCAATGAGAAGGACGCACATTTAGTGTCCATTTGTCAGGGGGTTCCGTTCTATTTGGAGTTTAGAATAACTATAATTAACTACGTTATCCTAGACTCCAACGGAAGCGAACGGAAACGTGGCGGACGGAGACCAAATTGGCGTTTGCTCCACCAATGACACTGAATGGTTCCGTCCCAGCTCAGTTTTTGAACTGTTGCAGGTGAGCTGAGCTATTTTTCTAATCAGCTCATTGACTCCCTAAAATTGTCAAGAGGGAGTCAAAACGTAAAGAAAGAAGAAGAAGGTTTACAGGACGTGCCAGAGCTGGGAGATAAGCATTTTTTATACACTTTTCCGCCCCATTGCTGGTTTTCCCGCCTGCCTTACGGACAAGACGCCCGGCTTCGAGCTAAGCGTCCCGTCTAGTGACAGGCGGGCGGGGGAGAGTGGGCGGGGCCGGCGATCCCCGGCCACGTGACTCGTGTGATCCTCGGCGGGGGGGTCCGCGCTGTGTTGTGGCCACGCCCCTTCGCGATGTTGACGCAATGTATAAATAGTGGAACAAAGACAACTTCCTCGGAGCTTCCCCTGCTCTGCCCGGAGAGAGGGGACTGAGGCGGCGCGCTGGATGTTACCATTGGACAGCCGGCTTCCTATCACTGACGGCGGCTTCCCTCAGTAAGTGTCATTCTGCACACCTAGTGGACTCTTCCTATCTATAGATCTCTCTCTATAGGCTGGTGTCGCAGTGCACACCTATGGCTTGTTGACATTGGGCGCTGCGTCAGGTAATAGGCAGGTAGCGGGCGGCAGCGGAGGGGTTAATATCCACTTGTCTTGCTCGTAAGACCATTGGAGGAGGCGCCGCTGCCGGGGACATTACGTCACCTACCAGTCTTCTCAATGAATTGTCTGCTTATGGGTTAGTTCTAAGGCTGCACGGAGGATGGGGAGCCCGCTAGGTGGAGGGGGGACGGGGGGGCAACGAGCAGGGCAGAAGGGGCGCCCTGCACGGAGGGGGCGCAGCGCGGAGAGCGCTCTGTTTACAGTTACAACAGGCGTATTGTGACGTCACGTGACTGACAGCTCGCGCTGCCAGAGGGAGAAGTCGCCAGCGGCTGACAACGGGCTAATTTAAGCAAAGGGTGACGTCATCGCCTCCTTGACAACAGTAGCGGCAGCTCCCCCCCCCTCCTCCTTATCGGAGACCCAGAAGTGACAGCCGGAGGGACAATGCTTCCTGGAGAGACAATAACCCTGAAACTGGCCGCAACTCCGGCACTTCTTGTAGGCTGTGGGGATGGATACAATGTAACCGGCATCATGTAGCGCCTTCCCCTTCATCCAGGAGTGCTGCTGGGGAGAGGAGGATGTCATTCTGTATCGTTTATAGTAACACTCTAGTTACTGTTATCATCCGGATCAGAATGTGAGAAGCCAAGTCCTCTTGTAGATATGATAGCTTTTAATGGCTAACACAAGTACATGATGTTACAGCCAGCTTTCCACCTTACACAGGGTCCTTCCTCAGGCTTCATGGAGCAAATCTAAAGGCATATCTATAGTAAACCCGATACACCTGATCAGGGATCATTTACACTGGAGTGGGTATTTTTAGTTTTTTTTGGTCTGTCGAAAAAAAATGCACCGTTTTCAACTATCTGCAGTTTTTACATGCATTTTTCACACACGCAAAAAAAGTCAAAGTGATGCCGGTTTTGTCACAATCCACAGAAAGTGGGGTGCGTGCTAATCATAGTCACTGCTTATTTAATTTTTTTTTTTTTTTTTACCGCAACCCCTTAGACTCAGGCTGGGTTCACACGGGGCGGAATTGCCACAGAATTTCCATGCAGAAATTCTGCCTGTGTCTTTAAACCTGAGACTAAGCAGCAAAGGGGACAAGGTTTGTAAGAATCTCATTCGCACGCTGCCGACAGTCCGCTGAGAAGTTACGTGAAAAAACTGACATGCGGCGCGAAATTCAAATACGGGACATGTCAATTGTGGGGAGAGATTTCCGCAGCGGAATACAGACAGAAAAGCCACTTTTGAAGCAGCCTTTCCGCTGTGGAAATCTCACAGAATTTCTATGTGGTCCCACTGCGGACATTCTGCGGGTTTTCCATGCCATGGGAACCCAGCCTTAAGGTAGCATTCACACAGGCGAGCGTGATATCAGGCCGCGTTTCGGGTTTGCCAGCATGTGATCTTTCACGGCGATGAAAACGTTTTGGATTAAAAATCACTGCTTTTGTGAAATTGCGATCTTTACGTATGCAAAACGATTGCAAGTGTCCCCCATTGACTTCTGTGGGAAGCATTGCACTCGCATGCACTTTGCACAGTGTGCGAGTGCCATGCAATGGCTTTGAAGGTCCCATTGAAAACATTGGGTGAGGCTTTCGGATTGAGTATCCAAAAATAGAAAATTCTGCAAATTTCTTTCTCTTTTTTTTTTTTCCTGCAGCAATGTGTGAGGAAAGACCATCTCTTGTGTGAATGGATTCCATATTTATGTGATTTTTGTGTGCAACGTACAAAACTTGCACATGACTATTTGTGTTAATGCGCCCTTAATGGACAATTTTGCCCATTACAGACTAATAATGGGACATGCTGCTACTTTATTTTTTTAAATTAACTTTTTTTTCCACACACAACATTGCTCTGATATATATATATTCAGTCAGTAAGGCCGTCTGCAAGCGGAATCCAACCTTGTTACCCCGGTGTACACCTGTCCGATGGCTTCGTGTGTAGGCAGCTTCTGTACTGCGGATGTGCCGGGTGTCACACACCCGCAGTACAGAGTGATGTGCCATTGCTAGGCAATGACGTGCGGCCCGTCTGCACTGCCCATTGCGAAAGGGCCACGGGATGGACTGCTACTACTGATATCAATGGAAGCCGTCCATGCGAGGCCTGCACCAAAATAGGACTTGCTGTGATTTTCCTCCTGGGAGCAGAAAATCGCAGTTGATTTCTGCTTGTGGGCAGGGAAAAGTGGGTTTGCATATCATGTTATGGGCAGTATTTGCTGCGGAATCCAGAGGCTGATGCCCACTCCGGGTGCCATGGTGCAAATACGCCCGTGTGCAGGCGGCCTAAAAAATACATACTGAATATGAGCAGAAAATACACTTGTGTGAATGGGCCTTATTTTGGTTGTTGCAGATATGATCTCTGATGCACAGATCTCCCCTCTGTTTTGTTGCCACAGTGTATTTAATGTTTGGTTGTTTATCTTTATAGATGCAACAAAATCTGCTTCATCTTAAAGGGGTATTTGGGGTATTTGATTGCTAACCAAATGTTATTAAAGTTTTCAATACGGTTCTGCTTTGGATCTTGTGTCTGTAGCTCTAAATGCCATCACCTTCTCCTGGCACTTCACAAGTGTTTATTCACAGGTTGCCCCTGGATACGACCTGTAGGCATTCAGCGCTGCAGGTCAGGCTTGCCCAGAATGACCATGGATGGCTCTCAGGACCGGATTACTGACCAATAGAAGGGCAGCGCTTAGTGGGGACACACAAGAAGGAAGTACGGAGCAGGGAATTGTGATATAGTTTCAAGCTGCATGTCATGGATGCGGTGCCACCTTGGAAAATGGCGATGTGGGGAGACCTCAGAAATTGAGGACAGGATGAGAAGGTAATGGCTTAGTGATTTATACCCATAACTAGCAGTGTATAAGAAAGGGCAAACACCTGGAGTTTTACACCTCAAGGCCAGGCTCACATGAACATATGTTTACAGCATATTACATGGGTTCTGTACATCCGTATGATACGGGGTGACTTGTAGGCAATCAATTCCATTGCCTTATGAAGTTCCGATCACATTAGTGTATTGAAATTGCGTAATATGCGAGTGCAAAAAATAATGCATGTTCTTTTTTTTGTGGCATATATACAAGAGAGCCTATTCTCTTTGGGCACATATATATGCAATTACATTGCGTATGGGTGGCGGGTATATACGCCTTTGCATGGCGATGGGGCGGGAAATATATATAGATTAACAAAGGAAACCGTGTACTGCGCATGGCACAGTGTATGAGTACACGGTCATGTGCAGTACAATTTTCCTGCCAGATGCGGCAGTACGCAAGGTCACAACCGGCCCACAGGTTCTGGTTGTTGCATATGTTATTTCTGATGTACAAATATCTTATGTGATTAAATATTGGAAGCGAGTCAGTAAGGACACATGAAACGTCCGTTTCCATTAAGGCTTATCCCCACAAACACGCGTGTTTTTTTTTTTTGTTTTTTTTTCCCCATGTTCATTTTGGTTGTGAAAAAAAACAGCATGTCCTATCTTCAGGTGTACTGTGCACAAAAATAACATACTTAATTGGCCATTGAAATCAATGGGAGCATGCTTGTGTTTTTTTTCTGTTGCATGAGCAGGGCAAGCGCGTGTTAAAATACACAAAAGCACAAAAATGCAATGCTCATTGTGCAACTGCCCACATAAATACTCTTGCACTCATGTGAAACCAGCCTTAGCCTACACTCACATGTGCCTTCGGCAAAACACCGCAATTTCGATTGCGGTGTCAAGCTGCAATTATCCCACAGGTTTTTGAATGCAGGTTACTGCTTCTGACAGCGAGTTTTAATGCACCCCATCATTGTGATGAATGATGAGGTGCGGCAAAATGGAGCAGACAGAGCTCAAAAAATCGCGCCACTTTCTTAGCGCCGTGATTGAGTGCATGTCTGCAAGGCCCCATTGAAATCAATGGGAGCCTTATAAATAAACAGATGTGTGAAGGTAGCCTTCGTTGAACTCGCTAGTTTTAGCAATGCAATATGGCAATTGCCTTTTTCCTTTTTTGGGATACCTATTGGCGTTTTTATCCTCTTGCAGTTAGGGACGCGGTAAGTAGATGCATCTGATACAATATAGAGGGTGATTTGCTTCTAGAATGGCATAGGAAAACTGAAACCCCCAGCGCTGATGTGAGTGAGCCCTAGTCCATACATGAAGTGACCTACAGCTTCCAGAATGACATGAAAAGATAGAACTCTTCAAGTTTTTACTGCACCTTACAGATGTTTGCTGTGGCCGCCGTTGGTGACCCTATATGGCATAAAACATCGCATCCCCATTGTAGTGGAATAGATGACAGAGGATGTGTGTGGACAGAACGACTACTACTTGACATCTGCCGCATCATCGGCGACACCTACATCAAACATCTATAAGGTGCAGTCAAAACAAGAGTTCTTATGTCATTCTGGCTGCTGTATGTCAGTTCATGTAGGAAGAAATCTACTTTACTTTTGCACTGTTCTCTTTGAATCTCCCTGTTTTTATGACAGTGAAATAATGTTAGTTAATCCGCCTGATGGCCGGGCTCTTCTATAGCGCGCTCACACCAGTACGAACTACAATCACGCTGACCTATGAACAATGCTGTGTTGGGTGTTATTGATGAACGGCCGCCAGATTGTATTTGCTCCTGTCATTCACTGAACCTCCTGAGGATTATAATCTGATTATTCTCTCAGGCTCACACATTGGGGCTGAGGAAGCAGATTGACCTATTATTGTGTGTACCTAGAGAAAACCCAGCATCTAGTCTACATACAGACTCTTCATGTTAAAATGTACATCCTATCAAGCCAACAACTCAATGATGTTTTTTTTAACTAAAATGACAATTTATTGCAATTGTAGTAGTTGTAGAAGAAAAATAATCTCTGCAGTCATTAATATTACACCCCAGATCCACTCGCATCTACTAGATTCAGGGTATATTCATACACACTATCATAATTTATCTTCCACTGTAGACACACTTTGTTGCAATAACTGACGTTCTTAGACATCACATTGCTAAATTGTTTGCCTGTGACATTTTGGGTGTGGGTTTTTTCTTCTTCTCCCCCCCCCCCCCCCTTCCTCATTGACTTTCATGAGGTAAGGATGTAGCATAAAAGAAATCTATACGATGCTACCCACACGCAGCTGAGTGCGATATACCTGAAAAGAATGGGGTTCATATTCGTTAGTCTCGCAACACAGAAATCTCACACGATGTTCTTGGCCATGTGAAAGCGGCTTAAGAGTGTGTTCACACATAACTGCTTTGTTGCGGATTTGCACCAAAACCAGGTTTGTGCATTGCAAGACGCATCAATATGAACCCTATTCTTTTGAATGGGGTCATACACATGCGGAAAAAAGAGAAAATAAAATCGCTCATCGGACCGCGACGTGGTTAAAAAAATTGCGCCACGTCCTATCTTTGGGTCTACCCTTGCATCGCCCATTGTTTTCAATAGGGCTGGCAGCAGCCTCACACCGCATGCTAGGTGCACGTGAGTGCAAGGTCTCCCCATTGAAAATGGGGTCGCTACTTCCCCGAAATGATTCAGTTTTGATATGAAAACGTCTCGCATCTGCAGGGAAATCGCATGTTAGTGAACAAGTTAGCCTTGGGGCTTATTCACAAGGATGAGAATCTTGCTTGAGTTTTGTGCATTGTGATATGCACAACTCTCACGAATATGAACTCTAGTCTTTTGAATGGACCATCACATCAGCGTCAACCCTCCTTCCCACTCGCAGTGATGTAGAACATGCTGCGACTTTTATCATTTCCATAACCCATCATTTTCAATGGGACCTTAAAAGATCTCATGGCACTCATACGTGAAATCAATGGGAAATGCCTGAAATGCGTGCTTTAGAATCTCAATTTTGCAGAAGTGATGCAAGGCTGTTTTGAATCAAAACCACCTTGCATCGGCGTGAAAAATGGACTTCGCAAGTGAGATATGTCTCGTGTTCGCCTGTGTGAAGGTTGCCTTCGGTGTGGGTTGTCGGCAGTATTCCGCTGTGGCACACCCGCAGTGATTTCGCCATGTGTGAAGTTGGCTGTATGGTGGCTTTGTGCTCCCTCTGATTCTCTCGGCCATGGTGATGTAATGCATTGACACTCTGCCAATGGCTACTATGGGATGTGTTACTATGGATGACAAGGCTGCGACTTGGTCATCGTACAGCAACATGTAAAAAGAATTTTGATGTAGAATTTTTTTTTTTTTTTTTTTTCTAGCTTTTTACAAATCTGGGTCTCAGTCCAGTTACCAACACCAGTGTCAGTGTATGACTTTGGGTGGGGTAACACTATAACCGATTTAACTAGAACCTGGAAAAGGGCTTTAAGAATTCATATTAAACGGACTTAAGCACTAAACAAAACTGGTTACTGTCACAATCAATAGCCTAAGGGTTAAAACGGCAATTTCCTGCCGGTGGAGCAAATTTCTATATAATCCATTGAGAGTGAATGAGAAGTCTTGTAAAATGACCAGGGTGCAGTGTGTGAATGTAACTGAATTGTTTCTGCAGGCCCGTGTGCTTGCTTCAGTGTAAAAATCACACATAATATGCGCTGGATAGACTTCATTGGCAGGTAGCCTCCTACAGATGTACCTGTTCCGCTCACTATGGGGACCTACAAACACAGGTGCATGGGCTATGAAAAGGGACTCGTAAAAGGAGGCAATTAAAAGTTATTGCGCTGATTCCATCTGTGTCATCGCTGAAGACTTATTAAATATAGCAACAATGTCGCTGATTTCACAATGTCCTGAAAATATGGACATGGAGTATAGCAAACTGGTCTGTTGGGAACAGTAATGTAACATATGATTTCTCATTTCTACCTCCAGCAACATTAAAATCGGGTAACACTGCTCTGATGTCTGAAACCAAAATCTTCAATTTTTGTTTCAATGACGAAATGCAACAGGCAACTCAAAAAAAAGTGGTGATTTTTACAAAAAGGGTGCTTTGAAAATGAATGTGCCATGTTAATGCCCGATGCCCACACTGCTATAAGCTATTATAGAGCTGTGTATGTTGTATGCATACAGTATATAAACGCCTCTGTTACAGGCATGTTGTAGAATTGGCCGTATACATCTGAATCTAAAGTATCGTGGCATATATAGTATTCATAGGCTTCTGTGGTTGACCTATGCCTAAATGTGACTAGTAGATATCTGTTTTGACGGTATGGAAATCATAGGCTGCTATGCTTTAAAGGAGTATTCTGGGTAATTACTGTTGATGACCAATCCTCAGAGATCATCAATAGTTGAGCGCTCAGGATTCCCGACGATCGACTGATTACCGACAGCAGGCTGTGCACAATGAGGCCGGGCGTCATTGGGGTTTGAGATGGACGTTTAATAGGTGACCTCACTGCCATTAATTTCAATGGGAGTGAAGCTACCTTTTAGACTTTCTGTTTCAGCCCCGATGATGGCGCATAGTCCTGCTACACTGATAATGGGCCGAACGATCAACTGATCGCCGGGGATCAAGAGCGATCAACTGTTGATTATCTCTTCTGAGGATAGGTCATCAATAGTATTTGCCCAGAAAACCCCTTAGGCTCAAACCCTCAAATTAATGCCATATTATACAGGTAATGTCACATGGAGCAATATCAAGGTGACCGTTTTTCAGATTGACTCTGGGGCTTAATCGTCTTTAAGCTTCACCTAAAAAAACTGTATGGCCATTAAATGGTTTTATGTGTTTCTAAAGAATTGCGTGGCCACAATCAGTTTGAAACCTGCACAATCTCTGCCGCCCAGTGCTGCGCTGTGAGGTCTTGCATGCCTGTTCGACTAATCATTTGCTGGAACTGTTAGGCTGGTCTCACACCCTCGGATTTGAATTGCAGATTCTGCAAGCATATGACCTGTGGTAATATGCGGATCAATGAAATGCATTGACTTGCGCAGTTCCGTTCACATTAGTGTGTCAGAATTGCTTAATCCACGAGCAGAAAATAAAACGCAGCATGTTCTATTTCTACTGCGGATATCCGCAACATAGAGCCCATTGTTCTTTATGGTCATGGATATACCCGCAGGTCATACACAACTACGACAGCAGGGAAATATAAACAAAGCGTACTACTCGTGAGTACGTGGTCACGCGCAGTACAATTCCACTGTCGTACGCAGGGTCACAGCTGTCTGAGCCCACCCTTAGGGCTCCTTCCCACGGACGGACTTCTGGCGAAAATCCGCTGCGTTGCCCGCAGCTATCAGGTTCTATTGAACCGAATAGCTCAATGCTCACGGTACAGAATTCCATCGCGGAATTCCGCACCGTGAATTCACCCGACCTCACCCGCGGTATGCTCTATTTGCGGCGGGTGGACGCACGGACGGCTTCCATTGCAGTCAATGGAAGCTGGCTGTCACCCTATCTTCCGCTGTAGCACAGCGGAAGATAGCGTGAAACCGCTTCCCCGCCAGCCGCGCCGAAGAGTCATGCGGGACGGAAGACGCTGGATCTAAAGGTAAGTATTGGGGTCTCTGGGGGACGCCGTGACGGGCTCCGCGGTGGAGCCCGTCACGGCCGTGGGAAGCTGGCCTAAATGATAAAAAAAAAAAAATCTAATAAAGGGTATTAACATGGTGTGAACTTTGCCTAATGGTATCTCCATCGTATTGCGACCTGTTCATACTATAGATGCATATTATGGATGTTACAGATGACATTACAAGAGTATATCATCAGTATTTTTGCCTTTATTTTCTATCGGACAAATACTGATTAGTATTCTTTTCTATTGGTCATATACTAATGCGGAGGCAAAAACCCGAAAAATGGGTCATGCAGCAGTTTTAAAAAACTATGAGAAAAACCGACTAGATCTACAGATTTACATTAGCTCTGTATTAGTCTACAAACCACTGCCAAAATAAGGAGTTAAAATCTGCTCATCTGAAAGCAGCCGAAGACCACAGGCAGTGTGTGAAAACAATGCCATCACTTGGTTCATGCCACAGATCGATGCCGTTTGCAAGTTGATAACAGACTCAGTTTTCGGGTTTACCTGCAAAGTATTGCTGACATTAACAATCCGTTCCAAAACGGTACTGATTTGTGGTAAAAACCCTATATGGGTCCCGTTTTTGGCCGCTATGTGTGGCCTTAACCTGAGGATATGATCACACATGGCGGATATGCAGAAAATATTCAGCAAATTACAGTGCAAGCCAAGCAGTGCGGGAAAAATCTGGAACGTAAATCGACTTTAAATTCCTAGCAATCTATGCTACGGGTTTTCACTAGTAATGTCACACCATGGAATGAGCAGGGAGAAAGACACCGGTAACACGTCTATTTTGGTGCAGATTTTGCGCTACAGAAAACCGCACTACGTGTGAACATACCCAAAACGTGCTAATGGTAAGGCTGGGTTCACACGGTCGGCCCGCTGATCCCAGGATTAGCCAGCCACGTAGACGAGATTTCTCAAAAATCTCGTCCACACAGGACAGCTAAGCCGGCAGAAGCTGCCGCTGCGGCGCGGATTTGCCGACTGCAGCATATCCATTTTTTTTTTTATGCCCCCCGCTGCGGCCGCACTCTCCTCTATGGGAGCGCTGGCCGCAGCGGAAGAGCGAGCGGCCGGGCTGCTTCAAAGCCGCCGCGGGTTTTGCAACAGCAGTTCTCCTGGCGGAAATCTCGCGTTTTTTTGCTGCGGCCAAACCGCAAGATTTCCACCGAGAATCCGCCCTGTGAGAACCCAGCCTAAGGGTGCACACAGTTCATTATTTATTAATTTTGGGGGAGAAGGTTTCCTCTAAGATGTTAGACGCCAATATAAATTGTACTTCTCTTATTCCCTGTACATATATAGCTATATAAGAAACTTCACAATCTGGACTATACCAGAATTTTTTTTTTTACACAGCTTTATGTCCAAGGGCAGCCATAATTTTACAGATACATTAAATATTTACCTACGTGGTAATCCCCAGTACAGTATGTGAAGAAAGTTACTGCTCTCTAACCACAATCCAGTAAAAGAACATGACGCAAAAGGATGTCTGTCTGTATATTCAGTATTCTGCTTTCCTGCCGGCACATTGACCACCACGGCTGTATGTTTAGACTGCTGACGGTAGTTATCCCTTTTGGCAGTGGCAACCCAATATGTACTTGCATGCATAAAGGATTTCTACCTTGATACATTAAAAATATTAGTGTTAAAAAAAAAAAGTTGTACTGACTCTGCTGGCAGGCTCCATAATTACATGACTGTGGCGGCCAGTCAAGGCCTACCATGGTGACATCACACTGCGCAGCGGAGATTGGCTGAGATTGCACGGTGACCTCTTATGAATTAGAGCTCGTAAATAAATGATATAGTGCTGGAAGTCATTGGTGAATACAATGAAAAATAGAAGGGAATGCCTAATCAGAAGAAAAAGGCAAATGGCCTGTTTTAAAGGGACTGCTTTTTTTTTTTTTTTTTTTTGGTCCTATTAAAAAAATAAAATCCTGCAGTTTACACACTTTCCTCTAACTGCCCTTTTTTAACGTAAGAATTTTTCATTTAGTTTATTACTGGATCGAGCTAAACTGAACAATAACACTGCTCAACAACCATTTGGTGCCAGTTACATCAGTGATTTTAGGTTGAATTTAGGATGGTAAATCCTAATTTGGCAACGGTTTTGCCAGATTGGCTCTAGTTTTTGAGATATTGTAAGGTCTACCGAAAAACTTGAAAAAAAACTTAAAAAAAGCACAAAGTATAAGCTACTCACAAAACCTAATGGAAACCATACCAAATCATTGTAAATTAAATACAGTGACCCTCTGGTATCAGTTCAAAACAGAAAGCAAAATACTCTTCACAATCCTATGAGAAAACTCTGATTTTTCTCCTATGCGAGTGATCAAGACAATCGTGTTGGAGATTGTAGTCTGCCATCATGGGCCTGTCCCATCTTGATGCCTTTCCTCTGTAACTTTGTCTTGATGGAACCTATCCCCTTGTTCCTCACTGAAATCACCAAGATTGACCGGAAATCTATAACGTGGCTATGGAGAAGGTGTACCTTGATGCTCATATTAGCCTCCAAATTATGAAAGTTGGTTAGCATGTTGTGAACCAATTCTTCGTAGTTTTGTGCTTTATGGTTCCCTGAGAAGTTCCTTACAAAAGAGGCAAAACTACACCAGGCAGATGCTTCAATGTTAGCCATGACTTTACTGAAATTGGAATCGTTGATGAGCTTTTGAATTTCAGGACCATTTGAAGATTCCGGCTTTTAGTTTTTCCCTACTGAGTCCAGGGAGGGATTTGCAAATGTGCTTGAAGCAATTAGAATTTGTCCAAGGCCTTAACAAATTGCTTCATGAGGCCTAGCTTTATATGGAGCTGGGGGAGATTCCCCTTCCCCCATCAACCAAAGACTTATTTATGATGCTCGCTGCACCAACTGTCATATTTTCCCTTGAAGGCCATGTCCCCTTTTTCCAGTGATCTTGCTTAGCCCTACTATCCCACATTCAGATGAAGCATGGGTGCTTGGTGTATCCACTTTGCTGCCCAAGCAGGAAGTTGACCATCTTCAAATCAACACCAATAAGCCACTTGTGCTGATAATAACAAAGTTCCTGCAGAACTATCTTAATGTTGTTGTATTCTTCACGAAGTCTTGAGTGGGCAAGTGGGAGAGATGCATAGTGATTACCATTGTGTAATAGCACACATTTTAGGCTTATTTGATCACCCTGTATTTTCAAAACTAGAGCCAATTTGGAAAAAGCAACGGCGGATTCAGATTCCGCAATACCAAAATACCCCATATTTGTTAAAACTTCACTGGCACCTCGAAAAAATAATTTTTGCTGGCCTGTGTAATAACCCCATGTACATGCTGCCAGTGACTGTGTGCTGAACAATAATTTGTTCCTGGTTGAGGGATTCAAAAATCCCGCCTGCAGGACGCGATGGCTCTGACTGGCCAAGTAGCACTGGATGAACCAATCAATCTAGCGCTCGATGAACCAATGCGAGGACTGTGATTGCTTCATCCAGCTTTGCATTGATTGGCTGAGCAGAGTTTAAAGAACCAATCATTGTGGAGGTGGGATTTATGAATTGGCCAATCAATGCCATGGCTCAGCCAATTCATAAATCCTACATCCACAATGTGATTGGTTCCTCCAGCTCTTGAAGAGCCAATCACGGCCCTCGAATTGGTTCATCGAGCGCTGCATTGCTTGGCTAAGTAGCACTGGATGAACCAATCGGAGCAATTGCTTCCTGGAGGCAGGATTTTTGAGTCCCGCAACCAGGAAATGATCTTCTGTGGGCAAAAGAGGAGTGCAGGACGCCCAGTGGAGCTCCGGAGAGCAGCGGGAGGACCTAAACCAATTTTTATCACTGGCAGCAGCATAGCAATGTGTGTTCACAAGAAAACCACATTGCTAACTTTTCAAAACTGCAGGAACACAGCTGTGATATCGCTGTGATCTTTGTAGCGTTGATTTCGCTGTCATTGTACTGTAGAGATTATGTTTCAGTAGTCAATGTCGTTATCACAGGCAGGATTACAATGAGATGTGACACCTGTATATAGATAATGTAGTATTCCCCCATTCATACTATGGAAGAATTAGGGCTCACCACCTCCCCCTTTCTGCACAATGATCTCTGCACAAATCCAAGCATGCTTACGATATTGATAGAATTCAATGTATCCATTGTGTCTTTGGCCTAGAAGTTCTTCAGTAAAGAATCTCTCTAAAAATGCTGGCAACTATCTCAAGCAATATGGCCGCCAGCCATAGTCATGTAGAAAATGGGATTTAAAAAAAAAATCTTACAATCAGTAAAAATCTGTCTGGCCTTTAGAAAATCACAGCATACATCATCTTTGAGTTTCCTGCAACCAGCCACTGATCCAATGGTGACATCCATGCTCATTGTAGGACATGGCAACATGGAGGCCAAGGGTGCAGCCAGGTACTACGGAGAGTGGTGTTTGTGTCCTCTTCATTATATAATATCAGTTAATCAGTCATGTATATAGTGATACAGACAGACCTATAATTTTAGTGGACTTCTACATGTACAGAAAATGCACATGGAACACCATAAACACGATACATAAACTCCATCTTTCTAGAAGTACAAATCTAGAACGGAGCCCTAGTTTTAGCTGTTACTGTGTAGCCGCCCCAGTTGATTATTGTCAGATGTTTTTCTTTGTATGGTGCAGTATGTGAAGAAACAGCATTAGTAAGCATTGACAAGTGGCCCCTTGGGATGCCCAGTATTAATCAGCGATGCCATGTGTATACTGTTTCCACTGTGATTCCTCTGCTGCCGATACAGTTGTAGGGTTAAGTCCTGGTTTATGTTACATGTACAGGTCTATCCCCATTCACGATGCTTATCTAATGTCATTTGAGATTACTGTAGATGATATCTGAGAAAACACAGTAAACCGAGTCTTGAACTCTTCGAAGGTCAGAAAATACGAGATTAGGTTTAGTTCACGTGTTGCCCAATTGCTGACCTTCCACAAATGACTGTTCCCGGGAGAAGCGGTGATCTAATGGAAAGGGCAGGCCTGGGGTGTATTCTGGAGTCTGCCTAAGCAATGTTCCTGCTCTGTCTGTGGTGTATAAATACAACATACAGTATGGCGCCGAGGACATGATGTAAATAAACCTGCCATCAACCCTAAACACCACACCACTAGTGATTGTACAAAACAGTCCTGCACATAACTGCAGCGGGCGCCACCTAAAATCACAGGGACTCGGAGTAAGCTGTACTTACGAATCCTTCCAGGCGGGTTTATTTATTTATTCTGCATGATTATCGTATGATGGAAGACACTCTGCATGTTCAAGTACAGTTGTCTATCTTTACTTAAGAACTTCCCTACTTGTACATGTGTCAAAGGCCATTTACATGACCCCTTGTATTTATGCTGTAGTTTAGGTAGTTATGCCACATACTAGTGTATTCCTAGTTAGCACTGCAGCTCATCCATAGGTCTTGTGAAGCACATTAGGCATCACATGTATGCACTGCCCACTGACAATATGCCCTTGCTTGGACTGGGCTTGCTTGCATTTTTTTTTTTTTAGATATTCTTTTATTAAACCCTTTCCAATCCAATTTGTATCCTGGTTTTCCTAGGGGGCTTACTCTTTTTCTGCCATTATACAACAGCGCTATCTGCTGGCTAAAGCCAGTACTGCATGATGTGACCCATTGGATAGGCTCCAACAGCAGAGAGGCTGGCAATATACAGTAAGAGAACCCCGACGGACGTCTTCCAACATCAGAGCTGTACAGCCTTAAATCATAATGTCTTCAGAGGTCAGACAGTGGATTGTTAAGGGTAGGGTTAGTGGCTGCCATATTACTTTTAAGGGACCTTTCACACAGGATGGAATTTTGTCCGCACGGACAATTCTGCAGCCCCCACATTCTCCTATGAGGCTTGAAATCCACATGTTTCTACTTGTTTTCCCTGCAGCAGAAAAGGCTACCCCTGCAGAATTAACACTTTTTTTTTTTTAATGGTTTTCTAACTTGCAGAAAAGGTGTAATTCCCAAATAAAATCCGCAATTACTGAAGGTAAAAAGTGCTATAAATACCGCAAAACCTATTCCACAGTTAAAAATGCACCAAAATCTGCTTTATTTAACGAAATTCACAACTGTTCTGCGTGTTGCAGAATAATTTTCATTTGTATCTCATCTCTTGTTTAGCTCAAACCGCTTTTATGTTTGCATAAGGGCTTTTACCTGTCTGTGTCTGTGTGTCTGTGTGTCTGTGTGTCTGTGTGTCTGTGTGTCTGTGTGTCTGTGTGTCTGTGTGTCTGTGTGTCTGTGTGTCTGTGTGTCTGTGTGTCTGTGTGTCTGTGTGTCTGTGTGTCTGTGTGTCTGTGTGTCTGTGTGTCTGTGTGTCTGTGTGTCTGTGTGTCTGTGTGTCTGTGTGTCTGTGTGTCTGTGTGTCTGTGTGTCTGTGTGTCTGTGTGTCTTTTTTTACACTGCGATATCACTGCAATATTTTTTCAATGGGACTTTCTCATAAAGTTTGTGCGATGCGATTTTAACATTAGAAAGTCTCATTCATATTTTCATTAAAAAACGAAGCAATGTCGCAGCGTTAAAAAAAACCGCTAGTGGGTAAAAGCCCCAAAGTAAGTCATTGAAAGATTAGCCAGAGCTTCATATGTTAAGTGTACAGTAGTGATAAGGACCAGGGTTGCCAACCATCCATAAATTCCTGGGCAGCCTGTAAAAACAGGATTTTTTTTTTTCCAGTGCCTGGAAAAATCTGCTGCATCCCTCATTTGTGTATTCAGCTGGGGAAGCTTGTGCCATTATTGTGATTGTAATTATGAAGATTTTACAGTTCACTGATGTTTGTTAGTAATGGAAGTCTATAGCTTAGATCCTAATAATCTGATGCATTCTCCTATATAGATGTGTCCATAACTGTTGCCTTTCTTAGATTTTTGGACAACTTGTACAGAAAAAGATCAAGTTGGCAACAATGATGAGGACTGATGTAATAGGAAATTGGTGGCTGAAATTGCCTTTTCTGCTACCCTTTACAAAATAAACTCCTGACCATCAAAGAAACCCTTTTCCTGGTACAAATTCCCTTCCTGACCAGTAAGTATTAGCAGTGATGAAAGGCTATAGGTGTGATGGACTAGTCATGTGTTCATGGCAATATTTCTGCAGTGAGTCTGGAATCTTTTCATTGACGTGCACTAAAGGAAGGTGTATATAGTTTGGCATTACATGTATTCATATCTATAGGTTTCTCCGTTTTCTGTATATCTCATTGACAAATCTGTAGGGTTGGCAAAGTTAAATGGAAACCTTCAAGAGCCCCCTTCCCATATAAGGGCCCGTTCACAGGGGTGTGTTTTCTGTCTTTATCTTTTGTCAGTCTGAATATTGTTTGAATTAATTGGTGTATCCGAACTTGTACTTTTTACGCTCATAAAAAAACCATTGTAGCATGTCCTATTAAACTGCCCATAAGGCCTCGTTCACACGAGCGACATGGCATCGCTGAGAAACTTGCAGTGATATCACATCGCTGGTCCGTGCGATTATTGCAGTGTCTTCTCGCAGTGCTACACCGAAAATAAACCGTAGCCGAAGAAAAAATAAAAAATTATACATCACCTCTCCCGTGCTGTCCAGGGCGTCGCTGCAGCTTTTTCTCGGTCCTCGGCTCTTTCTTTTTTTTTAATCTTCTGGCTGGGGATTTAAAAAATCCCTACCTCCTGGAAGCGCTGGCTGTGATTAGCTGATACTTAGCCAATCACAGCCAGCATTCGATGAATGGCTGTGTTACGGTATCCTACCCGCTGATACGCCAGCCTGGGTTGCCCTAGAACTTACCCGCAACCCCTGTCCCTGCCTACTTGCCTCACTCCTGGCTAACCCCAGGCAGGCAACGGGGCGGCTTTCCCTGCTCTCACTAGGGACTGAGAGGGGGGGACTGGCGTACCAAGATGGAACAGGGTAGAATACTGACAGGAAGGGTAGATGAAGAAAACCAACAGGAAATACACGAGGCAGATGGGAAAACCTGGCAGATATAGCAAAAGCTGACGAACAGGAGACTGACAGAGGCAAGATGCAAGCACACTGAACAGAAACCAATAACTGGCAGGGAATGGACATCACTGCCAGCCTTATAAACAGAAGCCTCCGCCCAGGGGCGGAGAGAGGGAGGAGACTACCTCCCAGCAGCATCCCATAAAGGGGCTCGTGCACAGAGCTGCACTCACAGGCGCGCGCACGTCGCTGCCCAGACCCACAAGCGCGCGCACTGCGCCGACCAGCCACCCGCACCCCCGGCAGCCGCCGTATGGTAACACTGTGATTGGTTCAATCCCAGCCACTCATTGAGCGCTGGCTGTGATTGGCTAAGCATCAGCCAATCACAGCCAGCGATTTCAGAAGGCGGGGATTTTTTTTCAGTCCCCGGCCAGAAGATGAAGAGAAACGGTATCGGGAAGCAGGTGGAAGCTGCTGCTGTGTCAGAGTGCTTCTAAGGTGATATATATGTATGTATGTATGTATGTATGTATGTATATATAATATAATTTTTTTTTATTTTATTTTTCCTGCAGCCAGGACTTAGTTTAGGGCTTTGACAGTATTTCCTACTGTCAAAGTTGCACCGCACGAAAAACGCATTTTCATGCGATGCAAGAGAGGAAGGCTCCATAGGGAAACATGGGCTACAATACCTCATGGGTCGCGGGCATATCGCTGGACCTGCGCATTTTTTGTGTCAGGTTGTTGCATGTTACAAAATATCGCATGTGTGAAGTAACCCATAGGAAAGGATGGGCTTCTCATACATGCGATTTGTAGCATTGCTATAAAATCGCGCGACTTTGTCGCCGATGTGAACGAGGCCTTAAAGTCAAGTATTTAAAAAAAACAACAAACCCCACAGTGGATACAGACGATACATGTCACTTTTTTCATAAAATACATCAATTGAGCCTTCTGGATTTTTAATTTTTTTTTATTTTGTGAGCTAGAACTGAATGTAGATACAACACACCAGATACTCCTATACACAAGCACTGAAAATGTTGCATTTTCAACTGACCATAATTGCATATGCCTGTGTGAATGAGCCCTAAGGGACTTGTCACACGGGACAGAATAGGCCGCAGAATGCACCATGAGCCACAGTGTCCCTGAATAACGTACCAAAATATGCACTGCTAACTACAAGTCCACACGTTAGCACTGCAGATTTTGGGGCTGAATATTCCGCAGGAGAGCATGTTTTGCACTGCTATTGCAGAATACTCTGGTCCAGGTGTAGTGTCCCTAGAGTTTGGCTTGCTCCAAGTAACCTGGTATGTTAGGCTGAAAAAATACATATGTTCGGCCTGTTACTCATCAATATTTCTTTTTACGTTTTATATAATTGAACAGTTTAGGACAAGTGTTAGGCTGGGTTCACATGGGGCATAAATCCCACGGAAATCTTGCGGAATGACCGCACGGAAATACCGCAAGATTTCGGCAGCAGAAATGCAGCTTCAAAACTCACGTGGGTTTGAAGCGGCTTTGCCGCCTGCATTATGCTATGACCGTGAATTCCGCACGACATGTCTGTTTTATCGTGGCTTGGTCGCAACTGCTTCTCTGCAGCATATGGATGACATTTTTGCAAATCTTGTCCACTTTGTTGCTTTATCCTGGGATAAAATTGCCGGCAGAATTTTCGTGCAGAGTCTGCATAGAAATCCCGCCCCGTGTGACCCCAGCCTTTCTCTCCTTGGCAATGTCTGTCTCCACACTCGTTGCATTTATCTGCTTTTTACCTTTTTAAAAAATTTTTTTTTTTTTTTTTGGTTTTAATTCTTCGCTGCTTTCTTGTTTTTACTAGTTTTAAATACTTTTCTCTTTGTTGTTTTTTTGCCTCCTTTAGGCTGCCTGTCCACGGGCGGGTTTGCATTGCATTCCCCGCGGCAATAATCCAGTCGTGGGGAACGCAATGCACGCTTCCATAGCGTTGCTATGGAAAGCGCAACACCCACTGTCCATGAGTGGAGAATCATTGCGATTCTCCGCTCGCGGATGGCAATTCGCAGTAAGCTGCAAATCACTGCAATTCTCCGCGGTCAGCCTATCTGTCAGGCTCACCGCAGAGATCTGTCTGCCAGCTCCTGCAGGGGAGATCCGCAGCGGAAAACCGAAACGCCAGTGGACAGGCAGCCTTACATCTTAATTGGGCCACATTGGCTTTCTCCTATTCCTATTCCGCTCACAATACGTTTTAAGATGGTTTTTAAATCTCTCCCATTTATTGTTTGAACTCTTAATCTTGAGGACATTGTCCCGGCCAATAAGGTTAAGGACATCTCTGAGCTGATCGAACTTTGCCGTCCTGAAGTTTCGTATTTTTGTAGCTCCCCGATAAAACTCCATTTTGAAAGACTGGTGGAAATTTCTTATATTATGGTCACTATTGCTGTTGCCAGCGGGTGTCGGCTCTCAAAGACAGTAGATACTCGCGGTGTATGAACCGGGTTCGGCACCCAAACCCACTCTGTACACAGCATAGGCTGTGAACCACTATATACGTAATAACTGCACAGGGTTAGGACGTATATAGCCGTATGTGGTAACACTAAGGGGTTAAGAGAACTCCAGTTGGAGAACTGACATAATTCGTGATGCATAGCTGAGCACTGTCCATTTACGATTTGTGTTATTTCTGAGGCATTGCAGGAGTTGGGTTACTCGCAGATTAACTGCCTCTCAAAGAACCAAAGTGAGGGATTACTGAGCAGTAATCAAACCCCCGATGGGCCCTGTTGACATTAGAACGACACGTGAGCTTTTAAGACTTTACCGTTTTTTAAAAGTCTTGGGCTTGTCAACACAGAACAGGCACAAATCACTCCACAAAACGTCCCCCGAGATGTGGGAGAGGTCTTCAGTTACTAGACCGTGCTGAGGTAGTGGCAGACAGCTCTGTGTCTGTAATGCTAATGGACCAGAGCTTTACAGCCCCTCATTGTCACCAACACTCCTGGATGGCTTTGTGGAACTGTCCTGTCTTTTAGAATCTTGTCTTCTCAATCTTGTCTACAGACACAAATATCTAAATCGGCGATAAATCTGGCATGTGTACCAGGCTAGAAAGTGCCTGAAAAGTGTTTGTTTCCAAGAGGAATTGGTGGAGTTCACTTCAGCACGAAGGACTTATAACTTTAATACACTCTTCACTCTGCAAATGGTCCTCAAGCATACCACTTGGCCAAATCAAGATTGACTCTTTGGATGAATGAATATATAGGAGCTTGTTTATAAAATTACTGTATAAATGGTATGTGTATACAAAAATATCCCTATGCGTAACAAGGCTAGAGATCTCTGCTACTTTTACACAAATGGTATCGCGTTTAAAGAGTTAATTTCCACCCAAAGTATAAAGTTGACTGATACATGGCTAGTCCAAATTTAGAAAGGAAGCCAAAGAGTGGTATTTACTAATTGTTTCTTATGGAGATCTGTGTTAGCTGTGCTGGATCCATTAGTCTAAGGGGGCCCGTCCGGGTTCTGTTAATGGTTGACTTCAAGAATAGCATTTCTTGGTGTGCTATACTTGCAGTGAAGCAGGAAGCAACCTCAAAAACAAATGACAATATCGCAAGTTGATCGGTGCTTATTGAAGAAATGTTTGCACTGGGCAATTCTTGGAGGATAAACAACCACGTGAATTATTTGTCTGTTTGTCAGCAGCACATCTGTATACTTGGGGAGGGATTGGTCGTCAACATTCATTTGTGGTATGTATACCCTTCACTGAGCAGAATAGCAAAGTCAACAGGGCGGAGCTGCAGTTCCAGAAATGACCACACACTGATATGTTCTTGCTTACTGTAGGGCTGGGTTCACATGGGACCTATTCCTGGCAGGAATATCGCGGTTTGCTGGAGCAAAAAACCACGTGATTTCCCTCGGGAAAACATAGTTTTAAAAGCAAGTTTTGGAGCACGTGGTTGCAACGGTAAAAAAAAAAAAAAAAAAATTTCTTTGACATGCTGCGGCCAGGGAATCCACGCCGCAGTGCCGGCTTCTGCCAGCTTTGCCACGACAGATTGGCCATCCCGTGTGGACGAGATTTTTCACAAATCTCGTCCACATGGCTGGCTTAGCGTCCACATACAGATTTGCAGCAGCAAAACTCCAGAGGGCATTTCAGCGGCAAATCTTCCCTGTGTGACTCCAGCCTAGAATTACTTAGTTTTACTGATCGTGGGATCCCACTGATGGGATCCCTTCTGATCAATCACTCAGTCTGCCTGACGGTAGGCCATCTTTGTAAATTCCTTAAAAAAACCAAGTCAGTATTTCTAAGCCGAATTGTCATTAGTCACTTTGGAGGCTGCATAAGAAATAAAACAAAAACAGAGCAGACCCTACATGGAGGAGCTTACAATACTAAAGTGCACAGCTTTTAAAGGGGCTTCCCTGGTTTCTGGAGATCTGCCTCATGGTTACCAAATGCCCATAAAATCATGGATGGTCCATAAAAGTAGGTGACTGTTGGCAAATGTCCATAAAGTCTAGAGATGAGCGAGCGTACTCGGAAAAGCACTACTCGCTCGAGTAATTTGCTTTATCCGAGTATCGCTGTGCTCGTCCCTGAAGATTCGGGTGCCGCTGCGGCTGACAGGTGAGTCACAGCGGGGAGCGGGGCAGAGCGGGCGGGAGAGAAGGAGAGAAAGATCTCCCCTCCGTTCCTCCCCACTCTCCCCTGCAGCTCCCCGCTCCGTGTCGGCACCCGAATCTTCAGGGACGAGCACAGCGATACTCGGATAAAGCAAATTACTCGAGCGAGTAGTGCTTTTCCGAGTACGCTCGCTCATCTCTAATAAAGTCCTTAAAGCTGTTTGTGTGTATCGGTAATTGTAATATATAATTCAAAATAAATGTTTCTACTATAGAAGCATATTAATTATCTTTGACTTCATTTTCCCCAGGTCCTTTATGATTACTACTTTTTTTTATGACTACAGTCATCTGTCCCCAGCCAGAGATGGCTGACTACAGGGAACAATAGACTGTATTCAACAGCCCAGAAAATGACTATAATATGGCTTTTGGATTTACAGTCCCGCGTACATTGACAAGGATAAATTATGCTTTTCATGATGGCATTACAGAAAGAAAAGACCCTTTTTGGTGTCTTTGCTATGCCATAAACACTAAATACAGTCTTAGTACTGTAGCTGCTTATTATATTTTTTATGACCTTCTTAGCACTGTAAATACTTCACAACTTGGGAGCAAAGCGCAGCGAAGAAAAGAGATTTGAGATTCTGTGCTTCCCAAGTTAAGAGTCGTTCTGCGTGTAAAGTTGCTGGCTCAGCAGTCTGGAATGAGGCAATAGAATCCTCTTTGTTTAGCATGCATGGTCTGCTATAATATTTTTGCTCTACTTACTTTCTTTTTTTGTGTTCTGTCATGTGCATCATGGTGTTGGAAAAATGATATTCATTAGCAAGATTGACTTTTTTTTTTTCTCTCGAAGGTTTATGAATTGTAGAGACACGAACAGTGCTCAGTCTGTTTGCATACTAGTACGGCATGAAAAGCCTGCATGCAGACTCGAAGAATACTCACTAAATAGGGAAGAAGGAACAGTAATGGATTCCAAGTGAACGGTTCAGGATTCCCGCTTTGTTTTCGAGGCAATGGACTTTAATTGTATGAACTAGAATTTATTAAAATAATCCAATTTTTAGGAAATCTGAAATGTAAGTGTTTCAGGTACCTCTTATATGGGACAACTGTCAGCCAAATAATCACTTCAACAACTCAATGCAAATGACAGTCATCCCATATAAACTCAACCACCAACTGGGTGACGAGCAGGTAATTTGCTCATCGCTTCATTTCAGCTCACTTAAAAAATAGTTGTTGGTTAATGAAAAGTTGTCCGGTGTAAAGGCGTAGCGGCAGGTTTATCATATGCATCGTTTTGTTGCGATTATTTTACTCGCCACGTTTTGGCTTGGCTTATGCCGAAATGTGCAGCATGTTAAATCAAGCACAAATGCCTTCTTTCTCCGTGGTGTAAAGTTTGTGCTGAAGATGCACTTCCTCGGCACTAGAGTAGTTGTGTGACGTTTTATACAAGGTGTGTGTGTGTTTTTTGTTTTTTGGGTTTTATGATATAAATTGGGTCTAAAACACCATCGCTTAAATCATGACCAGAATTTTAGACTAAAACAGCAATGGCATGAACTGGCATATAGATTAAAAAACGGGCGCAGAAGGTTCATAAAGCAGGCATACCGTGACCAGGCCAGAAACTGTTGCATTTTAAGACAAATTCCAGGCGCAAAAGCTTTGATAACTCTCCCTGGCGAATCGCTCTCTAAAGGCCCCTTCTACACAAACTGATAATCATCCTGAGATCCAGCAAAAATCTGATCAATTTACTTCAGTGTAAATGCATGAATTGACTAAACAATGAACGGAAGTTTGTTTGCTTCTCATTTATCGTTCAGTTTCTGTATGCAGAAGACCGAGCAACAGATCGGATCGGCCCGTGAACGACTGCCTGTTTACACTTAAGAACAACTGCCTGCCTACTGTAAACTATCCCCCGGCCAGCTTCACCTACATTTACTAGCGATGCTCTTTTCTGTGTAAAAGTACAGGAACAATTATTGTTGGGACAACCTGTTGGGCAGCTGTTGCCCGACAGATAGTCCCATGTAAAAGCCTCAACAATACTACTTAGTCGGTAGAAAGCTTTTACACCAACCGTTCACTCTACAATGACTTTTCTGGGTGACTAATCATTAGTTGCTCAGTGTAAAAAAAATACCCTTTGTGTGCTTAGGATATATAGAAAAGGCTGAGGTAATACCGGATGACCATAAGTTTCACTAGAACCCTTTTGTTCATTTAGTACAAATGTATTAATAGCCATCTGTATGGATCTGAGGAAGTGGCAAAGTGTTCAACATTTTATGACCCCTTATCAAAATCAAGATAATTCTGGCAAAATAGGGGCTGAGGAATATGGTGATACAACAGAACCGAATCCAAGTAAACTCCAACGTTTAAAAGTTGACAGCCCCTTTAAATGTACCCCATTAGGTCATTCTGAGTTAATTGGGGTGGGTTGTCTGTTATTACAACTGAGGACATTTTTTAGACTGGTTATTGAACTACAATTATGATCTGTAAGCATCAGAAATGAGAGAATCTGATGTGAGAATCTTCCGATGGCAGATGCAGAAGGGAAAGGGAAGGTTGAGTAGCAGAAAAGTGGGGAAGTTCAATGATCAGGCAGTTTAAGATCTGGCATATATTGTGCTCTAGATATCCTTTTTGCTGATGTAGAATGACGGTAATAACTCAACCACACAAGTAAACAGGACAAATTAGAGCATTTAATGCGGAGTTCATTCAGATTTCACTTGCCTTTACCATTCCTAGATCTGAACAATGGTTTAGAAGTCTGCTCACCCATTGGAAAGTATTCCCGTAATCGCCTCCTACACTTCTCCTAAACCTTCTGTGCCGGTCTTACCACATCCTCTCATGACTCCATGTTAAGCTATTACAAAAGTTCATCAACTACCTCAGCTGATTTCCCCCATTTTTAGCACTTATTACAATTCAGCTGTAACATCGCTGACGGCAACTATTTTCTTTTCATTGACAGTTTTTCTTTTCCGGGCATATATGGTAAATATGTACGGTGCCAAATGGTATTTCTTATTTTTCAGAAAACATGGTTTTGAAATGGCTGGGTACGTGCCACCTTTCACGCAGTTACCATGTTCCATTACACCCAGTATATGACTCACAGTACTATGACGTGATGTGAGCCTCTTGATGATATGGAGGTTATAATTTTTTTTTTTTTTTCTTTCTCCCTGAAATTATTTTTGCCATGAGTCACAAAACAAGAACAGTCACAATTCCTCCCGGATAGAAGCCTGGTGGATGTGAGTGGGTTGCTCTAAAGTAAATTATATTTAAAGAGGTTTAGCACCAACGTAATGTCAGCTGGTTCATTTGAAATATCAGATTAGGGAATTCTTTGCTTTGCTTTAAACATGACCTAAAACTGAAGAACATCCTTGTTGAATGTTAAAATGGCTAAACTGATCTTGCACAGTGGCACCCTTACTAAGCTGTGTGTGTGTGTGTAATATATATAATTTTTTTTTGTTTTCTCACTCACACCATCCTGTTGTGATTCTCTTCAATTTTTGGGCAATATCGACACAATGCACGCTGGAAAATTGGGCAGATCCCTGGTAATTTTTCACTGGGATTTTTCTTATGTAAGATTAGCAAGACTCAAACCATAAGATTCTATGTAGATTGACCTTAATGTTTAATCGGACAAACTGATGGCCGCACCGCTTCTAGCTACCTGATGCACACTGCACTGGTAGGCTAAGACACTCCAAACTGCTCTGATTGCCCAGTGCTGCTTACGTGATCTTGGATGCATGAATCAATCCAGTGTGCATCAAGTAGTCAGAGAAGCAGTAGGGCCGCCTTGGTTTTTCTGGGACCGGAGGGTCGCTTTAATTTTACTGTTCTGAACAGATTATTTAAAAAACCCATTGAATGGCTGTGATTGGCTGAGCCGCTGCGCTCGAGAACCAATCAGAGCAATCGCTTGCTGGAGGCGGGTTTTACAAACCCTGTCACCAGCAAGTGATCTGTCGGCGCTGAGAACTGCAAGCAAGCCAGCCGGGAACTGCAGGGACCAGCGACGTCTGCAGGTAGTCCTTTTTTTCACATAGTGTACGTAGGGCTTATTTTTGTGGTAGGGCTTATATTTCAAGCCCCCTGTGAAAATCGTGGTAGGTCTTACTTTGGGGAAGTGCTGTATATTGTGGCCCAGACTTGTTCACTGCTTTACCATGCATCTTTAAGAAGGATAAAATGAGCCTATCTCTATAGTAAGCAAAGGGACAATCTGCTACTAACTTCTGAGGAGCCCTTGCACAGGTATAGTAGATCCCCCCAGTGTCCCACTTAACCCTCGTTCACTAACTCTAATGTACATGGACTGCTTATTATGCTATTACTTCCAATGCAGTTGAGATCTGGACAAGAAGGGTAGCTACCGTTAACAAATTGAGATTAAGAGGTTTTTCCATGCAAAAATAATTATGACCTTTCCTACTCTGCCTGAATCAGGCAGGCCTACAACAAGTGTGTGTGTCTTTCCTTACCTTTCCTCTTGGTTTAAGATATTCTGAGATGGGAGTTGGAAAATGACTGGCTTTTGAACAAAAATGTGAGTAACACAAATTTTTGGTCTTTTGCACCAGTAATCTTGGAATATCGCTGGAACCAAAAGGAAAGGTTAGGAAGCATACATCTGAGTACATAGACCTCTGTGCATGAGGTGGAGAAGAGACCTTGCCAGTCTGTAAAGAATAACAACAACTTTGCCTGGGTC
This sequence comes from Eleutherodactylus coqui, assembly GCF_035609145.1. Lineage (NCBI taxonomy): Eukaryota > Metazoa > Chordata > Amphibia > Anura > Eleutherodactylidae > Eleutherodactylus > Eleutherodactylus coqui. The sequence goes on along the minus strand of NC_089837.1, from coordinate 452,820,877 downwards.
ATTGAAGTTCAGATCATGGGCTACAGAACTTATCCAATAGCAACCTTGAATAAGGAAGACCTGGGAGGACAATGGTTTTTAACTAGTGTTGAGTGAACAGAACCAGTAGAACATGGTTTTAGGTCAAACTTTGCTAAAACTTCAGTTCAGCGAGAACCAAGACCTCAAGTGGTTTGTTTCTTCTAAACTGGAAGCTCCTAAAACCCCATAAAAGTAATTTTAAACAGTGTGTGGTGGTGGTGGTGCTTCAATGGATGTAGTTCAGTGGCTTGCACTGCTGGGGTCCTAGGTTCAAATCTGACCAAGGACAACGTCTGCATGGAGTTCGTATGAACTTTGTATTCCTTTTTCTCTGGAGAAGGAAAAAAGGAGCCTGGTTGCTCTGTGATTAGCACTCTTGCTTTGCGTTGTGGGAGTCCTAGGTTTAGATCTGACTGAGGACTTTAGCATCTGCATGGACTTTGTAAAATGCCATATTGTTAGTCATATTTGAACGTAGGACAGCAGTGCTAACTACTAAGCCACATCCATTAAAGGACCACCACTCGAGGCTCCTAAGCAGTGTTCAATACTAGTGTTTAGAGGTTTTATGAATTTTGTGTTCGGTTCTAACTGATTTGGACCAAACTGAACTTTTTAATAAAATTTGGTGAACTGGCTAAACCGAATTTCAGAAAAGTTTGCTCATCTCTATTTGGTACATTTAGAACTCTGTGGTGAAAGTATTGAAATGGGTACATATTGTCTTGAAAAGCACCTTAAAACAGCTACTTCATATGACTATAATACCCATTCAAGTAGTTACTAGTGTTCTATATTACAGTAGCCAAAATGGCACGTCTGTCTTGCCATGTTAAAGCTTTTTATATTGTTGCCATAGGAGAAAGAATTGAGACAACACCTAGTGTGATGGACCAAAACATGCCTATCAACCAAGAGCTGATCATCTCTTCCTGATATTGTGCAGATTCACCTAGCTTCTACTAGGTTTTGATCTGTTAGCTTACAGAATGGCTTTATTGTACCTAGCTGCTGCCGAAAAATAGGTTGTCACAGGGACACTCTTGGGATTGCGAAGCGTGCCAATTTAGACATGTATGCCTATTATTTAAATGAACTGAAGGGAGTGAGTTGGTCTGCTAGTATAGGTGACCCTTTGTTTCATGGACTAGTGCTTGCAAAAATGAGCAGCGGGTAACTTTTTTTTTTTCCCCCCCCCTCCCCTCCTGTCACTGTGGTTGTCTGTATGCAATGTGTGAAGGCTAAATCTGAATGACTACGTATATGTATCCCCAGGAACCTCAATAAGGGACCTTTCCTTTTTACATGGCACTCCCAGTTGTCTATTAAATGAATATACTTAAACTGTCTGCAACTTGTAATCCATTGGGGGATATTAAAATACATCATAATTCTGGCACAAATTGTGCCAAAAATGTGGAACACAACTTCTGCTAGACAGTCTTTAAAATGTGTAGAAAAAGGGATGTTGCAAACTTATCAAGGGAGGTGTAAAATATTGGCGTAATAAAGGACAGCCAGGAGGTGTTGTATAGTAATTCTAGAATGATGAATGGTATTTAACGTGTCTATAAACTTGTGGCAAATGTAATAATCTGGATAGATCAGTCTGATACAATTTATCCAGTTTAACAGCACTATTAATATTCTCCATTGTCTTTGCTATAATTTGTTTTCTGCTGATCCTACGGAGTAGAGCTTTAGTTGGACCACATCTGGAATACTGAGGGTTATTTATTAACCCATTTGTGCCAGGATTCTGGTGGCAAAAATGTGCAGTTTTGTTTTTGCACAAAAAAGACTGACTTTTTAATTATTTTTTTTAAGCCACCGGCGTCATCTTGAAAAGTGGGAGGTGTCATGGTCACCCTGGCCCAACAGATTTAAGTATGGCTTATGCCAGAAAGTGTCGTAAATTATACCATAAATCTACTCCACATCCTAGCTGATGTCATTTCTTTTTATGGCGCTCTGACAGCTTGAGATGCTCCTGTTTTAAGCGGCTTGACTATGCATATCTTATACTATGCACCTCTTTCCAGTGCATTGTTTATTAGGACTGGTGTGTGAAATAGCAGTCTTAATAAATGTGTCCCACCGTATTCAGTATTGGAGACTTAAATACAAAAAAGACATTGATAAAATAGTCCAAATAGTGTCTACAAAAATGATGGAAGGTTTCAACCACTAGACTTATCAGGAGAGGCTTAAAGGGGGTCTCCAGGACTGGACTGTTGACCTATCTTCCGGCTAGGTTACCAGTAGTCGATAACTGAGGGTCCAGGCAACAGACCAACGTCGATCATCAGATTATCTGGCCATATGAAACTAATGTGTTCCCCAAAAACACAGCGACACAGACTGCAGTGTCCCAGGATGGTATTGCAGGAAGTTCCATCTTGGCTCACTGCAGTTTGTCTGGAGCTCTTGTCTTCTGCCCCGTAAACTGATATTGGCCAAGTGATCATCTGATTGGCAATGGTCTCAGGCAGCAGTGCCCTGCTGATCAACTATGATAACCTATCCTGAGGAAAGATCGTCAATACTTTGTATCTGGAAAACCCCTTTAAAAGGGATATTCTCAACTATATGTTGCAGCTAGTGGTGGCCAGCATTTCAAAAACAGTCAAGTGGACTGTTCTACACAGTTTCCATAGCTCCTATAGAAAGGAGTTGGAGTTAAGGAAATTATATTTAACAGTCCGCCTGGCTGTTCATGTAAAACATTCGGTCACCTCCAGGCAGGAGGGGGTGCAGTTCCTGAAATGGCTATGTCCTATTTATGTCCCATAAATGTTGCCTAGTTCTGTAGGCCACTTCAATATTTTAAATGTATTCCTACTGAGATCAAATACTAGGGCTTGCTGAGTGGACTATTTGCAAAAGTACACTTCTCTAGGTTCTGAACAGTGCAGGCTCAGTCAGCCATTGTATTCAGACTAAGGGCTCATGTCCACGGGCGGAACTGATTCTGCATGCAGGAGCCTGCAGTGGAAACCGACCCTGCCCAAGGCTAAAGAAATTGCTTGCCCCTCTGGGTCTTCTATTTTTCTTCACTGTGGATGTGTGGGGAAGGGCCTGCTGCAGTGGAGTGTTTTTTTGTTTTTTTTTCCCCCCAACTCTTGCTTTCCCATGGAACCCGTGGGCTGTCCGCAACTCAATTGCCGCGGATCGAACGCCTTCCATTGACTTCAATGGAAGCTGGCCTTGCTGGAACCGCACTGAAATGGAGCATGCTGCAATTTGTTTTCTGGACTAAAAGGTCCGCAAAACAAATCTGCATGCTTTAATTCATGTGTGGGCAGCTTGATTTGCATACCTTTCACGCGGGTGAACCGCTCAGATTCCGCAAATCAGATCTGCCTGTGGACATTGGGCCTTAGGCTTCTAGAGGAGAACTCCATAAAATATGTGATGGAACATGCCACTTTTTCCCCATTTTTGCAACTTTATATGCAGACACAGCGAGGGTTTCTCTCATGGATTCCTAAGGAAAAACCTTCCTTGTGCAACTTGGATCCGGAGTATAATCCTGTGCAAGAAGACTGAAGGCAATACAAATTACATTGGGAGAGATTTACTAACTACGGTGGTTAATTCTTCCGTTTTATGCAAAGATACGAACATATCCCTTATGAGGGATAAGTGTATGATTGATAAGGGTCTGACCACTGGGACCCCTACCAGCCTTAAGGAATAGGGTCCCCCGAATAAATGGTGCTACGGCTGAGCATGTGGGCTACCTCTCCACTCAGCTCTATGTGACTGATGAAGACCAGCCAAGGACAGTGCTTGACAATCTCCAGTAACCCCCTTAGCTATCATTACTGTAATTTGTCCTTCTACTTCTATTAGTCAGCTGTATATCTCTCTATACACATGGGGAGATGTGTTTATGCGACCAGTAAGATGCACACTGATCAGCCAATGAATGAACGCTTGATCGTTGGCTGATCATTTGCACTTTTACAGCCTGATCAGGCAAAATAATTTTCTTGCATTCTTCCTTCTCACTTGGTGTTTGGGTGAGTGGCATTTACCAAAATGCTGCATACCATAGGTGTGGCTTTTTTCATGTGGTCTCCCATAGGACTGGAGAACCTCATGGTAAAGAGCATGTTAAAATAGTTTGCATAGAAAAGAGAAGCCACCAAAAAAAAAAAGCGTTAAGAACTGCATGATTGTGGTATATTTAAGTCTAAAAGCGCTGCAAAAAACTGAGGGAAGTCTTACTTAATCTTCTGGATGCTATACAATAATTAGAAGCTAGCCTAACTAATAGCCTTTGAAATATGTCTCTAGTGTTGCTAAAGTATAGACCAGGACTGGGACTTTTTTTTTTTTTTTTTTTCTTTTTCCTCTAAAGTTATTAGCGGGCGACGTCAACATTTCTTAAGTGTTTTTGGATGGCCTAAATGTATGTAAATAAGTTTCAGGAAACTTTGCTTTAGCTCTCATATCTCCAAATCGTGATGGGTTTTATCAACTTATTCTGAAATTCTTTGAGGAATTGATATTCCACATTTGAGGACTGACAGCGGTATATTTGGAATCAATTGTGCCCGAATGAAACTACTGATTTTCTGTTTTGACACCCACAGCATCTGGCTAAGGGAATATTTCTCTAACCTCTGGGTAGTCATAAGATCTTTAAGAGTTTCCCATGTAAAATAAAAGATTCTTTCATCACGGATAAAAGAAACAGACTCTGTATGTGTTAAGATATAAACGTGGAACTCATTAATATGACAGGGTTTTTATATATACTGACATAGTTTTGAACTGGGAATCCCAGCAGTGCTTTGAACAAATCTGCTGTGTCAGTCATATACCCCTGACTCTGTTATCAGAACCTGCTGGGATGGCATGGGCTGATTCTTCTTCATATTGGCTGTCACTTTTGCAATAACTTTGTGAAACCTGACAAATGGAGGTTATCACTCTTACAATAACGGCTACTATAACCAAATAGAAAAATCTGGCAAAAAAATGCTATGAAGCTCCAAAGATAAATCTGGCCGTTTGTGGCAGGAAATACGCAACAACGGTCAAAATATCCAGCTGAATACTAAATACATTGAGGTGACATCTTTGGTGAATAACCAAGGTACTGCTCAATGAGGCTGGTCAAGAGGAAAAAATGACAAAGGATGCTACACTAATGAACATGACAGGGATTCATTCGGAGCCAAATTAAGGCCAGCTATAGTGACTGCAGCTTGAAATCCCGAGGAGGACATCCGTGCCACGTCACCATCTTGTGGGTCTTTGATTAATTGGCATGAAGTTTGAGCAATGTTTCTCTGGTGATGCCTCTGCACACAAATAAAAGGAGTGAGGACATGGCTAGTTGTAGAAAACTGAAACAGGGTGGCTGTAAAGATTCCAGTTCCAGTGTCGTATATCAAGTTGGCTTTTCTTTTTTTCTTAGTTTTACCTAATGGAACATATTAGTATGGCTTAAGAATGAGCCGCAGATTTTGTGCCCTCTTTAGTCTATCCTTCTTGATTGCTTGTTTCAAATATTTGTGTTTAGAACACTCCATGAGCTATTTTCTTGGGAGATCAAGTCTAAGTTGTTTTAAGTGACTTGTAAAGGAGACAGCATTTTGTCTTTCCAGTGACAGGGAGAATCCTAATAAGTGTTTTTTTTTTGTTTTTCATTTTGGGGAAGGGCTACAGAAGCATTTTCAAGCAGAGTGCTGGGTAAGAATTCTAGAATGTCATTTAGGCTTCAGGATAAATTCACATAGCGTATGAATGCTGCAGAGTTTGCAATCCACAACATGGTATGAAAGATGTTACTAAGGCCTCCTTCACACGGGCGACAAAGTCACGCGATGTCGCATTGCTACGATGCTGTGAATCGCATGTATGTGAAGCCCATGCTTTCCTATGGCGTCCAGCGATGTGCCCGCGACTCGTGAGGTTTTGTAGCCCATGTTTCCCTATGGAGCCTTCCTCTCTGTTGCATCGCACGAAAACAGTGTTACAAAGCTATAATCTAAGCCCTAACTGCAGGGGGAAAAAAATTCACTTACATCACCTTAGACGCGCTGTCAGCCTGGCTGCATGAAGATCAGTGTCGGGCCCCGTACAGCGTGGGAGAGGTGATGTCCTTTTCAAATCTGCCTGTAGCGTATACAAATTAATCCCAAATTCTGCTATGAGATTGCAACATATTTTCCAATGCCGAAAATCTATTCAATAAGAGGTGACATTTTTATGTAGTACATTCAGATTTTTATGCAGTCCTCAACAAAATCCGCAGTGGATTTCCCACAGCAGAAACACTGCTACTTGTTAGATGTGCTCTGCCATGTTCACACGCTGGAATCTGTGGTGGCTCCACATCATAATTTTCAGCCATTGATGCACCCATTGATCTCCCAACATGGTTTCCAGGTCAAGAATTAACCCCCCCCCCAAATTCACCAGTATAGACTGGTTAAGATTGCCATCAAAGTAATGGTACACTTTTGGACTCTGCAGCAGATCTGCCATGTGCCTAGAGCCATCGAGTTGGGAGAAAAAAAACCTAATCATTTGTACCACATGGTGTAGCTTTACAGAGCACATCTTGTAACAAAATACTACAGTTTTGTGTTTTTTGTTATTTGTAATGGAGGTTTTTATCAACATGGGAAAGGGGATGTGAAGACCTTGTGGAGTAGATCCACACCAATATTGCAATGAATGAAATCTGTGGTGAAAATCAATTGCTTCTCCATGGTAGAGCATAATTTGAAAATCCACAGCATGACTATCTTCTGCTGTGGACTTTTTTTTCCACTGAGTGAATGGGGTTTCTTAACCCTTTCGCTCCCCAGGACCTAAACTTGCATCCTGGCTGGGAAGTGGTTTCCTCCCCAGGATGTAAGTTCATGTACCATGGATGGTGCGGGCTCAGAAGCTAAGCCCATGGCATCTGGCAGTTAGTCACAGCCAACAACTGCTGCAGCTTCCTGCTGCAACAGCGGGGATCAGTGAGAACACTGGATGCCAGACATACTGTGCAGAAGTACTGTAATGGATCATAGATTCACAAGTTCAAGTCCCTTTATATTCCCCTGTAGACTTAAACGTAACTGGCTACACAGAAAACCCAAAGCAAAATTTTACAAAAAATGTGGTGTTTTTTTTCCCAGAAAGGGATATATCTCGTTACACATACAGTACAGAACACATACAGCATCATGTGGAGTTGCCTGTGGTTTCAGTACAGAATTATATATACACAACCCTGTATGGCAACATGAGTCTCTATATGTATGGGAAATGTGGTGTTCTACAGTTGTGTATAGGTGGAACGTGCTGCTGTATGGCCTGTGGTCACAGCTGTGAAGTGGATAAGACCATATTAATGAATACAGTGACAATGTAGTGCTTTATAAAGTAAAGGAAAATAAATTCAAAGTATAGCCGAATAAGGCTAGGGCCTTTTCTTGCCCTGTGACTTGCACCGCAGCCCCATTCACTTCAATGGCAATGTGAGGTTGGAGGGCTACATGGCAATTTATGGTCACCCCTCCAAAAGTCACTGTTGCCTAGCCTTATGGACCAGCACAAAATCTGCTTTTTATAGGAAGATGTTTGTATGCTACTATACAAGATAGACCCCAATGACAATGTGCTATACATGAAGAGTTGTCCCTTACCTTCATTAGATTGTGTAAAAGATGGCTATCAAGTTTCTATTGAACTGTGGTGTTATAATGCTGCAGAAAATAAGTTATGATGGCAGAAAAAAATAGTCTGTATTATTGAATAATCTCAGCCATTGTGAGTCTGTTACTTAATGCCCTTCTTATGGTTTCCCCCCCCCCCCCTTTTTACTGACATTAAAAACGTCTGTCACTTTTGGGGAGCCAATTATGTTCCTGATACAGAATAAGGAAGAGTATGGCAGTTTTAAATATCCTAGTTACAACTTTATTGGTCTCTGTAAATAAATTTTCCACTGACCCATTCTAGTTTTAGACCTTTCTTTCTAAAGTTATCTAAAGATGTCACATTGCTCTTGACCCCAACGTTGCACATCTGACTGCTGTACAGAATATGGCCACAATCACCGTTCCCTATATGAATCTGTCTGCCGATGTGGTATGACTTCCTCAAACGCTATGTGCAGACTACTTGCTCAGCCAGTACTGGTCTAGATGTGCATTGTGCAAGAGATTTCAGCAACCCTGCCAGGAATCTACGTTTGTGCTTTATTGGTTCTGTTTACCTTGGGTTATACTCAGAGGGTAGGTCAGATTTTTGGCACGCATGCTTATGTTTCATGTACTTATTGATTGAAGGATAGGTTTATGCTGGTCTGACTGACAATTCAGCTTTGAAAGTTAAGTGCTTGGTTGCCTCCCAAATTCACCACTTCAAATACGTGATCACGAGTAATACCACAAGGACTGAAGCTGGCCTGCTGGATGAAATACAACAATTGTACAAAAACAGTCTTTCTTTTCTGCCTATTTCTGCTTGGTTTCATATGGAAGGAGATAGCAGTTATCTGATGTCAGACATTGGACCCAACAATGGAGGGGACACCTGGCTGTGTCACTGCTTACAGAAGCCTCGACTTTATTTTGTATTCATCAGGATATATTTACTCTGTAAATAAATATTGGACTGAAATCTGAGAGCCGGAGAGGATGATGAAGCACTGACTGACAGCGACGGAAGCCGCACCATAAAGAAGCAAGTGAAATGTGGATTTTTTTTTTCACCCACTGGTCACAAGACCATGTTACTGTTCCATGGTGGAGCTGCAGTGTTGACAATGGGTGAATAAATCCATACTTCACTTGATTCTTTGGAGGTCTTCTCCTCGTTTGACTTCTGGAAGCATATTGCACCCACATTCTGTGAAGTTATTTGCTACTTTGCTGCTCTGTTCTGCATATCTATGGACTGAAAGCGGGCTATGTGGTGTAGTACTAGCCAAAGTCAGAAATGTGACTTGGCCTGTTCGATATCAGCACATTCGTTGGTAAAGGGACATTGGTCAATCCTTTCCACCACCGTATGTTATATATATTACAGTTGTTTCCTTGGATGTTGGATTATCACTACAGGGCATGGAAATTTGTTTTTTTGTTAACTTATCAAAAGAAACCATAGAACAGGGATTCCCAATTGGGGTGCCATGAGAACCTACCAGGGGTATCCTGACATGCAGGCTGGGAAGAAATTGGCAACCTTAGACTTTTTTTTTTTTCCTGTGACAAGTAGGGCTATTTTTCTTTAATATCTTTCTGTGTGTGTGTGTGGCTTTTTTTTAACACTTATAGTTATTTCTTTTCTTGATATAATTACACTAAAATAAAGTGTAGGAATGGGTTCCTCATGTGTTAGACATTTTGATGTATACAGTAATATGTATGCTTTTGGATTACAGGGCCCATGCGGTGACAGTTTTGGTTGTCATCGGCTTTGGGTTAATTTCTTTTCTATGTATTTTTTTATTTTATTCTGTAATTTTGTTTTACTTATAATTATTTTTTTAACTATCTACCCTGTTTCCCTGAAAAAAGGCCTACCTGGAAAATAAGATATAGTATGATCTTTAAATAGTGTCCAGGTAGCTATACATGTAAAAATGAAAATTTTTGCTCCAAAATATAATAGAACACCCTGTCTTATTTTCAGGGTCACGCGGTATTTCCCCCATGTCGTCATAGAAGACCGCTGAAGGACATTCACATGACTTTTTTTAAATTTATTTGATACTTTTCCACTGTAGCTGAGGCATCCATAGGAGCCCCAGTTACAGGAGAGAACCTCCTCTGTAGGGCCAATAGTCACTGGCAGAGCTGATCAGGGTCTGCTGTTTTTTTTACCGCGGATATCTGCGGCATAGAGCTTATTGTTCTCTACTGTCAAAGATAAACCTGCAACCTTGTGTATGGACTGCATATGGCATCCACGTCAAGTGACGGCACATGAAGTAGAAACAAAGCGTACTGCGCATTACCGCCTGCACGAGTACGGAGTCATATGCCGTACATTATGCCACCGTATGCAGGGACACGGCCGGGCTCCCAGCTGGAATCCACTGTGGGCCTTCGTAAGCAGATTCCGCATGTGGCCATGTGAGCGCGGCTTAAGTTTTAGAAACCTCCTCCTGTGGTTTGATGCCATCACCTGGAATCCATTACTTTGATGCTATAGACCGAACTGTCATTGACAATTGTCTAGAGTAGTTTATTGTGTGGGTGACTCTTAATATTTCGCACCTGACCTTGGTTTATTGGTCTTATTCTACCAAGCAGGTATCCTCCTGCAGGATTGTTATCACTCCTAAAGTTCCCTTTTCAGCACAAGGATAGTGTATAACTTTCAATCTATTATACGTGCACGTTTGTGTGTCTTCACCATACCGCAGCATTCTTTATTTTCCATCTTGCGGTAGATCATGTGGATGGGATAAAGGCTTGTGTACTAGAGCTGTATAGCAAATATTTCCTGCAACCACTTGTAACTTTCTGCACTCAAATGTGGGCACCTGACAAGAAGTCAGGTGGCTGCTAGGTGAGGATACATGCAGAATACAATGAGGTTTTCTTTGTATATGCAGTTACTAACTACATTTGTTTTTGTTTTTTTCATTCGTGCACAACTGAACGAAAATGGACCCGAGCAATTGTCTCATGTATTAACACATTATTTATGCAAATACTTTGAATACTAGCTGCATTCTTAATATGTATCACTCAGCCTTGTGTCATAGTGTGAACATCTGTACAACCATTTTATCAGTAGAGGAAGCGGAGTTGTGTTCACTGCCACCTCCAGGCCTGAGTCACACGTTGGGTAATCATGGTCACTGCTAATTAGTGGAGAAGGTTGCTGGTAAGATGTAGTTATTGGAGAGCATCATGAATGGAGGAATCCAGTGGTGCTCTGACATCTCCACATATATGCACAGTGTGTGATTCATGCAGTAATCACATCTGTTCCTCATTAGGATCAGTGTATATGAAGGGTATAAATTAGATGAGCCATTACAGTTCTGTTTTTTTTATTAGATAGTTTTGACTTCGTGAACACGAGTTAATAAACCATTCAAAATGGCAGCAGTTTAGGTTTCATGGTCTATGTTTAGCCACATAATTAGGCAGACGTCATTGTGGCCATCAGCTGTTGACCGTATAGGAATCAACCGTTTATCATCATTTATGCAATCATGAGCAACAGGATAGCAACACATTCTATGTTCTGGATGCAAATACTCCTGTGGAGAATAAGACACTGAATAGATCTTGGTGAAGAGCGGTGGCCCCCAACGTGGGGCTCTCTGGCTCTTGCAAAACTACAAAAAAAAACCTTACAATTAAAGTCTGCATCTGTCAGGGCATGCTGGGAGTTGTAGTTTTGCAATTGCTGGTTTAAAGCCGGCTTCACACAGGTTGTAAATTCTGAGGACTTTTCACGATGGAAATTCTGCGGCACTTACAGTACAAGCAATATATGGAGGAGATTTTAAAAGTCCCCTTGAGGCCTCCCTCACACAGGAATTTGCAGAAACTCTGCGATTACTGCGGGTTCAGCAGCGTTGTCATGCGTTTTGGCTGTCAAACGCAGTACCAAGTTCTGCCCGGTTTTCAGCAGCGCTGAAACCGCTGCCCTTTTTTTTTAATGGGCAAAGCATAGCTGAAAACTGCCAAAAATAGAATTGCATCGCTGTCAAAGCACAGCTGTGATGCTGTGTTTTGACGCTTGTGTGAGCAGTCCCATTGAAATGGATGGAAGCGTTGAACAGCGTTTAGCGCAGCGCTAACTTCTGTACAAAAACGCCTTTAAGGGAGGCCTAACATGGAGCAGAATATTACTGTAGAGTTTGTAGCGTCTTAGAAAAAATGCTTTAGACTAAATCCACAGCATACTTGTCGCATTTGTCTTGGACTGCTGACAAAACCATGGACAATAAGGTAGCAGAGCAGTCAGGACAAGCATGTATGCTCGCTAATAAAGTGGCTTAGGTGCTAGAGCTGATCGAACAAAGGGGTACCAAACTGAGCGGGGCACTCTGAACCCCTCTGACAGAATATGACTCTAAGCAGAGCACCTGCCCTGAAAGGGACAACCCCACTACTTGCACAAAGCCAGGTTCAAAGTCAGAGGGGAACTAGAGTACAGAAGCTGGGGACAAAGCGATACTGCCAACAAAGGAGAAGAAGACACAGAATACAAAACAAACACCAGGAACTAACCAAAAGACAAACAAGAGCGGTAAACTGACCAGAGAAACAGAAGTATAACCACCACGTCTGGCCAGGAAGAGCTGGATTATATAGGGAAAGGGAAGAAGCTGTTTGGCTGGCAGAGCTGTCAATCAACACAGACTGCTCAGTGACTGACATAAGTAATGAACCTACTGATTAGCTGACAGAGCTGTCAATCACCAGCCACAGCCTTAGGCTGGATTCACACAAACGTATATCGGCTCGGTTTTCACGCCGAGCCGATATACGTCGTCCTCATCTGCAGGGGGGGAGGATGGAAGAGCCAGGAGCAGGAACTGAGCTCCCACCCCCTCTCTGCCTCCTCTCCACCCCTCTGCACTATTTGCAATGGGGAGAGGCGGGACGGGGGCAGGGCTAATTCTCAGAACTTAGCCCTGCCCCCGTCCTGCCTCCTTTCATGCAGATGAGGACGACTTATATCGGCTCGGCGTGAGAAAACCGAGCCGATATACGTTCGTGGGAATGCAGCCTTAGATAATAGGGTTAACTTATCCTTGCTGCTAACTAGTCAGAACACAACCAACTGAAGTAAAGGTGTGCTGGCAGTGACATGACAATACTTATTTAGGTACCTTTCACACTGGACGGAAACGCAATGCAGGACACAGCCAAATCCGCAGCTGCAGCATTGCATACCAAAATGCGCAAGTATACTTGCGGATTTTGATGTGGAATTACAGGCAGGTTTTAAGCCATTTTCAATTCGGCATCAAAATCCGCAGGTAGCCAACAGATTTTGGTGCAGAACCAACTGGCTTGCGGTGCATTGTGTGGCCTATTCCGACACATGTGATGGGTCTCGTATGATGCAGTTTTTAACCCTTGAAATACAAGGGTTGAAACTCTTAGCAGATCCACATCACTATACTTAGTAAATTCCGCAACGCTGAGATGCTTATTTATCCACTGTGGATTTGTGACATATTTGCTGTGGAAAGCCTGCCGCACACATGCCCTGTGTAAAGGTGGCCAGCAAATGGACTCAGCCTTTCAGATGTAGTTTCTGTAATAATTAAACTGTGCATACAGTTGCCAAGTCTGCTCCTTGGAAATCTGTTCTGCCATTCAGAACCTCCTCCTGTTAAGGCCTCTTTCAGATAAGTGTATTTCCTATTTAATTCAGGTTGTGCAGACCAATGAAAATCTAGGAAGCTGTTTACATGGGCGTATAAAATACACACCTTTAAAAATGCAGTATGCACTCGTTTCATCCATTTTACAGATGTAATGCACCCACTATCTGGGGAAGGATTAAAACAAGCTACATCCATATTTGCATTCAGTGGTTTTGGTTTTTATATGGCATAAAATCGATGCCTTTGCCCAGTAAAATATGTCAATGAAAGCTGTAACAAATACGGATTACATACTGATGCCATTTCATCTCTAATACATCCATATTGCTTATCTATATTATGGACATCTTGCAATATGCTTGTGTGAAAGAGGCCAAAGGGTTCATTTACATACAAAGATGATCGCTCATAGGTCATTTTGAATAAATTACTACTTTGTACTAATGCCTATTAGTACCAATTAGTAGCGTGTGAGCCATCGGGAGCTGTAGTCGGAGAACAGACAACCCGCTGTTCTCTGAATAAATTCTGTGTTCTGCCATGGGGCTGACAGCTGAGACAATGTTATCAGCGCCCCCCCTCGGGCAGAACACAGCGTGCAGTCCTTAGCTGTTCTGCTGAACAATGGATTTTATGCCAAACTGAAATTCGTTGTTCAGCAGAAAAGTGAAAGATGGGCGCATTTACACCGAACGATTATCACTTAAAAGGCTTTTGAGCCAATTTTGAGTGATAATCATTGTGTATAAAAGGTCCTTAAGATTGTAATTGGAAAGTATCATTAAACAACTATTTTTAGAAGCTTAACAATGGGCATTCTGGTTGTTCGATGTTTATGTAGCTGAAAAACACTCTTCTAGTTTAACATAAAAAAACGAAAAAAAATAACTTGTCACTGTTGTGTCACAGCATCTGCACTAGATGCAGAACACAATCAGGTGGAGGCAAACTAGGCAATTGCCAAGAACACCTGATCTCTTGGGGGTCCTGAGCATGACTTCTTCAGTGATTTATTCCTACTATTAACTTGCTGCTGCAGAAGAAATGCAGAAATATGCTTTTATAGCCAATCCATAATGGTGGTCCTTGTAACACATGCTGGCTCTGCCCCTCCTGACATCTTATTAGGGTATCCACATACATGGAGAAGGTTGGTCATTGTTGTACCCTTGTCTGTTGTGGCACTGACATTGTGTGCCTGATCATCCAATCGGCTGCAGTCATGAGCAGTGAACCCTAGTCGATCAACTACTGATTACCTATCCTGAGGATAAGTCCTCAATAGTATTTGCCAGGAAAATCCCTTTTAATGAGATGTTGGTAGTCTAGGAAAGGATGCCTTGAATAAGTTTGCACCACCTTGGGGGAGGGAGAGGGTTATAGAGGGGTTTGAGGTTTATTAGTCCCACTGCCTAATTATAATGTAAATTGTTAGATTATACAATGGACAGGAAACTTTCCAAGTCCTAATAAAATATATAGCTTAAATATAGTTTAGACTTAAGCATTTTCACAGAGCACATTTGTTCTTGGTTATTGCAGATTTCGGTTGCTGTGGTACTCGTGAGTTGGGGAGTATCATCTTTGTCTTATGCAACGGTTGACAATTGAAATGAGGAAGTGATACTTTGCACGTCGCACATTTTACATATATTCAACATAGGTTTTGTAATTCAAATATTCCTTCCGTATTTTCAGTCTACATTTTTGGTCCTGTTTCTTTACATGTATGAGAAATACAATATGTTCTTAACGGTATGCATATCTCTTGGCTGGAGTCATTCTAGTACTATACAGCTTCACAAACTGGTTTTCCTCCTGAGTTGTACTCGCTACTCAGCGTTACAGCACTTACAATAACTCATAACTTATTATTGTACTACGTGTTTGGCGGTTTGAGGCTCTGTTCACTTCTGCGTCGTAGTTTCCTTCATAATTGAAAACCATGATGGTGGACACACAGACCCCCTATTGACTTCTAACAAGGGCGGTCTGCTACCACTGCAAAGTCTGGAATGGTGTTGGAAAAGCTACATGGGCGCTTCGCTACACAACCCCTTTAATCTAGCTAAAGGGTCTTTTACATAGGCAGATGATCGTGCATGAACCTTCATTCACCTGATCATCTATCTGAATGAAGATACCATTGATCACCCAACAAATGTGCAAATGACCAATTCTAATCGGACCAAGCACAAGCAAACACTCATTGATCAAGTGATTGTATCTTTTGTGCGGCACATCATCCTGCGCTCAACACTGATGTGTTTCAGCAGCAATGGAACTACATGTGTCTGAACAATCGCACTAATGATTGTCCAGGCAGTAGTGCTAATTGCTCCATGAAAATGGAGTTGAGCAAGCTCTGACTGACCTATAAAAACCTCATTCAGGCTCCTTTCTAGAAGGTCTGCTATGTAAAAGAACTGTAAGACTTTTTGCACATATGGAGTGTTTCTGCCAAGACTCACTTAAAGATGCACTTTGACCCCCTACACCCTAAAGTACATATACATCCTTCAGGTGTAGGGTTTGTACGGAGCAGGATCAGAAGCCAATCCTGCTCCATACTCGACAGGTGCTGCTGCTTTTGACAGCTGATACCTGTCTGTATAACTGTTTAAATGCCCTGATTTAGAGTTCGGGGATGAGTTCATGAGGAGATGTTTGGTTTTCATGGCATCTCAGGGACTTCTGAAGTTCCTAGGACTGCCATGAACAAATGGCTATCAAGGCATGCCTGTGGCATGTCTTAATAGACTGACAGTCAGAATACAGTATAATGTTATACCATGGCATTGCTTTATACTGTAGGAGCAATAAAGCTATCAGCCCCGAAGAGAACTAAAAACAAAGCAAAAATAAGAGTTTTTTTTTTAATTACAATCTAATTTTAAAAAGCCTACAGACTTTCTTGCACGGCACTTTGACCCCTTTTGTATTACCTTTTGGATGATTTTGGTGTCATTAGATTTGTTACATCCTCACCACGGACATAAAATCCTAACATTTTGAGTTTGACCTTGCCTGACAGGTCACTCAATGTATTAAAGTTCCTATGTTAAGACTAGTGGCGCTGTTGTGCTTCAGCGTTTTCACGCAGACCACTAGTCCGCATTAAAAAAAATTTAATAAATAATAAAAAAAATTTTTTTAAATGTCTGTGTATTGCCCCATAGGCTATAATGGGCTGTTGTGCTAGCCATGGAATTACCCAGACAGCACACAGCCTGAAAACATGTTATTGTGCCGGAGGCCTAGGTTTGCAGTGGCAGAGAGGCAACTAGAGGGCACAAAATAGACTGAAGGAAAAAATGGCCTTGTAAGAGTTGTTGGTGTGTATGTAATATCCGCCGTGGAGTTATATGTACTTACAGCCTATTGGTTTGCAGTGCCTGTATTGTAGAGAACCATGTTGCATACTATTGAGACAGTATGAAACATGAGGCCCTCACATCACTGCCATTTCCACAGGGTATCCTCTTTGTAGATGGCTGCCAACAATGCACATGCTCCCGTAGATGAGGTATTGTCTGGTTCAGTTCCTGCCTAATTATCACTGTATGATTCATTAACTCTATTTCCATGTATTATCAGACCATGTCCATCCTCTCCCACAAACTGGGGGATTTCTGAGGTGTGCTCTTTGTCTTATACAATGGCGTGATATTTGACGAAGAGGTCTAACAACCTGGGACTTTCCCTGATTGTGAAAATTGCAGCCATATTATATACATATCTGTAGCCTTTGATCAACATTTCTTATGTGTGAGGAATTTTGTTTTTTTGCAACAGGAAGCATGAATCCGGTTAATTCGGTTATTACAGCGCACATCAAGGCCATGGTCTGATTATGGACAGTAATATTTCCTTATTACAATCCCTAAATATTGGATTCTGCATTAACTACTGTGTTCTAGTGAACTGCCTGACTGTCCTTGCAAACCGAGGAAAGATAATGCATGTATCCTGGGTCCGCCACCACCCAACTTACTTGATAGCCATTCAGTGATTCTGTCCAGGCAGGAAAATCTGTGTTACGGAGTTTAAAGGGGCCCATGCACCTTCAACAACTATTGGCCAGATGACAGCAATTTTCCCTGTTTCCCCCTATACACGATTGTTTGGCTCATCTGAGTGTATGGCTGCAGTTTACACTGCTAAACAGAAGGCTCTGGCGCGGGCTTATCACATCGGAAGCAATGGGATTGGGTGTTAAAATTCAACTTCTCCAATCCTTCTTCTTTCCCCCTGACGTCATCTGTTGAGGACGGTTGAGCCCTCCCTATATATAAGGGTATGTTTATGCAACGGATTTTGGCACAGATTCTGTTCCAAAATCCGAGCCAAATCCATGTCCCATTCATTTGAAGGGTAAGTCACGTCACTGTCTTCAGTTTATGAGCTATGGATTTGAAATTCACATTGCAGGAAAAAGTGACCTGTTAATTTTTAATATGGAGCTATGCGGAATCTGCATTGGAGATTCTGCATCCTGCTATTTCCCATTTACACGTGGATTTGTGACAATTTAAGACCTACCTGTGGGTTCCTGCCATAGTTTAGAGGCCAAAAGATCTGCTTCTGATTTCACCATGTGAATATGCTGTTAGAGTTGAGTTGTCCAGCCCCGCGGTTTTCCACGGGTTCGAACTAAACCCTAAGGTGCCTTAAGGGAATCCCTGACTCCACAATAGCAATAACTCCCATGGATTTTGGTGGAGAGGGCCACCTTGCATATGCATGCAGTGCTTTTAAACGTAGCGGTGATAGGAGTCAGTTGGGTTTTGAATTCCCAAGATGGTGTTGGGGAACCCCAGCAACTTTTTTTTTTTTTTTTTTGCTAGAGCCCTTCAGCACCAGTCAATCCTGCTTGTAGGCAGTATACCAAGGAGCAGCCTATATAGTCTCCTGTTATTCTAGAAGCCTTTAAAGGGAATCTGTCATGACTCTTGAGTCCTGTAAACTGTTATGGGGCTTAAAGGTGAGGGAACAAGGGAGCCCGGGAAACTGTTTCATACTCACGAGGTGACCTGTTCCAGCATTGTGTCCGCGCAAAGTTGGTGCACGTAGACAGCATGACTTTCTGTGCGTGCATGTCCCATAGAGATGAATTGGAAATGTGTGCACCATCAATTGTGTGCATGCCAGCTTCACAAGGACAGTGCTGGAACGGGTTGACCAGAGAATATGGAACGCTGCTCCCTGGACTTCCCGTTCCCTCACCTTTTTGCGACCCATAATGTAGGTAAGGCTCACAGGTCTCTTTACACAGCCTGATAATTAGGCAAGAACGTAAGAATATACTTTTACCCAATCAAGCCATGCGAAGATGCCGCTGATCACTTGTTGCCAATCAGTGAGAATGGCGTAAAGGCCCATTTACTCCAGACGATGATCGCTAATCGGTGTGTCTAAATGTGCGCCCATCGTGCGCTTTTCAGGCACTGCTAGCTGATCGTTAAATTCAGTTCAACCTAAAAATCATTGGTCAGCCTTATCAGTAGTTCTCCACGGGGAGTGTTGATGGCATTGTTTCCCCCTGGAGAACAAGGGATCTGAGCTCAGATAATAGCCTTGGGCTATTAACTACATTCAGTGAAGGCTTATTTGCATACCCAATTGGTACTTAAGTAGCTGAGTAGCTACTTACTGCTATGAGCGATCATTTTGCATAAAGTATTCACTCAAACTGTCGTTTGAGCTTTCTTTCAGCGATCATCTGTTGGTGTATATGGGCCTTCAGTCATTGTGACGATATCTATAAATGTAAGGGGACCCTCCACAGCCCTACCACTGATTTTGAATAGTAAAAGAAAGTGATGTGGAGCAGAGCTGTACTACTCCCCTTCAGTGCAGTCTAATCTCTAGTTCTCCCCCACAAGTCCTCACTCCCAAGGGGACAATTAACTAGTGAATTGGAAATAATGTATGGTACCGGGGATGGCTCTGTTATACAATGGAATCGCCTCATCATGCTATAGTCGTTAGTGAATAGGTGACTCATCACCACTCGGTTCAGTCTTTAGACGTACATTGCAGTGATGTATAGGGAAATTTTCCTTTTCTTTTTTTTTTTTTTTTTTAGAATGTGACATTAATTATGACAGCAATTTGCTAAACTGAAATAAATCTATATTTCCTCTACACTGTTTAGGCCAACTTCACACAGGCATAAGCACACTTGTGCTGCATATTTGTGTGATGGGCGTTACATTTTGTGTGAGTATTTTACTGTATTTTCTGTGCATACATGTCCTGCATATTTGTGTGCCCCCAAAAAACACAAGCATGGTCCCATTGATTTTAACAGGCAATTAAGCGATATGCGCTCATGTGAAAGAAGCCTTAGACTGCATTCTCGGGTGGGATATGTGATGCAGCTTTTTGGTACGGGTATGTCCACAAAGTACAGTATGGTGATGCCCATGTATGACACTTCCTAAAGCTCCATCCACACCGTAGCAGCATTTTGCAAGAGTAAACTTCCCGTTACATGATAACTTGGCCTAAATGTGACTTATTTCAGATTTATCTTTTTTTTCTATGATGCTACTCTCTTGCTTTATATTACAAGCTTCCCATTGAATATCCAAATATGAGGCCAGATTAGGATACAGCAAGGCAACAAAATGCTTAATTTTAGAAATGTCGTGTCATGTCTGCAACTGATTACCGTATATCAGCACTATCCAACTGGCCTGAGTGGTGACGGACTGATAACATAACTTGCACTTCTGTGATAATACAAATGGATAGAACAGTATGGTAACACCACAAGAGTACATTCTGTACTGAACTGGTTGCAGTGACCCGACCAACAATATATGTAGCAACTTGCTCCACTTAATCAATGGATGGCTTTAGAATTACCCTCCTCGGTGTTACCCCCGCATGGTGCGTGCTCAGAATCGGACAGAGGTTTTGCAGCCAACCAGACCTTCTCCTCCTGAACTGTTCACTACGAGGGAAAATACTGTATTATGTTGTGGCCATTCAGATGCTACTGAGTGAGGGCTGCAGCTCTTCAGCAGGTTTGACTCCGAGAGGGGTCCCAAGCAGGAGACCCTTCCTCTGACAACCATATGGACAGGGGTTGTCCTTTGAGACCCCATCTGTTAGTCATTTAACTGCTCTAATTACTTTATAAACTCACTCTATACAAAACATTTTGGTTTGTGGTGTTTCTGTGGCATTTTTGCCGTTTTACGCCATGCTTCATATTTCAACTGCTTTCAGATGGACAGCACCATTTTTTGGTACCAGGGTCCCCTACTGTGTCACCAGCTGAGGTTGATTGTTTTAGGGACCTTTCGCACAGGACAGAATTTTCAACCAATGTGGATCGTGTTGCATTTTTAAACCTAGAATGACTTCTGAAAGGTCTAGCGTTATTTTATGCAGACTTAACTTACAGCCGATGCAATTCTGTAATTAATCTGCAACAAAAGTCTGCAAGGCGTCCTTAAATTCCACAGTGGAAAAGTTTTCTGCTGCAGAATTAAGCTTGTGGTTTTGAAGTAAAGACCTGCAGATTTTAACAGGTGTGGAATTCATGGGGATTCCATTGTGCTGTAGAAAGGTCTACGCAGGCCAGTTCAGTCCCATGTAAAAGGTCCCTTAGTCCATGACTATTTCAGCACGACAGGTAGACATAGCGATGACCTAGTCAAATTGTGTTCACAGTTGTCACTGCTGTCACTTATCAATAATCAAAATGTGATCGCCCCGTAGTGATGAGAACCTGACATGGAACATTGGGGGAAGTTCTCATCGGAGGAAACTTTGATGCTACTTTTCTGACATGTCACCACCACCACCACCCCTCCTCTCAGAACCAAATTCATCATATTGTCACATAATAATAAATTTGTCGTATCTTTACATGTGTCTTGAGATGGTTCTACACTTCACGTGTATGTGTGTGTGTGTAACAACTTATCAGTAAGGGTCGACCTTCTGTGTGATTGTTCTCAGTAAAAACCCATTTAGATGCAACGATCATCGCTCAAAATTCATAGTGTCGCAATTGAGCAATAATCATTACGCGTAAACGTGCGCCCATTATGCACTTTTCGTTAAGTCATTTGTTCATCCTCTTCGTTCAGTCCGCTTAAAATCCATAGTTTGGTAGTTCGCTTATCGTTTGGTTTAAATGAAAATTGTTCGTTCTACGATTTTTCCCTCTTTTTTTAACCTTCACTGATGCACGTGCCATTCAAACAAACTATCGTTCAATTATTGTCCGTTTTCCAACGATAATCGTTACGTTTAAACAGTTGTCTTTAAAGCAAAACTATTGCTCACTTTGGGCACTTAACGAATTTTGAGCGATGATCGTTGTGTCTGAATGGGCTTTAAGAGAAACCAAGTGATCTTGTAGATGTGATACCTTTTTAATAGCTAACAAAAATACATGATGTAATGGCAAGCTTTCGGGTTCTTATCGACCCTTCATCAGGCTAAGCTCGCTGTAACATGTATTTGTGTTAGCTATTAAAGGGTATCATATCTACAAGATTACTTATTTCTCCTGCTGAGAAACCATCACACTTAACTGGCTAACAACGTACCAACCCCTTTTTTTTTTTTCATATGTGCGCCCCAGAAGGTAGACAATATTTTATGAATATCCATTATTTAGACGTTATGGAAGTAGAGTGTATTTACTCCTGTCGGTTTACATGGCACATTATGGTGTATGTCCCTATCTTTTAGCTGTATTACAGCTCAGCTAGAGCTGAAGCAGGGAGATTGTAGAGGAGGGCTGGACAGGCTTTTGACCAACTTTTATCTCCTTCTCCCCAGAGGCGGCGAGGGTTATTTTAAACCCTCACTAGTGGCCTTGCAGCAGTATACATTCTTGGAAGACGTATACTGACTAGTATAAACCCTGCGGACGTGTGTGCAGATTCTAGACACTGGATCTTGGATTTGTACAGGTCTAAAAGAACTGGATTTCAGGAGTTCTTGTTTCAAGTAAGTTGATATATTCAAAACGATCAGCACCATCTGTGCAAACCTTTATATTTAGAAAAGCAGGGACCAAATGCCCATGAAAACTATAAAATGTGACATTACATTTTTAACGATTAGTTTGCTGGGGTTTTGTTAAAAGCAATGAGTTTGTGGGTTCCATAGATTGTGAAGTTGATGTGTGGGGCGTGCTGAGGCATTACTTAAAGTTGCTAGACCCTCATGAAAAATCTCAAAACCCAACTTTATTTGTACCAAATGCACTTGCACCCCTAAAAATATGCAGAGATGCCACTACATAGGGATACATCCAGGGCTTCCACATTACGGGGCTGATTCGCTTTGTCTGGCATTTTACATGCTGATCTAAGTGTTTGACAAACTTATTAAGATGCACAAGCCACTCAATACATTTGTTGCATTTTTTTGGGCTGCCCATATATCAAATGTGAAATCTGCACCAGCTATGAACTACGCAAGGTACTGTTGTAATCTACAGTACATCTCATGGGCCACTGGCACCCCTGTCCCTTACCACTAAGCCCCATCAACTTTAAAAAGTATTAGAGCAAACCTAAAACTGCAAAACTACATATTTTGGCTCGACTCCTCACTTGTACCAAAAATTGCAACTCTTTGATGCTAGAATTGGTGCAATGGATAGCCTAGGGCCCACCTAAAATGTTTCTGCACTCTTTATAATAGTACTCTAGATAGTTACACAAGTCCCCTTTCCCTCCCCAGACTGCAGGTTCCTGTAGATGCTGTAAAGTAGAACTCGGAATGATAACGGCAACTCATGCAATATGGCTGCCAACATAATCACGTGTGTGTATAAAGAAAAAAAGAACCTTAATTATACACACCACATTCCCTTTAACTGGCCTTCCATAATATAGAGGGAATCAGTAGCAGCTATTGACCTCTTCACAGTCCTTCCTTGTTTCACCGAAAATAAGACAGGGTCTTATATTAATTTTTTGCTTTAAAATATTTCTTTTTTTACATGTATAGCTGCCTGGACACTATTTATAAATCGTGATTGGTCTTATTTTTGGGGTATGTCTTATTTTTGGGGAAACAGAGTAGATCACCAGGGTATGTAAAATGAACCCCTTCCCTGACTTGGATATCTAAAGATTTGGAAAGTATGAGAGAGGTGGTCTATAGATTATTGAGTGGTCCTACTTTCCTTATTGCTCAAGACCCCATTTTTAGTAAAAACCAGCTGTGCTTCCCAGGACATACATTGCTAGAATAAACTGTGTGCAAACATTGTGACAACTAGGAATGTTAGCAGATTTGAGCTGTAAAGCCCACAGAACTATGTGGGTCTGGATTATAATACAGGCAGGGTTCCAAATTTAAAAAAAAAAATAGTTGGGCGTCTTTGGTTCCTGTCAAAAAATTTAGGAGCTGGATTATAGGTTTTGGTCTCCAAAATAAACTCCACATTATTACATGTAAAATAAATAAGCCTTTACACTAGACTGAGGACTGACTGACCACAGCATTTACATTAGATGGTGGACCGACTAACTTCAGGATTTACACCAGTCAGTAAATCAGTCCACAGAGACGGTTTAAAAACGCCTCTCATCAGTTCTGTGAAATCGTGATCCTCAGGCATATGTTCTAGGTGCATCAGAGGATCGCAAGTGTTTCCTATTGATTTCTAGGAGAAGTGTCACATTGCACAGCATGCGAGTGCCATGCAATGTCTTTAAAAGTCCCATTGAAAACAATGGGCCATGTGTTCCAAGGGAATGCCAAAAAATAAAACCTGCTGGGTTTTTTTTTTGTTTTTTTTTTCCTCGCAGTTTTGCTGCGAGGAAGAAATCGCTCATGTGAAGAAGTCCACTCAAAAGAAGAGTTCATATTCATGAAATTCTCACCAGTGTGAATGTAGCCTTAGGCCCAGAAAATCTTGCAAGATGCACAAATATGAACACTATTCTTTTGACTTGAGTCATATACATGAGTGATGCGGTGCCGGAAAAAATCACGTCATGTCCTATACTTTTGCGTTGCTCTGAATGCATCACCCATTGTTTTCAATGGGACAGGAAAACACATTGCACTGTGTGCGAGTTTCCTATGGGAAACCTGTGTCGATCAGCTACATCTGAGGATCTCTACTTTAAAAATACCTCCTATCATCATTTCAGGTAAAGAAAACTGCTTGGCATCTGTGTGTAAACGCACATTGGTGAGCTCTAAATTGGGCCGGCTATCGTGCTCTGTCATGTGTAGGTGGCCTTAGGCTGTATTTAAATAGTCTATCTTCTGAAAGTGGCCCATCTTAAAGATCTCTGAATTTAATCTTATATATTATCATTAAGGGTTAATTTACCAGCTGCTACTGATTGTTTGTTTGTTTTTTTTTAGCTTGGTTTTAAACACTGTCTGCTATTTAAGGAAGTGAGGTAACTTCCCAAATCAGGTGATCAAGACTCTGTTCCATAGAGTCAAAACGCGTCCTGCATCTGCATAGCATTTGACCTTTTATGTATGCACTTCTAATAATAAAGGTTTTTGAATTTCCACGACAAGAACAGTAGTCTTCTACAGTGTCTTAGCAGAATGCATATCAAGCCATGCTCGTGGGGTGGCTTGATAGACTGCCTGCCCGATCGCAGTATGATGTAATTCTATGGCAAGTCGCAAGTTGTTGTCCCTTCTGTGGGCTAAAAATAAATAAAAAGATCAATAAAGTTTACCTTTTTATTATGAATTTAAAAAAAAAGTTTAAATAAAACCCCTTTTGTCATTTTTAACAAAAGAATCTAAATAATGAAACAGAAATACATATTTGGCATTGCTGCATCCGTAAAAGTCCGATCTAGCAAAGTAATGCATTATTTACCCTGCACGGTGAACATCAGAAAAAGTGCCAGAATTCCCTTTTTTTGGTCACCCTGTCCAAGAAAAAATGCAATAAAAGCGTTCAAAAAGTTGTACCCAAACTACAGGATGTCCCACAAAAAAATGAGCCCTCGCACATCTAGGTCGGAAAAATAATTTACAAAAAATTAAATCTTTGAAAAAAAAAAAAATACAAGTCGTACAGCAAAACTGGTAGTATGGTAGTAATCGTGCTGACCCAGAGAATAAAGCTATCATGTCATTTTTCTTGCAGTTTGTGCGCCGTAGAAACTCCACTTTTATAAACGTTTCAGTACATTATATGGTACGTTAAATAGCACCAGTGAAAAATACAACCCGTCCCACAAAAAAGCCCTCATACAGCGACGTCGATGGATAAATAGAGGAGATTATTTATTTTATTTATTTATTTAGGAGGGGAGTAAAAAATGAAAATGGGGGGGGGGGGGGGACGGACAAAAGGGCCTAATTATTAAGGGCTTAACATCTCTGTAAAATGCTGTATTTAAGGAGGACCTGTCAGCTCTCCATAGATTTCCATTTTAGTAAATGCTTGTAGGTATCTGTTCTTAGACCTCTGTTGTTTATCTGTCCTTCCTCTTAAAAATTAGATTAAGGTGCCAACTGGGTGTTAGCAGTCGGTGATGTATCTCTACAGCCAACACGGATTGGACATGGTCAGACCGTACAGCGACAGCCCGGCAGGCAGGCAGGCAGGACTGGTAACGCCCAGCTGTCAAGTTAATTCATTTCTACTAGGAATAACAGAGGAACAGCACAATATAGAGTTATTGGAAAACCTGCTGTTTCATGGGGAATGTACATAGTAATGAAAACGGACAAGGCTGGAGAGCTGGCAGATTTTCTAGAAGGCCAGGCTCACACGACTGGATTTGTATATGGGATTCTGCCATCGGCGTCCGTGTGTAAAATGCCAGTATTGAATGGCATGCAGTTTAGTTTTTTTTCTTAATACTTGCGGATATGAATCTGGTATTCCACGAACGGAAGAAAAATCGCAGCGTGCTCCATTTCGCCGTGGAATCGGAGACCACAACATTACCATGGAACCTCTTGACATCAGCGCTCACATCCTCGGCCGCAGGAGTTGGTTTCCATTTCAATTCCATTTTACTATCATAACGAACTGAAACCATTGTCTGTATTTTTTTAAGTGATCTGTCTACTGTAAAGAGATGGCTTCTATTGGCTTGCTTCCATTTACGTGGACTCTTCATGGATCCGTCTTGTATGCTTCGTCTTCTAACCTTCTGTGCACGCTCATTTAAAAATGGGTCTGTTACATTGACATGACTTTGTTCAGTTCTGTCATCCATTGTCTATAATGTGATTAAATTAAAAAAAGGAAGTTTGATTTCCCTTTTCCCCACGGAAACAATAGTGCAGCAGTCTACGCTAGGTCCATTATAAAAATGGAAAGGGAACGTAACAGACAAACTGAACTGAAACACTTGTCTGGCTGCTTCTGGGAGGGAACAGCTGAATGGAAAATAAAAGTGCAGATGTGAACGAGCCCTTAGTTGTGTACTTATTGCTCTATTCCCATTGCAATCCCATTCCGTGTGGATTTTAGGGTTTTGTATTGGACACTGGTGCTCTTTGAAGGCTCATACGTGTTCTGCATAGAGCCTGGCTTGTACATAGCTTGTAGTCCACTGCCGTGTTTTCACAGAACCTGCACATCCATATTGACTTAAGACTGCGGCCGGACTTACTGAAAGATGATTTTCAATGCAAATGAAATGGGTGAATATAACTTTGGAACAATTTGAATGTTTCCATCTGTATGTAATAATGTTCACAGGGCACCAGCGGCATGTGATCAATGCAAATAGATGTGTTTAGCATTAGCAATGAAGTATTACATAAATGGATAAATAACAGAAGGTGTTTCTTTTAGTATGTATGTATATTCTTTCGTTTGTTTGTTAAAAAAAAAAAAATCTTCAAGGTTATCTTGGCAAGAAAAGCTTTTCGGGAAGTTGCTCAGCCTGCTGTACAAACATATAAGTACTTGCTATCCTCCCCCTGGTCCTGTTCCAATGGTGCCCAATTCCCTGCGGCTCTTTTCTTTCTGCTGCAGCAGTCATGGTATCCGCAGTCATAGGTGACCACTGCAGTCAGAGACGTAACTTGAAGCTCCTGGGCCCCAATGCAAAACCTGTAACGGGGCCCCCAACTATAATGCTTTATTCATAGTACTGGGCTCCCTATATGGAGAAGAGGCCTTATGGGCCCCTCAAGGCTCCTGGGCCCGGGAGCAACCGCATCCCCTGCATCCCCTATAGTTACGCCCCTGACTGCAGTCACAGGCTCATATCAGCTAGTGAGTAGCTACAACAGTCACCTGTCCTATGCCAATATCCAGCACCAGGAACCTTGGAAACTAAAATCCTCTTTAGGCTGCCTTCACACGAGCGATTAAATCATGCAATGAGAGGGTGACTAAAAAGCAGAATTATGAGACAATTGATTTTCAATGGCTTCTGTCACACCAGCAAAGATGCGATGTTGCAAGAGGAAAATTGCAGCATGTCCTATCTTTCTGCGATTGAATTTTTATTTTTTCTATTTTTTTGGACATGTACTTATTTACCCTCCATGTACTAAATCGCTCTTCTTTCCCTATGGAGCCTCATTTTGATCACATCCCCACACACAAACTTGTGATTTTCATGCAATGCGTTTTTAACCTTAAAGTCCTATTGACTTTCACAATACAAAAATCTCGAGGCAGAGATGCAAGGTTATCCTCGAGAAAAAGCATCACTCATGCTCAAAAATCGCAGGAAGAAACTAGCCTTATTAACTACTCCTATTATATTATTTTCCTGACTGTTAGGCTAAACCTGCAGTACATGAAATGGTATGTTATCCCTTTGTTAAAATAAAACTACAATTCATCCCTCAGTCTTGCAGGATTTTGGTAAAATCTGCACCTATTAGGGCATACTGGGAGTTGTAGTTTTATTGAAATGTTAACAGATGGAGGACCAACATGTTGATAAACTACAACTCTAAGCATGGCCTGACAGTTGCAGTCCCGGGGCATGCTGGGAGCTGTAGTAATCCTGTGCTTTGTGCAAATAACTAATTTATTTTTCCATGTCTGTGAGCTAAAATCTGCACGTTTAAAAACTGAGTAATTTTTAACCCTATGCAATCGAATTTTGGATTCAGGGTTTCCTAGGGGGCTTTCTCATTCTGACATTATACAATGGCGCCACCTGCTGGCTCAAGCACGTACTGTGGTATGGGACATGCTGGAGAAGCCCCCGACAACAGAGCGGCCAGTAATATACAGTAAGAATACCCTGCTGGATGTCTTCCAACATCAGAAACTGTACAGCCTTCAATCAGAATGTCTTTAGATGTCAGACAGTGGATTAGAAAGGGTTAATATGCAGATTGTGACACATCAGTCCTGGGTGCAGGCAGCCAGACAGTCCTGATTCAGTGGAGCGGTTGTGGTGGTGGTGCTGACAGTGGAGAAGGCATAGTAGAACCTTCATCAGGACCAGGCAGAGGGGCCAGACTGAAGGAAAATGGGCAGAATATTGTGAGACAACACGACATATGACTCCCGTAGCAAGATCAGTTGGGATAGGCACAGCGGAAGCGGGATAGTGGGCTTTCTCCTGCCCCTGGCAGGCACCAGCATGGGCAATGTATGCCATTTAGGGGGAGGTCTGCACCTTGTACCTAGCTCACACACTGCTGCATGCAAAGAAAGTAGCCATTTCGTTACAGCCACAATTTGCTGAGGCGCGGCTAGTCGCAAATGGCAACTAGACTAAAAAGATCTCAGGTTCATTTGCGACCATTTTGGTCACCATCTGGAGCCCTGTCAGTTGAGAGACCTTTCACAGAGGACTGAATCAGTACACATGGACGTTTCTGCATCACAATGTTATCCTTTTGGGGCTTGAATTCCTCACTTGTTAAAATCCGCTTGTTTTTACTGCAAAACCCCAAGATTAAATTCTGCAGTGAAAAAACTTTCTGCTGCAGAATTAAGGACTTCTTATGGAACTGTTGCGGATTTCTAACATGCAGGAAACCTGCATGTTAGAAATTCTGCAATTAAACTGTGTGCAAAAAACAAACCACAACAAAAAAAGTCATTCTTCAAACACTTTTTTTTTTTTTTTTTGCCTCTCTCCATTGACTTGAAATCTCACCTGTAATATGGATCAGGAATCAGGATACTGAATGTTTGTTTGTTTGTTTTTTTTCCTTCTGCATAGTCCCTGTCTGTGTGAAAAATGTAGTAGGTATGTTGCACCATAGAATAATACAGGTCTGTATATTGCCCGTGTGGAGTCAGTTTTGGTTTTTTTTGTTCGTTTTTTTTTTAAACACTCAACACACAGATGAAAAAACTAATGTTTCGGACGCCTAAGGCCCAATGTCCACAGGCAAATTAGAATTTTCAAATCCGCGCAGGTGACCCACGTGCGTGATCTGCACCCATAGGGATGCATTGGGCACCCGCAGGTAATTAAATACCTTCAGATGTCATTTTTTTTTTTTCCCTGAGATGCGGATCGCACGTGCGGGAAAACACCCGCAGCATGCTGCATCTTTGTGTGGGTCTCCTGAGGCTTCCATTGAAGCCTATGGGAGTCATCCAGTCCCGCGGCACATCCGCACCCGTTATTGTGCTGTACTGCGGGAAAGCAGGCAAAAAAAGTGCACGGCGCATTCGCATGGCAAGCTTTCGGCACGCCGAGCACATCCGCCGAGTCGAAGAAAGAAGATCCTGCCGTGACTGAGGGCAGATCCGCAGCGTCCGGACAGGTGAGTAAATGAGATTTTCTCACCTCATGTCTGCGGGAAACGAGGGACCCGCTGCAGGATTCTGCATGGAGAATCTGTGCAGGCCCGAGTTTCCCTGTGGACATGAGGCCTAGATAGGTCAAGGAGGCCCATAGCAGCATGAGAGGTTCAGACGAGACCTGTCAAACTGGTTTCGTACATCACGCACTAGTTGTAGGATCTTTCCGCGACACAACCTCACAACTACGTATGGTACAATGCTGGTGAATAGGCTTTTAACAAATTCCTATTCGCTAATAGTGGAAAGATCCTCTGTGGATTTGAGTCATGTTTTGGATCTTGAAATCTTGTAGAAAATTCAGTGTGGATTTCGTTCATTTCAATGTAATGCTCTAAATCGTGTGTGGATTTCAATGCGGAAATACAACAGATTTTTTTTTCCACTGCGTCTGGAAGTAGCCTAAACTATCGGGGGTGAAACTGGACCCATAGGCCTCCAAGTTTTCTAAAACTGTTTTTCTAACCTGCCATTAAAAGCGACCTTGTGGGCCTGGAGAAACAAAGATGGCCGCCCAGCTTCTCTAACTCCCTGATATACAGTGTATTTAGTATTCATCATTAATCTAGGACAGTACGCAGTGTTTTCCATCCCCATGAATGCACTGGCCGGTCAGAGCAGCATGTCATGTCTTAGATTACCATTGCATTGGGTAAGCAGAGAAGCGGTGCAGACATCTTTGTTCGTCCAAGCCCAGAGGGTGACTTTAACCCTTTCTAATCCAATTTCCCCGCACACTTCCCAGCTATTTATTAAAGGTCCAATGGAGCTCTGTCCTGCATACTGTTAGAAACATGTTTAACTTTGTCCGACATTGGAGCTATGCAGGGAAGTCTTAATGCTGGACAAGGGCCGACATTGGATTGGAAAGGGTTAAGGGAGTGTGCCCACCAAGTGTGAGAGGAACAATAAAGCAATGTACCTCTACTACATACTGTAATAATTATGCTTGTACACAACTTGATGACCGTAACCGCTAAAACTGCTAGGCCGGGCTAACATCTGCGCTGGAACCTCCATTCGAAGGTTACATTGCAGATCTCACACAAAGTACCAGAAGAAATAGTGCTGCACGCAGGGCTATAACAAACTCTGCCGTCATTACAATTATTTTGGCAAGGGATCCACAATGGCTTACTGCACCCACAGCTTTCCCTTTTAGGGGAGAACTAGCGTTATATTTTGCCAGATTTTCAACCATGTGACAGAAAGAAAATTGCAGCTTCTCCTATGCTGATCCATTTTCATAGGACAGAATTGACTATTCAAGTTGGTGAGTTCACAAAAAAGCGCAGATAGAGGACATCTTACACATCAAAAAAGAGAAAATCTTTCTATTCACACACTAAGCCGGACACTCATCTGAATAAGACCTCGTTTGGTTTGTTACAGAAGTATTTTGTTCCCGACCATGACCAAGAGTTGTCATAGAACCCTAGCCTATAGCAAACCTGTGACAAGTATGGGGTCTGTAGGACTTCTCGGCATATGGAGAAGGTTTCCATTCACTGCCAGCAGGCAGAGATCTTGTAAGTAATAACAAATTAGAGCCTAAGCATTTTCAGAAGGTGCATAGGCTTGGGGCTGATAGAATTCTGCAGCTACAAGCGTTGGGCCTTTGCAGTCTAACCAATATTAGTGTTTTATTTCAGCTCTTCTCTGATCTCTTGACCCCCTTCCTGGACAGACAGAGCACTAACAGTTCTTGGTGATTGGCGATGGGCCATATTCACTGGCATGCCTTAGAATCAGAGCTGATTCTGTGTTAGACCCAGCTGCCCTGGCATTATAACAAATGTCACAATATTGGATTACTTTTTGCCTGGAGCTGGATGCGTCTGCTCAAGCAACTAAAAAAAAGGGGGAGGGGGGGATGTGCTCCCCATATGCTCTATTCGAAACTATTTTTTTTTTTCCCATGCTTGGGGCATATTCACACAAATGCGTATTATGCGTGCAAAATTTGACCACGCAATATGCAGTGAATAGAACACACAGATTTCAATAGGTTTGTTCACATGAGTGTATTTTGTACTCATTTCGTTCGCGCAAAAATATAGGCACAATAAGCAAATACGTTTGTGTGACACGGGCATTAGGGTACACATTATACACTCCATTGGAGCAGCAAATAACAAAGTGTTCTAAAAAGGTGGCTGATCAGGAAGGATAGTGGTAGGTCATATTCAACATACATGGGGGGTGGCTCTTCTCAGGACCCCCTTTCCCCAAAATACTTCTTGTATCGGAACCACTGTAGTCCACAGAAGTACAGAACTCCATGCCAACTGAGGCTGCTAACACAGGCGACACGATAAAGCCACCAGAAAATCGCATCGCTGGTCCGTGTGATATCACTGCGGTTTCTCATGGTGATAACATGACTTTTGTGTTGCTACAAAGTCATGTGATAGGATTTTCAGGGAGGCAGGGAGAGAGCCTTAAAATATGAGCCCTACCCCGAAAAAAAAGCCCTAGTTGCATCAATAAAAGGGATATGGTTTTTTTTTTTCCTAAGAAGCGCTGCCGGGGACCAGGAAGAAGATGCATCCGAACTGACTGTGCCTCTTAGGTGATATATGTAGGGAACGGGTGAGGGGGGGGTTTGCAGCTAGGGCTTATTTCAGGGCTTTTACAGTAGGATTTACTACTGTAAAAAGTTGAACCACACGAAAACCTTGTTTCCGTGCAATGCAGCACATAGGAAGGGTCCAGAGGAAAACATGAGCTACAAAACCTCGCAAATCGCAGCTCTATAGAACATGTGGCGATTTGGTAGTCTCACAATGTAGCAGGCTACAAAACCTTGCTCGTGTGGGAGAGCCCATAGGAAATGCATGCTCTACATACATCTGATTTGTCGCACTGTGGGGAAGCAGCCTGAATCTTGGTCACTAAAATTAGAAAGGCTTGCCACAAAAAGTGAGTGGAGCCGCAGCCTTCGGCCACCTTCTTTTGTGAATAGTGTGGGTTTGGCCGCTTCTTCACTTGCAGAACGCCTATAGCATTTAAACCTCGTATTTCAAGGGCTACATTTCACAGCCCGATTCCGCAGCATAAATAGACATGTTGCGGAATTAGAATTGTGAAAATACTCTGCACCATGTGAAGGGGATTTTTAAAATCTCTTCCACGTGGCTTGTAATGTAAATCACTGCAGCATTTTCACTGTGGATACAGCCCATGTTATGATAATCTGCAGTATTGCACCTTCATATGGGGCTGCACAGATTTTAGCTTTAAAGTGGGTGCACAGTTAAGGGACCTTTCACACGCGATGGAATATTTCCATGACACTCAGTGGAATTTGCCACTTCAAAAATCTGCATTTAGACATGCGGAATTGCTGACAGATTTAAACCAGTTTTCAATTTTTTGTATCAAAATCTGCACATTGGACTTCTCTATGCATAACCACTCCAACTCATGTGAAAGGTCCCTAAGATGACCCAATTTACCTTGCATACTTTAAACAAAGGATTCTAGAAAGCGGATCTCCAATCATCGTTATTGTAGTTTAGAGTCCTTCTACCACCTTCCCTGGAAATGCTGTTTGGTGTTTCGCATACATATTAAATGGACTGACTTTTAAAATGTCCATTTGTAATGGGTTTGGAGTACATTATACCGGAGTAGGAAAATGTCATAAAGCACTGTGATGTAAATGGTGACTTTGTTATACATATATTTGGCCTAATGTACTCCTTTTTGATCCCCATGTGCAGCAGAGTATTAGGGCAGCAGAAATGCAGTCTTGAGCTCTCACTCTCGACCTGAAGGTTGTGTGTTCAATCCCCACATAGTCAGGTGGCCGGCTCAAGGTTGACTCAGCCTTTCATCCTTTCGAGGTCAGTAAAAGGAGTACCCAGCTTGCTGGGGAGTAAAAGATGACTGGGAAGGCAATGGCAAACCAGCCTGCAAAAACAGTCTACCTAGAAAATGTCACGACGTGACGTCACCCTAAGAGTCGGTCATGACTCAGTACTTGCACCAGGGGACTTTACCTGACTCATTTTTGACCTAATAGCGGTTACTCTTCTAGCTTACTACAATGGATATAAATGGACTGATCGCATGCAGTCTGTAATTTAACTTCATGTCCTGAACCAATAAACGCACAGAGCTGAAGTTGCAGAATGGATGTACTTTACACTGAATCGTGCCATAGTGTCTGTCTTGTGCTGTGATTACAAGTCCTAGCCATTTCCCTTAAATGCTGTGGTTACGGCTCTCTCCTGCCGAACTTCGTCTTTCTGAAACTGCAAAAGTAGTGTCACCTCCAAGAAATATCATTATTTTACACAGTCACAGGGACAAGGCTGCCGGGATGGAACATATGGTTTCAACTATACTGTAGTGAAACCATTCTCCACTGATCTAAAAATAAAGAGACAACAGATGTCCGATTAACCCTTCTGTCCTAGTTATGTGGGAAACCTTCTCCATCCTGCAGATTCTTACGCAAGTCATACGACTACATTCTGCTACATGTAGGCGACTGTTAAAAGCTGATGAACCACCAAGTGTAACTATATATAGTTAGAAATAAGTGCGTATATGCATTAACACACTGACACGCCAAAAGTCTCGGGAATGAATACCATGTAGAACTCCTCTGGCCTGGTGAAGTGCTGCAACTTGATGTGGCATCAAATCCAGAAGTGGACAGAAGACTTCTGGAGGGATGCTTAACCGTGCCATCTGGTTAGCCACCCACAGCTCCATGATATCTGTAGGGTCTCTAAGCATTTATGGGATGTGGTGGAGAGGTCCAATTTTACTCATATTGTGCAAATGTGCAGGCCATACGATTCATAGAAACACTCCACAATGCTCCTCAAACCAATTCCAGATAACTTGGGATAGGCCATCTGGCCTATCATTATGGGGATACATGAAGGGCTGTAAATGGACACTAAGGAGTGAAACATAGTGAACACTGATCAATGGCTTGTTTTAGGTGGATCAGTGCCTCAACCCATGCCATGAGAATACATCTCACCCCAGTACAGAACCACCACCAGCCTGTATAGTGCCTTGTTGACAACTGGAGTCTATGACTTCATGGGGTCTGCACCACACACGAACTCTGCCATCAGCCCTAAACAACTGGTACAGTGACTCACACATTGCATCACATCACACTACCAATCTTCTAGTGTCCAGTTGGCAGCCTCACGAGGCCAGGAGCGGCGCTCTGGGTTTTCTGCTCCCATATCTCATGGAACCTAAAGAACGGTCCACTGAGTTGCCTCTTGCTTTGATTGTGGATGTGATTTCTGCCAGTCACTTGTCTGTCTGCCTGGACAATTGTAGCTAGATGCTACTGGTCGTGATCGTTTAAGCACCTGTGGGTGTCCACTTTGGGCAGTAATGGCTCCTATGGCATTTTCCTGTTACACACATGGCACTGTGTACAAATGTTAAATGCCTGCACAATATTAGAAATGGAATGTCCCATCTATGTAGTATCTACTCTGATATCATGCCTCGTTTGAATTCTGATAAATAATTGTCATCTTGCTATGAGCACCCTGCCCAGTGTTCAACCTCACTCGCAAGAGAATACCTCACCACATAAGGCCCACTTACACTGGACGAATGCCGGGCAAACTATGCCCGACGCTTGTCCCTTTGTGTACTCCCTCCCGTGCTGTTAAACAGGAGCGAGTATCACTGGCTTGCTCCGAAGGAAGGTGGGGCAGCTGGAGGAGATTTCACTCCTCACTCTTCCCGCCCCTCCCCATTCACTTAACACAACGGCTGTTCAGTACTGAACGGCCACTGTTAAGTGAATGGAGAGGGGCAGAGGAGAGCGAGGAGTGAAATCTCCTCCAGCCACCCCAGCCCCCTGCTGGCTGCTCTGTGAACAAGCCAGTGTTACTCGCTCCCTTGTCACAGCACGGGAGCAAGTGTGTGCGGGGACGACATTCGTCCTGTGTAAATAAGCCTTTATACAGGTATGGGCGTTCCCAAGTGTCACCTGAGGTAACACCACTTCATAACCTATTTACATACTGCTGTGTCATGACTTTTAACATGTTGGTGTTTGTGTAAGATACAAGGGGCTGCTGATAAGTCTTTGGCTTTACCCAGAAAGAAACCAGATAGAAAGATGAAACTTTACATTTATTCCACATACTCTCCACTAATGTCAACACACTTCTTACATCGGTATTCCAAGTTCTCTAAGCCTTGCAAAAAGGATTTCGGCTGTGCCTCAAATTAGTCATCCATAGCAGCCATGGCATCAGAAATGGTGTGAAATTTGGTACGCTTGAGGTGTTACTTCAGGTTTGGAAACAGATGATAGTTGGAGGGAGCTAGATCTGGTGAGTAAGGTGGGTGGTCAACCAGCTGGAAGCCTAGCTCCACCAGTTTTGCCGTGGTCGCTTGTGCAGTGTGAGCAGAGGCGTTGTCTTGCAGGAACAAGATTCCTTTGGACAGCTTGCCACATCTTTTGGCCTTCAGAGCTGCCTTCAATTGGTCCAAAAGTTCAATGTAATACCTTGCATTGATGGTGGAACCATTTTGAAGGCATTCCACTAGCAGCACGCCCTCCTTATCCCAGAACACAGATGTCATCACCTTAGTGGCTGAACTTCTTTGGGCGAGGAGAATCGCTGTGTCTCCACTCTTTTGACTGCTCCTTGGTTTCAGGGTCATACAAATAAATCCAGGTCTCATCCATAGTGACCAGTCGATCCAGGAAGTTCTTATCAGTCCGGAAACGCTGACCAATGGACCGGGAAGTTTTCAGTCGCATGCTTTTCTGATCTGTTGTCAAACATTTGGGGACCCACTTTGCAGATAGCTTCTTCATGTTCAAATGTTCATGGATAATGACACAAACACGTTCACGAGAAATCCCCATGATGTCTGCTATTCATTTAGCTGAAATTCACCGATTCTCCAGTATGAGGTTATGCACAGCATCGACGATCTCCGGAACAACAACCTCTCTCGGTCGCCCAGGACGTTCCTCATCATTTGGTACTGAAGTGGCCCGTTTTAAATTTGGCAACCCAGTCCTTAACTGTAGAATATGAAGGGCATTGATGCCCCAATGTCTGCGACATATCACCATGAATATCCTTCGCGGACTTTCCTTGCAGAAACAAGAATTGTATCACTCCTCTGCTCTCATTTGTTGTGAATATCGCCTTAGACTCCGCCATTTTGTTTTCCCACGTGCCTAGATCACGGTTGCCATAAGCTACAAACACAAAAGTTCAATAGAGCAAAGCATACTGAGGAGGAGTTTGTGGTCAATCACACTCAGGCAACAACATTTTAGTTTTGATATTTTTATTTTTCCATCCTAATTTATTTCTTCAGTGGAATTGTACAGATAAGTGGTCACATTGAAGGTGGAAATAAATCTGAAACAATTTATCTTTGGCCTAATGCACACGGCCGGATTTGCATTTTGGAATTCGTCACAGAAGGGGAAATATAAAAACCAACAATCACTGAAAACAACCATATACTTACTGACTCAGGAGGGCAGATAGCTGCATCCCCTCAACATGCAGGTAGCAAACTGCCAATTGAGGGAACCAATTACACTGTAATTGTTTCTCTCATTTGGCAGTTTGCTACCTGCATATTGATGAGGTCTCCAGATTGCTTTCCTCTGCTTACCCCACCACCTATGCTAGCGACCCTCTTCCCTCACACCTCATCCTGTCCCTCTCCCCGGTGGTTATATCCCACCTCACCACTTTATTCAATCTTTCTCTGACCTCTGGCATCTTCCCCTCCTCAAACACGCCATCATATCCCTACTGCTAAAGAAACAGACTCTTGACTTGACTGATGCTGCCAACTACCGACTTGTCTCCAACTCTGTAATTGGTTCCCTCATTTGGCATTTTGCCACCTGCATGTTGAGGGGATGCAGCCTTCTGCCCTCCTGAGTCAGTAAGTATATGGCAATTTTCAGTGATTGTGCCTTTCGGAATCTGGAGCTGGCGTCTGCCTCTGGATCCCGCAGCAAATGCCGGCTATAGCATGTAATGTAAAAATGTATTTCCACGCCCACAAACAATAGCAATTTTCCGCTTGCGGGGAGGGGGCGGCAGCATGCTCTATTTTGAGCCGGATTCCGTGCGGAAGCCAATTGCAGACATCAAATCCATCCGGTCGCCAGATCCTCAATACAGATCCGCAGGGGTCACTGGCCAGGCACCAGGTCTGATTCCACTGTGGAATCCTGCATGCATTATTGGACCCGGCTGTGTGCATTCGGCCTTTGTCAGATTTTTTAAGATGGCGACAAAAAAACCCATGGCATTTAGAGAGAGGTGTGTAGACTTTTTATATCCACTCTATATATTTAACAAAGGTGCCATTGAAGAAGTAGAGGTATTATAGAGACAGCTACCCTTTCACTATTGGAGCTTCTCTGTATTAAGAGTAGACCTATGACCCTGCAGTGTGGCATAATCTAAAGTGAGCAAGTTTTCCCTTGCCCATCGGCGCCAGACTAGGCTGGAGTGAATGTGAAAAATTATGAATGTTATGGGGTTGTCAAGAGAAACTGTGTGCAGAATATACGGGGACATGACTGAGTAAAAACGTCCAATAAAAGGGAATCTTATGGATTTCAACAATTCGGCAACGGAAGGCGTCAGAGGAGGATGTCAAGCGTAATGCTGATGAACAGGCATGCACAGCTTGGCAAACAGCAGCCAAATACTACACTGCCATGCCAGCTAAGGCTGCTGAATGCACAAGTCATTGTTCATTGGCATCGATGGGATATAACCAGGGGTGTAACTATAGAGGGTGCAGGGGATGCGGTTGCACCCTGGCCCAGGAGCCCTAGGGGGGCCCATGAGTCCTCTCTTCTCCATATAGGGAGCCCAGTTCTATGAATAAAGCATTATAGTTGGGGGCCCTTTTACAGGTTCTGCATTGGGGCCCAAGAGCTTCACGTTATGTCTCTGTGAAGCATGGTTTAGGTATGGGTACAGATAGAGGGGGGGGGGGGCCCAGCTCACCTTTTGCATCAGGGCTTTTACTTACCCCCCTGGATATAACAGCAGATAACTAGTTCAAGTGCCGCTGACATCTGAGAGAAACTGAAAGGTGAGACTCCAGTGAGCAACAGCGCACAAAAATTTAATCGTGAAGCAGTTAAAAAACATTACCTAGTCATGCTTTAGAAGGAAGTCTTTCAACTAGCCAAGATGCTCAGCTTATTACAGCACATGCTCAGACATAGATTTCTATGGGGTCTATTGACTTTGTATGGAACATCTAGTAATGCTGCAGGCAGTCTGGTAAAGGGGAATTAAAAAGCCTTGAAAGCTTGCATATATATTTTTTCTGGTTAGCCAATAAAAGGTTCGCCTCCGTAATACTTTTTTGTATTTTTATACAATAGTACTTCACGTTACATAGAAATGCATGGGAAGCCAAGCATGCACAGTAAAAGAAATAAGGAAGTGGAGGAAAAAAAGCAGAGCGCTGTCACACGAACCCCACACCCAAACAGGAAGTACAGAGCTGGTCATCAATGAAGTTCTTAAAGGGCTTTTCCAGGCACAGGCTAACCTTTTAAAGTCTAATGTACATCATCACAATAAGTAATTCTGTAAAAGGTTTGCTGTACCTGGTCTGGATACTTTCTATTTGTGTCACGTGACCCTTCGCCTGAAAAATGTCTCTACTTCCTCTGACATCTTGTCAGCATTTCCTACTTCCTCCCATCCATAGCCGTGAGCAGTGCATGATGGGAGGACAGGGGAGGAAGTACTGCGCTACATTGCTTATGTGCAGCTTAGTGCTGGAAGCTCCTGTCTGCTTCAATGAGAGGGAGGTTGGTGCCAGTAAGTTGTAAGACCTGCTAGCTGTGGGCAGAGCTACAGCGCTGGCCGGGAGACAAACTTTATACATGCTGTAGGTTGTAGGCAAGTCTGTTGGGTTTACTGTGGAAGTAATGCATGTAAACCTTGTGGCAGATCAGTGGCTGCACAGGACAAAGCGGGTCCAGAACGGCAGATAAAAGGTACAGATTGCTGCTACTTAGCTGTACCTTCTAGATTTCAGTATTTTCAGAATTTCCATTTTTGTACCTGAAACACCCGTTTTTAATAATGGATAAGAACCTATATTACTACTTTCCGCATTCATATTAGAGGAAGTAGTAAGATTCTCTTTCCTAAAGAATTTCTTAAGACATTTGCCTAAACTTCATATAACTAATCCTAATAACCGACCCATGAATGAATGTTTCTCTTCACAACACTCCCCTAAATGGTGGCATCTCTTTAATATGTATGTCATGTTGACTATACTATATAATGTTAGAGGGTTTAATGTGGGTCAGAAACGCTATCTAGATGGTGAGTGAGGAGACTCAAAAGGCCATTTATGCTCCTCCTGGGTAATGTGTAAATAAGGGTGATGGAATAATACCTCCACAGTGCCACCTATTGGTAGGCAGCATTCCTTCAAGTCAAAGTTAGAACCTTTTATACAAGCCTTGTAACAATGACTGGGAATTGAAAGCAAAGCCAGCCTCCATGCACAGACAGCTGTTTCAGGGTATTTGCCCTTCATCAGCATACAATAGGAGTCAGGCTTTGCTAGTGAGAGGCCTGTGACAGGGGGGTTCAGAAACACTATATTTTCACCTTAGGGAGAGCACCTAGACGGTTATTAGGATTCAATGTGAATCGGGGCCTCAAACACAGGAGAAGCAATAATTGTGGATTCCGGGAATTCAAGCTTTTAACTTTAACTGCAGTGGGATACCCAAAACTTCAAGACTTGGTTGCTTGGGTTTTTAGGATGGGTTATGACAGGGATCACCGGCCTGTGTAAAAAGGCAGTTCATTTATGAATTGCCTGTTTACTGTGAATGGAGGCAGGCAGCCAGAAGAGATCTCTGGCCCGCTCTGCTTCATTCAGTCAGCGACTCTTGTTCCTGTGTAAAACCACAAGAGCGATAATCCATTGGCCAGTCGTCCCATGTAAAGCCACCCTTAGCATGGTCATGTGCATGATCTATGTAGAAAGAAGCAAACT
This sequence comes from Eleutherodactylus coqui, assembly GCF_035609145.1. Classification (NCBI taxonomy): domain Eukaryota; kingdom Metazoa; phylum Chordata; class Amphibia; order Anura; family Eleutherodactylidae; genus Eleutherodactylus; species Eleutherodactylus coqui. The sequence goes on along the minus strand of NC_089837.1, from coordinate 452,779,775 downwards.
GAAAGGTCAAAAGCCAAAAACACTGTAGCACGGCCTGCAGGCTCCACCAGCGGTAACTTTACAGTCTGGCGAATGGCATTACTCGTGTATCACTAGACTGCTCAGATAAGGGTTTTCACTTAAAAAAAAAAAAAAAAACCTTGGTATCTGAGGACTTCAGCTGTCTGCGATGTTTTTAAACATGTCCTTTAACACATATTTTCCTCCACATTTAAGTTAACACAAAAACGCTGCGGTATTTTGCATTTAAATAAGCGGCCCGTTAAAATTCAGCAATATTTCCAAACCGATTTTCAAGTCGACCACAGGCAAGAGAAAAGTATATATGATTTAAACCATGTGTACTGCACATCTGTGGACTAGTGCAAAAATAAAACGACACACTACATTTTGCCAAAAGCTGCAATTTTAAAATGTGCTTGTGGACGAATGATCTGACGTACGGCAAATGTGTTAGGTATGGTGTATTAATATTACCAATGTCCTTAAACTGCAAGGTCTTTGGCTGTGCGTGTGCTATAAATGTCCAGACTACTGATTTAAATATAGCCTCTTCTATACTGTAAGCTCTTGGGTGTAGTATTTAAAGCTTTACCTTTAGCCATCTTCGAATATTCCTGGCAGCGTACGGTGTTCAGAGCCGGCGCTGCAACTGGCACCCATTACTTACTTGATTGGTACTATGTTGTAGTTCTCTGATGAAGGGACCACCGCAGGGAACTTTCCTAAAACTGTTAGTGGTGGTCTCATAGATCAATAAGATATGACACACCTTAGCAATATGCTACAGTAAAGCTTGCTGTTGTGGGGGAACCATTTCAAAGACTATGCGATATATTTAGTTTTCATATGCCGGTCTAAGTAAACTTGGTTCCTAGTTACAAGTGACTAATGTATTAAAAGGCACAAACCTTTTTAATACATTGGTCTCATCGGGTGGCATCCTCGTGTGCCAGATGGAAAGCTATGCCAGCTACAAGCTGGCATAGGTTTCTAGTAAAATGTACTCCAGTTTAAAATGTGGTGGGGTGCATGTGGCCAAGCTCCTAATGCTAGGTTCACACACCTTTTTGAAAAGTTGGTGAGTTCAGAGTAAATGCCTGAAAAGATGCTATTTTGGCACGTGCACCAAAATTGCGACTCTTGTATTCCATATAACTGGTAAACCGTGCATAGTAGATATGCGGCTACGTTTAACCCCTTAGATACGAGCCTATTTTGTGCCTTTTTAAGGACCAAGTGATTTTTATTATCACATTGCAAGAGACATAACTGATTGATTTAGTGAATGCTGCACTGAGCAGGGGGTTGGACCCGATGACCCTGAAGGTCCCTTCCAACTCTACCATTCTATGATAACTCTTTGCCATGGCCGTGTGAGGGCTTGTTTTTCATGGGACGAGTTGTATTTTTTAATAGCACCACTCTGGGGTACATTTAATGTGCCGTACATCTTATTACAATTTTTAGGGAGGGAGATGGGGAAGAAGTGCAGAGATTCCGCTATTGTTTTGGGTTTTGTTTTTACAGAGTTCACCATTCGGTAAAAATAATTTTCTTACATAGATACGCATTACTGCAATACCAAATTTCTGTAGTTTTTTAAAAATTTTTTTAAACTACTTTTGCACAAGAAAAACATGTTTTTAAAGAAAAACAATTAAATCGGCTTAACCACATTCTAAGGGGGCATTCAGACGACCGTATACCATCTCTCTGCAGGGGGAGGAGGCTCTCCTCTCCACCCCCTCTCCACCACTCTACACTATTTGCAATGAGAGGAGGCTGGCCGAAGGGCAGGGCTAAGTGGCGGGAATTGGCCCTGCCCCCGTCCTGCCTCTCATTAAAAATAGTGCAGGGGTGGAGAGTAGGCAGAGAGGGGGCGGGAGCTCAGAGCCCTGCTCCCAGCTCTTCCAGCCTCCTCCTCCTGCAGAGAGAGATGCCGTATATCGGCCGGCGTGAATACCCGGCCGATATACAGTCGTCTGAATGCACCCTAAGACCCATACTATTTTTAATTTTCTGGCAGCAGAAATTAGAGAGGTCTGTTTTTTTGTGGGAAGAGTTGTAGATTTTATTGATATCAGTTTGTGTTACATGTGACCTTTTGGACCGCTATGTGTTGCATTTTTTTTGGGAGGCGAACAAAAGATTCTGGCATTACTTTTTTTTGCAACATTCACTGTGCAAGACAACTAGCAAAGTATTTGTTGCGTTGTAACAAACACAGTATTACCTATTTATTAAGTGGTGCTTTAAAAAATTTGGGGGTAATTTATCCTTAAGGGGACTTAAAGATGAGATGGTTCAATTGCTAGAATAGCACACTGAATTACTCATGTAGTGCATTCTACTAAGCCTATGACAGAAGTTTATGAAACTCTGAAGGAGGCTGGGCCTAATAGGCTGAGTTACATGTAGGACTTTGTCAGCCTTCCAGCTGCCATCTGAGCCAATTGGTACTTTGCGATTACATTGTGAGGTGCTGATAGGTGACAGAAGGAGCTCCCTTCCTGTCATCTGCCTACATGCTGCAGTTGCTATTGGTTGTGGCATATACATGGTTAAACTGCCAGGATATAAGGTTTCTCTACTACTGGCTGTTAGCGTAGGAGCCTGGCTGTCAGTCAGCCTAGCCACTGCCTTAGTAAGATACATGTTTAAAGGCCATTAGTGAGGTCAGTAAAAAGGCATATTGCGGTCTCTAATAGTTTAAATGGGACATGCCAAAATTGTGACCCAAATTAAGCCAGTCAATGGATTACACCTTTTTTTTTATATATAAAAATACACAAAATGTATCATTTTAGTACTAGTCACTGAGATAAATTTGACATATTTTTAGATATTTTAAAACAGGCAAACTTATACACAATAAGTAAATCTTCCACTTTTTATTTCAGCTGCACACAGTTTTTAGGATCTCTCTCAATAATTGGGAATAGTCTTAACATCTAAAGTCTGAAAACTCTATTCAGAATTAGGATTTATTCATACAGTCATAATTTTGGTTTGTGCTGCATAATGGACATCCCACAAACCCAATGAGGTCAGCTGGGCTATTCACACATGCATTTTATGTATGTTCCATACCTAAATAAATACATTGCAGCATGCCCTATTCAGTACCTTTCACAGGTGTGGAATATTTCTGCAAGACACACCTAAGGCTGCAGTCACATGGGGCTGAAATCCTGCGGAAAGCTCACAGAATGACCACAGCGGGTCCGCACAGAACTACCGCGATCTAGTTGCGGCCGGAATGCAGCTTCAAAACCATCGCCATTCGGTGCCAGTTTTGAAGAGGCTTCGCTGCTGTATTTTGCTGCAACCATCTTTCCCCATAGAGAGGAGAGAGACCGCCGTGGAAACGGCGAAACAATTGACATGCCGCGACTTTGAACTCTGCTCGGCATGTCCGCTTCAGTGCGGCTTGGCCAGAATGGCTTCTCTGCAGCGTGTCGACAAGATTTTTGCAAATCTAGTCCACTTTGCTGGTTGGTCTCGGGTTTAAGATTGCCAATGGAATTTCCATGCGGAAAGTCTGCACGGAAATAACGTGGCAATTCCCCGTCATGTGAACCCAGCCTAAAGGTGCAGAAAATTCTGCACCAAAATCTGCATGTATACATTGAGGGCTATAGAGCAGATTGAGCTGCATCTTTAGCTGTGCCTTGAGGCCCACTTACACTGGATGAATTTCGGGCAAATTATGCCCAGCACACGTTCCCGCACATACTCGCTCCCGTGCTGTTACACAGGAGTGAGTATCGCTGGCTCTCTGACAGAGCGGCCGGCAGGGGGCTGGGGCGGCTAGAGGGGAGTTCTTTCCTTGCTCTCCCCCGCCCCGCTTCAATCACTGTAAGCAGCAGCTGTTCAGTACTGAATGGCTGCTGTTTACACTGATCGATCATCGTCAGAATTTTAAGCAGCATAAACAGCAGTCATTCAGTACTGAATGGCCATTGCTTACAGTAAATGGAGAGGGAGGGGGGGGGGAGCGGGGAGAGAACTCTCCTCCAGCCGCCCCGGCCCCCTGCTGGCCGCTCTGTCAGAGCCAGTGATACTCGCTCCTGCATAACGGTATGGGAGCCAGTGTATGCGGGGACGAGTGCCTGACATTCGTCCAGTGTAAATGGGCCTTTAGATGCATGTGTGAGAGGTCCATTGAGGTCCTTTTTATGAAGCATTAAATTGCCCATTTAAATCAGTGGGTACACAAAAAATAAAAACCAAACTGGGTGTACATGGAAGAATTGGGCCTTCAGTTGTTTCCACAAGAAATACAGGACTGATGTCACACAGATCACGCATGTGCATCCCATGTTTTCCTATATCCATGTATGTCACACACTAAAAATGGTCATCTTTTCACATACTGAAATTGGATACGCTAGTCTGAATAAGGCCTTAAGGACTCAGTCCCACGGGCGTATTTGAGCCGCGTACTATGTGTGCAATTTCTGCATGCATCATACATAGTGAATAGAATCTACTGATTTAAATGGGTTTGTTCACATGATAGATATATATAATTATTATAATTTTTTTTTTAGTTTTTCATGCGATGCATGATCATGTGTTTAAAAAAAAAAAACGCAGCACGCCCTATCTTGGTACGTTTTACACACTGAAATTAATGGGCGTACATAAATACTCAGGAAACCTGCGTATTTATGCACAAAATCAATGTGATTTTATGCATTATTTTTACGCATGTAATTACGCAATGTATTTGTGCACACGAACACGCCAGAATGGGCGAACTACATGGCTGTATTGAGATTATGGTGTGGTTTTTTTTTTGTTTGTTTTTTTTTTTTTTCTGTTTAAAGAAAAAAATACTTTACTACTTTTTTGCCTAAGCTAGAAATCCCCAATGTAAACTTTCCCCACCTTGTATGTTGATGAGCAATATAACAGGATCTGGGAGGCATTCCTGGTTTCTGCTGATTTCATCTGACCCCGATTTCTGCGTGGGATTTGTTTCATCTCGTCTGCGGGATGTGGCGCAGGAGTAGCTGAGGATCCTGACTGACTTCATCAATCACTCACATATGCGCTGGGGCTGGAGGCAGCATTGGCACAACATCTGAGTTCAGGTGCCATCATGAGTTGCCGATGCCTTTGTCTCACCCAGCACATGCGCGAATGATCAATGAGGTCAGTCTGGATCCTCCACTATGCCTGCGCCACATCTCACAGACAAGACACAGGATTTGCAGAGAACACCGGACCTAGTGAGGGCAGAGGCCTGTCAAAGTACAGGGGAGTGATAACTGCAGAAGAGCATGACTCCTAAGGAACAGGAGAGGCACATTGGACTCATGGTGGTGGGAAAAGTTTGCCAAAAATCCCAATCTCCATATGCCCTACCCATATATACTACTGTGGTAATGGTGGTTTAGGTGTCCTAGTGACATGTTCCATTTAAACTGTACTACGGTGCCCTGTAGTTACTATTTACTCCCTTTGTTTGAATATATAGCACCACTAACGAGCTTTACAGGCTGAAGCATGACGTTGTGGATCATGGAAGTGTGATCCAGTTTTTTTACCGGTTTTTTTTGTAATTGAATATAAGGGGGTATGATGGTCACATCCAGTTATTTTCCTAGAGACTAATATATAGATATTAATCTTGCTTGATTTCTGCAGAGTGCTACCTAAAGCGAGTGAGGAAACGGGATCTGGACTTTATTTTCTGTACATGTTTAGTCTAGTAATGAACCTGACACTTTGGCTGATACTGAGAAGCAGCAAATGTAATGCATCATACACATAAAGTATTAGCTGGCCCCATCATCCCGCGCTCATTTACTGTGACCAGTTTTTAATCTCAGAAGCTGTGTTGCCATTTAGATGTATGATCTATGTGTAAATTTATATAATGTGTTGGCCTTCACCCTTCCCCAGCATTCACCACTTACATCCCACGAGACGTTAATTCAATAGTACCTTTACTTGTGGTTCAGAGCAGAAAATTCAATATTTCTAGCCTTTTTTCAGTTTCATGTCAAAATACCCAGTGGCTTCCAATTGACTATTTCATTTGGCCTAACTAACGTCTAAGCTCTCAAATTACCCTAGGTAAGCATACTGTATAACAAGCAATCTGTAACATACTCTCACATCTGTTAATTCAATTGTGTCACACGCTGAGTGAGATTTCATACAAAGTTCAGTCCATATTTCAGGAGACTCGAGGTAACACCGGCGCTGCAACCCACTCCAGCATGTAGGATCTTGTATCTCAGGAAGTAAAGTTTGCTTATATATAAACTACACAATTGATACCTTCAATATGACACATGGCTCCACCGTCTAATATTAAATTATATCATGTTTTGGCATAACTTAAATGGTCACTGCACTTCGAGACAACTTGTTTTAATATGATGACTAGAGATGAGCGAGCGTACTCGGTTCGGGTGTTTTTGCACTCGGACACCACTTTTTCCGAGTAACTGACTCGGACGAAAAGATTTGGGGGGCGGCGTGGTGGAGCGGGGTGTAGCAGTGGGGAACGGGGGAGCACCGCTCACCCTCCGAATCTTTTCGTCCGAGTAGTCAGTTATTCGGAAAAAGCGGTGCTCGAGTGCAAAAACAGCCGAACCGAGTACGCTCGCTCATCTCTAATGATGACCAATGTGATAACTAGCAAAAGTGCAAATTCATTTATGTACCCAAACTGGTGATTTTGTGCTGAAAAATCCCTGTAAAGTGCTGGTTCTGGGGGTCTCCTTCACCTCTGCTGTCAACTGCCTGTTGTCAAGTGAAATCCATCTCTAGTAATGGCATGAGAAAACACCTGTGATCTGTCTGTATGGAGGATAGGAAGGAGACTAAGGGCTCAGTCACACAGACGGTTTAACGGGCGTTGTTCCACGCGTAAAAAAAAAAAACGCACTAGATGAAACCAATGCTTTTCAATGGCAGCAGTCACGTGTAAATTTTACATGCGGAAAAACACCTGCGGTGAAAATTATAGGACACCGTTTCTGAAATCGCAGATAACTGCGGCAGCTGGTGTTTTTTGATTGGGAGACCCCTGGATGCGACAATGGGGATGGCGGCAGCAGCGCCGACCCCATTGAGAACATATAACAAAAATCACGAACCTCTGCTGTAGACGGCTCCATTGAAAGCAATTGGCTGCCGGCAAGCCCTGCATTGATTGTTAGGGGAGGGCTTTAAATATAAACCCTTCCCTGAAATGTGTGGGGGGAAAAAACTACTCCCCTCTCAGCAGCTGCCGGGGCTCAGGCGCGTCCAGCCAGGTATTTTCCTGCACTGCTGTGAAGTGATTTCAGCAGGCGGGGATTTAAAATCCCAGCCTGCTGAAAGGGCTGCCTCTGATTGGCTGAGCACTGTGATCAATCAGAGGCCGCACTCAACTATTGAATGAGAGCTGCCTGTGATTGGTCCCTGCGCTCAGCCAATCAGAGGCAGCACTCACCCATTCATTTTTATATTTTTTTTTTCACACCTTTTAGGGATGCTTATATTTAAAGCTCTTTCCCAAAAATCAATGCAGGGCTTGCCGGCAGCCCATTGCTTTCAATGGAGCCGGCTGTAGCGACGGCTCCATTGAATTTAATGGGAGAACATTGCAGTCCTCTGCCACAGCTGTGACAGCTGTGGCAGAGGATTTCTTCATCTCCGCGGGAAGTCCCATTGTCACTGGACACTGTGACAATGCTGTCATAGTGTTCAGTGACAAGGGGACTCCCCATGGAGATGAAGAAAACCTTGTTCACAATGTTCTTTGTATGTCAATGGGGCTGCCGCCTGCTGTATTTGTATGTGCTATAGAAAGTTGGGAAACAGTCTGCTGTTTTCTCTATGTGCAGTGTATGGAGACATCATTGCAGCTAGTCTTCACCCAACAGCTCAGGGAAGACTGAAATTACATATACAGCCTGTAGAGGTGGAAAACTGGCAATTAAATGCAGAAAACAATGCCTTCTAATGTAAATAATTTTGTGTAATGTTGTATTTCTGGGAATGTAAAGTATATCTGAGAATACAGAACACATGAAGAGGTCAAATATGTTATATAGGTCTTAATACCATTTCCTTAGTTACAAGGGAGTCTCTGGTCCCAGCATTGAGGCAGCTACAATTAGACATACAGTAATGTAGTCTTTTTGAATGTGTCACTTGCATCTTGGGAACTAACAAAATGCATATCACACCTTGTTTTACAGAGGATTACTCATGGAATCATCTAACTTTCCAGAACTGCTGGCTCCAGAGACCCCTCACTACCAGGGATTGGAAACGAGAGGACATGAGTTACCTTTTTCCTACTGAAGGTATGTAAAATGTTTGGAGTTTCAATATCCAGTTTTGTTCTTACAATCAAGTTTTTCCTTCTCACAATCTGTCCTGATGGTTGAGAGTTAAGGCTTTATATGTTAGCATTGTGCCATCTATAGTAATGCACTACAATCAATGTAGTAAAATGTAAATTGCTTCCCTGTCCATCACTGAACAGTTCAGATCCTTTTTTGTATGAACTTCGTCACCCTTGGCTTCATAGTCCTAACTGGTAATATTGGCGAAGAACATCAGTCCTGCCAACAGAAGCCTGCTGGACAGGACATCCTGTGCTGGCTACAGAAAAGCCATTTCTTAGAATTGCTGAGAATATCCTTAGCCTTGGCATCATGCCCATACGATAGATCTTGGATGTTATGGATAGCCTTTACTTTTATTCAGAGTTAATGACATATGTGCTTTTTAGAAAGGTGCACAAAGCATTTGATTTCTATATATTTTGTGATCTGTTGCCAGTTCATTAAAATACAATGTATTAATCATTCCTTAAATGTAGTTATGCTAGTAATACAGCCCTATTCCCCTATGAGAAATTGCTGAGACTCAGATGATTTTGGGGAAACAGAAAAGCATGCAATGTCAGCTGCACTACAATAACCTTACAGAGGGAAGCTTTGAACTGGGAAAATGTGCCCGCTAAGGATATGGACTCCTACTCCAACACCGCCCCAAAGCGTTTTAACCACTGCCGCTTAACAAACACCACGGCAGCAGTTGAAACGTTGCTGTATGCTGTGGACGTAATAAAGATGGCATCTTCATATCTGTGAAGCTTAGCCTTTTCTGTGACCCAAATCTTTGATTTGATTTTTGGTTTTGGGAACCATCACAACCCTACAGTCTTCCTCTTGATTCCTTGGGGGGGGGGGGGTGTATGTGTGTGTGTGTGTGTGTGTGTGTGTGTGGCTAAAAACAGCCATTGACACAATGTGTGCTTGTAGTCAGGGGTATAACTATGGAGGATGCGGTTGCACCCGGGGCCAGGAGCCTTAGGGGGCCCATAAGGCCTTTCTTCTACATATAGGGAGCCCAGTACTATGAATAAAGCATTATACTTAGGGGCTGTAACAGATTTCACATTGGGGCCCAGGAGCCTCAAGTTACGCCTCTGCTTGTAGTAGATACAAGACTGTATTTGGGGTTAGCAGGTTCAGGAGCTCCAGAGACAGAACAGGCAAAGTCTACCAAATTAGAATTATTAAGCTTCAAAAGACAGCAGTGGATGGGAGACTATGACCGAAATAAAAGTTAAAAAACCTCCAACTAAAGATGCATCCTGTATAGTGTGGTTAGCACAGGCTTACAATTCGCAATTTGGCAAATTTTATTTCTTGACACATTGATAGTCCTTTTCCCTATGGAACTCATATTCTCTGAGGACCAGAGATTTGGGGGGGGGGGGGGGTCCTTTTTTGTTTTTATATTTTTGTCAAATATATTGACACGATGTTTGCTATGCAAACATAAAAGGTTTAGAAAAATGGTAGTAAATGTAGAAGGAACTGTCTAGCCAAGGATTTGATATTCCACGTTTTGGGGACATGGCAACAGTCAAATTGGTAAGCACTTGATATGAACGTCATTTAGCAACACTTGACTCTCCCCAGCGGCGCTGTTGGCTGAAGCACAAGGGCGCCCCTAGACTTAACATAGGAACTTTGACCTCGCCTGATGGGTCACTCAATGTATCAAACTCAAATCATCCAGCAAAGAACACGCAAAGAGGTCCAAGTGTGGGGCAAGAAAAAGCCTGTAGGATTTTTTTATATTAGATTTAGCCGTATGAGAGCTTGGGGGATGAGTTATATATATATATATTTTTTTGGAACCACTTCTTTAACCTATTGAAAAACAGTTGAGGGCTCCTACCCACTTGCATTTTTTTAACGCTACTGTTCTTTAATGCGAGAGTCAATGGGACTTTCTAGTGTTAAAAATGCATTGCAAGTTTGTGCTTTGCGATTTTTGTGTGATGCGTTTTTAACATTAGAAAGTCCCATTGACGTGCACATTAAATAAAAACGGAACGTTAGAAAAACGCAAGCGGATAGAAGCCCTAAGGCTTCATGTCCACCTGCACGCACTGTTTCCAAGTGTGGAATCCCACAGTGGTTTCTACCTGTGCTCGCAGACATGAGGCCAGAAATGACATTTACTCACCTGTCCTGACGCTGCGGAGCTCTCCTGTGTCGTGGTTGGATCTTTCTTCTGGCCGGCAGCGTGCCGTGCATGCGCTGTGTTTTTGTTTTTTTTTAAATCTCCCGCAGATCCGCGGCAAAGCAACAATGCAGCTGTGGTTGTGCTGCGGATAAGACTGCTTCCATTGACTGCAGTGGAAGCCGTCCCTGTGGGATCCGCGGAAAAATGGAGCATGCTGCAATTTCCGCATTAAATTGCCCTCCGGATGCTTATACATCCATATGGGCTTCTAGATCTGTGAATCTCTCTCGCGCAGGAGATACGCGTGGAGTTTATAATTAAAATCTGCCCGTGAACATTGGGCCTAATTGGGGGGGGGGGGGGGACTCAATTCCACAATTTTTGAAGGATTTTATTAAAAATAACATATTAACTTTATTCTGTGGGTCTGTACTACTATGGTGATGGCAAATTTATACAATTTTTAACTGCACTACTTAAAAAGGATTTTTTCTTCGCAAGAGATTTTTTTTTTTTTAGTCACCATCTTCTAACCCTCTTTAACATTATTTTTCCAGTGATGGGTCTACGTGAGGGCTTGTATGGCGGGTCGACCTGCAGTTTCTATTGGTACTATTTTGAGGTACATAGGCTATTTCATTGCTTTTTATTAAAGATTTCATTTGGAGAAGGGATGACTAAAGAAGCAGCACAATTCTGGCATTGTGTATTTATCCTCCTGACGGCATTCAACATGTGGGATAGATAATGCATTATTTTACTATATCAGATATATAATCACTTATTCCATACACTATTAGAGTATATTGTATTTTTGAGGCATGCTAATGGGCAGAAATACACGGCATCAAATTCCCAAGATGCCATGACGTTTGGGACACAGAGGGAGGACTTTCCCTTTGTCGGGCCATTTAAATACCGCTGTCAGAGAGCAGCATCTAAATGTTTAACAGTGATCTGAGGTCTCTCCGGTTACAGCTGGGTGTCCGTTATCAGACACAACTGACACCCGCTGCGTTTGGAGCAGGATTGGCTGCCAAGCCTGCTCCATACGAAATCTGTGCACATCCCATGTTTTCTGCATGTTGAATTGCATGAAGGGGTTAACATTATACAATTTTATTACAGAAATGTGTCTACTCTTAAGTCGTCTTGAATTTTAAGAGCTGCAAACTCTCAAGATACAAAAACTTCATATAATCGTGCCACCTAGTAAAGTATAAATAAAATGTATACTTTCTGTTTAAATAAACAAGGGGAATTATGGGGTACAGATAGCCTCTGTCAAATGTGTGGTGCAGGTATACGGTTTGTAGTATTAGGTATTTATTGTAGCAATTTATTTGTAATCTCGCCCCGCTTGGGATATGTTAAGCCAACACTTCTATACAATTTTTCAACTATGACGCAGAATATAATATTTAACGTTACAATATCAAATCAAGACTTTTATTAAAGGACATGACCTATTAACAGTTTACGGGCCCGTTACCTTAATTACTACTAAACAGGCCTACTGAAATGCACCCTTTTTTTTTTAAGATTGGTTTTGATTTTCTAATTATACAGGGGAAGTCAAAAGTCTACTTTTTTTCTTGATAAACTGTCGAATTGCCGGCGACCTCCGCATGGGCCCCTTCTGACCAATCTATACTTTCAAGTATTGTTCTTGCAGCCACTGACACACAGCCAGTGCGTAATGTGGTGGGACGACATCCCGTTGGAAGCAGTGTGGTAGTAACGCATCGTCATTGAGGATATTTGGCATTACAGTTTGCAGATACTAGTTACCATTGATGGTGTCATCTATGACGATGGAGCCACTCTGTTTGGTTCCTCAGATGCAACACCATAACATGACTTTGTCGCCATCCTTGGATTCAATAGGCACAGTCCAGTTTGGGTTCCTGTCACTGTGCTACTGCATGTTCTGCCGATTTACCCTCCCCACTTACATAAAAGATGGCCTCATCTGAGAATAGGACAGGATCTCACTGGAGAAGTGCGGAAAGTTAGTATTCATTGCCATAGCCCGATCACAAATTTGCACATGCTTCTCTGGATTGTGCTCTGCCCTGTGGTGCAGCAGCTGCATCTTGCATGGATGACACTTGTTTGGTGTGGATGATCCATACTACACTTGATTGACTCATGTTAGGTGCTCTTCCTAGGGCTCTTGGTAACGGCTGTTAGGACAATGGTGGACATCCCTTCAATCGGAGTGGTTTTGGGCACCATGATCGTGCGGCATCATCCATGCATCCTGTCATCTTGAATACGTTTTGTAATACAGTCATGCGTTACTGGCATGGCATTTGTCACATTCAATGTCTGGGCGGCGTGATGTGTTGACCTCGACTTTGGTAGCAGTATCACATTGATATGTTACTTTTGTCAGTGGCATTGCTTATGTGGACCTGCAAAACACACCTATATAGCGACTTTTGACTTATCCTGTATGGTGTCTTCTGTATTTACATGAATATGGGGACAATCATTCCCTGAGTTGCAGCAACAGTGCTCTGAAAATGACTTATATGGGGCAACATTGTGAGCATGGGATATGCCATGTGCAAGGACTAGGAGGAATCCCTGGCCCAATCCCTTATCAATGGTGTGATGCTGTTAGCGGCCTACAACGTTATAATGGAGATATTGAGGGCTTATGCCCACGGCCGGGTCGGATTCCGACTGCGAAATCTCGCAGCGGAATCTGACCTGGCACTCCACAGAGATCCCGTACTCTCCTTTCCAGATCCGCAGGGAGTGTCTCGGCCGGCGAGCATGCACAGTGCAGGGCATGACGCGCCGGCGCTGATGCTGTGACGGGAATTCTTCCACAGTGCCCACTGAATATAGTATTGCGGGACGGACTGCTTCCATTGTCTGCAATGGTAGCCGTCCGTGCAAATTTTCCGCACGGAATAGAACATGCTGCGATTCTCCTCCGTGAGCGGAAAATCGCAGCTGGTTTTCGCTCGTGGGCAAAGGAGAATCATTTACCATTGCATGTCTATGGATGGTCATTGCTGCGGAATTTGCGGTGGGCGTCTGGCCATGAATTACGCAACGATAATCCGTCCGTGGGCATTAGCCCTAACTTTTATTTTAGAATCTTGCCCTTCTGCTGCCAGTACCCCATTGTACATGGCACATGCTGGAAATAAGACAGGAAGTGTTTAGACTATTACGTCCTTTTTTAGATGAGCCGGAGTACTATAATTTAGTGTAACAGAGCTGCCCATCTTCTAGAGTGTATGCATTGCAAATTTATAAGCTTGGAGAGAAAGTAGACAGAAAATAAGCGCTAAAATGATGTAACGTATTTGTTCCACTTGAATAATTTTTTGTTCATGGCTGTGTAGGCTTCAATTAAAACTGCGTGCAGTGGTTTATTAAAAGTCTTATTGTTAGTTTTATATAATTAGTGTTGGGCTACCATATATAGACATGAGAATAGTGGGGCCTACTTCTCGGTGAGGGAACTGACACTATTTCTGTAAGAATTCTTGGGAACAACGAGAGAAGCAATCCTCAGCCATGTGTCTATTTGCTGCTTCTGTCTCTTAGTAGATGGCTGTATTCCTGTTGGCCTTCTGCCATCTCTTGACTGCTGTAGACTAGCTTAAATGACTGTTCCTACCAGAACATGGCATAGATGGCCACTAAAACTAAGCTACTGCATAGAGTAGTCACAGTACATGATAATCTATTCATCCACCAATACGGTTTACGCACAGTGGTGTTGCGAAGAGACCCTACATTTGGTCAATAATGGATGCAACTCTACGGTAAAACCAACCCTCATCCCATGAAGCGACCTGTTCTTCTCGGGAGATGAGTTGTTCTGGATATAGCTCAACTGTAGCTAATAGAGATGGTTCCTCAAAAAATGAATATGCCCTAAGATGACCTTTCATAAGGTTGTCTACCACCAATCGTCTGACATGAAGTAAACCTTCGCAATGGGCCTTAGAATTCTGTAAGCCCGTGTTGTACTGTTGATTTTACATCGAGGCGTGGAGATGTTTGTCACTACTCTAATTCACAAGAGAGGAACTATTGCATTCCATGACACATTAGATGTATGCCCTTCTTAAAGCATTGCTTATACGGGAGAATGCGGTTTGTCACAAACCCCATACGGTGGCAACATCAGTGTCTACAAATCTTTATTATGGACCCATGGGACCCATGTACAGTGTCCATGTACACAACATATGATCTGGTTCAGTGTTCGTGCATATTCTGTCTGTCTTCTGAAATGCTGAACTCATGTGGGGTCCTCAATATCATATACCCTTCCACAAAACCAAATAATATAAGCCTGACTAAAATATATTCATACATATAAATACTCCTACTTCAGGGGGGTGAAAAAAACCTGTTCAACGAAACTATTCATATTTGGGCCCTCTCTCCCGCAGTCCCCCCCCCCCCCCTTTCAGGTATCTAAATCCCAGCTGCTCTTTGCTTCCTTCTGCAGCAGTCATTAGACACCTGTGACATGTGACTGCTGCAGCCAATAACCAGCTTACTTTAGCGATTGAGTGATTGGCTGCAGCAGTCATGTGCTCTGTTGTTGGTACATCATTGCTGCTGCAGCAAGAGGTAGGAAGCAGCGAGGCAATGGGAAACGTGAGGGATCGGCTGGGGTAAGTATGGCTGCAATTTTCTTTCTGCCACTGAGCAGATTTTAAAAAAAATTGTGCTCTGGATAATCCCCTTTATAGGAGTTGTCTGGGACTTTTATTGATGTCCTTTCCTCAAGGGTCCTCATAGGTCATGGAAACCCCATTTAATATAGTTTTAGTTCTATTGCTCTGCCTTATACACCTGTTGGGGCAGTAATAGCCAGAACATGTGGATAATGAGGTAAAATAACTTCTTTTGATGGCCGGATTAGTTCTGACCTATTGTTTCCACCTGCTGGAGAGTCCTTTGTGTGGTTGTTAGGAGGCTAGACTAAACTGTAGTCCAATATCAGAAGCTTTCTAGAGTAAGAATAAGTAGTATATTGCTACGAAGCCCCTTTTCCACAGATTCGTGTTGGCGGTGCCTGGTGAGATCTAAACTAAGGAAGATGCAAGCAGTTTGGGTTGCCTTTACAAGTCCTTAGAGCTATTCCATTAACAATCAGGAAATGTCCCTGGTGCATGCTGTTCTTTATGTAAACTGTTCAGGGCTTCATTTGCTTTTACATTGAAAATATAAAATTAGAACCATATTTGGGATAATATGCGGTTTAATGACAAAGTTCTAGTGACGTAAGTGATTTACTGCAGAAAATACAATGGAAATCTGTTCTGGCGCAGAGGGGCTGCTTTGGATGAACATGCATGCACTCCGGCTCTGAGCGAAGTCCTGGGCATATATGGCTTTACCACCAGTTCTAGTCGCTGGCTGAGGATCCCTTGAGTCGAGCAGCTGTAGGGTCTGCAGATTTAATGGTGTCAAACAGAGATGTACCGACGACGGCTTATAAAAACACACAAAAAAACTCTGCATTGAATTAGACCATATTTATAATATGTTTCCTTTCATAGGAATTGAGGAAAGCTTTGAAATATCCAATAAATGATCATCTAAGCCCCTATTTATCAAAAACACTAAGATGTGGCATGTAGGATGTAGCTTATTTTATCATAATGGTGATGAAAAGCCTGATACATCTTAATACAGTAAAAAAAAAAATAAAGAGTCCTATATGAAGGAGTCTGAGTCTGGGAAAATGAAAGGGCTGGAGTCGGAGGTTTGACTTACTGACTCCACAGCCCTGGTATCAGTCACAGAAAATAATGGCTACTACTGTAACCATATTTCACTGGAAAAGAGCCAAAAATGCAATATCTGATAAGGTGCAGAGCAGGCACGATCACCGCTAAGCGGGCATAAGACCGGCACAATGGCCGTAGAACCTAACAATATGCAGCAAGCCAGACTACACCAGAGGAGCTAAACTGTCCACTGCAGACTTGTAGATTAGTAACAGAATTTTGGTGCAAATAAAGTAAATGTAACAAAACCTCATGCATCTTTAGAGCAAAAACTGCAGCAAATCCTCAAACATGGCGCATGAATTTGTCTGTCCTAGTCACAGATGTTGTGTGCAATGTTTCTTCGTGCAGCATCACAGCTGACGCCACAGGACCTAACAGGAACGTGTCCCCGGGAACCTGTTGTGTAAATCAAGTTTTTATGTTGAGAAAAAAAAAGAAACATTCTTAAAAAAATGTTTAGCTTTTGGTCACAATCTATATTAAAGAAAAATTCCTAAAATCTGCATTTTTCACACTGATCACAGAGCCTAATAGGCTACTTCCTGTTCTGTAGAGAGAACTTTTCAGCAATCCTCATTATCAGAGGCAAGAATACAATAAAAGGGGACACAAAGACGTGGATGCAGGCTGTCCTCAACGTATTGGTCAACTGTCATTGTCCACTACTAGGACTGACCGGCTGTCATATGCGATGGCCCCCCAGACTATCACACCAGCAGTGGGGGCAGTGTGCCACTCCACAACAAAGGCAGGATTGGAAAATGTACTTTAAAATGCGCCTCACTAGCAGTTTAAAAATGCTTTTATAGCTAAATGCAGGATTGGGGCGCTCACCACTAGGCCGTCGGTGCCCAAGTAAAACCTGGATTCCTTGCTGAAGACAACCGGTTCCACTACACAACAGTCCAGTTTTGTCATTCACAACACCACTGCAAATGGAGGCGACATTGGGTGCCAAAGGCAGTATCTTAATGGGTGCTAGGAGACCAAATGTCCTTCAGCCGAATGCCTGGAAATTGTTCTGATAGACACAGGGGTGTAACGATGGTGCCGCCTGTCTCTGGATGGCGGACAATGAAACAGTTGGAGCTGCTTGTGCTTGTCAGACGATCCTCTACTAGAGGTCTGCCGAGGAGGTCCTGAGCAGCGTCTCCTTGTGCCAAGTTTTGTAGCAAAATGACAACTACCCCTAGCGGATGGATTTTTTAACCGTGCGTGTGCGCGTGCGTGCGTGTGTGTGTAATAAATATATAATGTCAATTAGTGGGGACTGTCCATTGTGTGAATGGTCCATGAGGCTATTATAAAGCATAGCTCTAAACGCTGGTAAATGTGCATTGGGCAAAACTGCTGCCCCCATGGTCTTGTACAGACAATATGATAAGAATATACAATCCGTATATAGCGACCGCTTCTCATTATCTTCGATGGGAAAAACAGCATCGCACTTGCATGCACATCGCATGGCATATGAGTGCCAAGCGATACCATTCAGGTCCCATTGAAAATGAGCAATGTGTTCTGAGGGAACGCCCAAATGTAGAACATGCTGCGTTTTTTCCCCCTCTTGCAATGATGCTGCGATGAAAAAAGTCCATCCAGTTCAGCCCGTTTCCACCCCTTGTGTGAATAAATTTTCAAAAGAATAGATTTCATATTTGTGATAGTTTTGTGCACATCGGGTGAATAAGCCCTCATATACTATGCGCTTGAGGTCTGTTTTTTCCATTGGCTTATGGTTCCTTTTTAGGTTTATTATATATAAATATTTTACAGTGCACAGAAAAGTGATATTTAATACTATAAAAAGCAATCTTCACACATCCTAAGGGTGTGCTTATATCCGTTTTTTTAACCCCTAAACGACAGACGATATGCCTTTTGATGGCCTCCCGTGTTGGGCTTTATTCCACACGGCCGTCGAAAGATGGCCTCACCATGGAATAGAGCCACGGGCCTGGCAGGTGTCGCAGCTTCAGGCTGTGACCTGGGAGTCCCAAGTGCACACACTGAGAGCTGCGGTTTGCAGTCGCAAGTCATCCGTTCACCAATATCGAACAGACCTCGGCAACCGGATGAAAGTAAATGGTCGCATACAAAGGGTGAGCATTTCATTTCTCCTCAGCGATCGGATCGCATTGGGGGGCTTAAACTGCTTGCCTGCAGCAGTCCCTTGCCGCCTTCCCGGCGTCAGGTCTCGCTGCGCCTGCACCCACTCGCCAAAATGGCGAGCGCAAGCGCATTAGAGAGAGGGACCCGGAATGTGAGACATCGGGGGGCTGCGGTCTGCAGTCCCCAGGCACTAGGTCACTATCAGCAATAAAAGCGACCTCATGCAAAGAAAAAATGTTTTTTTTCCCTCAAGTTAAATAAAGACTAACGTTTTCGTCAGGGGAGATGAAATTGCATACCTAAGGCCCCCCGGATTTATCTGCTATATCATTGACATGTTTTTTTCCTCAGGCCACTCTTGTACGCACTGCTTTTAACCACGATTAGCGTGGTATCCCGAGAGCCGTGCTAATCATGGTACAACACTCCCATCGATTTCAATGGGGCCTCACAGACCTGCGCTCGATTTTCAAGCACTGTCTGTGGTATTTTTTGAGCATTCTGTATTTTTTAAAGTACCCCATCACCACGATGAGGTGCGGTAAGAAAAAATGCTGTGTTCAAAAATGTTGTTCGAAATCGCTGTAAGGCAGGGTTCACACACACCGGAATCCCAGCGGAAATCTCGCGGTTTGGCCGCAGCGAAAAACCGCGAGATTTCCGCTGCTTCAAAAGCCCCAGCACTTAGCCGCGGGTTTTGAAGTGGCCTGGCTGCTCGCGTTTCCGCTGCAGACGGCGCACCCATAGAGAAGAGTGCGGGCGCAGTGGAAGAAGAAAAAAAATTAACATGCTGTGGCCGGCAAATCCGCATGGCTGGCTAATCCCGGGATTGGCGGCCGCAGGCAGATTTGCTGCGGCGAAATTCCGGACGGAATTTCCGCAGCAAATCCGCCCAGTGTTAACCCAGCCTAAAATGTCATAATTTTGAACGTGACACTTTGAACGCATATGTGAGAGTGGCATAAGAGTGCAGTATGTATCATTTTGGCATAAACTTTTGGCATAAAATATCAGGCATGTGATATATATATATATTTTTTTTTCTTTTTAGCTTGTTTCTAGTGACTCTTTGAAACAAGGCAGGCGTGTGTACATGAGAAATGACTAGATGTGACCATTATAAGACTTGTATTCTGAATTTATCATCAGTTTTCCCCATTGCACTCCATATATCTGATTACCAATTGGCTCAGGGAAGACTAAAGACTAGCTGTCTTCTACACACCGCACACAAAGATCTTGTTCCCCTTTGTCTCTCATATACAGAGAAGCAGCAGCATGGGGGACATTATAGAGCTGTACTGAGCAGTGTAAGGCCGCCTGCATGCGGAATCCAGCTCTGGCAGCAGTGGTGTCCTCCTACCTGCCCTGTCGCCGGCTTTTCTGTACTGTAGATGGACTCAGCGAGTTTTATTTTTTTCTCAAGTTTTCTTCCCACGCTATCGCTAGGCGATAACACGGAATCTACGACCTGTCCGCAATGTTCATTGCGGACAGGCCGCGGGTCGGACGGCTTCCAATTACTTCAATAAAAGCTGTATGTCCGGAGCCCACATGAAAATGGAGCATGTTGTGTTTTTCCTTTGCAAGTGGAAATTGCAATTGATTTCTGCTCATGTGTAGAAAGCAGCGGATCTCCATATGAAGTAACGGGCAGTATTTGCTGTGGACGCCGACTGTGGAATCCGCACAAATATTTGCCTGTGTCCAGAAGGTCTTAATATTCTAGTAGCGGTGAGACAATAAAACACTTACTGTTGGCTGCAGCAGCATCTCTATTTGTCCCTCTGCTTCTCTCTAATTCACCTTTTAGACTAGCCGATTCTCATTTGAACAAGTGCTTGACGTCGCCGCTAAATCGGTCACGCTGTTTAGACAGGTGGATCATCATTGAAGTGTTCACTTCTTGTTCAGTGTTTCACATTCCTATCTGCAACACTGAGCGGGGATTGTATAAACACCAAAGATTATTTTTATGCCGGCTGAAACCAACCGGTGAACGGAAATGGAACGATTCTCGTTTGTCCAGTTGTTGGCTCACATTTAAACCGAATGATTATCGTTCACTTTCGCTTGTTTTGAACGATAATCATTACATCTAAACGCACCTTTAGGGCTCAGTCACATGGGCGCCGATCCGCCCGTGTTCCTGCACGATAAGACGGCCACACTGCAGTTGCGGACGACTCTCCGCACCGGCCGGAAGAAAGAACACCTGGCCGGCAATGGAGCCGGTCATACAGAGCGTCGTCTGCACACGGTGCGGCCGTCTCATCATGCAAGAACACGGGCGGATCGGTGCCCATGTGACTGAGCCCTTACTCGGCTGCTGCTCGCACCTCTCCCCTGCTATAGACTTCTTAGAGCAGCATAAATATTCTGTTCAGTTTAGGAAGGTGGGAGAAGGAAAGAAGCATATTTCTGTGATAAGATTATACCACAAAGCTTCTTATATTCGCTTATGGAAACTGTTAAAGTACAGGAACTAAAGCAGTACTCTATTGCCCACACAAAGATGTAAGTTCAAGGTATCTCATGTGCAGAAGTACACAGCACTTGTCTGCCTCAGTCAGATTAAGAAATCCATTCATTTTATTAAAAAAAACTGTCAAAGAGGAGCCAAGTGTATACTTTTTTTTTTTTTTAAATTTTTGGACAAATCCCTCTAGCCATCAGATTCATTAGAATGAGCAGAGAGCTTTAGCCCTTTTTCCTTGCCTAGTTTGTATTGTTTTGCTTACATCTCATCTGACACCACAATAACAATATTAGACATGGTAAATAAGCAAGCCCAGGTGATATGTATGTACTACCAAACACCCCTATTGGGAATCTGGTCCAGTATTGACCTATGGGCATCATGGTACACTATGGCTCTAATTTCATATAGAGGTGTGTATGGCTGCCTATAGCAGTGTCTTGCATGAATCACTTTGTAACGATTTCTCTGAACTGTATTAGCATGCCACTAGTTTACCACTTATGCTTTTTCCTGTGTTGGGTGGTTGTAGCGCTTCCTGTCCTTTATGTTGGTTTTATCACCCATTTGACGGCATATTTATAGACTAGGCTTACCCATCCTTGTCCTAATGACATTACTGGCCATTCCCACAAGCTATTAGCAACATCTGGAAAAATAAAGCAGACGGGACTCAAAAAGAAAACCTTTTAAGCGGACGACGGATTTGTGTTGAAAACTTACACTGCAAGGGAGCAGCTTCTAGGTTTCCACCCTACAGAACTGCAGATTTTCTAGTCATTGACCTTTTGCCAGGAGCGTATAACTCTTTAGGCGAAGTATACATATAGGGTAATTGTTGTCCTCCACAATGTAGACAGGACAGTGGGACTGAATAAGGCTTTACAAAAAAAAATCTGTATGCTGTGTGGATGCAGTATACTGCCTGTTGTGTATTTGCATCAGCTTTAACACTTTCCCAGCAAAATCTGCAGTAAAGCAACTTAGAGGGGGTTTCAGATGAGTAAAAAACAGGGCAGAGAATGGTGGAAAATAAAGGGAGGAAAGGAAATCCTTATCTGCGCAGCATCACCGCGCTCATCCGTTGCTCATGTGATCCTCACCAATCACGTCTCAGCAGTCACGTGCCGTTCATGCATAGATGCCCACTGAGCCTGTGATTGGCGAGCAATCACCAGCACATGGCCATCAGAGCAGCAACGCTGGACACAAGATGCCATTGGACAGGTGACGGTAGCTTTTTTTCTTTCTTTTCCACATTCATCTGCCCCAGGCCTTTTTTTTTTTTTTCTATGGAAAATCCCATAAAAAAATTTTAGGGCATTTTTTTAATAAGGCTATAGCTCTTGGGTGTTTCTGCTTAGTCTAAAACCAAAAACAGCAACTGGTAAGAGGTAGGGAACAGATAGATGATTGCAAGATCAGCCTACAGTGTGAATCCGGCCTAAGGCCTCCTACATCCATTATTACCAGATGGGTCAGACACCACAAGCAAAAACTAATTCCCGGTGATTTCTCAGAATTGGTTACAGTTTACAAGTGTTTTTATATATTTTCACCGCACCAATCCATGTTCTGATCTCTTATTTCAGAAACTCCTTTTTTTTTTTTAAATGAAACAATACCGGTAGTTCTAGGCAACGCCTGCGTAGTATTTATAAGTCTCCCATATTGTTGTGGATCTCCTCTTATTCTGTTGACTTGCAGCAAACTTACCCCTGATGAAACCGCATGCATGTACCCTGTACAGTAGCACAGTTTGGGCTTTGGGCTGTCACGGTGCGGATCCTCTGTAATATCATAGAGGCAATCTTGCTAGCGAAATACCTCAATAATACGGCATATTTCCCCCTCACGTATTCCTTATAATTCCACGAAAACCTGAATCTCCATATAACCTAAATGTTAGATGGAGGTCCTGTATTACAAATCTGTCATCTAGCTCTATACATGGGTCATATGTGTATTTTTGAGTGGGCACTTCTGGGAGATGAAGATTGCTGTCTCACAATTCTGCCCTCTAGTGGTGGCTGGTGACTCAGACACAGTGTTTTATACATTATAAAGGTTTTATCTTCATCAACCTTGTTTTACAAATGCCCTATATGTTATTTCCTTGCTGCGAGTTGGAAATTTGTGTTGCTAAGAGTTTACCTATAGATGTAGCAGATTATAACTTGTCTGTGGTAACTTGTCCCACAAAGTTGTCGTCCTCTTAAGACCTTAAAAAGCTATTTTTCTTAGTGCTACATAAGCATTTGTAAATGAATTGGAAGAGTAATACTGCGGCACAGATCGTTATAACTCCTATTAAACTTTGCTGCATCGTTACTTTTTTGAGTTAACTAACTTGAAAAACTTTGTCCCCTCCTCTCCCGTCCCTCCCTGTCCTCCTGCCCCATCAGGCGATTTAATTACGAGGATTTGGATTATACTTTACTAGTGTTTTTTTTGGTGCAGATGAAAAATTCTCAAATTATGGATTGTGTAAATAAATACTCCTGTACCAGTGTCTAATCCACCATTGTAGGGACAATGACTAGCAATAGAATCTTCCAAGGCTAACATGGCTTAGGTTCCACTATACAGCTTATTTATAGGCTAGATCCATTCAAAAACACTTACTTTGTGTGTGTACACTGTATGTACACACATTGTCACAAAAAATCCTTCGCCTAGGAGGAGTTGGAATCAGATAAAACTTTCTCTATGTAACTGTAACGTTGCTATAAGTGATTACAATATCAGAGCAAAAGGAGAATTTATTGCAGAGAATTGAACACTTGAAGGGAGGCTCAATTACTGTATTGTACCTCCTCTAGCTTGGATACAAGATGTGATATGGGCAGGCATGGAGGCTCTAGTACCCTGTTGTACCGCCTCTAGCTTGGATACAAGATGTGATAGGGGCGGGCATGGAGGCTCTAGTACCCTGTTGTACCGCCTCTAGCTTGGATACAAGATGTAATACGGGCAGGCATGGAGGGTCTAGTACCCTGTTGTACCGCCTCTAGCTTGGATACGAGATGTGATACGGGCAGGCATTGAGGATGTAGTACCCTGTTGTACCGCCTCTAGCTTGGATACGAGATGTGATACGGGCAGGCATGGAGGATCTAGTATCCTGTTGTACCACCTCTAGCTTGAATACAAGATGTGATACGGGCAGGCATGGAGGCTCTAGTACCCTGTTGTACCGCCTCTAGCTTGGATACAAGATGTGATACTGGCAGGCATGGAGACTCTAGTACCCTGTTGTACCGCCTCTAGCTTGGATACAAAATGTGATACTGGCAGGCATGGAGACTCTAGTACCCTGTTGTACCGCCTCTAGCTTGGATACAAGATGTGATACGGGCAGGCATGGGGGCTCTAGTACCCTGTTGTACTGCATCTAGCTTGGATACAAGATGTGATACAGTTGGGCATGGAGGCATACAGGTTTCTATATGATATCCTGTGGCTTATTGGTCCAAATATGCTGTAACTGAGGCTCTAGATCAACTTCAACAACCTGGAGTTTGAAGTCAAGGGAAGCCGTACGTCCCGCAGCCATTCCGCAATCTTCATTGCAAAATGGTCACAGGATCCATGTCATCGCCCAGCGACGGCGCGGCATCATCTGTACTGTGCGCGTGCGCTGGCCAGCACATCCACAGCACAGGACAGAAGACGCCAGACAGGTACGCAGGGTTCACCAGCCAGGCATCAGTTCAGACTCCACTGCAGGATCCGACCCGGGCGCATGCAGTCGCTGGACAACGTGGCTCCATTCCGTAGCAGTCCAGTTTTTGTAATTCAGGACACCACTGCAAACTGAGGAGACTGTGGGTGGTTGTCAAAGACCGTACCGGTAATGGGCACGGTGAGACCAGATGTCCTTCAGCTAAGCGCCTGGAAGTGGTTCTAATAGATACAGGGGCCTGTAACGATAATGCTATGTGCCTCTGGATGGCGGACAATGAAACAGTTAAAGCTGATGGGCTTGTTGGAAGATAAAACAATCATCTCTACTGGTGGTCTATCTGGGGCATCCTGAGGCCGGTTACCTTGTGAGTGCCCTCGCGCATCCAGTGGTCCCAACACCTCCTAAGTGTCTGGTCAGAATGGCCTAGGTGGCCAGCAATGCGTTGATACGACCCTCAACCACCTTGCATTCCAATAATGTGCCCTTCTCAAACTCGGGTAACTCGGCAAAATCTCTCCTGAGTGCGTCGTAGAGGCGTCTAGTGGTCAACAAGCTCTACACAAGCCGAGAAAGAGGTCACTACACACGAGCCGCTGAGCCTTTTTATAGACCAAGGGGGGAACCAGTTTTAGGGCCTCATGGCAGGACCGTTCATCTAATCACACCACAACTCTAATCCTTTGCATAGCTGCCTGAGATGGAACTGCATGCCGAGTTTTGCACAAGACGACAAGCATTTCTAGGGGCTTTTATTTTTTTTTCCCCTCAGTGTGTGTGTGTTTATATATAAAACACGTGATTAGAGATGAGCGAATATACTCGTTTCGAGTAATTACTCGATCGAGCAACGCGATTTTCGAGTACTTCAGTACTCGGGTGAAAAGATGCGGGGGGGGGAGGCGTGGCAGCGCGGGGGGTAGCAGCGGGGAACAGGGGGGGAGCCTTCTCTCTCTTCCCCCACTCCCCGCTGCAACCCCCCACTCACCCACGGCGCCCCCCGAATCTTTTCGCCCGAGTACGGAAGTACTCGAAAATCGCGGTACTCGGGCGAAAAAGGGGCGTGTCCGAGTAGGTTCGCTCATCTCTACACGTGATGTTGATTATCCATTCAGTCGCATTCGACCTTCACTCACTTTATGGATCAATGTTCATATATTCATACATATTATAACCATGTTCTAAGTACATATCCACCATTTTTTTTTTTTTTTACAAATTAGTATTCCTTGTGGCCAACATAATAAAATAGCGTATACTCCCCTTTTCTGGATCCTGCATGCCCGCTGATGCTGTGTTCATAGGCTGCAGCAGCCTGTGATGTCCTGTACTAACAAACCCAACGCGGAGGATGGAGAGGAAAGCGTGGGACATGCGGGGAGCCAGGAAAGGCGAGTATATGCTATTTTATTATCTGTTGGCACAGGGAACGCTAATAAAAAAAAAACTGTAACTAACAACCCCTTTAAGATGCATGTAAAACTGTACTCTTCCCCCCCCCCCCCCTCCCAGAATAGCCCTTTTATGGGTGTGCAAGATGGCGAGCAGGAAGCTCCCATGTACTTGCATGAGGGCCCAATGCAGTCTGTCTTGTCTGTTAGCTCAGCTTGTATTTAGGTGTATAGGGGTGAGCTACAGGGTTATTCTTTTCTGTAGGGCTGTAGTCCTATTTGGCTATTATGTAACATGATGTTCTCATGGTGTTGGTAACTGCTGTATCGCCACCAGTTAATTGATCAAGTGTCTGTAATTCTCGACATGCTTGTAAACTACGTGTTGGTGGTTCCCCTCTGCTACGACTAGGGCGCTGTTACGGAGAGGTTTTTGTAGTGGCGGTCATCTTTCACTTTTTAATGAAGTGGATTTTTAATATTTTTATGGGTCTCTGGATGAGCTGGAATTCCTTGCTTATGTGGGTGCCTGAACAAGTGTGCGCTCGCCGTGGATCTGGACTGCGCTGCTGAGCCGATTCTTCGTTTTCTATAGTTGATTCATTTAAATCACCTGGAGAACATTGGCGCTCCCAGCTCTTGGTTTTTTTTTTGCTTTGTTTTGCAATGGCAGCCACGTCCATTAACGACAAAGATGTCCTTCCATGCAGTCACAAAACAAGGTTCCTTTTATGCATCTGTTTACAGAACAGGAATGTGGTAAACGGGACAAAAATGGAGACTACGGCCCCCTGCACACGGGCGGAAATCCCGCGGCGGGATTTCCGCCACTGAAAGCCTGCATAGGATTGCGTTAACAAACGCAATCCTATGCAGACGGCCGCGGTTTGGCCGTGCGAAATCTCACGCAGCAAACAAACCGCGGCATGTCCTACTTCTGTGCGCCGGCTCCAGTCTGCACATGCACCAGCTGCCCGGCAGCCGGCACATGAAAGATCCGGGGCCGCCAGGCGCGGGTAAATACACGCTCGTCCCTGCAGACGTTCAAGTCAGGTCCCGCGGCGAGAATCCTCGCCGCCGGATCCGACACGCTCATCTGCAGGCGGCCTACATCTCAGCAAGTGCGAAGCGTTGGAGCTGGAAGCAACAAGTGCCCTCCTTTCACTTCTAGCTGTAAATTTTGGTTTACTTTAGAATGTAATGTTCCAAGGTGGTCATACCAGACTTATTACTTCTGCGCTGCTTGGCATGTGAAGGGATCCCTGGTGCAGCGAGCGGCCGCTTCTGAAGTTGCTGCGTCTGCTCTGGTAGTGATGAAAGTGTGCCAGCGTTACGGCTATCGCTCAGCACTGATCTATATCCCTGATGCAAATGGACATCTGGACAGTTGTAGTATCGATTGTCCTTTTGTGGGCAGACCAACAGGCTCCTCCTTGCGCATGCACCAGTCCTGCTGACATCCAGCCCAGGGGCGTAACTATAGGGGATGCGGTTGCACCCAGGCCCAGGAGCCTTAGGGGGGCCCATAATTTGCCTTCCTCTGGATCAACAACAGGGTTGAAACAGGCTGAACTTGATGGACATTGTCTTCATTCAGCCTAACATACTGTGTTACTATGTTAAGGCCTCTTCTCCATATAGGGAGCCCAGTACTATGAATAAAGCATTATAGTTGGGGGCCCTGTTATAGATCCTGCATTGGGGCCCAGGAGCTTCAAGTTACACCTCTGGTCCAGCCCATTGGCATCTTCACTGGCCTGTGCCTAATGTAGGAAACGTTATGTATATTAAGGGAGAGACGCTGAGTAGAGAAAGCTACTGGTGTAGCTATAGGGGGCCCAGGATCCTTAGGGGGTCCATAAGACCTCTCTTCTCCATATAGGGAGTCCAGTATTATGAATAAAGCATTATAGTTGGGGGCCCTGTTACAGGTTTTGCACTGGGGCCCAGGTCCTTCAAGTTACGCCTCTGGAGAAGGCTGTGGGTGGAGCGAAGGATATGGTTACGCCTACTGGACTGTTTGGATCTAATTAGCATATGGGTTGGGATTTTTAAATGGCACAACATACCTTTTTAAGTTAACTAATAGGGCATAATTTTTTTTAAATGGTAGTTTCCTCCCTTCTAACACGCTGGCACTGGTGTAAATGTTCAAACCTGGTGACCGGTTCCCCTTGTACTGCATATTGATGATCTATCCCATGGATGGCTCCTAAATATCAGATCAGTGGGGTCCGATTCTGGGCTGCCCCGCTCATCGGTTCAGAGGCCGTAGCCCTTGGACATGATGCTACTGGCCGAGGAGGAGGCCATCTCTCATGTCCTTGCTGTAGCTCCGTCCCTTTCTAGTAAACGAGCTCCATTAGGCCTCATGTCCATGAGCGGGTCGGAGCCCGCAGCGGAATCCCACCCTGCCCACGGCTGAGGACACTATTCTACCAGGGCAGGTCTTCTGTGTCCTGTCCGGATCTTTTTTCTTTTTCACCACCGATGCAGGTTTTTTAAACTCCTGCTTCCCCGCAGTATCCGCAGCTGTATTGTGGGCGGGCCGCGGATCAGTGGGCTTCCATTGACTTCAATGGGTGCCATCCGTGCGAGATCCGCAGTGAAATGGAGCATGCTGCGATTTGTGGGGTTTTTTTTCTTGTGTAATTTCATAATTCACTCTTACATTGCATAAAAATTGTGCGATTTCATCCCCCGTGTGGTACCGGCCTCAGATTGGTGGGGGCTGACCTTCTTAGCCAGAGGAGAAGTTTGACCAGAGCCGAAGACATGTACTCGTCACTCCATTGGTCTAAGGCTACCCTCCCACGGGCGAGCCAGTATCGCGCTTGTCAATGTGCGTTTTTACCCACAAATGCCAGGAGGGATTCAGTCCAAACCGCCTGGCATGACTTCAGTGAAGCACCTATTCTAAGGATCGTCAAGGATTTCCCCCCTGCTTTACCTGACAGCACTGCTCATCATATTGGTGCGAGCTTTGTGCCGTGTGACCGCAGCCCAGCTTCTATGCGTTTGTCAGGCCCCTGCATTCCTTTTTGGTTCTTCACTCACATACAAAATAATGGACGATTCTTGAAGAATCGCACAGAAGTCGGTCGAGCAGCGAATGGTTTTGGTTTTTTCCCCAAAGTTAGATGATCCCTTGTGGAAGTGGAGCCGTTTGGGTTCTGTTCTCATTGGGCAGAACCTGCAGCGGTGAGCACAGCCGTAGTCCCCCAGTGCCGGGGAGGTGAGCGGGGACGGACGCAGAAGTTTCTGGCCGCCCGTGGCACTTGTAACCGCGCCAGGGCTCGGCTGTCCTGGCGGCAGGAGGGGCTGCAGCTACTAACGGCTCCCCGGCTCTGGAGCGTGAGGACTTCTCCCAGTCGGACTGTGTCAGGCTGTAGGCAGATGCGCGCTGCCGGCCTGCGGTGGGCGTGTCCGTGGGTGTGGCTTCCCTGACAGCCGGAGTAGTTCCCGGCATGCCCCGGGGCTCGTGGGGCTGGTACTAACGAATTTGAATGAGAAGCTCTGCGCTTTCGGCGCCATTTTCGAGTCCTGACTGGACCGGAGCTGTCCGGGGGTGATCTCTGGGCAGGACGGGACATGTACGGCGGTGCCGGCGGCCGTGTGTGTGCTGACAGCCTGGGCGCAGGACTGCAGGCAGCCGCTGAGGACGGCGGGCTGCTGGCACTGTCACTCCGAGGAGGTAAGGAGGGCAGGACGGACTACTACACGTCTATAACGTGTCAGGACCGGGACCGGCCCGGGAGTCCTCTGTACGTGCCGCGCTGCACTCGCCGAGCTCCCCCGTGTGTGCTGACAGCTCCGTCCGGCGCTCGCCGCTCCTCCTCCCCTCACAACACCTGTCAGGACCCGCCGAAAAATCAGAAAAAAATCGTAAAAAATCGGGTAAGACCCCCGGAGCCCCCGCCGCCCTCACAGCCGGCCTGCCGGGCGACGGTTACAGGGCTGCAGTTTGAGCGGGACTGTGAGGGGGGGGCTGGGCGGGGGCATCTGTCATTATGAGGGGGGAGTCCAGGGCTGCAGGTAGCGGGCTCTATGGAGGAGATGACAGCAACTGACAGGACACCCCTTGCACATTGGTGTACCCCTGCTTCTATATAAGGTGCCGGGAGCGCTCGGCTGTTCGTGGCGTGTCAGTCACGGGGGAGTGCGGCTGTGTAAGGAGGTAGGGGGCAGCGCTCAGCCCCCCGGGGTGTCTTGTATTGGGTCGGGGAAGGCTTGCCGGTGGTTGTGTAGGATGGAGTGGTGGGTATAGAAGGAAGCAATACACGTGTAATAAGCCCCCAGCAGATACCATATCTCCCCCGTTATCAGCGTGTTACACGTTTATGGCCGCTGATCGCACCTCTGGACGCAAGTCCCTCTCCACCACCAGTAGGTTCCGCTTGTGTTCTGAGATTACTCACTAGTTCTATTATGTATCGCATGTGTTGGTAACTTTCTAGTCACCACAACTTTCTGTATCTGCGGGGATACGTTATGCTATAATATATGGGACGTTCTGTTTGTTTTAAGTTCCGTGTGATGTAACCGCAATATGGAACGTGTGGATATGATCCGGTCTGGTGACTGCGGGGACTATCTGTCCGGTCAGTCTCGGCTGATATACAGTAGCTACTTACAGGGCATTCTATATGTGTGGACAGTATAGAAGGGAGGGCTGAGCTATACATGTGGAGGTGGCAGGAGGCACGTGGGGGCATCCTGGGTATACCGGGCATCTGTGCCAGTCTACATGATGCCCTGCCATAAGTTGCAGGACGTATCCTCCAGCCTCCTGGTGTGGTCGGGGAGGCGGCACCGCTGCGGTTCTGTCGGACACCTGCAGGTGGTGGAGGGGTGCGCGACCCCCCGCTTATACCTGCGGTGTACAGCTGGATATAGTGCTGGTTAATACATGATATGCATCTAGTTAATAGACTCCATATAAGACGTGTGTAATAAAACATGTAATAGTTATATATTTCTAGTTAGTGGACTCTAAAATGTGTGTATAGTGCCAGCTGATGGACGTGTATATACTGCTCGTTCGTGCGGTGTAATATATTCGTATATACTGCTAGTGGGCTCTATTAATGGACCCTTCATATTATACTTTGTAACAATGTAGAATCCGTTAGTGGATACTAGAATGTGTATATACGCTGCTCGGTGGATAAATGTATATACGCTGCTCGGTGGATAATTAATGTATAGTGCCGAGTAACTCGGATGCCAAGTAATGGTCACTATATATAGTGTATTCTATATGCCACTACATCCGTGCAGATAGTGGATGTTATATGTATGCTGATGGATGGTATAGAATACGTGGTAGCCGGACTCTACAGTTATATCGCGATAGTTAGGGAGTTGTTTGTAGCTGTAGAAGGAGCAGATATACAGCAACTACATGTAGTGTACAGTATGGGCGCTGTGCGATATACCGTATGCTCTGCACACGTGTCCGTAGTAATCCGGCAGCCGTGCGGAGTATAGGACGCGGCTAAAAATAGCGGGACATGCGGTGCTGTGGACGGTACACCCCGGGGCGGTGAGACGGATGGGGCCGGTGTACGGAGCCGATCACACTACCGGCAAGGCCAGGGTTACTACATGGCGGCAGGTGCGGAGCTCCTCATCTGTCATCCCCATCAGCCCTCTAGTTCTCCTGGGTGCGGCTGCCCTGATGGATATACTGTGGATTCTTCTAGATCGGGCCTCCCTCGGAGGCTCCTATGGACTTGGAGGTTTTGCACTTAATTGCATTTTTATTTGCAGGGCTATAATATATATATTTTTTTCTTCCTAATTCGAATCCTTATTTGTTCCACATGTAACACCTCCTGGCAGGACAGGAGTTCCAAAGCATCATTGTTAAACCACTAGTGCCGCTTTCAGAGGGCTTGGAAGATTCTTTAATACTTTTTGTGCAATAACTAACATTCTACAGCAGAGAGTTGATCTCAGAAGGCAAATTAGTATTTTTTTAAAATATTTTCTTTGGGCCTTGATTGAGTAAAATACACCAGCTTGTCAGTCGGTATCCTTGTAGGTTTTAGGCTGTCTTCACATGGTGTTTTTTTCTTTTTTTTTTTTTTTCTTCTGTAAA
Source organism: Eleutherodactylus coqui (assembly GCF_035609145.1). Lineage (NCBI taxonomy): Eukaryota > Metazoa > Chordata > Amphibia > Anura > Eleutherodactylidae > Eleutherodactylus > Eleutherodactylus coqui. The sequence goes on along the minus strand of NC_089837.1, from coordinate 452,747,722 downwards.
TTGTCAGGCTGAAACAAAATAAACTGAAATTGCCCCGAAATGAGACCCGTTGATTGGAATAGATATTCACATGGGTGTTTTTTGCATCTTTTTGAATCTTAAAAAGACCAAAAAAATCAGCTTGCTTATTTTCCATATTTTTGGATGAAAATCGACAATTACTCTCAATGGATGTTTTTGGGAAAAAAGACTACTCTAACATGATGTGAGTTCGATAACTACAGAAGCCATTAAAAAAAAAAAAAAAGAAGAATCAGGAAGTGCAGAACTTGTACATTTTTGTGTTTTACATGTTTGAAAAACAGATAAAAACCACATTAAAAATGTGCCATTTTTCTGGATTGCAGTCACCCATGTGAGCGTAGCCTTGCGCTTGCACCTTCGGATGCTATTGAAATACTACTGGTTCTAATTTTTGTTATTTTTTTTTTCCCTGTTCCATCAAATATAATCAGAATAACGTTGCCTCCAAGTGCAGTTTATGCCTCCTAGTCATTGATGGTCATTGAAATCAGTTGGAAAATGGCTCCATCATAACATCCACGGTTACACGGAGCGAAATCCGTGACTAGAGTGTGAACAGAGCCGAGCTCTTGTAATGGAGCAGCCATGGGTTAAACTGTGGCTCCTCAAGTGGAAAAGGGGTTAATGTTCGTTGGAAATTCAAATGTGTCGGGCCGACTTCTCAGCGGTGACCTTGTGAAGAGCTGCAGCTGAGACTTGGCCCCATCCCACCCACTGCAATATTTGCATCTGATTTTGATATATTTTACTCTTTTCTCGTATAACTGGGGTCGGTTTAGTTAATATTTTTTTCACATGTCGGCCTCTTCTGTTGAAGCGGATGTCCATGGCTTGTGTTTTTCCACTTACATGCTCCTCTGCCTACTGTATATACAGTAACGATGTTCGTGTGCTTGTCCTTTACTGCTGGCGTAGCAGTCCTCTATCAGATGTGACTTGCCCTATAATCATTTTGAATGTTTTTTTTTTTTTGTTTTTTTTTGCCTTTTGCGACTTAATAGTGATCTATAAATTCCCATTCAATTTTAATGTCTAATGGTGGCCTATAGCATGGGGTCAGCCTGATGACCTGTAGGCCTGTTAGAGGATCACTAATGAATCCTGCTCCTGGACATCTGTTGAGTGTCATCTTGCGATGTTACATGGCACTTTTATTGCAGGTTTTGACCTTACAATATTTAAGATGCGAGGGGAGGGGGTGTTCCTGCTAGAAGTCGATGTACACAGAATCTGTTCTTGTCTATTGATGGTCCTGCTAGAATCTTAGCTAGAGGAAACTTTTACTAGATGTTTAATCTTAATATCGTGGTGTTTTGTTTTATTATCCCTTTTAGATGCCCTGAAGGTAGAACTACAACAGAACTTGATATTCCTGCGGACTGACATCAGGTATAGTAGAGCTGGGCCTTTTCTATAGGGGCTGGTAAAATTTGACAGTTTAAAATCCTATTGACCGCGAATGGCCTTTGTGTTTTGGAGCTGCAGATCATAAGGCACAACCTGTTAAATCATTCATTTCAGAACTGCGAGCCTTTCACTTTCCACCAAAACTGTCCAGCAATCTGATGGGAGCTTTTAGTAAATGAGTCATTGTGTCCCTTGAATATGTCAGTTTAGTGTCTTGTTTTCTATATTTATCATGTAACACATTCTGTATTGTGGGAGATGAGCTTGTTGTAGTTTGGGGTATTGGGGGGGTGATATACTTTGTGTATGCATAGTCATGCATGTAGGCTGTAACTTTGCAGTGCACACATGTTCTATGCATACTGTGCTGTTTAATTCTGTCTGCTCTACAAAAATCCTTTTTTTTCAGATTTTAATGGTGGGCTTGTTTCCATCTCACTAGTGTTGTATCTTTTACAGAGAGGCAATCTATATTGTCTGGTTTACAGCTATATTGGATGAGGCTTCAGCACACTTGTCAGTGCTTCAGATCAAATGTACAATATGTCCAAAAGGAAGGTGTATGGTCTGTGCTGTTATTTATGTAGAATTTATGGTTTTGTATGTGAACTTTTACAGAATTACAATTGAATCTTCTTCTTTTTTTTTTTTGAGATATTTATGTAAGCTAAAGGTAACAAAGGTTTTACTCTGCTCCAAAGTGAATATTTAAAAAAAAAATATATATATATATTTTTTTTTTATTTTTTTTAAACAAAAGTCTTTTAAAGCAGAGTAAAGCCCCTGTAACCTTAGCTTACGTAAATATCTAGCATTTATTTTCTTTTAATTGTGGTCATACAAAGTTCATATACAAAAACACGCTCTACGAAAATAACTGGTCACAACACAGATTATACCTTCCTTACAGAAATATTCTACATTTGATATGAAGCCCTGAATACGGGATGTGCCGAAACCTCATCCAACATGGGTGTAAACCAGACAAGATATCACCCCCTTAGGCTTCCATCATACACCCTTTTTGGTGTGTGTTTTGTTTGTTTTTTGTTTAAGCTTGTTTGAAAAAGCTTCATGCATTTTGGGTGGTGATTTATTTTATTTATTTATTTTTTATATTTTTCCCAGCAAAGTTGAGTTTCTTTTTGAGAAGTTTATTAGAAATATGCCTGAGCAAAACAGAAAAAAAAAACTTACCGCCAGAGTTGCTTCAAATTTACTATTAGCAAAAACGCTGCATGCAGATGTTATGTGTACATTACATAGATCCGCATGAGATGAGCCTCGGGGCCCGTTAATTCAGGTGGATTTTCTATCCGTATTCGGTCTGTGTTTTACTGACTGAATTTAGACTGCTTATGGACCCAGTGAATTAAATTGGTGTATTCAGACGTGCGGTTTTTTGCGAAGTCCAATTCTGTAATTTACAAAATCGCAGCATATCTTTGTTCACAAACCAAAATTGCCTATCATACTCAATGGGGGGTGTTTAAAATAAAAAAAAAATGTGAGCATGCATTAGCATCCATATTCACTTTGTTTTTTGATTCTTATACTGCTTGTTTTCTCTGGTTTGTGACAAACTGGTATTAATTGGGCCTAGCATTTTTTTTCCACAGTTAAAATGGTGTTTTTTTTTTTTTTTTTTTCCTTGCCAAAATTGCATAGTCTGTGAATGAGGCCTTAGGATATATGCAGACATTGTGGAATAAGTCTGCTTGTGGCGACTGGTGTGGATTTCACTCGTTGCAGTGAATGAAACCTGCAGTAAAAAGGTGTCTCTTTTCTGTGACGGACCCTTCTGTGGGTTTGAAAACTGCGTAATCCCCCCCCCCCCCCCCCCCCCCGTGAATGGAGTTTATTAAACCACATTCGCTTACGTTGTCCTGTACATTATTGTGGAATTTTGATGCTGAAACTCTGCAACAATTCCCTGAGATCTATGTTCACACCTGGTGGATTTGCTGCAGATTTTCCACCATGTGCAAAATCTGCGTCAGAATATACAGCGTATTTCACCACTTGCATTTGTGTTTGCAGCCGACGGCACACTGACCCATTACAGTGCATGGGGCTATGCAGATGTGCTTTTTGGCTTTTCCTTTTTTTTTCCCGGACTGGTGGGCTGATTAAAAATAAACGTAAAAAATCTAGCTATACACAAACTAAAATATGTAATTTTACATTTTATATGTATGTCGGACTATAGTGGGACTTGCAGTACTTAAGAACTAGACTACATGCTGCAAAGAAGAGGAACATCATCTTTTTTAGTTTTTTTTTTTTTTTTTTTTTTTAAAGATGACCTTTCTATTCATGTCAGCAGTTTAGCTGATTACTTTTAAAAGAACACTGCAGTTTTCCGGATCAGGATGTCGTGGTGATAAGTTGGCTTACCTAATGTGACAAAGTGAAATAATTGTAACCAAAAATGGTGACAAATCTAAGGGTTCGATTCCCAGAAGTTAAAAATTTCTTCTCTCCTTCCTATTAGGAAAAATCCTAAAAATGACCAGAGCAGCTCCTGTTCCCTCGCAGGCACACCTTTATCCTGCGTTCTGCATAACGTGGATCAGAATGCTGCTGTCTGATGCCACATTGTTCCCCATACGATACAGCATTGTGGGCTTCCCGAACGCCACAGAATAATCTGTTCTCCATTTCTGTTATTTCTATCAATCCTACAAAAAAAAAATTTAAATAAAATTAAAAAAAATTGCAACCACCTAATTTTCCACCAGGTCCAGATGCCCCATAGATGACAGAGGTATTTTTTTTGCGGCGCAGTAATGGTGGTCTGTCACAAGTAACTTAGAAATGGCTACTCACCTGAATTCGAGGATTATTTTGTGATACATTTAACTGGTTCTACCAAAAACATTATAGCGTACAAAGAGAAGGAACTGAGGAAATATCCCACAAAAATATTGATAGACTGAAATAAACAAACTAAAAAAATACAACTTTAACCATTTTGGACGAATACATTTTAAAGTGTGAAGTTTAGAAATACAACCTTCGTCTCACTTGAGATTTGTGCCGAAATGATCGTTTGTCTTAACAGAACATCAATGGGATGGTAATAATGGACATGTCTGCTAAATGTGTATTCAGGTGCTCAAATAGTACAGTGGGGGCCCTAGAGGATGTCTTATAATCCCCATGGACAAAGTACCATCCAGTATCTGCTTTAGAATTGGTCTCCTGGTAACACGCAGCAAATGGGACTTTAAGGGCTCCTTAACACGGACGGTCACGGCAAAATCACAACTTTGTTTCCGCAATTTTTACTTGCAAGATCATCGCTGCCGCTAGTGATTTTGTGAGAATTTTTTTTTTTTTTTTTTTAGCACGGCTCTCAATAGGACTTTTCAATGTTAAACGCATTGCACAAAAATCGCTAGTGTGTGCGATTAAAAATGAGGCTCCATAGGGAAACATGGGTAATTAAAAAGATCGAAAAACAAAGATAGGACATGCTGTGATTTTTCTTTTTTTTTTTTAACTTTTTTTTTTCTGCCCCCCCCCCCCCCCTTCCTCAATCATTGGTTTCATAATTCTGTGTTTTCATTGAGCAATTTAATCGTAAGTGTGAAGGTAGATTATGTTTGCACGTGGCAGAAAGTAATGTGAGTCTTCCGCAGCAGAAAATCTGCATTAAGGCTGGGGTCACACGGGACGTATTCCCGGCAGGAATCTCGCAGTTTGGCTGCAGCGAAAAACCGCAGGCTTTCCGCCGGGAAAGCGCTGCTTCAAAACCCGTGTCACTTAGCCGCGGGTTTTAAAGCTGCTTGGCCGCACGCTTTTCCACCGCGGTCGGTGCTCCCACAGAGTAGAGTGCGACCGCAGCAGAAAAAAAAAGATGGACATGCTGCGGCCGGCTTTGCCGCAATGGATTCGCCGTCCCGTGTGACTGGCCAACCCCAGGTTTAGAGGCCGCAGGCGGATTTGCCGCGATGGAATTTCCGCGGCTAATCCGCCTTGTGTGAACCCAGCCTAAGTGTTGAAATCCATGCAATTGGTGCAGCGTTTGATGCGGATCTGCAGCAGATTTCACCCCTTCAATTGTGAAAAAGAAAAGGGAGAAAAAACCCCAAACCTCTATGGCAGCTCTGGTCTCTATTCAGACTAGCCTTGTGGCTTCAGTTGATGGAAGCGGACCGCTTCTCCCCAATGTATCCCTCACAACAATGAAAAGGATGCCGCACGTGTGACCAGAGCTTTGTAGCCCATCGTTCTCTGGAAACCAGTAGACGTCTTATCACTGATCTTAGATTAATCTAGGAAAAGACAAAATGCTCCGAGTATTATAGTTCAAAGTGTTTTACTTCTTGCGTGTTTTTAGTTTTGTTGACTGGTTTGTATTTTGCTAGCTAGCAGTACTAGACGGCTTCCGCACGAGCCTGCTGCAATACTTGGCCTGTACAGAAGTGCTCCTGTAAGGAATTGTAAAGTCATTGGGACTTGGTACCAGTGCAGGAGATCTGTCACATTTATGAAACAGACACCAGGTTTTGTATTCTCGCCGTAAGTGGATCTGCGCCATTCTTGCATTACAGTGACCTTACACCTTTCTCTGTACATGATCATTGTGAATGTCATTCTGGGCATCAATTCTTGCCATTCCATCCAGCTTCCTGGCCTCGTAGGTTCAGTCTTCCTGTTCATTTTTTTCTCCAGGCCCCCATGTATAGTTGGCCTTAATTATAAAAACCATCTAATAGAAAAACTAAAACCTTTGACCATAACCAATCCCTGGGCAACATTCACTTTTCTGAAACCGTTCATACCAACAAGAGCGCAGCTTTCATTTCTTAAACTGTCAACAAGGACCATAAAGTGGTTTTCTGGGACTTAATTGTTTTTTTTGTTTATTATGTTTTTAATAAGCAGGGAATGTAATAAAAAAAAAAAACACCTCAGTGGGGACCGTTCATACAGGCGAGCAGAGTTGCCAATTTTGTCAAATGTGGATTTTGTTGCACTTTTGTCTAGACTGCATTCTGTGCAACAGTTTATGAAATTTGTAGTAAATCATTCTGCAGAAATTGTGGATTTAATTGCATAATTCCACCTGTATGTTTGCAATGTGCAACCGGTCGACAACGGCATTCATTTTGCAGCTGTAACCATTTCCGTTGCAGAAAAGACGTGGATTTGAATTGATGCATAGGTTTCAAGCCCCAAAGGGTAATGCGGCCTTATGGAACGATCTGCATGGACAAATCCCTTCCTGTGTGATTAGTCCCTTATGTGTACCAGCCATTCTGGTCCTAGAAGAAGCTACGGTGGTCAGGTGCCATTCATTGTGCATTGGGCATGCTTTAGGTGCACTGCAAAAAATGGCTGTTTTTATCTAGTACTGGCATAAGTTTAAAGACGTGGTTAAAGAAATACAAAATACTCGCGTGCGTTTTTGTTTTTACTTAATCTCGAATCTAAATTTAAATTGGTATGGCATTCACATTTCCAGCGTGTGCCGTAAAGTAAGACTTTAAATCATTAATTGTACGAAGTAATTTTCTTTGTGTGATGTAACAGAACGTTCCTTTACAACTGTGCAGCCCCTTAACCAAGTGGAATAGAAACCATTGGTATATCCCCCAGACGAATCTTCATTCCCTATGTGCATTGCATTATCCAATGGAGTTTGCCACGTGGATTCCGCACATAGGCTGCATACTTCTGCTGCAGATCTGCACACGGGTCTGGCCCTTGTGGATGGGCAACGTCCACATGTGCAATTTCAAATGCGTCAGATCTGCTTTGAGAAGTGGCGTGTATGTGTAAAAATATATAATTTGTTTGTTTTGGACATTTCTTTTATTTATTCCCCTGCCCATGTGATCATGAGGTGCTCAAGAGTTACTGTGTCATCTGGGGAACTACAAAGGCCCACAAGTCTGTCAGCTTGGGGTCCTTCAGCACATTCCTTCAAGCAATAATCACTACTGTGCGATCGCTCAGAATGGAGGTGGAGCAGGCCAGAGATCGCTGCTGCCACCCGCCTCCAGTCACAGGAAACAGGCAGTCATTCATAGATGAAGGACTGCCTGTTAATGTCTGCACAAACTGTAAAAAGGCCCCCTTAAACATTGTACTATTGGTTGGGGACTTGTGTTTACACACCTATCACCCCCAGCGGGGTGGTTTTCAGGATTTCCATAGTATTGCACAGGTGATGTAATTGTCAGCCCCTCAAATTGCCGCAAGTGTTCTCTCTGTAGGATATCCTCAAATCATGGCCTGTTGGGAGTACTTAAGGACTGAAGTTAAAGAGGTTGTCCCACCAAAGCAAGTGGGGTTCAGCACTTCTGTATGGCCATATTAATGCACTTTGTAATATACATCGTGCATTAAATATTGGCCATACAGAAGTTATTCACTTACCCCCTCCGGTGCTGGCGTCCCCGTCTCCATAGCGACGATCAAACTTCTTCTCTGGTCGCACGAACAGTCGGGCTTGCGCAGAGAGGAATCCTCTTCTGGATGGTCCGGGCTCACGAGCTACGTCCTGGCTCCTCCCCCTTCTCAGCGTCATCACGTAGCTCTGCCCCATCACATGGTGCCGATCAGCCAATGAGGTAGCTGGAATCGGCAGTGGAACACAGACAGCAGAAGAACATCCACAGTGCACCATGGGAGAAGACCAGCGGCAGCCATCTTGGACAGAAGATTTTTTTAAAGTTGCTGAACGGGGATTCAGGTAAGAGAATTTTTTTTTAATAACACATGTCAGCGGTTTTCCTTTACAGGTACTGGGGGACTGGGCAAAAAAAAAAAGTTATCTTTCGGCGTGGGACAACCCCTTTAAGAAACCCTGCTGTAGTGGGACATACACATTGCCATTTTTTTTAAGCACAAAAAGTCATTACAAAGGAAAAATAAACCCCCTTTACTACTTTATTGAAGGGGGCAGACCTGGCATTGCTGTGCCGTTGTAACAGCTGAAGTAACCTGCACAGTGACTGCTGTAAAGATAATCCCACTATGTTGTACCTGATAAATACTTCCTTGTAGGAATCTCAAAATGTAGGAATTCTTGTTACAAAAAAAGATAAAGGATTCATAAAGCCTGAAAATACCCCAAAACGATGCCAATAAAAGCCACAGACTTTTGACCTTGTTGTGCAAAGAAGTGTCCTAAAGGGTTTCTGTTGTATTTACACTGATTTTCTTTTTCTTTAACCCCGTAAGGACACGACCCTATTTTTCTTTTTTCAATTTTTGTCTTTTCCTCCCCACTGCCCCTTTAAAAAAAAATAAAAAAATCCTAATGCTGTATTTATCCATCGCCGTAGATGTCTGCAGGCTTGTGTTTTGCTGCACAAGTTGGATTTTTTTTAATGATACGATTTTATATACCATATAATGTACTTACAAAACTTTAAGAGATTCCAGGGCCTCATGTCCGCGGCATGTGTGAGTTTTTCATGCGGAAATAGCAGATAGCATTTTTTTTTTTGTTTGGTTTTTTTTTTGTTGTTTTTTTATTGTACACAGATGCACGTACTGCGGATCATCTGCGCAGAAGAAAAACTTAAAAATCTGCAACCCCACCTCCCAGCCTTTTTCCCCACCTCCCTAATTGATTTTAACCTTAAAATCCGCAGCTGTATTTGCAGATTGTAAGCTCCCATAGAGATAAATGGAGTGTGTCTGCGTGTGATCTGCGGTCAAATAGAGCCTGCTGCGATTTATTATCCACATGTGGCATCCCCCCCCAAAGATTCATGTAATTTTTTAATTGTTTTCTGGCAGCCATAACTTTTTTTTTTTTCTGATTGTTTTGCATGGGGGCTAATTTTTTGTGAGGCATCCTATAGATTCTATTGGTACCGTTTTTCGTACATATGACTCTTTGATTGCTTATTATTCTTGGAGACGGGGTGTTAAAAAAAAAATTCTAGCGTTGTTTTTTATTTATTTTTCTGACCATGTTCACCATGCGGGCTAAATAATACTTTACATTGATATATCAGACTTTTACAGATTCAGCGATGCCAAATATGTTTTTTGTGCCTATGTAGATTTATTATAAATATGGCAAAGTGGGGAGTTGACCCTTTTTTTTTTTTTTTTTTTTTTTTTTTATAAACTTGCTCTCCATAGGGAACAAGAACTTGTGATGGTTTGATCGCTCCTGCAGTATGATGTAATGCCATATTACATTTTAGGGCGGTTTGAGGCATTCCGCAATGGTAGACCTGGGGCCCTGCCATGGCATACACATGACACCCTGTGATCTTATTGCAGGGGGGCAGTGTGGCCCACCAAACATTGATTGGGATGTTTAAATGCCACTGTCAGAATTGATGGCAGCATCTTGGGGGCTAACGGCTCCAATCAGCGGCTCTGCTTATAGGAGCTGTTGCAGGCAGGTGTCTGTTGTATGAAACAGACGGCACCCGCATTATATGGACCTGCGACCTCTCTTCCATACATAACCCGAACCTCCAGGATGTAAATGTACATTCTGTAGTGTTAAGGAGCGGGGCATTAGAAAAGCAAGCTTTGTTCTTCTTTTTTTTTTTTATCTTTATGGCAATAGTGGGTTGATGTTATTTATCTAATTCTTCTACCCCCCCCCCCCCAAAAAAAAAGGGGGGGAAATTATTATATATAATCTCCAATTGCACCATTAATGTACTGTATATCATATTGAAAACTTAATGTGTGAAATAAGGAAAAAACACAATTGCAATTTTTTAGGGACTAACTGTAGATAGAGTAGTAAAAATGATGTTGAATTTGACTTTGTGGGCTGATATAAATTTATTTATTTATTATGTGTGTGAAAATATATATATTATATATTATTATTTTTTGGAGGGGGAGGGGGGGTTATACTTCAAAAAAAACCCTAATGCTGCAATGGTCACTAGGTTCTGACACCCATAGATTCTTTTTGTTGGGGCACTTTGATTGCTTTTTATTCAAATGTTTTTTTCAGGTGGAGATGGAGTGATTACAAGCTCAACTCTGGCATTGCTTGCCATGCGGGATAATTCCATATTTTAACTGGACTTTTACATGCATGGCAAGTCCTTCCCCAAATGGGAAAAAAGGGTGTGGTGTATTTTTAAATTTTTTTTTTTTTTTTATTGCCTAAGCAAACTTCCCCTTTTCTCTTACGCATAGGGGCTGAATCGGTTGTATTGCTGCATATTGTACTTTAAACATCAGCCTATTAAGGTCTCATGTCCACGGGCACGCACAGATTCTGAGTGTGGAATCCCGCAGCGGATTACACACGTGTCTGCAGACATGAGTCAAAAAATATATTTACTCACCTGCCCGGACGCAGTGCGGGTCTCCTCCGTCGTGGCCGGATCTTCTCCCTTCTGTATGGTGGATGCGTTTGGCACACCGGGTGGTGCACATGCGCCATGCTTTTTTTTTTTTTTTTTTATTTAAATCTCCCGCTTTCCCGCAAATCTGCGTGCTGCGGATCGGACCGCTTCCATTGACTTCAATGGAAGCCGTCCATGCAGGATCCACAGAAAAATAAAGCATACTGCGATTTCCTCCTACTGACAGTGGCATGTAAACGGTTGGGATCGGACACTTTCCCGATTTCCAGCTGTGGGCTTTATTTTTACAGCTGGCACCTGCTGTATATGGACGGGGCTTGGCTCCCACACCTGCTGCCAACAAAGCCGCGGTATGAAGAAAACAAAAAGGCACTTGACCAGGCCCAACATGGCTGCGTCCTCCAGAGGTTAAAAATGCTACTAGCAAAAATTCTTCCAGTCTCTAGTGCTAAAACTGCCTTGGTTGGTATGGAGGTGGTTGATGGAACTAGTAACCTCATTGTATAATAAAATGGGTTCCCCAATATCTTGACTAGTTGACTGCATTAAAAACCCAGTAAAGTCAGACCCGGAGGACCTGAAGAAATTTTCAAAATGCAGACAGCCGGGGCCGCACCTCTCCTCTTAGGCTGATCTCGCTGCCAGAGACCCTCTTTATTACGGGACGCGGATTTTGTAATTTTATTTTATTTTTTTCCTGTGCATTAAGCTAATACATTTAACAAATGCTTTAAATAAACTCCCCACATGCTGATACATGTACGGATTGTGGGAATAACGTGTATCATGTGGGATCTTGGGAATTTTAGTCCATTTTTAGTTTATTCCATTTGTAATATGTTGTGAGTCTGTATTGTATGTGAAGCCCATGGTTTCCAATGTGTTCCTTCACGTTAGCAGGGTTTTGTCTCATGCTATGTTGCTAGAATAAAATAAATGGCTGCCTGCTGAATATTGCAGTGATTTACGATGTTCTGTAGCCCAGGGTTCCCGTATCGCATCACGTGACACGTACTTGCGATTTTCATGCGATACATTTTCAACATTAAAGCCCTTGGCTCTTGGAAAATAGTCTGGCACCTGGTCATACAGCGGGGGACCAGAGAAACCTTCGATCCCCACTGTTTAACCCTTTAACATGCTGAGAGGGGAAACGGGGCACTATCGCCCATCTGACCCCTGCAAAGTTATCACCGGGTCCCAATGGGTTGCCAAGGCACCTGGAGGCTTGAATATAGCCTTTGTGTCTGCCAGCTTCATAAGCTTTCTAATACACTGATCTACTGATGTATAGTAGTGCATTAGAAGAATGATTCAAGGCACCTAGTGGGACAAAACAAAGTTAAAGTATGAAAACAGAAATAACTCCTTTCGCCATTTACTATGTAAGACAATTACATGTGGTATCACTGCGTCTGTTACGACCCAGAGAAAAGTTAGTATATTATTTAACCCGCGCAGTACAGGCCATGGAAAAATACAAAAAACATGTCAAATAGCTAATTTTGCCTCTTGACTTAAAAAAAAAAAAAAAAAAAAATATCTAAACCTTGCAAGGATCAGCAAATAAAGCCATTTAAATGTATAACTTATCCTGCAAAAAAAAACCTGAGATTTTTCACTTTTTTGGAGAAAAAAAAATTGTATTTACAGAATTGTGTTGGCCTGCAGAATTATTTTAATATATTTACATGGTGAGGGCTGTTAAAAATAAATACATAAGATTAAGAACACCCAGCGCGCCAGAGGGGCAGATTTTTGTTAATCTTGCCTTAAAAAAAAAAGAAACAAAAATGTTCCCCAAAAATTGGCTAAATGAAGACTAGAGGTCATCCTGCAAAAAACAAGGCCTGCTAGAGCTCTAATGGTGGAAAAATACCAACACTCTTGGAATGAGGCGACACCAAAGCACATATTTAAATTTAAGTCATTTGTGGACAAAAACATCAAAACAAACTGTATAACCCCGGAGTTGTGCCGACCGAGAGAATAGTGTTATCAGAAACATGAAATCCAAAAAACAAATGGAAGCCCCCCCCCCCCCTCAATCCCACAACAAATGTCAGTTTATACAATACATTGTATGTAACCAAAAAGGCCATTTAAAAATATAACTTGTCGGACAAAAAAGTCCTCGTGGCCGTCGATTGGAAAATTAAAAAAAGTTATGAATGTAACTGAAAACCCCGTTGTTGGTTACGGCGCAAACAGGCTTCGATATTAGGAAGTTAAACTTATATTAAAAATGTTGCTAAATACTGCATGTAATCCGACCGGGCTCCGGATGGGACGTGTCCCCTTAGGCCTCGGGTCCACTTGCACGCACGGATGCGACTGCTGAATCCCGCAGTGCGTGGGCGCGGCCATGGAGAGGAAAAGACGTTTCTTACCTCTCTGGACGCTGCAGGTCTCCCCTCCGCGGCTGGATCTTTTTTTTTTCTGCCCAGCGGATGCGCTCAGCACAACGACGCGCACCTTCATTTTATTTTCATTTATTTATTTTAAAATCTCCTGCTCTCCCGCGGAGCAGCACAAATACAGCTGTGGCCGTGCCGCAGATACGGACGGCTTCCATTGGCTTTAATGGGAGCCGTCTGCTTCAGATCCACAGGAAAACTGAGCATGCTGCGATTTCTTCCTGTGCAGGCGACCCGCACACCAGGAAGAAATCCCATCTGCATGCTTTTAGTTGCCCTAACGATGCCAATGCATCCCTACGGGCAGCAAGACGCACGGATTTTCTAAATAAAATCCGCACATGGACATTGGGCCTTAGGACTCATGTCCACGACAGAGCTTTCACCATGTATCTCGTGTATTGAACGGCCGCGTGATACGTGGTCAATGGAGTCCCCGATGGTCAATAGACTTTCATTGATGCACTCCGGCGTGTGGATACGGCATACTGATACGCAAGAGAAATAAATTGCATGCTCTATTTAACTGCGTGCGTACGCAGCATGATCGTTACACAGTTGGATAGGGGCAGCATTTTCATACACATCCGTACCCTGAAAAGAAATGAAATAAAAAATGTAAAAAAAAAAACACACCATGTCCATGCGTGGGCGATATGTGGGCAGTGCCATTCACAGTCTCTGCCGGTACAGTGTATGGTTGTAAAATGTGTAAGACACGGCAGAGACCCACAGCATTTTAACACATGAGCCCCTAGATTGTGAGGGCCTCATATATGGCCACTGACTCCGTTAGTCCGGTAGACCACTGTTTGGTTAAATGGCACTATGGTGCTCCGGATGCCACAGGTTCCGGTCTCTACCTCGTGAGCGCCATGACAGAGCGGCTGCCACTCGTGCCCTGACGCACAGGGCATTAACCAGTTAATATGTGTAGTATAGTAATGCTCATTTGCAGTGTGTTGTTGTTTACCTTCTCTCTTAGGGAGGTTACATTGTATCTGTTGGCCCCGAGGTTAGATGCTTTCATTAGTCTTTTGTGTATTTGCCGCTCATCTTGTCACTCGGTTAAGTGTTCCATAACGAGGTGTAAAACTGTCAAGGTTTTCTGTAAAGCACATTCTGCTTCTCTGCTGTGAAATAAAGCGCTGGTAGACAAGCCTCATATCCGGGGCTTAACATATCACGTATTTGTGGGCCACGTGCGCGGGACTGTCAGCACAGTGCGCTCTTATTCTTGAGCATCCCCCTATAATGCTGGGGGGCGTTCTGCATGATGTCATGGGTGTATGGTGGTCTCCTCCTGGGTTTCATCTGTTCAGTATGGCCGCCCATTATCAGTGTGTAATTTACCTGTTTGTTTTTTTTTTTGTTTTTTTTATATGCCAGTCTCATGACCGGATTTCAACTGTGGAATGCGTGGACAATACGCAGTATTCCACACACACTGAAAAATAGAACATTTGCATATTCGCTCAGCTGAGCAGGTAGTGATTGCGTTTTTTGTTTTTTTTGTTTTGTTTTGTTTTTTTTCTTCACAAGTGGATTTAAAATCGCAGCATGTTCTGTCTTTCCGTGGAATCCGCACCTACAGATTCTATTAAAGTTAATGGAAGCCGTCTGACCCGCAGCTCATCCGCAATTGACATTGCAGACAGCCTGCAGCTACTATTTAATTACCTGCGGATGGTCAATGCTTTCCTATGGGATGCGGATGTGTGGTTTTTTTTGTTTGTTTGTTTTTCATGCCTGAATTTGCTAAATATAATTTCCCCGTGGCCATGAGGCTTTAGGCCTCATGTCCACTAGGAAATTCGGGCCCGCGCTGATTCTCCATGCAAAATCCCGCAGCGGCTCCCTTCTTTCCCGCAGACATGAGGCCTGAAAATAAGAATTACTTTCCTGTCCGGACGCTGCGGATCTCTCCTCCGTCGCGGACGGATCTTCTTTCTTCGGCCTGGCAGATGTGCTCAGCACTTTTTTTTTTGAACTCCTGCTCTCCCACGGCAGAGCAGAAATTCAACTGCGGGTGTGCCACAAATCCGGGCGGCTTCCATAGGCTTTAATGGAAGCCTGCAGGAGCCGTCCGTGCAGAAAAACCCACAGAAAATGGAGCATGCTGCAGGTGACTTCCCGCACGTGCGATCCAAAGGTATTTACTTACCTGCGGGTGTCCAATGCATCCCTATGGGCGCAGATCACAAGTCCGGGACACCCGCACGGATTTGCTAAATCCAATTACCCAGTGGACATGAGGCCTTAGTCTTTTTTTTTACACCCTTCCGGCTGTGAGCATACACCTAGGGTTGCACTTATAAGCAGCAGATAGAGTATTCAGACAATCCAATTCGGGCTTCATTAAAAAACTGCATGCACTTGTATCTGAAGGTGCCATGGCTTTTGATTTGGTTGCAGTTAATCTAAAAAAAGACTTTTTTTTTTTTTTTCCTTTTTGTTAACTCCAGTCTGAATGCATCCTTAATATGATGGTCAGTGCCTTCAGTAGTTTGTGCGGTCCACCCGAAAGGGGTTACGCGATAGATAGATAGATAGATAGATATAATCTCTATCTCTCTCTATCTATCTATCTTGCCGACTGATGTGTCACCTCAGGTAAAGAAATATATTAAATAAAAGTATTTCTTTACCTGAAATGACACATCGGCCGGCGATGAGATTCGCTCGGCTTTTACACTGCGAGCCTTAGAAACCCTTCGGTATGCCTGCTGGATGTTAATGTTTGGCTATTCCGGCGGGCCATAGAGTGCTGCGTGTGTTTTTCGATGCAGTTGCGTTAGAACCCTGCCTGGTGGCTCAGGTCCCGCTGCGTGCGGTCATACAGCCGAACCATCCGGCCTCTGGTTACACGGAGATGTCGGTGTCATATGTTGTAGACCTTTCTGCAACAGCGGTGCCATGTGTGAATATTCCCCTAAGATCGCGGTTGTGCAGGAGGCGCTTTATGAGCAGCAGATGTCTGGCGGCCGCGCCTGCGCTGGACTCACAATACCCAGAAGGCTTCACTCTGCAGAGGAGAATACATCCATGTCTGCTGAAGGCACGTAGCTTCAGGGGTCTGCTCCCCATGACCTTCATGGCCCACATTTATCAATGGATTTGCACTCTTTTCTGGCACACTTCACGCCAAAATCTTGTCTAACCTCCGCAGGAGACCTCAACCGGTTACAGTGTGCAAAGCTAAAGTGGAAAGTTGGCGGGGCTCGCTGCTAGGCCAGGATTCAGACACCTTTTAGGAATAACTTTTTTTGACCCCTTTCTCCCCCCTTCTGGTTCACCTCATTTAAATGTCATGTAGGATGTATGGAGTGAATGCCGGGAGCCGTGTCTGCTCCTCACTGAGTTGGTGTCAATAGTTAACTGCTTAGATGCCACTGTGCAAAGTGACAGCGTCTAAACGGCCAGCTGCAGCTGGGGCACACCATCAGCCCCTCCCCAGGACACAATGGGATGGTACTGATGGGGTAGCGTGGCAGCCCGCGGCCTAGGGGGATAGTATTAAGTTACTACAGATATGTCATGTACCATTTTAAACCAAACTTCCTCCAATAACAAGGCCCCGTACGGCTAGTTTTAGAAATTCTTATGAATCTTGGATGGCTGGGATGGAAAAATGCAAAGAATCTCTGGTCTTGAAAGGGTTAAAAAGGAGCAAAAACTGCACAACTCAAAAAAAAAAAATGACAGCTCTTCTCTAGACAGACGCTGGTGTAAGGAGGGGGGTGTCATCTGGGCCTGTCGGCTGTAGTGATGGATGCCGGGACCGATTATCACAGAAGGGGACTTGGAGTTACAAATGCGTCACAACATATTACTAAAATAGTCTTTGTAGCTTAGAAATCGGCTAAAATGCGGCCACTTGTGCTAAATCTGGGCATGAGTATTATTAGAATGGAGACCATTGAGATAGAGGCTCTTCACATCGGTCACCCAGGCAGCGGCCGCCACGAGGATTCTCTCTTTTTGTCCCGACTTTACAATAGAGATCTTTGCTGCTGTATTTTTACACCCGTTGATATAAATCGCCGCCATATACAGGAACTACACAGCGCGGGTCCCAAACAGGGTTGTGCCCCCGTGAAGCCTAAGCCGAGCGCAGTTTAATCGCGTATTACACAGGCATAATACGCAGTGATTGGATCCAATTAAAGTACATTGCTTCTCGCTGATCCACTCGCATTTGCATATAATTGATGTTCTATTTTACAGCGGGTTACGCCCAATAGAGCCCTATTCTCCATGGGAGCATAATAAACACTGTACATACGCAATAACATTGTGTACATGTTTATGCGCGCAATCGCTAAGCGACAGAGCGAGAAATTAACCCCTTAGTGACTACCTTATAGTGTTACGTCCTGCAGAAGCCGGACGTGTATGCAGGATGATCGCGGGGCGACCTCCCTTCATACATCCTGGGTGTCTGCTCTTTCTTACAGCCGACACCCAACGGCAACAGCTGCAATGAGCGGCATTGAAATCACCCAAACGATGTTCAGGGGTCCCGTGCGGCCACCTGCGATGAGATTGCAGGGAGCCATGGAGGTGTCATGGCAGCCAGGGGCCTTCTGAAAGGCCCCCGGGCTGTCATGCCAGAATTCCTGTCAAGCTGTCCCCGTGGGGGCGGGGGGGGGGGCTTGATAGATTGCCTGTCAGATAGCAGTACTGTGTACTTATAATAAGATTCTACATCATAAAACATATACATATTTGGTATCGCTGCGTCTGTGAAAGTCTGGTCAATAATTATTTAATGGAGATTAACTTGATCGTCTAATTTTTTAATGGCTGTTTGTTTATTCCTGCTCAATATATATGAATGTACAACTGGGTGTTACCATTCCCTTTGTCAAAGGGGTGTGTCCATACAGTGATACCGACAGCACTGATTGGGCAATATCAGATAGTGTAGGGACCCCCCCCCCCCCCCCCCCCCCCCCACTGGTTACACCCAGTTTTCCAACATATCCTTACATTTCTATGAAGAATAACCGAGGAATGGTGTAATGCTCCAGGACTGCTTCCTGCTGCCTTCATCTGTGAACCCATCTCCATGGATGCAATGTGTACATAAAGAGCAGATGTATGAAGACTTAATTTGGCTTAAAAAGTCACAGGCCAACTTGTGCAAAAATGTAGCCATTTTTGACAGGTATACTGCTCTACGCCGCTTTACAACAGTGTGGTGGAGCTCTGGGGGACCGTATAGTCACTCCATGTAGATCTGTGTTCGGTCCTTTTCCGAAGTCCATCCCGGTATAAGGCCACATTCGTGAGATGTTCACGTTTTAAAGGATCCAGTAAATGTATCTTTTAACGCCACAAAAAAAATCTTGAAAATCCCTTCATTTTATTCATAAGACGAATTGTGGTGCTAGAAGGTGCCTATTGGTTGGCGTCCATCAAGAAGTCCTTTCCCTCCTTGCTTATTGGACTGGATTCTATACAGGCGAGTTCATAATACTTTGTGGATTTTTAGTGTTTTCATCTCTGCTGACATCTTACACTAAAAATCCAGAGTTCAGAAGTATGTTGTGGTTGGTGTTACAAACCTTACAAGTGGGGGTAAACATCCACACAGATCTTGGTGTAGGGCAGACTAGTGAATATGAAATCTGCCCCATCGGACAGGTTTGCTGTGGGTAACGCCCATGTGTGAGGTGCAGAAGAGGTCTTCATCCGGGTGCCTCCCTATACACAGTAGAATCCTAATCTGAAATTGGGAAAACGGCCCCTGGGTCTCGCACCTCCCTGAAGTTCCTCCTGTGCACTTTACTTTTTTCTTTTTTGTAGCTTTGACTTGGTTTCAATTGTTTTTTAAATTGTTGTAAATCAGAATCTTATTTGCCTATTTGTGTTTTTTGTTAATACTGAGTTATAATGTTGCTTGTTATGATCGGCCGGGTGACTTAACACCTTAGTGACCGCTATATGGTGTTTTTACATCCTGCCGTTGCAGGACATGTATGAAGAGATCTCATGGCTATCTCCCTCCATACATCTTGGCTGCAGACTGCTTCTTTAAGCCCACACCCGGCAGCAATAGCTTTGTGGGGTGGCTTGATTGCCTGTCAGATCGCAGTAAAGATGAATAGTCTAAGTTTTACTAATTATTTAAAAAGAAAAAAAAAACCCTTTGCCATGTTGATAAAATTGAAATAATAAAACAAACACATATTTGGTATTTGCTGCGTCCGTAAAAGTCCGATCTATCAAATTAACGCATTATTTACCCCGCATGGTGAACGTTGTCCAATAAAACACCAAAAATGCGCTTTTTTTGGTCACACGGTCTCCAGGAAAAAAATGCAATAAATGGTACTAACGCACACCACAGGACGTTCCGCAAAAACGAGCCGTTGCACAACTGCGTCAACGGAAAATAAAGTGATTGCGCTCAGAAGATGGCGGCAGAAAATAGCTGAAAAAAAATTAATATCTTTAAAGAAAAATACAAATGGTACAGCAAAACAAAAACTATAAGTTTGGCATCGTAGTAATCATGAAGACCCATAAAATTTCGCATTTTTGTTGCAGTTTGTGCGGCATAGAAACAGGGTGGGATTTAGAAATATGGGGGAATTTAACTTTTTCCTTTTTTTTTTTTTTTGTTGCCACTTAGAATTTTTTTAAAAACTTTTCCAGTACATTATATGGTACATTAAATATTACCTTGAAAAATACAACTCGTCCCGCAAAGACAAGCCCTCATACCCCTACATCAATGGATAAATAAAAGAGTTGCTTTTTTTTTTTTTAAGAGGGGAGGAAAAAACAAAAATTGGAAGAAAAAGCTTAGTCACTAATGGGTTAAAATTGAGCTGATTTTCGCAGAACTCGATCAGGTCATTCCGACCCAATCTTTGGCAAAAGTCAACTGAAAGTCATTTTACAAATAGAAACAGAAGAGGTTTGAGTCACATTCCTAGAACATCCCCATTGTCCTAGGAATGTGACTCCGATGTTGCCTTCCAGTGCCTGGGGGTCTTGGGTTCAAATCCCCTCACGGGTAACGTCTGCATGAAAACTTATCCAGATGTTGCACTTGGTCAGACTTGAACATACAACTGCAACACTGAAAGCAGCAGTGCTAACCACTGAGCCACCACACTTGGCTGTCCCACTGTGGATGAGAAGAAGCACACGAATAAACAGAACATAAATTATATCTATAAATTCTGAACACGGATGAATAATAACATGCGCTTTGCCAAAGCCCCCACATCAGTTTGACAGGTGGCTCGGACTGTCTGTGCATTTGTTGATCAGCTTGCTGGAGTTGGTCTCTCCTCACCCCACAAGACCCTGCCCCATGCCTAATGATTGGTGGCTCTGACTCCATTCAGCGGGCGATGGCATGTGGTCCACACACTATGCACCACACTTCCAGAATAGGCACACAAACGGGGGAAGGGGGGGTCAGGAGATGGCGGAAGTGGACTCTACTGATAATGGAGAGGGCCTGGACCATCCCAATTGGTGTGCTCACTATGCATACTGCACAAAGACGGTGATTTCAGGGCATTGGTAGCACTAAAGAGGACTAAAGGCTTGATTAGAATTGTCCATCTCCACCACCCACGGTTAGGGTTGATTTATGTCGGAAAAATTGTAAAATTTCTGTTAAATGTGAAGTTGGTGCGTTTCTATAGACTCGACACAGCACATTACAAGGGTCTGCCGTCCAGTATATTACATTGTAGCTTCCTAGTAAACCAAGAATCTAAAAAGCCCCTCAAGCCCTTTGACAGATTAGGTTGGAGTCCACGGTTTGGTTTGTACATGGTGATGGGCGCTGTATGCACATGACCTTAGGTACATTCTGTTGACCTGTACGTTCTTCATTCGGCGTACGTGGCCATGTTCTGTTTGGCATGTATTGCAGACCTATTTAGAGCCCACTAATGTGGCTTGAGACCAGACTTATGAATTTTTATTTACTTTTTTCACCCATTTTTGAGCCGGAGACAGATTTATGTTGGAGTTTAGTCCCGTATTTGTGTTCAGGTCTCATGGCTGAAGGATTCTCTATTCTAGGATATCCCAACTTGGTTTATACTCGGGGAGCTGCCACTGCATAGGCATTAGGTGGCATCCATCTCCCATAGGCTCCCATGTTGAAAGAAAAAATGTGTACACATCCTGTTGTGGTATATAGCTTGCTTTTGTCTTGCTGGATGTCTTTGTATACAAATGGTGAAGCAGACTTCTCTACTGTGTAGGATAGCACAGAAAGGATACCGACCTGTACCAGCCCGACTGTGGCCAAAAGTACGCCTTGGGTGAATGTCACACTCTGCAAAGTGTGGTATCAAAGCAGATGCCGATTGTATGCAGACCTGTGATACAAAATGGGGAGCTGAAACTAGGCAGATGCTCCATGATCGGCACATGGAGAACATTAGTGAACCTGGAAATATTTTCTAAGTCCAGAACCGGGCTGAATGTGAAGGCACCACCTGGTTTCATTGTCCAGCATTTTCATGCTGCTTTGTATGCAAAAGTACATAAAATGTTAGTCTGCTTTCTGAGACGTTTGTTGCCTAAACTTCTGGCTTGTTACCCTCTTCAGTCAGGCCTCTCATGCTGCCTGGCGTAACGGGTACCGCAGGCCCTCATTAGCTCGCAGATCTGTAGCAGTAAAGATGGTACCTAGGCCGGACGCTTACATCTAGGATTACAATCCCAGGATAGTTACCTCTGATAAGATCCCTACGTCTCCTGACAGGAGGGAACGGGTTAGTTTAGGATGTTGAACTCTTTGGGACCCGTTCACACCTGCATTACGGCCTTCAGGCTCTGTTCTGGTTTTGGAGCAGAAAAACTGAATTAAGGGGAGAAACTTTTTTCAGTTTTTCCCGATTTGGTTTTCAAGCAAACTGAAATTCTCCGTTTGCTTCCGTTCTCTTTGGTTTCTAGTTTTTAACAGCACTGCAGACTGGGTTCTTAGTTCAATCTGTTGGCTTCTGTTCAATATTTTTTTTTTTTAATTAAACAAAGCTTTCTATTTGCGTGTGTTTTTTTTTTTTTTGTTTTGTGGTGTTTTTTTTGTTTTGTGTTTTTCATCTTTGTTCCATGTTTGGAATGGAGGTGAAAAGCCCTAATACAGGTTTAAATGGACCCTTAAAGGGGTTCAGTCATGTAAAGGCCTCTCACCAGGTCCCCTGTAGTGTAAAAGAAAGCAGCTGATGCTCCCCTCTCCCCACTCATCCACCGCCAGCGGCTCTGGTCTCCGCTGTGTTTACAGGCTGCCTGTGACAACCCATAAACCTGCTGCTGTGACTCGTGTGTCATCTCTGAGCGCCATCATTGGCTGCAGCAGCAGGTTTGTAGACGGGTCATGCAGCCTCTAAAGATGTCAGCAGGGAGAGGTGGCCTCTTATAATTCGGACTACCTCTTTAAGGCCTCATGTCCACGGCCGTATTGGTAAAATGCTGCGGGTCTCCCCGCAGCGTTTAACTCTTTGCAAATACCAGCTCTTCCGGCAGAGACCACTTATGGCTGCGTGTGTACTGCAGTTGTGCGAACTGTTCCCTCCCCCACACCCTCCTTAAATTTCCCACTTTATTTTAAAGCGGGGACGTGTATGAAAATACCGCCCAAACACTATTGATTGCTTTTGGGCAGCATTGCATATGCTGTCGATACAACTGTATAGGGCTCACGCTGTGTGGTGCGCAGAGAAATGGAGCGTGCTGCCATCTGTTTCTCATGCGCAGTGTCTTTACACACATGGATGGAACAATGAAAGGCCATTGATTCAATTCACTGCGTATCGCGCTGCCGTGTCGCTCACGTGTAATACACGGTGGGGTGGGGAGTCTGTGGATATGAGCCTTAACACCAAACTTTACACAGCTTTGTGTCACATGGCAATATGTTGTGAAAATTGTAAGAGGGTAGCAGTCTGTTTGCTTTCCTGCGCAGTGTTCCTCCCAGAAGTAGTTCTGCTCCTACTGTAGTGGAGACTATCGGCTATACAGCTTCCTAGGACGCTTCTATGGATGCAAAAGCCAAAATCCTCCATTACCTTACATGAACATACTGCTGTGTATCATCTGGATCCTGAATAGGGAGGACATGTACAGCTTACATCTTGTCATCTAAAGGGCCATTAAAGGGGTTGTATCAAAATCTAAAGTTATTCCCTATCCACAGGTGGGGGTATGACCACTGAGGCTCGTACTCGGCAGTTTCTTGCGCAGTCATGGAAATAGTGAAGGCAGCCGTGCAATGGCTGCAGGGACTGCCCGAACCCCCATTCTCTGGCTGGACCCCCACTGATCATAGTTATTCTCCATCCTGTGGTTAACTGTAGATTTAAAGGGGTTGTCCCGCGGCAGCAAGTGGGGGTGTACACTTCTGTATGGCCATATTAATGTACTTTGTAATATACATCGTGCATTAAATATGAGCCATACAGAAGTTATACACTTACCCCCTCCGGTGCTGGCGTCCCCGTCTCCATGGCGCCGACCAAAGCCGCCTTCTCCCTGGATTAGACGCGCTTGCGCAGTCTGCCCTCTTCTGTTCGGCTCCGGCGTGCTAGCGCAGAAGACCTGTGCGGCGCGAGCATGCCAGAGCGGCCCCTTCAGCGCAAGCGCGTCTAATCCAGGGAGAAGGCAGCTTTGGTCGTCACCATGGAGACGGGGACGCCAACACCGGAGGGGGTAAGTGTATAACTTCTGTATGGCCAATATTTAATGCACGATGTATATTACAAAGTGCGTTAATTTGGCCATACAGAAGTGCTTACCCCCACTTGCTGCCGCGGGACAACCCCTTTAAGTACGCCTTCTAAGTGCTCATGTATGTGTGCCGATGAGGCAAGACCTTTCCTAGGATCACTTGTTTATCTGATTATTGGGCTATGCCAGTCGCCTGACGAATGAAGACAATAAATAAAATTGGCAGCAAATCTGGTGAATGGGGGATGTGCTGCCGGCAATGATGCAACTCCATGTGGAATGAGCGATGGTTTATTCTCCATAGTCTGCATCTGCCTATGTAAAGGCCTGGTAGACGAGCCCCGGTCTAACGGGTGGTTGGTCATCCGTATGGCCACATCTATGTGATGAGCACTGATGACAAATCATGTTTGGCACTTGGTTACTTTTCTTTTGAAGCCTGTTACAAAGGTTGGTCCTGTAGAGCGGCTGTTCACACGGGAAACGGACAGCCAACCAGCAAGCAGCTCTATGTTTGATAGCAATGATCAATGAATGAATGGTCAGTGCTTGTCGCCCATTATACACGGCCCGCTGATCGGGGGAATGTTCGTAGTTGCTAACTGGTAAAATGTGTAATTCACACCTGTTTTAAATCAAAAGCTTAATTCTAATTTAAGATCTTAATAATTTTTTTTAACTAAATGTGATGTTCTAAATATTAATATTGTGTTCCTTCTCCAGGTAAGAGTAAGCCGTGCCAGAGGGACAAATGGCTTTCACCGACTAAAATCTATGATGTGGAAGAATTTGATGTTAAAGGGGTATAAAAATCCCCCTACCTGCACAACCACAGTGAGGAAGTTTGGATGGAGCCGCCCCTACTGTTACTAACGCCAGTGAAGCTGTATGGAGCTGCGGGAGGTAAGTCTGTCCTTCACTCCTAACGGTCGGTCTATCCAGCAACAATCCTCCTTTACCGACTGACAGGACATCATTGCCGACACGCTGTTGGACTGTGGAACTAGACGCTTCGGTCTCCAGCGTCTCCACATGACGTTACTTTCTGTTCGCTGGACTGGCTTTGTTAAAGGGGTATTTATTGGACTTGTCTGGACCAGTGGCTCTACAGACTGGACCGTAGTGCCTGAAAGCTACACACGGTTCTGCAAAGTGGAACGTATTCTAAATTTGACATTCTCATATGTGGGTCTACTGAAAGCTATCGCTAACGCTTGCATTTGGCCAGTAATTGCTGAGCTGAACTTGCAGGTCCAGATGCAGCCGGGTAATGACTGCAAAACGAGAGTGCCAGCGGGGTTCATGCACCGAGCCCTTATTTAAGCATTCTTGTATTTCCTACTAGTCTCACTCATTAAATATTTTCTCCCCTTTTTTTTTTTTTAGGTATTGAAAATGGAGAAAATCAAACCTGTGGTGCATCCAACTGAGCTTGGTACATAGCATACATTAAAAATGCCAATATGTGGTATTTTTTGCCCTGGTGAGCCGGGTGTTCGTTTTACCTTGCCGTCCAGTAGCAGCACATAATGGTTTGTGGATTACACAGAGGTGCAGGCCATATTGTGCTGCCGCCAAAACACAAGGATTGCATCCTTCCAAAAAAAGTCGTCATTTTGTCGTTGAAAGTGTCAGCAGTGCCCTAGCAGCACGTAAATATTGGAGTAAACTCATAACTTCTTTCCAATATTAACAGTGCTGCTAGAGTAAGGCTAACAATTACCGTGCTTTCAGAGGAGGCGCCATCGAGTGGACTAATGCCCTGAGCTCCTATGTCTAATGCTTCCAGAACTTCCAGAATGTAGCGTACGCCGTCCCTATTAATGGTGTGGGGGCTGCGCTGCTGCTTGTGTGTCTTCTATGGAAGGGACCCTCTACTTGGACAAGATCTCCAGCCCCGGCCATCATGGCTAGATGGGAGGCTTTCTGTGCTAAACTGCCGCAGCCACTTTTCTAAAGGGAGCCAAACGAAGAGGTAAGTTTGTATATGGCAAGAATAGAAAGCAAAAGTACAACTCCTCTGAGCCTGTTACGTTATAACACTCACTTCTAGGTTTCCAAGAGTATTGTATACAAGTTACCTTGGTCCGGTGTACAAATAAAGTGGTGCTGACTGTTTATCTTTATGGTGTGATGGTCTGTTTATAGTAAAGTTTACAAATATGCAGCATTTCTACATTAATAATACAAGGTGTTCATGACCATTCAAAAATAAAGTTGCCATGATCCGAAAACACTGTCTTTAGATCTTAACCATGAGGTATTCCATTACTGCAGTGAAAATGTTTTTAGGCCGCCTGCAGACGGGCGGGTCGGATCCGGCGGCGAGAATTCTCGCAGCGGGACCAGACCCGAGCGCCTGCAGGCAGGAGCGCGTCCTCACCTGCGCCTGGCAAACTGGAGGCGGCGGCCGGGTGAGTGACGTTTCTGTGCGAGGCTCTGCGAGCCCCGCACAGAAATAGGACATGCCACGGTTTGTTTGCCGCGCGACATTTCGCGCGGCCAAACCGCGGCCGTCTGCATAGGAGTGCGTATTGTAATGCACTCCTATGTAGGCTTTCAGTGGCGGATAATCCCGCCGCGGGATTTCCGCCCGTGTGCAGGCGGCCTTGGATGGGTCCACAAGAGCGAGACGGCCAAAATGCATGAGATGTAAGGGAATTGAAAATCTGCAATTAAAGTATTCACAAACGTGCCCTGGACGTATGCAACTGTAGGTCTGTCATTGAAGTGGTGGGAATTGTTATTAAAATCTTAGTTAAAGGGATCTTGTCACATTCAAGATCCCTTTAAGTGTGTAATTTAAAAAAAAAACAACAACTTTGTACCTTTTTTGACTTGATTACGAAATTCAAGCTTTTTGGGTAGGTGTCTTTCAGCATGGCACATCTTGACTTTGCAATCTTTGTCCACTCTTCCTTGAGAAAGGGCTCTAAATCTGTCAGACTGAGGGCATCACGTGTGTAGCGCCCTCTTCAGGTCAACCCACAGACCTTTAATGGGATTCAGGTCTGGACTCAGGCTGGGCCATTCCAGAGTTTTGCTGCTTTTCTGGCAAAGTCTTTTTTGTTGTTCCATTAGAGGTATGTTTTAATAAAACTAATTCACAGAAGCAGGAGAGTCTATAGTAGCACTAATTATGCCCTTCACAGATATAGACTAAAAAATTAAATCTTTATTAAGATCCTTTAAAAACACATATGGGCTAGTGTATACACACAAAACATAAAGACAAAAGGATAATACGATATCCCTTCCATACAACAAGTCTCTAATATTTGATCACGAGACTCCTAGGCGTCCAGGTAATGTACGGCTATCCAGTTATACATTACATGGACGCCTAGGAGTCTCGTGATCAATAGAGATATTAGAGACTTGTTGTATGGAAGGGATATCGTATTATCCTTCTGTCTTTATGTTTTGTGTGTATACACTAGCCTGTATGTGTGTTTTTAAAGGATCTTAATAAAGATTTAATTTTTTGGTCTATATCTGTGCAGAGGTATGTTTTAAGTCGCTGTAGTGCTTTAGGCTGGATTTACACGACCGTATTTGTGCGTATGTGATACAAAAAATAAGACCCATTGATTTCAATGGGTTCATTCACATGTGCCTGTTTGCCATGCATGCTCCATTTCCTATGCAGTTGCACAGGGAAAGAACACCTATTGAACTCATTAAACTAATTGGCCACTTCAGTTGATGAGGGCATCGTTACAGTAAATGCAGTTGCAGGCGCTCATATGCATATACTAGTGTGAATCCAGCCTAAAGGGGAAATTCCTTTTCATATCCTTTTCACTAGCAGAGGCCTGATGGCTTTGAGCCAAATAGACTTATATTTGGAACAGTTTATAATTCCCTCCACCTTGAATAAAGCTGAAGTTCCAGCAGAAGAGAAACAACCCCAAAGTATAATGCTGCCCCACCATCCTCACTGTGGGTATGGCCGTGTTCTCTTGGTGATGCGCAATGTTGGCTTTGCACCAAACATATTTTTTGGAATTGTGGACAAAGTCCAACTTTGGTCTCATAAGAACAAAACAGGTTCTCCCACATACTTCTGGCAGACTTGATATAGGTTCTGGCAAAACATAGCCGGGCTTGGATGATTATATTTGTCACAAAAGGCTTCCGTCTTGCCCCCCTCCCTGCAGTCCAGACACATGAAGAACATGGGAGATGGTTGTCACATCCACAACCAGAAATTCCTGCGGCTCCTTTAATGTTGCGGTCGGCCCCTTGGCGGCCTCCAGAACCAATTTTCTTGTCTTTTCATCAATTTTTGAAGGCCGTCCAGTTCTTGGTAATGTCACTGTTGTGCCAAATGTAATACATTTCTTGATCGTCTTCACTGTGGTCAATGCTATATGTAATGCTGTGGACACTTTTTGGTCCCTTTCTGACTGATGGCTTCCAAAAATCAAATCCCTTTGTGTTAGCTTTTTGTAGCTTTTACTGAAAAATTTAACTTTAAAAAGCTCCCCCTTCCTGCACACGGGCTTATTTTGAATTGCGGAATCTGCAAACTTGCATCCACACGGTTGATCTGCTGTTAAAGTCCCCAATAGGAAAGCATGAGCTTCCGCAGCTCCGTGTACATTGTAGCGTGGAACTTTAATATAGGGTAAATCAATCTCTATAAGCATCAGCCGTGTCCTGACTACTATTTAATATATTAAATGTGATTGGCTAATTCTGAACACAACCACATCCCCACATATACAAGGATGTTCACACTTATGCAAACACATTATTTTAGTTGTTTCACCCTACATTTTAGTTTGTTTTTCAATGGAATTGTCACATTTCAGCGCTCCTGCACACAGGCGGATTTCATGAGTCAAAACCAGGAGTGGGTCCAAATACGGAACAAATACAAATCTTTCAATTAGATTTTACCTTTTGTACATTCCACTTATTTATCAGTTACCGTGTTCAACGTGACGGGTTCCCCTTTCACTAATACTCTTAAATGCTGTATAATTGCCTTTCTAACGACTAGCTACGTGATAGCGGTGTATATAAAGCTAGAAGCGATAGCCTAGATCACTCCCAATGGTCGCACAGTCATGTGACTGCAGTTCTGCGGAGTCTGCTCAGCAGAGTCTTACTCCACCCAACTACTAATGTTGAAAACCTATCGCACAAAAATCGCAAAGCACCAACTTGCGATGCGGTTTTAACATTAGAAAGTCCCATTAACGCTGCGTTTTCTTTTACGTGAATGTCAACCAAACTGAAGTGGGTAGGAGCCCTTATGGAAAGAGCGCAAAGAAGAAACTTTATTATTGTTAGAAAAATACAGACTGTGAAGTCATGATAAATACCGATGGCTAAACAAACATTGGATACATTGTGGATGGAAATGTAGAGAGAAAGGGGCTCGGCCCGTCTACTGGCTTACAATCGCTGTTAAAATGGGCAATTATTTTCACTATTTTACACACTAAAACTGTAATAAATGCAAAAACCGCTTACAAAAAAATATACAAAAATAAATCCCTGTATGTTTTAAAAAAATAAATAATCCTTCTGTTACCATAACCAGGAAAAAGCGATGGCCATTAAGTCAGTGATTAATAAAACTGGTTAAAGATTCCTGGTCATCAAAGGGTTAAGTGTGTGTGTGTGTGTGTGTGTGTGTGTACGACTTTATGTGGCTCCGTTTATCTAAAGGCAGACAGCTTTCTGGTGATCTTGGAGTACAGTGAGACAAATTGGTTTTAATGGGCTTTGGCTTGGGTCGTCCCAGCTTTAATAGTGCAATAAATGAAATCCTGCGTTGGACCACTCATGGTTGCAGGTGGCAGAGCACGGTAGATTCTGCAGCACCCAACCTTGGCCCCACGAGGAAGTCTGCCACATTCATCACTTATTTTTTGCATTTATTATACTTTTGATCAATTATTTTTTTCATGGCTTTTGCCCCTGGATGGGGTAAAGCCTTTAGATGTCTGTAACCGACCACTCACTCCATGCACTGCTCTTGGGTGCGGTGTACTCTTCATCTCTTTTTGTTTTTGATCTGCTTTGTTTGGACTACTACATATTTTTCTGGTTTGGGACTTTCTGTGATGATTAAGACTTCTGGCTTTTTCTTCCTCTCGAATGTATAGCACTCTACTTTTTCCTCTGCTGCCACCGCTCTGGTGCTTACCAGCCTGAAGCCTTCTCGAAGCACGACATCCAGCAGTAGTCCGAGCACATTGGTTCCATTGAGTAGCTTCCGCTGGTCTGGTTTTATGGAGATATACCTGTGGCACAGAGTGTTGGTCTGAAATCAGTGTCTACATTGAAAAACTGATTGTAAAGGATCAGCTGTGAGACATGCTCTAAAGACAATAAATATACACTTTGTAATAAAAACACCCAAGCACCTAGAAGTTGTTTTGCTGTACATCTCTGCATGCAGTTACAGCTCAGGGCTGATTCACATGAGTGAGCCAAAACCGGGAGTAGAGAGAAAGTATAATGGAAAGATCTGCAGGTCTTCGTATTTTGGACCCACTTTTGGTTTTAGCTCACG
This sequence comes from Eleutherodactylus coqui, assembly GCF_035609145.1. Lineage (NCBI taxonomy): Eukaryota > Metazoa > Chordata > Amphibia > Anura > Eleutherodactylidae > Eleutherodactylus > Eleutherodactylus coqui. The sequence goes on along the minus strand of NC_089837.1, from coordinate 452,717,321 downwards.
AAAACTGATCTAGATCTGTCTTGTCTACATAAGCCCTCAGGCAGATATACAAATACATCGAGTTGTGGTGTCTTGCCAGATAGATGGTCATATCAACAAATTTGCCTGCACCTGAGGTCACGTGCACACGGACACCGGGCTCAGGATGTCTTCCACAGACCAGTAAAGAGGATTGTCTAACAAGCGGCTCCGACAGTTCTGTTGTCTACTAGGCAGAGACAGGCGGCACCATTGTTACAGGCCCCTGTGGTTGTGAGAACCATTTCCAGATGTTTGGCACCGTGAAACCAAATGTCCTTCAGCCAATTAAGTATACTGCCTTTGACACCCACCCACCATTGCCTCTGTTTGCAGTGGTGTCGTGAAAGATGAAACTGAAGAGCTTTGGAGTGGAATTGGGGTTGTCTTCAGCGTCAAATCACTGTCCTAGCTTGTGCACCAACTATGGCCGTGTTTGTGGCTGGAGCCCTAGGGGTGAGAACTTCAGTCCTGCCTTTGCTGTCGAGTGGCACACTACCCCCACTGCTGCTGTATGTGATGGCCCTCATACCATCACCAGTCTGTCACCCCTAGAAGTGGTACAAGGGACAATGACATCTCATCTTCAGGACATCCTGCAGCTAGCAAGGGGGTCACAGGAGCCTCTACAACATTGCCACACTTCCATGGCTGCTGGTGGCTAGATTTATCGCCAATAGAACATATGTGGGACCATCTAAAACGCCAACTTTAACAGCCTACGAGTTTGCACGATCTAAAGGCTCAGTTATAGCAAATGTGGATTGCTGTACCGTAGGATACCATATAGAACCTATATGCCTCCATGCCTGCCCATATCACATCTAGTATTTAATCTAGAGGTGGCCCAAGAGGGTACTAGAGTCTCCATGCCCGCCCAGATCACATCTTGTAGCCAAGCTAGAGGTGCTACAGCAGGGTACTAGAGCCTCCATGCCTGCCCGTATCACATCTTGTATACAAGCTAGAGGCGGTATTACAATGTACTAGAGCCTCCATGCCTGCCCGTATCACATTTTGTATCCAAGCTAGAGGTGGTACAACGGTACTAGAGTCTCCATGCCCGCCCGTATCACATCTTGTATCCAAGCTAGAGGCGGTACAACAGGGTGCTAGAGCCTCCATGCCCTCCTGTATCACATCTTGTATCGAAGCTAGAGGCGGTACAACAGGGTGCTAGAGCCTCCCTTCAAAGGGTCAGTTTTCTGTAATAAATTATCCTTTTGCTCTGATATTGTAATCACTTATATCAACGTTACAATCACAAAGCTTCATTCTATTCCGATAACTTCTAGATGCTTGGGTTGTTTTTAATTTTTTTTTTTTTTTTTTTCCAATGTGTATATTTCCCAGTATATGCACATATTCTACTGAATTTCATTCTTTCGGGCTTAATATTGTCTGACTGTGTAATATAGAGGTTTTATTAAACTGTAAATGGGAAGAACATACTATTAATGAATTGGGACTTCGACTATGACATTTAATAACAATTGACTGTTTTTTACGTAGTCTGCTTAGCAGATTCACTGAAAGGCGGTTCAACAAATGAAAAGGGACTTTTCTAGTGACTCAAATCCAGCAAATGCGATTGTCCACAACCAAGGACTTTCTATGGTTTCACTTAGCACATTTTGGGATAAAATCTGATCTTTGCCGTGTGTATAGGAGGATTTTGGCTATAATATCTTGATGGCGTCGTGAAAAGTATGTAACTACTCTTAACCATTTTTTTAAATAGCCATGTCACTTTGGAAATCATCTCTTCAAATACATTCTACCTTCCATGCAAGTTAAAACTTTCGAATGTGCTAACCATGGATTGTTTCAAAATAAGAAAACCCCTTCCATAACCACTCGTAGGTGGTTTAATAAATACTTGTGTTCCTTATTAAAGGGGTTTTCTGTGTTCTGACACAGTGGTGGAAGTGGAGGGATGAGTCATACTATAAAAAAACTCCACGCTGCTCCTATGCTGCCTCTCCTGTCCTCTACTCCTTTGTTTGCTTGGTCTGCAATGGCCCGTGGGTTCTGCAGCCAAAAGGAGCCCTGACTGAGATGTCATCAGTGATATCCTATACACCTGCTTGGAGATTTTACATTTAAAGCCCCACATGACCGGTTATAGGCTGTCACCAGGCTAGAAAACATCGCTCTGGCACCAAAGTAAGTGTAATGATTTTATATAGTTTGGGCACAGGAGCCCCCAAACTATATAAATAAAATAACAGTTAACAGTGTAGGTCTCTGTGCGGTTTAAACTCAGCTATTGGGACCCCCCCTGATCAGGACAACCCATTCATCTCTATGGGACTGCCGGAGATAGCTGAGCACTTGTACTCCACCATCTCCATAGACCGGAGTGGAGCAGCGTGCACATGCAGTCACCTGGTCCTTTATTTGGGGCGACTATGACCTCCACAAGAATGGGCATTCAAAGTCAAACTCCCAATGATCTGATACCGATCGTCTATCCTGTTCATGGGGGAGGGGATAGGTTATAGTTTTGCTGGACAACTCCTTTAAATGCCAATTTCTAGAGCAATTCTATTGAAACTCTCTGCAATGTGTGGTTTTGTTCACTTTGGATTTACATGAATAGGTTGACTACTGAGTGTTGCCAACTCCTTTAGATGATGTAGGAACATACTTTAGTGATTTGCCCTATCCTGTTATGGCTGATCATGTTGGTGTATAGGGAATGTCCCATTAGCAGTTGGCCATTCATGCATTTCCAGGAGCTATGACCACACATTGCAGAGTTTTCTATGGCTGTTCCTACACCACCTCCATGAAATGTCTCCAGTTCATGTTCTACAAAACACTATGCAGTAATTTATCACATTTCATTAGAATAAATAACAACTTGATCGTAAACTTAGTATTTTACCTGGCTCCAAATTGGTCTCCTGTTGAATAGTCCGTTCCACACTGAAAGACCACATCATGATGTGATGGTCTTTGCAGAGGTACTGGAGCCATAGGCTTCTGCGAGGCAGATGGGATGCTCCAGCCTTGAGCTCTAACTGGCTGCTCGATATACATTACAATCCGATCGGCAAGAGCTTCAATGGTGGTATTACATGAACAGAAAATGCGGAAAAAAGCATGAGTTTCTTGAAGTAGAAAACGAACTTCTAAGATTTCCATCCTGGGCCGATAGAAGCTGTCCTGCCCCAACTGCTCAGCCAGCGATGGAAGCTGGTAGAACTCCGCTTCCCTCTGAAGTCTTTCATAATCGGAGAAGTCCGAAGGCAAAGTTAGCTGGGCTGTCCTGAGATAGTCTAAGATATAGTTGAATAGAGTTCCATCTCGGTCCACAAAATATTGTCCATTTATTATCCGAAAGTCCTGATCGCTGCCGTCCAGCATATGTACAAGTTTGGACTCGGGAAATCTCAGAAGGGTTGAGGTTAGTGTGCTAAACTTCATGCCTCCCACATTGAGTGTGATCACATCTGGGCTGCTCATTATGGAGCACCTTACAAAGGTTTAGAAAGTTCCTAGTGCGACCTTTCAGCAAGCTGCACCAAAAAAAAAGGCCCTGTGCCTGGCAACCAAGAACTAAACACCGTGGCTTCTAGTTGCCTGGGAACACACACTGCTGTTGATTACAACAGTGAGCAGCCGTTGGGTAACATTCAATGTAATCCTTTTCATGCAAATCAACAAGAAGAATGGATTGGGGGGGGAAACTGGTTCTTTTATATCGTTCAACAGTTTTATTCTGAAGGAAGAGAACTTGGAGGATTTTTAAGGGATGTCAAAATGCTCCTTTTGTAACTTGTTTCACCAGGTCTGGGGAAAACTGAAGGAAGAAGCTTGAAAGGACTTTTAACATTTTAGTGACTGGTGTAATTTATGCCTTAAAGGGAAATCAGAAAATGACCATTCTGTAAATCATATTTTTGTTAAACTTTTATTTTTAAAAAAATCAAGTTTTTAAACGTTTGTCACAATCTATAGAATTTAAACTTCTAAAGTCTTGCCGTTTTCACACCGACCGATAACTAATAATAGTATGACCGTTGGCGATCTGTAGAGAACTTTTCAGAAGTAGTAGGCAGGATTCCACTGACAGGTGACACCTAGATGGAGACTGATTGTTTTCAGTAAAGGGCCATTTAGACACAGCGATCAAAAGTGAGCGATGGTTGTGCTTTTAAAGAGGGACGTTTTAACCTAACGAAAATCGTTGGAAAATGGAGGTAGCGGCCGGGCATTTCAGTCGTTAGATTATCGTTGTGTAGCGTTTGCATTAAACGATAATTGAGCGATAGTTTGAAAGGCGTGTGCATTCAGTGAAGGGGAAAAACAGAGCTGCTTTGGATTGGCTCGTGAAAATCGGGAGTGCGCTTATCTTGTCTTTAAAAAAAAAAAAAACCTGCCTGTTTAGAGTTGGCAGAAACTAGATGTCTTTTAATCTAAAAGTAACAAAAAGAGGCCTATTATAGGCGATCTATGTTAAATAATGGCAAAAGAGTTTTATATGGAAAGGACTAGATGATACAAACAATAGTATTTTTGGCATTGGAATGTAAATAATCTCTAGGTCTTCCGTGTCAGAAATACATGTAACTTTGTATATTGACCTATTAGCGACCCAAAATAATAATCTGTGAATCCGAGACCTTGGCACATGTGTTTAATATGGTGAAATCAATTTTTCAGTGGTCTTGGTTGCTGCTTGCAGGGTACGTCACAACGGCACGGCCGATGGTAGAGCACTAGGTGGGCGTGTTAAAATGAAGCTTTGTCCTCCCGGCAGGCAATCGCTCTGCCTTTAGTCGCCTGAATGTACGCCCCGCCAAACGGTTAAACACTCTCCTCAAATGGCTGAACGAATGTCATTTAAGCGAAACGAAAAGCGATCTGCCGAACAATGGATTTTAAGCGGACTGAAAGACAACGATGAATGAATAGGTAACAATGCACGATGGGTACTCTTTTACATACGATTATCACTCAAAAGACGGCTGAGTGAATCTTGAGCGATAATCGTTGTCTAAGTGGGCCATAACATGGTACCAAATCTTTTATTTGTTTTACCTATATGGAGATAAAGGATCCACCATTCACAATAGGTGATAGTTACAGCTGAAAGGGGTTGTCAGGGGGGAAAGAATTGATGGTCTCTATAACAGGATAGGCAATAAAGAGTAAGTCAGCAGAAGTCTGCCATCAGAGACCCTAGCAGTTCAGCTGTTCGCTTGGCGTCTGTTTTCTGAGCTGATTTCTGCAGGAAGCAGACAACTTTCCACGGCAGGGCTTAATATTACAGGCATGGAAGTGATTTCAAACTTTGCTGTAATACCAAGCTTGGCCAGTGAAGCAGGAATGGAGCTGTCTACTACCTGCAGAAATGGGCTCAGTGCAGAAGTGCATTGGTTTGATGAACAGCTGATGAGCTGGGGTCCTGGGTGGTAGATCCCCGGCATTTTACTATTGCTTCCTTTGTCTAAGGATGGGCCATAAATAGTTTACAACTGGACAACCCCTTAAACTATTCCTCCTCCCTGTACAATGATCTGTGCATGCCCACAAAACTCACCCATAGAAGTAAGTCGATTAGCTCCTATCCATTGTGTGACTATGTGGCTGCTATAAAACATATCTCTATGGCCTGTTTCACATGGTGCGACACTATATTGCCGTGAGCAAATCGCAGCGATATCGCATTGGTGGTCCATGCAATATTGCTGTGTTTTCTCGCGGTGATTTTGTCATTGTATGAAGTTGGCTCGGGAGCAGAGTCTTCTCCGAACATTACAGGATCTATAACTCTAATTATGGCGGTTAACCCTGTAGATGCTGCTGGACAGCAATATTTAAAATGCCTGACAGAGGAAGACAGATCTAAAAATTTGGACTCCATGGCTAAACTAAACCCTCTCTTCTCAAAATAGTGGCCCTCCAAACCCCATATGTTACCATTTATAAACACAACCACATAGCCCTGTACTCCTCCTCCTCCGGACACTGACCCCACGAGATAGGACCCTCCTCCCTTCCTTCCACCCTCAATCCTGAATACTCTCCCTTCCTCTTCATCTTTAAGTAGGTTGGCCCTGGCCAGGCCATCTTTAAATTAGATTATGTACGAACTTCATCCAAGAAATCACTTCTTAGTAGAGATGAGCGAACGTACTCGGTAAGACCGATTTCGCAATCGAGCACCGCGATTTTCGAGTACTTCACTACTTGGGTGAAAAATACTCAGGGGCACTGTGGGGCGTGGCGTGGTGGAGGGGGGGGGGTAGCAGCACAGAAAAGGTGGGAACTCTCTCTCCCTCTCCCCCCCACTCCCCTCTGCAACCCCCCGCTCACCCACAGCGCACCTGAGTAGTGAAGTACTCGAAAATCGCGGTGCTCGATTGCGAAATCGCCCTTACCGAGTACGTTCGCTCATCTCTACTTCTTAGCATTCAGAACATCCTATTTGGAATTCTCATGTAACTCATTTGGTACACTGTTTGATTATATTGCAATCACACTGTGTTGTACCTGACTTATACTACCTTGTTCAAATTTCTAAATTTAATAAAAAATTATTGTTACAAAAAAAAAAGTTTGGTGCCGTGTTAGCCAGTAGCGCAAACCGTGATTGTTCTTAGCCATTAAAAAGGTATCATATCTACAAGATTACTTGGTTTCTCTGACTAACAAAAACACATGATGTTGATGCGAGCTTTCAAACCTCTCCGGATCCTTCCTCAGGCATAATGAAACCAATCTGGATGGGGTGTAAATACCAGTATATACACATGTACACACATGAAAAGACTAATTTGCACTTAAAACAATACCAGACAAGATGAGCAGAGAAGTAAATAATTAGTCCCCTGGTAAGGAATGTGACAGTGTATATACTGTGTCCGTGTAGGGGTTAATAGATTTCCTGCAGAAATACATTATACTGAAATGTGGGATCAAACGATCACTAGTTCAAGAAAACTATGGAGACTTTAAAAAAAAAAGTAAAAATAAAACTTTTTGCAGTCCTTACATGCAAAAAGATAAATTGGTAACCTTGTGTCTATAAGAGTTGAATGTATTAACTCTTTCCAATCCAATCTGTATCCTGGTTTTCCTAGGGGGCTTACTCTTTTTCTGCCGTTATACAACGACGCTATCTGCTGGCTAAAGCCAGTACTGCCTGAGGTGATACATTGGATAGGTTCCGACAGCAGAGAGGCTGGCAATATACAGTAAGAGAACCCCGACGGATGTCTTCCAACATTGGAGCTGTGCAGCCCTAAATCTATTAAAAAAAAACTAATGCCAGAATTTTTTTTGTCAATTTCTCCAGTAAAGACTGAAAGTAAAGCAATCCAAAAGTTATTGGTGCCATTTTAGGGTATCGATAAGAACCACAGGTTGCTCCACAAAAAGTGAGCCCTCACACAGCTTTATCATCTGAAAGATCAAAAGGTTATAGGGTAAAAAGATGGCAGCAGAAGCTTTTTCTAAGGTGTTTTTTTTTTTTAAGTAGTCCTTAAAAGAAATTCTATAAATGTGGCACTGTCATGATTACACTGACCTACAGTCAAAAAGGTAATGTGACTACAAGCGCCATTAAAAACAACCCCTCTCCAAAAATGGCAACATTGTGGGGTATTTTTCTATTTGACCCCACTTAGAAATTTTTAAAAGTTTTCAAATCTACTATATGGTGCATTAAATGGTGCCATTAAAAACTACAACTCGTCCCGCAAAAATAAAGCCCTCGTGTAGCTGTGTCACTGGGAAAATAAAGTTGTGATTTTTTTTGGGGGGGGGGGGGGGAATGAAAATGAAAAAACAAAGTGCTGCAGTGAGAAGGCTTAAGCAATTTTTCTTAATTGCATTTTAAGAGAAGTTTCTTTTTAATTATTTTTTCGGCGACACTTTTTTTGGTTTTTATGCTTTACAAAATAATAACACTTAGGGCACATTTATAAAACATTTGATGCCAGTTTCTGGCATTAAAAGTTACTAAATTTTGAAGAAGGTTTGCTTGCATAAAAATGTGATTTCTGGTGGTTTGTGTCACTGTCTACCATTTTCCTGGAAAGGGGGTGTGGCTGCCCCATAAGGACATATTTAAGTATATTTTATACCAGAAATTGGCATAAATTATGCCAGATCAGAGCTGGAGTACATTGCTGTGTAGACACATGGAGCTGCCGAAATGCGCCTAATATATGACAAGGCGTGCGCCTCTCAAGTATTAGGTGCATCATGCACCAGGGGAAATATTAGGACATGTGTTTGAAATGCCGATCTTAATAAATGTCTCCCTTAAGCTTCCTACACTCTGGGAATTGCGATATCGCAATCGCCAATGCACGGATTTACCCGCGCATGCAAGCCATTTCTTTGTCAAAAACGCCTCCCATCACTTCAGGTAAAGTAACGATCCTCCGACGCAGCTTTCAGCCATGTTGGGGGACTGTCAACTTTTTCCTCATTGTTTTCAATGGGAAACCTCGCATCGCTCTCGCATACGTATCGCTTGCTGAGCAATGTGCTTTACTGTCCCGTTGGAAACCATGAACGATACATTTCAAGGAACACGAAAACATAGGACATGCAGCCATATTGTATATAACTCTATTCAAAAGAATGGGATTTATATTCGTGCGTGACTTTTGCGCACACAAATTTGAAACCAGCCTTAACCCCTTAGTTACCAAGCCTCTTTGCCTTAATTATCCAACCAGATTTTGGAAATTTGATATGTGTCACTTTAACATAGAATAACTCCGTTAAGGTTTTGCATATCCAAGTGATTCTCACATTGGTTTTTTTTTGTACTGCATTTCAGTGGTGAAAATTGACCGATAGAATTTGTGTATATTTATTAAAAGCGTGAAAATTGGGAACGTTTTGAAAAAAAATGTCTTTTTTCACATTTTCAATTGCAATATCTCATATCTTAGAAACATATGTGCAAACATACTGTACAAATTTTTGCTGTTTACTTTATTCTGGACGCACATTTGAAAAACTTTCGTTTTTTTTTTTACCATTTAGGAGATGTACAAATTTAACATGGATTGTCTACATTTTGAGGAACATTCAAGATTTCAAAGCCTCATGGGTGTCAAAATGATAGATACTCACACAAATGACCCCATTTTAAAAACAACACCCCTTAATGTATTCACTTAGGGGGGGTCAGGAGTATTTTGACCCTACAGTTTTTTTTCACGAGTTAATGTAATTTAGAAGGAGAAAAAAATAAAATTTCATGTTTTTGCAAATATGTCATTTTAAAGACAGGGTTTTTTTTTCCGTGCACATGAAAATGAGGATTTACACCCCAAAATGGATACTCCAGTTTGTCCTGTGTTCAGAAAAATACCCATTGTGGCCCTAATATTATGTCCATATGCACAACTGGGCCCAAACCGAAAGGAACAACCATTAGCTTTCAGAACAAACCTTTTGCTTGAATTGAAAGTCATTGGTTTCATAATAATCATGCGTTTTCACTCACTCTCGCATCGCAAGAAAACCTATCACTAGTGGGTTGGAGCCGTTAGATGCATGCTGCAGGAAAATATAGGACCTGACCTAGCTTTAGAGCGTGTTGCACAGGAATTCCCATTAACACGCAGCACGCACCATGGATTGTGTAAACGAGCAAAGTATGTGCGAATGTTGATGGTGCCTTCTGCTTCGTTCTTGTGATTTTTAATATTTTTTTTTCCCCACATGCGAGTGGCGATCATTTTTCTGCAGCTATTTGTGCAAAAAAAAAACGCTCAACTGAATCAGGCCTTAGGCTGCATTTTTATGGCCAAGTGCAATATCAGTCCAAGAAACTCGGCACAATATCACTCTAGTAAACCCACGAGTTTTAGGTGAATGGGATGTGTTCTGTGGAAATATTGCCTTGCTGCACTTGTAATTTTCACACGCTTAGAAAAGCCCATTATTCCCTATGAGAGAAAAATCCCATTGCACGCACATGTACATGCAAGTGACATGCGTTTTTTTCCTGCTTCCATAGAGAAGAGTGGGCAGTTCTTCAACAAAATTGCTCAAAAAATAGGTCATCCCAAAAATCACACATAGAAATGCCGACATTAAAAACAATAGGTTCTTCAGGTTTTTTTTTTTTTTTTTCGTGTGTGCATCTTGCTTTGCACGGAAATCTTGAGGGGAAAATCGCTCATGTAACTTCACCCTCAGGGTTTAGTCAGACAAGCGTTTTTCTTTCTTTCTTTTTTTTTGCGCACCTATGTGTGCAAAAAACAAGACGCTCCACGCATTAGTCAAATGTACGTGATCATGGCTCCATGCCCATTGCTTTCAATGGGGCCGGCGCTACAGCCAATCACACAGCTCTTTCAGGAGGCAGATTTTTTTTCACTGGGGCCGTCGGCAACAGTGGCGGCCCCATTAAAAGCAATGGGCACACAGCTTCGTTCACATGCTATTTTTGTACATCCGAGCAGCGCTGTTTTGCTCGCACATACGCATGAGCTAAACAAAGCTCGTGTGAACGAGGCCTAACTTTGCTTTTATACAATCACCACATAACAGCCATAACCTTTTTATTTTTTCATCCACTGCTCTATAAGGGCTTGTATTTTTGTAACAAAGGTGTACTTTTCATTTGTACCCTTTTGGCGTACTTGCAGTTTTTTGGATGGCTTTTTTATTGCTTTTTGGAGGTGCCAGAACATTGAATGGCAAAATTTTAATGTCATTCTGGATAAATAACATTTTTATAGTATTTTATTTATTGCACTTTCAACAGACTAAGAATACAAAACGATATGTGAAAAAAGCACAAATCCGCATCATGAAACAAACAAAAGGGCCTCAGAAAAAAAGTGCAAAAGTTCAGTTAAAGGTCCAACTGTGGGCTGCATTCCCACGAACGTATATCGGCTCGGTTTTCACGCCGAGCCGATATACGTCGTCCTCATGTGCAGGGGGGGGGGGGGTAGGATGGAAGAGCCAGGAGCAGAAACTGAGCTCCCGTCCCCCCAATGCCTCCTCTCCACCCCTCTGCACTATTTGCAATGGGGAGAGGCGGAACGGGGGCAGGGCTAATTCTCAGAACTTAGCCCTGCCTCCTTTCATTGCAAATAGTGCAGAGGGGCAGAGAGGGGGCGGGAGCTCAGTTCCTGCTCCTGGCTCTTCCATCCTCCCCCCTCCCCCTCTGCAGATGAGGACGACTTATATCGGCTCGGCGTGAAAACCGAGCCGATATACGTTCGTGGAATGCAGCCTTAGGATTGTGAACTTCCTTTAACCCCTTGAGTGGCAGGTTTCCTACCACCCTGTCGTGCCCACCAGGGCAGGTTTTTTAAAATGGTCTAATCATTGAATTTCAACTAGTTTTGCAGTTGCGTCTCAAGAGCCATAACTTTTTCATTTTTCCATTGACATGGCCATATAAGGGCTTGTTTTTTGCGGGACAAGTTGTGATTTTTTAAACAGGGGGGAGGAAAAAAAGAAATGGGGAAAAAAGAAAAAAAGGGGCCATGTCATTAAGGGGTTAAATAATGTATTAACTTCCTTCTCTGGGTCATTACGACGCACACGGATACCACATATGTGATTGTATTTTTGATTTTTTTACAAAGTAAAGGGAGACAAGTGTTTTTTTTATTTTTTTAATAATTTTTTAACTTTTTTTTTTTTTGTCCCTTTAGGGGACTTCCACAGGGACCCATCAGGACCCCTGATCACATTCCGGGGGTCTGATGGTGACAGCCCTTTACATGCTGCAGTGACAACCCTTTACATGCTGCAGTCACATAGACTGCAGCATGTAAAGGGTTAACACAGCAGAGATCAGAGGTTTTCTCTGATCTCTGCTGTAAGAGCTGGTACCTAGCTGTCCTCTGACAGCTAACAACCAGCTCTCCCTGCCACAGAGACCATCGGCTTGCTTCTGACAAGCCCATGGTCTCTATGGCAACTTGTAAACAAAGCAAGACATTGCCGACATGTCGGCAATATCTTCTGCTGGTTTTTCAAAGCCCTTGCACTGCTCTGTGTGGGTCTGTGCAGGCAGAGCACAGTGCCACAGCTTGTGGCATTGTGCTCTGTAGCTCCCATAGTGATACATAGCCCGGAAATCTTCCGTCACTATGAGCAGTGGAGCTTGTCCCGGAAAATTTCCGGGCGTGCCACTCAAGGGGTTAAACGGAATTACTGGACTAGCTCTACGAGGCCAAATTAAACAACCAAACAGATAAAATATAAAAATACTTCAGAAATTATATAAGTTGGTGACAATCAGAAGGGAGAGGGAGAGAACGAGAGAGAGAATGGGAGAGAATGAGAGAACGAGAGGGAGAGAACGAGAGAACTTGGATGTTCCGCCCAGGGACATCTGCGGCAATCGAAGGCTATCAGATGGGGCTTATCTAGAGCTGATAATATCTTTATAATCCTGAGAGTCCTGGAAGCTGATCCGCGGGGTTCAAGCTGTGAAGTTCACATTGCATTTGTCATGAAGCTGAGCAGTAAACTCCTCCAACCTCTAAATCCCGGAAACTTTATGTACCCTTTGGGTTAAAGAAGATTGCTGGGAATCCACACACCAAGATATGTGACAGCTTTATGGGCTCATATAAAAGGGAATGCTGACTCTAGAGAATGATGGAGCTGCAAAAGGAGCCATATGTTCAAGACCTCAAATTCATGGAAAATTAAGTTTAAAATTAGAGAGATGTTGGAAAGTCTGAAGTCCCATTAAGAAATTGAGGAGAGACGTGAGCAGAATAGGAGGTCGTCAATATAGTCCGTCATTTTTATATTCTGACTGTGTATTGACAAGCCCTTGATATTTGGAATAGAACTGAATTTCCGTAGTATGGGTTCTAAGATCAGGACAAAAAGTAATGAAGATAGGGGACAGCCCTGACACGTACCATTACAGCTTCCAAAAGGGGAGGAGATAATACCATTAACTTTTGTTAATGCCCCAGGATTCTGAAACAAAGAATCGCATCCCACATGATTGGGCTAAGGCCAAAATGATGCAGAACAGAAAGGGCCACCCCATGCGGTCAAATGCCTTCTCATCATTGGTGGATAGAAGACATAGGGGCATGTGTGAAGGTTCCACGTAATGTACTGCATTTAAAACCTTAGTAGTGTTGTCTGGAGCCTCTCGAGAGAAGATTAATGTGAACCAAACCAGGAGATAAGGGGGAAAGGCGTAGAGCCAGACCATTGGCGAATATTTTAAGGTTGACTTTAACACAGAAATTGTATGATAACTTGAACAGTGAATCGGAACCTTGTCATCTTTATGGATAACTGTAATATGGGAACTGGACAAATCCATAGGAAGAATGGTCCGATCTGCCAGTGAACTTAGAACCTTAGAATTTTTACCTTTTTACTCAAAAAGGGGTTTTGTAGGAAAAATGTTTTTTTTTTATTGAATGTTTTTTCCCCCTCACTATATTTTGTCCCAAAAGAGAACTTGTACATGCAGTTATTTTCTCACTTTCATAATACACTGCACTACTTATAGGCTTAATATACATCAGTCTGTAACAGGTAGCCCTTCCACTCTGATTCCAGACAAAGCAGCTGCAGTTATATGCCACTCATTGTTCACATGACCTCTCAGCCAATCAATGATTTTGCCATAAACAGTATTTTTGTTGAAACCCGTTGTTAGCTGAGCGGTCATGCGCATAATGAATAACACGTGTCCATGAGCTTCTATGCTGTACAGGTGACCACATAAAGAAGTATAACATTTCTTTTTTTACACCACTTCCTGTATATATCCTACAACCCCTCTTTAAATCCTTAAGGACCAGACACTTTTTAGGGATTTTACCCTGTGGTGGTTTTACTGCCCTATTTTTTTTTTTCTTCAGCTACCAAAATTGTTTTTGCTGTCTTTTTCTTCATGTTTTTTGACATATGATTTTTTCATATCTTTTTTCACTCACTTTTTTTCGTTTTTTTAGTAGTATAGGAAAAAGCTAAAAATATTTTTATTTTTTATAGTTTATTTTTTAAATTAGTATATTTACACTAAAAGTATAAGATTGGGTTCCTTATTTGGTCATTTACTATATATATAATTTTTTTTTTAATTTTATTTTATTCTGTAATTTGTGACACCCCATGATGTCATGTAAGACCAAGGGGTGATTCACATGATCTTTTTTTTTTTTTTTTTATATATTTCACACTTTTCCCCTGTAACTGAGGGTTCTATAGATGCCCCAGCTACATTGGAAAACATCCCCCTGTAGTGACAATAGTCAATAACAGACAGAGCGCACCCAAGGGTCATGTGAGCACCAAGTCGCATAGCTCATTTAGCGCTATGTAGCCTGGAAAGGAGAAGGCAGAAGCAGTCAAAAAACGCTTCTACCTTCTCCTCTGGGTACTCGGCTGTGTCTGCGGCTGAGGACCCAACCTGCTCCTGCTTGATTGCAGGAGCAGAGGCTTTAATCCCATGCCATATTTTTGCTATTGGTCAGGATTAAAGCCCAGGACCAAGCGCCGTAACCTGTCACCTAGCAATGACACCATAAACTAAGTTATGGTACTCTTTTGCGGAGGTGACGGAGAGTCAGCAAATGTATTTTTTACACTCACCCGCTCTCTCGTTCCCGCAGTGTCTTCCGGGGAATTCTGTATGCAGCACCAAATCTGACAAACGTGTAAGCTTAGTTGTACTTATAAACCAACAGACGTGAAGTGACGCTGCTTTTAGACTCTTGACAGTAAGGGATCATGCCTACTGCCGTATGCCCAAAACACTGGGTTTTCCCGCAGTGTTTTACACATTTCCAGCCAAACTCGCTGCCAGCAGAGATCACATATAGACTGCATGTGGCACAGCGCATGCCCGCGAATCACTGCTCACAGACATGTGCAGTGTAATTTTTTCCTTTTTTTTTTTTTTATGGTACGCAGCCCATACAAGTGTATAGAGCTTACCCTGCATACGTGCGCAGAGAAATAGAGCATGCTGCAATTTATTTCTCTTGCATATTGATGTGACACGCCGCTGTGCATGGAACAATGAAAGTCCATTGATTTTCATTGCCTCCATTCACCGCATATCACACGCCTGTGCAAACCCACCGGTGATACGCGGTAAAAACACGTTCACAGACATGAGCCCCAAGTCTCAGCAGTAAATCTTCCCAGGATGCCGCAGAGAATACCTACATACATAACCTACATTCACAAGACACTTTCCCTGAACTCCTCATTCAAGTCCGGTTGCTCGTTAGACATGGGTGTCTCTGAGGCTGCATTTTACATGTAAGGAAATATCTTGTGACCGGAGCTGCTGTTCCTTGGCCAGCGTTTCATAATCCATTGAATGCAGCTAGCGCCATTCCGGAGTAATACCAGTGCCAAATACTTCCACTATGATAAGCGAACTGGGACTCGGCTACATTATAAATGTGCAGTTCCATATTTACTTGTATTTTTGGATTGTTTTAGTAGGTTTTTTTTTTCTCGTAAGAAATGGCTATTTCAGTATCCAGGCAGCAAAGCGAAAAATAGCTTCTCGTGGCAAAAAAAAAAAAGACGTGATTATCTTGCCCCCTCTGCTTAGAAATTAACTACATCTTTGCTGGTATGACGGTCAGGTTCATTAATATATATTTTAGAGTTTTTTTTGCATAGTGCTTGACGTGGTCTGCTACAGCCAGAGCACCGATTGGTTGGAATCCTGATGATGTGATCAACATGCCAGCCAATCATACTGATCACTAGGAACGTTTGCTACAGTAACAGACTGTCTCACAGTAGAACGTCTGTTTTCTCAGGTCATTGATAGAATCTCCTATATTACGCAAGTTATCACATGTTTCCATTTTTTTTGTCTTGCATTAGTTTAACCTGTTTGTTTTTCACATCCCAGAGTACAATCACTAGGGTAGACTACGATATGTTGATCAGTGCATGTTTGAGCTATGGGATCTCTAGCATTGCTCCTGCACAGTGCTGCTCTTAGCCTACATGCTGTGTCACTTAGCTAGTACCGTCACCCCATTCATAGTCATGTGCTAGAATATATGGAAAAAGCCCCTTAACCTAGAGAACAGCTTGCACTCAGAATGCAGACGTTGTCGTGAGCCACCTACGTATTCTCTACTACGTTCAGTCACACAGGGCTTATTTAACTCTTTGTATACTACAGAGGCACCACTGCCTTTATTAGCATCTCCGATCATGCCATCACCTGTATGCCAGACAGAAGGGAGCTGCTGGGTACAACTAGACTAATAGTAACAGATCCCACTGGAAGAAGATTGATTTTCAATGAAAGAAAAGGGAGAAGGGATAAATACAATCTGTAATTAGCTCTGGCTTAATTAAGGATTAAGTTAAGAAAAATGGATAATATTTTAGATGAATTGAGCATATGCAGTGCATAGGATTTATTTTAGGTTGGTTTATTATTTCATCAGGTGACAAAGACCCTACAAACACAGGCAAAGCTATACAAAGACTTCGCAATCATCCAAGCCATGTAATAATTTTAGGCGATTCTCAGACAGGTGATGGTAAAAACGCTGCGTTCGTAAACTTGGGCAGAGCTGCTTTGTTTAGCGTGAGCGTTTGCCTGCATTGTTACTGCACTTTCCGCAGGCAAAGCAAGCCGCTGATGTCACCACTTTCAGTTTCACTCCCAGTGGTATAGAGCGCTGCGCTCAAAAACACAGTAAAATGCTGTACACGGCATTCTACTGCGTTTTTGACAGTGTTGAGGACACCCCCCATTGATGTCAATGGGCGACGCATCACGTTTAAAAATGCTTAAAGAGTAAAGTTGATCCCACCAACAGCACTAAATAAACCCTTTCCGGGGTCAGGCAACTAAGATGCAAAAGCCAGTTAAGAACCACAAAACCAGAAAGGTTCTAGATAAATGTCCATATAAATAATGAACTGGCAGCATAGACGGATGTATGAAAATACAGAACCGCTTTTATTACCCCATTACATAGAGACGCGACGTTTCGGCCTTGTTTGGCCTTCTTCAAGCTGCTTAAACATCCAAAAATAAAACAGACCATGCTCGAAAAACCTGACTTTAGAAACGTTTGAACACTAGTCTGAGAAGCCCTATTGAAATCAATGGAGGTGTTTTGAAATAACGTGCTAAACGCTGTGAAAAGCGGGCTGTGTGAGTCCATAAAATCCTTTATTTTTTTTCTGGTCCATATACACTATCCTACCAAAAGTATTTGGACACCCCTATCAGTAGAATGGATTGTGTATTATTAGCATGTGATTTGTCCTAAACCATACTACATATGATGGCGACCCTTGGAGGTGTCTGCCATAGTTTGTGATGGGACCTACATGCTATTGGATATATGGGTTATGCTGCTGCACACACGCCGTCCATCACGAAGCACAATGCATCAGGCCATCTACAGTGGTGCAGGGATTGTCATCATTGGACAGTTGAGCAATGGAAGAACGTTCTATGGAGTGATGAATCGCACTGCTCCATCTTCACTTCAGATGGTCATACCTGGGTGTGGAGGATGTTTGGGGAATGCCTGGTGCCTGATTGTGCTGTGCCAACAGTTAAATAAAGGGGTTGTCCCGTGAAAGCAAGTGGGGTTAAGCACTTCTGTATGGCCATATTAATGCACTTTGTAATATACATCGTGCATTAAATATGAGCCACACAGAAGTTATTCACTTACCTCCTATGTTGCTGGCGTCCCCGTCTCCATGGCGCCGACTAAAGCTGCTTCTCAGTCGCACGAACAGTCGCGCTTGCGCACCGCAGGATTCTTCTTTTGTTTCCCTCCGGGCTCACGGGCTGCGTGCTGGCTCCTCCCTCTTCTCCGCGTCATCGTAGCTCCGCCTCCGTCACGTGTTGCCGATCAGCCAATGAGGTGGCTGTATCAGCAGTGGAACACAGAACAGGAGAAGAAAATCCACGGTGCACCATGGGAGAAAACCGCAGTGCATCCTTGGGAAAGGACCGGCGGCCATCTTTAAAAGAAGAAAAGAAGAAGCTGCCCGAACGGGGATGCAGGTAAGCGGTTTTTTTTTTAAACTAACGCAGGGATTGTTTTAAACGGGGAACAATGTGGGGGTATGTAAAAAATAATTTTTTTTGAATTCGCTGCGAGACAACCCCTTTAAATATGGCTTAGGTACTGTTATGGTCTGGGGATGTTTTACATGGCACGGTGTCTGTCCAAGAACCATGAACACAGAGGTGTACCCTGACATTCTAGACACTAATGTTTTGCTGACAATGTTGGAATACTCTGGGACTGGTCGGCCATACTTCCAACAAGACAAACATGCCTTGTCACACATCCAACACTGTTTTACGTTGGTTTGAGGATATGGAAGTTCCATGATTGGACCGGACTACACAGAGCCTTGACCTGAACCTACTGAACATCTCTTGGATGAACTGGAACGTCGGGTCAGGAAATATGAACAGCATCCATCTTCTTTGAGAGAACTTGACAAATGTTTGCAGGATGAATGGAGGGAAATACCAGTTGAAGGGTATCATACTTTAGTAGAAAGTATGACACGGAAAGAATCCAATGTCATTAGGGCCAAAGGAGGCCCCACTAAATGTTAACATACCAGTTAAATAAATACTAGTTTTGATTCTTGCTCAGGTGTCCAATTACTTTTGGCAGGATAGAGTACTGCAGTGTAGGCTGCTATTAAAGAATAATGGAGACGCTCTTATATAAACCTTGTGTAGACCTGTTTCAGTTGATGTGCCATCTTGGTTCCTTCTTCCCCTATGCTGTGGGTCCTCTAACGCAGCCTACATTTCCCATTATGCCTCTAGATTGCTAAAGAAAAGGCTCCTTCACATTGGAGTAAATACACTATTTTTTTTAACACACATAATATGCAGTGAAAAAAACATTGATTTTAATGGGTTCATTCACATTCGTGTATTTTGTAACGTGACTTTTCAGTCGCATGAAAAAATACTCGGCATGGCCTATTTTGGTGTGTATTACAAACCGAAATAGGTCATAGAAGTGAATCGGCTAGCACAAATACGCATAAAACGTGTATTCACTGCATATTTGCGCATCAAAACGCATATTTACATGTGCCAAAAATCTGCAGATCGGTCACTGATTACTACCAGCAGTATTTTAAACAGCAGTTTTAGTATAATTTCCCCCGCCGCATGCCTCTTCATATATGAGGTGCATCCTGGCGCCTTTGTGCACTGTCGGAGTAATGTACCCCAGATCCAGACGTGGCGTACATTTCTGTTAAAATTTATGCAAATTTTTGGTGTAAATTATACATAAATCTGCAATTCCTAGGTGGCCGCACAACGTCCAGACAAGCCCCACCCAATTTTCAGAAAAGTGGCGGGGCCAGCACAGAAGGAAGAACGTTTCTGCGCAGGCTGGGCTTGCACAAAGATTTGCGGCTTTTCTGTAGCGGTATTCTGTCGTACAGTACTACATAAATGTCCCCCACTGAGTATTCCAAAATGTCAGTGTGAGATCTACGATGAGGTTCTGCAGCAAGGCACACTACAATAAACAGATTTTCACAATGGATTTCATTCAATGAAATCTGACTGAGCCAGCACCAAGATCAACAAGGCAGGGGAGAGCAGTGTGAGGCTACATAGCCTAGGGATACACTCACTGATCATAGAGGCAGTAAAGCTGGCCATATACATTAGAAGTAGATTAGCTGACCATCTAATGTACAGTACCAGTCAAAAGATTGGACACACTTTTTCATTCCATAGTTTTTCTTGTTTTTTTCTACATTCTAGATATTTTAAAGTGCAGGTGTGAAAACCATCAAATGCTATGATGAAACTGGCACTCAGGAGGACCTCCCCAGGAAACTGGCACTCGGGAGGACCTCCCCAGGAAACTGGCATTTGGGAAGACCTCCCCAGGAAACTGGCACTCGGGAGGACCTCCCCAGGAAACTGGCACTCGGGAGGACCTCCACAGGAAACTAGCACTCGGGAGGACCTCCACAGGAAACTAGCACTCGGGAGGACCTCCACAGGAAATGAAGACCAAGAGTTACCTCTGCTACAAAGCATAAATTCAGTAGTTACCAGCCTCAGAAACTGCAAATGACAGCACCTCAGATTACCACCCACATAAATACTTCACAGAGATCAAGTAGCAGACACGTCAACCTCAACTGTTCAGAGGAGTCTGCAAGAATCAGGTCTTAGGCCTCCCGTCTACGACCAATATTGCCCAGTGTTACCTGCGGCAATAAAATAATCCGCATATGGGTAACGCAATGGCGCAGCCCGATGTACACAAGCGGAAAAATGGCGGCATGCCGCGATAAACCTATCATAATGATAGGTAAATCGCGGTGACAAAGTGTTCTCCCGCGGCGGAATGTGATGCAGGTGTGGGGTATGTATAAAGAGAGATCGCGGGGCAACCTCTCTTCATACAGCATGGGCGCCAGCTGTTTATTACAGCTGACATCCGTGGGCATTAGCTGCAATCGTCTGCAATGCCGATCGCGGCTATTAAGCCTTTAAATGCCGCGAAAGAATGTTTGGAGGTCCCATATGGCCCCCTCCGCGTGAGATCGCAGGGAGCTGTACAGGTGTCATGGCAGCCAGGGTCCTTCTGAAAGGCCCCATGGCTGCCTTAGCAGACTGCCTATCAGGCCGTCCCCATGGGGTGGCTTGATAGACTGCCTGTCAAATCACAGTATTATGTAATGCTATATCATTCGTGAACAGAAACAAGGTTAATACATAGATATTGTGACAACAAGCTTACTAAATAGATACGGTAATGGAGCCAAACTTATTGCATAGATACAGTAACAGAACCAAATTTACTGCATACATATTGTAACAGAAACAAGCTTGTGACATAGAGCCAGTCATGGCACCAAAGTTACTACACAAATGTGATAACAGACCTGAGTTTATAGCATAGATATGGTACCAGGACCAAGATTCTGTGTTGTATCATGGCTAAATCTTTGTGTTTATGACCAGCTATAGTTGTGTACACTAGAACAGATGTATACAAATAATAAAGTGTCACAGCAGATGGCAATAACTCCACAAGGGATATGACACTGACAACACTGAAATGAGTGACCCATCAGCTAAATGTCCAAAGCCTTCCAAATCAGAGCACAGTTTACCTGAAATAACAAGTGCAAGAGAAAAGAGCCAGCTGCAGAAAACATCTGTGAACTGGACCAATTCCCCACCCAATGTCTGGCACTCCATGTGTGTCTTACTTTAATGCTGTCCCTGATGAAGGCATTGATGTGGTTTTGACCCAAAAATTGTTGCTAAAACTGTGTACCACAACAAACCTTCATAAAAACACAAATCCTTTATTTACTCCACATCTACATTTGCTTCCCAGTGGAATGCAACCTGTTCTCTGTGAGCAGCCATTTAAAGGGATAGTCCAGCCTTACACTAATACTAGCATATTCTCAAGATAGGTCATCAACAGTAGATCATCGGGTGTTCACTATGCAGGAACCCCATTCATCATCTGTTTGCCGGTCTAGTGTGCTCAAGCATAGAGAAAAAGTGTGCAGGAAGCACACAGCTCTGTTGCCACTTTAGTGGCCCGATTGAAGTGAATAGGAACTTTGTAATACCAAGTTGTGTCACTGTAGTGGGAACAGAGGAGTCGTCTACTCATACATCAGCACACAGGCTCAGCAGACAGCTGATTGGCAAGTTTTCTGGGCAGTCGACCCCCGTTGGTCTACTATTGATGGCCTGACGGTCTACTATTGATGTCCTGACGGTAGGCCATTAATAATTTAAAGCTGGACAACTCATTTAAAGCCCCATTTACACGCAAAGATGATCGCTCAAAATTTGTCAGAGACTGACAGTTTTGAGCGATCATTTTGCATTAGGTACTAATGGGCTAATCAGTCCATTAGTAGCTAACTAGCTTCATTTGCATGTATTTAGAGAATAGCGAGTGGTCTGTTCTCTAAATACATTTGCTTTGTTCTGCCACTGGCTGCTGGCTACATACAATGCTATCAGCACTGCCTGCGGAGAACACAGCATGCTGTCCCTGTTATCAGGGACAAGGATTTTATGCTCGCTTGAAGTCAGCGATGGACGAAGAGTACATGGTGAATGCACGATGGGCACACATTTACAAGCAAGGCTATCGCTCAAAAGCCATCGTTTGGATGAATTTTGAGCGATTGTCGTTGCATGTACATGGAGCTTAGGCTGGGTTCACACAGGGCGGAATCCCGTCGGAAATCTCGTGGATTTGCCGCAACAAAAAAACGTGAGATTTCCAGCGGGAAAGCGCAGCTTCAAGACCCGCGGCACGTAGTTGCGGGTTTTGGAGCGGCCTTGGCTGCATGCTTTTTCATTGTTGCTGGCCCTCCCATAGAGAGGCGTGCGGCCACAATGGGAAAAAAAAATAGGCATGCTACGGCCAGGGAATTCGCGCCGCAGCGCCGGCTTTGCCGCAATGGATTGTCCGTCCCAATTTTTCAAAAATCTCGTCCACATGGCTGGCTAATCCTGGGATTAGCGGCTGCAGGCAGATTTGCCGCAGCGAAATTCTGCATGGAATTTCCACGGCAAATCCGCCCTGTGTGAACCCAGCCTGAAGGTTGTGGAGAGACTGACTGGAGTTGTATTCAATTAGAATGCAGACATGAAGTCTGGGAAAGCATTAGCCCACACGATCATTTCATCTCACAGTACCAGTTCTGGTAAACTTTTTCATGCGTATGTGTAAATGTTATAAGCAACTGTTTATAGGACTTTTCATGAGATTTCGACTTTAGGGTTAGTGCTCCTTTAAGTAGTTCTAGTAGATCTATTTATAGTTAATTAAAAACATGACTGCATTGTAATTGCAGCTGCCAGAAGGCAACCTGTCTAACTGGCTCTGCTACTTCTGGTTACTCACTGCGCAGTGTTTGTGCCCTCTCATGACAGATCACATCCCAATGCGAAATGTTTTTATTAACTTAATCATCCCTAGGACTGCAAGCTTGGGTGGGGAATCCTCCTCCCATCCCTTTCCAGTAGAGGTTGTAACAACTGCTGTGGGGGTCAAACGAATATTCATTTGACTCCTCAGCCAGTGACATACATATTCAATTAGATGTTTGGCTCTGAGTAATAGTCTAAAGGCTCCTTTACACACCCTACTTTTGCAGCAATTTTAAAAGTTAGCAAAAAACCTGAGTTTCAAGCGTCCTCCACAGCAATACTTTTACAAGCCTTTTTGCTGCAATTTCACTGCTAAAGGAGACCCCTTTAAAAATTTAAACCCCTTTAAAAAAATGAAACTTTCAAAGAGACTTTAAAACCATTATTACACACAAAATGATAATAAACACAGAACACATGCATGTCGTCTGAGGGTATAGGGTTATACAGCAGGTTTTTGCTGCAGTACTCGTGGTTTATTGACTCAAACTCTGATGGTGATGGTACTACACACACAGATCACTTTCCAGGGACAGCCAGCCTATATTGAAGGCGATGTTCTAAAAGCACACTAACCCTATACAGGACCTACGATCACCCTGCCTAACTGTGGGGTGATCGCCCTGATAAGAGTGCTGCCACTCAATGAAGGCTAATGCTACTGAAACATTGCAAAACCCCAAGACTCGCACTACATCCAATCTCAACGTGTTTCTCCTGTATAGATAGTTGACAGGGTCACTGGAGAATATAATAAGGAAGGACATGGAGAGCAGGAATATCCACTATCCCCCACTCATGTGAACGTCATGGTGATGGATGCTAACGCTTCCGATACTTGCCCTCCAGATTGTTAAAGCGCTTCGGCTAAACAGAAGCTGTCAGTCCTCGCCAGAGCCGCCCACCACAGCGCAGGATGGGGTGCTGATCCCACGTAAAGTGCTACAGGGGGCGTTATGTGGGTGTTCCCTGTCACTTTGACCGCCCAACCCATGTCTCCACCCCCAGTTCCGGTGGAGACATAATGCAGCAGTACCAGTTGCGTCATCAATTAAGACTTACAAGTTCCTGTAGCTCTTTATTAGGTAACATTACTAAAATATTCAAATAAAAGTTGATCATTTCTACATGTTTTTTAATTATTTATAACCTGAAAATTAATAAAAACAAATTATTGCAAACATCCAGTTCATTATTTTAGCGAAAAACTCCAACCACAATATATAGGAGACTTTAAGACCCCGTGGAAGTGTAACAAATAAATCATGTCCATAGTTCAAGGTTAATAAGTGTGTGCATGTATAAAGAAACATCCCCCTCCGCACAGATTGATCTACAACTTACGGCATGCTCGTTCAACGTTACTACGTGTGCATATACCCGCGTACGCACATTTACATTCCAACATACATACGTTTGTGTTAGAGAAACACCCCACCTGATAAAAGTGCGCATGCGTAAAGAGATGTCAACATCCACGCAGACTTAATACCTAATAGTGCTTGCTCCAGCGAACAAATCAGCGAGTACACATGCATCAAAGGGCTTCATGTGTCTATGAGAAAATATAAACATATGGGCGTGGTGGGATCATACTATGTATGTCCATAGATGATATCCAACCAGGGCAAAACCAATATAGCATAAACAATGATAACAAATGATATATAATATCCAATTTAATAGTAAATCTGAATATAACAGATATTCAGCCAGGTTAGCAAATGTTCCATAATCGGCACTTATAGGAACACCAAAAATAAGCTCACTATATGACCAGATAGGTATTTCAGCCCACTTTCCAGCAAGCTTTCCTCTAAGAAATAAGCCCATATCTAAATAGGGATTACAGAAAGCTGGTGAAGGAGAGAGTTTCATTTAAACCAAATGGCAGTCCCGATTTCATCCTCATAATCCAATCAGCCTCTTTGCAAAGTATCTACCTATCCCAGTCTCCTCCTGATGCAGATTTTCTAATCACTCCTAGAATGGTTAACTTTTAAATGCTTCGGTTGCTCTCATGTTTAGCCAATGAAATAAATTTTTGTTGCTGCTGGCTGGGCTCTGTGCAGCAAAAACGCAAATTTAAGTTCTGCTGTTAACAGGTAATCGCGGGACCTGATTGGTTCAGAAGTCATCACTGACAGGCAATCAAAGATCAAACTTTCCTGGTATGTCAGTGCTATAACAGCATCTCTCCCAAACACCCCTTCGAATCCCGCGACCATTTTGCAATAATGATTGCGGAATGGCCATGGGACGGATAGATTCATTAACTTCAATGGAAGCCATCCGTATGGCGCTCGCACGAAACTGCAGCATGCTGCAATTTCTTCTCCATGAGCGGAAAATCGCAATCGAAAACAGCATGTTTTCAAAGAATCATGGAATGGTAGAGTTGGAAGGGACCTCCAGGTCATCAGGTCCAATACCCTGCTCAGTGCAGGATTCACTAAGTCATCCCAGACAGATATTTGTCCAGCCTTTGCTTGAACACTTCCATTGAAGGAGAACTCACCACCTTCTGTGGCAACCTGTTCCACTCATTGATCACCCTCACTGTCAAAGTTTTTTCTAATATCTAATTTGTGCCTCCTCCCTTTCAGTTTCATCCCATTGCTTCTAGTCTTTCCTTGTAAAAATGAGAATAGGGCTGATCCCCCTGCACTGTGACAGCCCTTCAGATATTTGTAGACAGCGATTAAGTCTCCTCTCAGCCTTCTTTTTTGCAAGCTAAATATTCCCAGATCCTTTAACCGTTCTTCATAGGACATGATTTGCAGACCGCTCACCATCTTGGTAACTCTTCTCTGAACTTACTCCAGTTTGTCTATGTCTTTTTTTAAAGTGGGGTGGCCAGAACTGCACACAGTATTCCAGATGAGTAAGAGTAGAGGGGGATAATGACCTCACGTGATCTAGACTCTATGCTTCTCTTAATACATCCCAGAATTGTGTTAGCCTTTTTGGCTGCTGCATCACATTGTTGACCCATGTTCAGTCTATGATCTATTAGTATACCCAAATCTTTTTCACATGTACTGCTGCTTAGCCCAATTCTTCCCATTCTGTATGTGCTTTTTTCATTTTTCTTTCCCAGATGTAGGACTTTGCATTTCTCCTTTTTAAATACCACTTTGTTAGTCACCGCCCAGTGTTCAAGTTTTCTAGATCGTTTTGAATACTCTCTCTTCCCTAGTGTTAGCTATCCCTCCTAGTTTTGTGTCGTTGGCAAATTTGATCAGTTTCCCATCAATTCCCTCCTTCAGATCATTTATAAAAATGTTGAACAACACTGGGCCTAGGACAGAGCCTTGTGGTAGCCCACTTAATACATTCTTCCACTTGCATGTGCAGCCATTTATGATCACTCTTTGCGTACGATCACTCAGCCAGTTGTGAATCCACCTAACAATTGCCCTGTCAATCCAATATTTGGTCATTTTTTCAATAAGATATGGTATTAGATACTTTGTCAAATGCTTTACTAAAGTCAAGATATACTATATCCACTGCATTTCCCTGATCAACCCAGTCGGTGATTCTGTCATAGAAGGAAATAAGATTCGTCTGGCATTATTTGTTTGTTACAAACCCATGCTGGCTCTGCTTAATTACTCCATTTTTATCCAAGTACTTGCATACATGCTGTTTAATAATTTGTTCAAAGATTAGAGATGAGCGAACGTACTCGTTTAGGGCGATTTCGCAATCGAGCACCGCTTTTTTTGAGTAACTGACTACTTGGGCGAAAAGATTCGGGGGGCGCCGGGGGTGTGCGGGGGGTTGCAGAGGGGAGAGGGGGGAGAGAGAGAGAGCTTCCCCCTGTTCCCCACTGCTACCCCCCGCTTCACCACGCCGCCCCCCGAATCCTTTCGCCCAAGTAGTCAGTTACTCGAAAAAAGCGGTGCTCAATTGCGAAATCGCCCTAAATTAGTATGTTCGCTCATCTCTATCAAAGATCTTTCCCGGTATAGAAGTCAGGCTCACAGGCCTGTAGTTTCCTGGATCCACGTGCTTTCCTTTTTTGAAGATAGGGACAACATTTGCCCTTTTCCAATCTTCTGGGACTTCTCCTGTTCTCCAGGAATTTTCAAAGATTATGGTGAGTGATTCAGCAATTACCTTTGCTGCCTCCTTTAGTATACTAGGATGTAATTCATCTGGACCTTGAGACTTGAATTAATTTACGTTAGCTAAGTGTTCCCTCGCCATCTCTCTGCTTTTAGATGGCCTGCATTCTTTTATTCCCCCAATAGCACAGGGAAGATCAGTTGATGTCCCATCTACATTCTGAGAGAAAACAGATACAAAAAAGGAATTTAAAAGTTTGGCCTTCTCAACATCATTCTTAACCAATTCACCATTTTCTTCTTCTAAGCATCCAATAGCATCTTTGACTTTTCTTTTGCTTTTGACATACCCGCCCCCCCCCCCCCCCACCCCACCTCCAAATCCTTTTTTTATTGCTTTTGGCCTCTGTTGCAAGCCTTAATTCATTATTAGCCTTTCTGACACATGCCCTACAGTTTCTGCAGACTGCATTATATTCTTCTTTAGATATTCCCCCCTCTTTCCATTTAATAAACATATTTTTCTTCCTTTTTTACATGTGTGCAAGATCTGTGTTCATCCATTTTGGTCTCTTTAAATGCTTCCCATTCCTTCTTCTTTTGGGGATTGCTAACGATTGTGCTTTGAAAATCTCATTTTGCAAGATTTCCCAACTTTCTTGGACATTTCTCTCCTTAAGAACATCCAGCCATTGGATTATTCCTACCCTTTCTACTTACTTTCTGAAATCCTTCTGAATTTTTTGTCTTTGTTCTTTCTTTCCACTTCTAATAGCGAAGGTTCTCAAATGTATTAATTAGCCATATATTTTTACTTGGCCTTTCACTTCCTTTCCCATATTGTTCTAGTTTAAAGCTCTCCTAGTCAGTGAAGCAAGGCGCCCACCAAATATCTGCTTACCTGTTTTTGTAAGGTGCAACACGTCTCTAGCAAGCAGTCCATCATATAGGTAATTCACTCCATGGTCTAGAAATCCAAATCTTTGCTGACAGCACCATCGACGTAGCCAGTTGTTCGCCTCAAGAATCCTGTTCCATCTGCTTATTCCATGGCCATCGACTGGGAGGATGGATGAGAAGACTACCTGTGCTCCTAGTTCCTTCACGTTCTTTCTGAGGTCTTCAAAGTCTCTGCAGATAGTTGCAAGGTCCTTTTTTGCAGTGTCATTTGTCCCTACATGTATTAGTAGGAATGGGTGGTGTTCTGTAGAACTGAAGAGTCTTGACAACCTATCAGACACATCTTTGATTTGTGCACCTGGAAGACAGCACACATCTGTTCCTCTCAATAGGGAATCCCCCACACCCACCACTCTCCTTTTCTTCTTCACAACAGCACTTCTTTTTCTCCATTCAAGAGGACTCTGCGCTTACTACACAGTTCTTTGGGGGTAGAGTTACTTCTTAGTGTACCTCTTTCTCCTCTGCTCTGTGGGGGTATAGTTATTTCTTGCTGTACCTCTTTCTCCTCTGCTCTGTTCTTTATTGCTAGTCATTTCTTGCTGTACCCCTTTTTCCTTCTGCTCAGGAACCACTACCAGGCCCCCATACTTGAGAACTTGATACTGGTTCCCAAGCAATATGGGTGCTGTCTGACTCCTGAACCTCCTGCTTCTTTGGGTCACATACTTCCATTCCTCTGGTTCTGCAGGTACACTGGATATTTCTTTTCCTTCAACATTTTGAAGAGTTTCTTCTGCTCTGTCAAGGAAATCCTCACCTTCCTTAATGAGTTTCAATGTAGCTATTCTTTCTGCGGTCTGGATTTGCTGCAGAATCCGAAGGCGGATGCCCACTCCGGATTTCACAATGCAAATCCGCCCATGTGCAGGCGGCCTGAAGAAAGTACATTATGTGACAAAAAAGGTGTCATTACTACTTGGATGTGCAAGTCATTTACAAAGTTATTCTGTATTAAAGTGACACATGCCAGATATCCAAAATTTGGCCTAGTTATTAAGGGCAGCTTCACACGAATGCAGATATGCACGCCTCAGCAAGGTAGATTTGTGTGCGTATTGGCTCATTTTAATGTACTTTTTGCACAGGCAGAGCATGTTTATTTACGTACAGCAGATGAAGATACCCTAATTTAAATGGCTTTTTAGCCTAGTGGTCTCCAGAGGTGTTCTTTTTTCATGTAAGTGCGCAGCATTTTGTGAATTTGCACAACTCCCATAGGCTTGTATGAGGACCCTTGGTGTGCAAATACACACAAATAGAGCATGTCCCATTTATTTGTGCGCATAAAAAAGGTAATGAGAAAGAACCCATTGAAATCAATGGGTTCTATTCTCTGCGTATTGTGTGGGCAAATTTGTCCCTGTGAAGCTGCCCTAAGGCATAAACAGGTTTGGTCTTGAAGGGGTTAAGAGGTTATTCTTTGCTGGTATGTTCTGTTTAAGGGCTCTTTTACATGACTGTACATGTTTTTACGGTCGCCTATACACGCTGTGAAATAGCATGAATGAAGAATTACCCCGATCGAGTCCCGATATTTAGCCGCTTATTTTCTGCTGTTCCCACAGGCGGCTGCTGCGTATTGGTAATATAAATACGCTGCAGCGTGGAAATTCCTCGATAGGCAGAAATCCTCGCCATGACTGCTAATGCTTAAACAGAGGCAGCTGTCTTCCTTTCCAAGCGTTGGTTGCTGCTAAACTCCCTCCTCCCCGCTTTTTTTTCAGATCTCATAAAAGTTTATGAGAGCTTCGAGCGTATCTCAGCCAAAGATAGGGTAAGACCTATCTTTAGACGCAGTGCATAAAATCCACAACCAAAAACGTTTGACGATTTTGCTATTTTTGCCGCCGCAATTTTTTTTACGGGGCTAAAAATCGCTCATCTGAATGAATACGTTAGAATCCAATGCGTCAGATGGTCGCGATTTTTGGACACAGCTAAATAGCAGCGTATGTACGGTCTTGTGAATAAGGGCTTACCTGCAAAGCTATGGTCTTTAAAGCGAACCTGTCAGCTTTCACGCTGATTTCAGTGGTCTGTCACTTGTACTAATCCATTCAGTGGTTTTGCAAATCTAACTTTTGAAACTTTGCAGGACTGGTCTGTTGGTGAGCCCAATGAAGATCATGTATATTCATATATGCACACTCCTCCCACCCTCTCCAGATGTCTATTGGCAGGTCCCTCTATGCACAGTAAGGCCTTAGTCAGACGGGCGTTTTTTTGCGCGATTTGCGGATCGCATGACGGATGCACATCCGCAAATCACGTGACAGGTGCCCGAAAATCGCCCGAAAATCTGCTCCTAGCCGCGTTTCATTAGAAACGGGCCGGAGCTGTCCAGCGCATTGCATTCAATGGAGCCGGCAATACAGCCGGCTCCATTGAAAGCAATGCGCTGCGGGCGAGTGTGGGATGAATTGTCGGGAAGGGCTTAAATATATAAGCCCTTCCCTGAAATTCATCCAGAAAAGTGTTAAAATAAAAAATATATATATACTCACCTGCTCCCGGCAGCCAGGGGGCAGGTCTGACTCACACCCCCTTCACACCCACTGCAGGCCGGCCGCGCAGAACTCCGGCTGCCGGGAGCAGGTGAGTATATATATTTTTTTTGTTTTAACACTTTTCTGGATGAATTGCAGGGAAGGGCTTATATATTTAAGCCCTTCCCGACAATTCATCCCACGCACGCCGGCAGCCCATTGCTTTCAATGGAGCCAACTGTATTGCCGGCTCCATTGAATTCAATGGGCAAACATCGTTCTTCTCTGTCACAGCTGTTACAGCTGTGGCAGAGAAGAATGATTTGTCTTC
Source organism: Eleutherodactylus coqui (assembly GCF_035609145.1). Lineage (NCBI taxonomy): Eukaryota > Metazoa > Chordata > Amphibia > Anura > Eleutherodactylidae > Eleutherodactylus > Eleutherodactylus coqui. The sequence continues at coordinate 452,686,535 of NC_089837.1, read as the reverse complement.
TATATGTTCTCAATGGGCTCGGCGCTGCTGCCACCGGCCCCATTGAGCGCATATAGAGAAGAGAACAGGAATCGCAGATCGCAGATAGGTGCGATCTGCGATTTCTGTTCTATAATTTATCGGACGAGCGCATAAAAAGCGCTCATGTGTCCGATACCATTGCTAAGCAATGGTTTTAAAAAATCGCCGGACGCATGCGCATGCGCAAATCGCGGCAAAAAACGCCCGTCTGACTAAGGCCTAACAAGAATATCCCCAGTAACACTTTCCCAGACAGACGTTAATACTACAACAGGGTGAGCTGGTCTGCTTTTTGACATAAAAACTATTTTAAAATGTATGAAAATAACTTTTTCACAAATAGTTGTACAGCGAGTGCCAAGTATATCATCATACACAGTTTTGTTGTAATTAAAGAAATAAAATTCATAGCATCCTGGTTGCACCAGTCTGAAAATTGGATCAGGTAAATTTTCACCAAGGGTAGTATTTCAGGGCTAAGGGGAATCTGTCACCACCCTTATGCTGCTAGTAACATCTGATTGCAGCAATGTGTCTGTCTTATGCACCTGTGCAGTAGTTTGGGAGAAACTTACATTTTATCAGTAGCAGCTAGATATTGATGAACTGCAGGCTAGCCCCACCAACCCTGCCCTCCAGTCACTGACAGCTGCCTGTCTGTTATTGTGCATAGAGAGACAGAAGTCAATCAGTGGCAGGAGGACTAGTCTGCAGCTCACGAATTTCGGGGATTACTTCCTGTAGTCCTCTATGTTTCTCTTGCTACTGATAAAATGTAAGTTGCTGACAAACGGCTTCACAGATATGCAAGACAAGACATATCGTTGCAGTCAGTGTGTCTGTCACTACCATACCGTAGGGAGGTGGTGATAGATTTCCTTTAAAGTGTCACTGTCACGTACACTGTTACCTACAGACCAAGAAGCAAGCCATAGCACTAAAAGCACCTGGTATCAGGGGCGTAACTATAGAGGATGCAGGGGATGCGGTTGCACCCGGGCCCAGGAGCCTTGGGGGGCCCATAAGTCCTCTCTTCTCCATATAGGGAACTCAGTACTATGAGTAAAGCATTATAGTTGGGGGCCCTGTTACATGTTTTGCATCGGGGCCCGGGAGCTTCAAGTTACGCCTCTGCCTGGTATATATGCATATATCTGTAGTTACCAGTGACAGCCATGCCATTCATTCCAGTATTAAATATGAGGAGGGACAAGTCGCATGCACACAGTCATATTCCAGGGCTGCTATGGAGGTCCTTGAGGACTCCACCGTACCAGATGCCGTTAGCACGGATGTCTCTCCCCTAAAATCATTGCTTCCAGTATATCTCAGCTACTTGTGCAGCAGCAGTAGTGCCGCTGTGAACATGGACTCTAACTGTTCTATCGTCTATAATTATATTTACTGCTAGTATTGGACTAAAGGTGATCAAGTGTAATTAATTTAACCACATTTACTCATTTATTAACTTTCAGTCCCAGTAATGAGAAATCTCATCAGCTCGATGTGTATAATACTGACTTCTTTCATTGGTTTCATTTTGATGGCAGTGAAACTACTACCATTCTCTCATCACTCAAAGCACACCACTGTAAAACTGGCAACCTATAGAAGTTCATTACTATGGCCAGTGATTGGCTGCAGCAGTCACATGTCCCAGGCAGCAGCAGCCAGGAAGTACAGAGTGGCTGTGGAGCAATTTTAAGTAATGGGCAAACCCCTTTAAGGTGCGTTTATTCGTTTTTTACTCACTTTTCCTTTTATGTAACATTAGTATTTTTTAATTATCTCATTTATTCAGTAGAGCTGCAGGAGGTCCGGTATTGTACATTTGTGCAAAAATGCTATGTAACTCTGCTCCCTGTACGTGCTGCTATTACCGTGGGCTGATGGTTGCACAGACATGGCGGCCACCATCCAGGTACGACAAAGAATTTTGCTAAGAATGGTTGGGGCTTTTTATTAGGAGTCGAAAAACCCCTTGAATCACAAATCAAACACCTCACCCTAGGGTTAATATGGCACATGGGGCAAGCGCAATATCGGGCCAAGAAACGGAGCCCGATATCACGCTCGGCAACATGCGTTTTAGCCACGTGAGGAGATTTTTAAGCAAAAACACCTTGCATCGCTTCTGTGAAATTCCGATACTCTGGCACAAGTTTCACACACAATAGCAGATCGGAAGGGTTTGATTTCAATGGGAAACCTCGCATGCGCATCGCACGACCTGCCAGAGCCAAGCGATGTATTTAAAGTCCAATAGAAATCAATGAGCAATGCGTTCCAAGGAAAGCGAAAAAAATAGGACGTCGCACTTTTTTTCTTTGCAGCATCACATCGCTATTGAATGGCTGATTGGTTCATCAAGCGCTGCAGTGATTGGCTGAGCCACAGCGCTCTGAGAGCCAATCAGAGCCAATGGTTCATGGAGGTGGGATTTTTAAACCCCCTGAGCAGGAAGCACTGGCTGAAGACTACAAACAAGTGCCATGGAACTTCCGGAGAAGTGCGGTGGAGCGGACAGCGCCTGTTAGGTAATGTATTATTGTTTTTTTATGTAGCAAGGGCTTATTTTAGGGACAAACTGTTGTGTACAGAAGTTAAAGTGCACGTGTTCTGGAAGTTTCTGGATAGTCTATGTAATCTTGTGTTTCTGTTTTTCCACTGTCTTCTATGTGTATGAATATGATGTGTATTGCACCTTTGCAGCACTGAATGAGTTACTGTCTGGGTTATGTCTGGAAAGTATCTATTCGTATGTCATGTGACCTCATTTTATATATGTGGATGTAAGGTGCATGAAAAGTGATGGTGTTGAGTTTAGTTTGTGGAGAGAGGAGCTCTCGTTAGAACATCATTGCTCCTATGTGAAAGCAATGATCGCTGGGACGACTGTCAGGTACTTATACGCTCACCAGTCATAGAATGGTAGAGTAGGAAGGGCCCTCCAGGATCATCGGGTCCAACCCCCTACTCAATGCAGGATTCTTTAAATCATCCCAGACAGATATTTGTCCAGCCTCTGTTTGACCACTTCCATTGAAGGAGAACTCACCACCTCCTGTGGTAACCTGTTCCACTCATTGATCACCCTCACTGTCAGAAAGTTATTTCTAATATCTAATTTGTGTCTCCTCCCTTTCAGTTTAATCTCATCGCTTCTAGTCTTTCCTTGCAAACTAGCTAAAAGGGCTTGGAGGGCGTAGAGCCCTTAATGAATTTTCTTGTCCGTCAGAATACACTTGTACTGGCATACACAGATGAAATTCAGGACATCGGTAATGTTAGTTAAACCCCCTAAACAATCGCCGATATACCTTTTGATAGCTTGTATCAGCAGTCTATGTATGAAGAGAGATCGCAGGGGGATCTCCCACCATACCACAGTGGCTGCCGGCTGTTTCTTACAGCTGACACACACCGGCAACAGCTCTGATGAGCCATGCGGGTCAGTGGAGCGGTTACCCTTTAAATGCCGCTATTCTGGGGTTCTATATGGCGCCATGCGATGGCATGGGACCCGGGGGCCTTCTGAAAGGCCCCAGGGCTGTCATGGCAGAATGCCTATCAAGCCATGTCGATAGGGTGGCTTGATAGACTGCCTGCTCGATTGCGGTATGATGTAAAAGCATCTGTAAAAGTCTGATCTATCAAAGTAACGCATTATTTACCCCGCGCAATGAACGTTGTGTAAAAAGAACGCTAGAAATGCGCTTTTGAGGTCACCCTGTCTCCAAAAAAAGAATGCAATAAAAAGTGATCAAAAAGTCGTATGTATTCCAAAATGGCACCAACACAAACTACAGGACATCCCACAAAAAAATGAGCCCTCGCACAACTATGGTCAACGGAAAATTAAAAAATTTTAATGCGCTCAGAAGATGGTGGCAGAAAATAATTTTTAAAAAAATGTAACAATTTTGAAAAAAAACAAAACAAAAAAAAAGGAGGAAAAAACGAAAATTGAAAAACGAAAAAAAAATTGGTCACTGAGGGGTTAAAGAAAACAATTGTGCAAAATCATTCTTACGTGATTCTAAAGTTATACAGTAGGAGTTCTGGCGTTTCCGTACTTCCATTGGACTTTATACCAACACCTCTTGTAGGAGGCGGGACTAAATCCCTGTCTCAAGATTGATAAATATGCTTTAATTCGGTTGTTTGAAGACTCCTTAAAGGGATCCTGTTACATTGAAAATAAAGTCCATTCTGCAGGCAGTATGTTACAGGGCGGAAGAAGCTGAAGAGATGGGTATAAAGTTAATAGTATAAAGGGCCCCTTTCCAATGCCGAAGAAATCGCACGTTTTTCATGTGATGCGAGAGTGAGTGAAAACACACGATTATGAAACCAATGAATTTCAGTGTTTCATTCTCATTTGCGACGTTTTTACTGCAGCGATGCTGCGCCAAAAACTAAACAAAAAACAAACATTGCAGAACGCCCATTCTTTTTGCGATATTGCCCATTGTTTTCAATGGGGCCGGTGACAGCATCGCCAGCCCCATTGAAAGCAATGGGAGAGGATCGCTATCCCCTGCTGTGGCTGTGACAGATGCAGCAAGGGATTCCTTGGATGTGAAACCCCTGGATGCGGTCACATCCAGGGGCTTCACCTTTTTGTCACCAGGGCCGGCGGTCCAATATCACCCTCACCAGTGTGCAAGAGGCCTAATTTCAATGCTATTTATTGAAATCTCTGTTCTATGCTTAGGAGTCCAGGGGGCGGTGCTATCAGCGATTGACAGCTGTTTCTGCACACCGAGTCATACAGGGTCGTCTGTCAATTACTAAGACCGACAACTGAAAGAGCAAACACTTCAATGAATAAAATACAAGTTATACGGAATTGTTTCCCACAAAACTATATATATCAATCTACTCAGCAACAAGGTGCCTGCAGATTGGACTCATTAAAAATATGACAAGATTCCTTCATTTACACTTTTTGTCTGCATTTTAAAACAAATGTTTAAAAAGCAGTCATGCGTTTCAAATAATAGCGTTTTATAGCGATCTTTTTTCCCCTTTAACAAGGAATATCTGGTTGCATCTTGAAAAAATTAGAATGCGCGAAGACCTGTGCGGTGCGAGCACGCCGGAGCGGCCCCATTCAACGGGACAGAGAGGCAGACTGCGCAAGCGCGTCTAATCGAGGCAGAAGAAAGCTTTGGTCGGCGCCATGGAGACGGGGACGCCAACACCGGGGGGTGTAAGTGTATAACTTCTGTATGGCCAATATTTAATGCACGATGTATATTACAAAGTGCATTTATATGGCCATACAGAAGTGCTTAACCCCACTTGCTGCCGCGGGACAACCCCTTCAAGGAGTTAAAAATTTGCCTTCCTGTCACCGCATTCCAAGAGCCGTATTTTTTTTTTTTATCAAACTGAGCTCTATGAGGGCTTATTTTTTTTATAGGATACGCTGTAATCTTCATTGATTCCATCTTTGGGAACATATAACATTTTGTTCACTTTGTATGCTGTTTTTTTCCCCATAGGCAATATAAACTAAATCTACAATTCAGGTCTGTTTTTTTTTTCATGGTGTTCACTGTGCAGTATAAATAATATATTCTATTTATTCCGGGGATCAGTACGATTACATAGATACCAAAATTCATATAATTTAATATCTTACTACTTTTTCACACCTTTTCTAAAAATCATGTATTTTTTTGTATGGTCACATTCAAAAGAACCCTAACATTTTTTTTCCCCCATCCACAATGCTGTTTTTTGGGGGTTTTTTTATGCAATTTTATTTTGGCAGGAATTGTAGTTTTTGGTACTATTTGATCGCTTTTTTAAAACTATTTTATTTCACAGTGGGCACTGTACGGGTTAAATGATGTACTAACTTTTTTCCGCGGGCTATTACAAACATGACGATGCCTGTAAAAAAGGCGTCTGCATCAGAATGAAGCCCATTAGTGACCGCTGCAAAAAAGGCATATGGTCACTAAAGGGTTAAAGAGCCTTTCATTATTTGTATATTTAAATCTACTTTCCCAACACAGAATAGAAACAGATCCATGACAAATAAATGTTAGAAACGATTTTTATAAAGGTTACAATTTCATGCAAGATTTGCCGCATGCTCCAGAAAAATCATGATGTAATATTTTAACCCTTTCAAAAGTAGTAAGAATAGTTCTACGAATAGTTCGTAATAAACGGCGGCTTCTTCCGCTATTCGCACGGCAACATTTGATGAGTACAAATAAACCTGGCGAATATGCTTATCATATGTCCGCCAAAAATCGGTAGGAGGCTCTGAAAAAAATGCCACCCATAGTCCAATGAGGAGGAGACAGAAAGCAGCTACTACTCGATAAGACAATGAAAATTTGGCTCGTGGTCTTTTCTGCTTTGTGGGGGCTTCCTGCGGTAAACACAGCTTATCCACATCTCCTAATTTTATATTATCCCATGTCTGAGTATCAAAATTTTTCATATACGACAAGACAGTCACGTTAGAGGCTGAAGGCAAAGGAGCCTTGAGAACGTCAACTTTTTCTCGGAATTCCTCGACCTGCTGGAGAAATAAAATTGGATCGGAGACATCCTTAAAGTTTTTGGCAATGACACAAGCCCGTTTCTGCTCATTGATAATGGTGTTGAGCTTATTGATTTCAGGGTCATACGCCTGCAGGACCTCAAGCCTCATGGTCTCAAAGTCCGAGAGGATTTCATTTTTCTTCTGTTCCAGTAATCCCTGCAACTTTTTAAAGTAATCCTTTACTCTGTCCGAGTCGGTCGTCAGCAAATGAAGGGTGTTCCTCTTGTTGGTCTCCAGGGTTTCCAGGCGCGCAGTCACATCTTTGCACTGAATTTCCTCGAAACTTTGAAAAATGAAGTCAAAAGAACTTTTTTCCCGCTTGTAAGCATCATTGATGGAGGAGAAGACATGGTCTTTGTGGTTTCCATTGGTGGCACAAAAACCACAGATCAGCTTCAGGTCTGTAGAGCAGAAGATGTTGAGAGGTTGACCGGTGTGCACCTTACACACCAGCGTCTTTGGAGTCGCCTTCATCTTATTGTACTTTTCCACAATTCCTTTCAGTAAGTAATTGACTTGAGGACTATTCACACCCATCGTGGAGATTTCTTTACGACATGTTGGACATTTGAAAGAGGGTCTCCATATCGGTCTGGAATTTCCTTCGAGCACACCTTCCAGGCATTTTTTGCAGAAATTATGTGCACAAGGTAGAACCCGAGGATCATCATAAAGGCTGCAGCAGATGGGGCATGTCAGCTCCTCTTCCAGTACCTCCATCACATCTTCAAGAAAACACAAGCATGAAAAGTTAACAACAGTATTCAAAATCTTTTGAAAGATTATCTGTGTGTGTAAATGGGCCTTTAGTGTGCCACTAGCCTTACAGGAAAGTCTAGAGCAGCAGGCTCTGCTATTCGGCCTTCTACAGTTAAGGCTGTTTTAGACACAATATTATTACTGAGCGATAATCGATGTGTTCTTTAAGCTCAAGGTGATGACTCAAACATTGAGCGATCACCTTGCGCTCCGAGCGGAGGATCCAGAAGACAAGCCGGGTGTCACCGCTTGTCTTCTGCATCCAGCTGTTCCCCGCTCGCAGCGCCTGGCTGTTATACAGCCGAGCGCTCCAAACGGGGCTTGGATAATAGAGCTGAACCGCTCTGTTCTCCATACCCAGCCTGTCATCAGGAAGCGGGATACAGCTGAAACAATAGCATTAGCTGTATCCCGCTGTGAATTCCTGATAAGGCGTGGTTTTTCAGCATGATGAAAGATCAACGACTGCTTAACGAAAACTGCATGATATCGGTGCAGTTAGACAATTTTTATTGCTCAAAAGACTGCTTTGAGCGAAAATCGTTGTGTCTAACACTCCAAGGAAAAAAAGAAGGCGCTGTGCCGGCAGGGAAGCCACTGCAGCAACCGGTAAGCCTCTCTTACTCACTGCCAGGACCTGAGAGGGGGGCGTGGGCTGGCTGTCAAGCAGACTGTATCTTGTCACCACCCACACTTCTGGTGGTGACAAGATACAAGAATACCAAGGGCCTTAGTACTTTTTTGAGCTTGTAAAAACATCATCACTTTCATGCTTTTTTTGGGTAGCATTATTTTTGTTCACTTTTTTGATGTTTCTTTTCTAGCATTCTTAGGTTAGTGACATCACATTTATTAGTCATGTGGTCTGAGAGCAGCTCAGTCCTATTTGCTGAGCTGCTGTACCAGGCACTGCCACAATAAACTTTAGGGCACTTGACCTGGCATGTGGTAAAGAGGCAGCGGACCCCCAGTGATCGGATACTGATGATCTATCCTAAGCTTACAACTTCAAAACCGGAGTCCAATTTTGAAACTAATACAGCTCGGACCTACTAAAGTCAATGTTTGTATTTACATGTGTGTTTTTTTTCATGGGCTGAGAAAAAAAAATGGTGGTGTGTCCCATTGTGGCCCAGAATTCCCTATTCATATCAACGGATGTATGTGTGTGCGCTCGATTATTTTTCACAAACTCACTGATTTCAATGGGGGGGTTTAAATTACATGAACTGTGCCAATCTTTTTTGAACACGCGTAAAAAATGGATGCATTAAAAACACAAACACTGATGTAAAACACACACTCTTACGGTGAAATCACACTCGCTCCTGTGAGTGTAGCCCTAATACATACCTCACATGCTTGCCTCCAGGACCAGGGCAGCACCGACCCTCTGGAACGCTCTACACCCCCCCCCCATCCTGACTGTGGAATAAGTTGGCGCTATACAAATAAGGCCTTGTGCCCACGGCCGGGTTGGATTTCACCTGCGAAATCAGACCTGGCGCCCTTCGGAAACCCCGTACTCACCCTCTCCGGATCCACTGTGAGTGTCTCGGCTGGCGAGCATGCGCAGTGCAACACATGGTGTGCCGGCGCTGGGCTGCGGAAGCATCACGGGATGGACAGCTTCCATTGACTGCAAAGGATGCCGTCTGTGCGATTTTCCGCACAGATTAGAACCTGCTGTTATTCTCCCTAGAAAAAATAAATAAAAAATACGCAATTCATTTTTGCTCGTGGGCAGGGGAGAATCATAGCATGTCTATCGACGGACATTGCTGCGGAATTGGCGGTGGGCATCCGGCCACGAATTCTGCAGCGATAATCCATCAGTGGGCCTAAAGATTATTAGCCTGAAGGCAACAGATATCGCGCACAGGAACGGCGATGCACCCACGGAGGCGAGGCGATCTTTTTGTAAAAAACGCCTCGCACCACTTCAGCAGAGTGGTGATCCTCCGGCGAGGTGCGACAAGTGTCTCCTACGGTCTTCAACGGAAACCTTGTATCGCACTTAATACACAGAACAGTGGTTTCTGGCCAGATTGAAAATAGGCGAGTTGTGACCCTGGAGTGGTTCCCATTGATTTCAATGGGTAAACACCGCCTCGTACTCGCGTGCACCCGCACGCCGCGCCGGCCCGTTGAACATGTGATACGAGGCGTTCTGAGGGATGCGAGGTGCGAGGAAAGAAAAACGCTTATGTATACGACCCCATTCAAAAGAATGGAGTTAATCTTCTTGCGAGATTAGTGCGTTCTGCAAAGCGCTAATCTCACTGAATGTTCTCAGCTGTGTGAAAGCGGCCTAAGGGGACTATTATATGTATTGGAGTGTCCCAACTGTCACCCAACATGGGAAAGAAGGAGCCGGCATGCTGGATTTAAACACCCTCCTCATGCTTTGTGCTTGCGGGAGATAAGCTGACTGCAGAGGGGTCTGGGGACAGCTAAATTCCTCCCTCCCATACACTAATATGTGTGTGTATATACATACATACATACACACATACATACACACACACACACACACACACACACACACACACACACACACACACACACACACACACACGTAAGTCAAGAGTAAACCGGTTATAGTTGCCCATAGCAACCAGTGCAGCTTTCAATCCTACAACTGCTGAGTCAAAATGAAAGCTGCGCTGTGATTGGTTGCTATGGGAGCTGCGCTGTGATTGGTTGCTATGGGAGCTACTAGATAGCAGCAGCCGCGGCGGCACGGAGATCAATACATCCCCGTCTGCTGGCGGCCGCCTTACAGACACAATGCAAGCATGGCAGCTCTGTAGGAACTCCAGCTTCCAACGAGCCGCCATGCCGGTGTACGGGTCAACAGTCTGCTAGTACGGCCGCACACACTGTACCCAGGCCCCCCGCTCTTACCCTATAGCGGCTGTGAGCAGCAGCCCCGCTGCTAGCAGGCATGGCAGGCTGAGTCCTTCCCCGGCAGCTAACGATAAGGCAAGCGGGAGGGTCCGACCATCCCTCCCCAACGCCCGGGAGCCTCCTCCCTCACAGCTACCGTGCCTCTTCGGGTGTGCCGGCTGTTGTGCCCAGCCTGTCATGAGTCTCTGCCCCGCCCGCTGTCATGGCGCCAGTGCCATGTGACCAACATCCTTCATGTCATGTCATGTGCGGCGGCTGCAGGGCTGTCGGTGTCCCCTGCACATTAACTGAAAGACCCCCAAACAACCGTCCCTGTGGGGTCACAATGCGGGGAGCCGAGGGCAGGCAGCCATGATTTGTGCCAGCACACTATGTATGAAAAGCCTCAGGTCACCACTGTCCAATGTGAGGGATCCCCAAATATAGGATATACCGTATACTGTGTGCTACAGAAGACGAGGGCGATGGTAGCCGCAGGGAACATGCACCACGGGCATCACAGAGTCCGCGGGCTCACTCACACCAGCGCATTTTCAGTCCGTATTACGCACGCTTTTGCATAAACCCCAGTGATCTGCATGGCGGTACTGAAACCGGCGAGGAAAAAATGACCTCATGCTCTATTTTGGGGCGTATTGCGCCCGTTCTAGTCTATGGGTTTATAACATACGCACGTCACATGCATACTTGCTGCTGATTTCACATAGGATGCTAGGAAGCGAAGAGAGGAGCCGCTCTGACATCATCTGCGTATAACACGCAGTAAATACACAGGCAATAGGTGGTGAATCACCAACGGCAGCGCTGCCATAGCGACGCACCCAGATTTCCTAGTTGGCTTTTGTTATCCATGCCACCATAAGCGTAGCTGCATAAGGCCGGGCTCACCCAGCGCATCCCAGCGGTGCGCCTGGCCATGAACCTGCGTGTGGTCACGTATGACAGTGGAATCGTACTGCGCATGCTCACGCAGGCGGTCATGCGCAGCAGACCTTTTTTTTTCTGTTTATATTTCCTGCGGCACTAAAATTGAGTGTGGGCTACGGGAATATCTGCGACCGCGGAGAATAATAGTCTCTATGTCGCGGATATCCACGGTAAAATAGTACATGATCTGAGCGGATTGCGCAAATCTGATCCACTAATGTAATTCAAAGTGTTTGATTGAACCGCGGATCAAATGCCCACGGAATCCACAATTCAAATCCGGTCCTGTGAGAGCAGCCTAACGAGTTTTAACCCCTTAAAGACTGCTCAGTGTGTTTTGGTCTCGTAGAACTAGATACTTTTTAGTATCCCATGTGGACTGCCAAAAGAATTTTTGCTGCGTTTTTTTTCCCGTCACACACGGCTTTATTTTGTTACCTTTTTCACTGAAAATGTTTTCTGTTTTTTTTTTTTTTATTTTGTTAGTGGGAATGTGTACAAAAAGCCCCCCAAAAAAGAGAGATTTTTTTTTTTTTACATTTATAGTTCTTTATTCGTACAATTATTATATTTGCATTACCATAAAGTACAGGAATGGGTTCCTCGTGTAGCTGCGGACATTTGGTATATAATTTGTATAATCTCAGATTGCAGAGTGGATATGGCGATGGTTTATGTTGACATTGGCGGTGGGTCGTTTTCTATTTTTCATATTTATTTTATTTAGTAATTTTTTAAACTTATTTTTTGGATCTTTTTTTAACATCTTAGTCCCCCCAGCTTGCTGAGCGCTATGTACCTTGCACAAGACACGGCAGAAGTGTTTAAAAAGTGCTTCTGACTTCCTCTCTGGGTCCCCGGCTATCTTTGACCCATCCTGCTTCTGCAGAAACTGTAATCCCATGCCATATTTTTACTATTGGCCGGGATTAGAGATGAGCGAGCACACTCGCTAAGGGCAATTGCTCGAGTGAGCATTGCCCTTAGCGAGTACCTGCCCGCTCGGGAGACAAGGTTCGGTTGTCGGGGAGTTGTGGCAGTCAGCAGGGGGGAGCGGGGGGAAGAGAGGGAGAGAGAGATCTCCCCTCCGTTCCTCCCCGCTCTCCCCCGCCGCCGGCAGCCGAACCTTTTCTCTCGAGCAGGCAGGTACTCGCTAAGGGCAATGCTCGCTCAAGCAATTGCCCTTAGCGAGTATGCTCACTCATCACTAGCGGGGATTAAAGGCCTGGACCAAGTGCCATAAATGTGGTCCTTAATGGATTAAAACCTCCCACACCATAAGTAAATGCAGCTGAGCAGTCTGGCGCACGGGCCAGATCGGCTTCCCTAGCTGTATCCACCTCTCCAGCCATCATGAGATGTGCGTGGCGGTACCCATGCATCGCTCGGAAATCTCACTTCGTAGCTGTGCGTCCGTAGATAAACCAATCAAATCTGGCCACAAATAGGATAACGTAAGTGCGCATGCGCCATGAGCTAACGGCACAGTCTGGGTGCGAGATTTCCAAGCGATGCTGAATGACGCCACCCACGTTACGCGGGTTACATGGGGCTGGAGAGGGGACACTGATGCTAAAAAGTGTAGCTAGGGGAGCTGGTCCGGCCCGCTCACAGGACACTCAGCTGCATTTGCATAAGGCACAGGAGTTTTTAAAACACCAATTATGTGGGTACGGTTTTCAGTGACATTGATAGCAAAGGCAGACTAGGAAAGCCCGGAACATCACTAAATGAGCAGCAAATACTCATATCTATACATTGTTAAAACGCGGCGTATACACATACGCCCATGTGAGGGAGTCCTTATGATTCTTTTATGCTGGCCGACTTGGCCTGATGTAACAGGTGCCAATCGACACATGTAGATCAGAACTCATTTCATTTTCTACACGGGACGAGAATTGGCTTATGGGAACAAACTATCACTAATATGATCATTCGTCCCCATAGGCCAATTGTATACCTCCCTGTTCACATGTACCGCTGATCAGCAAGTACTTTCATGCTCGCGTTAACGAGCCAATCAGCCAACAAACAAGCATGTACTCTTTTGTCAGCAGATCGTTGGTATCTTTACATGGCCAGATTGTCAGAGCAATGTTCAGGCCTGATTGTCCATTGTGAATGGACCATTCGGCTGCATTCCCATCTGTCAACCATGTCTTGCCAGTGATTTTATACCAGAGCCAGATACAACTAATGTAACTGGACAGACAAACACTGTTTACCATGGGGCATATTTCAAGGGGGTGTGTATTTAAAATAAATATTTTTTAATGGCTGGGCAGGTGAGTAGATAAAAAAACACAAACACACACTCACACTCACCACAAAAAAATTGTAACCATTCCCCATCCCTAAATATAAAGAGATGCGATGATAGGATGACTATCCTGTGTGTGTATGATGATGTGATGAGGTGTCCGGCTCACAAATTGCCCCACTAGAATTCAAAAGCGTTCAAATTTTCAAAAATTTTGATGACGTCTGGTGATCGGTCTATTACATTTAAAACCTTTTTGGCAGTTCTGTTGCTTTCAGGTCTCTTCTGCTTCTAAAGTGAGAGATAGGTCAGCTTCTATACCTATTAGGGCACCTACCCACTAGCGATATGTTTTCTTGCGATGCACGAGCGAGTGAAAATGCATGATTTTAAAAAGCAATGATTTTCAATGGTTTCATACTCATTTGCGATTTTTTCACTCAAGCCTCGCAGCGCAGAGAAAAATCTGTGATATCGCTTATTGTTTTCAATGGAGCCCTATTGAAAAAATAGGGAGTACATCACGGACTTCTGCCACAGCTGTGACAGCTATGGCAGGGGATTCCTTCATTCCTTCATCCTGCTGTGGCCCCATTGACAGTAGTAGGTTGCAGGCAACCCCTGCAGCGATGAATTTTGGGGAAGGGCTTGAAATATAAAAAAAGTAAAAAAATAATAATTTTACTCACCTAGAAGAGCCATCCGGCTCTTCTGTCCGACCCCAGCAGTCATCTTCTGAAGGCCGGGAATTGAAGATCCCTGCCTGCTGAAAGGGCTGTGTCTGATTGTCTGAGCGCTCAGCCAATCACAGGCAGCGCTCAGCCATTCATTGAATGACAGCTGAACGCTGCCTGTGATTGGTCATAGAGCTCAGCCAATCACAGGCAGTGCTCAGCCATTCATAATTCAATTAATTCAGTTTTGCGCACCAGTGCCCAAGCAGGATATATTAGACGTTCGAAGGAGAGCAACTAAAGTAATAAATGGAATGGGCAGACTACAATACCTGGAGAGACTAATAAAATTGGGGTTATTTTGTTAAGAAAAAAGATGGAGCACCCTAATAAATGTGTACTAATACAGGGTGGTCCAAAGATATGGAGACACCTGCATAAATGGAAAACGGTGGTTGGGTATGTCATCCTGTGTGTGACATGTTGTTAAGGGGAAGAGGGCAAATTTGTGAGGGGCGGTGTCCATTTTAAAAGCCGTGATCTTGAAAACCAAATCAATATTTTCAAATGGGAAGGGGGGCCTGTGACACATATATCTGATAGAGAATTTGACAAGGAATCTAAATCTGTGCTTAAACGTGTCAGACCTTTATTCCTGCCATGGTTATTATTAGTTTTTTCTTTGCTACAGACACAAATATGGCTGCGAGATTAACACACAATGAGGGAACAGAGATTGTGCAGAGCGCAGTGCCCGTGACATTGCAGCAGATTTCAATGGTCAGCACCCTAACAGACCACCCATCGGCAATGGCACATTTGGCAAATTCTGCAAAGTTTTGCCAAACCGATTTTGTTGGGCCTGCCAAAAAGTGGACATAACAAAACAGCCACAGGCAAAGCAGCAACAATGGCCATGATGGCAACCTTCTGCAATAGCCCAAATCCTACCAATCCAGTGCTTGTCACAGAAGAGCAGAATGAGTCAAACCACCATCAGGCGAATACTGGCTACGCACAAGAGGCACCTGTACAAGACCAGCTGCTGCATCATCTCACAGAGCAAGATCCCGATCGTCATGTTGAATTTGCAGAATGGGTGTCACAGAAATTGCAATGGGTCCTACATTTCACAGAGATGATACTGTTCAGTGATGAAGCAAACTTCTACATGAACGGAGAAGTAACCAAATAAAACCTTTACTACTGATCCAACAAACTCGCATATTTGGGCAGATCCCTCCAAGATGGTTGGCGCACAGAAAATCAGGGTGTGGTGCAGTATATGGGGTACGAAAATAGTGGGCCCATTCTTCATCGACCACAACCTTGCTGCTGCCAGGTATCTGCAATTGTTATGTGACAAGGTCCTTCCGTCACTGTGCAACAAGGATGGCGCATTCCCAGTATTCTTCCAGCAGGATAGTGCCCCCCCCCCCACATTGCAGTTTCGAGAAGTGGATTGGGCATCATGGCCCATTAGAGTGGTCCAATGCTCACCGGATCTTAGCTCCTTGGACTTCTACCTGTGGGCTGATGTCAAGTCAAGGGTTTACACAGTGAAAGTCCAGAGTGTGGTGCACATTTAACAGCGGATCCTGGACGCTTGTGCAAGCATTTCTGCTGAGTTGTTGCTCTAAGTGCATCGTAAATAGAGGAAGACGATAGCCTTGATGATTTGAAACAACGGGGAGCACGTCAAGCATATCCTGTAATGGATCGTTGCTGTGTTCCAAATAATAACATTGTCACATGCATTCCTTCCCATTTGAAAATATAGATTTGTTGCAAGATGGCGCCTTTCAAAATGGCTGCCATGTTGGACACCACCTCTCTCACCACCGTTTTCCATTTATTCAGGTGTCTCCATACCTTTGGAACACCCTGTATATCAGGAATCAATACAAAGATCTCTCCCACAATCTATTTATACCCAGGACTGTAACTGTACACGAGGGGGCATCCTCTACATCTACCGGAAAGATGTTTTCTATATCAACATAGGGGAGGGTTCTTTACTGTAAGAGCAGTGAGACTATGGAACTCTCTGCTTGAGGACGTGGTGATGGAGAACTTGCTAAAAGAGTACAAGAAGGGCCAGGGTACTTTTCTTGGGTGCAAAAAAATTACATGTCATAATTACTAGATTACTTCAGAAGGATTGATAATCCAGAGATTTATTCTGATTGCCAGATTTGGAATTAGGAAGGAATTTTTCCCCCTACAATGAGAAAATGTGGCTTCTATCTCATTGGGGGTTCTTGTCTTCCTCTGAATCAACATTGCAAGATAATAGCCTGAACTGGATGGACATGTGTCTTTTTTCAGCCTTAGGCTTTATTTCCACGAGCGCATATCGGCCGCCTTTTTCACGGCCGGCCAATATACGCTACGTTGGGAGCGGAAAATCTGGTGAACAGGCGTACAAATCAAATGTTTGTGTGCCCGTTCAGATGGCCTGGTGATCCCGGAGCAAATGCACCAAGCTCACCAGGCCACTGCCCATTTCCCCTCTCTCCCCATCGCAGATTCACCTCTGTTCCTTCCAATAGTAGGGGGTGAGAGCAGGCGCGGGTGGGGCTAAGCATCGGTCTACCCTACCTCCTCCCATTGATGGCTATGGACAAGGGGTAGGGAGAGGGCGAACACTTATCTCTGCCCACGCGAGGTGGGGAAAGAGGAGAACAGTGGGAGGAAGTTTAGCAGCCATGCTGCTAAACTCCCTCCCATCTACAGCTGCTGCCATGGTCCGACGTATTCCGGCCCAAAACATAGTTCCAGGACTATGTTTTGGGCCCGACATAAAAACGCTCGGTGCTATATTGGCTTGGCCGGGCGTTTTTACTAGAGATCAGCGAGTATACTCGCTAAAGGCAATTGCTCGAGCGAGCATTGCCTTTAGCGAGTATCTCCCCGCTCGAGACGGAAGGTTCGGGTGCCGGCAGCGGGCAGAGAGCTGCGGGGGAGAGCGGGGCGGAACGGAGGGGAGATCTCTCTCTCCCCCTGCTCCCTCCTGCTGACTGCCGCTACTCACCGCTCCCCCGCGCCGGCACCCGAACCTTCCGTCTCAAGCGGGGAGATATTCGCTAAAGGCAATGCTCGCTCGAGCAATTGCCTTTAGCGAGTATACTCGCTCATCTCTAGGTTTTACGTCTCACAAATACGCCCATGTGATCTGATGCATTGGAGCGTATGCATCAGATCACAGCGCATATTGGCCGGTCGTGAAAATGGCCGTCCGATATGCGCTTATGGCAAACAGCCCTTACTTTGTTGCTATGTAACACTACATTTTCATTGCAGGGATAATGTGCGGCCGGCAGGTTTGCACTTTATAAATAACCTCTCTACTTTTTGAAGCCTGACTTGTCTTTGAATACATACACCCCATTTTCAACTTGCAAATCGTTATTATAAACATCGAAACAATATATACGGTAAATGATGTTATGATGAAACTGGTTGAGTGAATCAAAAGTATTAGTAAAGCCAAATGCATTCACAAACCTGCATGTCTGCTTACAAGAAAAAGCAGGATTTAATTTTGTGTTGTTAGGTGACATAATAGGATGAGTATCAGTGGGTGGAAGTTTAGAGAGAAGACATTCTCGGTTACGTGGGTGGCTGTAGAGCCCCTTTGGCTTTATTCACTCTAGAGACTGTATCCTGTTTTGTTTTTTTCTTTATGAAAGCATCTGAGCTGATGTAAAATGTTTTAATTAGTCTTTCTGAATCTGTTATAAAAACCTGTACATTGTCATTTGGTATCAAGTTCTAATCACTTCAAATTAAGTGAAAGTCAATGGGACAGCAGGTGGAAAAATCGAAACACAATACAAGACTATGTGTTATATTTAAGATGTTTCGTTTGTTTGTTTTATCTGTCATCCCTTTGAATGTAAAACAATTCTATTTCATCAGATGCAATACATTGTAACCTCCATATCTATAATCTAGTATAGCTATATTGTTTGGCTGGTATCATAATAATGTTCCTGATACATCAGGTTTACACCTGGATTCTGTAAAGAGGCATATTTATTTTATTATTATATTAAATCCCAAATTTGTAACTTTATATGTTGACGGTTCAGGGAAAACATAATAGATATTCCGATTATTACGGCGATTTGAGACAAACTGTTTACATGTAGTGATTTTTTGACAGGCAGAAGATGACAGTTGCCACCATGTAACCCGTACCCGATGGTGCAGCTACAGAATAAATAGGAACACATTGAGTTACCCAGCATGCACAGTGTCTGTGATATCTGTCTGTAACTGTCAGGGTTAGCAGATATGAACCTGCTTTGGCACATACTGCTTTGGCTTTGGACCAAATCCAGAGGCGAGACCTGAAGAACCTCAGTCTTCACCCTTTAACCCCACCATTCAGGATCTGGGCTTTGGTGCGGGGTCCCCAGCCTGTTTCTCTGAAACTGATGGCAATAATATGGCAGCTCTCGCCTCAATGAACCAAGGTGCAGTACCTGATCTTGTGTACAAAGGCATAGTTAGATCAGTCCAGAACAGGAAGTGCAACTTCAGAATGAGGAACAAGCCGAGCCTGAGGGAGAATGCAGTGATATTGGGAACCAGAAAGCCAGAATACATGAGATAGCATCTGAAGCTAGACCAAAATCTCAAGTACCTTCTCTGAGGTGAAGGTGCCTGATACAGCACATCACTGGCAGGGAAAGATTTAGGAAGGTGTGTGCTGGCCCTTTAAGAGTGCAGGCATGTGCATGCATCGCCTTCCAGACAGCAAGCCGCTGCCAAATATCAGTAGGGGCTTATCTTCCCTGAGAACAAATGGATTGGGCATGTTAAAGTCCAAGAATAAAATCCTTCCCTCTTCCAACATCTGTCATCTGGGGAAAGTTGGGACACCCCCATATACATTGGATGGTCAGCAGGTCATGCTGAAATTCATTTCAATGTAAGATATACTATTTTTCTATTAGTTAACACTTTCAGCATAGACCTAAATTTGAGGGAGAATGTTTAGCTAGGATGAAGACACAACTGTGATCCTGAAGATTGCGGGGAGTGATATTTTCTTTATCAGCTTCTGCCAAAAGGGTCACTTTAAGGAAACTTTGTTACAATGTTGCTGCTCCTTTACTATATAGGACATTTGGAAGGCTCACATACTTATTTGCATGTCTGCAATTACCACAATTTGGCTTTTCAGACAACAAACATTATAATATGTCAGATTAACTTCAGTTCTGAAAGCAGTGATTATCATCAGTTGATTGTTTAGCTCTTTTACACACAGCGATTGTCACTAGATGTGCTCGGAATACATTGGATTACATCCAAATTTGTAGCGAGTAAGAAGTCAAATATTATGGACACTGATACTGTATAGTGGCTGTAAGAATAGCTCAGTATTAGCATGGACTTGAAGGAAGGAGTCCTGAGAGGGTTAAATCACACTTTGCAGAATGTGATGCTTCCTCCGTCCTGTATCATTATCACACCATGTCCACATGCAGTGTAATATTGATGACGCTGAAGCATGATAAGTGGCTGTTACAGTGGTTCCAGCTAGCTCAGGGGCTCATATTCATCATCAGGCACCAGAGTCAGAATGATTCCATTACACTATATGTTATGCTTGGCTCCCACATCGCAGCAAATCTGGTGCTAGGCCCTGTAAGAGTGGGGGACTTGGGAAATGTCCTGAAGCAATTGTTCAGGTAAAGGAGAGTACAAGGGCCCCCGAAGACATCCCTGCTTATTGTCCTGCTTCATTTGTGTTGTTGACTTGTTTTATTATCAACTTCTATGTTACTTTCCACAATCCTTATGTGTTAAAAGTGTCTTTTTGTCTGAATTTTGCTTATTCATGTTTTTGGATCACACTGGGCTGAATGGAAAATTGGACAAAGAATAGTAGCGATCCTGCCAAGTTTTATTCAAATACAGTTCTTTTATAAGATATTGTGAAAATTTGGATGCAGTATAACATGTATTAACTCCTTTGTTTCCTGCCAATAGTTTTCCATAAAGGGCAGAATGCAAGAGGACAAAAATAAAAGTTAAACATATTGACATCCTGCCGAATAGTAAAAAATTAAAAGGGCTTCTGTACTTTTAAACATACATGGCATATTGCTAGGATTTGATGTTCCACCAATGTGTGGCCCCACGATCACAAGGATTCAGAGGGAGTTTTACCAGACTCAGCCCCATTTTTATCTCATCTCAGGTATTGCAACAAGCAAGGAAAAAAAGGTAACAACAATTTAATTACAAGCCAACTACAACTTAATCTCCATGTGAGAATGTTATCTATTAACCTCTTCACACTAGTGCCACCAATGTCTGCTTGGCAAGGGTCTGATCACTACTGATATATGTCAGTTGCTAGAGTGAAAGGGCAATAGTGCTAGGTACCATACCACCTCATTGTCTGTCACCTCTGCTTGGGTTTTTTCAGCTGGCTGTGATATATCCAATCTCTGTAAGGCTTTGTTCCCACAAGCATATATCGGTCCATCATTTTCACGTTCGGACAATATGCGCTACAATCTGATGCATTGGATTCCAATGCATCAGATCACACAGGCGTATTCCCGCAACATAAAAGCGCCCAGCCGGGCCAATATAATGCCGGACACTTTTTCGTCGGGCCCAAAAGATAGTCCTGGAACTATCTTTCGGGCCGGAATATGTTAGCCACTGCATGGGTTCCTGTGGGAGCCGATGACAGCGCCCGCAGAAAGGAGTTTAGCAGCATGACTGCTAAACTCCCTTCCTCTTCTCTCCTCCCCTCTGTCTGATTGCAATAGGAGGGGGCAGGACGGGGGCGGAACTTAGCTAGCCTGCGGCTTTGCGGCAGGCTGCCATATCCTCTGCACTGAATAGCTGTGATTGGTTCATTGAGCGCTCGCTCTGATTGGCTGAGCGAGTGGCGCTTGTGATTCAATCACAGTACTCACTTGCTGGAGGTGGGGTATTCAAAGCCCCGTTACTAAGAAGAGAATGCTGTCAGCACGGAGGACACAGCAGCCTGCCGCAGTGCCGGAGACCAGCGCGAGGCACCGGGACGACGTCCGCTAGGTAACTATAAGATACCCCCGAAAATAAGATAGTGTGCCTCTTCTGGGGCAAAAATTAATATAGGACGGTGTCTTCTTTTCGGGTCAACACTGTATAATTCTTTATTCATGGTACTGGTTTCTTTATATGGGGAAGAGAGAACTTATGGGCCCCCTAGTGCTCCAGGTCCTGGGTGCAATTGCATTCTCAGCACCCATTATAGTTACACCCCTGGGTATTTATTTTCGCTTCTGTCAGCTATGATTACACTTTGTCTATTGAAGCTACAGCATAAGTTTTAGTTTAATGGTGGGACGAGTTGTATACTTTTAGGTAACATGTTGGGGTACATATGTACAATAGCGTACAATTTTTTAATAATCACTATTTTGGGGCAAACACAAAAAAAGATGATTCTGCTACTTTTTTTACGCTATCCACCTTAAATAACATGTTCAATTTATTCTTTGGGTTATCACAACTATGGAGATACCAGATATTTGTATATTATTTGCTGTGGTGTGAAATATATACAATAAATTTTCTCTTACTAAAAAAGTCATGTTAATTGTATTTTTTGCAACCTTTTTAGACATTTTTCATCTTTCCTTTTTTGGGATTTTTAAAATCTGATTAAGGTGGGCTTCACACGGGCAAATCTTGCACAAATATGAACCCGATTCTTTTGAATGGTGTCATACACATGAGTGATGTTTTCTTGCATGGCACTGCGATGCAATGCTATGCAGGAAACAAATTACGGAGTGTTCTATCTTTGGGCATGCTCTATCTTTAGGCGTGATCTTGCATAGGTGCACACGATGTGATGCGAGGTCTCCTACTGAAAACAATGGGACAAAACTCTATCATCCACCGCCACAACTGTCAGCCACGTTGAAGGATCCCTACATCCCTGAAGTGCTCCGAGACTGTTTTGACATAAAATTGCCTTGCATCCACGGATTTCACATGGATGGTGAGTGCAATATGGGGCCGTGATTCACGCCCCAATATCGCACTCGCCTGTGTGAAGTTAGCCTAAACATGGCTTTTCAGTGATCATTTTGTATAAACTACTAATTGGTACTAATGCCTATTAGTACCAATTAGAAGCCTATGAGCCGCTGGGAGCTGAATTTATTCAGTGGACCGCCTGTTGTTTTCAGAATAGATTCCTTTTGTTCTGTCGGTGGGGCTGAAAGCTGAGACGATGCAATCAGCTGTTACCAGCTGTTCCCGGGCAGAGCACTGCTTGCGGTCCATCTTATTAGCTGTTCTTCCAACTGACGGATTTCAAGCAGAACCGAAGTCTGTCGTTTAGCAGAAAACTGAAAGATGGGCACAATTACATGCAACCATTATCACACAAAAGATGGCTTTTGAGCGATAATCGTTGTGTCTAAATGGGCCTTAAGGGATTAACGATATGCAATATGCAAATTCCTGGACCTCAGAACTGAGCTGCCTGTCTATATGAACTTGATTCATTGGAAAGCCCAGTGACGTGACCAAAGGGATGCTTCCCTTTTGATAATGCTATGGACGATATTTCTAGCAGCAATCGAGGAGTTCAATGACCATTACAGCAGGAGTCAGCAGACAATCACAACCACCCCCAGCCCACCCTGCTACTGTTCAGCGGGTGGGAAAACTGCTGTACTGGAGCAGTTTAAAGTCCAAATTCAGAAATTTACTACTATATTCCTTTTTATGAATATTATAACTTAGCTGCTCAACCCTAATGTAAGATCTGTAGCAGAACCCCCCCAAACTATAATGCTTGATTTATAGTTATGGGCCCCCTAAGGCTCCAGGACCCGGGTGAGACTATATCCTCTGAACCCATTATACTTACGCCCCCGCATTTTATTTACTGTGACAGGGCAAAACTGGCCTTTTTCTCATAGCACCCAATCAGAGGTCAGATCTCATGTTTCCACTGCGGTTTATAAAATGACAGCCAAACTTTAATATGAGGAATAGGATGACTTGTACTGTTAGTCTTCCACATATGAGGTATTTTTCTATATGTCTTCTGCTTTTTCATTGAATGTGTTTTGGCTTAGGCTCAACCACGTGGGCAGAGGCAGGGTGGAAGGGCAGCGGGCACATCAACAAAAGACTTCATTTAGATACATGATTAATGGAAGTCTTTTCGCACAACTGTTTTATGCACTGTCAGTTATTAATACTACCACACAGGGCTCAGGAATGAGTAAAATGTTCCAATAATTAATACTGCAGGACAAATGTGTAGACATGGCACCACTGAGGTCAAAAACAGGCAGAGTCTCTAGAAAGAACTCTTCAGCTGGTGACTGTATAACCATATACTTTTAGGTGGGTAGTACGTTTTGTAAATAATGAAGTCCTAATACTATGGAAATTAAAGTGGACCTGGTAATTTTCTTTCTTTGCTAATTGTTAAAAAATTTTTTAAAACTAACTTTGCAATTCACTGCAGTTAAATTTCTTATTAAAAAAAAAAGAGTTGGCAGCAGGAGGCATTATCGAAATAAGGCAAGCCAGCGGAGTGATGTTCTGGACAATGTTTTGCTGGGAAACCTTGCGTCCCTTCATTCATGTGAATGTTATCACCTACCTAAACATGGCTACACACCAAGAGCACCCATTCATGGTAATGGTATTCCCTAATGACATTGGCTTCTTTCAGCAGAGTAATGTGCCGGGCCGCACTGTGGGAACTGTTCAAGAATAGTGTGAAGAACATAACAAAGAGCTCAAGGTGATGATTTGCCCTCCAAATCCCCCAGATCTCAGTCCTATTGTCCATCTGTATGATGTGTTGGAAAAAACAATTGAATCCCTGGAGGCCCCAACTCACAACTTACAGAACTTAAAGGATCTGTAGCTAACGTCTTGTGCCAGATACCACTGGACACCTTCAGAGCTCTCGTAGAGTCCATGCCTGGAAGCAAGGGCGTAACTATAGGGGATGCGGTTGCACCCGGGCCCAGGAGCCTTAGGGGGCCCATAAGGCCTCTCTTCTCCATATAGGGAGCCCAGTACTATGAATAAAGCATTATATATGGGGGCCTATTACAGATTTTGCATTGGGGCCCCGAATCTTCAAGTTACGCCTCTGCCTGGAAGGGTCAGAGCTGTTTTGGTGGCACAAAGGGAATCTACACAATATTAGTCAGGTTATTTTAATAGTATGGTTTGGGTCAAGAAATAATTGGACAGTGACACAATTTCCGTAATTTAGCCTCTGTATACGACCAGAATGAATTTCAAGCAAAGTCATTAAAATGAGACTGAAGCGTAGACCTTCAGTTTTTATTTAAAGATAACCTTTGGCTTTGGGACAAAATTCTCTCCTTGGACTGAAAAGGGGAGAGAGTATATTACCTGCTGCATTTATTCTACGCAAATGTCCCTCTGATCCATCGATTTGGTATCCTGTTTACAACAGTCCAAGATGGGTGATGAAATTTTCTAGATACTTAATGCACACTTTGCACTGCTTTCTGATTGGTCAACACTGATCATTTGAATCATAGAGCAGGTATGGTGCATTAGTAGTCTAACACTACCAATAAACTGTGGGTATTAGGTAGTCTGAAGATTGCATCAGCCATGTTGGGCGCCTAAAAACAGGATACCAAATCGGAATCAGAGGAGCATAAGCACAGAAGATGAACCGCAGGTAATATAACTGCCCACTCTGATCCCAGGACAAAACTTTGTCCTGAAACTGGAGAGTTGCTTTAAAGGGTTTAAGAAAATACTGCATTAAGCGTTTAGGAATTACAGTCCCTTTCTTCGGCCGCCTGCACACGGGCAGAAATTCCGCGGTGGTATTTCCGCCCCTGGAAGCTGCCATAGGATTGCGTTAACAAGCGCAATCCTAGGCAGACGGCCGCGATTTGTCCATGCAAAATCTCACGCGGCAAACAAACCGCAGCATGCTCTATTTCTGTGCGGGGCTCGCAGAGCCCCACACAGAAATGTCACTCACCGGCTGCCGACACATGAAAGAGCCGGGGCCTCGGAAGCAGGTGAGTGTCACGCTGCTCTCTGCAGACGCTTGGGTCGGGTCACGCTGCGAGAATTCTCGCAGCCGGATCCGACCCGGCCGTCTGCAGGCGGCCTTCAGAGTTCCTCCATTTTCAGAAGCTCAAAAGTAATCAAACTTTTGACTGATAAGTAGTTTCAAGGTCCATGTGACCTATTGCCTTATTAATTTACTACAAATTGAGGAAATGAAAGATCTGGAGTTGATTCCAAGTCTTGAAGTAGTAATGTAATCAATACAATCCATTAAATCACTAGTGATCTGCACATACAGGACTGCAGAGAGGACATAGATTGTGTATCTCCAGCACCACCTTTTGCAATCCTACGGCCTCATTACAACGTCATAGATATTCATGGCCACAGTCCAAGGATGCGAAAAGCTTGTTTCTATGTTAGGGCCCTAATGATAAACAGTGCTCACTTTAGGCATTATATATTATATTCCTCATTCCTTAGTGATATCATCACTATTTCCTAACAAGGTATTTCTTCAGCTCTCATATTAGCTGTCTCTATTACAAATAATCAAGAGCTGTACCGTCCTTAGCGAATTAAAAACCATCCAATATACACACATTGTCAAAAAAAAGTCAAGCACCTAGGAGGAGTTGTCAGAATCAAATGAAACTTTCTCTGTGTGATTGTAACATTGATAAAAGTAAGTAATTACACTATCAGAGCAAAAGGAGAATTTATTGCAGAAAACTGACCTCTTGAAGGGAGGCTC
The DNA here is from genome assembly GCF_035609145.1 of Eleutherodactylus coqui. NCBI lineage: Eukaryota > Metazoa > Chordata > Amphibia > Anura > Eleutherodactylidae > Eleutherodactylus > Eleutherodactylus coqui. The sequence goes on along the minus strand of NC_089837.1, from coordinate 452,660,592 downwards.
TAGTACCCTGTTGTACCGCCTCTAGCTTGGATACAAGATGTGATATGGGCAGGCATGGAGGCTCTAGTACCCTGTTGTACCGTCTTTAGCTTTGATACAAGATGTGATACAGGTGGGCATGGAGGCTCTAGTACCCTGTTGTACTGCCTCTAGCTTGGATACAAGATGTGATAAGGGTGGGCATGGAGGCTCTAGTACCCTGTTGTACCGCCTCTAGCTTGGATACAAAATGTGATACGGGGGGCATGGAGGCTCTAGTACCCTGTTGTACCGCCTCTAGCTTGGATATAAGATGTGATACAGGTGGGCATGGAGGCTCTAGTACCCTGTTGAGCCGCCTCTAGCTTGGATACAAGATGTGATACAAGTGGGCATGGAGGCTCTAGTACCCTGTTGTACTGCCTCTAGCTTGGATACAAGATGTGATAGGGGCGGGCATGGAGGCTCTAGTACCCTGTTGTACCGTTTTTAGCTTTGATACAAGATGTGATACAAGTGGGCATGGAGGCTCTAGTACCCTGTTGTACTGCCTCTAGCTTGGATACAAGATGTGATAAGGGTGGGCATGGAGGCTCTAGTACCCTGTTGTACCGCCTCTAGCTTGGATACAAAATGTGATACGGGGGGCATGGAGGCTCTAGTACCCTGTTGTACCGCCTCTAGCTTGGATATAAGATGTGATACAGGTGGGCATGGAGGCTCTAGTACCCTGTTGAGCCGCCTCTAGCTTGGATACAAGATGTGATACAAGTGGGCATGGAGGGTCTAGTACCCTGTTGTACTGCCTCTAGCTTGGATACAAGATGTGATAGGGGCGGGCATGGAGGCTCTAGTACCCTGTTGTACTGCCTCTAGCTTGGATACAAGATGTGATAGGGGCGGGCATGGAGGCTCTAGTACCCTGTTGGTTCACTTCTAGTTTGAAAACAAAATGTGTTACTGGCGGGCATGGAGGCACACAGGTTCCGTATGGTATCCTGCAGCATATCGGTCCACATTTGCTGTAACTGAGCCTCTAGATTGTGCAAACTTGTAAGCTGTTGAAGTTGGCGTCCCAGATGGTCCCATACATGGTGATAAATCTGACAAGGCCACGGATGTGGGGCAATATTGGGGAGACATTCCTTGCTGTGTGCAGTCGAGCATCATCCTGCTGGAAAATACCTCTTGGAAGCCACCATGAGAGGAACACATGTGGCTGCAGGATGTCCTGAACATATCGCTGAGCTGTCATTGCCCCTCCTACCACTACCAGAGGTGATCAACTGTTATATATGATGGTCCCCCAGACCATCACACCAGCGGGGGGCAGTGTGCCCCTCCACAACAAAGGAAGGATTTAGGCGCTCACCCCTAGGTCCACATACACAAACATGGCCGTCACCAGTGCCCAAACTAAATACACTGAATACAACCCAGTTTCACTTCATAGCAGTCGGAGGTGACGATGGGTGTCAGAATCAGTACATGTAATGGGCACCATGAGACCTATTGTCCTTCAGCCAAGCTCCAGGAAATTATTCTGACAGACACAGGGGCTTATAACAATGGTGCTGCCTGTCTCTGGATGGCGGAAAATGAAACACTTGATGTTACCATGGGGCGGTTGCGGCTCTTCCCAAGGCGGCGTTGTGCTGGTCCCGCGGTCAGGGCATGTCCCCCCAACTTGTGGTCCTGATGCTGGGGGCGCAGGTGCGGGCCCGGCGTGGTGCTGGTGGCTCACGGCGTGGTGCGTGCTCGGTAGTCCTGGCGGCGCCGTGCGCGCGCACCTGGGAGCTCGCACCGTGCACGAGCTCCCTTTTGATGTGCTATGGGGAATTGGCTGTCCCCCTCGCTCCGCCTCTGGCCGGAGGCTTCTGTTTAAAAGTCTGGCAGTGACTGCAATCACTGCCAGTTATTGGTTTCCCTCAGGTTGCTAGCTAGTCTGCATCTGTAGGTCTCCTGCCTCTGTCAGCTTATCTGCTATTTTGTTACCGGTATCAGTATTGTTTCGTGTTGGTATTTTTTATCTGCCTGTCCTGTCTGTAGTCTACCCATTTAATCTTGGTACGCCAGCGTTCCTTCCCGGTCCCTAGATAACGTAGGGACTGCCGCACAGTTGCCCGCCTGGGGTTAGCCAGGAGTGGAGGCAAGTAGGCAGGGACAGGGGTAGCGGGTAAGATCCAGGGCAACCCGGGCTGGGGTATCCAGGGTAGATTACTGTGACAGTTGGAGCTGCTTGTGCTTGTCTGATGATCAGACAATCCTCTCTACTGGTGGTCTGTTGAGGGCGTCCTGGGCCCGGTCGCCTTGTGTGTCCTCATGCATTCAGTAGTCCAAACACCTCCTAATAGTCTGGTCAGAACGGCTCAAGTAGCGGCAATTCATCGATACGACCATCCAGCTTCTCCCATTCCAATAATGTACACCTCTCAAACTGTTAACTGGGTGAAATCTCTTCCCTGGGTCGTAGAGGCGTCTAGTGGTCAACAAGCTCTGCACAAGCCGAGAAAGAGGTCACTACACACAAGTAGCCGCTGAGGGCCTTTTTACAGGCCAAGGGGAGAACCACTTCTAGAGCCTCAGGTGGAAGAGACCATTCATCTAATCACACCACAACTCTAATCATTTGCAGATCTGCCCAAGATGGAACTGAATGCCGAGATTTGCAGCAAAATGACAACTTCTTCTAGGGGCATAATTTTTTTTTAACAAAGAGCGTACTTTAAGTGAATATTCATTTTGGTATTTTAAATCCAAGTAGGTAAAAAATTGGTTGCTTTTTCATTTCTTAATATACCATTATAGGGCTCTTTTACACGGGACGACTTGATGGGCGCAGATGCCTGACAAGTCGTCTCAGCGATAATCGTTCATGTGCTTTTACACAGTACATTGCAAGTGAATGGAGGCGAAGGAGGCAGGGATCGTTCTGGCCCACCTGCCTTCATGCACAGTAAGCAGACAGCCGTTCATAAGTGAACTGGATGTTTACATGGGCCGATCCATCGTTCAGTTTTTAGTTTGCATGCAGAAACTGAGTGATGAACGAGAAGCGAAGGAAATTCTCGTTTGTCATTGAGTCGGGGCATGCATTCACATTGAATGATAGTCGTTCAGATTGCCACTGGATGCAGGAATCTGAATGATTTATCGGCCCGTGTAAAGGTACCGTATTTTCCGGACTATAAGGCGCACCGGATTATAAGGCGCACTTTCTATGAGCGCATTATAAGCAATCTTGTTTCATATATAAGGCGCACTGGATTATAAGGCGCAGCACATTAGTGCTGTGCAGGGGCCGGAGAGGCTTCTATCAAGCCTGATAGAAGCCTGTCCGGTCAGATCGCGGTTGCTAGGCAGCCAGGGGCCTTCTGAAAGGCCCTAGGGCTGTCTATGCAGAGCGCCTAGCAAGTCGTGCGCTAGATGGGCACTCTGCATAGACAGCCCTGGGGCCTTTCAGGAGGTCCCCGGCTGCCTAGCAACCGCACAGCGTCCCGCGATCTCATCGTGGGACGCTGTACGGGCCCCCTGAACATCGGTTGCAGGCTGTTCTTACAGCGGGCACCCGGCGGCAGCAGTTCTGATGAGCCGCGCCGCTCGTTAGAACTGTTAACACTTTAAATACCGCTGTCAGAGCGGTATTTAAAGTGTTAACAGTTCTGACAAGCGGCGCGGCTCGTCGGAACTGCTGCCGCCGGGTGCCCGCTGTAAGAACAGCCGGCACCCGACGTTGTATGGAGCAGGATCCACCCGCGATCCCGCTCCATACTACTACTTGTTTGACTTGCGAACAAAACGGACTTGCGAACGGGCTCCCGGAACGGAACCTGTTCGCAAGTCGGGGAGCACCTGTACTGTAAAAACCCAAGTGAAGAATAAATTCATAGGCGCACGGGGGGGGGGGGGGGGAGGAGCATGGTGTGTGCTGTGGTATGCCGCCCACGATAGAGGTAAAGGATCCTGTATGAACCCCTTTCTTTACTGTCGGGTTCATATATAAGGCGCACCGGATTATAAGGCGCACTTTCTATTTCTGAGAAATTCTCAGCATTTTATGTGCGCCTTATAGTCCGGAAAATACGGTACATGGGCCAGTTTCAGGCAAGCATTTCAATGGGACATATTTGTAATACATATCCATATTACGAATGTGTTAGAGATGATATTAAAACTGTATGTCATCAATGGTTCATCCATATATGCCGTCAGTATATGCCTCCATATATTTTATTTTCTAATGGGAAAATACTGTAAGACCTATATTAATAACAGAACATTTTACCCAACATAACGGCTATTTGCACACAGATGTTTTTTCCATCTGATTTTCGGACACAAATAGGACCCATTCATCTGGATGGGTGCATGCACGCTGGCTTTTTTTAAATCAGACTGATAGTTCAAGTAAAAAAAAAGCAGCAGCATGTCCTATTCTTACCCGATATTCGGGCAAGAATAGCACACATCAATGTGCAGTGTTCAGCACGTCAGAGAGTACACAGACGGGATACCCGAGTGCTGTCCGATGTGAGCTGCACCAGAACTAAACCCGCCGTACATTTTGGCAAAGAGCCACCTTTGTCCAGAAATGCTGAAAGGTATGGCCGGATTACTCACCCCCTCAAGTATGTTTGGCTTGCACTTTATGTTTATTCGTATTACTCGTTATCTCATGTTAATGTTCATTATTAGAGATGAGCGAGCACTGTCCTTAGCGAGTACCTGCCCGCTCGGAAGAAAAGATTCGGCTGCCGGCGCGGGTGGGAAGTAAGTTGCAGCGGTGAGCAGAGGGGAGCTGGGGGAAGAGAGGGAGAGAGAGATCTCCCCTCTGTTCCTCCCCGCTCTCCCCCGCCGGTAGCCGAATCTTTTCTTCCGAGGGGGCAGGTACTCGCTAAGGGCAATGCTCGCTCATATCTATTCATTATGCTAATGCACTTTATGTATATGGATTTTCCTATATATTTGGGGCATGTATTACTGACATGAAAGGTGTGCGTTTGTATATGTGAGCTGACGTTATCCCTGGGTCATTTTTCTACAATGGCTTTGTCTCTTATTTATATTGAGATAATGATTTTTCTTATATTGGCGTTTCACGTGGTTTGTTCTTTGGGTGTTTTAGGCAAATACTGATCCGTATTTGTCCAATCGAAACGGACGCGAAAAATACAATCATGTGAACACACACATAGATTTATATTAGGTCTGTATTACTGTTCCCAAAACACGGCCCATGTACGGAGCTAAACTGTGCTTGTCTGAAACTGTCCTTAATATCTAGACCTCCGCTTTTCTTTTACACAGCACTCCCATATAGACAATTTTACTAAAGCACTGAACTAAATAAAGTAGAGCTGATAGATTATTTCATTACTAAGAGCTTCCCCCTAGTGCTGTATTGGGGTAATGCAGCCATAACATGTTTTCATTTTTAAAAATGATGATATTATAAGTTCTTCAAACTAAAAAGAACAATTCTATACCAAATTTACAGGACACAATTTAGTGGCAAAATATAGCAGTGACCATATACATTTACATGTAAATAGTTGTCTTGCCTGCTTTGTCAGGGAACCGGGTTGTCTGGATGCTGAAGATCTGTTAACTGACCTGACAGATCAGCCAATGAAATAAAGGAGCTTGTTTGGAGACAACTAATTTCAGATGGCAAGCTGTCATCCTCCATGGTTGAGGAATATTCTGTATAAGGTTCTCAGATTAAACGGGTTGTACAAGAACTAACCCCCTCGAATTTCGAGAATGGAGATCCCGTGTCCCTCTCTCTTCATTGCTGCGGGCTCTCTACACTCCCTGCAGTGAGGAGGAGATTGAATTAAGTGATGGCCATGCATGCATGGTGTGTTCTATTCATTTTCATTGCGACTGCCAGAGATTTCCAAACCCCCTTTGAAATTAATGGAGCAGCAGCCATGCATGCGCTGCCATTGCGCACTTTAATGTGACATCACTGAGTGGGAGAAGCATCCCCACAGTGACGAGTACAGGGAAATACGGGCCCCCCATTCTTGGGATGGATTTGGGTCTCAGCGATGAGACCGCCATCAAACTGAGTATTATTACCTATCCTATGGATAGGTGATGAAAGTCAATTTTAGTACAACCCCTTGAAAGGGAGCCTGTGACCAGGTATAAACTAAGCTATGGTGATCATACAGCAGGTTTTCTGGAGTCTGTGAGGTATTTTTTATATTTACCCTACTTTCCCATCCAGCCCTGTCAATCCTGAAAGTCAGTGCGGACCATGCAGCTGGACTGCTGGCTGCTCACACACACTCCCATAGCAATACTTCTATTGTGCTCTAATATGTCTCCATATGTCTTAGATTCCATATAGAATTTTTTGTCATTGCTTCTAGGAAAGAACATCTTTGACTTTTAGTGCCACCCGGGCATCATGAGCTGGCACACAGAGGCATGATGATTCCATAGTATGGAGAAGACGAACTTCAGGTGCCTTTTAATGAAAGGGACCCTTGGATTGAGGTCTGGTCTTCTGTCAGGTTTGGAGCTGGGGGACCGGAAACAACAAAAGGCTTCGGAATTAAAACCGCCGGTTCAGCTAGTGGCAGGGTAGGCATTACCACTCACCGACCAGATTCTAAGCCATACCTGGCTTAACAGGCCCTATCGCAGGAGTGCATGAAGATAGACTGTGGCTTGCTGTAAATAACATGCTGGAGGCCTGAAATCCTGCTTCTTAACTTTAATTAACAATGAAATAAGTAACTAAAAAATATGTAACTGAACGTAACTGAATCGTATTTGATACATCCGATAATTCAGAAGTTGCGTTCTTGCGATAAACAATGTGTTGCAGATATAACTCAAAGTGGACCTCTGATTTAAGAAGGATTACTTGGCAGTAGAGATGAGCGAGCACCAAAATGCTCGGGTGCTCGTTACTCGAGACGAAATTTTCGCGATGCTCGAGGGTTCATTTCGAGTAACGAACCCCATTGAAGTCAATGGGCGACCCGAGCATTTTTGTATATCGCCGATGCTCGCTAAGGTTTCCATTTGTGAAAATCTCGGCAATTCAAGAAAGTGATGGGAACGACACAGCAACGGATAGGGCAGGCGAGGGGCTACATGTTGGGCTGCATCTCAAGTTCCCAGGTCCCACTATTAAGCCACAATAGCGGCACGAGTGGGCCCCCCCCTCCCAACAATTTTTACTTCTGAAAAACCCTCATTAGCAAGGCATACCTTAGCTAAGCACCACACTACCTCCAACAAAGCACAATCACTGCCTGCATGACACTCCGCTGCCACTTCTCCTGGGTTACATGCTGCCCAACCCCCCCCCCCGCACGACCCAGTGTCCACAACGCACACCAAAGTGTCCCTGCGCAGCCTTCAGCTGCCCTCATGCCACACGCTGGCCTCATAGCCACACCACCCTCATGTCTATTTATAAGTGCGTCTGCCATGAGGAGGAACCGCAGGCACACACTGCAGAGGGTTGGCACATCCAGGCAGCGACCCTCTTTAAAAGGGGTGGGGCGATAGCCCATAATGCTGTACAGAAGCAATGAGAAATCCAATCCTGTGCCACCTCCATCAGGAGCTGCAAACATGGCCATAGCAATGGGGAACCCATGTGCCACACACTATTCATTCTGTCAAGGTGTCTGCATGCCCCAGTCAGACCGGGGTTTTTTATAAATAGTCACAGGCAGGTACAACTCCGCAATGGGAATTCCGTGTTCACCCACAGCATGGGTGGCTCCCTGGAACCCACCGGCTGTACATAAATGTATCCCATTGCAGTGCCCAGTACAGCTTTGGTAATGTCCGATTAAATGCAGGTGGGCTTCGGCCCACACTGCACGCCCCAGTCTGAACGGGGTTTTTAATACATAGACACTGGCAGGTACAAATCCCTAATGTGAAGTCCCTGTGGACACACAGCATGGGTGGCTCCCTGGAACCCACCGGCGGTACATAAATATATCCCATTGCATTGCCCATCACAGCTGAGGTAACTTTAGGTTTAATGCAGGTGGGCTTCGGCCCACACTGCATGCCCCAGTCTGACTGGGGTTCTTTAGAAGTGGACACATGGAGTTACAACTCCATGTGGACCGACAGCATGGGTGGGTCCCAGGAAGCCACCGGCGGTACATAAATATATCCCATTGCATTGCCCATCACAGCTGAGGTAACGTCAGGTTTAATGCAGGTGGGCTTCGGCCCACACTGCATGCCCCAGTCTGACCGGGGTTTTTAATACATAGACACTGGCAGGTACAAATCCCTAATGTGAAGTCCCTGTGGACCCACAGCATGGGTGGCTCCCTGGAACCCACCAGCGGTACATAAATATATCCCATTGCAGTGCCCATCACAGCTGAGGTAACGTCAGGTTTAATGCAGGTGGGCTTCGGCCCACACTGCACGCCCCAGTCAGACTGGGGTTCTTTAGAAGTGGACACATGGAGTTACAACTCCGTGTGGACCGACAGCATGGGTGGGTCCCAGGAAGCCACCGGCGGTACATAAATATATCCCATTGCATTGCCCATCACAGCTGAGGTAACGTCAGGTTTAATGCAGGTGGGCTTCGGCCCACACTGCATGCCCCAGTCTGACCGGGGTTTTTAATACATACACACTGGCAGGTACAAATCCCTAATGTGAAGTCCCTGTGGACCCACAGCATGGGTGGCTCCCTGGAACCCACCGGCGGTACATAAATATATCCCATTGCAGTGCCCATCACAGCTGAGGTAGTAATGTCGTGCTTAATGCAGGTGGGCTTCGGCCCACACTGCATGCCCCAGTCAGACTGGGGTTCTTTAGAAGTGGACACATGCAGTTACAACTCCGTGTGGACTGACAGCATGGGTGGGTGCCAGGAAGCCACCGGCGGTACGTAAATATATCCCATTGCATTGCCCATCACAGCTGAGGTAATGTCATGGTTAATGCAGGTGGGCTTCGGCCCACACTGCATGCCCCAGTCAGACTGGGGTTCTTTAGAAGTGGACACATGCAGTTACAACTCCGTGTGGACAGACAGCATGGGTGGCTCCCTGGAACCCACCGGCGGTACATAAATATATCCCATTGCAGTGCCCAGCGCAGCTGACGTAACGTCAGCTTTAATGCAGGTGGGCTAAAAATTACAAGGATTACAATGTAGGCGAGGGCCCAAAAAAATTGGTGTACCAACAGTACAAATGTACTTCAGAAAAATTGCCCATGCCCAACCAAGAGGGCAGGTGAATCCCATTAATCGCTTTGGTTAATGGGGCTTAATTTGTAACTAGGCCTGTCGGCAGCCCAGTTAAAATAAAAATTGGTTCTGGTGCTTTAATGAGCATTGAAACGTAAAAACATTGTTTACAAAAGTTATATGACTGAGCCTTGTGGGTCTCAGAAAAATTGCCCGTTCGGCGTGATTATGTCAGGTTTCAGGAGGAGGAGGATGAATATAATACACAGATTGATGAAGCTAAAAGGTCCCCGTTTTTTATGGTGATAGAGAACGATGCTTCCATCCGCGGGTGCAGCCTACGTATTGTTTAGGTATCGCTGCTGTCCACTGGTGGAGAAGAGAACTCTGGGGAAATCCAGGCTTGGTTCATCTTTATGATTGTAAGCCTGTCGGCACTGTCGGTTGACAGGCGGGCACGCTTATCCGTGATGATTCCCCCAGCCGCACTAAACACCCTCTCTGACAAGACGCTAGCCGCAGGACAAGCAAGCACCTCCAGGGCATACAGCGTGAGTTCAGGCCACTTGTCCAGCTTCGACACCCAGTAGTTGGGGCAGAGGCGTCACGGAGGACGGTCGTGCGATCGGCTACGTACTCCCTCACCATCCTTTTACAGTGCTCCCGCCGACTCAGCCTTGACTGGGGAGCGGTGACACAGTCTTGCTGGGGAGCAATAAAGCTGTCAAAGGCCTTGGACAGTGTTCCCCTGCCTGTGCTGTACATGCTGCCTGATCTCCGCGCCTCCCCTGCTACCTGGCCCTCGGAACTGCGCCTTCTGCCACTAGTGCTGTCGGATGGGAATTTTACCATCAGTTTGTCCGCCAGGGTCCTGTGGTATAGCATCACTCTCGAACCCCTTTCCTCTTCGGGTATGAGAGTGGAAAGGTTCTCCTTATACCGTGGGTCGAGCAGTGTGTACACCCAGTAATCCGTAGTGGCCAGAATGCATGTAACGCGAGGGTCACGAGAAAGGCATCCTAACATGAAGTCAGCCATGTGTGCCAGGGTACCTGTACGCAACACATGGCTGTCCTCACTCGGAAGATCACTTTCAGGATCCTCCTCCTCCTCAGGCCATACACGCTGAAAGGATGACAGGCAAGCAGCATGGGTACCCTCAGCAGTGGGCCAAGCTGTCTCTTCCCCCTCCTCCTCATGCTCCTCCCCTCCTCAACGCGCTGAGATATAGACATGAGGGTGCTCTGACTATCCAGCGACATACTGTCTTCCCCCACCTCCATTTCCGAGCACAAAGCGTCTGCCTTTATGCTTTGCAGGGAACTTCTCAAGAGGCATAGCAGAGGAATGGTGACGCTAATGATTGCAGCATCGCTGCTCACCATCTGGGTAGACTCCTCAAAGTTTCCAAGGACCTGGCAGATGTCTGCCAACAAGGCCCACTCTTCTGTAAAGAATTGAGGAGGCTGACTCCCACTACGCCGCCCATGTTGGAGTTGGTATTCCACTATAGCTCTCCGCTGCTCATAGAGCCTGGCCAACATGTGGAGCGTAGAGTTCCACCGTGTGGGCACGTCGCACAGCAGTCGGTGCACTGCCAGATGAAACCGATGTTGCAGGGTGCGCAGGGTGGCAGCGTCCGTCTTGGACTTGCGGAAATGTGCGCACCTTTCCGAGCAGGTCTGACAAGCGTGGGTAGCTTTTCAGAAAGCGCTGAACCACCAAATTAAAGACGTGGCAAGGCATGACACGTGCGTGAGGCTGCCGAGCTGCAGAGCCGCCACCAGGTTACGGCCGTTGTCACACACGACCATGCCCGGTTGGAGGCTCAGCGGCGAAAGCCAGCGGTCGGTCTGCTCTGTCAGACCCTGCAGCAGTTCGTGGGCCGTGTGCCTCTTCTCTCCTAAGCTGAGTAGTTTCAGCACGGCCTGCTGACGGTTGGCCACCGCTGTGCTGCCACGCCGTGCGACACCGACTGCTGGCGACGTGCTGCTGCTGACACGTCTTGATTGCGAGACAGAGGTTGCGTAGGAGGAGGAGGAGGAGGGTAGTTTAGTGGAGGAAGCATACACCGCCGCAGATACCAGCACCGAGCTGGGGCCCGCAATTCTGGGGGTGGGTAGGACGTGAGCGGTCCCAGGCTCTGACTCGGTCCCAGCCTCCACTAAATTCACCCAATGTGCCGTCAGGGAGATATAGTGACCCTGCCCGCCTGTGCTTGTCCACGTGTCCGTTGTTAAGTGGACCTTGCCAGTAACCACGTTGGTGAGGGCGCGTACAATGTTGCGGGAGACGTGGTCGTGCAGGGCTGGGACGGCACATCGGGAAAAGTAGTGGCAACTGGGAACCGAGTAGCGCGGGGCCGCCGCCGCCATCATGTTTTTGAAAGCCTCCGTTTCCACAAGCCTATACGGCAGCATCTCCAGGCTGATCAATTTGGCTATGTGCACGTTTAACGCTTGAGCGTGCGGGTGCGTGGCGGCGTACTTGCGCTTGCGCTCAAACACTCGCGCTAGCGACAGCTGGACGGTGCGCTGAGAGACATTGCTGGATGGGGCCGAGTACAGCGGAGGTGAGGGTGTGGGTGCAGGCCGGGAGACGGTCGTGCCTGTGTCCTGAGAGGGGGGTTGGATCTCAGTGGCAGGTTGGGGCACAGGGGGAGAGGCAGTGGTGCAAACCGGAGGTGGTGAACGGCCTTCGTCCCACCTTGTGGGGTGCTTGGCCATCATATGCCTGCGCATGCTGGTGGTGGTGGCTCCATGGCTGATCTTGGCGCGACAAAGCTTGCACACCACCGTTCGTCGGTCATCTGCACTCTCAGTGAAAAACTGCCACACCTTTGAGCACCTCGGCCTCTGCAGGGTGGCATGGCGTGAGGGGGCGCTTTGGGAAACAGTTGGTGGATTATTTGGTCTGGCCCTGCCTCTACCCCTGGCCACCGCACTGCCTTTTCCAACCTGCCCTGCTGCTGCACTTGCCTCCCCCTCTGAAGACCTGTCCTCAGTAGGCTTAGCAAACCAGGTGGGGTCAGTCACCTCATTGTCCTGCTGCTCTTCCTCCGAATCCTCTGTGCGCTCCTCCCTCGGACTTACTGCAATTACTACTACCGGAGTGATAGACAACTGTGTCTCATCGTCGTCGTCCTCCTCACCCACTGAAAGCTCTTGAGACAGTTGCCGGAAGTCCCTAGCCTCATCCCCCAGACCCCGGGAACTTTCCAAAGGTCGGGCATCGGTCACGACAAACTCCTCCGGTGGGAGAGGAACCATTGCTGCCCATTCTGGGCAGGGGCCCGAGAACAGTTCCTGGGAGTCTGCCTGCTCCTCAGAATGTGTCATTGTAATGGAGTGAGGAGGCTGGGAGGAAGGAGGAGCAGCAGCCAGAGGATTCAGAGTTGCAGCAGTGGACGGCGTAGAACTCTGGGTGGTCGATAGATTGCTGGATGCACTTTCTGCCATCCACGACAGGACCTGCTCACACTGCTCATTTTCTAATAAAGGTCTACCGCGTGGACCCATTAATTGTGAGATGAATCTGGGGACGCCAGAAACGTGCCTCTCTCCTAATCCCGCAGCAGTCGGCTGCGATACACCTGGATCAGGAGCTCGGCCTGTGCCCACACCCTGACTTGGGCCTCCACGTCCTCGCCCGCGTCCACGTCCTCCAGGCCTACCCCTACCCCTCAGCATGGTGTATTACCAGTAGTGCAGAAACAGAACGCTGTAATTAAATGTGCCGCTTATTGGCCTGTGATTGGAGGCTGACTTCGCTTACGGAACGCACAGCAGAGCCAGGAAAGAATTTTGTGCAAGCCTGTAGTGAGACGTAGGTGCGTATGACTGAGCTAGTGGAATTCACAGCACAGAAGCAGTCAAGTGTCCAAAGGCCACTAGTAGGCCTTAAGTATTTTGCTTCTATTTTTTTAAAGGCTGAGCTGAGACAGCAGACAGATACTGTAGGCAGCGTATATATGTATACTGTTTCCCTCTGGACGGGATGACGGCGGTGATGTAACGGGCAACGCAGAGCCAGGATACAATTTTGCGCAAGCCTGCTGTAACACTTAGCTGCGTATTAATTAGGACTACTACCCCTAGCAGAGACGCAGTACACTCAAGACGGTCACAGGCAGCCCAAAGATAGTATTTTTCCCAAATTTGTTTGAAAAAGCCCACTGCCTATATAGACAGTATATCTCTTTCACCTTTCCCACTGTCCCTGCCTCACCACTACTGGCCCTATACTATGTAAAATAACTGCAGACTGTTTCCCTCTGGACGGGATGACGGCGGTGATGTAACGGGCAACGCAGAGCCAAGAAACAATTTTGCGCAAGCCTGCTGTAACACTTAGCTGCGTATTAATTAGGACTACTACCCCCAGCAGAGACGCTCACAGCAGCCTCAACAGTACTGCACACGGTCAGATGTGGCCCTAAGAAGGACCGTTGGGGTTCTTCAAGCCTAAAATAACTCCTAACGCTCTCCCTATAGCAGCAGCAGCATCAGCAGCACTGTCCCTGATCTCTGTCAGAATGCATCTGTGGCGAGCCAGGGGCAGGGCAGATTTAAATACTCGGGTGACACCTGATCTCCCCAGCCACTCACTGCAGGGGGGTGGTATAGGGCTGGAACATCACAGGAGGAAGTTGTAATGCCTTCCCTGTCTTTCTATTGGCCAGAAAAGCACGCTAATGTCTCAGAGATGAAAGTGAAAGTAACTCGAACATCGCGTGGTACTCGTCTCGAGTAACGAGCATCTCGAACACCCTAATACTCGAACGAGCATCAAGCTCGGACGAGTACGTTCGCTCATCTCTACTTGGCAGCGATCGATAGGTCAATCAGCAATAACAGTTCTTTGTAAGACAAACAAAGTCTGTGATGTATAAGACTTGCCGGAACTAGTGTCCGTGTCTTAGTCTTCTGGTATGTGAGGAGTCACTCTTGCTTTCATTTCTGATAGTGGTGGGGCATGAAATGATAGCAGACATCAGGCTCCTCAAGCAATACAGCCCGCATCTGTTTTGGGGTCCCCACTAGGCAACAACTCCTTCAGCGGAGCTCACAGGCCGGATACTGTGGGCCGTGCCAGATGGCCTGATACAGAATCTGGTAGCCATTCCTTTCTCTCTCTGCAACACACAAGGCCATGCCACTGTCCTGGAACAGAATCCCCACTGGTAGCTGCTCCTCCCTTCTCACGTCTCTGCTGGTTTACTCTGGTCTGACGCTACATACTAGGCCAGTGGTGGCGAACCTATGGCACGCGTGCCAGAGGCGGCACTCAGAGCCTTCCCAGCTGGCACTCACCACCGTCACCCACTCACCACATTAGTAAGTACCAGCAGGGGTGCCGCAGCTCCCCTACTGGTATTCACTCAGCGGCGCTGATCCCGGCGCACACTGTGATGTCAGTGTGTAGCTGGGATCCTCCTCCCCCCTCCTCTGACGTCTCCTACTTGGTTCCGCGAGAGCAGGGGAGGGGAGGGGAGGAGGTGTCTGGCAGCACGTCACAGTGTGCTCCTGGAATCAGTGGCAGCAACAGCGCCAAGCAGAGGAGGTGGGGAGGGGGGGAATTTGGGTCTCAGAGGGGGCGCTATTACTACAGGGGCTACTGTGGGATGTCGCTATTACTACTGGGGGCCACTGTGGGATGTCACTATTACTACTGGCTACTGTTGGATGTCACTATTACTACTAGGGACCACTGTGGGGATGTCACTATTACCGCTGGGGCGGCTGTGGGATGTCACTTTTACCGCTGGGGCCGCTGTGCGGGGTCACTATAACCACTAAAGCCAATCTGGGGGGTCACTATTATCACTGGGGCTACTCTAGGTTGTCGCCCTTACTGCTGGGGCCGCTCTGGAGGGGGGGTGGGGGTGAGTCAATATCACTGCTGGGATATGTTTACACGAGGTGGAAATGCTGCAGAATGTCCTCAGTGGAAATTTCCGTCGCAAATGCCAAAGCATTTCCGCATCCAAAAGAAGTCAAAATCTGCAACCAGTCTATTTTGAAACAGCCGTGTCCTTTTAAGAATGACGGAGGTAAAAAATCATACATTGTGATAAGCCCCGCCCCCTGACATGTTGGCACTTTACAATAAATAAGTGGGTTTTGAGTTGCAGTTTAGGCACTCGGTCTCTAAAAGGTTCGCCATCACTGTACTAGGCCATTATCTAGCGCCACAGAACCTTTGGGACCTTTTCAAATGTGATCTCCTAATAGCCCATCACAAACTAGTATATATTTACATTGCAAAAGGAACCAAAAGCAGTAAGAGTGCTTTTACATGGAACATATCGTTCAAAAAATTGCTGAATCGTTCAAATTTGAACAATATCATCCAGGGTATACATGGCCGATGATTGAATGACAAACGAGAATGTGTCCACTTCTCATTCTCATAAAGATAATCGTTCGCTCGTTTACACATTGTGGGGTGCGGGTGAAACGCTGCGATTTTTTAATGTTATTTTGCTGTGGACATGGGACCTCAGTGAAGTCCACTTTAATTCCTTTTCAATTCGGTCTTCAGATAAGGTACCTTCAGGCTGGGTCCACCTGGGGCTGATTTCCAGTGGAATGTCCAAAGCAGGCATTCTTCTGCAGATCAGCAGCGGAGAGCCAGCCTCCAAACCTACACTATTTGGTGCTGGTTTCATCGTGTACTGCACAGCAGAGAGGGCGATAAAATTGACATGCTGCAGAATTAAATTCTGCGCCGCAAGTCAATTTCTGCACGGGTTTTGTGCGGGTTATTTCCGCAGCTTGTGGACGAGCTTTTCAAAATATCGTACACTTTGCTGCTACTGTAAATGCTGTGGATTTCCATGTGGGAGGGTCCACAAAAAATCCGCGCCAATTCCACTCCGTGTGAACCCACCCAGCTCCTTACACAGGATGACAACCAGCCAAATAATCACTTTAAAAAGCTAATTTAAACTACTCGTATATTATTAACACGGCCACAGACAGAGTGACAAGCAAAGAGTCACTAGTCATTTTGTTTCAGTTTATAAAGAAATAGTCGCTGGTTGATCAAAATCATCTTGTGTAAAGTTACAGTCTTTCTTATTTAAATGACTTGTGAATAAATTTGCATGGAGATCTTCCTATGATCAATATCTCAGCACTAGAGATGAGCGAGCGTACTCGCTAAGGCAAACTACTCGAGCGAGTAGTGCCTTATGCGAGTACCTGCCCGCTCGTCTCTAAAGATTCGGGGGCCGGCGGGGGAGAGCGGTGAGTTGCGGGAGTGAGCAGGGGGGAGCAGGGGTGAGAGAGAGAGATCTCCCCTCCGTTCCTCCCCGCTCTTCCCTGCCGCTCCCCGACCCCTGCTGGCACCCGAATCTTTAGAGACGAGCGGGCAAGTACTCGCATAAGACACTACTCGCTCGAGTAGTTTGCCTTAGCGAGTATGCTTGCTCATCTCTACTCAGCACACAACTAATGAACAATCATCTGTGTAAAAGCAAAGAAACGACTGTTTCTGAGCACTCTGAACAATAGTTGCTTAGTGTAAAAGTACCTCTACATGTGACCACTTTCTGCCAGGTGAGGTATCAGGCATGGGACCTTCTCCTGAAGGCGCATTCACATGAACAATATTCATGCGCGAGTTTTAATGCGATGCGCAAAAAACTCACACAAATATGAAATCCATTCTTTTGGCGTTCCTCGGAAGGCATCGCCCATTGTTTTCAATGGGACCTTAAAAGGCATTGCATGGTACTCGTATGCCATGTGCATACAAGTTCAGCATTATGTTTCTCATTGAAGTCGATGGGAAAGACTTGCGATCACACGCGTGACGATTGCAATTTCACAGAAGTGATGCGATTTTTAATTAAAACCGTATCGCATTGCTGTGAAAATCGCATGTTAGCAAGCACCATATTGGGCTGAGTTTTTTGGCCTGCTATCGTGCTTTCCGTGTGAATATAGCCTAAGGCTAACTTTACATGGGCTAGTGTGATATTGAAACGTGAATCACGGCCCGATATCACGCTGGCTAGCATGTAATTTCCTCGTGGATGCGAGGCATTTTTATTTCAAAACTGCCTTGCATCATTTCGGGGAAGTAGTGATCCTCCACTGTCAGCCGTGGCGGAGGATCGTGGAGTTTCTCCCATTGTTTTCAATAGGGAAACCTCGCATCCCACCACGTTCACCTAGCATGTGGTGCGATACTATAGCTGGTCCCATTGAAAACAATGAGTGATGCGATGCGGGGGTACGCCCAAAGATAGGGAGTGCCGCAATTTGTTTCCTGCAACGCGATGTGGGAAAAAAATTGCTTATGTGTATGACCCCATTCATAAGAATGTGGTTCATGTTTATGCGAGATTTGTGGGTCTCACAATGTACAAATCTTGCGCAATTTTCTTGGCCGTGTGAAAACGGTCTTAAGCACAGGTTAGATTTTGCCTCTAACAATAGAAAAGTTAGAAGCAGCATGCTGACCAGACAATGGCTAGAGCCTGAGAATGTGTTCCCAGGGAATTGGACACGACTGCATTCAGGAGGTTAACTTACTGAGAGATTTATGGTGTGTATATGATTTTACTCGTGTTTTCTGATAGTTTGGAAATAATCGCTTCCATCCTCCTTTCCCAATTTTCCTCATTAAGATAACTTAACATAAAGCTAACAATTACCCCAGGGCTGACTGCAGCAATTTTGGGGCCAGTTTCCCCTTTGTACAATCAATTCTTCTCTTCCGTCCTCCTCACTGTATAAACTAATCATAGTTAATGGGTTTAACCCCTTGTTTCACTGCGAATCCATAGGTAAAACAATTTATATTAGAAAGTTAACAACTCATTTTCAAGCTGTGAGAAAAAAAAACTAACATTAACACAATACGGTTAATTTTTAATGTTTAAGGCCTCGTTCACACAAGTGAATAAAAGACGCCAAAGTTACCTGCGTAAAAAACGCTAGTAACTGCACAAAAATAGTGTGAATGGGTGTTTTTCCGCGAAGTTGCCTTGAATAAAATTCATCCATTAATACGAGGGAATTGGCGCGGCATAAAAGCAGCGCGCAACGCAGGAATGGGGATTGAAGGTTTCACCAGCAGCTGAGCTGGAGGAATTTCCCTGCAGAGGGGAGAGGGAGCAAGATGAAGGGAGTCCCCGGGGAATCCCCTTCATCTACGGGGACTGCCTTCATCTCAGCGCGGTACCGGTATTCCCCTGCAGGGTAGAATAAGGGCTTCACCATCAGCAGGGAGAGAGCAATTTACTTGCAGGAGTAACTCGAGAAGACAGATAGTGTGGTCAGTAAAGCCAGGGGTCAGTAACAGGTAAGTATCAGTTACAGTACAAAGGAGCAGGCAGGTAGTGTAGTCAGAGGAAGGCAAGGGGTTGGTAACAGGTAAGTATCAGTTTGCAGTGTGGAGAAGCAGGCAGGTGGTGGCGGTTGACTTCTGGCTGAGAGCTGAATAATCACACAATGATGGGAGGTGCTAGACCAGGTTATATAGGATATGTAATCAGGAAGCCATATGGAGCTAATTAGGAAAGTAGGAGCAGGAACATGGGCAAGGTTTTAGCAGGGGAGCTGTCCAACAGGCTGGATAGCTCAACAGACTGCCTGTTTACAGTGGCTGGAGGCAGGCAGCTGGAAAAGATTAAAACATCTTCCACCTCCATTCACAAAATGAATTTTACTCTTTTGTGAAAGCACAGCAGACATGCTAGGAATATTGTCAGGTGCTTTTGCGCTGACAGTCATCCCGTGTAAAGTAACCCTATCCCTAATAATAGTGCAGTGAACGAGGAGCAGGCCCTAGCCTAGGAGATAGTGGGGATGAGCCACAGGCCTTGTCATGGTGGCACGTCTATACCCTGAGGGTAGCCAGGGACACGTCCAAGGCCCCAGAGGATGAGGCCTTCAAAGGGTGGGAAGATTGGAGGATAACCCACAGAATAGATTACCTCTTAGTCCTTGTGTCACTCGTGATGCCACTGTTCCTTCCTCTGCGGTGAAGCTGGATTATGGAATGAGAGTCCACACACACTGAGTAAAGTTGAAAACAAAGCCGGTAATGGTCAGCAATGTTGCTTTACTTGAAAACACCAATGCTAACAGTTCAACAGTACATACGCTAGAATACAGCACAGGTGTAAGCAAAGTGGGTAGTGAGACAGAGAGGCAGATCACAGGATGAATATCGGGCCCACAGTCCTAGTTATCTGTGCAGCTCCGCTCCTGGAAAATGACACACTTTTTTCCTCTCCGAACTCTCAACCTGTCAACACTCACTCATTCAGACGCCTCTCAATGCTGCATGGCGATCTACTCCTCTCTCACACGCTTTAGGCTGCGAACTCCTAAGGGTAGTAGTCCTCAAGCAGCCCTCAAGCCATCCTTTCAGCCTTCTCCATTCTGAGCCTCAGTGAGGCAAGGCACGGTTTCTTCTAAAGTAGAGGAGACCCATTCATGCCCTCATCTGCAGAACTCCAGACAGACTCTTGCACTGGCTTGCTTGCACTGATTAACTCAGACGAGAGACTGACTAGACTCCACATATTGCTATGCTTAGCTGTTTACGTTGCATTTAAGATTTTAATACACTGCATACCTTATTTGCTTACAATGGGTAAGAAACAAATTAAAAGAGTTGCCAAAGTTGTATGCCCTGGAGAGCTCCCATGTAAAGATGCTCACCCCCTGTCAAAATTATAATTTGCGTCATCCAGCAATCAAGTTTTCTCTAACCCAAAGGAGTCCTCAAATTGGGGAACGGAGTGAAGACAAGTCCTCCTTGAAGGCTAGCTCCAGTAAGATGAAGCACTGATGTTTTCCCTGTGGAATTAGCCCATGGGATATGCCTAGTTTGGGAATAAAAGTGTAATCAAAAGAGGTGAAGAATGAAAGTATTAAGATAATTTGTGTTATACTTCTTATTCAAGGGTTAATATATAGCTTAGTCCAAAGCATGTTAAATCATTGTATCCGCTTTTGTTATTTATAGCAGTGTAAGATAATGTAAGCATAAATCACATTATCACATTATGCATTCATCAGTGTTAAGGCCCATTTACATGCAAAGATCGTTCAAAAGATAGGTTTTGAGCAATTGTTTCGCATAAACTGCTAATGGACACTAATGTACATTAGCAGTTAATCAGCTTCATTTGCATGTAAATGAGCCTCCAAAGCTGTATGCCGAGAACAGCAGGTGGTCTGCTCTCTGCATTCAGCTCCTTTTGCTCTGCCACAGGCTTTCTGCCGAATACAATGTGTTATCTGAATTATGGATTTTATGCTCACCTAAAAATCATCGTTCAGCTGAAGAGTGAAAGATGGGAGCATTTACACACAATGACTATCACTCATACAATGGCTTTTCAGCGAATTCTGAGCGATAATTGTTGCGTTTAAATGGCCCTTTAGATTTTGTAATGGACTGCTACTTTTAGAGAGTTTTCTACCATGATTGGACACTAAACCTTTCTTTGTTCTACTTGCACTATTAATAAAGCTAAACTGAATTGATCCCTTCAGAAAGAGCACAGCGGTGACTTCACACAGTCTCTTGTTCTTTCTCCAATGGTCATCAATAATTAATTTGGAGAGCTGAGAGAACTCGGTAGTCTTATTGCTGATTCTAAATTTAAAGGAGTACTCCCAACAATGTCAAATGGTTCAAAGTTTGAAAAGTAAGTTAAAACATTAAAATATTATGAACTTTTTACCTGAAACGCAACAATAGTGTGAATTTATGATTTTAACCAAAGGGCTTTTTCCAGTAAACACATCAAGGAAAGCTGGTCTGCAGCACAGAGGGCAAATTCTGGTTTGAAATTGGATGCAAATTATTTATACAGGTGGCTCAACTGTTCTAGATTACAGGGGTGCCTTGACATACGAGTTTAATCTGTTCCGAGGCAGAGTCCATAAGCCAAAAAACTCGTATGTCAAAGCACTTTTCCCCATTGAAATGCATTGAAACGCCATTAATGCGTTCCAATGCATTTCAATGGGAAAACTAACTGCAAGTAAAAAAAAAATCAATACTCACCTGTCACCGGCGTTCCCCAATGATCGACGGCGCTGCTGCAGGCTGTCGCTCTCTCCTCCACGCTGACAGAGCATTGCTTTCAGGATGCTGGGCTTGAATATCCCGCCTCCAGCAAGCTTATGCTCTGATTGGTTAACTCAGCTCCACATTAGCCAATGAAAGCTGGCGCTGGGTTAGCCAATCACAGACATTCAATGATGTCATTGAATGGCTGTGATTAGTTAACCCAGCGCCGGTACCGTTCCAGTATTCCCCAGCATAAACATCGGTGCGGAAAAAATAAATGGACCACATACATTTTAAGTACCTCAGGTCCCCGGGACCAGTCAGGGTCTGGAAATAACTTTACTGGGAACTTCAGCAATACAAGGCACAAATTCAAAAGACACACTAGTGCAGGTAAGACCGAAGATTTCAGGTCAGGGAGGAAACTCAGCATGATACCAGTCCTGCAGTCCAAGTTATCTGTCAGGAACCGCTCCTGGATGGGGAACACTCCAGAGGAGGATAGGGGTAGCGTCACTCCACAGACCCTCAGTCAGGCAAGTACCTCCACTGGCGGTCCCAGACTTCAGGATGCGTGGGTGTTCAAAACAGACAATTGCGTACCTCTGTACTAGGCCTCGACAGACTGAACTGACTCTCTGCTCACTCTCTCTCTTTGGGGCTCACTTACTATCCATGCAGATTCTTGCACTTGAGAAACCTCTCCTCTTCTTCCATCTTCAACATATGAGGGCTGAAGGTGCCTCTGTGGGGTGTCTCCAGATGGGCCTTAAGATAGCACTCAAGATGGAACTGAAGATGGAACTCCTTTCCCACTCTCAATCACTCACATTTATACCTTCTCTCATACCGCGTGACAGGATAGAATTGATACATTTGCAGATAGTCAGCTCATACTTTGGAGACATTAACTCATCACATGCTGCAGCTGTGCAATACACATAACAGAATGACAAGACAGGTTTACACAGTGCATCCACATAAGATATACATGTATGACATTGTGGAGGGGGCCAGGAAAGTATGTACTGGGCCACTACTGCTATTAGTAAGAAAATCAGATACAACTATTAAATGTGGTCTCTGGGAAATACTCAAGCCCCTTCTACAAAGACACACTGCTTCTAGCAGACCAAATGCCACTCCAAAATCAGATGACAAGTTTTTAAGATTCAACAGTTTGCGCAATCGGCAATTTTAAAAGTTAGTGGAATCTATGTTGTGACAAATTGCTGCGGTTCTGAAGGCTAAAGGAAGTCCAACGCACTACTAGATGGTTGTCTCTAATAAAGTGTATACACATTCTGATCAGCGATGACATTAATCCTTTCCAATCCAATTTGCATCATGGTTTTCCTAGGGGGCTTACTCTTTTTCTGCCATTATACAACGGCGCTATCTGCTGGCTAGGCTCCGACAGCAGAGAGGCTGGCAATATACAGTAAGAGAGCCCTGACGGACGTCTTCCAACATCGGAGCTGTACAGTCTTAAATCATAATGTCTTTAGACGTCAGACAGTGGATTGGAAAGGGTTAAAACCACGTGCCCAGCGCTGGATGTATTCCTTTTCTGTCACCAAAGCAATTCTAACATTGAGACATGGACTTCTTGGGAGGTGTCCTGTGGTGTCTGGCACAAACACTTAGGCCTCATGTCCACGGGGAAAATCAGATCCGCTGCAGATTCTACATGTAGAATCTGCAGCGGGTCCCTCCTGCCCCGCGGACATGAGCGCTGAAAAGAAGAATTTAAAAGCATTTACCTATCCGTAGCGGGCGGGGAAGGTCAGCTGTTCCTCACGGCCGGATCTTCATTTTCGGCCGGCGGATGAATTCCTGACGCCGGCGGCACGTCGCCGGCACGTCGTCGACGTGCCGCGCGCATGCGCCGGGCACATCCGCCGAGCCGAAGCAAGGGAGATGCGGCCGTGAGGAAGAGAAGAGCTTCGCGGTCCGCTGCGGTGAGTAAATGCTTTAAATTCCTATTTTAGGTCTCCCGCGGATCCGGACGGCTTCCATAGGCTTCAATAGAAGCCCGTGGGAGCCGACCCCGCAGGAGACCCGCACGAAAATGGAGCATGGTCCAGATTTTTTCATGCTCCATTTTTTTTTAAATGCCTTTTATTGACGATCCGCGGGTATTTATCTACCCGCGGGTGGTCAATGCATCCCTATGGGGTGCGGATCCGCGCGCGGGAGATCCGCTGCGGATCCTAAATCATATTTTGCCCGTGGACATGAGCCCTTAGGGTCAGATCATTTTCTTGAATGAGGAGCAGAACAATTTTCCAATTTTTCACAGCTTATTTTTAGTTTGACATAGCAGTATGAGGCAGTGTTTTGCGGTAAGAGTTGTACTTTATGTAGGTGCTGTTTTTTGATACATATACATTAGAGTGTATTCACACAGGTAATTTTCCCATGCAAGTTCTATTCAATTCTGAGATAGACAAAATTTGCATGAGAAAAGAATCCATTTGAGTGGGTTTATTCACATGAGCAATTTATCTCAGATTGGGTTAGAAAAATTACTGCATGTCCTATTTTTGTGTGATTCTTCTTCAAGAATTGCTTGTAATTTTCTAGGGGAACATTTAAAAAACATTGCAATTGCATGCCATGAAATTTGCATATATTTTTCATGTGAATGCAATGGAGTCACATAAAAAGAAACCAGGAAGTACAGAGAAGATAAAAACATGTGTGAAAATTGCTATGGGAAATGGTCATTTTTTCACTATCCAAATTCACATTTGCTTGTGTGAATACAGCCTAAAGGCCCTTTTACATGGGACGGGTGTCCGGCAAACAATGCCTAACACTCGTCCTCGTGTATACTCACTACCGTGCTGATACACAGGAGCGAGTATCACTGGATCGCTCACAGCGCGGCCAGCAGGGAGGCGAGGCGGCTGGAGGGGAGTTCTTTCCCCGGTCCCCCCCCACCACCACCATCTCCATTCACTGTAAGCAGCAGCCGTTCAGTTCTGAACGGCTGCCGTTTACACTGAACAATGGTCGTTTGGATTTTAAGCAGCTTAAACCTGAGCAACTGAACAATTCTCATACAGTCATTCAGTTTCTGCATGCTTTTACACGGGATGATTATCGTTCAACACCTCACGGGAGTGCAGGAGCCTGAACAACCAGAACTGTAATCGTCCCGTGTAAAAGGGCCTTTAGTGTGTCATGTATATATTTTTATCTTTGCACAGAAATTGCTGCAGTTTTATACAGCATACACTTCTTAAATGATCTTTTACAGGTTGTTCCAATCATGACCATATATGTAATACATATATGTGCATATCATGTAATGCTTTGTGGTTTATAGTTAACAAAAGCTTATTGTTAAAATGCAAAAGTGCCTTTCTTCAGCCAGTTGTGCTACAATAGCTCTTCTGTGGGATCAGTCTTTGTTCCCCACCTTGGGCACCCATGGTTCTGTCACTAGTAAATTGGCTGTCCTTCCTTGGACCATTGCATACTGAGAACACCCCACATTCACACTCTGTACTCAGTACTTACAGTAGTTGAAGCACCTTTGACAGTGATTCCAGCCTCCAGTCGTCTTTGGTATGATGCCACAAGGTTTGCACACTTTTATTTGGGGATTTTCCACCATTCTTCTCTGCAGATCCTCTCAACCTCTGTCAGGTTGGATGGGGGCCGTCTGTGGACGGCCATTTTCAGGTCTCTCCAGAGATGTTCAGTTGGGTTCAAGTCAGGACTCTGACTGGCCCACTGAAGGACATTCACAAAGTTGTCACTGAGCCCCTCTTGTGTTGTCATTACTGTGGGCTTAGGGTCATTGTCTTGTCAGAAGGTGAACCTTCTGCTCCGTTTGACATTCTTTGTGCTCTGGGTCAGGTTTTCATTAGGAATATCTCTGTACTTTGCTCCATTTAGGTTCCCATCAACCCTGACCGGTCTCCCTATCTCAGTTGCTGAAAATCACTCCCAGAACATGATGCTGCCACCACCATGCTTCACTGTAGGGATGGTATTGGGCAGGTGATAAGCAGTGCCTGGGTTCCTCTAGAAATAATGCTTAGGAGTGAAGCCAAGAAGTTCAATCTTGGTTTCATCAGATGAGAGAATTTTGTTTCTCACAGTCAAGAGTTCTTTAAGTGTTTTTTGGCAAACTCTGGGCGGCTTTTATGTGTCTTTTACTGAGGAGAGGTTTCTTTCTGGCCACTCTGCCATAAAGCACAGATTGGTGGAGTGCTGTAGTGATAGTTGACCTTCTGGAAGTTTCTCCCATCAGCACACAGGATTTTTGGAGCAAAACTAGATTGACCATTGGGTTTTTGGTCACCTCACTTACCAAAGCCCTTCTTCCCCGATTACTTAGTTTGGTGGGTCAGCTCTAGGAAGAGTCTTGATTGTTCCAAACATCTTCCATTTAAGAATTATGGAGACCACTGTGCTCTTGGGAAATTTTAGTGCAGCAGAAAATTTTGTAGTCTTCTCCATATCTGTACCTCCACACAATCCTGTCACTGAACTCTGCAGGCAGTTCTTTCCTCCTCATGGCTTGGTTTTGGCTCTGATATGAATTGTGAGCTGTGAGACCTTATATAATCGACTGAACTTAGCACAGGTGGACCCCAATCAAAGTGTAGAAACATTCTCAGAGTTACATTTCAAGTGTCCTACCAAAAGGTCTGAATACTTACGTGAACGCAGAATGCTAGCTTTTCCTTTTTAAAATATTTACAAAGTTTTCTAACATTTTGTTTTCGCGTTGTCATTATGGGGTATTGAGTGCAGAATGATGGGGAAATAAATATTGTTTTTCTTTAATTTGCACAAGGCCACAACATAAAAAATATAAGACATTGAAAGGATCTGAAGACTTTCCAAATGTATACAGAAGCAGGTAGCAGAAGAAATACCGAAATGCATGTGTACCAAACACAGGGGTAGGAGACAGAAAAAAGAAACATCAAAGGGAACAATAAGAAAGGAGAGTGAATGTAGCTCCAAATCTGAGGTGAGCATTTGTGGATTATGAAGGTCATTAACATAACATCACAATGGCTGAATGAATGGGTCATTTTCATTTACAAACATTTTAAAAACATGTCATTTTCTCACCAGTGGACCATTTGGGTCGGTTGTTGTCTGTAAAACTTTTCATTACATTTACTTTAAGCTTTATATAAACACAATAACTAAAATCAGCAAATAGTCCTCACAGAATTTCTGAATGTAATACAAAAGTGTGTAATAATCAGAGTAGCCACTGGGTGGCAAACTAAACTTAGCAATCAGTTTGGCAAAGGCGCTTGATGGTGTGAAGGCATGTAATCCTCATTGCTATTGAAAACGGGAATACCAAACTTTCAAAGAAGCCGAGCTTTATGTTAAGTATTTCTGAATTGTGCTACATTTCCCAGGTATTAGCAACAAACTACCTTAACTCGGTAAAGCTGCCTGCACACGAATAGATTTGCATTGCGGAAATCAGGACGGGCGTCTGCACCACCGATCCGCAGAAAATGCTGTTCATACCATCCTATGAGAAACTGCTTTTTCCTGCCCACCTGCGGAAACCAATTGCAGTTTCTGCGAGCAGAGGAAAAATCACAGCATGCTCTATATTTTCACGGATTCCGCGTGGACGGCTTCCATTGAAGTTAATGGAAGCCGTCCGACCCGCAGCCCTTCCACAATTGACATTGCAGAAAGGTCACTGATTCTGCATCATCATCGCCTAGCGATGGCACAGGAAAGATAAACAACTTGTAAAAAATCTGTACTGTGCATGTCCGGCGCTGAAGCATCCAGACCATCCACAGTACAGAAAAAGATTAACCCCTTAAGGACATGGCCTATTTTGGCATTGAGGACCAAACGATTTTTGGTATTTTTTCATCTCCATTTTTCAAAGGCCATACCTTTTTTATTTTTCCGTCGATGCGGCCGCATAAGGGCTTGTTTTTTGCGTGGCGAACTGTAGTTTGTATTGGTACCATTTTTGGGTAAATAGACTACATTGTAAAACTTTTATTATTTTTTTTATGATAACGGAGAGAAAATGCATCAATTCTGCCATAGATTTATTAATTTTTTTTAAACGTTAATTATGCAGCATAAATGACACAATACATTTTTTTTGGCAGGCCGGTACGGTTACAACGATACCAAAATTCTTATATATTTTTTAGGTTTTTCCACTTTTCCGCAATAAAAACCCTTTTTTTGGAAATTATTATTTTTTTCTAAACTGACTGCATTCAAAGTCGTATAACTTTTTTATTTTTCCATGGACAACGCTCTCTGAGGGCTTATTTTTTGTGAGACGAGCTGTAGTTTTTATTGGTACCATTTTGGGGTACACACATTTTTTTTATCACTTTTATTGTGTTTTTTGGGAGGCAAAATGCTAAAAATTAGCATTTTGCCTCAGTTTTTTAGCATTTTTTTAACGCTTTTTGCCGTGCAGGATAATAAGCACATTCAATGTATTGTACGCGCCGTTACGGACTCATCGATACCAAATATGTAGGATTTTTAATTTAAAAAAATGTTATGCTAATATGAGAAAAAGCATTAAAAAAGGGTTTTTTAACATTTGTTAAACTTTTTTATTTTTTGTACTTTATTTTTCTCTTTTTTTACACAGTCTGTGTCCCTCTGAGGGGCTTTTACTGCAGCACTGCAGATCGCTGCAATAAGGCATGGCAGGACAGCAGGCTCCCGCTGCGGGATAGCGCGAGATCTGCTATGATCTCGTGCTATCCCCATGACCTAAGGGTATATCATTTTGCGGGAAGTACCCCGCTCCCATGACGTACCCTTACGTCATGGGGCGGGAAGGGGCTAATGCCAGATACACATTGTCGCCAGCTATGGTCAGGGTTGGATTCCTCTGCAGGCTCCTTAATGTGGAATCTAACCCGTTTATGTGCAGGCTGCCTAAGATTTCAGCATGCCTTGCAAGGTCTCACTCAGGACATCTTGAACCTACCACAGTGGAGTCAGCGTCATTTGTTTAGGCGCCTGGTCACTCACATATATTGTGACGTTATGTGTATGCAGACAGGAAGCTTCTTGCAGCTGCTACAAATTACATGGAGGTACTGACATGTTCTGAACATCTGACAGGGAGGATTTGTTTTGGGCGGCTTGCGCCAAATTCTGACCTCCCATCAGCATGGTGCAACAAAAATCTGGATTCATCTGACCAGGTGATGTCCACTGCTCAGTGATACAAGTTTTGCACTCTTTTGCCGCCTGGAGTCTTGACTTTCTATTTCTCTTAGATGGCAATGAACTGGTCATCTGCTGTCATAGCCGATCCATGCTAAGAGACGACTAGTTGTGCTTTTGGATACATTAGTAATAGCAGCAGTATTGTATTTGGCTGCAATTTGCTTGAACGTGCACCTCCTGTTCATCAGAACGATTGACATCCTCCTCTGACCCTTTTGGTCGACAAGTTGCTAATATCCACAGGATCCCTTTTTGCTGAATGGTTTTCCTTGATGTCACCATTTTCAGTATACTCTTGACACCTTTACATAAAAAAACCCCAAAGGTTGGCACTGAAATACTGGCCCCAGCTATAGACTAGCAGCCACAACCATGCCTCGTCCAAAATCTTACAGATTAGTGGATTTTCCCATACAAATGTGGATTCACACTGAAACAAGACCAATAAAAACTTGCTCACTTGATTTTATTTCACTTTGGGGTCACGTGTCTAATTTCTATACAGGAAAGCTCCAATCGTGAAAGGGCCGGTGTCTCTAACAAAGTGGCCATTCATTGTATATGCCATATTTCTATCATAACCCTTGATCTTTTAAGTGCACTGACTGGACTTTCAAAATCATATAGAAATAAAACTCCGGCACTTCCATGGAGTCCGAAATAAAAACAGTGTTTTATTTAAAATTCATGGATAAAAACATCTTCCAAAATTGTGCTTACATGTTTCGAGCAGAGTTCTTATTCACAGAACTCTGCTATGAATAAGAACTCTGTTCGAAACATGTAAGCACAATTTTGGAAGATGTTTTTATTTATGAAAGGTAAATAAAACTCAGTTTTTTATTCTGAAATGCACAGAAGTGACGGAGTTTTGTTTCTATTGCTATTTCCGGTGTACCTGCATCTGTCTATGCACCCAGCGGGACGTGTATGCATTTAGAATTGCATTCATAATCATTGAAACATTGACAGCAGAAAAAGAGCCCCTGGTCCGTCTAGTCTGCCCATATATTATTTCTCTCTTAGGATAGATCTGTGCTTATTTAAGACATGCTTGAATTCATTTATTGTTGATTTTCCAAACATGTCTGCTGGAAGTTTGTGTTTGAAATCCATTCTCTATCACCGGAACCAAACTTTTAGCAAAGTTCAACCCGAAACATGTTTCTACTGGTTTGGTTCACTCAACACTGCTCTTGCGCCCCAATGCAAAATCTGTAACAGGGCCTTCAACTCTAATCTTTCATTCACAGTACAGGCCTTATGGACCATAAAGGCCCTTTTACAGACAACGATTATTGCTCAAAATTTGCTCAAAAGCCATCTTTTGAGCGATAATCGTGTGTAAATGTGCCCACCTTTCACTTTTCTGCCAAACGATGATTTTCAGTTCGGCATGAAATTCAGCAGAAGAGCTGATAAGACGGACCACACGCTGTGTTCTGCCCCAGGAGCGCTAATTACATTGTCTCAGCTGTCAGCCCTGTAGCAGAACAATGCAAATGTATTCAGAGAACAGACCATCCGTTGTTCCTGAATATATCTCCTGGCGGCTTACACGCTACTAATTGATACTAATAAGCATTAGTACCAATTAGTAGTTTATGCAAAATGATCGCTCAAAAGACATCTTTTAAGCAATCATCTTTGTGTGTAAAAGGGCCTTAAGACTCCATTGCCCGGGTAGGATCGCATCTTCTGCATCCATTATAATTACGTTCATGCATTTAACAAAAATGATCACTGATGGCATCAACAAGAGTCGGCTACTTCCTGTCTCTCTGACCACATGATGGAGTAACAAATTGCTGCTGAGCTTCCTCATATTAACCACTGTTACTTTCGTTTTTTTGAACAGAGATAACCAGGAAAGGAGTTTTCTATAGCAATCAGCAGATCTCTGCTATAAGGGCTCCTGCACACAGGCGGGTTTGATTTGCAGAATCCGAGGCTGGCGGCTGCCCCGGGATTCCGCAGCAAATACCGCCCATAGCCCCCATGGAGACCCGCTGCTTATTGCACACGACCATAAATTTCCGCTCGTCACAGCGTGCTTCATTCTGTGTTTTCCTCACTGATGGCTTCCACTGAAGTCAATGGAAGCCGTCTATACCACAGCCCTTCCGAAGTCAGCACTGCAGAAGGGTCGCGGGATCCACGTCATCGCCTAGTACCGGCACCGCTATATCTGTACTAGCTAGCAAGCGCTCCTGCAGTACAGAAAAAGAAGAATCCGGACAGGTGAGTGGAGTCACCGGCTGGGTACAGGCTTAGATCTTGCTGCGAGATTCCGCCTGCCGGATCCGACCCTGTCCTGTGCAGGAGGCCTTAGTTGGTTTGTTTTCTTAAGAAATACAAATAAAGGCCAAATAGTGCACAAAAGAATCATCTACCGTATATACCGGCGTATAAGGCGACGGGGCGTATAAGACGACCCCCCAACTGTCACCTTATACGCCGGTATTCAGTGGAGAAAAAAAAAAAAATTCATTACTCACCTGCCCCGGTGTTCTGTCGCGCTCCGGCAGGATGTCGCTCGCTCCGGCAGGCTGTCGCTCGCTCCTCGTCCCCGGCGCAGCATAGCTTTCTGAATGCGGGGCTTGAAATCCCCGCTTCCAGAAAGCTAATACACACGCCGGCAGCCATGACAGCATTGAATGGCTGTGATTGGCTGAAGGCGCACGTGTTAGCAATCACACTATTCAATGATGTCATTGAATAGTGTGATTGGCTGAAGCCACGTGCGCTTTAGCCAATCACAGCCATTCAATGATGTCATGGCTGCCGGCGTGTGTATTAGCTTTCTGGAAGCGGGGATTTCAAGCCCCGCATTCAGAAAGCTATGCTGCGCCGGGGACGAGGAGCGAGCGACAGCCTGCCGGAGCGAGCGACATCCTGCCGGAGCGCGACAGAACACCGGGGCAGGTGAGTAATGAATTTTTTTTTTTTACACTTTTTTTTTTTTTGAATTACCGGCGTATAAGACGACCCCCGACTGCAGAGCAGATTTTTCGGGGTTCAAAAGTCGTCTTATACGCCGGTATATACGGTAAATGTAAATCTCCAAAAAGACCTGTGTTTTGTGTCTGCTCCATTTGCTTCTCAATTCTACTGCTAATCAGAAGGAAAGCTCAGCATGTGGCCGGGTTGTCTCATACTATATAGTAATAAGGCTCTATAGACTACAGTCTGTACTAGAATAAAATCAGAGGGAGGGTCAACTTTTGTGCTTCCCCCATTGACAGAGTTATTTGGAGGAGTCTGTGGCATAGAGCCCCCTGCGGCTCCACTCCTGGTGTCAATGTATGGGGTATTGTTGTGTGGGAATATTCTCCCTAGAAGCAATGCCCCTAGGGGTGAATACATCTGTAATACATCATGTCACCATTCATAGGAAATGTAACAAAAAAATAGTTGTGTATACCTCTATATAAAATCAGGGGACTAGTGCAAGGTGCAAGTCTGCATATGAATTCTCCCATCGAAGGATGCGTTTTCACAGGCTCTACTGACAGCAGCCACTTGATATCCTTTCTGTGCAACTCCTTTAGGGCGTCTTGTACTCCTAAAATGCGTAATTGGTTGATCTTCTCTTCACTGATATCGCATTACGGTTTTTATTGCTCCAGATGCAGGATCCCATGCATGAGGCCTAATGGTTTTTTTAGGGAGCAGGGGCAGGGTTTCCCACAGCTGCACTTCCCTATTACTTTAAACGGTAAGGTTATAATCACACTATGCATCACATTGCTTCTTTGGAAAATCATGACTTCAAACGAACAAATTTGTGCAATAATCGTTCAAAAAAACATCAGTGATGTCAGTGCACATGTAGTCGTTTAGACGACTGTCATCCCGTTTAAATGGGACATAACGCCAGAGTTTTCTGAAAATCATGGCAAAAAAAGGCAAGATGACTGCACCTTGTGAATATAACTTTAGGCAGGGCATACTGTTCCCATCTTGTTGTCATATCACATTTTTTGTCACAGTCTTCGTATGAAAGTGTGAGAGCTGCCTAAAAATGGAGGGATTTAGAAAATAGAAATGTATTAGGGCTCATTCACATCTGCACTTTTGTTTTCCATCTGAGCAGCACCCAAACAAAAAACTATTTTGGCTTGGGTGCTCATTAGAACCTGTCACCTATACAAGTCTGTGGGAGGGCGTTCACATAGGACTCTGAAAAAATTTGGATTTTCATCCGACTCCGGCACACAATGTTCAGCGGCAGGCACCGTGGGAACCAAGAAGGGCAGCAGTCTGCGCATTTGTTCCAGTGTAAGAAACGGAATGGAGATGGACAATTTAGAAACGGATTGAACCCGAAGGCCTTCAGTTTCAGTGCTTTTCTATAGGAGAGAAAATTAAAACATGCTTTCTCTCACACGATGGACCAGCTATACAGAAAGCAAAACCACTAGCCCTTATGAAAATGTATACAGCGCTAAATAAGTAATACACATGTAACATATCAGAGAACAACCAGGCAAAAGCAATCTTGGAAATGATATTTATGTTATCGGCTGCAGACTACTTGCTCATTGGCACCAACTCCGTTAACACTGATGACCAGGCAAAATATCCATGTAAGCACTGACAGTCCCCAGTAGAGGTTATATAAGTGTCCAGACCTCGTCACAGCTTTATTATCTAATGTAACATCACAGTATAAATTAACAACCAACATGGAGTCCATTGGCTTCTATCGTCAGTCCTCCCGGAGTTTCTGTAGTATGACTTTTAGTTGCTCCTGGACTGTTTCACAGAAATCACAAGTCTTATTGGTCGCTTCCCAGGTCATATTGGCGATTATGGTGGATAAATATTCCTGAGCTAAATTCAGATCTTGATCAAACCTCCGGTCGTCGGTCTGGAGAGCCATATGTGTGCAGATGTTTCTGAACTCTATGCTGTCCTGGGAGTAAAGAAATAACATATTATGAGAAGGGGTAAAAGACTATTATGCATAATCCAAATCAGGTTCTTCGTAGGACACATCACATTTCATACTCAATATGGCTGACTTATGAGCCTGGTGCTTTCCATTGTGACATACAGAGAGGGCTAGTCGTTATAACAGCTGCATTCACATCCCCAGCCCCAAGGCAGACTTCGGTCTCTATATACATGCAGATATATCTGACTAGGACTGGGGCCAGAGAAAGTATTCCTATTGTTGCAAAGAAGAGAAAAGCCCTAAAGGTGCTTATACACGGGAACAAAAAACAAAACGCTGGATCATTCAAACGATATTCGTTAATTGTAAACACAGCCAATGATCAACGATAATTTGCTTACTCGTTCATTTCATGCAAGCATGAAAATCATCGTTGGCTCGTTTTCTAATCGTTCAGTTCAAATACTGATTGTCCAGTCGCTCTCACTCTCTCATAGGCTGTGTTCCCACGGGCTGAAAATCTCGCGAAATTTCTGGAGCTGCACCGCATGGAAATACCGCGAGATTCCCGCAGCAGAAAGGCTGCTTCAAAACCCACACCTGCTTGAAGTGTCGCGGATTTGAATTCCATGCCACATGTCAGCTTCCGCATGGCCTGTCTGCAGCAGACTGTCGGAAGTATGTGAACGAATGTTTGCAAATCTCATCCACTTTTCTGCTTAGTCTCAGATTTAAAAATGCCTGCATAATTTCCGTGCTGAAAGTCCTCGCAAAAATTCTGTGGCAATTCCGCCCCATGTGAACCCAGCCATTCAGTGAATGTAAACGACTTAACGATTCAGCAAGTGAACAAGCGAACAATTTATTTGCCTGCATAAACAGGCTGCACAAGCGAACGAGTGAACGCTGGCATCAATCGGTGTAAAAGGACCTTAGGCTGAGTTCGGACGGCAGAATTGCCACAGAATTTCTGCACGCATTTTTAAACTGAGACTAAGCAGCAAAGTAGATGAGATTTGCAAAAATCTCATTCACACGCTCTGACAGTCCGCTGCGGACAAGCCGTGTGGAAACTGATATGCAGCGCGCAATTCAAATCCGCGACATGTCAATTGTATCGCCGTTTCTGCTGCGGGCTCTCTTCTCTCTATGGGGAGAGATCTCCACAGGTGGAGAAGACTCTTTAAACCTGCGTCAAATGGTGCAGGTTTTAAAATAGCCTTTCTGCTGCGGAAATCTCATGGAATTTTCATGCTGTCCCGCTGCAGACATTCTGCGAGATTTCCGTCCCATGGGAACCCAGCCTTAAAGGGAACCTGCTACATGCCTAAAGCACCATCAACTAACTTATAGTGCTGTTGGGCGAGGAGGCAGGGAGCCAGGTGCTGTATCTCTTATACTCCCCTGCCTTCTGGTTCCCGCAGTACCTGCTGCTGAAGATCATGAAATTCCAACTCTTTTCAGAGTCCTGTACACTGGCGAAACTATAGGGGATGCGGTTTCACCGGGGCCCAGTACTATGTGAAAGTTCACAAATTTTTGTGCAAGTGGGACTTGTGCAAAATTTTGCAACTTTTTAAACACAAACATTCTGACAAGCTTATATATGAATTTCCCTGAATAGTGTTTAATACAAAATTACTACAAAAGAAAACCACCATAAGAGCGAGCAGAGAATTGGAAGCTCTGTAGCCGACTGTGTGGAAATTCTGCGCAAATGTTTGTGATGTTATCCCTATTGATAGCAATTCTTACTGGCTCAGAAACCAGAGAACAAAATGAGGACACGTTCTTTCTACTAGAGCATGCAAACTAATGGAAAGTGAAGGTGTCATGGAATCTTTAGTGTTCAGTGATGAAGCCGCTTCCACCTTTCACCCACAGCTACCAAACGTAATGTCAGAATCTGGGAGAGGAAAAACCCAGATGACTACCCACATATGAGCGACTCCACCAAGGGGAATGTGTTTTGCGCTATAACCTGTAGGAAAGTGTGTGGCCCCTTCTTTCTCCATAAGGAAACAATCACAGAGATTTCGGAACTGGACGCTACAGATATGGCTTCTGCCGCAACCGAAACAGGAAATCTCCGGTCTTATCTACCAACAGGACTGGGTTTCCCAACCCCTCCCTCCCCCCACATTTTCACAATGAAGTCAGACTTGAGCTCAATAGGCAACCACCAAACAGACGGGTTGGCCATGCAGGTCGTGATGATAGTTAACTTCTTTGTTGACCTCCGCATTTCCCAGACCTTCCCTTTTTTTCTCTAGGGGAGTGTTAGGCTTGCTGCACACGACTCGATTTAAATTGCGGTAACCGTGATGGTAACCCGCGTGGGTGATCCGCGGCATTCATTACAAAAATAGAACATCCGCACGTCAACTCACACAAGCAGACAGTGATTGTGATTTCCGCTTGCGAAAATTAAATCACAGTATGTTCTATTTTTGCCCCGATTCCCTGCAGACGGTTTCCATTGAAGTCCAATGGAAACAGTCCAACCTGCAGCTTATCCGCAATGTCAATTGCGGATTGGCTGTGGGTACCCATGTCATCGGCTAGCATCAGCGCACGAATAACAGAGTTATTGTAAAAAATCTGTACTGTACATGTCCAATGGCGAGCCGCCAGGTCCATCCGCAATACAGATAAATACAGGTACACGCGGACACCAGCTGGGCACAGGGCTGGATTTCGCTGCTGGCTCCCGCATACAGAATCCAACCCGTTCATGCGCAGCTGGCGTTAGGGATAGAGCCTACATGCCTCCCTTACCACCCACCATGTATGATCTGCGGTATCACAAAAGCCATTGCATCAATCAGTCGTGATACGTTACAACGTGTACAGCAGGAACTTGACTGCAGGCTTGATGTCTGTCGAGTGACAAAGGGGGCCCACATTGATCACCTGTGTTGTGGAAAACATTTTTGATGTTGTACAACAAAACTTTTTGAGTTTCTTTTTCCATTGATCTCACATTTATGTATCTGAGTGTCGTTAAATGGGAGTTATGAGGGTTTCATATCAGGAAGATCATTTGTAATAACCCTGTAGAGCCAAAACCGTTAAACAGGTGGACACACAATATGCGTAGAAGCATAGAGTTGGGATAAAAGATTTTCATTATGTCAGCATCACATGTGCGCCTGCGGGGCAAGACATTTCAGAACACTGGGTGTTCATGCAAATGGAAACGTTCTACAAGACCACCTGTAGAAGAGGAACGAGTGGATCGTGTTCGTGAAAAGGTTCACACGCAGAATATTTGTAACTCTGTCAATACAAACTTAAAGACGTACTAAAAAAACACACGTATGTATTCTGGCTATATCAAGAAAACTTGGTTTCTATAAAACGTTGAAAGTGTGTATTTCTTTTATAGTAACCCTAAAAATTTCAGGTTGTCCGAATACGCTCTTAAGGTCAGTCTTCATGCAAACCCATTTACACACATAAGGGTTTTTCATCAGAATGATATCTACTGAAATGTTACGATAACCACTTAGTTCAGGAATTCCAGATAACATTATGTAACCTTATGTAAATCTACTGAAAGACTTCCAGGGAAATTGAGATCCCAGTACTTCAACTTCCTGAGCATCAGCAAACTGCAGGCATCAGATTACGGCAGTCTACAGTGTGGCAATAGGATCTAAATAAGGATGCTGCAGATCTTCCAACTGGCCTGGTGTATTTCCAGATCATTCCTGCACCTACAGAGGATATTCTAATAACCTTAAGCAGAAGCATTAGGCTGCCTGTCCACGGGCGATGATCTGTGGGTGATAAATCGCCTGTGGATTACGCTCTGCAAAGCTTTCTATAGCGTAGCTATGGAAATCGCAGTGCTGTCCACAAGTGGAGAATCATAGCGATTCTCTGCTTGCGGGATTTAAATTGCGGCATGCTGCGATTGCTGTGATTCTCCGCGTCGAGCCTATCTGTTAGATAGGCTCACAGCTGAGACCTGTCAGTGCTCCCCCCTCATCCCCTACGGCGGAATATCACTAGCAATATACTGCCTTGGCCGTGGACAGGGGGCCTTACTGTTTCAGTATATTTGCTGCAAAAACTATAATGCAGAGCTGTTCTTTAAAGCAGACCGCATACAAAGTTCAAGAGGTGGTCCTAAAAAGGGCATACAAACATCGGAAAAAGAAATCCCCTACTCAGAACCCCCTCTAAACTCCATAAAAGACATCTTAGATGTAGGGGTACGTTCACACATAGCTGATTTTTTGTAGATTATGGTGAATACCTGCAGCAGATTTCACCCCTTCAGTTTGAATTTAACCGAAAGTATTAAATCTGCTGCAGATCTTCACCAAAATCAGTAATAAAATCCACAGCAAATCAGCTACATGTGAACGCACCCTAAGAGTGGCTTCCTGATCCAATAGGCTCGAGTCATCCATGTATTACATAAAAGGCCATTCATCTGAATAGCGAAAGAAAGCTTACTCTGGCAGAATGAGTCATTTGTTGGAGATGCAATCAATTGCTGACTGTGGTGGATTCAATATAAGAGAGGTTGTCTCCTTCGATTCTACTCGAATGTGCAGTGAAGTACACAAGAAATCTATTTTCGCTATAGCTAGCTGGATCCCACAGTAATCTTTCCAGATTCTACCATTGCAGCCATCCCTCCCCCTAAGTGATCTGTACTTACTTTGAGTTGCATAGAAAATTGATGGTCCAAAGACAAGTGATCCAAGATATTTTCTTCCACCATTAGAAGTGACTGGGTTGACCGTGCAACTCTGGAAAGACGATTCCTTGAAGCCTTTTGTGCCAGTGTAAGTGATCTGGTAGAAAAATTTGATGCAGTATCCGAATACTCTGATTCCAGATCAGTCAGTATAGCAGGAGATCTTGTATAGCCCAAGCTGCCGCCAGATGCCCCCTCCACAAGGCACATGTTGTTGCACCTAATGCCCCTCTCCTCCAGAAGAGCGATCAGTGTGGTGAAGGCCTTAGTTTGGTGGCTGAGCACATCTCTCACCAGTGCTGGTCCAGGCATATTCAGCGTGTCTTCTCCTCAGCTGCTGGGTGTAAATGATAAGAGTAATGAGAGGGTCTGACTTTATTCCTGCATCTCAGCATGTTCTCCACACCTACAATGTGTAACCTGAGACATTGGGCGACCTTTGTTCTATCACAGCCAGGATAGGATGCTCCTTTTTAGCAGACAGGCTGCATCGTTTAATCATTTTCATCTTGTAAAATATTATATTTCAGGAACCCGGGCTTTCTTATCTGACTCTGCAAATTCACAGGGAAGTTGCTGCACTGCAAAGAAGTCATGAGTCTGAAGAACAACAGATACTTCTTCACGTGATCTCACATGCAGTGTTATTCTGTTGCCACATGTCTTTGTCACTTTGTTGCTGATTCAGATGTTATATTCTGAACCAAATAAACTAATATGCTTAGTAGTTGCGTTTTATCAGTGGTTTATGTGGAGATTCAAGAGCTTTTACTATAATGCTTACTAATAACATGCTGTAAAGAATGGTGGCCAAAGTCATTAGATATCTCTTGGCAGATCCAGTCAGTTGAGTTGAGATTTGCTCATAATCATGTCTATATGGCTCATCATAAACAATCAAATTCCAAAATTAGCTGTATCTTCCAACAAAAAAACTAAAGGCCCATTTAGACCCAACGATTCTTGCTCAAAAATCTCTCAAAGCTGTCTTTTGAGCGAGAATCGTTGGGTCAAAATGCATGGACATCGTGCAGTTTTCGTTAACGATTCGCTTATCGTTGTCTTTCCACAAGCTGAAAGACAATGATGAATCTTTATCAGGATCGCGCGCTGAGTTCTCAGCAGGATATCGCTGATACTATTGTTTCAGCTGGTATACCGCTCGGAGAATGCAGCAGAAGTATGCAGAAGACAGCGCTCCAGCTGTCTTCTGTATAACCCGCTTGGAACGTTCAGCTGTATGCCAGCTGAGCGCTCCGTGAACACAGCAGATGTATGCAGAAGACAGCGCTCCAGCTGTCTTCTGTATAACCCGCTTGGAACGTTCAGCTGTATGCCAGCTGAGCGCTCCGTGAACACAGCAGATGTATGCAGAAGACAGCGCTCCAGCTGTCTTCTGTATACCCCACTCAGAGCGCTTCGCTGTATACAGCTGAGTGCTCCGTGAACACAGTAGAAGTATGAAGAAGAGAGCACTCCAGCTGTCTTCTGTATAACCCGCTTAGCCTGTCCGTTTCTATCAATTCCTATTTCTATCTCCTAACTACAGAGTATCAGAACTTGGGAAGAGCGACCACTTTTACCAATCATACCCACTATGCCCCTGATATTCCCTATTAATAATGAGGACCAACAAATGACTGATAGAATGGGCAGGCAAGGTAAACAAAGTTATAATTGACTGCCACTTATAGAGCAGTTGATAAGAAACAACACATTGATTATCAGTGGGGCAAAAGGAACCTCCAAATGGGATGACTATGGGCTGAATAGCCATGCAATGGAGCTTATTCAAATGACAGTCGTTCAGTGTAAACATGACCACCGACGGCGACAAGCGATAAGTTGCTAGTTGTTTCATTTCAACTTCTCAAAAAAAATAGTCACTGGTTAATGAAAAGTCTTCAAGTGTAAAGCCACAGTCATTCGTATTTGCATGGAGATCCCCTCTATGAACGATATCTTGGCAAATTAGTAATGAACAATCAGCATTCAGTGTAAAAGCAAATCAACGACTGTTCTTCGTTCTCTTTGACGACTTTTCTGAGCAACTAACTGAACACTAGTTGCTCGATGTAAAGAACTGGCTGATAACCCAGTATATACAGTATAACCAAATAAAGAGGTATTACTTTTATAGGTACAGAGTTAAAGCATTATTGGGTCCCAGGTCTCATTAGCACTCGGTACTGTGAGTTTTACTGTCAATCAACCAGAATGGACACATACAAAGTTTCTTGGTCATGGATATAAGACATTTTGACAAGATACACATTAAGCTATGTTCACATCATATCCATAGTCCCCTATTCACCTAGAATATGCCAAAAGGGTTTCCTTTTGTTATACGCTGGGCTAGTAAGTGGTAGTATATATATTTTTTTCAGTATAGTATAGCGTAATAGCGTACTCTATTCTGCATGACGGATTGTAAACCGTACGCTACACAGTATACATTTTTCATTACAGTAAGAGACTATTGGTGATGTATGCCTATACAGTAGTATATATCATAGATCCCCGTCAGTAACTTCTGCTGATGTATACCTCTGATGGAAGCCTCTAGTACAGTGCGAAATGGTAGGAATTTGTAGTATATTCTCTTACCACAGTTGGCGGTTGAAGATCATCATATGAATCCAAGTGTTGCCTTCTAGTCGCTCTACATCTGAATGACATAGGATTAGCATATGGCTGTTACTCAGCCCAGATAATTATATTCTATTTTATCATGAGGGTGTAGTGTAAATACAACAAGCTAACACAACTGGTTAGGGGAGAAAAGCAACGGGATGACCCAATGCTCCAAGAGATTCATCAGTAAAACCTGAAGGGACGGTAGATGGGGCAGTACCCGGGACACAAGCTGGAATGTCATAACACAAAGCAGGAAAATTCAGTTTATTGACCTTAGTAAAGTGACTCGTTCACTGGATCATGTAATTAGCTGATGATACCACTGCTCACATTAAATGATCTTGTTAATTGCTGCGACTACACAGTAAAGGGACGTTATACACTTAGGCCTCCTGTCCACAGGCGATCTGTCACTGCGTTATCCGCGGCGATAATCCAACCGCGGGCAATGCAGTGAACGCTTTCCATAGACTCAAATATGGAAAGCGCAGCCTGACGTCCACGAGTGGAGAATCATAGCGATTCTCCGCTCGTGGGATTCAAATAGCGGCATGCTGCGATTTGCGGCGATTTTCCACACTCAGCCTATCTATCAGATTGACTCACCGTGGAGACCTGTCAGTTCTCCTCCCTGCTCCCCGGCAGCGGAATATCGCTAGCGATATTCCGCTTCAGCCATGGACAGGCACCCTTAGTGGACAGTTTATACAAAGTGGTAATTAAGCAGATATTGGTGATATCAGATTAATGGGAGGTCTAAGAAGAGGCTTTAGTAGAAGACATACTTGGTAAATAATGTCACCTTACAATCTTTAAATGTGAGATAACTGTGGGTGCAGATCTGGCGCAAGCAGAAGGAAACCTAATGCACTTGTGAACTGCAGCAGTTGTTAAAGTTTTTAGCTTTGTTTTTGCTGCTACCACAGCAATTACGTGTCTGCTGCTCACAACAGTCAAATTTACAGATGACCGTCCCAGAACAACGTCTAGACTTGGGGCTCTTTCCCACGAGCGTATATCAGCCCGCAGTTTTCACGGCCGGCTGATATATGCTGTGATCTGATGCATTGGATTCCAATGCATCAGATCACATGGCCATATTCCCGAGACGTAAAAGCACCCAGCCGGCAAATATAGCGCAGTGCGTTTTTACGTCGGGCTCAAAAGATAGCCCTGGAACTATCTTTTGGACCGGAATCCGTGGGCTGCTGCATGGGCTCCTATGGGAGCGGCCGGAGGTGGGATGGAGTTAGGCAGCGTTGCTGCTAAACTCCGTCCCTTTACTCTCCTCCCGCCACGCTCGTTCTTTGCAATGGGAGGTGGCGGGTAAGCTCCGCTCTCGTTCCGCCCCCTCTCATTGCAAAGAACGGGCTGGAAAGAGAGCAGAGGTGAGCCTGCGAGGGGGAGGGGGGGGGGGGGGAAAGGGGTGATGGCATGGTGACCTCAGAGTATATGCACGGGGCCCATGTTGTTTGAACGGGTGCACAAACGTTAGATTTATGCGCCTGTTCACGAGCTTCTACGCCCCAGATGATAGCGTATATCGGCGTATATATACGTATATAGCGTATATATATATTACATTGAGAGAGAGTGGCACTGACAGAGTGAGACGTGGAAATTCGTAATAATAAATACCCTTTTTTGGAAATTCTTATTTATTTTGCATTGCTGCATTCAAAGTTCCATAAACTTTTTTAATTTTTCCATGGACAGAGCTCTCTGAGGGCTTGTTTTTTGCGTGATGAGCTGTTGTTTTTATTGGTACCATTTTGGGTTACATACGGCTTTTTTGATAATCTTTGGCTGGTTTTACAAGGCCAAAAATCTTGTACGAATTTGGTGCGTTGTGCGACTCACAAAACCCGCGCGAATATGAACCCCCCAAAAATCGCTTCATGTCCTATCTTTTTGCGTTTCTCGAATTGCATTACCCATTGTTTTTTTTAAATGGGACAGTAAAAGGCATCACACGGCATTGAAAACAATAGGAAACACTTACCGATCCTTTAACGTGCCTGAAATGCACGCTGGAGGATCGCTACTTCATAGAATTGATGTGAGGCGGTTTTGCCAGAAAAATGCTTCACATCGGCGTGAACACACACACTGGCAAGCGCCATTTTGGGCCGACTTTCCCGGCCCGACACCATGCTCACACGTGCGTGGGTAGCCTTTATTGCGTTTTTTGGGGCAGGAAAATGAACAAAATAAGTATTTTGTCTCCATTTTTTAGGTTTTCTTTTTTTAAAGTTCTTGCCATGCAGATCAGCAAGTATTTTGTATTGTGTTCAATGTAATGTAAAGGTTATTACGCATACAATTATACCAAATACATGCATTTTATTTTTTTTATTTTTTTATACAAAGAGAGAATTTTTTCTTTTACTATTTTTATTATTTTTCTTTTACATTTTTCATGTCCCTGTAGGGGTCTTGAACCAGAAAAGCTATGATTACTATGATAATGCATTGCAGTACTTCTGTACTGCAATGCATTGTCACTTACAATTGCGATCACAGGCCATGGCAGGTCCGGACGTCGTAGCAACCCATTGGCCCTCTGTGATTACATAGTGGAGGGCCAATGACATCACAGAGGGAACATGCAACAAACATCCGTCTGTCAGTTGCAGCCAGCTCCTGTTGCTCAACTTTTGAGCCCGTGTCATCCACAGGACGTAGGTTTACATCCTGTTGCATTAAGTACCACTCAACCAGGACATAAACGTACGTCCTGCGGCATTAAAGAGTTAATCTGTTTCTCTGAATGACTGCATTTTAGCAGTGCATCATGGCTGCACTGTGATTAGCTGCATTGGCAGCCTGTATGCTGTACATCACCGACTGCAGGATGTACTGGAAAAGTTAAAACTGTGACAGCATGTAGGTGCAAAATAGCAATGATTGAATATTATACCTCCATCACCAACAGCACTGATAGAGTGCATCATGTCAGTTGGTCGTATTAGGATCGTTCATGTCATTCCAGAGGGGCTTTACTCACACAAGAGAGTTGCAGCTGAACGGCGTATGTCCTGTGCAGTGAGAACGATTCAAGCAGCACTTGCCATTTCACTGCACAGCAAGAAGAAGAGACCTGCTATCAGATCTCACCTGTCACCTGCTGAAGATT
This sequence comes from Eleutherodactylus coqui, assembly GCF_035609145.1. Lineage (NCBI taxonomy): Eukaryota > Metazoa > Chordata > Amphibia > Anura > Eleutherodactylidae > Eleutherodactylus > Eleutherodactylus coqui. The sequence goes on along the minus strand of NC_089837.1, from coordinate 452,616,758 downwards.
GTGCATGCACAGCAATCTGAAAAGATTTCCGTTTAGCGTGCAATCTTCAGCGGGTGACGGCCTGTGATCAGGAGAGCTGGTGAGCATAAAAAATACATCACCCGGCTCCCCGTCCCCCTCCCTAACAACTCCAGAACTTAGTTAATGCTGTTGTTGGGTGGAGGAGGGGGGGGGGGGCAAGTTCCCTTTAGGGCCTCTTTCACACGGGCAACAGTGATATCGCTGCGATATTGCTGCTATGTACACGCGATTTTCTAGCGTCAGTGATGCTTTTTTCTTAGGAAAAATGTAGCATCGCATTGCTGCTACCCACTGCTACCTATTTCCTCGTGTGATAAAATCGCGCAATTTTGTCAAGAGAACGTTAATAGGAGTTTCTAATGTTAAAATCGCAAGTTCATGTTATGTGATGCGATAAACAAGAAGGCTCCATAGGGAAACATGGGCTACAAAAAAAATCTAAAATCGCGGCTGTATAGAGCATGCCACGATTTTGTATTCTCGCAATGTAGCAGCCTACAAAACATCGCTAATGTAAAAGAAAAAACGATTGGAAAGCATGGGCTTCACATACATGCGTTTTGTAGTACTGTTGCATTGCGAGAAAGTTGTGCGATTTTGTAGCCTGTGTGAAAGCAGCCTTAACCCTTTCCAATCCAATTTGTATCCTGGTTTTCCTTTTTCTGCCGGTATACAACGGTGCTATATGCTGGCTAAAGCCAGTACTGCATGAGGTGATATGTTGGATAGGCTCTGACAGCAGAGAGGCTGGTAATATACAGTAAGAGAACCCAGGCGGATGTCTACCAACATCACAGCTGTACAGCCTTAAATCATAATGTCTTCAGAGGTCAGACAGTGGATTGGAAAGGGTTAATGCCTAAACATTAGTTCCACATCATCACTATTCCAGCTTCTGTAGCAATGCTCCATATTCTGTATAATCAGGTCCCTTATCGCTCGCATTGTTAGACTACACTACACTTCTGTTCAAGGTGCCCATATACCTTCTATAACTGTTGGAAGAACAGCTGTTCTCCCAGGCTCCCCATAACACATGAAAGCTTGGCTCAGCAGAATGTTCATGTGTTTAAGGAGATAAGCCTCAGCCAGACTCTTCTGGTGGCTGCTTATCACCTGGGGAATAAAAGAAACAGGTGTTGAAATTCAACCTCCATGATCCTTCTTTCCCCCAACATTATCTGTCTGGAGAAAGTTAAGTAGCCCCCATACATATTAGAGAGTCGTTATCGGCTGGTTCAGATGACTACATTTTAATGTGTGTGGGCTTAATTAATTCCTATTTGTGTTAGTAATAACACAAATCATTTGAATACTATTTATATGCTGATTTGTGGAGTCATAAAAATAGCTGTAATGATGAAAACAAGATGTGTGTAATAGTAATGATCCCTATATGACAACACCCTGGGTGTGTTCATAAAGTATGAGAGCTATGACACAGGAATCTGCTACAGAATGAAAACAGAAACCGAGGCGTTGAACACTTCCACATTTCAAGACATACCCAGCTTGTAAAGGAGAATGTAGAAGTAGGAGCTTCATGCTTCAGTAAACACCTGAGAATCTGGAAGCCAAGATTGAGGATTGTCAAAATCACCCCCCCCCCCCAACCCCCCATTAGGAATACCTGTACTAAATCTTATGCTGTCATGGCTCATGTGAAACTGGCCTGTCACTAGAACATTGGCACCATTATTGCCCATTCATATGGCCCATAGTGTATATCAGTCTGTATACTTCTCATGTATTCAACGTGACGGGGGGGTGGTGTACAACGCAGGTTTCAGGATACAATGGAGCCAACGGAACACTAAAACATATATAGAATTTATTACAGAACACGGAAATGTAATGAATACCGGTTGGAGAGTAAATAAGGAATAGGGGTAAACAAACAACCGGACTGTCGCTCTACAATATTCACTTAAGCTGTTAAAGAACAATGGTGGATGCAACAGTATTAACAATATCTTGCAAAGGGATTGTAGTGTAACACTAAACTTTATGGTTCACAGGTTACAATATACAGTTTTCCAGTTACCAGTATAATCAACCGCACTCAGCGTACTTGCTCTTAGGGCTCACGTTGATACGCGCTGTTTGGTTTCTGTCTGTGACCTGCGAGCGATATCCCTTTAAATGTTATTTGCTGCAGCGTGCCTGTATACACCCAACAGGCCTGTAACCTGATTCAGTCCCTATGAGTGTGCACACTACTTAGATAGGGGTCTACCTCATTTACAGTTAGTCATTTGTATTGATGTCCTCTGTAGATGATCTTCAGCAGCTTTATCCAGTTCCATACTAGTGCAGCGTCCGAGGAGCAGGCCCACAGTCAAGGAGATGGTGGGGTAGATAAAGACCTTGTCATGGGTGGCTCTACCATCTCCTCCCCTGAGGGTAGCTCAGGACCCGTCCACATTACTGCTGGGGAAGGTCACTGGGAAAAGGCAACTAGCAGTTACCTTGTAGTTCGTTGTCACACGTGACGCCACTGTTCCGTCTTCTGCGGTGAATCCTGAAGATGCAATAAATAGTCCACACACAGGGATAACTTTCTGAGCAAATCACAATCAGCATGTCCTAGTAATACTGAGGCTTCCTGAGTAAAGTGGGCCCTGGCCAACTAGTCGGCCATCGCTCAGCTTCTTCCATCTTGGACTCTCACTGACACGGCATAGTTTCTCCTACTCACGAGAAGTTTCCCTCTGCTTTTTGCATGCTAACTCACTCTGCATTCTCCCTTAGACTAACTTGCATACACCTTGCAAACACATATATGAAACATGGTCACATTACACACAACATGCTACATTTCTCAGACATAACTCAGACGTTAACCCATTCAGTACTGCAAAGGTGCAATACACATCAAATGCGCACACATAGAAGACACTGACAATACAAAGGCACGAGACAAACACATTCAACCTTATGGAGAGGCCCCGTTAACTCTAGGCCACTACACTAGCTTCCTCTGCAAAGCAATTGCCGCCGCTGACACTCTTGTAGCTTGGAGCCTCTTTATAGCGCGTTCACACAGTTAACACTGGTGGTTAAACTTCGCTTTCTCCTGAAGCTGTAGCCTGTCATCGTTCAGCTGCTGAAAAACTGAGCAAATACATTCTATTTGAATGTATGTCACTTATCTTTCAATAGACTGCAGGATGTTCTCCCTGCTGCATATTTACACTAGCTGCAAGAAGAACAATGCAATCTGCTGACAGCCCAGAGGAGAACAATTAAATGTGTCTGCAGCTGTCTGCACAACTAGGCGTGTGTTTAAACACTTGCTGGGCTCTGCAAACAACTCCTGGAGTTCCTTTTACATGCAAATGAAGGTGATAAAGTGTTAATAGCCATTAATGGCTATTAACACTTTATGCACATAGATCCCTAAATCTTTCATTCCTTCAGTCATTATCTTTGCTTGTAAAAGGGCCTTAAGTCTCTTATATCTTTCAGAGCTGCTAGTGACTTGGGATCTGTGGAGGGGGTGGACTCAAAGGGCCTACTCCACTATCCCCTAGTCTTAGGCACTGACTTTGGCTCGTGGCATCATAGAAGCTGTGTTAACCCCTTGTGGGTAGCCCCTTATACACACACCGTCGTTTCTAGCATCAGGCGGAGGATGCAACCACCCATGGCGTAGTGACAGGGAGGGTGCACCCAGGACTGGAATGGTGTAAAAAAAAACACATACTCCCCTCCGACCCGGAAGGCCTTCACAATTTAAACCAATCATTTTCATGTAGAGAGATCATATGATCTCTGCGGCCAGTCTTCTGCCTCAGCTGCCATAGTGATCACGTGATCAAGGAAGTCAGCGTTGGACAACTGCGGTACGAACTGAGGAGACCTGGAGCAGGAAGACAGACAGAGTTGAGTATGTGTCATTTTATTTATTTTCTTATTTTAACTTGTATATTGGAGATATTTTTAAAAGGGGCCGGGGGGGGGGAGGGGGGGTATTATTATTAATAACAGGAGTCAGGAAGGGCATTATTATGATTAAAAGTTGGCAATTATTAGTAGTAAATGGAGACCATGAAGGGCATAACTATTACTAAGAAGGACCCATTAGGTGCATTACTATTACTAAACGGCGGTCATGAACGGCATTATTAATAATGAGAACCATAAATGGTATTATTACTAAATAGGGGTCATGATGGGCATTAGTACTGTTTTGAAGGGCAGTAAAAGTAGAAGTTACTCTGTAAGACCTACAGGGAGCATAAAAAGAGGATACTATTGCTATGTGGGGCACATGGTGTTATTACTTTCTGGGGCACTATGGATTGTAAGATTGTGTAGATGTGGGGGAAAAAAGGCAGGTTGCTGGAAAATTGAAGAGTCAAAGATGTCTGTGTGTCAGATTCTGCAGAGACAGGTTATGACCGGGAGAAGTTATCATGGCAGTCTGGGGCGAATGGAAGCGAAATAAGAAAATTAACAAGCCCAGTAAGAGGGGGCATCACCTGTGATCAATGGAGGTAACTGCACTATATTCACTTATACAGTCTGCAGAGTGCCTGTGTAAAACTAATATGTACCGCTATATGGTCACTGTGTTGGGGAACTATAGGTCTTTGTGTACTGCTTTTTCAGTAACACTGTGGTAGAATTATGTGGTCACATATGCGCCCTGTAACCCGAAACTATACTAATTATATATCAAAATGTCTGAAACAAATGGAGGAACCCCGTAATAAAACAAAAAAAACGGAAAAAATAAGTCAGTGAGAAAAGATATAAATAAATCGCCCCATATGTCACAGAAAAGAATGCTGCAAAAATAATGTTGGTAGCTGAAGAATAAAAAACAGGACAGTAAAACCACCACATGGGTAACATCTCTAAAAAGTGTCTGGTCCTTATACTGACTCCTGGAGCTCCTTTTCGGATATGAATGATAGAAATTATGCCACACACCATACTGCCCTCCAGGAGCTGGGACCAACCAACACAACCACCACCATCTCATCGTGATATAGCCAGGTGGGAGTCAGAGTGGAAGCCACCGTGGTAACCCCAAGCACTCCACACTCTGGTATACTACAATTATGAAGTATATATGGGTCATGATGATTGCAGTGATAGCGTGTGTGGTTTTATTTCATTAGAAAAAAAAACAGAATTATTTTTTTTCTTAGCTGTGCATGTTTGATCACTTTTATAATGCCTTGATATACTGGGGTGGGTGTGATTTTTGATGTTTATTCTATTGGCCAAATTCCCTAGAAACCACCCTGATTCCACGGGCAGCACACAGACCCATTATAGCCAATTAGGCTATTCAGAAAAAAGTTTTTTTTCATACAGAGAGATGTTTTTCATAGATGAGAGTAGAACATGCAGTGAATGGGATTCATGAAAATCAGACAATTTGGCTATCTCTCGTAATCCCATAGAAATGAATGGTACGGTAGTGCACATGTATGACACGCTCATTGTCAAAAAACAACAAGTAACTAGAAGGAGTTGTCAGAATTGAATGAAACTTTCTATGTGTGATTTTAACTAGAGATGAGCGAGTATACTCGCTAAAGCACATTACTCGAGCGAGTAGTGCCTTAGCCGAGTATCTCCCCGCTTGTCTCTAAAGATTCGGGGGGCAGGGAGCGGCGGGGGAGAGCGGGGAGCGGGGGGGAGATCTCTCTCTCCCTCTCCCCCCCCCCCCCGCTCCCCGCCGCAACTCACCTGTCACCCGCGCCGGCCCCCGAATCTTTAGAGACGAGTGGGGAGACATTCGGCTAAGGCGCTACTCGCTCGAGTAATGTGCCTTAGCGAGTATACTCGCTCATCTCTAATTATAACGTTGGTATAAGTGATTACAATATCAGAGCAAAAGGAGAATTTATTGTGAAAAATTGACCCCTTGAAGGGAGGCTCTAGTACCCTGTTGTATCGCCTCTAGCTTGGATACAAGATGTGATACAGGCAGGCATGGAGGCTCTAGTACCCTGTTGTACCGCCTCTAGCTTGGATACAAGATGTGATACAGGTAGGCATGGAGGCTCTAGTACCCTGTTGTACCGCCTCTAGCTTGGATACAAGATGTGATACGGGCAGTCATGGAGGCTCTAGTACCCTGTTGTACCACCTCTAGCTTGGATACAAGATGTGATACAGGCAGGCATGGAGGCTCTAGTACCCTGTTGTACCGCCTCTAGCTTGGATACAAGATGTGATATGGGCAGTCATGGAGGCTTTAGTACCCTGTTGTACCGCCTCTAGCTTGGATACAAGATGTGATACGGGTGGGCATGGAGGCTCTAGTACCCTGTTGTACCGCCTCTAGCTTGGATACAAGATGTGATACGGAGGGGAATGGAGGCTCTAATACCCTGTTGTGCTGGCCCTAGCTTGGATACATTATGTGATACGGGTGGGCATGGAGGCTCTAGTACCCTGTTGTACCGCCTCTAGATTGGATACAAGATGTGATACAGTTGGGCATGGAGGCTTTAGTACCCTAGTTGTACTGTCTCTAGCTTGGATACAAGATGTGATATGGGTGGGCATGTAGTCATACAGGTTCCGTTTAGTATTTTGCTGCATATCAGTCCACATTTGTTGTAACTGAGCCTCTAGATTGTGCAAACTTGTGGACTTTCAAAGTTGGTGTCCCATATGGTCCCACACATGTTCTATTAGCAATAAATCTGGCGACAGGCAGGCCACTGAAGTGTGACAATGTTGTGGAGGCTCCTGTGACCCCCTTGTGTGTGCAGTCGAGCATTATCCTGCTGGAAAATACATCTTGGAAGCCACCATGAGAGGAACACATGTGTCTGCAGGATGTTCTGAACGTATCGCTGAGCTGTCATTGTCCCTTGTACCTCTACTAGGGGGGACTGTCATATGTGATGGCCCCACCCAGACCATCACACCAGCAGTGGGGGCAGCAAAGGCAGGACTGAGGTTCTCACCCCTTGGTTTTGCAGACATGAACATAGCCGTTGTCAAGTGCCCAAACTAGTCGCTGAAGACACCCTGATTCCACTCTGTAGCAGTCCAGTTTCGTAATTTACGATACCACTGTGTCAAAGCCAGTAAACATTATGGGTACCGTGAGACCAAATGTCCTTCCGCCAAGTGCTAGAAAATGGTTCAGACAGACTTATGAGCATGTAGTTATGGTGCCACCTGTCTGTGGATGGCAGACAATGAAATAGTTGGGGCTGCTCCTGCTTGTTGAATGATCAGACGATCTTCTCTACTGGGGATCTGTCGGGGTGTCCTGAGCCCGGTCTCCTTGTGTGTGTGCCCTCACACATCCACTGGTCCCAACATCTCCTAACAGTCTGGTCATAACAACTTTGGTGATGGGCAATACGTCAATACAACCATTCAGCTTCTCACATCCCAATAATGCTCCCCCTCTCAAACTCTGGTAAGTGGGCAAAATCTTTTTGATTGCATCGTAGAAGCGTCTAGTGGTCAACAAGCTCTACACAAGCAGAGGAAGAGGTCTCTACACACAAGGGGCCTCTGAGGGCCTTTATAGGCCAAGAATGAAACCACTTTTAGGGCCTCAGGTGGCAGGACCGTTCATCTAATCACACCACAACTTTAATCATTTGCATATCTACCCAAGATGGAACTGCATTCTGAATTTTGCAAAAAATCAAAAACTCCTTTTAAGTGATTGGTTTTTTTTTGTCTTTTTTTACAAAGAGTGTAATCGCTACCCTCACTCCAGGACATGCCAGAGCCCAATTTCTGGGATTAGTGTGGATCCCACCGGTTGTACCTCCACTGATCTGAAAGTTATCCCCTATCCTGTAGACAGAGAATAACTTTCAATCATGGCACAGACCCTTAATTGCTATCAGAGCGGTAGAACTTGACCACGCCAGTGCATCTCAACCACAGTGGGTTGGGTTCTGATCTGTATGGAGTCTCTGATCTGGATTACGGTTTTCTCCAGCAGGCTTCGGGGTATTTTGTCGCTTCCGAATTGTATCGTGTGCACACATCGTGGAGCAAATTAGACACAAGCTATCAGCCTCATATCCAAAATGGCTCTCTGCCCAGAAACAGCCAGACAGGGCCTTTTATTGAGAAGGATAACACCTGCCCTTTATGGGCGTTTAACAGATTACATCAGTAACATATATGATTCTCATTTGTCGGATCATATAGAATCCCCCCTCCTTCCTGCCCACCTTCTCTCAAGTCCAATGTATAAGCAAGTCTTTGTCTTACAAACATGTGCTTAAAACTGAAAGTGAAAGTAGATATCTCTTTGTTGAAGAAGATCCTGTGTGGGGGATGGGGAGGACTGGGAAAACACTCAAGATGAACACATAAGCAGTAACATAACACTGTGATTTAACTCTTTCCTTATGCAGTAGAGTTCCACATTAGGCTGAAGTCACAAAACACACATAATGCGTCTAGTTTAGTGCAAATCGATAGACATTTTACACCAACCAATCATCATGTCTATCACAATCCCCCCTTAAAATGTCTATCCTATAACTCTCTATCTAATTTTCACAGTTCTCTGCGCGTGAGCATATAACTGGAGCGCGTTGAAGGTTCGTTTTAGAGTTTTCAAGGGGGTGTAGGACTTGTCCACTCCTTCTGGGGATGCATCCAGCAAACTCATGGTGGGAGCGGCTTTTCCAGCTTCAGTTTCACAGGTCTCTCTGACACAGGGGATAACACAGCAGACTAGAACAGAAAAGATAACCATCAGTTCACATACAACAGCGACGCCCATCTGTGCCAGGATCCTTTACCACCCGCTCATCCATGGCGAGTGCTGGTCCCAAAAGTTAGCTCTTTTTAGTTAGTGCGGTCAGCTTCTTAATGGCAACTGCGTCTTTACCCGCAGGTCACGTGTCGTCTAGGATGTAGGTACAACAAGTCTCCCCTATCATCTTACAGACACTCCCCTTTTTAGCTAAAGTCATATCTAAGGCCATTCTAGTTTGAAAAGTCATAGTCGAGGTAGGGCCTATTGGTCGACTAGTCCCTATAAGGCGTCTCTAGTATAATTTATAAACCGCTGTTAATTATAATAAACATAATTAATCCAATCAACGTTTATTTACCATAATGATCAGGAGAATGGACTCGAATCTAGTTTTAACTTGGTCTCTAATTTTTAAAACACATCAGGTACCCCCCTTGGCTATGCTATGACGTCAATGTACACGTGTAGATCAAAACTACCACCAGGGGTCTCTCTTCTCGCTCTAGTATAATGTTACAATACTAGTAGTGTGCACAGGTACGCACGGCGTGGGACTCCCTAATCTTCACCCACACCAATGTCCCTCCTGGAGATAGTCCTAATGGTGAACACGTCCAGGTCGCCTCACCCTGACCCTACACTACCTAGTGACTGGAAGGAACCGCCGTACCTATGCGGAAAACAAGGATAGACCAACATGACAGGATAACCACAAAACACAGACTGAGTTGGATCGAGATAAATTAACTATTGGGGGTAACCTCATTATCCTCAATGCTGTCTGACAGGATGTGGAGGAGCATAGGGGCTTTACTAAGGCACACTCCCCTGTCCAATTACCCTCCAGGCGGGTCCTCTACCTCATGTCTCCACAAAGCCAGTAAACGTCTCCTAAGGACTGAACCCGATTCTGCATCCATTCCCCTCCTTTCGTACCGTAGGAGGAGCAATACCCGTTGGTGAGTTCCCCAAAAATCTCCCTCCACCCTGCCTATTTGCCTGGCAGGTGTAGTTTCCAGGGTAGTCAGTAATACCCTCTCCGGTGCAAAACACTTAAGTAGTTATAGAGTATTCCTTCTTCCACTTCTCACAAGCAGTGTAATTAGCGGAAATGTTCATGAAGAGACTAATAAACCACTCTTCAGCATCTACAGGGAGATTTAGGGGGACCATCCCCGAGTGTGGTCGGGCACTACCGCACACGCAACAGTTAGACTTGTTGCTCCTGTTAGCATTGTACCTCATCAACTCCAACCAGAGATTCTGGTCAGAGTAGCCAGTCGCTACTGTCAAGGTGTCCTCAAAGGTAGGGTCGGCTATGATCATCATGTTCGTCAAGGTCTTTATCTTACGGCGGAGGGGGTTAATTATGGGCACGGGACTAAGTGAAGGCTTCCATTCGGGTGCATCTACCATATCCCTTATTTTAAACTTCCCTAAGGGATCTGTCCTCCCGTACCGGTATGTCCCCAGACTATAAGTCCCCCCCGTCCCCCGGGCTTGGATCTCCCATGGTTAGTGCAAAAACCGCATTAAAACCAAGCAGCATACTAAGTTCAGCCTTCCAATACCCGCTGTCATTATTTTCAAGGAGGGTTATACGACTAATTAGGGATTTCCCGCTCTTATCTTTCTTATTTAAGGCACTTTGCGGTTTATAGGACCAGTCTATTCCTGTGTTACATCCCACTAATCCCCAATAACGGCAGTCTTCTCCCCAGACGTTATCAGTGGCGCAAACATATTGTATTCCCCGGGTATGTAACTCATATAACCAGCTGGACTGAGCTAAATCTGGCCTGCGGTGGGATCTTGCGCCTAGACACGGGACCACAATACAATAGTCGAAGGAATATGCGGCTACTTGAGCATTGGACGAGTTATACTAGAAGGTAACCATACCCTCATATTCTTCCGACTAAGGATTCCAGTTGCCACCCTCCTCTCTCACTAGCCCTAACCAGAGTAATGTCTTTGGCACAACTAAGACTGGTCTCCCGGATCTGAAGCTTTCTTACAGTATGAAGCATGGATCCATGTAAGTCTTTCGGCTAGTTTCACAGCTGTGGCAGTAGTCAGAAGCACCTGGTAGGGGCCATCAAATCGGGGCTCAAGAGGGTGCTTCCTGGGGAACTTCTTGACGCACACCCAATCCCCAGGCTGCAAGATATGTGTCCCAGTGTCTGCCTCTGAGTCTGGAAGAGAACACCTGTGCATAGGCTTTGGTTAGTTCTTTAACAACGGAAATCACATACTTAGTCAACACATCAGATTGTAATTGTAACTACTGAGGATAGTAACGACCTAGCCTTGGGGCTAGCCCAAACAATCTCATAGGGAGATAATGTATAATCCCCCCTGGGTTCATATCTAACACTGTATAAGGCTATTGGATGACAGTCTTTCCAAAGTGGCGTCATTTTTAAGTATCTTACTTTTAGCGTGCCACTACGTCTCTCCACCTTTCCACTACTCTAAAGATGGTAGAGTATGTAAAAGGCCTGGGATACACCCAGAGCAGACATGACATGTTACATTCACCTGCGAAGTTTATACCTCTGTCTGACTCTGAATCACCTCTGGTACCCCATATTCACAGTTTACCTCGTTCATGAGCTTCTTTGCGGTTACCTACTTGTTTGCCTTGGTAACAGGGTCGGCCTCCAACCTGCAAAGACATCAACAACAACAAGCACGTATTCATACTTCCCAACAAGTGGGAGCTGAACGTAGTCAATTTGCAATCCCTGAAATGGGTAGAGTGGTCCCGGCAAGTGTGATGTGGCAAATTTACTTCTGCCCTGACTCACCTATGGCATAGATCATGCTAAACTGGACAAATGATGCAGCAGCTACAGAGAACCTAGAAGTCGCCCATCCTCTTTCAAGCGTCGTCGTCATTGCTGCTTTACTAGGTGGGTCTTTCCGTCCATCAGCTGGGCCATCATGGGATACAGGAACTGTGGTGGGCAAGTGCTGTTGACTGTTCACCACACGCTGTCCTGTTTCTGCTGCTCCCATATTAGTCCATTTATTCTTTCCTTCCTTGCTGGCTTGTAACTGTAAAAGTCTTTAGCATATCAAAGTCCAAATTTTTGTCAATGTCCAAAGTTTTTACCACTGACTCATGCCGTCAGTATCTTTTCTTCTTTCTTCCACGGCTTGAGGGCCGCTGCCTTTGCTATGCTGTCAGCGAGGGTGTCGTCTCTCGCCTCTCCAGTGTAGGAATCGGTGTGAACTCTCAACTTTGTCAGGTAGAAGTAGGGCCTCCATGCGACTCTGTACCGCTGCACCATTCTCAATTGGTTGTCCTGCTAAGGTAAAAACTGTCTGGCCTTCCATATTGGGCCGTAATCATGAGCTATGCCAAATGCATACCAGGAGTCAGTGTAAAGGATTGCCGGTCTTACCTCTCGCCACTCTACTCGCCTCAGTGAGGGCCTTCAATTCCGCTTCTTGTACTGTGACATGCGGAGGCAGAGCTTCTGCTTCTAGGACATCTTGTTGTGTGACCACTGCATATCCGATGTGGAGTCATCGGTCCTCACCCTGGTACCATCTGCAAAAAGCTCAACATATGCATTATCAACAGGGGTTCTGGTAACTGTTTGCATACCTGCAGTTTCTTACTGAATTAGTACTAAATAATCGTGTTGATGTTCTATTTCACATGGCTCAGAATCTTGTTATCTTATTCCATTTATTTATTTTTTTTCAAACCCAATAGCTGATCTACAACACCTAGATCATCTATGACCCAGATCACCTATGCCTCCCCCCTTTTGAACCGGAATACTCAATGGAAAAAAAAGAGTAATTGCGTTCAAACTAGTAAACCAAGAGGCACAAAAACAAACACTTTGTAGGTCAAGGTGACATTGTATGCAGCGAAGTCTGAGCGAAAATCTCCTTACAAAAATTTTTTTTTTTCCTTTCAGGTCGCAGTTAGCATTTTTTAACACAAGGGGGCGCAACACAAGTAAAATTTTACGTCACCCAGTGTAATAGTATTTCAGGGTATGGCCAGCGTTTAGCTTTTACTCTCCTGTCGGAATATAATTATAGCTTCAGTGTAAACTGACACTAGAATATACAAAAGACTTAAAGAAAAACTAAAGAATACGAATGAATTAACATCCTACTCTGGGCAATTCAGTCCCTCTTTCTTCACATAAAAAGTTAAATTACTTCATCAAATTGCGTGAAAAAGTTTGCTGGGTGACTATAGGGAAATTATTCCATCTGTAGGAGCCTTCCGTAACATCATCTGTCATCCATTGGAGAAGCGGGCAGTGGAAAACAGAGCCCCTGGGAACATGAGAGAGCGTCCCCTGTCATGTATTCCTGGCCTCTGTCCCCCATGTATCAACTCCAATCTTCCATGCACTATAAACCAGCTTAGTCATCTACTATGTCCCAAGCTGCATCTTCACAAAGGTTTGTTTCCCTGAACTTATCACACATCCAAAGTGGCCACATCTTGGAGCGTAACAAAGTCTGGTCAAACAAACCTTACTTCAGACAATCATGATGTTAGCACTGGATACAGTGGCATTGGGGAATATAGGCCTCCCAAGTGCAGCAAAATGGCCGCCAGAGGCAGAAAGGGGTGGGGCTACAGATCTCCCAGGTGAGGCAAAATGGCCGCTGGAGGAATGGGCGGGCCCAGGAGTAGCAGCACTTCCAGGTGAGGCAAGATGGCCGCTGGAGGAGGAAGGGGCGGGGCCAGGTCCTGTCCCGGATGAGGAGGGACCGGAAGTAACATCACACACCCTGAAAGTGAGCACATGGGGGGAAGTGCTGCAGAGTCACACTATGTGGAGCTGTAAACATTGCAAGCGCGGCCGCCATTACAGGGAGGGGCTGTAGTCAACACAAAGACATTACATTGTTCATAAGCAATACACATACCCCCCTACATGCTTTCCCCTCTTCAATCTCTTAACTACGTTATACCTCCTCCTAGCAATCTAAAAACGCCTTTCTTTCTGCTAGGCTTCCTGCTCATCTTCTGTAAACTTTCTACAGTCTATCTTACCATACTCATTTCTGCTTATCTGTCCATGACCTGACATTTCTTTCTGCAACTTTTCCTGATCCTTCTCTTTGTATAACATTTCTACATGTTTTGCATATTCCAAAACATCCTGCACTGATCCCTCATTCTATTCTGCCTGCTTATTCTATTCTATTCGAAGTTTCTGGACACAGTAGTGTTCCTTTTGTAAAATCTGCTTTCTTCAAATCCTTCCAATATAACCTCTTTCCCACTCAGATTACAATGCACATTAATTCTATAAAACAGAAGACAACGGGAACGGAACGGTTAATTGAGAAAAGCTTTCAGTCCACTCTCTTATCAGCACCCCTCCCCCAATAATCAACACTGCACATTCTTTCTATAGTACCAAACAGATGGGATTACTGGAGAATACCCACAACGGCTCAAGGTATATATCTCATCTACCTTTATATCAACTCACCCTCTACTAGCAATCCCGAAGAGCACTTTTTGTTCTAGACAGGACATTTAGCTATACACAGAGACTGACGATTATTTTCAATGACCAAGAGTTTTCTGGAAGCTTCAGCCGTCACACCACGGCTATACTTCACACGTATATACCTTTTCACATATGAGAACATAACACGCTCAATCATAAAGGTAAGTATACGTATCATAAATCTTCCTAACCTCACATTAGTTTACCTAGGAGCAAGTGTCTCTCCGGCGTGTTCCCTCAGACTTAAACAGCCGAGTCCGCCCTTCCGACACATTAACCCTCACAGAATTTATCTCTTGGTCTTGTATACACAGTGTTTAACCGTCTCAGACACAACAGCATACAAAATACCCCTAGACAGGTAACATGGTGATTTTTCGAGTGGACAGACCTGTCTTTCAGTGAAGGTCCAGTCTGGATCAGATACAGGCAGATTTAGCAGTCAGAACCCAGATCACATCGGTAGATTTACATAAAGCAATCTTACCGTGTTCTGTAGATTTTCGGGCCCCTGAGTTCTGCGTGCCATCTGCCGATCTCTGTACGTTCCAGGCTGTGACCTCACAGATCCACTCGCCCACCCAAGGACGATACTGATCTGGATTACGGTTTTCTCCAGCAGGCTTCGGGGTATTTTGTCGCTTCCGAATTGTATCGTGTGCACACATCGTGGAGCAAATTAGACACAAGCTATCAGCCTCATATCTAAAATGGCTCTCTGCCCAGAAACAGCCAGACAGGGCCTTTTATTGAGAAGGATAACACCTGCCCTTTATGGGCGTTTAACAGATTACATCAGTAACATATATGATTCTCATTTGTCGGATCATATAGGATCCCCCCTCCTTCCTGCCCACCTTCTCTCAAGTCCAATGTATAAGCAAGTCTTTGTCTTACAAACGTGCTTAAAACTGAAAGTGAAAGTAGATATCTCTTTGTTGAAGAAGATCCTGTGTGGGGGATGGGGAGGACTGGGAAAACACTCAAGATGAACACATAAGCAGTAACATAACACTGTGATTTAACTCTTTCCTTATGCAGTAGAGTTCCACATTAGGCTGAAGTCACAAAACACACATAATACGTCTAGTTTAGTGCAAATCGATAGACATTTTACACCAACCAATCATCATGTCTATCACATCTCTCCCTCTCCTCCTGACTGCTGAGGACGTGCAACAGTTACTGTCCTCAAAGATCTCAGGCTGGCTTGAAACGGGTGCACACATCTCGCACGAATATGAACCCCATTCTTTTGATTGGGGTCATACACATGGGTGATTTTTTTTCACGGCATGCCCTATTCTTGGCTGTGCCCTCATATTGCATTGCTTTCAATGGGGCCTTTGAGGTCTCCCTAATGAAAACAATGGGAGACACTCCACGATACTCCACTGGAGCGGAAGATCGCAACATCCCCAAAGTGATGTGAAGCAGTTCTGATAAAAACGCCTCGCATCCACGGGGAAATCGCATGTTGGCGAGTGCGATATTGGGCCGTGATTCACAGATCGATATCGCACTGGCCCATGTGACGTTAGGGTCATACTAAGATGAGCTGTATACATGCGCCAATACCTGTCTACAGTACACTTTAATATACTGCTGTAATTTGCTACTTTTAAGGCCATGTTCACAGTCTGCATCTGCCGTGCAACCAAAACCACCCCAGGCACAGTCTTCTAATTAAAGGGGTTTTCCAAATATTTATTTTATGCAGTTTTAGGCCCCCGTGAACTAATATTGAACGCTATTTGCTTAGTAACTCCTATGTGTATTTGTGAACGTCCCCACAGCCGGGGCTTTATATACTACAGAGTCAGCACGAAGATTAGAGCCGCCCGCACACTATTCGCGCAGCTCTGGGACAGGAAGCCGCGTCCTGCATTGTAACCCGCTCGGAAGATACCATTGTCCCCTCTCATAGGGGGGATGTCCTGTGTTATGCTATGTAGTATCACAATGTAAAGTTATGTTCAGCTGACGATACAAATAAGCTTGTATTATACGAAGTGGTGACACAACTCTTCCGTTTTTGGCCGGTAGACATTAGTTTAGTGCAAATATCATTAAAAGAGGATATCACCCCCCCGCCACTCGAGTTAGTTGTATGACCCGGAGAGCGCCAAGTTTCTGCTGCCAGTGTCCCTCTCGTAGAGCATGGCGCCCAGGAGGAGGCAGGCCGGGGGAGCGCCCAGTGATCAGTGGGTGCTCATAGCTCCAGGTACACGGAGGGCCACATAGTGCGGCTTGTGTGCACAGGCATGCGGGGACCGCAGTGTACGGGAAGGTCGTGAGAGAGGCTACTTTGTGTAATAACTAGAAACGTGAAGGAATGTGTTGCCCATAGCAACCAGTCAGCTTGCGACTTGCATGAGAGCAGGAAGCTGACTGGTTGCCATGGGTAACAGCCCTGCTTTTCTGTTGCAGCTGTTTTGGATAAATCTCCCTGATTATCTTAATGAGGTGAGGCTGATGTTCTGTGGCTGGCAGTAAGCTGGGGTGCCGGATGTCTCTGAGGCCGGGCTCACACGAGCGTATAATAATAATAAACTTTAGTTGTATAGCGCCAACATATTCCGCAGCGCTTACATAGACGGGGCGTATCTCGCCATGTACTATTTTAGCGCATATTCTGTGATTTTACTTTTTTTTATTTGCCCGTTTTGTGTGTAATATATGAAATTCATGTAAGCGGCAAAATAGCCACTTATGTGATATTGGTACAGCAAAACGCAGGCGCGTAATATGCAGTTACTAAACGCTCATGTGGATCACAGCACGCACCAGTTCTCTGTAGCCTGAGCCCCATACACTGGTATAGCCTGTGTATGATACGCTGTCCGTACGCAATATATTACATATGGGCGGTGTTTTCATATGCATTCCACTGTCAAACACAGAGGGGAATTTAAGAAGCTATATATATTACATT
The DNA here is from genome assembly GCF_035609145.1 of Eleutherodactylus coqui. Taxonomy (NCBI): domain Eukaryota; kingdom Metazoa; phylum Chordata; class Amphibia; order Anura; family Eleutherodactylidae; genus Eleutherodactylus; species Eleutherodactylus coqui. The sequence continues at coordinate 452,599,585 of NC_089837.1, read as the reverse complement.
GCGCCTGCCCATGTCATACGCAGCCGTACGTCGGCTGCCTGCCAGCAGAGACGGGCTTTACAAAATCAATAAGACACTAGGGGAGACCTGCAGCGTTATATATATATATACACCCGTGGACAGGAGCCCAATGCCTTGTCATGGTGGCCAGCGCATCACTACCTTCCTCAGGACTCCGGGCTGCAATAGAATGCAATAACTACAAGAAGCTTCCTGTCCGCAGGGGCCAATATTCCTGCCTAACAATTTCAGCAGCTAGTGGCATCCATATCAAGACGAACTGCTGCGATTCTGAAGGCCAGCAGAGGTCCAACGTGCTGCTAGATGGGCGCCTCTAACAAAGCAGCCATTCACTGTATATTCCAATAACTGTTTCAATATGTCTTACAGCAATTAACCCCTTCCCGCCCCAGGACGTAAGGGTACGTCATGGAGCGTCAGGGTATGTATGAAGAGAGGTCGCGGAACGAACTCTCTTCATACAGCGCGGGCGTCAGCTGTTTATTACAGCTGACACCCACAGGCAATAGCCGCGATCGGCCGTTCGGCTGTAGCATTACGTCATACTGTAGGAGCGATCAAAGCATTGCATGTTGTAGTCCCCCCAGGGGGACTTTAAAGTAAAGCAAAAAAAAAATCAATACATTTTTATTAATTGTAAAAAAAAAAAAGTTATAAAAGATAAAAGTTTAATTCGCCCCCCTTTTGCTATATCTATTAAAAAATCAAAATCATGAAATAAAAATATGTATTTGGTATCGCCGTGTCCGTAAAAGTCCAATCTACCAAAGTAGCGCATTATTTTTCCCGCACGGTGAACGTCGTCTAAAAAAAAAAAAAAAGACCGCCAGAAATGCACTTTTTTAGCTACACTGTCTCCCAGAAAAAACGCAGTAAAAAGTGATAAAAAGTCGTATGTAGAGATGAGCGAGCGTACTCGAGCGAGTAGTGCCTAATGCGAGTGCCTGCCCGCTCGTCTCAAAAGATTTGGGTGCTGGCGGGGAGGAACGGGGGATATGATGGGGCAGCAAGGATCGGAGCACCATGGAGTAACTTCACTATCTACCTGGCCGAGGGGGAACAGCTCTACCAGAAGGGGAAGTACGACAAAGCCAGGGAGAGCTTCAGTAATACCCTGTGGTTGGAGTGTCTACTTATGATCACTAAATATGGCCCCCTGCACATGGGCGGAAATTACGCGGCGGGATTTCCGGCAGAATTTCCGCCCGTGGCCGCTGCCATAGGATTGCATTAGAAAATGCAATCCTAAGCAGACGGCCGCGATTTGTCCACGCGAAATCACGCATGGAAAGCAAATTGCAGCATGCTCTATGTCACTCCCCGGCTCTGCTATACGCATGCGCCGTCAGCCGGCACATCAAAGAGCCGGAGCCGCGGGAGAGGTGAGCCCCGCACTGGTCCCTGCAGGGGCTCGGGTCCGGTCCCGCTGTGAAAATTCTCGCAGCAGGATCCAACCCGGCCGTCTGCAGGCGGCTTAAAGAAGAGGAATACCCTTTACTGTTTGGCTAATTGGAAAATCATTTGAGGCATCTGTAACAGGAGGGGGTTTCTGTGGACGTCATATCCCCTTCCTCCAAAGTAAGTCTCCATCATTTGGCAGAAACATTCATAGAATATTTATAATGAAACGGTGAACCCTATGAGCGCAGGGGTTTTATAACTTAAGTTTATCTCTTTCCGTTTATATTTGAGGACTTTTGAGGCATTTTTATATAATTTATATCTGTTTTCAGATTTTTTTCATTCCTCTGGTAATGATTTATATGGACAGTGGATTTCTAGAATTGCTTTGCTTCTGTCATTTCAGATTTCCTTAAAGATGATGCAAAGAAACCAAGTGGAAAAACTCTGTTTGCAAAATTACGAAGTCCCCTGACAGGTGATACAGGCTTCTTACCTCTCTCCTAGTTCCTAGCTCTCGATTTAACCCCTTAAGGACCAGGATGTTTCGTATGTTAAGGCCTCCTTCCCACGAACGGATTTACGCCGCGTAAATTCGCGGCAAAAATCCGCTGCGTTGCACCCTGCTATTAGGTTCTATTGAACCTAATAGCACAATGCTCACGATGCGTAATTCCACCGCGGAATTACGCACCGCGATTTCTCCCGTCCTCACCCGCAGCATGCTCTATTTTCTGCGGGTGAGGACGGGCTGTACGCACTGACGGCTTCCATTGCAGTCAATGGAAGCCGTCCGTTCACGCTATCTCCCGCTGTAACCAGCGGGAGATAGCGTGAAAAAACGCTTTCCCGCCCACCGCCGCAGCGTCATATGACGCCATATGACGCGGCCGGCCGCGTCACGTGACACGGCCGGCCGCGCACGTGACACGGCCGGTGACGCGGCGGCGGTGGGCGGTGACGCGGCGGCGGTGGGCGGGGAAGCGTTTTCACGCTATCTCCCGCAGGTAAGTATAGGGGCTCTGGGGGGCGCCGTGACGGGCTTCACTGCGTAATATTACGCGGCGGAGCCCGTCACGCTCGTGGGAAGGAGGCCTAAGGACCAGACACTTTTTAGTGATGTCGCTCAAGTGGTGGTATTTTTGCCCTCATTTTTTTTTCCTTCAGCTACCAAAATTATTTTTTTCTGCACTTTCTTTTCCGTGACATATGGAGTGTTTTTTTTTTTGGGGGGGGGGGGTTCCCCCCGCCCCCCCACACACACTGACTCTTTTTTTCAGTTTTATTGGGGGTAAAAGGCTAAATAAAATGATTTTTTTTTTTTTTTTTTATAGTTGTGTTTTTTTTATTTGTATATTTATGCTAAAAGGAAGTATGGGAACGGGTTCCTCTATTTGTTTCGGACATTTTGATATGTAATATGTATGGTTTCGGTTTACAGGGCGCATACGGCGACGGTTTTGGTTGGCGTTGGTTTTGGGTTATTTTCTTTCTTATGTATGTATTATTGTTTTATCCTGTAAATTTGTTTTTACTTATTTATGTAATTATGTTTTTTACGATCTATGTCCCCCATGACGTCATGTAAGACCTCTGGGGGATATTCACATGTTTTCTTAATTTGACACTTTCCCACTGTAGCTGGGCATCCATAGAAGCCCCAGTTACAGGGGAAAACAACCCCTGTAGTGACATTAGTCACTGGCAGAGCTGATCAGGGTCTAGTAGGACCCTGCAGCTCTGCTATAGCAGGTAATCCTGGCGGTCACGTGACCCCCTGGGCTCCCATAGTGAAAGTTACACTTTTACTTTCGAGTACACAGCACTCATTGAGCACTGTGTACTCAGGGAAGGAAAGGGTTAAAAACCCCTCCTGCCTTCTCCTCTGGGTTATCAGCTGTGACTAACAGCTGACAGCCAGTCCTGCCTCTGATTGATTGCAAAGCCATGAGGTCCTGCTCTGATTGATTGGAGAGCCAAGATGTTTAAAGCGCCGCCGTACTTTTACTATCAGCGGGGCTTTAAGTCCAGGAGCCGTATATTTACTGTGCGTGGTCCTTAATGGGTTAAAAAACTTGTCTCAGTAGTATCATTGGTGAGGTATCCGAAGCCTTTGCCATCAGTGCCACCATTCAGTAGTGCCAGGTCTTAGTGGCGCTAGTAAAGCAATGTATTCTCTGATTGCTCGCCTTTTTTTTTTTGCAGAGGCTATAAGTTCAGCCATTGACTACAATGGGCTTGCGCCTCTGAAAAAGTCAAAGTAGCCATGAACCCCGCCAATGCCACTGCCTATTAATGCTAGTGATTGGCAGTGGTCATAGCTCATAGCGGCTGGATCGCCACCAATCAGACTCTGATGGTATTTTATATGAATACACTTTGTTATGGACCTTGAGCGCATGCTTTCGTGCTCCATAATAAAGCATTGAAGGCTTGAGCTGACCGTGCCTCGGACTCTTCAGCAAACTGTATAGTTGGGTGGAGTAAAGTGGTAACCTCCCAAGATAATACGCCACTGCCTACTCTGTTGCACGTCAACTCTTTTGATTCACTATCCTTATGTACACTATGTTGGTAAAAGTATTAGGACACATATAAGGTGACGAGATTTGATTTTATTCACATTTTTCAATATTATGTTGGGCTGTTTTTGGCCTCAATGACTGCAGTTCCCCTCCTCTGCATGCTTTCCACCAAATTCCCATAGATGTACGGAGGGATTTGCCTCTGTTCCTCAAGAAGAGCTTCCGATACTGAAGCGGGGCATAAGGGGCGTGCATGGATACAGTGTTCATCCCAAAGATGCTCTGTGGGTTTGAGATCCGGACTTTGGGTTGGCCAATGCTTCACCAACCAAGCCAAAACAATGTAGAGACACGGAGCTGTACCGGGGTATGTAATGCCACATTGTCCAGAATGTCTCTGTACCCATGGGCCCTTGTCCTTCCCAGCAGAAACACCCACTCATTGCATGTCCCTTTTCACCTGACATCACAGGATTGGTGGGTGTCTTGATACTTTTGCAACATAGTGTATATCGATACAACTTTTTTAATAGTTTCCATTATCAGAAAACCAATTGAGATATGATATATTGATTTCTGGTGATAAAAATGTTCCCTGACCCAGTGCGTTAGAATATGCAGCCAACGCTCCACTCATTCTGAAATGTCATGATTATAATAATAATAATCTTTATTTGTATAGCGCCAACTTATTCCGCAGCGCTTTCAGGCATGGATAAATGCAAAACAATACAACAATTACAATGTGAGGTACATTGGGTTAGACACAAATGGGTTGGGGAACACAGGCAATAGGAAATTTCATGTACAGATCATTTATTAAAAAGCAAACGGGGTGGAGCACCATAGGAAGGGGCGAGGGACTAGGTCAGGAGATTTGGTATGCTTCCCTGAAGAGGTGCGTTTTTAAGGCACGTCCGAAATTTCGTGCATCAGGAATTGTCCGGATGCCTTGGGGTAGAGCGTTCCAGAGGATGGGTGCTGCTCTGGTGAAGTCCTGTAGGCGAGCATGAGAGGTTCGTATTACAGGGGTGTTTAGTCTGAGGGTGTTAGCCGATCGGAGTGAGCGGGCTGGGTGGTGTACTGACAATAGGGAGGCGATGTATGGTGGCGCAGCGCCATGCAGAGCTTTGTGAGTGAGGTAGAGGAGTGTAAATTTAGTTCTGCAGTGGATGGGCAGCCAATGCAGCGACTGGCATAATGCAGAGGCGTCTGAATAACGACTGGATAGAAAAATGAGTCTAGCTGCTGCATTTAGTATGGATTGGAGTGGAGCGAGTCTAGTGCGGGGGAGGCCGATGAGTAGCGAGTTGATTATCGGCTGTACATCCCCCGTTCACACAATGGACATGTGCTGCTGACAGCAATACGTTTTTGTAACTGAACAAGTGTTTGTTCGTTGATTGGGTGATCGGCAGCACCTTCAGGCCGCATGATGATCAAGCAGCACGTTCTTACTCAATCATCAGACCATGTAAAAGACCCTTAAAGAGAACCTGTACAGCAACCTAACTTAGTTTATGGGACTGTAGGGACGTGACAAGGTGATGTATTTTTTATACTTCCCTGTGATCCAGTGCTGTCACCCAGTGAAGGTTGCATGACACGTGAAAATTGGGCTCTCTTCAGGTTCTCATGCGTGCGCTCTCCAGTAGATTTGTATGGGAGCGGGCGTGGGAATCTGAAAAGAATCAGATTTTTATTTGCGGCACGATCCTCACTAGCTGACAGCGCTGGATTGTGGATGATTATAAAAAATACGTCACCCGCCTCCCTGTCACGTCCCCCAATAGCATCGTTACTTAGTTTATGACGCTGTGGGGATGGGACAGGTCCCCTTTAGCCCATGTGGATGAGCTATACATTGAGGAAAGAGAACGTGGGTCATTCAGCGACCATCTTATGTCTATTATATTGTTTCAATATTCGCAGGCTTTGCTTGTACTGTCTTTGTAATCATGTAAAGAGGGGTAATTAAATATCATTTGTTATGTATTCATAGGTGAAGGAGCCATGTTTTTATTTATCAACTCTGGACAGCAGGTCTGCGAGGTGAAAGCTTTCCAGGAAGAATTTCGATCGTGGTTCATTGGTGAGACCGTCCAGGAAGGTGAGAAAAGAGAAAAATAACTTTTTCTTAGAACTTTGCATTGTGCCATTCTTCTACTATATCTCCGGGAAATGTAAGAATAAAATGACAAAAGGGTTTTACTCTTCTTCTTGATAATAGGGAGTGTCCCTATGTAATCTGACCTTGTAAGCACTGATGGTGATACTTTCAGAATATGTAGGGTCACACCCTACGACAAGGGGGATGTTAACACCCTGTTGTCAATCTAATCAGACATTTCCAGAATCAATAACTGAGGAATAGAACAATGCTTTGTCATGATGGAAGCTCCAGAAGTGTTTTTATCATGGAAAATACAAGTAGTTACTAAATCGGACCTATCGGGAGATCTGAGGGGCCTTCTTTGATACTGGAGTAAGAGAGCTGTCCTTTCAGTGCCATAAACAACCATCCATGTAGTTTACTACAGGAACTTCTCTCAGCCGCCACTATCGAAGCTGTACAGAATGGAAAAATCAACAAAGCAACAAGACCTCTGTATGTGATTGAGGTTGTGTTCACACTAGTGGAATTTCTGTTGTTTGCTTGCCTCCTCAGTGCCTCCAGAAGTGCCAGATCAAGCATATGCTAGACGTTGATGGCTACATCGAAAACCCATTGACCATAATGGGGTCCATATGCCATGTGGGCAGACATTATACCACATGAGATATTGCAGACTGCTGCGCTATTTTGTCCAGGATTTCATGCTGGATCTAAGCTGAAGGCTGCAAATGGAGCCTCCAACACAGATATGAACATGACCCAAGGATGCTTTCACACTGCATTTTGCAGTGTCTGTATAGATATACTGGCTTCTATCACCCTTAGGCTACCTGCACACGGGCCACTGAAAGTTTGCATAGGAGTGCATTACAATACGCACTCCTATGCAGACGGCCGCGGTTTGGCCGCGCGAAATCTCGCGTGGCAAACAAACCACGGCATGTCCTATTTTTGTGCGGGGCACGCACTCACCCGGCTGCCGGCTCCGGTCTGCGCATGCGCCGGCTGTGCGGCAGCCGGCACATGAAAGAGCCGGGGCCGCTAGGCGCGGGTGAGTACGCGCTCGTCCCTGCAGGCTCTCGGGTCGGGTCCCGCGGCGAGAATTCTCGCGTTCCCGGATCCCACCCGCTCGTCTGCAGGCGGCCTTAGGCTTCCATGTTTAAAAAAAAAACTGTATACTGTACACTATACATTTTTTACGGTATACCTCTGTGTGGAATAGTGCAGCCAAAAAAATGGTATGCCAGCCGTTCATATGAGTGGACTATGTTGTCAGCAGCCACCCCTCCCCTTATCTTGGGTTTAGCTCAGTGGCTGCACATTAGTCTGCACTGAACATTTAGCTCCCTAATATTGCAATCTGGCTCTCTGCATGCTACTAGGGTACATGTTGATTGAGTCTGCCCTGCAATATCAGGTGATGCATATTAGGCTCCTTTTTCTGTGAGTTTTGTTTCATATTCTGATGTGTAGAAAATAAAACTGTTTAGATTAGTGTAATTTTTCTGTGCATTGTCATATAACCTCGTTCATGATTATTCCAGTGTCAAAAATATCATATGTTCATTTCTAGATGGTAGATTACTGTATGCAACACCGGTGGACCCTCTGTATTTGTTGGTGTACTATCTGATGAAAGCTGACAAAGAGGTACAGTATAGCGCAGCTGTAGGTGAGCACTGGATTTTTTTGGATAAAGTGATGGCTTGATCTCCTTCCACTTGGTGAAGTGGCCACAAATGTGCGCAGTTCTTTTCACTCATGTCTATGGTAGTTAGCCAAGCGAGCCCACTGGACTGTTTCCATGACTCTTGGTGATAGATGCTGAAGCACCTCTTTCCTCCCTGTCTCCCTGCCACATACAGGACTTCTGGCACATCCAAAGCCTTTGGAATTGTCACCCCCAAGGCCTCCAGTCATGTTTAATCTAGTTGAACTGACGAAGGGGTTCGACCCCCAGCACCTCCATCATTCCAAACCCTTTTTACTCAGAATCATTTCACCGCTCTCACTGGGTCTTGCTCCACCCTCCTTTTTATCTTTGTTACTCACAAGGTCTTGCTGTGTCCTCCAATGACACAGATGAGAAAACCTCTTTAACTGGTGGAAGGTCCTTTATGTATTGATTATATTTCTCATTACCATTATTTCAGTTCATTTTTCTTTTTTTTTTAAGCAAGGGAAATTTCAGCCAGTGGAACAGATTGTAGTAGATGAAGAGTTTCCATCATGTAACTTGTTACTGCAGTGCACACAAGTAGCACAATCGCTCCATCATGTCACAGAAGAAAAAGGTAATAATACTCTTACTGAGAAACTAAAACTAGTTCATAAAGTCATTGGTGGTGCTGTAGAAGTATTGTTCTTCCCATGTGCATGTTTCCCAGAGGAGCATGGAGGGCCTTATAAGCCTCCTCACACCTTCTAGGTGTTCTCCCTAAGGAAAAGCTAGACCCTTCACAACCCTGGTCTATGGGCCTCTCACTAGCCAAGCCAGAAACGTACTGCAGACTGATGAGGGGCAATCACTCCGAAACAGCTGTCCATACAAGGTTGGCTCTGGCTTATAATTCCCAGTCATTGTTACAGGGCTTATCAAAAAATCTGACATTTATTTGCAGGAATGCTGCCTTCCAATAGGTGGTCCTGTAGAGGTATTGTTTCATATTTCCCCAGAGGAGCATGGATGACCCTAGTGGCTCATGCAAACGGGCAGATTTTTGCTGTGGAATTCACAGCGGGTGTCTGCCCTTAGATTCTGCAGCAATGTCCATCCATAGCATACAATGGAAAAGGGAATTTCATGCACACGAGTGGAAACCAGTTGTGGTTTCCACTCATGGATGAAAAATCACAGCATGCTCTATTTCAGAGCATTTTCGGCGCGGACAGCTTCCTTCAAAGTAAGTGGAAGCCGTCCGTTTCCCAGCCCTTACGCAATCATCATTGCAGGCTACGGGATCTGTGTCATCGCCTAGCAACGGCATGGGGAAATCCGTATTGCACATGTGCGCCGGCGGTCCATCCGCAGTGCAGAAGAAAAGACAGGTATGCAGGGTTGCCGGCAGGAGGCACGGGCGGATTTTGTGCGGGATTCCCCACGTGGAATCTGTGCATACCCATGTGCAGGTGGCCTAAGAAGAAATCATACCCTTCCTAACCTAAAGACATTAAAATATGCATGCAAATATATTGCCTCCAAAGTTAACTATCAGTAGAATATTGTTTCCTAAACCTGTCTAGGAACCCCATGCGTGTATTTACATGTGCTGGTTTTGTTGCATTATTCTAATCTACTTTTGCAAAAACTTTTTTTGGGTCTTGCAGTTTTACAGGATTCATGACTAAAACATACAATAAAGGGGACTTCTCTTTTATTTAGCATAAAGCCAGCAAACCAGACGCTTCTTGAAGTACAGACCTCTTCGCCAGTAAATACTGGAGGTATCAGTGTAGGAGACTGTGCTTCACATCTGGGTTTCATGCGAAAGCTTTCACCCATATACACATGTTGTCGCGTGGAACTAAGAAGTGAAGCCCCAGAGGGTTCCAAGGAGACAACAGGCAAAGCCATCAACTAGCCTAGATAAATCCCCTATACTGTTCCCTTCTTCATTTACTGAGGAAGAGACCCGTGCCTCAAAAAGCTTCTTGTTTGTTGTTTTTGAATTTTCTATACATGGATGCTTGCGCAGTGCATCGTCTTTTGTCATCTGTCTATCATGCCACTACCCACTACCCATGGCGTAACCATAGTTGGCAGCAGCTTTCATAACGCATTATTCTCAGCCTGTTGACTTTTTGAAGCACTACAAAATAGTGAAAATTGGGTGGCACAAATATCTGCAGGAGTGCGCCACCCATTTTCTCTCTACACCCCCTAATGAATGGGACTGCCAGAGATGACCAAGCCCTGGAACTCTGCTATTTCTGGCAGTCACATTGAAATTAATGCAGTTGTGGTGTCTATTCATTTGGGGAATATTGGAGCAGATGGAGCACCCACTGATCAGTTAACTAACTGCTACACAAGGGACTACTTTAAATCGCCCTCACCACTTCAGCAGCGATGCTTTTATGGTGCCCTGTCAGTCTTTGTTTACATCCCAGCTCCAGTGATATGTTGTACTTGGTGGTAAGTCAAGGTTTGCTAAATTTTGTAAATTTTTTCCCCCAAAGCCAATATGTTTTACCGCAGTTTTAATTAACAACAGTATATTTATGGAAGAAATGCACAATAAAAATGTAAATACACCCTTTGGTTTCCATAAAGACTAGTTTGGGAAGCACTGGGATTACACTTCTATTGTGTACAATTTCTAATTTATATGTACTTCATTACCCCACTCTCCAAATTAAAAAATAAACTTTTGTAGCTCTGTTTCATCCACATTTTCTTTGTTTTTACCAGAAATTGGCAGCAAGAAATTTTACAAGTACAGCAAAGAAAAGACACTTGCATGGTTAAAGAAAAAAGTGAGTCTTTATTTCTTAAAAAGATAGAATACTGACTTAGGGTGCCTGCACACGAGCGGATTTGCATTTGCATAGTGGGATCCGGAGCGGGCGTCTGCCTCTGGATTCTGCGGCAAATACTACCCATAGCACGCTATGGAAAAGGGATTCTTCATGCAAACAAGCGGAAACCAATTGCGTTTTCCGTTCACAGATGAAAAATCGTAGCTTGCTTCCCATTATTAATGGAAGCTGTCTGATCCGCGGCCCTCCCGCAGTTGACATTGCGGAAAGGTCGCGGATTCAAATGACGTGGGAAAAGTAGTAGTTTAAAAAAGGATTCGTTTTTAAAAATAAAAAAGCTGGACTGTGCATGTCTGACGGCTCACTGTGCGGACCATCCGCAGTACAGAGAAAAAGAAAGCAGGTATGCACGGACGCAGCTGCTGCCAGGGCCGGATTCCACATGGGGAATCCGACCTGCCTGTGTGCATGCGCAGAAGACCTGTGCGGCGCGAGCACGCCGGAACAGCCCCTTCAATGGGACAGAAGAGGCAGACTGCGCAAGCGCGTCTAATCGAGGCAGAAGAAAGCTTCGGTCAGCGCCATGGAGACGGGGACGCCAACACCGGGGGGGGGAAGTATATAACTTTTGTATGGCCAATATTTAATGCACAATGTATATTACAAAGTGCATTTATATGGCCATACAGAAGTGTTTAACTTCACTTGCTTTTGCGGGACAACCCCTTTAAGAGAAGACCGGGGAATTCAATTGTAACTCTACGCGGAGAAGTGAGCAGTTTTTGTGTATTAATGCTTTCTATAATTGTTTCCATAGGTTGATCAGACTATTAAAGTACTGAAGGACAGTGACGTATGTGTGGGGGGAACTATGCAGTCTGCCAGCTTTATTCGGCTTAAACAAGAATCTGACGTAAAAGAAGGTAAATTACAGTTACTAGAGTATCGTTATTCAGCTTCTTATTGAGGTCTGGACAAATCTGGTCTGTTTTCTTGATGCTTCTGATTGATTGAGAGCTCCAAAAGTGATGGAATACAATATTTTCCTGAGCGATGTTCATAGATTTCAGCCCCGTACTTGATAGTTTTTGGATTCTTTATCTCCAAGCATCATATAAATGTCTTGGTTTACGCATATATGTCTTAACATCTATGCCATATCCTCTGGATAGTTTTCCGAATCACAGCTGTCAGTCCCTATAGAGTTCAATGGAGAAATGTTATGAGCGAAGGCAGCATGCAGCCTCCTCTCTTGCATTCTGTGAGCTATAATGGATTAGCACAGGGGATTACTGGACAAATGAGAGCTCTAGAGGCAGGATTCGTATTGAACAAATCCTTCATGGGGTTGGCCCAAGATTGAAATTTAGCTCTTGGGCATAGGAGCATGAGAAGAGGGCTCCCCAAGAAGCCCATTTGAATGGATTGGTGGTTGAGCATGCATGCTGCCAAAGAGCAGCTGACTACAGTGCTTGATTATCTATTGAATGAATTGGCTTTGTGCATGCTTGACTGCCTTTTAAAAGCCCATTTACACGTAACTATTATCGTTCAAAAGTCATTCAAGCGAATGAATTTGAGTAATAATCGTTCGGTGTGAATGCAAAAAAAAAATCACTCTCGTTTGCGGTTTTTAAGGTGACCTTTCCTTAAAACCCTTGTTGGCTCCCTGGCTTCTTATCCTCTGTAAATGCTTCCTGCTCAGTGCTTCCCATAGGAGGTGAAACGCAGAGGAGAAGCCCTCGAGCCGTTGAGAAGCCTTTCAGTTTGAATGTCTCGCACTAGCACCGACAACCTTAGCGGTGACGTCCACGCTCGTGTAGTCATTTGAAAGACTGTCAGACCGTGTAAAAACGCCTTAAGGCCACTCTTGTGCACTCACAAAACGTCATGATTTCGCTGATCTTCTACCTTAGTTTTTGGACGCAGGTCCCTGCGTCCCATCATTGTGATGGTTGATGAAGTGCATTGAACGCAATAATATAGAGCAGGCGGCGCTGAAAAGTGCTGCAATTGAGCGCATGTCTGCGAGGCCCCAGTGAAATCAATGGGAGTTTTATATTGCATATGTGAGAGAGCCTTTAGTCGTCTTCATGCGTGTCTATCTTTTTTTTTTTTTGTGCAGCTTTTTTTAAACCTTGCATGAATTTCAAGCGTTTTTCATGGCTTTTTTTTTTTTTTTTCATTTAATGTCATTTTGTGTTTATTATACAAGTTCCTTCAGTGGTCTTCTCTTTTTTATACAGTAGTTTGCAGATAACTTTAAAAAAGGATCAGCTGCAATATATGAACTATTAGACATTTAGAAGTGATAATTAAGTGTTGTGTAAAACTGTTCTCTCTGACATGAAATTCCCCAAAGGTTCATGAATTGGATTAGGTTATATTTGCACAGCTTTCTAATACACCCTCTGTAAGAACGCTGCTAGGTCATGCTCTGGTTGAAGAGATTCCCATTTCTTCTAACCTGAGTATAATACTTGATGTGAAAAAATAAATAACCGTGTACAGAAGCCCTTCAGTTCTTTGTAAATGGAATGTATTAAATGGGAAATTTGCATAAAATTTAAATTTAAATTTTAGTATTTCTGTATTTTACTTTAATGTGACTATCCACATAGAGAAATACATAATCAAACTAGAGCGGACATGATGCTGACGCATTTCTGTCTTCTGCTTTGTTTTGTAGAAGCAGAATTGTTAAGAGTTAAAGCTAACTAAAGAAAGATTGCAACACTATACCCACAGGTTCTACATACACCAATGCATTGTGATATAAGCAGTTGGGATGAGGGAGGGGAAGGTGCATTATATTAATGGTGCAAACGCTTACTTTTTGTACTTGCACCAGACTGCACATCTGAATAAACAAGCAGATGCGGCCTCTTACGTGTCCCAGATGTTTATGAATGAAGAATTGCTCTTTCTTTAAAAGGGTTGAACCAGGATAATGGATAACTTGCTGATTGGTGGGGGTCTCGCCGCTGAGATCCCTACTGATCCTGAGAACAAGGGTCCCATGTCTCTCATCCTCCTCACTGAGGGCTTACTGCACCCCCTGCAGTGAGGAGGAGACTGAAGGGTTAGTTGTGCAAGCTCACTGCAGCTCCACTCACTTTCATTCTCCTGTGGATAGGGAATAACCAGTACAGTCCCTTTAAGTATATCACATATAGAAACTGTGCATCATTTTAGCTTGCCTATTTTAATATTTCTTTTCCATTTGAGCAGAGGACTATGTGCGCTACGCTCACGGACTGATTTCAGAATACATTCCTGAAGATCTTCGCAATCAGCTATCTGCATATTTAAAGTAAGGGTAGAATTTTGCTTCCAGCATCAGTTACAATGCAACAGTATGTATGAATCCTCTTTACCAGGATTGGGGTCTTGTATGAAATCTTCAAAAAAGTTTGCTTACATGTTGAGACACCCATATACACCTGATTTGTTGTTCTCAGCCCCCTTTCTTTTTGATAGAAAGCCTTCATTATTTCCCCAGTGCATCTCTTTTTTTAATATGGGAGCCTATGGGTGATGGATTGCAATGTATGCCTATACAATTGCACTCCTCATAGCTATACACTAGGAAATCCTCCTGATGTATGCCTCTGACGGACACTGCAAAACGCAGCCTAGGCGTGCTTCCTGCAGACTGAGCCCACACTATGCAGTGGTGCTACCTTGTATTCCTCTCTGTCATGCCAACATATAGGCCAAGTAGTAGTCACAGCACAATAATAGAATTGGTCATACCATGGGGCACACTATATTTTCATTTTGTCCTTTTATTCTTTTAATACTGCAGCTACTATTTATGACGTTAACAAGATCTTGATCTTTTTCTGCAGTCTTTCAGACGTCTCCAGTCCAACCCCAGAACCACCTACAAAGGTAATCTATGGCTTATCTGCTTCTACACAGCATTGGCTTGCTTTGCTACTGCTATTATTTCCAATTATGACAACTAAGGGTCTGTTTACACCAAACCATTTATCGTTTGAACGAGGTGAATGATGTCGGCGTTCCCTCGGATGGCCTGTGCATACAGCAGATAGGTTGTTGACTCGTTCAAACGAGAAATCGCTCAGTCATTCACATTCGCTGTATAAGTGACTGAGAAGGACTGATCGATCAGTAGTTAAACTGAACATCATTGGCTCGTTCGCTAAGTGATTTTAAATGCCTGTATAAAATGAACGAAAAGCGAACAATGTATTGCTCCTCGTTCGATGCATTTACACTGAATCATTGACCTTCATTTTCACTCATTTGAGCGATTTTTGAACAATAGCTGTTCCGTGTAAAAGGGCCTTAACCCTTTGCTAAGGGTTCTAATAGTATAACACTTAAAATCAGTTTGCACTTTATGTGGTGTGTTTTCATTTCTATAGTAGTGGATGGGGAGGAGATTTAATCTGGCCATAGGCAGGGACATGCTCCATCAGCATCTGTTGTCGGATGACGTTGCAAGCAGCACAATCCTAGTGAGGCTTCTTACATACTTACACAGAGAAACCAACAAGGTGGGAAATCTCTCCGTCATATTAAAGATTATGGACAAATTTCAGGACGTTTCTTTAACCTAAATGAAGGTACTCTTGGCAGAAAAACTTTTGTTATAGGGTTGTATTAAAAATGTTGCATTCTATGACTAAGCTATCTAAGCTTTGTTTTGGTCATAAATCAGTATAGGAGACATTAGGACTGCCGTCAGACAAGCTAATTGACGGATTTGCTAGTGAACAGCATTCTGCGGCTTTCTATATGCAATGATATGTAGAAGCTCCAGAAGCCAAACAATGCAGAGTCGTCCTGCAAAAATGCTTTTCAGCCAAAAATACGTGCATTTGAGTAAAAAAAAACATGCCCCTGAAGTTGTCCTTAGCCTTTAAGTTCTGATTATTAGAAGTGCTCCATAATTCCCCAGATATGGGCTAATTCGTGATCTGATCATATCTGCAACTTAAAATATGGATTCTTCCCCCTACTTGGACCTTTATGTGAAGAAAACTATAGTGTTATTTTACTGAGCACATTCCCCCTATTTGCAGAAGAGGAAGGTTTCCGACAAGCCGGTGGAAGCTGAAGAGGACTACACCAAATATAATTCAAATGACAAAGGCAAAAAGGTGGGCTTCATTTTACCCTAAAACTTGCACTCTATCGTCATTTGACAAAATGATAAAGGAAGGCTTTCAGAATGATAAAGACCTGTGCAGCTGCAATGATTACTTTGTAGTTATGGCTCTTTTCTCCCTGTGATTGTCTTGTGCCTCTTACTGCATATCTTATGCATGTCTAATATGTTTAGTTTTTTTTTATTGTGGATCTAATCAATATGTCCATTTTGTAAGAACATAAAATAACAGCAAAAATGTAATTTTTAAAGTTTCATTAAATTGCTCTTTTGAGATGCAGGTTGGAAAGTAAATAAGAAATCAGCCGGCAGATGTAAATAATTTTATTTAGCTAGTTCGACTGCAAGATAAATAATGGCTGACGGTTCTACTATTAACCCTTTCCAATCCAATTTGTATTCTGGTTTTCCAAGGGGGCTTACTCTTTTTCCGCTGCATGAGGTGACACATTGGATAGGCTCTGGCAGCAGAGAGGCTGGCAATATACAGTAAGAGAACCTCGACAGACGTCTTCCAACATCGGAGCTGTACAGTCTTAAATCATAATGTCTTCAGAGGTCAGACAGTGGATTGGAAAGGGTTAAAGTGAACTGTCATTTATAGAAAACTTCTGAAATGTCAAGAGCCCTCTTAAGTAGGAGACTGGGTGCTAAAATCCCCACTAATAGCTAGAAAAAAGGGAAGATTAGAAGAACATAACAATTTTCTGTTAGAATCATGTTTTCGTTAAGTGTTTGGCCGCAGGTTCTCACTGAATATCTTCATGTATTTTGTGTGTGCATCAGTGTCCTCTTTAGAGGGAACCCGTCGTCTTGAACACGCTGTCCAAACTGCAGGCATCGTGTTATAGAGCAGGAGGAGCTGAGCAGACTGATATACTGATGTGTGGGGATGGATTCTATAGAACTTGTACTTTTTTAATTGAAACCTCTACTCATTCTGCGCTTAATGGTCCAGCAGGCGGTTCAATGAGTGACAGCTATTTTTGTATGCACAGACAGCTGTCGATCACTGATAGCTCCGCCCACTGGACTCCTACGCTCAAAATTAGCAGATATTTAAATGAATAAAATACAAGTTATACTGAATCTTTCCCCATAAAACTATATATCAATCTGCTCTGCTTCTCCTGCTCTATAACATGATGCCTGCAGTGTGGACAGCGTGTTCAGGCCAACAGATTCCCTTTAAACCCTTAACGACACAGGACATGCAGTTACGTCCCATGCGTTCGGGGTTTGTAATGCTGATCGCGGCTGTTAACCCTGTAAGTATCCATGTCGGTTCTGACAGCGGTATTTAAATCCACTAATCCAGTTTTGCGGGGTTCTGAATGAGATCGCAGGCTGTCATGTGGTTGCCATAGCAGCCTGGAGCATGGCTTGCTAGAATGCCTGTCAGATCACAGTATAATGTAATACTGTGGTATTACATTATACTGCAGATATACTGCAATTCCAAGTTCTATATGGGGACTAAAAAAAAAATTTAAAAATGAGTTTAAAAAAGTTTTATTATTAGAAACAATAAATGGTATTAAAAGTTAATGAACGAAATTGAGCGATCGTGCAGTGTAGATGCAAATAATCGTTTACTATTCGTTCACTTTTCATTATCGCTGACTGCTTCCTGTAAACTGTAAAAGCTCCCTGCTTAGTGCTTCACAGAGAATGTGAAGCACTGAGTGAGAAGCCCAGCAGTGTTCTCTTCCTGCCAAACGCTCTGCACAAGCACCAACGACCTTAGTGGTGATATTGACACTTGTGCAGTCATTTAGACGACTCTTGTCACATCTTTATGGGACTTTACCCTGGAGTATTTAAACTAATTGTATTTGCTGTGTCTTCCATTTACAGGCTAATAGCAAGATGAGCGCCGCTCAGAAATCCCTGGCGAAAGTGGACAAAAGCGGAATGAAAAACATATCCTCTTTCTTTAGTCCGAAATCCAAAGTCAGGAAGTAATTTAGATGAGAACGCCGTATGGAAGTCCAACTGTTGTATTGTATTAAGATATTTTGTTACATGTAGTTTATTTGGATGAGGACAGAATGTTGTTTTATATGTTCTAGTTGTTTCATTTACAGCGAGGCTCTGTTCACACCTCTGCTATGTCTTCCGATTATAATGGAGCTATGTTAAACTTTCGACCAGATCCTGGCTGGACCCCCGTGTGTTCTGGTATTTTTGGAGGCAAGAATAGCTTGCCTACATTTTTCTCTGTTGTCAATAAAGAATGAAAACGGACAGGATTTATTGCTGTTTCCAAAAAATAGCCTGATTTTTACACCATGTTTATAATAACCTGAAATGTCAAATTCTGATGATACATTCCCTTTTAGCTCTTAGTACTGGATCTATGTATTGGATTCTACCCAGTTTATCTTGGATAAGGCTACATTCACACCGGCAAGAGTGATATCCGGTTAAAACACTCCACCTGATATCGCGCATGTCAATGTGCGTTTTACTTAAGAATGCAAGGCGTTTTTCATGCAAAAACGCCTTGCATCGTTTCTGTGAAATTCTGATCCACACGCTATAGAGGATCGCAAGTGTTTCAGGTTGATTTTAATGGGAAACCTCGCAACGCACTTGTGTACACATCACGTGACATGCGATGCGTTTCGCTGCCCCATTGAAAACAATGGGCCATGTGTTTTGAGGAATGCGAAAAAAAATAGGACACGCAGCGAGTTTTTACATCGTGGCATAGCTGTGAGGGAAAAACCAACGCTCGTGTGTATGACTCCATTTAAAAGAATGTAGTTCATATTCGCGCAAGTTTTGTGCATCTCGCAACGCACAAAACTAGGCAAGATACACGCCCATGTGAATGTAGCCTAAGGGGGAGAAATTAGGATGCTGAAGTTTTTAATAATATAAACCTACTGTCTATCTGTGGTAACTTATGTGGACAGTGCTCAAAGGAATTCAATAATAGTAAATTCTTGGGGGGTGCTATGTCAGTGGTTCTGCTGATGAAGTGAATCTTTACCACCCGAAGGCTGGATTCAGACAACTGTATATCGGCTGGGTTTTCACTCCCAGCCGATATACGTCGTCTCTCTCTGCAGGGGGGGAGGCTGGAAGAGCCAGGAGCAGTGATCTGAGCTCCCGCCCCCTCTCTGCCTCCTCTCCGCCCCTCTGCACTATTTGCAATGAGGAGAGGCAGGATGGGGTGGGGCTAATTCTTGGAACTTAGACCCCCCCCCCTTCCCCCCCCCCCGTCCCACCTCCTTTCATTGCAAATAATGCAGAGGGGGCGGGAGCTCAGTTCCTGCTCCTGGCTCTTCCATCCTCCCTCCCCCCCCCCCTGCAGATAAGGACACCGTATATCGGATCGTCGTGAAAACTGAGCCAATATACGGTCGTCTGAATCCACCCTTAAGGGTGCATTCACACAGGCGACAGCACGTCACCCTGACATTCTTGGGCACGGTTTGCATTCGGCAGCACACTGACTCCCTGGCTGTGTGCTATGTGATGTGCAGGAGACCACTTATCTGCATGTTCTATTCTGTGTGCTGCAATTTTTCCATCTCGCAGCATGGCTGTAAGAGAAAAGTTGGCCATGCAAGTACACCCATTGCAAATAATGGGTTGTATTTTTGTGCAAGTTTTGTTCTTCTTGCAATGCACAAAACTTACATGATTTTCTCACCTGTAACTGCACCCTTAGCAAGATTTACAACTAGGAGCATTCAAAGCTCTGTTCTGTTTTTAACCATGTGTGAATCATCAGGGATCTGCCATAGGGATTATTGTATTTCCCTCACTTAACCAATTATCACCTTGCTCACTGATGGGACAGAGGTGATCAGTCAGTTACAGATTACTCTTAATTGCTAAAATGCAACGAGACACTAGAGGGCACGTCTAATCCGTAGAGCTATTCCCAAATAGATGTGAGCCTTCAGAGCCACCATCACAAGATAAGAAATGTTAGACTTTGCTGCATTAGAAACTTGGGTTTGTATTCTTGAGTTTCAAGTTGGGAACTATAAATCAGTCCAGTTAAATTAATTTTAATGAACAGATGTAGTCAATATGGTATTTTTGAAGGAAAAGAAGCTTCAAATAGATGAAATCATTAAGGTCTAAGCACTGTAAATTTATGGCGCTTGGTCCTGGGCTTTAATCCCAGGCAAGTGTAAAAATACAGTGTGGGATTAAAGCCTCTGATTCTGCAATCAATCAGAAGCAGGTGAGTTTGTCAGCAGTTAGTCACAGCTGAGAACCTGAAAGAGAAGGCAGGAGCGCTATATACTAAAAAGGAAAGGTGGACGTGTTTCTTCCACTGTGGGAGCCGGCGGTCACGTGACTGGGTTATCCTGGCACAGCAGAGCTACAGGCTCCCAGCAGATGCGGATCAGCTCTGCCAGTGACTATTGTCACTAGAGAGGAAGTTTTCTCCTGTAACTGGGACATCTATGGATGCCTCAGCTACAGTGGGACTCCTATGGATGCCTCAGCTACAGTGGGAAAGTGTCAAATAAAAAAACGTGATTGTCCCCCCAGACATCATGGGGAACATAGATAGTAAAAAAAATAATTACATAAACAAGTAAAACAAAATTACAGAATAAAAATATATACATAAAAAAGAAAATAACCCAAAACCGTCGCCAATGCGCCCTGTAATCCAAAACAATACATATATATCTAAATGTCCGAAACAAAATGAGGACTCCACTCCCATACTCTGTTTAAGCGTAAATATATTAATTTAAAAAAGAACTATAAATGTTTTTAAAAAATCATTTTTTATTTAACTGTTTACCCCCCCCCCCCCCCATAAAGCAAAAAATGGGGGAAAATGTCAGTGAAAAAGCTGTTACCTGTGACGTATAGGACTATTTTTAAAAAATCTTTTTCACTGACTTTCTTCAGTTGTTTTTTTTAGTTTTATTGGGGGTAAAAAGCTAAAAAAATTTTTTAACATCTATAGTTATTTTTTTGTATATTTACACTAAATAAAGTATAGGAACGGGTTCTTCATTTTGTTTCGGACGGTTTAATACAATATGTATGCTTTTGGATTACAGGGCGCATACAGTGACTGTTTTAGTTGGCATCGGCTTTGGGTTATTTTCTTTTTTTCTATGTATATTTTTATTTTATTCTGTAATGGTTTTACTTAGGTATTAAAAAAAATAATTACATATGTCCCCCATGACGTTATATAAGACCTAAGGGGGACATTCACGTTTGTTTTTATTTTTTTTATTTGACACTTTACCACTGCAGCTGGGACATCCATAGGAGCCCCATTTACAGGGAAAAAAACATCCCCTGTAGTGACAATAGTCACTAGCAGAGCTGATCAGGGTCTGCTGGGACCCTGCATCTCTGCTGTGACAGGGGATCCCGGCAGCCGGCTTGGGTAGTGGAGGAATGAGTTTGACACCCCTGATCTAATTAGTCTATATTTAAGGCTCGTTCACACAAGGGAACTAATAATGTAAAATTTCTGTGTGCAAAAAAATTGCAGCTAACTCCAATAAAAATCACGTGAATGGATGATTTCCCTCGAACGAGTCCCAACCTTCTTTAGCATTTAAATCGCCCATACACACGATCTAGAGCGGCGTCTTGCAGAAAAAACGCGCAGCTGTTCAGAATTCCCTCGGTCGGTAGTGTAGTGGCCCAGAACATTCAATTCTGGCCCCTCCATAAGTGTATTCTATGTAGTATCTTGTATGAATGCACTGTGCAGAAATTGTCTGGTCATCTGTTATGTGTATTGCACAGCTGCAAAAGGTGAGTGGTTAATGTTTGCATGAGACTGGGAGATGTCTGCAAATGTATCTTATTGTAGCTTATGTTCTGTCACGTGGTATGCTAGAGTCTATAAGTATGAGTGATTTGGATGTAGTGGGAGAGTTCATCACAGTGAGAGTAGTAGTTGTTTTGGAGAGTGAGTGAGAGAGTCCCTGATCTTCAATGGTAGTGGAAGGAGTGAGCGCCGGCCACATGGGGGTACCTTCAACCCTCTTGTGGTGAAGTGATGGAGGAAGAATAGAGGTTTCCTGAGTGTCCTAATGCCAGGAGCCAATAACGAGTGAGGAGAAAGAGAGAGAGTGAGCGTGTAGAGTCTGATCATCTTGCAGAGGTACTGTTCTCAGTTTTTAATCTGTGGAGAGTCAATCCCTTCCCCCTTCCAGGAGCGGTCCCGAACAGATAATTAGGACTGTTGGGCTGGTGTCATCCTGAGTCTTCCCTTCCACCAGTGGTTCCGTTCAAATCTCAAGATTGCAAGGCCAGCTTCATCCTGAGTTTCTCCCAGATCTTCTTGTTTATGTGTGACCTGTATCGATGTATCGTTATACCTGTGTACCCTGTTTTCAGTTAACTACAGTAAAGTTTGCCAGGCCCTGACCATTCCCAGGGACTGAGATACTTAAAGGGGTTGTCCCGCGCCGAAACGTGTTTTTTTTTTTTGCATAGCCCCCCCCCGTTCAGCGCAGGACAAACCCAAGGGATGTGTTGAAATTAAAAATTTTTTTTTACCCGAATCCCCTCTCTGCAACTTCTTCCTTCTTTTCCTCCAAGATGGCCGCCAGGATCTTCACCCACGATGCACTGCGGGTCTTCTCCCATGGTGCACCGTGGGCTCTGTGCAGTCCATTGCCGATTCCAGCCTCCTGATTGGCTGGAATCGGCACACGTGACAGGGCGGAGCTACGCGATGATGCGTAGAAGGGGGCGGAGCTAGAACGCTGCTCGTGCCCGGACCGACCAGAAGGGAGAAGACCCTTCTGCGCAAGCGCGTCTAATCGGGCGATTAGACGCTGAAATTAGACGGCACCATGGAGACGGGGACGCCAGCGCAGGGAAGGTGAGTATATAACTTCTGTATGGCTCATATTTAATGCACGATGTATATTACAAAGTGCATTAATATGGCCATACAGAAGTGCTTACCCCCACTTGCTTTCGCGGGACAACCCCTTTAATCATTACTTAGTGTGGGGACTATTCTTTACCGCCGACGGCTCATACCGGTGGAAAAGGAACGGGGGTGTCACGAGTGACAACCTTGCTATCTGTTTAAATGTTTATTGGCCATCCCTATCCTAGGGGTGTCTGGAACAGGCCTACTGGTACTCAAGCCAAGGTCGCTGTAGCCCTCTGGGAAATAGCCTAGTAAGTGCCACCGTGACAAGTGACTGCTCCTCTTCATAGGCCTCGTGCCCAAAGTGGACCCTCCAGGTCGCCACAGTAGCTAATAATTATTTCTAATGTCCTCTTTTCCAAGCGTTGGATGCTGCTAAACTCCCTCCTCCTTTTTTCCAGCTCCCATAGGAGTCTATAGACAAGACCTATATTTTTGCGCAGCAGGGAATTTCAGTTGCTAATGTCCTATTATTTTAATTGTTTTATTTTTTTTTTGCGCGGCTAAAATTCCTTCGTCTGAATGTTTCCATAAGAAACTCTTAATTCTAATAATCGTGATTTTTTTTTTTTTGCGTGTGTAGGTTAGCTGTACAAATTCCCTTGTGTGAATGAGCCCTTACTTGCGGAAATGCTGTAGAATTTCTGCAGCATATCAATCATGTGTGAAGACGGCCTGTGGGTGAATTCACACACTGTGGAATTGTTGCAGAATGCTGGCTATGGAATGTGTGACCAAAGTCTGCAGTAATGTACAGTACAACGTAAGTGATGGATTTTCACCACAGTTAGGCCTCCTTCACACAGACGTTTTTTACCGCGATTAGCTAAGACAGCCCCTCGATCGCAGCGCTTTTCAGCGCCGCAATTTTCAAGCCGTCTCTATTCTATTTTTGATCTGTTAGCGTTCCTCATCAATGATGAGGAGTGCTTAATGCCGGCGTCGGCCACAGCTTAGCTACGGCCGAAGATGAAAGTAAAACGCAACAAAGCGCTGCGATTTAAATCGCGACGCTTACTGCAACACCTGTGTGAGGGAGGCCTTATGAGTGAATTCCACAGTGAAAATATGCACACAGATTTTTCCATGATGTGTAATTGTACCGATTTAGTGTCTATCTGGAACACAGTAATGAGAGTTACAACCAGGGACAGACAACTTTTAGCAGTAGTTTGCTGAGTTTTCTAAGTTTTTGCCGCCTACTGGTTCACAGCTGAGGTGCTGTTATTGCCAGATGTTTCCACAGTTACTGTAGTTTTGCACACTTTTAGCTTGACTCTTGATGGTGCCATGATTTCAGCAGCTCCTACTGAGATTGTAACGCTGTGTGTTTGATTTTCTAATATCCCCATCCTTTTGGCCATAGTGTTTGTAAAATTTCTTGTGCCATCTACAGCAGGTGGCAAGTGCTGGACATGGGGACAGGTTTACCCAGATCACCGCTCTTCTCTTCTGTTTCTTCTTTTACTGCTGGTTCCATTTCTGCAGAAGATTTCCTTAATTCATTTGAGTCTGAAAGAATGTGACCTAATAAATTACATTATTATTACATATCATGCGTATTCTGGTCAAATAGGTTAGCAATAGCTGATCCACGCTGCTAGGTGCACGCGAGTGCGATGCAAGGTTTCCCATTTTTTCCGATGAGAAACACTCTGCGATCCTCTGCGCAGCTATCAGCTTTACTGATGTGATGCGTGACGTTTTTCATACAAAAACACGCCTTGCATCAGTGTGGAAATTTCATCTTGAAGAGTGCGATATCGGAACTAGTTTTACGAACCAATGTCACACTTGCCTGTGTGAAATTAGCCTAACCCCAATTTTTTTTTTAGTCCAACTAAGGCCACATTCACATGAACACAAATCCCGCGTGAGTCCTCTGTGTTGCGAGACGTACAAAACTCGCGCAAATATCATCTCCAATCTTTTGAATAGAGTCATGCACATAAGCAATGTTTTTCGTCATAGCAATGCTGTGAGGTTAAAAAAATCACCGCGTGTCCTATTTTTTTCACGTTCCTCAGAAACGCACTCAAAATAAATGTCTGAGGATTGGTATTTCAGAGAAGTGATATGAGGAGTTTTCGCATTAAAAAATGCCTTGCATCCGCAGGTAAAACGCACATTGACAAGTGCGCTATCAGGCCGTGTTTCTCTGGCCCGATATCACGCTCGCCTATGTGATTGTAGCCTAAGGAATATAACTGCCATTTTCTAATTGTTCATATAATACACTGCAATACTCCTTTATTGCAGTACCTAATAGTCAAATACACCTGGATGTTCTGACAACTCATCAACTTGTGTGACAGTCTCCTCCCTGGAAATTTTCAATTACAGAAGTTGCTATAAAATGTAACAAAGTTTTAGATCAAAATTTCCGCCTACCTGCAGGGCAGCCCGGATGGGACTCTGGGTTTTGATCTTGTCTTCCCATTATTTCTTCGTCTGATAAGAGCAAATTCTTTAACAAGAAATATGTCCTCATTTTCCCTTTGCCTTTTACTTCAGTCACTCCTCTTTCCAGTATTTCAAATTCTTGATCTTTCAGGGCGCTGCAAAAGTATGAACTCATTAACATTAAGTAATGTACTAACCCTGTTGGATATTCACCTACACTTCTAACAGAACAACCCTGGAAAATGCAGAAATAGAGCCAGTTATTTAAGAGTTTCTGATCATCTAAAATAACCGAGTATATGCTATTTATTAATTATGTAATCAATTGTCCTGTACTATGTAGTAATATAGATAGATGGTTCCAGCACGGTCCTTGGTAGAGCCAGCTCATGTATAATCTGTAACCACCTACCATGTGCAATTCATAAAACTGCTCACCTCTTCCATGGCGCCCCTCTCCCTCTGCAACCCTTTAACTACGCCCCTGTGTATATTCCCCCTTTACACCACATTTAGATGGCCATATGAGAGTGGTAGCCAAGACAGTCAGGTGCATCTTGCATCAGATGGCACACAGACACACGTCTATGCGCTGTCTGATCTCCACATTGCAGAATAGGACATGAAGTGATTTTTCACATATGAATATTCTTATAGGCCATAATGGGTCTGTGTGCTGTCTGCAAATTAGACAGTACACATCTGAATGCAGCCTTATGTAGCCTTCATACTTCAAGGATTTTGGTGCAAATATTGATGCAGATCTACAGCAAATTTCATCCCTTCAATAGAATCGGTGAATTCTACTGTGGATCTGCTTTAAAAATTCACATCAAATGGTACAGGTTTTAGTTTGGACATTTCCATTGCAGAACATATGCACTAAATCTGTTACATATGAATGCATTCGTACCACTGGTGTAACTATAGGGGATGTGGTTGCACCCGGGCTCAGGAGCCTTAGGGGGGCCCATAAGGCCTCTCTTCTCCATATAGGGAGCCCAGTACTATGAATAAAGCATTATAGTTGGGTCCCTGTTACAGGTTTTACATTGGGGCCCAGGAGCTTCAAGTTATGCCTCTGACTCATACAGAATAGCTGTGAACTGGAGGGAAAGCATATTCATAAAAAAAACCCACTCTTTTGGGCGACTTCACGATTGTACTTTTTGCGCATGCAGGGCCA
This sequence comes from Eleutherodactylus coqui, assembly GCF_035609145.1. Lineage (NCBI taxonomy): Eukaryota > Metazoa > Chordata > Amphibia > Anura > Eleutherodactylidae > Eleutherodactylus > Eleutherodactylus coqui. Next base: position 452,573,416 of record NC_089837.1, on the reverse strand, counting down.
GTTCACATGTGTGCGACATACTCCTCCAATGGTTAAAAAGGCTATTTGGCCTAATGAGATCCAGATGTCTTCTTTTCCTTGTGGTTTTGCGCAGTGTTTCACGCGTCCCCTTGCGTATTTGCACACCTTCCATAGATTTACATTTAGCCTTAATTCCACACAAAAATAGAGCATGCTGTGTTTTTTTTCCACGTGCACGAAAAAGAATAATGAGAGCGAACCCAATGAGATCAATGAAAATGCCAACCAGAAACCAGCTCCTCTGCAGTCGCTCCTACGCAAGGACTGGCTGGAAACCACAGCAGATGCAGAGGGAAAGGGAGTAGGTCCAACGTAGGGTAAAAACTCGTTCTCTTTATTGAAAAATCCAGACAGACATAGAGGAACAAGAAGCATGAGCCGTCTTACATGTTTCAGGCAAGCATGTTGGCCTTAATCATAGACTGATCATAGAGAGTTGGCAGAAACAGTTGGGTTGATGTTCAGCCAAAATCTACTTCAGGGCTTAAACAGACGAATGTGTTACACCGCATAATGCAGAGAATAGAATCCACTGATTTCAATGGCTTCATTCTCACTTTTTTTTTGTGCCTGTGAAAACAATAGGATCTGCTCTATCCAGTGCCCGAGCGTGTATGCGCTAAACGCAGCACAAACCCGCGATCAGCGGCACAGCATTAGGGTAATTCTTCTGCCCGCATGAATGAGTGGTGCACAGGCAAGAGCAAATTGGGCAGGAGCGAGGCTATTGCATAACACGCTTGTCTGTCAAAGCCCTTATGTGTATGGCTGGCTTTGCTGCTACCTATGGCGCTGAACTGAAGGCACAGTGGAAGGGTAAGTAATATCTATTTTATTTATGCCATTTTCTACCCTGGGGCAAGTTTTTTCTTAATGGCTGGAAAACTCCTTTAACCACTTTATGATTCTTACTTGTAACTTGTTGGACTCAGGTGAATTTTATCTGGAACCCCGTGACTTTCCATCCTAGAAGCTGTATTCACAGTGTCTCCAAACAAGCAGTACCTTGGCATCTTATCTCCAACAACTCCAGCTAACACTGGTCCAGTGTGAATGCCAACTCTGATCTAAGTGAGTAGATATTATATTATGACTATGGTAATGGGCATAATGAATATAAATGGAAAGTAACTGGGTGATTTGGCCACTTGCATCTACCTACCTCAATAGGGTTTCCAGATACAGGGTTAATAACTTCCTTTGCTGACATTCTCATGCCCAAAGCAAAGTTTGCCACTCTTTGCGCATGAGTTTCGACAGGAACTGGTACTCCTCCAACCACCATGTAAGCATCTCCAATGGTCTCAACCTAGGGGAGAAAATATGATTATCATTTGTCTGTGAAAAACTCAAGGCCTCATTCCTGTATGCAGTGTATGGAGGTGTATAGCTCCCTAGTAGGTAGCCCTACGGCCTCTGTGTTCTGCAGTACAGGCTCAGTGGGGCCATATATATATATAGAGAGAGAGAGTTATTCTCCTGAGCAGCACTGCTTCTTGGGATAAATACCTCTATCCTACAATGTAGCTGTCATATAAAACCTCTGAATGTCTCTGTATGGAATCAGAGGTACAGTAAAGGCGCCATACAACTCTGTGGAAGCCCTATTACAAGTCTGTACAACTATACATTTGCTGCACTTATTGATATTAGCACTAAATTGTACCTTTACCTTGTACACATCATGCACACTGGTCAAACGATCAAATCTTGAATACATTGCATTAAGCATGTTGACTATTTGAATGGGCTCGCAAGCACTACATATGTTAGTGAACGTCACTACATCACTGAAGAGTATTGTGCACGTCGGAAACTCGCCTGTAAGGAGACAAATGATTTGTTAGTATGTGTTATACGTAATAAGTATAATATTACTGCATGTGCATTACATGGAATAAAACTGCAACTACCAGAGCAAGAGAAGTGCCTTGGGTATTCTGGGACTTTAATTACTGATGACTTATCCTCAGGATTGGTATTCAATAGTTGAGCCACAGGGACCCGTCACTTGGGATCCCTGCCAATCTGCTGAACATTGCAGCGGGCTGGATGTCATCTCTGCTGGTCAGTGCCAGATGTGTGATAGCCAGCTTTACTCCCACTGAAATTAATGAGAGCGCCGCCTGCTATTACGCTTCCAGCGCCTATGGGTGGCCAGGACTGGACCTTCAACACTGACCGCAATATGGAGCCAGAAGTGTAATAGGAGGCAGCACTGTCATAGATTTCAATGGAAAGGAATCCAGCCATTGCACTTCTTCCCCTGACCACATATGACGACGTCCAACCCACTGCACTGACAGAGAACCAAACGATCAACAGGGATCCCAAGCAGCGAGTCCACGTCGATCAACTATTGATGACCTATCCTAGGTTATCAGTAGTGAAAGTCCGAGAATACCCCTTTAGGCAGCAGTAAACAATATCATACAGCAATTGCAAAAGCAAGTAAGATTTTAGGGTGTATTAAATAGAAACAAAACTGTGAAGACTATGGGATTTACTCCACAATGTAAAAATGTTATAGGACTACTAAAGAGGGTTCAAAGGCAGCCAACTAGATTATTAAATAGGATAGAGAGGCTCTCTGAGTCTAGATAAATCAGGCTTGTTCAGCTTGGAATAAAGATATTTTAGAGGAGATCTTATTTATACCGCTGGATAATCAACTGTGTGAAGGAACGGTGGCGTCACAAGTGACAACTTCTTCAGTCCACTACACCCATATACAGGTAACCGCTGTCCCAGCATTGCCTGGAACAGGCCTAGCGGTGACTTGGCTCATGCTGTACGCATCCCTCTGGGGAGGAGTTTGGTAGAGCCATTGTGACAAGTGTCATCTTTACCCCCACCAGCTCCTCAGTGTTGGCCTGGTGTCTTGGTTGCTGCGGAACATTACAGTAACCCTATACTTTTGGCATCACGAACAGGATAAAATGCCTCTGTGCCACATCCACGTGCTTGCGTTACCGCAAGAAGTCAATTTTTCTTCTGGCGTGTTGAGAAAGAAGTCAAATCTCTGTGTCAAGTTTCTGCCATGTCTGTATTCAGTACCCAAGAGTACTCGGACTGAGTTTCAAAGTCAAAGTCAACTATTCTACTAGAAAATTCCTCTCAAGCTGCAGTGACCAAAGTGTATTATGCTAGGGGAGATGATGTCATTATGCTGTTGAACCGTGTGCAATTGATGGACTTTGTTACAGAGCCCCACATGAGTTTCAACATGGACACCCAAGATGGCACCTGGCCACCTTGTTTTTCTTCTTCACAAGGTATTCCCGCCGCAGAGTTACAGCCAAAAATTCTCCGCCAAGACGTTACTGCCTTTCCTACTGAAAAAGTAGGGGGAAGACTACCCCCACTGAGGAACCATGGCGCGAAAATCAGGATCGCCACCAAGAGGTGGAGACCTATGCCGTTGAGGAGTCACTGGACCTCACCGTACAGAGCTTCTCCAGCTATTCAAGTGAGAAGATGAGAAGATACTTCCTCCCCAGCAAGAGACCCAGGGTGCCAGGAAAATACAGGGTGTGGCTGTGGGATACCCTCCACCGCAGCCGCAGTACTACTAGGGAGATGAGCCAGAGCTCCTTGGGTTGGCATACCCTTTATCTACTCCTTTTTCTCCGCTACCAGAGAGAAGTTCTAATAGAGCTTCAGGGAAGAAATTTATTTGGCCTGGGACTCTGAAACCTGCCAGGCCTAGAAAAGGAATACGGCCTGCTCGTACCGAGAAAACCCCCGCACTGGCAACCACCCGCCAGATCGGCCCTTATCGGGAAGGATCAATGGTATTACCTTAGATTATCATCCACTGAGGGAATCGGGTAGCCAGGGTGGTCATACCTCCAGGATTGCATTCCTTTGTCAGGGACTTTGAGGACCCTGGAGTGAACATTCTGTTCCACTCCCGTGAGCACCTGCATTTATGTAGGGAGTTGCGGCAACCCCTAGCAGGACCCTCTAGACAAGGAACTGAATCCGAACAAGTTTCTCATGGGAAAATACTGGAACAATTGACGGCACATTGTTCGCGCAACTTGGCGTCGCCTCAACGGGCTGCAGTGAGGTGAATTTGGCATCCTAAGAGTCCCTCATCTGTAGCTTCAATGGGGATCCGCACATGGTCGAGTCTGCCCACTCCCACTGGCTGGTCTACGGACTATGAGTCTGAAAAGCCAATTCCTGCTCACAGAGTATTACATCCTAGGAACTGCTTTAGATATTGATCTCAAAAGACTATTTGCATAAGAGACATTTTCGTGTTCTGTTGCTAAGCCCCTTAAAATTTAAGGACTATAAAGTTATATATTTTTCCCCATGCATAGCCCAGTGCTGCTAATTGCCTATGCTATGTTTATACTATTTTGTATTAACATGTTTATGCAATGTTATAGTTTAAGATATTGTGCAGGTGGAGAACAAAGTCTTAAGTAAAGTAATGTCTAGTTCTAAAAGCTACTATTTGAATGTGACCGCGCGAATGGCATGAATGATAAATGTATGCTTGGAGGTTTTGTTTCCCACCGTGCATCTTTTGTGCCAGTGTCTGTCCACCATCCTAGCTGTCCCAGTAGGTGGGGCATCCTTTTCACTTCATCCTCTTAGTCTCGGATATGGGAGTATTGACTTAAGCTACCACCCGTCACTGAGTCTTTTCCTTTTCAGAGAAAGTGATGGTCATTCCACTTGTCTCTTGTTTTTCCTACCAGTCACCTTGCTCTGTTCTCTAGTACCGCATCAGTGTTGTATTCTCTTTTTCAGAGGAAGTGATGTTCATTCCACTTGCCTCATATCATTTGTCTTTGGGAGAAGAGTGATACATGCTGTCATTATGTAGTGCCTTAATAAGAAAGTGATATTCTTCAGGTGTCTCAGAACACTAGAATGGGTTAATTTTCTGTATAAATAACTGAAGGGTGGGAGCTGTGTTTATAGGTTTAGCCTTGCACACTCCGAGACTGTGCAGTGTTCCTAGAGGTGAACTGGATTAGTACACTGAGATATCCCTTCTCCAGATATTACACTCTGTTTTGGACGCGCTGGGGTCTGCTTATTTTAATTAGGGGGGAATTACAGTGGCCCGAAGTCTATATATCTGGCCCCTTGATAATAGGCATACATGTCATGTCTTCGGTGTGGATGCACTGTGTAAATTGTTGTGTCTTGAGTTATGTGTATTGCACAGCTGTATAAAAGGTTAATGTCTGAAAGTGGCTGGGATATATCTGGAAAATGTAACAAATTGTCTTGTCACGTGATGTTGCCCTATATATGTGTTTGCAAGAGATGTGCAAAGGGCTTCTGTTCTGGTTGTCTGTTCTTCAGGGGTTTTCTTCAGTCCATTTTCTTCTGAGAGAGAGTGCCAGTCACATGGGGGTACCTTCAACCCTCATGTTGTGAAGAGGATGGAAGCTGAGGAGAGGTATCCTGATGTCCCCATCCCAAGACCCCTACCCTGAGTGAGTGGAAGAAAGAAGTCCACTGTGCAGTGTTCACGCTACAAAGTACAAGTGAGTGTCAGTGGAGTGTTCCCTTTCCAGGAGTAGAACCTTACAGATAACTTAGCCTGTAGTTTTGGTGTCATCCTGTGTTCTCCTCCCTGACCTTGCCTAACTGTCATTCTTGCACTGGCGTGTGAAGTTTTGTATTACCAGAAGTAAAGTTCCAGTCACTGCCTGTTCCCAATGATTGAGGTATTCAAGCATAACAGTGTGTGGACTCTATTATTTCTACCACTGGATAATCAACGGTGTGAAGGAACGGTGTCATTACGAGTGATAACTTCTTCAGTCCACTACGCTCAGATACAGGTAACCGCTGTTTTAGCATTGCTTGGAAGGGGCCTAGTGGTGCCTTGGCCCAGGCTGTACATGTCCCTATGGGTAGAGTTTGGTAGAGCGATCGCGAAAAGTGTCATCTCTACCCCTGCCAGCTCCTCAGCATGGGCCTTGTGTCTTGATTGCTGCGGGACGTTACAGGAAAACTATTGGCGAAATAATTGCTTGAAAGAGCCAATGCAAATGATAGTCATTCCATCTAAACACAGTCACTAACTGGGTAACAGTCATTAGTTGTTTAGTTTCAGCTCACCAAAAACTGGTTAATCAAAAGTTGTCTTGTGTAAAGTCACATTGGTTCATTTTTGAACGATTTGCGAATGAATTTGCATGGAGATTCCCTCTGGAAAGAATATGTCTGCAAACAACTAATGAAAATTCATCACTCTGTGTAAAAGCAAACAAATGCTTAATTTGTATATTTCCAGTGTCTTTTCTCCGCGACTATCTCAACAATAGTTGCACAGTGTATGTTCAATGTTATCTGAGACTTCAGACTCAGACTCAAAATAAGTCCAGAGTGAAGTTAAACAGCAAAGAAAGTAAGTAGGATGCTCAGCTGCATAGCTAGAGGTATAACCAGTAGAAAGAGGGAGATTGTGGTCCCACTGTTCTGCAATTAAAAGTGGGGCAAAATCCACACCATTTAGGTGCAGATTTGGCCACCACAGAATTCTTTTGGAATTGATGTGGGTATTCTACATGGATTCCACCATGTGAGAAGGCAGCCTAAAAATATGGGGGACATGATGGAAACCTTTATATGTGTTACAGGAGGAGAGAAGGGAGAGGAAAGACATGATGGAAACCTTTATATATGTTACAGGAGGAGAGAAGAGAGAGGAAGACATGATGGAAACCTTTATATATGTTACAGGACGAAGAAGGGAGATGGGGGATAGAATGGAAACCTTTATTAATGTTACAGGAGGACTAAGAGAGGAGGGACATGATTGAAAAACCCTTATATATGTTATAGGAGGAGAAAAGCGAGATGAGGTCATGATGGAAACCTTTATATATGTTACAGGAGGAAAGAAGGGAGTGGGGGGACATGATGAAACCTTTATATATGTTACAGAAGGAGAGATGGGAGAGGGGGACATGATGGAAACCTTTATATATGTTACAGAAAGAGAGAAGGGAGAGGAGGGATATGGAAACCTTTATATATGTTACAGGAGGAAAGAAGGGAGAGGGGAGACATGATGAAACTTTTATGTATGTTAGAGGAGGAGAGAAGAGAGAGAAGGATATTATGGAAACCTTTTATATAAGTTACAGAAGGAGAGAAGGGAGAGGGGGACATGATGGAATCATTTATGTATGTTGCAGAAGGAAAGAAGGGAGAGGAGGACATGATGGAAACATTTATGTATGTTGCAGAAGGAAAGAAGGGAGATGGGGACATTATAGAAACCTTTATGTATGTTACAGGAAGAGAGAAAAGAGAGGAGGGATATGATGGAAACCTTTATATATGTTACTGGAGGAGAGAAGGGAGGGGGGGGCGTGATGGAAACTTATAGGCCAGAATAAAGTTCCATATTGCTTATTGTGTCGTGGTCTCAAAATACAAACTAGTACTTCTGTGCATGAGGCCTGAGACATGTCAGGAGATGGATTTCACCTTCTACATTGTTTGACATAGTCTGATATGTTACCTGCTTGGACTTTTTTGCCCTCCTTTAACTGATTGGCCACATGCTGAGGAAGCATAGCGTACAGCAACGTCTCAGTTTTTTTCTTCTCAATCTCCAGGTTTTTAGACAAAATACGCAGCTCTTCCTTCTTCCGCTCCAACTGGTTGGACAGCTCAATTTCAGCCAGTCTTTGATGGTTCAAAAGAATCAGATCTCTCGTCACATCATGTTTGGCGATATCAGAAATATGCATGTTTTTCTCTTCTAGTTCCTGCAAACTGCGCAGCTTTGGAGAACACATATAGATCATGCATTGTATGGAATCCATCCATATCATATGTCCTGTAAAGAATGATTTAGTAGATAAAGATACATTAACACATTATAATGACAGGATCCATAGTAGCTGCAAAAAAAGTACATCTAAGAGACTATTTTAATAGCCTTAAAATATCCAACAAGATACTATGCAGACTTATGTGACTTCATAGTTATACAAACACGGGAAAATTTACTAAAACCGGCATTTCTAATGTCGGTCTTAATATAATTTCCTCTGGCGCACGATGCCCTAATACATGCCTCTTCATGTATTCGATGATTCTTGGCATCTCTGTGTGCCTAAATGGTAATGTATGCCAGGTGCGACCTAAGGTACATTTCTGGTATAATTTATGCCAGTTTCTGGCTTTAATTATATATAAATGTGTTGGTCCTCAGTGGTCACACCCCATCCACACAAGCCGAGCCCACTTTTAACTTGTACCAAAATGTGTGACTTTTCTGGCGAAAAGCATTTAATAAATGTCCCCTTCTGTCTAATGTGATCCTGCAGTTGTACTCCTTTTTATCTGTCCACTACTTCTTGCTAATTCACCAAATGTTAGGGAAAAAATGAAAGTGACTGAAGACCGGTTGCTTCATTTGTTTATGTCAGATGTACTGGAGCAATAAAATATTCGGTTGCCAAGCTGGCCATCATCTCTAACAATGTTTATGTAGATATAACAATGGGTGACAAAGTGAGGAGAGGCCTACTATACATCTGTAGCTCAACAACTAGACCTTGTTTCTTTAGAAAAGCAGCTGTTCTACCAGTACAAAGCTTTTAAAAAGGGTCAAACTAGCTTAAAAAATAAAAGAAATCCTACTCATCGGTCCAATTCCCCACTTCCCTGTTCCCTGCCGGTCTATGCTTCCTGTACCTCTTCACACAGGAAATGTGACCATTAAGCCAATCACTGGCTGTATTGGTGACCAGCCCCAGCCTGTGATTAGCTGAGTGATAACATTATCTGTGTCTAGTGGGACGACAAGTAAAGACCAGTAGGGGATCTAGGAAGTGTCAGAACACGAGTAACGGGATTGGTGATCCTTAAGAAAATTAGGGGCCAGACAACACCTTTAATAGCAATTTTGATAGCAATGGTACTTTTATCAACAACCCACAAGGAGTCTCCATGGTTCTAGAAGGGGACAAATGAAAGGGAAACTACAAAGTCTTTTTAAGGGAAGAGTACTGTCATGGTCTGTTGGCTGCGACGGGTCATGGCATGGTGGTCTTGCGCATAGACGGACTAGTTGCACTGTTCCGGTCCGTCCAACAGGTTGATGTTTATGTTTTTGTTGTTTGTCATTTCTCATGGTGTTACTTTGATCGTTTGTTTGTATTCCCTCAGTGCTTCACCTGTCCCAGATTTTGTTCTCTTGTTTCATATAATGATTTTACCGTGCTGTATGTGGAACTCTGTCTGTCCACTTGCATTGCCTTGATCATTGTTTAAATCTGCTTATTTCTGATTATTTTCTCAGTTCTTGTGGATAGAGGACGTGTTCGTAGTGGTGAGTGTTTAGCTGTAAAGCTAAGTGGTGATTTAGTTTGTTTATTAGTGTTTTCCTTCTTTTACTTACTAGAGTTAGTAGCCAAGGCACGAGATGTGGGGTCGCCTTTATCGAGGCAATAACCTCTCTTTTAGGCAGGACGGTTCTTGTCCTAGTAGTCAGGGTGAGGTTGTTCCTTTCTCCTTTTGCTTAGATTATATGATATTTTACGCCATTCCACAGTCTGCCCCCTGTGTGAACGCATCATTACGTTCGTCCTGGGCATAGTGCCTATTACGCTCAGGGCGAACCTGACTAATGCCTTGATAATACAGCATGCTATGGGACTTGCTATCATTTATTTTATGATATTGTTCTCAGTAAGAGAAACAAAATAATATTGTGAATATGATACCTTTTAACAGCTAGCAAAAAAAAAAAAGATGTTACAACAAGCTTTTGAGACTACTTAAGTCTCTTCATCAGGCCGCTCTCACATGGGTGTATTGTCATTTACCATACTTTCTTTTCTTATTGATGTCATATAACTCAATGAGAAAAAACCTCTGTATGCCTCCACAAAAGAATCCTTCTCCAATAAGATAACATTAGGCTGATTTTTATGTGAATGGCCTGAATTATACCAACTGCAAACACATCCTATTCAGTAACAGACACAGTGACAAGTGCTGGCTGTATGTATCGTGTCTGATACCAATGATTATCAAATAAGCGTCAAATATAGAGAACAACAGAAATCCATACAACTATGAACAGAGATCTGGTCACCTCTGAGCTTCAGCATGGGGTGCTTCTTCCAGGATTCCGGCATCATTTCTCGCTTTGTCTTCAGCACAAACTGACTATTAGTGAACATCTGAATGTTTGAAATTGTGAAAGTAACTTGAGGATGGACAATAGTGAAGTAGTCATCTAATCTGATTTCCATAGTTTGGATCCCAGGGACATATTTCTGTATGTTTACTCCAGCCTGCTTCACTTTCAGCTGTTTACAGGGGAAAATAAAGAAAGCTATAAGAATATGGGTCACACTGCTTACAATTCAATCAGAAATACGTAATAATTGCAATGTCATTTCTTGAAGGGCCACTAAATTTAAAGGGATTTTCAGGGCAAAAATTATTGATGACCTATCCTCAGGATACGTCATCAATAGTTAATCGCTTGAGACCCACCGCACAGTATCCCCATTGATCAGCTGATTGATCGTCTCACTGTCAGTGCTGTGGGCTAGATGTCATCATAGGGGTCAGGAGCGGAAATGCAATAGCCGGTTTTACTCCCATTGAAATCAATGGAAGCTGAAACCTCTTATTACACTTCCAATACTTGTGTTAGAGGTAGAAGAACAATAAGTCATCAATATTGCCCAGAAACCTCTTTCAGGGGTAGGCCATCAATATCTGTTCAGTGGTGGTCAGTCACTCAGGATCCCCACTGATCAGCTGATTGAAAGGGTTGTGGTGCTTGCGGGAGTGCCATAACCGCTTCAGAGTTTATATACTGTATAAGCATGATTGTGTTTGCACCTTGAGGCCTTAGTCACACGGGCGTTTTTTCACGCGATTTGCGGATCGCATGACGGATGCGCATCCGCAAATCGCGTGACCGGTGCGCGCAAGTCGCCCGCAAATCGCCTGAAAATCTGCTCCTAGCCGCGTTTCATTAGAAACGGGCCGGAGCTGTCCAGCGCATTGCATTCAATGGAGACGGCAATAGAGCCGGCTCCATTTAAAGCAATGCGCTGCGGGCGAGCCCGGGATGAATTGTCGGGCAGGGCTTAAATATATAAGCCCTTACCTGCAATTCATCCTAAAATGTGTAAAAATAAAAAATATATATTTACTCACCTTCTCCCGGCAGCCGGAGCTCCGCGCGGCCGTCCTGCAGTGGGTGTGAAGGGGGTGTGAGTCAGACCTGCCCCCTGATTGGCTCAGCGCTGAGCCAATCAGAGGCATGTCTCACTCACACCCATTCATGAATTCATGAATGGATGTGAGTCAGACCTGCCCCTGATTGGCTCAGCGCTGAGAGGCAGCAGTCACTCACCCATTCATGAATTCATGAATGGGTGTGTGAGTGAAACCTGCCTCTGATTGGTCAGGGCTGTGACCAATCAGAGGCAGATCATTCAGCAGGCGGGGATTTTAAAGCCCCGCCGGCTGAATAGTGCCGAGAAGCAGTTCAGGAGAACTGACAGCGGCCGCGGCTGGACTCCGGCTGCAGCGGAAAGGTGAGTATACAATTTTTTTTTATTTTAACACATTTTAGGATGAATTGCAGGGAAGGGCTTATATATTTAAGCCCTTCCCGACAATTCACCCCGCGCACGCCGGCAGCCCATTGCTTTCAATGGAGCGGCTGTATTGCCGGCTCCATTGAATTCAATGGGCAAACATCGTTCTTCTCTGTCACAGCTGTTACAGCTGTGGCAGAGAAGAATGATTTGTCTTCTATATGTTCTCAATGGGGTCGGCGCTGCTGCTGCCGGCCCCATTGAGCGCATATAGAGAAGAGAACAGGAATCGCAGATCGCACATAGGTGCGATCTGCGATTTCTGTTCTATAATTTATCGGACGAGCGCATAAAAAGCGCTCATGTGTCCGATACCATTGCAAAGCAATGGTTTTATAAAATCGCCGGACGCATGCGCATGCGCAAATCGCGGCTAAAAACGCCCGTCTGACTAAGGCCTGAGAATACATAAACATAAAAGCTCAGTTCGCATCTCCTGGAGATCCCATGTTCTACGGTGTTATCAAAGATAAAGGCAGCTTCCTTACTTGTTTGTCGAACACAATATGGAAGGGGAACTCATTGCAGAATGCCTTTTCATCCATCCACAGTCTGCTGGGATAAACTGGCTGAAAGGTATTTAGCAAACTTCCTGCAACATAGATAGTATGATAGCAACATCTTTGAGCTCCCGGTCATTATCACATTTGCTTTCAAAAGGTAGAACAAATGTGATCTGATCAGCTGCTATGGTAACTCCTCCACTTTTTGTCTGTGCTGGTTGTTACTTGAATCTTGCATCTGGAGCCCATTGCAACATTTACAATATAACAGACTCTTATAACGCATTCACACTTTGCGCTTCTTGGTGCGTTTCTGAAACTGAGCAAAATACCGTATCAAAAAACACATGCATTTTATTTTTTTTAAACACATGCACTGTTAAAAGCTGCAATTTTTTTTTAGAAACCGCATGAAGTTTTTAAAAAGGCAGAAGCGCACAAAAAATGCAAAGTATGAACGCAGGTTCCTCGTGGTCCTGTGGTCTGCAGCTGGGAGTTATAGTTCCCTAAGGAGGAGAAAGGGGTGACAGGAACCTGAAAATGAATGCCTTTTAATTACCTAGTAGGAGAGGGCGCACATACTTTTCCTGCTTCTGTCTTGGGGGCCCTCAATAGCCTGCTGCCTGGCTCGTGCTTTGGAATAGTAGTCCTCTGATTTCTGTGAGTTGGTGGCATGTACTCAACACAATTCCAAGCCACAGACAGTAGCAAGAAGATGGAAGATGTTTGATGGTGGGGGTCCCCGGAGTGATTTTAAGACGACGGGACCCAAGAGGTAGAAAGGGAGGATAATGGCGCAATGATGTCATCTAAACTAGCCAAAGTATATTACCAGCATACAGTATCTAAGCCAATCTGCATGTACTATAGGTGGGTGTGGGCTGGGGGCCCACTCTTGCTCAGGGTCCACAGAGAGATTCACCTGTTCCCCTCTGGGCCAGTCCGATTCTGCTTAACACTCTTGATAGCTACACTCCTGCATAAGGTTCTCTACCGTAATTAGCTATTTCTTCACCTGGAGCAAATGTCACTTATGTGCCCTAGTGCTGTGCCTAAATGCCCTTGATAAGGCTTACTGGCCCTGCCAGCTCCATCTCCGCTCTCTGTAGCTGCACTACTAATCATGATTTCTTACGCTATTACAATTGTTGTGCGACTAGTTCAATCACCTTTTCCGAACTTGACAACATTCCTGATGATGTCCCAGTGAGATTTCTTTGACAGTCCCTTATTTACAACATTTGATTGCTTTCCTTCTCTGTCGTTCTGCTTTAGTACATGTAAAAAAAAACATATTAAAGATTAAAACTCTGACAGCTGCAACAAAAGCAAAAATATCCAACTCACCATTAAGATGCTCCATCACTCAGCATCACAGCTCCGGTGCTCCACTAATGGTCTGAGCTTACCTTGCTAGAGTGATGATGCGTTGTACCAGCATGTGACTGCTCCCACCAATCACTAGCGGCAGTGGTCATGTGCTGAGGGGTTCATCCGTTTTACATTGTACAGATAGCTATAATCTACATGTTAAGTTCAATAACTTTCTAAATACATGACATTACTTATCTTGTATTTATTCTGACCAAGGGTGGCTTTACGTGGGACAACTATTAGTTGGAAAATTGCTCAAACGAGTAATTTTCAGCAATAGTTGTCCTGGTACCGAGCGAGAAATTGCCCAGTAGTCGCTAGTCACTTTGTTTCAGCTCAATAATAGTTCCTGGTTACAAAGGTTAGATGTGGAATTGGTCAATACATAGAAAAATTTAGAGGTGATGGATATTATAACCATCTGTAAGCTTTGGTTCACATCTGCGTTGTGGCTTTCATTTAAAATCGGTCATATGGACATCACCACCATTGACCTACAATGAGGTCCTTTGTAGATGTGTTGTTTTTATAGTAACATCAGTGCTGCTTGATGCATTATTATCTATGTCAGATGTGTCAAAACCTGCAATGGAGATGATAACACAAATATGAATAAAGCCTAATATCATGGATGGTAGAAGAGGTTGCCCAAGAAGTAACCTTATCGTGAACAACCTTGTAAATGCATCATTAGATTAGAGCATAAACTATAGTGAATGCTTCCAGGAAGAAAGTCTTTCCACTTGTGTCCATCCATTCGGACTTTCCTGCTTCAAGCACATAGCAAGGATGCTGCACCCCGAGTCTCTGTGTGGTCCAATTATGTAGAATTGTTGTACGACTCTGAATTGGCTCTACCTGATCTTGGTGGGATGGATTTTCCTCCTCCAAATTCTCCTTTGGGTTTATTGTTTTCTTTTGGCCATCCATCTTCTGGAGAACTTCAAATATGACATGTTCTCTCTTCCCAGTGCGCTCCCTCTCCTCAGTTTGATAGATGATTCTCATGGTTACGTCACTATTAAAGAAATCTTTTGCCACAGACTCTATAATCCCTGTAAATCCAAGTGAACAATTAATAGAAGCGAATATTAATTTGCCATTTAATCTACCTTAATTAAATAAACAAATTATACCATTTCCAGCTGTTATTTCACCCATAGGGAAAGTTTAAGGTATTGTTACAAGAAACCTTTCGATTTACTTTTTTTTTTATAGTCAACCTACACTGAATGGCCACTTTACTAGAGGCACCCATCTAGGAGGGACTCCTTTGGCCTTCATTCTGCTGGAATTATTCTGCAGGAGAGCTTATGGTAGTTGCTGCAAATTAGCTGGAGGTGCTCTGAACAGCTGACCAGAAGGGTCCAGGCTGTTTGTGGCAAATACTGACCTCCCATCAGCATGGTGCAACAGAAATCCGGATTCTTCTGACCAGGCCATATTTTTCCACTGCTCGGTGATCCAATTTGCACTCTTTTGCCCCCTGGAGACTCGCCTTTCTGTTTGTCTTAGATATCAACGGCACTCAAACTAGTCATTTGTTGCTATAGCCCATCCATGTTAAGGGACAAGTTTTGCATTCACATACAGTAGTTGGAGCATCAGTATTGTACTCAGCTATACTTTGCTTGACTGTGCACCGCCTATTCAACAGAACGATTCTTGACATCCTCCATTTACCCCTTTTGCTGAAGAGTTGTTTGTGTCCACAGGATGCCTTTCTCTGAATGATTTTCCTTGATTCATTGATCACACCATTCTCTATATTCCCAATGCCATTGCACAAGAAAACCCCACAAGACGGCCAATTTTTTAAATCCTGGCCTTGGCCATTCTAGCACTGATGACCAGACATTGTTCAAAGTCACTCAGATCGCTCAATTTTGTGGATTCTTACTGAATTTGATTAATGGAAAACTTGCTCACTTGAGTTTATGCTGCACTCCGGGGTCACATGTCTAATTTCCTTACAGGGAAGCTCCAATCAAGAAAGGGCCAATGTCTCCATAAAAAAGGCCATTCAGTTGAGTACCGCTATACTCCGTGCTTAAATCTGGAAAAACTGCTCAAATAATGCAAATTCTTTCTCCTTGTATGTATTTCTCCATATTCAAATCCAATCTGGTAATTATGAAATCCTACCTGGAACTATGTGGCAAAGGCCTATTCTGTCAGAGTAGTAATGAAGGAGCATGGTCCCATCACTTGTCTTTTCCACTCGAAAAGAAGGCGCATTCATTTCCTGAAGACAATACAATCATAGAGATAAGAAGGAAGAACGAAGAGTCAGTCAGTCCTATCCAGTCAGTGAGGCAAAACGTGCAGAATGTTACAGGAGAGCTGAAGTGATGAAGGCCATGCTGGAGCATCCGTGCACCTGGGAAATATCTGCGCAGACCTGTGCTGCGCCGATGAAGAAGCAGCCGGAGACAATGAAGGTGCAGCTAGACCACCAGGGCTGAGGACCCCACAACATGTGAAAGAAGAGGGAATCTCCTAACCCATCATTAATTGGAAGCAGAGACAGAGTGTGCAAAATAAAGGTGTGTGCAGCAGACACTATGCAGACAAAGAATAGGAAGTGCCACAAAGAGTCCAAGTGCTATAGAGAGGTCTATATCCAGTGAACTGGATGTCAGAAACAGTAGTGTGTGCATTCTACTTATCAGGTTCTGTGGGGTACAAAATACCTGGCTGCAGTGGGAGTCTTGGATTCTGTGGGACTTCTTGAAAGGGTTTATGTATCATATGGTGTAAATGGTGCCACCATTTTAGTGCAAGGCCTTGCAGAGATAAAGAAGGTTAGGTGAAGTAAATTACTGACATAGTTGTTTAATGGGATGATGTGATGCTATATGTTCTTTATGGCGCAGCAAGGCACAAATTAAATAATGGAAGTTGGTGCATATGGTCTGGATGCCAGCTGCCCCAGGGTAAGCTATTGATACCCCAGTGAAGCACTGGGGGAAGATGTTGTTTCGTCGTGACGCCAGTCCATGTACAGGTAGGGACCCATTCCGAACAAAAAAAAAATTTAAAGAAAGAGGAGAACTAAGCATAAATGGAGGTAGTAGTCCTCGCCTCTGGAGCATGTAGTGCGGTACCTCAGTACAGATGGTGTAGATGGTGGGAAGTTACTCCAGAAAGTAGGATTTAGCTGGTAAAATACTTTAACGCTTTATTGGCAGGGAGAGAGAGAGTTCTTTACTTGGCAGCAGTAACACAACTTGAATTACAATTACTTAAAGAGGATTAAGACACTTTGACAGTAGAAAAAAAAACTTTGATTAGATTCAGGAGGTGAGGGTTAAACTACTACTTTCTTGACCTCCTGACTTTACACTCCAGCTTTACTTCTCTGCTGGGATTACAAAGAACTGACTGTTTCTGACTCGCTTGCCTGTACTAGCTTCTTGCTGCAGTTCTCTCCTGGCCAAGCTCTTTTCCTTTTTTCTCTCTATCTTTTGCTGATGCTAACTCTTCAGAAAAACTTGCCCTTGGTTACTTACACTTTGACGTTCCACTTCCCACCGCACTAACTTTTCTCCTTGTTCCTCCCCGGTCTCTTTCTAGCTTGGCCTTAGCTCTGCATTTGGAAGATTTAAGTAAAGATGTTCCCCTGATTCCTCCCTGGGTTCTATCTGGGTTATATGGGCTGATTGGTTAAATAGAAGTAAGGCCTCCTGTCCGCGAGCCTAGCAATATCACGCGGCAGATCTCTGCCACAGGAGCCGCTGCCGGGGAGCAGGGGAGAGCTGCGATTTGAATCCTGTGAGCAGAGAATCGCTATGATTTTCCGCTCGTGGACAGGGAGCTGTGCTTTCCATAGTGACGCTATAGAAAGCATTCACTGCGTTACCTGCGGCCGATTATCGCCCCAGATAAGGCCGCCTGCAGACGGGCGGAAATTCCGCCCTTGGAAGCTGCCATAGGATTGCGTTAGCAAACGCAATCCTAGGCAAACGGCCGAAGTTTGTCTGCGCGAAATTTCGCGCGGCAAACAAACCGCGGCATGCTCTATTTCTGTGCGAGGCTCGCAGAGCCCCGCACAGAAACGTCACTGCCCGGCCGCCGGCTCCGGTCTGCGCATGCTCCGGCTGCCCGGCAAGCCGGCACATCAAACAGCCATAGCCACGGGTGAGTACGCGCCGCTCTCTGCAGGCAGTCGGGTCCCGCGGCGAGAATCCTCGCAGCCGGATCCGACCGCCCGTCTGCAGGCGGCCTTACGCAGTGAACAATTGCCCATGGACAGGTAGCATTAGTTGCAAGAACCATATATTTTGGTGAAGGCTTCCATGCATTAATTGTGTGCTAAAATGCTGTCAGGAATGTGTCAGACCCCTGCATGTGGTATATGTTATATGCTAAGTGTGTGTAGCTAAGGAACTTCCACATGACCAGGGCAGAAGGAAGCTTGATGTAGAATCTCAGCAGCTACAATTCGGAAATTATCAGAACCATTTAGGAGAGAGTTGTCAAAATTTTGCATAAATCAGGCATATATGAGAAAGGCCCAAGTTACGTGTGACTTGCTGCTGCCACTTCGGAGAATCGAGAGAAGATGTATAGGCTGGTATGTTATGCCAAATATTGTGAACAATATTTTGAATTTCAGTAGGTGCTTGAGTGCTATTATTTTAAGAAGATTGTTCTATTTTGATGAGTGTTGTAGCGTTGAAGTACATTGAACCCTCCTATGGAGTGATATGCTGTAAATATTGTTTTTGGTATAGTAAAATTTATTTAGCTGCTATAACGAACTTTCCCCACCGAGGTCACCACTGAGCCAACACATACAATAACCTGTTGCAGTTGATAAGGTTGAAAACAGACACAGTTCCACAAAAAAACAAAATAATCTTATGTTGACCCAGAAAAAGTCAAAGACCTTTCTGAAGTGGATGGCAACTACCTCATATTAGGAGAAGAATTCCTTCCTGGCTCTGTTAATGGTAATTGGAATAAATCCCTGAGTCAATGTCCCAGCTCCATAAAGTCTAATACCCATCACTGTGATGTTATATCTTTCAAGTAAGGCATTGAGGTTCCTGAATAATTAATCAACCATCACACCGTCATGTGGCAGATAGTAAAAGTCAGCAGTCAATATAGTGTTATACTTGGCAGTAAGGAAAAAATTCTAAAAAGTTTATAAGGAGATAAACAGCTAACAGTCTATAACACAGACATTTCAGATAGAAGAATGTTATATAAGGAATTACCTTATATGAAAGTGTCAGGTAGCTATGAAGTGCATCTAGATTTTCTATAAACTCCGTTAGATTCCCTCCCAAAGTTCGTAACATTCGATCATATCCAGACTGCTTACAGAAGGAGAAGAAATAAGCTCCAAATAGCTTCAGGACTTCTTCCTGAGATACACCTGTATACCAAATTATAGCATTACATGTATATACCTGGAAAGAGCACATAGGTAGAGATGAAATACAGAATGTCCACCCATTAACATAATTTTTTAACCTTAAGGCCTCCTTTACACGGGCAACAAAGTCGCACGATTTTCAAGCGTTGCGACAATGCTACAAATCACATGTATGTGAAGCCCATGCTTTCCTATGGGTTCCTTCACATTTGTGATGTTTTGTAGCCTGCGACACTGGCAGTCAAAAACCTCACGGGTTTCGCATTATGCATACGACTCGTGAGGTTTCGTAGCCCATGTTTCCCAATGGAGCCTTCCTCTCTGTTGCATCGTATCGCATGAAAACGCGATTTTCGTGTGGTGCGATGTAACTTTGACTGTAGGAAATCCTACTGTCAATGCTGTAACTAAGCCCTGGCTGCTGGAAAAAAATTAAAAAAAGAGAACATCATCCTAGAAGTGCTGTCTGGCTCTGCTGCATCTTCTTCCCGATCCCCGGCACTGTTCTTCATCATCACTTCTGGCCGGGGATTGAAAAATCCCTGCCTCTGGGAAGTGCTGCCTCTGATTGGCTTAGCGCTGTGATGGCCAGCGCTCAATGAATGGCTGTGATTGATTCATCAAGTGCCTAAGGCCACTTTCATATGGGCTACAAAATCTTGCTGTAAAATCATCGCTACAAAACGCATGTATGTGAGGCCTCATCTACACGGGCTACAAAATATCTCTACAAAATCATGGTTCCCAATGGGTTCTTTCACATGAGAGATGTTTTATAGCCCATGCGGATGCAGCCTGAAGCTCATGGTTTCCAATGGGTTCTTTCAGGCTAGAAAACATCTCTCATGTAAAAGAACCCATTGGAAACCATGAGCTTCACATTGTAGCGATGATTTTGTAGTGGATTTTGTAGCCCATGTACATTTTTTTGTAGCCCATGTTTCCCTATGGAGAGTGCGATTTTCTAGCATTGCATAGCAGCCACTAGTGACACGCATGCTATGCTATGCGAGAAAACTCTGCCTGCTATGGAGATCTATGCAAATTCTCCAGGGCGGGGTTTTTTGAGCCTCTCAGAAGCGAGGGGTGATTTCCTAGCAGCATGGGGGAAGGTTCTGGAGAGCAAAGCAAGAACTGTGAGGAGTTACAGCAGCCCTCTTGAGGAAATGTCAAGCAGCCAATGGGCCAACACTTCCCACACGAGTCAATGTGCCACGCTGAAAGATTCCGCACTGACACACCCAAAGGTAAAAGTTACACAGGTGTGCGACTTAAATGAGAATTGCAAGTGTGCGGGGTCAGAGACCGTTCACTTCACACCTGCCTGATAATTAATTCTCTCGCACTATAAAATCGCACGAGAAAATGTTGTGTTAGAATTTTTGCGAGAAAATCGTATCTCTGACGTGAGAAAATCTCAAGCGCATAGCAGCTACAGCAATGCGATTTTCTCGTATCCAAATCGCTATCGCCCATGTGGAAGAGGCCTAATGGTATTATCGAGCCCATCCTGAAGTGATCTGGGTTAGCAGACGCTATGCTTGCCAAACCCATAGTGAAGTACAGCAGGGAAACCCCTTCACCTAAGGACACACCAGCTGCCAGTAGGGGGTCCCACAATCAGACCCATAATGACACTGGATGTGAAAAAGTTGAATAAAAAGTAAATTGACCTTAAAGATGTCGTTCCTTCCTAAACTTCTCTATTTTTTAGAGCTCTTCCAGTTCTGGTTCCTGGGCATTTTTTGAAAACACTTCAACAGATGACCCTCCGCTTTATTTGGAATAACTCTATCCCCAGAGTATCACGTTCCACTTTGTATAGGCATAGGCAGCAAGGAGGTCTGGGAACCCCTAATATAACAAAATATTATCAGGCAGCCCAGGTAGCCCAGTTAGCCTCCCTACATTCCACCATAAATGCCCCTCTTTGGCTCTCTATAGAGGCCATGGAAATTCACCCCCTCACAGTTGATTCACTATTGTGGATCCCTCAGACCCACAGGCCTATCATATCTAGCCCAATTATAAAACATTCTCTTAGAGTATGGGACTCCATAAAATACTCAGGGAATCTGCTCTCCCCCCACCTTACCCCTTTTGCCACTTTTAAGTAACACACTCTTTCTGCCAGGCCATGACTCCCCTCTCACTTTTCAAAATTGGACAAATAGGGGCATCACCTACTCTCTCTGGAGGGTGTGACTATGTTTCCTATCTTACAGAAAAACAAGGATGTACCACCCTCAGAAATATTCCGTTATTTACAGTTAAAGAACTGGTCGTCCTCCTCCTTGAAAAATATGAAACCTCCATATACCCTTACCCCCTTCGAATCCTTCTGCCTTAAACATCCGCAGGCAAAAGGTCTCATCTCTCAAATATACTCGAATCTTGTTCATACAACATACCGTACACAATTATCGTATGTAACTAGATGGGAGTGGGATCTGGGGGACGCTCTGAGTGAGAAGGAGTGGTCTCAGATTTGGAGATCCATCAACCGTGGTGTCCGTAGCATATTAATGTTGGAAACCTCATACAAAATCCTTCTTCGCTGGTATTTGGTCCTCACCCGAATCGCACATGCGGTCCCTTGCTATTCTAAAAATTGTTTCAGAGGTTGTTCGTCCCCTGGAGACAAGCTCCACATATGGTGGTCCTGCCCTAGAGTTAAAAGATTTTGGATTAGAACATACTCCCTAATCTATTCAGCAACATATCATAATGGGAGGCCCTGTTGAATAATAAGATTCAAAATATAACCCCAAATTCCAGGAGGTTGATTTCTTTCCTCTTCTTAGCTGCAAAACAAACTATTGCCCATTCCTGGCGTAAAGCTTCTCTGGACTTTTCTGGAGTTAAACGCCGCATGAATTGGTACCTGATAAATGAAAAGCTAACCTCGATAACAGAAGATAAAGGTGATACATTTCTTAGTATATGGACCCCATGGATAAACTACGCCTTTCCTGCAGCGGGGTTAAGCTTACTAACCTAAATTTGGTTTCCTGGGACCTTTGCCCTTTGGGGCGGCAGCCCTGAGATAGAGGAAATACTCCCCCACCCCACCCCTTTTACCCTTCCCTGTTCCCTTCAGGAAATGATTTGGCCCTGGCTAGGCCTTTGTTCCTTATTGTATAATTTTCTTTCCAAAAATAGCAACACAAGATGTGAATTAAGATAACAATTGATTGCTATTTTCTTGTTACATATTTTCATTCAGAAGATATAAGGTGCGTAGCTATATTATTGTGTTATCACTGGAAATCTTTTCATACTTCTATGCCTCTGTATGTGTAATTGAAAATTCAATAAAAACTATTGTTATTAAAAAAAAAGTAAATTGACCTCTTGAGGACCAGAATGTTTCGGCCCTAAAGGACCAGATGCTTTTTAGGGATTTTATGCATGTGCTGGTTTTATAACCAAATTTGTTCTTGGGCTGCCAAAAATATTTTTGCCATGGCGTTTGTTCATGACATATGGGACTATTTTTAACACCTTTTTCAACTGAATTATTTTCCCTTTTTTTTTGTTTTATTAGCGGCAATGTATACAAAAATTACGAAAACATATTTTCCTAAATTTATAGTTCTTTATTTTTAAAATAACCGTAGTATATTCACACTAAACCCATGGCAGGGGGTTGCTGGTGATCATGGAGTCCCTTAGAGGAAACGGCACTGCTGCTTCCTCTATTCTTTACATAGCTGTCATTGAGCACTATGTAGCCTGCAAAAGAGAAGGCGGAAGCAGTTAAGAACTGCTTGTCTGGTGTTTGCATTGTGGATCAAATGATTGGCACTTACTAAGCATTCTGCAAGTTTCTTCGATCATTTTCAGTGTAATAACATCATCATAAACTTCATACGTCATAAAGGTATCCTGGACCCCAGCAAGGTTTCTGCAAAGTAAATGTAACCTGTTATGCAGCAGATCATGAAGTGCTTCAGATAGGGCCATACACATATTTCTCCATATTGGTAACTCTTGTATGATATCATGGGGTTTATTTGACCCCAACCTTGTTCTTTGCAGTCCTTTACTTTGAAACTGGTACCACATGAGGGTTAAGGCTTTTTAATGACTAGAAGACAACTAGACAGACAGGCAGGCAGACAGAAAGAGTAATTCCACATGTACATAAAAACATTGGGTACAACAGCTCTTATCTGCAATAGTTAACTTAATATATACATATCTAAAAAATCATACCCCATCCTAACATGTGCCTAAGAAATATCTTTGGAACTTACTTTAATTTTTGCCAGGTGTCATCCCCAAATTTTTCTATCACAAGTGATTTTAAACAGGTATTAATGAATCCATACTAAAAAAAAGGATTAAAAATATGAACAGATTATAAAGTTATGTTAAATGGGTACATAGGTTGTGAAAACCTATAACAAAGTTACATTGGTTTTATAAGCAAATTAATAATATATAATTATCATTACAGCATTAGAAACTATTTAATGACAAAAAGAAATATAATATTTATAGTTACTGATCGTAATAAACAGAGGAATATAATACTGCAACAAAGATAGATATCTAGATAGATCAATATGTTACAGATAGATCTATATAAGATAGACAGATAGATATTAGATAGATAGGATGGATAGATAGATATGAGACAGATGGATAGATAGGGATTAGATAGATAGGTATGATATGGATGCATAGATATGAGATAGATAGATATGAAATAAATTTAGATAGATATTAGATAGATAGATAGAGAAATTATATAGATAGGTATGATATGGATGCATAGATAGATGAGATAAATATATAGCTATTAGATAGATATGAATTAGATGGATAGATAGATATATAGACAGATATGAAATAGATATTAGATGGATAGATAAATATTAGATAGATGGATAGATAGATATCAGGTAGATAGATAGATAGATATTATATATATATTTATTATATACATATGATATAGATGGATGAATAGATAGGATAGACAGATTTGAAATACGTAGATAATTAGATAGATATGAGATAGATAGATAGACAGACGAGATGTGTAGATAGATAGATGTTAGATAGATGGACAGATATATAGATATTAGGTAGATAGGTATGAGATAGATGGATAGATAAAGATTAGATATATATGTATGATATGGATGTATAGATATGAGATAGATAGATATTAGATAGATGGATAGATATATATGAAATAGGTAGATAGATTATTAGATAGATATGAGATAGATGAATAGATAGGATTGACAGATCTGAAATAGATAGATAGATAAACATGAGATGTGTAGATAGATAGATATTAGCTAGATGGACATATAGATAGAAGATAGATAGGTATATATTAGGTAGATAGATATGAGATAGATGGATAGATAAAGATTAGATAGATATGTATGATATAGCTGCATATGTATGAGATAGATAGATATTAGATAGATGGATAGATAGATATGAAATAAGTAGATTTTTCCATAGATATGAGATAGTTAGATATTAGGTGAATTAATAGATAGATATGAGATGGATAGATAGAGATTAGATAGATAAGTATGCTATGGATGCATAGATATGAGATAGATAGATATAGATAAACATATATATGTTAGATGAGTAGATAAATGAATAGGTAGATACATTAATAGATAGATATTAGGTAGATAGATATATAGATATGAAATAGATGGATAGATAGCTAAATGGATGGATGGATAGATATTAAATAGATAGCCAAATAGATAGGTAGATAGATTAATAGGTAGATATGAAATAGATTGATAGATATTAGATTGAGATATATGAGATGGATGAATAGATAGATAGGATTGAGAGATATGAGATACATGGATAGATAAAGATTATATAGATAGGTATGATATGATGCATATATATCAGATAGATATGAGATGGATAAATATTATTTAGATAGATATGAAATAGATAAATAAATAGATATTAGATTGATAGATGGATGAGATAGATAGATATGAAATAGATGGATAGATAGGTAGATATGAAATAGGTATATCGATTATTAGATCGATCTGAGATAGATAGATACGAAATAGATAGATATGAGATAGAGAGATATGAAATAGATAAATAAATAGATATTACATGGATAGATAGATATTGGATAGATATGAGATAGATAGATATGAAATAGATGCATAGATAGATATGAAATACATTGATAGAGAGGGAGATAGATAGATATGAAATAAATAGGTATGAAATGGATGGATAGATATGAGATAGATATGAAATAGATAAATAAATAGATATTAGATGGATAGATAGATATAAGATAGATAGATATGAGATAGATGGACAGATAGGTAGATATTAAATAGGTAGATAATTAGATAGATCTGAGATACATAGATAGATATGAGATAGATATGAGACAAATAGATAGATATGAAATAGATGGATAGATATAAGATAGATTTGAAATAAATAAATAAATAGATATTAGATGAATAGATATAAGATAGATAGATATGAGATAGATGGATAGATAGATAGATAGATATGAGATAGATGGATAGATAGGTAGATAGATTATTAAATAGATCTGAGATACATAGATAGATATGAGATAGATAGATATGAGACAAATAGATAGATATGAGATAGATAGATAGATTCTGCATTGAATGATTTTGAAGCCTACCATGGTACTTGGTATATTGTTGTAGTGAGTGCTCTCTCTGTGGATAACTGGTTAGAGGGTTCTGGTAATAGTCGTCTCTCTGTTGCCAGTGGGATTAAAGCATGCCAAGAACACAGGTTATCTGCAGACACCTGGCATGTGAACACACCTGTTTGTAGGAGGGAGGATGTAGACATGGCAATAGCTGAAAATGTTTGTCAGAAGAAGATAATTCCAGGTAGTGTCACAGTTCATTGGAGTCGGATCGATTGCAGCTTTTAGATAGGCGTTGGATCGCAGGAATCCGAACAGTAATTATAATCTTCCTGTGTAAAAGCAGTTTAAGATCGCCTTGACGGGGCATATGGGATCATATATTTTGATTAAGATGAGAACCATGCATTTTTATGTGCTTAGTATATGGAACAGATATATGATTTTGTTCTGATATTACATTTTGTGGAATATTTTTGCACTGCATTGTCACAGCCGTGGTGTATGCGCATCCGTGCATTCCATTTATTTGTAGGAAGTGCGGACTAAATTTAGTTTTTGCTGCATTAAAAAAAACTGAACATAATTGGTGTTGCCGTAATCATAAGAATTCAGGTTATTAAAACATCACATTATTTAAACAGTACTACGGACATTGTAATAAGAAAAATACACAGGCAATGCACTATTAAAAAATGTAGCGAAAAGGATGTGAAAAGAACTGGTATGGAGGCGCAACACTCTAAGCTACTAGAAGATGTAGATCAAAGTCCAATGTGTGATGGTGAAAGCACTTCTTTTTTATTATTTTTTCAGAAATTAAAAACCAGCAATGGAATACGCGTTTCGGGGAAGAACCCCTTCGTCAGTTCGGCTGGATAGGACAACAGGATGCCTAGGGGTGACACGATTCCAAAGATGTATAGGATGTGTCGGAGGTCCTGTGTGCAGGAGGACAGGGGAGAAGCACTTTTTTCTCCCCTGTCCTCCTGCACACAGGACCTCCGACACATCCTATACATCTTTGGAATCGTGTCACCCCTAGGCATCCTGTTGTCCTATCCAGCTGAACTGACGAAGGGGTTCTTCCCCGAAACGCGTATTCCATTGCTGGTTTTTAATTTCTGAAAAAATAATAAAAAAGAAGTGCTTTCACCATCACACATTGGACTTTGATCTACATCTTCTAGTAGCTTAGAGTGTTGCGCCTCCATACCAGTTCTTTTCACATCCTTTTCGCTACACTTACGCCCACACTGGTGGAGCGTCATCTGGTTGGCAGCACCTCCACCATTCAAAATACTCAATCATTGGAAACTCTTTGTACTCCATAAATATTCCACTACCCTCACTGGGTCTTGCTCCGCCCTCCTTTTTCATTTCTTTTACTCCCTATTAAAAAATGTGACTATAAAGTGATCAATACGTAAAAAAAAAATACACATAAATTTAGTATTGCAGTAAACTTACTGCCCAAAGAAGAAAGAAAACAAGTAATTTTTTACCACACCATAGTAACATAGTATGCAAGGCTGAAAAAGACATATGTTCATCCAGTTCAGCCTATTATACGGCAATGTTGATCCAGAAGAAGGGAAAATGACCCATTGAGATAGAAGCCAATTTTCCTCATTTTAGAATTAGAATAATTGATGAATACCATAAAAACTAAACTTCAATAACAGTATAATTGCATTCTTTCCATTGCAGTACATTATATTGTAGCTTAAATGATACAATGAAAAAAATACAACTTGCCTCATAAAAAAAACAAGGACTAGTTCCGGCTGTATCAACAGAGAAACAAAAAAGTTACACTTTTGGAAGGAGGGTTGAAAAAATGGAAATGAAAAAAAAAATAGCTTGAAAGTGAATAGGTCAATGATTTAACGCAATGTTGTTTTTACGTACCCAAGGATTTCTGAACATCTGATGACAGCTATACATGTCATGTTTCAGAAAGGCATCCTATAGTCAAATGCACATCTCTGAGTGATGCTAGTTGTGTGGAGCAATAAAGCAAATTCAAGGATTGTGGCATTATACTGACATCTGCTGGACAATAGACATCATCACATGCTCTGTTAATTTGAAGCACATGAAAATTAAACCGCCTCTTATCCTGATGAATGAGGCCATTTTAATAAGAACTCACATTTAAAAGGCAATTAAGGCTCCACCTTTGACTAACATTCCCTATAAAGATGGTTCCTCAGATTGTCCCTAATAATCCACTGTTGCATGGCCCCACCATTTCTCACCAGTCCTCAATTAGAAGCGGCCACTGCTACCTCCATATAGGGAAAACAATGTGATGTTGGTTGGGGTGGTCACAGCAGCATGCTGCCTCCAATCAGGAATCGGCATATAGTGACTTGCATTGGGAAATGAATAAACCCGAGGACCAGTCCCTGCTTTCCTTTGCTACTCATTTCTCCAACACAGCACTGTAGAGGAAGAGAGGTGGAGATGGATGGAGACAAGTGTATCTATATTGTAAGCTTGATTCTGGACCTGTACACTGTAGTAAGCTCAGGTCTGGTACCATATCTATACAGTAAGCTTGGTTCTGGTACTGTATCTATGTAGTGTCAGATTATTTTCAATCTTCAGACTAGTGAGAGTTTATAGTAGACTTAGACCTCCCCTCTTGTCACTGACTGATTTGATTTTGAGTTAATCATGAAGGCAGCTCCAAAAGGTCCCAGTCTCCCTTTAAACCCGGTTTTAGAGGGATCTGTTCCTCACTGCCGGGAACCTCCTGGATGTTACCTCAAGGAGTAATTTCAGTTTAGTTTTAGCTGACCAGATGGATCAAAGGGCATCGGCGCGTGGTACCAAAAGATCAAGCTAGAACTGAGTCAGATAACTGGCCAAGGTCAAGACAGGTGGAGTCCATGTCATGTTAACCCCTAAAAATAGACAGAAACTATACTTTCAGTTAAAAAAAAATTCTTATTTTATTAACTCATTTCAAGAATGCTTTTTGGAAGACCAAACACATTTTAAAGAATCCAACATGGTGAATATGATAGTTTCATTTACTTCTCTGACTTACTAGCATAGAGTAATTCAAAGATGTATAAATGCTGACATCAATCATGTCCTTACATTAACGTGGCACATTGAAGTTTGGTGCTCAAATGCAATTTATTTACCCAAACCAAGTATGTTATTGCTATAGTGACTGGTATGGGGCTTCTGGGTGCCCGGACCATTCTGAGACCATCCTTGCATTCACAATACAATGAAATGAAGTAAAGGGACTAACACTATTTCATTATTATCACAGACTACCATAAATGGGGAAAATCAAGCTTGGCGTGGACCTCTGTAGAAAGGTTTATTGTACTTGTATTATGTCAGAAGCGGTTGTGTGAGAAATGGATGTGACTTTTCTTTCTGCATAGAGTATTGTTGCACCAGGACTTTTATGTTCCATTTTCGGTTTCAGGATTTTGGCTCCTTCGTATCCTAACTTGTAGATTTTTATATTTTAAGGATCATTTAGAAAATAAATACATGCAATGCAGACCATTGCGTCCATAGAATGGGGTGGAAACTGGATAAAAGTTTTACCATTGCCCCCACAGTTGTTTTTTTTTGCACTGACTAGAACCAATAGGCCCTATATGAGGAGCCCAATCTCATATACATAAGCCATTAGCACCAAGATACGTAGTCCTCAGCTAGTGGTGGACTTTCATTACTTTACTTTTGGCCGAGGCTTAAATTTCAATGTGTTGAATGCTCCTTCTACAGCTTTGGGCAGGTAGATTGGATATCGCTCTATCCTCTTAATGCTTCTGTTTTCTACACTGCTTCTCCAAGACTGGCAGTATATGGATGTTCTTAAGACTTCCTCTGTGCTTCTTCTTGGTGCTCGTAGAATCCAGTTTGAGTGTAAACTGTGTTCTCTGCTACTGGTGGCCACTAAGGAGAAGAAGAAGAACATGAATAAAGCGAGGGAAGCAATGATTAAACCACTCATTAAACTCGAATAGGCTACATAGTCCAGATCTGTATCTGTTGATGAGCTACAAGTAGGGTAAGGTAAGGTTAATGATCAATAATGACATGATGATCCCAATAACCAAGTAGAATTACACATTGATCGTACTGTGGTAGGTGCTGCTCTCTGTTTTACGACCATGTCAGCTCATAATTACAGTCTGTATGTGTATCTACATCGATTGAAGAAGCAAGTTCTAGAGATCAATCGTTAAATGACCCCAAATGTCCAATAACCTAGAAAATTATAGTGATAAATGTATTATCAAATTGTCTCTTTATTACAGAAGTCGCAACTGACAAATGGGTGAATGTCTAAATTACGCAGGTCATGCTAGGACTTTTATGTTATTTTACTCCAGTGCATCGAAAATAGAAAATGAAGCAACTTAATAATACCTTACTGTTTTGTGCAAACAGCTCCTATAAAAAGCTATGTCAGACTATAACAGTGGGTTCAGATATGGCAGCAAATCTGCAGTGATTCTGCGCAAAATCCTATGCTACACATTTTCCTGCAGATTTGCTGTGGATTTGCATCCAAAACTATGCAAAAAATCTGTAACACTCGAACATAGACTACACAAACCTTGCAGTCATGTGATACTGCATTCCATCTCTTTCATCTTCATGCTAACCTACAAACAGAAGTAGAGGGGGCAATGAAGTGTAATAACATATTGACTGCAGGATCTGACTACACACACTGCTTGTAATCAGTAACTCCAGAGACACATAGGTGTACATAGGAGCTGCATGCACAAAATAGAAGGATATATTTCTTATCAAGAGCATGTGAGGTAGTGGAATGGCTCACCTCCTCCATAAGAATATATGCTATGTTGTGTCCCAAGCGCTGCCCATGAAGCCATGCCTCTTTTTGCTGAACACCATCAGTTTTGATTATGTGATTTGCGCCACAACTGCTAATGGCAGGGAAATATACTAATGTTAGGATAATAAACAGTTGGTAAATGTTGAATAACTTTAACCTTTCGTTCCAAAGACCCGACTAATGCTTGCTAATTTACTGTGCAATTTACAGTGAATCAGCACAGTTACAGTAATATTCTGTGTGCAACCAGGTTTATCACCTTTCTTTTCAAGAAAAACTAACTCAGAGGTGGCAGTGTGCCATACACAGTCTTTATTTAACAAAGAAATTATACGAGGACTTTGTCTGCAGAAGGCAAACAGATGTGTTTTTGGTATTAAGTTCCAGCAAAACTCCGTCTTACGTCCAGCAAGGTATAATAGCCAGCAAATGTGCTTGTTTCCAACTGTATAGTGTGATATATCTCTATCTAGCAGGCCTGCTTACTATCTCACGCTGTTTACTTATATGCATACACTTGGTTTTTATTGAGGACTGCTCTCAATTATGTCTATCAGGCAAAGAATTTCTAAAAATATTTCTTGGTTTTGGTTCAACACTGCTGAAGCATACTGCAGCACTCTCTTGATGCTCTGGTTGTGACTCCATTGTAAAACTCTGGAATATTGCAGCAGCTCAGGCAGAAAGAAACAGCACCCACAGTTGCTGAGATATCCCTTGTTTCATGCAGCTGCGCAATGTCCTTTGTTGCTCATCTGGCCTCTCTGTCAGTTCTCAGCAACAATTCTCTGGCAGTGGCTTCCTTCTGCTACATCCCAGCTCTCCACGCTGGCTCACTATCTGTGGCACAGCGCACTCGGAATCTGGGCTAACTCTTCTCTTCCTATTTTCTCTCCCAGGACACATGACCTGCCCTGCCAATGATTAAATTAATTAAGATTACATTCATATAAACCATGCATTTGTTATATTACTCTGTTTGGTTTTATTGCTGCATGACGATTCCTGTGGAATTCATAAAGTGCAAATAACCGCAAAATGCTCATAACACTCTGCTACCCCTAGCACAGGTTCAGGTGATGTTGATGCTTGTGGATAAGTCCCAGCAGAACAGAGGGCCCAAGTGAGAGCAGTAGGGACTATCACACTTGAGTCCCTGACTATGGAAGACTGAGGTGATCACTGCACCTGAAGACCAAGTCAGGTGTCTAGTGAGATGACTGATATGTGGTAGCTTGAGAGATGCTGCAGCAGATCAGGAGACACAGCTTTAGTCTGGAGGCATTCTGGAACACACAGCTGAAGAGTGTTAGTCCATGAGGCTGACAGCAGTATCTGGCGTTCCGGCCAGTGAAGTATACTTTGTGAATGGAGTTACAAGAACCAGATTGTAGTTGTAGGAAGAATTGAAAAGGTTACCATCATCCTTTTTATCCAGAACATTGCCCCTGTATTAGGTAGGTCGTCCTAGGGACTCAAGACGAGTAAGAGACTGTTTGTACATACAGTAGCTAACCCTAGAGGCTGGTAGGTCTGCATTATAGAGACTATGTACCATAGTGGGCGGTAAGCTCATCAGTCGTTGAGACTATGTTTGCAACAATTCAGATATATGTGCCCTGATATGGACCAGAAGAGTGTAAATAGCATTTACAGTATTTTTTTAGTTTCTGCTACTCAAACTGTCTCACCTCCATCTGTCCCTTGCGGCACCATTCGTAATATATAACCTGCATGCCAAGTACATGCATAGTTGCTTCATTTTTATTTTAAATGGTTTTTGAGCAATGAAATTTATTGTATAGCAGTTTATCCCTATCAACCAATCCTTCTCAAATGTTGATTGGCCCTGTCCTTACAACAAAAGGACGATACACAGAGACATTTTCCATCTTAGGGTGTCTACTAGTGATGAGCGAGCATACTCGCTAAGGGCAATTGGTCGAGCAAGCATTGCCCTTAGCGAGTACCTGCCCGCTCGAGAGACAAGGTTCGGGTGTCGGCGGCGGGCAGGGAGCTGCGGGGGAGAGCGGGGAGGAACGGAGGGGAGATCTCTCTCTCCCTCTCTCCCCCCTGCTCCTCCCTGCTGACTGCCGCAACTCACCGCTCCCCCGCGCCGGCACCCGAACCTTCTCTCTTGAGCGGGCAGGTACTCGCTAAGGGCAATGCTCGCTCGAGCAATTGCCCTTAGCGAGTATGCCCGCTCATCTCTAGTTACTACCCTTTACAGTTTTTTTTCACAGCGAAATTCGCAGCATTTTTTTTCCTGCAGGGGTCTATGGGACTTGTAATGTTAAAATCGCAATCGCGCAAAATCACAATTTACCGCGCGATTTTAACATTACAAGCCCCATAGAGCCCTGCAGGAAAAAAAACGCTGCGAATTTCGCAGTGAAAAAAAACTGTACTGGGTAGTCACCCTCAGACTGCATTATTAATGAGATTTTTTTTTAATTTTGCCAATTTTTAAATTTAGGTGGTCAATCTCCTAAACCTGGGGCAGCGGGACGATTCTTTTTAAGGCTTTTAATCTACAAATATTTAATGTTAATTGAATTAGTATTAATGCCGTTTAAACACCAACCATCAAAGTCAACATCTGCATGCTTGGAATCACTTGGCGCCGTCCTTATTCTCCTCTCCGTGTCCAGTTCTGCAATTACTGAATCAAAATAAGCTATAGCGTCCATGATATCTGATTTGGGATTCTGCTTTTCATTATCCTTCGAAACCTGTGTAAACACAATGAACACTTAGTCAGAAAAGCTTCTAAATGAGCTTTCCAGGTAGCAACAACCAGCCAGAAGTCTCTACAGTCACTTCATACTTCCTTTCAGCTGTATAATGTTTCTATAACTGGTGAGTCTGGAAATATGGAATGTATTTCACTTATCCTATGTTTCAACTGTATAGAGTAGGTTTTTCAAGGTTTACATGTAAGTGGAAAAGAGCATATGATCGCAAAAACACATGTGCAACATTACCTATAGTAATGCAACACCATACAGGCACGCCATATGGCTGCTATGGGGCCCCTAGAGAAAGGGGCCCAGACTAGTTGGACTGCATCCCTTCCTTTAATGGGTGATGAGGAACTGCACTGGGATCCACTTTCCACAGATCTTACAAGAAAGTGTATGAATTATGGAAAGGAGAAGGTGCAAACAAGCATGAAATCCTACTGTAACAGGTGATTAGGGGTAAGGTAGTGTTCATCTGCTCCATAAGGTGGCTCCGTTTTAATCATTCCCTCCCCTGCTTGTACAGATTGACTGTCAGGATCCACAGCAGGAGGACTAACTGGTCAAGTTTTACAGAAAGTCATATCACCATTTACAAATCTAAACTGATACATGCTAATCCACCTACTCTTAAGACTAGCCACACACGACCATATTATGGGTGCATTTATGCACCTGTCATACGGATGAGTGTTCTGGAACAACCTTTGGTCTACTGACCTGAACTCAGAACATCATAGGGATCTAATATGCGCTTGTGGACTTGGCCAAAAAAATGTAAAGTAACCATGGTTTGATGCGTTCATTCCAGTGGTGTAATTATAGGGGCTGCAGGGGCCCCACTTGCGATAGGGCCACTAAGCCAGGGGAGCCCACAGGCCTTCTCACCATAATGACCTTTCCTACACTGGTAATCTTTTACAAATGAGTTAAGGCCTATTTACATGTCAATATTATCGCTCAAAATTCGTTTAAATGACCGAAAATAAGCAATAATTGTTACATGTAAACGTGCAGTTTTCATTTGAACAATGATTTTAAGGTGAACTTAAAATCCATCATTCAGCTACTAAGAAGCAAAGCAAACACATTTATCTGTCAGTAGACCACAAGCTGTTATCTCGACAGGAGTCGGCAGATAATGTAATCTGCTGTCAACCAGGATCAGAACAATGCAGCTGTGTGCACAGCTGGGTGTAGGATTAATCACATGCTGGGCTCTGCAAACAAATGCTGGGCTCTGCAAAAGCTATGACGCCAAAATACCACCAAAAAGTTCTAACATCTCGGTCACCACAAATTTTGTTCCCCAGTCTAAGCAAACAAACTTGTCGTTTATTCTTCAGTCATTGGCCATGTTTACAATGGTGACTAAACCTTCTTAAGGCCCATTTAGACACAATGATTATCGCTTAAAAAAGACGACGATGACCGACGGGGTAACGAAAACTGCACGATGTAAGTGCAATTATACGATTATCGCTCATAAGATGGCTTTTGAGCGATAATCATGTAATTGCACTTACATCGTGCAGTTTTCGTTACCCCTTCGGTCATCGTCGTCTTTCAGCATGCTGAAAGACGACGATGAGCCTTATCAGGGATTTACAGCAAGATACAGCTGATACTATTGTTTCAGCTGTATCCTGCTCCCTGATAACAGGCTGGGTATGAAGAACAGAGCGGTCCAGCTCTTTTCTCCATACCCGGCACGGAGCGCTCGGCTGTATAACAGCCAGGCGCTCCGTGCAGAAAACATCTGGATGCAGAAGACAAGCAGGGACTACCCGCTTGTCTTCTGCATCCTCCACTCCGAAAACTCGGCTGTATAAGAACCGGGCGCTCGGAGCGGGGGAACAGCTGTATGCAGAAAACAAGTTGGGACACCCCGCTTGTCTTCTGCATCCTCCGCTGGCAGTGCGAGGTGATTGCTTTTCTTGCGCTGTAAATGACACAACGATGATCGCTCAAAAGTCGCTTAAGTGACATCCTTTGAGCGATTATTGTTGTGTCTAAATCGGCCTTAAGCTGTATGGTGACTATTGCCAGAAGCCTGACTAATGCTAGAAGGTTGATGAACTGGAAGTAATAATGTCTTTGACATATGTCACATCTCGATAAGCAGACCCGATGGAGAAAAACTAATACCATTTTCAGAATCTATTACACCAAAATATCCCCCAAAAGTTCTAACATATCAGTCACCAAAAATTGTGTTCCCCAGTGTAAGCAAACAACTTATTGTTCATTGTTCAGTCATTGGTCATGTTTACAATGGTGACTGTATGGTGACTAACGTGACAACTGAAACCTGGTTGGATGAAAGCTGTGACTGGGCGGTGAACTTACAGAGTTACAGAAGGGAGCGTAAAAAACAGAAAGGTGTAGGGTAAAATCCTATTTAAAGTCCACACTACGGGAGGATATTTATGAGGGAGATGAACATGTGGAGTCTCTATGGGTAGAGATACATGGAGGAAAAAACAACAATAAAATCCTCATAGGGGTTTTCTATAGGCCACCAAATATAACAGAAGCTACCGAAAATCTATTACTGAAGCAAATAAATGAAGCAGGAAATCACAATGAGGTAGTTATTATGAGGGACTTTAAAGGAGATGTCCCGAGGCAGCAAGTGGGTCTATACACTTCTGTATGGCCATAATAATGCACTTTGTAATATACATTGTGCATTAATTATGAGCCATACAGAAGTTATAAAAAGTTTTATACTTACCTGCTCCGTTGCTAGCGTCCTCGTCTCCATGGTGCCGACTAATTTTCGGCCTCCGATGGCCAAATTAGCCGCGCTTGCGCAGTCCGGGTCTTCTCCTCTTCTCTATGGGGCTCCGTGCAGCTCCGTGTAGCTCCGCCCCGTCACGTGCCGATTCCAGCCAATCAGGAGGCTGGAATCGGCAATGGACCGCAGAGAAGCCCTGCGGTCCATGAAGACAGAGGATCCCGGCGGCCATCTTCAGCAGGTGAGTATGAAGACGCCGGACCGCCGGGATTCAGGTAAGCGCTGTGCGGGTGGGTTTTTTAACCCCTGCATCGGGGTTGTCTCGCGCCGAACGGGGGGGGGTTTAAAAAAAAAAAAACCCGTTTCGGCGCGGGACATCTCCTTTAAGTATCCAGATATAAACTGGGAAGCTGAAACCTGTGGATGTCATAAAAGTAACAACTTTCTGTAAATAGCTAAAGACAATTACCATACTCAACTTATACAGCACCCAACTAGAGGGACAGCCATTTTCGACTTAATATTAACCAAATGACCTGACAGAATAACAGGGGTGAAAGTTGGGGGCACCTGGTAAATAGTGACCATAATATGATACATTTCCACTTGTCTTTCAAGAAAGAGTTTTATAGGGAAGTTATGAATATACTAAACTTTAGGAAGGCAAAGTTCGATCAGCTCAAAGATGCTCTTAACCTTATTGGCTGGGACAATGTCCTCAAACATAAGAGTACGAACAATAAATAGGAAATGTTTAAAAAGATTTTAAATATTTAGTGGACGTACCCTTATGTCATGTGGATAGCGCAAGATCATAAGAGATCTCGTGCTATCCGGAAACGGGAGCCGGCTGTCACTAATAGCCGGCCTACCGCTACAACAGCAGGGGTGCATCGGAGATGCGCCCCCCCCCCCCCCACTGTTAACCCCTTTCCTGCCGCGATCTATGTAGATTGTGGCATGGGAAGGGTTCACAGAGGGAGTGCGCTCCCTCTGTGATGTTATCGGGCTCTCGTGATATACTCGCAGAGTGCCCGTCTGGTTGCCCTGGTAACAGGACGCCACCTACAGGCATCCTGTATTACCATCGCCTATGATCGCTGTAATAAGCGATGAGGCATTGCAGGAGAGAAGTCCTGCAATGCCTTATCATAGCGATCATCAGTGCTATGCTGCAAGTCTCCCAAAGGGACATAGATGGTGTAAAAAAAGATCAAAATAATGTACAAAAAATAAAAATGTAAAAAAAATGTAAAAAAAAACAAACTTTTGGGGGCTTTTTCTCATATTAGCATAAAAAAATAAAAAATCCCACATATTTGGTATTGTAGTGTCCAGAAAACCACGTACAATAAGTTAAACACACTTTTTATCCTGCATGGCAAAAAGTGTAAAAAAAAAATCCTCTAAAGAACTGAGGCAAAATGCTAATTTTTAACATTTGGCCTCCCAAAAAACACAATAAAAGTGATCAAAAAAGCTGTTTGGTTCTCAAAATGGTAGTAATATAAGCTACAGCTTCTAAATAAAAAAGTTATAGGACTTTGAATGCAGTGATTTAGAAAAAAATAGATTTCCAAAGAAAGCGTTTTTATTGCAGAAAAGTGGAAAAACCTCGAAAAAATAAAAGAATTTTGGTATCATTGTAACTGTACCAGCCAGCAGAAAAAAATGTATTGTGTCATTTATGCTGCATAATTAACGCTTTAAAAGAAACCCAAAAAAATCTATGGCAGAATTGATGCATTTTCTCTCCCTGCTATCATAAAAAAATAATAAAAGTTTTACAATATAGTCTATGTACCCCAAAATGGCACTGATAAAAACTACAGTTCGCCACGTAAAAAACAAGCCCTTACACGGCTGCGTCGACGGAAAAATAAAAAAAGTTATGGCTTTTGAAAAATGGAGATTAAAATCCACCAAAAATTGTTGTATCCTTAGGGTGGGTTCATACGAGCAAAAACACGCGTGAAGACAGCTGCGTGCTTGTTGTCAATGGAGGCGTGGCTGCTGCCAGCGGCTCCATTGAAAACAATGCTCTGACGGCCCCCTGCATTCTTTTTCAAGGAAGGGCTTTACATAAAAGCCCTTCCCTGAAAAAGAAACATTTTAGTGCAAAACAAAAACAAAAAAAAACTTACCCCTCCGCCACTGCTGTGACCCCCGCGGGCATGAAGAATGGCAGATGTTTCCGTCACCCCCGCATGCGGCAGATGTTTCCGTCACCCCCGCTAGTTAAAAGTATTCCCTGCTGCTACATCTGCCACATCTGTGGCAGATGCAGCAAAGGGAATTCTACAATTCTCCACCGCAGCTGTCAGACATGACAGCACGCACCAAAACACACTAGTGTGAACCCACCCTAAAGCCCAAAATAGGCCATGTCCTTAAATGGTTAAAGCAGAAGAGATATAGATAGAGAGATCTATTGCCAGAGAGACTAAAACTAACCCTGAACTATTCTTCAATTATAAAAATAGTAAAGATTAATACTGAAAGTGTTGACCCTTAACCCCTTCCCGCTCCATGACGCACCGGTATGTCATGGAGCGGCGGGGTATATATGAAAAGAGGTTGCGCGGCAACCTCTCTTCATACAGTGCGGGCGTCAGCTGTTTATAACATTTAAATGCCGCTATTAACCATTTAAATGCCGCTCTCAATTCTGACAGTGGAATTTAAATCCCACGAACGATGTTTGGGGATCCCGCAAGCCCCCCCCCCCTCCCGTGGTGAGATCGGGGGAGCCGTGCAGGTGCCATGGCAGCCGGGGGCCTAATGAAAGGCCCAAGGGCTGCCTTACCAGACTGCCTATCAAGCCATCCCCGTGGGGTGGCTTGATAGACTGCCTGTTAAATAGCATTACGTCATACTGCAGGAGCGATCAAAGCGTCGCATGTTAAAGTCCCCCAGGGGGACTTCAAAGTAAAGTAAAAAAAAAATCAATAAAGTTTTTTTAATTGTAAAAAAAAAAAAGTTATAAAAGTTTAAATCACCTCCCTTTTGCCATATCTATTATTAAAAAATCTAAATTATAAAATAAAAAATATGTGTTTGATATCGCCGCATCCGTAAAAGTCCAATCTATCAAAATAGCACATTATTTTTTCTGCACGGTGAACGTTGTCCGGAAAAAAAAAAAGAACGCCAGAAATGCACTTTTTTAGTTACCCTGTCTCCCAGAAAAAATGCAATAAAAATCAATCAAAAAGTCGTATGTACTCCAAATTGATACTATCAGAAACTACAGGACATCCCGCAAAAAATGAGCCCTTGCTCAACTACGTCGACGGAAAAATAAAAAAGTTATTGCGTGCACAAAATGACTGCAGAAAATAATTGAAAAAAAAAGAGTAGTATAGTAAGAAAAAAACCTATACAAGTTTGGTATCGTAGTAATCGTACCGACCCATAGAATAAAGTTATCATGTTGCTTTTGTTGCCGTTTGTGCGCCGTAGAAACAAGACGCACTAAAAGATGGCGAAATGTCTTCTTTTTTTTTCATTTTACCCCACTTAGAATTTTTTAAAAGTTTTCCAATACATTATATGGTACTTTAAATAGCACCATTGAAAAATACAACTCGTCCCGCAAAAAACAAGCCCTCATACAGCGACGTCGATGGATAAATAAAGGAGTCACGATTTTTTTTGAAGGGGGGGAGGAAAAAACGAAAATGGAAAAAGAAAAAGAGGCATGAAGGAGTTAAATAAATAATGTATGAAAAATTGTAGTGTGATGGGAAGAAAGCAAATCTATTAAATAGTTTTTTTCTCCAGTGTATTTGCAGAGGAAAACAAAATGTCAGATGAGATGCAGAGTGATAAAGTAAACTCTGCACTAAATGTCACCAGTCTAACCCAGGAAGAAGTGCAGAGCCACCTTAAAAAGATGAAAATAAGGGAATTAAATAATGTGATACACAGATCCTTGTTTTTTATATTTAAGGACTCTATAGTGATGGGGTCTGTTCCACTAGATTGGCGCATAGCCAATGTCGTGCCAATATTCAAAAAAGAATCGAGAAGTGAACCTCGAAAAAAAGGCTGGTTGGTCTTACTTCTATTTTGGGTAAAATGTTTCAAGAGTTTCTATCCTGGAGTACCTGAAGGAACATTGCTGTATAACGGTGTATCAGCATGGGTTTATGAGAAGTCGCTCCTGTCAAACCAATCTGATCAGCTTCTACGAGGTGGTAAGTTCTAGACTGGACTGGGGAGTCACTGGATCTTGTGTATTTCGACATTTCCAAAGTGTTTGATACTGTGCCACATGAAAGGTTGGCATATAAAATGTGAACGCTTGGTCTGGGCGAGAATGTGTGTAAGGGGGTAAGTAACTGGTCAGTGATAGAAAGCAGAGGGGGGTTATAAATGGTATGTACTCTCATTGGGTCACCGTTACTACTGGGGTACCACAAGGGTCAGTTTTGGGCCCTATTTTTTTCAATATATTTATTAATGGCCTGGTAGAAGGATTGTGCAATAAAATATCAATATTTACAGATGATATAAAACTATATAAAGTAATTCAGAAGAGCAGACGCAAGACAGTGCAAATGGATCTGGTTAAGTTGGCGGCTTGGGTAGAAAAGTGGCAAATGAGGTTTAACACTGATAAATGTAAGGCTATGCACATGGGCAAGGAAATTCATGTCAGCATTACACCCTAAATGGGAAACTACTGGGTAACACTGACATGGAAAAGGACTTGGGATTTTAGTTAACTGTAAGCTTAACTGGAGCGTCAGGCAGCTGCTGCCAAGGCAAATAGGATCATGGGGTGCATCAAAAGAGTCCTAGGGGCGCATGATGGGGACATTGTCCTTCCTCCTTACAAGTCACTAGTCAAACCACACACAGAATACGGCGGACAGTTTGGGGCACCAGGAATGAAGAAGGACATATCAGAATTTGAGTGGGTTCAAAGATGGGCAACTAAAATAATAAAGAGAATGGGCGGACTACAATACCCAAAGAGGTTACAAAATTGTGATTATTTAGTTTAGAAAAATAAAATAAAATACAAAAACTATG
Source organism: Eleutherodactylus coqui (assembly GCF_035609145.1). Classification (NCBI taxonomy): domain Eukaryota; kingdom Metazoa; phylum Chordata; class Amphibia; order Anura; family Eleutherodactylidae; genus Eleutherodactylus; species Eleutherodactylus coqui. The sequence continues at coordinate 452,532,486 of NC_089837.1, read as the reverse complement.
TATCAATATATCAGGTGTCAATACAGAGATCTCTCCAGGACTGCTTCTATGACAAGGGGGCATCCTCTAGACATCCTCTAGAGGAAAGACGGTTTTTACACCGACATAGAAGGGGATTCTTTACTGTAAGAGCAAATAGACTATGGAACTCTTTGAGGACGTGGTGATGACGAATTGGATACATAAGGTTAAGTGGGGTCTATGTATAAATAAAACTATGTATAAATATATCAGGTGTCAATACAGAGATCTCTCCAGGACTGTGACTGTGACAAGGGGGCATCCTCTAGACATCCTCTAGAGGAAAGACGGTTTTTACACCGACATAGAAGGGGATTCTTTACTGTAAGAGCAAATTGACTATGAAACTCTTTGAGGACGTGGTGATGGCGAATTGGATACATAAGGTTAAGTGGGGTCTGGACACTTTTCTTGAGCATTACAATATTACATGTTATAGTCACTAATTGCTTCAGAAGGGTTGTTGTCCCAGGGATTATTCTGATTGCCAGATTTGGAGTCAGTGAGGGGTTTTGTCCCTTAAATGAGTAAAATTGGCTTGTCCTTCATTGGTGTTTTTTTCCTTCCTCTAAATAAACATTGGGGGGTGGGGGTGGGAATAGGCTTATTGTTCATTTTTGCAGAACTGAATGATAATTAGAACAATAACTGTTCCGTGTAAAAGGGCCCTACAGAATAAACTAATTGTTAAAATAATTTACTAGTGTGATCAGGTCAGGAACTTGTGGAGGGCAGTAAGGGGACATTTACTACATTGTGGAAACTACAAAGAGGGCACTATTATCTCATAGGAGCACAAAGGGGGCATTAATTGGACTATATTACATCATGGAGACACTATTCCACATGGGGGCACTAAGGGTGTCTTATTATGCTGTAGAAGGCATTTGGGCATTTTTACCTTGTGGGTGGCACCTAGACACTAATACCTTGTGAGGGCACAAATATGGCATTATTACTTTATGGAGGACACAAAGAGGTACATTACTTTGTGAGTCACAAAGAAAGGCACTGTAACTGTGAGGCATTAAGGGGTTATTATTTTGTAGTGCACACAATGGAAAAGTTATTAGTGTGTGGGGGCACTAGTACTCTGTGAAGAGCAAAAGAGAATACTGAGAAGAACATTAGGAGTGGGGCAGGATGAAGACAGTGTGCAGGGATGAGTCATGGCTGGAAGAAGGCTTCGTGGCAATCTGGGCCCAGATAGAGAAGTAAAATAAAAGCAGACTAACACCAGTCAGAGAATATTTCACCTGTGATTACTGAAGGTAACTGCACTTGGTACTGTTGTTTCTTGTCTCCACCACAAGTCAGGTGACGCCCCCAGTTCCTGATTGGCTACAAGCTGCACAACGCCTACTCCTCACACACCCCTTCGCCACTTTGCCTTGTACTTGCCGGCTGTCACTTGTCCCCACCGGCTGTGCTCAGTAACCCTGTTGCTGTTGCTTGTCCTCAGGTCTTCCTCTCAACCCTCATGCCTTGAGTCATGTTGGGACTCCTGGCCCTCCCGCCTCCTGTCAGTCACCCCGCAGCTGCTCTCCCTTGTCCTGCAGTTCTACAGTCTCCCGTCACAGCTCCTGTCACTTTTTGCCTCCCAGGTCCTGCCACTCATTAACCACCCCCTTCCCCCCTCCGGTCTCTGGTCATGACTCCTGCGGTCATAGCTGCTCCTATCATTCTCCTGAAGTGGGGGCCACTCTTTCCATGGCTGGATGGAGGGCTGCGGGCCTAGTAACAGCTTGAGGGGTGGGGTTTGGGTGCCATTCGATATAGGCTGAAGGGGAGATGAGGTGACACAGACACCATGGTCATGGCAGTGTGGACAATTACTTCTGGCTGGGATGGAGGGTAAGAGTTAGGGTTACTTTAAGTGTTAGACTTACATGATTAGCTGTAAATGCTTTCATGTTAATGCAGTTCACTCTCACATGGAAGCATTTACACCTAATAATCTAAGCCTAACACTGAAATGAACCTTAACCTTTACCCTCTATCCCAGCCAAAAGTATTTGCCCATGCTGCTAGGACCTTGCTCCAGGCAGCCAATCACTAGCTTGTGGGCGTACTGTCGGCGGGTACAGACCATCACTAGGTCTACACCCATACTTGTGGTGGAGACAAGGTACAATAGTAATACTGCACTTTGACCACTATCACCATGTAGGGCTGGTACCTATTATATTGTGACTGTTATTTAGAGGTGTATTAGAGTTGAGCCGCTGTATCTAAACCCACTATATTATAAAAGTTGTCTTACACAGTCTCTGATGTACAATATATATATATATATATATATATATATATATATATACATGCACACTTTTGTGGGGGGTGGGGGGGAGACAAATGTCTTGAGGTTTGTATCCCTGAACCTTTAAGATTACAGCAATGCCTGCAGCTGCTAGTACTGTATTGACATATCACCTGTAATGGACAGGTCAGTTAAGAGACTCAGCATTACAGCTGAAAGTTATGGATGAGTCGGAACAACGGCCTGAAGGGAATTGAGGGCACCAAGCTGAACTTTCACAGGCCCATGAGCCTTTAGCTACACCCCTGATTCAGTCTATTTAATTAACAAGATTTTATGGCTGTTAGTATCTAACAAGAACATTTTGCTCTTAACCAATATACACTGTTGGAAAATGTAATCTCCTGAGAACAGATTTTTCAATTTATAGAGGCAGAGGAAGGATGCTGGGATGATTCTATCTATGAATAGGATGTGTAAATTGCACAACTGGGACGAATCTCAAATCACTTGTCCACAGAGCACCCTGTATGAGCAAGCTGCATGGAAACAACCAATATCCTGTATCCCCAACAGCTGCAGTCCTTTGAATCAGAGCTCAGGTACCAAGTTTTAACATACTCCATACTGGGATTCTACTATATTATACATGCTTAGTTACTTTTGCTATTTTTCTAGAATGCCTAAACATATTTGATTTCTTTTCATAGTATATAGTTATTGGTTTTGACACTCCCAGTATTTACAGTGATACCGTAGTGCATCTATCAGGCCAGTGGCACACAAACAAATTTGCATTGCAGAATTCGCAATCGGCATCTGCACCACGGATCCGCAGCAAGTACCATTCGGAACATGCTATGCAAAAATCGCTTTTCCCTACACATTCGCAGAAACGAATTGCAATTTCCACAAGTGGAGGAAAAATCACAGCATGTTCCATTTTCATGCGGTTTCCGCATGGACAGCTTCCATTGAGGTCAATGGAAGCCGTCCGACCCGTGGCCCATCTGCAATTGACATTGTGGATAGGCCGCAGGTACCTGCGTCATTGCCTAGCGATGGTGCGTGAAAAACAGAGATTTAAAAAAAAAATAAAATCTGTACTGCTCATGCCCGCCAGCGAGCCTTCAGAGCCATCTACAATACAGATATTCAAAGGTACACGTGGACGCCGGCCAGACACAGGGCCGGATTCCCCTCTTATGCTCTAACAGACTTGGAGAAACAAACTGCAGAAGCATCTCCCTCCTCCCTCTCTCCTATTAACAGATATATACTATATATATTTTTAATGACTGAGGTTTCTGAACATTTTCAAAGAGACTGACAAAGGAACTGTACAAGGTGTTATATAGTGACCTGGACTACTGATTTTTCATCCCTATTTTGCTCTACATTGTCATTTTCAGGAGGGAAGTGTTTTTAATAAGAAACTAAACACTAGACTGAAGGACACAACCTGAGATTAGTTGGAGGAAGAGCAGAAGCACCATCAAAAAATATTACTAAAAGAGTAGTAGATGCTTGGAACAAACTTCCAGCAGATGTGGTTGGAAAATCAACATTAAATGAATTCAAGCTGCCTGGGATAAGTATATACAGTATCTATCCTAAGAGAACTAATATAAGGGCAGACTACATGGACCAGGGGGTCCTTTTCTGCTGTCAGTCTTCTATGTTTCTGTGATTTATGAAAATAATGTTAGATAAGCTTTAAAATAATGTTGTTCACATGGGCAGTGCTATGGATATTTATCACTACATAAGGAAGTAGATTTATTCAGAAATCTGGGAAGCTGGCAGACCACCCCTGCAAAAAAACTGCAATGGAGTTGCAATATAGTCCTAGGAAGCAATTTATCAGTTAGAAAACTCGTATAAAAAAGTAGAAGATTTGGTGCAAGTTTGTAACTTTTAAAAACGTACGCCACTTACACGAGTTTTCTGAAAGGGGGGTATTATTTGTCCCATGAGGGCATGGCTGCCCCAGGCTGTAAATTCTAATAGACATCTATTCCAGCTCATAGCTTTGGTAGGTTTCTGTTTTCTTAGGAAGAGATGCAAAGCATTCTTGTATCCATGCAAGTATTCATGGAGACACAAACATCCAGGTGTGACTTGTAAATGCATAAGAAGAAAAGTATTAATGAGGCGTTTGGTTGGTGCCAAACATATCAGCCCCATAAGGCCTTTCTCGACTGACCAGATGATACCCTGTACTCCATCTGGTGGCTGAGGGAATCATATTAAAACCGGCACATGAAATACCAGTCTTAATCTATTAAGTCCTGGGCTTTAATCATGCCCGATAGCAAAAGTATGGCACAAGATTAAAGCTCCTGTTACTCCAATGTAGGAGGAGCAGTTTGGGTCCTCAGCTGTTAGTTACAGCCCATGACCCGGAGGTGAAGACAGAAGCGGTTTTTAACTCCTTCTGCCTTCTCTCTTGCAGGCTACATAACGCTCAATGAGCGCTATGTTGTGGAGGGAGTAAGCTGCAGTGGAAAACTGTGAAATAATGAAATAAAAGACAATGTGAATGACTCCTGGAGGTTTTATATGATGTTATGGGGGGACATAAATATTTAAAAAAATAGTTACAAAAATAAGTAAAAAAAATTGCAGAATAAAATAAAATAAAAAAATATTTATATATAAATATATATATATAATATAAATAAATCAGAAAATGACCCAATGCTGACGCCAACCAAAACCAATCCAAAACTATACAAATTATATATCAGATTGTCCAAAACAAAATGAGGAGCCCATTCCTGTGCTTTTTTATTAGCGTAATATACTAATTTTAATATAGATTTTTTTTTTTAGCTTTTTCTCTAAATTGAAAAGTGGGGGGAAAAGGTCAGTGAAAAAAGATATATAAAAATAGCCCAATATGTCGCTGAAAAAAACACAGCAAAAATAATTTTTGTAGCTTAAAAAAATAGGGCAGTAAAATCACCACATGGGTAAAATCCCTAAAAAGTGTCTGGTCCTTTAGGAGTTAAATTAATAAAGCTACCAGATAGTATTTGTCCTAGAAAAGGGTGTAATTACAAAAGACTGAATGGAATTGTTAATCACTTGAGGACATCTTGAGGACTCATCTTGGCTTCCTCTTACCTTTACATCGCCTGTTTCACGTGGGGGTGACTTTTTTTCAGCTTTCGACGACTTGGTTGATTTTGGTGAATATTCAGATGTTCCAGTCATGCACCTCAAATTATGAAGACTAGCCAGATATTTTTTCCTGAGAGCTAGCAGATCCTGGAGGTACTGGAGGAAATCCTGTGTCTTGGCAAACAACCATGCAGAGTCCTCGTCTTTGTAGCAGCTGGATCCCGACATCTCAATATTTGTGGTGCTTTTATACTTTTTTAAGGACTCACCAATTGTTTCTTTCCTTTCTCTGGCTACATACATTGAAGTGCTGCGGACCAGGCGAACTGGGGAAAGTGTGCCACTGTATATGGGGCTATCTTCTGTCAGGTCGTGACTACAAGAATTTGGCTGGAAAGCCGACTGAATTTTTCTCAGCATGATTTGTTGTGATGCAGAAATATGTGGACCAATTTCAATATACATGTGATCCCAGGTGAGCCAGTTTTAGGTAAGACCAAAAGCCTTGTAGATTGAAATTTGCAAGTTGGAGTTGGTTTGTGGCTTTCGTAGGTGGCGTTGTCTGTAGACCATGGATGTTTTGTCCTCTCGCATAGAATTTTTTAAAACCCAACCCTGTGAATCTTTCAATGTAACAATATGTTACAACAAGGTTTCTTCATTCTTCATCCTCGATACATGGTGTTCCAGTCAAGCAACTTAGCCTCATCACTGATGCAGCTGGAACAGAGGATCTCATGTGTTTTCTCCATGGTAACAGAACAGCACATGGGTATCCGGTGTCCGGTTATTGTGGAGAAAATGGAAGAGTCAGATAACCAGATGCAATGTATACTGAATGGAAGAGTCCGGACAGGAAGTGGCCTGCAACAGTTAATGTATTATGTATACAGATATTGGAGCCACTTGTAAGAAATGCATAAAAATAGTCTTCAAATTGCACTTGTAACAAGTAGTTTTCTTTACATTTGCCAGTTATTTCAGCAAGGTCGAATTCACAAGAGCGTATATAGACTTGTCCATGTTGAATATGTTTTTGCATCAGAGAGCTGTTTTGTATGCCAATCCATATGTCCTTTTTTATCAACTTCTGTATGTTATATCCGCTTTCGCACGCCCACAAAAAAAAACTAAAACAGGCAAAAATATATTCTTTGCTGCATCTCTTAGCAACAATCTGTGAGATACGGCATCTATGTGCTGTGAGTTTTTCTTACGTTTCTATTAACTTGAGTCGTCGAGTCTTGTCTGCAAATCAGATCAGAATAGTAGATGCTACCGTGTTTCCCCGAAAATAAGACAGTGTCTTATATTAATTTTTGTTCAAAAAGGTTTAACTTTTTTACATGTATAGCTGCCTGGACACTATTTAAATTGACTTTTTTAATTAACTGTTAGCAGGGCTTAATTTTGGAGTAGGGCTTATATTTCAAGCATCCTCAAAAAGCCTGAAAAATCATTTTGCATCCTCAAAAATTCTGGAAAATCATGCTATGTCTTATTTTCAGGGCATGTCTTATTTTCAGGGAAACAGGGTACATCTTTTTTTCATGTGATCTATGTGTACATGCGAAAACACATATGTGGGAATTTGCATATTGACTTCTACTGTCGGAGTCAGTTATAGACTCAAAGAGCACATGGACTGAGAATACGGTCACATGAATTAACCCTAAAAAATATTGATAAGGACCTAATTGCAAAGTGCATGTAAGATCACTGAGATCTGCCATAGGCTGCAGCAGCTGTGACGTCCCGTAAATGTAAGGTCAAAGGGGAAACCCTGAGTGGTGGGACTCAGCGGGAGGGGGGAGAGGTGAGTATAAGCCGATTTGTTATTTTATGGCAGGGTGAGCTGTATCGTATGTGAAAACTGATGTTGAAAAACTCTTTAAAGGGACCGTCCAGACCTGGAGAAACAAAGATGGCCGCAGTGCTTCTCTGACTACCTGTTGCACACTGTGCATTAGTATGCATCATTAGTTCATTGCACTACACCTGCTTTGTTTAACCAGTCCTGTCCACATGATCAGTGCTGACCAGTCAGAGCAGCATGTAGTGTCTTAGACTACCAATATGCACAGCATACATCAGGTTTCTCTTGCTGGGAACAATCACATATTTCTGCATGTAATAAATGATACATTTCTGAACTTCATATAGATATCCACTAGATGGTGATATAATCTACATGATACTGATCAAAAAGGGCTTTTCGGGACATAAAAAAAAAAGGTTAAACTGCTTTAAAATAAAATAAAAATTAAATACTTACAGATCCCGGCCGCTTCCCTACAGCGATGCAGCGTCGGGGCCTGCCTCATGGAATCAGGAAGTAGCAGCTGTTAAGCCGCTTTCACACGGCCAAGAAACTCGTGCGAGATTTGTGAGTTGCAAGAAGCACAAATCTCGCATGAATATGAATAGAGTCATATACATGAGCGATGTCCTATCTTTTCACGTTCCTCAGAACGCATTACCCATTTCCAATAGGACAGTAAAACACAGTGCACGGCGTGCAATGCGAAGTTTCCCATTAAAAAGGATCGCAACTTTACCGAAGTGATGGGAGGCATTTTTAACAGAATAATGCCTTGCAACAGCGTGAAACGCACGCTGGCGAGCGCGATATCGGAGGAGTTTCTTAGCCCGATATCGCGCTCACCTTTGTGTAGGTAGCCTAAGTTATGAGCCATACATTCTGCAAGGGAACTCTCAGCCACTCATAGGCTTCAGCTGAAGTCTTTGAGTGGCTGAGTAGCCACAGTGCACCTTTTCTTCTGAGTTCCATGCGGCGGGCACTGGGGCTGCAGTGCTGGATGGGGAGCGGACAGGATGGATGAGTATTCAATTTTTTTATTTATTTTAAGTACATTTAGCCTTTTTTTTTAAATTTCGAAAAACCCCTTTCATCCCAACACAATCCAAAGGTGATGATTAGAGATGTTTGAAGCTTTTAGGATATGGTCTGATAGCAGTAAATCTGCAGCAGAATTTAGTGCAGACTTAGGGCTCAGTCACATGGGCGCATCCGCACCCGTACACCGGCGCCGATGCGCCCGTGTGACTGACAATTAGAAGACGGCCGTACCTGAAGACGGACGTCTCTCTGCAGCGCTGATGAAAGAACACATGACCGGCAATGAAGCCGGTCACATGTTATTTCCTCCGGCGCTGCAGAGAGACGCGCCGATGCGCCCGTGTCCATGGTGAAACCCGCAGCAAACTTTTCACGTGTTCTGGATTTAAAATTCGCAGTGTATGTTAATTCCACTGCGGATTGCGCATGCATTTTTTTCTGTACCATGTGGATGAGATTTGTGAAATTCTCATCCTCACAGCTTGTACTATGTGTCAACATACCCTTACATTGCACTTTGCTGTTAATTCACTGAAACCGGTCCCCAGTCTCACATCACACTGAAAAGTTGTCAGTGGAACAGCAAGTTATTCACATGGACTTTGATGTCACAGCAGATGCTTATAGTACTGAATGGCTAGAAATAGTCCGGGTTTAAAGATACTGATGACAGCAGATGCTTAGGCCTCGTTCACACGACCGTGTCAGAACTGAGTCAAGGTTTTTCTAATGCAGATCTGACACTGAGGGCGGTTTCAGCGAGCATAGGCTCAAATACGTTCGCTGCTATGGATTGCACTTGCGCATGAACTGGGTTGGAAGATGGCAAGAAACAGGCTGATACGTACGTGGCAGCATAATAGTACTTATTACTGTTATTTTTGCACCTGAGATGCCAGTTCACACGCTCGCGTGTTACACCCTTCCTGTGGGATAGTATGGCAATTAAATGCCAAATTAGGGCCAGCTGTCTTCTCTCTTTTTTTCTCCGTTGTATACAGGGTAACTCCCTCCTCGTCCCTTTTTTAAGCTGCCATAGACTTCTCTCGCAGCTTTCTATGTAAGACAGACAGAGATAGAGCAGGCCTTATCTTTTCTCGTATGCCAATTTTACATGGCAGAAAAACATTCACCTGAACGAAGCTGCTGAAATCAATGGCGTTACTTCATCACTTTATTACATCAAGATTTTCACGTACAGAAATTCCTCCTCAAATACGTTCATCTGTTTAAGCCATTCATTTCAATAGTTTTGTTTTCACTTGTTAATAGTATGGGCGAAAACATTTAGGACTCGCCCATACTAGTCGTAGGACCTATCTTCCCGCTTTTTTTCAACTGTATTCATGAGCAGCTACGCTCCTTAGCGGTGAGCATAATTGCACAGACGCCTAAGGGCTCCTTTACGCTGACGTTTTTTTCATCAGTATTTTGTGAGCCCAAACCAGAAGTAGAACTTAGAGAGAGTATAATAGAAGGATTTCTTCTGTATTTTGGACCCGCTCTTGGCTTTGCCTCACAAAATACTGATGAAAAATACGCCCTTGTGAAGGACCCCTTAGGGCTAAAACACGTGGCAATGTTTTTGTTCCATTTTGTGGCCGTAAAAATCACAGCCACATAACAGGATGAAACTGAACCATTTAATTTTCATGTTCAGGATTCTCGCGCGTTAATGGGAGAAAACATTGGCCTTCCCTATCTTCCTGCTATAGCGCAGAGTTTGAATAGTCATGCACTAATACTATGTTCTGTAGCAGCGCTCATGTGTTTAAGCTGTCACTTAACCCCTTGAGTGGCACGCCCGGAAAATTTCCGGGACGAGCTCCACTGCTCATAGCAACATAGCCCGGAAGATTTCCGGGCTATGTATCACTATGGGAGCTGCAGAGCACAATGCCACAAGCTGTGACAGTGTGCTCTGCCTGCACAGACCCACACAGAGCAGTGCAAGGGCTTTGAAAAACCAGCAGAAGATATTGCCAACATGTCGGCAATGTCCTGCTTTGTTTACAAGTTGCCATAGAGACCATCGGCTTGTCAGAAGCAAGCCCATGGTCTCTGTGGCAGGGAGAGCTGGTTGTTAGCTGTCAGAGGACAGCTAGGTACTAGCTCTTACAGCAGAGATCAGAGAAAACCTCCGATCTCTGCTGTGTTAACCCTTTACATGCTGCAGTCTATGTGACTGCAGCATGTAAAGGGCTGTCACTGCAGCATGTAAAGGGCTGTCACCATCAGACCCCTGGAATGTGATCAGGGGGTCCTGATGGGTCCCTGTGGAAGTCCCCTAAAGGGACAAAAAAAAAAAAATTAAAAAAAAATTAAAAAAAAAAAGGAAAAAAATTATTAAAAAAAACACTTGTCTCCCTTTACTTTGTAAAAAAATCAAAAATACAATCACACATGTGGTATCTGTGTGCGTCGTAATGACCCAGAGAAGGAAGTTAATACATTATTTAACCCCTTAATTACATGGCCCCTTTTTTTCTTTTTTCCCCATTTCTTTTTTTCTTCCCCCCTGTTTAAAAAATCACAACTTGTCCCGCAAAAAACAAGCCCTCATATGGCCATGTCAATGGAAAAATGAAAAAGTTATGGCTCTTGAGACGCAACTGCAAAACTAGTTGAAATTCAATGATTAGACCATTTTAAAAAACCTGCCCTGGTGGGCACGACAGGGTGGTAGGAAACCTGCCACTCAAGGGGTTAAAAGCTGAAACCTGAGGCAGAGCCTTGGGGTTCTACAGCATGCTTTCATATGGATCTTCACACAGATTTAGCACCAGTCAATAGGGCAAATCCATGTGAGGCCATGCAACGTGGATTCTGCTCTGAAACTGTATCAAGAATTGATGTCAATTCTTTTTTTTCTACAATGTGGATTTTTTAGGTGCACTGTTCAGACACTGTCTTCTGCGTTTGGCAAACATGTGTGTCGCTTCATTCTCTCTGTTCCCTGAGCTTATGTTCGCTATCTTCTAGCACTCCTAGGGTTAATAGCTTCAGGCCTCCTGTTCAGCTGATGCACCTTTTTCCTCTCACCGCCCTATATTGCTGCCCTGGGCCTTTCAGACCTTGCTGCAGTGTTGTTGAGAGTTTGTGTCCTTCACCTTATGTCCAGCTGCTGCTTCGGCAGTTCCCTTGCTACCTTGCGTTCTGCTTGTGCTGTGTGTTCTTCGTTCGTGTACTCTGTAGTCTGTTGTTCCCGTTGCCCGCTTCTCTGTTTATCCTTGTCCACTTGTTCCTCCTTTGTTTCTTTACTCTCCGGTGTTGTTCTATCTTTGTCCTATAGGTGTTCTGGCCCGCCAAGGTAAGTCAGCGCCTAGGGTTCGACCTTATTGGGATGAGTGCTCCGCCTATAGGCAGGGGTCTCCCTCTCCTGGCTATCAGTTCAGGGCAAGATACCTTCCCTAGTTTCCATCTATATACGGGGCTGTTCATCTGGTATCTTACCTCCCACACTAGGTGGCTGTCAGATGTGCTGGATCGGATCTTCACCCACCTGGTAGGTTTACACAGTGGTTCCACATCCACAGTCCTTACAATTATGTAGAAAATTGCTATGTTTAGAATCAGAAAAACACCATTTCTGGGTTGATACATTTAGTGGTATTATCACTTATTGTATAGTTGATGTGTATTACTAATCTTTGTGATTCACAAAAGATTGCTATAACATTCTGCACGTTTGAGTTGTGCTTACCTGTAGTTAGAGTCAGTTAAGTTGCCTAACGGTTCTGTAATAACTGCATATCACTTAGCCTTTAACAAAAGCTTCTATTGTTATCTCAATCTCCAACCGTTGTAAGAAAAATATACCTTTTTTTATAAGCCTGGTTCGTGTGTCACCAACCGTGACATAAGAGTAGATCCACTTTACACACGGATACAGAACATTCAAGGACTCATCTCCTTCCATTTACTGACTGCTGGTGAATACATCCCACTTATTGTGTAATCTCAGAGAATTACAGCACCTTCCGGAAGCAGAGCATGAAGCAAACAAACATACGAGGTCAACCTTAATCCTGCATGTTACTTTACTGGGATTCAATGAAAAATATGGAGCACATAGAGTATATATTTTTCTCTATACTCTACAGACTCCATATTTTTATGCTCCTTGTGTTTCTTATGCATTTTAGTAAGTTGCCAAATTACAACATTATTTTATATTTCTGATTTTTATTCAGGTATTAATTGTTAACCACATTATGAAATGCCAGTTAATGTCTGCTACGTTGGTAATGCTAATGTACCAACCACAGTTTTCTATTCAAATGATATTATTTGCCATTTTTTATTGAATTGATGACTATTCATTCTTTACTTGATATGATGTGCTGTGTTATTATTCATTATTTATTTATCAGCTTTTACTACTTAATCTTATTTATTAATTTGTTTATTATTTGTAAAAAAAATATTTTTATTTTTTCCTTTCCTGCCTTAGTCTTGTAACACATCTATTGTATGTTACAACTCCTCCTTCTTTCTAACCTATGAGTAGTCTGGCAGATCACATTCGAATGCCCTACTGAATCTCTACTTCTGCTGGATAAGGTGAAGTTCTTCATCCTGGTCGTGGTAGGACAAAACATTATACTGACCTCCCCCTTTTTTTATAATATGCTTAAATGTATGTACTTGAGCTTTAAGGGCCTCAACTTCCCTGTAAAGAGGGGATGAAGGGAGTACTCGGCAGTGATAAAGGGAAGCCTCTGGGGAGTCCCCTCATCTCTCTCTCCAGTGAAGGGAAGTCCTGCCGCAGGGATGAAGGGGGCTCCCCTAGGGTTTCCCTTCATCACCATGGAGTCCCTTCATTTTAGCGGGGATGGAGGGGTTCCCTTGCAGGGGAAAAGAAGGGATTTCCCTGCAGCGGGGATGGAGGGGGTTCCCTTGCAGGGAAGAAGAAGGGATTCCCATTCATGGGGATGAGGGGGTTTCCCTCCATCCTCGCTGCGGGCGAATCACTTTATCTCTTTGTCAGCCAGCTCACATAGCCTCCCATAGGAGTCTCTAGACACTCCTGTGCTTTGCACACCAAAGATAGGTCAAGACCTATATTTATGTGTGCAGCGTCCCATAGGATAACCCTGGACACATGGCAAACACTGATGGGGGCAAGATGCTGGCTTGTCATAGCGGCACTTACCACGCTCCCTCCCGAAGGAACGCATGCAGCTGAGGCCAGGGCAGTGCTGGGCCTCTTTCGGACACCCCCAGCATGGGGATGCCCAATAAACATTAGGACAGGTGAAGGAGTTGTCACGGGTGATGCCACCGTTTCGGCACCCACCGGCATATACATCGGCGGGGAAATAATTAAGCCACAGACAATGATATAGTACTTCAGGTCCCTGGGAATGGTCAGGGCCAGAAAATAACATTATTTGGTAACTGCTCCAATGCTACAAGGCAAAACAGACAATATTCAACGTACAGCTAGATTTAGGAATAAATACAGACAAACTTGAAGATAAGTACCTCTACACAGCGATCCCAGACATCAGGACGCCTGTGTGTGTGACAATTGTAGATGCAAACCTTCACGCCACAAGACCCAGACTTCAGGATGGTGGAGTGTGAACAATTGAAAAGAAGAAGAGTACCTCTGCATGGGGCCTTGTGTAGTAAAGACTTAAGGCTGACTCATGCTCGCTCTCTCTCTCTCTCTGGGGCTCACTTACTGCTCATGCTGATCCTTGTGCTCGGGAAACCTCTCTTCCTCCTCCATGCTTCACTACATGAGGGCTGAAGGTGCTCCAATGCAGCTGGACCTCCTGACTACGACTCCAGAAGACATGGAACTCTTTTTCCCGCTCTTAACCACTCACATTTATCACCTCTCTCATACCATGTGACAGGACATAAATGATACATTTACAGACAGTCAGCTTACACTTTGCAGACATTAACCTCTCATTTGCTGCAGCTGTGCAATACACATAACTGAATGACAAGACAGTTTAGCACAGAGCATCTACATAAGACAGACATGTATAACATTATGGAGGGGGCCAGGAAAGCATGTACTGGGCCACTACACAAGCAGCATTTCATTTGCTAAATTTCAGTCGCTGATGTTCTATCTTGTCCGTTTTTTTTTTTTTGGCGCGTCTAAAATTCCTTCTCCTGAACATTTTCATAGGAAACCATTGGTTCTAATAGTCGCATTTTTTTGCACGCATAGGTTAGCTGTGCAAATTCCCTCATGTGAATAAGCCCTGAGGTAATAAATCCCATACACGTCTGGCCAATAAGCTTAGAAAGATGGCAGCTCATTGTTTCCCCCATGTCATCAGAAGAAGAGACGGTACCTTGAGGTGTGATCCACAAAAAATCTCTCAAGTTTCCCACGACTATTTGACGAAGCTGTATTCATTGCCAGAGATCCCTCCGGCAACTACTGCAGAGCGAGAGAACTTGCTTAACGATTTTCTCACTGGCTGCAAACTACCTACACTATCTCCTTGAGGCGCTTGCCCCTCTTAATGCTCCTATTTCCCTTGAGGAAGTAGAAGTTCCCAACTTTCTACCAACTAGTAAATCCCCTTTGCTAGATGATCTAATGTAATTTTATTATAAAAGTTTTGCTCCTCACTTACTCCCTCACTTGATTACATTATTTAAAGGGGTTGTCCCGCGCCGAAACGGGTTTTTTTTTTCAACCCCCCCCCCCCCCCCCCCCGTTCGGCGCGAGACAACCCCGATGCAGGGACTTAAAAAAAACACCGCACAGCGCTTACCTGAATCCCCGCGCTCCGGTGACTTCTTACTTACCGGTTGAAGATGGCCGCCGGGATCTTCTCCCTCGGTGGACCGCAGGGCTTCTGTGCGGTCCATTGCCGATTCCAGCCTCCTGATTGGCTGGAATCGGCACGTGACGGGGCGGAGCTACATGGAGCCGGCATCCTGCACGAGCGGCCCCATTGAGAAAAGAAGAAGACCCGGACTGCGCAAGCGTGCCTAATTTGGCCATTAGACGCCGAAAATTAGTCGGCTCCATGGAAACGAGGACGCTAGCAACAGAGCAGGTAAGTGAAAAACTTCTTATAACTTCTGTATGGCTCATAATTAATGCACAATGTACATTACAAAGTGCATTAATATGGCCATACAGAAGTGTATAGACCCACTTGCTGCCGCGGGACAACCCCTTTAATGCTTATCTTGAGGGTACTCCAGTCCCTAACTCAATGCTGCATTCATATATTACCCTAATACCAATGCCAGACAAAGAGCCTCTGATTTGTGCTATCGGTCAATTGCCCTCCTTATTTTGGACTTTAGGATCTTCACCAAGATTTCAGCCAACCGCCTGACCTACTGGTTCCCTAGTCTCTTACATAAGGATCAGGTTTGTTTTGTCCTTTGCAAGTAGGGTGGGGACAACAATAGGAGGATGATTGACCTGATGGAGGTTGTGATTAAAACTAAGGGCACAACACTACCTTTAAACCTTCATACTGTAAAGGCTTTTGATTGATTGAAATGGTCTTTTATGTTAGGCCCCTTTATCACGGCTCTTAAAAGTCTATATTCTACACCAACAGTGACAATTAAGCAACATAACTCCTCTTCTGCGATGCTTCTAATACAGAAGGGGACCAATTAAGGATGCCTCCCTTAATTTTCATTTTTTACATTAGACCCTTGGCATTGGCCATACATTTGCATTTCGATATTCATGGGGAACTAGTTTGAAACAGGGAATTCAAACATTCTCTTACGACATACTCCTCACACTAACCAACTTGCATATCACTCTACCTGATCTCCACTTTTTGCTAGAATCCTTTGGCCAGCTATCTGGCTATTAGATCAATACAACTAAAGGCCCTTTTACACGGGACGATTATCATTCTAGTTGTTCAAAACCACCGCACTCCCACAGGGTTTTGAGCAATATAATCGTCCCGTGTAAAATCATGCAGAAACTGAATGACTGGAGGAGGGTCGTCCAGTCGTTCAGTTTTAAACATGCTTAAAAACCGAATGACCATCGTTCAGTGTAAACAGCAGTCTTTCATAATAATAGGTTCATCGCAGAAAATTTTAATATGCGAGCGGAAAATCACGGTGATTTTCTGCTCGTGGACATCAGGTTGCGCTTTCCATAGTTAGCCTATGGAAAGCGTTCACTGCGTTACCCGCATTCGGATTATCGCTGTGGATAACGCAGTGAAATATTTCCCATGGATAGGAGGCCTTAGGAATTTATATACTTCATAAGTGGAATTCTCTTCCCCTTTCTTTCTTTAGGCATATTCTGGTGGTAAAATTTACTTTGATGCTGAAATTAATATACCTTTTTGAGAGTTTATTGGTCCTTGTCAATATGTGTGCACTTAGGGCTCTCCAGGCTTCTGTTCACCTGTTTATCTGGGCAAAGCAGTGCCACCAGATTGATAAATCTGTCTTAGGCTGCCTTCACATGGGTGATAAAATCGCGTGATGCGAGAGTGAGTAAAAAAACAGAATTATGAAACCAATAATTTTTAATGGTTTCCTTCACATTAGAAAAAAATCACGGCATGCCCTATCTTTCTGCGATGTGCCATTTTCTTTTTTTTAATCCCCCATGTTTCCCTATCAAGCCTCCTTTTTATCGCATCGCAATGCACAAACTTGCGATTTTCATGTAATGCGCTTTTAAGAGTAGAATGTCCTATTGACTTTTGCGATAAAAAATCTTGTGATTTTGTCGCGGGCGGCAGCGATGCGATAAGAGATTATTCTTAAGTAAAAGAATCGCTGACGCTCAAAAATCGCTGGAACAATGATAAGATTTTGCTGTGAATTTCTTGCGGGAAAATCGTGATCGCCCGTGTGAAACTAGCCTTACTGGCTGCTAAGTCCAAAGAGGAAGCTATACTTCCTGACATTATCAAATACTATTGAGCATCACACCTATAAAGAAAACCGCCTGGTCAGCGTTGCCAGCTTATTGAATGAAGATAGAGAAGCTCTGGATGGCCTCAATTCACCCTAACTCTTTTCTTTGGATTTCCTGCAAAAAAGGTTGGTGTGGCCTCCACTACTAGCATCTATGAGCTTCATGCTCAATGTTTGGTGTACTTGCATTTGTAAGTTCTCCCTCATCTTGAGTTCAATGAATGGCTGAGCACTGGCTGTGATTGGCTGAGCGCTCAGCCAATCAGACCAGCGTTTTCAAGAGGCGGGGATTTTTAAATGCCCTCCTCTTGAAAATGCTTTAGATCGGTGCCAGGAATGCACAGACAAGACACGCCAGAGCTCGGACAGCGCTGCTAGGTGAGTAATGTTTTTTTTTTTCTTCACCTAGGGATGATTTTCAGGGAAGGGCTTATATTTAATGCCTTAATGACGCGGCCCTTTTCTTTTTACAGTTTAGTTTTTTCCTCCCCCCCTTTAAAAAAATCGAAACTCCTTTATTTATCCATCGACTTTGGTGTATGAAGGCTTGTTTTTTGTGGGACGAGTTGTAGTTTTCAATGGTGCTATTTTAAGTACCAATGTTTCTACGGCGCACAAACTGCAACAAAAGCGACATGATGACTTTATTCTATGGGTCAGTACGATTGCTACGATACCAAATTTGTATGTTTTTTTTTTTTTACTGTACTACTCTTTTTTTTTTTTTTTTTTTTCAAGGACATTTAATTTTTTTCAATGATTTTCTGCAGTCATCTTGTGCCCGCAATAACTTTTTTATTTTTCCGTCGACGTAAGTGAGCCAGGGCTCATTTTTTACAGGATGTCCTGTAGTTTCGGAATACATATGACTTTATGATTGCTTTTTATTGCGTTTTTTCTGGGAGACAGTGTGATTTAAAAAGTGCATTTCTGGCATTCTTTGTATTTTTTTTTCAGACTACGTTCACCGTGTGGGGTAATTAATGCGTTACTTTGATAGATCGGACTTACGGATGCGGTGATACCAGATATGTATTTTTATTTTATTATTTAGATTTTTGAATTCTAGATATGGCAAAAGGGGGTGATTAAAACTTTTATAACTTTTTTTTTTAACAACAAAAAAAACTTTATTGATCTTTTTTTTACATTACTTTTAAGTCCCCCCGGGGGACTACAACATGTGATGCTTTGATCGCTCCTGCAGTATGACGTAATGCTACAGAATTACGTCATACTTAAATTTGTCAGGCAGCTTATCAAGCCTCCCCACGGGGATGGCTTGATAGGCAGTCTGCTAAGGCAGCCCTGTGGCCTTTCAGAAGGCCCCCGGCTGCAATGACACCTGCACGGCTCCCCCGATCTCACCGCGGGAGGGCCGTACGGGAACCCCGAACATCGTTCGGGGGATTCAAATGCCACTGTCAGAATTGACAGCGGCATTTAAAGTGTTAATAGCTGATAGCGGCTATTGCCCGCAGGTGTCAGCTGTAATAAACAGCTGACGCCCGCGCTGTATAAAGAGAGGTCGCCCCGCGACCTCTCTTCATACATACTCCGACGCTCCAGGACGTAAATGTACGTCCTGGAGCGGGAAGGGGTTAAAGCCCTTCACCGAAAATCACTGCGGGGGTTGCCTGCATCCCACTGCTTTCAACGGAGTCGGCGGCAGCAGCGCTTGCCCCATTGAAAGCAATGGGCACGGAGCTATGGTCATGCGCATTTTGCTAATAGGTGCAAAAAAAAAGGTTTTCTGACTGAGCCCTTACGCTCTCTTACTGGATAGTTTCTCTCCCATATTTATTTTCGCCTGGTTTGTAAAGATACTGATCAGTTTTTCAGATATAGTTGACTGTAGAACCTGACTCTTACTCACATGTGAACAGCTTAAGGCCACTTTTACACTTCCCCATAATGCTTTTTTATTGATATTTACAAATTAGACACTCTATGTCTGCCTACCACACATTCTGTCCATAGATGGCCCTCTGGATCCGGCCTTTTTCATCTTAAATATCTATCCTTTCAGAATTGGGACGGTATTTGCTAAACTGCTCGCACATATCCTGACAGCCTCCTGATGTCTAATAGCTAAGAACTGGACACTGCCTTCACTGCCATCCAGCGGTATGTCCGACCTATGGAGTACTTCATAGCCCTACTGCAAGATGAAATGGATCTCGTTGATGCTACTTGGTCACCTTGGGATGTGTTCTGGATTCAAAGGGACATTTAATTTACCCTTCATAATGTTCCACTGTGACTGAAGTTGCAATTATACAGAGACTTTCTTCTTTTCCTGTGTCTCTCTACCCATCTCCATTTCCCTTTACCTTTTTTTGTCAAGGGTTGCTTGACG
This sequence comes from Eleutherodactylus coqui, assembly GCF_035609145.1. NCBI lineage: Eukaryota > Metazoa > Chordata > Amphibia > Anura > Eleutherodactylidae > Eleutherodactylus > Eleutherodactylus coqui. The sequence continues at coordinate 452,512,965 of NC_089837.1, read as the reverse complement.
TTATGATCTTTGATCCTGTTTGACTGCTATTCTTAGCCTCATGTTCACGGGGAAAATCAGGCCCGCCGCGGATTCTTCATGGAGAATCTGTAGCGGGTCCCTCCTGCCCCGCGGACATGAGGCCAAAAAATAAGAATAAACTCACTCCGCGGATCCGGACGGCTTCCATAGGCTTCAATAGAAGCCTGCGGGAGCCGTCCCCGCAGGAGACCCGCACTAAAATAGAGCATGTCCGGATTTTTCCCGCACGCGCATCCGCACCTGAAGGGAAAAATGACATCCCTATGGGGCGCGGATCCGCGTGCGTTAAAAACGCTGCGGATTTTAAATATTAATTTACCAGTGGACATGAGGCCTAGTTGTCCTCCTTTGCTATGCAGCAACTTATTTTTTTTCTTTGCCAACTGCTCCATGGGATTCCTGCATTCTGCATAATATTGTGGTTTGTTTAAAGAAAAAGAAGAGACAACTTTGTGATTTCCTTTGTGTTTTTATGTGATGGTTCATACCTTGAATACTTTACTTTCTGATATTGTTATTAAAAATTTTGAAATAAAAAAATAGTTATACAAGAAATATTCAGGGCTTGCACAAGGCACCCCTTCGGGCTGCACCCACACTCTTCCACAGCGGGCTCCCAAGGTTCTCTCTCAGCTTACAGGTACAAGTTGTGCTTCACCTTGCACAGCTTTCTTGCGCTCTACGCCTCAAGAACAACATCAAAACCCTCCATTTATACCACTATGAAGCACTACCTAGCAGGGAAAGACGTGCTCTACTACTCATTCATGAGACGCAGCAAGATGTGTGCACCTTAAAGCGGCCACTGCAGTGAAAAGGATATCACTCACACAATGTCCACATGGGCCATGACAGAGAATGTTAAAATACTCAGCTGCGCACATTACCAACACACTGTAAATCCCAGCAGTTATACAACAAAGATCCATCATGATAACTTTTCTTATAATAAACCCCAGCATACTATGCCATATATCCTAGTAAACTGCAGCAGATATAGGGATACATTTAAGAAGCTTGTACCTCAATTTTCTGGCATAGAAAAGGTGCAAAATTTAGCGCAAGGTCTACTTGCGCAAAAATGTTGTGACTTCATCCTTCTGCACCAGTCCTGCTGATTTTTGAAAAGTGGGCAAGGCTAGTTGGGATGGGGTGTGGCTACTCAGGCCGACAGATTTATGTATAATTTACACTAGAAATTGGACACTCTGGCAACTCGTGCAGCGTAGACACCCAGAAGTTAAAGGGGCCAACGCCATGTCTGAGTTCATCCATGTGGGAGCTGGACCATCATGGATTAGTTCTACCTATGACTGTCAGGCCTTCCCTGTGCTTTTGCTGCAGGCTGCAACAGGCTGAAAAACTGATGCCACACCTCTGTGAGACTTCCCCTGTCACCGGTGGTGCTGCAGGGGCTTCCTGCTCATCCGCCATGAGCCGCAGAGCTCAAATAAACACACTCCAGCGGCAGCAGTGATATGGTGCAAAAATATAAATGGATCTTTATTCCTCCACCTGGATGTCTGATGTAGATAAAGATCATAAGGGATAAGCTACTGACTGTATTGGGTACATGTTTGTGGGATGTCCTGTAGGGAGGAGTTGTGGCAGCAGTCATGCTATTGGTGGTGGTGTCTAGAGTTTTAAGTATTTAAGGGGTGTAATTTACTCTGTATGTTATGCTTGAGAAAGACCGCATGGCGGTCGAAATGTTGCATTTTATCTTAGAAGAATAAAGATCCTTTTTTATTTTTGCACCATATCACTGCTGCTGCTGGAGTGTTTTTATTTGAATTGCTGCATAAGGATCTATGGTCCATGGTCCCTGCAATAGCTTTGCAGACATATAGCTTCCCCTGGTAAGGGTTTTTGAACTGAGTGCTGCTCATAACCTATTTTTGAGATTGAGCTGCAGAGATCCACTGCAAATAAATCCCCACGGTCCTGGGGAAATGCTGTGCTCAAGCTTCTTAAAAGTTTGTCCTGATAGTGCTGCTTTTTGAGGTCTATCTCTACTGCTGAAATGAGATTTGTCATTTTCGTCTTGTAGCGGGGATCAAGCAGGGTGGCCACTCAGTAATTTTCATTGTGAGCAGCTATGCAATGCTTATGCTCAGGCTCTGTGCTCGTGAATGGATCTTCTTTTTCACATTCCAATAGCTGGGGGCCTGGTGGGCTGGTTGCTGACCTGGGACACACTACAATATTGGGTAGATGTCAATGCTGGCAAGGGTGGTGGTGATGGTGGCGGCTCAACTTCTGCTTTCCGTTTCCCACTCCTAGTTCTGAAGCCCGCAGCCCATTCATCAATTGTGGAGGAAAGGCCTGAAGTAGATGTGCTACTCACCCTACATGAAACTGCCTCTGTCTACTCAGAGACCACTGCATGACCAGGGAGGGAGATGGAGGAAGAGGCAGCTGCAGCAGTGGGAGAGGGAGCAGGATGAGGCTGACTCTTTGCCCTCTGGCCTAGGTGGGCTCTCCAAGGCAGAAGGTGGTGGGAACTCATGATAGAAGAGTGGTCATTTGTAGAGATGAGCGAGCACCAAAATGCTCGGGTGCTCGTTACTCGAGACGAACTTTTCGCGATGCTCGAGGGTTCGTTTCGAGTAATGAACCCCATTGAAGTCAATGGGCGACCCGAGCATTTTTGTATATCGCCGATGCTTGCTAAGGTTTTCATTTGTGAAAATCTGCAAAGCCCAAGAAAGTGCTGGAAACGACATAGAAACGGATAGGGCAGGCGAGGGGCTACATGTTGGGCTGCATCTCAAGTTCCCAGGTCCCACTATTAAGCCACAATAGCGGCGAGAGTGCCCCCCCCCAACAATTTTTACTTCTGAAAAACCATCATTAGCAATGCATACCTTAGCTAAGCACCACACTACCTCCAACAAAGCACAATCACTGCCTGCATGACACTCCGCTGCCACTTCTCCTGGGTTGCATGCTGCCCAACCTCCCGCACGACCCAGTGTCCACAGCGCACACCAAAGTGTCCCTGCACAGCCTTCAGCTGCCCTCATGCCACACGCTGGCCTCATAGCCACACCACCCTCATGTCTATTTATAAGTGCGTCTGCCATGAGGAGGAACCGGAGGCACACACTGCAGAGGGTTGGCAGGGCCAGGCAGCGACCCTCTTTAAAAGGTGCGGGGCAATAGCCCACAATGCTGTACAGAAGCAATGAGAAATCCAATCCTGTGCCACCTCCATCAGGAGCTGCACACGTGGGTATAGCAATGGGGAACCCATGTGCCACACACTATTCATTCTGTCAAGGGGTCTGCATGCCCCAGTCAGACCGGGTTTTTTTTATAAATAGTCACAGGCAGGTACAACTCCGCAATGGGAATTCCGTGTGCACCCACAGCATGGGTGGCTCCCTGGAACCCACCGGCTGTACATAAATGTATCCCATTGCAGTGCCCTGGACAGCAGAGCTAACGTCAGATTAAATGCAGGTGGGCTTCGGCCCACACTGCATGCCCCAGTCAGACTGGGGTTCTTTATAAGTAGACACATGCAGTTACAACTCCGTGTGGACTGACAGCATGGGTGGGTCCCAGGAAGCCATCGGCGGTACATAAATATATCCCATTGCATTGCCCATCACAGCTGATGTAACGTCCGATTAAATGAAGGTAGTCTTCGGCCCACACTGCATGCCCCAGTCTGACCGGGGTTTTTAATACATAGACACTGGCAGATACAAATCCCTAATGTGAAGTCCCTGTGGACACACAGCATGAATGGCTCCCTGGAACCCACCGGTGGTACATAAATAAATCCCATTGCAGTGCCCAGCACAGCTGAGGTAACGTGAGGTTTAATGCAGGTGGGCTTCGGCCCACACTGCATGCCCCAGTCAGACTGGGGTTCTTTATAAGTAGACACATGCAGTTACAACTCCGTGTGGACCCACAGCATGGGTGGGTCCCAGGAAGCCACCGGCGGTACATAAATATATCCCATTGCAGTGCCCTGGACAGCAAAGCTAATGTCAGATTAAATGCAGGTGGGCTTCGGCCCACACTGCATGCCCCAGTCAGACTGGGGTTTTTTATAAGTAGACACAGGCAGGTACAACTCCCTATTGTGCAGTCCGTGTGGACCGACAGCATGGGTGGGTCCCAGGAAGCCACCGGCGGTACATAAATATATCCCATTGCATTGTCCATCACAGCTGAGGTAACGTCCGATTAAATGCAGGTGGTCTTCGGCCCACACTGCATGCCCCAGTCTGACCGGGGTTTTTAATATATAGACACTGGCAGGTACAAATCCCTAATGTGAAGTCCCTGTGGACCCACAGCATGGGTGGCTCCCTGGAACCCATCGGCGGTACATAAACGTATCCCATTACAGTGCCCTGCTCAGCAGAGCTAACGTCACATACAATACCGGTGTGCTTCGGCCCACAGTGCATGCCCCAGTCAGAGTGGTAATATGTACCTTAACAGTAACCGTGTTGGTGGGAATGTCGTGGTGACTGCGGACCTAGTAGCGTGGTTTTATTTAGTTGGTTTTCGGAATGTGGCCAGGATTAAGTGGGCCGTGGCGGGGGGATGGTGGGTGGGCTCTCTTGTTGTGTCGGTAAAGGTGAAATTCTTGGACTGCCACCAGACGGACCAATGCAAAGGTATTTGCCAAGAATGTTTACATTGTTGGAGGAGGAGGGGGATGTTTTTGAGGCACTACGTGTCCTCTCCATGTGTCCGTGGTTATATGCACCTTAACAGTAACCGCGTTGGTGGGAAATGGCCTCACCACCATCATGTCTTTGGGAAGCCTCCGTTTCCACACCCCAGTGACAGCATTAGCAGCGGTATAGGCAGAACCCAGAATTAGTAACATTTCAGCGGTAGCATTAGGGACAGGCCCCAGTAACATATCACTAGCAGCATTATAGGGGGAGCACAGTATTAGTTCAATTTCAGTAGTAGTAGCAGTCCAGACAGGCCCCAGTAACAATTCCGAAGCAGCAGTATAGGGGGAGCACAGTCTTAGTTCCATTTCAGTAGTAGTAGCAGTCAAGACAGGCCAAAGTAACAATTCCGAAGCAGCAGTATAGGGGGAGCACAGTATTAGTTCCATTTCAGTAGTAGTTGCAGTCTAGACAGGCCCCAGTAACATATCACTAGCAGCAGTATAGGGGGAGCACAGTATTAGTTCCATTTAAGTAGTAGTTGCAGTCTAGACAGGCCCCAGTAACATATCACTAGCAGCAGTATAGGGGGAGCACATCCTCTAGGCCTACCCCTACCCCTCAGCATGGTGTATTACGAGTAGAGCAGAAACAGAACGCTGTAATTAAATGTGCCGCTTATTGGCCTGTGGTTGGAGGCTGACTTTGCTTACAGAACGCACAGCAGAGCCAGGAAACAATTTTGCGCACTTCTGTAGTGAGACCTAGGTGCGTAGGACTGAGCTAGTGGAATTCACAGCGCAGAAGCAGTCAAGTGGCCAAAGGGCAGTGGTAGGCCTTAAGTATTTTGCTTCAATTTTTTTAAATGGTGAGCTGAAACACCAGACAGATACTGTATGCAGCGTATATTATGTATACTGTTTCCCTCTGGCACTATGACGGCGGTGATATAACGGGCAGCGCAGAGCCAGGAAACAATTTTGCGCACGCCTGCTGTAACGCTTTGCTGCGTATTAATTAGGACTACTACCCCCAGCAGACACGCAGTACACTGAAGACGGTTACAGGCAGCACAAAGATAGTATTTTTCCCCAATTTTTTTGAAAAAGCCCACTGCCTATATAGACAGTATATCTCTTTCACCTTTCCCACTGTCCCTGCCTCACCAGTACTGCCCCTATACTCTGTACAATGACTGCAGACTGCGGACGCAATGCTCTGGACGCAATGGTCTGCACGCCCGATATACAAAAAAAAAAAATTGTGCAACACTGCTAAAAGCAGCCTCAACAGTACTGCACACGGTCAGATGTGGCCCTAAGAAAGACCGTTGGAGTTCTTGAAGCCTAAAATACTCCTAACACTCTCCCTATAGCAGCTACAGCAAGACAGCACTTTCCCTGATCTCTTGTCAGAATGCATCTGTGGCGAGCCGCGGGCGGGGCAGATTTTAATACTCCGGTGACACCTGATCTCCCCAGCCACTCACTGCAGGGGGGTGGTATAGGGCTGGAACGTCGCAGGGGGAAGTTGTAATGCCTTCCATGTCTTTCTATTGGCCAGAAAAGCGCGCTAATGTCTCAGAGATGAAAGTGAAAGTAACCCGAACATCGCGTGGTACTCGTCTCTAGTAACGAGCATCTCGAACACGCTAATACTCGAACGAGCATCAAGCTCGGACGAGTACGCTTGCTCATCTCTAGTCATTTGTAAGATCTGCCGTAAGTGTTTAAAATGTGGCAAGAACATAAACAATCTCAACAAAAAATGTGCATACAGGACTAGAAAGTAAAAGAAAGAGAAAAATAGTGAAACAGGAAAAAGTTATTGAGAATTTGAAAATTACTTAGAGAATGCACACATTAAGATCACTGACAGCTCTGATCACCATTCATTTATGGACAAATTCATTGTAGCCTGCTGATTTCCAATGGTCCCTGTCAAAGGCAGCCATAATTGATGCTGGGTAATGCTGCTGTAGCAGGAAAGAAACATGCAGAGAACACAACATGGTAGAACATAAAGAGCCATCCAGACCATCAAGTCTCCTCATTTAAATTCTTCACCCTAATACAATACATTCCTTATGCTGTAACATTCCTTGTGTCCGCTCTGTTTATTTCTCCATAAACTAAGCAATACGGCTTGGTCATTATTTTACAAGAAGACATTTATCAGCACAAATACCATTCATCAGCACAGGTCAGTGCAGCCACTTAAAGAAAATGGAAAACTTGCTCTGTACTCAAACTAATGGGACCCTGTGGGTACATTTCATACAGAATTGTCTCAGGGCTCTTCTCCAAACATCCATACACTGTGGATTTATGGTAGTACATGTGTGTGGTCTGACAAAAGATGAGGTATAATGAACAGTAGTGGCCCTTATTATCTGATGCACTGCTGTGAATGGGGCTGGGGAAAAAATCAACACAGCAAATGCCAATCAGGTAATATTAGTTCTGCATCTCTATAATGTAATTTGTGCATTCATATAGACCTGATCACAATAGAATATCCACAAGATGTAGACATTTCTGTGAATCATTTGTAAACACATATCCATATTACAAGGCTAAAATAAGGTCAGAACGTATTGTCATGAGGACATAGGAATAGAGCTGTTGGAGGTAAAACCTATTTAAAGGGGTTGTCTGATGAGATGAAGATATCCCTTATCAATAGGATAGACAAAAACTATCTGATCAGTGGAGGTCTGGCTGCTGGAACTTCTCCCATCATGAAAATAGGTGTTCCTGAATGAATGGAGCGGCGGTCATGCATGCAGTTGACCTAAGCTATCTCTAACAGTTCATTAAAAGGAATGGAGAGTCAACAGGCATGCTTGACCACCACTCTATCCATTCAGACATCTGTTCTCGTAATCAGTGAGGGTGCCAGTGGTCAGACCTCCACCACTCAGATAGTCATCCCCATTCTGTGGATAGGGAATAACCTTATTCTCTGGGGCAACCCCTTTAAAGAATTGCTTACATGAATACTGATCGGCACCATCCCGAGCCACCATCACTGCGGTCAGCGCAGGAAGCAGAAAGTGCTGACTATAGCACAGCAAATTGGGTTGGTATTGCAGGCATAGCGCTCTTTAAATCCAATGATAGCTGCACCGGCAATACCAACCAGGCAGCTGCACTGTCATCAATAGCAAAAATATAAAAGTCCTGGAATACCCCTTTAACACATCCGAACATGCACAATGTATACTGAATTTTACACCTTTACTGATGGATCTCAGGGTTGCCAACCTGAATTCTTCATGATTTTTGAATAAGTTGTCTAGAAAAAAGGACAGCCCACATTTTATACAAGCACGATGAAAAACCATATGTAATGGTAAAGATGATTAAAAAGTGGCACAAAGATGAGATATTGCTATGAACTCACTGCTAGCACTTACTGTGAGCTATAAAATGATAGAATAGAAAAAACCCTAAAAAACGATCCATCAATTTTTTCATAGACACTGGAAAAAAGTGCCCTATTGTTACAGATTGTCCAGGAATTTCTGCATGGTTGGTAACCCTAATGGATCTGTTAAATGGAATCTAAAAAAAAGTTGGATATAGAAACATAAAGATCATGTGTTTTTTGCAGTATATTTTTTTAAAACTCTTTTTTATTAATATTTTAAGGAAAGCCTACATGAGCAGGCCGTAATGGTTACACAACGTTTTGGTCACATAACATACATTTCTATTACAATAGCATCTCCACCTTTAGTTATCATCATAATGTTTTCATATTAGTGTTTTCTGTGCACAGAACATATCTAAGCTTATACATACGCCTTCTATTTTTTGTTTTTCTTTTTACCCCTCCCCTAAACCTCCAAAAAAAAGAAAATGTTATACCATTATAAAAACAGAAATAAAAATAAAACTCATAACTGATAACAATTCAAACTAACCTGGCGATCACTCCCCATTTCTATAAATTCCCACCACTTTTTGAAGAATTTTGGGGCTTGGGACTCCGCACGCCTCTCTATCTCTACTCTCTCCATTTTCAGGAGATGTTTTAATTGTTGTATGACATCATTAATCCCCGAGGGTTTAGCTAGCTGCCCGCCGTTCAAAAGGCACCTTTTGCTGATCATTAGAATAGTGTGGGTCATTTTGGCTTTTCTCGTTTGGTCCGGTAGTTGATGAAGTATGAACGCTTGCAGTGTCAGCTGTAAAGACTGTCCTCCCATGTCTTGTACCAGCTTTTGGGTCCCAACCCAGTATTATTTGATCTTAAGACATTGCCAGATGCCATGTATGAGATCGGAGTTTGGTCGGGAGCATCAGGGACAAGCTGGACCATTGGGCTTTTGAGGCTTGTCAAATCCACATATTGCCCCATAGATTATGTTAAAGTATGTTTCTCGCGATCGTTTATTTGACACCGTTTGCCTCACAGAGTTCCAACTCTGAATTACTCCCTCGGGCAAATCCGGATGTGCAGTGCATTTTAAAAAGAACATAAACTTCATATACTGTACCAACTGTATGGCTAACATACAATATATACTGAGCCTATATATGCTAATAGGTACCACACAGGCGCAATAACGATATCTTACAAATTCTGAACATAGGTTATTTGGTTATTTAGTATTTGATGAAATGACACAATGACGAATTCAGAACAAATAATCCCCAGGGTGTGTGACCATGAGAGAAGTTCCTCTCTCAGCTCAGTAAAGAATTGTTGGTACCCCTTGAGGCACCAGCTTGGATATTGATACAATGCAGCTGTGTATTTGATGAAATCACTTCAGTACAGTTGCATCATGATAACATTTGAGCTATTTGCTGTAACAGTTTTGTAACAATGCTTCGCCTCACATTACACAGCATAGCATTGTATGATAAATATTGAGGTCAGCTCAGCAAATGGTACACACTGGTCCTATAGAATGGGTCACAATATACATATCCTTGTTTCTCTTTAGAATACCAATGCACACATCACCACTATCTAGCATTGGGTGCTTCACTCTAACGAAAGAAAGAAGAAAAGTGCTCATAGGGTAGTATGTTTGAAAAGAATGATGATAGCAAGGCAATCACTGAAGTCCTCACGTTTGGTGGTTGTGCAGTAGAATTCAAGTAGGCAATCAGAAACCCAGTACTTGCAAGGAATAAAATAACTGACCTCATATAGCACCCAACTTCCAATAACAGTTCAGCCAACAATGCAGACTTCTTCTTATGACATGTGATTAGTAGTTATGTCTTCTGAACAGATAACATGATTCAGGGCAAGTTCGCCCATTTTACAGATCACTCAGAGTAGGGGCCCTTTTATACGGAACGATAACCGTTCAGATTCTCACTGGATTGCCGGAATCTGAACGATAATCATCCAGTGTAAATGGCGGCAGCGACTGAACGATGAAAGATAATTCATTCATCGTTCAGTTTCGGCAGGCATGAGAATCAAAGGATGTTCGGCCTTTGTAGACAGATTGTCATTTAACTATGAACGACTGCCTGTTTACTGTGAATGGAGGCAGGTGGCCAGAGCGATCTCTAACCCGCTTCATCTGTATCAACTGAGTTAACCATTCTGTGTAAAAGGACCCTAAAGTGATGAGAGAATATCTGAAAAAGGGGCCAAGGTGGCCTGAAATGCATTATCTATCGAGAGGATACCAACTATTTATCAACTATCATAGGAAGAATTCCCCAGTGCTTTCATACGTTTATTGCACACTTGGTCCTATGTGATGTCAATTATTTCTTTGCTTTATCTGTGTATGATTGGGAAGTTTATCCATTAACCCTTTCCAATCCAATTTGTATCCTGGTTTTCCTAAGGGGTTACTCTCTTTCTGATGTTATACAATGGCGCTATCTGTTGGCTAAAGCCAGTACTGCATGAGGTGCCACGTTGGATAGGCTCCGACAGCAGCGAGGCTGGCAATATACAGTAAGAGAACCCCGATGGACATCTTCCAACATCGGAGCTATACAGCCTTAAATTATAATGTCTTCAGACATCAGACAATGGATTGGAAAGGGTTAAAGTGCATCTGTCATCTTAATGTGCTGTCCGATGTAGCAGCATATTACAGGGACAGGTGTGTTCGCCTAAAAGCAAAAGAGGTACAAAAACATAATGTACCGTTTGGCTAGATGGAGTGATAAAAGAATAGAGTGGACACATAGTTGTATGTCCACTGGATTCATGAAGGGAGCGTTTTCTTGCCTCCCTCCGCCTCTTTCAGTGGTGACTGGCAGGCTGCTATGCATTATTGTATACACAAGGGAAGACCGGGAGAGGTGAGAAGAGATCCCCTTATAAATATAGCGCAATCATTACTATTAATCCATTGTATTCTTATATTGTTTTTATTAGCTGAACTGCATAATCTCTTTCTTTTGCCACTTTGGCTAACAGGAGAATGGATTTGTTCCTGTAATATGCTATTTTTATATAGAACAGTGTATATAGGTGTAATATGCAGTGTATTTAGATGACAGGTCCACTTTAAAGGGATTGATTCATTAATGTCTGTTCAGTGTGGCTTTGTGCCCACTGTGACCTCTACAAATTGGTAGAACAAACTGATAGCAGATTTAGGAAAAAAAACTATGCCACTTCATCTCCTGTCGACTTTTTCTAGATACTACATTGTCATTAGAGATGAGCGAGCATACTCGTCCGAGCTTGATGCTCGTTCGAGTATTAGGGTGCTCGAGATGCTCGTTAGTCGAGACGAGCACCACGCGGTACTCGTCTCAATTAAACGAGCACTGACCATTGAATTCAATGGAGCCGGCAATACAGCCGGCTCCATTGAAAGCAATAGGCTGCCGGTGAGCGCGGGATGAATTTTCGGGAAGGGCTTAAAAATATAATGAATGACAGCTGAGAGCTGCCCCTGACTGGTCCCTGCGCTGAGCCAATCAGAGGCAGCACTCACTCACCCATTCATGAATTCATGAATGGGTGAGTGATAGCTGCCTCTGATTGGTGAGGCTGTGACCAATCAGAGGCAGCTCATTCAGCAGGCGGGGATTTTAAATCCCCGGCTGCTGAATACTACTCACAGCAGTTCAGGAGAACTGCTGGCCGGCCGCGGCTGAACTCCGTCTGCCGGGACAAGGTGAGTATTTTTTTTTTTTTTACTTTTTACACATTTCTGTATGAATTTCAGGGAAGGGCTTATATTTTTAAGAACTTCCCGAAAATTCATCCCACGCTCGCCGGCAGCCCATTGCTTTCAATGGAGCCGGCTGTATTGCCGGCTCCATTGAATTCAATGGGCTAACATCGTTCTTCTCTGCCACAGCTGTTAAGATCTTTATGCTGACAGTGCGGGTGGGGGGGGGGGTCTCACTCTTGCCACTATTGTGGCTTAATAGTGAGACCTCGGAGCCCGAAATGCAGCCCTGCATGTTGCTCCTCGCCTGCCCTATCCATTTCTGGGTTTTTTTACATGACTTTGGTGATTTGCTAAGATTTTCACAAATGAAAACCTTAGCGGAGCACCAGTCATATACAAAAATGCTCGAGTCGCCCATTGACTTCAATGGGGTTCGTTACTCGAAACGAACTCTCGAGAATCACTGAAAGTTCAACTCGAGTAACGAGCACTCGAGCATTTTGGTGCTCGTTCATCTCTAATTGTCTTCCATTGGCTATAATTATAGATGAGCGAGTAAACTCGCTAAAGGCGATTGCTCGAGCGAGCATTGCCTTTAGCGAGTATCTCCCCCGTTCGAGACTGCAGGTTCGGGTGCCGGCAGCGGGCACGGAGCTGCGGGGGAGAGCGGGGAGGAACGGAGGGGAGATCTCTCTCTCCCTCTCTCCCCCCGCTCCCTCCTGCTGACAGCCACTACTCACTGCTCCCCCGCGCCGGCACCCGAACCTGCAGTCTCGAGCGGGGGAGATACTCGCTAAAGGCAATGCTCGCTCGAGCAATTGCCTTTAGCGAGTATACTCGCTCATCTCTAGCTATAATAGGTAAAACATGCAGTCCCCAGAAAAAAACAGAGCAGAGCTTTCAGACCGATTACCATTTATTCTGGAGAACCTGTCTTTTTCTAATTCTTTTTAATCCCTATTAAATTCAATCTTGTAACTTAATTAATAAGATTTGGATTAGTGCACGGTCCATGTGCACTGTATATATCCTTACACTTTTTATACTCCACAGGTTTTAAAGAGATGCTACCATGAAACATTTATTTCTGAATTGGATTTGCTCATTATACACATAGGAATTGTTCTCCCCGCTGTTATGACAAGGGGCAAGTCATTATGAGAACCAGAAGAGAAAGCGTTTCAAACGTGAGGTAAGGCATGATATGAGATTGTAATTATAATAAGGGGCATCCTCTACGTCTGCGAGAAAGAAAGTTTTTACACCAACATAGATGGGGGTTCTTTATTATAAGAGTGGTTAAACTAATGGAATTCTCAGGAAGTTGTTATGGTTAATTCAGTGAAAGAGATTGAATCTTGATGCCTTTCTTGAAAGTAATAATATTCAAAGTTATATGTACTAGGTCGCTGGAAATGGGTTGTTGATCCAGGGATTTATTCTGATTGTCAGATTTGGAGAAGACATGGATTTTTTTTTTATTCCTAAACTATTCTTTTCTCTTTCTCTGGATCAACACTGCAGTATAGCTGCAGTTTAAACTAGATGGACTTGTGTCTTTTCTATTCCTTGTTGGGCCAAGAAAGCATTATTCCAATGCTGCTCTGCTGAGATCCAGTGCCACATTAAGAAAAAAAGAGTACCAAGGAATGATGTATGCAAAAACTACTCTAAAAAGTAACTGTGGTCTAGCAGTAAGTGGGCACTTTTTTCACCAACAGACTGACCTCTATACTCTTATTTAAAGGAAAGCTGTCTCCAGGTTCATCCTGTCCATCAACATCATGCAGAGTGACACCTCTCTTCTTATACACAAATGGGGAGAGAGCCATCACTTGGTACTGGTGTATTATGTCGCCACCGGAAGTTAGGGGTGGGAACATAATACAGCAGTCTTGACATTTGCTGACGCCCCCAGCTTTTGAATGGCTGTGGGTGCTCTCTGTTAACTGTGTTCCGGCCACCTGCTCCCCTTTCTCCTGAATGTTCCCGTGCCGGCAGTAAGTCAGCCCCGGCCCTCTTGCATGTCCCTTAAGCGCTCCTTCTATCACTCACCCCCAACCGGCCGCTGCAGACCCCCGGCGCTCTCACCACCACTCACCCCCGGCCCATCCCATTGGCCCTCCTGGCATTACTGACCACCGGCCCTCTGCCTGCTCCGGTCGGCGCAGCTGCACGGTACTGTTGTATTATGTCGCCACTGAAACTAAGTGGTGGCGACATAATACAGCTGTGTCAAAATGTAGTAATGCCCCCAGCTTCTTATTGGCTGGGAGCGTTTGATTGGCTGGGGACCCATCAGCGGTAAGGCTGGGAACTGTGGAGGGCTGCCTTCTGAAGTAGCGGCGCTCAGGGCTGTGGAACAGCCCATCACACGCTGTTTCCAGCTTCAGCGGAGGCGCCCGGTGCCAGCAACTCCTCTCCCCTGCCTCCATTGCCTTTAGCAGCTGTAATGGGTGCCACTGCTTAGAGGAGCATGGGGAGCGGGAGCGGAGTAACTGTCAACAGCCGCATCCTCCCCTCGCTCCGGGGCCGCGGATGCTGAAAGGCGCCGTCCGTAGGCTGATGGAGCGCAGGCGGGAGTGCAGAGGGAAGGTCGCCAGCGGGATGTGGGGGAAGACTTGTTAGTTGCATGTGCAGGACTTGCACAGGGGAGGCCACCGGTGGGGGTAAACTTTTGCCATGGGATGGAGGGTTAGGGGTCATTTCACAGTTAGGCTTATATTATTAATAAGCCTAACACTGAAACTACCCATAACCCTTCATCCCACGGCAAAAGTCCTTCCATGCTGCTGTCGGCCCTCTGACTCGCCACCCAATCGGAAGCTAGGGGTGTGCCAGGGGCGTTCCTCCATCTTAGCCCTGTCAAACCCCTAGCTTCTGGTGGCATCAAGCTACAATAGTACCCAGCTGCGCTGCCACTGTTGGCCGCACAGCTGTCACTCACCCCACCCTGCCGCTATGTGTTCTCCCCACCTGCTCCTTTCTCCCGTCACGTCTGCAGGGCATCCCAGGTGTTGTCCCACTCAGTCCTGGCAGTGGCGGCACTGGCGTGGAAGTGTGGGGTTCTGAAGGAGTTTGTGCCCTTGCTGGGGGGTTAGGGTTATTTTAATAGTTAGGCTTACATTATTAGGTGTAAACAGCTAATAATGTAAGTCTAACACGGGAACTACCCTAACCCTCCAGCATGTGCACAAACTTCTTCCATGCTGCTGTCGGCCTCTGAGCTGTGCTGGCCCGACAGCCAATCGGGACCTAGGTGTGTGACAGGGGTGTTCTACCATACAAGCCCTGTCAAACACGAGCTTCCGGTGGTGGCAAGGTACACCAGTACCCCATCACTCTGCATGTTCTGGGTGGGGAGAGGCTGCTACGGTTTGCCTCCATGACTCTGAGATCCGTTTTGAGTCAAACGTAAAAGTGTGCTTATGTTAAAATGCTGCTGTGTTTTAGAACAAAACATACACGGGGCGCAATGTGCATACCTGTCTCGGGTTCATGCTGCCTGTGCTTCAGGTAGCATGAACCTGCTGCCAAGAAATCACAACCAGTGGCCATACTTACTGATATACTGATACAAAATACAAGGGCAGTTATAGGCACTACATCCCTCAGTATTGCACAGGTGCAATATGCTGATGAACAACCACTCTCATACCTACCTCATACTGATGGGAGTGACTGCTTATTATTATACTTGGATATAGATAAGGCACGCAATGTAAGGCATACATATGTGCAAATATAATACTAAGCAGCCGCTCCCCTCAATATATACTAGGTATGTGATTTTTGGATTAATATGTCCTTTTTCTACAATCTGCTGGTAACAAGTTCCCTTTAACTTTGAAATGGAAGTATGAAGAGAAAACCAGATCCCCGTCTTGCTAATGTTGATAAGCTGACTGTTAGAGACATCATTTGAGAGACTAGCTGTATGTACAAGCACACAGGAATGCTGAGAGCTAATATGCACTATATATACAGTAAACGGGGTCTATTTTGTTGCTACGACATGAGGTGGTACAGTGCCCTTATGCAGTGCATAGTGTATTTCTATGGCAAAAAGCTACCTATGTAAGTGACCTTTGTTAGCAGCTGTTGCATATTTAACAGGTTACTTCAACAGGAAATAATATTTTTTTGCCGGCTGTTGCATTTTTATTTTCACAAAATGCTGCCTGAGTCACTTTCATAAAAATTCTACCTGGATGATACATCCACAGATGGAAAGCACAAAAAGTTCAGCTTATCCTATAAGCCAACCCGCAACATGCTATGATGTAGTCCCCATTGAGCAGTTATGATGATTATTTAACATGTAAGTATTTCCTTCACTAGTCCAGTTTTTCATGTAGGGCCCCTCCCCCACAAAGGATTCATATATAATTGATTCTCAATATAGTTATACGGCTACAAGATTCCAGTTTTATACAGCAGATTCTTGGAATTCTTTGTCTCTGGAAAAGCCATTATATTTCACTACTGGATAACAGTTATTTTTTTTCATATTGCATGTGCTTTTTGCAAACAGAGGATTCATTGGAGGAGTTACTGATGCTTAGAGCTACTTAAAGCAAGCAAAAAAGCAAGTGTGGGAGCTTGCGAGGGTGGTTGATTTAAAGTGCGGTTGTTTTAAGTGTGTTTGACTTAAAATCGGGGACTTTAGAAGAGAGTCACATATTTATTTACTGTTTTTTTTTTTGCTTGATTTTTATCTGTACCATCCCCATTTAGAATGTGCTCCATAACTGACAATGCTGTCCACTGTACATCTTGTACCATGTATGCAGTCCTTGAATAGTCATTCGAGGATGCATATAGGTGTATGAAATTGGAGCGTGTTACATATTTGGAAGCCCAACTCCTGAATCTAAATGAGCAGCTTGCAACACTGAGATCCATTGAAAAAAAAAATAAAGGAATTTGACAGCATGGGAGGGTAGGATGATCAGGCAACTAGGTGGGTGACAGAAGGATGGGTAGTGGGAAGAGATCCAGAGAGGTTAGTCTTGGACTGGCACACTCCAACAAGTTTGCAAAGTTGGCAGATGAGGGAAATATCATTACAGGATTAGCACTGCTGCAGCATAACGTGCCCTCTGACCACCAGGGGGATGTCCACTCCAGTAAGAAGTAGGAAATAGTGACCATAATATAATACATTTATAATAATAATAATCTTTATTTGTATAGCGCCAACATATTCTGCAGCGCTTACATAGACAGGGGGAATACAGAAAGACAAAAGTCCAAAAATTACAGAACCACGGTTACAATAGTAATCAGTTGATGGAAACAATAGGGGTGCGGGGCTGAGGGGATGCTCCAACGAGCTTACATACTACAAGTAATGGGGTGATACAGAAGATAAAATGGCTGGAGATGTGCACAGTATGGCGAGGTGGAGAGTGAGAGATGCTATACACAGACAATGGTCAGACATTTAGCCGTGTGACGGCAGAATCGTTATGACTGCAGGAGCGGTTTAAGACGGCTAGAAAGTATTGCAGTCAGTAGGTCAGGGAGCATGTTATCAGGCGGCGTACAGAGGAGTTTGTTTAGGGAATGTGGTATGCCTCCCTGAAGAGGTGCGTTTTTAGAGCACGCCTGAAGTTTTTTGAGTCCTGGATTGCCCGGGTATCTTTTGGTAGTGCATTCCAGAGGACTGCTGCTGCTCTGGAGAAGTCTTGGAGGCAGGAGTGAGAAGTTCGAATTAAAGGGGCGCTCAGTCTAGTTTCGTTAGCAGAGCGGAGAGCCCGGGCTGGGTGATAGATTGCGATGAGGGAGGCAATATAGGGTGGCGCTGCGCTGTGGAGGGCTTTGTGGATGAAGGTAGTAGGTTTAAATTGAATTCTGTATTTAACAGGCAGCCAGTGCAGTGACCGGCACAGGGCAGAGGCGTCCGAGTAGCGGCTGGACAGGAATATGAGCCTGGCTGCTGCATTCAGGATGGATTGGAGAGGGTAGAGTCTGGTACAGGGGAGGCTGATCAGCAACGAGTTGCAATAATCGAACCGAGACTGGATGAGGGCAACAGTAAGCATTTTTAGCCCGTCTATGGTGAGAAAAGAGCGGATTCTTGCGTTGTTCTTGAGGTGCAGCTGACATGTTTGGGTGAGAGATTGGATGTAGGGGGTAAATGAGAGATCGGAGTCGAATATGACCCCAAGGTCATTTCCACTTGTCTTTCCATAGGGAGTCTTATCAGAGAAGCTATAAGAATTTTAGGAAGGCAAACTTTAATCAGCTTAGAGATGCCCTTATTCTTATTGACTGGGAGAATGACGATAAATTGGAAATCTTTAACCCCTTCATGACATGGCCTATTTTGGGCTTAAGGACGCAACAATTTTTGGCGGATTTTCTTCTCCGTTTATCAAAAGCCATAACTTTTTTATTTTTCCGTCGACGCGGCCGTATGAGGGCTTGTTTTTTGCGTGGCGAACTGTAGTTTTTATCGATGCCAATTTTGGGTACATAGACTATATTGTAAAATTTTAATTTTTTTTTTTAATGATAGCAGAGAGAGAAAACGCATCAATTCTGCCATAGATTTTTTTTATTTTTTTTACACCGTTAATCATGCAGCATAAATGAGACTTTCCATTTTTTTCTGCAGACCGGTACGGTTACAACGATACCAAAATTCTAACATTTTTTTTAGGTTTTCCCACTTTTCTGCAATAAAAACCCTTTTTTTTGGAAATCTTTTTTCTATTCTAAATTGCTGCATTCAAAGTCCCGTAACTTTTTTATTTTTTGATGTACAGAGCTCTATGAGGGCTTATTTTTTGTGAGACGAGCTGTAGATTTTATTGGTACCATTTTGGCGTACATACGGCTTTTTTGATCACTTTTATTGCGTTTTTAGTGAGGCAAAATGCTAAAAATGAGCATTTTGCCTCAGTTTTTTAGCTTTTTTTTTAGCGTTTTTTCCGTGCACAGTCAAAAGCATGTGCAACTTATTGTACGCATCGTTATGGACGCTACAATACCAAATATGTGGGGTTTTATTTATTTTTTACCTTTTTTTATGCTAATCTGAGAAAAAGCATAAAAAATGGTTTTTTTACTCTTTTTTTTACATTTTTTTTAATTCATTTTTTAAATCTTTCTTTTTTTACACTGTTTGTGTCCCTCTGAGGGACTTTAACCACTGCCCTGATGATCGCTGTCATAAGGCATGGCAGAGCTACTGCTCTCCCATGCCTTATCGCTCATACAGCGATCTCAGGCATAGGCAATACAGGACGCCAGTGTCTGACGTCCTGTTGCCATGGTGACAGGCCGGGCTCTCGCGATGACATCGCGAGTTCCGGACGGAGACACAGAGGGAGCCGCACTCCCGCTGTGAACTCTTTCCCTGCCGCGATCTACTTAGATCGCGGCAGGGAAGGGGTTAACAGTGGCGGGCGCATCTCCGATGTCCCCCCGCTGTTGCAGCGAGACGCCGGCTGTGACTGACAGCCGGCTCCCGCTGCGGGATAGCGCTGGATCATATGTGATCCCGCGCTATCTCCAGGACGTAAGTTTACGCCCTGTTGCGGGAAGTACCCCGCTCCCAGGACGTAAACTTACGCCCTGCAGCGGGAATGGGTTAAAAACATCTTAAATACTCACTGTGAGCGGTTCATACATTATAGGAATAAAAGGATTAGGCACAGGAGTAAACCAATGTGGCTCAATAAAGATGTAAAGGGGCACTAAACACCATAAAGAAAGCACTTGAACTACTACAACAACAAGAAGGCCGCAAAGAAGCTTAAAAAGCTATAAGGAAAAAATACATTACATAAAAACAGATAAAAGCAGCAACGGTAGAGATAGAGAGACTTATTGCCAAGGAAAGTAAAACTAACCCTAAACTGTTCTTCAACTATATAAATAGTAAAAAGATTAATACTGGAAGTGTTGGCCCTTTAAAACGTAATGAAGAAAAAAATTGGAGATTGTGATGAGGAGAAAGCTAATCTGTTAAATAGTTTTTCCGTTAGTGTATTCATTCAGCAAAATGAAATGTCAGATGAAATGCAGAGTGATAAAGTAAACTCTGCATTACATGTCATCAGTCTAACCCAGGAAGAAGTGTAGAGCCACCTGAAAAACATTAAAGCAGACAAATCACTGGGTCTCCATGGCATACACCCCTGGGTTCTAAGGGAGTTAAATAATGTGATAGACAGTTGTTTCTTTTTTTAAGGACTCTTTAGTGGCAGGGTCTGTTCCATTGGATTGGTGCATAGCAAATATAATGCTGATATTCAAAAAGGGGTCCAAAAGCAAACCTGGAAACTATGGGACGATAAGTCTAAGTCCTGGCTCACACGGCACGCATGGATTTGGCTGCTGAATCCCGCAGCCAAATCCGTGCGTGCCCTCAGAAATAGACATTAAAAGGCAGCTTGTTACCTCTTTGGATCCAGCGTGAGTCTCCTCCGTCATGGACGAATCTTCTCTTTTCAGCACGGCGGATGTGTCCGGACACGCCGGCCGACATGCCCGGCGCATGCACAGTGTCTTTTTTGTAATCCCCTGCTTACCTTTGGAATCCGCAGCATGTCCGCAGATGGGACGGCTTCCATTGATTTAAATGGAAGCCGTCCCTGTGGGATCCACAGGAAAATAGAGCAGGCTGTGATTTCTTCCCCTACGTGCCACTCGTACGCTGGGGGAAAAAAAATCACATTTGCATTCTAAAAAGCTGCTATGCGGGCACCCATGTATCATTATGGGCGGCTTGATTTGTGGTCTCTCGCGCGGGTTCCACAAATCAAATCCACCTGTGTGAGCCAGGTTTAACGTCTATTGTGGGTAAAATAATGAAGGGGAAAAGGACTTGGGGATTTTAATTAAGTGTAAACTTAAATGGAGCAACAATTATCAGACAGCTTTTGTCAAGGCAAATAGGATCATGGGGTGCATCAAAGTAGGTCTAGGGGCACAATACAAGTCACTAGTCAGGCCACACATGGAATATTGAGGACAGTTTTGGGCCCTGGTATTCAAGAAGGGCATATCAGAACTTGAGCAGGTTCAAACACAGGAAACTAAATTAGTAAATGGAATGGGCGGACTACCATTCCCAGACAGGGGATTAAAATCGGAGTTATTTCGTTTGGAGAAAACACAGCTGAGTGGCGACTTAAAGGGGTTGTCCCGCGGCAGCAAGTGGGTCTATACACTTCTGTATGGCCATAATAATGCACTTTGTAATGTACATTGTGCATTAATTATGAGCCATACAGAAGTTATAAAAAGTTTTATACTTACCTGCTCCGTTGCTAGCGTCCTCGTTCCCATGGAGCCGACTAATTTTCGCCCTCCGATGGCCAAATTAGCCGCGCTTGCGCAGTCCAGGTCTTCTCCTGTTCTCTATGGGGCTCCGTGTAGCTCCGCCCCGTCACGTGCCGATTCCAGCCAATCAGGAGGCTGGAATCGGCAATGGACCGCACAGAAGAGCTGCGGTCCACGGAGGAAGAGGATCCCGGCGGCCATCTTCACCGGTAAGTATAGAAGTCACCGGAGCGTGGGGATTAAGGTAAGCGCTCCGGTAAGCTTTCTTTAGGTCCCTGCATCGGGGTTGTCTCGCGCCGAACGGGGGGGGGGGGGGGGGGTTGAAAAAAAAACAAACCCGTTTCGGCGCGGGACAACCCCTTTAATAGCAATGTATAAATATATCAGGGGACAATACAGAGATCTCTTCCATGATCTGTTTATACCCAGGACTGTGACTGTAACAAGAGGGCATTCTCTACATGTAGAGGAAAGAAGGTTTCTACACCGACATAATAGGAGGTTCTTTACTGTAAGAGCAGTAAGACTATGGAACTCTCTGCCAGAGGATGTGGTCATGACAAAATTGCTAAAAGAGTTTAAGAGCAGTCTGGACACCTTTCTTGAGTTTTACATTATTACGTTATAGTTACTGATTACTCAGGAATTATTCTGATTGCCGGATAGGAAATATTTTCCCCTAAGATTAAAAAATTTTTTTCTGCCTTCCTCTGGATCATCATTGGGGGGAGCAATAGACTGAACTAGATGGACATATGTCTTTTTTCAGTCTTACACACTGTGATTTTTACAATTTAATCTTTTTGTTTGGACTTATGACTGAATGCTTGTAATTAATCTACACGTAATATGCTTAGATAGCTCTACAAATTTACAGAAATCTATATCACTATAGCAGATGAGATGCTACTTCTGCTGCAGAGCAACAGTGAAGCAGACAATCCTGATTGCGAGGACATATGTTGAGGATGTGATCTTCATACAGTTAGTGTTAAGTCCAAGGTGGACACAAAACACCTTATCCAGATCAGCCATAATCTATTGTTCTAAAAGGTTGGATATACACACAATAAACTAATACAGGGAACGTAAGATATTTATAATGAAACCAACTGTGGGGAAGTTGGAAATCTGATCCTAACCTACTAATGCAATGAGACCCTACATAAAAGTGGAGCACTCGCCCTGATGAGGGAGCCTCCATGTCAGGTATATGGGGCAACCCTTATTCTCCCTAGTTAGAAATAGAAATAGTATTTGCTGTACTAAATAATGATATGCATATTTGCTATACTAAATAACAATTTGCTATACTAAAATACAAATATCAATATAAGGTATAGATGCTAAAAAAGCACACAATGGAATTCCCGCCGATAGTGGCTTTGTGGGAGAGCGTATCAAGACTGCATAACAGCCTATGTGGCGGGGAAGTGCAGTTCACTCTAGAGATAGCTGTGCTGTCTATGTTCCCGGGATCTATCTCAAAGACCAAGATAGGCCTGCTTCGCTTTTTTGTCCAGGCGGTCAGGCAAATCATCCCAAGGTTTTGGTAGTCCGCTGCGCACCCCTCCAGGAGCCGCTGGGTAGAGGCAGTCAATGAGTTAGCGAGGTATGAGGAGATGAGGGTGGGTGAGGACATGACAACTGAGGGGTTTTATGCTGTTCGGCGGCCCTGGCTGGACTTCAGGGCTTCTCCCAGAGTTACTGATTGGATAGCCCGGGGGCTAATTTCACCTTAGGCCTCGGTCACACGGGCGATTTTCCGTGCAATCTGCGCATGCGCATGCGATGTGCGATTTTATAAAACCATTGCTTTGCAATGGTATCGGACACATGAGCGCTTTTTATGCGCTCGTCTGATAAACTATAGAACAGAAATCGCAGATCGCACCTATCTGCGATCTGCGATTCCTGTTCTCTTCTCTATATGCGCTCAATAGGGCCGGCGGCAGCAGCGCCGACCCCATTGAGAACATATACTAGACAAATCATTCTCCTGTGCCACAGCTGTAACAACTGTGGCAGAGAAGAATGATGTTTGCCCATTGAATTCAATGGAGTTGGCAATACAGCCGGCTCCATTGAAAGCAATGGGCTGCCGGCAATCGCACGATGAATTTTCGGGAAGGGCTTAAAAATATAAGCCCTTCCCTGAAATTCATACAGAAATGTGTAAAAAGTAAAAAATAAATAAATACTCACCTTGTCCTGGCAGACAGTTCTCCTGAACTGCTATGAGTAGTATTCAGCAGCCGGGGATTTAAAATCCCCGCCTGCTGAATGAGCTGCCTCTGATTGGTCACAGCCCTCACCAATCAGAGGCAGCTCTCACTCACCCATTCATGAATTCATGAATGGGTGAGTAAGTGCTGCCTCTGATTGGCTCAGCGCAGGGACCAATCAGGGGCAGCTCTCAGCTGAATGACATCCGTCATGCGATCCGCAAATCGCGGGAAAAAACGCCCGTGTGACAGAGGCCTTAGGCGTACAGTCCGTCCTCCTCTGCTCAGGAAAAGGGGGAACAAGTGGCCATGGTGCTAGTATATGATACAGTACCAACCCACTGGTTTGGATGGCTCAGATCTCAAAGACCTAATTTCTTAGGGATGCAAGTCCCTTCGTTGAGATAAATAGAGGATTCATCTCTCACCCCTACTCAACCCCACCCCTTCCTACCTCCTTTCCTTTTTACTTTCTGTACTTTTTTTTGTTTGCAATTTGATTTCATTTTTAGTTAGTTAGGTTTTTGGTGTTTTTTTTTTTTTAGGGGGGGGGGGGGGTTCTTTTCATCCTTAAATGAAAATCCAGGATAGTGAGAATTTAGATGTGATTTGTCAGAATGCGTGTTAAATGATGAAGCTTGTTTTAGCTCTAATATACACAAATCAGTACCTGTTGTAATTTGGAGTGATATGCTCCACGTGCGATGTTTATTTTGTCCTAATAAAAACTTTTTGAATGAAAAAAAAAGCACACAATGGATGAGAGGGAATACCAATGCAGAAGTAGCAATTAGTCAGGAGATAGATGTTACAACACCCCAAATATCCTTAGCACCAAACAGACTTATCTGACAGGGGAACAGAACAGGAGTCACCGACTTGACAGAAACACCTTCATACTAGAAGTATAACCAGGGTCCTCAATGAGGAGGAGCTGGAATAGATTTGTACAAACGCTGATTGGTCGGCTGGGACATGCACCTTCTAACTGACCAATCCAGCCACACACCAGCGGAGAGGTGCTCATGTCGGTGGCCAATGCTGGAATGACACTGAGTATGCACCGATGTGTGCATCACGTGGGCTGGGGCTGATGTCATGACGTCACCGTCCGGAGGTTCTGTCACATATCTGGCTGCAAATACTGAAAGAAAAAGCGCCGCGTGCAGCGCTTTTTTTTCTGTCCCAAGACCGGGCAACTGGGCAGAAATCAGTCATCCTTATTATAGTCAATCGGGTCCACCCAGCACTGTTCATTTCTATCCAGAGACAGAACTGTTTGGCTGTGGGGATTCCCCTTTCCTGCTCCCCAAACGGAGCAGGAAAGCGGAATCCCCAGTGCAAGTGGGGCCATACTAAAAGTCTATCGAGTGTAACCCAAGTATGTAATTATAATGTAGTGTTTGCCATGTTGTGCCCAAGTAGAATATAACATAGTACGATACAGCTTTATCAGGTTGTACTTGACACAACTCATATCCACCTTACTGCATAGAACAGTCAATATATGTTGAATGCCATTTTTCCAATACATTGTTGCCAGTAAATTGGGGTAATAGCACTGATAATTACCGGTATGCCCCATTGTATATTTGAAACTATTTGCTATACAATTACTAAGTTTTTTTAACTCAAAACAAGAAACTGTAGATTTAGATGCAAGTTACTTTCGTATATGGGGAAGCAATACAAATACAGAATAGCAAATAATGAAAGCAAAAATCAATGAGGCAAAAGAAGGAAGAAAAAAAAAAATTTCACATAAGAGTCTGCAGTCTAAATAATGCATTAAAACATCCTCTTTGGACGGTACGGACTAACTACATTATGAAACAACACAGGTCTTTCTTTGAAGATTACAACAGATGGCTAATGTGGAGGGCAGACCATTTCCCAAGTCATTAAACAAAGTGCAAATGAGGGCATCATGCCCCTTACTTGTTTCTAAACCCAGACTGTATCACTGCGGCTTTGTTCAAATGACGTATTATGCTAGGTTCACACTAGTGCTGTGGGTTTCCATTGTTTAACTCCATTCTAGGAGCTGAACAAGAACTGTAAGCGCTGGATCCGACATACAGTACTGTGCAAAACTTTTAGGCAGGGGTGGAAAAAATGCTGCAAAGTAAGAATACTTTCAAAAATAGAAGTGTTAATAATTTTTTTTTCTATCAGAAAATGCAAAGTGAATGACCAAAAGAGAAATCTAAATCAAATCTATATTTGGTGTGATCACCATTTGTCTTCAAAACAGCATTAATTCTTCTAGGTACACTTGCACACAGTTTTCAAAGGCACCTGGAAGGGAGGTTGTTCCAAACATCTTGGAGGACCAAGTACAGATCTTCTGTAGATGTAGACTTGCCCAGATCTCTTTATGTAATCCCAGACAGACTCGATGACGCTGAGATCAGGGCTCTCTGGGGCCACATTTTCACTTCCAGGACTTCTTGTTCTTCTTTTAATCAACATTTTTTATTTGTCTTTCAATCAGTCAGTGAGAAACAAGAACATTTGCATAGTAATAACGAATTGCATCATTTCACATATTGATCACACAGGATCATTTGCATGGAAAGTAAGAGCTAACTTGAGCAAACGTCAATGATAATAGTAACACTGACAGTATCTTCCTGTCATTTACATTTACCCCCAAAGATGATCGCTCAAAATTTGTTCAAAAGATAGGTAGATTGACAGTTTTAGCGATCGTTTGCATAAGCTGCTAATGGGCACTAATGCCAATTAGCAGCTTATTACCTTCATTTTCATGTAAATGAGCCTCGAGAAGCTGTATGCAGAGAACAGCAGGTGATCTGTTCTCTGCATACAGCTCCTTTGTTCTGCCATGGGGCAGAATACATTGTAATCAGCACTTCCATGGAGAAGACGGCTGAACGATGGATTTTATGCTCTCCTAAAAATCATTGTTCGTCCGAAAAGTAAACGATGGTAGCATTTAAATGCATCGATTATCGCTCAAAAAACATTGTTTGAGCAAATGTTGAACGATAATCGTTGCGTGTAAATGGGCCTTTAGTTTCTATATTCTTTTTTGGAAAACGGTGCTGGACAGACTCCATAAACTATAAAGGTGTCCATTTGGCTTCCGGCATGTTGCTCAGTATTTTTACCGATGCTGTGCTATTTCGTCTGGGATTTTATGCTGGACCTGTGTCGGAGGCTCCAAATAGAGCCTTCAGCCTAGATGTGAACCTAACTTTAGCTTTATATTAGTCAATGTGCTGAGCACATTTTTTGATGTATACACTGAAAATATTGCCCTGACGTATGCAACTGTATGCCATACAAGCTGTAAACACTGCCCATATACTCCCACTATAAAATATATGTTTTTTGTGAGCTATCTCTGCATTAAAAAGCATAGTCAACTACGCAAGCTGTAAATAAAAAGGTATAAAACTATGCTGATGTGTAACAGCTAAACGTATGCTGAAAGGCCACTCCTTTGGCATAGGTCTGTCTCTATAGATAAACACAGTGCAATACATTAAAGTGGTGTGAATATAGCCTTACAGGGGGGTTAGATTTTATGTCATTAACCTTATATATTTAACAGCGAAAGTTATGCTACTTTCTAGAATAAATTTGATACTAGATACTTTCTCTCCTGATATTTTGTTACTTAGAGAGGTTGTCCTACCAAAATAAGTTATACATTACCCACTATCTCATCAATGGGGATCTGACCACTGGGGTTCCCAATGATCAGTAGAATGGGAATCTCGAAGATCCTTGAATGAACGCAACAGCAGTCGAGTATACGTACCTGCTCCATTAATTTCTGTAGAATTGCTGGATATAGCCAAATTCAAGCCCTCGGCTATCTTCAGCAGTCCCATTGAACTGAATAGAGCAGTGGTACTTTAACATAACCACTGCTGCAATTATTCAGTGAGTTTTGGGAGCCCTATACTCCTGATCATTTGGGTCTCAGCTGTGAAACCCCCACTGATAAGATAGTACAGTACATAATGCATGTATCTTTCAGCTGAGAGTAGGACCAGATCTGTACAAGTTTTCATCTGTTGACAGCAAGCAGAGGTCTTGAAACTATCAAGGCATTGAAACCTATGGTATATTAGAATGTGGTAGAACTTTTTATTCTAAAACATATATAAACTTTATTTTCAGAAAACTAAGAAAACCTTCTTACTATTATGTATTGTATAGTTGGACTACTTGCATTTTATACTATTTCTGTAAGCGCTGATCTTTCACCGAAGCTTTGGATTACATGCCGCTCATGTGGAATGTCCATGTGTCAAGGTAAAGCTAATTGAATAAAGTGTTTTAAGCTAGCGACAATCCAAATGGCCTTGCTTTCAGTCATAATCCAATTTCCCACATTCAGTGAGTCACAAAGACTGTTTTCATATCCTGCAAACAGAGAATAAAAAGACTTTCCCAAATACTTAATCCTAAGAAATATTTATTAACATAATCATAATAACAGAGACTGACCAATTTAAGACATTTTTAGACACTTGGTACTGCTGAATGATGTACAGAGAGGAACCCTTACGGTTGGGCACCATGCCGAATTTGTCCACAGAAAAATGGGCAACAAAGTTATAAAGTTGCCTCTACCCTTTTTAAAGGGGCTGTCCGAGTTGTAGCTTCTACATGCAGTAATATAAGAAATACATATATACTCACCTCTCCTCGCTCCGGCTGTGTCCCATACCGCTGCTCAGGGTCTCCCCTCTGACGTCACGTTTACAGGCTGCCCCATCTGGTTTATGGAACATCACAGGCGCTGCAGCCAATGGCAGAGCTCAGCGCTTGATCACTTGGCTCTGTTATTGGCTGCAGCTCCTGTGACTTTCCGTAAACCGGGCAAGACTGCAGCCTGTGAACAAACAGAGGCGCAGAGGACTGAGCTGCAGCGCAGGACACAGCGGGAGCGGGAAAGGGGAGTATACGTCTATTTTTTTGTTACTGCGTGTAGAAGGGTTTTTTTTTACCTGAAAGCTACAACTCGGACAACCCTGTAGGGACGCTTTCGCATGGCCGTGGAAATAGCAGCCCTAAGGGCCCTTACCCACTTAGGTTTTTTTAACGCTGCATTTTTTTTACATGATTGTCAATGGGACTTTCTAATGTTAAAAACGCACCACAAGTTTGTGCTTTGCAATTTTTGTGTGCGATGCGTATTTAACATTAGAAAGTCCAATTGACAATTGCGTTAAAAAAACACAGCGATATCGCAGCTTTAAAAAAACACAAGTGGGTAAGAGCCCTTAGGCTATTTTCACACGGCCACGAAAATCATGTGAGCTTTGTGCGTTGCAAGACGCACGAATATGGACCCTATTTTTTTTTTGCATCGTTCAGCAGGAAACAACCTGTGGCATGATATATCTTTGGGCATGCCCATTGTTTCCAGTTGCAATGCAATGTTTGGTTGAAAACAACCGGAGAAACTCCATGTTAAGTCTTCCACACCCACGAACTGGCAAGCCCAGATGGAACCGAAGAGCTATGAAACAGACTTCATACTCGCCAACAGCCAAACTCAGACAGAACTGCAAAACTGCCAACTGGACTACATACTCTCGGACAGACATAAACCAACGACTGACAAACACTCGAAACACTCACCTGCACACATAGCCAGTTGGAATAACTATAGAATGTACAAGGAATTAGTTCATATTTTGGCCAAGATACTTAACCCCTTAGTGACTGGGCTTTTTTGCTTTTTTCCATTTTTGTTTTTTCCTACTCCCTTTAAAAAAAATCGTAGCTCCTTTATTTATCCATTGACGTTGCTGTATGTGGGCTTGTTTTTTGCGGGACGAGTTGTATTTTTCAATGGCACTATTTATTGTACCATATAATGTACTGAAAAACTTTTTAAAAATTCTTAGCAGAGAGAAATGGAAAAAAAAACACATTCCACCATCTTTCGGTGCGTCCTGTTTCTACGGCGCACAAACTGCAACAAAAATGACCTGATATTTTTATTCTATGGGTCAGTACGATTACTACGATACCAAACTTGTATAGTATTGTTTTTGCTGTAGTACTTGTATTTTTTTTTAAGATATTTAATTTTTTTCAATTATTTTCTGCGGTCATTTTGTGCGCGCGATAACTTTTTTTATTTTTCCGTCGACGTAGTTGAGCAAGGGCTCATTTTTTGCGGGATGTCCTGTAGTTTCCGATAGTATCAATTTTAAAATACATACGAATTTTTGATCGCTTTTTATTGCGTTTTTCTGGGAGACAGGGTAACTAAAAAAATGCATTTCTGGCGTTCTTTATATTTTTTTTCGGACGACGTTCACCGTGCAGAAAAAAATAATGCACTACTTTGATAGATCGGACTTTTACGGACGCGGCGATATCAAATACATATTTTTATTTTAGGATTTAGATCTTTTAATAATAGATATGGCAAAAGGGGGGTGATTTAAACTTTTATAACTTTTTTTTTTTTTAACAATTTAAAAAACTTTATTGATCTTTTTTTTTACTTTACTTTGAAGTCCCCCTGGGTGACTTTAACATGCGATGCTTTGATCGCTCCTGCAGTATGACGTAATGCTATAGCATTACGTTATACTGCTTTTTTACAGGCAGTCTTTCAAGCCACCCTGTGTGGATGGCTTGATAGGCAGTCTGCTAAGGCAGCCCTGGGGCCATTCATTAGGCCCCTGGCTGCCATGACACCTGCACGGATCCCTCGATCTCACCGCGGGGGGGCCGTGCGGGACCCCCAAACAGCGTTCGGGGCATTTAAAGGGTTAATAGCCGCGATCGGCCGAACGGCCGAGCACGGCTATTGCCCGCGGGTGTTAGCTGTAATAAACAGCTGACACCCGCGCTGTATGGAGGGAGATAGCGCTGCTACCTCCCTCCATACACGTCCTGCAGCTGCAGGACGTAAAAACACTATAGGGTGGTCACTAAGGGGTTAAGCCTGCGAGCCCACTTCAAGGATCATCATTGTCTCGCGGATCCCTGCTCTAACGAGACAACTAGCTCCAGGTAAAAATAGCTGCAAGCAGGGTGATCTTCTCGACAGGAATGACCCCCGCTGGAACCTGGGGATCTACCAAATCCTAGATGATAAATGTCTCACCAGCAAGACACAGTTCACACCACACGTACCAAAACCTGTACAGACAGGCAGGAATATGACACTGTTCACACCTAAACACACTGAACATGACTGTTTGCACATCATGTCCGAGCACTTTCACAGACATGCAGAAACATGACACTGTTCATACCTCACACAGAGCAAACATGGGAAAACCAGCAGCCACTAAAGGCCCATTTACATGCAATGATTATCGCTCAAAATTCGTTCAAATGATGTCATACGAGCGATCATTGTTGCATGTAAATGCTGCCATCATTAACTTTTCGGCTGAACAATGATTTTAAGGTGAGCTTAAAATCCATAATTCAGCGGGAGAGAAGATAACAGGTACAGCACACTGTGTTCTGCATGGGAGTCAAAGATTACATTGTATTCTGCTGACAGCCCATGCGAGAACAAAGGAGCTGTGTGCAGAGTTTAGACCACATGTGGTGCTCTGCAAACAGCTCCCGGAGGCCCCCTTTACATGCAAATGAAACTGATAAAGTGTTAATGGACATTATTGTCCATTAACACGTTATGCAAAATGATCGCTAAAACTGTCACTCTTTCAATCGTTTAAAAGATTGTCTTCGGGTGTAAATGGGTCTTAACAGAGGAGCTGGTATATATGAGCAGCAGACCCAGGAGATTGGCTGGTTGGAGCAATCCACAACCAGCCAGCTCAATCAACCCCACCTGTGGAGCCATGCTGCTGCAAACCATGTAGTACAACAGATCCCAGCAGAACACTCTAACACTCCGCAATACTCTGCCATGGCTGTCAGCCTTGGCAGAGGATCGCTACTTCCCCAAAGCGATGCGAGGCGGTTTTGATATAAAAATACTTGGCCTCCGCGGGGATACCGCATGTTGGAGAAAACGATAACGGGACGTGATTTATGGCACGATATCGCACGTGCCTGTGTGAAGTTAGCCTTAACCCTTTCCAATCCACTGTCTGACCTCTCAAGACATTATGATTTAAAGCTGTACAGCTACGATGTTGAAAGACATCTGTCGGGGTTCACTTACTGTATATTGCCAGCCTCTCTGCTGTCGGAGCCTATCCAATGTGTAACCTCATGCAGTACTGGCTTTAGCCAGCAGATAGCGCTGTTGTATAATGGCAGAAAATGAGTAAGCCCCCTAGGAAAACCAGGATACAAATTGGATTGGAAAGGGTTAATAAAACCATATTGCAAAAATGATTGTCATCCTCAAGGACATGTATGCAAGTGAAAAACAAAAAGCGTCTTCAAAGGTGTCTCTGCTTTAAAGGCACAGAAGAAGATGCTGGCTGGAGGGGACATGCCTGGCGATCGGGCCAGGCCAGGCAAGGTGAGTACAAATTTTTTTTTTTCATGTCAGAACCCCTTTAAGGGTAACTTTTCACAGGCCGACTATCTACTGAAAAACCACTCATACAAGCTATTTCCAGCAATAGTCGTCCTGTCTTGCTCAGTGTAAACAAATCACATTGAATAGATGCGGGCGGCCAGAAGAGATCTCCATCGCGCTCCACCTCCATTCACTGAACAAATATCGCTTGTGTGTGAAAGTCATTCAGAGAAAAAGTGTAACAGTCCGCTACATGGTAATAATGACCAAATGTGACTGTGCAACA
The DNA here is from genome assembly GCF_035609145.1 of Eleutherodactylus coqui. Lineage (NCBI taxonomy): Eukaryota > Metazoa > Chordata > Amphibia > Anura > Eleutherodactylidae > Eleutherodactylus > Eleutherodactylus coqui. Next base: position 452,480,915 of record NC_089837.1, on the reverse strand, counting down.
TAATAGAAGTCAATGCACTCACACTTCAGCTCGCAAGTTAACCCATCCATGACTCCCACATTGCAAGAAACCCCCAAATGCTGGATTTCTTGCGATCTGTGCGTTGTGGTCATGGCAACACGGCTGAATCGACTTCTGTTATGATATCGCAGAGCTAGACTGTGATCTTCCTCCGTGCGACCTGCGTCTCGGCCAAAGTCACTGTGTAGCCCTAGCGTTAAGGTGCTTCGATTATGGTTACAAAATTCGTTCAAATGAGCGAAAGTGACCAATAATCGAGCCAATTATGCATTTGTCTGTCTAAGTAGGCTGCATGAGTGCGAACGGGTTAGCGGTGACGTCACTCGCTTGTTCAAACGAGAATCGGATCGCCTCTAAGGACCTTTAAAGGGAACCTGTCACGTCCCCACAGCACCATAAACTAAATTAGGGGACGTGACAGGTATAGGAGAGCGCATACAAGACTCTGAAAAGAGTCCAATTTTCATGCCGCGCGTCAACGTCAGAGGGGGGCGCCGCTAGATCCCGGCAGTATAAAAAATCCGTCACCTGGCTCCCTCTCACGTCCCCTGACAGCACCGTAACTTAGTTTATGCTGCTGCTGTGGCAGGGTCCTTTAGGCAGGGTTACACAAACAGATTTGAATTACGGATTACGCGACCGCCATCTGCGCGGAAGATCCACGGTAAAATGTGGGCATTGAAATCATGTATTTTCACATTTTTCTTCACACTTGCGAGTATGAATTGCGTAAAAATCACAGCATGCTCTATTTAATTGCGGAATTCACGCGGACGGCCTCAATTGAAGTCAATGGATGCGAGTATCTCACAGCCCATTACGTATGTGCGGCGGAATCGCTCGGAACTAGCATACAAAAGCCTGAATTCTTTCTGGCTGCACAAGAGAGAGGAAATGAGAGAGAATTTCCTCCTGGGCAATGTTCTAATGTCATTCCCTGCTTGCGGGTTTTCTTCCGAACGGACGATACGCTGTGCATACGTTTACATCTGCGTGGAAAACCGCACACATCTACGATCTTCCGCGACCATTCACAATTAATTTCCGCAATAGATCGCAGGTCTTTCCCTGCGGATATCCTCATGCAGAATCGTGTGAGCGCGGCCTTAATGTGGCCATGGCCTGCCTTTGTTGCCCATAGTAACCAATCACACTGCAGCTTTCATGTTTCAGGAGCGCAGTAGGAAATGAAAGCTGCTCTGTGATTGGTTGCTATGGGCAACCAAGACCGTTTTGCTTTCAGCCAGCTTCTAGTAAGAACTGTAGAGTACCTGGTAAAGACATTCACACCGTGACTGCAGACTGTGTATTATCAGGGGGCTCCCTGTCTAGTCCTGCAGCTGCCAAGACCTACACAGAAGTTACACGGTTCACAGGGTCACTTCACCACAAACACCTCAGTTTCTCCCCGAAACCCCCCCTGCTAGGTATATAGTGGTAGCTGCTGCTGGTGACTGAGGATGGAGACGGGCGAGCTTATTCACTGGCCGATACAAAGGATGGGGGGAGGCGGGGCTGTGGGCTTCTAGGGGCGGCTTCATTCAGGAGAAGGAGAAGAAAGGAGAGAAGGTCAGAAGGCGGAGAGACCCAGGCAGGGGAGAGGAGGAGAGAGCCGGGACACCAGGGGCTCAGCCGGGGAGCTGCAGTTACTGAGGGCACATCACTGTGAGCTATGGCTCCCTGATCCCGGACATGGAGAAGACTGGAGAGGATGACTGCGAGGACTCGGGAGCTGAGACAGGGGGGTAGGTGATACCTCATGTGGGGGAGCCCAGAGACCACTGCTATAGGCACATGTACCTGACATGTAACATATCTGCAGCATGCATGCTCTATCTAACATAACCTTACATGTCTGTATCTGTACATGTCACCTATGGATCAGGCACGACTATAGGGGGTATATCTCTATAGGGGATATATCTCATGGCTACATGCAAAGTTACACATGTATCAGCTAGGACTGATACATGTGTAACTTTGTTACACATTTGTGATACATGTTACAACTGTGTCCTGAGCTTATTGTATGTGTGCAGGACACACATATATGCCTTCTTTAAAAATTAAAAAGAAGTTTAATTGTTGCCTTTCATGTGAATAATAATGTCAATTAGTTACACAAACTTCCGGAATGTTTACAAAACATTGATGTGACATTTATCTGTGTGATTCTCGCTGGAAACATGGATAGATCTGTAGATATCGGAGCCATCGGTAGGTATCTAGATGGGGAAGAATATATAGTATATAAGATTAGATCAGATATGTGTAGACTAATAAGGATGATATCAGACCGAGGTAGATATGTGGTGTAGATTATAGATATGTGCTGACTAAATAAGGATGATATTGTGGGCAAGAGCGGTGGATATATAGATGTAGATATGTGGTTATTTATATGATGATGGATACAAACATATAATACGAGATCAACTATATAGATGAAAATATTAATGGGATGCTTCATCGCATCCAATATGTCAGCTGCGATGCTGAGTGTCTCCCAATGCTGGATAGAAGACAATGCATGCAGCCTCTTCTGTCTACGGATGCTGCACGGGGCACAAATGTCATCATTTATGGCCAGTTTGGGATAAAACAACTGGCCGGACACATATATATATATATATAACCACATCGGAGTAGATGGGGGAGATTTATGACGTTTTTTCATATAAAAAAAAGTTGTAAAATTTGGCAAAACTTCAGCTTGTGCAAAAAGGTTGAGACTTTGGACAGTTATGCTATATTACGCCTCTTTCCCCAAAAGTGGCGTGGCTTGTCGGGAAGGGTTGTGGCCGCCCTGGACTAACACATTTTTGTATAATTTACACCAGAAACTAGCGTAAATTATAGCAGAAATCTACTCCACATCCTGGCTGGCATAGATAGCTGGCATGGATTTCTGTATAGGCTCACGGAGCAGACGAGACGTGCCCAATATATGCATCTTCATATACTAGGCACTGACGGGGATAATATTAGGACCGGCGTAGGAAACCCTGGTCTTAATGAATCTCCCACAATGTGAGTATTCGTGTGTGTGATTTCTTAATTTACTTTTTCATGGACCAGCGGTCTGTGTAAAATAAAATTGTGACAGTATGTCCTATTCTGGTGCAGTTCTCAGACCACAATCGCCCTTTCAAGTCAATAGGTACATTAAAAAAAGAAATGCACTCGCATGGCACGTGTGTGCGCTTCCCTTTTTTCCTCGCATCCATTGACTTCTTTGGATTCTCCTTGATTGTAGTTCAAGAAAATGAAAATCCGTATCTGAAATCTGCATTGTAGGCTTTATCAAGAAGGGCGAGTGAAAGTTGTACCTGCAAACATGTGCCCAGCTCACATTGGACGGCACACGGACACCCGCTGTCCAATCTGCACTGACGGTGCACATTGCATGTCCTATCGTCATCTGTGATACGGGCAAGAGTAGGGCATCCGATGATTTTTTTTTTTTCGCATGGTCCATTAGTCCGTGTGAAACAAATCGCTTGAATGTATAGCCTCATAGACCATAATGTGTCCGTGTCGTACATGAGCAGCACACGGACAGAAAATACACCCATGTGAATAAACCCTTACAAATGCTGAACAAGACTCAGAAAACAGAGAGCATGTCCTCATGGAAATCTATTCGGATTCTGCAAAATATCTTAAAAGTTGTAATCTAAGGATGGATTTCTCTATGTGGAGGGGATCAGTATTTAGGAGCCACACATCATGGCTGGTATTCATATTTCGATACACTTCTGTGCTCCCAGTATCTGTGATCCTCTTATCTTCAGTGTTTTTGGTCCTGTCTCTTGCTGCCTACCTGACACCATTGAAGTAATTAAAGGGACCTTTCATCAACTATAGGCACCATAAACCAAGTTATTGGGGACAGGTTGAGTATGAAAGAGGCTCCCCAGACTCCAAGTCACCTAAGCCAGAAGCACCACAGCTTAGTTTATGGTGCTTATAGTTAATGACCGACTCCCTTTAAGATTTGTGTCAACTGTCACGTTTGGTCATGCTCAGCGACATGTGCTGCCCGCTAGGGTCCCATGTGCCAGCTGAGAAGAATGTGGCACTGTGTTCGCCTGTAAGACTCTATAATGATGTTGGATCCTTTTGTGGAGGCAGAATCAGAACTGGACGAGTGTCAGAAAGCTGCCCCCCATCCTGATGCCAGCCTGGGGGTGATATTCTAGTATAAGACCTGATTATATAATGTTCAGTGAAGGGTTTATATGATGAGTGATGCAGTCTTTTGGGGCCGTGTTAGTCCCTCTTCACCTGTAGTTTGTACTTGCACTAGGGAAACCGCAGCATTGAGCCCAGGGGTAGATATTCCCTTGCGGCTGCACACATACTGACAGTGTGATGCTACTATGTTCCCTTTCACAGATCTCTACATTGGTGTTTAGTATACACTGCTGGAGTGTGAAGGCTTTGTGAAGACCACTTTCGGCCCAAGGAACCTCAGCAATCCTAGTAAATGGGCACGAAAGTCACAGATTGCACAACACTGACAATAGACAAAACAACATGGACTTGTTTTTTGTATCATAAAGTGTGTGTGTGTGTGTATATATATATATATATATATATATATATATATATATATAGTGTGTGTATAAATCAGCCATAGCATTAAAAGCACAAGTGGGGTACTATGTGGCGGGGCAGTACTGTAGTAGTGGGGTACTATGTGGCAGGGTAGACCTGTAGTAATGGGGTACTATGTGGTGGGTTAGTACTGTAGTAATGGGGTACTATGTGACGGGGTAGTAGTGTAGTAACGGGTTACTATGTTGTGGGGTAGTACTGTAGTAAAGTGGTACTATGTGGTGGGGTAGTAATATAGTAATGGGGTACTATGTGGTGGAGTAGTACTGTAGTAATGGGGTACTACGTGGTGGGGTAGTAATGTAGTAATGGGGTACTACGTGGTGGGGTAGTAATGTAGTAATGGGGTACTACGTGGTGGGGTAGTAATGTAGTAATGGGGTACTATGTGGCGGAGTAGTACTGTAGTAATGGGGTACTATGTGGCGGGTTAGTACTGTAGTAATAGGGTACTATGTCGTGGGGTAGTACTGTAGTAAGGGGGTACTATGTGACGGGGTAGTAGTGTAGTAATTGGTTACTATGTTGTGGTGTAGTACTGTAGTAAAGTGGTACTATGTGGCGGGGTAGTAATGGGGTACTATGTGGCGGAGTAGTACTGTAGTAATGGGGTACTATGTGGCGGGGTAGTACTGTAGTAATGGGGTACTATGTGGCGGGGTAGTAATGGGGTACTATGTGGCGGAGTAGTACTGTAGTAATGGGGTACTATGTGGCGGGGTAGTACTGTAGTAATGGGGTACTATGTGGCGGGGTAGTAATGGGGTACTATGTGGCGGAGTAGTACTGTAGTAATGGGGTACTATGTGGTGGGGTAGTAATGTAGTGATGGGGTACTACATGGCTGTGATACACTGTTTGTTCTTATACCTTTCTATCATAGTCAGCATTAGCCCTTTTGCCACTTTTGGTAGGTATTGACCACTGCATACTAGGAACTCCTCATAAGACCTGCGGGTTTGGAGATGCTCATACCCAGTTGTCTAGCCATCATAATTTGGTATTTTTACAGTCCCTCACATCTTTATACTTGCCCATATTTCTGCTTCCAAGTTCCAGAACTGACTGCTCACTTGCTGCCTAATATATCCCCCCCCCCCCCCACCTGACAGGCGCCATTCTTTATATCACCTGTCAGTGGTTTTAGGGCATGTTCACAGGAATGACTTTGGTATGGATTCCACACCAAATCCGTTAAGTTGCCGTGTTCACAATGCATATTTTTCCACCTTGCATTTGAAATTCAAGTTGCTAAAAAAAAAGAAGGCGTATGTCAAGTCTTAACGTGGATTCGCACAGAATTCATGTTAGAAATTCTAAACTCGGATCTTGCCCCTTCACAATGGCTACATCCACTTTAAGGGCTTGTACCAGAATTACAAGTTCGCCTCTTTCAACATGACAGGGGATAATTTGCTGATTAGTGGGGGGTCCTAAAGCTGAGATCCTCACCGATCATAATAACAGGGGTCCTGTGTCCTCCCCTGTACTTGTCGCTGTCGGTATGCCTGTGTCACCTTCAGTGACATCACACTGAATGGAGGGCTGGCTGAACATGCGTGGGTCAGCGCTCCATTCATTTCAATGGGGGTGATGGAAATACCTGAGTGTTCGCCGCTCGGCTTTCTTCGGCAGTCCTATTGAAAATTAATAGACGGCACCATGCTTGCATGAATGTTGCTCCATTTAGTCTCCTTCTCACTGTTGGGGTGCAGGAAGCCCACAGTGAGGTGGACGGTGGACCTAGAATGGATGGGTGGGACTGTCAGGGGTGAGCCCCCCACGATCAGCAAGTTAGTCCCTGTCCTGTGGATAGGAGATAATTTGTAGGTCTGATACAACCCCTTTAATGTTCTGGCTGATCGGTGTATATGTAGTGTATTTAGGTAAATGCAGGCTATGGGTTTGATAATAGTTAGGACATGTAATGTGTTGCATTTAAAATCTCAAAAAGTTCTGGAATTGAAGAAACTTGAGGTGACATGCTGCACATTTCTTTGCTTTCTAGGAAAACTGGGACAGTGAAGATATGGGATAGCGCCGTCTCCTGTAGATATTTACTTTATGACGGCTTGTATGATGACGCAGGACAGTGGGGAGATGGTTCAATAGCTGCCTGTAGACATGATGAGACTTGGCAGGATATCTGGGCTTTCTTGGAAAAAATGAACCAGATATTCAGAGAGAGTGTTGTTGGTTTTCTCACGTCTGTGACTAGGTTAATGAACTTGTAAAGATTTTTTAAACAAATTTAATAAGCTTACAGTGTATTTACGGTTACATATTTTTCTTTGGCGTCCTTTCAGAGTAATTGCCTGTACAAGCACTGGTCCATTATATAACCGGTTGATTGGTGCTCATTCAAAAACACTTGACATTGGATGAGGATTGGCTGCACAAACAACCAATTACAGCGTCCCCTCCACATACAATATTTATTGATTCTGGGACGACCATAAAAGAAAGGTTAAAGAAAATTAAGTAGATCTAATGCAGGTAAAGCAAGTCCTTACATATAAAAGTCACAAAGATGTGCAGATGTGTAAATCAGTTTCTTTGTAGAGGATGGAAGCTTCTTCAGGATCCTTGTTTGGTGTCTAAAGGGGCTGCTCATCCTAGTACAGGAAAAATGCAATATAGAACATGTAATTTTACTTTATAGCACTATAGTGATCCATTATCTAGAGTACAGAGCAGGGTTTTTCTGTCCCTACCGTACTTGTGAAAAGCCTATCTGTTGGTCAAGGAAAGCTCCGCTCTATCTAGTCTCTTGGCCAACAACATTCGAATGGGCCACCTTTTTACAGCACCCTTCAGGTTGATAACCAAGGAACAGGTTTACTTGGATTGCCATGGACCCACAACAGTTCAGTGACCACCACCATCTGCTTAGGTATGCTTCGTCATGATATGACCCTACTGATGGCGATCTGTACAGTTTGGCCATCCAACAGGCAGCCATGACTTTTGGGTCCCACCAATGTCCTCTTCTGGCACAACATACTCCTGTTTTTTCATGAGGCCCTTAGATTATGCAATGTTACTTGGCAATATCACTGTATATGGTCACACAACAATAGTAACCATGGAACCTTGAACACATCAGTTCTCTGGTGTTCGTGGTTCAACCCCCTTGAATTTCATAGTAAGAAGATGGCCATCTGTTGAAAATACCACCCAAATGTGAAGTCTATGTAGGAACGACAAGAGCAAGTTCCTCCGACTTCTGCTAAGATCTAAAACTCTTTACATGCTGCTTTTGTATACAGCCAGGAGGTATGCAGTCTTTTATTATCATCCAGTGATATACATCGTGGTTCCCGGGATGAGAGATATCGCCACAGCCCTTAAATACTACTTAGTGGATTGTTTATTTAGTGACCTGAAATGTACTGGTAAGAGACCGCAGAGCGACAGTGATTAATAGCATCCAATAGAACATAAAGCACTAGTATATAGTAAAGATAAACTGTTACATTCTTCTTCTATCACTCGGTGTTCGTGAACTAGTCCGAGGGAAGCAGACCACCCTGGTTGTTGATGACAGTGTTTGGGGATTCCCATGACGGGGATTGTAAAGAGTGATAATGTGTTATCCCTCAGGACAGATGTTATAGCACATGTCTGATTGTATCAGTTATATGCAGTGAATGTAACTCCATATTCTCGTTTGTTTGACACTTTTATGAATTCAGATAGGGGGGTCCCATATCCAAACCATTTGGATAGGCCATGGATGAAAAAACCCTGTTAACTTTAGTTAAACATTCTGATGTATGGAAAGACGTCTGCCACCTGATTTTAACAGTTTAACCTACTTGTATGAATAATGCTAACTCTACCTTTTATTTTGGTCAATAGACCCTCCAACTGCATAATATCCTGGTTCCTGTATGATTTGCATATGGCTAATAAACTGTCCAATAAGTTCTTCACCTTCCGCAGTGGTGTGGGCTCTCTCCCCCTTCTTTTGTCTAAAACTGCTCATTTGTGTCTTGATTGGTGTGTCCAGCTCAGTCACACGGAGACACCCGCGTGTTTCAGTCATCCTGCACCGCATAGAACATGGCAAATGATGTCCGCTATGCAGCACGGACGCAGATTAGTGGAAACACACAATGTCTCTGGCAGCCACAGTTGGACATTAGTGTTGAGCGAACAGAACCAGTCGAACCCCTGTTTCGAGTTGAACTTTGTTAAAAGGTTAATTTGTTGCAATCCCTGAACCACCTTCTTCTCCACTTTCTTCACCTAACTATTTTTTTCTCATTACCACCTTCTTCTCCACCTTCTTCACCTTCTTCTTTTTTTCTCATTACTACCTTCTTCTCCACCTTCTTCACCTTCCTCTTTTTTCTCATTACTACCTTCTTCTCCACTTTCTTCACCTTCCCCATTTTCTTTCTCATTAATACCTTATCTATTTTCCTTACCTTCCTATTTTTTTCTCATCACCAACTTCTTCTCCTCTGTCATCTTCCTTCCTTTTCTTTTCTTCCTTCCTTCCTTCTTTTCTTTTCTTCCTTTTCTTTTCTTTCTTCCTCCCTTCCTTTGTTTTCTTTTCTTTCTTCCTTCCTTTGTTTTCTTTTCTTTCTTTCTTCCTTCCTTCTTTTCTTCTTTCCGTCCTTCTTTTCTTTCTTCCTTTCTTCCTTCCTTCTTTTCTTTCTTCCTTTCTTCCTTCCTTCTTTTCTTTTTCTTCCTTCCTTCTTTTCTTTTCCTTCCTTCCTTCTTTTCTTTTCCTTCCTTCTTTTCTTTTCCTTCCTTCCTTCTTTTCTTTTCCTTCCTTCTTTTCTTTTCCTTCCTTCCTTCTTTTCTTTTCCTTCCTTCCTTCTTTCCTTTTCCTTCCTTCCTTCTTTCCTTTTCCTTCCTTCCTTCTTTCCTTTTCCTTCCTTCCTTCTTTCCTTTTCCTTCCTTCCTTCTTTTCTTTTCCTTCCTTCCTTCTTTCCTTTTCTTTCTTCCTTCCTTTGTTTTCTTTTCTTCCTTCCTTCCTTCCTTCCTTCCTTTGCTTTTCTTCTCTTCTCTTCCTTCCTTCCCTTTTCTTTTTTTCCTTCCTTCATTTTCTTTCTTTCCTTTCTTCTTTTTTCTTCCTTCCTTTTCTTTTCTCCCTTCCTTCCTCCCTTCCTTTTCTTTTCTTTTCTTTTCTTTTTCCTTTCTTCCTTCCTCATCCTCTTCTTCGTTTCTCCTTCTTTTCCTCCTCTGATAGCAACTCAGATGGAAAAACATTCCTTAAGGATGAGTATTTTTACGCTAGTGTGCACCTAGCCTTATAATACAATTAGGTTAAACTGTTAAAATCCGGTGACATGCTTCATGTTGGATGTTGTACTATATAAGTCCATAGTGTTATCAAAATGGCTACTTTTACAAAGAATAACAATCTAAGACTGGCTTAACACGTTGCAGCTGCTTTTGCCCTGGTTTTCTGAAATGGCATCAAAAAAGAATTTTCGCCAGGATTTCGGAAAACTGCAGCAAAAACCACACCAGGGCTGCAGTGTGTGAACCCAGCCTGATAATAAGCTACCAAGGCTGTGCTGAATTCTACCTCTCAACCATTGCCAAGTGCCATCATTCGCACACAAAACACATTTAATCAACTTGATTTCTGCACAATCTCCCTCTTCAGTAGGATTGCGTCTGTTTTGTAGATCGAGCGATTCAGGAAACACGGCTCTTTCACATGGAATTATTCTGCCCGGACGCAGCAGAATTGGCAGAAATCTGCCCCGAAATCCGTATGGCTAACTGCAGATTGTGATGGGGAATTGTAGGCCGATTTAAGTTGTTTTCAATTCCGCATCAAAATCCAAATTTTACTCATAGGGACTTTGCTGCTAAATTTTTGGCAAGACCACAAACTCCACTGCATCCTGACGGAATAATTTCGGCCATGTGAAAGCACCCATACAAGTGAATTGTGGTCCTGCTTATCATTCCATATTATGCACTGAGAAAGGCTATTAAAGGGGTTGTCCCGCGCCGAAACGTTTTTTTTTTTCTCAATAGGCCCCCCGTTCGGCGCGAGACAAACCCAATGCATGTGTTAAAAAAAACAAACGTTTAGTACTTACCCGAATCCCCGCGCTGCGGCGACTTCTTCCTTACCTTAGCAAGATGGCCGCCGGGATCTTCACCCACGATGCACCGTGGGTCTTCTCCCATGGTGCACCGTGGGCTCTGTGCGGTCCATTGCCGATTCCAGCCTCCTGACTGGCTGGAATCGGCACGCGTGACGGGGCGGAGCTATGAGGACCAGCTCTCCAGCACGAGCGGCCCCATTCACCAGGGAGAAGACCGGACTGCGCAAGCGCGTCTAATCGGGCGATTAGACGCTGAAATTAGACGGCACCATGGAGACGAGGACTCCAGCAACGGAGCAGGTAAGTGAATAACTTCTGTATGGCTCATAATTAATGCACGATGTACATTACAAAGTGCATTAATATGGCCATACAGAAGTGTATAACCCCACTTGCTTTCGCGGGACAACCCCTTTAAGTATGAAACCGCACAAAGGGTGAGAGCACATGGCGTCGAATGGTCACAAAATGTACCTGCAAAATCATGCAGTCATTGGCCACAGCTGTTGGGCGTGGGGTGGCCACAGGAGGTCATTTTGGCACACATGTGGCCAGTGTACGTCTATTTTTCAACTGTAGTCCACTCCTTTTTCCAACAGAAGGACATGCTTGAATAAAGGTATATTGTTTTCACAATGTTAGTCAATATCAAGCGTATGCAGTCGTATGGAATACATCTGGATCCATCCCAGTACATATGTGTATATGCCAGGCCTATATACCAAATGCAGTAAGGATGGTTCAGGATGTAGCTGGTGTACAGGAACAGCCGACAGATTTCATATAATAAAACTTTACATACAGTACTTACCTGCTGTATCATACAATTTCACAGCCTCTCCAAGTGCTTTCTGGGATATTGATGATATATCTTAAGACTCCCGGTATAGTCGCTGATCAACTGTTTGAGGAGGCTGAGTACCACAAACTCTTCCTTGGTTTGTGACGTCACGTTCATTGGTCGCATGGCCATAGTGCAGCTCAGTGCCAGTTGAATAGGATTGAGTTGCAATGCCAGGCACTGCCGTCACGAAATGTACGGGACCTGCAGAGAAGCTCACTGCATACAGATTTGCACAAATAGCATTGACTTGAGTTGTATAGTTCCATAGACTGCGGAAAATCCGCAGCATTTACAATAGCAGCAAAGTGAATGAGATTTTGAATCTCCTTCCCGCACTGTGAAATGGACATGCAATGTGCAGTATAAATTTGCGACATGGGGTTAATCCTGTGTCAAAAACCGCATCAAAATTCGCACCAAATGTATAGTTTTTGATGTGTACGCTGTGGAATATCTGCCACGGACACTCCGCAGCCCTTCCGTCCTATTTGGACATATCTTGAGGGCGCCACTGCATGAAGGTGGGCACCTGGATGAAACAATGAAAAGTCCAGGTGCTTTGGACAAACATTTACTGAGGCGTACTGCTAACGTGTTACAGGTCTATAATGAGCTTTTCGGGTATACCTTCCTGATGAAGGGTCATTGTAGACCTGAAACACGTTAGCTGTACAGCTCAATAAATGTTTAAGTATCAGTCCAGCCTCCTGCGGGTTACACTGATTGAGTTTCATTCTGTCTGACAAGCGCTGGGCAGCAGACTGGCATTTTACTGTTCTGTATCCAGTGTTGAGTGTGACTCCACTTTTAAAGGAGTTATCCCAAGGTAGACTTTTATCACCTATCCATAGGATAAGTGCTAAAAGTCTGATCGGTGGTCATCTTACTGATGAGACTCCCTGGAGAACGTGGGTCCTATTTCCCTCTTCTCGTCATAAGGTTTGGAAAGGGCAAATTTTACCAGGTTAACAGCTGTTTCTTGTGTTTTAGATCATTTTTATTTTGGGAGAAGGAGGAGCAAACATGGTGAGAGCTACAGCAGTTCCACAACCACATCCAGCAATACCACCTTGAGGACAGAGTATGCTCCTGATGGAAACATGAGAGCCATAGCTCCGTATTTCCATTATGACATATTTTTCATTGGGGGGGAAGTTGTAGGAGGAAACATGACGGGGGAAGGAGAGCAGCAGTTCCACCATCATCAGCAGCAACAGCAACTTGAGGGCGCAGTGTGGTCTTTGATATTAATTTATGCTGAGTCATATGTGAGTACAAATCGCCAGCGTGCTCACTAATCAGTGGAATCTGCCATGAGGGGGCAGAAGGCAAGGGAGATCCATGTCTAGTTCATTTTTATAAATGTCAGGCGATCCACATTGTTTGCGGACAGGCTTTGTAGCAAAGATCAAGGAGGGTGGCCACCCAGTAATGATCTGATGTTTTGATGTGGGCTATGTGACGGTCCTTCTGCAAGCAGCGCAGCATAAAAGCACTCATATGCCTCAAAGTGCCTAAGGGTGATTACCCACATTTCTCAGGGACATGCCTTAGAGTGTCTCCAGGCTTGTCCCGCCTTCCACATAGGATAGCTGTGGTTATTGATGGATAGAAGAAACATTGTACCTATTATATCCCCCTCCTTTTTCCTCTTCTTCTTCTTCCTCTTTACTTCTTCCATGGGTAGAGAAGACGCCCCCTTGCTTAAAGCCACCCTCCCCGCGGTTTTGAGTAATGGCGGACTGGCCAAACAGTTGGTAGTTTAGTCTCCCTTCCTCATCCTGTGGTTACAACATGTCATTGTCCCTGAGGCCTTGTAGTTCCTGTTCCAACAGGCAGACAAGAGAGTTGGTCATACTGATCAGTGCGTCCAAAAAAACTGCTGCCCATATGCAAGATGGAGGACACATTTGGTGACACCAGCAATGCATCCTGGCTGCTGATTAGCTCTACGCTGACAGCTACAGCACGCATTATGGGAAATTTGATTTTTCCATTGATTTTTCCCAAAAAATCAGTTCAGACTTACCTGATTCAACTTTTGCAAAAAATGGGGCGATTAAGACAAGCGACACTAATCTCTAACCCCCATAAAGACATACACTATGCAAAGAATATGAAAAAAAGTCTTTGTCCTATATTTTCCACTCTTTGCTGATCGCCCATTGCTCTGCTGTGATGACCAGGCCATGGAACAGATGTGGACAGAAGGAGCAGCTTTCCTAGAAACAGACTAGATAGAATGCTTGATAAGAGTGGAGAACCCCGGACCCGGTAATTTTATTTTGTGTATTATGTATTTGAGATCTATTTTTTTTTGCTAAGTATTACACTTCATACAGTTGTAGCTTCCATCCATTTTTATAACTGTGAATTAACTGAAAGTGTTTGTTTTGCTTCCTTCAAAGCGAGCGGCCTCTGCTATTTCTCCCTGCCGATGACAGTGTTTACATTAGAGCGGAGGGGAAACGTCCTGGGGCACTCCAGCTGCCAGAGAAGACGCTGGTATACTGGGACTCGCTGTGCTACAGGGGCCACTAATCTATAAGACTTTATGTATAGAATGACTTTTAGTCACTATTCATAAAGATCAGCCAACAAATTACTTATTGGGCTGATAGCTGGCGCTGACTATCCTTGTGGAAAATCCATTGCCATCACTCCTGAGGCGTGTAAGTATTTGTCTTTTGGGCATTGGGTCCATTAATGGCTGTTTGGGTACATCCATATAGCAGAGCGTAGCGGGGTAGCCCCCCATGCCTACTTTAGTTTGGACTCTGATTATGTGCCTTGTTTATTGTTATACTGATTATTGGTGTACTGTTAGAAAAGAATGTTACTGTCTCTTTAAGAAAAAGCGCGGAGCTGGGGGCGTTTCTGTCGCGAGAGTGGGATTGAGAAGAAATAAAAGGAAGTAGTCGTACGGTGTGTGTGGTGGTAGTAAGAAGCAAATTGCTGCGGATATTCCACACTGGTCTCCAGCCCGCAGGACCACTTGGTAGGGAAATGCTGAGCACACAAAGGGCATATCGAGGAAAACCCGACCTGCGCTGCCGAGATTCTGTTGGCTGACTGTAACGTTAGTGAGATAACCTATACTCCTAGTTTGAACTGCCAAGTGGATGGACTGAAAATGTGATCGCGACCTATGACTATGCCCTTGTATGTACACTACATAGGGGACCCCTGCGACTGGGCTTTAGAAAACGGCGGGAACATACACAAAGTGAGTCATAACATACAGTACTAAACTAACGGGAATCTTGAACTATAGGGGTGAGAGACCAGCTGGCAAGAGCTCACAAACTATAAGGAAATATACACATAGGGTACTATATATATAAACATAACTCTGCGTGAGTGGATCACCAGCCATGTTTGTGAATAAACAGATACAATATGCAGTGGAGAGAAGAGGGTCAGGTTTCCAAGTCTAGTAGTTGGGTAGATGGAGAAGAGTTTAGATTAGGGAATATAGTAGGCCTCCATAAAAAGATGTGTTTTTAGGGCATGCTTAAAGCTGTGGGCGTTGGGAATAAACCTGATTGTCTGGAGTAGTGCATTCCAGAGAACTGGTGCAGCTCAGGAAAAATCTTGGAGACTGGAGTGGGAGGTCCGGATTAGAGAGGAATTTACTCTAAGATCCTTAGCAGAGCAGAGATCCTGACAAGTGTGTAGAGATGAAAGTTTGTTAATAACCTAAGTATTTCTCCACCCCCATCTGCCACAGTTCCCGAAACACGTGGAACCAGATTTCACTAGATAGTCTTTTACAATGATGAAGTTACTGTATATCAAAGTGTAGAACTTCTAAAACGGAAATGTGTCATCAGTTGTACATTAAGGCACCAAACAGATAGCCTAGGATGGTTTCAGATGGCAGTAATACAACCACATTTTAGCATCTGTATTACAGGCGGAAGACATGGCGTTCCTGCTGTTCTACTGAACTGGACTTAGATCAACATAGTAGTTCTGTTCAGTAAAACCGCAGGGGATCCAGGTGTTATATCCATTATTTAACCGTCCTAATGGTATGTCCACATGGAGGGGATTTACCATGTATTTTTTGCATGGAAAATCCCCAGTAGCATCAAAGTGAATGAGGTTTTTTAAATCTCCTGCAGAAATTGACATGCAGTGCGGAATTCGAGGGTTTCGCCAACGGAGCTTAAAATGATCTTCTTCTATAGGACCAAAATTTGTCAAGGGACTAGAGGGAGAGAGTTATATTACCTGGTGCCCTCCTATTTCCCCATTCTGCCTTCGATCCGTATTTTTCTGGGGTCCTCTGTGAGGACACTACAAGCAGCTGTGATTGGCCCGTCATATCAGCATCACTGACCAATCCAAAAGCAGCATGCAGTGTCTGATTACCAATGCACAGCGTGTATCAGGGAGTGCCGGGAGTGCTACAGACCTCTTGGAGCATCACAGAGGGGCCCCAGGAACGGGCAAATTCGCGGCAGAATGGGGAGATGAAGGGCA
Source organism: Eleutherodactylus coqui (assembly GCF_035609145.1). NCBI lineage: Eukaryota > Metazoa > Chordata > Amphibia > Anura > Eleutherodactylidae > Eleutherodactylus > Eleutherodactylus coqui. Next base: position 452,464,862 of record NC_089837.1, on the reverse strand, counting down.
CCAGGTCATATAACACCCTCCACTCTGTTCCCTTTACAAATTTTGTCCCCAGTACTGGAGGGTTGCTTTAACTGTATTCGTGTCCTACTGCAGAAAGTGTGGAGGGGGGAGGCTCCTACTGCAGCCAGTTGTATTAGGCTAGGGTCACACAGGGCGGATTTGCCGTGGATTGCCGTTGCATATCCGCACTGCGGCAAAACCGCTGCATTTGTAGTGCAATGCAGCACAAATGAGATTTGCCAAAAAGCTGTTCTCACAGGACGGATTTTTTCCGCACAGCCGCAGTGCGGAAATGCAACTGCGTCGCGGTTTTAAAAGATGCAGCATGTTCATTCTTTGGTCTTTTCCGCAGCGCTTTTTTGTCCATAGACCTCTATGGACGCAGCAAAAACCGCACCAAATACGCGACAAAAGTAAAAAAGCGCTGCGGAAAAAACTGCTTGCGGATTTTTCCGCACGAAAATCTGCAGCAAAATCCCCCAGCCCAAATTAACCTTTGAAGCGGTTTTGCCGCAGAAGCAGTTCTTCTGCGTCAAAACCACAACGGACAAAACCGCAACAAATCCGCCCTGTCTGACCCTTTACAGATAGAAACCGCGTAGTTGGGGGGTGAGTGTGGGGGGGAGTGGCATGGTATGGCTTGTCTCCCGAGATGTGAAAATTTATATATCTGCTTCTCAGTATTAGGGCTCATTCATGCTAGGATTTTCGCTCTGTTTAACCTTTCGGTCTCCGTTCTGTTTTTTAGAGCAAAGAGATGGAAAGTTTTTAGTATTTTTAAACCCCATTGAAATCAATGGAGGGAAAAAACAGATCAGTTTAAATCTGGTATAATTTCCGTCTCTATGCTCCATAAATGGAACAGAACCTGAACGGAGGGAAAACGCTAGTGTGAATGAGCTCTTAATTGTAATATAATCTAAAATAGGAGCAAAGGAAAACACTAGATTATGGGAGGAAATGCTGGGATAGTATTTTAGTTTTTAATGCATTTACTATGTTTAGGGTAAGCTGCCCTTGTGGTGGGGCAGGAAGCTGTGCTGGTGGCGAGTTCCCTTTAAATGATTTGGCAGAGCTGCTCCCTGTAAGTTAGTTGGAATCTCTTTGCTGTATACATGACAGAGGAAATGCCAGGATAATATTTTAGTTTTTAATGCATTTACTAGGTTTAGGGTAAGCTGCGCTTGTGGTGGGGCAGGAAGCTGTGCTGGTGGCGAGTTCCCTTTAAATGATTTGGCAGAGCTGCTCCCTGTAAGTTAGTTGGAATCTCTTTGCTGAATACATGACAGAGGAAATGCCAGGATAATATTTTAGTTTTTAATGCATTTACTAGGTTTAGGGTAAGCTGCCCTTGTGGTGGGGCAGGAAGCTGTGCTGGTGGCGAGTTCCCTTTAAATGATTTGGCAGAGCTGCTCCCTGTAAGTTAGTTGGAATCTCTTTGCTGTATACATGACAGAGGAAATGCCAGGATAATATTTTAGTTTTTAATGCATTTACTAGGTTTAGGGTAAGCTGCCCTTGTGGTGGGGCAGGAAGCTGTGCTGGTGGCGAGTTCCCTTTAAATGATTTGGCAGAGCTGCTCCCTGTAAGTTAGTTGGAATCTCTTTGCTGTATACATGACAGAGGAAATGCCAGGATAATATTTTAGTTTTTAATGCATTTACTAGGTTTAGGGTAGGCTGCCCTTTTGGTGGGGCAGGAAGCTGTGCTGGTGGCGAGTTCCCTTTAAATGATTTGGCAGAGCTTCTCGCTGTAAGTTAGTTGGAATCTCTTTGCTGTATACATGACATCATAACGGAAAAGATGTATGATTTACTACTTTACCGCTCTGATTTACACACTAATTGGATAACTCGTTTCCAGATGACAGTTTCCGAGTTTGTACGCGACGCACAATATTATTTCACTCCCGGGTGGCTTTTTTTCAAGCCCGCAGATGATTTTCTTTCATTTCACGCAGCGTAGATCTGCTCTTTGTTCTAAACGTCTGTTATTTTAAACTGATATCGAGGCACTGACCTTCCAGCCATCTGGTGCTAATTAATAGGAAAGTGGACAAAAAGAGCTCTCACTTGTGAGAGGTAATAGGCTTGTATGGATGGACTGCGACAATTGGCTACTGCAGTATCTAACACACGAGGGATGAGAAATGTATCAGTGAGCAGAGGGGTTAAATGGTTTCCAGCTGCTCTAAGTTCATTTCTATCTTTATCTAATAGACCTAAAATCTGCATCTTTATGCGCCCGGTATTGACACCCCAGCACAACAGTCAGCATGTTGCTGTTCCATCGGACACAGCTTCATTCATCACTAGACCGTTTTTTATCTAGCCATTCTTTGGCGCTAATGCTTCATTTAAATGCGTAACCTTTTAGTCCGCCTTCATTAGGACATACTCATAAGCCGCCACATGTCTTCAGCTGGTGAAACCCCAAGGCAGATTACCAGACCAAAATAGTGTCCGAATAATGAGAGACCAGCAACAAAAGAAGAACAAATAAGCCAATTAGTTTGCATCTCTCGGCGCGGCACATAGAGCTTCCAGGAGGACACATGGTAGATTTATTATCCACTAACCAGTGATGTCATGCCGGCCCAAAATAGAGGCAACTGGTTATTGTCTCAGACGTCAGCGCTTTGTTTCTTCTTTGTTTCGGACAGCAAAAAAGATAACGTTACATTATACAGGGAATGTATCTAATAAACAATGCGCTATATAACGAAGGGTTTTATACGGGCGCAGCAGAGGGTCGCACAAGTGGCATCAGAAAACCGGAGAAAACCCACCTGCTGAACCCATCATACGTGACGTGTCCGGCATCACGTGATGTTATGTCCGGTTACAAAGATGCAGATTAAAGTCTTCCTTTTACGTACCAAAAGAAGAGCTAAGACTACAGAATGGGAACCGCATCAACGTGTAGTGTGAAGAAGAAACTTACTTTACTTTGTTGCATTTTTTTGGCAATTAACTCTAGGAATAAGACATGCAACACGAGATTTCTAAAACAACTCCCATATCTCAATAACATTTTTCTGCTGCAGCAAAAAGTGGGAAAAAAACTCTCAATATATAGTACTAGAAATGAGCGAGCACCAAAATCCTCGGGTGCTTGTTACTCCAGCCGAGCTTTTTCTAATGCTCGAGATCTCGTTCTGAGTAACAAACCCCATTGAAGTCAATGGGGACCCGAGCATTTTTCAATGGAGCCGTGGCTGCTGCCGGCGGCTCCATTGAAAACAATGGTCTGCCGGCATCCCTGCATTGTTTTTCATGGAAGGGCTTTACATATAAGCCTTTCCTTGAAAAACAAGGATTTTAGTGTAATAAAAAAAAAAAACAATTACCTATCCGCCGCTGCCGTGTCCCCCGTGGGGATGAAGAACACATCTGCATGTCCTTCATCCCCGCTAGTAAAAAAAATTTCCTGAGGCGCTCAGCCAATCACAGGCAGCTCTTGTCTGTCATTCAATTCTTTTTACTAGCGGGGATGAAGGAAACATCGGCAGATGTGTTCTTAATTCCCGTGGGGGACACGGCAGTGGCGGATAGGTAATTAAATTTTAGATTTTTACACTAAAATCCTTGTTTTTCAGGGAAGGGCTTATATGTAAAGCCATTTCATGAAAAACAATGCAGGGGTGCCGGCAGAACACAGCAGCCGCGGCTTCATTGCAGACTATGGAGAGCGTGAAATTTTCTTGAGCACCGCAGTGGTGCTCGCTCAAGTAACTTGTACTTTCGAGTATGCTAATGCTCGAATGAGCATCAGGCTCGGAGGAGCATGCTCGCTCATCTCTATATAGTACATATCAAGAATGTTTTCTGCTTTTGCTCAGGGATTCAGCCCTAGGCCTCATTCACACAAGAGTTCTTACATGGCCAATTTAGCCGCGATAAAAAATTGCGACCATCTGAAGTATCGGATTCCAACGTATTCATTCAGATGTGCGATTATTTTTTTTAGCTGCGTAAAACGTTGCTCCGGGCATTATAGAACATTGGCTACCGATTTTATACGCAGACGGAAAAGATAGTCTTGCCCTATCTTTTACCAAGATACACTGGAAGCTCCCATAGACTCCTATGGGAGCTGTAAAAAAGGGAGGGGGAAGGAGTTTAGCTGCTTCCAGGGCTGCAATAAGATTACAGGTGCCTCTATTTCACCATTACAGGTCATTCTGAGGATTTATGCCAACCAGGGGATTTCCGTGTATATTTTCGCTAACACACTGAAGCCGCCCATGTGACTGGTTTAGAAAACACCAATTTTTGCCGCGTTTCTCGGCCACAAAGTGGCCAGCGTGAAAACACATTGCTCGTGTGAAGGAGGCCTTGTAGGGACATTGGTCTACAATTACTACATTTCAGCAGATGTAGGTGTGACTTGTTGCTTCTTTGCTGTCTATTTCCAGTCTCTATACAGACTCTAATTTACCCCCGATGACACCTAATCAGGTAGAAACGTGTTGGGTCTATAATTTTTTGAGCCTGAAAAGTTTCATTCCAGGGCATATGTCACCATCAGCCCCTAATCAAGGGGTCTGGTACGTTCTGAACTAGTACCCTCTCTCCCACTAGTTGTCATACTGCTGGGATGGAGGTGAGAAGTTTGTATTTTTGTTTGATTGTCCCTATTTGTGATACATTACTGAATCTGGGGATTCTTTATATTTTAACATATACAAATAAAGTTTAATTTTTAAGGCCAAATTCATACGGGCGGAAATTCCGCTGCGGGATTTCCCGCTGAATTTCCACCCTTGCCCGCTGCCATAGGATTAGATAATGCAATCCTATGCAGACAGCAGCGATTTGACCGCATGAAAACTCGCACAGTAAACAAATCGTGGCATGTCCTATTTCTGTGTGGGTCTCGCAGAGGCCTGCACAGAAACGTCACGGCTGACGCGCCGGCTCTGCTCTGTGCAAATGCCTGCTGGGTGGCAGCCGGCTCATAGCAGAGTGGGGAGACACCGGGAGGAGGTGAGCCACAGTGGTCACTGCAGGGGCACGGCTCGCATCCCGCTGCGAGAATTCTCTCAGCGGGATCCGACCCGGCCGTCTGCAGGAGGCCTAATTGATGCCATTATTCAGTGAATCATCCTACACACTGCAGCAAAAATGACAGAACTTTATTCTGTGTGCCAGTACGATTACAACAATACAAAAATTTTTTATTTTTTCATGAACATAGTTGTGTGAGGGCTCGTTTTTGGCGGGACGTCCTGTAGTTTCTATTTGTGCCATTTTGGCGTTCAAATAACTTCTTGATCGCATGTTATTACATTTTTTTCCTGGCGATGGGGTGACGGAAAAAAAAGCACAATTCTGGCGCTGTGTAATCTTTTTGTTCTGATGCCGTTCACTGTGCGGGGCAAATAATGCATTATTTTGATAGATCAGGTTTTTACAGACACAACGATAGCAAATATGTTTTTGTTTTTGCATTGTTTTGATTTTTTTTATATTATAAATATATTTTTTTCTAATTAATAAAAGTTTTTTTTACTCCTTTTAAAACAGGGAACTTGAACTTGCAATTGTTTAATTGCTCATGCAGTGTAATGTAATACCATGGTGTTATATTATACTGTGATCTGACAGGCATTCCACTAAGCCACGCCACAGGCATGGCTTGATACACAATTAACCATGGCAGCACCGAGGGCCTTCATAAGGCCCCAGGTTACCATGGAAAGCAAACTACACCTTGTGCTCTCATCGCAGGCGGCCGTCCAAGTCCCCAAACTTCGATCAAGGTCTTTAAATGGCACTGTCGGAACTGAAAGTAGCATTTACAGGGTTAATAGCTGTAATCAACTTTCACAGGCAAATATAACAGTGAAGATGCAGCACCAGGAACCTTGTAAGCTAAAATCCTCTTTATTAGACACTCCTATTAAGAACAGGTATATATAGAATAGGTCGCTACATATGTCTCGGACATCAGTACTTAGCCAAGGATTCAATAAGAGTTGTGCCTGTAGTACCAAATTAGACTGCTGCCTTATAGACAGCGCTATGCACTGTCTACACTGACAGCCGGTCCGGGGGTCAGTTCATCAGTGGAGATCCCGAGCGGGGGACCCCCACGATCAACTATTGATGACCTATCCTAAGGATCGATAGCAGAAGTCCCAGAGAGCCTCCTTGATATTAATTGCTTCATATATACATTATTCTGTAATATTTCTCAGCAAACACCAAAAAAAGATTTTAGATTGTTTTAAAAAAACCTTAAAATCAGTATTCTTCGTTATTATTATATATGCAAATAAGGTATAAAAAAATACCTCCATAGCGCCACTTATTGGAAGGTGGCTCCCCTATAAGTTAATGTCCGACCTTTTAACAGGCCTTACCGCATGACCAAGGATATGAGCCAAACCAGAGGCTTCTCCAAAAGGAAATGACACCCATGTGCAGACAGGCTGTTTCGGGGTGTTTGCCCCTCGTGGGGGCAGAGCAGGGTATTGGTTTCCTTGGTGAGAGGCTTTTTATATGAGTCTGGGAGGACAAAGATTCTCCTTACGTAAGGTGCAAAGTTGGCATAGCGAATCTTATATAGGCCCAGCAATTCACCCTGGGAATAAGGGTATACATATACAATATCGGTGATATAACACTACTTGAACATCTTACTATCTGAACATCTTTCAGGCTGCACTGGCATTTTAGAAGCATGATTGCCTTAGAACACATTATGAGTCAACAACGCGTTTCAAGCCTTTCTTTTATGGAAACAGAAGCGTTCAACATCAGGTCTAGAGATGAGCGAGTATACTCGCTAAGGCACATTACTCGAGCGAGTAGTGCCTTAGCCGAGTATCTCCCCGCTCGTCTCTAAAGATTCGGGGGCCGGCGGGGAGCGGCGGGGAAGAGCAGGGAGGAACTACTGAACAAAGTGAACTACTGAACAATTTGCAAACGCAATCCCGAACTCAATTGCGAACTATTTATCTGCCTGTATCAACTTAGTAATCCCGTTCGCTCGTGCGAACTATGTATCGTTCCGTGTAAAAGGAGCCTAACAGTAGCGGCTGCCATTGTTCTGCGCAACGTCGGCTTTGTCACGTGAGGACGTGATATACGATACAAATGGAGAGGACTACGGCTCTACAGTCTCTTCACATAACCCATTGTTCGCATGTGCCAACAGACGGCTATTGAGAGGGAAGTACATTCACCGAAGTTACATTCCAGCGAGGTGAAGTACAGTCACGGCTACGCAGTACAAAACCCGGATTATCGCTCTGCAGGACGGGCTCTGAATACATTAAGGCTTACTAGTCTGCTCTCAACAACAAAGCTAGAGATTCTCTATTAAAGCTGCTATGTATACAAAGAGAGATTTGTACACCACTAGCCGTGACGGGCAGGTTGTATAGATGTGGAAAGAGGGGGTGGTGATGACTTTTTGGGTGGCGCAATATAGTACTTGGCATCGCCACCTTACAATGGCGATGAAGGGTTTGACTCCTACTGCAGAACTGCATGTGTAACATATTGCACACATGTAGGCACCATGTACAAACCCCAAAGTATGTCTGTTCTCTCCAATGACAAGTTTTACACATGAGCCCTAACAAGCTTATAGCATTGTGACCATGTTCTCTGTTTTGCAGGTCAGACTACAGCCGCATGTCCTCTACAAGCAGTAAGTATACTTCCTAATCTTCTTCTGTGCTGAGGGTCTTGGATGGAGCATATAAAAATCTTTTAAAACAATATTGGGAAATAGGGCTTGGAAATGACAGTAGTTCTTCTTTATCTAAACTATATACCAGGGTTTCCTAACTTGTTTAGTCTTGGGGCACCACTGGGAACTTAAAAATTTTATTTTTTTTTACTTTGGGGCACCCTACCAAAATTTTAAAAAAAAGCTAGATAGCAAAAAAGCCTGCAGTAAATATACCACGTGTGAGGGTGGCCTTATTGCCTGCCTACTGTCGCTCGTTCTTCAGTCATTGGCGCGCGTTTAGACTGAGCGATCCGTTCACTTTCGAACATTTTTTTTTTAACAAAAATCGTTCCGTCTAAAAGCATCAGATAACAGTCCTCTGAACCTGCTGATTTTGGGGTAACTGTTATATGTGTATGGGGCTTCCTGATTTTCTCCCAAAAGATGCTGAGGAATAAAGAATCAGGCACATTGAATTTTAAGCCAAAGCTTTTGGTTCCCCCTGGAGATAAGCCGCTGCTAGAGGAGTCTGGCTACCCCTGTCCCCATGTAGACAAATGAACGCTTGACGAGCGGAGCGTTGCTGTTTATGGGTCATTCAGGAGAAATAGCTGGAGTGTTCGGCCAACGGCTATGGAAGATGTAGGGGCACATCTATAGCAGTCTCTGGGTGCATCAACACATCCGTATCCATGATGCCATGCCTGGCTGTAAACTCACTTCTAATATAATACATTGTGTCACATCTAAAGTAATAAAAATTGACAAATGCAACAAGGAGCAACTGCAGCCGCATTGATATAACTGCCCCCAGATCCCGGGATATGGGATCCCTCCGGCTTGTACGGGCTTTCTGGCTGCAGCAGTACACGGCGGAGCGGCTGTTTATGGATAATCCTGGGGCATCGGTTTAAAGGACGTCACCGGAAAACTGATGGCTCTGCCTTGGCCTTCCACAATGCTGCACTGGAGATGATGCATGATAATCCTTCTTTGGTGTAAGTCGTAAAGCAGGTTTTGCTGTTTTCACTTACTAATTCCTGACAGCATCTCTGAGCTAATGATAGAATAGGGAAATCTGCTTAAAGCATTGTTAAAAATAACCCCGCTCATCTCGGCCTTTTTTTCAATTCCCGCTTTCCTTCCAATGATCTGTTTTATGGACTCCTATGGTAGGATATGTCACAGCTAAGGGTGCATTCACAGTGAGGTGTAAATAGGGAGCATTTCGTGATGTGTATCTAGAACAGATGCCTCTGATGTATACCACTGTAGTCAACTAACACTTGTGTGTTACCCCAAAATGATAGAAATGAACGGAAACCAGGTCAGACAGAGACCAGAGTTTGAACTTTTGGTCTCCGTTTGGCTCATTAATACCATAGTGACCGCCCATATGCCGTTTGATGGCGGTCACTAATGGGCTTTATTTTGATGCAGCGCCTTTTTATGGTGCTATATCAGAATATTGGCATGGGTCGACTGTGCTGGTGGGAATGGGGGTCCGGCTGTCCAGTGACAGCCCAGCACTTGTTCTAACAACGGGGACCAAAGAAACCACCGATCCCTGATGTTTAACCCTTTACGTGCCACAGTCAATGCAATCATGGCATTTAAAAAGTTGACGGAGGGAAGGGGGCTCCTTCTGTGACCCACCACACCTATGCGATGGAATCACGTGGTCCCAATGGGTTGTTGTGGCACGCGGTGGTTTGGAGATGGCCTGTGCGTCTGCCATCCATAGTGGCTAATGAGACTCAGAGTCCAGCCGAGCTTCATAGGCAGTATAATACACTGCTATACTGAAGATTTTCTTAATCTTACCTCCAGAAAAAAAAAAGAATAAAAAGTGCTCAAAATGTTATGTTTCCAAAAATAGGATAAATTTAAATGTATGAACTCCTCCTGCAAAAAACAACCCCTCATAGAGCTCCATCAATGGAAAAATGAAAACATTATGGCTCTTGGAATGTGGCGACAAGAAAACAAATCTTAAGACAAAAAAAGTATTTTTAGTGTACAAAAATAACAAAACATAAGTATCTGTATACACTTGGTATCGCCAGAATTGTGCTGACGCAGTGATTACTGTTAGCGGATTATTTATTCTGCATGCTGAACACTGTAAAAATGATTCAGTCCCTATGAATGTGCACAGCCACTATCCCCATGGAGGTCGGCCTCACTCACAGTTAGTCACTTCTATCGATGTCCTCTGTAGAATATTACCAGCTGAGAATCTCTAACTTCTTGCGCAGCGCTCCACATTCCTATGGGGGAGTGTTTAGACGTAACGCAGGCTGAAACTAAGCAACAAACCAAAAGCAAATGAAAAGTGCACAATGGCTTTTCTGTTCAGACGTAACGATTATTGCACCCTTTCGTTCATTTACCCAGATTTTGTGCGACAATCGTTACATGTAAATGGGCCATAAGTCCCATATCTTTCAGGTCCTTCTCCACTATCCCCTAGGCTTAAGGGCTAACTTTTTGGCTTGCGTCATAGAGGCTGCGTTAATCCCTTGGGGGTAGCTCTTACAAAAACACCCTAGAGCTCTTTTACATGTGTTATTCTAGGCCTGATGTAATAAGGGCTGATGGACAAAGCATGTTGATTGGTGTTTGCTTGCAATTCTTTTACAAGGGTCGTAAATCGCTGGTTAGTATGATCATTTGTCCCCCCAGAGCCGGCTATACATCTTCTCATCCACGCTGGGGGATGTACTGCCAACCAGCAAACATTTTTGTGCTTGCTAAAAAGTAATGATCAGCTGGCGAATGAGTATTTGCTTGTTTGTAGGCTGATCATTGTACTTTTTAGATGGCCCAATGATTGGGTGAACGTTCATGACTGATGATAATTAAACTATTAAGAGGGCCTTAAAATGACCACCTGCTTTTTGGAGCTAAATTTTGTCTGGGACTGGAGTGGGCAGATGTATATTACCTGCAGTTGTACTCTTCTGCCAGTTCCAGACCCTGTTTTTAACCATCCAAGATGGCTCTCTTCAGACTACCTAATCCCCAAAGTAGATTGGTGATCTTAGACTTCCAGTGGACTATACCTGCTCTCCAATTGGCCAGTGCTGATCACATGATTAGTGCTGGCCAACCAGGCAGCAGTGCATGGCTAGATGAAAAATTGCAGTGGCCTTTTGGACAGGTAAAAAACTTATACCAGCTTTCTCTGCCGGCCCTGGGACAAAATTTCACCTTGAAACAGGAGGGTCGCTTTAAAGGGATTTTTCAATTAAAAATACATTGGTGGCAGTGTGGGGAAATAAAGAAAAATTAATACACCTCCACTGAAGTGCTGCTCCCGCCACCATGTCCGTCCTCTGCCCAATCTCTGTTCACATTGATGTGATTATTTTCCCACATTGTGCAGCCAATCGGAGGCCTCAAAAAGGGATTTGATCAGTGACGTACGATAAACAAGTTAAAAGAGGGCCGCTACATTAGAAGCCCATGTGATCTGTTTATAGGACATCAGCAGGGCCAGAAGACCAATAATAATGACTTGTTTTGGCGCTTCAGTGCAACAATAATTCATTATTCATTATTTGGGGCGACGAAAGGACCTCACTTGTCAGATGCCGCAGCCCAGCACAGTGGTAGCCCAAAACTATATAAAATAAATAACTCAGAAAACCCCTTTAAGCTTTGGCCTCCAGTCCTTTGTTGTGGCTGATAGCAACAGGCCAGCTGCTGGAGGGAGGATTCCTGATAACAGTATTATACTACATAATTACAGTATATCTTATTACGGTTGGGAATGTGATGTTTTTTGGGATGCTGGCCACGGTTCTATATAACACATGACTCATACTAAAGGGAATGCAATGTCAATCCTGATCTGAAAGTCACTGCTGACCACTTGTATGTACACCCCAGAGGTTCTTCATTACATGAGATTTATCCTATAGTGTCTGGCCTCCGCCACTATGTCCTGGTAAGAGTAGCAGATGACATTGATAATGATATGGTTTATGGCTGGTTTAACTTGAATAGAATTAATTTAGGAACATGACGCTTCCAGCAGACGGGCTCCATTCAGCGATTGCCGCATTGCTGACAGTTACATTTTATATAGTAGGAATTATCTTAGTGCTTCCGCATTAAGTCATCCATCAGGACTGAAGAGCTGTGCAGTTTTTCTACAAAAGCTTTGCTTGCACAAGACAAAAGAGGTTATTTCGAGGCATGGCAAAGCACAAGATATATATATATATATTAGTACTGTATGTATATAGTATGTGAATAGATACTACCATTGCAGACATGTGCATAAAATGAAGAACACATCCACTAGTAGTCGTATGGGGTCATACTGCAGAGGTTGTAGTTTGACTTTAAAGGTGGTACTGCATAAGATGCCACTTTTGACTCAGTTGAGTCCCATGGTTAAGCAGTTGCATACAAGCCGAAGGTCACCATGGGTAATGCCAAGTGTCCTCTGAAGTGATGTAAAGCACTCCACCCCTTGAGCAGTGAAAACGTGTTCTCAGAAGTGATAAATTACATGGCCATCTGATGGATAAATCCAATTTTGACGGAGGCCAGGAGAACACTACCTACTCAAGGGCATAGTCCCTACTGTACATTTAGTGGGAGGATAGTGGTGTGAAGTGGTTTTGAGAGTTTGGCCCCTTACTTCCAGTGAAGGGAAAGGTTAACTCTTTCCAATCCAATTTGTATCCTGGTTTTCCTAGGGGGCTTACTCTTTTTTTGCTGTTATACAACGGTGCTATCTGCTGGCTAAAGCCAGTACTGCATGAGGTGACACGTTGGATAGGCTCTGACAGCAGAGAGGCTGGCAATATACAGTAAGAGAACCCCGATGGACATCTTCCAACATGAGAGCTGTACAGCCTTAAATCATAATGTCTTCAGACGTCAGACACTGGATTGGAAAGGGTTAATATTAGAGAATACAAGAACATTTTAGACCATTGTATGCTTCCAACTTTGGAGCAGCAGTTGGTGGAAATGCTCTTCTTTCCTATTCGAGCATTTCTCAGACTCTGGGCAGGCAGTGAGATCCAAAAAGACATGAACGGATGAGTTTGGTCTCGAACAGTGTTTCCCAAACTCCAGTCTTCTCAACCTCCCCAACAGGTCATGATTTTAGGATGTTCTATAGAGAAAACAACTGACGCACTGACAATAATTACATCACCTGTGCAATACTATGGAGATCCTGAAAACCTGACCTGTTAGAAGGTCGTGAGGACTGGAGTTTAGGAAATCCTGGTCTGAAGGAACCCAACTGACTTGCACAAGCATTGACTTCAACCTCATTGAACACCTTGAGGATGAATTGGAATGGTGACTGAGGGCCAAAGCTGCTTTTACAAAAACAGTACCCGACCCCAAAAGACATTGGTTGATTTAGGCCGCTTTCACACAGCCAAGAAACTCGTGCAAGAATTGTGCATTTTGAGAGGCACAAATAGTAACCCCATTCTTGTGAATGGAGTCATATACACAAGCAATGTTTTCTCGAACTGTGAAAACCTTGTGGCATGTTCTGTCGCTTCACATTCCATGGATCGCATTACCCATTAATTTCAATGAAACCTTTAATGCATCACAAGCCGTGCGATCTACATGCCAGTGCAATTTAAGGTTTTCCCATTGAAATCAATGGGACACACTTCCGATCCTCCTGTGTGAAACTCATGCAAAAGCATTGGAATTTCACAGATGCGTTGCAAGGCATTTTTGCCTGAAATTCGCCTCGCATTCGTGGGTAAATCGCACGTTTACAAGTGCGATATAGAGCTGAGTTTTTCGGCCTAATTTCGCACTCACCTGTGTAGGAAGCCTTAATATGGCACATCTCTTGAGATTCCGCAAATTTTGAAGTGCATGGTATGCCTCACTACCATTTTTCCAACATTTGTGTACAATTTGTTGATATAACTAAAGACGGTGCTTATTGTGAGCCCTGCTTTTTATAGTGGAATTACTCCTGAAAACTGGCCTTATTGCATTGCCTGTTATGGACGATATACCGTATATACTCGAGTATTAGCCGACCCGAGTATAAGCCGAGACAATAAATTTCACCAAAAAAAACCTGGGAAAACGTATTGACTCGAGTATAAGCCGAGCTATACTGGAGTATATACTAGGTTAAAAAAACCTCCCTACTCACTTCCCAGCCGGCGTCTGTGTCTGTGCGACAAGCTGCTTAAATTCTCCCCGCTGTCATCCCCTGCTGTCCTCTCTGCTTGGTTCTGTCAGTGCTGTGTAGGTAAGCACTGTGATTGGATTGAGCGCTAGCCAATCACAGCTGGTGCTTGATCCAATCACAGTGCTTACTTACACAGCACTGATGGCAGGGGATTTGAAAGCCGAGCAGGGAGATAACAGCGGGGAGAATTCTAAAGCAGCTTGATTGGCTGTGGATGATCGAGCACCGGCTGTGATTGGCTGATGCTTGATCCAATCACAGCTCTTACTTACACAGCGCTGACGGCGGGGAATGACAGAGGTGAGCAAAGAGGACGGCGGGGGATGACAGCGGAGAGAATTCAAGCAGCCTGCTGCACCGCCGCCGGAGACACAAACTTCGGCTGGGAGGTGAATATGGAGGGGTATTTTTAAGCCTTCCCTGGCTCGAGTAGAAGCCGAGGGGGGCTTTTTCAGCACAAAAAAATGTGCTGAAAAACTAGGCTTATACTTGAGTATATACAGTACTTGCATGTATGAATAGGCGAAAACATTCATACACCGATACAAATAAGGTCTTGGAAAGTGCACTCTAAAGTTTATGGACTTTCTGTGATGAAGTGAGTTCGTAGTTCCCAGACAACTTCTTTTATTGGGGCTGGCACGTGCTTTTTCACTAATGGATGTTCTCTCTCTGAACAGGATCACAGGGCACGTGCTGTAAGTTTTCACTTTCAACTCATTATTTTATTTATTTCAACTTATTCTTTTTATGATTTTCAAGCACATGTGTAATAAAACCATAATTATCAAATAGACACACAAATCTGGTCACACACCCATCTTTGGATATAAAGTTTTCATTAGTTTAGCAGTCCTGTGTTACATGGCAACATGCAATCAGATGCGGACCAGGTGGAAGATTGCCACATGGTAAAATGCCATGTCTAATTTATATGAAAAGATTGGCGATTTGTCCATACAAAGGAGCCCAGCAGGGGCCAAGAAGAGGCGGATAAAAGGCTCAAATACCAGAATAATTCAAGGGACCCGCGCTGCTACTTGTGTAGTTAGAAGGGAAACATCAGTGAGGGAAATCAGGAAAGGCTAGTAAAGTAAACAATGATGTAAAAACGTCATTTATTTTTGGTCAAGAGTTCGGCAGTCTTTACGGCAGCAGATAGTGACCATCCGGCGTGTCAAACTATCATCCACATAAGCAATGGAGCAACCAAAGCTGCCTATAGGGAAGTAAAGCAATCTTAAAGGAGATGTCCCGAGGCAGCAAGTGGGTCTATACACTTCTGTATGGCCATAATAATGCACTTTGTAATATACATTGTGCATTAATTATGAGCCATACAGAAGTTATAAAAAGTTTTTTACTTACCTGCTCCGTTGCTGGCGTCCTCGTTCCCATGGAGCCGACTAATTTTTGGCCTCCGATGGCCAAATTAGCCGCGCTTGCGCAGTCCGGGTCTTCAGCAGTCTTCTATGGAGCCGCTCGGGCCAGAGAGCGGCTCCGTGTAGCTCCGCCCCGTCACGTGCCGATTCCAGCCAATCAGGAGGCTGGAATCGGCAGTGGACCGCACAGAAGAGCTGCGGTCCACGAAGACAGAGGATCCCGGCGGCCATCTTCAGCAGGTGAGTATGAAGATGCCGGACCGCCGGGATTCAGGTAAGCGCTGTGCGGGTGGTTTTTTTAACCCCTGCATCGGGGTTGTCTCGCGCCGAATGGGGGGGGGGGTTTAAAAAAAAAAAAACCCGTTTCGGCGCGGGACATCTCCTTTAAAGTTCCCACACAAGTTTATTATACTTATACTAAGAGCCTAAAAGAATACATTCAAACTGTTATAACAGTGTGTCGCTGTAGACCTCCCTTCCTCTATAGTATCAGTTATAAAAATCATCTTACGTTTTCCTCTTAATGGAACCTGATACACAACTCATTCGTAAAAATATATATAAGTATAGATCATTCCTAATATCAGTTGGGCAGTCGCTTCATGCGGCAAGTCAATGGATGGAATTTACTAATACTTATGAGTTGTGACCATGAATAGACCTTCTGATGGGTCAGCTTGTTCAGAAAAATCTAAAAGGCGCGATACTAAAGTGTTTCTAGTCACCTGACTTAATAGAGCTCACAACAGCCCCTCTGCTCACTGCTGCAACTCACCTCTCACCCGCCCGGCAGCCGAACCTTTTCTTCCGAGCGGGGAGATACTCGCTAAAGACAATGCTCGATCGAGTAATTGTCCTTAGCGAGTATGCTCGCTCATCTCTAGTCAAAACATATTAAACATGACTTTCAATATTGCATTCATTTAAATAGTCAGGGGGTTACAAAGTTGGGCAAAACGCCCAAAATTACATCTCAGGTATTACTTCTTACAGAGTAGAATAAAGTAAAATTCGACGTTTTATTCCTTTTATTAGATAAACCCCTACTGAAATAAAATATAGTCGGCCTGAAGAGACCTAAACTAAGAGTAACATTAAGGGAGAACCAAGTATAAAGACAGTAGGGACAACACATAAGGGGAGGATCAAGGGGTGGGGGAGTTGGGCTATGCTTGTAGCTTGTTATATATCGGTGCACCTGAGTTGAAAGGATACAAAAAACTCTTTTGTTAATTTAGCTCCGTAAATATATACCTCATATATTTATTGGAGGAGTAGAGGATATACTTGACGGTGAGCTAGAGACCCCTGATAGGGTCACAGATCTAGCTGTTGGGTTCCATAGACGCATAGTGAGCGAGTATTGGTACCAAGGTGCTCAGATTCTCTCATATACCGCTTCACGGTCTGCAAGAATAGCCGCCAGTTTCTCGTTAACTAAATCAACACTAACCTATGCTTTCATCCAGGAGCGAGCGGTTGCTGTACGTGCAGCTAGGAAACAATAAGATATCCTTTTTTGAGTGTGTTTTGGGTTCTTGGGTTTTGGGTTTCAGTGAGAGTGGCGGAGATTGCCAAGCGTTTTTACTCTGCTATTTTCAGCTCTGGCATTAAAATGAAAGGGCCGGTGGTCGAGCATGGGCATTGCCACTGCATTCATTTTTCCAGTCTATCAGGGGACACAGGACTCCTGTTCTGGTATCGTGGAGATCCCAACAGTCAGACTTCCACTATTCAGCTAATAGTTTTCACCTATCCTGTTGAAAGGGGGTAACTTAATGTCACCGGAATACTTCTTTAAGGAGGAGTGTGACAGTGCAATGACGGAGTCTCCCCTGGAATGCTGCTTGGTTTTGCCACCCAAGATAGAAGGATATTCTACTCTTCCTTGTTGGCAAAAAATGCAGTTCTTCTGGAAATGCCAGCCAGTACCAATGCTGATGGTAGCAACCAGGGCTGGTTCCTATCTCGCTAAGGGTCCCACAAGCCGTATGATCTGTTTCTATGGTAAGCTCCATTTAGACACAATTATTGCTCAAAATTTGCTCAAAAGCCGTCTATTGAGCGATAATCGTTGTGTCTAACTGCACTGACATTGTGCAGTTTTCGTTAAGCCGTCGCTCATCGCTGAAAGACAACGATGAGCCTTATCATGGATTCACAGCGGGATACAGCTGATACTATTGTTTCAACTGTATCCCGCTCCCTGATGACAGCTGGGTATGAAGAACAGAGCGGTCCAGCTGTGTTCTCCGTACCCTGCTTGGAGCGCTCGGCTGTATAACAGCCGGGTGCACCGAGCAGAGAACAGCTGGATGCAGAAGACAAGCGTGGACACCTCGCTTGTCTTCTGCATCCTCTACTCGGAGCGCCCAGCTGTATAACAGCCGGGCGCTCGGAGCTGGAACAGCCGGATGCAGAAGACAAGCGGGGACACCCTGCTTGTCTTCTGCATCCTCCACTCGCAGCGCAAGGTGATCGCTCAACGTTTGAGCGATTAATCTTGCACTGTAAGTGACAATGATTATTGCTCAAAAATCACTCAAAAGACATCTTCGTTGTGTCTAAATGGGCCTGTATATTTACTCCTGATTACAAGGTTTAATGTGGTAAAGTAAAGCTTATACCATCTTATAAACGAGGGCACTGTATGGCAAACACAAAGAAAAACACGAAAAAACCTGCCACAAAAACCCAATTGCGTCCATTATTTCCAGATGTATAACAAAAAGGCAGTATAATAGCAGATCATGATGTCCCCAGCGTAACTACATCAAATGTACTGATTTAAGTCGGATAAAGAAGATAGTAGATATTTATGTTGAAAGCAAGAAAAAATGTGCTGCAATTGAACATTAACATGTGACAAGTTTTTGGAGCGAGCTGACACCCCCCCCCCCCCCCCCTTACGTGTTTAGAAATATGTGTGTATGGGAAGCTGCCTGGGATAAAGAAAAGCTGAAGTGACTGCTCAGCTTCCTCCTGAGATATGAGGAATTCCTGTTTTGGACATGGATGAGAGATTTCAGCTCAAAAGAGAGGAAAAAGTTCATTAGAATTTTTTCTTGAGCCATGTTTTTCTTTTCAGCATAGTGGTCCCTGTAATAAAGAAGATAACTTGTTCTAGATCCAGTTTGCAAGTTTCCTGTACAGAGGTTATATACTGCAGACTGCTACTGCCCTTGAGTCTTAAAGCATGCCTCATGTTTCAGGTGACAGTTCAGAAAAGGTTTTTGTGTGCACGAGGTAAAACAATATATTTAGCCATTATATGACTTGTATCCTGCATTCTTCACCAGTTTTCCCCTCTGTACGTTGTACCTTGGATTGTCTGTTTTTCACTGAGCTGTTGGGTGTAGACTAGCTGCTATGATGACTCCATACATAGCACACGGAGGAATTCCTGCTCCTCTCTCTCTGTAGCAAACTTTTAGAAGTAGCAGCAGAAGGTTAGAACATCAATAGTGGTTTGTGGATGTTTGCTGCTCAAGATCCCCACCAATCAGCTGATCCCTAAGCCTGTTGTCCGTATGTATTACAGCAGACAGTTTTGTACTGCAGGCCTGTAGTACTATACTGGGCCACTGCAATATGAGCAGCACTATATGTTTCCAGTATTGTCTGCACTGACAGTGGTGCAGGGAATCAGCTGATCAGCGGGGATCCCGAGCAGCAGACACCCACCATTCAACTATTAATGAACTATACTGAGAATAGGTCATCAGTAGTAAAAATCTGGACCACCCCATTAAGGTCACAGTGACGCTAATTTTGTGCCCAACCCATTTAACTCCTAAGCTGGATGGCAAAAATGCATCAGCTCACTACCATAAGGGAAAATTCAGATTTTGTGAAATTGTTATGTACTGGAAATTCCTTTTCACAAACTGGGAAAAAAATCTGTGTGAGCGTTAGGTTAGGTCACATTATATTGGCTGCAGAAACCGCACAACTTTTTACAATTCCAGTAGTGGGAATGAGAGTTTAAGAAATCGCCTCCACACACTATAGACAAAATCTGCAGCATACCTCCCATGGGTGGGTCGGACACCGCACAAGGGATTCCCGCAGCGAAGTTCGACCTTGTGCCCAGTCAGTGACCTGCGTACCTGTCCGTCAGCTTCTGTTCAGCGCTGCGGATGTGCCTGCTGGCACTCTGTTGCGCATGCTCAGTAGCCGCTGGCGCTTAGCGATGACACTGATCCCGTGATACTTCCGCAGTGTGCACTGCCGAAGTGCCGCAGGACAGACAGCTTCCATTGACTTCAATCGAAGCCGGACGTGCGTATCCCGCACAAAATTGCAGCATGTTGCAACTTTTCAGCCCCGAGCGGAAAATCGCAATTGATTTCCGCTCGTGGGCAGGAAGTCGCGTTGTGACTAGAGATGAGCGAACGTACTCGTTTCGAGTACTTACGCACCCGAGTACCACCATTTTCGAGTACTTCAGTACTCGGGTGAAAAGATTCGGGGGGCGCCGGGGGGCGGGGAGAGGCGTGGCGGTGCGGGGGGTAGCAGCGGGGAACAGGGGGGAGCCCTCTCTCTCTCCCTCTCCCCCCCACTCCCCACTGCTACCCCCCGTGCCGCCACGGCGCCCCCCGAATTTTTTCGCCCGAGTACGGAAGTACTCGGAAATCGCGGTATTCGGGCGAAAAAGGGGCGTGGCCGAGCACGTTCGCTCATCTCTAGTTGTGACATAGCATGCTATGGGCTGGATTTGCTGCAGAATCCGGAGGCCGAATCCTGCTCCAGATTTCACTATGCAAATCTGCCCGTGGGAAGGAGGCCTAAATTGACCTGTGGTTCGCATTTTATATATACAGCATGACAGTTTATGGTGTGGGCTCTCAGTATGGATTTCACCTCTTCAAATGGATCATCAGCCTGCAAATGCAGTGTTTAAGTACATGGCCCAATTTCTGTGCATTTCATTACTATAGTAATGGTATGCATGTTTTCTTGCACCACATTGCAACAATTGCGCATAACTTTATTATGTTTGTAGCTGCAGTTGAAAACCTCTAACCTGAAACCTAATCATCTGTGCCAATATGTGTTGCCTTACACCATTTACAACTGATGTCTCCCTCCAGTAGCCTGGATCCACAGTAGCCCCATATCTATTGCTTCTCTGCATTGACAAACAATGTAGCAAGTTGCTGTAATGAAAAAGCCAAGAGTCGACTCCCTACTTGATACATCATGGATACAACTAGAGTCTATGGTGCAATGTAGTTCTTTACAGAGACTTTCTTCTAATTTTTTCAATGAGCTCAACACGCAGACAGGATTTCTGTGATTTTTCTTTTTTTCATTAACACTCGGCAGATTTCTTGCGGAAATTTCTGCAATTGAAAATCCGTTCCATTCATCTGGGGTTTTGGTGACAAGAACATGGACTTCTATAAGTCACATTCGGATTTATAGGACAGAAACTTCCGCAACAAAGTATCATTTTAACCCAAGGGCATGTTCACACGCAGCAGTTATGTAGCAGAAATGTGGCCGTCTCATTGTAGCAAAATGCATGCGCCTGCCACAGAGACAACCCCAGTCGAAGAAAGGTCTGCAGCAAATCTGCCATGTGTGGCAGCGATAATACCAAACCCAGGGCAGATATGAAGTCTTTTTAAGGTGTTGTCCCGCGCCGAAACGTTTTTTTTTTTTATTCAATAGGCCCCGCCGTTCAGCGCGAGACAAACCATTGCATGTGTTAAAAAAAAAAAAACGTTTAGTACTTACCCGAATCCCCGCGCTGCGGCGACTTCTTCCTTACCTTAGCAAGATGGCCGCCGGGATCTTCACCCACGATGCACCGCGGGTCTTCTCCCATGGTGCACCGTGGGCTCTGTGCGGTCCATTGCCGATTCCAGCCTCCTGATTGGCTGGAATCGGCACACGTGACGGGGCGGAGCTACGAGGACCAGCTCTCCGGCACGAGCGGCCCCATTCACCAGGGAGAAGACCGGACTGCGCAAGCGCGTCTAATCGGGCGATTAGACGCTGAAATTAGACGGCACCATGGAGACGAGGACGCTAGCAACGGAACAGGTAAGTGAATAACTTCTGTATGGCTCATAATTAATGCACGATGTACATTACAAAGTGCATTAATATGGCCATACAGAAGTGTATACCCCCACTTGCTTTCGCGGGACAACCCCTGTAATCATTTTTTTTAAAAAGAAGAACAAAACTTCTGTGGAAACCTAGAAGGTAAATGGGTGCAACTTTTTCCAACATTACTCTGTGAGGATGTGGCCAAGGAAATGACAGTGACTATTCAGTTAGCTGTGCAAATAAAATTAATTGAAGACTGTAACATTTAATTAACATGTTCTATTTAATTAACACATTAAGGACCTTTGAACAGTAAATATATCTTCTTGAGGTCTGACACAATGGAAAAAAGCGAAGAGAATGGACTGTTTCAGTCAGTTTAAACAAGACCTTCAACAATGGCATGCTCTCTAAATGGGCACATTCCCTTTGCCAGCGGGTGTAGCATCGTATTAATAATGCATTTGTTTCTACAGTGCTGTACAGTGCAGAGATAAGAGACACTGCTCTGTCGCCTCAGGAAATTAGTCACTTTCCCACAGAGCTAGAATGGATCATGTTTTCCCTTGCTCGGTCCTCAGTATTTGCAGTGTAGTCTCACTGGTAGGAGATTGGACAATTGCTCTTTTTCATACTTTTTAATCATTACTATTAGATGTATTCACCATTCAGTTAAAGTAATGAAAGTTATCTGTTCCAAAGAATATTAAGTGGAAGTCCACTGTGTTGAACAATAGTTTCTCAATGGCCCTACCTTACCACTGTGTCCACGGACGGATTTGATTTTCAAAATCCGTGAGGGTGATCCGCAGTTCAAACCGCCCATAGAGAAGCACGGGGCATCCGCATTTCATTCACCGCCTGCGGATTTGATTTTAAATGATTTGCAGATGCCACTCGCGGATAATAAATCGCAGAATGCTCCATTTTATTGCAGATCACCCATGGATGTGGCTCCATTCAGCTCAATGGGAGCTTAGCATCCGCAGTGCATCTGCAAATACATTTGCGAATTCACTGCGGATTTGAAGGTTAAAATCGATTAAGGAAATGGGGAAAAGGCTGGGACGTGGGGTTGCAGATTTTTCTCCACGAGGATGATCCGCAATGCATCCGCGTATATTCGCACAGGGAAGAAAACGTAATCAGCAATCTCCCGCAAGCAGTAAAAAATCCTTTTTACGACAAATCGTCCCTGACACCCGTACCCAGCATTCTGCTATGTGTGCTCCTCGCTGGGCTACCATCTCGGCTCCTAGCGCTTCTGTCAGCTGTCATTCTCCCCCCGACCGTGCTGCAAATTTCCAGTTTCAACCCTGGTGTCACTTTCCTGCGACTCCCGCTGCCCTCTCCGCTCCTGAAGCCCCCTGCTCCGCTGAGCTCGCTCCTTTAAGGCGTCATCCATCCTGCCATGCAGGGGGGTAGTAAGATCCAGACCGCTGTGCTGCCTTTGCCCTCCCGAACAAGCAGTGGGAGCGGCAACTAGGAACGCCACTCCACCGTCCGGTGCTATGCTGGCTCCTCGCTAAGAAGCAGGTCCTCCGGACCCCGCAGAGTTTCCTCTTCTGTCCTGCCTCCTTCCTGGCATGCTGTGGGAGCGGAGAAAGACGCTCCTCCTGACACTGCTCAGCTGGGGAGTGCCGACCCAATTGTTTAGTCTTCACAATCCGGCCTTTGTCAAGATTGCTCAAATCTGTACACTTTCCTATTTTTTCTGCTCCCAACACATCAACTTCAAAAACGGACTACTCACCTGCTGCCTAATATATCCCACCCCTTGACAGGTGCCGTTCTAAGGCCTCATTCACACAGTGTTTGAAGTGTTTTATCCATGTTGGATTTTTCCAACGTGGATTTGACTTTTTAATCTATGGAATAAATCTGAGGCCACGCCTCGGAGTTCTGCTGCAAATTTAGCTCCAATCAATGGAGCAAATCAGTGTGCTGCCCCACATGGTAACTGCCGAGAATTGACAAGTCAAATTTTTTTTTTTCATGAAAAATCCATGCCACAGAACTATGGTGCGGATTTCCATAGCATTCAATAGAATGTTAAAGTGATGCGGATTGTGCCATAGAGTGGTGTGCAAATCCCTGGCGAAATTGTGCCATATGTACGGGGCCTACGGAGACAATCTGTGTTATTCACTTCATCCGTCATAGGTTTACGGTAGAGATGAGCGAGCGTACTCGGAAAAGCACTACTCGCTCGAGTAATTTGCTTTATCCGAGTATCGCTGTGCTCGTCCCTGAAGATTCGGGTGCCGGCACGGAGCGGGGAGCTGCAGGGGAGAGCGGGGAGGAACGGAGGGGAGATCTTTCTCTCCCTCTCTCCCGCCCGCTCTCCCCTGCTCCCTGCTGCGACTCACCTGTCAGCCGCAGCGGCACCCGAATCTTCAGGGACGAGCACAGCGATACTCGGATAAAGCACATTACTTGAGCGAGTAGTGCTTTTCCGAGTACGCTCGCTCATCTCTAGTTTACGGTCATTCCTGTTCAGTGTATGTATTCAGACTTCCCTGTATCTACTCTGACTGACATAATAGCAATATGTGTGGGCAGCACAATGTAAGTATATGGGGACTTGTTACATCATATTACGTGTGAAATCCGCACGGGTAATACGCAATTACAATACAGTCATGTGACAGCCCTGAGGCAAATTTCTGCAAGAGCCATTGTGCAAATAACCTGAAATATGCCTCATTATCTCACCTGATATATTTATAGAGTGTTACAGGTAAAAAGCAAGTTCTCATTTGCTCTTAATAGAAGCTACAAGTGTATTTTTTCTTTTCCCGTTAGCATTTGTGACTATTATAGCAAAACTCTACTGCCAAATAAACTGCTAGTTTGATAGATTTTTCAGCACTGTAGACCTTTGATACTAAAGCCTATTTCAGTCTACATCATGCAGATCCTATTGAATCACATAAGTCATTCCCCAATGTGCTGCTTGGCAGCTTCTTGTGTATATAGCTGAGCTTTAAAACAGATGCTTGTAGTCTGTATCATTCATATTCCACATTTAGGAGTTACTTTTGGTTGTCACTTTGAGGGGATGTTATGAAAAGCCGTGTTAGGGCGGTGGCAGTGGATGGATGTATCCTCAGGAAGTTGAGGGCGGCTTCATTCATTGATGCCACATAGAAGTATTCCATCAATCTTTATAGCAGTTCCGGTTTCCAGTCTCTTATTAATCAAAGAGACAGAAACCCTGTTAGCGCTCAGCTACATTATTTCCTAAATCAGTGTTTGAGGTATAGTGTGCCTAGATATGTTTTTTCTTGAGAGTACCGAAAAGTGGAAGAGCCTATGCTGTGCTAGAACTACCAAGAAAGTATGCACCAAAATCCACATCAAATTCTGCATCAAATCCACATTGGTGTGGATTTTGATGCGCTTTCGCATCAGACTTTACCCCTTCAATTGAAAAGGTGAAATCGGCTGCAGATCTGCGTCAAACACTGCACCAAATTGTATCGCTTCAGACGCAGATTTTGGTGTGAATCAGTCTCAAAATCTGCAGCGCAAATTATGCTGCATCCACACCAAAAAACGCTACATGTAATGTACCCTAAAGAGGTTTTCCAAACATAAGATATTGATGACCTATCGACAAGATAGTTCATCAATATCATATCGATGGGCATCCGCCATTTGGGACCCCCAATGATCAGCTGTCTGAAGTGACTGTGCCACTCAGGTGAGCACCGCAGCCACTTCATTGCATACCAGGCATAGCTCCTTATATTTCATAACAGCCATACCTGGTATAGCAGTTCTTTCTCACTCACTAGAATGGGACTGAGCTGCTCTTAGTCCCTCTGACAGATAAACGTGACATCACAGGCCTGAGAAGAGGTCATGGCGCTCACCAGAGCGCCATGATCTCTTGAAACAAGTAGTCGATGTAGGTCCCGAGTGGTGGTCCCTCACCTGACCGATATTGATGGCCTATCCTGAGGACAGGTCATCAGTATCTTAGTCCCAGAAAACCCCTTTAAAGCGTAACTGACTTTTCCACATGTTTTCTAAACTATAACAGGTTCTCCTTGCCCACTCATTTACTGACTGTTTTGCATTCTGTTTCATGTTTTTAAGCTCTGATTTTCAGGTAGACTTCCCCATTTTTCTGCTGCCATGCTTTTTGCCATCCACTTTCAGCAGGGTGTGTGTCACACGCCTACCATTCTGCCAGTAATTCACTGTCCTGTACTTCCTTGCCCAGACTTCTCTGGTTCAATCAACAGGGAGACAATATCTGAATATCCACCCCTTTGCTGTCTTGTAGGAGTTGGGGATTCAGAGACATTCTGGCCAAATGATTATTAAATCCAAAGTAATGTGCACACACAGGTGCTGTTGCAGCAGGAGAGGCAGAGAATGTGGAGATTGTTTACACAATGTCTGCAGATCTATCAGCCTGTGAGTGCAGGGAAAAGCCTGTGAGCCCACAGCAAAGAAAATGTCCCAGCTTTCTAGTTACTACAGAAGCTCAATACCTAACAAGAGACAGTGGATGTCAGAAGATCTGGAAAGGAGATCGCTAGTATCAGCCACGTCAGCCTTGATTTACAGTGGTAAAACAAAAAAAAACATTTAATGAATGTATATTACAAGATTGATGAACCATAAGTTTTCTGAAAACTTTGTGCCCTTTTAAAGAGAACAACATTATTTAAATCAAGATATAATACATTTTTAAGTAACTATAAAAGATATTTAAATTTTCCAGTTAATAAACTACCCAATAAGTACATACAAAAAAACTATAGAGTTAAAATCGTCACTAGGGTCGTATCCACATTTGCAAACTTCTGCTTTCGGCATCCTACAAGTTGTGTAAAGGCCGACACAGGCTGAGCATAAAATGATCACTAAATTGTGTACAGTTACATAAATAGACTAAAAAGATAATTTTGTGATCAATCTTAGCCAGTCTACAAGCCGGTGTGAAGGTTATTGAACACACAATAAGATGCCGTTTTCTGTTATCTACAGGTCATTTGCTAGCTTTGCTGTACAGACTAGGGCAGGCTGCAGAGGACAAGTGATGGCTGTTTTGTACTGCTCAAGGCCCACATAAGGCAATATAACAGCAGAACACAAGGTTCTGTAGTCATCTCTCCCATCACTCCCTGGTCACTGGGCAGTAGCCTGTACACTCCATTCCTGAAAGATGTAATAGTCTGTGACATTTCTCTTTTAATCTTCCTTCTCTTCTCTTAGAAAGCATACACACCCTGCAGCACTGTCTATACAGACCTACCATTTTAAAGAATACTTTCTTAAATGTATTTAATAGTGGATCCAAATATACAGGTTAATTGTTTACATATGTCTAGATCCATGAGTAGAAGAAAAAAAGGCAAATAGAGCCTCAGGTATACAAGTGTGTGCACTTTATCTTACAATCTCTGGTACTAAAAACCACCAGTTACAACCAAATGGACATGTGCACCTTTGGTCAGAGAACTTTGCATTTGTGTTTTAACATTTTTCTCAAGTCACTATTGTGGATAACACCACGGCTGGGTTCACACGGGCGCAATTGCCACAGAATTTCCATGCAGACTTTCTGCACGGAAATTCCGACACCAAGTTTTATCCCGGGATAAAGCAGCTAACTGGACAAGATTTGTGAAAATCTCGCCCACTCGCTGTGGCCAAGCCGCGCTCAAATTGACATGCCGCGTGGAAATTAAAGCATGTTAGTTGTATCACCATTTTCGTGGCGGCCTCTCAATGGGGAGAGATAGCTGCAGCGGAATACAGGCGCCGAAGCCACTCCAAAACCTGCACCAATCCGCGTGAGTTTTGAAGCTGCATTTCTGCCACGGAAATCTTGCGGTATTTCCATGAGATTTAGGCCCCGTATGAACCCAGCAATACCATTGCTTACCACTCCATATGTTTCCAACTTTTACAATTCAGAAACTTTTCCAAGACTCTCCTCTTTGCTCCTCCTAAACGCTGACTGTGTGTCTTCTGTGGGTCCTGTATGCTGAGTAGTTATTCATCTTGCCATCGCTTTATGCAGAAGGTACAGATATGTCACTCACCCGCCGCCAGCTCCAGTCTGCGCATGCGCTGGCTGCCCGACAAGCCGGTACATCGAACAGCCGGAGCCGCAGGCACGGGTGAGTACGCACTGGTCCCTGCAGGCGCTCGGGTCCCGCGGCGAGAATCCTCGCCGCCGGATTCGACCCGCCCGTCTGCAGGCAACCTTAACTGGTTACTAAGAGATGCTTTGTGAGCTGTGATAACGAGCAAATAATTTTCAAGCAAATGATACATTTTCTAACAAATATGTCCCTCCTATAACTGTAGACACAAGCGTAGGATATTCCCTTATCTCCACTACCCACTTGCAGCTGGTCATCATACTTCATGCCCTAGACACTGTGCTCATTGAGTGTAGTAAGGCAGATATTACTGTATCTGGCCTGATTTACTACAGAAATTCTTACATTTCTTCTATCTTTCATTAAAAGTTGCTGCTACCTTAGAGAGTTTTGTGTCTTCAACTATACTTTTAGGGAATTATGAGATAATAGTGAAGGGGTGCTCTGCCATTTTGGGTACTCTAATTAGTTAGACAAGTAAGTATGGGACCCCGTATATCTGCGTGTTACATGGCTGGCCTATCAACAAGTATGCTGTAATGGTTCATGTTTCCCACAGTTGCATTGCATGGGAATTGAAAACTTGCTGCTCAGTTACCCCACATCTCAAAGCTGATTGTTTAGAGTCACAGCAATCTGCTCATCATCGAAGGACTCTTCTTTAAAAAAAATAAATAAATAAAAGAGAGGGTTTGTCCAAAGTGGACAGTCCCTTTCAGACAAGCATAGATAAAAAGAATTTCTAACTTGACTAGTCCTATAATCAATATTAGCTTTGAAAAAAAAAAATGGTTTTGCAACCATGAGAGAAGCTTCCCCGTGGAAAGACGCTCCAAATACAAAGAAAATTGTAACCATTGTATAAAGCAAATTCTTGCTGATCTTTCATAAATGCTACAATTGTAGATATAACAGCTGGAGGTCCCTGTTGAGTATGTCCAAAAATTTTCCCTTGGTATGAAATAATTGTGTCAAAAAACCATTGACACAAAGATTGCTGCTTGGACCACCACCTTGCAGTAGGTTTTGCCTTTACTCTTGCCCCACAGATGTGTTAAGAAGTCAACACAAAGCATTATGCGAACAGATTTCAAAGATTTCCTACCAACAATGAAGTTGTGAAGATCTAGTGTACATGACATGAATACCCCGACTCTGTGCCTCTATCACGTCTCTTCCAAAAAATAGAGAAGTCACTTAATTGCAGGTGGGAAAATAAAACCTAAGAGGAGCTTCTGTTGTCTCCTTAAGTGTACAGTACTCTACTTAACAAGCTGATTAGCTATGCTGCGTCTCTTTCTTGGCACAAACTTCAGCTATTCCACCGCTCAACAAAAGCAGATTTTCTCTGCTGTCTATGTAACTCTAGCTCCTAATGATGGCTTTGTACAGTTCTCCGGTGGTCTTCTGAAGCTATTTGTTTTTCCATCTAGTCCCGATGACAGCATCAGATGTTCCCTCTGAATACTAATGCTGGTGACAGATCTCACAAAGCTCCCGATTCTATCCCCATCTGACTTTTAATTAGTTCATCACTGATCACAGCCAGAGGTGCAAGTCAGATGGTGAAATGAGAATACCTTGTCTCCAAATACAGAGCTCACATTTGAGACATCTCGGTCTTCTGAAGACACCAGACTGACCTAATATTAATGATATTTCCATAACTATTAAAAAAAAGCCTCGATAGACGTCATTACATAAATGGAACGGAATTTCAGGATATATTGTATAGCTGTATTCATGTTGATGCTCTCTTCACTGGGGACAATGATTCAGGTTGATGCTCTTTCCAATCCTACAAATCTCTGTAAGCCAACATGGATTTATGGTTCAGCCGCTTAATCCTTAGCCAGCCATGGCTGGAGGCTCTAGCCTGCCCTACTATTTAAATTAAAGGTTCCAAATTTTGCATGGCCATCCTACACTGAATCGCTCAAATGTTGAGCGATCACCTTGCGCTCCGGAGGATGCAGAGAACAAGTGGGGGGCCGCTTGTTCTCTGCATCCAGCTGTTCCCTGCTGTCATGCAGCCGAGCGCTCCCAGCGGAGGATGCAGAGGACAAGTGGGGAGCCGCTTGTCTTCTGCATCCAGCTGTTCCCCGCTCTGAGCGCCTGGCTGTCATACAGCCGAGCGCTCCCAGCGGAGGATGCAGAAGACAAGCGGGGGTGGACTCACTCATCTTCTGTATCCAGCTGTTTTCTGCACGGAGCGCCCGGCTGTTATATAGCTGAGCGCTCCATGCCGGGTATGGGGAACGCAGCTGGACAGCTGCGTTCTTCATACCCTATCTGCCATCAGGGAGAGGGATACAGCTGAAACAATAGTATCAGCTGTATCCCGCTGTGAATCCCTGATAAGACTTATCGTTGTCTTTCAGCACGCTGAAAGACAACGATGAGTGACGGCTTAACGAAAACTGCATGATGTCAGGGCAATTACACACAACGATTATCGCTCAAAAGATGGCTTTGAGCGATTTTTGAGTGATAATCGTTGTGTCTAAATGGGCCTTAAGCAAATTGTACCTGAATACAATGCATAGATAGTCTCTAACAGACAGCAATGGCACTTGAACTGGTCAACTTCTAAGAAAGACAAGCCTCTAAAAGAGCACAAAACTTGGATCACTGAGAGCAGTGGCAAAACATCACCTGGCCAGATGAATCCAGAATTCTGTTGCACCATGCTGATGGTAGGTCAGATTTTGGTGCAGGCAGCATGACTCGATGAACCCTTCCTGTCAAGTATCAACAGTTCAAGCTGGTAGAGCTGATGTAATGGTTTGTAGGTTCTAATTGCATTTTTATGGGGAATGTACATGAATTGGCCATGGGTTTCAATATACTAAAATGTTGTGCTGATTAGTTATATATCACATCATAAAGTAGTGACTTGTACAGGAGAAAATGCTTGCTTAAAGGGAACCTGTCATCACTTTTTAGCCAAGTTAAAGGGGTTGTTCCGCAAAAGCAAGCAGTGTTAAGCACTTCTGTATGGCGCCGACCGAAGCCTTCTTCTCCCTCGATTAGACACGCTTGCGCAGTCTGCTCTTCTGTTCTGTTGAATGGGGCCGCTCCGGCGTGCTCGCGCTGCACAGGTCTTCTGCGCATGCGCAGACCAGCTCTCCGGCGCGAGCACGGAGACGGGGACGCCAACACCGGAGGGGGTAAGTGTATAACTTCTGTATGGCCAATATTTAATGCACGATGTATATTACAAAGTGCATTAATATGGCCATACAGAAGTGTATAACCCCACTTGCTATCGCGGGACAACCCCTTTAAGCAAGCACAGCGCTACAATTAGAAGGAACATCTCTTTCCCAAACATATTTTGCCTTATCTATTTACAAAATCATACCTGGATGTTTTCTCTGGTATTTCACTTGGACTTATGTTACTTGGAATTGCACTCCCATGTTTACACCCCCTGCATGGGGGTCCCAGCTGTTGAAATGTAATTTTTTATTCAAAATAATAAATTATGTTGGACACTAAAAGCATACCTGGATAATCATTGTTTAAAAGTTTCCCACGCCACATCCATAAATAAATAAATCTTGTTATTTGTATAGCGCCAACTTATTCCGCAGCGCTTTCAGGTAATTATTACTTATTACCCCCCACCAAGCTGGGTTCTCATTTTACTGACCCTGGAAGGATGGAAGGCTGAGTGAACCTTGAGCCAGCTACTTGAATCAAGCGGGGATTGAACTTGCAACCTTCAGGTTGTAGACGAGAGCTTACACTCCGCACCACACAAGGCTCATGAGGCCATTCATATAAATATTGATAAAGTTCATTAAATGTCACTGATCTGATACAAATATAATACCTATTCTATATTTATCTCACTAGGTGAGCTTTCCGTAGATGATGTCCAAGACCCATTCCTTGTCAGTATCCATATTATTGCAGACCCTGGTGAATCCCGATGTCTCCAAGGAGGTATTGACAAAATCCTAGCATGGATCCACCCTGATCTTCAGTTATTCCGTGTCTCCGAAAGAAGGACTTCCAAGAAAAAGAAGCTGAAGCAGAGCTTTACCGCCCAACCGGCTCTGGCAGTTATTTTATTTTTGCAAGAGGAATATGGAGAAGATCAGATCTTACATGTTCATGAATGCTTCCAAAAACCTCCTTGGCAATTCCATCATACAGAACGTGTACATGGCAAGTTCCTCCCTTATATGCCTTGTAATCAAGACTTTTTCACTTTGACAAATGGAACTCCTCTATGGGCCATCAGGCAGGTGCATTATGGGAAGGAAATTATCCGCTTCACTATATATTGCAGTTACGAGAACTTTACGGACATGATGAAAATGTATGAACTCATACTGAAAAAATCTGTTTGGAAGAAAAAAGCTGATTTTTGTGTCTTTCCAATTTACTCCAATATGGACATAGATATCGAATTTTCTTTAAAGAGGCTTCTTAAGGGCCAAACTCCTGTGCCCCTGGACTCCTCTTTACTGGAGTTTAGAGTGAAAGACTTTGGACAGCTTGTTCCTCTCTTGCCCAACCAGTGCAGCCCCATCAGTGAAGGCAGATGGCAGACAGAAGATCATGATGGCAATAAAATACTGTTACAGGTTAGTATAGATCCTTTCACATGGTTATGGTTTGGAGTCTGGTGACATTCATTAAAGTCTTTTTCATGATTTAGAACTATGTAATGCTCTATTTACACGCAAAGATGTTCAAAAGATAGGATGATTGACAGATTGAGCAATCATTTTGCATAAGCTCATAAGCTACTAATGGGCACTAGTGCCCATTAGCAGCCTATTAGCTTCATTTGTATGTAAATGAGCCTCCATTCGCTGTATGCAGATAACAGCAGGTGGTCTGTTATCTGCATACAGCCCCTTTGTACTCCCGTAGGCGGGACTACAGCTGAATACAATGTTATCAGTGCTCCAGTGGAGAATCACAGCGTGTGGTCCCTTCATATCAGCTCTCCGACAAGTGATGGATTTTAAACTCAACTAAAAATCATTGTTCGTCCGAAAAGCAAACAATTGTAAATGCAACGATTATCACTCAAAAGACAAAGTTTGAGCAAATTTTGAGCGATAATTGTTGCGTGTAAAAGGGGTTTTAGACTTAACTTTGATTTACATGGGCAGATATCCTACCCGCTAACGATTGCTGATTGAGAGTTTGAGGGAAGACTTGCTGCCAGGGAGCCGATTTTGCACAAATGAGCATAGTACACATTGGTAGTCTAAGGCACTACATGCTGCTCTGGCTGGCCGGCGCTGCTCATGTGGACAGAACTGGTTCATGAAAGCAGGTGTAATGTCTTAGACTAATGATGAATAATGCTTATTATACTAATGCACAGTGTGCTTCACGCAGTCAGAGAAGCTGGTGTGGCCATATTTGTTTCTCCGGTCCTGAAGGGTCATTTAAACAGCTGGATTGCAGATTAGAGCTCTGCACTGACAAAATGTGCACCAAATGCTGTGGATTTTGGTGTGAATTTCCTACAGATTTTTTTCAGCTGTGGAAAATCCACAGCAAATAGGCTGTGTGTGAAGGTAGTAGAATTCAGTCTCGAATTCAAATTAAAGGGGTGAATTCTGCTGCAGATTCGCACCGAAATCTGCAACAAAACCCACAGCAGATCAGTTACGTGTGAACACACCCTCAGGCCACGGTCCCACGTGGTGGGTTTTAGTGGGTTCTGACTGGGGTAAAGTCTGCTGCGAATCTGCGTCAAAATCCACAGAATTTGATGCAGGTGTGGACTTTCAGCTGCCGAAAATCTGCGCCTAAATCCTCATCAAATCCTCATGAAATACTGTGTGAAAATCCACACTATTCAGCCTTTCAATTAAATTCAAATTAAAGGGGGGAAATCTGCAACCAAATCCACAGCAAATCAGCCCCTTAGGCGGCGTTCACAGGTACTGGAATCAAAATCTGCACCATTGGTGTGGATTGTGATGTAGATCAGGGGTGGATCCACTGAAGAATTCACCCCTTCAATTGAAAGGGGAAATCTGCTGCGGATCCGCACCAAAGTCTGCAGCACAAAATATATTGTGGATTTTGGTGCTGATTTGCATAAAAAATCACAGCAGAATTGTGTGTCAAAATCCACGTATTTCAGGTGTAGTTTTTGCCGTGTCTCTGCACACAGAGTTAGCCCTATTAATGGGCAAAATCCACACGTGGAAAGTCACATTTCTGCGTCTTGATGTGCAAATAAGGAAGATGGAACAACATCACTGCAGCGCCACCTACTGTATGACACTGTATTCCTGTAAATCAATGTCAGACCCTTTAACCCCTTGAGTGGCACGCCCGGAAAAGTTCCGTGACGAGCTCCACTGCTCATAGCAACATAGCCCGGAAGATTTCCGGGCTATGTATCACTATGGGAGCTGCAGAGCACAATGCCACAGGCTGTGACAGTGTGCTCTGCCTACACAGACCCACAGAGAACAAAGCAAGGGCTTTGAAAAACCAGCAGAAGATATTGCCGACATGTCGGCAATGTCCTGCTTTGTTTACAGGTTTCCATAGAGACCATCGGCTTGTCAGAAGCAAGCCGATGGTCTCTGTGGCAGGGAGAGCTTGGTGCTTGGCTGTCAGAGGACAGCTAGGTACCAGCTCTTACAGCAGAGATCAGAGAAAACCTCCGATCTCTGCTGTGTTAACCCTTTACATGCTGCAGTCTATGTGACTGCAGCATGTAAAGGGCTGTCACTGCAGCATGTAAAGGGCTGTCACCATCGGACCCCTGGAATGTGATCAGGGGTCCTGATGGGTCCCTGTGGAAGTCCCCTAAAGGGACAAAAAAAATTAAAAAATTTTTAAAAAATAAAAAAAAAAAAAGTAAAAAATTATTACAAAAATAAAAAAAACACTTGTCTCCCTTTACTTTGTAAAAAATCAAAAATACAATCACACATGTGGTATCCATGTGCGTCGTAATGACCCAGAGAAGGAAGTTAATACATTATTTAACCCCTTAATGACATGGCCCCTTTTTTCTTTTTTCCCCATTTCTTTTTTTCCTCCCCCCTGTTTAAAAAAATCACAACTTGTCCCGCAAAAAACAAGCCCTTATATGGCCATGTCAATGGAAAAATGAAAAAGTTATGGCTCTTGAGACGCAACTGCAAAACTAGTTGAAATTCAATGATTAGACCATTTTTAAAAAACCTGCCCTGGTGGGCACGACAGGGTGGTAGGAAACCTGCCACTCAAGGGGTTAAACAAGTCTTCATAATTGGGAATTGATTGGGAATTGAAAACTTAGCCAGAATCCATACACATAGAGCTGTTTCGGGGTTTTAGCCCCTCATTAGTGTGCAGTTCGTTTCTGGCTTGGCTAGTGAGAGGCCTATGACGTGGGTCGGGAGTGGTATCCTCTCTACTTAAGGAAAACACCTAGAACCGAGGTGGCGAACCTATGGCACACATTATTACTAAGGCCACTGTGGGGGTTCACTATTACTACTGAAGCCACTGTAGGAGTCACTGTTACTACTGAGGGAACTGTGAGGGTCACTATTACTACTGCAGTCACTATGGGAGTCACTATTACTACTGAGGCCGCTATAGGGGACACTATTACTACTGAAACCACTGTGAGGGGTCACTATTACTACTGGGGCTGATATAGGGGATACTATTACTACTGAGGCCACTCTGCGGGAAGCCTTCGGTGGAGGTGAAAGGGAGCGCCGCATAGCATCGGATCAGAAACCGCACCAATTAAACTCCAGTGCTCCATATAGGTAAAGAAAAAAAGGGGCGTTCCTCCCTGTCTATTTTAAACAGCCCTGTCCTTTTTATGACAATGGAGGTAAAATCACATCATAAGCCCCGCTCCAATGACATGTTGGCACTTTGCGATAAATAAGTGGGTTTTGGGTGACAGTTAGGGCACTTGGTCTCTAAAAGGTTCGCCATCACTGACCTAGTAGGTGTGTGAGGAGAAACCTATGAGGTGAGTGAGGAGACTTATAAGGCCATTTATGCTCCTCTGGGAAATATATGCAAATAAGGAAGATGGAACAATACCTCTGCAGCACCGCCTATTGGAAGGCAGCATTCCTGTAAATCAAGGTCAGACCCTTCAAACAAATCTTGATAATAATGATAACAAAATCCATACACGTAGAGCTGTTGTGGGGTTTTTGGCCCTCATCACTGTGCAGTAGGATCCTGGTTTGGCTAGTGTAAGTGTATGGATTCTGGCTTCCTTATTTCCTAGAGGAGCATGCATGGCCTTATAAGCCTCCTCACTCACCTTTTAGGTGCTCTCCTTAAAGGGGTTGTCCCGCGCCGAAACGTTTTTTTTTTTGTTTTTTTTTAACCCCCCCCCCCCCGTTCGGCGCGAGACAACCCCGATGCAGGGGTTAAAAAAACAACCCGCACAGCGCTTACCTGAATCCCGGCGGTCCGGCGTCTTCATACTTACCTGCTGAAGATGGCCGCCGGGATCCTCTGTCTCTGTGGACCGCAGGGCTTCTGTGCGGTCCATTGCCGATTCCAGCCTCCTGATTGGCTGGAATCGGCACGTGACGGGGCGGAGCTACACGGAGCCGGCATTCTACACGAGCGGCCCCATAGAAGACTGCAGAAGACCCGGACTGCGCAAGCGCGGCTAATTTGGCCATCGGAGGGCGAAAATTAGTCGGCTCCATGGGAACGAGGACGCCTGCAACGGAGCAGGTAAGTATAAAACTTTTTATAACTTCTGTATGGCTCATAATTAATGCACAATGTACATTACAAAGTGCATTAATATGGCCATACAGAAGTGTATAGACCCACTTGCTGCCGCGGGACAACCCCTTTAAGGAGAGATGATACCCTTTCCAACCAGCTGCTTGTTGTGGAAACATGATTTTCCATGTTAGGATTCTGCACTTGGATTTTGCCCATTAACAGGCCTAAATCCATGCGAAAAAACACATAAAAAAGACTCAGATATTGACATGGTTTTTAGGCGTGGAATTCTGCGTCTGAACACGTCTTTTAAGATTGTTTTACAAAGTCAGATATTTTGCCCATAAATGAACACTATTCGACAGTATAGCATGACCACTGGTTTTCATTACTGCCATTTTTATGCAGTGGGTGATCGCTAGTATCATTAAAGGGGTTTTGTCATAAAAAAAAAGAATTCTATACTTTTGCTATTGGTCCCCAGCAGTCTACTTACCCCATCGTCTCCTCCTCGATCTTCTCCTGGCTCCTGCAGTTCCCAGGTCACGTCACCTGTAGCCCGACGGATCCTCCTCTTCCTGTTATGCACCGACTTTCTTCTTCCTACAGGTCTGTGTAGGCTATGTCACTAGTGATGTAGCGTTCACTGCCTAGTAGGGAGTGCCGATTGCTATGCCCGGCTGATGCCGAGACTTGCGGCGTTAGTATAGGAACACTTACGGCGAGACAGCATGCGTGCACAGTCTTGGCATTAGCTTGGCATTCGAATAGCATTCGGCGCTCCCTAGTGATGTAGCGTACATTGCCCTTCATGAAGGTGACTGCCAAGAATGGATGTAACGTCGCTGGGAGAAGAAGAATCCGTCCGGCTGGAGGTGAGCTGACCCAAGGACTGCAGGACCCAGGAGAAGATCTGGGAGGAGAAGATGCGGTAAGTAGACTGCTGGGGGAGGAATAGGTAAGTATTGTTTTTTTTTAAAATGACAGAACCCCTTTAGTGATTGTTCGCCCCTACACAGTTTGTCAGCAGAACATCCCGTATTCACACCGGCATTTTTATGTCCCCATAAACAACCCAATCAGCTGACAGATTAGTTTGCTAGTTTGTCTACTAATCACCGGCATATTACATGGGCCGATGATCGGGTGAATGACTGTTCATGCAAAGGTTCGCACCCAATCATCAGTTCATGTACAAGGGGCTTCATACAGTTGTATACCACCCCAGAAGCAGGACAAGTGAATCGGTAATTGGTCTCCTGGAAGAAAGAACGGGACCCCTTCATAGCCAGACGGATCAGAGGACATGGTCCATATCGGCCAATCTTACCTGGTGTCTGTGACAAGTTTACATGATTGGAGAAGCCGTGTGCTACAGCACTGCTGCATCAAATCTCTGCCACGAGGAAGGAAATTGTTTCCGAAACGCGTAACATCTTTATTGTACTGGCAGCAATAGGTTTTAATATTTTTCTATCGTAAAGTTTTTATTTGATGTGGCGGTGCTGGAATCCACTTTTCCTCTTATCATCTGGACTTGATTGCCCCAAATCTCTCAGTCTGAACATCCGAATCTGACTGCAGGTCCACAAGTGAGCTCATTACATCTACATGATTATAGCAATCACATCTGACAGATCAAGACATTGATCTGATTAAAAAATGTCCTTCGTCTGCTCCTATAGACCAGCACAAAGTAGTCTGTGCAGGTCATAGATAGGGAAACCTTACTTGTTGGCCGCTTCGTAAAATATGATAAATCCACCTGTTCACTATATTATTCGGAAAATAGTTTAACCATTGTAGACTTTATATGAGGCCTGGCAGAAAAATTACCCTCCAGGTTCAGAGGATATCTCAAATGTGCTAAGTATATTGACAGCCCACTGCTTGGAAGTGGAAGGGTTTTTCCTAGTACGCACATACGCCATATCCTGTGAGTGACCGGGTATTGTAGGCTTTTATAGGCTGTTAAAGGACATATCGCCCAAAGTGAAAATTGTATTTTTTTAAGGAGAGCAAAGGTTTTGTAGAAAGGCATATTATATGACATGGCGCTAACTGAATGCTATCTGAAGTGTTTGGACATACTTCATCACTTGATTGTCTAGGACACACATGCCAAACACAAAGTCCGCTCGCCGATCCGCCCCACCACCTCATTCTATGTGGCCCACTGGCCAGGCAGCGACCTAACAGGAACCTGCAGCTCCAGTCCGGAGATAGAACTACAGAGTTTGTGACCGCTGGCCTCCCTACTACTGGGGCCACTATGCAGAATCTATAGGGCTCATTATTACTACTGTGGCCACCAATATAGGGGACTCTTACTACTGGGGCCACTATGGGCGTCATTTTTACTACTGTGGGCACTATAGGTGATCCTATTACTACTAGGGTTACTATTATTACTGGGGTCACTATTACTACTGGGGCAACTTTGGGGGCAATATTACTACTTGGAGCTCTATACGGCTAATTATTACTACTGGGACCACTATGGGGGATCCTATTACTGGGTCCAGTATGGGGGCAATATTACTACTGGGGCCAATATGAGGAATCCTATTAATAATGGGGTTACTATAATGGTTACTATTATTGCTGAGGTCACTATTACTACTGCGGCCACGATGAAGGTAATATTACTACTGCAGATTCTATAGGGCTCATTATTATTACTGAGGCCACCAATATAGGGGATAGGGGACACTTAATACTGGGGCCACTATGGGGGTCATTATTACAACTGTGGCCATTATAGGCAATCCTATTACTACTGGGGTTACTATTATTACTGGGGTCACTATTACTACTGGGGCAACATTACTGCTGGGGGCTCTATAGGGCTCATTATTACTACCAGGACCACTATGGGGGATCCTATTACTACTAAGGCCACTATGAGGGCAATATTACTACTGGGGCCACTATGGTGGTCAATATTATTCACTATTATTACTGGGGTCACTATGGGGGGTCGCTATTAGTGGGATCACTATAGGGGCACTATTACTATGATGTGGCGCTCAGTAAATTGAGTTTTACACCCGCTGGTCTAGGACAGGTTTACCTGATTTCCTAACTCTGCTGGATGGGTGAAAGCTGATAGATCAGTGTGGGTCTGACCACTGGGACCCTCACTGATCTTGAGGCGGAACCTGTGTCCCCCATTTTTCTCAATGTAGGGTTTCTTCTCTCGATTGCTATATCATGTCAGTGAATGGACTACAGGCAGTGCATGCGCGGCTGCGGCACCATTAATTTCTATAGGGCTGATAGAGATAGCCGAGAAATAGGGGAGGCACTTGTTTCCTGACAATTGCTGTGTGGTACCTGAGTGCAGGTGCTGCCCAACAATTGATGCTGTTACACCTTGTTAATAGGGCTACTTGCTGGGTCGCACCTGCACTCACCTGTGCCGCCCAGCAATTGTCAGGAAACTTCGAGTGCTAGTGGCTCTTGTGATAGCGTCTTAAGGCTGCTGTAACGCAAATATTCTGCTCATGTGAAAGCATCTTTTGACAGTATCTCCAAAGTGAAATAAATGTATGCCGGCGCTCGCGACTGTGGCTGCAGCGTAAGAACAGCTAAATACAGATACTATTCGCTCACATAGAAATACAAAGAGGAGGGCTGAGTAATTCTGTGCTGTCACATATAATGATCACTCTGTACACCTCTTTCTGCAGCCCCTTACATTAGCATAGAACATGGTTTTGTTTAGTAAAGAGGCAATTTCACTAGTAGGAGAGACATATAGATAGATATTGCTGCTACAGTCATATTTATATAATGCATTACATATAATGGCAGCAGTCGTAGTAGTACCCCTCTGATTTTGATGTACAGCACCACCTGCTGGAAAGTTTGTGCTATGACCCAATGTAATTCATCAAAAATGAGCAAAGAAAAAGCGGAGCAGTTGCCCATCTTAGTCATTATCAGATTCCAGCTCTCATTTGTGCTATTCATTAATTTGGTGGAGGAAGTACGGTTCACATATTTTGGTGTCTTTTTCCCATCATGTAGACAACATTGTATGCAAGATTAGGCATTGTTGATGCAAGACATTGTATGCAACATTGCATGGCTTGATAGGCACTCTTTTAGAAGGCCCCCAGCTGCCATGACAACCCGTGATCTTATTGCGGGGGGCCATACGGGACCCCCAAACATCAGTCGGGCATTTAAATCCCTTTGTCAGAATTGAAATTTAAAGGGTTAACGAAGCCGCGCGGCTTGTCAGAGCTGTTGCAGGCAGTGTCCCTCTGGAGACGAGGGACGTAATTGTATGCCCTGTAGCATTAAGGGGTTAAAAGGATGTGGTAAATGCGACTTGTTAGTCATATTTCTGCAACTTTATTTTTCTTTAGCAATATCTGATTTCAAAAAATTCTTTCAAAAAGACAGAATTTTGTGTTGCAAAAGCAGAGAACTTGTAGGATAAAGCGGAGTCCATATAATGTGACCTTCTGAGATAGCACAACTACAGATGTAGCAATTGTTAACATGACGGACGCATCGTGATAATGTGATTTACAGAATTGTAGTAACTGGGCATCTCTATTACTTCCCAATTATTAGTCAATACCTCTTGATATTGCAAACGTTGAATAAATGACTAAACTGTATTCTCTTCCTGTAGCAGGTTCATCGCTTGACCAGAAAGTCTATCTGGAAACATCAAAGGTATTTATCTAGAAAGTCAGCTGGGACGGTGCCATTTATAAGCATGTTTTCTCAAAGTAACAGAAACAAACATGACAAAAACCTGTTGCATCTGAACAATGGAAGAGTTCCAGGGCTTAAAACATCTGATCAAAATGTCCCTCAAACCCCCGATGACATTACCTCAAGTTCCAAGAGTCTACCGCAGTGGTTTCAGAGAAGCAAGTCCTTGGTATGTCTACCAACACTGAATTCTTTCCCATCATGCGAGTCTTTCCCTTTCAGTGAACCCCCTAATTTTTGTCAGCATGACCCTCAAGGGCTTCATTCCTCTCAATGGAGGAGCAGCCCAAGGATCAACATCGATGACCTGGAAGGGGCACAAGAGACCGATGTAGACACAGGAATGAAGCTTTCGAGTTCAGACCTGTCTGTAGTGTCTGCCTATTCACCCTTGGATGGACTCTCAAGTGACTTTGAAGCTTCCCTCCCTTCACCCGAGGAATCTAATCAGGAGAAAACGTCTTCAACTAATAAGCTCCGTGAGCTTTCATGTGAGTCATTCAATTCAGCATCTGAAAGATCTTCCTGTTCTTTGGTATCTTCAGTATTTCCAAGTGCTTCGGGCTGCAATTCCCTAACAGAATCTCAGAAGGACATGGAAAGCTATTACCAAAACAACATGGAGATCACCAAGCATCCAGCAGAGGCGGAGGCTTTCGAAGATGAAGAATTTTATATCTGATATTTAGCTGAACGCTCCATTGGCTTATGTGTATTTATCATAAAACATGTCACATTATAGGATAAGACAATTGCCTTGAGGACTTGGCTTTTTTTTCTTTGTGTGTGGGTGTATATAGTAAAACGAGACTCGCAGTTTTTTACTTAGTACTACTTTATACAATCCCTACTTCTTTAGAAGGGCTAATTGCAAAAAGTCCTCTTGCTGGGAACCCTAGTGATCAACTCCAATCTGTAGAAGACCTGGCAGTAAATAAAGTTTCCCTGCAGTGCCTCCACAGGGGAAATTGGGCATTACACAGTGCCCATTCACATCCATAGACTGGACAAGACAGGTCCTCCAGGGCATAAGGATTCTTTATAACTGCTCTCCTTTATGAACAAAAGCTGACGATCCTGATCATGGGATTCCCTGAAATAATTCAGAATTGTCTAATACGGTATAGAAAAATGAGATTTTTAATCTAGGCAACCCCTTTAGCCTTTGGTGCACTTTTCAGATGGTATGAAGTAAATTCTTATATAACATTCTCTTGGTATTATGTTATTATTGGAATTGCTCCCTATTATTTTTTATTGTGACCCCATAAAAACATTCAGAGCTGCCTGGACATGTTCCGATTCCTTCCTCTGTCCTTGGCGAGCCATTTGTATTCAACCGTCTATAGACTTCCATCTTCTGAATTCATAAGCTGTCTGTAACCTACTAATGGATTTTCCTCTTTGCTTTGCATGTTATTATTGGGTCACCGCTGCAAATAAAGGGAACACTTCTTCTAATCCAGTAGCATGATATTATGGAGCTGCCGATTGCATCATGTGACTTTTTGTTGTTTTTTTATGTAAATTACTTTTATAAAGGGCAGTATTTTTAAGATATGACATCCACTCAGATATTAAATTCTTGCAATTTTCACAATGTGAGCTGCTAGAAGCACAGAAAACAATGTACATTCCAGTCATCGTGCCTTATTTTGTTATGATAACTGTTCAAATGAACTCGAATGGGGTCTATCATCCCGGACATAAATGAATAAACTGAATTCAAACTGGTATCACCAAAAATATTTGCGCATTTTTTCAATTCCGTGTATCGTGTAACTGGTCAATATCAGGGCAGACGTACCACCTCTGCAGCAGGTTTGAAAAGGATTGGAAAGCTGCCATGCTTACCGATGCAAAGGTGCAAGGGCAGGTACAAACACCAGTTCTCAGCAGCGTGCAGAAGGCAAAATGCTATATGGACGAGGTAGCACAGGTGCAAAGTACTGGTGGAACAACCACTCATACAACTACTATACACTAAGGGGGGGCTGCTTTGTATTGTACTTGCACACAGATAAGGCATAGAAAGGGTGCCGGTCACACCGATACATGCAGTGCACCTATAGCCTATTAATGACAATTATACTGTTACTCGGGGGGGGGGGGGGGGGAATTAAGGGGTCACTGTTACTGTAGGGAGCTGCTACATAGGGCATCGGTATGGTGTGGGGACATTATTAGTATGTGGAAAATAAAGAGTTGCAATACTACTATTGAGGCACTAAAGAGCCACAATTACTATGTGATGCATTATTATTGTATGGAGCACTAAGGGGACAGCAAACTCTGCAGAGACAAGTGGTGACATGAGTGAAGTCGTCATGGTGGTCTGGCTCGGATAGAGTAGAAAACCTTGATGGTAGGCTGGCGTTAGTCTCTGTTTGGCACAAGTCTACGAGGAGAAGGTATCACTGAAAGGATAGAGATAAAATATAACTTTTAATAATTCTAATTAAAAATCAGGAACTGATGATAGCTAATAGTGATGACATGAATATGAAGCAAAGTATAAACCCAAAAACAACTCGCATAGATCATTGTTATTATTAGGAATACCCGTGACCTCTATACTCAGTATGCCATTTTTCATTGAAAGTCTAAGGGGATAGCATGAGCTGGCTATGAACGATGAGCTTAAATGCTCCAGTGCCCACCCACTTGTGAGGGCCCGGCTGGGCTGACCCAATCAGACACATACGTGACACATCAGCAGCACCACCGACACTTCCCACTATGTCACTACCGCGGGCAGCACATGCAGCGGACCAAACAGGAGGGGACAGATCACATGCACTGATCAGCCAGTCACAGGCCAATGGCTTGTCTCAGCTCCTCCCCTCAGTTTATAATTTACCATGGTACAGAGAAACAGCGCCATACCATATCCCAACAACAGTTTCATCATCTAAACTGTAATCTACATAGTCAGTGAGTGCATAGT
This sequence comes from Eleutherodactylus coqui, assembly GCF_035609145.1. Lineage (NCBI taxonomy): Eukaryota > Metazoa > Chordata > Amphibia > Anura > Eleutherodactylidae > Eleutherodactylus > Eleutherodactylus coqui. The sequence goes on along the minus strand of NC_089837.1, from coordinate 452,421,029 downwards.
ATTATCCATACACAAACCACCCAGACCGTATTGGAAACCTAAATGGTGGCACTTGAAGATGATTCATAACATACCTTGAAAAATAACTGTACACATTTTCTGAACCAAAACAGTACAAGTCAAAAGAAGAACCCAATATCAATCTTATAGGTTTGACATGCAAATACATACTGTGGCAGTGTAGTAACACAGAAGACCTGCAGAGAGCGGTAGAGCGATCATTCTGCTAGTAAATTAGAGAAAACCCCTGTGTGGGTTTAGCAGGGAGGAAATAAAACCTCCAGCCCTGCTAGACTCTGAGAAAGGGCCCTGAGAGACTGTAGTGCTAAGAAGAAGAGCCCGAGGTTGTCGGAAAGGTAAAATCTGACAGGGAATGACGCCCCCTAGGGTAACACCCTTTTGGGTGTGGTGGACTTTCACATGAGCGCATAAACAGTGCATTTTTACGCCCAGCAGTATATACGCGATTTTAATTCTGAGGGCCTCTAGTTACCAGCTCTCTGACTATCCTTAGGCTAACGTCACACGGGCGAGTGCGATATGGGGCCGTTGATCCCTCACTCATATTCTCTTCTTGTCCCTGCAAACACAATGAAAAGAATAAGTATTGCAGTCAGTAATAGTATATTGTAAGGCTCTGCTCACACTGGTGGCATGATGTCTGTTTATTATGGAAACACTGATCAACTGATATTGACTTATAATGGTGTCCGATGGGGTTATGTCAAGACTTTTGTAATTTTTACAACATGCATAGCATTGAATGTGGCACCATTCTGGACTTCAACAGTGATTTAACTGCAACACTGGTTCTGAACACCCATGTGAAGGAAGCCTAAATCATTGAATTTTGACAATATGATGATTTATTGAGATCACTTGCATGTGCTCATTTCATCGTCTATCTTCATGAAGATGGGTTACAATTAGAGCGAGTAGTGCCTTAGCCGAGTATCTCCCCGCTCGTCTCTAAAGATTCGGGGACCGGCGCAGGTGACAGGTGAGTTGCGGTGGGGACCGGGGGGGAGAGAGGGAGCGAGATCTCCCCTCCGTTTCTCCCCGCTCTCTCCCCCGCCGCTCCCCGCCGGCACCCGAATCTTTAGAGACGAGCGGGGAGATACTCGGCTAAGGCACTACTCGCTGATCTCTAGTTACAATAGAAAAGGTAAAATTAGGTTTATGTTATTAATAATAATAATCTTTATTTGTATAGCACCAACTTATTCTGCAGCACTTTCAAAGCACAGGGCAACACAAAACAAGATGACAATTACATGTGGTGTACAATATATTTTGGATGGGGTGGGGTAGCACAGGAGGTACGGGGTCAGAAAATGTACATGATAGGCATATTATGGGGGCGAGGAACTAGATCAGGAAAGTTGATATACTTCTTTGAAGAGGTAAGTCTTTAGGGCACGTCTGAAATTCTGTGTATCAGGGATTGCATGTATGGGGGTGCAGCACCATGGAGAACTTTGCGGGTGAGGGTGATGAGCTTAAATTGAGTTCTGTAATGCATGGGCAGCCAATGCAGTGACTGGCATAGTGCAGAGGTGTCTGAGAAGTGGCTGGATAGGAAGATGAGTCGAGCTGCAGCATTTAGTGTGGATTGGAGAGGGGAGAGTTTGGTGTGGGTAAGGTCAATGAGTAGCAGTAATCGAGTCTGGAATGGATGAGGATGACTGCGAGTGTGTTTAGCGTGTCCGTGGTAGGGAACGGACGGATTTTTGCAATATTCCTGAGGTGCAGGTGGCATGTTCAGCCAGAGATTGGATGTGGGGGTAAAGGAGAGGTCAGAGTCCAGTATGACCCCAAGAAAGTGGACGTGCTGTCAGAGGGTTATGGTGGTACCAGATACTGATATGGAGATGCTTGGGGGGGGTCGGCTGGTAGAGGGCGGAAAAACGTGTGGGCTTTGCTCTCCAGAACTGAGATCTGTCACGGGGACCTGTTCTTTGGGGCTGAGGAGGGAGTGGAAGATGTCGAAGAGTCGTTTGGGGTTGTGGGATAGTGAGGAGACTGTTGTTACTCTTGTGGGCCCTCCTTAGTAGTGAGGTACAATGTAGAGATGACTCTTACCCCTTCCTCAGAGTCTACATCACCTTCCTGATCCTAAGAGAAGTAAAAGGATAAAACATAATGGTAAGTACAGTTGTTCATTACAGAATATATATTAAATATGTTATTTTATAGTTTTATATCATTATACATGATAAACTATACATACATGATGGTAGGATATACAATTTGACTATCTGTCTATATTATGTACATAGAATTGGGTGATTTGTAGTCCTTGCATCGAGAACTGTTTAAACATAATACTGACATAAATGTAATAATGTGAATATAATCTTATCCCAGGACAAATGCTAAAAATGCCAGCAGGTACAGTAAATACTGGTTTTCTAATGATACAGTCACTAACTAACAGGCATTGTACAACCTCAATTGCAAAAAAGTTTGGGAGGCTGTGTAAAATGTAAATGAATAAAAGAAGAAAAGAATGCAGTGATTTGGAGATCTGATACTAATAAAAGAGCACAGAATACATATCAGAAGGTGAAAGTGAAGCATTTTTCCATTTCATTTGAAAAAAATTAACTAATTTAGAAATTGAAGATCGCAACACATCTCACAAAGGCAAACTTTTATTGGTGAAAGTTCAGGTCTGCAAGCAGATCAGTTCAGCACTCGGACTCTTCTTCTACGAAGCCATGCTGTTGTGATGCATGCAGTATGTGGTTTAGCATTGTCTTGCTAAAATATGCAACGCCTTCCCTGAAAGAGACGTTGTCTGGATGGGAACATTTGTTCTTTTAAGACTTCTATATAAAGCTTAGCATTGATAATGCCTTTCATGATGTATAAGCTGTCAATGCCATAGGCATTCAGAAATGCAGGGTTTTGAACTGTACGCTGATAACAAGCTGGACGGTTCCTCTCTTCTTCAGTCTACAGAACATGGTGTCCATGGTTTACAAAAAAAATATCAAATTTTGATTCATCTGATCACAGAACGGTTTTCCATTTTGCCTCAGTCCATTTTAAATGAGCTTTGGCCGGGAGGAGGAGCTTGCGGATGTCCGGATAAGTCACACGCCGACTGGGCTCCCGCTTTCCCCACCAGAAAACCCCGCAAAACGGCAAGAAAACGGCCACAAAACCTACCTATCCAGCGATGGTGAAGAGGAGAGGCACAAGCAAGGGACCGGAGGCGGCAGAGGACGAAGGAGCGAACATACAGCGCTACTTCAGCGGCCGAGGTCAGCAGACTCCTGCAGCTAAGATGGCTCCGGACCATGTGCGCCCGACCCCCTCCAGGACCAGCAGCGGCGGCGGCGGCAGTGGAGAAGAGGAGCAGACAGCCAGAGATAAGGGAACACGTGGGTGCAGAACGAAAGATAAGTGCCACAACTACAGCACATGTACACCCAGGGAACGCTCACAGAGTGGTGGGGGTGAGAGCTCCCCTGACCGGACTGTCTCTGATAAGGCTGCAGACAGGAATACAGCACAGGAAGCACAACTCAGTGCACCAACCAGCCCTCATACCTCACATAGCCTGTCACAGCCACAAGCTACAGGGAGAAAGTTAATAAAGAGCCAGACCCTGCCAACTAAGCACCAGGATAATACATGGACACTAACACAGGAGGAGAGGAGTAGTAGTCCCCAACACAGCCACCAGAGGAGAGAGGAGGCAGCAGCAGCAGCAAATCCACTAGCCCCTCCCCCATCTTCATATGATTCTTCCTCAGATGAAGAGTGGGATTGGAAAAAGCACTTGCGATCTCTCCCGACAAAAAGGGACTTTCAGCGGCTGGAAGCCTCACATAAAGATGCTTTATCCCTTATACAACAGGAACTTAAACATGTAGGGAACCGCTTGAATACGGTGGAAGAGTCCCAGGATAAAGTCCTGACCACACTGGATGCCCATAGCCAAGTTATTAATGCGCAGGCTTTACAAATAGCGGACATTTTGTCGCATCTTGATGATCTTGAAAACCGCCATAGGCGTAATAACCTGCGTCTGCGCGGGTTATCGGAGGAAGTGACACCACCCCAACTGGAGGGCTGGGCCCGCAATTTTTTTAGCTCCTTGCTACAGCGAAACCCGGAACAACCCGTTGAAATAGACCGCATCCATAGAACCTTAGGACCCAAACCAGATGACCCGAGCAGGCCGCGAGATGTAGTATGCCGTATACATTTCTTCAAAGATAAAGAGGCAATATTAAAAAGCGCAAGAGAAAGGAGAGAGGCATTATCACACAACGGCACTACTATAGCGGTATTTCCGGACTTGGCTAGGCGCACTTTACAACTGCGAAAAGCGGTCCATCCAATACTCGATGTCCTTAAAACCAACAACATTATGTATAGATGGGGTTATCCCTTCCAACTCACTGCATCCAAAAATGGCAAATCAGCGACTTTTAGGTCACCAGCAGACCTCCCTAAGTTCTTGGGCATACTAGAGCTGCCTATGGTGGCGCTACCAGATTGGCCCCAAATGCCAATATTACCCATCTCGGCGCCAAGAGAAACCTGGCAGGAGGCTGGACCCCGCAGACGTGGGAGAAACCACCAACCAAGCAAAACACAACCAAAGCGCTGAACAAGAACTATGGATGATTCTGTCACTATTATATAGAGACAATCGCCATCTAATCGCCAATATGTGCGCATTATTACAGGAGTGAAGAAGCTACATTACCAGCGAGTTAAGGCTGCGGAATGCCGTGCGAAATTACCTAAAATGGACAGCGACCGCGCCAGTGTTGTTTAAAAATGCCGTTAGCATAACCGTTAAACTTTAAATGTTCGCAGGGGTTACTTGGAGTTATAGATATGACTCACAGTTAGAGTCTATTTACTTGATTACTTTTAGGTCCAACTGGTGGGGGTGGCGGGGAAGAGGCCTGGATAGTCTGGGTACCCTCAACTCCCTCTCCACCGGGTAGACGCCACTAAGTGCCGTCAAGAGCTGACATTAGTCAGTTTCCCACTTTGTGAGATCGGGACACTACACCCCGATCGGCAGAATGTATACCTTCTGTCTCTACAAACCTACACCTATTTCACCTCTTCTATTTCTTTTTCCTTTTCTCTATCTTTTATCTTTCTCAAATTCTCTGGCGCCTTACGCCCATGCCCCTGGAACGGCAAGCCCCAATACATATAGGTTATCATCATGACCAGTTTATCCTTTTGCACGTACAATGCCAGAGGTCTGAATTGCCCCGCTAAAAGAGGCCAGATCCTGGCTCATATGCATAAAAAAAGGATACTCATCGCGCTCTTCCAGGAGACACACTACCGAGTGGGCCATATTCCCAAAAGCAACAACAGATATTACAAATCCTGGTATCACAGCCCACATCCCGAGAAAAAGGCCGGTGGTGTATCCATAGCTATACATAAAAACCTCCCGCATAAACTCCTTGACTCTAAAGTAGACAAGGAAGGTAGATATTTATTCTTAAAGATGGATCTGGGATGTCGCATTATAACAGTGGCTAATATTTACTCTCCCAATTCAGGTCAAGCCTCGTATGGACACCGCATACTGGGAGATCTGGCACAGTTCGCCTCAGGCACCAACATAATCCTGGGAGGAGACCTCAATCTCTGCCTGGAACCGGGTCTGGATTCATCCTCGGGTAAGTCCAGCTCATCCCTAGTGGCCCTACGTAGACTGCGGAGAAGAATATCAGAGCTGAGACTCGTTGACCTCTGGAGAACTTTACATCCAGAGGTCAGGGATTACAGCCACCACTCCTCATCACACAATAGTTATGGGAGGCTAGATTATATCTTTGTCTCCCACAGCCTTCTAGACTTAGCCCCACGAAGCTCCATTGGTAATTTTATCTGGTCGGACCACGCGCCTGTCTATGGGGCACTCCTGGGGGGGGAGACAAGAGGAGGACAGAACACATGGCGACTGAACGACAACCTCCTGGGCGATGCTTTGTGTATAGCTGAAATCAAACGTACCATAGATACCTTCATTGAAGTCCACAAAACGGATACAACATCCCCAACAATACAATGGGAAGCCATGAAATGTGTCTTGAGAGGCATTTTTATATCCCACGGATCTAGGTTGAAGAAAGATAGGACAGGAAAACTAACAGAATTGATAACCAAACTAGAGAAAAAGGAACAAGAAAATAAAACCCAAGCCTCCACATCATTGAACGCGGAGATCTCGCTACTACGCCAACAGATTTTAGGATGCATGGACCAAGCACATTTACACATAAGGGATAGGATAAAGGGTGGCTTTTATGAATATGGCAACAAATGCAGCTCCTGGCTAGCGAGGGCACTAAACCCGCGGGAGAGTCAAACACACATATTCGCAATAAACTCAAGGGAAAGGGGAAAAGTACATGCCACAAAAGATATTTTAGAGTGTTTTCAGATATACTATAATGAGCTTTACAACATTAAAAACGAGGGGAGCGACACTGGGGGGAGCACCACACCAAACATCGAACAATACCTAAATAGCCACGCACCACCACCAATACCTACAGAAGAGGCCAAGACATTAGAACAAGACATATCGGAAAAAGAGATTCTGGAGGAAATCCAGAACCTGAAAGTAGGGAGGAGCCCGGGGCCAGATGGCTTTACCCCCAGATTTTATAAGATTTGCGGGGAGAAAGTGGCCCCAATAATGAGCAGAGCTTTCAACGCAGTATCGGCAAACCACCCATTCCCACGCCAAGCCTTGCAAGCCACCATTACAGTGCTACCAAAGCCAGGCAGAGATCCTATGTCGTGCAGTAATTACTGCCCAATATCATTGCTAAACGTAGATATGAAAATTTTTGCAAGAACCATAGCCACACGTCTAAGACCAATCACTCCCCAGATCATTCATAGGGACCAGGTAGGATTTGTCCATGGCCGAGAAGCCAGGGACAATACCATCAGAACACTTTCACTGATAGAGCGGGCGAGGGCCACAAACAATCCACTATGCCTTTTATCGGTGGACGCCGAAAAGGCATTCGACCGAGTAAGTTGGGCATTTCTGGAGGCTACACTGCACAAGATAGGATTAGGTGACCGGATAATAAACTGGGTAATGGCCTTGTATAGTAACCCCACGGCACAGGTTCGGGTGAACGGGAAACTCTCCGGGCCAATCAATATTAAAAATGGTACGAGACAGGGATGCCCGCTCTCCCCAACACTGTATGTACTGGTCATGGAGTCATTGGCCAACGCAATTAGAGCAAATAAGGAAGTACAGGGATATACAGTAGCCCAGAACGAACACAAAGTAGCATCCTTTGCGGACTACCTCCTAGTATACATTACAAATCCCAAAAAAGCCATACCTGCCGTCCTAGGAGAATTTGACAGATATAGTCAGGTTAGCAATTTTAAAATCAATCTCCACAAGTCAGATATATTAAATATTACACTACCAACTATGGAGGTCAATCAGTATAGGTCGCAGTTCCCCCTAAACTGGAGAGAGGACCACATCAAGTACCTGGGAGTGATCCTGTCTCCTGACCCGGGAAAACTTTATGAGCTGAATTTTGAACCTATTTGTTCTAAGCTGGTGAGAGACTTTGAGAGATGGAGACCATTACATCTCTCCTGGTTTGGCAGGATAAATACCATCAAGATGAATGCTCTCCCCAGACTTCTATACCTATTTCAAACGCTGCCCATTCAAATCCCAAGAAACTACTTTATTAAATTGAGAAAGGCGGTAACACGTTTTATCTGGGGGGGCCACAGACCCCGCCTGAGCTACAGACTACTCACTCAACGGAAAGAAAAAGGAGGAGCGGGACTACCTGATTTAACCCTATACTACAGAGCTGCGATCGGCAAGCTGGTTCTGGATCTGGTCCATGGAGAGCCATCTAAACAGTGGGTTGAAATGGAGCAGTACCCAGTACCAGGAAGGATTCGGGGACTTTTTTGGTTAAAGGGAGGTCTGGGGCGACGAGGCGTGGGAGTCTCCCCCTTGATGGCTTCAATATTAAAAATATGGGATAACTTTGCACAGCGACACCATCTAGTAGCAATACCAGGCCCACTAACTCCCCTTGTGGGGAACCCGGATTTCCCTCAGGGATTACCGTTACTAGATAGAATGGGCTTACAAACACCTAGAGTAATGGATCTGGTAGGGGAAGAAGGTCTATTACCACTGAGCACACTCCTAGGGCAGGGGGGCCTTATGGCAGGCGCGTGGTTCCAGTACATGCAGATAGGCCACTTTATCAGAGCTCTGGGACCAATATCGGATCTGACCGCATTGCCCACGCCCTTCGAGGCGGTCTGTGAGGGGCCTCGACGGACGAAAGGGGAGATCTCCGCTGTCTACAACATCCTGGTCACTGGGGAGGACAGGGACGCAGTGAGGAGGATCCAGAGATCCTGGGAAAGGGAGCTGGGTCGACCTGTGACAGAGGAGGACTGGGAGAAGGCATGGCAAATGACACATAAGATGTCAGTATCAGGGAACCACCAAGAGATGAATTATAAACTCATAACTAGGTGGTACCGTACGCCAGCAAGACTGGCCAAAATCTTCCCAGGGCTCTTGGACATGTGCTGGAGATGCCTGAGGGAGAGGGGTACGCTCACTCATATATGGTGGTCTTGCCCCCAACTCTCTGAACTATGGTCGGAAATTGAAGGATTATACAATTCCCTGAACAGGGGAGCCATATCCTTGACGCCAGAAATGGTTCTACTATCGATATTACCAGGATCCATGAGTACTAATAAGACTAATATTCTAAGGTTTTTTCTTCAAGCCATGAGAACGGTGATTCCTAGATACTGGAGGTCACAGGACCCCCCGACACGCCTGCATTGGGTGACAACGATGGATGAGATTAGCCGGATGGAGGAGATGAGGGCCAGAGACGACACCCAATATACATCCTATCACGCCACTTGGGAGGTTTGGTTGACATTTCGTAAATCTACTACGTTTGGCCATTGGTTGGCAAATGGATTTATATCTCAATAATAACCGGGGCGGGTCGGCCGGGCGGCGCAGCAGGAGGCACAATGCTTATTCTTTTTCCTCTCTATCTCCTTTTCGCCTTTATATTCTCTTTTTCTTTCGTTTCTCTTTCCTTCTGCTTTCCCCACTCTCCCCATCTACTACCCCCCCCCCCTTTTTTCCTTCTTTAAACTCTCACACCTAGTTCCACACCTACCCATGTGGTGCTACTACCCCTGACTGGGGCAACATTGACATTTATATAGTCAGTAGCATTGTTCGGGAACGGATAATCCCATTACTCGTTAATTTGTCATAATGAATGGGATCATTACACAGATTTAGAATGTTGAACTAAGAAAATTTAGAGACATCTTGAGGAAATACTCTATTGAATGCAAAAACATTCTATTTACCAAATTGTTGTTTAAGACATTATTATGAACATATTACAGATACGAATAATTTGGAGAACAATGTTTTAATATAATTTGTTATGCACAAGTCTCTAATAAAAGACATTTTGAATAAATGAGCTTTGGCCCAGAGAAGATGC